>NC_136125.1:10993451-13551873 GCF_965212315.1 Lampetra planeri | reverse complement strand
TGATTTAATTGAATATCTGGTTTGCATGCCACAATGATTGTTATAATTCAGTTGCTATACTTTATTGAAGGGATTTTGGAATATAAATAAATCCCCCCTCGTGCTATCCTATGCTTACCTATGTTTTTAGTACAATTCTTGGATGTAGAAATTGAAAATGCTTTTGGCCACTAACTTCACGGTGGAAATATTTTTTTATCAAACATTCCGGACAATTTGTAGCCTACAAATGGTGCAGTCAGGAAATGTAAAAACTGACGCTGTCTCTTGGTTGCAGTGTTATTGACAAGCAAAATAAAGGCTTTTTAGTAATATTTTGCTTCAGGTTTGACTTTTCCTTAGGGAAATTGTATTGACAAATTGTCAACAATGAACCTTAACAACATTTATTCTGAAATACATTTCGGGAATTTTTTTTTGGAGGGGGGGGTTAAGATTGACAATCACTGTCAGATTACACAAAATGAACAAAACGATCGTAGGGAAGTATATTTTTTTAAACCCTCGCAAAAAATCAATATTCAACGAGCATAATCACCACGCAGGCTGCAATCTCAACACGTGTTGATGCACGATGTTAAACTTCATCCCTGTTGGGGATGTGTCACAGCCTCCTCCTCGCCTCATTACAATGAAAAACAATCTGAGGATTTTGCGCTTAAAATAGCTTAAATGTTTCGCTTAAAAAAGCGACGGTCTACGAGTCTAGCTATTACTAACTATGAACACAAGACAGGCCTCGTAACTTTGTGTTGACAAAACATTCCACCGAATGAGCTCGTAACTCACCTTGAGGAGCTGGTATCCACCTTGACGAGCTGGTAATCCACATGAATGAGCTGGTAATCCACATGTTCGAGCTGGTAATCCACAACACGAGCTGGTAATCCACAACACGAGCTGGTAATCCACATGAACGAGCTGGTAATCCACATGAACGAGCTGGTAATCCACATGGTCGAGCTGGTAATCCACAACACGAGCTGGTAATCCACATGGTCGAGCTGGTAATCCACATGAACGAGCTGGTAATCCAGAACACGAGCTGGTAATCCACATGAACGAGCTGGTAATCCACATGGTCGAGCTGGTAATCCACATGGTCGAGCTGGTAATCCACATTGTCGAGCTGGTAATCCACAACACGAGCTGGTAATCCACAACACGAGCTGGTAATCCACAACACGAGCTGGTAATCCTCATGAACGAGCTGGTAATTCACATGAACGAGCTGGTAATGCACATGAACGAGCTGGTAAATCACATGAACGAGCTGGTAATCCACTTGAACGAGCTGGTAATCCTCATGAACGAGCTGGTAATCCACATGGTCGAGCTGGTAATCCACATTGTCGAGCTGGTAATCCACAACACGAGCTGGTAATCCACAACACGAGCTGGTAATCCACAACACGAGCTGGTAATCCTCATGAACGAGCTGGTAATCCACATGGTCGAGCTGGTAATCCACATTGTCGAGCTGGTAATCCACAACACGAGCTGGTAATCCACAACACGAGCTGGTAATCCACAACACGAGCTGGTAATCCTCATGAACGAGCTGGTAATTCACATGAACGAGCTGGTAATGCACATGAACGAGCTGGTAAATCACATGAACGAGCTGGTAATCCACATGGTCGAGCTGGTAATCCACATGGTCGAGCTGGTAATCCACATGGTCGAGCTGGTAATCCACATGGTCGAGCTGGTAATCCACATGAACGAGCTGGTAATCCACATGAACGAGCTGGTAATCCACATGAACGAGCTGGTAATCCACATGGTCGAGCTGGTAATCCACATGAATGAGCTGGTAATCCACATGGTCGAGCTGGTAATCCACATGAACGAGCTGGTAATGGAGCATCTATTTAAGCTAGGATGGAGGGGGGAAGAGCGCCTTGACAAAATAATTTGCATATCAAGAGGAATTTAGCATATTTATGGGAAATGCAGATATGCGATTAGTACTACTTTTGAAAAGCGTAGGGAGTTTGGCAGGGGGTTTAAAGTCAAATTATGACCGTGCATTATGCAGGATTAGCAGCATCAAAGGTAGGGGATAGGGGAATGTTAATAGTATGTAGCTGCAGTATAGTAATACAGTATGTAATTTAATGTTGGGTTTGTCTATGGCAGTATATAGTATGGGGTAGACCCGTGTGATATAAGAGAAAAAAGTTTAGCTGGAAGCATATTATATTTTTTGCGACATAGAATTGTAATGTATTACTTACTGTTAGTAGCTCAGCTTATTGGAGAGTATATTTAGTATACTGATGATACTATGTAGTTTATACTTTAGTTGTTTACGTGGTTGTTTAGTTACTGCAGCTACATACTATTAACATTCCTTCCCTTTATTAATGCTACCCCTATCCCTTCCCTTTGATGCTGCTAATCCTGCATAATGCACGGGCATAATGATTTAAACCCCCCGCCAAACCTCCTACGCATTTCACAAGTAGTACTAATCGCATCTCTGCATTTCCCATAAATATGCTAATTTCCTCTTGATATGCAAATTATTTTGTCAAGGCGCTCTTCCCCCCTCCATCCCAGCTTAAATAGACGATCCAAGCCTGGGGTGTGTCATTCAGACTCTGTCTTCTCGACAGACCTGTTCTCCACCTGAGGACGGCTGCTTGCGTTGTGGCCGAAACGTCGTGAGAATTATTTATTATGTTATATATTTTTTTTCCATTCTACATGACTTTACCGAAAGAACCAAGAAGATGAATCCCTGCAGTTACGAAAGCTTTAAATCGAAATCTTAACACCAGTTTGGTTGCCAGAAAAAAGGGGAAAACCCTATTATCATATTTTGGTACTGGCAAAGGAGATCCCATGATGAATTATGTTATGTTTTGAATTAGATAATTTTATTTCTTCATTAAAAGCTTATATCTGTTACATCTGGAAGACTTCATTGAAAAGGACATTTTACGTGAATTTTCTCTCGTCGTTAAGTAGAAGGCCTTGCTGGAGGTTCAGTTCGATGTGATCGAGATAAGGCGACATGGAGCTGGCCGTGCGAGAAGACCACCATCTGCATTTCATTCATCTCCATATATATAAAAGGCAAAGTTGTGATTATGTGTCTGTTCAAAATGTTTAGCGTACTTCCGGACATGCAACAAATTTGAAATTTGCCATGTGGGTACTTTCCAGACTGTACACCGTGTAAATGTATTTAAAAAATACATGTGGAAGCAATCTTAATTTTAGAACTTTCGTGACTGCAGGAATTATTATTTGGTTCTTTCGGTTAAGTCACGTCTAAAGATAAAATAATAACATAAATTAAATAATAGAATACGACGTTTCGATTGCAACACAAGCAATCATCATCAGGTATAATGAAATAGCGACATAAAATCTAACCAGAAAACTATAGACAGACATATTAGCAGACAGATATCACCAAGATACATAGCGGGAGCAACACAGGTAACAGAGAGGGGTGATCGTCTCTGTGGGGTGGCCTTAAATAGACAGAGGGGGGGGCGGAGGCAGAGAGAAGGAAGGGGGGTTAGAGAAAAAAATTGCATATCAATGAGTGGTCAACAGACGTGGTGCTGCACGGCAAGTAAGCCTGAAAATCATGGGGACACACTAAATTCTAGATTTGAAGCTTTCGTGACTGCAAGGAATCATCTTCTTAGGTTTTTTCGGTAAAGTCACGTAGAAAGTAAAATAAAATAAAAACAAAAATCACGACGTTTCGGAGGCAACACAAGTCTCCGTCATCAGGTGGGACCGTCACAGCCAGATTAGCTGTATCAAGCTAATCTGGCTGTGACGGTCCCACCTGATGACGGACACTTGTGTTGCCTCCGAAACGTCGTGATTTTTGTTTTTATTTTATTTTACTTTCTACGTGACTTTACCGAAAAAAAACCTAAGAAGAGGACACACTAAAATTAAATAACCTAGTAAAATATCGAAATGTAATGTAATACAACACAGAGGGTCGGTCAACACACAATTAACGCATAGCCTGGTTGATTACGTATTTCAAAGATTGCTAAGTTAGAATTTAAGTGTGAACATTCTAAAGAGGACACAGGCAGAGAAAACAAGTCGCCAGAGAGAGAGAAAAAAGATAAGCTTAAAACTTCCCCGTAGAAGTGGTTCAATCTTAATTTTAGAACTTTCGTGACTGCAGGAATTATTATTTGGTTCTTTCGGTTAAGTCACGTCTAAAGATAAAATAATAAATTAAATTAAATAATAGAATACGACGTTTCGATTGCAACACAAGCAATCATCATCAGGTATAATGAAATAGCGACATAAAATCTAACCAGAAAACTATAGACAGACATATTAGCAGACAGATATCACCAAGATACATAGCGGGAGCAACACAGGTAACAGAGAGGGGTGATCGTCTCTGTGGGGTGTGTTGTATCCTAACCCTTCTTCCAAACTTGATATTTTTTATATATTATCATCATTGATATATAATGAATGAAAACACCCCAAAGCACAGCAGACTGCAAAACACCAGGTGTCACTAAGTAATGGACTGGAGGAGGGCTAGGATGGCAGAATTTGCAACCTTGCTTCAAGGAAGGAGGGGGCCTGATGAACGGGCATATGTCACCCGTGCAGGCGGCAGAGACAGTGGGAGAGTCAGCCAGACATAATTAAGGCAAAAAGCCAACCATCCTGCATGGTTTTAAGGAATTAAATTATTAAATCCAGGGTGAGTGGTCAAATGAAGTGGGTCAGCAACGCTGTGTGCACAGGGGAGGGAGCTGATTAACAACCTGCGCGTCTGAACGTGAGGGGGCCTTTGACCTGAAATTAAGAATAACACTCCCAGAGCAGAAGGTTGGATGACCACAGTGAGACGAGAATAGGGGTGTTGTGCCTCTCTCAAGGCTGCAGGCTCAGCTGAATAACAAGGCTGCGGAGGTCACCAAAAGTTCGTGTTCGCCTAGTTAAGTCGAAAAGCTCAATTATTCTGTATTGCTATTAAAGTAACGTTAAAGTCGGAATTTAACAACAGGATAGGCTAAAGTTATTGATATTCACACCCACTCCAATTAAACCAGGCCACAAGTTACGCCTACTGAACCATCACCATCATTAAGTCAATATGAAATGTTATTTCCATACTTTAATATACAACTCGACCCAAAGCATATGACAATTAGAACCTTCCTAAGTCAAAATTGAATCGCACCCAGACAGGAGCGAATAGTCGATATAAGGTTGAAGAGGGTATGAACAATAAGAGCGCGGCGAACTGCAAACGTAAGCAAAAGCCGGGAGCGACACCAGCCCAGCAACAGCGAGTCGGGCTTCGACAGGCCATAAAAGTAGGAATAATAACTCCCGGGGTCAGGGGACATCAGAAAAAGCAAGCAGACAAAAACCAGAACTGACTCCAAGGTTCAACCGCCCTCACCTACAAGGAGTGACGGAAATTAATGAGGCCTTGAGTTAACGGCGTCAGCTGGACAGCAACAACACCGGCGAGCAGAGACAGAGTGAGGCAAAGACTGCCAGGCTATGAAATACAACTTCATGTCAGTAAAGCCGACCAACAAGTTAAGTTAAAGACATCACAATACATAATATCGTACATAACATCAATGTTAACGCTATTCACCGTCAACTATATTCCGCTTATATAACCATGCAGACACCAAGGAATACGAATTCCTAGGATCAAGAAACTTACCCCTTAACCTAAGATATCGGAAATAAATTAATAATAATAAGCCTATGCATGAAAGACAAAAGTAAAACTTATGAAAAGCCAGGATAGCGGGATAAATCACCACCAGGTCGAAATAAAATACATAATAAAAGAGCGATGTTAAACCCAGGGTCGGAGAGAAAGGGAGATCCCGGCCGTCTTTGTATCCCCGCAGCGCGGGATGGGAGTGTGTATGTGCTCGGGGAGGCACCTCCACTTGGGTCAAGCACCACGATGGGAAACGACACACCTGAGGTTACATACAGAATCATAACTGGGAAATGGTAAGGGACAAATGTTAATTTAAAACTTTTTAACCATGTCTGTGTGCGTCTGTGAGGGTCGGAGGGAGTGTGCCCCTCCCTCCAGGTCGTGCAACACGGACAGAGACGCCTGTGAGACGATTTGTAACGTCTGTGTTTTGGTTCATGAAGAAGGCCAGACAAGAGATAATATTGCACCCAGACAGAGAGACGATTTCGAGGCAATTTGTAACATCTGATTGTTTGCTCATGGATTTTATGGAGGGAGTATGACAACGGAAAATACCGTGGGTGATGCACACAAGGACACGGACGTACGGACACACACATGAACACACCTACACACGGACAGATCCTGACACAGTAAATCAAAAGAAAACCCCGCCTTGTGGGCAGGACCCAAAGGGATTTTTCGGCATAAAAGAAAGGACTCTGAGCATTGGAAACCAGTTCGACCAGGAGAGTCAACTCATCACGAGTGCGACCAACGGGTCGACTCATGAGCGAGCTCGACCGGAAGGGTCGGCTCGACTCATCAGCCGAGTTCGACCAGAAGGGTCAACTCACCAGCTGAGTTCGACCAGAAGGGTCAACTCACCAGCCGAGCTCGACCAGCGGGTCGGCTCGACTCATCTTCAGCTCGACCGAGCGGGTCGACTCAAGGGCGAGCTGCGACTAACGGGTCGGCTCGACTCTTCAGCTTCTGGGACTCAGCCGAGTTCAGACGGCTCTCGGGGCTCGACTCAAGCGGCTCCCTGTCTCCTCTGCAGGCGGGCAAGACCCGCTTGACAGCTCAACTCGGCCGCGACAGCCCAACCTCTGCCGAGTCGAAGGTCGCTCTGCAGCTGAAGGTCGCGGTTTGGCGACGAGGTGACGACCCAGCACTGCGCGCTGCGAGCGAGCTGTGGGCGCCACCTACCGACCGGGTTCCGAACTACGACAGCGTACCGACCGAGCATCCAAACCAAATTCCCCACGGCGACAGAGGAGCGACTAATACGTATGACGCGCACCGCCCCCTCACCACACGACCCCCAGGCGTCTGTTTGACATAAAGAACCGACTCCGAACACTGACTATTGAAGACAACTCTTACCACTCAAACCCACTCGAACCCATAAGCCATCCGTGGCTGTGAAGAAAACACTCGAGACCGAGTGATGGCCATCCGTCGTTTATAAGAGTATTCGTAATTTTATCTTTAATATTTAGTGGGCTGTACTCTTAATCGCATAAATTCCCAACAGATCCATCAATACGAATTGATTCTTGGCACCTCCTTCCGCCGAGCAACGCTCACGTGGGGAGTGGTGGCCCACCAGATCCTTATCAGGTGATCTAGTCCCCAATTAGTAAACTCTGTATAAGATAACGATCTTCGGAAAAGGAGCGCCGTCGCAGGCCTTACTCCGAGCCATTCTGTTGTCAGATAACCTGCCGATGTATCTGTTGAGATTGGTGCCTTTAAGAATAATAACTGTCTTGATTGTGTTTTTATCGCCGTATAATCTTTCAAGTATCTTTCATTCATTAACGTTAAGGTTTTCTTAGCATAGTATTTGCATGTTTTAACGACTCTCTCACTAACAACCATCGCGTTACGCGGGATCCATGTGCCGTTGTCAAGTGAAATCAGACAATCATTGATGATACTGTATTGATGCCGTGTTGACGTTCCGGGATTGAGAGTTCGCATACTATATCATAGTTGAGGTTGAATTAGTAATAAATTGATTAATACAGAAGTGGTTGTGTGATTCTTTCCTGAAGTCTATGCATAAGATCTGCTTCTGCGTTGAGATCTGAACTTGGTGACCTTAATAAACACACTAACACATACTCAGTAAATGTTAAAGCGATAACGGGGCGAACCGGGGACCTAAAGATAAGCGAGAATGAGACGAACCTAGACAACGATGCCGAGTTAGTCTAAGTTAATCTTGCATACTTACACCACACCTGCATAACTGCATATGATTAATTGCCTTATTCCGATCGATAACCCACCCTCGTCACCGAGGCGGGGTCTGGTTATCATAACGACTGGCATTATCATAATTACTCCCACTCGCATAATTACTACAATTACCTCTCGAATTGGCATAATTAAATGTGCATAACTACATGATTAACATATTTCCGGATAATTACACATTTGGCCAAAATTCATTTGATTATTATTATTTTCACTGAATATTCATAACCCACATATACAACATAATAATTTCACCCACGCACGCATACAACACATCAAAATTGTCATACCCAACATATACAACATAATGGGGGCTCTTGTCCGGGATTTCTCGCAGACAGTTTGTGCATGAATTCAGGAACGAATCACTGTTGTGTTAATCAAAGTGTTGTGAACTAACGTTGCCTTGTGATTGTAAACGGGCGTAAAACAAAACAAAACGCGCTCTGAAGGGAAATACCAGAGTAGCAGAGTATAACAAAGACAGCTGGGCTGAGATTATTTGCTCGAGTTGAACTGACGCATCCTGTGATACAATTGTGTATAAGTACTCTGAAAAGGAATGTCAAAGTAACTCCTGCCACTTGAGATGATAGGATTAAGAATAATTTTTGAATGGGTGACGGGGTACGGGGAGCTCGTATTAAAACGTACCGACCAATCTGTTACAAAGCAGTACAGTCAGAGAGACATATGGGGAGGGAGCTGTATCGATAACACGAACACACCTCGGGGGAAACTAATTGACTGGATAAAATGTAACAAAGGCGAACACGATGCAAAAGCTGCAGAGAAGGCAGGACAGGACTCATTCCTCCTCACACAGGCATACAGTCAGGGATGGTGGAATAAAGGAAAATTCGGAAAGGAAACAGGAGAGAAATCGTCTCTAATAAACGAGGAAAAATGTCCTCACACCGTCGTAAGGGAGGAGAAATCAGGGCTCGCGACACCAGCGGAACTCACAGACGTGGATCCACAGAATAAATATGGAAGTAACATTAAATCACACTCATTCGAGAGAAGGGATGGAGAGATACATATGCAAACAAAAACATGTGAGATTGACAACTTCACAGATAGAGGGAAGCAAAATGTTAAAGTAAAGTCGACAGGACGTGCTCCGCTAAGGGCAGAGGCAAAAACTGAAGGGAAATGGCAACACGAGCGACACGGCATTGGGCGTGCACACAGAAAATGCACACCGCTTAATCACGCCCCACACAGAACAGATAAAAGTGACAGATTGCCTGATGATAACTTGTTTGATGATGACGCTGACGGCGATCAACTTTCGGAATACTTTTTCAACAGTAAAACCCTTAAATTGATGGACAAGGCTCTAGTCAGGATCCCCGATTTTGACCCCCACAATAAGACTATGGATATCCACACACATATCGCGACAGTGGAAGAGGAGGCAATGATTAGAGGGTTGATGAGACGGGATGAAAAAGCGAGTTTGTTGAAACGAAGCTTAAATAAAGATTCTATCCCATGGGTAAAGTCACTACCACACAAGGTTAGAAATGATTTTAAACAACTGAGCCTGGCAGTGATTCGGAAGTTTGGAGAATATTCGACACTCACTGAGGGGTTTTATGCTGTAAAATCGATGACCCAGGGCATGGACCAAGATCCACGTGACTACCTCGTACAATTTAAAAGAGCGTATTACGCAGGCGATGTGAATCGATACCACGAAGGAGATAAAATGTTCAAAATTATGTTTTTTGAATCCTTG
This sequence comes from Lampetra planeri, assembly GCF_965212315.1. Lineage (NCBI taxonomy): Eukaryota > Metazoa > Chordata > Hyperoartia > Petromyzontiformes > Petromyzontidae > Lampetra > Lampetra planeri. The sequence goes on along the minus strand of NC_136125.1, from coordinate 13,542,175 downwards.
AGCCCAGAGATTACCGAAAGGGTGAGAATGGTTGTGAATCCAGAAACCGCATCCTTACGCCGCATAGAGAGCAAGGCGTACATGGCATGGGTATACAGAGCTAACAATCATAATTCGGATCCAGAACACAGGGAGAGGGATAAGGAACCCAGCCTCTCAGAGAGGAATAAAAATCACCGAGCAGTCCCACAATGCAGGACGGAGCAAACAAACACGCACACATGGCAAAATAACCCAGAGAGAGGTTGGCACGAGAATGTGAGCGGCACAAAGCCGAACATTCAGGAGAATCGTAGGGGGGAGAGGTTCAGAGCAGAACCATATCAACACCCCATGCCACGACACACACGAGGCCAAAGTTGCACACTAAGATGGCGAGATAACCATCCAGCGGGAAGGTACACAGACTGCGGAGGTATGGATGCGAACATGCAGGAGAATCGTAGGAGGGAGAGGTTCAGAGCAGAACCATATCAACACCCCATCCCACGACACACGCCAGGTTCAAATTACGCAGAGAGATCGCAAGATAACCACCTAGCGGGAAGGTGTTACACAGACCGCGGAGGTATGGATGCGAACATTCAGAGGAATCGCAGGATGGGAGGTCAAACACAATCGATCCAATTCCGACCAATTCCTCCACCGGCTATACCAGGAGGGAATAGAGGAATAACACAGAATGCGGTCCAAAGACATGATGAACTACCCATAATGAGCGCGAGCGAGCGGCCAACGCGCGCCCCACCCGCCGAGATATTAAACCCGAAACTCAATGAGAAATACGGGCAGGCTACAAGTGACAGGGCGAGCAGAAACGTGGACAGTACTCCCGTAAATGACGCGCGGATCGAATACAAGGACAGGGTTGCATTGAAGCGTGATCGGACAGTACAAAAACCGACAGCAGGGACACGCCCTGAGGAGCGCAGGCATGAGCCTTTGAATGGAAAATATCCAAGGGAAACCAAAATTTATGTGGATCGGAGTGCTAAAATGGAGACGAATGTCCATGACGTATCGGGAATGGTGTTGGAATCCAACACACTCGTAAAAACAAAGAGGGCAACATTACGAGGGACAGAATTAAACCGACACACTGACTCGGCAAATGTGCATGTAATCGCAGAGAGAGCGAATGCCAGTGATGACGGAGTACATAAGTTGGTTGTGTGCGCGAATTCTGATTATGTGCAGCACAATTTTACACCACACACTCCCACGACGCGAGAGAGAGGGGAAATTACAAAAACGAACTGGAAAACCGTGATCGAATGATCAAAGTGATAAGTGGTAAACCAGACACTCGGAGCTTGGTAAAAAGATTGCCAGGATGTAACAGGAGGGAATTAACGCGAAAATGCGTTCGAAACCGCTACCTAGCGTTTCCCAGGATTTAGCAAAAACAAAAAAAATTAATATCCGTCGGAGTTATGAGGGATGAGAACCATGTAATTGGTGATATCGATGTTAAAGTTTATTTCTTTTGCTTATTTCAAATGTAACCTTGTTAAGATTGTGATACATGCGCGCGCTTTGGAAGGAATGCGTTATGGATTAGTACCGATGTTTAACGTGGTGTTTTATTTTTTTTTTGCTTATTTCAAAAGTAACCATGTTACGATTGTGATACATATGCGCGCGTCGTAAGAATAACCGCCGAGAGTGAGGGCGGCTTATAGATTCATAACACAAAAAAAAGGGGCATTTACTTGGTTTGAAAATTCGCCAGTGGCCAAATCGACCCCTGATAATTATTCAAACGGCCGGATTGTTGTGTCTATTTTTTTTTAAATTAAGAACAATTCAAAAAAATATAATAATATTTTTAAATTTATATATATACCTTTTTTAAATTAATTAATGAAAACAACTCACTTCTCCTCACAAGAACACCAGGAATCCATGAAACATGGAGGGCGGTTAAAGTGTTGAGAGTTCGGTCACAAAGAGGTCATGGACATCCAAATGGACAAAAGATGTATGGACTAGCCTCCCAAGACATCTGGAGATATACAGAAAAGGGCAGAATAAATAACGGTTGGAACTTCGCGTTTTCTTAACGTTTTTCTTACCGAAAAGTAGAAACTTAACAAAGATAATTAACCAACAAACAATAATTTTTTTCTATTATTATATGTTTCCTACCTACACGACCTTCCAAAAAAAAATAAAAATAAAAACTAAAGAGTACGAATTCCAGAAAGCTTAAGTGCATAGTACACTTAACCTTAGGACATAAAAATTAACTCAGAATAAAACACCAATCTCTGGGGAACTAAACTAATGGGCATATCACACTACGATAATATGTAACATGTTTTCCAGGAAATGGCAGCCCTCCTGCTCACGCTCCTGCTAACGTACCTTGCCAAGCTAGAAGGGAGCCAAGGCCTGATGATGCCACCCAAGAATAACTGTAGAAACTATCTTTTAACGATATCTCCTATAACACGTAGTCAATAGAATAATTTCTCCCTCCCTTATCGTGTTACCTTCCTTTAGAATTTTTTTTCCTCCTCTCTCTTGTCACATATAACCATGTTAAGTTGTGACACGTACGCGCGCGTTGTAAGGAAATAGCAGCAAAACTTGAGGACAATCGATGGTTCATGATGGAAGAAGGGTATACATTTTTTTAAAAATAACCCGTGGCCATTTGACCACTGGTCATTTTTAAAAGGGCGGCATGTTGTATCCTAACCCTTCTTCCAAACTTGATATTTTTATATATTATCATCATTGATATATAATGAATGAAAACACCCCAAAGCACAGCAGACTGCAAAACACCAGGTGTCACTAAGTAATGGACTGGAGGAGGGCTAGGATGGCAGAATTTGCAACCTTGCTTCAAGGAAGGAGGGGGCCTGATGAACGGGCATATGTCACCCGTGCAGGCGGCAGAGACAGTGGGAGAGTCAGCCAGACATAATTAAGGCAAAAAGCCAACCATCCTGCATGGTTTTAAGGAATTAAATTATTAAATCCAGGGTGAGTGGTCAAATGAAGTGGGTCAGCAACGCTGTGTGCACAGGGGAGGGAGCTGATTAACAACCTGCGCGTCTGAACGTGAGGGGGCCTTTGACCTGAAATTAAGAATAACACTCCCAGAGCAGAAGGTTGGATGACCACAGTGAGACGAGAATAGGGGTGTTGTGCCTCTCTCAAGGCTGCAGGCTCAGCTGAATAACAAGGCTGCGGAGGTCACCAAAAGTTCGTGTTCGCCTAGTTAAGTCGAAAAGCTCAATTATTCTGTATTGCTATTAAAGTAACGTTAAAGTCGGAATTTAACAACAGGATAGGCTAAAGTTATTGATATTCACACCCACTCCAATTAAACCAGGCCACAAGTTACGCCTACTGAACCATCACCATCATTAAGTCAATATGAAATGTTATTTCCATACTTTAATATACAACTCGACCCAAAGCATATGACAATTAGAACCTTCCTAAGTCAAAATTGAATCGCACCCAGACAGGAGCGAATAGTCGATATAAGGTTGAAGAGGGTATGAACAATAAGAGCGCGGCGAACTGCAAACGTAAGCAAAAGCCGGGAGCGACACCAGCCCAGCAACAGCGAGTCGGGCTTCGACAGGCCATAAAAGTAGGAATAATAACTCCCGGGGTCAGGGGACATCAGAAAAAGCAAGCAGACAAAAACCAGAACTGACTCCAAGGTTCAACCGCCCTCACCTACAAGGAGTGACGGAAATTAATGAGGCCTTGAGTTAACGGCGTCAGCTGGACAGCAACAACACCGGCGAGCAGAGACAGAGTGAGGCAAAGACTGCCAGGCTATGAAATACAACTTCATGTCAGTAAAGCCGACCAACAAGTTAAGTTAAAGACATCACAATACATAATATCGTACATAACATCAATGTTAACGCTATTCACCGTCAACTATATTCCGCTTATATAACCATGCAGACACCAAGGAATACGAATTCCTAGGATCAAGAAACTTACCCCTTAACCTAAGATATCGGAAATAAATTAATAATAATAAGCCTATGCATGAAAGACAAAAGTAAAACTTATGAAAAGCCAGGATAGCGGGATAAATCACCACCAGGTCGAAATAAAATACATAATAAAAGAGCGATGTTAAACCCAGGGTCGGAGAGAAAGGGAGATCCCGGCCGTCTTTGTATCCCCGCAGCGCGGGATGGGAGTGTGTATGTGCTCGGGGAGGCACCTCCACTTGGGTCAAGCACCACGATGGGAAACGACACACCTGAGGTTACATACAGAATCATAACTGGGAAATGGTAAGGGACAAATGTTAATTTAAAACTTTTTAACCATGTCTGTGTGCGTCTGTGAGGGTCGGAGGGAGTGTGCCCCTCCCTCCAGGTCGTGCAACACGGACAGAGACGCCTGTGAGACGATTTGTAACGTCTGTGTTTTGGTTCATGAAGAAGGCCAGACAAGAGATAATATTGCACCCAGACAGAGAGACGATTTCGAGGCAATTTGTAACATCTGATTGTTTGCTCATGGATTTTATGGAGGGAGTATGACAACGGAAAATACCGTGGGTGATGCACACAAGGACACGGACGTACGGACACACACATGAACACACCTACACACGGACAGATCCTGACACAGTAAATCAAAAGAAAACCCCGCCTTGTGGGCAGGACCCAAAGGGATTTTTCGGCATAAAAGAAAGGACTCTGAGCATTGGAAACCAGTTCGACCAGGAAAGTCAACTCATCACGAGTGCGACCAACGGGTCGACTCATGAGCGAGCTCGACCGGAAGGGTCGGCTCGACTCATCAGCCGAGTTCGACCAGAAGGGTCAACTCACCAGCTGAGTTCGACCAGAAGGGTCAACTCACCAGCCGAGCTCGACCAGCGGGTCGGCTCGACTCATCTTCAGCTCGACCGAGCGGGTCGACTCAAGGGCGAGCTGCGACTAACGGGTCGGCTCGACTCTTCAGCTTCTGGGACTCAGCCGAGTTCAGACGGCTCTCGGGGCTCGACTCAAGCGGCTCCCTGTCTCCTCTGCAGGCGGGCAAGACCCGCTTGACAGCTCAACTCGGCCGCGACAGCCCAACCTCTGCCGAGTCGAAGGTCGCTCTGCAGCTGAAGGTCGCGGTTTGGCGACGAGGTGACGACCCAGCACTGCGCGCTGCGAGCGAGCTGTGGGCGCCACCTACCGACCGGGTTCCGAACTACGACAGCGTACCGACCGAGCATCCAAACCAAATTCCCCACGGCGACAGAGGAGCGACTAATACGTATGACGCGCACCGCCCCCTCACCACACGACCCCCAGGCGTCTGTTTGACATAAAGAACCGACTCCGAACACTGACTATTGAAGACAACTCTTACCACTCAAACCCACTCGAACCCATAAGCCATCCGTGGCTGTGAAGAAAACACTCGAGACCGAGTGATGGCCATCCGTCGTTTATAAGAGTATTCGTAATTTTATCTTTAATATTTAGTGGGCTGTACTCTTAATCGCATAAATTCCCAACAGATCCATCAATACGAATTGATTCTTGGCACCTCCTTCCGCCGAGCAACGCTCACGTGGGGAGTGGTGGCCCACCAGATCCTTATCAGGTGATCTGGTCCCCAATTAGTAAACTCTGTATAAGATAACGATCTTCGGAAAAGGAGCGCCGTCGCAGGCCTTACTCCGAGCCATTCTGTTGTCAGATAACCTGCCGATGTATCTGTTGAGATTGGTGCCTTTAAGAATAATAACTGTCTTGATTGTGTTTTTATCGCCGTATAATCTTTCAAGTATCTTTCATTCATTAACGTTAAGGTTTTCTTAGCATAGTATTTGCATGTTTTAACGACTCTCTCACTAACAACCATCGCGTTACGCGGGATCCATGTGCCGTTGTCAAGTGAAATCAGACAATCATTGATGATACTGTATTGATGCCGTGTTGACGTTCCGGGATTGAGAGTTCGCATACTATATCATAGTTGAGGTTGAATTAGTAATAAATTGATTAATACAGAAGTGGTTGTGTGATTCTTTCCTGAAGTCTATGCATAAGATCTGCTTCTGCGTTGAGATCTGAACTTGGTGACCTTAATAAACACACTAACACATACTCAGTAAATGTTAAAGCGATAACGGGGCGAACCGGGGACCTAAAGATAAGCGAGAATGAGACGAACCTAGACAACGATGCCGAGTTAGTCTAAGTTAATCTTGCATACTTACACCACACCTGCATAACTGCATATGATTAATTGCCTTATTCCGATCGATAACCCACCCTCGTCACCGAGGCGGGGTCTGGTTATCATAACGACTGGCATTATCATAATTACTCCCACTCGCATAATTACTACAATTACCTCTCGAATTGGCATAATTAAATGTGCATAACTACATGATTAACATATTTCCGGATAATTACACATTTGTCCAAAATTCATTTGATTATTATTATTTTCACTGAATATTCATAACCCACATATACAACATAATAATTTCACCCACGCACGCATACAACACATCAAAATTTTCATACCCAACATATACAACATAATGGGGGCTCTTGTCCGGGATTTCTCGCAGACAGTTTGTGCATGAATTCAGGAACGAATCACTGTTGTGTTAATCAAAGTGTTGTGAACTAACGTTGCCTTGTGATTGTAAACGGGCGTAAAACAAAACAAAACGCGCTCTGAAGGGAAATACCAGAGTAGCAGAGTATAACAAAGACAGCTGGGCTGAGATTATTTGCTCGAGTTGAACTGACGCATCCTGTGATACAATTGTGTATAAGTACTCTGAAAAGGAATGTCAAAGTAACTCCTGCCACTTGAGATGATAGGATTAAGAATAATTTTTGAATGGGTGACGGGGTACGGGGAGCTCGTATTAAAACGTACCGACCAATCTGTTACAAAGCAGTACAGTCAGAGAGACATATGGGGAGGGAGCTGTATTGATAACACGAACACACCTCGGGGGAAACTAATTGACTGGATAAAATGTAACAAAGGCGAACACGATGCAAAAGCTGCAGAGAAGGCAGGACAGGACTCATTCCTCCTCACACAGGCATACAGTCAGGGATGGTGGAATAAAGGAAAATTCGGAAAGGAAACAGGAGAGAAATCGTCTCTAATAAACGAGGAAAAATGTCCTCACACCGTCGTAAGGGAGGAGAAATCAGGGCTCGCGACACCAGCGGAACTCACAGACGTGGATCCACAGAATAAATATGGAAGTAACATTAAATCACACTCATTCGAGAGAATGGATGGAGAGATACATATGCAAACAAAAACATGTGAGATTGACAACTTCACAGATAGAGGGAAGCAAAATGTTAAAGTAAAGTCGACAGGACGTGCTCCGCTAAGGGCAGAGGCAAAAACTGAAGGGAAATGGCAACACGAGCGACACGGCATTGGGCGTGCACACAGAAAATGCACACCGCTTAATCACGCCCCACACAGAACAGATAAAAGTGACAGATTGCCTGATGATAACTTGTTTGATGATGACGCTGACGGCGATCAACTTTCGGAATACTTTTTCAACAGTAAAACCCTTAAATTGATGGACAAGGCTCTAGTCAGGATCCCCGATTTTGACCCCCACAATAAGACTATGGATATCCACACACATATCGCGACAGTGGAAGAGGAGGCAATGATTAGAGGGTTGATGAGACGGGATGAAAAAGCGAGTTTGTTGAAACGAAGCTTAAATAAAGATTCTATCCCATGGGTAAAGTCACTACCACACAAGGTTAGAAATGATTTTAAACAACTGAGCCTGGCAGTGATTCGGAAGTTTGGAGAATATTCGACACTCACTGAGGGGTTTTATGCTGTAAAATCGATGACCCAGGGCATGGACCAAGATCCACGTGACTACCTCGTACAATTTAAAAGAGCGTATTACGCAGGCGATGTGAATCGATACCACGAAGGAGATAAAATGTTCAAAATTATGTTTTTTGAATCCTTGAGCCCAGAGATTACCGAAAGGGTGAGAATGGTTGTGAATCCAGAAACCGCATCCTTACGCCGCATAGAGAGCAAGGCGTACATGGCATGGGTATACAGAGCTAACAATCATAATTCGGATCCAGAACACAGGGAGAGGGATAAGGAACCCAGCCTCTCAGAGAGGAATAAAAATCACCGAGCAGTCCCACAATGCAGGACGGAGCAAACAAACACGCACACATGGCAAAATAACCCAGAGAGAGGTTGGCACGAGAATGTGAGCGGCACAAAGCCGAACATTCAGGAGAATCGTAGGGGGGAGAGGTTCAGAGCAGAACCATATCAACACCCCATGCCACGACACACACGAGGCCAAAGTTGCACACTAAGATGGCGAGATAACCATCCAGCGGGAAGGTACACAGACTGCGGAGGTATGGATGCGAACATGCAGGAGAATCGTAGGAGGGAGAGGTTCAGAGCAGAACCATATCAACACCCCATCCCACGACACACGCCAGGTTCAAATTACGCAGAGAGATGGCAAGATAACCACCTAGCGGGAAGGTGTTACACAGACCGCGGAGGTATGGATGCGAACATTCAGAGGAATCGCAGGATGGGAGGTCAAACACAATCGATCCAATTCCGACCAATTCCTCCACCGGCTATACCAGGAGGGAATAGAGGAATAACACAGAATGCGGTCCAAAGACATGATGAACTACCCATAATGAGCGCGAGCGAGCGGCCAACGCGCGCCCCACCCGCCGAGAAATTAAACCCGAAACTCAATGAGAAATACGGGCAGGCTACAAGTGACAGGGCGAGCAGAAACGTGGACAGTACTCCCGTAAATGACGCGCGGATCGAATACAAGGACAGGGTTGCATTGAAGCGTGATCGGACAGTACAAAAACCGACAGCAGGGACACGCCCTGAGGAGCGCAGGCATGAGCCTTTGAATGGAAAATATCCAAGGGAAACCAAAATTTATGTGGATCGGAGTGCTAAAATGGAGACGAATGTCCATGACGTATCGGGAATGGTGTTGGAATCCAACACACTCGTAAAAACAAAGAGGGCAACATTACGAGGGACAGAATTAAACCGACACACTGACTCGGCAAATGTGCATGTAATCGCAGAGAGAGCGAATGCCAGTGATGACGGAGTACATAAGTTGGTTGTGTGCGCGAATTCTGATTATGTGCAGCACAATTTTACACCACACACTCCCACGACGCGAGAGAGAGGGGAAATTACAAAAACGAACCGGAAAACCGTGATCGAATGATCAAAGTGATAAGTGGTAAACCAGACACTCGGAGCTTGGTAAAAAGATTGCCAGGATGTAACAGGAGGGAATTAACGCGAAAATGCGTTCGAAACCGCTACCTAGCGTTTCCCAGGATTTAGCAAAAACAAAAAAAATTAATATCCGTCGGAGTTATGAGGGATGAGAACCATGTAATTGGTGATATCGATGTTAAAGTTTATTTCTTTTGCTTATTTCAAATGTAACCTTGTTAAGATTGTGATACATGCGCGCGCTTTGGAAGGAATGCGTTATGGATTAGTACCGATGTTTAACGTGGTGTTTTATTTTTTTTTTGCTTATTTCAAAAGTAACCATGTTACGATTGTGATACATATGCGCGCGTCGTAAGAATAACCGCCGAGAGTGAGGGCGGCTTATAGATTCATAACACAAAAAAAAGGGGCATTTACTTGGTTTGAAAATTCGCCAGTGGCCAAATCGACCCCTGATAATTATTCAAACGGCCGGATTGTTGTGTCTATTTTTTTTTAAATTAAGAACAATTCAAAAAAATATAATAATATTTTTAAATTTATATATATACCTTTTTTTAAATTAATTAATGAAAACAACTCACTTCTCCTCACAAGAACACCAGGAATCCATGAAACATGGAGGGCGGTTAAAGTGTTGAGAGTTCGGTCACAAAGAGGTCATGGACATCCAAATGGACAAAAGATGTATGGACTAGCCTCCCAAGACATCTGGAGATATACAGAAAAGGGCAGAATAAATAACGGTTGGAACTTCGCGTTTTCTTAACGTTTTTCTTACCGAAAAGTAGAAACTTAACAAAGATAATTAACCAACAAACAATAATTTTTTTCTATTATTATGTTTCCTACCTACACGACCTTCCAAAAAAAAATAAAAATAAAAACTAAAGAGTACGAATTCCAGAAAGCTTAAGTGCATAGTACACTTAACCTTAGGACATAAAAATTAACTCAGAATAAAACACCAATCTCTGGGGAACTAAACTAATGGGCATATCACACTACGATAATATGTAACATGTTTTCCAGGAAATGGCAGCCCTCCTGCTCACGCTCCTGCTAACGTACCTTGCCAAGCTAGAAGGGAGCCAAGGCCTGATGATGCCACCCAAGAATAACCGTAGAAACTATCTTTTAACGATATCTCCTATAACACGTAGTCAATAGAATAATTTCTCCCTCCCTTATCGTGTTACCTTCCTTTAGAATTTTTTTTCCTCCTCTCTCTTGTCACATATAACCATGTTAAGTTGTGACACGTACGCGCGCGTTGTAAGGAAATAGCAGCAAAACTTGAGGACAATCGATGGTTCATGATGGAAGAAGGGTATACATTTTTTTAAAAATAACCCGTGGCCATTTGACCACTGGTCATTTTTAAAAGGGCGGCATGTTGTATCCTAACCCTTCTTCCAAACTTGATATTTTTATATATTATCATCATTGATATATAATGAATGAAAACACCCCAAAGCACAGCAGACTGCAAAACACCAGGTGTCACTAAGTAATGGACTGGAGGAGGGCTAGGATGGCAGAATTTGCAACCTTGCTTCAAGGAAGGAGGGGGCCTGATGAACGGGCATATGTCACCCGTGCAGGCGGCAGAGACAGTGGGAGAGTCAGCCAGACATAATTAAGGCAAAAAGCCAACCATCCTGCATGGTTTTAAGGAATTAAATTATTAAATCCAGGGTGAGTGGTCAAATGAAGTGGGTCAGCAACGCTGTGTGCACAGGGGAGGGAGCTGATTAACAACCTGCGCGTCTGAACGTGAGGGGGCCTTTGACCTGAAATTAAGAATAACACTCCCAGAGCAGAAGGTTGGATGACCACAGTGAGACGAGAATAGGGGTGTTGTGCCTCTCTCAAGGCTGCAGGCTCAGCTGAATAACAAGGCTGCGGAGGTCACCAAAAGTTCGTGTTCGCCTAGTTAAGTCGAAAAGCTCAATTATTCTGTATTGCTATTAAAGTAACGTTAAAGTCGGAATTTAACAACAGGATAGGCTAAAGTTATTGATATTCACACCCACTCCAATTAAACCAGGCCACAAGTTACGCCTACTGAACCATCACCATCATTAAGTCAATATGAAATGTTATTTCCATACTTTAATATACAACTCGACCCAAAGCATATGACAATTAGAACCTTCCTAAGTCAAAATTGAATCGCACCCAGACAGGAGCGAATAGTCGATATAAGGTTGAAGAGGGTATGAACAATAAGAGCGCGGCGAACTGCAAACGTAAGCAAAAGCCGGGAGCGACACCAGCCCAGCAACAGCGAGTCGGGCTTCGACAGGCCATAAAAGTAGGAATAATAACTCCCGGGGTCAGGGGACATCAGAAAAAGCAAGCAGACAAAAACCAGAACTGACTCCAAGGTTCAACCGCCCTCACCTACAAGGAGTGACGGAAATTAATGAGGCCTTGAGTTAACGGCGTCAGCTGGACAGCAACAACACCGGCGAGCAGAGACAGAGTGAGGCAAAGACTGCCAGGCTATGAAATACAACTTCATGTCAGTAAAGCCGACCAACAAGTTAAGTTAAAGACATCACAATACATAATATCGTACATAACATCAATGTTAACGCTATTCACCGTCAACTATATTCCGCTTATATAACCATGCAGACACCAAGGAATACGAATTCCTAGGATCAAGAAACTTACCCCTTAACCTAAGATATCGGAAATAAATTAATAATAATAAGCCTATGCATGAAAGACAAAAGTAAAACTTATGAAAAGCCAGGATAGCGGGATAAATCACCACCAGGTCGAAATAAAATACATAATAAAAGAGCGATGTTAAACCCAGGGTCGGAGAGAAAGGGAGATCCCGGCCGTCTTTGTATCCCCGCAGCGCGGGATGGGAGTGTGTATGTGCTCGGGGAGGCACCTCCACTTGGGTCAAGCACCACGACGGGAAACGACACACCTGAGGTTACATACAGAATCATAACTGGGAAATGGTAAGGGACAAATGTTAATTTAAAACTTTTTAACCATGTCTGTGTGCGTCTGTGAGGGTCGGAGTGAGTGTGCCCCTCCCTCCAGGTCGTGCAACACGGACAGAGACGCCTGTGAGACGATTTGTAACGTCTGTGTTTTGGTTCATGAAGAAGGCCAGACAAGAGATAATATTGCACCCAGACAGAGAGACGATTTCGAGGCAATTTGTAACATCTGATTGTTTGCTCATGGATTTTATGGAGGGAGTATGACAACGGAAAATACCGTGGGTGATGCACACAAGGACACGGACGTACGGACACACACATGAACACACCTACACACGGACAGATCCTGACACAGTAAATCAAAAGAAAACCCCGCCTTGTGGGCAGGACCCAAAGGGATTTTTCGGCATAAAAGAAAGGACTCTGAGCATTGGAAACCAGTTCGACCAGGAGAGTCAACTCATCACGAGTGCGACCAACGGGTCGACTCATGAGCGAGCTCGACCGGAAGGGTCGGATCGACTCATCAGCCGAGTTCGACCAGAAGGGTCAACTCACCAGCCGAGTTCGACCAGAAGGGTCAACTCACCAGCCGAGCTCGACCAGCGGGTCGGCTCGACTCTTCAGCTTCTGGGACTCAGCCGAGTTCAGACGGCTCTCGGGGCTCGACTCAAGCGGCTCCCCGTCTCCTCTGCAGGCGGGCAAGACCCGCTTGACAGCTCAACTCGGCCGCGACAGCCCAACCTCTGCCGAGTCGAAGGTCGCTCTGCAGCTGAAGGTCGCGGTTTGGCGACGAGGTGACGACCCAGCACTGCGCGCTGCGAGCGAGCTGTGGGCGCCACCTACCGACCGGGTTCCGAACTACGACAGCGTACCGACCGAGCATCCAAACCAAATTCCCCACGGCGACAGAGGAGCAACTAATACGTATGACGCGCACCGCCCCCTCACCACACGACCCTCAGGCGTCTGTTTGACATAAAGAACCGACTCCGAACACTGACTATTGAAGACAACTCTTACCACTCAAACCCACTCGAACCCATAAGCCATCCGTGGCTGTGAAGAAAACACTCGAGACCGAGTGATGGCCATCCGTCGTTTATAAGAGTATTCGTAATTTTATCTTTAATATTTAGTGGGCTGTACTCTTAATCGCATAAATTCCCAACAGATCCATCAATACGAATTGATTCTTGGCACCTCCTTCCGCCGAGCAACGCTCACGTGGGGAGTGGTGGCCCACCAGATCCTTATCAGGTGATCTGGTCCCTAATTAGTAAACTCTGTATAAGATAACGATCTTCGGAAAAGGAGCGCCGTCGCAGGCCTTACTCCGAGCCATTCTGTTGTCAGATAACCTGCCGATGTATCTGTTGAGATTGGTGCCTTTAAGAATAATAACTGTCTTGATTGTGTTTTTATCGCCGTATAATCTTTCAAGTATCTTTCATTCATTAACGTTAAGGTTTTCTTAGCATAGTATTTGCATGTTTTAACGACTCTCTCACTAACAACCATCGCGTTACGCGGGATCCATGTGCCGTTGTCAAGTGAAATCAGACAATCATTGATGATACTGTATTGATGCCGTGTTGACGTTCCGGGATTGAGAGTTCGCATACTATATCATAGTTGAGGTTGAATTAGTAATAAATTGATTAATACAGAAGTGGTTGTGTGATTCTTTCCTGAAGTCTATGCATAAGATCTGCTTCTGCGTTGAGATCTGAACTTGGAGACCTTAATAAACACACTAACACATACTCAGTAAATGTTAAAGCGATAACGGGCGAACCGGGGACCTAAAGATAAGCGAGAATGAGACGAACCTAGACAACGATGCCGAGTTAGTCTAAGTTAATCTTGCATACTTACACCACACCTGCATAACTGCATACGATTAATTGCCTTATTCCGATCGATAACCCACCCTCGTCACCGAGGCGGGGTCTGGTTATCATAACGACTGGCATTATCATAATTACTCCCACTCGCATAATTACTACAATTACCTCTCGAATTGGCATAATTAAATGTGCATAACTACATGATTAACATATTTCCGGATAATTACACATTTGGCCAAAATTCATTTGATTATTATTATTTTCACTGAATATTCATAACCCACATATACAACATAATAATTTCACCCACGCACGCATACAACACATCAAAATTTTCATACCCAACATATACAACAGGTGGCCTTAAATAGACAGAGGGGGGGGCGGAGGCAGAGAGAAGGAAGGGGGGTTAGAGAAAAAATTTGCATATCAATGAGTGGTCAACAGACGTGGTGCTGCACGGCAAGTAAGCCTGAAAATCAGGAGGACACACTAAAATTAAATAACCTAGTAAGATATCGAAATGTAATGTAATACAACACAGAGGGTCTGCCTGTGTCCTCTTTAGAATGTTTACAATGTTCACACTTAAATTCTAACTTAGCAATCTTTGAAATACCTAATCAACCAGGCTATGCGTTAATTGTGTGTTGACCGACCCTCTGTGTTGTATTACATTACATATTAGCAGACAGACGTGTGTGTGTGGGGGGGAGCGGTAGTGTAGTGGTAGTGTAGTGGTAGTGTAGTGGTAGTGTAGTGGTAGTGTAGTGGTAGTGTAGTGGTAGTGTAGTGGTAGTGTAGTGGTAGTGTAGTGGTAGTGTAGTGGTAGTGTAGTGGTAGTGTAGTGGTAGTGTAGTGGTAGTGTAGTGGTAGTGTAGTGGTAGTGTAGTGGTAGTGTAGTGGTAGTGTAGTGGTAGTGTAGTGGTAGTGTAGTGGTAGTGTAGTGGTAGTGTAGTGGTAGTGTAGTGGTAGTGTAGTGGTAGTGTAGTGGTAGTGTAGTGGTAGTGTAGTGGTAGTGTAGTGGTAGTGTAGTGGTAGTGTAGTGGTAGTGTAGTGGTAGTGTAGTGGTAGTGTAGTGGTAGTGTAGTGGTAGTGTAGTGGTAGTGTAGTGGTAGTGTAGTGGTAGTGTAGTGGTAGTGTAGTGGTAGTGTAGTGGTAGTGTAGTGGTAGTGTAGTGGTAGTGTAGTGGTAGTGTAGTGGTAGTGTAGTGGTAGTGTAGTGGTAGTGTAGTGGTAGTGTAGTGGTAGTGTAGTGGTAGTGTAGTGGTAGTGTAGTGGTAGTGTAGTGGTAGTGTAGTGGTAGTGTAGTGGTAGTGTAGTGGTAGTGTAGTGGTTAGTGCGCTGCGCTACGAACCCGGCGAACAGAGTTCGATTCCCGCTCACGGCCACCACCGATGACGATTATTTGAACCGGTCCTGGGCCTCCCCTAGGTAGACTCAGCCTCAAACGAGTAACTGGTGTGGTGTGTAGTAAACATCGCCACTGGGGAGACAAAGGCGGTCGGGCGTGGTGAATCCAAGTCCCGGGTAGTAAAGCTAGTTATCTATATAACATTGTTTTCTTACCAAACGTGTTACACGTGAATGCAGCTGCGCTTATACAATATACCACTAGAAATAACAAAAATGCCGATACATGCAAATCGTGTAACGAATAACATGACTCGGTTTCTTAAACGTATTTTTCCCCGTTTGTTTAAAAAAAATGTTAAACTACATTAAATACAAAGATGTCAGATCTTGTCATCATCATAGCAATCGCACGGATAATTAATGCAGCATATTAAGGTGCAGCAATGTATTATGTCAATTAATATTTATTTTTGGTCTCGTCACTTATTTTCATTAAAGTACGCATCTTTGTTTTTCTCAAAAGGCAAGGCACATGATGTGGGTGCCTTTCGTTCTTTCCTTTAAATTCATTTCCCGACTACTTCGTGCAAAAAAAATAGCTTTTGTTAATCCATCATATAATAGTGCCATTCGCAACTAGAGCCCCAACATCTATATATCGTACATATACTGTATATAAAATAAACTCCTTAAAAAATGTTTTTTTTAAACAACGCTTGTATTCACAACTTAGTTCAACTCACGGTCGAGAAGTACGCCAATGATGCGGCGCCTGCTCCCACATCAACGCTGACTTGAATGGTTTGATGACTTTATAACTGCGTCTTGAATGTCCAACTTCTGTGCTTGTGTGGAGCAATGGCGGCCGTAACTCGACCACGCGGCGCGTGCGCGCCTGAGGCACGCGGCGTCGGCTTCTTGTGCGAGTCGATTCCACAGTTTAGGGACCGCGGCGTTTTTTGACCTACACATAGATATATAATTAATACGCCGTCCATACAAACATTGCTTGAAAGCAGGCATGCATTGTCTCCGGATCTGAGTACTTGTG
Organism: Lampetra planeri; assembly: GCF_965212315.1. Lineage (NCBI taxonomy): Eukaryota > Metazoa > Chordata > Hyperoartia > Petromyzontiformes > Petromyzontidae > Lampetra > Lampetra planeri. The sequence continues at coordinate 13,525,674 of NC_136125.1, read as the reverse complement.
CAACATTTGGAATTGATTGGAGAACAGGAAGTAGACTTACTTTTGATTACAAGATTTGACCACGACAAACACAAGTGAAGTTAAATAACCTCCTTAAAAAAAGTAAAAAAAATACGGTTTTATTCACAACTTCGTTTAACTCACGTACGAGAAGTATGTCAACGATGCGGCGTCTACTCCCACATCAACGCTTACTTTAATAAATCGATCTTCTTGGTTCTTTCGGTAAAGCAATGTAGAAGGGAAATAATAAAATAACAAAAATAAAACATAATAAAAATTAAAACTCTCACGACGAAATGTTATAAATGAATCTTCAATGTAAAACTTTTGTTTGCGTGGAGCGCGGGTGCCCGTAACTCGTGACACGGAGCGTGCGCGCCTGAGGCACGTGGCGCCTGCTTCTTGAGCAACGCGATTCGAGAGTTTAGGGACCGCGGAGTTTTTGACCTACACAAATATATATAAATAATGAGGCGTTCATACAAAATGTAAATTGCTTTAAAGTAGCGAATTAATGTATTAATTGATGCCGATTTTGAAAGAGGCATGCATTGTCACCGGATCTGAGTCCGTGTGCAACATTTGGAATTGATTGGACAACAGGAAGTAGACTAAATGTTGATTACAAGATGTGACCACGACACAGGAATCAAGTTAAGTGAAACCCCTGAAGACCCTCGACTGTGTACTGTAGTTGTGCATTTGTCCACACGAGGGGAAAATGTGACTTATGTAGAACCTATAGCCCTGACCATAATCTGTAATGCTCATATAGCCACCTCAAACCCTATGTCCTTGATTGAATTGAATATCTGGCTTGCATGCCACAATGATTGTTATAATTTCAGTTGCTATACTTCAGTTATTTGAGGAAAGGGATTTTGAATAAAAAATGTCCCCCCCCCTATGCTATCTGATGTTTGCCTCTGTTTTTAGCACAATTCGGGGATGTATAAATTGCAAATGCTTTTTGGGGGCTCATTTCACGATGGAAGTGTTTTTTAAATCCCTCGGGACAATTTGTAGCCGACATATTTTGAAATCAGGAAATGTTAAAACTGACTCTGTGGACCTTTAGATTGTTCAGTAGTCAATGCCCAACAATCTTTGATCTGTCAATGAAAGCCTGTGAAAGATAATGTCATTTTGAGCACAGAGCCCTCCTTTTTGGAAAACCATTCAACTCAGTGGCTCAAATGCAACTGTTTTTGACTCGGGGGGCTTCATTGAGACAAGGGGTGACTCGGTTAACATCAGTTGCAGTATATATAAATCTTCCAGACCATGTGTAAGTATGTTTTTCGTACAATTCTGGGACGCAGAAATTGCAAATGCTTTCGAAATGTTTTTCGTCAAACCCCTGGACAATTTGTAGCCTCCATATTCTGCAAGCAGGAAATGCAACAACTGGTTCTCCATGTCTATTGGTTGCAGTGTTATTAACAAGCAAAATTAAGGGCTTTTGAGCAATGTTTTGCAACAATTAGACTTTTTCCAGTGGAAAATTGCATTGAAAAATGGTCAACTTTGCACCTTCATAATCCCTAAAGCTAATTCTAGATTTGAAGCTTTCGTGACTGCAATGATTCATATTCTCAGGTTTTTTCGGTAAAGTCACGTAGGTAAAACATTAAAAGTAATGAAAGTAAAATAAAACAAAACAAAAATAAAAATAAAATTCACGACGTTTCGGAGGCAACACAAGTCTCCGTCATCAGGTGGGACCGTCACAGCCAGATTAGCTGCATCAAGTGAAGCAATGATTCAAAATGTAATCCCTTATAAGCAAGTTGAAGGGGGGGAGGAGAGGGGGGGGGAGTTCATCAGAATGTGGTAGCCAATGAATGGAACGTATCGGGAGGGAGGGGGGGTGGGAGGGGGAGGGAGCCAACAAAACATTTGGCGACGGCTTGGACGCGGCTGCTGCGCACGCCAACACAATGGGCAGAAAGGGGGGAGGGGAGGTCTGATACACATGATAGAACAAAGGAACGAAAATGCCCATGTTTATACCAATGCAGGCTGAAAAATGAAGAGAGTACTGTTAAAAATAACTGGGGATGTTAACACTCGGTGAAGTAAATTAAAATAGTGCCTGTCAGATAAGATGGTCCAAAAAGTGTAATTAAGTCTTTTTTGCGTGGTTAATAACATCTTTCCAGTGATTACTGAGTTTGTACCCATCATCACGGTTGAAATTATGTCTGTGTTTGTATATTTGTATGGCTTCGTGTACAAACCTTTGATGGTAGCCAGGAGGCTTGCAGAGAACCTTGGTCTCGGAAAAGACTAAAGCTAAACCTACCCTAATTAAATAGGGTTCGTGTGTCGATTTTTTTCTCGAGAAAAAATATATTAGTAAAATCACCCAATTTTATTTTATATATAGCATAGTATGATTAAAGTCAATTGGGGAATGAGCTTCTAATTGAAAAATTACACGTTTAAAATGTGGCAATTTTTTTGCAAAAAAACACGTAGTACTTCTAGATTTGAGGCTTTCGTGACTGCAAGGATTCATACTCTTAGGTTCTTTCGGTAAAGTCACGTAGGTGACTTTACCGAAAGAACCTAAGAACACGTAGTACGTTTAATTTTACAAGTTTTGTTTCATACATCACGTCGTAAGACTTACATAAACGGAGGGATTCACAGTGGCAAGAATGTAACTACCTTGCCTGGTATACAGGAGGTCGTAGGTTCAACCCCATCCCTCACACCTGCTGTATTTTTGTAGTTCGATTGTTCTCCCCATGGTCGTGTGGCTTTTTCCCTCCACATGCGTTTAGTGCATTTGACTGCTATGTCGATTTTTCACGCGGAAAAAATATACATGTTAAATTCCCCATTTTTTATTTTATATACAGCATTGTAAGACTAAATTCAATGGAGGAATTCACTTCTCATTGACCCCTAACCGTTAACCATAACCCTAACTAGGCTAACAGGGTATATGAATTATTTTGGAAGTCCCTATTCCATTCCCGGGAGCCCCACAACCACTTCCCTGGTATTCACATTCCCGCATGAGGAATCGGAACTCCAAGATTTGGAATTGAGACTCCTGCTTTGGACTTAGGACTTCTTAGGGTTGCAAGTGAGATGCCTCAAATATGTCTTTACACGCGTCTCAGCGAGATGAGTTGAATCGTATATGGCGCGACTCTGTCGAGTAGAGTCGACGGGCATACACCACTCGATTGTGTGACTTGTGGAACCGGGGCGGCATTTTGCATTGAAGTCGATGATGGGTGTGATTTTTGACGATTTGAAGGACACTGTTTGGGAATGCAGTGCGTTTCACTATTTCAGCACCGATGTTCACCAAATATTCAACGGCGTAAACGTATGGGATAGCTTGGGATGTCAGTGCAGTAGTTTGTTACTTGAAAATCCGTGAAGAAATAAAGAATTGCGGTGCAAATCGGCCGTAGAGTTTCGTTTTTTTTACCGGCGCTTGACGTGTTACGTGTGCCCTCTGGTTGACAAGTGCAGTACCACAAGTGTTCAATTCGTGGTTACGTCTGCGATGTGGTGGACATGTGCAGTACAGGCCAACACAGTACACCAGTAGTTGCCGCTGTCAGGCCTCACCCCGCGCGTTCCCCGTAGTTGTGAGTCGCTGCTGCTGCGGCGTCCTGGCGTTAGTCCCAAGCGCGGTTGGCGGCGATGAAGCCGTGAAGACACCGGTTGCACCCGATTCAAGAGCCGAATGGCTCACAGGGCTATACTAATAAATTAACTTTGAACCGCACAGTTCCACTGCTGCTGTCACAGCGCCAAGCACTGCAGTTGTACCACGTGACCACACGGTGGCGATACAGCACCACGTTGGTGAGGCTATTTAGCGAGTGTCCATGTTGGTGTTTATGTTGAACTTCTTTCACACCGTACATAGCCAACCATGCTCACCGGAGGTGCGGGGGAAGGACATCAAACTAAGCACACAAAGCAGTGATAAAGAAAATTTATTTTCAATCTAGGTTTTCAAAATGCGTAGCTCCAGTGACTTCCTAATATCGGAAGGAAAAACATTACAGACGGCTGCAGAAGTGTACCTGAAAGCGTGCGATGCAGCGACCGTCTTTATTCGATGACTTGCCAAAAGCTGCTGCGAGGATGACTAGAGTTTGCGTGATGGTTTATGCTCTTTGATGATACCAGCAAGGTATCGTGATTCATTTGTGGCAAGCGCTTTGTATGTGTAGTGACTGTGATTGTCACTTTGTGGTGACGGGCTTACGAAGCCACGGCGGATAATGTAATGGCATCATGTGTAGTCCGCTTACTGGGCGTAGTACCAGCCCCAGCGGGGCTTGGGTGAGCGCTTATCAGCGCGGAGGTACCACGTACGGTGTGCGGTGCGGGCTCCGGGTGAGAGAGCGAGAAGGAGCATCAGCCAGCCAGGGTTACCTTGGGGCATGATACGCTGGTTGACCTGCTGTCACGTGACTGGATGATATTGGAGGGGGGGCACCGGTGGACGGGGGCCGCTGGGCGGTCACGTGGTCTAAAAGAGCTCTCGGGGTCCTTCGAGAAGGAGCTCGAGAGATCTGGAAGGTGGGCGGGGTGCTTCGTGTGCTGGTGTGAAGAAGATCCACGTCGGGGAGAAGAAGCCTCTAGCCACGTGGTCTGGGACCCAGCTTGTGACGTAGCGTGGTTAGATGGGCATTCGAGACCCGAGTGTAGATTGTGTAATATTGTGTTAAAGTTGCGTAATAAATAGTGTGGCTCCCAAGATAACGTCTGCGATTCAGTTAGACTCACTACATATGTAATGAGTACAACCATATATTGTATGAGTTCGGAAACAGGAAGCCAATGCAGTTCGGTGAGCACTGGACAGACATGGTCGGATTTTGCAGTACCTGTCCTGGTGCCTGTCAAAAAATTGTGTACATGCTGCAGCTTGGCAATGTTTTTGCCAGATGTGCCAGAGAGTAGTAAGTCAGAATAATCGAGCCCTAATGCTATCCCTAATCCTAACCCATAACCCAATCCCTAACCCCTAACCCTAACCTCTAACCCTAAATCCTAACCCTACCACAATTTTGTGCAAAAACGGCATAGGCTAGTATGCCAATTTGCTATTTGGCCAAAAAAGGTATGCCAATTTTCTTTCTGTGAGGTGAAATTTAATCGTGAAATTTCCAATTTTGTATGTAATATGTAGCATACGACAGCAAACACAATGGAGAAATGCACTTGTTGTTGAAAAATAAAGCTATGGAAATTTGGCTCATGTTGGCCAAAAATGGCATAGGTTTGCCGATTTGCTTTTTTTTACTTCAAAATTGCATAGTTACATTTCTCACTTTAAATGTAATATATAGCATACTGAGGCTCAACCCAAACGAGGAATGCACTTTTTGTAAAATACTAAATCTATGAAAATTGGGCCAATTTTTGGCAAATACCGATTTACTGTTTTTTACTTGAAAGTTTCATGGTGAAATTTCCCACTTTAAAAGTAATATATAGCATACTCATGCTAAACAAAAGGGAGGAATTAACTTTTTCTTGGAAAATGTAGCTGTGAAAATGTGGCTCATTTGTACAAAAAACTGCATAGGTTATACCTACTTGACTTTACCCTTAACTCTTACCTTAACCCTAAACCCTATCCATAACCATAACCCTAACCCCTAATCCTAACACTAAAAACTAACCCTAACCCCTAACCACTAACTCCAACGTTAACTCTAAACCCTATCCCTAACCATAACCCTAACCCAAAAACCTAACACCCAACCCTAAAAACTAACCCTAACCTCTAACCATAACCTAAACCCTAAACCCTGACCCTAACCCTAAGCACTAACCCCTCATCCAAACCCTAAAACCTAACCCTAACCATAACCCAATCCCTAACCCCTGACCCTAACCATAACCATAAACATAACCCTAATCCTAACCCCTAACCATAACCTTTAACCCTAATCCCTAACCCGTAACCCCTAACCATTACCCTTACCAGTAACCTTAACCCAAACTCCTAACCCTAACCCAACCCCTAACCGAATCCTAACCATAACCCCTAATTCTAAACTTAACCCTAAACCCTATTCCTAACCATAATCGTAACCTTAACCCTAATCCTCACCCCAACCCTAACCCCTGAACCTAACCCCTAACCATAACCCAAACCATAACCCCTGACTCTAACCCTAACCCCTATCCAGCTTGTAATCCACCTTGAGCAGCAGGTAATTCACCTTGAGAAGCTGGTAATCCACACGAACGAGCTGGTAATCCCCGTGTGGCCAACACGCGATACAACTACACTGCCAGCACAGGGGGGCAGTGCCGCCGCGTGGTGGACACCATGCGTGTGAGTGTGTTGGAGAGTAAAACCCACATTTACAGTTACACACTGGTGTGCTGTACCAGTAACAAATTGGCATATTTTGTTTATGTGACAAACCTTACTAATTGGCTGTGGCGGGTGGTGGCGGGTTTAACATGTATATTTACGCAATATAACAAAAAAACCTCTGCTATGTACTGTAGTTGTGCATTTTACCACAAGAGGGCAACACTTGACTTGTGTAGCACGTATATCCCTGACGCTGAAATAGCCACCTCAAGCCTATAGTCTTGATTGAAGTGAATCTGGCTTGCAAGCCAGTGTGCTCGCTTATCATTACAGTACACCACTGTGGGGTGCCACGGTGGCGAAATGTTAACGCCATCCCCTCGTATGCAGGATGGTCGTGGGTTCGATCCTGACCCTAAAGCCTGCTATATATTTGGAGTTTGCATGTTCTCCCCGTAGCACTTCGTTTTTTCCCGAGACACATTTAAAACCATGCGTTTAGAGTATTTGTCTGCTATAAATTTTCACATAAGCCACTTTGTTGAGCTATTATTTGTGGCCAGGTCATTTCTGAAAAAAGCTATATAGCTTAGTGGGCCTTAAATTGTAAAATAAAATAGTAACATCTAATTATGGTTACATTAGTCCCAATTCCATGGTATTGGTATTCACTCTCCGGGATGTGGAATTGGGACTCCCGAGTGTGGTTTTGGGACTCCTGAAATGTAGTTTAGACTCCTTCGATTTCCAAGTGAGATGCCTCAGAAAGCAACTTAGTGTATTAAAAATATGTATGGCTGTTGTTTAGTTTGTATGTTTTCCCCCTGTTCTGCATGGGTTTCATATATTCTAGATTTGAAGTTTTCGTGACTGCAGGGATCCATACTCTTTGGTTCTTTCGGTAAAGTCACGTAGATATAAAATACAATAAATAAAATCACGTCGTTTTGGGCGCAACACATGCATCAGTCATCAGGTGGGACAACCACAGCAAGAAACAATTGCTGAAGTGTGTTGCGCCTGAAACGTCGTGATTTAATTTATTTTACACCTACGTGACTTTACCGAAAGAACCAAAGAATATGGGTTTCATCTTCTTGGTTCTTTCGGTAAAGTCACGTAGAAGGGAAGTAATAAAATAATAAAAATAAAACATAATACAATAATACAAATAAAACATAATAACATAATAAAAGAATAAAAATAAAACATAATATTATGTTTTATTTTTATTATTTTATTACTTCCCTTTTACGTGACTTTACCGAAAGAACCAAGAAGATGAATCCCTGCAGTCACGAAAGCTTTAAATCGAAAAATATGGGTTTCATATAAGTTCTCCGGTTTCCTCCCATATCTAAAAGAACAATGTAACTGGTATTGTCCAAACAACCCAATCCTGCAAAATGACCTGCAAATGACTGCGAAAACTTATTAGGCAGAGGACAGGTTTTTACTTTTATTGAGGTAATATTTGCAGTAATTGCTCTTGGCTACATTGTTATTGCAATTCGTGTTTTTGTAATATCAGTGTAATGATGTCAGCCTGTATTTGACGTATCTATACGTTCTTAGTTGATAGTTACTGGTTGATTCTACAGTTTAAGTGTTAATTCTAGATTTGAAGTTTTCGTGACTGCAAGGGTCCATACTCTTTGGTTTTTTCGGTAAAGTCACGTAGGTAAAAATAAAATTAAAAAATTCTCGACGTTTCAGAGGCAACACAAGCTTCCGTCTTCAGGTGGCACCGTCACAGCAAAATTACTGTATCAAGTGCAGAGAACTCTAAGAGACACGAGACTATATATAGGTTAAGGGGGGGGAAGGAGCCAGGATGGGCCGTGGGGGGGGGGGTTGAGCCGCCTTTTGTTATGCTGCAGGGGGTTAGGGGAGGGAGAGAGCGCAGTGTGTAGGCGATGGTAAGTGGTTGAAAAAGGGGAGACACATGAACAAGAGGCAGTATTAAGCTGACAAACTGGTTGCCTTGCAGTATACTGCAGTAAACTATGAGGCTGCTAAAGTTTAACTTTGGTTTAACTTGGTTAAAAAATCGGGCTAATCAAGCTGGGAATAGAAAACAACTGGAAGAAATATAAATGGCTGTACAATTATAAGGCAGCTAAAGTTTGACTTGGTTGATGACATCTTTCCAATGATTGCTCAATTCTTCGGCCATAGCTAATCATTGTTTAAACACAGCGGGTTCTCATGATATTGTTTTCTCCGATACCAAAATACTCTGAAAACCTCCAGGATACTACCAGAGATTTGTCCATGAAGCTATCCAGATATACAAACATAGACACAACTTCAACCGAGAGGATGGTTTAAAATTGAGCAATCATTCAAACCTTCAATACAACCTGGGGGGATGACTCCTTCAGGTTGTGTATTTAAGGAGTACAATTTGAATTCCTGTGCACCGATGCAATTCATTTATGGTTGTGATTGTGTGTGTGCACCTGTCTATATTGACCTGGTCAAGGCCTATGATACCATCAGTAGGACTGGGCTCTGGGTTGTTCTTCGTGCTTTCGGAGTCCCTGACCCTCTGCTCACGATCATTAAGGACCTTCATGATGGTGAGCGGGCCCGGGTAAAACTACGTGGCCGGGAGTCGGAGCCTTTCCCTGTACACATTGGGGTGCGACAGGGATATCCTCTGGCTCCCACATTATTTAACATCTATTTCGACTGCGTAGTTCGTGAAGCCTTCAATAGCTGTACCGGGGGAATTTCCATTTGGTACAGATATAATGGGAGGCTGATCGACGCCCGGGTGCGTTCAAGGGATGGCTCCCTATTGGTCAACCACGTTATGTATGCCGATGATTTGGTAATAGCTGCTCATTCAGAAGAGGAGTTGGAGACGCTGCTGCTGAGACTGGAGCGTGCCACTAAGAGGTGGGGCCTTACCATCAGCCCCACCAAAACTAAGCACCTGCCTGGGTATTTTGTACCATCGGACACTCCACCCCCACAACTCCCAATTGGTGATGGGGCAGTTGTGGAGAGAGTGGAGAGTTTCTCATACCTGGGCAGTGTGCTTATGACCGGCTCCAGTTTATCAGCAGAGGTCTCACTCCGAATCAGTCGAGCGGCAATATCTTTTCATCGGTTGCGTAACGCTGTGTGGGAGCTACCTGGTCTGTCGCTCCGCACGAAGCTTCAGGTCTTCTCGGCCACGGTCATTCCCTCCCTTCTCTACGCTTGCGAAACGTGGACCCCCCCTAGTGGAGCATCTTCGCCGGTTGGAAACATTTAGGCTGGCCTGTCTACGATCCATCCTGGGTTTAACCAGGCTGGATTGTGTGAGGAGCTCACAAGTCCTTGAAAGATCTGGGCAAAGTCCCATCAGTGAGCTCCTCCGGCAGGCAAGGCTGCGTTGGCTGGGTCATGTAGCCCGCATGCCCAGCCACCGCATGCCTAAACAGCTTTTGTTCGGCCGGATTGAGGGGGCTAAACGGGCGCGGCACGGGCTAGAGAAGAGATGGAGTGATGTGGTACAGGAGGACGTGGAGCTGAGTGGACTTGCCGATGACTGGTACCAGCGGTGTCAAGATCGGCCTCAGTGGAAGAGGCTCGTGAAGGACGCTACTGGGCAGTTGGAGGCAGTCGCCCTCCAACAACAACGGAGGGCGGAGGAGCGACGCTCACAACAACGAGCGGAGCGCCGGGTGGCTAAAGCACAGCAAGTTGGTACAGTAGGGGGCACAGGTGGTGCATCAGCCAGTCATCTCGGTCATCTCGGTCAGTCGACCCGTGGCACCTGGGTTTGCCCCGTGACCTCCTGCCAGCGGGCGTTCGACACTTCACGTGGCCTCAAGGTGCACATGGCCTGGCACAAGCGTCGTGGTGACGTCACCGCCACTTAGTGGCGAATGGCGGTTGTTGTTGTTGTTATATGTACGTGTATCATTTGTACAAGTGTGTGTCATGTCTTTCACACGTGTTGTTGATTCATGTTTTATGTGTGTATGATGGCTGTTTTATCTCCTGCATGTTGTATGTATCGTGTTTATCTATTCTGTGTAACTTTCGCTCTGTGTCATTTTATTAATGATCACATGGGTGCATGTGTAATTTAGGAGAACATACATGAGAGCAACAGTTGAGCTGCAGTCCATCGCCAGCCCGATCCTCAAGAAGGTGGGTCGGGGACCAGGATTGTCTGTACAGCCTCCATTGTGGCTAGAATCGTGGTTCGTTTTTTTGTACTCTTTGCTGTAACATGTTGACCAGCCCCTACTGATCATCTGTGAAGAAGAGCTTATTAGCTCATCGGAATCCTCCAGTCTAAATAAAGATTCTGATTAAGTGTATTTTGTTTAACCGTTTTAGAATTGAAAGGACATGAATAGTCAAAGTGGCAATCAGAGCAAAAACAACCTCATAAAAATCAGAACAAAATAGAAATCAGCAGAGCACGAACTTAAATCAATATTAAATACATACATTTTCTAGCATAAATGACTTTGAACAAATTACTTTAGACAAATTACTTTGGAAAAACATAGTCAAATTAAGTTATAGAAACATTAAAATGGAATAACCCATAACCCTAACGCCTAACCCTAACGCCGAACCCTAACCCCTAACCCTAACCTAACCCTATCCTAACCCTCACCCCTAACCCAAACCTAAATAACCCTAACCTTAAACCTAACCCTAACCTCTCACCCAAAACCCGAACCCTAGGTTATGTGCCACCTCCATTGATACCGAATTCTGCTCTGGACCCATTGGCTATTAGGGGGAGGTGGCAGTTTACAAAATAAAATACATTAAGTGTTACTCCCCTTTGAATTGAAATATAATCAACGTGAAAGAAGTCAACTTTTCACTTAAGGAATGTTATACAACTGGCCTGGGGACTGGAGGAGGGCACTGCACGAAGGAGCCGGCGACGTGATGTTGGTTCCTGACCACGGCTAGGGGGGGTCTTCTGATGCAATGGGACTGGAAATTACAAAGGTTTAATATCGTCGTGTCCACTGTTATGCGGGGCAAGGTTATATGGGCTACACACGAGCACTTGATGCACTTGGGTTTCCGGAAGACATTGCTGACTCTCCAACTTAACTTTTTTTGGCCCGGGATGGCTGGTGACGTTTATAATGTTTTGAAGGGATGCACAGAATGCGCTCGCCGAAAACCTCCACCAAGGATGGGCTGCCCACCCTTGAAATCCATAGTGGTATCCCGCGTCAACGAACTAGTCGCACTCGACGTGCTCGGCTCGTTCCCCACCACCCCGCGTGGAAATAAATATTTGGTCGGGGTGTAGTACCTCTCGCGCTGGCCGGTGGCTTGGCCAGTGCCGAACCAGTCGGCCGCGATGATTACGGACGCATTCCTTCACGGCTATGTGTTGGATAAGGGGGCTCCGGAGCGCCTTCTTACCGACCAAGGCAAAACATTTTCATACAAACTGTTGAAGAAGGTTTGCGATCTGTTGGCCACCAAGAAGGTTCGAACTTCGCCCTATCACCCTCAGACTGATGGTATGGTGGAACATTTGCACAGGACCCTGACCTCGATATTATGTCAGAAGGTCAATGAAGCACAGTCCAACTGTGACTTACATGTTCTGGGTGTTCTCGCGGCCTATATATCGGCCCCTCATGCTTCCACCGGGTTCTCTCCATTCTTCCTCGTGTATGGGAGGGAGCAGGATCCCCCAATTAAAATGCAATTGAACCCAGAGCCGCTCACTAAAATATGCCGAATCCTATGCGCCTTACCCTGAAACGGTTGTCCGAGGCACGGGAGGCATCCTGAGGAAATTCGGCCTTGCGTCAGACGGCCAATGAATGGCTTGTGGCGCTCCGTTAATCGGTCACCAATTGGACGCCGGGTGATATGGCTTGACTGTGTGATGCCGCCGCCACGAAGCCGTTCAGCAGGCGCCCCATCCCCGACGCGCCCCCACCCTCGCTTTCCCCGATTTTACCACCGATTTTATTTTGGACACCGACGCCTGCAGCAGCGGGCTGGGCGCGGTGTTGTCACAGGTACAGGATGGGACAGAACGATTCATCGCGTACGCCAGCCGGACCTTGAGTGGAGCCGAGCTGAACTATTGCGTGACCCGCCAAGAGTTGCACGCCGTGATTTTCGCATGCAAACAGTTCCGGCCGTATTTGTACGGCAGGAGATGTCGCGTACACACTGACCATTATGCTCTGCAGTTCCTTCTTACATTCAAGGAGCCGCGGGGGCAGATGGCCCGGTGGTTGGCGCAGTTGCAGGAGTACAACCTGCAAATCGAGTATCGGGCTGGCCGGACGCATGCAAACGCGGACGCCTTGTCGAGGCGGCCCACGGTGTACGCCGAGACAAGGGCGGAGGAGGCCTGCCCGTGTTTCACGAGGGGACGCTGCCGGCAGGCAATGGACCCCCGAGAGCCCGCGGCCACTGACCCCCCCTCAGCGAGAGAGAGTGCAGTGTGCGCCACAGAGACCCTCACAGGTGGCACCAAGGATCCCGGCGACCGCCCGGCAAGCGCGGGACCCACGGCTCGGGACCCGGCGGATCACCCCGCCCCGATCGGACGGATCCAGGAGGACGTCGGCTGCGCCTTCCCGGGCCTGAACGACGAGCAGCTGAGACAGACCCAGCAGCGGGATCCCGATCTGGCGGCAGTGGAGGCGGCACTGCGGGAGGAAAAGAGCGCCCTACCAAGACCCTGGAGCGGTTTGTATGCCCGGTTGTGTGTGCAGAACGCAGTGGTACGGGAGTTAACCGAGGCCGGCCAGCCGGGGTGCATCTGTGTTCCTGCCCAGGTGCGACCCCAGCTGCTACGGCTGGTGCATGACCACCCACTCGGGGGCCACGATGGGGAACGACGCACTCGAGAGACCCTGCGTCGCCAGTATCTCTGGCCCAAATTGGCACAAGACGTGGTGGCCTGGGTACAGGGCTGCCGCGCCTGTCAGCAGAGCGGGCCGAAACCGGCACGATACCAGTTACCCCTAAGGCCGTTCCGCGTCAGCCGCAGGAATCAGCTGGTCGGGATCGACCTACAAGGGCCATTCCCGCGATCCCATCGAGGCAACCGGTATATCCTAGTCGCAGTAGAGTATTTCACCCGCTACCCCGTGGCAGTGGCCATCCCTGATAAAACGGCCTTGGTGGTGGCCCGGGCATTTGTGGAACATTACGTACTTAAGCACGGGATCCCAGAACGAGTCCTCACCCACCAGGGTAGTGAGTTCGAGGCCGAGCTGTTCCAGGCACTGTGCCGAGAATTCGGAATCCAGAAGGACCGAACCACAGCGTACCACCCCCAAGCAAACGGTATGGTAGAACGCATGAATCAGACCCTAGCGGGGAAACTCAAACGTATGGCGGCCACAAATCAACGGGATTGGGACGAACACCTCCCCTACGCCCTTTTCGCCTACGCCACCACCGTACACACGTCGACGGGACAAGCCCCGTTTTTAATGATGTTCGGCCGTGAGTCTCGTTTACCCGCAGATCTGCTATTCGGCGTCCCTTCCCCCCAGCCGGAGGAGGGAAGCCGCCCCGTGGAACACCTGTTGGAGACCCTGCGAGAAGCCCGAGGCCGAGCATACCCGCAAGGGGAAGCCGCGCATCGGCGGCAGGAACAGGGCACCCGACCCCGCATGGAACCCCCCTTATTCCTGACAGGCGCTAAGGTGTGGCTACACACCCCTCGCGTTGGGGTGGGGAAACTGACGACCTACTGGCGGGGACCCTGGACCGTGGTGCGGCAGATCTCCCCCTGGACGGTACTAATTTATGGCGGGGAGAGGGGTCGAGAGACGGTGGTCAACGTCCGCCGCTTAAAACCGTGGAAAGCGGCCCCGGCGAGAGAGAACCCCGTCACCCGAAGGCCCCGAAATCCCGGAGTACCCGCACCCCTCGTGTTGGGGGGCCTCGCACACTACATGGGCCCCGCCGGGCCCCCGAGACGCCCCGATCCAGTCCGGAGACGGCACGGACGACGGCCCCTAAACCCGTTCCGCTGCTGAGTTTGTGCCCCAGCCCACAGGTGCCGGAGGACGGGGAGAGCCGCTGGAGTGGAGGAGGAGGCCGCCGCAGGAGCCACAGAGGACGGAACCACCCGCCCCGAGACCAGCCACCAGGTCCGGATGGATCCCCCGGACCCCGCAACGTTTCCTCATGGGCGCAGCCCAAGCAAGGTGCTCCAGTCAACCCGGGACGGGGACTGGCACCTCGGGGGGCTATGTGATGCCGCCGCCACGAAGCCGTTCGGCAGGCGCCCCATCCCCGACCTCGCCACCACCAAGCAACGGAGCCAACCCCTCGTCCCCCTCACCTCACCTCACATGAACACACCCGCACGCATTCCCCCCCCCCCCATAGAGCTGGAAGGGGAGCTCACCTGATCGACCGGTTTTTATCCGAGAATCCCTTATCGGGATTAACTCTCACGGTTTCCGGCGATAAGGGAATTGGACGGCCTCCCCCAACGCTACGTTGCACCGCGGCGCTGCGACCGGCCTTAAGATGGTATGGCCGCGGCGAGGGGCATTCGGCCACCGCGGTTGAAGCGCATCCCCCACACACACCACCCACGTGTCGACGGGGCAAGCAGGGGAGGGACGGGACAGCAGGAGTAGCGGGACCGCGCATGGTCACGGATGGTTGGGATGGTTGCGCTTGAGCGCGCAGGCACAATTGTTGGGGAGGGAAAATGATTGAGCTGAAGGTATGAATAGATCGGGAGAAGGGAGGCGCGCGGGGAGCCGTGCACAGATTCCCACGGCGGGCCTTTGTGATGGACACCGCCGCATGAACTGCAATAATGGGGGCCTGCGTGAGAAAGGGATTAATTAGAATTAAAGCCGCACTTGCGTAACGCCGCACTTGTGGCACATCCGATTAGCATATCAAAGGCACCCGGTACGTGGGAAGGGGGGAGGGGCATGAGTCCGGGAATTAGGATAAAAGGGAGCGTAACAAAGTAGGGAGATCTCTCTCCACTTCTCTTCAAGAGGCCCGCGTTGAAGTCGGCTCCCAGCTCTGCCCTCCGGACGTCCGCGTGACGTGTCCAGACGGGCATAGAGGAAAAGCCACAGGACGCCGAATACTTCGAACAGTGAGTAAGAAGGTGAAGTAGGATCGTAGCCGATAAATAGAGAATAGATTCAGGGGTGGTAGAATAGGCCAGCCTCGTCGACTCATACTGATTTAGCATCAATTCGCAGGTAGCAAATAATAAATCATTAATAGCGAAGCGTGGCCTCGTGTGATCTCGTGAGCGGTGTGAACGCGTGTAGTGCTGCGGCTCGCCTCGTGGGAGCGCTGCGCAGAGCGGCGCGAGAGTGGGTGTCGCGTGGGGAGCTGCGTGTGTGCGCGTGCGTTCGCTCTGCGTAGGATACAGGTGCGCGATCATAACGTGAGTAGTCAGTGTGGAGTTGGAGTGCACGGAGCTGGGTGTGTGTGTGGGTGTGCGTACGTTCGCTCCGTGTGGGTTGCAGGTGCGCGATTAGGAAAGGGAGGTATCGTGGTAGCGTAAAGGGGGCATAATACTACTCGGTATCTAACCATGCCTACTACGCGGACCCGCGGTGGAGGGGAATCCTCGAGCGACGGCTCCCACACCATGGGTGAGGAGCCCAGCAGCGGTTCGCTTAGCCGCGGGGGGGCGAGTGATGATGTTAGCCCGGCCGTTAGCATTATCGAGGGAGGGATCTCGGGGGCTAGCGACCCCGACAACTGCACTGCCCCCAAGTTCCTGTGGGTACGTCCCCTAAATTAGCCTCGGAAGGGCCCAGTCAGAGTAGTGGAGGTTATCAGTCCTCAATGTGTGAGGATTCGTTACGGCCGCAGGCACTGGTTTGTTCACACGTTGCGACTGAAACTGCTTTTTTCGCCTGCTGGAATTCCTTCATCTCCACTTTCCAAGGGCCGTGTGTCGTGTGTTCGACGAGTTGGGGCATGCTTCCGCTGAGGTCGTTCCTCAGGGGAGTTCTGTTGTTCCGCCCACAGGCTCCGAGCACCTGACACCCTCGACATCACCCGTTGCGTCCGCCCGGAATGGACTAACAAGTGCGGAGCCGCCATCGCTCATTCTTTCTCCGCTAGCTGATTCTTCTCCTCAGGAGAGGCCGCGCCCATTGGGCAATCTTCATGTTTTTCCCAGGATCTCCAGGGAACCCACACCCACCCCATCTGGGGGTCCGGCGACAAGGACCCGTTATAAGACCGTCTGCTTTAAATTACCCTCCTCCATCGTGGTTTATCCCTACTCTGTCTGTTGGCAGTCACACGCGCAAGTCGGAGGGGTCATTGGCTGAACCGGGCTCTTCTCGTGCTTGCGGGTGGTGACACACAGATGGGGGGATGGTTGTGGTTCAGTCGGAGGTTGGGTCTGCCCTTGTATGTTGCTAACATTTTTTTTCGTTTTCGCGGATTGCTTACATATTATGTATATTGTATTTATTGTTCGTTGGGCGGTTGTTGGTTGTTGTTTACTGCAAAAAAATGTTCCTTGTTAAGGTTTTTTTTCATCAGCCGGGACGGCTGTGTTTTATAAAGGGGGGAGGGGGGTTATGTAGAGGCTTTATTGGACTCGCCATGGCGTGGGCGCCATATACTGACACAAGCCTGTAACTACGCGTCTTGTACCTCTGGCATCGGCGTAAGCATGGCAGGGAAGCGGGCCCTAGAGGGCATAGTCCCATTGACGAGCAGAGAGAGGGTACGTGAGGACGTGACAGTCTGCATGAACCCGAGAGGGCACGTGACCAGTACGGAGTAGTAAGGGGGTTGAAAAGGGGGCTTAAGGGAACGTGATGCGTGTTCCAGATCCTTATGGAAATATCCAGAAGGGGGCATGGCCGGAGGAGGAGTAAGGCCACGCTCGGCAGCATATAAAGGATGTCCCGAGAGCAAGCGAGGCTATTTTTTGGAATCAACTCGCCGTGCTACGTCTCCTCGTCGTTGGTCGTCACGTCGGTCATCAGTTGTCACGTCAATCTTCGGTCGTTATGTTCGGCATCGTGGGTCAGGCAGACGTTCCTGACCTGACCCAGTTATGTAGTTACCCTGTAAGGGTCCAGTTAACAGTTGAGTGTTAACCTGTTGAGGGTCTAACGACGTGTACGTTTAGGAAGTTAACCTGTTGGGGTTGTTAATAAACGTTGTGCCTCCAAACTCTAGTGTGTGCCTCCGTGGAAGCACTACATATATATTAATCTACAGTATGTGTGTCTATTCAAAATTTTTATTACTTTTTAATCCGATTGTAATTTTAACATTTTTTATGATTTTATATATTTTACTATTTTGTGAGATTCATTATGTATTGTAAATAGTCATCATGGCTGTTTCAATTTAAACACTGATATTTAAGGATGTAATACATGCATTCTGGTAATATATTATATATGTATGCCATTGTATCAATCATCATTAGCCATGACATATTTTGTACAGCCCTTTGTCAATCTGCCATAACAAATGTGAAGTATGGTCAAACAAACATTATGCTAAATAAGAAGTATTTCTTCACCCAGCATGTACATTATATCAGGATTCTGGCGAAACCTCAATTAGAACCTCATCAATTGTTATCAGTAAAGAAAACTTCAACAGCAAAGTCATCCTTGAAGATTGTCCACGTTTTCTTCTTGTGTGGATTGTCCAACTCATCCCTGCCGAGGTAGAGCCTGGAACGAGACATGGGTGATCCATTGCACACCTCTGCGTGCGCTGTCAAAACACCTACAGAGCAAGTCACAGCAGATGCTTTACCACCAGCACGTTTTCTGTCAAACCCGTTAAGAAGGCTAAGGCCACACTCACGTCGAACATCAGAACTGACAAGAAATAACACATTTCCACTATTTTATAATCTCCGCCATTCAGTGCAGCACACCATTTCATAAATAATGACATAATTGTTATGTTAAAGACATTAAACATACATTTAATAAGCTATAATAGTCTACAAAAACAGCTATTCAGTCATAGTGTGTAAAACGTGTTAATAAGACACTAGAATAATACAATTATTGTGCGGAATATGTGCTTATTTCTAAGCCCCATCTTTATTACACAACCGAATATGGGTACTTTTAAGTGTGACTCAATCAACAATAACCTAAGGGCTATGAATTCATGGGTAAGTGCTCATATTTTGATCTCATAATTTTACTACCATCTATAGTGCGGTCTTATTGAATGCTCTATGGTGCCAGAAATGTTACATTTAATTTAATGTGCTTTAATTTCAATCATCTTTTGCAAAATGCTTATCTAATTATATTGCATATCTGAACAGAAAATATTGGTGACTGGTATATGTTGGACTCTTACTTGTTGTTTTCAATGAAGGATGTGTTGAACCAAAAGTAGAAAGCACAGTTGTCATAGCCCTTCGGAATACCCTGTAGCAAATGGGCTCAGTTAAAACAGCTACACTTCATAATAGGGAACTTGTATTTTTTATGATAGTGACAATGGGATTGTGAACCTTACCCAGAGATTTACTCAAATAAGATGTTGAATTTCACGTCAGTGAAAACTTGCAAGATGACAAGTTCCTAAGACATTTCATAAGTGATTTGTATAAATTCGAATTAAAACATCTCCACAGAAAAAAATCTACATGACAGTATTTTGGCATCCTAAATACAGTAGTTTTTAATTAAATAAAATTCATTATAATAAAATGTTGTCCGTAGTAAAAACGGCCACCTGAATTCAATTATTGGCGACAAGTAATATCTGAACTTGTCCTAGGCCCCTATTCACCATCCTGCACTTGCCAGCATGATGAAGTATGTCTGATATGGCAGGAGCAAGCCTTTATCCAGCAGTGGTTTAACAAAAAGATGTACATTATCTTTCATGTTCATCATAAAAACCTTTACTTTTTTATAGAAAATGTAATTATAAAATCTAATCGCAGTTCTATAAGTTGAGTATGACAGTCAATAAACAACAGAGTTCACATTGCAATGTTGCAATTATTCAAACATTATTGTGCCCCTTACCTACAAAGTGCTGTGAAAACCAGAATCAGAAGGATGAAGTCCAGACTATGTTTAAACGATTAATGATGCCTCCCTTGTTGAAACCGTGTGTATGTGCTCGTAAAATGTAATCCAGAGTGACACTCTTTTCACTGCAAATTAAGGAATATAGGAGGAAGATTTGGGCATTGTGCTTGCAATCGCATTAATCACACAACCTTCACCTGAGTGAAATACACTTGATGACATTTATTCGCAGGAGAGCCACCAAAGTGATATTCTCACATTAAGCAAGGGACATTGTGGCTCATTGAGCTGGCACACATTAATCAGTGCTTGTAAATGGAAAGACTGTGCACTTGTGTATGATGATCTTCTGCCCAGTACAAGATGATGGGCTGAGATTTGTTTTGAACCCGATGAACCTTAAATGTGGAGTATGGTTCTAATGGGCTGGCTCAGCAGGACATGCTTTATGGGGCGTGGTAACCGGGCACTTACAGCGTTGGACTGGAAGCGAACTTTGACGTCTCCTGAGACCGGCGGACACGACAGGAGGCCAATAAGCACGCTGTTCTCCTCGGCATCGTGCAGGACCTGACCCGCACAGTGTCACGCACACGGCTGCTTAATGCTAGCCCATTCCGATGACGTACGTGTACGTCATCGGAACGTACATCTATGTCATCAGTTTTTTACTGTTTCGTTCCGATGACGTAAGAATACATCATCAAAACGAAACCGGAAGAAAAACTTAAATAAAATAACTTATATCGGTAGAAAGGCTACCCCAAGGCCATGCAGGAGGGCATGTGGCACAGTTTGGTGCCAACTATCATAAAAAGCGGTCGTGTCGCTACAGAGCCTGTGGCGAGGACAATGTCTATAAAAACACCAGCGCTACGCCTCTCTAAATAAAATTAATGCTGAGCCGCTTGCGCGTTCCGAGATGCAGAAGTTAACGGGACCCACCCTGCAACTTGCAGATGTCTCAGAACGGGAAAGGGTTAAGCACAACGTATGCACGTAACCACAATAGTGGAAGCAGTGTCAACATCAGAAACCATTTAACACACATCAATAGAGTGAACTTAATTAGCGGTACGTGGGACTAGCAATATGCAACAGTTGGCCAGTAGCAATGCCAGCAGAACAAAGATCTGTACTGAGATATTTCTGAATCACAAATGAACCTCAGGCCCTAAACACTACGCACTTGCCTGAACATTTTAATTGTATGGTAAAGTAAATTGCTGTATTATTCAACAATTGTAAGAATTATCATGAAAGTTTACAAGACTCAAGTTACAAGTCATAAAGGTGGCATTGTCAGTGAACAAGCCAAATTCATTCTAATGAAATAAAATTGTAATGGCCGAGGGTCGAGAATAATGAAGTGGCAGCCAAGGAATGGAACACATTCAAAATGACGTCCACCAAGGAGGAGTGAAGAAATCAGTTCATGTACAGGTGCTAGGTGGATCGTTACATCTTAAGATTTATCATGAACGATTCTAATGATGATTACCCAAAGCATTGCAAGCACACCTGGTAAACAATTGCTAATTCTCATGCCAATGGCAGCATTGATAAAGTAATACTTAAATAGAAAAAACGACCGGTGTATCCAAAGTTGAACAAAGATACGTTTGGAGAAGCTAACTTACCCTGCACTCCCTGTGTGTGGCACATGTGGCCTGACACACAACCGTACCTCGTGCAACCACCTGCACAGTCAGGTCACTGCCGTTGCTCTTCCCCACTCCTGTTAGGGTCCAACACAACATCGAAGATAAGAATGAACAAGATCACCTTGCTCATCTACATTCCCACCCACACCTATGGTCATGAGCTTTGGATCATGATCGAAAGGATGAGATCGCGAGTACAAAGGGCCAAAATGAGGTTTCTTCGCAGGGTTGCTGGGCTCACTCTCCGCGATCGAGTGAGGAGCTCGGCAATCCAGGAGAGCCTCAGAGTCGAGTCACTGCTCCTCTGGATCAAGAGGGGCCATTTGAGGTGGTTCAGGCACCTGGTGAGGATGCCCCCCGATTGACTCCCCACGGAACTCTACCGGGCAGCAGCAGCAACGTCCCACTGTGCGGAGACCCCGGAGCCGGCCCATGACCATGCTGGCCAGACGATGTCGCTTGGCGGGCCTGGGAACGCCTGGGAATTCAACCAGGAGGAGCTAGAGTCCGTCGCCACTACTGTATAGTAGTATATAGTGTAGTATATAGTGTAATGTATAGTGTATTAGTGTATAGTAGTATATAGTGTAGTGTATAGTGTAGTGTATAGTGTATTAGTGTAGAGTAGTATATAGTGTAGTGTATAGTGTAGTGTACAATGTATAGTAGTGTATAGTGTAGTGTATAGTGTCGTGTATAGTGTAGTGTATAGTGTAGTGTATAGTGTCGTGTATAGTGTAGTAAATAGTGTAGTGTATAGTGTAGTGTATAGTAGTATATAGTGTAGTGTATAGTGTAGTATATAGTGTAGTGTATAGTGTAGTGTATAGTGCAGTGTATAGTGTAGTGTAATGGCCTTATTTTGGTGATTTTCGAAAAGTTTTTTGGTTTGGCCATGTTTGTTTGTTGTAGTACAGAGTTAGACTGATGGCCTTAATCTAAGTTGTCTTGTGGTTGTTGTTGTTTCACTTGCATCCCACTGGGATATTTGCACAGGGTTGGTGTACTGTGATTTTTTCTGCAATATTTTGCTGTCTTTTCTTGGATTTTCTGTTTGCACATAGTCACTTTAAGATGTTTTCTTGTTCATGTTTTTGTTTTTTGTTTGTTGCGGTTGCACCCGATTCAAGAGCCGAATGGCTCACAGGGCTATACCTAATAAATGAACTTTGAACTTTGTGTATAGTGTAGTGTATAGTGTAGTGTATAGTGTAGCGTATAGTAGTATATAGTGTAGTGTATAGTGTAGTGTATAGTAGTATATAGTGTAGTGTATAGTGTAGTGTACAGTGTAGTGTATAGTGTAGTGTATAGTGTAGTGTATAGTAGTATATAATGTAGTGTATAGTAGTGTAGTGTATAGTGTAGTGTGTAGTGTATAGTGTAGTGTATAGTAGTGTATAGTGTAGTGTATAGTGTAGTCTATAGTGTAGTGTATAGTGTAGTAGTGCCGGAGTCTGTCGCCAGGGAGAGGGAGGTGGGGACCGCCACTACTCGATATGCTGCCGCCGCGACCCTCACCCGGACAAGCGGACTGAGAAACGAAGGAACAAACAAACGAGCCTTGCTCGCCAAAACAAAATTTTAGAAATAAAAGCCGGTTTCCTGAATACACAATAATGTCATCAAAGAGTTAACTACTCTGGCATGTTACCAAACATATTATTACTGTAACTGTTTACCAAGGAAATTTCCATTAAGTGTTCCTACTCCTTCGTAAATGCGCTTCATTGGAATGTTTCACTGATTCATTAATACTTGGAACGTAGAAGGAATACTCCTCAAAAATCCATAGGTATGTTATCAATGTATTTGGCAGTTATGGTGATCTCTGCATGAGCTACCAACCCCACCTCGAAAGCACTGGGTTAGCCATGTGCTGGGGTCAGCAAACAATAACAATAAGAGCCATTTGATTCGAATTCGGTAAAAAAAAAACTCAATATTTCAAGAGCCCCGATGCATGTGAATACGAGACGATGGTTCTTAATAAATGACGTCATGACGCAGTCCTTAAAGAGCCACATGCGGCTCTGGAGCCGCAGGTTGCCGACCCCTGGCCAGGTGCCACCACCACGGCCATATGAATTTGGGGGCTATAGGGGCTGCAGCCAGGGGCGCTTCGGATTTTGAAGACCCCCTCAAAGTTGTAGACTGCTTTATAATAAAAATAAAACATAAAAAACGACGTTTCGATTGCAACACAAGCAACCGTCATCAGGTATGAATGAATGCAAGCTCGGATAGAGACACACATACAGAGAGAGAGACAAACACAGACACGGGGAGAGACACATACACAGAGAGAGAGACACAGAGAGAGAGAGAGACACACACATGGAGGAGATACACATAGACACATACACAGAGAGAGACACTCTCAAATTGGTTTTCTGTATCGACACAAGCACTGCTTCCCCCCTATGTTCTGTTGGGAATTGATAAAAGCTACCATACTGCCTCTACTTGATTACTGTGACATCGTATATAAATCAGCCCCCAGTACTGTACTGAAGAACCTTGACTCAATTTATCACTCGGCCTTAAGATTTGCATTGAACTGCCCATATAGGACTCACCACTGTGATCTTTACATTGGGTCATCTTAACATCTCTTAATGTTCGACAGCTTGTGCACCAGATCTTATTTATTCACGATGTAATTTATTATTTTATCTTTAGACGTGACTTAACCGAAAGAAACAAATAATAATTCCTGCAGTCACGAAAGTTCTAAAATTAAGATTGAACCACTTCTACGGGGAAGTTTTAAGCTTATCTTTTTTCTCTCTCTCTGGCGACTTGTTTTCTCTGCCTGTGTCCTCTCTTTAGATTGTTCACACTTAAATTCTAACTTAGCAATCTTTGAAATACGTAATCAACCAGGCTATGCGTTAATTGTGTGTTGACCGACCCTCTGTGTTGTATTACATTACATTTCGATATTTTACTAGGTTATTTAATTTTAGTGTGTCCTTCTCCTGATTTTCAGGCTTGCTTGCCGTTCCATCGCATTCGCAGCACCACGTCTGTTGACCACTCATTGATATGCTAATTTTTTCTCTAACCCTCCTCCCTCTCTCTGCCTTCGCCCCCCCTCTGTCTATTTAAGGCCACCACACAGAGACGATCACCCCTCTCTGTTACCTGTGTTGCTCTCGCTATGTATCTTGGTGATATCTGTCTGCTAATATGTCTGTCTATAGTTTTCGGGTTAGATTTTATGTCGCTATCTCATTATACCTGATGATGATTGCTTGTGTTGCAATCGAAACGTCGTATTCTATTATTTAATTTAATCTTAATTTGGAGCTTTCTTTTTATTTAATTTAATTTATTATTTTATCTTTAGACGTGACTTAACCGAAAGAAACAAATAATACTTCCAAAAAAATCCGCACACTACCTGCTGGATCTCCTCTCTGTTTCGAAGAACAAATTTGACCTAAGGTCTTCGCTCATTCACCAGCTTCACATTCCTTATTGCCGTACAAATACTGGAGGAAGGGCCTTTGCTATTGATGCCCCCAGGATCTGGAATGCTATTGACAATAAACTGCAACTTGAATCACTACCTATGAGATTTTCACTCAAAACTGCTCTAGAGGATTTGTATACCCCTAGCTGCCACTAAAATCAAATGTTTCGCTCCAGCTACAGGGTTTGGTGGTCCATGTTGTTTATGTCGTTTATTGTGAAATTTTGATCACAGTTCCTATGATCACTGTTATATTGCTTTTATGGCTTTAATTTGGTGATTTCTAAAATATGTTTTGTTTGGCCATGTTTGTTTGTTGTAGTACGGAGTTAGACTGATGGCTTTAATCTAAGTTGTCTTGTGGTTGTTGATGTTTGACTTGCATCCCACTGGGATTTTTGCAAACAGCGTTGGTGTACGGTGCTTTTTCTGGAAGATTTTTTCAGTTTTTTCCTGGATTTTTCTGTTCGCGCATAGTCACTTTAAGATGTTTTCTTGTTCATGTTTTTGTTTGTTGCGGTTGCACCCGATTCAAGAGCCGAATGGCTCACAGGGCTATACCAAATAAATGAAACTGAAAAAACTGAAACTTTCCCGAAAGACCCAAAAATATGAATTCCTGCAGTCACGAAAGCTTCAAGTCAACATCTACCTACGTGACTATTCTTTATTTTATTTTTCTACCCACGTGACTTTACCGAAAGAACCAAAGAGTATGGATTCCTGCAGTCACGAAAACTTCAAATCAAGATTTTTACCGAAAGACCCAAGAATACAGACGTTGGCTGTCGTCCAATCGCATCGAATTGTCGGTTAATATGAAAACCGATTCGCGAATCGATCCAGTTTCGTGACGTTTGCTGTTTTTTCCTGGATTTTTCTGTTTGCGCATAATCACTTTAAGATGTTTTATTGTTCATGGTTTTGTTTTTTGTTTGTTGCGGTTCCACACGATTCAAGAGCCGAATAGCTCACAGGGCTATACCAAATAAATGAAACTGAAACTCTAAATTTGATTTGATTTGTCATCTTCCAATTTCTCTCCCCCTACCGCTCTCATTGACATGCGAACTTCTCTGCCCCCCCTCTCTAAATATAAAATGCCTCGTCACAGAGGCGTTCTCTGTGAATCTCTCTGTATGTCTCTCTGCGTGTGTGTCTCTCTATGTGTCTCTCCCCCATGTGTGTGTCTCTCTCTCTGTGTCTCTCTTTGTATATGTGTCTCTCTCCGTGTCTGTGTTTGTTTCTCTCTCTGTATATGTGTCTCTCTCCGAGCTTGCATTCATTTATACTTGATGACGGTTGCTTGTGTTGCAATCGAAACGTCGTATTCTATATTTTATTTTCTTTCTAAGTGACTTTACCGAAAGAACCAAAGAGTAATTCCTGCAGTCATGAAAGCTTCAAATTAAGTTTGCTTTATAATGGTTGAAACACAATACTATCGGGAAAAAATAATATCGAGTAATTTGGCGCAGCCATACCATCTCGATGTATATTACTACCAGTTATGTACATAAACCATCATGTTCGATTTTACTTTGATTTAGCTTTACAATTTATACATCACCTTTCTAAACTTGAATTGAAATAATCAAGGTGAATAACAATAATTTACACTTAGAAAGTGCGTTTCACCAAGAGGTCGCAAGGCGCTGCACAGAGATAAAATCAAGTAAATAATTCGCGCAATTCTAAAACCTAATATAAGTACGCAAGATCATGATTTAACCATAGATGCAAATACCCCCCCACCCCACACTCCCAAAACACATAACCAAATGAATCAGGAGAAAAGGCCTTTACGAAAAAAAATTCTTCAGGCAGGATTTCAATAAACCGAGGGACTCAGCAGATCGAATATTTGATGGAAGTGAATTCCACAACTTGGGGGCAACATGGGAAAAGGCCCCCGGGTCACCCATTGAACGGAGGTTCGACCTCGACACACATAATAGCCCACACTCAGATGACCGAAGAACTCGCGTTGGGACGTATGGGTGGAGGTCACGGATGTCAGAGGGGGAGGCATTGTTGAGGGCCTTGTAAGTGAGAAATAGGATTCTAGATTTGAAGCTTTCGTGACTGCAAGGATTCATATTATTTTATTTTTATTTTACTTTTATTAATTTTATTTTTTATTTTTTACCTACGTGACTTTACCGAAAAAACCCAAGAATGAGAAGTAGGATCTTGAACCCCACTCCGAACCTGACCGGTAACCAATGGAGAGACTCAAGCACAGGGGTAACATACTCAGCAACTGGTGTTCAAGTAAGAACTCTGGCAACTGCATTGTGCACGTGCTGGAGGCGGTTTAATAGCTTGAGAGAGATTCCAGATAATAATGCATTGCGAAATTGATGTGTAAAAGACAAATGCATGAACCAGCTTTTTAAGGTCCCGTAACGGGAGAATGGGACGAAATCTGGCTATATTTTTTAGGTGAAAGAAGGCAGCCTTTATGATCTTGTTAATGTGTGCTTCGAAGGTTAGTGAAGGATCAAGGATAACACTAAGGTTGCAAACTCTCTGAACAGCACCAAGATTGTGGCCATCAATTAATACACTGAACCAAGCCAGCCTTAAGTCAATTGATGACGGGACCCAATAAGCAGCACCTCTGTCTTGTCAGCTTTTAACTGAAGAAAGTTAGACTGCATCCATGCCTTAATTGTCACAAGAGAAGATGACACGCAAGATGCTCCTGCATTGAGGGAGGATTCAACATTAATGTAAATTTGAGTGTCATCAGCATAACAATGAAAACAAAGGCCAAGTTGGCGTATGATATGGTCAAGTGGGGCCAAATATATGCACGATAAAAGTGGGCCAAGCACTCAAACAGAACATGTGTTTGAATGTATCCCTCCCAGGGTGACAAACTGTTTACGCGCAGATAGGTATGAAGTAAAACAGTGTCGGAAACCCCCATATAGCCTTCCAAACACTCAAGCAAAATGGAATGATCCATGGTGTCAAAGGCAGCACTCAGGTCCAAAAGATCAAGAATGCTAGACTGGCCTGCATCAGCAGCAACCGGCAAGTCACTAGCTACCCTAACCAGAGCTGTTTCCGTGCTGTGGCCAGACCTAAAACCGGACTGAAAAGGGTCAAAAAGACAATTTATAAGCAGATGATGTTTAAGAGTTCTGAATCGAGGCCAACCTTCTTGAGTATGATGGCACATTTAAAAGTAAAAGGGTCATTATCAGATTTGAGTGAGTTGTTACGAAGATTGATAGTAAAGACTGCAAGAGATAGAAAATTACCATGAATACATTTATAATCGGATCAAGAGAACAATAGGTTGGTTTTGAACTATCAATCAATGAAGCAACATCTGATTGTGAGAGCTTGGAAAATACAGATAAATCAGATAGCAGTAGTGCCGGAACAGTGGGCAGAATGGTAGGGAAAGGGATAGAGTATATGGAAAGGCAAAATGTGTTGATTTTGTAAAGAAAAATAATTAAGGAACTAGTCAGCATTAGCCTTTGTACTCAATAAATTAGAAGCATGGGGTGAATGAAGGGGCCTATGAACGGTAGACAAAATAATCCTAGGGTTATTCCAGGCATTGGCTAGAGTAGCAGCAAGATAGCTGGTGTGAGCATCGTTGAGTTGATGATTTGCGAGTAGATGTCAAGGCCATATTTCCTCCAAGATCGCTCTGCCTTACAGACAGTTTCCTGCAGTGCATAAAGCTCGTTGTTATACCAGGGTGAAAACTTCACCACTGAGATCCAGCGTGATTTCAGGGGGGCCAAACTATCCAATATACTGTTTAATGTAGTATTGTAAACTTGCATCATGGCATCCACAGTAGATGGGTATACTTCAGAGTGGTGAGCTCAGAATTGCCAAGGAAAACATGTCCGGAGGAATTGATTTTAGATTCCGAAATCTGATCTGCTGCTTTACGATAGGATTAGGTGGAGGAATCAGAAGATCGAACAGCACCGCGCAATGATTGGATATTCCAGGATCAATAATTGATAAGTTGGTGACAGACAATCTCCTTGAACAAGCTAGGCCAAGCACGTGACCACGAATATGGGTGGGGGAGTTAACATTATGAGTGTTTGGCATCGGGCATGGGCGGTGGTAAAATATTCATGGGCAGGAGTTGAATATACAAAGAGGGGCGGGCCCAACACAATAACATCACCGAGCCCCCCTCAACTTAACCTGGCCGTGGTCACCATACCCATTGTTAAACACATCTTCGTACACACTTTGTACGTGAAGAATGTGTTTTTGTCATACGTGAACATTTTAATTCAAGGCACAAACCTTGGATGGAATGGATTTTAAAGGACTTGATAATCAGTGACTTTTCTGCAGGCAGGAGTCTGTTGCATTTGTGCTTGATTGTCTCAAAATAGCCAACGTACCGACTCTGCAATGAGAACAGGTGATTGATGAAGACTCGTGTCACTTTGTAGACATGTTACAATTTTAATAGCTTCACTGAAATATTAAATCTTGACTTAAAGCTTTCGTGACTGCAGGAATTCATATTCTTTTGGTATTCCGGTAAAGTCACGTAGAAAAGTTCAAAGAAAATAACAAAAAACCACGACATTTCGATCGTAACACAAGCGGTTGTCATCAGGAAAAGGGGGTTGACTTTTCAAGGCAAACTGTTGAAAAGGTTTAAAAATGGGCATATCCCAAGTGTCAGCCCATGCTGCTACGTGACTTTACCGAAAGACCCAAAGAACACTGAAATGTTTTTTCACCAGAGGTTAAACAACGTCTGCTTTTTCATGAAAAAGACATTTTGTTGCACTGAGAAAACCCACACGTTGAAGCATATTGATGTGTGCTGATTGTTCATGTTTTTCCATAAATGCCTCATAATTATATATCGGGTGGAACAGACTACAGTAAAATAACTTTTCAATCAATCCACTCATCACCATGTGCACACGCCTTATATTGTTAAGAATGATAGTCCTACCTGGGATGGCGTTTCCACACCCTGAAATTTCAAACTGACGCTTTTGTCAGTTCTCCTTTCTCCAAAGAAGTTCAGGCTTTCCTGAAGAGAAGATCAACGTGCCCATTAATAGTCATATTCACAAGCTAGCGTCTGTGCCATATAACGAAATATAACATTCCCGCACCTCCGATTAGCACGGTTGACTACTTATAGTGCGAAAGAAGTTAAAAATACATACAACATATATGACATTTGCCTTTTATATTTGTCACGATGCCCCAATGGATGGTATAAGGTTCCTAAAGTGCATTCAAAGTGCATCCAATCAGCACAAACAAACGCCTGATAAAGTCTTGTCTTAACAATAGCAGATTGTAATTCACCATGAAGTGTATAGCTTTTGATTTCCATGTTTACCAAATTATATTCGAAATATGACATTGCCAGTGTGGATGCTACTTGGTATCAACTACCTTTGGACATACATTTTAAGCACAAAAAGGTATATACTTTTTATTTCAATACCTTTATGGAATTTCACCTCAAGTTGAAAATATACAGTTTATACAGCTTTAAATACGAATCACCAAACTCACCAATTAATGCTTGAATAATAATGGCCAGACAAAAAAAATTCCTTTGAAGATTGGTACTGCTCATTCCAGACATTAGTCATTAAATTGCAGCCAATGAATTAAATTCCCATAGACCACTTCACAGTTAATTGTGTAACCAGCAGGGTTTATCCCATGAGTAGGGGCAGAGTAAACGCACCTTCTAGAGACATTGAGCAGAAATCCGTGCTCATGCATTCTCACCTCTGCTGTTTTAAATTGTCCACTGTCAACAAGCCATGTGCAGACCATTGTCCCAGTTCGGCCTGAAATATATCAAATACAGCCACTCGGCACAGTCGCTCACGCACCACAACTACTCAGGGAGTAACTTGGAGAAACATAAAATGAGCCATCTATTAACAAGATCCGCGTTTCTACGGCATGGTTTGGAAATCTTCGTCTTCTCTCACTTGTATAATTTGAAGTGGGTTTTATGTTTGTATTGAATAAGTGGCTGAATATGTTTAGTTCCAAGCCAGACTATTTTTTTTTATTATTCCTTCCAGGAAAGACATTCTAGGCCAGTGCTCCGTTGTTCAGCCTCACCAATTGATACTCTATTGGATATTTGGGAAACTACTGAACACCTGTGAAACAACTGGACAACTGTGAAAAGGAGCTTTATAGTTCATCGGATTCGCCCAGCATAAATACATATCCTAATTCTGATTAACAAACGACTGCTCCAAGTTTCCCTGTTGCCCCAGTTAAAGTACCTTTGCCACCTTTGCAATGGATGGCAATGACGTTTGCATCATCCGAGTCCATCCACTGGTGCACACTGTCTGCAAACCTGAGCAACTCTCTGAGACACACACAGGCGAAGTGGTTTTCAATCAAAGCTACAATGTCGTGGCCAACATTTTAACTAGGCATGGGGCATTTATTGAAACACTTTCGTTGTGACATTTGGAATGGAGGCAGTACTTACGGCAAAGATGGAACATTATGGTCGTCCACACAAACCCTTTCGACTCGGTTGTGGAAATATTTAGATTCATAGCCATTTTCACCTGTACAAGGAAAGAGACTTAACAAAGTTGCTAGGTTCACAAAATACTCGTTATTGAATACAAATAATTCATGTTAAAGCATTTATAATAATCTATTGGATGTGAATTTTAACTAACGTACTGCATAAGTTGTACACTTTATAATGATTCCCGTGCTTCATATCGAGAAATCTTGCAACTTCCTGAAGAAGAAAATGGCATGATTTGGTGTACACACATTACATTACATATTGCAAACAAAACATCACAAAATATCCGTGACAAGATTTGTCCATGTGTAAGCTTCACTATTTACGTCGGTGCTGTCTGTTCTCCAAAAAACACGATTGTTTTCACCAAAACCTAATCCTCCATAGGTAACAACACATGTAGCAGACATCATTGTCGCGTTATAGAAGTATGCAGATAACAACTGATAGGATCTGATGGGCGCGTTGGGATCTACGGATAAAATGCGCCTTGCAAATGAAAATTATTATCACAGCCAAAAGCTACCGTGTCTCAACATGAATTTCTGCCATTACCAAAAGCTGGCTGTTTGTGGAAGGTAGGAATAGATGGCCTTTGCCATTTTCCTGTTATGAGACACAAGTCCAACGAGCTGTACCTGGATGGGATTGCGGTACACAGCTTGCTTCCCGGATGAAGGGAAAGACATCGCGATGATGCGGTCTGAAAAGGTTAAAACTGTTAAGCGCGGACAGTTGAAAATAAAAACATAAAGCAAATAAGTTTGATAATTAAAGATATTATCGCCATGAGTATATATGTGCATGATGTATCACGGGTGTGGAATAAGATAAATGTGATAAAACGCACAGACAAAATCAATAACGTTCCAACTTGCCAGTCACGTAGGTGAGGTCCAAATCAAAGCCTTCTTTCTGGTATCGCCGTTTATTCTCTGACACCTGCAGGACACCCTGGTCACTCTCATTGCATCACAAAATCTTTTCTATTTTCTAAGATGTTAGGCTCAGGTTGAGGTTACTGGTCGAGACATGTTAAGGTTACTGTTGAGAGTAAGATTGACATCTTATCCTATTTATTATCCGCGGATGTATTATTCTTCCAAGGATAACCGTGGTCACGCTAAAGTGATGGTATATTCATCGTAATACTCATGGAAGTGCTCACCCTATTCCAGTATCTGTGTTCTTCTGGTGAAGAGGTGTTACAGGGAAATGGCAATAAATTCATGTTATTGGCCATGGACCATAAAATAAGTCATCTGGAGGCGTCGCGGGTAATAAAGAGTCGTGCAAAAAATGCATCCAATTACACCCAGTATTTATTGCGGTTAAGATGAGTCATGTGACAAAATTATCCTATTATCTACGGGAGACTAAAATGTCGTGGGATGAGAATAAAGTGAGATGAAAGCGGAGTGAACGAGACAAAGAAGAAGAGAGCACGTTACAGGGCTGCATCGCGAGTCAACGAGGAAGCTGCACGCAGCTTGAAAACGTGCGCCACCTCCTAGAAGAGTGCTTGCACTGCAAGCCAGTGGCTCCAGTTGGGCCCGTAGACTGCATTGATGGTACTCTTTGGGTCTTTTGGTAAAGTCACGTAGATAGGTTCAAAGAAAATAACAGCTCTCACCTGAAGACGATTGCTTGTGTTGCAATCGAAACGTCGTGATCTATTATTTTTCTATCTACGTGACTTTACCGAAAGACCCAAAGAGTATGAATTCCCGCAGTCACGAAAGCTTTAAATCAAGATTTGCATTGATTATACTTCTATTATTTATCAGGCATTGGAGCAGATAAATGCGAAATCCGGCTGGATGGGATCCGGCTAGCCAGGGTTTAAGCTTTGTCGGGTGGTGGCGGGTTTTAACGACACATTTATATATTTACGCGATCTAACCCCAAAAACCTCTATTATGGATGTAGTGACAAAGTTATATTTGACAAGCATTAGAATGTTACTTGTAAATGGATATACACGGATGATGCACTGTCACACTAAAATAAAAACCAAGACAATATGGGACACTTATTTAAATCTGTAAATGACAAGAAAGTCCATCAGAATAGAAACAAATAATAAAGACACTGTGAACATGGGTACCATTTTACGGGAAGCCTTCTCAAGTTTCTTCCGCTGAGACAAAATCCGGAAAGCTCGAACCAACATGATGAGTCGCAGGACTCGTAAGATGACCACCAGCCTAAGAATAAAACCACAAACTCACTAATTTCACTTGTTCAGTTTTCAACTGTGTTGCAATCCAATGCTACGTTTTACAGGAAACAATTTGTAAGTGGGCTGCTATGAGCAGTGACACCTTGTTGATGGCCTCTGTGAAGGCCATAAAGGGGCTAGATTTGGAATAAAGCGTTTGGCGTAGCTCAAAGGGTGCCCAGAGAAAGCCGCATGGGAAACGCGGGTGATGTGGCTGATAGAAATACCTGACAATGTCAGTAAAATAAGAAAACACCACCAGGTGCACGATAGCGATGAGCAGAGTGACAAACACGATGACAGCGTCCAGCACATTGAGCCAGTCATGGAAGTATTGGTGGAACCTAACCGGAAAGACAACGTTAAATCATTAATTCATTACAAAGACACATCAATTTTATGTTCAGCAGAATAATGTGCCAATGAAGCTTAACTCTAAACTACTCTTTGGTTCTTTCGGTAAAGTCACGTAGAAAGAAAATAAATTAAATAATAGAATACGACGTTTCGATTGTAACACAAGCAATCGTCATCAGGTAGAACTAAATTTGAGAGAGAAACAAACACAGACACGGAGACACAAAGACAGACACAAGCAGAGAGAGACAACACAGAGACACAGAGAGAGAGACACACAACATAGACGCACACTTTAAATTCTTTCAACATTCCAATACCATTAAACAGAGAAAAATTCTCTTTTGGCTGACAGGTCTTTTTGATTTATTGGTATTTATTACTACTGTGTGGCAATCGATATGAATACTTCACAACACTCTATGTAAGGAATGTTTTCAAATATGTAGATTATCAGAATTGTGATGTTTGTACTTGTTTTTTTAATGAGATAAGTTATCTTCCTGACAGGTTGCTTAAAAGTCTGTGACTATAGTTTGAAGGGTTCGAATGTTTCTGATTCAACAATGAGATACTAAAAACTTTCGTGAATGCAGGAATTCATATTCTTTGGTTCTTTTGGTAAAGTCACGAGAGAGGGGGTAGAGATACCCTCCCTCTCTCGCCCTCTCTCTCCCCTTATTCACTCTCTACCCCCTATCTCTACCCCCTCTCTCTTCTCGGTCGTCTTCTCCTACATTGACATTCGCTGCCCCGCCCATGCTGCTGACACACTTGGACTACGCCCATCTGTAAACCTTTTCAACAGTTTGCCTTTAGAGGCTAACCCCTCCCCCTTTCCTGATGACGACCGCTTGTGTTACGATCGAAACGTCGTGGGTTTTTTTTATTTTCTATCTACGTGACTAGAAAGAACCAAAGAAAATGAGATACTAGTCCACTTATCACTTTATTTTTAAACACACAACCAATTAATTTTATTTGAATGTTATAACTGATAGTTTGACCAAGTTATTATTGTCCAATTCACAACCAAACCAATGTAAATGTGTAATGTAATCTTATATATATGTATGTCATGCCTTAGTCCAAGGAGCTTTAGAATTATAAAAGTGTACATTATATGATAGTGGTTAACATAAAGAGTAGGGCTAATAAAAGTGGTGGTGTAGCTATGCACAGACCCCTCCACAAAGGCATGCAGCCCCACGTCCA
This sequence comes from Lampetra planeri, assembly GCF_965212315.1. Taxonomy (NCBI): domain Eukaryota; kingdom Metazoa; phylum Chordata; class Hyperoartia; order Petromyzontiformes; family Petromyzontidae; genus Lampetra; species Lampetra planeri. The sequence continues at coordinate 13,490,872 of NC_136125.1, read as the reverse complement.
CTGCAAAGAAGATGGCAATGAAGAGGGACAGATCCTCAAGCATCACGAGGGCATTGGGGAGCATCACGAATATACTCATGATCACCAGTGCCACGTCCACAACGATAAGCACCATGCCCAGGATTCTGCAACACATTAGACATCCTCCAAAGTTGGCACGACACTTATAAGATGACAGCACAACTAGGGTTGCCACCTGTCCTGGCTTTCCCAGGTCCGTCCTCATTTTGAGATAGCTGTCCTTGGAAATTATCTAAGTCTTCCCAGGACATAAAAAGGTGCACAATAATACACCGCTGTTTTTGAGTTGTACGCCTTTTGGCGTCATCTGGTCCAACACCAATGGAGACTAGGCTCTAAGAAAAGCTGTCTCGGGTGTGGACCAATAAACTTCAAGGACAGTGCATATCATCATTATCAGAGTTGTTTCTTTTTATTTGCATTTTGACTGCTTGTGTTGTGGTTATTGCAAACCTGATCCCTTGTATAAAGGTGTCAGTTTTTGTACCAGATGAAAGTGTAAAAACCTATTACAATAATACACCGCTCAAGACAATGCATTTACGTGCAGTTATATTCCACTATTGTAAGATATTATTCTTCGCATTTTATTTTGTGTTTTTTTGTACCGCAGAGATGGCAACCCTAAGCACAACAGAAAACATCTTCAGCAGTGAGTACTATTCCTGTGAGTATATGAAACATCAGACATCCTCAGTAATACATATAATACCACACAGAAGACCCCACATTGGCTGTAAGTAGGATTTGAACCGTGAACCCTTGCAAAGTGAACGAGTGTTCAGCAAACAAGCCGCTAAGCTATGCATCTGTAATAACAGCCATAGAGGGTTCACGTGGGGATTGGCTTGCCGGTCCTGCTCGTAGCCAATAAGGGTTGAGATAGGGACCATTGCCCAGGCGTGATCACGACATGGCATCAGGAGTGATTGGCCTAGCCATTCGGGGCCCCAGCTAATGGGGAGCCGGATGAGGGGCGTGGTCCCGGGATTGACAGGGAACCATCGAGAATGGTCGAAGCTGTCCATGGACGATTGGCTGGGGGGACCACGTGACGAAGGTATTAAGAGAGAGTGAGGGAGAACGATCGAGAACAGACTGGAAACTGACAAGAGCAGGGTCACGCGCGGACGGGGCTCTGGGTGCCACGTGCGCGGTGGGGACTTGGTGCGAAGTCTGTCCTCTCTCCGTTGTCTGCCAGCAACGGAGAGTGAGTGAGCAAAGTGTATTGTGGAGTGGAAATAAAAGGACTGATCCCGAAGCCGTCTCAAGAAAGATTATTACACATCCACGCCAATCAATGCTCGAGTGTAAATGAGGCACACAATTTAACATGCAATTGAGGAATCTCTTTACGTTACCTGAATCCAAATGAAAGCAACACTCTCCCCACTGCATGCTTGCAGCGGCTGTCAGATAACCTAAAGCAAAAAAACCGAGTTCACATAGCCACTGGCATGACATTCGGGATGTAATTAAAAGCAGCAAAAATTACACCACGAGACACTCTCATAACAAGCCACATATTTACATAGCAATGTAACACTTCACCTCCATGGCATTTCAATTAATTTTTTCCTTTTTTGTCTCGTTTGTTCCATCTCATGAGGTAATGTCTGTCACGCATGTTGTATTGTTGATTCTGTATTGTTTATTCTGCAGTAAGCAGTCACTTAGCCAAAATAGAAATGAATATATAATTTACATATATATCATCATGGGACCTCCTTTGCCAGTACCAAAATAATAGGTTTTCCCCTTTTTTCTGGCAACAAAACAGGTGTTAAGATGTTAAAACATCAAACTGAAACCTTTTACAAGGAATCATGTCTGCATTAACCATAATGCTTGCAGTCAGAATGCAAACAAAAAACATACAGACAGCTTTCGTCCTCTGGTCTAAACACCGTTTGAGACGAGGCTCAAAAGAAAGCTGTCTCTAGTGTGGACCAATCAGTTTCAAAGACGATGCATATATTATCAGAGTATGTTTTTTGGTTTGCATTCTGACCACAAGCATTGTGGTTAATGCAGACATGATTCCTTGTTAAAGGTTTCAGTTTGGTGTTCTAACATCTTAACACCTGTTTTGTTGCCAGAAAAAAAGGAGAAAACCCTATTATCTTACATATATATGTTTATGAATAGTAAATATTCGATTCAGTCGTGATTGTATGCAAGTATCATGAGTATAAAACACTACGTTAGTTTATTTACCAGGTAAAGCCCACTGAGCTATGTACTATAGCTCTTTTTCAGAAGCAACCTGGCCACAAACGATAGCTCAACGAAGTAGCTTATAATGTGGAAATTTATAGCAGCCAAATAATAAACATGCATGTTTCTAAAGAATGGATGTAAGAATATTAATCGTTTAATCTTCATGTGCCTAACTAAATGAGCCATTTTCCCAGGCACATGAGGTTCAAGTGTGAATAGCATATAAAGGAAAAAGTGGACATTATCAGGGAGATTTAAGGAACTACCCAATTCTCCCAACTGCCATGCAAGGTGAATGAACCGGCAACTTTTGAATGGAAAATCCAGTGTGTTAACTATTCCACCATGGCAGCATCCCATGGGGTAAAAAAATAATTTCTTTAGAACTGCTTTTTGTGTTTAGTTTATTGTCATTTCTCCCTGCACCTATGATTAGCAATTGTTGCCTACGTGTGGTGCGACAGAAGTTCAACAAACATACATACAATATAAATGATTACATTTGGTTTTTATATGTCACAATGGCCGAATGGATGGCATAACAACATACTCCTAGTGAATGTGTGTGCAACTTCCAATGACTACCTGCTGCCAGTAGACGAAAATCTATTTGCATGCACAGTGTCTTCTAACTGCACACGCAGACCATCTTCGTCGTGCTCCCCAGTTCTCACAGCACTGCACATCACCCACGGATGGCAAATAACACGCACATGTACAAAAAACACCCGGCCTTTGTGAATTATGCAAAAAAAAAACATCAGCAATTCCTGGAGAACTGCATTGTCGCACCTCCTGTTTTAGGTCACCATCAACATATATTTGAGAAAAGGTGGCTGCCTGACAGCAGCGAGAGAGGGATAGACAAATGTGGAGCAGTTCATGTTTATTATATTCCCACAGCAAATAAATACATGGCTTAAAAACCCCACTTTTAATATGTTCCTCTATTGATTATTGCAAATCCAAAGACACTTAATTAAACCGTACTTTATATATAAAAACAATCGTAACATGTGCGTATGCGAATCAGGGTAATTCCAATGAAGAAAACTGTCTATAATACGTATTCTTGCTTCTTTCCCAATGACGTGCATGCTACTATATTGCACATGATATCTAGAGATGTGGTTACATTTAGACACTCATCAACATTTTACTGTAAAACCAGTACATACGAGATACTAAGTTCAAGCCGTGCGTTAATATTCGGAGTGTACAATAATTTTCATGTGCAGCTATTCTAGTAATTTCAGCTTCTTTGCTCAAGATTTAACTATATAAATGAATATATTTGCAAGTGGTCCTTAAGTTGGTGATTGCAGACTTGTAAAAAGTGACCAAACTTATGCAATTCCAAAAGGAGATAACTGACAACTTTATCATTCACTCTTAAATGTTGCTCTTGGATGTCATTAATTATTGTATATCCTAGTTATCATAATCATACTATCAGCCATGCCATGAGTTGAATTCCTGTAGGCAGTTCATCACGGATCAACTAATGGCCACGGATATTGACATCACAGAGCTACGTTTGTGGTTATTGCCGGCCGCTCTCCAGATGAAGTGATTGCTAAGCTCCAGGGTGATTTCAATAAACTACAACATCAGCTAGTTGCTCTTAAACTAGCCCTGAATACCTCCAAAACCAAGGTGCTATGCTTCTCACCAGGACTAAAGCGGGAAGTTATTTTTCCTCATTTACATTCCTTAAATAATTATCAAATAGAATAAGTCAAGATCTATAAGTATCTTGGGGTCATCCTTGATTCAAAACTGCATTTTCAAGATCACATTGATTATATTGGTAAAAAGACAAAATAAAATTTGGTTTCCTGTATCGACACAAGCACTGCTTCCCCCCTATGTTCCGTTTGGAATTGATAAAATCTACCATACTCTCTCTACTTCATTACTGTGGAAGCTTGAGTCAATTTATCACTCGGTCTTAAGATTTGCATTGAACTGCCCATTTCGGACCCACCACTGCAATCTCTAAATTGGGTCAAACTTAACATATCTTAATGATCAACGGCTTGTGCATCAGATCTTATTTATTCACGATGTACTTACAAAAAAATCAGCAGACTACCTGCTGGATCTCCTCACTGTTTCGAAGAACAAATGTGACCTAAGGTCCTCGCTCATTTACCAGCTTTACGTTCCTTATTGCCGTACAAATACTGGAGGAAGGGCCTTTGCTATTGATGCCCCCAGAGTCTGGAATTCTATCGCCAATAAACTGCAACTTGGATCACTACCTGTGAGATCTTCACTCAAAACTGCTCCAGAGGAGTTGTACATCCCTAGCTGCCACTGCTATTCAGTGGCCTGAAATCAAATGTATCGCTCCGGATTACCACTGCAAAGTATGATCTTGAGTTTTGATTATAGTGTGTTGATCTTTAAGGGTGCATTGAAATGTTTTGATACTCCTGCTGATACTTCTGCTGTTATGGATTGACTCATGCTGTCAGCTATGGCTGCAAAGTTTGGTCGTACATGTTATGTATATCGTTTATTGTTAAATTTGAATCACAGTTCCTATGATCACTGTTACATTGTTTTTATAGCTTCATTTTGGTTATTTAAAAAACTTTTGGTTTAGCCATATTTGTTGTTGTAGTACAGAGTTAGACTGATAACTTTAATCTAAATTGTCTTATGGTTATTATTGTTTGACTTGCATCCCACTGGGATTTTTGCACACAGCGTTGATATATGGTGCTTTTTTTGGAAGACTTTGCTGTTTTTTCCTGGATTTTTCTGTTGCGTGTAGTCACTTTAAGATGTTTCTTGTTCATGTTTTTTGTTGCGGTTGCACCCGATTCAAGAGCCGCATGGCTCACAGGGCTATACCTCATAAATGAACTGAACTGAACTTCAATATGCCTCTATTATCCTAAACACTGATCCTTTCTTCTAAATGCTGTAGCACTGTCCCATGTCAATGATTGAATCATTAATGAACGTTAGGAAAGATCAAGTAAGAAACCAAGTCAATATGGTAACATTGTAGGTGTCAACATTGAAACCATAAACTCACCATACAAGGGAATAACAAAATGGTGGCGGACCAGATTTGAACTCTATCTGTTAAAATCCATGAATCATGGAGTCAGCCACCTCGCTTTCCGAAGATGATTCCTCATGAAAGATACTGCATTGGTTATACGGCCGGCTGCTGTGTCCGTGATTCACCTGGCCTCTCTCTCAGCTCCACGGAAGGTAACCGCCACACTGCCCTCTGTGTTCATGGTGTCACCTGCTGCCCAAGGTGCCAGTTTCAGCCGGTGTCAGAACTCGCACTGAAACGAGTCAAGCTGACAAGGACCACAGTTAACAACCACCATCATCATGCCACAGTCTTGAGATTCAACTCTGATAAGGGAAAAACGTGGCTTTATTTCAGATATGAGATGCACATTTTTTATTACAGTATAGGTTGTTTCACACTGGACACCAAGTAAATACATGAAAACTATATTACGTACACTACTGTATATGCGGTTCAATATACAAAACACAAAGTAATGTATCATGTATACACACAAAATACCCTGGTGCGCTCATAATATAAGCGGGACATTCGACTCCCGATTAACCTGGGTAATGGAGGGTGGAGTGGCCAGTTAAAACTGAAATAATGAATAGTAATGATTTGAAGCTTTCGTGACTGCAGGAATCCATACTCTTTGGTTCTTTCGGTAAAGTCACGTGGGTAAAAAATAAAATAAATCACGACGTTTGTCATCAGGTGAGACAGCTTGCTTTCTCACCTGATGACTTATTTTCTTTTATACCTACGTGACTTTACCGCAAGAACCAAAGAGCATAGATAGGGATGAGGAGATAAACGTCAGCACTGTCATTTGAGAACACAAATTACAAGCTTAAACTACCCAGACTGCCACATTTCACCAAACACTCACAAAAACTCTGTTCTTCTTATCCCTACACAATCAATCCACCTTTCTATTACCTATGCACTACATGCTTTACATTATCCATTTCGATGGTAAAGGATAGTATCGGCATAGAATATCCACTGTTAACCTCCCAAAAAGTAGTGCGTGCTTTACCAACCTTGAAGCGATGATGAGCCGAGTCCACCTATAACCAGGATTTAAGATCGTTAGGTGATACCGAATGGATGATTTAGCCGTCACCTTCAGAACTGCAAAGTTTTGTGCAAGTGTTGTCTTTTCTGGAGCCTATTATGGAGACGAATTACCTTGAGGAAATCTTGGGAAGTAAAGCAATGGCAGTAGCACGTTGCCTGCAACCAGAAAAATACCAGTACATGCCAAACATTGTATACTAATGACCTAATCGTTCATCAGTACAACACAGTAAATAATGTTTAACACGTAGGCTTTCGCGACCAATATTATCAATAATAGGTTTTTTTGGGTTAGATTGCGTAAATATAAATGTGTAGTTAAACCTGCCACCACCCGACATAACCAATTAAGAACGAAACAGGAGGATTTCTCCACAAATCTGTCTGTCGCCTGATGCTAGTTGTAATTACTGGCGAAACGTCATACTCGAATTGTAAATGTTGTGGGATTACTCTCCAACACACCGGTTAGTGATGTACGAGTAGCATATTGGCATGTTCTGTTAACGTGACAAACCTTACTAATTGGCTGTGTCGGGTGGTGGCGGGTTCAACGACACATTTATATTTACATGATCGAACCCAAAAAAACGTCTATTACAGTAAATACTGATTGAGTACAATAACGTTCAGAGGGCAGTTCAGCAACATGAATTGTTGCAGTCTACTCCCTCCACCTGAGCCAACAGCGTGAAGTATGCAGGACAAATTACCCATTCTGCAGAACATGGGGAGCCCTCATCCAACAACGGAGTGATAAACGGGCCGTTCGTGTAAATGTACAGTAAAGCAGTAAGCACACAACAACACAGATGGCCATCTTCACACTTCTGTGCAATAGAGTGACCCCATAGCGAGGCGAGTTAAAGGACTTACTTTTGCAGTGAATTGGCCCTTGTTGGCACAAGGCAGCAGCCCCTGTTTTTTCCTCAGTTACCTTTAAAGCAGCGCCCTGCCAGCTTCTAGTTGAGGCACACACGTCAATGCACACATTAAGCACAACTCCCAAGGAACAATATGGCTGGAACAAACCCATCACATGACACATCTGGAATGTCGGAGGGGGTTGTGTATTTCTCAGGATGCGGAGGATTTAAAAAAAAATATATCCTTGGTTCCCTCCCACCCACACCGTCAAGCCACTCAAGCCCTCATCCTGTCTGACTTTCACAGAAAGGCAGCTGTGCCATTGATGCCTTTTTGCTGAGTCTTAGAGGGGTTTTTTGCAGATTCTGTTCTTTTTTTTTAGGCGATCGTCATTTTCTAATTGGTAGTCAAGAAAGAAAGCACTTTGGGTGTCAATCAGGAAAAGTAAAATTTATGGAATGTTTTTTTCTTCTAATTTTACCTATTTTTGTCAAACGCACCGTTCATATATTGTTTACAACCCATATCATGTTCACAACCTATTCTATCCTATTCCAGTTGGATTGGTGTGGTTAAGTGCTTTGGTTACAAATGTCAAACGAATATAAAACGTCCAACCAACATTCCTTCAGTGTCTGGGCCCAGGCCAGACAATGCATTGTATCGGTACCATCTGAGGTGGCATAACTTTAGTGGTTTCAGTATCTTTACATGGCCAATAAGAAAAGTGAATTATGTAACGACTATTTGAACCGAGTGGATTATCAAGAAATTAAATCAATCTGCTGTTACACAGTGAGAAAAAAAACCTAACAGATTCGGAAATAACACTGCTGTCTTTATAGAAACAATATAGTAGGCCACGCTTCGGGTCATTGCCCGAAACGTCGGCCATTATATATTTTCCTGTTGGGGTTTCTGTCATACACATAATTTGTATACAGACCTTAAGAATTGCAATCAGGTGAATCGTTAAAATCGGATGTTCTGATCCACTGGAACGTGCAACCTCCACCTAGATTCACATATCACGTAAGACTCGCTTCACGGAATCGACTTCATAATCAGCATATCTATTTATATTGGAGGAATCGGATGCGCTAGGAAGCTCCGTTCAACAGATGTCCAGTAGGGCAGGTCAGAACGTTACAATACAAAAACACGGTACGAGTGCAAAGTATAGGAAAGGTAAGCAGATCACTAAACTATGTACACGTATATTTTACCAGGTAAAGCCGACTTAGCTCTTCGCTTCTTTTTCAGAAGCGATATGGCAGCAAATAGCTCAACGAAGTGGCTTATCACGTGGACATTTATCTAAGCAGCCAAATCATCTAAATAGCTTTTACCATTCAGTTTGGCACGCTATGGGGGGGAAACCCATGAACAACTGCACTTCGTAGTTAACAGTTCCTGCTTTGCGATCTACTAACTCTTTTGTTGTTGTTTTTGCCTTACCCAATCTTGATCAATCGGACTTATGTAGTTAAAGTATTTATTCTTTATATTCAATGACTTGCTTACTATTTTCTCTATTTTGCACTCCTGTCGTGTTTTTGTATCGTTTGCTGCTGTAACTTGCTGACCCACCCATACTAGGTCACCTGTGAAAAAGAGCTTCATAGCTCATTGGATTCCTCCTCCTAGTCTAAATATTCTGATTCTGATCTAGGGTCGCACATACAAGTTCAAGTTCATTTATTAGGTATAGCCCTGTGAGCCATTCGGCTCTTGAATCTTGTGCAACCGCAACAAACAAAACATGAACAAAAAACATCTTAAAGTGAATATGTGACTGAGTGCAAATAGAAAATCCAAGAAAAGACAGCAAAATATTGCAGTAAAAACACCGTACACCAACGCTGTGTGCAAAAATCCCAGTGAGATGCAAGTCAAACAACCAACAACAACCACAAGACAACTTAGATTAAGGCCATCAGTATAACTCTGTACTACAACAAACAAACATGGCTAAACCAATACACTTTTCGAAATCACCAAAATAAAGCCATGAAAGCAATGAAACAGTGATCATAGGAACTGTGACGGAATTTTCACAATAAATGGCATAAACAACATGTACTACCAAAACCCTGTAGCCATAGCTGGCTGCATGAGTCACTCCACAACAGCACGAGCATCAATCGGAGTATTATAATTTTTCAATGCACCTTTAAGATCAGCACACTAAATCAAAACACAGGCCATACTTTGTAGCGATCATCCGGAGCGAAACATTTTATTTTAGGCCACTGAATAGCACTGGCAGCTAGGGGTGTACAACTCCTCTAGAGCAGTTTTGAGTGAATATCTCATAGGTAGTGACTCAAGTTTCAATTTATTGGCAACAGCATTCCAGACCCTGGGGGCATCAATACGCTGAACAACGCAAAAGATCCCTGGGGTTTTCTTTACGATGCTGCTCATGATCCACCCTAAGCTGCATCCACTGCACAAACGATGGCAGCAGTAGATGCGGATACCCTGATGATGCAGTGTGCGACCGTGGTCATCCCCAACAGACAATAACAACGTATAACGACGCAATGCCATGACCCGCAAGTACGAAGGAGACATCATCACAGCGATACACCCCTCTGCTCCTGATGCGGTTATCTGGCTTGACCACTTGAATGTGAAATTGTAGTTGTCCATCACAAATGTTTTTGTATAGATCGCGTGAATATAAATAAGGGTTGTCACGAAAATAAAAGTGCCAATTAGTTACTACTTCAGCACACCCGTGTGTTCGAGAGTAAACCCACAGCATTTACAATTTGTCGTCGTTGCTCTGTGTCTACATCAATTGAACGAAAGCAGACGTTGGTTTGACTTAAAGCTTTCGTGACTGCAGGAATTCATATTATTGGGTCTTTCAGTAAAGTCACGTAGATAGATTCAAAGAAAATAACAAAAAACTATGACGTTTCGATCGCAATACAAGCGGTCGTCTTCAGGAAAAGGGGGGTTAGCTTCCAAGGCAAACTGTTTATAAAAGTTTGAAATGGGCGTAGCCCAAATGTCAGCAGCTAATGATAATTATCAAGGCTACTGTAAATGTGATTCAGAGAGTTTAATGCAGCAGATGCGGTGCTGTATTTTTTTCGGAACCCAGATTTTTTTCGATGTAATAGATTGTTGTCGGACAGGAAACTGCTAATTTGGTAGTTCAATAATTTTTCTAAAATTGTAATCAATGGGGACAAAATTGAGAGAGGTCGGTAGTTATTTGGATGATCTTTAGGGCCCCCTTTGTGAAGTGGACGAACATAGGAATGTTTCCATTCTAGAGGTACTGATGCTTCTTTGATGGACAGGTTGAAAATATGGGCTATAGGTTTGTATATTAGGTGACCAACAGTTAGCAGAGCAAAGACGGGAATACTATCTGCTCCGGTAGAGGAGGACCCTTTGAGGTAGGACAGTTGTTTCAGAACATTACTTTCGTGGATTGGCTGGAAACTAAATTCTTTAATGTTTGGACAGGGGTGTAGGAATTTGCATGCGCAGGGGTGACTCCCAATACATTATCAAAAAGATCACCAGCTTCAGAAAAGTGAAGGTTAAAATTGTAAACTATTTATTGGGGCTCTGGAAAATATTCCCAATTTCAGTTAAGCTCAATGGGCAGATGATCTGTTTTGGATGCCTTTTCAATACATTTGATTGGGACGTAAGATAGGTTCAAAGAAAAGAGAAAAAACTACGACGTTTCGATCGCAACACAATCAATCGTCATCAGGAGAAAAAATAGCTAATTATACATAATTGTGTCTGTGTCTATAAATAATAAACAATTTCAACCGAGAAGATAGGTACAACTGAGCAATCTTTTCGATTTAAAGCTTTCGTGACTGCAGAGATTCATCTTCTTGGTTCTTTCGGTAAAGTGACGTATGTTTTATTTTTATTATTTTATTATTTCCATTCTACATGACTTTACCGAAAGAACCAAGACAACTGAGCAATCATTAGAAGGACGTTATCAACCAGTTTAAGTAATAATTGGCGATGATGTTCCCATCCTACCACCTTCCAATGTTAGTTGTGCTTTACGCCCATTTCAAACGTGCTTTCACAGGGTTCACACCAACACAGTCACGTTGCACGCCGACCCCTTGGTTGCGGCTCTGCGATCTCCCATTAACATGCTAATCTCTGGATTTGAAGCTTTCGTGACTGCAGGAATCCATACTCTTTGGTTCTTTCGGTAAAGTCACGTAGGTATAAAATAAAATAAATCACGACATTTCGGGCGCAACATAAGCGTCCGTCATCATGCTTTCCCACCTGATGTGTTGCGCCTTAAACGTCGTGATTTATTTTATTTTATACCTTCGTGACTTTACAAAAAGAACCAAAGAGTATGCTAATCTCTCTTTAACATGCTAATTTTCACCTGACAGCCCTTTGATTGGTGGGAAACCAACCACCGTCGGGTTGGCTGCCCACCAGTCTTTTTCTTGACTTGTCCAAAGCCTTTGATACAGTCGACCACAACACCCTGCTTAGTAAACAAAGTTGCCTCCGTTTCTCCAAACACGCAGTAGAATGGTTAAAAAATTACCTCTCTTCTCGCACCCAAACTGTATTCACAGATGGTTGGAGGTCAAACAGTGTTAAGATAACAAAAGGGGTTCCACAGGGTTCCATCCTCGGCCCCCTCTTGTTCTCTCTTTATGTCAATGACTTGGGCACTGACCTGGATCATTCCAGGGTAAATATTTTTGCAGATGACACGGTACTGATAACTACTGGCCGCTCTCCGGATGACGTGATTGCTTAGCTCCAGGGTGATTTCAAGAAACTATAACATCAGCTAGTTGCTATTAAACTAGTCCTGAATACCTCCAAAACCAAGGTGCTATGTGCTTCTCACCAGGACTAAAGCAGGAAGTTATTTTTCCCCAATTACATTCCTTAAATAATTATGAAATAGAGCAAGTCAAGATCTATAGGTATCTTTGGGTCATCCTGGATTCAAAACTGAATTTTGAAGCTCACAAATGTATTGCTGTGGTCGTCACATCTGATGATGATTGTTTGTGTTGCAATCGAAACATCGTGATTTAAATTATTTATTTTTATCTTTTATTTTCTTTACCTATGTGACTTTACCGAAAGAACCATGAATATGGATCCTTGCAGTCACGAAAACTTCAAATCTAGAATCACATTGATTATATTGGTAAAAAGACAAAAATAAAAATTGGTTTTCTGTATTGACACAAGCACTGCTTCCCCCTTATGTTCCGTTTGGAATTGATAAAAGCTACCATACTGCCTCTACTTGATTACTGTGATATCGAATATAAATCAGCCCCCAGTACTGTACTGAAGAACCTTGACTCAATTTATCACTCGGCCTTAAGATTTGCATTGAACTGCCCATATAGGACTCACCACTGTGATCTCTACATTGGGTCAAACTTAACATCTCTTAATGTTCGACGGCTTGTGCACCAGATCTTATTTATTCACGATGTACTTACAAAAAAATCCGCACACTACCTGCTGGATCTCCTCTCTGTTTCGAAGAACAAATGTGACCTAAGGTCTGCGCTCATTTAGCTGCTTCACATTCCCTATTGCCGTACATATCCTGGAGGAAGGGCCTTTGCTACTGATGCCCCCAGGGTCTGGAATGCTATTGCTAATAAACTTCAACTTGAATAACTACCTATGAGATCTTCACTCAAAACTGCTCTAGAGGAGTTGTACACCCCGAGCTTGCCACTGCTATTCAGTGGCCTAAAATCAAATGTTTCGCTCCGGATGACCGCTGCAAAGTATGATCTTGTGTTTTGATTGAGTGTGCTGATCTTTAAAGGTGCATTGCAATTTTTTGATACTCCTACTGATGCTCCTCCTGTTGTGGAGTGCCTCATGCAGCCAGCTATGGCTAAAGGGTTTGGTGGTCCATGTTGTTTATGTCGTTTATTGTGAAATTTCGGTCACAGTTCCTATGATCACTGTTACATTGCTTTCATGGCTTTATTTTGGTGATTTCGAAAAGTGTATTGGTTTAGCCATGTTTGTTTGTTGTAGTACGGAGTTAGACTGATGGCTTTAATCTAAGTTGTCTTGTGGTTGTTGTTGTTGTTTGACTTGCATCCCACTGGGATTTTTGCACACAGCGTTGGTGTACGGTGCTTTTCTGGAAGATTTTTTCAGTTTTTTCCTGGATTTTTCTGTTTGCGCATAGTCACTTTAAGATGTTTTCTTGTTCATTTTTTTTTGTTGCGGTTGCACCCGATTCAAGAGCCAAATGGCTCACAGGGCTATACCAAATAAATGAAACTTAAAAAACTGAAAATTTCCCGAAAGACCCAAAAATATGAATTCCTGCAGTCACGAAAGCTTCAAGTCAACATCTACCTACGTGACTATTTTTTATTTTATTTTTCTACCCACGTGAATTTACCGAAAGAACCAAAGAGTATGGATTCCTGCAGTCACGAAAGCTTCAAATCAAGATTTTTACCGAAAGACCCAAGAATACAGACGTTGGCTGTCGTCCCATCGCATCGAATTATCGGTTAATATGAAAACCGATTCGCGAATCGATCCAGTTTCGTGACGTTGGCGCTCTCCCTATTAACCAATCACAGGAGGTGCGGTGACGCGCGTCACGAAGTTTGAAATCTCCAACGGTCGTCAGCTCCTGGGTTGGCCTCCAGTCCGCGGTGCAACAAGTGGCGAGGGGGCCCCATCGAAGCACCTCGCCTCGTGTGAGGTGAGTTCACCTGTTTTGGTGACGCGTTCTCGGTAGGGCCAGGGCTGTCGTCATCCTGTGGACATTGTCATTTTTCGCGAAATCCGAGACGGCGTCTCTGAAGCTACGCAGCTGCTTCGCACCCACTCCGCCTTGTCGCTATTCGCTCTCCGCCTTCTATAACCCGCGCTGGCCGGCGTGGTTCTTTTGCGTTGTTTGTAACTTTCTGACCCGCCCCTACTGGACACCTGTGATAAAGAGCTTTATAGCTCGTCGGATTCCACAGCCTAAAGAAGGATTGTGTGGTGAAGTATGGTTCATAGGCCACGACCCGCGACGGTGTGAGGAGGCTCCACCTCGGGTCACACATAACCGTGTTGTAGCCGTGTTGTATCCGTGTTGTATCCGGGACATCGACTCGCGTTATTTAGAGGGCGAAAGATCTGTTACTGGAGTATGAGAGTAGCTGTCGAGGGCCTTGCCCTGCAACGCAATGCCCGATCAACAAATACCAAAGGAGACGCCACAGTCCGCTACTCCTGATGCCGATGTCTGGCTCGGCCAAACTTTTTCTACAATTGTACTGTCGTTGTTGCTCTGCATCATCATCACATCTACACGGCAACGTAGACTGGCGGCGTATTCTTAGCAGCGCTTCGTCTGTGAGTTATATTTGCTATACGCAGTTGTCTACAGAAGCATGTACATCCCGTTTCGTGAATCCACTGCCGGACGAGGGAGGAGGGGGCCTTCACATTCCTTGACCATATTCTTTGGTTCTTTCGGACCATACTTCACCACTAGGCGGGAGGAGAGACATGTCTAGATACAGACAGCGGGACAGAGGGACACATAAAGATCTGCAGAGAAATACAGAGAGATAGACCAGGAGACAAGACAAGGAGATACAAAAAGACAGGTAAAGGGAGACGTACAATGATACAGTAGAGACACAGTGTGAGTATAACATAGGAACAAGGGAACGAGTGAGATTGGGATGGTGATTGCCAAGTTATTGAATATCATGACACAAAGTGATTTTTGGGAGTGACGAATCAGATGTGGTGTTATTGACCTAAAGCTAAGAGGTGATTCTTGATATTGGTAAGTCTAGATTTGAAGCTTTCGTGACTGCAAGGAATCATCTTCTTAGGTTTTTTCGGTAAAGTCACGTAGGTCAAAATTTATTTATTTTCATTAATTTTGACCTACGTGACTTTACCGAAAAAACCTAAGAAGATTGGTAAGTCTGAAGGGATTGCAGAATTCAGGTTCTTATGAAGCTGTATGTATATTTTTTCATCGTTGTAGGATTCGTGTTTGTTGATATTGAGCTGTACAGGGACTCCCTCTACTTACGAACATTCGACTTACGAACTTTCAGAGATACGAACAAACCTGCCCGTATGTTCCATTGCTTTTTCGGACAGAGCGTCGTAAGTTCAACAATAGATGGCGGTGGTTGTTCACTGTCAAGCACTGGCTTGTTTTGAGTCTCAGGATCCAAATACTGAAAGGTTAACTAAGGTGTTGGCAGCTGTTCACGATACTATTGTCTACTATTTGGGTCTTACGGTAAAGTCACGTAGATGGATAAAAAAATCACGTTTTGATCGCAACACAAGCAATCGTCTTCAGGTGAAAGCATATACTGTATCATATTTCTCCTGCCTCAGCAGTTCGCCTGCTGTATTTTTCACCTGAAGATGATTGCTTGTGTTGCGATCGAAACGTGATTTTGAAAATTATTTTTCTATCTACGTGACTTTACCGAAATTCCTGCAGTCACGAAAGCTTTTAAGTCAAGATACTATTGTCCTGTTACAAGTTGATTTATGAAAAGAGAGCAACTGCGCAGACATCTCTTGGTAAGTTTTTCAAGAGAGTAGAGAGGAAACAGAAGCACCAGAGGGAACATCTGCAGAACATAAACAACCAGTGCCATCTACATCTGCAGAACATGAAGAACCAGTGGCATCTACAGTAGATTATAGCCATTCCCCGTGTTAACTGTACATGCTGTTCAACAGGTTTTGAATTGATAGGAGTAAAGTTGGGCTTACGAACAAATCAACTTACGAGCAGACCTCTAGAACCTAACTCGTTTGTAAGTAGAGGAGGCCCTGTATGTACAGTATGACTGGATCATTGCAGAATTTGGAGTTGTGGTGCATATTATCTGTGTCGCAGATCTTCGTGATCATAATGCAGGACTGCACATGTTTTAACATTGGCTGGACATTGACTGGATCTCATTCACATGTCGAGGAATCAGGTTTTTTATATTCGAAATTACTATAACCTCATGGTGGTATTCTTTGGGTCTTTCGGTGAAGCCACATAGATAGAAAAATCGTAAAAATATCACGACGTTTCGATCGCAACACACCTGATGACGATTGCTTGTGTTGCGATCAAAACGTCGTGATATTTTTTTATTATTTTTCTATCTACGTGGCTTTACCGAAAGACCCAATGAATATGAATTCCTGCAGTCACGAAAGCTTTAACTCATAGTGGTACTTTAGCGTGTGGCCCTAGGGAGCCACACTTACCACGTGGCCAGAAGCACGTAGCCTATCAAGTAAAAAATATTCCCCATACAGCAGAGTTCTTCTTTGCAAGGCCCACGTGCCACTGGCGGACCTTGGTGACCTTTAGTGCGGCCGCTGACATGCGGCCCACTACAATACACAAATGTGAAAACACCCCATCTGGCTGTCAAACCCAATAGTTTAAAAATTGTGGCGGCCCTCACACTGATGTCTTATTGGCAAAATTGCCCCCCTTCTGAATATTTGTGAAGAACATTGCCATATAGCCCTAGACCTTTTGGGCAAGGGCTGTTAGCGAGCACCTATGAAGACCAGCATGGTACATGAGGCTGGTATGATATAACAAAAAAAACATCCTTTTTTACACGAAGGGGTGGCCAGCACCATGCCCAGCTGCCTTGGTCCTGTTATAAGTTTCTGACCCATCGGATTCTTCCAATCTACAAACAGATTCTAATTCTTTATCCCCAGTAACGATGATACATCGTCGCTCCAGGTACTCATTCGACGCTGAGTCGACTTAGGAGAGAACCAGTTCAGATAATCACCACTGATGTTGTCCGTGATGAGAATCAAACACGGGTGACTGGGTTCGCAGCGCACTAACCGCTGCAATACTGCTCCCTACACACCTGAAGACGTACAGTACAAAATACTAAATGTAGACAAAACATTTATGTATTTAAAAATATACTTCATCAATATGTAATATGTATTTATGTTATTTACATTGAACAACATTTATATTTATTATGCTTATATTTAGTAAATAATTCGTATTTTGTAATGTACGTCTTCAAGCGTGTCATTGCCCACATGCTTCCGTTCACGTGGTACGTGGTATGGGATTTTTGCACACCGCGTTGGTATACGGTGCTTTTTCTGCAATATTTTGCTGTCTTTTCTTGGATTTTCTGTTTGCACTCAATCACATAATCACTTTAAGATGTTTTTTGTTCATGTTTTTGTTTGTTGCGGTTGCACCCGATTCAAGAGCCGAATGGCTCACAGGGCTATACCTAATAAATGAACTTGAAATGAACTTGAACGTCTGTCGCCCTAGGGCCACGCACTAAAGAACCACCGTGAGGTTCCCGAGCCACAACCTTTTATATAAAATGGGGAAAAAGGGAAGGAATGACTGGATGCCAAGTGAACCCTACATAAATCCAAGAAAGTGAAAATATAGCATTTTGATTATCCTAAGTACGTCTGAACATTTGTTATCATGCACAATGTATTACTGATATTGTGCAGAGCTCTCAGTTACAAAAAATCACGCCGGTCTTTTGCAACTGGTCTCAGCCCACATACAGTGAGGTGGGAAATGCTGTGCAAGCATTGCATTGTATTGAAAGATTGTCATAAAGCATTTTCATTTTTTTGTGCTCGAACAGATGGCTCCTAAAAGGTACGTTTCAAGTGCAGCAAACATCACATCATCATCATCCTGTTTGGCAACCACTTCTGACACGTCAATGAAGATGCAACGCAAGTCCATGGGTTTTCCGCACTCTCCGGTGCTCGTCGGTAACTTCACTGAAGAGCTGTGCCAATTGGATAGCTTCTCCAGTGCAATTGCGCACACAACGTGCCAAAGTGGAGACCAAATTCCCATGGAAAATGCAAAGCCGCAAGCCAAGCAGCCACGAAGACGATCAACGCTGTCTCAGGCCTTTCTGAACAGCAAGAAAAGGAGGTCTATCAAGTCCGAATTCACCGGCAACAGCAGCATCGAGACTCGGGATGAACAAATTATAAAGGTGGATGGGTTGCAAGCAAGGGAATTGTGGGATACCCAATTCAGAGGAATGATTTCCCCAAAGGTCATCGTCAATATGCCTTTGAAAAACCCATGCCGCAGACTGTCCAATGTAAAGAGGATAGAAGCATTACCATTCGTCCCTTTGGAGAATGTTGAGGAAGCAGCACCAAATTGTGATGCAAATATGTTGCTGTGTCGTGAATTTAATGCCAAGCCTCTGCCTGATATTGATGAAGCCCTGAGGCTGATTTCTGGAAGAACTGAACAGGTAGAAAATTGTTTAATTTCACCTGCATTGGTGGACTTAGTTCCCAGTCCACTCGTGGTCCCCAGTCCACCCGTGCACCTGGTCCCCACACAGAGAACACCACGCGTCTTGAGAAGCCGACCAGCCATTGCTTCTCGGACAGGGGCTGTCCCTCTTGCTCCCCCACAGAGCCCGCCACGACCACCACGGCCGGCACAGCAGCGAGTGGCGCAGAAAATTGTGGCCAAAAGCAACCCTGACAAGGCTACAATAAAGTCGAACCGCTCCAGACAACTCCAGATGACGAGAAACCCCTCCACTCCACCGCAGAATAATTCTGGAGCCAAGATGCAGCAAGAAAGACCGACGTCTGAAGAGGACCGCAGGTAACGTGTGATGAGCAGTATAAGTTTGTGACACAATGCCACTGCGTGAAGATCTTGATATTGATTCCCATGTTGGAAAATGTCTTTTTCCTGCATCAAATATTGGTGCAGATCTGAGAAGTTATGTGTTTTTGCTAATTTGGCAATATGTGAATCTGGCCGTAGTCGGATAAGACAGGTGAGGCTTGCTTGGTGTCTCGGCTACAGTATTGCCATGTCGGCACAGCAGGCACTCTGAGATCCGAATTGGAGCAGCCACCGATTGTTACACCAGTGGACTGCATACACAACGGTTTAGGGTTGTGCAGGCCCACGTTTCCGCATTTCCGAATTCCCCACGGGATATGCGCACGGGGATTGCATAAATTTCCGAAAGAATGTGCGAATGATACAGAGTAGCCTTAAGTCTGCTATCACTCTGACACAGCTGCATGCAAGGATAGTGCCCCCATGTTTGTAGGTGTTTGAGCAGTTGTATGTCTTTGTATTCTCTCTTGGAGTTGTTGCGTTTTGTAGTTGTGTTTGAGAGGTTTTTATGTATGTAGTTATGTTAGCGCACTTTTTGTGATTGTGGTAAAAAACTTATTTTAGCAGATAAGGCTCTTTTTCAGAAGTGACCTGGCTATAAATGATAGCCCAATTAAGTGGATTATCATGTGGACATATTTCGCAGCCAAATACTCCCAATGCATGTTTATAAAAGTGGAGGGTAAAACCAGAGGATATGGAGAAAAATTCACGTGATCACAGGGGGAACATGCAAACTCAATGCTGTATACAGGTGGAGGGATCGAACCCACAGCCTCCTGTATACCAGGCAAGGAAGTTAACATCTCACCACTGCGATTTGAGTGACTTATGGTTGTGGTTGTCAACATTTAGCAGCAGCAGCTCCTGTTGCCAACAAATGTTGAGTCAATTTGAGAGCGGTGGACACTCGCATAATAAACAAGGGTGTCCACCTCGTCAGATGTGAAGTTAGCTCTTCTCCCTGAAGAGATTTAGTGTCCATTAAAATTGACTCCAAAATCCCCGTTGAAGCCGATTGGCTGGTGGATTGATGAAGTCACCCAAAGCATTGGCTGTCAAACAGTCCGTGTTTGTGAAACAGTTGCGAAGCGGCTGTTAACTTCGCTTTTCTCACTACGAATTTGAAAAAAGTGGCGGTTTTTCCTAACGTGGAAAAGTGGCGTTTTTTTCCACGTTAGGAAAAACCGCCACTTTTTTCAAATGTTCTTGCTGTGGATTTCACACCTGATGATGATTGCTTGTGTTTCAGTCGAAACGTCGTGAAAATTTTTATTGTTTCATATTTATATTTTTTTTTATTATTTCCCTTCTACGTGACTTTACCGAAAGAACCAAGAATATGTACATTATTCTATTCGAGAATTACATATTTTGGTTTAACATTTGACAAACACTTTTCAGGGTATATGGATAAATAGGGTATTGAAGTTACAACTGAAACAATTTTGTGGCATCATCTGGGGCAGGTCTCTGCTAATGTTAAAAAGACACGAGGATACTCTGTTCCACTAAATGTAATGTTCAAATGCTTGATTATGTACAATTACAATTTTTTTCTAATGCAAAATAATATCTTAATTCTGCACATTCTTCCTAAAGCTGTCTGCTTTGTAATCAGGAGTCACAAGTAATTTGCATCCATGTATTTTACAATAATAATGAAATATATATTTAATAATACATTATCATATCCTTATGTTATTAATTGGAAGGTGGCAGCTATGAGGTGATGTCCGCAATAAGGGTTACCATAGTATACGTGTCGTACACACATGGCTTGTTGTTCTTCCCCCACACATCTGATTTTCACGGTTGGCTACGTATGGTGTGAAAAAAAGTTCAATATACATTAGGGTTGGTGATGGGCTGGCAGGTGTGTGGTTTTTCCATGATCCGAGGCAGCCCGTGTCCAACACATGAACCCACTTGTAAGCGTTGCTGCAGCATCATCAAGGTGTTGTGTGTTTCTTGCCGCAGACTGCAACTCAATGGCTGGCTCCTCACTCAAAGGAAGTCTTACCGACGACCCCCCATGTCGGAGGAGGCCCCCATCACCAGGGTTTCGGCACGAAAGATGGCGGGCTTGACTCGGAAATAAACAAGATGCCCGTTAACGTAAAGTATATGGGTGCGTTTTAAATGCAATGCTTTTGCAAACGCATTTATTTTAAATCCAGCGAAGAGTTGATTATGGGAACAAAATTCTACAAGTTTGTGTTGTTTGTTTAAAACTCCAGTGATTATTTGTACGATATATAAATATACATGTAATAAATTCAACCCCCCAAGTACTATTTGGGGCCGTAACTCAAGACTAATATGTTGTCTGTGGTGCTTTTTTACTCTCCTTTTGCCATCCCTTGCACAGTTGTGCATACATTAGAATATTTCAATAAATGTAAATAATCCATTCTTGCACGATTATCATAATCATGAGAATCGATTTTAGTTAATTCATGGATCATTACATGCAAAAATAAAAGCTTAACACTTTTCATGCAACTGACAATTACATTAATCGTTTTAGCATTTTAGTTTGTAGTCTTCTTCGAGCAGTCTTTAGAAACTGTTTTAGTTTTACTCTGTGACTGCTATAGCCATGTCCGCAGGTTGTGGGAAAACTATTCATAAAGGTTTTTGGGTAAGATCGCGTTATTTATAAATGTGTCATAACCTGCCACCACCCAAAACGGCCAATCAGTAAAAATGTGTCGTGTTGACAAAAGACAAATAGTTCACTACTTTAGCCCACTGGTGTGTTGAAGAGTGAATCTACAACATTTAGAATTTTTGAATCCGACGTTTCGCTGGTAATTACATCCAGCATCATGGGGCAATTTGCCAGAATAGTGAAGCCCTCCACCTGCTCCCGGTCTTAAATAGAGCAGCAGGTTGATGTCATCATTTAACCCAATCAGATGCAGAGCTCAGGTGGAGAGGGGGGGGTATTTTAATTATATAATAGATTAGTAATCAGTTAATTGTTATGATTAGTAATCGGTTCTAGATTAGTAATTAGTTGTAATGTGTATTGTTTAATAACTGAACCCAATTACTATACCCGAGGGGGGGGGGGGGTTATTGTAATCATATAGAGTAAAACCTTGGATTGCGAGCATAATTCGTTCCGGAAACGTGTTCGTAATCCAAAGCACTCGTATATCAAAGCGAATTTCCCCATAAGAAATAATGGAAACTCGGATGATTAGTTCCACAACCCAAAAATACTGTATTCATATAAAAATTAATACAAAATACCTTTTTAAATTTGTATTATTTAAATGTAATATAAAGTAATCAAATGTATTAATTACATTTAATCGTGGCTGGTGTGAGGGAGAGGAGAGGAGGAGGGGGCCATTGTTGCAGTACAGTTACTAAAGAACAGTCACTACACTTGGACACAAAATAGAAAAATGCCTTGCGCACACACACGTGGTCACAACACTATAGTTAACAGTATACGCTCACACGGATGTCGACGATCCGAGTGAGGCACGCCGACTGAGACCGAGCATGGGAGACGATTACCCACAATCCCGCGGCGAGAGAGAGAAGAACCATTGGCTCAGTTGTAATCACATGATGCTCGGCAGACAGCGTATACTGTACGTAGTACAGTACTCGTATTGCAAGACCTCGCTCGGTTATCAAATTAATATTTATTTTAAAAATGTGCTCATCTTGCAAAGCACTCGCAGACCAAGTTACTCGCAATCCAAGGTTTTACTGTACTACGTTAGTAATCAGTTAATTAGCATGTGTTTCCCCTATAAGGAATTGTAATATCTATTTTTAATAATACGCTTCCAGGCCGCACTAAGCCTGTAGCTGTTAGAGCGATTACAGTTATATGTATTTCTCTCAATTTCAATGGAATCTCTAATTAGTCTTGGCCAGTAATAATGTGTTTATACTCTTTGTTTCTTTTGGTAAAGTCATGTAGGTAGAAAAAATACAATCATTTTCCACTTCCATGGTGAATTTGATGGATGGGTGTATGGAATTGATGTGGTTGAAAAATTGGTTCAGTGCTAGCTGGCCATGTGGCCAGATGACGAAAGTGTCATCTACGTATCTCTTCCACAGGGAAGGACGTAGGGTGGATGTCAGGATGGCATCTGTTTCAAATTTCTCCATGAAAACATTTGCTACCACTGGTGATAATGGAGAATCCATAGGGGTACCTTCATTTTGTTTGTAGAATGTACCATTCCAAATGAAGTAAGTGTTGTTGGTAAGGCAGTGCCTCACCAAAGTTGGTACATCAGGATTCAGTCCCTGTTGGACCAAGTCTTCAATGATTGCTATGGTGTCAGGTACAGGTACCTCGGTGAACAGAGAGGCTACATCGAAGCTGACAAGCAAATCATCTGGAGACAGTGAAATGTCCTTGATTAGAGAAACCAAGTGAGCTGAGTTAAGTACTGCTGAGGTGGGTGGCCTCTGCATTAACGGGCTGGGGTCTCACTAACATGGCCACCTCTGCTCCCTTAGCCTCGATGTATCGATGGTTCTGGCTGTGTGATGGGCTGTGTGTCTCACTGGTGCAACCACCGTTGCGGTGGTTCTCTTGCGATGACGCACTTGCCTCTCACAGCGCCGCAGCTTGTGTTACACATAGACATGACATTAACGTGTTAATCCCCCTAATCTCTCTGCCTAATCTCTCCCATCAACATCGGCGATGGAAGCTCATTTCATGCTAATCTCTCTCCCTAATCTCTCCCATGAACACAACTGACGTGCTTGCGTGCGGGGATGGAATTCCTTTCCAGCTCAGAACCCGCCTGCTTGCCCTTCGCCACATATATAACCTCTTGTTGTAACAGCTCTCTCGCTGTGTTCTTCCTGGCTCAGCAGTTCCACTGCTGGATTATTTTTTCTGCCTGAGGACGACCACTTGTGTTGCAATCGAAACGTTGTGATATATTATTTTTTATTTTATTTTTTCTACCTATGTGACTTGACCGAAAGAACCAAAGAGTATGGATTCCTGCAGTCACGAAAGCTTCAAATTCAAATCAAGATTGAAATAATTAGTTTTACACAACACTTCAAGGTTATCAAAATCAATTGAGTGGCCTTGTTGGCAAGCATGTTCTGCCACTGCCAACAGCTGTGTTTGAGATCATTTAATATTTCTTTGGTGTTCTTTTAGTCTTACGCTGATGTTATATCCCGTCTGTCCAATATAGCATCTGCCACATAAGCAATTAACCGTTATACACCTTCTGTTTATATTTTAGGTAATTCGTCTTTAGTACAAGATACTAGTTTTTGAATTTTGTGTACTGTACCAAATCTTAGTTTAATGTTTTGCTTTTGCAAAACACAGGCTAATTTGTCAGTTACTCCTGAGATATGGTATTTTAATTGTTTTAATAATCTGATCACTTTCAGGAGTGTTGCTTTGCGATCGTGATTTGGCATTCAGTGCTCTGTTAATTTGAGCATTATTGTAGCCATTCTGTCATAGTGCTTCTTTAACATGTTTAATCTCTCTCACTAGACTCTCACCATCTGACACTGTTTTAGCCCAATGTATGAGCGTCTTGATAAAGAGAGGCTTTCTGAGCTGGGTGATGTGAATCTGTATTCAGATAGGCATCAGTGTGTGTTCCCTTTCGGTAAACGCTGTGTTATTTTGCCATTTAGGCCATGTCCAAGCAAAATATCTAGGAAAGGGAATGTGTTATTCACCTCCGTTTCTATGGTGAACTTGATGGCCGGGTTTTGTGCATTTCGATGATTTAGAAAATCATTAAGGTGTATCTTTACAACCAAAGTGCCATCAACATATCTAAACCAAAAAGATGGTTTTAATGTACTTGAGGCACGTGCTCTTGTTTCAAAGTTTTCCATGTACATATTTGCTATAGCAGGAGATAAAGGGGAGAGCCCATTGCTGCTCCTTCCTTTTGTTTAAAGAAATCACCTCTCTTAGGTTTTTTCGGTAAAGTCACGTAGAAAGTAAAATAAAATAAAAACAAAAATCACGACGTTTCGGAGGCAACACATTTTTTGTTTTTATTTTATTTTACTTTCTACGTGACTTTACCGAAAAAACCTAAGAAGATGATTCCTTGCAGTCACGAAAGCTTCAAATCTAAAATCACCTCTCCATAAGAAGTAAGTATTATTTAAACAATGGTCAGCTAGTTTTGGAATATCTTTTGATAAACCTGTATTCTTTACTAGTGTATCAAGTAATGTAAGAGACTCATTAACTGGAACCTTAGTGAATAGAGAAATAACATCAAAACTCACCAGAATATCATTCGGGTTACATTTAATATCTTTAATCGCATTTACAAGATGTTCTGAATGTATTATGAATGAAGATGTCCTACCGATGTAGGGCTATATTTGTTTAGTTATATATTTTGGGTGGTGCAGGGTTACGACACATTTATAATAAGCGTGATATAACCCAGAAAACTTTATTATGAATAATAATGGTCGCGAAAGCCTACATGTTAAACTGTGGGAATACTGTTTGTAACAACTCTTCAATCAGAGTTGTGTAGTTACTTGTATTGAACAAACACCACGCTAGACTATTTATAAAACAATGCTCAAAGGCACGTTTAGAAGTGGCTGAGTTTTAATATGGTCCTCGAAATGGGACAAATGTATTCCATGATTGACAAAGTGCACCTTTGAAACATGTAAATAACTGAATACATTTTTGTGCAGGATTTTCTTCTAATCGTTTTACAGCTACGGATTGTTATTGTGGTTGATGTGTCATGAATAAATATCTAAACGCATTAAATGTGGTAATTATCTTGGGTACTTTTGCAGAGTATATTTACTTGTGTGGGTTGAACTTACTGCTTCAATTTTAGATTGTTAACATTCACACATTAAGGATGTCATTAAACTCAGGCCTACTGTGAGGGTCACGTTTGTCTGTAATTGCTAAATTGGTCCAATAATCTCATAGTGGGGCATGTGTGGAACAGTTATGTACTTTGTCATAAAAGCATGTAAGTTCGTAGTACGTTAGATAAATATGTACTAAGCATTTTTAGGGAATAATCCTATTTGGGCGACCAGTTTTTGGAAAAATTTAATATTGCTATGAATAACTTTGAATAACCTGACTCCAATTCTAATGTACTGTATTATTACTTCAAGCAATCTCAATGTAGCCATTGTACTTTTGTAAATTAGTTTAATTCTATTTTTTGTATTTTATTTTGGCCTTGGTTTGTAGAGTTTGGATGACTACATGGATGTCAAATGTCTCTTCATATTCCACAAAGCATAGGGATAATGCGACTTGTTATTCATTTGTCCTTTCCAGCCGGACTGATAGGGAGAGCACTGGTCCAGTTTGCTGAACGTCTGGTTAGCTGTTACAACAATGCAAACCGATGAAACAATCATTGCCAACAATACTCTACAAGTTCAGGTTTATTTAGTTAGGTACCTGGGGAATTAATCTGCCATTAGTGGGTGATGATTGCTATGTATATTCCCAATTGAGTAATTAAGTGAAATATTCGAATTTTTTAACCCTTACGTCAGCGCTCAATGGTCAACCTCTTGCGAATATACTTCCAGTGTGACATCTGGGTCTTTCATCTGGAAATGTGTTGATTCTTGGGATTTATTCATTTGTGTTAAATGGATATGCGCAACATTTTCCATTTACATATTATATCTCTCGTGTGTTACCGTTACATATTTTCCCCGAAGCCTGAGGGATACTGTTTTTAATTTCCAATCAACCTCTGTCTGCTTGTCTCTGTAATCTCCTAATTTTTTTATCTTGGGCTCTTTGGTTCCTTTTGCTGATTGTTTTTAAAGCATTCTGTGTACTCTGTTTTTCAGAATCTTTTTTTCCGTTGCATCACCCTCCATCTGACATTTTAATAACTTAGTATATATTTATCTTGCGTCTTTTTTATGTTATACTAGCATTGCCCAGGCCAAAAAAATATTTCAAAACTACTCTTAAAAATCTAACAGCAGTGCGTACTGACTGTGGTGGTACCTGCTATGATTACAGCAGTGCATACCGACTGAGGTGGTACCTGCTATTACTACAGTAGTACATGCTGACTCTATAGCAGTATTTATCGACTCTATAGCACAAAGTACTCACCTGACATAGTGGCGTGGTGAGGCCTAATCCTGTGCAGATCCTCCGGCCTAGCCTAGATTGTCCAGCCGGCCGAGGTGGCACCTTGGCAGGCTGGGGCTTGACTGCTACCCCTGACCCCCCCCCCCCCGCCACGATCTCCCCGGCTGCTCTGCAGTAATATCCTATGGCCTTTCGTGGTAGCATCTAGCGCCTATATATAATAGTAACTGCACGCATCGGGGTGGGGGGACATCACACAGTGAATATTTAAGCTCAGTGTATTTTTTAAGCATTTTTAACGCGAAAAAAAATGTCCCCCTCACTCCCACCGAAGGCGTGCGACTTGGCATGGGCCGTCCCCCCCACCAAAGGCACGTCAGTTGGTTTGGTTGTGCACGCGTCATAAATAAATAAAGAGAAAGCGCTAAAAAAACTCACTAAATTGCTAATGAAACTTATTAAAAGTTGACGGATGTGAAAAAGGAATAGTGCTTGCTTACGGCGGGGCTTACGGCGTGGTACCTGGCTATTTTTATTTAACATAAACCACACCATTGGAGAGCCAAATCCTTCGCAATCGCGCGAACACACAACAGCCACAAACCGACAGACATTTTTTGACTTTTATATATATCTAGAAGATATACCTTATGCACTTTAAAATTCAATGTAACACACTACTAGGTAATAGGTATTCGTTTTGGATTTAAAAGTTTTGGACTTTTAAGGACTGTCAGTTTATCCGGATCATTTATATTGTGTAATAATGTAACATGTCTTAATGCTAACAAAACTGACATCACTGGTTTTAAAAGATTCGCTGTGAGACGGAAGTGATGTCACTTCCCATACCATCTTTTCACATCAATCTAAAACATTTCCTTGAGCTATCCCATATTTTCTTTTCAAGTCTGATCGTATTATTTTTAACTTGGGAACACATCCAAATCTAGGTATAATTTTGACTTAACTTTCGTGACTGCAGGAATTCATATTCTATGGTTCTTTCAGTAAAGTCACGTAGACAGAAAAAATAATAATAATAAAATACTAAAAATGAAGTGAATAAAAAATAAAATCACGTTTCGATCGCAACACAAGCAATCGTCATCAGGAGTAAAAAAGGGGGAAAGCTGCTGAGGCAGGCTGTTTATAAAGGTTTAGAGATGGACGGGGAGCTAATGTTAATGTAGAAGGCTCCGACACCAGCAATAGGTCTACACCAATCAAAGCATTGCACCTTGCTCCACACACCCACACTGCTGATGGTGGAGGTGGACAAGAAAACACAAATCAAGTCATGACCCAAAGTGGTTGATGACATCTTTCCAATGATTGCTGAGTTTAAAACCGTCGTCTCGGTTGAAATTGCGTCTGTATATATGGATGGAATCGTGAACGAATCTTTGTTGATAGCCAGTCAGCTTACAAATTGCCATCGTCTTAGAGAAATCAATTTCACGTGAGCCAGCTGCATTAAAGTAATGATTAGCCACGGCAGAAGTATTGGTCCTGCCGTATTTCAGTTCTGCCTTATGTTCACGAACACGTTCTGAGAAATGTCGCTTGGTTTCCCCAATGTAACTGCTGCCACAGATACAGCTTAGTTTGTAGATGCCGGGATATTGCATGTTAGGAATCTTGTCCTTCACAGATGCGATTAAGTCATGAATATTATGCACCGTG
This sequence comes from Lampetra planeri, assembly GCF_965212315.1. Classification (NCBI taxonomy): domain Eukaryota; kingdom Metazoa; phylum Chordata; class Hyperoartia; order Petromyzontiformes; family Petromyzontidae; genus Lampetra; species Lampetra planeri. The sequence goes on along the minus strand of NC_136125.1, from coordinate 13,462,159 downwards.
TTAAATCGGACCTGGATCTTGTGTTTGTTCAAGATTGTGGAAATCTTTTTGGTTATCCCTGCTATGTAAGGTAAGGTGATGGTTTTGATTGGATCTTCAGATGGCTTCTTCCTCGCGGTTGGAGTGATGGCCTTTCAGATTGTGTAGTCAGAATATCCATTCGCCTTGAGAGCCTGGTGTACGTGTTTGAGTTCACTGGTCAGGTGTTCATGGTCGGAGATACATTGAGCTCTAAGGTGTAGCGTTTAGATGAGGGAATTCTTGTGGGATGGATGGTGGTGGGAATCAGGTTTTAGGTAGGTGTCCGTATGGGTTACTTTCCTGTAGACAGTGGCTCATTGAGCCATCTGGTCTCTTTTTGCTTAAGACATCCAAGAAGGGTAGCATGCCATCCTTTTCTACGTCCATGGTGAATTTGATTGCTGGGTGTATGGAATTGATGTGGTTGAGGAATTGTTCCAGAGCTAGTCGGCCATGTGGCCAGATGACAAACATCATCCACGTACATCTTCCACAAGGAAAATGTTGGCCACAACCGGAGATAAGAGAACCCATTGGAGTGCCTTCAGTTTGTTTGTAGAATGTTCCATTCCAAGTGAAGTATGTATTGGTGAGGCAGTGTCTCACCAGGGCTGGTACATCAGCATTCAGTCCTTGTTGGACCAAATCTTCAATTATTTCAATGGTATCGGGCACATAAACTTTGAACAGAGAAAATACATCGAAACTAATGAGCAATCACTTGGGGACAGTGAGATGTCTTTAATTGGCGATACCAAGTGAGCTGAGTTAAGAACAGAATAGGTGGTCTTTCCAGTGAATGGCTGCAAGGTCTCAGACAGATATTGGGCCAGTTTGTAGGCGGGTGAGCCAATGGTGGAGACGAAGGGGTGTACCTTTATGGATTTTTGGTAAGCCATATAGTCTGGGTGGTCTAGCAGCAGAAGGTTTTAAGGAAAACCGTTTGGTCTGTTCATAATGAATGAAGCTGAATCAGTGATGTTACTGTTCGTTTTTGTAACGAGGCAGTTGGTGGGATCTCTTTATTTTTTGTGTAGCTACCATCATTAAGTAGGTCCTGAATTTTATTGTACGCGTTTTTGTCCATGATGACCGTGGTATTGCCCTTGTCGGCTGAGGATGACGATTTCTTCCCTCTTTTTTTAATTGAAATTACTCAAAGCGCTCCTCCTTACTGATGTTGCTGACTGGTATCTTAGCGCTTTTGAGGGTTGCAGCGATTTAAGACCTTGTCACGTCTGCAACGATGTGTCCCAAACCCTTAAGAGCTACATCGACCTGGGCAATGATGTCATCCACTGGTATGTGTTTGGGGGTGACTGCAAAGTTGAACCCTTTAGCTAAAACCGACTTTAGACCATCAGAAATAGGGCTATTACTCAGATTAATAACAACCTTGTCAACGTGTGGATCTGGTTTATTCTTGAAAAGGAGGTTGAACTTGGAAATCAGGTTATCTTTACATTTAGCTGACATTGACGTGGCTGATGAAGCAGTCATGTTATCTACATGTTCCCAATCAGATGTAGACATTTTTTTCCATCAATGTTAAGTGTGATTTCAAGAGTGTCTTGTCGACATGATCTAGTTCAGTACGGAGTAGTCTAATTCTCTCTGCGATCAGGTCTAAGCCAGCCCTGAACAAAATTCGTTTGGCATTGGAAGATGTGACAACAGCAGAGGTCAGTGTAAATGAGATCGGTATTACCTTAGAGTCGTGGCATGTCTTCAGAAATGTGAGTGACTTGATCAGATGAGCTTTCTTGTCTCGGAGTTTGTTAAAATATATTATGGTTATGTGGAAACCCTCCCCATAGAGGCGGTTAAATTTTGACTTAACTTTCGTGACTGCAGGAATTAATATTCTATGGTTCTAGGTATAATTATACAGTTGACGCAACAAGTGACAACAATACTGTCAATTTGTATTTATTCAGACATTACAACACATCAAGCATTCTGCCTGCTTTGATAAATAAAGAAGTTCAACAACACATTTAAGATATTTTATATTAATCTATTTACAAAGCTTCCCGATTTTGCACGACAATCACGCTATTTATGTTGGCTACACTAGGGGTCAACACTTAACCAAGTTTATAAGCCTATATGTACTTTCTCATATACATGTTTGAAAAAACGTAACAAGAAATTACAAAAAATATACAGCAAGTATACACACTATGTATGCATATATAGATTCTGTCCATCACTGGCGTTGTAAAATGAGCACTGCCTGATTGGCTGCAATTGATGATCACGGATAACTATTAAAGCGGTCGTGCAGAGAGCGCCACCCAATGAGCGCCACCCAATGACGAGAACGTGGCGAAATAGGAACAACGGGAAGGTGCAGCCCCACAATTGTTTCCTAACATCGCTGCTGGCAGAAAGGTATCCACTAGAACACAGCTAAGGAGAGCTCCACTCTAGAGGATATCTTTGCCTATTTTTCCAGGTGGCAGTACCAATACTTTACCCTACCACACGCATCCTGCTGATGAAACGACTGCTAGATGGACTGAGGTGGGACGATTTGTTAAAGTTTCCCATTTCAACTGCCGAGTCCGGTGTGCTGTACAACGGATTTAGAGCTTACAATACATATTGCTTATCACTTTGAAAATAGAGTAATCCATTTTTAGAAACACCACAAAAATGAAAATATAAAAAAACAAAGCCTCTGCACGATTCCCACCAATCTCAATAGACATGAAATCTCTTAACACTCGTCTGCAAAACATGGAAGCACTCGCCTTCCCAATATTCAATCAGCTGTTGAAATTTGTTTTTGTTAAACCAGTGGAGTATCTATATATGGATCACTCTATACATTGAGTCAATCTTTATAAATCGTCAAAGTGAATAACAATGTTGCACTGTGAAGGCAAGCTCTATTACTTTTGTGCAACATAACTATGCGCAAAGTGGTTCCTTTCCATATCGTCACAAGAGTGATTTAGTCCCTTTAAAGCGCTTCTGTTCAGGGCTCTCATAACAGCTGATACGTATAATCGCTATATGAAGGTGTCAAAGAAGTGTCAGACTGACATTTATTTTTCAGTAGTCACAGAATCTAACATCACATTTAACATCAATGTCATTATAATATAGTACACAGCAATGGAACTTTCAATTAATGACATTATGCTAGAGTATGACAATTTAATTGTTTTTTTTTTATAGCCCTAGACGTGTACATTTTCATTATGAACATAACATAACTAATTAATTGCCAGCATTCACATGCAGCGAGTGTGTATGGCAGCATTGCCATACAGAAGATTAGTTGGGTGCAATATAGAAAATTTGGTGGACAGTTACGCTTCTGCACTCACGGGTTCAGCTGCAGAGAATTCAACGGTGGCCAAAAGTTGTCCTCCTGAGACCTGGTCAGCACTGCTGTGCTCTGCCCAAGCAAATCTTTCTAATTTAGCAAATCACTTTCTCACTGCATTGTGGCAGGACAAAGCCATGATGGTAACAGTGCTGATTTACATTTACACATGCAACACATTTTCCGACACCGCTATTATTTTCCGAACAAGATGTGTGGTAATTTGCTATTGACAATCTCCTCCAGGCTGTTAAGTTTTATATAGAGAGCGTTTAACGACGGTCCACCCAGGAGGTATTCATTTCCTTGAATTTCTGCCAACCAAAAAGCAATTCCGGCACATAAATAAGCAACGTAATTAAATACACGTCAAAACAAGCCAATTGTGTGCCATTAAGTTTGTTAATAAACTACTATCTTACATTTGTCAATGACAAACGATACAGGTGTTAAGTGTACTCGTGTACTGTATAAAAGCAAAACAAATCAAAAACATACGCGTACATTAATATATTTTTTAAAAAATTACATTTAAACTGAGCATAGGTTATTACCGGTAGGCAACAACTAAAGTTTAATGAAAGGTGTTGCGCATTCCATGTATTTTGGACGGCACAAGTTACAAGCATTAAAATGTGCCCTCATGGGAGGCAGCCTAGAGCCACATCTACGGTACATTTAGAATAGGTTTGTTTATGCATGACAGTTGAGGTATTCTAGTCAAGGATGGTCATGACAAAGATGGCACCAACTGGCATTGGGCTGACGCTTCACGTTTGGAACCCATTTGTGGTTGTTCCATACACATGAGTCCCCTACAAGGTGCAATACCAATACATATGTGAACTCCATCAACTGGGCTCGGGATACAAATTCATCTTGTGAAACAAAAAACAAAGTACCCCCTCTGTATAGTCACGTGCAAGATATAACACGCAAAAGTTCTCAAAGACAGCAGAAAGGAATGATTCATTATGCCTTGCGTGCATCTCATATGACCACTACATTGTGAAATGCTCTCAGCCTTGTCTAGACCACCAACTAAAAAGAGCGCTGAAAGTATGACTATCATATTCTTTCAAATAAAATAACAAAAAAATCTACAATGTTTCGATCGCAACATAAGCAATCGTCATCAGGAGAAAAAATAGCGGGAAAGCTGCTGAGGCAGGATGTTTTAAGGGTTTGAAATGGGTGTAGCCCAAGAGTCATAAGCGAAGTGGGCAGGGCTAGTGATGTGAAAGTGAGAATTTTGCATGTAAATGTAAGATTGGAGAGCTACCTCCACGACGACGAAGCTGCAGAGGTGGCCATTGTATTGTGAGAGATTAGCATGCTAATGTAAGATCACAGAGCCACCGCCACATCGAGGAAAATGAGCAAAACCAGAGAGTTGAAAATAACTACTAACTTTGGAAGGTAGGATGGAAATATCACAGCCAGTTATGACTTAAACTGGTTAACAACGTCCTTCCAATGATTGCTCAGAATGTACCCATCTTCTCGGTTGAAATTGTGTCTGTGTCAATGAATATGGATGGCTTCATGAACGAATCTTTGTTGATAGCCAGTGATGCAATTGAAACGTCGTAGTTTTTTGTTCTTTTTTTCTTTGAACTTATCTACGTGACTTTACCGAAAGACCCAAGAATATGAATTCCTGCTGTCACGAAAGCTTTAAGTCAAGATTTAGTATGACTATCCGTTAGACCAGACCACCCACTCGGAGACAAAAGTGTGGCCGTCCCTTCAAGCAGCAGCGGAGCACAAATATAGACTGTCCTCATTAGAAATCCTTGGTCCAGGACGATCATCAATATTCAATGCTGCCTTGTGTCCCCGGGAGCCAATATGTAGAGCGGGCTTATTACAATATGGGGACCCATGTTTTCCTGTGGATAGATTTTTTTTATTTACAAAAAGTTTTGGGAGTGGAATCACATTGTCATTTTTGTGGGCGTTTTGCAAACTAGGAACTCCAATACTGGAATGGCTAAACAGCATGCATGCACAAGAAAATGTCCTCCTTTAATAGTTATCCGTGATTAACTTATAAAGGGATTTAGATTACAAACTTATGGTCAAGTTCCCAGTATAGAGTATCTAGTTGTTATTTAATGCGCCTCTAATAGAAGCTTTTGGTGTTCTGTAACACTACCAAAGGGTAATGCATAATATACACTGCAGGCCACAACATCCATGGATTTGAGAACTACTAACAATAAACATCATTGCCTGCATGCATGCTCACCATGGCACTAGCTACACAAATAAATTACTATTTAAAAACCAAACGGCATTCTTTTTGTACCCTGCGAGCGGTCAAATTAAACATCCATGGTTTACTTGTGTCCTAGCCATGTGAGATAAAAATGTCTACATGTGTGGAGGATATAATTTTTTTCCAAAAGTCACAACAATTTTATGCAACTTCTCTGTTATGTGTTTATTCTCTACATATTTTTTAAAACAAGGGATACAACAAGAATATTTGGAACTGAATTTCAAATTTCCATTCAAGTTCTAACATCTCAAAGATCTTTCTCTGAGCGACACACACAATATTCTAGAAATATAGTAAGTCTACAGTGAAATACATATTCTGGCTTCGTAATATAGACACTGGTTCACCTCAGTTCATACGATAAAAATGTTTCAAGAATCACACATTAAAACTTTAACAGACCTTGTAACACACACTCAATCTTAAATTCATGATTTAGCTAAAAGCAAATATGGTATAATATATGGTGATGTATACACAGGTAGTCAAAAACTTTTGAGAATGGAAAATTACAAATTTACATCATTTAGTTTATTTTACAATCTAGCAACTTTAAACAAATCTATTAGGATTCGGCTTAAATTGATACCAACTATAATTGGATTACGACTTATCTTGTTTCAACTGTTTTATCCACTACTCATACGCAAACACAATGTACGTTTATAGTGAATGTACAGTATGTAAACCTACTTGGACACTTAAATATCCCATCTACAGTATACGTCAATATATATGGACTGTTTGTGTATACTTGCATATATACGCGCGCACCACACGTACACACAAACATGCTCACACGGGGTTTTTGTGGCATGATTGGGTACGGGGTTACCCCTTATACACAATCGCCACAATGATTTGCGTGCTGAAAACATTTGGGGCAAAAGTGATACTGTTCAGGTTACAAGATGGGAACAATTACCCAAACACTGATGGACATCTCTTCAAAATTATATTTAGGGGAATTAAAATAAACATGAGGTTTTTGGGATTAGATCGCATAAATATAAATGTCGTTAAAACCTGACACCACCCGATACAGCCAATTATTTACGCGATCTAACCCACAAATAACCTCATTAATAATATTGGTCGCGAAAGCCTATGTATTAAACTAGAAATAAACATACAAACCCATTTTTAAAATGTCCTTCTGAAGCCCACACTCAGATCCTTAAAGCCACATCAAGGTCATGCCTAGGCTTACAGATAATGGGCGTAAGGTGTATCCTGGGGTTATTCGGGTACCTCGGACTCAAAAGCTGATAAACCTTCCTCTACCGAGACATTCAAAGTCCCTCGGGCAAGTGTGTCTTAGAGAGCTAATGCACATTTAACTGGCTTGCCATCAATGCTGAAATTAACTCTATCAGACTCTCCCGGTGCGTCACAGGGGCTTTAGCGATCTCCAGACAAATGCATTGGCCTTTGCTGAAATGGGTTTTGGCCGTGCCGCGCAAACGGAGCCCCTGGTGTTCCCACGTCATCGATTTGGCTGATTGAAATAAACCTGCCGATGGACGAAGATTACCTGTTTCAATGACGGCGTTTGGGCGATGGTGGTGGCGGGAGATGAAGGGTAAGGGTGGAGATGGATTTAAAGGGATCAGTATTCCCATTGCCTGAGCTGTACTGAAACAATCCCTCCACAGCCACGTCACGAGGGACTTGTACGCACCGCTTTACGTGGCAACGCAAAATAAAGCGATGTTGTGCCGCTGGGACCCCACTCCAACATACGTGGCACAGTTAAATCACAAAACGGCCTTTTATACGGAACAGCGCTTTAATCAACCTCTGCACATACACCGCTCATGAATGAATGTGCCTTGTGAGAATTCCCGCTGCCCGGCTTTGTTAAAAACCACCATCTGTCCAACAGAAAATTTGACCACGGTGGGTCGCGTTATGTTGATGGATGTTTCCTATCAAGGGGACTTAATGCCTATTGTCAACAGTAGCAATTTGTGTAGACAGCTGAGGGCTGCAGGCATACAAAGACACAATCTGGTGTTTCTTCTCGGTGAAAACCCTTTTCTATATTTGTGAATGAAAAATGCATAACAAGGTGCAATTTTGGTTTTAAAAATCCAGCTAAACGGATTTGTTATCAGGATGAAAATGATAGCGAAAGTCTTGGAATACACGCATCACTAAATGACGCTATCGAAAGTCTTTACTGCTCCAAAAACAAACCAACCCGCCAATGAATACTCGCTATTCGGCATTCTCACAGGCTTTGCGTCACATGGTCTGTTGAAAAATAAAGACATGGGCTCCAGAGCGGATGTGGAGTCACTTACAAATGAGCTGACTATCTGTGCCAATGATATTTGATTCTGGACCAATGAAAATAAGTGAAAGCTCGATTGAACTCCGATGCAGCGGGGTGATGCAGAGAGTGCACGGCAGACTTTCCCTTTGTAGGCTGAACACACGTTCGCCAGTGCAGCCTTGACTTTGTCTTTTAGCAAAAGACTTCAGAGTGAAATCACTGCAGATTAGGCTAAACAGAATGTCACTGAACAACCATGAATACCTCCTTGCTTTGAACATTCATAAAATGGCAGTAGCAAGGTGTAAGATGTTGCTGCCCGCTGCGCGTGCGGGTGAAGGGCGTGGTCAATTGGATCTCGGTGATAAATGGATATCCTTTAACACAACACAAGGGGATATTCTATAATCATAAACTGCGTGTTTGAAAAATGCAATCGCCCGAAATTACATGTCCCATTGTTAAGAGTCTTGATTTAAGTCAATAGCCTGCTTAGTTTGACTAAAAGCATCTCCACCTCATTAAAATCTTGCCATTCTCAGAGGAACACAAAGAATGAGGTGGTGCTATTTAAGAGCAATATCCACTGCAACACAAGTTAAGTGTACTGGGTACTACCTTGACAGTTTTTAAAGTCCCCTCCCCTGCTGCTGGGCAGTACCGGCTAACAAAGAGCAACTTCCACCTTCCAGCATGTTTCTTGAGTGTGTTGCTTTGCCCCAGTGTCACCCCGATCGTGATCTCGTTATCAAATCGGGAAACAAAAATAACCATTCTAGTGTCCCATAGAGCAGTGCATCCTGTCGGGTTAGAGAACGGCCCACATAAGTGAATATTACAGAGCTACCTCAAGAGATTCTTTCAAGTGACCTCTGGTCCACAGTAGAGGGTGGCAATGTTTGCCACATGACAGTCAAACCGTTAATACATTAAATCTTGACTTAAAGCGTCCGATACTGCAGGAATTTATATGATTTGGGTCTTTCGGTAAAGTCACGTAGATAGGTTCAAAGAAGACGTTTCGATCGCAACACAGGATGACGACCGCTTGTGTTGCGATCGAAACGTCGTAGTTTTTTGTTATTTTCTTTGAATCTATCTACGCGACTTTACCGAAAGACCAAAATAATACGTTAATACTTTCTCGGAGTTGGAATTTAATCCAAATTAAGTGGGAAACTAAATGTAATGTGATGGATGTTTTTGCACAATCATTGGTGACCATTGAAGAGACTATCAAATCACTAAATTTACTTCTGCCGAATGCTGTCTTGTAGCTGATGCCACGGGGCGACTCGGGCTTGTGGCTGTGACTTCACTAGTGGACGCTATGATGCGGTTTATGAAAGTCATGTAGTTATGACTTGAATTATTTGAACGTGATTGAATATTTAAACTCTTAACATGCAGCTTAGGTACAAACCAATCACTGTTTATGTTTTGGGTTGTGTCATCTTTTAATGATTTCCAAATAAATTAGTAAAATAATAGTACATTGTTATATTGCGTCTATAATTACTATCTATTGATTACAGATTTAAGGGAAACAACCACGCAGATCCAATTTCCATCCCTTGGGCGAAAGCGTAAAGATTAATTAATCGTGGGTGTTAAAGGTTAATGCACGTTTAGGTGCTCTGTGAGATATTGATAACTAATGGTGGCAATGATACCCCATTGTGCCTTGAATCAGTGCCAAGCAGAGGGTTCAAAAGGACAGGTGATGAACTTATAACTCCATGCGGGCGTGTGGCATTGGCAAAAGTATATTCGAGTGTATGACGTCCCAAACTAGTATTTTGCTTTCATCTCAACTGTATAATTTGTCCATTATTCACTTTTACTCGTGCTCTCCACTCAGGTGAGTGCACATCTGCGCACAGATGCACAACAGCCCATTTACCACAATGATGATGTGGCATTGGTAGTGGGAACACAAAGAAAATATGGCCGGGCAAATATGGAGCCAGCCCCACCACTGTTGTGTGTCGTGTTGTTTATAATAGGTGCTCATTATAAGCTACTTGCCCCTCAGTCTCTCTTGTATAAGAGATGGTTGTTTGTGTGTATGTGTTATAATATATTTTCGAGGTGACCTGGGTTTGATTTCTAGGCAGGAATATCCGAGGCTGCCCTGGGCCTTCCCCAGGTTGACTCAGCCTTAAACAGGCACCTGCTATGGTTTGTGAACATCAGCATTAAGGAGACGCATGCATGGTGTGTCGGCCACACCACCCTGTTGGCCTTGCTGGATGCTCACCGCCAGCAATTGTCCCTCTGGTCTATATGAGAAAACAAGATCTTTGCCCATTTTAGGCAATGCTGTACAATGCACTCCAACCATCATCGGATCTGTTTCTGAATATGGTTTCAGTTAAAATCGATATCTTGGAATATACAGGTGAAAATACTCTCATATTATGTTAAGTTAAACATAGAACTGCATTGGCAGTAGTTTATAAGCTCAGGCCAAAAAAACAAATCATCACAGCCATCATTTAACACTGCCCAAACATCAGAAAAATATATAGATAACATTTTTGGCAATGGCTTTTTCAGATCTCTCTCTCCCCTCACGAGGGTCACTTACAATCATCACATCTCACGATGAGATGTGGTCAGAACTCTGGTCCACGTTCCACAAAAGCAGTGCTCCAAATCCTTGGTTCTGAGGCCACATTTTTCTGTCACAGTCAGGCCAAGTGTGTTAATGGTAAATGCGGTGAGATTTTCTCTGGTCTTGCACCAGCGGCTAGCTAAGTACAGAACATGATTTGCAAATCCCAGTGTACACTCCTCTACGACAGTGAAATGCAACAATCGTCTAAAGTTATTCTATTTCTGGCAGGTGATTGTAGCGAGTTAGGTTTTAATGGAGATAAGCTTCAATAGGACTCAATCAAATACACACAGGCGCAAACCTAACTGCTTTAATAACACCACACTGGCTTTATTATGGGATGGAGAAAAGCAGCACAATGGGCAATGCCTCGGGGCACCCACAATGCCTGCTCTTCCACACACGTCCCCCTCAAGCCAACCACCTGCCACAGCTCCGGTTATTCTTCTTCTTTCCTCCAAACGCCGTTGGAGCAATCCGTTTAAATAAGAAGAGCATGAGAAAAGTGACCTTGTTCACATTACCGTATACCTCTGACATCGCGTGGGACTAAACGGGACTGGGCGGTCTGCTGCCCCCCCTCCCCCCCCCCCCGGCTATCTTCATCGTAAATTACAACTCTGAATTGAAAAGGTAAACGAGCTTTACCCTACAACACCTGTCCCTATCCCACTGCACCCCCACACGCTCACCCCCCCAATAACTGCAGCACCCCCACCCCAGCTCCCCACTGCACTCCACATCCCTAAAAATCACAGCCTCATGTACTCCCGAGGGAGAGATGGGGAGGTGATTTATGGGAAGCGGCCAGCAGAGCTGATGGCTGGTTTTGTTTCATTTCCACGAGGTGCGATTAAAGGATCACGCAGCAGCTGCTCTCCTCCGTCTTGCCACGGTTCCTCTGACCTGAGCACAGAACAAAACAGGGCCGTTGTGCCATCATTAGCCGGGCATTGAGATTACGACAACGACGTGTTGCTCACGTGTACTCTGATGTTTGTGTTTAGGTTGTTGTCCTTCTCCTGGCACTTCCGATTAGCACGGTGCGAAACAAGTTCAACATACGTACCATGCAAACAAGATGCACGCCCTTTTTTGAATCATTGCATGTTTATATGTATTCATATTTACACTGCCTATGAGCAAATCACCTGGAATGTGCCAGATCTCATGAGATCTTGGGAGCTCGGCAGGATCGACCTTGGATAGCGCTGGGTTGGGCGACCACAACATAGCCTGTTGCTGTGGACCTACGTCGTCAGCAGAGGGCAGTGCAGCAAAACCCATTGTGCTTTGCCGCGTTCCAACATCCATGCTGTCCATCTTCACCAACCTGCACTGACCAGCGTGGTCAAGTATGGTGAAATGACTCCTCCCACCAAAACGTGCATGTTGTGGTGTGGCTCTCATCCAGTAGTGCTTTGAAATTACAGTTGTACGTGTGCACGTACAGACACGGTGTGAGTCACGAGTAAAAAACTTTGCCTCCTCTCGTGGGTTTCGTGTCAATCTCTACGGGAAGCAAATTACTTGATTCAATGTTGATAGAAATCACATAATTAGAAGTTTTTAGCACTAAATATAATATTTGGGTGGCAAAATATAGGATTTTTGTTATTTTATAATTTGTTCTAGTTACAAGCCAAGATTTGACTATTTTTGTGTAAATGTAAATCACATTTATATCAGTTGGTTGCTTGTCTGTTAATTAGTTGCGTTTATTTAAGTCGATAATGAAGCCTAACCCTATCTCAAATACCCTATACTACCTATAGGAACAGCAGTGCAGCATGGCTGGGCTCGTGGGTGGTTATGCTTCCGCTGCGAGTGAGGAGTGCATTTCATCAATGGCACTGTGACGAGAGCGCTTTTGTAAAAAGGGCGAGGCGTTTCTGGTTTATTTCCTGATGCTTGTTGCTTTGGGCATAGGATTAAGACAAATTATCCAGGGAACCACCGCCAGGAGGTTGATGGAGTTCAGTGGCTGACGCGACGTGTTCCTGCAATGTAATGAAGGGATGCTCTTTTAAGTTCTACGTATCTACGTTGAAGGAAAATTAAGATTCTGACAAAACGGTAAAGTGCAGGCTGATGATGGAACAAGCTGACTTGGGCAATTTGACGTGGAAATGGCATGGGGTCAAATGTGAAACATGATGACACTGCAATTAACAGGGGTCTGGTCGCAGTGAGAAGCCACGCATGCATAGAAGTGTACATATTCATACGCATGCACACAGGCGCATCATGTGCTTTCATTATTCTGGTACTTATATTTTGCACAACATATTGATGTCTGCTATGTATGTAAAACTTGTTTTGCACCTTACGTAGCCAAACCATGCTAATCGGAAGTGCTATCTATTTACATTTATTTTATGTAACAAAAACAATACATTTCAGACATGCGAAATCCACCAATGGATTAAGGCCTCCCACACCATGTTGGTCATGGGTTGTTTCTTACCATTCTTCATCACGCTCGTAACGGTGGGTTATTACAAAGAGTACGTGGTGGGGGTTAGGCCATGAACAGTTGTGATATTGCTGCCACTGATATTAGCCGTGATCGGGAATCAAACACGGGTTTCTGGGTTTGTAGCACAGCGCGCTAACCAATCGACCACTATTCCACTCTTCCATTTTTTGTAACTAATATTTATGTGCAGCAGTGGAAACCAGAGACGATGCAGAAAGCATTTGCATGTGAAGAGCTAATGATAAAATGGTCCTGATCAGTTTATCAGATAATTCTACTGCAGAAATAAAACAATCGGGGCAGTTAAAACCATGGAAACGCTATCTTAATTTACGTATGAAAGAATTGGACCGATGATATATTCAGTCCCTCCAGAAAAACGCGATTATGCGATCGCAAGATTCCACGCAAAATCAGCCAAAGTCCGCATATTTATGCGGGGGGCGCGTTTTTTCAAATACGCCGCACTTTCGCCGCATAAATTGCAGATTTCCGCCCGCAAAATATGCGGGCTTGCATGATTTCATAATCCCCGCATTTTCGTTGCAAAAAGTCACATATATCTTAGCAGAAAGTTGAAAAATGTTGCGTTTACTTCACACAAGCACAGCCATTTCCCCTGTTGCCATGGGAACGTTATGATGTGACGTCACTCATTACGCGACATCATTGAAAAGCTGCAAACCCCGCGATGCCAATGAAACCATGATGAAGAGTTTATGCAACTTTACAGTTGTAAGACTGCACTTTTTTGTTAGTAGTATGTAAATTTACATTACTGTAAGACTGTACTGTTACTGTATTGCTTACGTTACTGTGCACTGAAAACACTTATTTTAACAGAAGATGTCTGTTTTGTATAGCTACCTCTGTAAAACAGGAAGCACACATTTTATTTTTTAATATTTTATTTATTCATTTTTACAGAAGTTGTAGCATATTCATTTTGTAAAGCTACAGAACTTGTTCGACTCAATGTTTTGTAAGTTTGAGCCATCTGTTTGTTAAGGTCTGAAATAAAACAAGATGATAACTTAAATATTCCCAGCACTTTCTGTGATGTAGTATGCTTGCTTATCATAGGAAGTAATAAGAAATGACTCTTTACATTAAAGTAGTAGCCTAGTGAATAGGGTGTTGGGGGAATCACTTTTTTTTCTCTTTTTCATCAAACCGCAGTTTTTGCAAGTTCCCGCAATTTTTGCAAGTTCCCGCAATTTTTGCAAGTTCCCGCAATTTAATCGCATAAAATTGCATAAATATCCCGCATATTCCATCGCATTTTTAAGAAAACGTGCCGCATAATCAACGATTTTTGCCCGCAACAATCACCAAAAAACTCCGCGTTTTTCTGGAGGGACTGTATATTGTCATGAGAACACAAAGAAAATGGGGACATGAATATTAATGATTACTAGTGGCCAGAGCAGGAGCAATCGATTACATTTCCATTTATATCCAATGACAACCTAAATGACAACTTAAGTATAAAGGACACAGAGGCGTTCGTTACCAAGCTGCAACTACGATAGTGTAACTGGTGCAAATAGATTAGCCAAGAGCGGGCCAAGTTTGGATAAAAATGGATTATGATCTCCATAGACCCAACTTAACCCTGCTCAGTGTGACCCTGAGAAAGTGGAGACTATCCAAGTCCTTGGTTGGGTAGTTAACCTCATCGGACGTATCACACTAATCCATGTGAAATCAAATGATTAAGTCTTACTAATTGCAACAATGAGTGTGCTCACTGCTGGCAGAGAGTGCAGACTGTCTATGTATCCATTCTCATGATTTCCAAAATAAACTTTTGACGATCGAACACGATAGCTTGGGGAATAGCAGCTGCCAAATAAAAATTCCCTCGCCTGTTTTGTCAAATTAAAGCATTTAAGACGAAAACAAGGAACGGAGAGCAAGTAGGCCTTCATGAAAGTGAAAAAACTACCAAGCGCTTCCCTGTATTTAAAAATCGTAATAAAAGTTCACGAGTGTAAGTGCTGACCAGGGTATATTTTTCTTTCCCAGTGTCAAAAGGGCTTAAAGTTCAGAGCTTCATATTGCTCTGTAATGAAAAGAAATGATACGTTGCTGCTCTGCGATCTGTCATTAACATGCTAATCTCTCATATTAACATGCTAATCTTTCATATTAACATGCTAATCTCTCATAGTAACATAGCCACCCGCGCAACTCGTCGCGGACGCCGCTTTCCGATCTAACATTAACACGCTAATTTCTCACATTAACATCACTAGCCCTGCCCACTTCGTTTATGACCCTAGGACTACTACACCCTATAAAAACAGTCTGCATTCAGCAGCTTTCCTCCTGATGACGATCGCTTGTGTTGTGATCAAAACGTCGTAGTTTTTTTTAATTTGAACCTATCTACGTGACTTTATCGAAAGACCCAAGGAAAATGACAAAAATTGTGGAATAGAGGCTTTTTGCTGATTTAGCAATTCATCCATTAATATGAATTGTTGAGCTCATAATGCTTGTACTGAATTGTGCGTGAGAATCAATGTTTTTCAATTCCTGTGCATTATATTTTTGATGCGTTCAAACTGTGAAGATAAGCGACTGAGGCTTGGGCAGTCGTGGCTAAAAGGGACGATGGCCGTTGGGTCAAGAACAATGACGGAGTGGCAGCCAAGGGATGTCGCGCGTCCTAGAGGACTTTCATCTCGGAGATGGAGCAATTACATCAGCTCGTGTGCAGGTGCCGAGTGGATTATTACACCGCAGGGTCATGTGGGATGGTGGCACGCTTGGGGAGGCCTTCATTCAGCAGTGGATTGACAGTGGCTGATGTTGATAATGTGTTTTATGTAATGCATTCACGAAATGTTTACAGCCACCAGTGGTTCCTCCATTCGAACAACGCATCATCGAATCGCCAATGGCAGTGAATCGTTCCAACAGCAGTTGCATATCGACCGATGGTGCGTGGTTAACATGAGGCATGGAATGATGCACCCTCTCCACGCTTGCGTGAGCTGTTGACACAATTTCATTCACAAAGCGATGACTGGTTTTGCCATTGTGGTGCATGTAAAATCAATAATGGCTGCACAGTTTCATAAACCATTCACATACAACATAAAATGTAAAACGGTAAAGATACAGCCCTACATTCACTTGCTTGTGCCACTCCTGGCGTAAGTACCTCCGTGAGAGAGAGCTCCTCTAGAGTGTCTTTGGCCTACTCCTCTGTACTAGCCAGACATCTTGAAAGGGGTGGGAGTACTCACACTTTACCCCACCACACATGCCCTGCTGATGGATTAACTGCAGTGCAGCCAGTTATACTGGACTGGTAGGTGGACAAAAGTGGGCATATTTTAGAAACCTATCCATTGTGTCACCTGCCATGCTGGGAGATCGAACCGGTGACCTGGATTGCAAGGGCAGTGCAATGACTAATATTCCATGACGGCATCTTACCTATAAACGTATTTTTTGTGTCTGTGTGTCTGTTTGTGTCTGTCTGTGTGTGGACGAAACTTGTAAAGGATTTGGCTCGCGAACCGTGGGGTTTACGTAAAAAAAAAGTAGCCGCATACCACGCGATAAGCCCCATGGTGAGCCAGCGCTATTACGATTTTGCATCTGTCAACTTTAAAGTAGTTTTATTTATTTCCTTATGCCGCTGAGCGCGCACAAAAGCACGCGACTGCGCATGCGCGACAAAGCCAAGACGTGGTTGCCCCTAGCAACGCGCACGCGTTCTGTGACGGCAAGGGGGGGAATTCTAATTCGTGTTAAAAATCCAACAAAAAAACAACACTGAGCGACATTCTTTTAAGTGTGATGTCCTCCCCCACCCCAATGTGTGCAATTACTACAATAGGGTCGCTAGATACTAATATTATAGCGCTTACGTACTATTACTCTAAGGCGGGGGGGGGGGAGGGGTGTGCGGCCCAGCCCCGGCCTGCCAAGGTGCCACCTCGGCCGGCTGGGCTATCCAGGCGAGGCCGGGGGCTCTGCACGGGATTAGTGGGGAGCGGTAGTGTAGCGGTTAGTGCTACGCTGCGCTACGAACCTGGCGACCCGGGTTCGATTCCCGCTCACGGCCTACACCAGTGACGATTATCTGAACCGGTCCTGGGCCTCCCCTAAGTCGACTCAGCCTCAAATGAGTACCTGGTGCGATGTGTAAACATCGCCACTAGGGAGACAAAGGCAGCCGGGCGTGGTGTTGGCCACCCACCCCCTCGTGTGCCGTGCCAGCCTTCATAGGTGCTCGCTAACAGCACTTGCCCCTACAGTCTGTAACGGCTATAGGGGGATCTTTGTCTTTGTAAGGCGATGTGTGCGAGTCGATGTGTGTGTGAGTTGATGTGTAAGTCGATGTGTGTGTGGGTAAGTCGATGTGTGGATACGTCGATGTATATGTGTGTGCGTTTGAGTCCATATGTGTGTGTGTGTAAGCCGATGTGTGTGTGTGTCTTTTTCACCCGGGCAACGCCGGGTACTTCCCGCTAGTCCCTTATATAATGTAAAACGCAATGCATTCGTCAATTGAAATCGCGCTCGAGAAATAAACTTTTACTGTAAATACAATAAAAAACCAGTGATGATTAAACTAATCCGTTCACAAATACACGATTAGCTACGTGGATTATTAGAATATAAGAACTGACTAATTGATGAAACTGTCAAATCTATAGAATAACAAACCAGTCTCTCTTTCTTTGTACAACGACATCTCACCACACCCACTCTGGGAGGTGTGATTTATGGTCTGAAAACAGGTGACGACTATTGCCAGTTAAGGTAAAACGAGTGAGAAAAATACACAAGATTAACAAAAGCAAAAATAAATTCGTGCTGGGCTGGAGGAATGGGGCTGTGACCTTTGCCCCCAGCGATCGCTGATGCTGTTGCTGCTTTTATTCTTCGGATGCTCGTGAATTATGCAGCAGCGCAGTGCGGAAAGAAATACAATGGAGAAATAGCATGAATAGTGATGCGCGTAGGTTTATGGCTGCTCCCAGTGAACGGCGTGGTGAATGATTGCCCCCCTGAAAAGGGTTTGATGGCACAGGTAGGGTCTCACAGTAATTTTCATGCCAATTTTTGTTATACTGGGTGCTATTTAAATTAACCTAGTTATTATTTCCAGCTCGACGTCCATCGTGTTGCTCCTCCTCGTAGCAACTTTCTCAATGCAGCGTCGCGGCATCTGCGATGTGACTTACGGTCGCACCCCCCCACCCATCCTCCCCCTCCTCCCTTGTGCCCATCCCTCCCCATTACCTTGGGAGTTGGGCTCCGGCAGTGTTTCCCTGGCAACCAGGTGCATGACCGTCGTCTTTCCCATGGGAAGCTTAAGAGCTGAGGCAGGGTGGGGAGCGGGGTGGGAGGAGAACGGGAATGAAGAGCACGGTGCCGTCAGCTGGAGCACTTTCAGCCCCAGTGCAAGCGACGAGAGGCACCATCAGCAGGAAAGCGACGAGAGGCACCATCAGCGGACAAGCGTTTCCTTCTCACAATGGTACCCAGTGGATCGCTTGATTCGCACAACGGCTCAAAGCCACTCAAGGAAATTTTCTGCGAAAATTGCTCCGGGTTTTAAAACCAGAAACCGCTCGTTTGGCCAGGATGGCAAAGTTGGGCTGGGAGAGATGCGCAAGGATCTGTGTGTGCGTGTGTTTTAGTGGGGTATACAATAGCCGCTGGTGGATGAGGCTTAGTAGGGTATACAATAGTCGCTGGTGGATGAGGCTTAGTGGGTTGTACAATAGCCGCTGGTGGATGAGGCTTAGTGGGGTATACAATAGCCGTTGGTGGATGAGGCTTAGTGTGGTATACAATAGCCGCTGGTGGATGAGGCTTAGTAGAGTATACAATAGTCGCTGGTGGATGAGGCTTAGTGGGGTGTACAATAGCCGCTGGTGGATGAGGCTTAGTAGGGTATACAATAGTCGCTGGTGGATGAGGCTTAGTGGGGTGTACAATAGCCACTGGTGGATGAGGCTTAGTAGGGTATACAATAGCCGCTGGTGGATGAGGCTTAGTGGGGTATACAATAGCCGCTGGTGGATGAGGCTTAGTGGGGTATACAATAGCCGCTTGTGGATGAGGCTTAGTGGGGTGTACAATAGCCGCTGGTGGATGAGGCTTAGTGGGGTATACAATAGCCACTGGTGGATGAGGCTTAGTGGGGTGTACAATAGCCGCTGGTGGATGAGGCTTAGTGGGGTGTACAATAGCCACTGGTGGATGAGGCTTAGTGGGGTGTACAATAGCCACTGGTGGATGAGGCTTAGTGGGGTGTACAATAGCCGCTGGTGGATGAGGCTTAGTGGGGTGTACAATAGCCACTGGTGGATGAGGCTTAGTAGGGTGTACAATAGCCACTGGTGGATGAAGCTTAGTGGGGTGTACAATAGTCACTGGTGGATGAGGCTTAGTGGGGTGTACAATAGCCACTGGTGGATGAGGCTTAGTGGGGTGTACAATAGCCGCGGGTGGATGAGGCTTAGTGGGGTGTACAATAGCCGCTGGTGGATGAGGCTTAGTGGGGTATACAATAGCCGCTGGTGGATGAGGCTTAGTAGGGTATACAATAGCCGCGGGTGGATGAGGCTTAGTGGGGTGTACAATAGCCGCTGGTGGATGAGGCTTAGTGGGGTGTACAATAGCCACTGGTGGATGAGGCTTAGTGGGGTGTACAATAGCCGCGGGTGGATGAGGCTTAGTGGGGTGTACAATAGCCGCTGGTGGATGAGGCTTAGTGGGGTATACAATAGCCGCTGGTGGATGAGGCTTAGTAGGGTATACAATAGCCGCGGGTGGATGAGGCTTAGTGGGGTGTACAATAGCCGCGGGTGGATGAGGCTTAGTGGGGTGTACAATAGCCGCTGGTGGATGAGGCTTAGTGGGGTATACAATAGCCGCTGGTGGATGAGGCTTAGTAGGGTATACAATAGCCGCGGGTGGATGAGGCTTAGTGGGGTGTACAATAGCCGCTGGTGGATGAGGCTTAGTGGAGTGTACAATAGCCACTGGTGGATGAGGCTTAGTGGGGTGTACAATAGCCACTGGTGGATGAGGCTTAGTGGGGTGTACAATAGCCGCTGGTGGATGAGGCTTAGTGTGGTGTACAATAGCCGCGGGTGGATGAGGCTTAGTGGGGTGTACAATAGCCGCTGGTGGATGAGGCTTAGTGGGGTGTACAATAGCCACTGGTGGATGAGGCTTAGTGGGGTGTACAATAGCCGCTGGTGGATGAGGCTTAATGGAGTGTACAATAGCCGCTGGTGGATGAGGCTTAGTGGGGTATACAGTAGCCACTGGTGGATGAGGCTTAGTGGGGTGTACAATAGCCGCTGGTGGATGAGGCTTAGTGGGGTGTACAATAGCCGCTGGTGGATGAGGCTTAGTGGGGTGTACAATAGCCGCTGGTGGATGAGGCTCATCTGTGCCATTAAGAATGGTCGGAGAGGTGCTGTTGCATGTGTAGTAACGCTTACGACTCGTTGACACCGGAGTTGGAGGCACACTTGTTTATTTGAATACCAACTTTGTGACATACACAATTGAGGGGGTATCGGCCCCCTCACCCGTCTATCTGAGGACACACCTCTAGGCTAACCTTAGCCTGCCTCTGAGTCCTCCACTAATGGGCTAGGGGAGGCTATCTTGGCCCGACACTGGTCAGTCGGGCCCGGTACCCAGAGTCCAGACCAGCACTGGCTCTGGCTCTGGTACCACGCCACTGGCTCGAGCCTGCGCGGTCCTGATAAGGACGGCGTACCAGGGGGAGTCCAGGGCTCTATCTCAGACGTCTTCCGCCTCCTCTTCTTTAGCTAAACATCACTGCCGAGCCCCCCGATACATTCCCCTTTTATACACCCCCCTCCCTGAGGGGTGGGGCCCCGGGGGATCGTAACGTCCGAAGCGCGGACGTCGTAGAGGGCACCTGCCCGTGCACTGACGTAGCCCCGCCCACTGTGCTTGTTTACCATAGGCTGCCATGCATAACGGGCTCTCTGTAACAGCCCTACATCACTCCCCCCCACATAGCATGCAGCCGTCCCGGCTGCCAACATACAAAATTTGACAATAAAGGTGCCTTCACCCCCTGACGTGTGCCTCACTATTTTTGAACCATAACAGGAACCAGAACAAGACACAACAACAAGATGAGAAACAACCCGTCGCACCCCCCCGAATAAATACGAATTCCGTAAAAAAAACAGCTTATATACAACCAGCAGGGAACCCACCCCGCACACACAACAAACGGTGAACCCAACATATGTACATCCGAGGAGCGGGAAACACACCATCCACACAACAGCCAATAAACACAACAGCTATGTACACATTTTCCGGCCTCACAACAGTTTGCGCATTTTAGCGCGCGTCCTTGCAGCGGGCCCCTCACACGGGGTAACCCCGCGTGGCGGACCATCAGGTGGCGACTGTCCGTCTTGAGGTGAGCATTCCTCTGACTCCGCGTGACCCTCGGTATCCGCAGGAGGGGTGATCGGGCGTGAGCCCGTCACTCCTGATGCTCCTGAAGGTGGCACAGCCGGCAAGGCATCAGGTGAGAGCGACAGAGACAGACCCAGCAAGTCGGCCGACCCCCCACATGTTTGGCCACGCGCGTGTGAAGTGGGGTCGTGTACCGCAGCGAAGGGTTTTAATCTGGAGGGGTGCACGAACCATCGCCGCTTCCCCCACTTGATGCGCACGCACTGCGGACGTAACACCTCCACCACTTCCACAGGGCCCCGCCACGGCCGCACAAGTTTAGAGGAGGTTGCCAGTGGCACCTGGGGGCAGTGCAACCATGCCTTGTCCCCCGGCTTCCACTGCAGCATGTGCGCTCGACTCAATCTGAGGCGCTCATTTGCCTTCTGACGGAGGTCAAAATTTTGCATTGCAGCATCCCGTGCCTCGGTCAATTTGTCCAGATTAAATTTAACGTGGTCAGCCAGATTAGTTTTTCCCTGCGGCACGGGGATCCGCAACTGGGCACGAACAGGCGGGTCTGGTTCTCGGCCGTACATGAGGTAAAAGGGAGAAAACCCCGTAGCCGCATGGGGTGCCATCCGGTACGCCGCCAAGACCCCCTGAATTTGTAGGTCCCAATCCGTTTGCGAGTCCGAAACTTGTTGTGATAACATGGACGAGATGGTGCGATGCAAACGTTCGACCATCCCGTCAGTTTGTGGGTGATATGGGGAGGTCCGAATTTTCTTTGTGCCCAGGAGATCGCAGACTTGTCTGAGTAGTTTACCGGAAAAATTTCTGCCCTGGTCGGTCAGCAGCCTCTCCGGAGCACCTTTGTCCAGGACATAACCCTGAACAAAGGCCTCCACGATGGCTGCTGCCGACTGGTTGGCCAAAGGCCAGGCCATAGGCCAGCGTGTAAAATACTCGACACCCGTCAACAAATATCTATTCCCTCTGGGGGTGGCGGGGAATGGTCCCAAAATGTCCAGAGCGACCAGCTCGTTTATCCTGGACACTTTGATCGATTGCAAGGGCGGGTTAGACTCCCGTGCCGGCGGTTTGCGTTGTGCACATTGAGGGCACGATCCCAACAAATCCCCCACATCCCTCGTCATGCCAGGCCAGTAAAAATCAAGTTGCAGCAAGGCGAGAGTCTTTTGGGTCCCCAGGTGTAGGAGGCGCTCATGAGCGGCCCATACCACCCTACCCCGCAACCCAGTAGGGACAACCAGCCGATGTCGACGTGACTTCCCGTCCCAATGCATTAGCAGACCTTGGCACATTTCCCATGCGTCGGAACCACCTCTTTTTCCCCCCGCCGCACCGCCAACGCGACGTCGCCACCCGAGGAGGGAGACATCCTCCATCTGGAGGCGCCCCCATTCAATGACGGGCAACCCCAACAGGGAATCTTTGCCCTGTTGTTCGATCGAATTAGGAACCATTGCATCGTCGTCGTTGGCGGCCGCCAAGACAGGTACCGATGTGTCCCCTGGAGGCCTGCAACGTCCAGACCCCAGGAGGCATGCACACTCGGAGGTGGTTGGCAAGCGTGACAGAGCGTCCGCGTTGGTGTGGCGAACGCCCTTACGGTATGTGGTTTGGAAATCGTAATCCTGGAGGACCTCCAACCATCGGGACAATTGTCCCGATGGCTGTTGGACCCTCAGGGCGTACTGCAGTGCCGCCTGATCTGTGCGGACGGTGAAATGCCGACCGTACAGATATGGGCGATACTGTTGGACGAAATGGACAATTGCCAACAGTTCCCTACGGGTGACACAATACCGTTGCTCCGCTGGAGACAACACCCGACTGCCGTACGCAACCACATGTTCCACGCCGTCAACCACCTGGGAGAGCACGCCCCCAATACCCGTGTTGCTCGCATCGGTGTCGAGCAAGAACGGTTTTGAAAAATCAGGGTAAATCAGGGGAGGAGCGTTTACCAAAGCATCCCGAAGGGAGCAAAAAGCAGCCTCCTCCTCCTGACCCCAGCAAAACCGAACCCCTTTAGATGTTAAAGCATGTAGGGGTTTGGCGATAGTCGCAAAATTAGCGACGAAGCGTCTATAATACGACGCAAACCCAATAAAACTCCTAACCTCTCCCACTGAGGTGGGAGTCGGCCAGGAGCTTACACACTGCGTTTTGGCGGGATCGGTAGAAATACCTGAGCGCCCCACGATGTGCCCCAAATAACGCACCGACTCGCGTAACAAATGGCATTTTTGGGGCTTAAATTTCAAATTAGCAGCCCGCATCTTTAGGAAAACCGCCCGCAACCTCTGGAGATGTTCCTCAAAAGTTTTGCCAAAGACAATGACGTCATCCAAATAAATCAGGCACGACTCCCATTGCAATCCAGCCAAAACCAATTCCATCAACCGCTGGAAAGTTGCCGGCGCTGAGTGTAAGCCCATCGGCAACCGGTTGAATTGAAACAGGCCGTGCGGAGTACGGAAAGCAGTTTTAGGCTTTGAATCATCGTCCAGAGGAAGCTGCCAGAATCCCGAAAGTAAGTCCAATGTGGAGAAGAATCGCGCTCCCGCCAAGGCGTCAAGCGATTCGTCCATCCGTGGGAGCGGGTATGCGTCGGCAACCGTAATTTTATTAAGGCGCCGAAAGTCAACGCAAAACCGCAACGAACCGTCCTGCTTCTTAACCAGGACGATCGGCGCTCCCCAAGGGCTGTTGGAGGGAGAAATTATGTCGGCGGCTAGCATGTCATCAACAGCCGATTTGACATGGTCCTTTTCGGCGGGACTCAACCGAAAAGGATTTTGGCGTATTGGCACGCTGTCACCCGTATCAATATGGTGACGCAGCAGATGAGTGCAGCCCAAATCGTATTTATCCCGACTGAAAACGTCGGAAAATTCCCTCAGTAGTGTCTTAAGACGTTGGCGCTCTAAATTTGACAGGTCCGTCGATCCCGCGCAAAGCGCCTCGAGCCACCCTTCATCGCTGTCTGAATGTGGTCGCGGTGCAGGGGCAGCGCCGACATGACTCGCGACGGGTTCCTCACAGGGCACCGGCGTTGCGTGAGCAAGCACGGTCCCCTGTGGGACCACCACCGTCTGCGAGCCCACATTGAGGACCGCGATGAAGGGTTCTCCATCCCCTCTCACTATGGTCTGGGCCGGGAGTAAATTAGGTCCACTGACCCCGGCCCTAGACGGTCCCAGCAAAACCCCTTGAGCCCCAATGCCCTTAGCGAAGGGCCGCCGAAGTCTCAAAGGAATTAACATTTGCGCCCCCGGAGGAACGCGCACCGTTCTATCTACGAACGCCGGCACCGTCGCGAACGCCGTCCGGCTCGTAGCGGGGGATGGCAAAAACGCCATGCGTCGGCCCGATGGGAGCTCAATGCATCCCTGGTCGATTAATATCCTAATCGGCATTTTGGCCAGGAAATCCGTCCCCAGCAGGCACGGAACCGCCAGCGAGGAGGAAACAAAAATCGGCCCAGATAATTTAATATCCCCGACACAAATTTGGGCTCGAATTTGTCCGATGATGCCAAGTGAACCCCCGTTAGCAGCAAAGAATGGCACATTAACAGGCATCCAAGGACGGCTCTGGGCAGGGAGAATGTTATAAATCAACTCCGAAATAATGGTCGCCGATGCTCCTGTATCGACCAAGATGCGAACCTCCACCCCATCGATGTGACCCACAACGGCCGACGACCCCGACGACGCGGCTACAACCCGATGGGCCAACACGGACCACTGGCTGGGTTCAATGTGAGTACCCAGAGCGGTGCGTGTTGGTGCCATGGTACGCGATATTGGCCCCCCCTTCGCTGCGGTGTTTAAGTGTGCGACGGGCGTGTGCGTGGGCCAAACGTGAGGGGTGCCGCGACTCGCCGGATTATGATGGTGGAGCTTGTGACGAGGGCCGGCGTCCCGTTGAGGTGTCGTCCCGCGCTGCCGAGGAGAGCGGCACCCCGAGGCGACGTGGCCCCGGATGCCGCAGTTGTAGCAGCGTGGAAGCGCTGGTGGCGACGATGGACGTTGTAGATGGCTTGAACCGGCCCGGTCCCCCCGCGCTCCCGCTCCGTGCTGCCGTCGATGGTTGATGGCGCAAACCTCTTCCGCCGGGAGGGTGGCCGCAGCGACGGCGCGCCCGCTCGCCGCCTTGCTGGCCTTCCGTCGTTGAGAGGACAGGTTTGCGTGGAGGAGACGGGCCGCTTGGAGGGAGCACATTTCTGCATCGTCCTGTGCGACAATGACGATGTCTAAGTCGTCCGCCAGCAAAAGTATCTTTTCTGTCACCATGGCGTCGATCCCCTCGTCGTCCATTCGTGGAAAGGCTTCCTTTGCCAGCGCCAGGAGGCTTGTACGGTACGCCAGGGGCGACTCCTTCGTCCCCCGCTGGCGATCGTAAAAGAGTTGACGACAGTCCGATGGTGGCCCATACACAGCGGACAGCACTTGCATCGCCTTCCGCAGCGTGGAACGCCTCTCCTTCGTTGCCGATGTTAGTGTGGCGAGGGCGTCGCTGTCGAGGAGTGCTGGCAGTGCTCGGAGAGCCTCGGCGTCTGTCCACTGTGCCATCTCCTGGTGAGCGAGGAAGCGCCGCTGGAAGCCGCCCCAGTCGCCCTCCTCGCCCACAAATTCTTTGAGCGGCGGCAGTCGCTGATGTAAGGCAGCGGCTGCAGAGGACGATCGCGCTCCCTCGTCTCCCTCACTCGACTCAGCGTCGGCCCGAAGCAGCGATGGCATCGCCGGTCGCACCCGTGGTGACGCGGCAGGTACTGTACTCCCGCCGTTGGACGCGATGCTTAGAGCGGCCACGCCCTCAACAGCAGCTGCGGCGATGGCGGGAGTTTCAAAATGTTGCTCCGTTGAAATGGCGGGAAGGCGCTGTGGTCGTTGGCTGCTGTCGCCTCGTGGCGGTCCCGCAGCCCCCAGCCGTGTGATGTTATCGAGCATGGCGGCTGCGGCGTACAGCAGCTCGGCCAGCTTCGCGTGCGCCTGCCTCAGCCCCTCCGTCGACGGCTCCCCTTCCTCCAGCTGCTGTGGCGTGGATGCACCCAGCCCCGGCTGCTCGATGGCATCTTCAGCCGTCTCGGGCTCTCCAACTGCAGCGGTGTCCTCCGCTCCTGGTACTCCGACTCGAGTCGTCCGGCGTGTATCCATGTTCGTACTTTGTTTCACTTCTGACGCCAGATGTAGTAACGCTTACGACTCGTTGACACCGGAGTTGGAGGCACACTTGTTTATTTGAATACCAACTTTGTGACATACACAATTGAGGGGGTATCGGCCCCCTCACCCGTCTATCTGAGGACACACCTCTAGGCTAACCTTAGCCTGCCTCTGAGTCCTCCACTAATGGGCTAGGGGAGGCTATCTTGGCCCGACACTGGTCAGTCGGGCCCGGTACCCAGAGTCCAGACCAGCACTGGCTCTGGCTCTGGTACCACGCCACTGGCTCGAGCCTGCGCGGTCCTGATAAGGACGGCGTACCAGGGGGAGTCCAGGGCTCTATCTCAGACGTCTTCCGCCTCCTCTTCTTTAGCTAAACATCACTGCCGAGCCCCCCGATACATTCCCCTTTTATACACCCCCCTCCCTGAGGGGTGGGGCCCCGGGGGATCGTAACGTCCGAAGCGCGGACGTCGTAGAGGGCACCTGCCCGTGCACTGACGTAGCCCCGCCCACTGTGCTTGTTTACCATAGGCTGCCATGCATAACGGGCTCTCTGTAACAGCCCTACACATGTGACGGGACTGTCCTGTGCTCCTACAACGTTGCCAAGCCAGTTGCTTAATCGTTGCTGGTTGCACATTAAGGCTGAAAGTTAACGATGGTGTCTTCACGTTGAATTTATGGAGCACCATCTCAACCAAGCAATAAACGTGGTGATGAAGGGACAGCACTTATCTCGACTTAAAGCTTTCGTGACTGCAGGAATTAATATTCTTTGGGTCTTTCGGTAAAGTCACGTAGATAGGTTCAAAGAAAATAACAAAAAACTAC
Organism: Lampetra planeri; assembly: GCF_965212315.1. Classification (NCBI taxonomy): domain Eukaryota; kingdom Metazoa; phylum Chordata; class Hyperoartia; order Petromyzontiformes; family Petromyzontidae; genus Lampetra; species Lampetra planeri. The sequence goes on along the minus strand of NC_136125.1, from coordinate 13,434,672 downwards.
GACGTTTCGATCACAACACAAGCGATCGTCAGGACGATTGCTTATGTTGTGGTCGAAAAGTCGTAATGTTTTGTTATTTTTTGTTATTTTCTTTGAACCTATCTATGTGAATTAACCGAAATACCCAAAGAATAGCACTTATCTCCCCATACAGCAGTCACACCTTGTCCAGGATCATCCATCTGCTCCATTGAATAACAAACCGTGGCACTTCATGGTGGAGTCACACAGCCCAATGTAATTCTGAGCACGCCGATTAGAAAAGCCCCAAAATACAAAATGCAATGACTGCTCTCGGATCCAGCCTCATTCATCCCGAGCAGTCGACAGCTTGCAGAAAGTTAAATGCACTCTACCTTTGTCATAAGAGCTCCATCTCCAAGGTCGTCATAACTCCTACTGTATCCACTCCCTTCTTTATCCCTTCCAACAATCCCTTATCCCCGATCCACAGACTCTCATTATGTACAGTGCAAATACAAAGAGTCTGAGGTTAAAGCAGGTATCCCGGGCTTCATTCGTTCTCACCAGAGGTCATGCGGTTCCTTTGGCCATTATTACGCCATCCATCGGTTTCGTTAAATTAAAGTTTCCGTGTGGCTCCACAGGATCTTCTGACAGGCTCTAAAACTGCAGTGCTGGCAATGAACACCCGACTATACAAATCAATGAGTAGATTCGCCAAACACCACCCAAGCCCCAGCACTGTGCTGCATCCCAGACTCTTATGTGCAATCTTTCAAAACAATGGCAATTATGAAAAAAATGTTGTTTAATGTTGGGCTATTGGCGAGTATACTCATAAATAAGCCACCCAGCTGTAACTGTTGAAATAGATTTGCATGCGTACATTTTTCTCAAAGAGACCAATGGCGTGGAGCACGATTTCACTAGCAGCTTTGAGCCAGGAGTGACGTGTACATTCAATAACTGCCCGAGGTAGACATACCCAGCAACCGTAATTAAAAAGTGTCCTTTCAAAATACAAGTTTAATTTGTTCGGAAAACTTTTTGCATGTTACATTTTACTCAAATCTGCAGCCTTCTTTGGTGAAGTTATTCAAGAATTTCTTGCAGTAAATTGTAAACGTTTGCCATCAAATAGTACAGCAGCCTCGTAAAAATGTCACAGGAGGGATATTAAAACAAAAACATTTGGACTTCTTGTCATCACCAGTGGTGGCACTGAATCAGTGGTTGGAATTCCACATTCCAACGACAGAGACAGTTTAGCATGAGCGGTAATTATTGGAAATGCAACTCATTCAGACGATGCGCTGCTCATCTGCGTTACCTGAGAGAGTGACGGTGCCATGCAGAAACCGGCCCTGGTAGATGAGCCTCAGTATGTTGGGACTGCTCACCTGCTCCTCCTCCCAGTCTATACCACACACACAAACACATGTGGACAAATACAAATATCCCCGTATAGCCTTAACAGACTGTTGGGGCAAGTTCTGTTAGCGAGCAACTATGAAGGCCGGCACAGCACACGAGGGGGTGGGTGGCTAGCACCATCATCAGCCACTTTTATCTCCACAGTATTGTTATTCACACACAGCACCAGGTACTAATTTAAGGCTAAGTCGACATAGAGAAGGCCCATGACTGGTTCAGTTGATTGCTTCGGATGTTAGCTGTGGCAGGCGATCTGAGTTAAATTCCAGGAATTATCGGAACTGCAACGAGTTCAGATCATTTTGAGAGCTCTTGGACAAAATTTATGAGACCCAATGAGGGACCCTAAACACTACAATAATTACGTGATTATTATAAGTATTGTATTTCATTTGCTTTGCAATCCACTGAAACCGATGTTTCTGGAGGACTCAGGTCGCTGGGTTCGTGGCACGGTGCACTAACCACTGCGCCACAAACCCAGCGACCTGAATTAGATGATTGGCCACGGCTTACATCAAGTGGTGAGTGAGATCTGACCTTATCCTGGGCTCCCCCTTCACCAACACGCATGAACCAGTGTGGTGAAGTATGTTCAAATAATCACCACGACCAACACTGTGTGGGGAGGCCTTCATCCAGTAGTGAATTGACAAAGAATTGTGCATTCTTTTATTTATTCCTATAATTGCATTACCTTTTCGTCTTCTGTATTGTCATGAATGAAGCGATTTAAAGTCACGAACACATTATTGGGCTGTATCACTTTTTTAGAAATCCTTTACCAAAGTGGATCCTCATAAAAATTGCTGTGAAGTCTTTGGGAGGCATCAGTCTTGGGGTGCTTGACCAATTCATTAATGAGGACTTCTGATGACGCCTCAGGAAGTCGAATCTTATTCTTTCGTACGACTGATGCAGATGCAGAGCAACAACAACAATTCACATTCAGGTGGCCCAGTCAGACAACCGCATCAGGAGCAGCAGCAGAGTTGTGTATCGCTGTGATGTCTCCTTCGTATTTGTGGATCGGGCATTGTGTCATTATATATTGTACGGTCTGTTCTGGATGACCACAGTCGGACACTCGAGAACTTTTAATTTTCCATTTGTGCATCAGGTATCTGCATCTGCCATGGTTTGTGCAGTTGATGGTGTTTAAGGTGGACCATGAACTTCGTGGAAGATCAAACCCAGAGATCTTCTGCGTTAGGTCTTTCACGAGGTATTTGCGAGTTCGTTTCATTCAGCTCTCCAAGCTTCATCGGGGTCGAAGTCGCATTGTTGAAGGTTAAGCGCATGGGTCCAAAAGGGCTTGCATGACTTATCATGTTGAATGAATGCGAGAAACATCAGCAGGGTAAGGACTCCTACTTCCCTGCCACTCAAAGCGATTACATTGTTAGGATTCAGGGTCATGTTTCCAAAGGAGATTTTTATTTTACAATTCAGTGAATGCAGCAGACACTAATGGCTGCAGGGGTCGCATGAACCCAGCATATACAACAGAAATGAATTGAAAAACAATGATTCCTACACGTCCCATCAATGTATTTCACAAGTGCTTAAGAATCGCTACTAATTCATGAAAAAATCGTCACACCTCTACTACACCTACACGTAAGGTCATTTTGTCAATCCACTGCTGGATCAGGGCCTCCTTCCAATGCTGTATGGGTCATGGGGGTACGTGACCATACTTCACCGTGCCCGTCGGTGCGGGTAGGTGAAGACGGCAGCATAGACGTTGGATCAAAGTACAGTACAATATTGCATTTTGTCGCACGGCCCTCTGCTGTGAATATAGACCTACACCTCTATTAGAAAGCTGAAATAAAATTACCCTATTTATAAAACTATAAAAAATGGAATAACTAAGAATACTGAATAAGCCTAATGTGGTTTTCTTAAATGTACATCTTATATATTTTCTATTCCACTCTGTAAAAGGGGCAGGGAAATTAAACTCTGTAACTAGATTACAGGAAGATGACGAGAATGCGACTGTGAAGACGCTGGACTAAAATGACGACATCAGCCACTGTGAGATTCGCACAGTCGCCTCTTGCTATGGAGCAGAGGATCCCAGCGCACGTCAGGATCCCAGCGCACGTCGGCGCGAGCGACCGCAAGGGGCTCCTCCTCGCTTGCTCAAAACCCAACCGTGGCTTGCAGCTCGGTGTTCTCTTTGGATGGAAGATTTTGCAACAAACAACTGGTGGCGGCGGCGGCGTGGCTGTGATGTAACAGCGACAGCCACAGCTCCAACCGCTCACACCACTCACACCCGGCCCTCACAGCATTCCTACAGCTACATTTCCAGTGAGCGTGGTTGTAATATTTTATCATTTCACCCATAGCCACACGGTGATATTTTATTGTTTTAAAGGCATACCGAAAATTAAATGGTCCAAATTATCAGCCAGGGTAATGCATGGCCTCTACAAAATCAAAGCTGAGGAGGCTTGATCTTTTAACTCGCTATACAAATGCACAACTTAATATTCTTTCATCTTGGGTTTGTTAGAAAGGCTCTCGTGTAGTCCAGTGAATTTGAAGACTGTGAGCAAAACAGCTTTCTAAAAAATGTATTCAATTGTACTCAGCCCCAGGAGACGGGCATGTAGTGGCAGAGAGAGGCAGGGTGAGAAGGGCTCACTGGAGTGGTCACAGATGCTCCTTTGATGGGAAACCAAAGTATCCCAAAATACAGGTTTGCCCACTGCGTGAAGATTTTGCTCACACACGCTGTTCTTTATTTCCCCATCTGTGAATAAAGACCCTTGCTCATGAATGTTTTGGTCAATTTAGTGTTCTGCATAAGGAAGGAAACCCAATGGGGTAACGCAGGCTTGGGACATCGGTCAGAATCCTACACTACTTTCTTCCTCCCACAAATTCAAAACACTCAATCTGTGATTAAAGAATGGGGCAAACATCGCACGCCTTGTTCCAACCACCACTGGAAAGTGAGCCAGTCGGGTTCACAAGTCAGGCAAGTGGGCTTTGTCAAGGTCTTTGTGGTACCATTACCGGGCTAAGCCAAGACCAATCGGGCCGTGTGGCTTCCTTTGCTGAGCGAGTAACTGTTGCACGCTTTTACTCGAGCCATCCTCTGAAACTTTCGTGATGTCAAGGGGTCAACGTGGAAGAGAGATGCTGGTCAGTGATGTCCCTCGTCTTGGTCAACGTCAGGATTTTAGCCTGGGATCATGTAACCTAACCCCTGTATGATTAAAACCTTGTTTAAAATTTGTGTGTGTGTATATTATATGTTTATTGTTTTATGATCGCTTCCCTTTGGCTGTGGAGGGAAGGGAGTCGAGAAGAGGCCGATTCCAAAGAGCCACGTGGCGCACTAAAGGTTGGGATGAGACGTGGACAATGCTGGGGGATTCCAAGAACGATCCAGCACGGGATGAGTTTGATTTCTAATGGTCGTGGAAATGCAACGTCGGTGAATCTTTTCTCGATAAATTAAAATACTTCTGAGCTTTACGGCTGTCTGGTAGAAACATGGACACAAACTGCTCTTTTGTCAATCCAGTGCTGGATGAGGGCCTCTTCATGTGGGCCGTGGCAGTGTTTGACGATACTTCACCACACTGGTCAGTACAGGTTGGTGACGACTGGGAGCATAGACAATGGGCATTTCAAAATAAATACATTGGATTTTTCTGTACTGCCCTCTTATGTGCAACACAGTTTTGTAGCAGCCTATAACACCTGTTTTTTGCAATGACGATCGCCCATCCATGCCCTATCTGGGCTCAAGCCCTGCTGAGCTTGCGAGGTCTGATGAAATCGTGTGCTTTCTGGATGATTCACTCAAAAGGCATTTGAATAAACATGTACGTTTAAGATTGGATCTGCACTCTGTGCATCAGCACAAGAGCAAATGCCCCGATGAAGCACATCCATTGCTCTAATGGAAATCCTGAGCGACGCTGAGAAGTGCCGTTCTAATCTAATGGAATGGCCTGTAAGAGGGCACCTAATGGTGTGCAATCACAAGAGTGTCAGATGAGTTTAAATCTGCCACTGTGATCAAGAATGCCCCTGTTCCAACGCCCGGTAAGTCAGCCCCATGAAGCATCGTGGCACTCATAACCAACGCAGACTTCTTGGTGCAACTGTAGCTGGAAAATTACTGTGGACTAATTGTGCACAAGTCTCTTAAACCGCCGTGTTTATGTGAAGTGCTGAGTGGCTATTGGCCCTGTCGGCTCCGGAATATGCACCAATTCAGTTGCACATTAACTCGGCATCTTTGTCCTATAAACTCGCACTCAATTTAGAGCCGTACCCTACCACTGTCGTCACTTATGGGCCCCGTTATAAAATAAGAGCGATGCTGGTAAACTCTGCAAGGCAGCTGGCTGTGTGTGTGTTGCTGCAATGCGGCTGTGGAGAACAGGTGACTTGTGTGAGCACGGTACGAAGCAGTTCGATAAACTCCCGCGGTTCAGAGTCGTCCTTTGATTCAAGAGTCGACGCGTTTTCTTGACTTGATTTTCCCCGTGGAATTTTTGTTTTGTTTCCACGTCTTTTCTTTGCTTCAACAAGCATATCTTTAGCATATAATTTACAGCTAATTATCACATGCACAATTATTTGTATGCACAGTTTTGTGAACACAGAAAGGGGAAATAATGGACGGTGGTTGGGAAAAACAAGTGCTGAACTTTGTTCTTTAATCGTAAAGGTAAAGGTGCCGCCCTGCAATTTGCTTTCCAACGGCACTGATGGTGGACGGCCCTCCAATAAGGGGAGATCTGTAGAGCCCCTCTAGAGGGTATTTGTCCTACCCATTCAAGCTGACCAGACATCTTGGAAGAGGTGGGGATATCCACACTTTATCCCGCCATACTTGACGTGCCGATTGACTGTGCTGGACCCATCTCTACTGCCGGGGGGAATTTGAGAAACTTGCATCATCGCTTAGCCGCGGTTGGTTAGGTACGGTGCGAAAGAAGCTCAACATACATATGTAGAGGAGTACCGCGAGTACACAACGAGAGGTGAGCGCGGGAAGAGGTGCAGGCCAAGGGATGAGTGGCGGAAGGTCGACGCATGATGGGAGCAGGGGCATAAGACGTCCGCCAAGGGGGGAGCTGGCGGAAGTAAGGGGCCCCGGGGAGGGGGGATATTAAGGGGGGACATCGGGAGAGAGAGGAAGGAAGAGCTGAAGGAAGATGTCCCGGGCAGAGAGAGAAGAGGGGGGGGCTACGGGCTGAGGAGGTGGGACCTCGCTCTCGGGCGGTGTGGGTTGACCTCCCGCCTGGAGAAGACGAGAGGGGAGACCGAGGGGTAGCCCTGACAGGGTAGTTGAGGAAGGGGTGAAGGGACAGGGTGTAGTGTGTACCCGCCACGGGTGGAAGTGTGGAGTGGAGAGAGAGTGAATAGAGAGGAGAGCACAAGTGAATAAATGGCAAGCAGACCTGAGTAAAGATCTGGCGCAGAGATGATCGAGGGTCGAGTGTAATGACAGCATATCTGCCACTAGGGGGATAGAGCGCGCACCAGGATAAAAGGGGAGCGCGGAGATGACGGGGGTCGATTGAGTGAGTAATGTTCGGTGGGTCTGGTCGTGGAGCTGCAATCGCCTCGTGTCTAGGGGGTTACGTAGAGACAAGGACGTCTACAACAATTATAGAACCAGCTCCGAAAAGGTTCTGATTAAGGTAAGTGTTAATACACGGATTGCACCCAACCACGTAGTGTGTCTTCATTTAAGAGCACTACACATATAATGGGCAGCCCAGCGGAACACGTGGGAACAAAGGTAAGACTTCCCCCCCCTCCCAACTCTTTTAGAGTTTTCTGATCCGTCGAATAATTAATAGGACTGATTTGTAACTTTGATCCTTACCCATGCATCGATAGTAAACATTTAATGTACAATTTTATTGAGGGACTGGGTTGTCTTGGTGTGTTCTGGAACTGTTTTATGCATTTTGTTCTTATACATTTAATTTATTTATATTTCTTGACTTTCTTAGCGTTCCTATATTTTAATGTCGGTTTTTGTATTGTTTGCTGTTGTAACTTTATGACTCGCCACTACTGGACATCTAAAAAAGAGCTTCACAGCTCATCGGATTCTTCCAGTCTAAATAAAAATTCTGATTCTGAGTAATCGATTACTTAAAACATCGTATAGTCCATATCTGGTAGGGGCCAATAATTCCACTGAACAACCACTCTCGATCTCTCATTACGCAGCGCTGATATTATACTGGGATCAGAATCGGTGACTTCATGAACGCGATGGCTCCAATCACAGCACCGGCACGTTGCAGGACAAAGACAACGACAAAGATCCCCTGTGTAGCCTTAACAAACTGTTGGGGCAAGTGCTGTTAGCGAGCACCTATGAAGGCCGGCATGGCACAGGAAGGGGGTGGGTGGCCAGCACCACGCCCGGCCGCCTTTGTCTCCCTAGTGGCGAAACTTACATACCGAACCAGGTACTCATTTGAGGCCGAGTCGACCTAGTGGAGGCCCAGGACCGGTTCAGATAATAGTCACTGGTGGTGGATTGTGAGCAGGAATTTAATCTGGGTCGCCGGGTTTGTAGCGCAGTGCTCTAACCGCTACCCTACCGCTCCCCACGTGGCAGGACACACACAAACACGTACACACACACACACGAGGTGGCATTACAATGGGGCTGACTGTTGCACAAAGACGCAACAGAGAGCAGTGGCAGTTGAGTACGGCGTGCGGGGCTCACCGACTGGCCAGTTCTCGTACACGTGCCGGGCGATATCAGCCGCCGAGTCCGAGGGAGCAAACAGGAACTCCTTGGTCCGCCCGCTCACAAGGATGAGCCGCAGGTTCATCTGCAGATACAAAGACAGATCCCCCGTACAGCTTGAACAGACTGTTGGGGCAAGTGCTGTTAGCGAGTCGCGCTCATGAAGGCCGGCACGGCACACGAGGTGGTGGGTGGCCGGGACCACGCTCGGCTGCCTTTGTCTCCTGAGTGGCGATGTTTACACACTGCACCAGGTACTCATTTGAGACCGAGTCGACCTAGATCAACACGGTCGCCACCTGCCCGCAGGTGTCTACACTGGTGTAGCCCTGAAATAGCCTGCTCATGCCACTGCTGGCAGCAGAGGCTCCCACTAGAGGGAGCTGTGGACAGCCCATCTCGAGGGTATTTGGGCCGATGTTGGCACCCTGGAACAGATGGGAGTATCCACATTTTACCGCACCACGTGACAAAAAATAAGAGCCTACTTTTCGAATGATGATTGTCAAGTTCGTTAATGTCCACTTCACAGCATGTCAGAATGTTGGAATTCGCATGACAAAAACCGGAGCAGTCATATTTTAAACATTGAACAAGCACCCTGGGCTAAAACCAGAGTTGATTTTGGTATATTATGTGAGGGCACAACGTACAGAAAAGTCCAAAAGTCCATTATGTAACTGCAAGCAGTGAGAAACACATCAATTATGTTTAAGGTCATTCCACGCTGCAACTCACATATTCCGTGTCATAACAAATAGCAATGGCTTAGAAATCAACTGGAGGTTGAGCGCTGAATGCTAGAAAACAATTAAATGCACAGGAGATGCGATGTGGATCCAAGATCGATATTTCTCAAACTCCCAGGCTCATACCTACAACCCAGCCTCGACTAAACTGACAGCCGCGTGCCGCCCACTCTGTCCGATTTATAACCGAGCAGAGGAGAATGTGCGGTGAATGGAGAGCTGGGATGCGAAGAGGCATCACGGATACAGAACCTTGAGAATATTTCCAAGATGTTGGACCACTAGTGCCTATAATGTTGGACAACCAGAAGTGCTTTGTGTTTAGTTTGTTGTCCTTCCCCCGTACCTCCGATAACCATGGTTGGATATGTATGGTGCGAAAGAAGTTCAACATACATACCTACATACACAAGGTACGCTCAGTGTAAAGTCAGCACGAAAAATAACAGGCAGCCTAACTAGCGTCCCTCGCAACACTGGGTCCCCTCCTCATGAATCAGCTTGGCACACAGCTCCTGGAAAAGGTGCTCGGGAATGCCGCTACCTTTGGAGCCATACATCTCGGGTGTTCTATTTCTTTACGTGATGACTAGACCCAGCTGACCTCACGGTCGCATGGCATCTGACTTGTCAGCTGCCAGTAGCTGGGTGGGAATTCTCTCCCAGCCTGCAAGTTTTTCAGTGCTTTAGAAACACCACTTCAGAATGTGTCACTGCACACGGAGTTATAAGCTCTGAATGCTGCTGCTGCTGTTCCTGAAGACACTGGGAGCAAACAAAAAGGGACGATTTTAGAAAATCCCTCAGCTACCAGGCTGCCACACACGGGCTGTGAAAATGTCAGCTTATTCTTTGCATCGTGTCGATTTTGTCACGCATCATTAAAGCTGGTGGTGGTGATGATGTAATGCCGCTGCTGAGTATATCCAGTTACTCGTACGCCCCCAATCACAACCAGGATTGGGCTTAGCTTGCTGTTTATCGGCTTCAGGCTCGCACTGCTTGTGAAGCAAATAACTCGGTTCACCGTATAATGGGGATCATATTTTTAACAGTTTAGCTTGAGACGTAAGAAAATGTGAACCTCTATGAGAGCCTTGGACAATCAGTGAAGTCAATCATTATCATCTTTGCTGGGCCCAAATTTGAAAATAAATTAAAATTCTTGTTTCTAGTTACAAGCATAAGAGCCTCAAACAGTGATGTTACTTTTTAAAACCAAATTTCAGCTTTCTTATCCTTCTGAAATATAGGAATTAATATCAGTCTTTCAGTAGCAATCGTCCATATATAATAGATCAGGATCTACATATTTTATACAAGTTCAGTGCTGACTGCCAAATTGAGGTGTAAATCCAGGAATCCGTGAGTTAAGTGAGCACTGTGAGTAATAACACATGCGAAATGCACTGACAATATTATGACATAGTATATCATGTATTTTAAATGCACTAGAATTTCGTTAAGTAGGGTGTAATGTTTATTACATGAACTGGAATACGCTGTGCAGTATGTAACGTACATTGGGGTGGAGTGAATAGAACACGGCACTGAACTCGGTCACCTGTCTTCGATTTCCTGCCAAGCTCACATCAGTGGCAAATAACTGAACTGGTTCTCCACCCCCACCTCTTAACTAACCCACACTGACCGTCGTGGTGAAGTATGGTCAAACAACCCTCACAACTGAAACGGAGTGGAGAGGCCTCATCCAGCAGTGTATTGACAAAAGGGCCCAAACATGTTATTGCTTTATAATGCATCGTGAAATGCACTAGAATACTGTTTGAAGTGAATAATATATAGGAAATTGATTACAACAGATGTAATATATATTATGTGCACATTATAAATGCAAGAGGACACCGTTGGGCAGCATTATATTTTCTGTGCCACATTTCTCGAGCCACCGTAAACACAGCTCGAGGCTCTGCAGTATGGACGCAGCCTCGGCGAGTGATAACGAGGTCCGTATCTGGGCAGAATTGCTCGCAGGCAATACTGGTCCCAGGGATTATTATGGCCATTAAGAGCTTCAATTCGTCCAAGTATTGATCATCTGACCTGTACAGCAGTGCTCGGGAGAAGCGTGCCGATCTGCAGGCCCGGGCCGGTGCAACTGTGGTGCTGAGCGATATGCCACATTAAAGCAGCTGCTAAGGTGCTTCCATCTCACGGGGAACTAATTTCTTTGAAGATATAGCCCTGCCGCTCTGAAGACTTCTTACGTGTTTATTGAATGCACCACCACAACCCGCATGTCTATGTGAAATCCACACACGTACGGGCAAGTCAGCACACCTTTGAAAAGTCGGGACGTTAAACCAAGCGCAGAGAAATAAGTTTCACGTTGATACACATACACACATGCTGTACAGAGTTACATGAAGACAAGGGAAGTCAACAACTCTTGAGCTTAAGGGAATTGTATTTTATTGTTATAATTTTTTCTATCTACGTGACTTTACCGAAAGAACCATAGAATATGAATTCCTGCAGTCACGAAAGTTTTAAGTCAAAATTCTACCAAACTACCATTAATATTAAATTTAATATCAAAGTTGTACAACAATAACATGAACAACCATCGGTTCATCCAGCGAATCCCTACCGACAACTCCCATCCGTTCATATGTAGTGACATACGAGGTGTCACTAGAGGGCAGCGGCAGTGACGAATGGTCCTGGAGGAGTGGTGGGGCATATCCCTGGCCACGGTGAGAGGGAGGGCGGGTGAGGACATGGCCCTTGAGGACACGTGACCAGACGAGGTGGAAGGGACTACCCCCCAAAGGGGGTGAGAGGGACACGTGATCGGGAGCCAGAACCCTCGAGAAGATTCTGGAATGGGGCGTGGCCAGGGGAGGAGCTCGCCCACGCCGGGGGGGGATAAAAGCCGGTGCGGAGAAGCAGGCGGGGTTGTCGTGGTTGCTGTCCCACGGAATGGAATTCGCCAGCCAAGTCCTCGGTCTTTGGGCATCAGACAAGCCGCCGAGAGCCGGGCAGAGTGTTAGCTGACCCAGCCGATTATATCGTGTTCCCGTGTGTGGTTATGTAGCTATCTGTGGTGGTCACCACCCTTAGTCGTTATCCCGTTGAGTGTCGACTTACCTGTTGTGTTAGTAAATAAAACGTGTTGCCTCCAGATTCAAGTGTGCGCCTCAATAGAACCCACGACTACACAGATAACAGCCAAGACAGCCCAAAAGAGGCTTGGCAAGTTTATCATCGACGAGTTTTTGCTTGACCCTCCCCACTGGTGTCACTCCAGTGATTAATTTAAATACAACGCAAGAGGCAATCATTCTGTTATATCAGTGAGTGCATCAAACTCATTAAGAGTCAATGCAATTTATATTTCAGTTTCACTTTTTTACATTGTTTCTAATGCCCCAGCACTATACATTTGATGTCATTCTATTTTTTAAGTTCCCCATAATGACCGTTTTGTGAACGGGGTTCTTCTGCTCTAAATGAAATGTAAACCCCTCCGCTTAAGCATCTGCCAAGTGCCTCTCATTGTTTCTGCTCCCCAAAGAGAGGGGCTCGCTTTATTAACTTGTGTGATGGAATATATTAACAGTTACCATTTCAAATTGATCAGAAGTGGAGGAGCACTGGAAGAAAGAGATTCTACTCACACAAGACAGAGATCCCCCATTTAGCCTGATCGACTGCTTGGCTAAGTGATGTTAGTGAGCACCTATTAAGGAAAGTATTGCAGATGTGTAATGAGGTGGAAAGACCAACTCCACGCATGCCTGGCCACTTTTGTCTCCCCACTGAATTGTGAACTCAATTTAGGCCAAATTGACCTCCGAGAAGCCCGGTCGAGATTTAGAGACCATGTCTTTGGTGTTGTTGTTCCCAGCCGGGTACTGAACCCAGGCGACTGCACGAGAAGCACAGTGATGTAGGACAATGCAGCCCTGGGCACTGTGGCTTCTTACAGGATTGCCACAGTATTATTTTCATGATAAGACATTAATTTTCACGATGTTATTGAATTTGTTATTTTATTTATATTTTGTCAGACCGATATTATTATCATGGAACTTATAATGCTGCCTATTGTGGTATCCACCATATCACGGCAATTTGGTTTATTGTCAAATTAATACTTCGGGGCCATCCATTTAGTACGTATGCAAAATCTGTCAATACCTGACCCCCCCCCCCTCCCTGTATGCACGTGAACCTTTTACACCCTCCTCCACCTGCGTACGTTCGCCTGACGCACCCCCCCCCCCCCCGAATCCTATTGAACGGCCGATATTTAATCCACGCAGAAACGATCAAGGATTAAGAATATTAACGTGTTTAAGCAAACAGTCCACAGCCGGACTATCTAACTCATTTGAAGGCCAATGTAGACAAATTATAGTCGAGGCTTCACCCCCCGCCCCTGTTTCCGATGTGTACATTGTCAGTAGACCCCCATACGCAAGCGTACACATTTGGGTTAACCACCCTCCCCCTCCATGCGTACATACTAAATGGATGGCCCCTTACTGAAAATAAAATGGTCGAAAATTTCTCGAACAGGAATCTCATATATTCAGTGAGGTTCTGCTGAATACACAAATAATTGTTATATATGCCACAAATAATAATGGCACTTTAATAAAAACAGCGAAAGGGTATGCAGTGGCATGGCCAGCTTCTAGAAATGCCGTTCCGAGTCCACTCAAGAGACGCTTACCCTGCGCAGCATCTGGCCACGCAGCAGTCATTTCAAATCACGCGACACCCAAGAATCGCAAAGCGCTGCCCAATTGATGCTGGGTGAGGTCACGCGAGAGCAGAGCGATACACAGCGCGACACACGCATTACGCGCCGGCCCGCTAGAGTGTCGCGGGCATCGCTCAATCAAATGGCTCGGAACACGAGTTGAATAAAGTGGCCTGCATCGCTGAGCACCTCGACGTAAAAGGTCGCTCGTTTGTTGGTCGTATCTCTCACGCAGAATCTCTCCCCCCCCACCCCCCCTTTCATTTCCCGTATTTTTTTGTTCCTCCTTCCCATCCCATCCTACTCCTGCGTGCCCTCTCTCAGCCTCGTCTGCACAGTGTCACGCAGGAGGCTGCGCTCCGGCATGACGCTGTGACTGCAAATGAGGCAATTTCCACGGAGGCCCTCGGTTCTCAGAGATGAGCGCTCCCCGCCATCGAGGAAATACGGCCGCAGTGTGCCACGTTGTGCCACGCTGTTCGAAGACTGGTGTGGGGTGGGCGATGGGATGCCTCCATGTATAAGACAGTACACATGTGATAGGCAACTGCCCCTATGGTCTGTGTTTCTGTGAGCATGTGGAGATTATCAGGGAATGGCAGGGAAGTGGTAAGCACATCACACTGCTTGGCTATGTTCAACCGCAGTGGCGAGCTGAATTTGTCCTGTGTCTCCTGAGTATGTAGAATGTATACATTTCAGAACTGGGAAGACAAAAGTGGCCACCTCAACCCAGTCAATGCCATGCCAGCCTTAATGCGTGCTCAAAACCAGGCCTTCGCCCTTCAGTCTATCTGCAAGGCGAAACAGGGAATATTTGTATTTGCATAATTAAATTGCGTGGAAATGGAACCATTGTGGAATATCTCTGCCATTAAGGTCACAGCTTGCCAGTTGGAATGGCAATTCGGGAAAAGACCACCTTCACTTCTGCCACTGATTATTCTAAACGGACTTTTACCCGAGGCAATGCATTCATTTACTTTGTAGCCCAGACAAGCCTCACTGAGTGTCAAGACTCCTGTAATGAGATATTTGGCCAATTCATTTTGTGTAAAAGTAACCGGAGTACCCAGAGAAGTCCGACAAATGCGAGAAGTCGGCACCGAAAGAGTGCGGTGCTGGCGCAAACCTGTTGTACCGCCCTTTGTATGCAAGAGTTAGTGGATCGTATAGATTTGTGAAAAGCTCATATCTAATGGGCTGCGAGGCTGCCATGGAAATGACAGTACAGCAAGTGAGTTTGTGAATCCATCAATTCTCTTCCACATGCAAATCTCTCCTTATAAAATATAAACATCCAAACCGCAGCACCTTCTTGAATAAGTTGAGATTCAATTAAGCTTTCCTGGCTAGACTATTTGCTATGCTGTCCCACAGAGGCACACAGTCGCTCCACACGTCGATGCCTCTTGCACAAGTAGACTTCCTCTGTATGGGCTACTAACTCAACCACATTACATTTAAGACATTCGTTGTCATACCCAGGATAAATTTCCCAACATATAACTACGTATCATTTCATTAACTCTACACCCATGTCATTGGCTCAGGGGGGCGAAGCGGCACAGTGAGTGGATAAGGCACTTCGCTATGCCACCGGCTACCCGAGTTTCATTCCTGGCCGACATCGGCAGCAACTGCCATCGCAACGGCTCCGACCATACCTGGCCAACGTGAAGTATGGTGAAACCAAGCCCCTGTGACCGACATGGCGTGGACAGGTCTGTATGCAGCAGTGGACCGACAGGGTCTGTAGATTGAGATTGTTTTTAACAACATCTCATGATTGTTCCTTCCTTTTTAATGGAACCCTCCCAAAGTAATCTCCTTAAAATGGCGAGCGTATTTCACCAATCTGTCAGCATGACGTACTATACTTATACACTGGGCTGTGAGCTTAAAATAAAATGGTTGTACTTAAAAAATAACAGAATGATTTGTTATTACGTAATTATATTATTTATTTAACAGAAAAAAGTGTAAATCGTTGTCTAGATCATGAGCGGATTAATTTTCCTCCAGGGGGTATTTATTTTTGTATCCATCCTATTGATTCCCTTAATCTTTTTAAAACTGGAACAACACTTCTTGCCTTAAAAACAACTAATTCGGAAACCAGGAACTGGAAAGCAGTCATGCAGTCAATCGCCTTGGCTTGGTTGAGACCACAGCTCCCCTCTGCAGTAACAATCCTCAGGATAAATGCAAAAGATACAGAAAGTAACGTGATGATGCCATGTTTGATTTTTCCCCGTAAGAAGCACTTAGTAAATTATTGTGACTGCTCATATGCGCGTGCACACAAAGGAATGTGTTTTTTGTCAAAAACGTCACCACGCATTGCAAGCGTCAAGATAATTGGCGACACTGTACCACATTTTAATCTGTCAATTCACATATTTCTCATCTACGTAAACTTCTTTGGAGATAAAAAAAAATCTACCCCTATTTTGAAGATGCATATACAACATGACAGTACAATTAAAATGTGTTTACACGCTATATTTAAATATAATTATCACCTCATTTATATATAAAAAAAAAATCAATGCCTTTACGCTTTTAAAGCTGTTAGCACTGCTCCTCAGGGTGTGTGCAAAGTACAATATGAATACATCCAAAGAGAATAAATTCATTTTTGGGGGTGGGGGGAGAAAATAAATCACTGACATACTCAATTTAACATTTATCTCCAGAGCTATGAATAACCGTGTCAATGTATGTAAATTAAATTGTTACATCGTCCAATATAAATTACGTCGCATCATCATTCATATTTCTCCTTCTTTCATCGTGACCGAGCTACACCGAAGTCATGGGGCATGCGCAATATCAACCGTTTGAATATATTTTATGTTTAAAACCTGTCTGCTATTCAGTTAACTGGAATATTATCTATATTTATTACAAACCGCCAGGTCAACTAACGATTGCAAAATCGTCTCGTGAGTAAAAAATGCAAGTACTGTATGTGGGCCAATGTAGCCTATCATCCCTCTGTGGTCAATAAAATAAGCACCACCTTCTGGGAAGTAAACACCATGACTTGTATGTATGTATATTGAACTTCTTTCGCACCCTACGTAGCCAACCATGCTAATCGGAGGTGCGGGGGGAAGGACAATAAACTAAACATGAAAAGCAGTTGTACAGAAATGAGTTTTAAATCGAGAATCAGTTTCCCATCTGTTGACTGCGGGACATCAGCGGCACGGCTCAGCTTCTGCAGTGGAAAAATTACTCGGCGCCTCCTAAGCAGGGCCAGGCTGGCTCGGCACAGCCCCTCGCGTCTCTGTGCGGTGGAGTCGAGGTCTCAGGTGTCCGACGGAGTGACAACGACGCAAAACCACAAACGCGGCATTATCCACCACTGGCTCAGGGCTGTAAAGAGAGATGTGAAGAGAGATGTCCATCAAGACGCTTTGGGTCCAATTCACACATTGGGGAATGATAATTTTCGCGTGGTTTTTCACACAAAATTTCACAATGTCTCTTTCACCAACCGTGAGGAAAAATTGCTGAGGTGATGCGTTTCCGCAGTTTTGTCAAGATGTCAATCTGGCCCCCTGACTATTCTCCACGGTTCCGCTTTTAACATGATAAATGACATCGAGTCTCATAGTAATAATTTGTTAAAGCTAACCTTTGCAGTTGTTCAGTTACCAAGTTATACATATGTTTAATTTAAATCAGTTTGTGTATCTGTTTGACTTTTTGATGAGGTTGTTTTACGATGCTCAGTGAGTTTAGTAAATGGAAAGTGTTTTTACATTAAATCAAAGCTGTTCATGAGTCACCTTCAAATATTCCGGTGTTTTGAAGGCATTACACGAGAAAGTGAAATCTCCAGCTACAAGTCACGCGTAGTACGTGACGTACTACGCGTGACTTTACCGAAAGAACCAAATAATATGAATTCCTGTAGTCACGAAAGTTTAAAGTAAAAGGTCACTCATTCTTAGTGCCCTCTTCTCAGTACTGAAGAAGGGCCATTAGCCTCCTAAATCTTTGTTCTGTTATCGGACATATAACAAAGGTGAGTGAGTCTGATGTTCAACGTTTGAAGTTGCTTTTCATGCACATATCATGATCAGCAATGGTCAATCCACTGTTTGACGAAGGCCTCCACAAACTCTCACC
This sequence comes from Lampetra planeri, assembly GCF_965212315.1. Taxonomy (NCBI): domain Eukaryota; kingdom Metazoa; phylum Chordata; class Hyperoartia; order Petromyzontiformes; family Petromyzontidae; genus Lampetra; species Lampetra planeri. The sequence goes on along the minus strand of NC_136125.1, from coordinate 13,416,890 downwards.
ATCTAGCATGGTTGCACCATGCAACAATCCGTCCAGCACCTGCACAGGAGCCGATTTCATCGCCCCATCTCCGCAGTTGCGACGCTTTCCAGTCATGCTGCCACTCCATCGGGAATCTCGACCATCGGCCATCGCAACGTGACCTTTGCACCCCCCGGGTTGTTTTCCTTCATGATCAATATCGGGGTGCAGTGGTGGCAAAATGTTAACTACCTCGCCTGGTATACAGGACGTCGTGGGTGACTTGTAGTTGGTAAAATAAAATAGAGTTTAAGAGTTTGAGTTTTTATTAGTATAAAAATTACGTCTCTAACTTGTGTTCTCTAATCCTTGTGCTTTCTAACCCAATGTATTGTCAAGCGAGGGCCTCTCTCTACTCTTCGTTGTGCACTTCTCAGGTGACTTGTGAAACGCGGAGCTCCAGTCTAATTCCAACAATCCACGGAGATATTAGGGGGTGGGAGGGTGGCACCTCCCCGCAGCCCATGTCATTCTCCGCGGATGATTGGAGCATAGATTTTTTAAATTCTTTTTACTGTAATTATCGGCATTTCTGGGCACCATTTCATTCTCGTTGACAAAAAAATACAGAATATAGACATGTTCTGCAAATGCATAGTGGATAACATACTGCAGAGCTGATTTCTACGGATTACTTGTTATGTGGGTGAATGAAAAATGAATTAAGTTTGAAAAAGTTGGTAATCTGGCATCAGAACATCAGAGTGTGCATGAGTTTTTGCATTTGTGTATTCCACACAGGCTGCATACACTCAAAGTAATCGATGCAAAGTAATGCACACGTACAACTTTAGCCGTGAGCAATTGATACACACGTGCAAACATACTAAACGTAACATTTTACTCATCCCAAACACACAGCCATGCACAAAAACACCTGCATGTCCAGGCACAGACTGGAACACAGGCCATTGAACCCCGCTGTGCTGCATTACATTTGCTCAAGGTATCGTGTTATATTTGTGAGTTATGAGGTGAATGCATTTAATTCCACCGAGCAAACTGACCTGTTGTCTGCAGTTGACATTAATACCCATACATCTTCTGATGGTACAAAAAACCCACACGCGTTTGCTACAGTGCATTAGAGACCTGCTGGGTTGAGTGTTATCCCAGTGAAAATGTTGTGGAAGGAGAGGATTTGGTTGGGTTTCGCTAGAAGCCTCCCACAAGCAGTGACTTTCACAGAAATCGACCACAGGGGACACATGCAACATGCTACTTGATAAAAAGAATAGGATTGCATTATTTTAATAATATCAATAGCAATACGGGACATTATTTACCGATTCAAGTTTGAGTCTCTCGACTCATTCTCAGGTAGGTCCACATGCGATAGCCACCGCAAGACGATGCCAACGGTACGGAATATCGACATCCAATGCGGTGGGTGGCAACACCGCAGAGTCTTGAGGGTTTTATCATTCATCAAAGACAGGTGCATTGAACGGCAACAAATTTGGCTCAGCCACATGTGGCTCTAATTCCAATCCCTCAACAACAGCTCCGGTGCAGGGAACTCGCAGGTTTTATGTGGGGCCATGCGCTGCACTGCTGCAATTCTTCTTGTTGAGAGGTCCTGCCATGCCCCAGCACTTGCACTTTCCTTATGGCTTAAGAGGCTCAGTACAAGCCAACGCTTAAACTGGCCCCATCGAAAGATAGGGGTCCCATGTGCTAACAAACTAATTAAAATTGCTCAAGCTGTTAAATGAAAAATACTGGAAAAAAAAACGTATAACCCAACCCTCCAACCCGTGACCTCCATCCCTTCTTCTCATACTGCCTGAGCAGCTTCATAGAGAAAAACTCAGCAAATTCGTCAATATCACAGGGACCTAAAGAGGAAATATTAATAAAAGTTGATGTTTCAGGCAATGGCCCTTCTGTCAACGCAGTATTACCAATTACAACAATATGTTTAACACGTAGGCTTTTGCGACCAATATCATCCATAATACAGTGACCAATATCATACATAATACAGCGACCAATATCATACATAATACAGACATATGCTTCATATAGAGAAGAATATAGCAATGTAATTTGGCCTAAAAATGAGAAATGTTCCAACATAGATATAAATCTCCAGGCAAATTAGTCCTCCAAAATGTCAATTACTGTAGACGAAGTTAGGGGGCATCATTTCTCTACCACCCAAAATGCCTTTCTTACAAGTCGGCCCAAGAATTTCGCTTAGTGACGCTGCGCAGACAGACATGGGCTGCTTGGTGCATTTGGTGATCATGCAGAGCAATGCTCGAGGATGCTAGCGAAGCACTCAACCCAAATTCAAACTGACGTGCAAGATGATCAATGAATTCAGGCCATCAATGTGTGTCATGGTAAAATTTGAGACAGATGCCATCCAGGAATCCACTCTACGTCCGTCCTTGAGTAAGAGGTACATAGATGACACGTTCGTCATCTGGCCACATGGCTGACCAGCTCTGAACCAATTCCTCAACCACATCAATTCCATACTTCCAGCCATCACATTCACCATGGAGGTGGAAAAATATGGAAAGTTACCATTCTTGGCTGTTTTAATCGAAAATAGACCAGATGACTCAATGGGACACTGTGTCTACAGGAAAGCCACCCATACCCGACTCCCACCACAATCCATCCCAGAAGAATTTCCTCCTCAAAACTCTACACCATAGAGCTCGATGTATTTCCAACCATCATCACCTAGCCAATGAACTGGAACACGTACACCAAGCTCTCAAGATGAATGGATATTCAGACTACACAATCCGTAAAGCTATCACCCCAACCGTTGCGAAGAACTGAGGACCCAATCAAAACCATCACCTTGCCATACATAGCAGGGGTCACCAAAAATATTTCCAAAATCATGAGCCAACACAAAATACAGGTTCGATTTAACACAGGACATAAAATTAGTGATCTGATCCCATCTGTGAAGGATGTGATCCCTGACATGCAATACCCCGGCGTCTACAATCTAAGCTGTGTCTGCGGCAGTAGTTACATTGGGGAAACTAAGCGACATGTCTCGGACCGTGCTCGTGAACATAAGGTAGATCTGAAACACGGTAGGACCAATACCTCGGCCGTGGCTGATCATTGTTTTAATGCGGTAAGCTCACACGAAATTGATTTCTCTAAGACGAAGGTACTTTGCAAACCCACTGGCTATCAACAAAGATTCGTTCATGAAGCCATCCATATTCATAGACACAGGCACAATTTCAATCCAGAAGATGGGTACAAACTTAGCAATCATTGGAAGGACGCTAATTAACCAGTTTAAATTATAACTAGCTGTGATGTTCCCATCCTACCACCTTCCGATGTTAGTTGTTATTTTCAGCTCTCTGCTTTTACATTAACAGGTTACATTTCTCACACCAACACAGCCGCTTCGCGCGCCGACGCGGCAGTGGCTCTGCGATCTTACATTAACATGCTAATCTCTCACATTAACATCACTAGCCCCGCCCACTTTGTTTATGACCCTTGGGCTACGCCCATTCTAAACCTTTAAAACAATCTGCTTCAGCAGCTTTCCTCGTTTCTCCTCCTGATGACGATCGCTTGTGTTGTGATCGAAACGTGGTAGTTTTTTATTTTTTATTCTTTTCTTTCAACCTATCTACGTGACTTTACCGAAAGACCCAAATTATATATATTTCTAGTCAATTATTTTTAAAAAAATCTGAAATGTGTTGCAGTACAATGTTGCATATCCGCTGTGACCAATTTACCACCCAAACCCAGTGGAGTATTTGTGCATGGTGGTGAAACGGTCATTTTCTATCAGTGTTCACATATCTAACCTTTTCACGTATCCGCCTGTACCCCAAGTCTCCATCGAGTAGGATAAGTGATAATGTGCTGAATGATGCTTTAAAGTGGGTTTGGCAGGGGAACGGTGATTTGGATGCAGGGTTTGTGGATCACACAGAGATGGAGGCATCATGTGAGCGTGACCCCAACTGCAGGCCTATGAGGTATCTGTAAGAGGAGGTGCAGCAAGTAGGTCACTGATATATGCGAGGATTATTATTCCTATATCATGAGTGTCGTTCTTCCAGATACTCCAGGTTCCTGCCATGTGTGCATATGTTAAGACGAAGTGGGCAAACATGCAAAGGGAGGAGCATGCTTAAAAACAAGGAGGCTTTCCCTGGCACATTAAGACTTACTTTGGACAAATTATGGTAAACATAGACAAATCAATCTTTGTACCTCTGCTAGAAACCCAGCCAGACACACCAGTCCTGCATCACATTTGTTCATATTGACAATAGGCACCATTAAGGCGTGTAGTTTACACAACTGCCCGGCGTATTTAATTGGATTCCCTTAAATGCAGGGTAGCTCCATTAAATTGCATTCAAACTGTTTACAAGGGTGCCATTTAAGCCATTGATTACTCTCCCACAGTAAATACAATTGAGATAGGCTCAAAACTGCAGTGTTCAGGGGATAATTGGTTCATCAGACATACAGGTGTCTTTTTTCAAATATACATGAACAATGTAACATTAATATTCTGACCAACATCAACCATTTGTTACAATTCACCGATTTGAATTGTCAATTAAAAGTTCCATCGATAAACACTGTGGTCACAAATATTGTTTGGGTTGGCCATGGAACAAAGATGGTCACTGCATAGCGCGCTTTCAGATGTGCCACTGCGGCCGTCTGGAACGCTCTTCCTTCCGATATTAGGAAGCCACTGGAGCTATGGATTTTAAATAATCTAGATTGAAAACTACATTTCTTTAGAACTGCTTTTTGTGTTTAGTTTGTTGTCCTACCCCCACACCTCCGATTAGTGTGGTTGGCTACATACGATGGGAAATAAGTTTAACATATATATCTTTGATGCCTCAGTTACATGGAAGGGTATTTATTGTGCGCTTTGAGCTCGGGTTATAATATCTGCCATGTTGAAGCAATTTAATTGCACATATTTAACACAGGCGACAATTGCCAAAAAACATTTAAATAACGTGGAAACTAATTACAGACAACTTTAGCAGGCTTTTCAAAATACGTTTAAATGCAATTTATCGAAAAGGGATATTATTTAATCTACACCAAACTTATTTTCCGAATAAATTTTCTGCCGTGAAATGTCTCCGTTCATATTTCCCGCGGCACGATATTTATGCCCTCAATGGGCTCTCTCATGGGCTTAATTAAAGGGCCATTGATTCATTCTTGAAAATATTTTAAATAATTGGTATTACAGCCATTATTTGTCATTAGAACACTAATATTATTATGATGTAAAATGTAAAAGCGTGCCCTTTTTAGGCGACACGTGGGGTTGTTCCATGTTCACTAACCACAGCTGACCATGTGGAATTAAGAAATATTCTCAGCATTAGATGTCCACATCTAATCAACTAAACTCATAGGAATCAACTCCGCAACACCACGACAATTGAAGAAACGCAACGAGAGTGATGTCTGTATATGCCAGGTAAAGTGCATTCCAAAGTGCACATTGTTTTCTAAGAGGCACGGAGAGCTAATGGGATTGTAATTAGCATATGAAGAGCAATCCCAGTCATTTGTGTTTAGCCATCAGTCCAATGCCTGGATGTGGAAAATCATAGGCAGTGGTTTAAGAAAAAGAAACATCATTAAATGGCTTAAACGGAACACTACTTTTGTTATCATTTGAAAAGAAATGTGATCCCAACAAGGAAGATAATGTAAAGCGGCTATTACTTGACAGCCCCGTAGCGTTGCGTAGGGCCGAAGGGAGCCGAGCCCCCCACCCCACCGTCCCAGCTGAAGGCTCAGCCCCCCGTCTAAGCTATTACAGTCAAGTCACAATATGTTGATATTCTTTGGGTCTTTCGTTAAAGTCACGTAGATAGGGTGAAAGAAAATAACCAAAGACTACGACGTTTCGATCACAACACAAGCGATCGTCGTGTGTTGCGATCGAAACGTCGTAGTGTTTTGTTATTTTTTTCAACCTATCTACGTGACTTTACCGAAAGACCCAAATAATATGAATTCCTGCAGTCACGAAAGCTTTAAGTCAAGTCACAATGATATTGGCCTAGGGATATCGTACGTGCAACGTCTGCAGATGCTTCTAAAGCTTCGACAAGTTCTCTCTCTATCCGTTTCATCTCTTTATCTCATCCTATTCTTTCTCTCACTCTCGATGCAGTCGTGTAGAGTTCCAGATGCGATTCGTGGATAGCCAAAATCGGGGATAGCGAGTTTGTGACTCACGAGGGAATACTGCAAAACGTCGTGCACACAGTTGGCAACATCCAGAACGGAATGCATGGCAAGCAAAAGCAGAGGACATCGTCACTCATTCTGATGAGCATTTCACATTTGTTTCAAATTTGCTTCGTATTGACGGTTCTGTCCCCTCACTGCCCCTCTCACCCCTTTATACAATACAGGGTTGCAGACAGGTCCTTGAAGGGTATCATGAAAATGTCCGCTATCTCATTCCTGGGCTATTGCCGCCTGGGTCTGCTATCTTAGCCAGCTCCGGAATGGACGGAACTCGCTTTTCTATCACTAGGGACACCACGTGGAGCCGTTTTTATGAAGACAGAATTGTTTAAAAGTGAAAGAAACAAAAATGATGCCGACTATTCCATTGGATTATTGGTTTAATGATGATGAACTATGATTAAAGCGCTGTTGTGCTGTCAAAGTCTGCAAAGGAAGTTGGGTTGTTAAATTTTACATTGTGCCCCCCTCCCCAGGCTGCATTGAACGGTCCCTTAACGCTATTCCTCATATTCTGTTTTCGTTGACCACATTAAGATCCCCAGTGAACATTCTGAGCTCAAAGAATGAATTGCAACCAGGTGGTGGTCTCCTAACTGTGTCCGGTATAAAATGACTTAACACTGCTCCTGTTGTCCCATCTGTGCCATTTCATGACATCAGTTACGTCGAATACACCTCAACAGACAGACTGCAACAAAGGCCCTTAGAATGACCGAGTTCACGTGTTTTTTTTACGTGCCATTCATGTGACAAGTTGGCATGGCCATAAGATGAATTCTCAAGACTCATCAAATCCTCCTCTGTAAGGTATAAAGAAACATGAACTGAAAAGCTGTTACTCTGGACGGTTCTGTGTGTAGGTGTTTCCTCCAACCTATCAGACCGATCATGTAACAGCTGCTCCAAACGAGATGTGGATTGTTGGAGAATTCACATTGTCATCAGCCACATTTAATCGGACTGCTGGATGAAGACCTCCCAAAGTTGTGGTTACCTTTCATGGTTTCTAACAATCCACCTAGCATCTGCACGCACACAAGCACATTTCATAGCTCCATCTCCTCAATAGAGACCCCTCTCTATCACGTTCTAGACTAAACCCCTTTCACCTCCGCAAGTATGATTTGACACATGTCAATCCATTCTCGTGACACGGCCACACAATTCGTCTGGGCCGTTTTGATGAATGCTTCTACCGTAAGATGGCATACACGGTTCAGAAGAAATGCTATATTACTAACCAAATTTTCCTGCGCTAATCACTTACTGTGTTAACGCTCATATCCATCACATGCATCGCTTCTCCAAATAACCAGAGATCCCTCCAGCTCTCACAGCCATACGTGAAGATGGGTCACTGTGGTTTCATATCTTGAAATATATCACAGGCAAAGATTTAGTATCAACCAATCTCCATGAATATACATGATCAAAATAGCAGAATTACATTAATTATTCTAATATAAACAATATCTCTACTACTATGACAATTAACACTATTGAAGCATTAGCAATATCAGTGGTCAGACTGCACATTGTAGCAATGTTGAAGTTGCTGTGTTGTTAGCACAAACAAAACAATATTGAACCAAGTAGGTTTGCATTTCTTTTTACTGTCAGTTCCTGCCGATGGCAAAGCACACTGCAACCATTTTTTTTAATTTTGTGATTAATGTGTAAACAGAAAGCCAGCACAAATCTTCTCAATAAAAAACAACTGCATAAAAAACACCACGACATTCATTGCCCTCAAGAATATCACTTGTAATTTGTAAAAGTGCTCATAAATTGGATGAACAATTAAAAAAACCCAATGCAGGACCCTGACGAAAAAATAGCCCTTGGACTGTGTGGTTTTCCAAGATAACCAAGTAATAAGAAGAAATATTTTATTTGTAAAATGGCTCATGTCGTTCTAGATTTGAAGCTTTCGTGACTGCAAGGAATCATATTCTTAGGTTTTTTCGGTAAAGTCACGTAGGTAAAAACATCAAAATTAATGAAAATAAAATAAAATAAAAACAAAAATCACGACGTTTCGGAGGCAACACAAGTCTCCGTCATCAGGTGGGACCGTCACAGCCGAATTAGCTGCATCAAGTGGCTCATGTATATGGCTCATGTCGGTTTGCTTAAATTCAACCCATTGGTGAAGTGAAATGGTCTCTCCCAGAGCGTTGAGCGGGAGTCCGTGTAACACTGGGAATTACAATGTGAAAATGAGAACGGATTGAAGAGCAGTGAGGCATTGTTATCCGTGGCGGTGAGGGTGCTTAGCGGTGTGCAAGCCGATGGCTCACCGAGTGTACGCAGCTGCGAGTCACAGCTATATCACACGGGCAGTTGAAAACGTCTTCGCAATATTTTCAATTCCTCGTGTGATACGGTTGTTTTTGTTCTCATGCGTTTTTGGTTTATTTTGCTATTTTGGTGGCCAAGGTCACCCTTGCAAATGAGACTCATCCTACTCTCTTTTTGAGTTCTTGCCTGGTTCAACAAAATAAACTTGAAAGATGAATTTGCATTTTTTGCAGGATGCACATTTTCGTTTTTCGCAGGTTGACGTCTTTTAATGATTTGGCAGTGACATGGCTAATGGTAGCGTAATTGCCACTTGTTCCAAAGGTTCATGGTTAGAATCTGGAAAGCCGCCCTTGTTTATTACTGCAGCTGTAATAACCATGGAAATATGCGCGGTCTGCCTCACAGATGTTAAATATCCCCTGGCATCATTTGAAATGAGTATCCCATTTTGTGCCAGGATCATCGTGCAATTTTTCAAATTAAAAAAAGTACCTGCAAATTACTCAATTGGGCCTATAAAAAGCAGCCATCGCCCCCCTACTGAGAGACCAGTGCCCCCGCAGGCAGATCAGGTGCCGAGTCACATTGTGCCGCCGCAGAGGGACAGCTGACGCTGGGGGTGTCGTTTGAATGTTTGAGATGAGATGTGGTGTGGGTGGCCTATCACGTGTAAAGTTTTCACGACGACGGTGCACACACGGCCGACTTCACCTTAAATTACACCGCAGGATCGTAAACGTCCACCGTAGTGCAGACGGGTGGCTCGTATATCGTGTCAGGTTAACACACCTGACAGTACTAACCAAGGCGGCCGTTGGGCTCAAGCCACGAGCCTTTGCAACAAGCAGCAATCGCATTGCCGCTCGGCCGCGTGATTGCCACGTGATTGCCACGTGCCACCCCTTGGTCAGGGCTCTGCAGGAGGAGCCTGGATTCAAGCGGTCATAGAAACACAGAATGGGGTTCCCATTTGACCTCTTTCTCAAATCTTTAAAGTGTTTATATTCCACTGCTGTTATGTTATGTTCCTGTATGTCTTTTGTTAAAATTATTTTAAAAACTCTGTATTTGGATCATCTAGCAGATCAGTCAAACCCCAGCGAATTTCCCATGAGGCGAAGATTTTCAGCGAGCAAATTTTTTTTTCAATAGGAAAAAAAACACAGCAGCTGCTCAAACCTGCACACAACGTCGTGGCTGCAAATTAACCGCTGTGCGTCATTCCGTAACAAGACCTTGATTAAAAAGGTCAGCCTGGCTTTAATCACGACCACCATAGAGTTCGAGCATGTCTCACTGGAGTCGCTGTGAAGCAGGGCAAGGCCACGGTGTGGAATTGTCGGTGCTGCCCGCTTTCAGTTATTTTTACAGGGAGACATCGGATTCAGTGGTGATCCCTCAACCGCTTAGCCAAGTAGGCAAAACCGATCCCATCTTGACTGATGGGATTTGGCTTGATGTGTGCAGCTCCTGGCTGTATGGATAAAGAATACTGGTCAGAAAAGTCACTCGTGAGAAGGCACAAGGTCCTTCTATATTTTATTTTTCGGGATAAGCCCTGACTCGAAACCTTTGCCTCCTGCAGTATGGCGAGCATAGATTAATTGACGGCGACTGTAGAACTTCACCGGAATGATGCGAGCGTGTAATGGGCCCCTAAAAAACGGATCATCACTGCACTCCAATGTAAAATGAACAGTTACGATCTTTATATCCTTGATACGGTAAACCATTTCAGTCGACACATTGTAAGCAGCTTGTGGGGCCCCGATCTATGCCATGAACACAAGTCTCTTGCACACTATTTTTCGGTCGAGTATGATAGAATTGCTGTGGTTTTTTTGCCATGGAAATAGTTCAATTTGGAGAAAAGAAAAAAAAACAATTTCAATTAAAATGGGAAAGAGATGTAACAAATATTATTATTCTCATAATGCAACGAAGCCCCTCTTATTGGTCTCACAATTGACGGGTGCTATGGGAGAGCACAAAAAATAACTCACGATACCCGTGTAGTCATCTGACTAAAAATGCGGATATTAGGAAAATGTTTTGCAACATCTGGGTCCCTCCATGAAAATAACACAAGCAAGAGGATGCATTGGGCGAAACTGGGTGAATTAGTAATGGATAAACACAATAATAGCACCAACTGCTACCCATTCCAGGCGACTCCTCTTATCCGTGAAACAAGTGGATCATCTTCATTACCACCAATGATTAATCCACTGTAACTTCTCACAATCCTGTGATGCAACAATCCAACTAGCACCTGCACGTGAGCTGATATCATTGCTCCATCTCCCCGGTTGACGTCCTCTAGGATGAATTCAGTCCCTGGGCGGCCACTGTATGGTCATTATTCTTGACCATCAGCCCACATCCCTTCGAGTGACGTGTCTTTCCGAAGCCCACTTACTTATCTTAACAGTTTGAAGGATGTCAATAACTAGATTCGAGGCTTTCGTGACTGCAGGAATTACTCTTTGGTTCTTTCGGTAAAGTCACGAAGAAATCAATTAAATTAAATAATAATAGAATACAACGTTTTGATCAGGCTATGTGTTAACTGTGTGCTAACCGACTCACTGTGTTGCATTGCATTACACTTCCTAATTTGACTAAATTTGCTTTCTACCGTGCTTGTTAATAAGTCCTTTCCACGCAACGCTCCGTGCTTGTTTGTGTAGAAGTCCAGTGTCCAGCTCGTCCGTCCCCTATGGGCAGAAATTCCACTCAACTCCCCCTCTGCCCCCCCCCCTCTCTCTATTTAAGGCCTCGACACAGAGACGTTGTCTTTCTGTGTGCCTGTGTGTGTCTCTCTCTGTGTGCCTGTGTGTGTCTCTCTCTGTTTGTCTCTGTGTAAGTCGCTCTGCTTGTGTGTCTGTCTGTGTGTCTCCGTGTCTATGTTTGGTCTCTCTCTCAAATTTAGCAATCTTTGGCAGAACGTAATCAACCAGGAGGGGTGTTGACTGTTGTGTTGGCCGACTCTCTGTGTTGTGTTGCATTATATTTCCAAGTTTACTATGTTTGTTTTCTCATTCATTTGTACCTGATGATGGTTGCTTGTGTTGCAATCGAAACGTTGTATTCTACTACTATTTTATGTTATTTCTTTCTACGTGACTTTACCGAAAGAACCAAAGAGAGATGTCAATAACTTGTGTGTGTAAATTACATCATACCTCACTTAACATTTAGAACATGCATTACAGAAATAATCCATCTACTAATTATATATACTTTTGGGGAACAATTAAAGCCATGGAGAGAGTCATGGGTACCAAGGCCACAGGAACAAAGACAAATTTCCCTGCACTCCGCATGAACCTTGACCTCTCATCCCAGTGTGCAGTCCGTAACTGCTTTTCAAAAAGCCACTGATACAGGTCGTCCCGTATTGGGTTGGTGGACGGCACAAACCACATTTTCTTTATCCTCCGACGACCCAGATGACCTCTTTGGCTTCGATATCCTAGAGCCAGAGACCCAATGAATGATGCATTTCCAATGCGTTATCTCCTGTTCGATGCTGTAGCCATCCATTCGCTGCTTCCTCGGTCACCTTGTTAGTGCCATGCCGATGGCTTTTTTGAGACAATGTTCCTCACTTCTGCACACGTGCCCAGAATACTTCACTTGAATGTAAATTTGTCACTTGACCAATTTAGTAATTTTGCGGTGCGTCATTGTGCGAATGAGCTCACGTATAGAACGTCAACCAAAAGGACTCATTTGATTGGTAACCCATTTGGTGCTAATCCATTTGTTTTGCAACCTCCTTTGTAGATCGCTCCAAAACCACATTTCACTTGTTTTCATCTTTCACATTTGCTGTCCATCTGTCTTTTCTCTAAATATTGACAAACTAAATGTGAAAGTGGGATTTTATTTACCCTGCCCAAACTTCACCACCGTTTCCTATCACTATATTTCCCCTCCTTTATTCTGCAGTAAGCTGCTATTCATTATTTCATGAGACAGTTTCAAATATTTACCCTGTTTCTCTTGCGTGTCTCTCAAGCATCATGGCTTCTCTGTTATCAAATGGTCTTTGCACACTTTATTTTGTCATAAATGCCATGACAATACAAACACACGATATATGTCACTATTATTAAGCAATGTTTCAATTGAGTGTAATGCTACATGGGAGGATCATTGCCAGTCGCGAGTATGGGTATCATTTGTACCGTCGCGCGACCCCGCTGATGCTACTGTGATTTACTTGGCATCAAAACGTGACGTTGGCAGGTTCGGTTAATGAACAGTTGTGGAGCGGTGGCTAAACAGCGCATAGGTCAAGGTGATGACCATGCCAGTTTAAGTAACAAAGAGGTGTGAGCCACAGTGACAGCAGGCGACTGGTTATGCAGAGCCCTGACCAGGCTAATACACTGAGATATACGAGCCAAAGCGATTGTGTGCAACAATTAATTCAAAGTGCGGGCCACATTAATAAAGACAGGCATGAGCTGCGGGGATAACAGCTGATGTTTAATTCAGCACTGGGACAAATCGGTGACAAGGGAACATGAGGCCTGTGAGTGGAAGTGTGGCATTCAGAATTGCTAGGCCCAATGCTTATATTATATGATCAGTCTAACGCAAGTAGCCCTCCGCTGTGCGTTCAGGTCTGAGTGCTTGCTGTCCGTCACGTCTGTCATTTCACTCCACATGCTGGAAGCAATTCAGTTCATGAAGAAATGCTCCCACGATTGCAGCAGAAATGTCGGACATCGTGCCGACCAACACGTGGTACAACCGGAACAGCACGTCGGCAGAGCTGTACAGCCGCAAAAAACGTAGCCGTTGTAACGTAGTGTGTATAGTTAGGTAAGAGTGTTGATGGTGTTTCTTATTGATCAGCATTGACTTGAAATGTTTGACTTTGTTAAGTCCACAATTCTCATACGGGACGACTCGTGAAACCAGAGAAGATCAATGGCTTCACCGTTACCAGCTTCCACTGTGCAATAAACCCACGTTGACTGTCGTGGAGGCAGCAGAAACTTCGGGTGCGTGGAAATTAGTTTTGAATTGCCACGAATTGCAGCCAGCTGTCATCGGCATCTGATTCTCATGTGCTTTGTTATCAGGGAACACCAAAAACAAATTTAAACAGCAATGCGGATAGAGAAAAATGCGAAGGCTCGTCAGCGAGGGTAACGTCGGCAGCATCAATCGAGGTGGGGCGTGTCGATGATGCAATTCTGTGGCGGGTTTCATTTTAATGCACCCCTAGTCGCAAACACACACACATGTACAAAGGCAAGAGATGATATGAAGGAATACAAACGCAACCGCACGCTTACAGCACTGCGCGTGCAGAGGGGACGTGATACTTGACGTGACCTCAGCACTAAACGCTCAACACGTGCGCACCGAGCGACAGCCTTCCGCCTCCAACGCGGTTACAACATTTGCCTCACACCGATACCTAATTTACATTTAAATTGAGTCTTCAGCGGAATACAATAGATACCCCTAATTTGCGTAAATGACTCGATTGGCGACATTGGAAATCCCCAATTTGCATAATTGGCTTCTGTGGGAAAACAAAAGAAAGCCACTTGGAGTGCCCCCCCCCCTCTTCAAAAGTTCAATTCAACATACCACGTCGCCACTTCTCATCTGGCACGGCGTCCGTCCGTTTGGGCTCAACATCGTCATCATCACCTGAAGCAGAGGGGGGGGGGGGGGCGCGTTTCCCCTCGCACCTTTTTGGCGAGTTCGCCAATTAAGTGTCGACAACACCCGCACTCATCATGCGCCGTTAATTAACAACGGGAGATTCGTCTTTGACCCGGCGCGCTTCACGCACCATGACCACCCCCTCCTCCTCCTGGCGACTCGGTCGGTGCTACGGTGCGTGAGAGGGCGCCGAGGCAGGGCAGAGAGATGGAGCGTGCAATGCCCTTTTCCCTGACGCCGCCTCGCAAATTGAGTTGGGCTGAGAATGTAATTTATACGGCGAGGACCGTGGGCTGCCTTTCTTTATCTCCTGCGCTAAACAACCCCTCCATTCATTCTGCACGGCGCAGCCTCCGCGGTGTTCGTAGGAGCAGAAAACGCGACGAAATAAGCGCGCCGGGTTTCTTTTGAAGTTAAAATTTCTTCCGATGTTTTTTTCTTTCTAATATGGTGTATTGCTCAGATTTCGTCGCTTTATTATATAAAAATTAGTATTCTGGAGTTGTGTAATGAGGCAAAGAAATGTGTATTTTCTGTAACTTCTCCAATCAGCAGAGACATTTCATTAAACCGGGCAAGGGCCAGGGGTATGATGGCAAAACTAGACGGTTCTCACCGATAAACATTTGGCAGTTCAACAGCATTGTTTCAAGCAAGCGTGTTTCTGCTGATGAGACACTGCATGGCGAAACTGGTCCCAAGTTTGCTTGTGTTGAACCAACACTGCTGAAATTATGCACTCCCAGACACGTAAAGGCGGCGTATTGTCGACGTATTTATTGTCATTGGTCTCTAGGTGTCACTTCAACCGGCTTCTCTGTCTGAACACCAGATGGTGCTCGTTCATGCCATGCAAACATTCCTCTCTCTGCCTTCGTTCCTGATGCACTCTGGTTTATAAACTAGGGAACTCTCGATTAAGTAAAAAAACATGATTTTAACAATTTGGTTTAAACAGTCACTCGTCACTCCATTGAAGCCATCAATCTCGATTGTTCACATGAGGATGTGAATCCAGTATCCAGTGGCGCTGGCTCGGCAGCTATGGGTGTGTCCTCTGATGCCCCCTTCTCTCTCATCTATTGCGGCACAATAGATTTAAGTACAATGCAGCAGATTCTAAAATGTCACCATTTTTCACCAAAGAAAACAACTATTCTAAACCTTAATCTACATTAGACAGTAATAAGGTGTCCAACTATAATACATATAACCTATGGTCCAATGTTTCTGTATTCACATGCTCAGAATAAATACGTAACTTTATCGCTATACATGCTGGTTTTGAAGCAGTTTTTTTCTTCATTAATTGGCTTCCGCCACTTAACGACGCTCACAGTAGGACATGCCAACACGTACACAAGCGCTGAACCGATCCAATCGAGTTCCAGATCCAGGCCCCCGGTCTCACCTCTTACTGAACCACATGCTCAGGGACAGGCCAGCCTGCGCACCCAACATATGGGCACTCGTACCTAGGCCCTAGTGATGTTCTTGGGCTGTTCCTGGGAAGCTGCTGGGCTGCTGATACTGTGCCAGAAGACAACTGGAGTTCCCAGTCCTCTTACCCATGGCCGAGCGGTGGCACGTTTTTTTACCGCTTGTTGCAGAGTTTCGTGGTGTGAGCCCAGGGGCTGCACTGGTTAATTGCTGCGGGCGTATTAACCAACACGATGCCGCTTCACAGAAGTCGCAGGGAATCCCGTGGCGTTATTTGCAAAAAGATAGGTCATGTGTCTGTGTGTGCTGGCATCACAGTCCAAGTTCGACAAATTGTCAAATTTACCTGCAAATTACTAATTGGGTAAAAACCACAAAGTAACATCGCCCCCCGACTGGAAGACTCAATCCATTTATAAAAACATTGGGCTGTTGCGATAGCCTTGTGCAGAACGAATGGCGCAAATACCACAATTTAAAAAATAACATCCCAATGCTGTTAGGTAATCTATTTGCTATTTTTATTGCCGTTGCAATTTGTTACTTTTTCCAAGATAAAAGTACAAACGTTCACATGCAAAGTCGAAGGTTTTGTTGGATTTTTACGTTTTACGTCGCATTCCATGCAACGAGAAGCAATGTAAACCAAATAATCCGTTTGTATTATTCACGTTGGCTGCCCAGGAAGGTCCCACGTGCAAAGTGTTTCCCAGTGTTTGTTTGAGAATGTTTAATAAAAAAAAGTGACAAGACATAACATTCAATTTTCTCTGGCTTTGTGCCTTCCGGGAAATTAAATCAACAAAACAGCCAGCACAGCCTACACGTCCCCATTTGTCAATAAAATGTGTTCAATGTCAACTTTTTGTACTACAAGCCGATGAAATGTTTCACCAGTGGCTGGAATAAATTTGGAAGTTGCTATATCCTCCAAGGCTTTTACGGATAAGCTCACTTTGGTAAAAGCAGAAGAGCTCACACAGGCCATGTGTTTACAGAGTGGGCTGAACTGTTCACTGACCATCACCGTCATCATTACCGCTATGTGTATGGTGTTTCTCTGAAATAACGGCGAGCAGAAATGTATCTATAAAACATGATTAACTTACCACACAGGACCAATTTCACACAGTAGTGCTGAGTTAATCAAAGACAGAAATATTTATAGAAGCTGAGTTGATCCTCACTCTCAACCGTCCAATTGCTAGCCATGTAATCTAACCACTGTGCCACTTGGTCCGATGGGCCAATACTTTTCATACCATACGCAGAGCTTATAGAATAAATACAGCATAATCCTATTCAGCTACGATCTAGGCACTGCTGGATGAAGGCCTCCCCAAGCCATTGCTATTCAACCTGTTCCTGCACACGAGTGGATTTCATCACCCCATCTTCTCCGGTGGACATCTTCCCAGGCGCGTTCCCTCCTTTGGCTGCCACATAGAGGAAGCGCACACCACCACGACAGTATTCCCCGGATTATAAAACATCCCACAAAGAAAGACACCCAAAACTCAAACTTTATATAAGGTCTTGTCACACACACACCAAACGCATTATAATAATTTCCATTTGTTAGGCACATTTCATCCGAAGACCCCAATGTGCCGTGAATGGAAAGCAGGAAATAAACAGAACCTGCAGGGAGTAAAGGCCAGTTTAAATTAGTCCGTGGCAAGGTAAGGTAAAAGGTAAAAACAACGAGCCTACCTTTACCCTACCTTTTACCTTATTACAATACAATCATTCTACCCTTACCTTTTACCCTTTAGCAAGGTAAAAGGAAAAAAGCAACCAGCCTACCTTTATCCTTACTCCATTCAAATTACCCGATTACAGGGTAATTACCAGGGAACTAGACATGAAAAAGGTTTATAACAGGTAAATGCGAGGTAGAGCGCTTTATTCGTATAGAATACGATCGAATCAGGCGTTGAGGCTGTCGATGACACCATCCTCCGTAACCTCCGCGTCCCAGTCGTCTTGGTCGATGACGATCTCATCAACAACCTGATCAAGTTCGTCATTGCTGTCGTCCTTGGACGAATGATGGGCAATAAGATCCTGCGCCGCTCGGGCCCGGTTGGACAGGACCTTCAGGCAGCCGGCCGCGAGCGCAAGCACATGGATTGGATGAAGAGTGTGGACGACAGCGACTGGCGAATGCACGTGAAGGCCATCTTGTAGTGGGCAGGAAGCAGCTCTTTGCGGGGAGACCGCCACTGCATTACGTCAATGAAGGCGCTGGCGGCCGTGACGCCCGTGCTCAGAAAACGATGGAGCTGCCGACGTTGCTGAATAGGGTGCTGAACAGCGACCCCTCCTCCATATGGGCAGCGACTGCCGTCGGCGGGATCGCGAGCACGTCCGAATAGCGATGCTGCAGGACAGAGCGGATCGTGGCCTTCAGTGTAGCCAGCTTATCTTGGTCTGACGTTTTCGGCAGCTGTGGATTCAAGTAGGATGCCACAATGGCGGGTTTCTGAACCAGCAAGTCGTGGTACCGCACCAGCTCGACCTTGCTGCACCTGATATTGACGAGCACCTCGCGCAGTTCGGCGTTGGTCGACTTGATCACCTTGAGAACTTGGACGACGCCGATCTGGACCGAATGATCCACGCAGCGAATATGGTAGCAAGCCCGCAACTGCTCAAAGCCGGAGTCCGCATTGACCAGGGCGAACAACGTCGACAGCACTGATCGCATCGGAGCCATTGTCGCTGGTGACAGCGAGCAGCTTGGTCAAGACATTGTGCCCGAGGCTTTGGAGGTGCTCAAACAGAGCGGTGCCAATGCGCTTGCCGACACCCCTTCTGGACTGCAACATCGAGGATCGTCGGCAGCATGGATCTCGACGCACCAGATTTGGTGTCGATCCAGTGCACCGTGATCATCCAAAATCCTTTCAGGTTGCGGTTTGACCACTTGTCGATGGTGAGCAAGATGGCGACGTCCCGACAATGGGCAGCATGATGGCATGATGCTCGACAATCCTGCGAATGGCGGTGCAGGTCGACGGGCCCTCGTATCCCTGCGTCAATGTGTGGACCAAGGTCTTGAACTTGTCACCGCGTTCTCAAACTTTACCAGGAGGAGATCCGGGATTGCTGGCCGGCTCCGCGTTTGCTGCATTAGGCGGCTCGACGACGCCGACGTCCCGACCTCGCTGCCTGGGGCGAGCACGTTGTGCTTCTTGAAGTGGGCTTCCCACCCCGACGCGTTCGTGTGGGAGGAAAACCACTTGCGGCAGTGCGTGCCTTGCTGTACATGAGGATCACCCTCCATCCAATAGTGCGTGTGCTCCCACGGGAACGCATGCCGCTGCCTCTTTCGATTGCTGTTCGCAGCGACCCAGAAAATGCCGTTGCTGGCATCCTCGACCTCGTCCTCTACCTCAAGAATGTGGTCCGTCTCCATCTGGTCCGACATCAATGATTCCAATTAAAAATGGAGGCCACTGACTGCGCCACGGAGCTTTTAGAGAGCAGTAAACAAGGTATTTAGCGGGTAATACTTCGCGCTACCTTTACCCTACCGGGTAATTCTTCCGCGCTACCTTTACCCTACCCTCTACCTTACCCCTTGGCATGGTCGATACCTTTACCCTTTACCTTTACCCTTTTACCCGGTAAAAAGGGTAAATTACCTTACCTTGCCGAGGCCTAGTTTAAATAGGCGAGTTTTAAAGACAGACTTACTGTTAACGATTCTGACTGTCTTACCGAAGGCAAAGCGTTCCATAGTCTAGGAGCTGCACTGGCCAAAGCCTGATCACCCCTGCAGGAACACAGCATTGACCTCGAAGTACAGATGTAATGACAACAGAGCCTGCATGCGGTGTGAGGAAGGTAATGACAGGGGTATTAGTTATGAGTGCAAAGGGACTGGTGGCTACGGGAATGTTTGAGAAGGGAGCGTGGTCAGGTGACGCAAGAGGACGGTAGAGTCAGCGAGAATAATCGAGAAGGGGGGCGTGGCGTCGATTGGGATAGAAGGGAGATGCGTGGGAGACTCGGAGCTGTTCTGTGGGATCTCCGCCTGATGTCAAGTGAACGCGTCTTCAGTAAAGTGCCATCTCAAGAGAAGTGTGCCAAGCCGTCGTTGCACATAGATGAAGGTGATCGGAAGATCTCGGGCACCTCGTTGGGGAGTAAAAATTGATCAGTTTCTGCAGATAGTGGGGCTAATGCATTGAGCGCCTTGTAAGTCAGCAGCATGATATTATAATCCACTTAAAACCTGATTGGGAACCAGTGCAAAGACAAGAGAGCAGGTGTGATGTGCTCGCAAAAAGGTGTGCATGTAAGGACTCTAGCAGCTGCATTCTGAACGAGCTGGAGTCTAATCTTGATTTGAAGCTTTCGTGGCAGCAGGAATCCATACTCTTTGGTTCTTTCGGTAAAGTCACGTAGGTATGAAATAAAATTAAATAAATCACGACGTTTCGGGTGCAACACAAGCGTCCATCATCAGGTGGGAAAGCATGGTCTGCTGCTGATGCAAACTGCTGCAGTCTACCCAGCACCTTATTCGGAATCCTCAACAGTAACGCGTTGCAGTAATCAAGTTGGAGAACACAAAAGCATGGACCAGTTTCTCTCAGTCATTAGGTGACAGGAATCGATGCAGGCGGGCAATATTTCTCAAGTGGAAGAACAAAGTTCTAATCACCCAAGATACGTGCAGCTCAAGAGTACAGGGACTGGTAAAATTAAAAGACACACCTCCAACTTTTTCTTTAAAACAGAGGGGGGGAGTGCGTCTTGTTATTCTGACAACATAGGACCAAAAAAATGTACAAATTCCCCCCACCGCCATCAAACAGCACTGCAGCATCCCTGCTTGCTCCGTAGATTTCCATCCCAGCGCGCTGGCTCGCATCATGGAGGCGCAGCGGGCTCCCGCAGCGCGAGCCTTGGCCAGGTGCCTCCATTGTGTTTCCCGTTGCCTAGTGATGACGCGCAGACCATTCTGCCGCATAATTACATTCTGCGGATAAACTAAATGTCAACCGTTGACGATGCACGCCGTGATCCACATGGCAGAGCGGTGTCTGGAACAACTGCTCGACTGACATTTCTCCTGCCGAGAGCGCCACGGAGCTTTTCGGGTTTAGCTGTTGATGAGCCACCCCCAAACGCCACCAGTCGGGTCCCGTCCACTGAAATTGAGGTTTAGCTTTTCAGAATCTTGTTCTGTAGAAGGTAAAGGTGCATCCCTGAAATTCCTTGCTCATGCCACTACGACTGGAAGATGGGTCACCGAGAGGGAATTTGGCCTACTTTCCCACGCTGTCAAAACGTCTTGGGAAGAAATGGGAGTGCCCACACTTTACTCCATCCCATGGGACCTGTTGATCAACGACGAACTGTGGCATACACATTTATACTGCCGAGTGGTCAGAGTTTGCAGGGATTTAAGAAAGTTGCCCGTCATCTCAACTGCTGCACCAGGATATTGAATCGGACTGCGCAGTGATAACCATTGCACAAGCAGCATCCCTGTACAAGCAGTTACTTGTTTGTGGTACGGGGTGGCTGGGTGAACCTGGAGTTGGCGAGGGTGCCGCCGTGTTGGTGTCTTCCTACCGCATAGTGGCCATGTGACCTCTGGGCCAATGACAGTGACCCTGCATCAACAGTACGTGCATGCAGTCGGCATCATCAGGCATGCAAGGGGTTTTCAGTGGGCAGCATGCAAGGGCGGCAATGATCTCTTTTAAATGTCAACCAACCTCTTTTAAAAGAGGTCATTGCTGAAAAGGCCAAAAAAGTTATTTTAGTCAATCAAATACAATGACCAATCGTTCGAGCTCTTTATTACAGAGATAACCAAATTTAAATTTTCCTCGTAGCAATCATTAGTGACAGAACACATCACTGGTGCCCTTCATGGTCAGTGTATTCACAAAAGGCAGTGATTTTCACCGCGGTGAATAGAGCCCACGGCTCCACTGTGCCAAGCCATGGCCGAGTAGACTCGCCAGCACCCCACAGATGGATTAAAGATGCACGTCACCTCCAACCCGGCTCAAGTCTGCTTATTTAAATGTAAATTCCCAAGGGCAGCCGTTTGGCCACCATTGCGGCAAATCCTATTCATTTGGGATATTGCCGGATGGAAATTTTTATTGCATCCCCTTCTATTGAGGGAGCGACAGTCTCAGGCATGTACTGGGGGTTGAGCACTGCGGCCAATGCATCTTCTCGGAACCCTGACAGGTAATAACTCAAAAAACGACTCGCAATAAAAAGGCCAAAATTTTCCACGCAATTTCTGTCGACTCTGATGCGCGTCCGAACACGCAGCAATTTTCTGCCAAATCTGTCAAGCGAGCGGCAGCCGATAACCTTAATCTCCCCCAAAAAACCTGTCCATTTAACAGATTTCTGTGTGCTTCCACATCCGCGATCAACATTTATCCAAAACGTATTTAGCTTGTACTTTGAGGGCCACGTGTAGTTTTTGGTTTCAAGTCAGTGTCAAAGGGTTGAGTTCTTTATTGTTAGCAGCCGTGAGCCAGAGGTGCCCCATCCTCATATTGGGGACCAACTCTCCGTAGGACAGCAATCGATGACTTCCCACAAAGCGGCATTCATTTTATGGACCATGGTGGGATGATGCGAGAAGGATTCCTGACCAGGATATGAACATTATTTAAAAGCAACAAAAGAGATCAAAATAGAGCCATTTCAATTTAGTTACAAAAGCACAACTCTGAATTGGAAATAAATAATGGTCCGTTTCACCATTAAGTAGCATTCAGGTCCATCAGCTGATGGAACAAAACATCCTATGGCACTAGTAGACCGATCTTCCAAGTAGTATTTGTTTAAACAGAAAAGCTCAAGGCTTGTTTTCATTTTATGGGTAGGGTGTGCCCTTTGAAACAAACACGGCTGGCTTTCTTGGTCAAATAATAATATCGTAGTGTGGACAGTTCAGCGCAGTCCAACAAAGCTGTACAACACTTCCTATGCCTGGTCTTGATGGATTGTAGTTGATAAGTAATTAATAAATATAAAGATGTGCGGCTGAAGCATACCCGTGCACTGTTTTGTTGGTTTATTAAATGATGAAGCGCTATGCACCGAGACGCCACATCATAAATGAACATCAATCAGTTTTAAAACCAACGTAATCCAGAACGCAACTCATCACATTATGTAATACACACGCAAGTGCACGCGAGCTGCGTAACTGGCACTCTGCACAGAGCATTCGCAAACCGGTGGCGCATTACAGCAATTCCTAATGGCTCGAGTGATGGGCTGCGGCGAGACGCCACCGATCCTCTGAATTGGCATTCTCTACTGCTACAATCGCAAGCAGACGAGGACGAACGAGGGTGTCGTGGTTCGGCCGAGTGTGGTCGTGGTCAGGCCGAGTGTGGTCGTGGTCAGGTCGGCGTAACCTGGTCCCAAAGGGCCCGAATCAGGCACTAGAAGAGGGCCTGGCAGGTTATCGAGCGAGAGCAAGCCCCCAGAGAGCCTGCCACTCTGCTCACAGACTCCACCTCTAACGTCAACCCCCCACCCACCCCCCGTCTTCAACGCCACATTTCAAATGGACGACGTGGCTTCTCAAACGCGTGAGGCAAGCGGCTGGCATGGCTCGGACGCGCGACGGAATGGAACAGGCTTTCGCAAAAAAAGTAAATAAACTTCCCGCAAACGGGACAGACGCATGGTGGTGCCGCTACTGCGGATGTTTGCTTCCTTTTCGCTGGCACCGAGTTTTGACGGGTTGGCCGCTATTGCCGTGGCGTACCGTACACGTCGCGCTGGAGGCCGGCGGCTGGACCGGAGAGCGGGTGTCGTGCGCTGCTCATGGAATGCCGCTCCTCGGTCGAGGGGCTGCGATAGGGAGCCGAGCGTTTGGAGCAGCCGCCAAACCGCTCCCCCCAACGCCATGCCGCCCCATCCTCAGTCCCCCCACCCTCATCCTTCACAGCCACAGCTCTGCTTAGCACGAATGCACCAAACACTGGGTTAAAGATGTGGCAATTTCCTGTGCCAGGAAGTTGGGTTTTCGGATGATGTATTCCCATCCCCGTGGTTTTGTCATGCCGCATTGTCCATGGCACACACTATTATTTCTAGGTAAGAATGTATACAAGCAGAACGTTCTGTGCCTCCACTTAGTGATGGTTCTTAATCCAGTCTCATTAGAGCCTGTGCTTGGTGACTTCCAGTCGCAGAGCAAACTTACACGCGCACCTCACGTACGGCTGAAGGAATCCAATGAGCTATGAAGCTCTTCTACACAAATGCCCAATACATCTGTGGAATGTTGTGCGCATGCACAATGCCTCGTTTTCTCCTCCGACTGCCGTGCTTCCCATCCTCCTCCAAGCACCGTCCAGCAGTGAGTGGCTGCTTTCAGCAGGAGCACAGAGGCCACTGCTCATGTACAAGTACCACCCCGGAAAGACAAGCGATGCCATGGTGAAGCTTGGGAGTTGTCTGCCACCGATTCCATCCATGCCGGACACGAAATATCGCCGAATTTGGGGTCGATTAAATCTTGTACTGATGCATTTAAATAAATCCACTACAAGCGTTATACCACTCTGCATAATGACGCACTGAGAGAATGGTGCCTAAGGTTCTTTAAAAATGTATGAATGCATTGTCCGTGCATCACTCCAGCAGTGGGCAGCTTCACAGCCGCATCTCTCAAAATTACCTTGACAATGGGAAGCCTGATGGATTTGGACGCAGTTTAATATCCGCCAACGATTTTAGGCCATGCACAATTTTTTTTTGTTCATTGCAAACCGAGGCATGTTCGAGTTAAAGTTCCCTTGGAAATGGCGAGTAAGAGACGGTGACTGTCTGGATGGAAAAGAATAAAAAGTATCTCGTTAAAATTAAAACAAATTTTTACATGTATTCCGCCCTGTGTACCCATCTGCATATGTCAACACGTTCTGCTGCGCTCATAGCTCTCCAATTGATTGGCAAGTAGCATACGACAAGCTCGGAGTGGGAGCCACAATACAAATTCAACTCCAGTTAGTACAATAACACATTACATACTTCACATGTGATCACAAACCAAAGGGGTGCTCGGGCAGCTTCTGTGTAAGCTTATTTAATTCAATATTTACATGTTTTTTTTCTCTCTTCTATTCACCCCCATTAACCCCAATTATTAAGAACAGCTCTGCTACAGTTTTTCAATAACATTTATGTCCGTTTTGGGACCTCCACCCTTCCCTTGTGTGTGATGGCGAGCTATCGTATGTTGCAACTACATTTTGCGCACGTGATGATGATGGTGATGAGCAAAATGGCTCCGGATTGTTTTTCTGAGAATCCCAGTCGGAGTGGCCATGCAAAAACAAAGGCCCCGTTATTTCTAAAATATATTTGAATTTTGCAGGAGTCATCCCATTTGCAGCCAGGTTTTAATCAATGCCACTCCTGAACTGCGCACAGCTCCAATTCACTGGCTACAGCATCGCAACACAGCACGAATCGTCCACGGCAGAATTGTTTTTGGAAATCGCTATGAACATGAATTTTCAGAGCATGTGGGTAAACTATGCATGACTAAAGTATAACACGTTTATAAAAGTTTAATATAAAGTACACGGAGACATGTATAGTTCAGTATAATCTCTTGTAGAGGTGGAGCAGTGGCACAGTGGTTCGCTATGAACCCAGCAACCAGAGTTCAATTCCTGGCTCACGGCTAACAGCAGCGATAGATTTGTCCGGTCCTGGGCATCACCCCACCCACCACCTTCACCAGTCCACACAAACCAGCGTGGTAAAATATGGTCAAAAACTTCCATGACCGTCGCAGTGTGGGGAGGAGGCCCCATCCAGCTGTGGATTGAAATGTAATGAGAATGTATTAAAAATGGCACTCGCACGACTTGTATAGCGCAAGGCGATCACGAAGGCACCGTTTCACAATCATAGTCTACAGTACTCTTTGGTTCTTTCGGTAAAGTCACGTAGATAGAAAAATAATAGATCACGACGTTTCGATCGCAACACAAGCAATCGTCATCAGGTGGGAAAGAACCAAAGAGTATGGATTCCTGCAGTCACGAAAGATTCAAATCAAGATAGTCTACAGTAGTTTCACAGGAGGGGGCGATGTTGCTACATGTCATTCCAATGGAGTAATTTTCAGATAACTTAAAAAATCTGGCCAAATTAGACCATGATGCTGGCACACATAAAACTAAAAAATGTTACCTTTTCAGAAGCGACCTGGCCACAAATGACAACTCAACAAAGTGGCTGATCACGTGTAAAATTATAGCAGCCAAATACTCGAAATGCATGTTTATAAAATGTGGAGGGAAAAACCGGAGGAGCTGGAGAAGCATCCACATGACCACGGGGAGAGAACACTCAAACTCCCAATATACAGCAGGCATCAGGGTCGGGATCGAACCCATGACCTTCTGTATATACCAGGCGAGGTATTTTAACATATCACTCCATGACAATCACCGGATCTTTAACATCCACTGGGAAGCCGGATGGCACGTATTGTGTGCCGTCTGCTTTGATGCACCTACGCTATTAACCCAGGCGGCCTGCTGGGAGCGAACCGCGAGCCTCCGCAACAAACGGCGAACGCGCCACCGGCGGGCCGCATCACCGCCTGTGAATCAAGCGCTGTATTAGAGAAACGCAAACGAGAGCAATTGATTTAGGATGCATTTACAGACAAAGTCATCATAGAAAGACCTTAATCCACCAGTGGTTGTTGTTGATTATAAGAAGAAAGGTTTGGGTTTCGAAGCACAGCAAAATGTGACAATTATAGCAGAATTTTACCTCTTGTTTTAAATGTATCTTAATGTTTGCCAGCCATAATTGAGCATAAGAAATGTTGCATTGTCAGCTCGGCCTTCTATAAAAAAACATGGTTCTCTTTGGTAAAACAGGTTATTTGTGCCCAGGGGCTGGCTCCCTCTAGACAGATATAGTTATTAAAAATGCTACGCATGCAGCTTTGCTATGTCCCAGACGCATTGATTGTTTAGTTACAGAAATTAATGGCATTTACATTTCCTGCAGGCCAGAAAGAGACAGGGTTGGGGGAATGCAAACCTCAAGAACATTTTTTTTAATGGAGAGGGGAGTTAAAACAATTGTGCACAATTCATCTTGTGCTGAGTTTTAATTTATGGCGTGAGCTGCCACCAAAATTCACATTCCCATCACTCTCGGTTTGGATTGGTTATTGCACTGCACCTATCGCAATGAACAAAGACTGTCCAGTCTCAAAACGGCCGATAAGCAAAGTGTGCGTGTGTCGTGAGAGCAGAGGGCTGGCGACCACACAGCTCGCTTTCAATTCCACTCCGATGGGTCTGGTGTTGAGGTTCAAAACCCTGCACAAGAAGGACAGATTCGGCTCGTGGGGTCCCACAGGCGGTGTGCGTGCTTCAGATTCGGCCGCTGCAGGCATCAAGCGTACCTTGCTGAACCAGTCATACTGGACATGTGTGGAAAAAGAGCTTCATAGCTCATTGGATTCCTCCTGTCCAAATATTGATTCTGAACAAAAATTTGAAGCACTGTATGACATGTGATACAGGGAATGTAGTAGCGCGAAGCGCGGGGTCCAGGGTGCTCGCCCAGATTCGCCGCAGCCCCGAGGCCATGGCTCTATGTGGAGCACTGTCTGAGAATTGGGCGCGAGCGACGCAAATATCGCGATGGAATGGATTTCAAGTTGACGTCAGAAACTCTTGACGTTTTACCATTATTATAAAATACGACAAAATCTCTGTGTACAAACACTGCCATTATCAAGTAAACTGTCGAAAGTGATAATGCCGCTTGGCCAAAACTTTCATCATTCAGTGGCTGATTGCCACTGATAATTCCAACTGAATTTGCTAAACAGTACGATGAAATATTCTTGGTTCTTTCGGTAAAGTCACGTAGAAGGGAAATAATAAAATAATACAAATAAAACATCTATTACTTTATTATTTCCCTTCTACGTGACTTTACCGAAAGAACCAAGAATATGAATCCCTGCAGTCACGAAAGCTTTAAATCGAAATAGTACTATGAAAATCAGACGATTGATCTGTAGGCTACACCAGAGCTTTTATCGAGGGGTTGCAATGCTATTTTGGTTAGGAACAATGGCTCGAAACACTCGCAGTCATGGATTAGAAGGTGCAGGCAGGATCGTCAAACAAGGGGCTTTTTTCCCACTGCCTAGCCTCCAGTGACTCGCGATTTCCAACAGCACTCGCTAGTTCAACCAGCAGTACACGCGATGTGTGCCCAAAGCATGGTGCATGTTTTCACTCGCTTTGCTATGAACAACCAACCAAACAGCAACGCGCTAATGCTGTGTTTATGGCCGAAAGGCTTGCCGACAACTTAACACGGATCCTGCGAGACGATGCTTACAAACATGCGAAGAATATTACATCATGCTAAACGAACAACCATGTAAGACAAATATTCAACACGGATAGAGTTATAAACATGCAATAATATACTGCGATATGCTTGTGAACATGCAACATGATTTTATAAATAGTAGCGGTGTTATGATTCATACCGAAGCAATTTAATAGTCGCCATTCAGGGAAATTATTTGATTCAGCAATCAGTATTTTTTTACAATGTGCTGAATGTAGCGGCTGCTAGTGGCAACTCATAACATATAACGCATATTCATTGAAAAATATCGACTCTTACACAATTTGGTGATCGTATCACGAGATTAATAATCAATATCGATCAATGAATCAATGCCTCTTTATACCTTTAATAGACATGTGTAGGACCTCCAGACAGAGTGGTGTCAACGTTCAATAGGATTTAACAGGGCCACCACGCTCATGAACATGCAATAGCACTATTCCATAGGGTTGAGTTTTTACAGAACTCAATTGGGATCCACTGGGAGAATTTTGCTAACATGCAGTCCGATACCTCGGGCTCATTTTATTCACAGGGTTTCTTTTTTTTGCATCACAGAACCACAGCCTTGCACTTCCGTCGGAGTGTTTTCCCCAACTCCCCTACCCATTTAATCCACTTCAGCTGCTGGGCAATGCTCACAGACGCTCTCAGCTGAGAGAGCCTTCGAACCTTTTATTTTGGTCATTAACTGCCAAAGACTTGATGAAAGCACTGCTCTTGGCAAGCCTGATGGAATGATCATTCACATGAAGGGACTTTATTCACTCACGAATTTTGTAAAAAAAATTCTGCCACCTTAAGTACAGCTCTGTTTTCACATTCAATGCTCAGTTCTACCGCAAATGCATTTGCATGCTCCCAGTTGAATGCCTCTAACACATGAATTACAGATCAATTATTACCATTACTATATTCAAGTGGAAAGTCAAACTTTGGTACTGATTAACAATGTCACATTTTAATTTCTAATATTTGCATTTTAGCAATTGTACAGTAATGGTTTGTGACTCAAGCAAAAGAGCTTGGAATAACCACTGGATTATAACAACAAACGAGGCAATATACTTGTAATTACTGATACAGTGATATATTAATACTGCATAGGTCCACGAAGCTGTAGACATCTCATTTACAGTGCATGTTCAGATCCCATCAGCAAAGGAGAATGTATGAACTTCTTAGGTTTTTTCGGTAAAGTCACGTAGGTAAAACATCAAAATGAATGAAAATAAAATAAAATAAAATAAAAAATCACGACGTTTCGGAGGCAACACAAGTCTCCGTCATCAGGTGGGACCGTCACAGCCAGATTAGCTGCATCAGCAGCTAATCTGGCTGTGACGGTCCCACCTGATGATGACGGAGACTTGTGTTGCCTCCGAAACGTCGTGATTTTTGATTTTATTTTATTTTATTTTCATTAATTTTGATGTTTTACCTACGTGACTTTACCGAAAAAACCTAAGAAGATGATTCCTTGCAGTCACGAAAGCTTCAAATCTAGAAAGAATGTATGAATTGTCCAACGCTAGGGGAATCTGTCTGGTTGCAAAAGTCAATCGAGTTTAATGATTCACTCCTTCTGGAGTCGATGAATTCAAGAGATTCAAGGTCATGGCTCAATTAAAGAATAGGCATTTTTTAAAGTGGTGAATGTAGCGGCCTCTTGTGGCTGCAGGGATGATGTAAACCCCTTTACAAACAGCGTGCCCTATGTGAATCGAATAACACTTCATCTTACACGCACAATTCTATGCACGTGTTGAGAACTTAATAATTGATGTTGATTGATCCCTAGAAGCCAAGCAGGTCTTTCCCCTGGTCAGTAATGTGCTTGAGATGGGTGAACATCACAGGCCATGTCGCTATCAGTAGCTCCAATCTCCACTCATGATCAATCAGTTGCTCCAATCTCCACTAATGATCATTCAGTTGCTCCAATCTCCACTATTGATCATTCAGTTGCTCCAATCTCCACTAATGATCAATCAGTAGCTCCAATCTGCACTATTGATCATTCAGTTGCTCCAATCTTCACTAATGATCATTCAGTTGCTCCAATCTGCACTATTGATCATTCAGTTGCTCCAATCTGCACTATTGATCAATCAATTGCTCCAATCTGCACTATTGATCATTCAGTTGCTCCAATCTCCACTAATGATCAATCAATTGCTCCAATCTCCACTATTGATCATTCAGTTGCTCCAATCTCCACTAATGATCAATCAATTGCTCCAATCTCCACTAATGATCAATCAGTTGCTCCAATCTGCACTATTGATCATTCAGTTGCTCCAATCTGCACTATTGATCATTCAGTTGCTCCAATCTCCACTAATGATCAATCAATTGCTCCAATCTCCACTAATGATCAATCAGTTGCTCCAAACTGCACTATTGATCATTCAGTTGCTCCAATCTCCACTAATGATCAATCAATTGCTCCAATCTCCACTAATGATCAATCAATTGCTCCAATCTCCACTAATGATCAATCAATTGCTCCAATCTCCACTAATGATCAATCAATTGCTCCAATCTCCACTAATGATCAATCAATTGCTCCAATCTCCACTAATGATCAATCAATTGCTCCAATCCCCACTAATGATCAATCAATTGCTCCAATCTCCACTAATGATCAATCAATTGCTCCCTGCTTATAAGGAGCTCAGCGGTCGAGCGGGTGCCTCAAACTCAGAAGGTTGCTGGTGAGTGCGGGAGTGGAAAAAATGGGGGCCCACCACTTGTTCCGATATCCCTCACCACTGATGTTAGCCATGGCCAGGAATCAAATTCAGTTCGCTGGATTCACGATGTAATGCACCGCTATAGAACTGTATTGTCAGCCACGATCGATCCACTGGTGGATAAAACCCTCCCCCCAAGGCGTCGTCATCCCCCAAGGCCCAGTAACGCAACGCTCTACAGTGCAGTATACCGGTAAATAAAATATTGGCCAGTCAACGTTAGGTTCACCCGAATGCATGTACATGTGTATATATATTGCACTTCTTTTGCGCCGTATGTAGCCAACCGTGCTAATCGGAGGTGTGGGAAATCAGATGTTGAACAATGAGGTTCTGTGTGTCCAATGTTGCCCGATGCCGACCTCACCGCAATTCCTGACTTTGTGTCTCGATACATGCGGACCGTGGCGAGTGCAAGAGACACGTAAAGGTGGTCATGACGTGAGAGCCATGTCACCACAGGAGCTCTGCCTCACAACGGCTTGTTTACAGCTTGTTGTCTTTCCTTCCAGCTTCTGCGTAAAATAGACCTGGCGAACAAAGTTTTCCGGCTCCCTCTGTTAAATGAAGTAGATCCTTGTCTGACGTTAAGTCTTCAGCTGCCAGGGCAGCAGACAGCAGAGGTGGAATTGCATCAGTGGATGCTGAGAAGGCAAAGTTTGCTTGGAGATAACAGCTGGGGTGTGTTTCCCCCCTACTCCACTCCCAGCATAAATTGGTGCAGCAACGCCATTTCAATTTCAATTTCCACTATGAAGGAGTAAATGCAATGCTCACCCCATGACTAGCTGAGACTGCGGGTGTTGCATGCGGTCTACCTGCAAACATGACCTCCTGCTTGCTTAGCACAGCGCTGTACAAACACACCAGGGATCCGTCTCATACTCAACACTGCATTCTGCACAAATTAATACATTCCCAATGCTGACTCCAAACGAGCATCCAATCAGAGTGAACTCTACGCCAGTTCGTCTTTTGTGGGGCGATTGTGACCGCCCGCTTGTTAGAAAAGCTGCCGACAATGGTGATGCCACGGCGATGTTTATAGGTCACGCAAAAAAGACAAAGATCCCCCGTGTAGCCTGAACAGACTGTTGGGGCAAGTGCTGTTAGCGAGCTCCTACAAAGGCCGGCACGGTACACGAGGGGGTGGGTGGCCAGTACCATGCCCGACCGTCTTTGTCTCCTTAGTGGCGATGTTTACACCCCACACCAGGTACTTATTTGAGGCCGAGTCGACCTAGGGGAGGAGGCCCAGGACCAGTTCAGATAATAGCCACTGGTTTTGGCCATGAGCAGGAATCGAACTCGGGTCACTCGATTCGTTGCACAGTGCGCTAACCGCGATACACGCATACATATGGACACACAAAGCTCCAAATGGCTGTATCTTTTGGCAGTGTATGTCTGGCCCTTTTGGAACGTAAAAATGAATTTGTTCGAAATCTATTTTCGGCAGTGCAATGCGCCGGCCCGTTCGTGCGACATGCACGTGGGCCTGCGTATGGAATATTAGGTAACAAAACAGCCAGGTAATCCAGTCCAGTAAGTGAGAAGCCTCTGAAGGAGCTGACAAGGTGGCTGAGTCCTGCCATCAATGACAAAATACATTGAAAGGTCAAATTTCTATTACCGATGTACTTGCCGGAGGACAAAAGACTACGTTAATTTGACAACGTAATGTATAATCTATCAAGGGGTAAATGCATATTCGACATCTGCCCATCACCCTCGCGGCAAGCGTGTCATGTTAGTGGCAACGGTCCAACGCGATGGCAGCGCGTACACGCTAATGGCTTCAGTGTTGCACGCTTGACAGACGCTGAATGTGCAGTTGCTGTGGGAAAGAGCAGTGCTGTGAACTTCACCGCTGCTCACAGCTGAATGGGCTTTTCACGAACGGACGATAATGCATACATGTATGTTACATGCGTGCGTACTATGAATTTCTAGTGGTGGCCTACATCAATATCAATATGCCAAGCACCGGCTTTGTCGTAGCTTGGCCCAAAATCACGTGGTGTAATGCTTAATCGACTGGACAAATCCAGAGGTCGCCGGTTCGATCCGATCTCCAGGTGTGGCAGTTTAAACAATAGGATTGGTTGCATCCCCCCGCCGTGCAACAAATGCGTAATACCACAGATTGGCAGGTCGTGTGTGGTGGGGTAAAGTGTGGGTACTCCCACCTCTTCTAAGATGTCTGGGGCACGTATGGACGACGAGGTCAACATACTCTTATGTTCTGCTCTCTGTGTGTCTCGGCTGTTGTCCCTCTCCCTCTCTGCTTTTGTCTGTTCTTCGTGTTTGTGTCTTGTCTCTCTTTAAAATTTCACACTTAACTTCTAACTTAGCAATCTTTGAAAAACGTAATCAACCAGGCTATGCGTTAATTGTGTGTTGACCGACTCTCTGTGTTGCATTACATTATATTTCGAAATGTTGCTAGGTTATTTAATTCAGTGTGCCTCTCTCCCTGTCTCCTAATTTTTCCAAGCTTTTGCACCGTGCCACTCACCGTGCCACTCATTGACATGCTAATTTCTCTAACCCCTCCCTCTCTCTCCGCCCCCCCGCTCAGCGTGCCACTCATTGACATGCTAATTTCTCTAACCCCTCCCTCTCTCTCCGCCCCCGCCCCCTCTCTCTATTTAAGGCCTCGACACAGACGTGGTTTCTCTGTGTGCCTATGTTTGTCTCTCTCTATGTATCTCTGTGATATCTGTCTGCTTATATGTCTGTCGATATGTCTCTGGTTCTGTGTTTTATCTCTCTCTCAAATTTAGCATTCTCAGGAAGAACGTAATCAACCAGGTAGGGTGTTGACTGTTATGTTATCCGACTCTCTGTTGTATTACATTACATTTCTAAGTATATTAGATTTGTGTTTCTATTTCATTTATACCTGATGATGATTGCTTGTGTTGCAATCGAAACGTCGTATGCTAGTATTTAATTTATTATTTTATCTTTATACGTGACTTTACCGAAAGAACCAAAGAGTAATTCCTGCAGTCACGAAAGCTCCAAATTAAGTTTGAGGTCAACATACCCTCGAGAGTTATAGCAATCAAGCAATTCCAGGGCTGCGCCTTTACCACCTATAACCCATGTGTGAATCTCCATTCATGCGCCATACCAGACATTGGAGTAAAGTACGGTGTATAAATGCGATGAGCTTCATCATATAGAATGAGGGACAAGCGGTATGTGAGCATGCTCTTCACCACACACGTGCAAAAAACATATGGTGGTGTGCTTACACAGGAACTTCCTTATATGGTGTTGCGTTTGGTCACGTGACCAGGAAGTGACGATTTAAGGTTCTCTCAGCCACGAGGCCAGGCGGGGGTGTCAGCCATTACACAGAGCACAACATGGAGGCACATTTAGCGTCTCAGTGAAGACGGGTGCATCTGTTCATTGTGGGACTTTAAGAAGCATTGTCTGTAAGTTCTTTATGTTCTTATAATACTGGGAATGCTGTTATAATGTTAGTATTGACGTTATAATGCTGTAAATGCCTTTATAATGCTGTTAAATTGTTATTATGAATATGGGGCGAGTTAACAACGAAGCCTGCCACTTGCATTATTGTGAAAGTTATTTGTAGTTGGTTAAGCCGAGCCAGACTTGTGCCCATGTAACTTTAATACGTTATCGAAAGCAAGGATGAAGAAGTATCTCATCCACAGTTCAGTGTTATGTGCAGCGCTGCACATTTGGCCTGTAGTATGGTGATTGCACAAAGTGACCTTATTTAACACAGTAGCTTATTCTCTTGTTGTATAGTTATTCAGTGCTAATGTAGGTGCCTGGTCCATCCAGGACCTATTGTTGAGATTCATGTTATCTAAGACAATGTTATGATGCTGCAGTGTTCATTAATTGTATTGATATTGCAAGTATTAACAGATGCTGTATTTTTTGGTGTTTTTCCATCGGTTTTACCTCGTTCTATTCATTAAATACATTGTAGCGTTGGATGTTCACCCTGGCTCTGAAGGTTTATGGAATGCGAGGTTAACTACTCGGGATAGTGGTGCAACGCAGCGCACAGCAAGGCCGAGGCAACCATGTCCGACGTTTCGCTCCACGTGCCAGGAGCATCTTCAGGAACTAAACAAAGCAGCTCACGGGTGTCCCTGATTACATAATTGCTTTACAGGGTAAACAATGTTAAAGTAAACTAGTAGCCTGCTCAGAAATGTCAACACAGATAGGCATGCCGATATGGCGTACTGCATGATGTAAACACAACACAATGTTCCATGTGATATCACCAGGTCATCCTCGAAGCAGCAGCTTTTGGCTGGCCATTGAACAAAGATGGTCACCGCATCGCGCACTTTCAGATGCGCTTCTGCTTCCTTCTGATATGAGGAAGCCAACTAATTTCTTTAAAACTGATTTTTGTGTTTAGTTTGTTGTCCTTCCCCCACATCTCCGAATAGCATGGTTTGCTACATACAGTGCGAAAGAAATTCAACAGACAATCATGAGGAATTCTATTCCGATTATGTTTTGGTTCGAGCCTTAAGCACGCATGGCAATGTAATTGTATTAATCTCAGTACTGTACTGTGCACGGTTTTCCATTTCTTTGATTACCAAAAGCAACATTTCCTTTGAGTATGCTTCCCTACGATGAGAATCCTGAATGATTCAAGGGGTGGGGGGGGGTGCAATCATTTAACCGGGGAGCTGCGATCATTTGGCACGGAGGCCGCTCATGCGAGCCGGCGTGCTGAGTCTCCCCATCATGCACGCCCGAGTATGAAGGCAATTATCTGGCGTGCGCACACACTCCGACCGGTACGTAATGACAACATACATCACTCAGCGCCATCAATCCGCCTGGCGAATCCAGGCAGCAAGGGGCGCCCCAGGAAACCCATCCCAGAGCTCCACAGTGCTCCCACACACATGCAGCACGCACAGCCCCCGGCACACAGCTTAGAACCATGCGAAGGTGGCCCCGATGCTGAACAGCAGCAGTGGCGGAAAAACAAAGCAGATAACAGAATTATATTGTATAATATAAAAAAAGCTTGCTGGCTGGATTCCTGCCTGCCTGGCACGCGGCCAAGTGCACGTGTGCCGTGGTGATATTACCGCACACGTCCGAGTGATTACGTCACCTGCATCCCACAGCGTAGAGCCAGGTTCTGCCACCACCTTCAACACAACCTGGGAATTGTGCGGTATACGCAATGATACTATCATATCATACGATCCTATCATGTACTACACTAGACAGAAGTTTAGCTCGCTGGCTGGCTAGCTGGAGGGAAGGACGGACGCATGGTCATGTTGAAAGGATGTGCGAGTTATACTCTTTTGTTCTTTCGGTAAAGTCACGTAGGAACAAAATAAATTAAATCACGTTTCTACAACGTTCCCTAAACACTCTCGCAGCGCTCCCCTCCTCCTACCCCACACCCCCCCCTCTCTATCTCGCCCCCCTTGTCCCCCCCCCGCTCTCTTACCTATATAGCCTCTTGTCACGGCGGCAGCCCCTTCGCCCACTTCAGCAATTGTTTCTTGCTGTGGTTGTCCCACCCGATGACGGACGCTTGTGTTGCGCCCGAAACGTCGTGATTTATTTTATTTTATACCTACGTGACTTTACCGAAAGAACCAAAGAGTATGGATCCCTGCAGTCACGAAAGCTTCAAATCTAGATTGATGTGCGAGTTGCGAATTTAATGTTTTTAATTCCAGCTGCGCAAGTTAATTGAACGAGAGTCGTGATCCGTGCGACACGCTGTCTGACACTGCTTGCGTTGGGACGCGCCTGTACCCACCCATACAGTCAGTGGACCATGCAGACGTGAAGCCTCTGCGATGTGTCAGCCTGCAGGTTGATTGCACAGAAAAAAGGTTTCCGAATTATCTGCGCTTGGTATTGGTACTTTGCCCCTAATACGTGTGGCTTTTCTCTGGGAAATCAAATTTGCTCCCATATGCAAAATAATAAAATTGCTTAAACATCTCAAATCAGGATCTCATGAAAACGAGTCCTGACACTTAGCGAGGCGTTCCTAGGTAAATAAGAAATATAAATGAACCACATGAGGCACATCTGTGAATACATTCCATCGTAACACATTCAATCATGAGGACAAAAACTATCCTTTTCCAGACCAAAGGCAATGTGAAATAAAATATGACAATATGGATTTACGGGGCATCAATACACAAGGGTGACTATATGCAGCAGAGATATATGTGACGGGGTCAAAGACGATGGGACAGGGGTAGAAGGGAAGAGTCGTAATGATCACTCATGCGTCTCGTGTTGTGAAAATGTAAAGCCGATGACAGAAACGGGACTGTGGCTTTAATGGTTGCAGCTTTAATATGAAGGAGGTTAAGATGTTGCCTGGGTCACGTGCCTGTCATGCTGTGAAAAGCGGTGTGAACAGAGCCATGCTCATCCTAACAATCAAGCTACTCTTGAAAGAACAAATTAAATAGGAGCTCATTCATTAACAAACATACTCATGGCATTTCAACAAATACATTACATACGGTGGCTGAGGATGAGGACTCTCAGTATAGCAAATAGGGCAATGCCAGCCTCCATTATATACATTTGACATTCAGGTCAAAGCCAAATAGGTCATCTTAAGCCTAAAATAATCCGTAAGGCACCGAGCACAAAGAGACATTTCAACAATTTTAACAAAATAAATCGTGCTGTCAATTACAGTTCCCTTCTGTTGGGGTACCTGGCCCTTTAAAACTTACGGCGGTTGCACAAACACAGTAATTCGCGAGATTTCCACACGCAAACCCGCGTCAATAATGGGCAGCAGCACACAGGTGCACACTTGTTTTTCCGAATCTCGTAATCCACTTATTACAGCAGGCTTACTGCCTTTTGATTGACTTTGTAATGCGGCCTGTAATCGGCGCTTAATGAAATTCAGGACTGCACTTGGAGCACGTAATTCAAACAAAACGCGTAAAAATAAACTACTGAATTATTTATATCGCCCAACATCGTGAATGCAAGTGGCATTGCTATTGCCGAGTTGTTGACAATGGCATTGTTATTTTACCACCGTTTTCTTTGATCAATAATTACAATTCACATTATCTTCACTGTTCTCAGGCCTTGACTGGAGCAGCCTCCGGAGCTGCTGCTTGTGAAAGAGGCATATCGACTGCTGGTGTATTTCTGGTATGAATGGGACCAGCCATCCCTGAACAAAAATCAATGTTCACAGGGGAAGCATAAACGCTGACTTGGGGAACTGAATGTAAGCAACAGCCATTTATAACCAGATACATTTTCATCATCAGTGGAAAATACATTAACAGCAAATCTCGCGCACCACATGCAAGGCATTAAGCTGCTCTTTTTTACGAGATTTAATTACGTTTGTAGGTGCCTTTTTATTAAATGTTACATATACAGTACATCGACACCTTTAAAAACATTAATTACAAACACCGCACAAGGTCCACACGCGAAACCACCTGAAATAATCATCACGGGCAATTAGAGTTCATCGTTTTCTCAACAAATTTTGTTCAAGGCAAGGCGTAAACAAGTGCCCTTTTTTTAAAGCAGCAGAAAAGGTTTCCTGAGAAATAACTGCAATTATAAAATTATCATCGCTAAAGGGAAGCCAGGCAGGGCAATGCAGCCAAGCCACTACACCCCCCCCTCCCCCCGTACATGTACGGTAAAGATAGTGGTGATGACATTTTGCGAGATACATTCACGAGAATTCCTTATTTCATGCAGTGCAGTGATGCCCTGCATTAAATATCTCGTCAAGGAGCATAAACCACCACGCAAACTCCGGACATCCTCGCAGAATCTTTTGGCTGGCCAGCGAACAAAGACGATCGCTGCATCGCGTGCTTTCAGGTGCGCTTCGGCAGCCGTCTGGAACGCTCTTTCTTCCGAGATGGTCAGCACCACACCCGTCTACATTCGATTCCCCACTCGTGACGTTCACATACCAAAACACGTACTCATAGAAGTCTGAGTCGCCCTAGGGGAGGCCCAGAACCGGTTTTGCACCAAATTAAATGCCGCAAGTTTTATGGCAAAAGGTTCCCTTTCTGCACACACCACAAGATCGCAAGAACACGAATTTGCAGCCAGACACGAGTTTTCACGCTGCGCTCAATTACAGCAAGGTGCAGAGCACATCGCCGTTTTGGCGTAGATAACAGCGCGCAGGTGCAGTAGTAGCAATCGGCCTCCCCTGAAGTGCAGCACTTATTCACATGCACTCAACAAGGAGCGAGAAGCTACCGTATACTTCTCGGCAGTCACATGAACAATAATCTTTTCACGTGGCATAAAAAAGCTCCCTGACGACAAAATTAAAGCTTTGTAGGCTCAAAATACTCAAGTCTGCAGAAATAAATCACTTTGTTACATTCAATTTCATGAAAGATATGGAAAGCAACTTGGAAGTTTGCAAAGAGATCATGGTAAAAATAAGTAATGTAGATGTCATGAGCAAGAGGAAGTTTGCAACGGGTGGGCTATGCGTGTAGGATGGAGAAGGGCAGGTCACCAAGACAGCGATTGGAGTGGCACCCAGATATTGAAGGCCAAGGGGAAGACCGCAAACCAAAAGTTGGGATGCTGTAAGAACGGACCAGCTGTCAACTTTGCAACAAACACAGGATCTAGCAAAAGGAAGGAAGTGAAGGTGAGCTGTGATGACATCACCTGCATTGGAAGCGAGGACCTTTTAACCTTGGTCATCACGTTTGGTGACGCGTGCATAGCAAAGAGCTCCCATACAGACGTCTGCATCGCAGCACTGCAAGGATTCAAGATGCTCTTTGCAAGGGTGGCCATCAAGGCTCTCTCCCGAAGCTGCTTAGCAACGCATCAAGCCACGATAACTACGCCTCGGAGGGACAACACGGCCTCTGGGAGACGTCCGAGGACGTCGTCGCACATGCCACTGCCGCGTGCTCCTCCTGGCTTATGCGGGAACCTGATTAAGCCCTTGACAGACGCTGGGCTGTGAACTCCAATGACGTGCCGGCATCTCCACGTGCTTGCGGAGAAACGCTAATAGGGACGGCACGGCGGATACGACAGAAGTAACGGACGGGCTGATAGAGCCTGTCACGCAGAGGTGTCACGGTGAAGAATCCCGCGTCGCAGCGAGAAATGAGCCACGCTGGTGACGCCGAGCAGTGTTCTCTGTACTTCCAGTGCACGATAATTATAGCCTTGGCTGTTATGATGGCCATAACATCGATGGCTATCTGGCAATGTCCAAGTTGAGTGCCATTTTTCAAATTTTCAAACCTGTTTGTGTGTTTTTAATGTTAATTAGGTCGTAAACTAATCCAAAGCTCCTATCCAAATAATTGCAGTATTTATGTATATTACAGCCCAGCTTGATGGCCTCGAATTGCTCTTCAATGCACCTGATGTCATAGGGTCTCAGACGCTAAGCAGGACTGAGCATGCTTCGCGCTTGGCCTGATTTACAACCAGGGCTCGTCAGGTGTCGCAGGCACTGGAGCCAAGAAATGGCTCCAGTGCTGAGTGTTATCACTTATTGTGCCTGAGCTGTCTCTGGGTATCATGTATTCCTTCCACATGCTACACACTCATGAATGGTACTGGTTAAACATTCCAAAGTAGTGGGACCTTACTGAAGAAAAGTCTGGAGATTAATTTAGGCTTTCATGGGTAAGTACGGTAATTGTAGTATGTTTAGACTCAGAGTGATCATATAGCCTCCTCGTTAGTCGTTTCTAGCATGATTCAATGGTCTGATCATTATATAGAATTCAAAGAAGCACACTTATTGGCTTTGTGCCTTGACATCAATATCTCCACTGAAATAAAATACGCAATGAACTCCAAACAGTACATTTCAAACCAAGACTGCGTGAATGTGCTATAACCGTTACCGGATCGCTTTCAGAAAGCCACGTGTAATCCAGCGAGACAGCATTAGTATGCCCTCTCTGCACCACGGGCACTGCCTCAATCGAGGATGGTCTAATGAGATGCAGGTCCTGCACACTGCACATTTACTCCACGGCAATGTTTTAGCCTCAAGCCACTCCTCGGCACAGAAATGCCTTGTTTTAATCCTACGCAACCATTTTCCACACGCGCAGATACTTTTTTTCTGGCTGCAATTCGGAATAAGGGTTGGCGTTTCTGGCACAGCGGAAAAACCCATTCGGGTTTTATAACGGATTTAAAACATCGCTAATAATCATTAAACGAGAGAGATAATTGAATAATTTATAAGGAAATTGGCGGATCCCACCCACCCGCGGAATCCATGCGGGTGCAATCCTGGGGGCCGTTTTGGCGCACTCAGAAACCAGCGGCCATAATAAAAACACCCTCGCTCAACGCACGTAAAGCCAAAACCGGGACCCGCGCTCTCGTTAGCGTGAACTTTGGGACGGTGCCCGCTTGCTCGGTAGGGGTAGCCGCAGGGGTGCCCACGGCGCTCAAGGGAACGCCTGCGAGCCCGACGGAGAGAGAGACAGGGCTATGCACTGGCCTCGGCGATGAATCTCCCCCTTGTCTCGACCGTAACGCACAGGAGCGCGCACAACTTGGAATTTTCATTCGTATCACACACAGATACACTGACAACATAAGACAAATATTACCCCCACCACCCCCCTGTATAGCCGTACAGATTGTTGGTCCAAGTGACTGAGTGAGCATCAATTCAGGCCGCTTCGGCATATGAGGCCGGTGGTGTGGCCGGAATTACGCCCGGCAGCGTTGATGTTTGCAAACCATGCCTGCCAAGTACTCATTTAAGGCCGAGTCGACTTAGTGGAGTCCCAGAACTGGTTTTGATATCTCTGGCCGTTGCCAGGAATAAAACTCAAGTTGCCAGACTGAGTACGCAACACTGCACCAATGCTCCACCTCAGTAGGTTTCTTCTCGATACTTTGTCACAGGATATTCTTCACGTGGATGGTTCTCTGGACACTAATTTTTAATTCCACGTGCAAAGATATCCATGTGACACAGGAAAGGGCCACAGGAGAATGGCACTTCCTGCAGGAATCTTACAGTATACCTGTCAACCCATACGGTTTACCCATATTCTTGTATGGGGAAATTGAGTTCAGGTCCATAAGGCGTACAGACGTTTCAATACGGGAAAAAGAAAATGTCTTTGTTTGTGTTTCTCTCCTTGTGATGGGACTTTGTAGGATAAACGTTGAGATTTATAAGGGCACGGGGTGACCAATAAGGTCTGATTTGGTCTGTAATAAGGTAGGGCAGGCACTGATAAGGGGTTGACAAGTTTGGTCCAGGGTGGAATGCTAGGAATATACGACTCCTGCAGGAATATCCCAGCTCCACCCTCGTAACACGAAGCACAAACAGGCATGGCCACTGTGAGAGCCGTCGCAGCCCATTCAAGAGTTAACACCAAATCTCCAAGCTCTACATTAAACCCAGATTTTCAGAATGTGCATTCCCTGTTAAAATGGCGATTTGTTTTGCTTGTCATCTGTTGCAGCTTATGTTTTCTCAGAAATGAGCATTGCTGACTTAGTGGGGTCGAATGTTTTGTGCAGTTGTGATGGCTGCTCCAAGGAGAGCTGCTCAGATTCAGGGGGGTTGTGTGTTAGTTTTAGTTTTCCAAATGCATTCTCTCACACTGAGATGCTACACCGGTAATAATCATAATAACGACCATTTCTGAAGCGCCATAACAAGGCATGATAAGATGTCGGTTAAACCAGCCAAGCGGTTAATTTTACTATTTATAACTTTAAATTTTTGATACTTTGGTACCTATATATGTAGTTTTAACCTTGAAAAACCAGGCATGCAGAGGATTTTTTTCTAACCTGTTACTCAGCATCGCAATAAATGATTTAAGATGAAGACACATGCCTTGGCGCAAAGAGAGCATAGCATTAAACACTTCAAAAATATGGGCATAAACTCAAAAACCTATTGAGTTCCAAGTTTTGAAGGGCAATTAATGTACTTCCTGGCAACCCATCATCGGAGACAGGAAAATGAGATAGGGTGTCAACATAATGGCCCTAAAGGATGTGCCGCGTTCATTTTTGGAGGTTGCGGTTTTTGCTGAAGTCACACGTCGTACGAAGTGGCAGTACATTATTTCACAAGAGACAAATTGAATGGCACCGCTAACATTGAGCGTCCTCTTGAAGGTGGCAATGACTACAACTGCCTCTAGCATGATGGAGGTCACACCAGTGTTTGTCAGCTTTCACCTGTACTCTGATAAAAGCCCAGGGCAAATTTGCGGAAAGCTTGTTCCCACAGCTGGACTTCATAATCGTTGTCAAATCTATCAAGCTCTATCGAGTTACGTTAGATCTATTGACTTCCCCTGTACACTTACTGATTCGGCTAATTTTCAAGTTGATTATGTGGCCAGTCTGCTGTCAACAATAAATCCGAATTGGCCTCGGTTTCTTTTCAATGCATTTGCAGATATCCTCAGTCTTATCTGCTGATGCGGCAGTCAAAACGGCGGGCAAATGTTTATCAAATACCCACGGCCTCTGTCCACGCAGCAGTACGAATGGCTACACCACAGTTAGTCGATAGACAAGTCGGCAAGTGTGGGGGGTAAAGTCTGGGTACTCGCACCTCTGGCCGGCATGGAAGAGTAGGCAGAATACCCTCGAGGGGCGATCTCCAGAGCACCCTCCCACGGAGTCACTTCCACCAGCAGTGGCATGAGCAAACACATTGAGGACTCCATCTGTATCTTTTGCACGTGTACCTCATTTGCTGACACAACTCCACAAGCATATACACTTAAACATTCTTATTTCATC
Organism: Lampetra planeri; assembly: GCF_965212315.1. Taxonomy (NCBI): domain Eukaryota; kingdom Metazoa; phylum Chordata; class Hyperoartia; order Petromyzontiformes; family Petromyzontidae; genus Lampetra; species Lampetra planeri. Next base: position 13,373,181 of record NC_136125.1, on the reverse strand, counting down.
TGTAAAATATCAACATCTAATTGGGCAACGTTGATTGACCTATGACGCTCCTCCCAAATTCAACATTACTGCATCTCCATTTTATTCGAAAGTTATTACATCCCAATAAGTCCTTCAACAGATATTAATCACATACCTCACTCGGGCAATATGAATGCAAGTGATTATTCACCATTTCGATTGCCTGAACTTTAGCATTCTAAGAATTGACCTGGTGTAATTGATTAAATTGATACGCAACCAATATATCGCCTTCATATAGCTGTCTCTTCACAAAATAAGAAACACATTTTTTGTACAACCTATTGGACCCTATGGCCTTATGGAAGTGCATCATATCAGCAGCATCTATTTAGATTCAAAATTTTAGAACAAGAAAACTCCTGGACTGGTTTATCTGTAATTGATGTTATTTTTTTAAAATAGACTGAAAATAAGTTACTTATCAATTTACTGAGGAAACCACAAAGCATTTCCTCAGACTCCAATAAATGTAAGCCAACACATTAGGGGAAGCGTGGAAGGGTTAAATGTCATTTAGTCATTCATTGTCTCTTCTTAGTTGCAATTCTGCCAAGCTTCATTTTCTCCAAAACAATTTTGTGTCCTCACTTGCATCAAGACCGCCACCATCAATTTGGCAAACATCAATTGCTGCTTTGAACACGATAGATTAGGCACAGGGGACAGATTATTGGTGGTGTAATCAGACATCTGCAAAATCTGTATCTCTGTATCAGGGTCACTGACATTTGTTGGAGATATGCGGACGGTATATATGGGATTCAATCCTCTAGATTTGATACCCCTATCAAAATGACGTTTCAAACTTCTAACCATCGACATTTGCTCAGTCGCAAAGCTACAACCAATTTTTGTCAGTCACTGCATGTTTAACAATATCCAACAATTGTAAAAATATACAGTAACTTGTGAAATAATGGTGCTTTTGCCTTCCACACAGCTTGTGAATCCTTCTCAGGGACGGATGTTCCAAGAGTTATGCTTTCACACAACATTTAAATGCGGCATTTCCAAGTGCTCCAGTTATCTTGCAATGTCACACTCTGGTGTTCACACCAGGACAAATAATGGTCATACAGTAGACATGAATTTAGTCCACCTCCCAAGTGTGATATAAAACCTCTTAAGATGCAGACCCCTAGAATCCAGCAGCACATTGGTTGAATTGTAGCCAAGAGGGGTCACAACCTAAAAGAGCTTCTGGTGCCACAAACTCCAGCAATGTTGGCTTTCCTTGGTGGTTGTCCATCACAATGAACATCCAAACGTTGCTCCCAAAAATGGACATCGTCTGAGTGTGCAGAGACGTGACTTCAGGCCTTTGGTGAAATGTAACAGTCATGCCGGGAGTTTCATGCTGAATAGTCCACCAGGAAGTGCATACCGAGTGCACAAGCCAAGTGTGCACGGACGTTCACAGACACATTAAGTGCTTCCATTAGATTAAGCAGGTAGACTGTGGAACCTGGATAATAAACCACTAAGGTGGGTTATTTTATCAAGAAGGAGATGTTATGTCCTAAAGTGTAAGCTGGTGGAATGTCAATGATTTCATACTGATGCTAACAAGTCAATTGGGTCTCATCATTTCCTTGCTGAGAATTGTTTTGGGCGGTTTGAGGAAGGCCCACACACCCAAAGTGGCTTGTGGAAATTTCCTCGGGAGGCTTTTTTTTTGGGAAAAAAATCTCACAGACGGCCACAATGTGCTGGCATGAGTGAGCTGCAGTTTGTTAGCATGGAGCGCTCAAAACACTTCAAGAACTGGGCAAAATTGCTGGCGTGGTCTAATATACAAGACATGAGCACACGCCGCGGCCATGAATCATCGAGAATGGGTTCAAATTAATGGCCTTGGACTCTGAGGAGTGCTCCAAGCTCCGCTCTGCAGCGGAGTCCACTCTTCAGCCCTGCCGATATTAATGTGACAAATGGAAAGGTTGCAGTCTAGTAAAAGAACAAATAAAACTACTGTTGGGTTGAAAAATCCCCGTGCTTTACAAAACGTGTGCCTGCACACGGGTGTCTCACCAATGTCAACATAGGGCCTCGTTATTGAAGGGGATTCTCAAATACCAATGTCCCATATTAATGACGTAGTAGCTCCCAAGTCCGAGAATTTTGCAACAAAATACTTCAACCAGGAGGGTACCACGAGTCCACTATCAGGCCTACTCTGTGTATTCGTAATGGTAGACCCATACCATTGGGAATACTGAAGCTACCATGACAAACAGTGAAACCATCTGTCTGACTTGTTAATGTCATTTTTGTATGGACTGAGGCAGTGGTTGTGGATGCAGAGGTGTTTAGGGTTCCAGCTGTCTTCATGGTGGAAGTAAAATCCTGGCATTCTGGTCTCTAGCCCATGGTATCCGCCTTGCTCTGTAATTCATCACAATTCCTAAACAGGTGAAATTGATATTCTTAGTTCTTTCGGTAACATCACGTAGAAGGGAAATAATAAAATAATACGTGACTTTACCGAAAGAACCAAGAATATGAATCCCTGCAGTCACAAAAGCTTTAAATCGAAAGGTGAAACTTAATTACAAGACACAAAAGGCATCCAAATATTTAATTTCCACATCCAATAACGAGTGAAATAAAACAAAGGGCCTGCAACTTGGTGAAATTTATTCAGGTGAAAACAGTGTGCCGAAGCAGGCCATTGAAATTGCTTTTCATATAATTTCGAGAAAGATTTAGCAGCAGTCAAACTAACATCAGGAGAGAATGGTTCTGAGACACTGTGATGAATTTATCATGTGGTGTCATTCGAAGGCCCAGTGTGGAGTTCCAGATTTTGCTCAACTTTTTAAGCAATATGAGGAAGTAAAAGGTGGTACAGTAATTGCTCAAAGTGTTGATAGAGAGGACGGAGGCAAGAGCAGCGTTGTGCAACCATGTTCAACCATGTTCAAACGAGCCGCATATTGAATTCCCCTAATGCAGCGCACTTGGCAACCGCAAATGAGAATTAATGTGACAAGCTCACTGAATTACGTATTCAGCGGCCTCCATCTACAGCCAAGTCAACAGGCAAGTGCAAGCAATGACAATCGCTTGCTTTCTTGTCTCCAAGTACACTTAAGTTTGGTTCAGATTCCACTGATTTTACCTCCACGCAGATTTATCTTCAGCCAAACTCGCTCTGAAAATGTATAAGTGGCAAAGTAAAGTTCAAAACAGCTCAGCCATTCGTTGTGTACAAGGCATGGATAAACATTGCAGGTGCAACCTTGAAATTGCATTGCTTGCTTCCTCATGCCACAGCTGGCGGAAGGGCCTCCACGAGAATGGAAATGTGGCTACTCTTCCACGCCGACCTGACATCTTGGAAAAGGTGGGCGTACCCAGACTTTACCCCACCACACAGCGAGCTGCCGATCGACTGACTGTGGCTTGTCTAGTTTATTAGCCACATCTTCTGTGCGATGATAGAAATGTTAGGTTTGATTCTTTTTTTTTGTACGAAAAGCATATAATATATAGCAATATCTAACAATGTTTTACAAACTCATGGAATGGCAGATAATGGTGGGTGCAAGAATTGAGCTGTTCAGAAATGCGCTGAAGTAAGTCACATTTGTGTTCCCTATTTTGGTCCTTTCTTTTTTCTTTCCAAAGTCATGGAAATGACGCAGTCTGCTTCACTGCAAACGATGCGAAATGCCATTGGCCATTTCCTTCCAGACGAAATGTATTGATGGGATTAAAATGGCAAAAATTGATTTTCCAACGTTTAAAACGCAACTACAATTCAGTCCACTATCCACCAAGCCATCATTCGTCTCATAAAACACCCCCAGTTTAATCAAATAGACTGCCAGAGGAAATGTTGATATCAAACAGCTATTCTTGGTGGCACAGCACACAAGGGAGTGATGTGACCATTAGCGCAGACAGCCACCTTTGTCTACCTATAGCTCATGTTGACACACTAATAAGGCACTCATTTCAGGCTGAATTGATATTTGGGAGGCTTAACTTAGGTTGTAAATCAGCTGCCACTGGTTTTGTGCACAACCAGGACTCAAACCCATGGTGCTAATGTATAGGGTAATGGGAAAAATGTCGCAAATTCAATAAAAAAAATTAACCATACATTTAAGTATGTATGTTGAACTTTTTTCGCACCGTACATAGACATCCGTGCGAATCGGAGGTGCAGGTGAAGGACAACAAACTAAACACAAAAAGCAGTTAAGTTTGTCCTTCCCCTGCACCTCCGATTAGCACAGTTGGCTACGTACTGTGCAAAAGAAGTTAAACATACAAAGACGCCACGTGTGGAGGACGGACTGTTGGGGCGAGTGCTGCTAGTGAGCACCTATGAAGGGCCGCAAGGTGGGGATGGTGTGGCCAGGTGCATGCTCGGCCACTTTTGCTCCCCAGTGGTGATGTTTACACACCGCACCAGGTACTCGATTTAAGGCAGAGTACAGGTCCAGGACCGGTTCAGATATTTGCCCACCGATGTCACCCGTGGATGGGTGGAGGACACAACGGTTAGAATTTATTAAATGGTTCCACTTGTGGCTTTGAGTTCGGTATGTTCAGCCAGAGTATTATGATATTGTTATGACACACCAAATTAACATCCATTAAGTTTTGCAGTAGTCCTTGTAATGAAAATTAGGCCATTGTTTCGCTTCTATATATATTTGTAAAAAAACTATGTTTAAAGATGAATTTCAGATGTTGCATTCATAACCCGAGCATAAACAACACTATCAGGCACTGAAAATCCAAATAAATGTGCTTGGAACTCACGAATGCTCCCACAGAGATGAAGTGAAATATAATATACAAACTGCCACACGTGCTTACAATAACCTTTTTGACATTTGTGTAATAAGCAGTGCATCTTAAATTAGAAGCAATGCTGTCTGAGATCCCCAGTGACCGGGTGGCAGCAGTCCAGGCTTAGAGGGCACCGTCCCGATGACAAATCCATCACCACAACGATGAGGCAACACGGCAGGCTCTTGGATGGAAAAATCCTATCCACAGGATCCTCCAAGTCACTCAGAGTTAGAAATATGGCCATGCACCTCGATTAAGAGTGTTGGATCTAAGAAGCTCTGCATTATGATCCAACTCACTGAAGATGTAATTGATAATCATCAACAGCCATGATCAATCCACTGCTTGATGAAGGTCTCCCCAAGCCTACGCCACCTCTCCTGATCCTGCGGTGGAATAATCCACCCGGCACCTGCACAAATAACAGGCTTCATATATATTTTGAACATCTGCGCACGATGAAGGCTGATAGTTGTGCCAGGCTCCCTTTTGAACAAGAGGGAACCCTGAATGTGACATTCTGCAGCATCCAAAGCGAGCCTTGTGTGTACTCCTATACACCTGGGAGTTTACGCTCCACCGTTGCTTGTGCTCCTGCCAAACTAAACGATTAAACATTTATTTTATTTTACCAGGTAAGGCCCACTGAGCTATACAGCGCTTTTTTTCAGAATCGACCAGGCCATAAATTATACCTCAACGAATTCGCTTATCACGTGGAAATGTATAGCAGCCAAATACTCCAAAACAGTGTTTCTCAAACTGTTTTGGTCCACGGACCACCCAGGCTCCTACCCCTGGTGAAAAACCGCATTCACTTAGGGGGGGGCATTTATATGTCAGGGTAGTTTAAGGAGGGTAGTTGACTTCATTTCATTTTATAATTCAATATCGAGTAAAATATTAAATAATGTCTGTAACAAAAGTTATACATTTGTTATTATTTCCAGATCAACCTGGAGAATCATTGCAGACTACTGGTGGTCCAGGTACCACACTTTTGAGAACCACTGCTTTGAATGTGTGATGTTGATTCTAAATATGGAGGGAAAAGCCAGAGGACCCAGAGTAAAATCCATGCGACCATGGGGAGAACATGCAAACTCCAAATATACAGGCGTCAAGGTCAGGATCAAACCCACAACCTCCTGTATACCAGGTGAGGTAGTTAACATCTCGCTACCATGGCACTTACATAACCTCAGAAGAAAAAGAAAAAAGAGCCTGATCCACAAACTGTCCGGGACATAACGTGAATCAAACCCGCACTCGCTACGCAGAACATTAGTGTACTCTATTGCGAGGTACTGCTCATCAGTATCCAGCACGCACACACACATACAGCAACTCATTGATGCACAGGCAACATTCTATGATAACTGGTACATTAAAATCTACACCCACTGCCAAAGCTGAAAATACCCTCTAACACTCCACACAATGCCACCATGCCATGGGAATTAACTCTCTACCATAACCAGGACCTTGCCATATGCTGCCTCAATTCAAGGAAGCCATTTGGGATAATTGGCAGAGCTCTCAGCTGTGCCTCACTCAAACTCTAAAGAAAAGTTAGGAAAAAATATAATCTGGGAAACTGCCAACGTATAGAAGACCCCACACCATTCAACCTTCAGCGGTCTCACTTTCGATTAGCGGCCTTTCCTGCAAGCAGTGGTCCACAGTCAATCTTATTCAAAAATCTATCTATCCCACACATGGAAATAAAACAATTTTCCAACAAACTACTGGTGCGCTGCACCAAAAGTGTAACACCTTGTAACCTCCTGTCCATGACAAGAGCTACCAGGGGGTACGTCGCACAGACCGAAGCATTTCAAGAGACTGAACCCCTGCAGGAGAGAACTCGCAGGGCCACGATGTCACTGCAGATACAATTTTGGAGATTGATCAGAGAACAAAGGCACATCTCCTGTGTAGTCCATTAAATAAGTAATTGATTTTTAAATAACTGATCTTGAAATCAATAACCCTCTTAGCTCGCTTGAGGCGTCTGTGCAGAAATGAAACTGAAATGGGCATACAGAGTCCAGGCAACATGAGGGCTAAACCAGGACCAAGACAACTGAGTGTATTACCGTGTGGGAAAGGACGTTGCCTTCACAGCAGAGATATGCTGAAAAATGGCTTTAAATTATGTGAGCCGCTGAATGTCATCCAAAAATCGATGATTGTGCAAAACTGAAGGTTGCTGATGCTTGTATTGCGTATTCAGAGTGTGTTATGGCTTTAAAATGCAATCAGCTTCTAAAGATCTCTCAGGATATGTATTTTGCTATATTCGGCTTAACTAACATTCAAATAAATATAAGCGGTAAAGGTGTAGCCCTGAAAGTGCTTATTCACAGCACTGCTTGTGGAAGGGCCTGCACGAGAGGGAGCTCCAGCGAGCCCCTCTGGAGGGGTTATTCGGCGATTCTTCCACACCGGCCACACAAAGTGGAAAAGGTGGCAGTACTCAACTTTTGCTCCACCACAACACTACCTTACTCTTTGGTTCTTTCGGTAAAGTCACGTAGGTATGAAATCAAATAAATCACAACGTTTCGGGCGCAACACAAGCGTCCGTCATCAGGTGGGAAAACGTGGTCTGCTGCTACGTGACTTTACCGAAAGAACCAAAGAGTATGGATTCCTGAAGTCACGAAAGCTTTAAATTAAGACACAACACCATCTGTTGTGTGAATGCAACATCTGTTTGTTATTTTGTTAGAGTAAAGAGGCAGTGGCTCTCTGCTCAAATGATGGGGTGAAGCTCCATTGACAACCCTGAGCCTGTAGGAGAGATTCTACATTTCTATAGCGAGGACCAGTATTCCCACATTACGGGTGTCCAATAGGGCGCTGCGGTTGTGAGATAGTATCTGCCTCGCCTGGTATGCAGGAAGTCGTGTGATCGATCCCGACCCTGACGCCTGCAATATTGGGAGTTGCATATTCTCCCCATGGTCGCATGGAATTCTCCGGATCCTCCAGTTTTTCCCTCCACATTTAGAAACATACGTTTACGAGTATTTGGCTGCTATTCATTTCCATATGATAAGCAACTTCGTTGAGCTATCATTTGTGGCCAGGTAGTTTAGTATTATAGTGGCACTTTGATTGCGGAGGAATGACAGGCTGAGTCGAACCCTGGTTGGGGTGTGAACTCACAACCTTCCTATGACACCGCCCTTCGCTAAAATAACCAAACTAAATAAATCAATTCAATCTCGTGGAATTTTTTTATACCAAAGTAACCAAGTTAGTCCTTCTGTAAACCCATGCTATTTAATCTACGTGGACAAATTGTACAGTGATTGCTGCCCGTGTCATGTTTGTGGCATTTTGCATTGCAGTGACGCTCACTAAATAATTATTTATGGATGTAAACATGGACTAGTGAGGTGTGAACACAACTGTGGAAAAAAACATTGAAAGGACTTCATGTTATCTGTGCAGCTCGTAATCCTTTATGCATGACCCAGGATTTACACCGGCAATTGTTTAGCATCACCCTCAGAATATTTCTATACACTGCAATGGATTGTATTTACATTTAATTTAAGTATGCGTATAGTTCCGGTCAGAGTTATACTTGGCTTATGAAGCCTCTGGATTCAATACAATAAGTGATTTACTATGGTAGGACGAGCCCTGCCATTGGGATATGGAATTTACACCACCAGCTCTGGGATGCCAATTGGTGGACATACCAATGATTAAAAAACATCACTTTTCATTATTATGTGCGATGATCATTAATGACCATACTTATATAAAAATAAGCTTATAATATACAATTGCTTCGTTTTTTTAAAGGCACCAATAATGGTATTTTAAGTAGCAAAATAACGTGAGCCTTACTGGGCCCAAAGAAAACCACCTATCTGTGATGGCTTATCTATCCGTCAGAGATCACATGTCACAATGGGTCTTCCCTCCTCTTAGAGGAGTCCCTGCAAGTAAGTGAATCGACGTGTTTGTTGGCAATTTAAACCATTTCTACGCTAGTCCACCTCCTGCTGGAAAATGCCCTGATGCGACCTGGCCACTGTAACCCGATGCTTTGGTGATTGCGAGACGCAGTAAATTGGCGTTTCTCAGCGCACTGACCAAACGGCAATCGTGCTCCGTCATGCGCTCCATAAATGAGCTGCGCATTACCGAGACGCTGCTGAGCACCACTGCTCCTGCAAAGGGGTCATGGGCGATTTAATCGCAGGTCATTGCGCCACTCCCCCCTCCCCTCCGCAAAGCTGAGACTCTCCCAGCTTGCTTCCTAATCCCGCATCATAAGCTTCGTTGCAGCCACGTAGGAAACTGACGCCGCTCAACGACTCGTAAAGTCACGTGACCGTGGACGGTGACATGCCCAGCGTTAGTGCGCTTGCCGTTTGTTGCATAGGTTCCACGGCCGCCAATAGTTATTACCACGGTGTGTGTATTGACCATTATATATGCTTCACATTGGACGTTAAAAGGTCCCCCGATGCAATTCTAAACGAGTAGACCATTGTGTGCCGGCTTCATGGTCCAAATTTGCTAAGTTTGAAAAATGACCTCCAAAACTCTCAACTGGGATTACAGAGCCACCAACTAATGGCCGCTTGCAGGCGAGCGCAGTCACCCTGAGCTGCACAGGAACATGAGTCTGATGCAAGGTGCTTTTAAGTTTGCAGAGGCATTTACGCACCAGATTTATGCAAATGTTACGTTTAACAATTGTTATTTGATTGGAAGCATTTGTTATGAATGCCACTTCATTGTCGACTAGCAAGGAACATGTTCCAGTGTGGGAGAATCTGTGCTCGAGAAAACCAAAGTAGTTGTTTAGGTTCCATATGTATTGTGTCAGCTTTCTTATACATTTCTAGAGGACATTATATTCAACATATAACTTGGAATTGCGAGTTTAGGAGGTACATAATACATTGTTATAGTAACTGGATGTATGTAGAATTTATGTTGCACCATACGTAGCCAATCGTGCTAATTGTAGGTGCGGGAAAGGACAAAATGTAAGTATTAATGCTGTACATTGTCATACGGGTAATTTAATAAAGTGTCTTACAACCCGCAGCCATTAGGGTTTTAATGAAGCCATATTCGCCAAAACTAAGCATTTACTTTTGTAACAGTTGAATCTTGCATGTAGGGACATTTCACACTCACAGATCTCGTAATTGACTCATTCTTCCCCTCTTAACCCGCTGAACTTGTTAGGAGTGAGGCTGTCGTACAAAGCGGAGAATTGCAGTGTGGGTCATATCATCATCGCATCCCTCCACCAACCCGGTCACACGCGCGCTCTTTGCACGAGTGATGTGTTGCTCTCACACGCGAGGAATCGTGCGCCACGCCACTTTACGGCTCTTTTATCTCCACCTCTTTATTGTCCCAATCAAAACTGGGCTTCCCTCCAGTGGGGCCAGGTAATGGATTCCACCTTCGTGCGCGCCGGCGCGACGAGCCCGTGCCATCTTCGCTCGACGTAGCCGCATTTTTATTTTCATCACACTGTGCGGATTACCGGGTTCGGCTCTCGCGAGGAGCGACGGTAACTTCACGGTATTTAAATGACGCCGCAGGGTGCGGCGTGCGGCGGCGGCATGTGCCGCGAACCCGGCCGCGGACCAGGCTCTGTGGCGGCTCCCGAGGGAAAACTGCGGCGGTGCTAAAAAAAACGCGCCGTTGCTGATTTGGCAACGTAACGCAAACGGAGCCTGCCACAAGACGGCATCGGAATGGTTGGAAGGGGAAAGGACATTCTTGCAGAAACAAAACAAAAATGAATTACTCTTCGGAAATCCCTCGTGGTTGGGGATGATTGTCTTCCATCAGTGTCTTATCTGTTGAGTCCGAAGGTGGCTGATAAGGCTGATGATGCACGGATGGACAGCCTCTGAAGGCACTGCGTATTTCCAAGAGGGATGGGTGGCCCTGGATTGTTGATTCGGTCTGTGAAACGATGTTTTACGCAGGTCAACAAAATAATAATTAATATTCATGATCATGATGACAATAAAGCGTTGATGCAGTGGGTTACACAATGCAGTCGAAACCCAGTAACATGTGCGTATGTATGTTGAACTTCTTTCGCACCATACGTCGCCAACCCTGCTAATCGAAGGCCCGCGTTTTAATGACGACGATATCTAACCTCAGTGGAGGAGGAACGTCTTGGACTGGTCCTCCACTCCCCTCCACCTCTTTTCCACCAACCCACACTGATCACGTAGAGAAGCATGGTCAAACAACGGTCATCACCCATGCAGCATGGGGAGGCCTTCATACAGCAGTGAAGTGTTTATCTTATTTTATAACACGCATTCACAATGATTCCATTAGGAGGGCAACAATGAAATGGGTGGCTGCAGAGGTGAAGGACAACAGCCTCATTGCTCAGCCGACAGTCCGGCCTCCTGACTCCGCATACCCTCTGCAACAGTGGATGTGATCCTGTGGGTGTCCATGCAAGCTAATGGGTCTCCGTGCAAGAGTGTGTGGTGTTTCTGCATCTAGTGATCGTGGACCACCTCAGAACATTACATGGACGCTTTGGCCACCGGATACACAAATGGAGACATGTCTGAAATTCTTTCCACATGAATTAATTTAATGAATTCCATTCCTGTGGTAAATTCGTTCACATCTGGACTGCATATCAAAACTCATGATCCTGTAAAACGTTGCTAGTCCTTCATACAACACAACAAATTAATTAACCAATAGGCAAACCTTGCTGAGGCATTCAATGACTTGAACACGAGCTCGAGAATAGCTTTTGCTGCTTGACTCCGATCAGGCACCGTGCGTGGTACCAGTGGAGGAGGCTTTTTGCACATGAACATTGTGCCCTGCTGCTTTTTGATCACAAGGAAAGCTACGGGCACCTTGAACATAAGGAATCTCCACATTCTCCAGGTCATGCCTCGGCCTTGCTTCTTCCAGCGTAACACCACGAATTCATCTTATCAGGCCTAGTAGTTCAACTAGATCGGAAAATCTTTCACCTCGTATTGTAGAGGACACCCTTTACTTACATCTTGATTTAAAGCTTTCGTGACTGCAGAAATTCATACTCTTTGGGCCTTTCGGTAAAGTCACGTAGATAAAAAAATAATAGATCACGACATTTCAATCGCAACACAGGCAATCGTCTTCAGGTGAGAGAGAGAAAGCTACTGAAACAAGGTCTTATATAGGCCTGAGATGGGAGTCCCCTCAGGGTAAGAGTGCGGGGCTAGAGATGGTCTCCCTGACGCTGTGGAAGTGGCCATTGTATCGTGAGAGGTTATTGTTTTAACACTGTGGGCTCACATGAAATTGATTTTTCCAAGACGAAGGTACTATGCAAACCCACTGGCTATCAAAGATTTGTCCATGAAGCCATCCAGATATACAAACACAGACAACTTCAACCGAGAAGATGGGTACAAATTGAGCAATCATTGGAAGGACGTGATTAACTAGGTAAAGTCTTAACCTGCTGTGATGTTTCAATTCTTCCTGCTGATGTTAGCTGACTCTCTGAATTGCATTACTAGGTTGGATGTCTTTGTATTGACAGGCTGAATGTCCTACTCGATCTGCCACCGATGCATCATTGACATGCTAATCTCTCTTACCCTGAGGGGACTCCGATCTCAGGCCTATCTAAGACCTTGTTTCAGTAGCTTTCTCTCTCTCACCTCAAGACGACTGCCTGTGTTGCGATTGAAACGTCGTGATCTATTATTTTTCTCTCTACGTGACTTCACTGAAAGACCCAAAGAGTACCCTTTACTTATATCAATACAAATTGCCACGTGAATAGAGACACATTATAAATAGCATGTATGCCGGAGAATGTGTAACTATGAAATTTCAGAATGGGTCGAAAAAAATCTAAATATTGCTTTTGTATTTAAAGTATTGAAAGTGATTGCTGCAAGCATACGGTGCAATGATTGTCACAGCATCCACGTGTTACGAAAACCATTTGTGTATGCTGGCCACAAGCCCAGTGTATTTGGCATGACTGTTACAGTTGTGCTTTTGTTGGTAAGTGCACCATTAAATAGGTGATTTACCTAGTCAAACGTAAAGCTTCCAGTAACACAACACTGTATTTCATCCTTGCGTGACGTGCAAACTAAACCCCACCGAATAAATATACGAGTAGCATTCCACTACAAATGAGTTTTTTTTTACTACTTGGGAAATTAGGGTCTTGGTATAACATTGTGAGTTCTGAGAATGTGCAAAAAAATCTACTTCTCTCCAGCCTTGGTATTAATTACCGTGTTATCTAAGTTAACATTGCCAAGGGCAAGACAATGCACGCACCACTGCAGTGCTCGTTGTACAAACGCTTGCGGTTGTAACGGAAATGGAAATGTGCGAATGTTTTAACGCGCCGTGTCTCGTTGGTTACCACATGCTTACATTATCTGTTTTGTAGGCGTGAGAGCAGCCCCATGATTAAAGTGCCAGGCCTGTAGCACGTACACAATGTCAAAACTAGCCTTTCATTTCAACTCCGCTATCCCACGTGGGACTTTGGTGAGATATCCATTCTGCTATTTTGACCATTTTGGCCACTTTTTGGGTAAATGAGGCAACTTATGGAAGACAAATAGCTACACTAGCATTAAAATGTTAACGTGCAATTTTATTGAGGGACTATGTGTTGTCTTAGTGTGGTCTGAGACTGTTATTGTGTTGTTTTGATGCCTTGCCCAAGCTTCGGAATGTATGTACTTAGGCAACTTGAACTTATATAAGTTATTTATTTCATATGTATTTACTTTTAGTGATTTGATAACCTTTCCTAGAATTTGCACTCCTATCGTGTTTTGTATTGTTTGTTGTTGTAACTTCATCTCCCCGTTCAAGTCCGGGGCTAAAACTTTGCTCTGCCCCTCTGCCTACAACTGATCGTTTCCATCTATTTTTGCCATCATTGTCAGCAACTGTGTCGACTACCGCATGAAGACATGGCCGTGCAGTTTTTGTAAATTATCGTCCAATGTTGCCGTGAATAGCCTTGGCGAGAGCATATTTCCTCGCTTGAATGCACTTCTGAATTGTATTGCGTTGTGTTTGTTCTTTATGTAATTTCAGTGTAGCAGTTCCGTACCATGTAAGTGGTTATCATAATTACAAATATTTGCATTATGACCTTGGTCTGTGAGCACCTCAATGACAGCATCAATCTACACGGAATCAAATGCCTTTTGCTCGTCTCGGAACGCATTCCGGGATAAAAATTATTAATTAAAGAGGTGAGCATGGACACAGAGTGCTTTTGTGAAACTGAATTGGATCGTGAAAAGCAACATAGCAATGCGCATGAGAAATAAAGTTTTCAATCGATGTGCGCACTCCCCACTTTGTGACATATGAAGCAGAAAAAAGTGCCTAAAAATAGAAAATGTGACCAGTGTGTAAAGCATAAAACTATGCAAGCTTCGAGTTTTACACTGAATGCTTGTGTAGCGGACTATTTCTGCAAGAACGGGCTTCAAATCGAATTCGCAAACAGTCGAAATGCAGAAGGATCTCATTATGCCGTGAAGGTTGTGACCGAGGTGAAAGCGAGGGGACGCTTAGCAAGGTTTGTGTCAGAAAAGACGAGGGGGCTGCTGTGCGGTACAAATGGAAGATAAGAAATTGGGAGTGGGAGACCATCAATCATGTGAGGAGAATAAGGACTTGATCAGGGGGCATATGTATGTTGAACTTCTATCACACCGAACGTAGCCAACCGTACTAATGGCAGGTGCAACAGTAAGCAAAGTGAACAATAATGGGAAGGCATTTATGCATATATATAAAGTACTGCATATTTAAAAAAAATGAGTATGCAGCAGCTGTGTGTACCTCTGAATCGTTTGTTCAATAAAATACTTTTGGGAAAAAAGTATGTAGCAACATAGAATATCGGATTCAATTAACTACATTTTCTATTAAGCGCGAGATGCTGGCATGCACATATTGCATAACACGACGCGGAGCAACACATGGACATGATGACAACCATGAGATGTTCTGGCGGATCCTCTCATTCACAGAGTCATTATTCTCGAGGGTTTGCGACTCCTCATCCCTTCCAATCCAGAATAATAAATATCTTCTCTGTGTGCGTAATGCAAAGTGTGTATGCGAGGCTCACCATGTTTGTCAATGAGCCAGGTTGCATGTATTACCCTGCAACTGCGGTGATTCAAGAGATCACTGCAACCAACTGGCATGGAACGTAATAACAACATTTGATATTCAGACAGGTAATTTGTTTGTGGAGTGGTGGTAGCAAAGTGGTTCAGAATCTTTATTTAGACTGGAGGAATCTGATGAGCTATTAAGTCCTTTTTCACAGATGTTCAGTAGCACACTGCACTCTGAAAGTAGGGTAATCTGAACTCGACTAACGGCCATGGCTAACGTTAGTGGCGAGTGATATCTGCACTGGTCCTTGGACCCCACTTCAAACAAATGCGTACTCACTAATGTGAAGCACGGTCAAACAAAGCGCCGTGATGAACAATGTAGATTTGACAAAGGAGTCGTGGAAAATATGGATATGGATAATAGGAGTTAGTGTAGTTGACAGATTGAGATTCATATACATGACAAGTGGGAATTACCCGGCGTTGCCCGGGCGAAAAAGACAGACACACACATGGACCGACACACACTTACAGATATCGACTTGAGATACACACAAAGACATCGACTTGAGATACACACACATGGAGTTACACACACATGGAGTTACACACACACATGGACTAACACACACACGGACTAACACACACACACATGAAGAAATGGACTTACACACTCACATGGAGCCACACACACACATCGATACACACACACACATCGACACACACACAAAGACACATGGACTCCCACACACACACACACAAAGAAATGGACTAAGATGCTCACATGGAGCCACACACACACATCGACTCACGCACACAGACACATCGACTCACACATGTACTTATACAGACATAAATATTATTTTAATTTACAATCTTAGTTGTCTACGCACACACAAAACACGCACACACATTGACTAACACACACAGAGCGACTGACACACAGAGATATCAACTCATGCACACACACACATCGACTGATACACACACACATGGACTGACACACACACACATATCGACACAGACACACACATAATTATTTAAAAATTAGGTAACCTAATTGTTAAATATTAGTTGTGTACACAGACCAAGCACACACACTGACTAACACACAGCGACTGACACACAGATATCAAATCATGCACACACACACGGACGTATACACACACAAACATGGTGGCAGACACGCACATGGACTCACATGCACACAAGGACTTAGATACAATTAAAAATATATTAATATTGACCAAGTAAATTTTGAAATCTTAGTTGTCAGCACACAAACATTATGAATGTAATATTTACAAGGTGATGTTTTAAAATGCAGGTTTCTGTCAACGTTAGTTGACACAATAAGAATATTATTAATTACCAAGGTATTGAAATAATATTAGTTGTGAGCACATAAACAGTATTAATGTAATATTATGAACGTGGTTGAAGAAAAAAGTTTTCTATAAAGGTGAGTTAACAAATAATAAATATAACGACAAAGTGATTGTTAAAAGATGAGTTGTGAGCAGGGAATCAAAAATAGCAGTCTGCACACAAACATAGTTAATGTAATATTAGCAAGGTGATTATAACAAAAAACTGGGTTTCTATCATGGTGAGGTTAGGGAAAGAAGCAAAGAAATGTTAAATTTCGATTTAAAGCTTTCGTGACTGCAGGGATTCATATTCTTGGTTCTTTCGGTAAAGTCACGTAGAAGGGAAATAGTAATATTATAAAAATGAAACAATAAAATTATCACGACATTTCGATTGCAACACAAGCAATCATGATCAGGTGTTGCAAACGAAGCGTCGTGATAATTTTATTGTTTAATTTGTTTTATTTTATTATTTCCCTTCTACGTGACTTTACCGAAAGAACCAGGAATAAGGAAATGTTACTTAACATTGCCGTGGTGAGGACTAGTCCCGTGCAGAGCCCCCGTCCTAGCCTAGAGTGCGCAGCCGGCCGAGGTGTCAACTTGGCAGGCTAGGGGCTGGGTCGCTCCCCCCGGCCGTGCAACCATAATACTATCTAAGCGCTATAATAATCTCTCTCTCCCTAATCTCCCCTATTAACACAACTGACGTGCTTGCGTCCGGGGATGGAGTTCCTTTCCAGCTCAGACCCCGCTGGCTTGCCCATCGCCACATATAATAACCTCTTGTTGAAGCTGCTCTCTCGCTGGTTCAGTAGTTCAACTGCTGGATTTTTTTTTCCGCCTGAGAACGACGGCTTCTGTTGCGATCTAAACGTCGTGATATATCATTTTTGTTTTATTTTATTTTTCTACCTACGTGACTTTACCGAAAGAACCAAAGAGTACGCTATAATAATATCTAGGGGCTCTATAGTAGTAATATGACGCATTGGGGTGGGGTGGGGAGAAGAGAACATCACAGTGTGAAGAAATAACCTCAGCGTTTTGTGTTTTAGTTGCATGTTTAACGCGAATGAACATTTGTGCCGATCGTGTGTGCGTTGCTAGGGGAAACCCCTGTCAGCAGAGCAAAGTGTAATTTTATAAATGCTTATAATACTAATGTGTGCGACGTACCTTGTAGAGTGTGCAGGCAAATAAAAAAGGCCGCACACCTCCGGCGACGGTGCGTGTGGGGGGGGGTTGCTAGAGGATAACCGTGATGAGCAGCTTGCTGTATTGTCCTGCCCAGAGCGGCAAAGGCAAATAAAGAAATAAATAATAGTGAAAATAAAAAAAGAAATAGAGAAATCGCAAAAACACGCTATTTAAACTAATTTAAAGGTGACGGAGGGGAAAGTAAATAGCGCTTGCCCACCGCGGGACTTACGGCGTGGTACCTGCGTATTTTTTTTTTACGAAAACCCCACCGTTTGAGAGCCAAATCCCTCGCAAGCACGCGTGCGCAGACAGACAGACGGACACACAGACAAAAAATGCCGTTTATAGGTAAGATGAGGGAGAATAATATTGGAAAAATTATTCATATAAAATTGATAAAATTATAGGGGCACCACAGTGGTGAGATGTTAACCACCTTGCCTGGTATACAGGAGGTCGTGGGTTTCATCCCGACCCTGACGCCTGCTGTATATTTGGAGTTTTGCATGTTCTCCCTGTGGTCGCGTGGATTTTTCACCGGGTCTTCCGGTATTTCCCTCCACATTAAGAAACAACATCACGCGTTTAGAGTATTTGGCTGCTCTAGATTTCCATGTGATAAGCCACTAAGTTTAGCTATTATTTCTGGTCAGGTCGTCCCTAAAAAAAGAACTATATAGCTTAATGGGCCTTACCTGGTAAAAAAAAAATGTCTAGTTTTTTTAGTTTTATAGTGGCATCAGAGTATGCCACTGCATGTCATGTGAAGCCGGCCTGTGCGTGAAGCACGAGACACGCTGCTCACACCACCTACAGCACGGCAGCTGGAGGGCATTGCACTCCGTGTGCAGTGCCAGCCCCCCTGAGGGCTTGGGGGCGAGAGCGCCTGGAGCGACGCAGGGGTGACAGAGGGCCATGGCACTCCGGATGAACCCGGAGGGCCTGGTGGCCGGAGGTACCGGGGGAGGGGCCCCAAAAGAGGGGGCTGGGGGACCCCGGGACCGGTTCCAGGTGCTTCTCGAAGGTTCGAGAAGGGAGGGTGGCTAGGGGCAGAGGTAGCCCCGGGACTGACTAGAAAGCCAGACCTCTGAACGGGTCCGGCTGCTGTTGTTAACCTGAAGACATGAAGCCGTCATCCTGAAGAGAAGCCTCGAAGACAAGACCCGGACCCGAGTCGGGGTGCAGTCTTGACAGCCTCCCCCAGTTGTGTGAGGGATAGTTAGCCCGGAGGGACTACCTCCTTAGGGTACCTGGTGGAAGGGGCAGATACCCCTTTGTGTTAGGGTGTTGATGTTATTATAATAAACGTGTTGCCTCCAGAGAAGCCTCTCTCTACATTTGTACCCACTACAGTTTGACAAATACTCACACTGGCCACCTATTTGCACAGGATACACACAGCCAGGGTGGAGGATGAGAGGTGGGGGTGGCATGACATCAGCGGGACACATTAACCCCGTTCAGTGCTGTGGGAGGTGGGTGACATCCTCATGCGGAAGTGCGCCAGACAGCCAGGCAGGAAACCAGCCAGCAAAACTCTTTTCACATACTGTATCTTTGGGACATACAGAGCAGATTTTTAGAGTCCTGTCACTTTAAATAATAACAGGAAATGCACAGCTTCTATGCATGTCTGAAATTATGTTTTACAGATTTTTTTTCTTTCTATACGTACTGTGAGAATATAATGTGTATGTGTAGCCACAGATTCAACAGCAATGTCCGAGCATTGAGAATTTATGCAGATGATCATGCACCGCATTTTGACGAATCCCAATTATGAGCAGAACACGTTGTTGGCTACCATAAACGAAATGGGCAGATGTACTTTAATGTGCAGGACCATAATTTATTCTGCACTGCGAATCAGCAAATTGGAAGCCATTAAAATAATAATGATAATAAAAAATATAATTGGCTTGCTTTAAAATTGCTGCAATGGAGTGCTCATAGAAACAGGTTATCCCGTACAGCATTGCAACGTGAATCACACAAATGGATTTCATTCCCTACACAGGCCAAGGGTGGCTTTTAGGACGAAATAAAGGAACTTTATGTACACAGACGTGTATTTGTGCCGGGCAGACCAGAAGGCGTGTAATTAGTGGGGGTTGGCATACCCCTGGTACACAATCGAGTGGATGCGTATATTTCCTACGACACATGTATGCAAGGACATACGTAATGCCAGCCATCATCTCCCGTGATCCTGCGGTGTGACAATCTCCACCTCTTTTTAGCACGGTTGGCTATGTACGGTGTGAAAGAAGTTCAACATACATATATACATGCTCTCAACACCGAGGAGATGCAGCTATAAAAATAACTTCACGTAACATTAAACACAGCATTCCAGGGCCATATTAGAATGTACAAAAATGCTTAATCACTTCAAGCAGCAACTTAAAATAACGCAACAAACAGATGACAGAGAAGCTGAGAGAGATCACAAAAGCATCGCAAAATATTCACGTCATAATCTCAAATTACGTGAAATAACGTGTCAAAATCCGTCATTGAATAAAAGCTCTGTTATTGATCATGAATTTGGAATCAATCATTATATTTGTAGGGTCTGGTAAGCCCTCCTGATGGAAGTTTTTTCAGACAACAGATACACTTACATGTCACCACCAAGCGACACAGCCACCATGCCAACTGCAAAACCTGATGGGCCTAGAAAAGCAAATTCACAGTTAAAATAGGTTCTCACTTTTTTTGATACAAGATCGTATTGTATGAAAAATGAGAATAGGTTTTACCCTTCACACTTTGATAGTGGCAAAAAAGGTCCCATGCGATCATATTGCATTAATAACTTGTTTTAATAATACATGCTCTGCTTTTTCGAATTCCAGTATACATGATGTGTGTCTATATAGTGCATATACCAAGGGTTGTATTTGAATAATATAGACATGGGGGCAAAGCTCAATACAGTGGTATCTAGCTACTTTCGAGATAGTATGTTTGTGTGCATCTATGCAAAGCTTGCCTTGAACCAAAGACATTTATCCCGATTATGCTGTGTCATGTCACGATAAGAACGTCTCCATTGGGATCTCTCATAACGGACTGCAAACCTGCGTGTCATAGAACGACCCACAGAAGCAGATATCACAGAGATACCTCTACGATCTCTTCAAGTGACCTCTAGTCCACACAGTAGAAGGCAGGAGACGTTTTCTATCCACCCTGCACATGGGAGTAATATTTGCCACATACGTGGCACACCAATAATAACATTTTCAGAACACGGATTTAGCCAAATTGAGTAAAAAAACTAATTTTACGTCATTGTTTTTTGTGTGTAGTTATTGGTGAGATCCTTTCCCATGACGGACAACTCACTCCACTTGAGAATCTGGTTTCATCACAGGTGGTTGCCTGGATGTCAAGCGGTGCCAGCTCAGCACTCTTGACCTCTGAACCACGGGGCCACCTCCCACCCTCTCTCTGTGCTCTTTGGTGAATTTGATTGTTTGGTGCGAGCTCCCCGACAGCCAAAGCCAGCCATCATGACTCGAAGTCGCCGCAATGCAGCACTCAAAGGCACGATTTGTTTGTTTTAACAGCAAAGCTCATAATGCATTATGCAGTTACTGCACTAAATGATGCACTTTCCAATCTCCATTTAGACGTGGAATACATCTAAATCCAGGGTCAAGTTGTTTCAAAATTATGAGTAAAAAAGGACTCCCATTCATTGTGTTCACTCCCAGAATAAAATAAAATGAAAACTTTTTTCGTAATTCCCCAGGGTGAAGAGCCATGTTTTTGGACTGTGAAATAAAAGTAATTGATTAAAGCACACAATGATTTTGCAAAAAATGTTTTGTCATCAACTGAAAAACACACGTGGTGTACCCCACGATACAAATGGATGGATTACCTGTTTTCGGGTTGTGCCGCGTATTGGTTGGCACGATGTCATACGTTTCGATCCACGTGCTGAGAGCAGGCACTTGTGATTAACCCGAGTTCACAACTGCAGGCAGTTAATTGTCTCAGCCTGGCCATCAATAACTGCACAAAAATCACATTAAATTTGGTTCCGCACTTAATTTCAGGTCAGGGAATGGAACTGAAGACGCTCTCGGCATGTGTAACAACAACACACGTATGTATGTATGTTGAACTTCTTTCGCACCGTGCGTAGCCAACAGTGCTAATCGGAAGTGCGGAGGAAGTAAAACAAACTAAAGACAAAAATAAGTTCTAAAGAAATTAGTTGTCAATCTAGATGCAAAAGTGCATAGCTCCAGTGGCTTCCTAATATCAGATGGAATAACGTTGCAGATGGCCGCAAAAGCCCACGTGAATGCGTGCGATGCAGTGACCGTCTTTGTTCGATGGCCATCCAAAAATCGCTGCAAGGATGACTGGAGTTCGCGTGATGATGTCTGCTGCTTGACAAGATCAGCAAGATATTGTGGTTCACGGCACAATGCAAGAACACAGCAGAGAGCTACACGGCACAACTTCACAACTTACACGTCAGTAGAAACAAATTGTCTACTCTGTACAATATAACTGTAAGCAACATATATAAAACACCGGATGATTTCCAAGGTGCAATGATACATCGAATAATCGATTACAATCAGTTGTTAATATCACAAATGTATGTGCAGTGACATCGGGGATGTCACTGTATGGCGCCGGCCTGAGAGGGCCACGGCATGCGATGCACCGTCATCGCGTACACCCCGTAGGCGGGTGTAGTACCAGCCCTAGCGGGGCTTGGTGTGCACTGGGATAGCGCGAGCACCACGCATAGCGTGTAGTGCGGGCTCCCACAGGGAGGAGTGGGAGAGTGTCAGCCCAGGGTCAGGGTTGCCCAGGGGCAGGGTTGCCCCGGGCCATGGCACTCTGGTTGACCCCGTTGTCACGTGATCTGGAGTGTCTACAGAAAGGCCCCCAGGTAGGGGGGCTAGGGGGTGATCACGTGTCCGGGGAGAGCTCTCGAGAGGGATCGAGAGAGAGCTAGAAGGCTCCAGAAAGCGGGCGGGGCCAAGGGCGGAGCAGCCCCGACCCGTGGGGGGATATATAAGGTGGGTCCCTGAGAGGGACCGGGGTCGCTACATCCTACAAGCTGAAGCTCCACGTCCACAAGCTGAAGCTCTACGTCCTACGAGGCATCAACATGTGGTCGGGGACCCGAGTGAGAGGGCCCGACCCTTCGTAGCTGTAACCCCTAGTAAAGTGTAGTTAGTTGGGTGGTCACCACCTTAGGCTGTATCTGGTGAAGGAGCAGTTACCCCTTTGTGTTAGGTGTTGATGTTACAATAAAAGTGTTGCCTCCACAGAACAACGTCTGCGACTCAGTTGGACTCACTACATATGCATTGAATTGTGCGTAAAAATCAATATGTTTCTACTCATGACCATCATGTGCCATGGGTTCACCTGGACCCTGCATACTCTGCAGGCCACTACTTCCACCACTGTCAAAAATATAATTTGAGTCTTGAATCGAATTGCAATCCTGAATCGCGGACATTGATTAAATCACCAAACAAATCTTTAAACTTATAGAAAATACAGTTACATAATAACAAGTATTTAGCAAGTAAACCAAAAATTACATTCGAGAAAAATATCTACGCTTTACCTTGGATGCAGAAAACATGAATATATTATGTAAATGCAATGAGTTAAATAACCAGACAAACTATTTATATGTAGAAGAGTGTTGTGAGTAACCAATGAGGGGGCGAACAGAAGGGGGTGCGAGCGGGTTGACAGTCAAGGACGGCGCAACGTCACGGGCTGCATGAGGGGCTTCGGAGAGCACCTTCGGGAAGAGGGGCGGAGCCGAGCTCGGGGGAGGAGCCGTCCCAGGGGTTCTTCAGGGGGACCCGTAACAAAGGCGTGGTTTTTGTGGGGAGCCAGGGTAAGGATCGGCTGCAGAGGGTCTCTCCCTCCTCGTCGCGGAGCGGTGTTTGGCTGAACCCCCGCTCCGGGCAGACAAGTGAGAGAGCCCAAAGAGGTAGCCGAGGGTAGGGCGCAAATAGTATTCAGTGTCCGGGGTAAAGGGCCGAGACAGAGTGCACCTACACAGGTGTGAGTGTAGGATGCCGAGTGTGGCAGTGATTTAATAAACGGCAACAGCCGTTATAGTATTCCTCGTCTCCACGTGGTTCTACTGCACAACATATATTTGGCAATTTCAGAAACATTGTAATTACAGATTATAAATCATTATAAATATTGGCTCCAATCCAGTGTAAGTTAGAGCACAGCCAAAATACACAGAAGCACCTGCTACATATCCTGACATATTTAGCAATAAATCAACAAATTCAATTAAAACCAGGAAATGAATTATAGAGGACACACATGTATGTCATTTGCTGAGACTGCATTAGCCGTGGTGTATAAACACAGGCTGAAGATACGTTACCATCATTACTATCAACAAACACTGTTTTAATAAAATACTGTCTCTATAAATTACAGGGATACTGCTGTGGTGTAACGCATAGAGTTCTGGACAACCCAGAGGTCAACGATTCAGTCTCCCGGCGAGATAGTTTAAAGTTTAAGCGATGGTGAAGTCGCTGACAACCGTGCCACCTCTGTCCACCCAGCAGTATAAATGGGTTCGCCACAATTAGGTCGACTAGCAGGTCGCGCGTGGTGGGGTAAAGTGTGGGTACTCTGACCTCTTCAAGGACGTCTGGTTGGAGTTGAGGTGTACGTCTAAATACCTTAAGAGGGACTCTCCATCACTCCCTCTAGTGTTGGCCCTGGTGGCTTTTGTAAAGATTACATTTCATAGCGTTTCAAGGTATCACCTTTGGAAAATGTGTTCTTTCCCCCTATCTCTGCTCTAAAGGAGGGAGTTTGCAAATAAATCGTAGTTGTATATTTAATTTAAAAGGTCATGTTTGTTCATGAAGAGAGTTGAAACTAAGTATAACACTGTTTATATATACTTTATATATTGTTTAAATCCATCAAAAGGTAAATGTATTGTCTATACATAACTGCCAGCTACTGCAGTGAATTCACAGCACTCTTTAATGCCAGTTTACTATTGAGATCAGTCAAAAAGTCAAACAAGCAATGGGGCAGCATTAATCTCTGAAGGCATACCCTCAACAAGTATTGTAAATGCCACATTCCCCTTGGCAGGGTCCACAAAATAAGGCACTGCATCTTTGCCCACATTCATCTCATATCAAGCTTACACATGAGCAAGCCCCGGTGACAGCAGAATACAGAATTTGGTATCCAGCACAGCCCTGTGCACAGATTTCTCGTCCTGCTGAAAGGGAAACGCTAGGCGGGGGGGGCTCGTGACGATGATTTCTCATGACCAGGGCCGTGTGCCATGTGGCATTTGGCTGTCTTGCCTGGAGGCCGGCAGCTGGGGTGACCAACACCTCATTTCATTCTGGTCGCATAAAAAATCCTTGGGCAACCCCGCCCCCCATGCCCAGCAGGAGACGGCGAAAATTAATGTTAGCATAAGTAAGCGCTGAGGTCCCCGTTTCCAAAGGCACAACACATTAGCAACCCTCGCGCATGCAGATCTCCGCAAACCACTTGGCCCAAGCATCCCAAGCCAATTTGCGACCAGCCTCTGTGAATTCCTCGCGCTGAAACGGTGTCTGCAAAGGCAGGCTTTTAAAAAAAGCCACCGTTTCAAACAAAAACCCGGAGGACAACGTTTAAAATACAGCAGGCTGACAGTGATTGCAAGTCGAGTTGATGTCAGACACATTGCATTTTAAACAATAAGAATCACCCAGCATGTACTAATGGTACACTGGGACCTAAGCCAAACAATATCATGGGCCCCTCACTCAGGGTTGTTGTCCAGCCACCACTCAACGTCCCCTTCACTCCAGGTTTCCAAAGCCGTGGACCGCATGCCCCAACAACGTGAGGGTTTACAGTACCACCAAACATTACACGGATGCGATGTGGTGGCAGGCTACACGCCGTATGAGGATAAACATTTCAGAATACAGCTTTGGAAACTCACAGTTGCTAATGGAAAGCTAGCAGGCAACTGTGGATATTGGTTTACTGGACCATGGCAGGATAGGGCTCTCGCTTGGCAAGGTGTCGGCTCAGCCCTGAATCATTAGGATGAAGACACAAAGCCATGACACTCGTGGCCATGTGGGCATGTGGAGGCCACACGCCACGATGCGCATGTCATAACCGTGTAGAATCCAGGCCATCACCGGCCCACGTGCTAAAATGCGTACAACAATATACTGGAGGAAACATTACAAGCCAGTTCATCGCATGCAACACATATTTGTAATTGTAATTAATGGCAAATTACTTTCTCTAATTCACCTGCATATTTATGCCCAGTAGTATAAATTGGTGGGGATTCCTACCTCTTCCAAGATGTCGTGCCAGCGTGGAAAAATACCCTCTGGAGGGTCTCTCAAGAGCCAAACTAATAATACACTATTATTATTGCTATTTTACACTCGTGCAATGCACTACTGCGTTAAATAGAGCTCATTGCCTTGCACGGCAAACTCTGGGAAAATGTAATCATAGCAGGTATGGATCTGGGCTTTAATATTGGATGTACAGTACAACATCGCATATCAGAAACGCTGGGGACTGAAGAATTGGCGGCCACGTGAACAGGTGAGACGTGTGAACGTGTGTAGGAAATGAGTTACACTGTGCACGTGGACTGCACTTAGTGGGAGCGGTTACACTTGGTCAGGTCGGATATGCGAATGTGACGTGGTTACAACGCCAGCTATTATCTGGTAGTGTTGGCAGATTGCTCTGACATACGTGAGGGAACTGTGAAATTTTGAACCAAATTGTACATGGATTAAAGCAATTTTGGAAACAGAATATGACTGGTAGCCGGCAGCACAGGAGTAATTTCTGGCTACAAAAAAAATTGCAGTAACCGTATGTCATCATGAAGCCAACATGGGAAATATCCCCTAGGGGCTCGAATGAGAACCACAGCAGAAAATAAATATTGCAACTCATATTAATTTAAACTGTAAAAGGTCACCATGAGCTTATGGGTCAAATAAAAGGTTGGCCTGGCTCTATTCCAGTTCATGAACGAGCAAATGGAATTTACATAAATTCTGCAACTCCCGCATTAAAAAGGCAAATCCGAAGAGAGATCTATCTCATAATCACACACCATCAGTTTAAGCTCTCCTACAAGGCAAGCTACAGGCTGTGTTTCAGCTGGAGGCCTTTACCTTCTACGCTATGTGCGAGTGCAGTTTGTTGTCTAAATTGCATATAATCGTCCATCACAGTCTTTTCAAATTCATGTTTGCGTAATTTATTGTTTTTTTATTTCATTCCCGTAAAATGCTTTTTTGCATAATGGGACATCGTTCAGAGAGCACAGCGCCGAATCCCGTTTGACAGATTACGCATTCACGACTTGACAGTGAGGACAGTGAGGCACGTCAAGGGACACCAACACGCAGTCATGCACACATTTGACCACAGCAGTGCATTCATGTTTGTCTGTGACACAAAAGGAAAATGGGAGTGTAATTCTTCCAAGTCATTCTTTGGTTCTTTCGGTAAAGTCACGTATAAAGATAAAATAATAAATACAATAATAGCATACGACGTTTCGATTGCAACACAAGCAATCATCATCAGGTATAGAGAGGGAGATCTCCCTCTCTGTACCTGTGTTACTCTCTCTATGTATCTTGGTGATATCTGTCTGCTTATATGTCTGTCTATAGTTTTCTGGTTAGATTTTTGTTGCTATTTCATTTATTCCTGATGACGATTGCTTGTGTTGCAATCGAAACGTCGTATGCTATTATTTAATTCATTATTTTATCTTTATACGTGACTTTACCGAAAGAACCAAAGAATAATTCCTGCAGTCATGAAAGCTCCAAAATTAAGATTCTTCCAAGTCAGTTTTGTCACACTGTTTGAAAAGAAAAATGTTCTGAGGCATAAATCTATGATTCACACATATTTCTGCGTAAAGATTTAGTCATTTGTACTGTTTGGTTATTTCGGTCGGAAATAACAGAGTCGGACTCTCTGTGTGTCTCTCTCACCATATGTACCTCTTGCTCTTAAGGGTTTTTTGTTCCTGTTACCCGGCTCTCAGACATTGACATGCTAATCTTCTCATAGGCACACCTCCGGTGGCTGGGCCATCTCACATTGACATGCTAATCTCTCACATTTACATACAAATTCCTTCTCTAGCTCCGCCCACTTAGGCTATATAAACTCTTGTTGCCGCAGCTAATTCTCCTACGTCAGCAGTGGTTCTGCTGTTTGTTTCACACCTGATGACGGTTGCTGGTGTTGCGATCGAAACGTCGTGATCTATTATTTTTTATACCTACGTGACTTTACCGAAAGAACCAAAGAGTATGATTCCTGCAGTCACGAAAGCTTCACATCAAGATTTAGTCATTTGGTTCCCCAATTTTATTACAGCCGGTCCCGCTTCTCTGATTATGTCCACAAACGTACAATCTGGTCCAGGAGCTTTCGCTTCGATTCATGCTGTGAACTCTCCTCTTCCCCTGGGACATGTGTATCTCATTCCTGTAGCAATCAGCCTACAATTCTTACACTAGTTTTAAGGGTATCTCTCTATGATGTGTTATTTCTCCATCTTTTTCCCTGAAGGCTATAATGTTGTAACTACCAATCACCAACCTTACATTGTTCTGCTTTCATTCTCCCACCACTTGCTACAACACCTTAATTACATTTTATGATGTGTTCTCCAATTTCATTTCTGAATCGTTTTACACAGTTCTGTGTATTCATTATTTTCTTAAGAATATTTGTATCTTTCCATATCTGTCCTCTTCTTTATCAAGTAACCCTCATCATCATACATTTAGCCAGGCGGTGGTGGCGCTTGCCTGGAATGCCGCACTGCGGAAGCGAGGGTTGGTGTATCACACACAGATGGTGTGAAACTCTCTTCCCGTGGGCATCGAAGTTGCCGTACCCTGGTTCGCCAGGAGAATGCAGTACAGCAAATGTGGACTCCACCTCTTTCGTCTATATGGGATAGTGTTTCCCCTTCACAGGTGTGGGTTTTCTAAAAATGCTCTGGCATTCTCTCAAATGTAAACACTCAATAATTGGCTGTTAACCCCTTAAAATATAGAAGACAGCAGACCTTGGAAAATTGTTGGTGCCAGCTCACTGCTTGGCTGCCTTCCTGCTTGTACGTGGTTCCTTGACCCTCCAATTATTCTCTATTTTTTGAGTGAGTGAATATTGTGGATGTTACAAGTTTACAATGTTATTTAATTATTAAATAATGCAATTAACTATGTCTCGGCCTCGCTGTGCACTGCGTTGCACCACTATCCAAGTAGTTAATGAATGAACATCAAAGACTTTCTACGAGTTTCAATGTTTTCAACGAGGTAAAAAGACAATACTTCTTGAAGTCTGTCTTTACTGTGATGCTATTTGTGCCTCCATATTGTACTCTGTGTAATGGCTAACACCCCCTTGCTGGCCATCTTGGCTGAAAGACCTTTAACCCAGAACTTCCTGGTCACGTGACCAAACTCAGCACCCTGTCAGGAAGTTCCTCTATAAACACACCCCCATATTTGCCGTGGGACAGAACAGACGAGAACGAACGAATGTTGGGCAGCTTCAGCAGTGTAACCATCAATTTCACTGAAATTATGATTATAGAAAGTCATGAAACCTTAACTCACCAACATAAAAACACAGAAATACATTGGCAAAGGCGTTGTCACCTTTCAGGTTCGTATTTCACTGTAAAACTAAGTGGATGAGACACCCAATAATGTTTTGGTAAATTCTGGAGAATGTATAATTATTCAATCCTGGAGCAGTGTGTTCAGGCAGTAATATTACTACGACCAACTAACTCCCTTCTTGGTTCTTTCGGTAAAGTAAAGTAGAAGGGAAATAAAATAATAAAATTTTGTATTTTATTATTTCCCTTCTATGTGACTTTACTGAAAGAACCAAGAATATGAATCCCTGCAGTCACGAAAGCTTTAAATCGAAATTTAACTACCATCTCTGACCAAGGCCATGGCACATACACGACGTTGAAATCAGTGTGCAGGAAATGTGGCAGGAAAACATTTTGTTTCAACAAAAAATCTGCCTCTTTGAAACAGACTGTAAAAATATAATAACAATGCAGCCAAACAAACAATGCTTAGCCTATAAACTTTTCACGTAATTTTCCAACCAAATGATGTTAGAAATTCATACCTTCATGTGCAGCTTTGCTTTTAAAAAACACATTTTGCATGTTTATATTGCTTGGCTATTTCTGTAAATTCGTAATTTATGTTAGGATAGGCAGTGCTGTTACCATCATTAACACTATCTATGATCAATCCACTGATGGATAAAGACCTCCACAAGCCCTTTTGCCCACGGTTCCTGGGATGTAATAATCCACACCCAGTGTTGTGTATATTCAACAGTGTGGATTGCCTGTCAGGCTATTAAACAATACATTAAATGACCCTTTTACAAGTTGAGAGAGCTCATCGTCACAGTCTAGTTTGCATGAGTGGACGAGAAAAATGGTGAAATTAAGATATTCCACGCAAGAACATGATGGACCTAAGCAGATAATTTGTGTAATTTGATGATTGATGCACCATTGAAAATCTAACAAAACCTGCAGTACTATTAAGGGCTTGCATGCGCAAAATAGATAATAAAAATTGTCATCAAGAATCAATAACGTCTATTTCTGAACACAAATTCTACACATCGTGCAGCTGGAACGGTTGACAATTAGCCTGTCTGCCTAACCATAAAATAAACTCTTTACAAGTACTGTACTGTACACTATTTCTAATCCATTGTCATCACATTCACACAGAGACCTCCCAAGGTACACACCCAGCAACAAGTTTTAATTCTGTGACACTCCCTGGCTGACAGATGTGCATGTTGCTGGCAGCACCGATGGAAACAGGTTAAGAGGGAGAGCACTGCCCAGCCCTGCACACTCACCAGGCTCAGCCTACAAGGGCACGGTTGCTCAACAGTCCCCCCGTGCCCCCAGTGTCGCTCATGGAGCAAGAGGCTTCTGCATGCAACTCGCCCCTCGCCTTCCCAACGCATTCGTCATTACTTTTTTAGAAAAGTTTTTATTGTCATGAAATGACCCAGAATACAGTGGGAATTTCATAAGGAGAGGAAAAACAACAATGTATAACGATCTATATTACTATAAAAAAGTGTAATTTACCAGGTAAGGCCCACTGAGCTATATCCCTTTTCAGAAGCGACCTGGCTACAAGTAATAGCTCAACGAAGTGGCGACCACGGGAGAACATGCAAACTCCAAATATACAGGTGTCAGGTTTGGGATCGAAAGCCACGACCTCCTGTATACCAGGTGAGGTAGTTCACATCTTGCCACCATGCCACCCTCGACTTAATTCAAGGGCATCCGGGCTCGCTTCCCTATCGCGGTAGAGGTCATATAAGGGGGAGAGGAAGAACATGGAAGAAAGGAGAAGTGGGAGGTCGTCTTTACATTGTTACGTGTTCTCGTCGGTGTATTGCAAGATGTTACATGGAGCGATGAAATGGCCTTGCGTGCGTGTGGATGCTGGGGAGGATCGCTGCATTGTGGGATCGTGAGCAATGGTGACAACTTGTGGGGGGGGGGGCTTTCATCCGGCGCTGGAATGATCGTGGTGAAGGATGATGCCGATGGTGATGAATCGTGATGTGAAGTAGGGCCATCCTATAATCTCAGTGTCAGTGTGAGAGTTAGCACGAAGGTTAGAGTGAGTGCAAACTTTGCGTTGGTGGTAGTATGAAGTTCAGTTTTAAGTAACGTTAGGTCATAGGGGTTAACATTATGAGACCCTTACTATATAGATAAGAGGTCACCTCATGGGATGTCAGAAGTAATTATATGACGGCTCCTTCCATGGGTATTCTGTAACACTAGAGTGGTGCACTTCTCTGTGAGAGTTCACAACGGATACTTTATATTAAGCACAAATGGAATAACATTGGAAAGGTCTTTTCTAAAAAAAAAATGTAATTTTCAAATGCAAGTGAACGAATCAAGTGTTGGTTGCTTTATTTTGTTATCCTGAATGTGTGAGGGGGAATACAGTCAGATGACGAGTGAACAAATGTGGTTTTCCTTTTCATTGGTTAGGATTACCATTCAGCTGGTCGATAGGCAGGTGGCGTGCAGTGGGGTAAAGTGTGGGGAGTCCCACATCTCAAGACATTTGGCCAGCAAGTTAGAGGCCAAATACCCCCTGGAGGGGCTGTCTAGATCATCCCCTCGTGGAAGCCCTTCCGCCAGAAGTGGCCCGAACAAGAAAAATACAGCTTCAACCAATCACGAATGCGGTCGTTGCATAATAAAAATGCAACGTGCAAGAACACGTGTTCTAACGAACGAGCGTGATGGAACGAAGTGTGACATTCCACACTGCGGCTGTGGCAACGGGTGGGGTTCACGCGCCTTGTTTTTGTTACGGCCCAGTTAGTTACCACTCAGGGGGAGTTGGGGAGCCCGGCAAATCACAACAACACCAGCAGACGCCCATGCCCGCTTCCCAGCAAGCAGCAGCCAGAGCTGGTGGGCGAGGTCACCGCTAGCCCACGACGGCGAGGCCACGTCCCGGCAACCACCGTTCACAGCACTGGCGGACGACGACGATGACGACAACGGAGTGCTAGAAGGCAAGCTACTTTTGGTAAACGGGGGATACGAACGAAGGTGGTGGTTTCGCAGGGTTGCGTTCACTGCGGATGTCGCAGGTGTTTGGCTAAGAGCCACCCACAACATTCTGAACTTTACAGTTCATTCCTCCATTCAACGAAAGGACATAGATGTTAAATAAGTTGATGACAGAACATTTTAATAAACAGTTAAGAATGAAGAGCAGGCTCAGGCCAGAGTCTGTAGGCAGTGGTGTAGATTCAATATGATAGTGGAGCACAACTCCTCTTACCCGTGCAGTGAGGGGGCGAAGGTTGCATCTCATCTGCAATCTACGCAGCACCCATTGAAAGCCATTCATTAGAAGGGGACCCCCAACATCCAAAGTGTGGCGCCTGTGCAGCTGTTATTTGGTAATCATTGAAGAGATTCAAACCTCTTAATGGAACTGTATGAAAGCATATTATAAAAGATGGCAAAGTGGAATCATAAAATAAACCACGTGCTAGAACTAGCAATTTATCTATCAGAAATGTCTACTTGTGGCTTGAAGTGTCAGTTTTATTGACACTGAATTTAAATGAGCCATCCTCTTAAAATGCATCTCACAAGACATCAAATTATAATTAAATTTAAAAAGGCCTAATTTGTAGAACTAATTAATTCACGTTTTGGCTGCAAATTTGACCACTGACATGATGCTCACAGCAGTGGTGCAGAGTGACGTCACCACAGCGCAAAACGTTGTGTGATGCTCACAGCAATGGTGCATCCCCCACAATGTGAGAGCGCTGTGATGCTCACTCGGCTTATGATGCAGGGGTTTGCTCACGTTAAGAGGATTTACCTACCGGCTCTTACAGACTCATCCACTCTCAACTCTCTTCGATAACCACAGGTTTGTATTGGCATCTGATTGACAGCACTACGCTGTCGGAAGAGTTCCCGAAGAGCAGAAAGGGCAGTACAGTCAGTTCCAACTTGGGCATCTGCAGTCAGTCGCATAAAACAACTTTACTACAAAGTTCCCGTGAATCTTATTTAAACCATTGTCAATCAAGGGAGATTTCCACTTAAGGTTTTATGCAACTGACCCCTGTCCTACTTCTCGACTATTAGGAAGACGAGCACAGCCATATGTGTGCATGTATTTGTTTCCATGAGTGGAGAGCGCGCTGCGTTACAAGCCCGGAGACCCGAATTCAAATCCCACTCTCGGCTAATGCCAGTGACAATTATCTGAACCAGTCCTGGGCCTCCCCTAGGTCGACTCAGCATCAAATTAGCACCTGGTGCGGTGTGTAAACATCGCCACCGAGGAGACAAAGGTGGCCGGGCGTGTCGCTGGCCACTCACCCCCTCGTGTGCTATGTCGGCCTTCAAAGGTGATCGCTCACAGCACCCGACCCAACAGTCTGTTAAGGCTACACGGGGGATCTTTGTCTTTGTTGCTGAATAGATGTGGACTGTTGGAGGAACCATTGGGGAGAATGCCATCACCAAAAACAAACGATTGAACACAGATCCCACCACCCAGCACATAAGAAGCGCACTGCTTTAGCAAGCAGTGGGAAGTCTGACATCGAATATCCAAACTGGACACGACATGTGCAATCACCTCCACAAATGGAAAATAAAATAATTATGCAAATGCAACTGTGGTGTATCGCAACAGTGGAGCACTTCTTGAGTCCATGGGTCTATAGGCGGGTCTATAGGCGAGTCTACAGGCCTATGTGGGGGTCTATGTGCGAGTCTATGAATCTATAGGCAAGACTATGGGTCTATGTGCGAGTCTGCGGGTCTGTATGTGAACTCATGTCCACTGCGAGCATTCCAACATGCCATGGGAAGGCATTCAGACATTTGTAGATTGAGAATGGGTGACATTTATTTAATCTATAATATTATAAGTTTTAGTGTATGCTTCACGATTTAATTTCAGATCAGCTTAAATGTATGCATATCAGCATATAGTAGCTAGTGGTATGCATGCAGACTTTAATCGGAGTGTGTGCGTTGCATGATGTGTTTGGGTTTATTTACGTGTCCTAACGTGCGTGTGTGTACACAGGTTCTCTATTAACATGCAGGTGTGGTTTTAGTTTGCAGAGATGGCATTGCGTGCGAATGTGCGAGCGTGAATATGTATTTATGACAGTTTGGCACCCGTCACTAGAACAAATGCATTGGCAACAGGAGTTGAGGCTCCAGGCAGAAAAGCATTTTTTATATTCAATGGGGTGTGACCCAAAATAACTGAAAATCCTTGGCTTTTTAAAGCCTGTCACGGTGTCAATGCCCTGCATAGCCTTGAACACTGGTAAAACGCTCAGCATTTTACCATCTAACTCAGGTTTCTGGGTTCATAATGTGTCAACCAATGCTCCACCAATCAACCCCTGCATATTACTCTTACCAATTTTTTTTACATATGAATTTCTTTTGGTATAAAAAATATTATTTCATACTTGCCCAGATGTTTAGGTGTTTAGATCAGTTACATCTTTACAAATGTCTGTAACCATATTGAGTATCACCCATTTATTGACACAGAGTGAAACCAAAACGGTATTGTTGTTACCTGGCTCTGTAAGATATTCATTTGCTCATTATAATTGAATTAATGTCTTCATAAATGGCATGTCTGGAAGCCCAGAGGTCTTAGCAAACTCATTCTCCAAGGTCTCCAAGCACACCTTGTGTCCATCCCGATGAATGCATTTGCAGGGACGTTGCTAAAAAAGCACGCCGTCCTTTGGAAAGGGACACAGCGCACCGCAATTAGGTTACACTGCACATAATACACTACAATGTGCTGGTGCCACAGCTAAATGTGTGCGGAGGACTGTCAGCAATTACTGCCTTCACCGTCGGCCAAAGAACAGCAGAATAATGCAGATTGCCACGTGACAGATATACACTACAAGTGGGCAGCAGCAAGGGTGGTGAAGTGATCGTAACTGCACGCTTATTAAAGACAACATTTCTAATATTTTAAAGACAGCTGTTTTTCATCCAGAACAGTTTTACGACAAGATGTTTTACGCAGCGTCCAGCATTGGGAAATCCAGCCAATTCCCGATCAAGTATTTTGCCACGTGGAAGGAAACTATCGTTGCTGAAGAAAAGGCCAAAAGCTCACAAGCAGGAAGAGCTCTGCACTATCCACCAACCCCATGCCTCAGCAGCATGTCTTAGCAGACACGCAATGCCACGTAAGCCAAAGAAAGTATTTGAGGCTATAGCCAAACTTCAGTGTTCTAAAGTCTAAACTAATGCCGCACAAAAAGTGTGGCCTTAGGATGAAGAAAAATAAGATTAGGTCAAAAACAATTTGTCACCATTCCGAGTACAAGAACACTTTGCAGAAAGAAGGGACGACATCTCGGATTTGTGAAGTCTCCTGGACAAAATTCAAAAAGTCACCAGCGTAAGTAGGACCATTGTTCACACACACGTACATCAGCAATTTCAAAAAAATTCCAGAAGCCATATTTATACGTCACCGCATGTTGAATACAAATATTTCAAAGCAACGGTGCTATCGACTAAAATTACTTTTGAACTCCTGAACTGTGTGCATAACAGATATTGATGATGTCGGGATCCAGGCACTTTCACTGCATTCCTCGGTAAGCAGAGTCCAACGCAAAAAAAAATCACCGCTTTGCAATGCAGAGAGAAACTATCTTCATCTGGAATTAATTTAACAGCCGTCTTTCTGCATTACCATTCACTTCGGCTTACACATTCGTGGGAATGCATTGAAAATCTTCAGCGGGGTTGTATTAAAATGAAAATAAAATCGTATTAGGCCAATGTCGAGGGTGATATGTAAGTTATTCAATGTGAAAGGATATGAAAAAAATAAAATCCCACTGTGCTAGACGTATCACAGAAGCCACCTTTGCTATTAGTCAGAAAAGTGCCCAAGGTTTGAAAACGTGAACAGACTGGGTTTAAAGCGAGCAACATTCACGCCAATCGCAGAGCGAGCAATGTTACACCAAACCATTTTGTTCATGACTCATTAAAATGCTAGACATGAAAGCATTCACACATTAAGCAGTTATGTATATGGCAACAGCAAAAACATTGCAAATTACACAAAGTAACAAACAAGCTACTACATGGATATGCTTTGTACAATTACTTAAGGTCCTGTCGAAAACTTATTTCATGTGAAATTCATATTCGAATATCATTCAGTGAAAAAAATGTGTTGCTGTTTATGTGTGCATATTTATAATCAACGAGTGAATTCGTCAACCGTGATCAGCCCAATGCTGGATGAAGGCTGCAATGTCGCAGTCCACCCAACACCGAACTCAAGCTGACACATTCATGTGACCCCTGCTGCTGTGACAGGTCGCCACACAATCTTTACCACAAGAATAAAAGAAAATCAACAATTATTGGATCGGACTGCAACCGCAAATTGTGGCAATGCCTCAAAGGGATGAATCGTCACACAATTACTACTGCACACAGGGGGCACATGTGCGACAAAGGAAAGGTGGATGTAACATTTGACTTGATTTTAAACCCTATTCATATACTGTTTTGGACTACAGAAGTAAAACAATATAAAGCGCAGCCTTGCAGTGTCCTGTTAATGTCACTTCTGGCAGAAAGGCCTAGGTATTAGGCCTACTCTTCCACGTCAGGCCAGACATCTTGGAAGAGTTGGAAGTGATCACACTTTACCTCACCACATGCCAGGAGATCGAATCGGCAACCAGAGTAGAGTGTGATAACCTTTGCACCATGGCAATATCCATCTGTGTAAATGTGAAAAAATACCTTTGTGTAAGAGCACAGAAAGTTGTTGCCATGTCAACAATCATGTGTATATTTTATTAAAGTTCCGTGTAAGCGTATTTCCTATGTATAATAAACACATCATGTGTGTAGATATAGGAAGGTAGGCTATGAGAGCATCTTTGGCTTTGTATATAATAATAATACCAAAACATGTATTAGTTGATTAAGTTAATATTAGAAACATGTATTATGTAATTGTCTCTAAATCAGGCTGATGCGGTTGGGCTTGATAATTAATTCTGCTGTGGGCATGGATTCATTATCATGGCCAGCGGGAGCATACCACAGCAAAGCTCATCACGAAAATACGACGCACTTTGTGTTCAATGGGAAGATGCTGCAATTGCTCGTGTGTCATCTTATGACGCCGAACCGATCTTCATGAGCATTAACGTGGCACGTTCAGCCAGTTCCAAATACAGCACTGGGCTGTTTTCAAAATCCTGACACCACTCGCAGTCATGCAGCCATTTGGCACTTGCAAAGGTCTAAAGAGAGAACACCAAATGGTCATGGGAAAGTGGCCAGAGTTTTAATCAATAGAGCCTGCACCGATTGCACATGACCGCTGAAAAATGCATTTTACTGTCAGCCTGCAAAACTGAATCAAGTCAGGAAAATTTAATTAATTTGACTTTGCTGTAAGGATTATGACATGGCAATTACGACCATTCCTTTATTTTGCTTCCTTATAATTTGATTTAAGCAGAATTCTGCATGAGAAAATCAAGAGACGGTCTTGCCATTGTGACGGTTAAAAGGGACCAACAAGGATTATTTTTTTTAAAATATCAAATCTATGATAAAGTACAGTCATGTCTGGAATTGCTAAATTAGCAGTTGCAGGTGAATTATTTCAGATAATGTGAAGACCTACTGTAATACAATATATCCCTTTTACAAGGTAAACATTGAAATTAAACAATGAGATTTTGTAATATTTTGCAGATTGCATGGCCAAATATTTCAAATTAAGGGCTTGAGCTCTAACGAAAGCACATATTGGTCAACTATTGTTATTTATGTAATTAGATCTCTCAATGTCTACTTCATGGCAGACGGTGGACTTCGGTAATACATCTCAAATCCCTACAGGTTTTACAGATATCAAACATGCAATATGGATCAGGGAAAGAGTGCTTATCACTTGGCTCTCTAGCCTCCTAAAACTATGGACAGCTAGGATGACACCTGTCCTGATTTTTACAGGATGATCCTCTTTTTGAGGTAACAGCCCCAGGAAATCTGTAAGTCTTCCCTGAACATTAAAAGTCTCAGATTTTGTCAAAGGTGTAACAATAATACAGCACTAAAGACAATGCATTTAGATGTAGTGTTCCCCTCATACTGTATCGTGAGATATTAGTCTTCCTATGATGTGAAATGAGCGACTTCCGCGACACGTTGTGTCGATGGTACTTCTTCTTTATTACTAAACTGGGCACAACACAAGCCAATACTTATTCCTTCTCACACCGAGTACAACACGAAGTATTAACGTCTCTACTGGCTACACACAGCCGATCACTCGGCGTGGTCCCTTCTCCCTAACTCGGGTACACCACTGGCTGGCGGCGTGACAATGACGGCAATGGAAACAACGCAGGAGATCTTCCACGTGGCCGGACGACGGAGAGAGATGTCGGCGAGCAGCGACGCAGCCAGGACCCACGACTCCACACGAGTCCTGAGCCCCAAGGCCGCTCCCCCTTACATCCCCACCCCCCCGGCGTGGCCAGGCCCCGCCTCCGGCCACGCCCTCTCGTGGAACCTTCGAGCAGGTTCCCGGAGTATCTCGGCTAACCCCACCTGTTACCTTTGCCCCAGATACACCTCCTTCTCTGATTGGTTGGTACTTGACCATGCCCGTATCCGTGATTCCCCTTCCAGGCCAGCAGGTGTCACTCTGTCATTAGAGATGCGTCCCGGTTTTTGTAGCTCCGAGGTGGCAATCCTATTCGGTGTGATGACTCTAGACAGCAATAAGCATGGTGAAGTATGGTCAAACAACCCCCATGCCTGGCAGTGCTGAGAGGCTTTCAATCAACAGTGGGTTGACAAGAGCAGGACATTGTTTCATATAATTATTAGAGCTAATACTATTTATATTTATTGAAGGCATGGCATTGATAATTCTTGAATAAAATATATATAATATTTATTTTAAAAAATGTTAGTCAATAGCAGTGCATTTTTTTCATGACTTTAATTGTTTTTTTTACATGGTTAATGGCAGTAATGAAGACTACAGAATAAACTCATTGCAAGTGAATTTGGTAGCAAAGAATGCAATTAAATGTACCAGTTTCAAACCAATGCTCCAGCTGCACTTTGGCCTGCGGTATTCCCTGCTGTCTCATTTCCTGCGTCTCGTCTGGTGAGAGAGTGGAGCCCGACTGTATGCCTCCTGCTTCTCTCAGGTCTCAATTGCACCACCTTGGACTGTGCTTTTGTCTCCGATGTGCGCTATAGTTGTATTTATTTATTTAGTGTCCTGCCTTGTCCACGGTCTCTTATCTCGTCTATTTTTAGAGTGCATGTCTCAATTACAGTGCCATTTTTCTGTCCTCTTTTCATGTGCACCGAATGTTTTTTTCTCTATTTTTGCACTCTCTTCTGTGCACTGCTGCCTCTCCAGTGTGTTTCTCGTGGCGTCTCCACTGCGCTGCACGTCCTTTGTCTACACCGTGGTTACCGGCTCCATCACATTGCCCATCTCCCTTTGCTGAATAAGTACATTGCATTCACGTAACAAGTGATGGATTTGCTGTTCGTTTTCATAATCAAGCAGAATCTATTATTTGCCATGTATCATGAAGTCAATACTTAATTTTCATCGGTGGACCGTTTCAGTCCCTAATTATTACCAGGTCTGAGTAACCAACGATATATTTGCAACACTTAATTCTATAATTCGAAAACAAAAATGTATCTAAAAGCAAGAGTTCTGAAGAAGAAAAAAAGTGCTCACCGATGCTGACAAACACCACTCTCTTTTGTGCTCTACATTTAGACGCAAATTCAAAAAAGGCTGATAGAAACAAAGAGAATCCAAATACAACCTGAATAATGACTGCAATGCTACATCAATACCTGTTGAGACTTGTAAGAGAGAAGGAAAAAAAACACTTAGCCTACGATAGATAATTCTGACCTCCTTACCCCAACGTCCTGCAGGGCAAGGCTCTGCCGAGAGACTGCTACGGAACAGTGCGTGTCACACATCAACAGATTTTAATTAGCGGTGCGATATGACTGCACTTGTATTAACAATGCACTTCATTTAGGAAAGGTTGTGCCACAATCGTCTACTCAACAGAAGCCAACGGACCAGATCTTTACCACTCGGAGCCGTTGCACGACCTTGTAGCCCGAGCACTGGACCGCAGAAGTTATGCAGGGATGGAAGGCAGAGAGGGCTGTGCAGCCTGCTTAACTTTTGAGCGAAGGAATGTCACCAGCACATGAAAGTATGCGGCTCTCAGAAGAGCACTGCATGAATCGGGTGGTTCTCAGGTCAAGAAGTATTCTCTCCCTATTGGATCAGAGGTCAATTAAGTGCCCCTGCATCGTATTAAAGAATAATAGTCATTTAATGCACGGTATTCATGTGCGAGCCCTTGGAGGTTCATTATTCATTTTGCAGGGCAGACCCAGAAATCTGTATTTACCCAGGGACAGCTTTGCAATTTAGTTGCGGGTCATTTTAGAATCTGAAATGCATTTCATTATAATCCGAGACCAATCGTCGCTGGTTTTTAAGATCTCTCTAAAAGCGAGCTGCCTACCTGATAATTTCCACAGAAACGACGGAGCAGCAGCTTGCAGAGTAAAACTGTCAACTCGCTGGTGAGCTCACCGACCACTGAGGTGGGAGTGAGTACCTCCTAATAGAATGGTCGCAAGTTCAATATCCAGATTGGGAGTTTACTCAGCCCATCGTCCACCATGGGCTCAGGGCTGTAAACAGCAGATGAGCACTAATGCCTCAATTCACATTTGAGCTGGAAATGTCTTTGACTTGACTTTAATGCTGCAAAAGAGACTGGGTGGATAAGCCAATCAATTCAGTTGTTCGACTAAACATTGTAATCAATGGCTTTGTGGTCAAAATTACTCAGGCCACTTGGAAAATGGTGGCCACTCCCACATCCTGCCTCCTGAAGACGAGAAACCCCCTAAAAAACCAGGCCCAACTTGACGTAATTGACGTCGATGACGTGACTAAGCCCCTCCCATTACTTCACATTCAGCAGCACATGTGGGAAGAGATGCGAGCCTTTAAAAAATATATGTTTTTGTGCTGTCCGTTCAGTTGAGGAATCCAACCGATAGTCGGTAGAGTAATCCACCGCATCAGTAATCGGAGAACCCAAGTCTACAAGATGGATTCCACAGGGGTTGCATCTGCTTGGCAGACTT
Source organism: Lampetra planeri (assembly GCF_965212315.1). Lineage (NCBI taxonomy): Eukaryota > Metazoa > Chordata > Hyperoartia > Petromyzontiformes > Petromyzontidae > Lampetra > Lampetra planeri. Next base: position 13,331,698 of record NC_136125.1, on the reverse strand, counting down.
TAAAGATCCTGTGGCTCACCTCAATAAAGTTTCAAATTGTTAATCTCAGCGTCATGAGGAAAACCCGACCACAGGTCGATTAAATCTCTTGCCCTGGTAGATTCCGCACTCCCTGCATTTGTTCCCGGCGTGAAACGTGCGGGGGTCAACATTACAAATCTAATGCATGGCTCACAACGCGATGGCTCCAGGCAGCATAAATATTGAATGCTCAAATTTAAATGAGTCAATAATGAGGAGTCCTCGCAAGGCGTCGGGAGCGAATTCGTAATCAGCGTGGTATGCGTTTCCTTTCATGTTTTATAACAACCATCACCACTTTAAAAGTGTTTCTTGTTTTTCAATTCTGTCAGCGAAGGCAGTTTTTTTTGCAGGGAATACTTTATACACCTTGTGCAAGTGTTTTACATTGGCACAATATAAATTGGCAGACAGTTGAAATCCTCGTGTAAAGGTAATAAGCAATCACCTACAGCTGGAGTTTGGTCAGAATATTTTATGTTTGGCGAAATGTCAGTCAGTAGGTCTCTGATACAGTAGTTACATATGCACACTCTATGCACACGAACATCCCTTTTGTGAATCCACTGCTGGATGAGGACCTCCTCATGCCATGCAGGTCGTGGGGGTTCACGGACTATACTTCACGGAATATACTTCACCACGCTGGGCAGTGTGGGTTGGTGAAGGCGAAATAAATAAATGTGGGATCATAGCACAGTACAATAATTGATTTTCCTGCACTGCTGTCTGCTACCACAATGTAGCCCTGCAGCAGCCGACAACAACAACCCGCTCTGCATGGTGATCACCCACCCGAGCACCATCCAGGCTCAATCCTGCTTGGCTTCTGAAGTCTGAGGAGATTGGGTGCATTCCGTGCGCATCTGACAAGTGACAGCAAACTCACTGCACACATTCTGCGTGGGCTATACATCAATCATATGATAATCTTTCAGTAAAGTCACGTAGATAGGTTCAAAGAAAATAACAAAAAACTACAACGTTTCGATCGCAACATAAGTGGTCATCATCAGGAAAAAGGGGTTACCTTCTAAAAGCAAACTGTTTATAAAGGTTTCAAATGGGCGTAGCCCAAATGTCAGCAGCCAATGATAATGTAAGTGGTGGGCAGCAACCACGACGGTGGTTGGTTTTCCACCAATCAAAGGGCTGCCAGGTGAAAATTAGCATGTTAATGTAAGATCGTTGAGCGGCCTCCACGGCGAGCGAGCTGAGGTGGCGATGTTAATGTGAGAGATTAGCATGTTAATGTGAGATATTAGCATGTTCATGTGAGATATTAGCATGTTAATGTGAGAGATTAGCATGTTAATGTGAGATATTAGCATGTTCATGTGAGATATCAGCATGTTCATGTGAGATATCAGCATGTTCATGTGAGATATTAGCATGTTCATGTGAGATATTAGCATGTTAATGTGAGATATTAGCATGTTCATGTGAGATATCAGCATGTTCATGTGAGATATCAGCATGTTCATGTGAGATATTAGCATGTTAATGGGAGAGATTAGCATGTTAATGAGGATCGCAGAGCCGCAACCTCTAGGTCGGCGCGCGAAGTGGCTGTGTTAGTGTGAACCTCTTAATGAACAACTAACTTCGGAAGGTGGCAGGATGGGAACATCACAGCCAGTTATGACTTAAACTGGTTGATAACGTCCTGCCAATGATTGCTCAGTTTGTACCCATCCTCTCGGTTGAAATTGTCTGTGTCTGTATTTATGGATGGCTTCATGAACAAATCTTTGTTGATAGCCAGTGGGTTTGCAAAGTACCTTCGTATTAGAGAAATACATTTCGTGTGAGCCCACCGCATTAAAACAATGATCAGCCACGGCCAAGGTATTGGTGCTACCGTGTTTCAGATCTGCCTTATGTTCACGAACACGGTCCGAGACATGTCGCTTAGTTTCCCCAATGCTTTTTTCACATTTTAAATCAACCATAATATATTTTCTCAGCAGAGAAAAACAATCTCTGATCTGTAAATTACAGCATTAAGCTCCCAAACGCTTCCCGACACCATCTGAACCCAAATATAAAATGGGTTTTCCAAGAAAATGAACGCTGCAATTTCGTGGCCGAGCATTAACCTTCGTTGAAAGTTCAAACTGTTACACTAGACACGCATTGGAAAACCTTAGTCCCTATTAAACTAAACTCACATTGTCCCACTGTGTATGCACGTTTTTATGTGCATTGCAGCTAACAGCACACTTTGCATTTATAATTTATCCGTTGTTGCAAATATAAAAAAACGTATTTTTACGCGGTAGTTTGCCTTTACGGATGATACAATCTGCAGGATTTGAATTTAGTTCCGAGCTGTAAATCATATCAAAGCAGCAATCCCGCGAAATGGCATTCAGATTAAGCACATGCACTATTATGCAAGAGGTGTTTTTGGTACAATAGAATGTTCGGTATAAATACTAATTAATTTTGCATCGTGTGGGATTTGGAGAGAGCTTTGGAAGTTGAGGGTTTGTTGGGTGATTGTCGTCGCGGTGTTTAATGTAATCGCACAGGAAATATACAAAAGTAAAACCCATTCAGCTGACAATAATCCTCATCAGTCGACGAATTGGCAGAATGGAATTAATGCTGTGGAGTACTATATTCAGAAGTGTGGACATCTATATTTAAATGAACAGCCCTTTAATCAATTCACCGCTGGATGAGGGCTTCCCAAGAGCCTGCAAGTCCAGGGGAAGAGTTATTTTACCATACTTCACCAAACTGGCCAGTGCAGGTGGTTGAAAGAATGAGACATCTATATAAAAAAATATATATATATAAATTATTCATGTGCCTGGATTATATTATGTGATGCTTTCCTCCATGCAACTGTCATTGGAAGTATCTGTCATAAAGAATGCGTACTTCCCGCTATGGCAAATGATTCAGATATGTGGACATGGGATTACTGCATCACTGAGAAGATTCGTGCAGCAGTGGATTGTTGATTGCTGCTGCTGCCACTGATGTTGATTATACACCGTTGCATCTCAAGTGTTTATTAATAATTTTCTCTGTAAAATTTGTCAAACGACCCTGTATACTCAGCCGAGGGTAATACTGTACTTGTATTACACTCAGTGTGTATACACACAGTTTATAGTCTTGAGCCAATGGTTAAAATTCCACATTCCTATGGCAGGGGTCTATCACTCCATAGGACAACCACTGTTGACTTGCCCACGACAAGTTGGTACACGCTTGTCTGGCATAAAGGCAAACGCCTTTGAAGCCAGTGCTTTAGAGGCAAATGTTGGTGGGCCATGCAGATTTGTGAAATTGTCAAACCTGCTGGTGGCCAGTACAAAATAATGGATTCTGAAATCTTTTCATGTACAGCGTTGATTGTTATCCTGTCATATACATGGCATTTCTCTCCAATGTGCCAAGATCACAATAACGGAATTGACCCAACTACACCCCAATGTGGGAACCTGGACAAAAACACAGGGGATCAAAAATAACTTCCCGAATAATAATAAGGGGTATAATTAGCATTAGTGTCCCAGGAATGGAATTACAAAGAGATATAAATTATTATTATTAATGGCACGGAGCAATGGTGCAGTGGTTAGTACATTCTGCTATAAACCAAATGGTTTAGGTTTGATTTCCAGCCATGGCTAACATCAGTTGGAAGTTATAGCTGAACAGTAGAGAAGTATGGTGAAACAACCCCCATGACTCGCATGGCATAGGGAGGCCTTCATCCAGCAGTCGCTTAACAAAGGGCTGTAAGTTACATTTCTTATTTTTTATTTACTATTTTATTCATATATGTAACTATACATTGATTGAAATTATGTTTTATGCTAACAATACAAGTATTTAATTGTGAGTTTAATAGTCAATCATATATGCTTTATCCGAATTCGAGTATATGATTATGTTACATATAGGATACAATTATCTTTCATTTAGACACCCTAAACTACCAATCTCTTTCATACTTAGACACCCTGTATAAGAGATAACAAAACTAAGAAAAATGCAAAACAAGATGGTAAAAAATTTGACCGAAAAAAATGTGAATAACTTGAATCATAACTCCGGCTTGTTACAATTCGTAAAATTGCGTGAGTGGAGGGTGGTAAATCACTTCACACATACTGCTGTGTTGATGTCAAAGAGATGAATTTCGGAACTAACCTCCATTTACAGATTGAACTCGCACCCTTGCGAGCCGGACTCTCACCACAGCAGCACATGGCCGGCGCTGTTTTACTCCGTGTGCATACAGAACTATATATGGAAGATTAGCACGAATAGAAGCCATAGCGCACTGCAGATAACCAAGCCTGTAAAATATAGTGTGAAAGCATATGACAACTTCTTCTTTACCAATATCACTATCTCGCAGGCTGCACATTGCATCTCAAATAGCACCCCAATTGCCAAGAAGCAGTAGGTTGCAGCTTTTTTTGTTGCCTCAAGCCCTGATGGGCACCACTTCTCGAAACACAACCTTCCCAAGCCAAACGCCACGTTACCACCGCACCGGCACAAACAATATATTATCAATAGCTTCATCAGTCCCCGAGATAACTGTGCATGTCCGATATTTAAATGAAGCTCGAGGCATTGCCCACCATGATATGTGATGTGTGTAATGGTGGACACATGTCCTCACCTATTGTACCAGCGCTCAGATAATTGTCTGCAGATGATCCAAAATACCACTGCCAGACTTTATATCCGCACCCTTGCCATCAAACAAGGAAAGTCACTGCATTGCGTGCTTTCAAATGCGCTTCTGTGGCCACCTGAAACGCTCTTCCTTCCGATATTAGTAGGCCACTGGAGCTATGCACTTTTAAATCATCTAGATTCAAAATGTATTTATTCAGAACTGCTTTTTGTGTGTTAAGTTTCTTGTCGGTGCGAAAAAATTCAACATACATACATGGAAATGTGACCACATCACACCAATGCAGTGCTCAATTCCCTCCACTGGCTTCCAAACCAACCGTGGACACATTTTGAAATTGCACTGAGAATATTTAAGATCATCTCCAGACTCACTCTCCTGCATACCTCTCCCCACTCACCTTCCTCTATTCCCCCCCCCCCCTTCATGCACGCTGCTGCACTCCAGCAACCCTTCTCTTGAAGCCCCCATCAACCTTCACTCCTTTCCTCCACCATCTCAATAGCTTCCTCTTTTCCTTTCCCTATGCATGGCAGTCTTTTTTTCTACGTAAAATTATTTTTTTTGTGTCATCTGATCGTGAGCGAATTATATATTTATTTATTAGGATACTGCTTGATTATTCCTTTTTGTCCATGAATTATGACATGTTCACCTGAATGATGTGACTTGTGTGATTACATTTAATTGTTTCCAATTTAACATCATCACTTAAAACCCTAAGATACAATTGTATTTGGATGCTATTTTAATCCAAATTGCAATTGTAAAGTAGAATGGATACCTGTGCCGGGTGGTGCCATTGTTGGGCCATGCGACTCAAACTCATGTTGAGGGTGGACATATTGGTCGTGGGTTCATTCAGCCCATCATCCATCGAAGGTCTATAAAGTGAGAACAGACTGTATATATTATTGTATGAAGAGACTGGCCCTGACCGTGCAAATGTGGAATTCATAACACTGGCTTTGGGCCTCTCATTTGATCAGGAGGGCACCTTGACGATGTGGACGAGAGGAACAGTGAGACAAAACGTTCATTGTGCCGGTCACCACCAGTGACTAAGCACATTTTATTTAATTTTTTTTAAAGTGTATTTAATTCATATATGAATAAGTTTTTTGCTGTTAAACCTAGACCATATCCATATTTATGTTAGCCAGCTGTACAATACATTATTATATTTACATGACAAAATCTACCTTAGGTATTTGTGCATTTAATTTGCGACGCAATAGCATAGCAATAATGCATTCCTCCGGGGCTCCTTGTTCTCATATATAATGCAGAGTTTAGGTCTTATTCCACCACTAGGGAGCCCACACTCTTCAGGTGAGGCCAATAAAGCTAATTCGAATTGTATGAAATACTATCAATCATTCAATTAACTACAATGAACACATTAGTGTCTGTACAAGTCCATCATTATTAATGAACCCTGGAAATTCACCTTTGCCTTACTCAATATTTCGCATTTATTAGACCAACAAACTTAATTGAGCCGCATCGGTTGTCTTGTACTATTCCAATATAAATGAGATTTGAATTCAAACCAGAGTTTGATGAAAGAAAGAGACGAACACATTAATTATATAAGTTAAAGGACAATAACAACAAATACTGAGGTCCACAAGAACAAAGCAAAAACTAAACATTAAGAAAAAACACAGATCTGATTTCAAACAAATGCTACAGAACTAACAAATAATATCTAGTCAAGGATAGAGGTTACAAACGATGAACAAAAACACACTTACTTAAGTTATAACTCTCAGGAAAGGAAGGAGCAAATCAATACTAATCCTGGTGTGCTTACATCACTCCGAAAACCAGAAGTGCAAACAGATGACACTCACAGGTGGGCTATGGACAATTTCAGTGAGTAATTACTCAGAGGAGTATTGGTTCGATTACTCAGCTAATCAGACAACACAAAAAACTGTTCGATGATAAGTTTCATCTGAGTGCGCGCCACCGCACAGGAGGAGGTGATAGGCAGGGCATTGGGAGTGGCTTGTAAGGGGGTTCCTGCCTTCAGGAGACAGGATGTCAAGGGACTCGAGCAATCTACCACGAAAAAAGTAGTCGATTAAAACTTTTTGTTGAATGTTTAACCTAATCAAACAAACGTCCCAGCTCTGTTGACGATCACCCACCCATAACAAAAGAAGAGGTAGAAGAGGCAGTTAAACACCTCTAAAGAGGAAAAGCAGGTGGCATTGATAATATACCTGCAGAACTCCTGAAACAAGGAGAACAAATAATAGATGCATACACACCTACAGGATATGAAAAACCAGATCTGGCAGACAGAAAGATAGCCGTCCGAATGGACCTGTTCTGTCATTAATCCCACTTCCAGAAACAAGATATTTTAAGGAGAGGACATACAAAATTCCAGAACAATTAGCGTCATAAATCAATCGAGCAAGTTCATACTCAGTCCCTATTACCAGACTAAAGCCACAAGCGGACCTTATACGATTAGAACAGGCTGGCCTTAGAAAGGGAAGGAGCCAATTTTTCATCTGCAAATTTGCAGAACATAAAAAAACATTCTACCACAATTGCTTACACATCAGGAAAAGCCTTTGACAGGGTTTTGCATGAGGGTGACATTGATGATATATCTTTGGAACGGAATACCTATATGATCCTACAAAACTATAAAATTCCAGGACCATATGGGATAGAAGTTAGTAATAAGAATAGTAATTGTATGGTGATGGGAATTTCTAATAACCGTATGGAAATTCGCATAAATATAAGTAGTCAGCTGCTTGCAATACATTGGAGCAATCGAGAAGTAAAGACCAGGATTGCAACAGCAACCACAGTCATTGCGTCTATGTTCACCATATAGAAAAGAAAGGTGTTTAACATATCAACATGCGTATAGAGATTAGTGAAATCAGTTGTATTTGTTTGGATTGGAAACATGAACTCTGTCAGGTGAAGATGAAATAAGAATAAATGCATTTAAAAGAAAATGCTTCTTAAAGCTGGAACGAATCCATGCCCAGCACACTTAACTAATTCATATATATGGGGCACAATTACCACCAAATCAGGACAGCAAAACAAATAATAGCTGTGGCTCAATTAAACAAAAAAGAAACGTTTTTTTCGCGGGCACATCGATAGATCCAGCAAGCTGAACTCCTCAGCACGCAGTGGCACCAACAAGGGGGGTGCCAACTGGGGGACGAGAATGAGGGGAGGGCACCCAACAGAACAGTGCCGTGTGGGTGAGCTCGAACCACAGCAAGCCGATCGGTGAGGGTGAGGAGCGGGCAAGGTGGAGGGAGAGCACCACCAGAGCTGCCAGCCCGGCATCCCAACGACCCCGAAGTCAGACAAGCCGATGGAGATGGATGGATGATAGCTTTATTCCATAACAAGAGCTAATGTTGGCCAACTAAACATTCACATGATTGTACGACTAAATCAATGACACACTTGATAATGTTCCTTAAGCCGATTACACGTTTGCTATGCTGTTATGATTATTAATTACACACATTTCTGCTGTGATGCCAATGTTAATTGGTACTATGACATTTTTAATATCATGTGCGATTGATAATTATTTTATTACTAAACTCCCAGGTGCGTTCTTCTCACAAGTGGTTGTAAATAACAGTTACAAAGGCGAAAGATGCTACTGCAATACATTATTACCATGTAGTTGCTCTAGGTGTGACTAACTGCATATCATCACTCGGAACGTGTTAATTAATAGAACAGCTTTCCATGGAAACATGAGCTCACTTCTTAACTTTCGCACAAGAACACTAAAGCCAATCTGTACTGTTACCATTAAAAAACGAATGACTTTATAACAACTCTGTCTTTAGAGTGTCGTCCTTCCCCCGCACCTTCGATTAGCACGGTTGTCTACTACGTACGGTGCAAAAGAAGTTCAACACACATACAACAACTTCTGGTAGACAGTATCTCCTCTTCTGATGGTCAACAATAATGTAATTATGAAGTAGTTAAATTAAATGATCTATTAAATGTACAGTACATGGTGAATGCATGTCGTATAAGCTGCATATATATTTAAAAATATATAAAACATTACTTATTTGTGTGGTATGAAATGAAAGCATTTTTACCCCCAAACTATTATGATACATACGATTATAAAGACTGGAGACTGTTAAGGACGAGTGATGTTAGCGAACACCTATTAAGGCTCTCACGGCAAATGATGGGGACAATCGTGCGAGGACTGAGCGACTGGCTGCGGTCGGTGCTCACTGAAGGTCAAGTTTACCTAAGAGAGAGACGGACCTCAGGCAAGCTCAGATACCCAAAGGGAGACAGACCTCAGGCAAGCTCAGATACCCTAAGGGAGACAGACCTCAGGCAAGCTCAGATACCCTAAGAGAGACAGACCTCAGGCAAGCTCAGATACCCTAAGAGAGACAGACCTCAGGGCAAGCTCAGATACCCTAAGAGAGACAGACCTCAGGCAAGCTCAGATACCCTAAGAGAGACAGACCTCAGGGCAAGCTCAGATACCCTAAGAGAGACAGACCTCAGGCAAGCTCAGATACCCTAAGAGAGACAGACCTCAGGCAAGCTCAGATACCCTAAGAGAGACAGACCTCAGGCAAGCTCAGATACCCTAAGAGAGACAGACCTCAGGCAAGCTCAGATACCCTAAGAGAGACGGACCTCAGGCAAGCTCAGATACCCTAAGAGAGACAGACCTCAGGCAAGCTCAGATACCCTAAGAGAGACAGACCTCAGGCAAGCTCAGATACCCTAAGAGAGACAGACCTCAGGCAAGCTCAGATACCCTAAGGGAGACAGACCTCAGGCAAGCGCAGATACCCTAAGAGAGACAGACCTCAGGCAAGCTCAGATACCCTAAGAGAGACAGACCTCAGGCAAGCTCAGATACCCTAAGGGAGACAGACCTCAGGCAAGCTCAGATACCCTAAGAGAGACAGACCTCAGGCAAGCTCAGATACCCTAGGAGAGACAGACATCAGGCAAGCTCAGATACCCTAAGAGAGACAGACCTCAGGCAAGCTCAGATACCCTAAGAGAGACAGACCTCAGGCAAGCTCAGATACCCTAAGAGAGATAGACCTCAGGCAAGCTCAGATACCCTAAGGGAGACAGACCTCAGGCAAGCTCAGATGCCCTAAGAGAGACAGACCTCAGGCAAGCTCAGATACCCTCAGAGAGACAGACGTCAGGCAAGCTCAGATACCCTAAGAGAGACAGACGTCAGGCAAGCTCAGATACCCTAAGAGAGACAGACCTCAGGCAAGCTCAGATACCCTAAGAGAGACAGACCTCAGGCAAGCTCAGATACCCTAAGAGAGACAGACCTCAGGCACCCTAAGAGAGACAGACCTCAGGCAAGCTCAGATACCCCTTGTCATAGATATAGCACAAGTCCAGGAATTGAACCGAAGTTGCAAAATATTGTGATGCAACAGAGCTCTTCACAACAACAAAGAGAATGGAAGCCACATGAACGTACATTAATAACCCTGATCACAGACATCTCCATAAAACTGATATTCGGCTTCATGAGGACAACAGCGAGTTTCAGGGTTCACAAGGCCACTGCACGAGGTAAAACGCTTCAGCCGGGAGAGCTTCATCTGTTTGTCGTTCAAGACAGTTTTGCTCACGTGACCTTCACGATGCCCCCTCCCCACTGCAGTTTGCATCGCCGCCCTGTTCCATTGTCAGCCTGAGTTCCATGCAGTGTTTATGTCATTGGGAGTGCTCCTGATTTTGACCCTCTGACATTATTCTTTTAGAGTGTGCCCTTGAAATGTCGGGAAACGTAAAGCTCCTAGGATACAGCCAACATGACCAATTGGGTCTTTTAAAAATAAATGGCCCTCATGTGATGCTGAAGGCAAATGGCTACAACATCTGACATTTCTATGATCTATCTGACAGAGCTGCACGAAGATCTATTTCATAGCGCAGTGTGTAACACCACAAAACAGGAGACATACACGTGGAGGAAGAGACCGGAACACAGAGGGGAACAATGAGTAACAAAGGTAGCATAGCAACTGGCAATATCAATGGCAGAGGGCTGCAGAAAGGTCATGACACCGAGAAGAAAGGTCAGGGCACTAAAATAGGGCAGGGCGCTGCAGATTCACGCAGGGTTCCCCTCGCAGTTGTGTCCGTGCAAGTGCCACATAATAAAAAAGATAATTCAAAAAATGAAATTTTAAAATATCTTGCAACCCAAGTGTAGCTGCTTAAATTACGTATAATGTGCACAGTCCGTCAAGTTGGGCGGGTGTAAGCCTATTGGCTGCGGTGCATTATCATTTATTTAAACAATTTCTGTGTAATTAGCTCCCTCGGAGATAACGTGGGGAAAACCTCAAATGGAGCCAGTACAGGGGTTTACATTTTTCAAACAATATTTATTTTTCCCTTTGATATGGTAGCTCACATGATTTTCCTTAGTTCATCTTGTATTACCTTGACATGGCTGCGTGGTGTTTTCCCTGACAGCAAACATCTGTCATTAACTATTAAGGTTCACTTTTGAGAAGCAAATAATTATTGTATGATTGTAGACACTAGTACTGTTTTATTACTGTTGATAATGCGGTCTATTGCTGGAGTTCCCATTCTACTATTACTATCGATGCTGTGTACATCAGCCAGTAAAGCTAAAATAAGCATAAGGAAAAATAACGGCTCTTACCAATAAATATTGTAGAAAAACACATTACAAGCCTTTTCGGAAAGACCTGTCAATATTACCACTCAATTTTGAATTCATGTATTGATACAAAAAATTAAACACACACATAAGAGAATGACAGATTTCTAGAGCTGGGAATTCAATTTTTGTTTTATCCTAAACACACAGACAGGGTAAAAGACCGATATTTTAACCAAACTTCTGCCAGACCAGCTGGAGACACACGATCCATTCTGTAGCACATCCACTGCACTACAGACCACACAGTCGAGTAGTCAAATTAAGCCGAGGCACCTGTTTGCAGACGTTTCTGCACGGTACACTGTGACCGGGCTTAGTCACGCTTGCCTTGAACATGCAGAAACTCTTTCCCACCTAAGTGTTTCTGCTTTTAAGTTCCACTTATCCACGGCACAGCTTGAGAAACCTCGAGTCTGTCAGCGGCACAAGTCCAGAACCGTGGTACAGTGCGCGGTATCGCTTGAGCCACCTCTAAGATTACTGTTGCTTGTGATTTTTTTATGACTTTTTGGTATTTTTCAAAATATGTCCATACGCTCAAGGAAAAAAACCCTTCAAATACTTTGGAAGGGCTCTAGAAAGGATTGAACATTTGAGAACATTGATGAGAGCCCAAAGTGACTCACCACTTATTCTACAATAACAGAACTACATTTATTCAGCTGACTCAGCAACAGACTTCAGAGTTCCCATGAAGCATGAAAGCATTTTAGCAAGATGCCTCTGTATTCAGTATCCCTGTGATTGCTTCCCTCAAAGCTAGTCGTTTTAAACTCACTACAGTGTCCCACCTCCCCGCTAAAGTCCAGTTTTTCTTGTCTGCCAATAATGAGAGACGTGCTCCGTATATTATGATGATTAGATTGATTAATGGATATCTTGCGAGTCTGTGAATGGAGGAAATTGCTGAACTTGGAAAGCTTTACTGTAACACGGAGATACAATATCTATTTTGACTTAAAACAATGTTTTCTGATGAATTTACGACCGCTGTCATTTTAGAAGTTAATATTTACGTTGAAGTTTTAAACATTTACATATTAAATGCAATTACTGTAAAAAAAGCCACTTTCTCATTGATTGACCACATTTGGTAAGTACAGTATTTTAATTTATATCTGCCAGTCCACTCATGGCATTTGTTAGAGGGCAGCAGCTCCGTCCCATTGTGAGGGTAACGGTGATGGAACCTGGAAAAGACTGGCCCAGGATGGAGATACCAAGGCACACATCCCACCACAATAATCAATACTGTCGCAGATTAATGCTATTTTCCCTACATAACGTGTCCTTCTGCTGCAAAATAAAGTTTAGATTTATTTACCTCCAGCACTGTTTTATTATTGTACCATGTCGGCTAGGTACAGCTATATGAAGCGCAAACAGCCATATATTATGAAATTTAGTGCAAACATTGCAGACTGGTCAGAGACCACCACACTCGCAGAACATTGAGGCCTTTTCATCCCAGAGGTCAACCTAAGGTTTGAATCCAGGGTCTGTGAATTGCTGGCTCAGTGCACTCAGAAAGCTTCCGACATTATCTTTCCTAGCCACCTCGGGCACCATTTAAGCACATTTCTCAATTACATTTCAGATACATGAAAACCACGCACAGCTCCTGCTCTCAATCCACTTAAAACAGTGGCTGTGACGTATGAGACTCATTGTTAAAATGACACAGAGGTAAGTTTTGCCCCTTAGCTTTACACTGTCAGCATTTCAGGAGTTAATAAATGGCTCTCACAAAGGCAAATGCCATTGGCAAGTCAATTAGGGACTGCTTCCAAGCAGAGATCTGGGGAAATAAGGCGGCAATATATTTTTAATGCAGTGCCCTATCGACTATCACTATAAACTAGCGCGAGGCACCACACTACAGGCACTACAATTTAGACTAGACTACCAATGTTGCACATAACCCCAGACATTACACTCGATTATGCAGAACCAAACTGGTTTGTCAGTCTGTTGATTATAGCCTCAATTAGATATATCTGTCTCCGATGGATATTTAATATGAAGTACTCCCTATCACCCATTACTGATTTTCTAATAAGCCTCGAATGAAATTACTCAAAAGCACAGTATTTTAATTACAGTTATTACAAATACTGTCGCATCTCAGAAATGCTATAGATTTGTCATGAATCCAAAAGCTGCTTTAAATATGTGCATTCACGGGCAGATTTGTGGGCTTCGTTTGCAAGTCCAGCAGGATTATGTAAATAAGGATAATCATGCTTAATAGCCAAGTGACTTTACGGTGCTGCAGATTAACATACACGTGCACAATCAATTAAATACAAGTCTGCTGCTTCACACAGTGCATTGTTGATGGAGGCTCCAAATGTAAAATGAACTCGTTAAAAGTTTCTAATTCACCGTTCGTGTAAATAGCCACAGCGAATATTTGACATCTTCAATAACGAGATCACACGGTGTGTTTTGATAGCACTACCCTTTGTGTAATTAGAAAAAAAACATTCGAAACAAAAAGCCAAAACTGCTCCCCGTGGTTTGCGTGACATAATTAAGGTCATTAATCAAACCTCACCACATCTTCCCTGGACGACAGTAACTCCTGCCTGGGAGCCACAGCTGATACACACGAGGCTGTGCTTGATGGCACAAATACGATTTGTACAGATCTTAGAGTTCGGTCTGTACGGGAGAAAATGAATACATTCTTGTACCATTACAGCAGTGGCAGGATTTGTGTTCAACCATTGAAATCGCAGGTCACCATACCGATTCAGATTATGAGATGACAGACAAGACGATGATGGTGATACGATTGTTATTGAGACTATCACAATAACAATAGGATGTTGAATGATACATTTGAGATGATTAAATTAAGGACCTTATGCGATCATGGGGATGCCGCCGTGGTGCAATGATCAGTACACGTAACGTATAATCCTGAAGTAGCTGGTTCGTTCTCCCGTTGCGGCAGGTTAAACAATGCACATTCACAAAAATCCCCCGCCTGTCCACCCAGCAGTTAAAATGGGTGCACCACAGTTCAGCGGGTCGCGTATGGTGGGGTAAAGTGTGGGTACACAACGGTCTGGGTAGCGTGTTCGAGCACGTCAATTACCCTATGGAGGAGGAGCTCTCTCAAACTCCTTATAGTGGAGACGTGTCCGACAGCAGTGGCGCGAGCCAGCAATTGCGGGGCTGCACCTTTACCAATGCCAAATAATGGTCCAAAAAAAGCCACTCGTTAATGGTTACAAAATACAACAACAATGACAGAAGTAACGACTCATCACGATTGATGTCCTAGGTGCTGCGGGAGTACGATGTGCTGGTGTGCTGGTGGCGCTTGTGTGCGCCATCCTCTCTATTCCCGGCGTGAGAGCTGTGTCAGTACGCTTGGTGGCCCGTGTTGGACTCCGCTAAGGGTGCGTCTCGTCTCCACTCCTGCTTGTGATTCTCACGGACGTATGGAGTCTCAATAACAATCGTAGCCAGGACGGTGGCATGGAGGTGGCGTCGCTGCTTTTTGCAGACGACGTTGTCCTCTTTGTCTCGTCAGTCTGTGATCTCAGCGGGCACTCGAACGGTTTGATGCCGAGCGTGAAGCGGCTGGGCTGAGGATCAGCACCTCGAAATCTGAGGTCGTGGTTCACTCCCGTGAGACGGTGGAGTGTGCTCTCCAGGTCAGGGGGGAACAGCTGCCCTTAGCGGAGATGTTTACGTACTTTGGGATCTCATCCCGTGGTAGTGAAGCGGGCGCTAAGTTCTCGAACAAAGCTCTCGGTTTAGAGAGGGGGGCGAAATTATGGTTCTGGTGAGGACCTCCGTAATCCGAAGGGCCTCAGAGTCGAGCCGCTGCTCCTCCGGATCGTGAGGAGCCAGTTGAGGTGGTTCGGGCAGCTGGTGAGGTAGACTCCCCATGGAACTCTACCACAAACTCAAGACTATGAACCCATGGGTCCCTACCAGCAGCAGCAGCGTCCCACTGGGGGGGGGGGGGGGGGGGGGAGACCCGGGGCCGGCCCAGGGCCACGCTGGCCGGACGATGTCGCTCGGCGGGCCTGGGAACGCCACTACTCAACATGCTGCTGTAGTGTATAGTGTAGTGTATAGTATAGTGTAGTGCATAGTGTAGTGTATAGTGTAGTGTATAGTATAGTGTAGTGTATAGTGTAGTGTGGTGTATAGTGTAGTGTATAGTGTAGTGTATAGTGTAGTGTATAGTGTAGTGTGTAGTGTATAGTGTAGTGTATAGTGTAGTGTATAGTGTAGTGTATAGTGTAGTGTGTAGTGTATAGTGTAGTGTGGTGTATAGTGTAGTGTATAGTAGTATATAGTGTAGTGTATAGTGTAGTAGTGTATAGTGTAGTGTATAGTGTAGTATATATATGTAGTATATAGTGTAGTAGTGCTGGAGTCTGTCGCCAGGGAAAGGGAGGTGGGGGGGACCGCTACTACTCAACACGCTGCCACCGCGAGAAACGAACGACCGACGGCCATCCAGCCACATGATTTGATACGAGACGAACGAGGCTACTGAAACGAGACCCGAGGCAACACCAACTCAGCCATGTTATGGGATAGAGCCCAAGCCAGACTGACACACGGCTGGCTCATCGTAGCGATCTTACCTTGTCTGGGGGCACTGCCACAGGCATGTCTGGATGAGTCCCGCAGCAGCAGCAGCAAGAGAAGGGATCAGGAGGAGTCCACTCCGCCGGGATGAAGCCCCTTGCCCGCTACAGGCTGCACAGCGCCGACTGCTCCCGCTGATGAACTGCAGGAGAATCTGTCCCTTTAAACCCCGATGCACTGCAGAGTCCGGTCAGCCACGCTCATGCAACTCTTGTCTTTGACAGATGCACGCTACTTATACCAATGGAAGCCTACATCCAAAGTGTGAACATTATCTTATCAAGACTCGGAGCCACCAAACGCGGTCTGATGTCCTGATGCACACTCCCACCCCCCCGTGTTAACGTGTTGCAATGCACACAAACTCAAGACTATGAACTCTAAACAACTACAGCGTGATTTTGTTTAATAGCGATGGCAAACCGGTCACGAAGGGACTCCAGCTGCGGTAATATCAGCGATAGGCGCGGGATGTGTCTCGAGTGGGTCTCTCCGCAGAAAGCGACTCAAACCCCGACCGCTTTGCGCGCTCGCACGGAGCGCTCTGCCCTGCGCAGGTCCGCGGTGCTCGGGGTAATGCGGGGCCCGGAACGTGAATGGCTCTAGCGCTGTGGGGGGGGGGCCGTGAATGGCTCTAGCTCTGTGGGGGGGGCGGAACGTGAATGGCTCTAGCTCCATGAAGGGGGAGCCCCGGAACGTGAGTTACACAAACAAGTTCGGCGAGGGGGTTGGGCAGCCCAGAATGAGAAGGGGCCCAACCAACGCAGTGGCCCCCGCAGCGCGGTCATTTACCGAGCTGCTGGATTACAGAGGGCCGCGCGTGCACACAAACTCCGGTTGTTTTTGAGGGATGACTTTCTGCAAGTTTTTGATGAAAATGACTGACATTCCCATACTATTACGCACTAAATTGTAACCTATGACCACATCTCCCGCCTTACGTTCTATCTAGTCAGATGTCAGAATATAAACAAAATAAGCCCGGATGGGGCAAGGGTGGGTGACTAACATTGGCGTTATACGGGCTACGTTTCTCAGCGAGGGCAACGCAACACAATGCAATGTTGTACGGTATTGTGCTCACGCTTCTTGGGCTTCCAGCCCTCCAGTTGAGCAGAATGGTTCAGTACCCACGATCGATTACAGGGGTGGGGGAGGCCATCATCCAGCAGTGGATTAACGCATTCGCATGGGCTAATTAACATTTTTTTGAGACGAGGCTTTCCATTGGTCGACGCCGACTCGTCTCAGCCAATCAGTATCGTCGCCCAGCTCGGCCTGTGCGCGCGTCTCAGCCAATCAGCACGCGCCTACTCCGCATCTCATCAGGGCGGACTTGGTACGGCCAGCAAGGTAATCCTAAGTACATTATAGATATCTAACAAGACAAATGTGTGCTCAAACATCAAAATCCTCGCGTCTTCCTCACTCACGCGCCTGTGTTATTTCTTAATTAATATTTAGATTGGCGTGTGCGCATATTCTTTGTAAATTTCCCGTCAATTGGGTTGTTTGTGCGTCTGTTGCCACGACAACGGGCGGGGTATTTTATTCAGTTCCCTGTATAAGGATGCATCTCCGATGTGCGCGCTCGTGATTGGTCACAGCCGTCGCGAGGCGAGTGCGAACGCCGTCGTGATTGGCTGCGAGCAAGGCGGTATACTAAATGCACTAGGAAAACCAATACTGTCAATGTTGAATGCAATGCTAAACAGAGCACGTTAATAGCACTGAGTTTGTCCCCGTGTTTATCCACACAGCATGCTGATTGCATCCTTACACGGAGTGCACACGCACACTGTGCAGGTTGCGAATAGGAACTGATAATAATAACAACTGCGTTATTGAGGGTAAAGCAGATTATCTCGTGTTGCCCGGATTACAAGACGCGCGCGACGTGGACCAGCCCGGGGTGTCGCTGTTTAAAGTTCTACAAATGTGGACACACGCACATAGCTGATTACTGATACACTTTTAGAAACTTTTTCTTTTAAATGCACTGAAGGAAAAGTGCGTCTTATAATCCGGAAGATGCGATATATCGATCCGAGCTTGAGGACATTGTCAGTCTCGCAGAATTACTATTGTAAATAATGAAGTTATATATTTATTTAAAGCTTTCGTGACTGCAGGGATTCATATTCTTGGTTCTTTCGGTAAAGTCACGTAGAAGGGACATAATAAAATAATAAAAATATAAAACAATAAACATTTTCTTGCTGTGTATTTCACACCTGATGATGATTGCTGGTGTTGCAGTCGAAACGTGAGAATTTTTATTGTTTTATATTTATATTATTTTCCTTCTACGTGACTTTAATGAAGTTGTGTTTTCTTTTACCAGATAAAGTCCACTGCGCTATTAGCTCTTTGTTTTCAGTGAAGACCTGGCAACATATGATAGCTCATCGAAGTGGCTTATGAGCAAACGTGTAGTAGCCAAATCGTATGTTCGCATGTGTCTAATTGTGGAGCTACCGCAAGGGCAGAACGCACGCGAACTCCAAAATAACATGAACATCGAACCCACGACCCTACTGCGTACCAGGGGAGGGGGAGATCACATCTCGCCACCGCACACTCAAGCTCGTGTGGGAGTGCTACATATAGCCTCGGCGTGGATGTACAAGCAGTGGCGGCTCCTGCAAAATCTCTCAGGGGGGGCAAATGTCTGGATGATTGATAAGGATAAGGTCCACCCATGCAATGGATAAATTAACAGCTTAAGCATGTAAAGGCAACTTCACTTCTTTAATATTAATGAAAAATACAGTGACTCTTACAATACATCTTGTTTGTTTCTATACTCACTATTAATACAATCCACTCAAGTTTATTTTATTAAAGATTCCACTAGGTGGCGACAAATTATATTGTTGGATGAAACGTGCTTACGTATGATGACGTAAGCACGTTAGTGCGAGCCCTCCCGGAAGCCATAGAGAATGCATTGCAGCGCCCCCCGTTCGAAAAAAAACATCTTTGAATGTAAGTCTATGGGGCCACTCGGGGCGATTCTCAGCCGGAGTGAAATCGCCCAAAAAGAGGCGGTACTCCACAGAACGTGACATGACGCTGATTGGACTATATCCAGAGGCACAGTGACGGCTAGCGTGACTGTGGTTGAATGACATTGGTGGTGCGTCGCCCAATCGCCCTAATGAAGAAACCGCCCCTGTGTACAAGATATTTATTTTTCGAGTTGCATCATTATTGCATTGTGTATAATGGTTTTTTAAAGCGATGGCAATGTAAGGTCTTCTAACTACAGGTTCTCACAGGCTGTGTGTGGAGTGAGTGCTCTTCCCCCTGGTATTCGTGGGGTTTCCCTCACTTCCTAACATACACAAATTCAGTAGTGAAAGAGGGAAGTGGAGGTTGAACATGTATGGTGAACTTGTATGGTGAACTTGTATCGCACCGTTACATAGCCAAGCGTGCTAATCGAAGGTGTGAAACATCCCAAATCAGGACCCTCCTGGTGAAAGGTGTTGATGATGAGGCGCTCCTCATTGGTGATATTTAAACATTCGCCTTTTTAAATCCTTTATATTAAGTTCGCTTGCTTGCTTGCTTGCGTGCTTGCTTGCTTGCGTGCTTGCTTGCTTGCGTGCTTGCTTGCTTGCGTGCTTGCTTGCTTGCGTGCTTGCTTGCTTGCGTGCTTGCTTGCTTGCTTACGACCGTGCAAATCTTTCGGTCGTTTTTTAACCCACTTCCCGTGATCCAATCGAGCTGACATTTTCCACACAGACTCGTTGTGCGAGACAAAAAAATTCCCAAAATTTTACACTGTTTAGGGAAAACAAATTAAATATTTAATTACCAATTGCTTAATACTGGCAGACAATCATCTGATCCATGGGTGGCAGCCATCTCTAGCCAGAGGACGAGAAGACTCTAGCCGCCACGCATATAAAGGATTTATAGTGAAAAACTTTGTTTTTACGGGTTTACTTGTTCCCGTCCAAGGACGGGTGTACTGCAGTACATCTGAAACTTGCAAGCAAAAAGCAGACCGTGACGTGATATTCATCGCATCAATGCGTGTGCAGTTTGTAAGGGCGCGGTGACACAGACTTATTTCATGTAAAGTTTATAATCCCTTGTTCATCACGACGTCCTTTTACTTCTATGTCTCAACAGCGTGACGGAGACCACGTGACGTGAGGGTTCTGACTATGTCGTGAGGGTTGTGAGTTGACGCCGAGGAGGGGGGAGGAAGGCCCTCGCCCCCCCATGTGGAGTGACGTCACCCGCTAATTATTATTGACGGGGGGTTGTCCATTTGGAAGACGTCACCTCTTCATGATTATTAATTAGGGAGGCTGTTCGATGTGGAGTGACGTCACCTGTTCATGATTATTAATGAGGGGGGCTGGCCGACGTGGAGTGACGTCACGTGCGGGACACAAAGACATTCTGGGCTCATTGTAGTCGTAAATGGGATTTGTGGTTGAGAAACCTTAAGAATCCTGGCAAACATAGGTGCACGCTCCGAAGTGGTTCAGTTTTTGGCTGAGATAAATGCAACATTTAGCCTGATGCAAAGGCAGAGTTCACTGAACATCCTTCTGCATGGGAAATAATCACGAGCTCACAATCCTGATTTTAAGCAATGGTTAATTGGGAAACCTTTCCATTCAATTAGGTACCCAGATCAACACCCGTTTGCATGATAGTACTGTAGCTAATGCACTTGCATGTTGTACAATAGTCTCATGGGAGTGGTGTTGTCGTGGTCAGCGAGCTGCGTTACGAACCTGGCCACCTGGGTTCGATTACCTCTCACTGCCAACACCGGTGACGATTATCTGAACCGGTCCTGGGCCTCCCCTAGGTCGACTGAGCCTCAAATGCATACCTTGTGCAGTGTGTAATCATTGCCACTAGGGAGACAAAGGCGGCCGGGGGGGGTCTTTGTTTTGTCACGAGTACTGCGACTTGCATAATATAGCACAGTACTCATTTACTACAACTAAGTTGGACTGAGAATTCAACTCTAGTCAAGCACAAGATCTGCTTTTAAACAAAAGTTTAGACAATTTACTGACATTGTTTTTACATTTCCTTGCAAAATGGAAGACCGCTTGCAAAGCGTGAGAAGGTATTTATTTACAAGCAGAATACACATTCACTACATTTTCACCAGATTTGCCGCTTGCCTGCACGACAGGGCACAGCGTGGTATGGGTCAAGGGCATGGAGAAGTACACTATCCTTAAGAAGATTGGCGAGGGCTCCTATGGAAAGGCTTTGCTGGCAAGGATTAAGGAGAGCGGCCAGCAGTGTGTTATCAAAGAGATCAACCTCACTAAGGTGAGTCGCCTGCCATGGTGTCAAACTCAATTTCGTAAAATAAACTTCAAGTAGACGATAAACATTACACGTGTACTGCTATATCCTTCAAAAACACTGCCACCATTATAACGCGATTACAGTTGCTTATTTACACCTTGAAATAGCGACCGGTGGCCTCGGTAGGCTATTATTGTGCAATACAACTTCGCACATCTGACTCACTCGGGGCAGAGGATATGTGAAAAGTCAGATATGTGAACCCAACAGAAATTTACAGTTAAACCATGCACAAATACAACTAATGGAAATTAATACTGCACAGGAAATGATTGAATAACTGAATAAAGATGGCTACAAAGTTGTACTGAAGATAAACTGAGCAAAACAAATGTCACATACAACAACAAGATGGCTAAACACTTGCTGTTTATTAGCAGTTACTGTTTAGCCACCTTGTACATGATGTACCTGAGAACACGGTATCTATTGGAAGGTCACAACTTGAAAATACATCAGAGGTTGTATACCTCAGACGTTAATGTTAATTATATTAATTATATTTTGATTCAAAGCTTTCGTGTTTATTATTTCCCTACTACGTGACTTTACCGAAAGATCCAACAATATATATTAATTATATTGACTTTAGTTGTGGATTTGCAGTTTTCAGAATAATTATTGTAAAATGTGATTTGAAAGCTCTTACGAAGAATAATAACTTTCAATTTGCATATCGACCACTTTTATGATGTTCATATTTCTGCTTAATTCGTGTAATTGTTTTGTTTTGGCCGATGTAATGTTCAAGATGAAGGCTAAGGATCGAGAAAGCTCACAAAAGGAAGTTGTGCTTTTATCCAAAATGAGGCATCCAAACGTTGTCACCTTTATGGAATCTTTTCAAGGTAAGCATTCCTTTACTTATTACTCAAGGGTTATGTTTGCATATATAAAACATTGAGCTTTTGTTCAAACATATCAGTTTTAGAAGCGATATCTGGGTAATCAAGAAATAGCTATAATCCAGCATCATTAAACTAATCAAATGAATTTAATTTGGACTGAACCATATATATATTTTCTTTTTTTTAAATACCACAGTATACATAGTGCTGTCTGTCAACACAGTTCATATCGTTAAAGCTAAACTTGGGAATGTGACTACAAGGCATAATATAACAGAGAACATAACACTTTAAACAATGGTGATATGATATGTGGCAGTGTGCAAGACATGCTCAGAGATTGCAGGGACTTTTGTCTCATGAGACACCCAAGGGTCACAGAGGTCAAACTCAGGCATACAAAACGTGCCATGTTTCCCTGCACAACTGTTAAATGCGAACGTGTGTCTTCTAATTTGCCATTAGAAAATGAGACATTTATGATTCAACTTAACAATGTTTTACAATAAAAAATTAAGTTGCTCCCCGCATGGGTTGTACAGACAACCAATATACAGCCCGAAACGACTGATGGAAAAGCCACATTATATGTTGGGGCGACGTTTATCCAGAGGACAAATCATTCTTGACTTCCCGCAACAGTGGTATTGCTTCTATCATCCCTGCTGGGGTAATGGGTTGAGGTGACCCCCAACCAGGATTTGAACTCGCAACCTTTTGATTGCGATTCCCACACACTGCCAGTTTTAATGTCATAGTATCGGACGTTCATTAACATGGTTTGTATTTCCTAGCGTAATGGCAGTTTGGGCCTTGTGTTGCGCAGATCATGTAAAACTGTGCATTGTGATGGAGTATTGCGAGGGAGGGGATCTGCTTCAAAGGATCAACAGCCAGCGTGGGGTCCTCTTTTCAGAAGACCAGGTAATAATGCATCAAGAGCAGCATAGTGCCATAGACATATTCACCACTCAGCTGAGTAACTCATAAGTCATACACAGTAATGATACTGATCATCAGATACATTCTTTGTATGAATTCGTAATACAAATGTGTTTTTTTTTATTCTTGTTATAACACTATGATACAAAGAATATGTTTTCAAGCAACACTCATCGTGGGCAATGGCTCTTGAACACGAATAATTAGGTTTTGATTTAATGATGACAGAGTACTGTTGAGAAATTATTGTTTATTTCCAGTTGCTTAGCATAACTCTAAAGGAGGATAAAAATTGCAAGATTTTACAAGATTAATTGGTGATTTTTTAAAATGTTTTACATGCAATACATTATACACACACACACACACCTTTATTGGCTGCAATTTAACTGAAACAATGTTTTTTGCCCATTATATTTTAACGTGCAGTGTCACTGTATATCTGGCTGAGTGGCACCGAGTCAGAATACATGACTTGCAACTCAGAAGTTAATAATAATAAGTTACATTTGTAAGGCGCATTTCATCCATACATCTCAATGCGCTGTGTATGGACAACCATACCACAGTCGTTTCCGCAATAAATTAATAACTTTATTGTTAGTATGTGGAAATCTTTATAAATAAAACTGCATAATAGTGTAGGGAGTAAAATACGCGGTGCATACTGTTATCCGAGTGCAACCAAGGGCAAACAGGTATGTGCAACACGTGGTTGCACGAACAAACCGCCACCTAATTAAGGGGCTAAGTGGGTGCAAACCGGGTCGACCAGTTGTGCACGCTGACACCGGAGGTGTTGCCAGGGAGACGGGAGATAAGGGTTGATTAATGGCGCCAGCCTGACTAGTCTTAAAGAGACACACGAGAGCTATCGGATAATGGGCAGGAGGATATAAGGGCGTGTGCGTGAGCGGAGCGGGATTAGTTGTTGCTGGGAACAAGAGTGAAGACATCTCGCTGCTGCCGCTCAAGCCGTCAACGGACCTCAACCCTCACGAGTCGCCGGGTGGGTGATGGTTGATCCCCCCACCCGGGACAGACGAGTGAGTGGCTCTGAGGGAACGTAGGCGAGGGCAGCGGTGGAGTGTGAGAAGCTGCTGTGTGCAGAGGCGCTGTGCGTGAAGACGCTGAGTGCGACTAAGCGGTGTGTGGAGTCGCTAGGAGCAGAGCTGCCGAGGGCAGGATAGGTGAGGTGTAACGTCGAGACGAGTTGAGGAAGTTAGATCTAAGTGACCGTGTGGATAGTTCTAGCAGTGCCTACAACTGATGCAAGTATAGGTGAATAAAGTGTAAGCAGGTGACTTGTTACCACGTGTCCGTCTGAGTGATTTACAAGACACTACAATAGTATAACAATATAAAAGTTATATTATCTCTGGACCACAACGTTATTGTGCATAATATTTACTATTAAAGTTAATGTGCAAGTATGTACAGTTGTTACAGTACACAGCAGTATGCATATATAATTCAATATACAGTAACAGCATAACGCTTGGTATTAGCAATCTACTTTTAGTGTGTCTTTGCTCATTTTGTTTTTTGTGTAATTTTCATTTAAAGAGAAGATCCTGTGCAACGTCACCCGATTACAATAAATCGAGATGCATATGCAGGATGGCAATATATTTTGTAAAGCCTTCATGCTTGATCATGATTACATTGATGCTTTCAGCACAAGATAATTGTCTGATCACATTGTCTTGAGTACCGAGTAGAAAGGTGCTTTATAAATGTAATTCATTATTATTTGTGTAAAAATAACAAAGGGCAAATGTTGTCCTTGCACACATTGTTGAGAACAATTGAAGCAAAAGGCCACCACCCACTTTCCAGGGATAATTATAGTCACATTAATTACCCTTGTTAAATGGGTTGGGAGGCTTGACATTTACCTAAACTTTATTACATCACTGGTGGTGTATTGACTTTCTGTATTTAAATCGTTTAAACAACAACCGCCATTCACCACTAAGTGGCGGTGACATCACCACGACGCTTGTGCCAGGCTATGTGCACCTTGAGGCCACGTGAAGTGTCGAACGCCCGCTGGCAGGAGGTCACGGGGCAGACCCAGATGCCACAGGTCGACTGACTGAGATGAGTGGCTGATGCACCACCTGTGCCCCCTACTGTGCCAACTTGCTGTGCTTTAGCTAACTGGCGCTCCCCTTGTTGTTGTGAGCGTTGCTCCTCCGCCCTCCGTTGTTGTTGGAGGGCGACTGCCTTCAACTGCCAATAGCGTCCTTCACTAGCCTCCTCCACAGAGGCCGATCTTGACACTGCTGGTACCAGTCATCAGCAAGTCCACTCAGCTCCACGGCTTCCTGTACCACATCACTCCATCTCCTCTCTAGCCCGTGCTGCGCCCATTTAGCCCCCTCGATCTGGCCGAACAAAAGCTATTTAGGCATTTGGTGGATGAGCATGCGGGCTACATGACCCAGCCAGCGCAGCCTTGCCTGCCGGAGGAGCTCACCGATGGGACTTTGTCCACATCTTTCAAGGATTTGTGAGTTCCTCACACAATCTAGCCTAGTTAAACCCAGGATGCATCGTAGGCAGGCCAGCCTAAATGTTTCTAACCGGCAAAGATGTTCCATTCGGGGGTCCACGTTTCGCAAGCATAGAGAAGGGAGGAATTGACCGTGGCCGAGAAGACCTGAAGCGTCGTGTGGAGCGAGAGACCAGGTAGCTTCCACATAGCGTTACGCAACCGATGAAAAGATAATGCCGCTGGACTGATTCGGAGTGAGACCTCTGCTGTTAAACCGGAGCCGGTCATGAGCACACTGCCAAGGTATGAGAAACTCTCCACTCTCTCCACAACTGCCCTATCACCAATTGGGAGTTGTGGGAGTGGAGTGTCCGATGGTACAAAATACCCTGGCAGGTGCTTAGTTTTGGTGGGGCTTGATGGTAAGGCCCCATCTCTCTCCAGGTTCAGCAGCAGCGCCTCCAACTCCTCTAAGTGAGCAGCAATTACCAGATCATCGGCATACATAACGTGGTTGAGCAATAGGGAGCCAACCCTTGACTGCACCCGCACATCGATCAGCCTCCCATTGTGTCTGTACCAAATGGAAATTCTTCCAGTACAGCTATTGAAGGCTTCACGAACTACGTGGTCAAAATAGATGTTAAATAATGTGGGAGCCAGAGGACATCCCTGTCGCACCCCAATGTGTACAGGGAATGGCTCTGACTCCCGGCCACGTAGTTTTACCCGGGCCCGCTCACCATCATGATGGTCCTTAATGATCATGAGTAACGGGTCAGGGACTCAGAAAGCATGAAGAACAACCCAGAGCCCAGGCCTACTGATAGTATCATAGGCCTTGACCAGGTCAATAAAGCAGAGATGTAGGTCTTGTTGGAATTCCCTACACCTCTGCTGTAGCAGACGGACAGAAAATATGGCATCTATGCAGGACCGCCTTTTCATAAAACCGCATTGGGGCTCCGCAAGCCTCTCCTCAACGTGCCTAGCAAGGCGATGTTGAATCATCCTTGCCAGGACCTTTCCCAGCACACTTAGGAGTGAGATGCCCCTGTAGTTGTTACAGTCTGTGCGGTCCCCCTTCTTAAAGAGGGGGACCACCAGGGCATCCTTCCAATCCTGCGGAACCCATCCAGTGGTCCAGACTGTTGTTATGATGTCATGTAGGGCAGTCTGTGCACAAACTTCACCCTCCCTCAGCATTTCGCTTGGGAGATCATCTCTGCCTGGTGCCTTTCCTGGTCTCAGACTCTGGATCGCTTTCAGTACTTCCTCAACAGATGGCACCTCAGCCAGCCACTCACAGGGGATGACTTCCTCCTCCAATATTTGAGGCACCGCAGCCTCAGCAGTGTCATCCCCATTTTGTCCCACGTTTTCCTGGCTGAGGGATTTCCCCTCCCCCACGACCTCACAGAAATGCTCAGCAAATCTGCAAACCTGTTCCTGGGGGTCGGAGATTGGATCACCGTTCTTTCCCCTAATGATGGTAATAGGTGTGGCGCTGCAGGCTACTTTTTTGATGGAATTAATGAGCGATTTGTGATTGTTTATATGCCTAGTTTAACAGGCAAAGGTAAATCTTGACTTAAAGCTTTCGTGACTACAGGCAAAGGTAGATTAATAAAAATGTTCAGTATTTCATTTTTGGAGTGGGGATAATATCCGATAAAAGAGACATGCCATTTCTTAATGCATAATACAGTGAGGGAAAAAAGTATTTTATCCCCTGCTGATTTTGTACGTTTGCCCACTGACAAAGAAATGATCAGTCTATAATTTTAATGGTAGGTTTATTTGAACAGTGAGAGGCAGAATAACAACAAAATCTAGAAAAACGCATGTCAAAATTTTTATAAATTGGTTGCATTTTAATGAGGGAAATAAGTATTTGACCCCCTCTCAATGAGAAAGATTTCTGGCTCCCAGGTGTCTTTTATACAGGTAACGAGCTGAGATTAGGAGCACACTCTTAAAGGGAGTGCTCCTAATCTCAGCTTGTTACCTGTATAAAAGACACCTGTTCACAGAAGCAATCAATCAATCAGATTCCAAACTTTCCACCATGGCCAAGACCAAAGAGCTCTCCAATGATGTCAGGGACAAGATTGTAAACCTACACAAGGCTGGAATGGGCTACAAGACCATCGCCAAGCAGCTTGGTGAGAAGGTGACAACAGTTGGTGCGATTATTCGCAAATGGAAGAAACACAAAAGAACTGTCAATCTCCCTCGGCCTGGGGCTCCATGCAAGATCTCACCTCGTGGAGTTGCAATGATCATGAGAACGGTGAGGAATCAGCCCAGAACTACACGGGAGGATCTTGTCAATAATCTCAAGGCAGCTGGAACCATAGTCACCAAGAAAACAGTTGGTAACACACTACGCCGTGAAGGACTGAAATCCTGCAGCGCCCGCAAGGTCCCCCTGCTCAAGAAAGCACATATACATGCCCGTCTGAAGTTTGCCAATGAACATCTGAATGATTCAGAGGACAACTGGGTGAAAGTATTGTGGACAGATGAGACCAAAATGGAGCTCTTTGGCATCAATTCAACTCGCCGTGTTTGGAGGAGGAGGAATGCTGCCTATGACCCCAAGAACACCATCCCCACCGTCAAACATGGAGGTGTAAACATTATGCTTGGGGGTGTTTTTCTGCTAAGGGGACAGGACAACTTCACCGCATCAAAGGGACGATGGACGGGGCCATGTACCGTCAAATCTTAGGTGAGAACCTCCTTCCCTCAGCCAGGGCATTGAAAATGGGTCATGGATGGGTATTCCAGCATGACAATGACCCAAAACACATGGCCAAGGCAACAAAGGAGTGGCTCAAGAAGAAGCACATTAAGGTCCTGGAGTGGCCTAGCCAGTCTCCAGACCTTAATCCCATATAAAATATGTGGAGGGAGCTGAAGGTTCGAGTTGCCAAACGTCATCCTCGAAACCTTAATGACTGGGAGAAGATCTGCAAAAAGGAGTGGGACAAAATCCCTCCTGAGATGTGTGCAAACCTGGTGGCCAACTACAAGAAACGTCTGACCTCTGTGATTGCCAACAAGGGTTTTGTCACCAAGTACTAAGTCATGTTTTGCAGAGGGGTCAAATACTTATTTCCCTCATTAAAATGCAAATCAATTTATAACATTTTTGACATGCATTTTTCTGGATTTTGTTGTTGTTATTCTGTCTCTCACTGTTCAAATAAACATACCATTAAAATTATAGACTGATCATTTCTTTGTCAGTGGGCAAGCGTACAAAATCAGCAGGGGATCAAACACTTTTTTCTCTCACTGTAAATGAGTCTAAAAAAAGTGCATTCCACCTAGCACCATCATATATTTATTATATTCTGTCATCAGTGCAAGGTAGAACAGTTATTGTATTTTTTATTGTAATGTGTTTTTTCCCCATACACAGGTATTGAACTGGTTTGTTCAAATCTGCTTGGCTGTTAAACATATTCATGATCGTAAAGTGCTCCACAGAGACATAAAAGCACAGGTAATGTCAATGCAACTCATAAAATTAGTTTTTTCACCCTTTATTAACCTACCATATCATTGCTTAATCAATGCCTGAATTCATTTTCTGTAGTGATGCATTATTGCTACTGCTGTACTAACGTTACATAACGGTCCATTACTACTGCTGCAAAGTGTTTGGTCAGGTTATATTTCAAGAGATACTTATACAACCACCTGTACGATACATATTGTAATCAATATACATCCCTCATATGTACACAGTACATACATATGCACATAAATTACATACACGTATCAAGAAATATACACAATTTGAAGAAGTCTTATTGTTATGCAATGAACCCCTAGGTTACAAGACACTAGGGTAGGATAAGAATGCACAGTGTGTGCAAGTTGTCCTAATGCATCATGAATCGTGCATTGCACATCGCCATTTCATCAAACTTAACCCCACCGGTAACAGTTCACGCAGTGTCAATTATCATGGCATCAGGCACCGCACCTCGCCTCTTGGCTCTTATAAGATGGGAGGACAAATTATTTCAATAACAGCATGTCAATGATGTGCAGGGGCTCAGTATTTATATTCTTGCTCGTCTCCCCATAATAAGCTGCACTTGCTGCAATTTGCATAAAGATGACGTTTCAAATATAACCTAACGTATGGCAGATATTCTTTGACTGTATCCTCACACTATTATTAAATGCCAAAACAGTATCACGAAATATGGTCGTCTTATTATTATGTATGAGTATTTTTGTTTTAAAAACCGACATTACTATCATCCTTTTTGGGTCTTTCGGTAAAGTCACGTAGATAGAAAAATAATAAATCACAACGTTTAGATCGCAACACAAGCAATCGTCTTCAGGTGAAAAAATACAGCAGGCCGACTGCTGGGCAGGAAGAAATAGCAGTCGGCCTGCTGTATCTTTTCACCTAAAGACGATTGCTTGTGTTGCGATCGAAACGTCGTGATTAAATTTTTCTATCTACGTGACTTTACCGAAAGACCCAAAGAAGATGAATTCCTGCAGTCACGAAAACTTTAAGTCAAGATCTTACTATCATCATTGTAATCATTGAGACAAACCTATATTTTAATTATTTTAATTCTTTCCAGAATATCTTCCTTACCAACAACAAATCATCCATCAAGCTTGGGGACTTTGGAATCGCCCGGATTCTCACTAAGTATAGCAATCACATAACTGTTGTACACTTCTATTTATTGCACACCTTTTCTTGTGTTTGCTTCCTGAACACAAATGCTATTTTAGTAGCATAGTACACATTTAGTGACTTTATGTGTGGCTTATCAAACAAAGACTCGCTAGTAATGTTATACACAGATACAGAATATGTTTGTCTGATAACCAACAGCCGATGGGGATTCTGTACTTAGCATTAAAAGACAATAAAAAATCATGTTCGTTGTAATGAGTCGTAATATATTTGTGCTTGTTTATTTAGACATCTGCTTGTTGTGATATGGTGCTTGAAGTTACGTCAATGCATTAACATACGTATACTATTGTGCTGATGCATGTATTATACTAAATCGAGTGTGCATACAAAAAATAAATTAGTGCAATGCAAAGACAACGATGCCCCATAGAGGCTTTAATAGACTGCTGGGGCAAGTGTTGTTAGCAAACACCTATGAAGACCGGAACGGTACACGAGGAGGTGGGTGCCCAGCACCATGCCAGTGCAAAGGATGTGTATTAAATTTGTCAATCCAAAGGGAAAACG
Organism: Lampetra planeri; assembly: GCF_965212315.1. Classification (NCBI taxonomy): domain Eukaryota; kingdom Metazoa; phylum Chordata; class Hyperoartia; order Petromyzontiformes; family Petromyzontidae; genus Lampetra; species Lampetra planeri. The sequence goes on along the minus strand of NC_136125.1, from coordinate 13,300,756 downwards.
AAGATTGTTCAGTATTCTGACCCTAATTATAAGGAAGTAATATTTAAAATGGATATATCACTAATGCTATTTCAACAATATTTGTGAATTGTGATAAAACAGCTGTTATTCTGATTTTTAGCAGTGCCAGCTAATTCAATAGGATACTGCACGTTTAATTATGGAAATAGCTGTTCACACACAAAATGTCACTAAATAATACTGGGCAATGTTTCCGCTTCAGCATGTTTTTGAATGTGCATTGCTGCTCGTGTTGTTCTTGTTAGGGAGGCTTAGTCCGAGTAATTTATTAATGTCCTGGTTTTACGTTTCCCCTGCAGCACAATGGAGCTCGCACGCACGTGCATAGGTACCCCTTACTACCTCTCGCCAGAAATCTGTGAAAACTGCCCCTACAACAATAAAAGGCAAGTCCTCAAACCAAAGAGGCTAATAAAAGAGTGGGAAAAATTAGGTTACTTGAAGTATATCCATTTTTTTCTATTAAGATTCTCTATATTTAAATGTTTTAGATTGTTTACCATATACTGAGACTATATTGTTTTGATACATAGTTGCACTTTGCTATTAGGAACCATAATTAAATCAATCGGCACACGTTTTGGTGCAGGGATGGTAAGTGTACCAAATCTCACAAGTGGGTTTACACTGAGGCTGCACAAATCGAGAGTTTTACACCAGTCACTGCTCCTTGTGATCTTTGTGAATTCCTCTCCAGTTGTGTAGTTCGTGTGCCAGCCATAATATAAACGGGAATGTTCTGCTTGGCTTAACATGAGCTCTCCAAATTGCCTGTGCCACATACGTTGTGCACATTTTAGGATAATTATTTTATGTTTTTGAACCGGCAATTATGCACCTCTTGTGAATGAAGAACGAATAGTTCAGTCGACACGTTTGTATTAAAACTGTGCATGAAGTGACATCGTGTTGTTTGACTTGCAGTGACATCTGGTCTCTGGGCTGTGTTCTATATGAACTGTGCACCCTGAACCACCCTGTACGTATGCACAATACCGCTTTACATCGCACTCTTGCACGATTGAAGAATACGAACTGAGCAAATATCTAACAGTACGCCGAATAGAATGCCACATGTTTATGTACTAATGATCTAATATGATGGTGCATTTGTGTTAGAAAATTATTCGTATGCAAAAATAATGGGGTGGGCCAGTCATACAGTGGTTAGCAAACTGCGCTATGAAGCTGTCAGCTGGATTTATATTTGTGACTATGGCTGTCATCAATGGTGAGTGTTATCTGTGCCATTCCAGGCCACCCCCAATGCCGCTCTTTCACTAACTCGCATTGACCAGTGTGGTTAAATTTGGTCAAACAACTCCCATGGGCGACATCATGGAGGGAGGCCTTCATCCAACAGTGGATTAACAAAGTGCTCGAAATTATTATGAAAAGTAATGCATGTGGATGGTTTTATTTAACTTTGTTGAAAACAATGCCACCATATTTTTGGTAGTGTACTAATAATTATAAATGTCTTATCAGTTTGTGGAACGGAACTGAAAAGATTGCCCCCCCCCCGCTCCATAGATACTGTACGTCGAATTTCCATTCCTGTTTCAGGAAATTAGCATTGTCTTATGCTAATTTGCAGGGACATAATTTGGATCTACATACATTATATAGTAAAGGAAAAAAAATGCTAATAGGATTACGTCTATATTTATAAAATAAGTAGCTAATCTGTATGGAGGGCTCTTAGACTGCCCCACCAATTTAAATCAACGAGGTATCGTTTTAAAGCTTAAGATATGTAGTGTATGAGAATGAGGTCAAAATTCCCAAAAAATGTGACCTTTGACCTTATAATTGGAGTATTTGGAGTTACGGCACTACATACATTCAAATTATATCTGCGATACCTGTTTCCAAAAGCCGAATGTATGATGGGTGCCCCAGTTCAAAACCATACACCAGATAGGTGCTTGCTATTGGGGAGAGGTGTGTGAGGGGGGGAGGGGAGAGCTCACGGCAGGGGCATGGCATGATGAGATACCCACAAGCGGGTGTCCCTCGCACCATTTAAACCACATTTTGGCAGAATAAACTTTCTGCGTAAGTAATTTGTCGTTATTTAGTGTCAGTAGGATTCCTATTTCAGATAGGTCTCCATTACATTAAAAAACATCATTGTCATTTGTATATCGTATTCTTTGTTCTTTTGCGTTTCTCTCACTTGCACTCAGTTTGAGGGCAACAGTCTCCGCCACCTGGTGATGAAAATTTGCCAGGGCTCCTACAAGCCCCTGTCATCCCGATACTCCTATGATATCCGCAACGTGCTGGCCCAGATGCTCAAGACAAACCCTCGGGACAGACCCTCAATCAACACTATCTTGTGCAAATGCTTCCTTTCCAGCCGCATCCAGAAGTTTCTGGGACCAGAGGTGTGCTTACAGAACACACAATGCTGATGATACTTAGAAAGTTGAAATCAGTTCAGGGTTTTCCTGCTTACATAAGGGCTGCTGGAAAACATCCGTCCAAAAGGCCAATAACCTGGGAGACGAAAAATGTTGTCATAGTTTTACATGGTGAAATATATCTATTTCAGGTTATTTACTACCCTAAATCTACAACAGTGCTTGCTACATTTTGTACCGTTACATTGGTAGTCCAGTACGCTACTGTGGCTCTAAGTCAATTGTCTATGCTGTATAGCGCTGGAGCAAAGTCTTTTTTGCAGATTATCCCACAGAGCTGTGTTTTCTCTGCCTGCCTTGCATGTAGATCTAGTAACAGGTTATGCACACACTTTACCATAATATGCATCCAATGACTTTAACTATCGTATTGTTGTATAGTTGCAGGTTAGTATTAGGTTAGGATAAACCATGTTTTTGTGTTTACCAAAAGTGCAGCATACTAATATTTTTCTAAGAACATTGAAATAAGCATTTTTATTTGAATGTCACTTACATGTGCATCCTGTTGATATGTACTGTACATGTAGTTAATATATTATATGCTTATTAATCTGTATTTGTTTGTAATCTAGAAAATTTGTATGCAATAGTTATAAAACATTATTGAAATATATAATTTAATCAGAATTCTAGGAGGACATATTAAGATAGACAGGCATACAACATTAATTCAATGGAACATGTTATACTGATATTAAATATTGCAATACAAGCAACAAACTATTATTTTACAAACATATGGTGGGTAGTGTTAAAATGTAATGAATTCATCAGTGATGCAAATCATGTCGCGTTACTTCATTACATCACTATAGGCTATTAGCATATGTAAATAACCTACCAGTTACTTTAAGGCATTGTAATTTGCACATGAATGCATGTCACATTTTTAGTGTGTAAAATTGCTCTCCGCACTATGCACACTGCATATTAATGCTTGGTGAATATTCGTGCGTGTGTGCGATTTGCAGCTATACAATGAAGAGTTCAGTCACACTGTGATACACAGCAAGAAGGCTGTGTCTGGGCAACGAGCAAAATTGGCACAACAAGGCAAAGCTCACATGTACTGTGACACCGACATTGTGAAGCCACAATTCATGTGTAAAAGTGTTTACGCACCTAGTTCACACGTAAATGCTCAAAGGCTATTAATGTCTTACAATGCATTCTTCATGATCATTGATAATACCATGTACGTGGAAGATAATTACTAAATGATGAATGCTGTTACGTCTGTAATGAATCCAATGCACAGTACTTAACCCAGAGGTTTGAGTTTTTAGGATGTGCCACAAAGAATAGGAAAATGGATTTCTTAACGTAATGAAAATCGCACAATTAACATTTAAATATTCAACAAGCATATTTGTTTTTAAATAATGAAACAGTTATGTAACTTGTTGCATAATGCATCATATTTCGGTACACAATATAAATATCGATAACCTGATACCCTATAGTGTACCTATAGGGTGTAGTGTACCTATAGGGTATAGTGTATCTAAAGGGTATCATGATTTTAAAAGAAGTCATCTTTTGTTTGAAACGTTAGGTTAAAGTCTTGTCCTCGGCTTTCATTTGTTCCTTATAAAGAGTAAACAAAAACGTCAAAGTCTTGGGTAAATCCCACTTCAGTTACAACAAGAAATTTAGCCTCAACATGTCCCTTACCTGGAATTTTGTTTATATATGTGACTGTCATTGAAATTGAATTCAGATACATACCTATCAATTGCTCACTGGATTGTTTCAGTTTCTAAACTTCTAAGCAGTACTTTAAGAGCCGCTGCATGTATGTCAATGACAATAGATCAAACGTAATTATGTCATCAATGTTTTGATTCAAATTTCAGCAGGAAAAGCTCCTCGTGCCAATCCTTCAGTGGCCCAGGTGCCCAGGAAGGTGGCAGCAGACAGAGCGGTGTCCCCTGCTGTGAGGAAGCAGAGGCCACCGTGGTCTCATGCTGTCATCAACCCTCCCTTGCCTCCCTCTGCTCAAGCGAAGGTATTCTGACCAAGATCTCTATGGCTCTTCCATCCTGGTTTCCTTTGATGCATTTTGTTTGCATCGCATTACTGTTTATTTTTAACGATATACAGTGCAAAAAAGCGACCTCGGGTTTTCCATTTTTCAAATTACATATAGAGGTACCTAATTGATAATAACAATGAGAAAACAAAGTACGAGTGCTAGGTTGTTGCCAAACAATTGTCCTCGTCTTTTGGAAGCTAATCTCTGATTATAAAGGTTAGTTATATACGGTCCAAAAGAAGTTCAACATACATACATAGATGGCATTCTGTTTTTTGGCATAGCCAGCGCTGACTAAGCCACCTCCATCATCATTACATAATAAAATCAAACTAGCTGCAAATGTTGCCTAAAACTGGGATGCTTGAGGTAAAATTGCCTGCCCTTTATAAACTGAGGCCACAAGCTGCAACCAACTTCAATCAGCTCAGTTCACAGGTAAAAGTAATGTATTTTAATGGATTTCCTCCCGTCCATCTGGATGCAGATGGACAGCAGAACACCATATCCCCCCTCCACAGCGTAATTAGCGTGCCAACAGTTTTTCAGTTGGATTATTTTGGTGTAATTTATTTCATTATTTTCTGGTAGTCTTTCCAGCTCATCCCAAATTCTGAATTCCACGAGTCTGGCTTTGAGAGGATTTACAGTATATTGTACAGGTGATGCCGAAGCAACGTGCCTGGTGGCTAAGGAATAGTTCGAGCAGCTTGAAATTGGATGGTTGTGAATTCAAATCCTTGTTAGGGGTTGAATCAGTCCATAATCTCTCTGGGGCCCACTTTCTGGGGAAGGCAACAATGCCTGCCTTATAAATCGACCAGCCCCTGCCATAGGAATGAGGAACGTTGACCACTGGCTTAGGGCGATAAACAGGAGATGAGTACCATCTCCATGTTAATTTGAGCAACACATCACTTTTGTTGTTGTTGTTGTTGTTGCCAAAGCGAAATGTATTGGCCGCCCAGGCGATGGAAGCCCGATGCAAACCATTTACTAAGAGGGTGGACTCTCCGCCGACGGATGGCCAACGGGCCAAATACGCCTACTACCACGCACAGCTGGATCTGCTGCAACAGCAGCAGCAGCGTCCCCCGTGCGTTGAGTGGGGCCCACGAGAGCAAGACCCTCCTGGACGGTAAACGTGAAGCAGTGGCACAATATAGCTGGGTACAGTTGATGGAACATGCACGCACATCATCAGAAGTGCATGAGACTCCAAATCTGCACAAGTAAAAGTTGGCCAGTAGATGGCAGCACAGCAGGTAGGTTGCTTACTGATGTCGTTCTTTCTTGAGTGCTGTAACCTCGTATACGTGAGCATTCTCCGAGTACTCTGTTTTCTTCCCACGTGCATAATTACTCATTTCGGAATGTATTAAACATACGATTGTGGAACTCTTGAAAGCAGGTCATGAGATTCATTGATGCTATTCTGGATATAAATACATGATTAAATACACTATTTATTGTAACAAAAATGTTAAGATGAAAATAAATAAGTGCACTTCTTAACACGTAGGCTTTTGCGTCTAATATTATCCATGATGAGTTTTTTTGGCTTAAATCGCGTAAATATAAATGTGTCCTTAAGCCCGCCACCACCCGACACAGCCACAACATTTACAATTGGATTTACTCTCCAACACACCAGTACGCCGTACTAGTAACGAATTGGCATGTTCCGTTTACGTGACAAACATTAATGTTCACCCGATCTAACCCAAAAAAACCCTCTTATGGATGATATTGGTCACGAAAGCATACATGTTAAATCCTCTAACATTTGTCCAACTTGATTTTTTGGAGTTATATGTAGAGGACTTTATTCACTTGTACAATTAGATACATTTTAGTTAATTATATATTGCTCTTGTTTCATTCAAAATCTTACTCAATACCTCCCTTCTCTCCTCTGCTGATGAAATTTTGCTTATAATCACTTGTTTTATGTATCGTATTGTCTTCGACCATTGGAAATATTTGTGTATTTTAACGATCATTATAACTTCAGCCTCTTGTAAAGTATCTTGAGATATGTTTGGACAATGTCAATTTAAATTATATTTGTCATCATATTTGGTTACATTTAAGGCAAACATGTAGGAAAAATCACCTGAAATAAAAAAAAGTAGTGAAATATTGTTGAGCAGTAATTTTGTGGACTAAAAGATTCCTGGACCTTGAGCAGATATTTACTCTTGTGGGGGTTATTATGCCAAATTTGCAAAACTACCCACTTATTAACATGTAATTTTAGGACTAAAGACCTGTCTGCCTAGGTAAGAGCGAATCCCCTTGCACTAATCTTCCACAAAGCAATACATGTCAAATAGTTTAATAGCATTTCTGCATTGTATAACGACAAGGTACATTGAACTGCCCATCTGTGCATTTAAGCTATTGATATTGCACCAATTGCCATTGCCACTTTACATGGCCTGGTAGATAACAAAGGCAGTACCCGATACATACTAATGATTTGTTTCTTGCTGTTATTGCTTTACATTTTACATATGTCATGGTGAGAATGGCCCCCACTGTAGGGATGGGAAAGTTTCACCACGGCCTCTTGACCACCATTGGAGAAGAGTGTTGTGGAAACACTTTGGTTTTCATGTAATGTAATTGTATGTTTCAATTAACACTTGTCAAAAGGAATACTAGTTATGTTGTGAGTAACTCAACTAAATAGCTCTGTGCGATTCTAGGGAGCACGAGAGACTGCAAATGAAACTGGCTGATTTCTGCCAGGAGGAGTATCTCTTGCGGAAACAGGAGGCCTGCCGGAACAAGCTGAGAGTGGAAAAACAGCTGGTATGTGAGTGAGGGACACATGTGAATACAAAGCAAGTACTTTATGGAGATTGGCACTTTTGAATTGAAGTGCATTGGACCATATCCTTCGAAGCAGGCGAAGAGCCCATTTATATATAATATTCTATTTCATGGGCGATCTGAGTACACACAGCGTTTGATGAACTATGTGTAATTAAAACGCTAATACTTTCTTGCAATTATGAATAATGCTGATTAAAATAGTGCAATCCTCTTAAATATTCGAGATTGTGGTTGAACAGGAGTTCAATGCTAATACAGTAATACACTTTATAGGTTAACTATGATGATGAAGGGAATTCCATTTCAAACATGTTAATACCGTACGTAAATGTCAATTCTAATGCAGTATTTCACAGCAACTATTTAAACAAAATGAAGCGTATGTTATACATCACACGTGTCTAATATACATCTTTGAATGGGTTATGTCTATTTTAGTCACCTCTTGAAAGTTAACGTTGAAATTTAATTGATGTAGCCATAGTTAAATTTATAGCAGTTGACGTTGCATTACTTGCACAGAACTTCTTAATATGTGCAGTATTTTGGAATGAGCACCTTTTTTTGGAGTTTAATACGGTAACCTATATCTGGAGATTCAGTCACGTTGGGCAGGCATTCATGCATCTCAATGTGTAGTTATCTTTCAATAATAATGAGCGTAGATACTCTTCACGAATGTGTTTTATTGCTATACATTGCTTTTAAAATTGTATTTTAATCCAGTCGTCTCTTTGTCAAAATTTATATTTGTATCCATGTTCGTTTAAAACTGCAAGTGAAGAATATATCGTAAATATGTTGCTGGTGCCCCCAGGTCGGTTTGTGGCCTATGTTTCTTATTCTGTGTGTCGTCAATTTACCCAACCCTGTTTATCAAGTTGGGGGTTACGTTTTCACCTCCGAGGGCCTTTGTTTTGATTTTGCTGCCATAGACACTCATTTTTCATGTTGCCCCGTAATTGGTTTGCGCCTTTATAGAACAGCAAGCAGGCACCGTAGCGGCACATGAGCTTTAGAACTACCGCGTAATGAACACCTTTGATTTACAGCACATGTACATGAGAACAAGCAATGTCCCTTGCCTTCTTTAAAAAAAAACTAAGGTACTTTTAATGAGTGCAGTTGTGTTTTAAATTGGAGATTTATGGCTGTTCTAGACATAGGTGTACAACATGAGCCACATCGTGCTGTCACTTCACCAAAACAGGATTTTAACTCATTAATGCACTGCTGCTGTACTAAAAACTAAAATAATTGGGTATACTTTAGAAAAGGTGCCATATAGTTCACCATGGTGGTATGGGTCCATATGATGTTCATAAATGCAAGTACAGTATACCACAACTATTGCATACTTTATTTTCTAGCTCATGTATATCTCAAAGGATTTCTAAAATGTGTTCAACAGTAGGCAGTGCTTTTCACTTTCACAGTGGACTTAAAAAAGAGCATATTTTAAAGCCAATTAAATATTTTTGTTGTAATATAAACATCATTTTTCATTATACAGAGATATTTGCATTGAAGGTAAAGGGTTCACATGATATCATATCTATTTTAAACACTCCATTAAAATAGGGAAAAAACACCAATTCTAATGAGCATGCTATATATATAGCTAGGGAATTTTGTGAAGATAAAGTCTGTCATCTGAAAAAATAATGAGTCATATATAAAATGTATCTTGCTAATCACATTCCTAATTTAATTTGCTAACTACAAAGTAACTCTTAATGCATAATTAGAGATACTTTATTGAGGAATGCAAGACCAGGTTGAACGAATGATCAGTCCATTTCACACTAATTGGTTTTGATAAACTTCATGAACTTGCACACTTATCCATCAATTTTGTTTGTAAATCTTGACTTAAAGCTTTCGTGACTGCAGGAATTCATACTCTTTGGGTCTTTCGGTAAAGTCACGTAGATAGAAAAATTATGAAAAAAATGAAAATAAATTAAAGAAATGACTTTACCGAAAGACCCAAAGAGTTTGTTTGTAAAGTTATAAAATGCTTCACCTGTGTAAACAAAACAGTAAAAGACTAACTATTACAATAGCTTTTATGAACGAAAGTACACTTTTACAAATTATTATTTAATAATGTTGGCCGATTTACACAGGTGTACAAGGTGATTTGTTATTTTAAAACAATGAAGGGAATTGCGGAAGCTAAAGAATGGTCATAGTGGTGATAGTGATGCTGCGCCCACCTCAGGGCATTCGACCGGCATCAGGCGAAGGCGACCGCTGGCGACTCGTGCCAGCTGGCATGGGACCAGGTGGGAAGGGCCAAGAGAGGGGGAATCCCTGGGCATCTCGTAATCGTGACAAGCAAGAGGTATGGCTCACGGAGGTGTCACTAACGAGGGCATGACCAGTAACTTTGGCTGATGGAACAAAGTGAGAAGCTCTTACGTAAATAAAAAAAATCACGAAACAGAACACAGTTGTTCAATACTGCATGTACATATATGCACTCAGTCGTTGGTATGCCCCTGATCCTCGTTTGGCTGTACTGGTCATGGTAATTCACTTGCTCATGTCAGAATAAAACTGTGCTATTGATTCAGAGATAGTAATGTCTGTCACATGACAGTCGCCAATATTTTTAGTTCTCATAGGTGCATTATAGCTAAATTAAGTCTAAAAACATTTAATACTGTGTTTTTACTGCTTGTTAAACTCAGTTGTAGTTTTTACTCTCGACGCCACCTTCCCCCCTTCCCCATCGAGTTTCACTGATTGTAATATGGCCCTGGATTCCGATCGTGTTAAAGGTTCCTGTTTATGAGAACCACTGTGAAAAGAAGTCCCAACCTGCAGCACCACCTGCTGACGCAACCAAGAACCTCGACTATGAGAAGGTGAGGCGAACACCTTGCAGGGTCTGCTGCACATCAACATACACGGTTGACATTTGTCTAACCCATGCATTGTAAACCTCTCGCATGGATCTCTAAGGTTGAAGTTTTATAAAAAGCAGAATGGGAAGTGCATCTTCTGCATTGCAATTGTCCCAATGTAAAAGTTTCCTGATCCTGTAGCACACATTGTCCACCTATAAATGCAAGTGACAGCTTGCAAACGTGATTTAGACATTTCCTGTTGATTGAGAAGAGTTTCAAATGCTTGGTTCAACCCCTTGTTCCCAATTATGGCAGATATTTATTACTTCCCTATAGTTCGCTACAATGTTTACATACAGGCCATTCATTTTTAAGGAAACAATTTGCTGTAGCCACATAAGACATAGGCCACATAATTAAAAATGTATATTTCAGCATGTTTGTGTGCTTAGTAATCTGTTCTTGTGAAACGAATTGTACATGACAGTTATTCTCCGCTTAAGTCAGGCATATTGTTGTGCCCAGGACAAGTTGGTGATAGTTACAAAGCAAGTTTAACATACATAGTCACTCGTTGTATCTTGTATGTATGTTGAACTTCTTTCGCACCGTGATATAGCCAACCGTGCTAATCGGAGGTATGGGGGAAGGACAGAAAACTAAAGCACACACTGACAGAGCGGTGTAACACCACATTGTATTTTAGGATCCCATAGCAAGGGAAGACTATCGGAAAATCTTGCTGCAGAACAGGAATGAGAGAAGAGCCAACAAGGAGAAGTGTAAAGGAATGAAGGTGATGTTCGTCTGTAAAAACATGACTTGGGGGAGGAATAGCCAAATATGTGGTTTCTCCATGAATACTGCGTACATTTGTGTTTAGAAGTCTGTAAATGGTAGACTACATCATTTTTTATGATAAACGCTTGAATTGTCTTTGAAGAGCTGTGACGTAAAAGTTACATTCAAATTGAAAATGGGTCTGCAATGATATCGCGTGTTAAATTCATATTCAAATGTGTGAACTCAACGTCTATTAAGTATATGTTATATATTGATGGTTTAAATTCTTTTAGTATATATTTTACGTGCAAGATATGAAAACAGGCACACCACATTTTCCTAAACAAAAGCAAAACTCGTTAAAATGTATATTATTTATGTTATATTATTTGTTTTGCTAAGTTTCTACCCACTGCGTATATTATTAAAATATAGCAATATATTTGTCCTATGCAATTCTGATAGTGCTTGATCACGCAAGCTTTAGTATATATCAAATGTGCCCATGTCTTTCGGTCAAAAGAACAATGTGGATTAATGTGCAATGTGCCGCATGTGATGTTTCTTGTCTGTTCGTGCAGTTAGCATTTGAGATCCCGCTGCACAGGGATTTAAATGAGGGAGAGCTCAATCACGTAACCCCAGAGGTAATTACTCGGCACAAGAAAATAGCACCTGGTTTTGGGGGAATATTTTTACGTGGGTATAAATATGGTTGATTTGTCAGCTCTACCGAGAGCCATGTTAGTTGAGATAACTACGGGTACTTCAGTTTTAAAGTGCTATTCATTTTGAAATTCCATGTCTATTATTTGTTAATTGGATCATTTAGTGTCTAGTTTTAAAAGCACAGTTAGCGACTGAAATATGCCACATTTATATGCATATATGCTTCAGTTTTGTTCACTCTCAGTTCAAGATATGTGATTAATATGTGGTTATATATTATAATTCTAGAAATACACTCACATTAATTGTTAATGAGTCAGAAATATGACAAATGTATTTGTGCATTATTATAGTATAAAATCGGATAAGTTAAATGTGTAGATTATAGTCTGTTGAACTTTTCGAAGAGGAATATCCATTACACCTGAATTTGTGTTTGGTCCCTCCGTTGCAGCATTCCCCTCTTCACAATTCACGTATTCACTGAAGAACTGTAATCTGGTGTGAAGGTTGCACCTTCTTTACAATATGTTCTCTATTCAATTAGTCAAATTGCAAAACATAAGCTGACATGCATTACTTTATTATACAATGAAAATATATGAATGTGATGGACCATCTGGTGTCCCACCTGCTGACATACCTTGCCACAACCCGCTCCCCCCCCCCAGAGGATATGCCATATATTTTCTGTATAATTGGCATATATTTCATACATTAAGTGTCCCTATGTTATTTTCAAGTTCAACTAGCTGGATCTTGCTGTCAATTTGCTATCATTGTGTCGCCAATCACCTGGGAGTAATTTTAAGATGAAACGAATGTTATTTTTAATCATATAATTTCCCAATTATATGGCGATGTGTGCAAGTTACTGTGATTTTAGGCAATTGTGCAAGCCACTAGGCACCCGTTCTACTGCTTATGAATGCATGTGTATGAATGGACATATGTTGGTACAAATTCATCTTCAGATTCCTACGCACCATGTAATATACAGCCGTGTGCAATAACATGCGCATTACACATTACGTGCCCTAATTTCACAAAAGCTCATAAATGTCATGAATGTGCATGTAATAAATTAATACCAACATGTAACGACATAAACACAAGCATAATTTTGGTCAAAACACTGGTAAAAGTTATTACATTTTACATATGAATAAATGCAGTAATATCTTGTGTTTTTCATAAATGCGAAACATTCACGGGATGTTACATGCTCAACCTTAAGTTGTGCATAAAGGCACGTGCTACATTTAAATATATTTTATGTGTATTGTGTGCAGCTGTGATGGCTTCCAAACATTTGCAATGCATGTAATGGAACCATTAGTTCCGTACGAGTTTTGGCAGTATGATGAGTTTCCAACATTGTAGGTTAAGGTACACACATCAAAATTCCCCTGCAGGGTTTTTATTATTCACGATGAGTTTGCTGCTAAAATAACCCCTTTAGGTACAATTCAAGAGATCGTACAGTTGATCCTCACTTTATTAAACCATTCCACGAGACACGCTTTTCATTTGGATAAACCAAGCTGTGAAAATAGATTTTTAAAATGCATTGTATTATGCTTTTGGGACATCACCAATATTTGGATATCCACCTGCCTTATATACTCCAACTTGTGCAGAATAATGGAATTTGGTATAACTGTCTCGGCCTCGCTGTGCGCTGCGTTGCACCACTATCCGAGTAGATAACCATGCATTTTAATAAACCTTCAGAGCCAGGGTGAACATCCAACTCCAACGTATTTAATGACTAAAATGAGGTAAAACTGATGGGAAAACAGCACAAAATACAGCATCTGTTAATACTTGCAATATCAATACAATGAATGAACACTGCAGCATCATAACATTGTCTTAGATAACATGAATCTCAACAATAGGTCCTGGATAGATCAGGCACCTACATTAGCACTGAATAACTATACAACAAGAGAATAAGCTTAAATAAGGTCACTTTGTGTAATCACCATACTGCAGGCCAAATGTACAGCGCTGCACATAACACTGAACTGTGGATGAGATACTTCTTCATTCATCCTTGCTCTCAATAACGCATTCAAGTTACATGGGCACAAGTCTGGCTCGAGTTGTCCAACTACAAATAGCATTCACAATAATGCAAGTATTCTTAGGTTTTTTCGGTAAAGTCACGTAGGTAAAAAATTAAAATTAATAAAAGTAAAATAAAATAAAAATCACGACGTTTCGGAGGCAACACAAGCTTCCGTCTTCAGGTGGAACTCTCACAGCACGATAGCTGTATCAAGTGAGAGAAATTCCAGGAAACAGTATTTGTATATATACTGGTTGAGGGTGGGAGGAGCCAAGGTAGGCCCTGAATATTATTTTTGTGAGGTTCGGTACGGCTGAAGCACGCTGTTAGGAATGAACCTTTGTTGTGTAAACTAGGTGCAGATGATGTAAAGGTGCATGTAAAAGGGACTGAGCCGTTTTGTTATGTAGAGATGATGCGGCTGAAATCGCTGCCAGGAAATGAGTCTTTGTTGTGTAGAATGGTTGACTGAGCCTATTATTATGTAGAGGTGCCAATAAAACTGTGGTGGCTCCATCAACTGCTTCCGAACAGCAACTGGTCGCTGCGCACACCTCTTCCACAAGTGAGAAATTAAAGATGACCCGCAATGTGATTGCAGCCACTCGAAGCAAACAATAGACCTTATTTTGAACAACTCCATTCTACTCCCGCTTTCCAGCGGATTCGAAAGTATTAGCTATGCTTCTCCTGAAGCTATCACATGGCTCACAAACTTAAACCTGGATGTATGATTTTCACATACTTTCCATACTTTATAAGAGGCACTTCCTTGGATGAATTGTCGTGTGGTAATATCAGTGACATTGGCCATGTTGACCTCTTGGCTTTGTGTGGCATCTCCTGGCTGATAATAGACCCTCATTGTTTCCTCTTGAATACCGTTTTAATTCATATCTAGGAACCCAGTGGCTATTTCTCTATATTGTAATAATAATGTACACATAGAAACATGACAAATGATTTTTTCCAAACACTGCACTAACAGAAATTGAACGTCATCAACATTGCAGTGCTTGCGTCACAGTTTGCATTTTCCGTGATGGACACACCAGGTATCATCTGATAACTTAAAAATATACACCATTGTCAACCGTGCTCAATGTATTTCTTGATGAAGGCATCCCCAACTCGTCGCCATTTACTTATGATCATACGTTGGAACAATCCAACTAGCACTTTCACACGGGATGATTTTTTTGCTCCATCTGCTCCATGGACGTCCTCTCGGATGCGTTTGATCCCTTGGTGGCCATCCCATCATTATCCTCCATCAGTCATCATCCTTTCTGGTGGCGCGTGCTGCCAAAGCCCACGTTTTTAACAGTTATAATGATGTCTTTAATGTATTTCTAAATATATTGTAAATTTATGCCAGGGTCTGTGACAGGCTTTATGACTGCATCAGTTTCCAATTAATTGAATGCCTTTCCAAATGCCTTTTGAATCTACACATACTTTGTTAAATTTGTACTGATATGTACCACATACTGTATGTTTCATTCACCCAATAGAAAATACATTCCACCTATTTAAAATGCAGTACACCAGATGTGCTGCTTACACATTGCACACAGTTTGCAATGAACAGTTGGTATGGAATAATCTTCTGGGGATTGGAGCTGCAAATAACTGCATTTCAAAAGAAGAAATGAAAAACTTGCCTTTTTTCTCAAGGCTTTTGAGTTTAAATAAAATAAATAAGGGTATGTAATAACCAGTGAATTTATTTTCTCAGAATGTGTGACATTTAAATGCAATCAGTGAATGCAATGGAAAGGCAGAGATTGTTGTGGGGCTTAGAGACTAGATGTTATTGCATTGTGTGTATTGTACAATGTAATTTAAAAAGATTGCTGCTTATAATTTGATGTAGTGCTTTGAGCTAAAACACAACTCTGGAAACTACTTTAGCTTTAAATCAGAGACATTTACAATGATTAAGATAAATCACCTTATGAAAAATTAAATTCCTGCCTCCGGGACAAAAAATGTTAGTGTCCGAAAAGCATCAACATGTTGACGATACAGGAAGACATTTCCCATACAATTTACTAAATATGTTTTTGTTGGCAAAATGTTATAATTCACTTAGCATTCGTGCATTTATTTGCATACCATTTAGGAAGAAACAGCAACGCATGTTGCTGTAATATGCGAGAGTTTATCTTTGTGCGATGGAAATAACAGGAGGTGACGGAGCTGAATAGCGCCCTGACCTTCCAGGAGGGGGCAAAGCTGCAGTTCAGGAAGTGGTCCTTTCAGGATGATGGCAGTGTGCTGAACGTTCTGTCCAAAGGGCAGCTTGAAGAGACCGCATCAAAGATGGAAGGTGAAATGGCACATTAACTGTGGATCAATTTACGAACATCGACAGGCTGCGAAGGCCACGGTTAATTCTCCGTTGCATATTAAACGTGTCTGAGAAAGTACCTCGAGAGTGTACTTGATAAAATCATAAGTTGTTGTTTTATGTAAAACGCATGCCAAGTCGTAGTTAAATTTATAGAGCATATGCATGCAAAAACATTGACACCTGACAGCTACATTTTATATATTATATATGTTTAATATTGAAAAGTATGCATTTACAACACCTAAAAGCATCTGTAATTGTAGAAAACCGATCATGCGAAGAGGGACAATGTAGGTCTTGATTAAGATTTGAAATGGAGAAGGGAGTCTGCCATCTGAATAATACGAGGGAGGGAGGAATTTTCAGACAGTGGAGACAGCTGAAGAGCAACTGAGGAGTGTTCGAATGCAGGTTAGGTCTTGACTGAGGAATGTGGAGTACAAGGAAGACAGTCAAGCAAAATAATTGGAGATTGGTATACCCGTATATGTTAAGAACTTTTGAATGTAGTGAATTAATGATGGGCTCTCCAAACAATATAGCCTCACCATAATATATTTGCTGTAATAAACATAATTGCAATTTTATACTGCATACATGCAAATTATAATTTACATTTGTGTCAGCTGTTGAGCAATTAAGAGTAGATGATTATTTTCTCTAAAGTGCTTTTCGTATACCACAAAGATTGTAAACTGTCGGGCCACGTGAATGACAATTCCTGGTTTCTATACATCAAGTTTAAGAATACAATTAATGTTTGTATGAAAGCAACTACTGGAGGTAGTTTCATTCTGAAAATGTCAATCCACCTTACCTGAATCGTACTACTGAGGATATAATGTATATTCATGAAGGCTACTAACATGAAAATGCATCGCATATATATGACATCTGCACGGATATATACAAATTGTGCAGATGCGGCACAATCTATGGCAACCAGTAAGACACCACGTTAAAATGCTGATAATAGTTAACCCCATGCAATGTGTTATCACGTTTCACAGCATAGATTTGTAAACGTATTGAAAAGACAACTTGTAAGAGTAGCATATATTTTCCCTGCGCAACCTCGCACTCCGCAACCCCGCACTGCGCGACCTCGCACTCCACGACCCCACACTGCGCGACCCCACACTGCGCGACCTCGCACTCCGCGACCTCACACTCCGCGACCTCACACTCCGTGACCTCGCACTCCACGACCCCGCACTGCGCGACCCCGCACTGCGCGACCTCGCACTCCGCGACCCCACACTCCGCGACCTCACACTCCGTGACCTCGCACTCCACGACCCCGCACTGCGCGACCCCGCACTGCGCGACCTCGCACTCCGCGACCCCACACTCCGCGACCTCGCACTCCGCGACCTCGCACTCCGCGACCCCGCACTGCGCGACCCCGCACTGCGCGACCTCGCACTCCGCGACCCCACACTCCGCGACCTCGCACTCCGCGACCTCGCACTCCGCGACCTCGCACTCCGCGACCTCGCACTCCGCAACCTCGCACTGTGCAACCTCGCACTCCGCATGTGTTCTGTTCTCCCAGCCACGTGCCCCGATGTGGATGTGGTGGAGGTGTGGCCGCAGGATGCTGGACATCGAGGCCAGTGGAAGGGTCCCTCCCAGACAATCATGCAGGTGCTGAGCAAGGCAGCCCTGAGCACCATCTGCCCTTCCATATCGGAGAGAGGTATAAAGAGTCTCACCCCCACAATAAAATTTTTGCCCAGTGGAACTCTCACATTGCATTAGTGTTAAGATTGTTTGAATTTTACGCCCAATCGCTCATCGTTAATGTTAACTTGCGTCTGACATAACATAAATTATTTAACAGTGCATACACATATTCATGAAAAACTGTTAGCAAGGTGTTAAAGATCCAAACCTTGCTCAGTAGTTGGCTGCTGGTTCATTGGCCATCTCAACCCATCACAGAATAGGAGTCTGGGGCAAGACATTATCCTATAGGTCATTTATGCATTATTCAGCATTACATATAGACTAAATGTATTATCAATAAGCACTATTTTCTGCATATTTTGCTTCAGATTAATATATGTAATTTGCATTTTATGTGGCTTAATTGGTGCTTTTACATAAACAATCCAAAGAGTTTTGCAGATTCAAGCTTATTCTGTAAACGATGATCACGTGTAATAATAGAGAGCACACTTTTTTAATAGTTTGCCTCTTGCAGAGGATGAAGAAGATATCCAGCCATCATCAGCCAACTCGGGGACTGATGGAGCAGAGAAACTGGAAGAGGGAGATGATGAAATGAAAGAGGATGGAAGATCAGATGACGAGGACACGTACGTAAAAACATGCACTTTGCTCTGAAGTAAATTACTAAGTATACTGCAATGTGTGTTACAGCCTGTGCAATATTTTACTTAAAAGCAAGAGACCTCGTACAATGTTTTGGTGTTTTATTCACTTACATCTATATTAGCCCCTGACATTGATTATAATGCCAACTGATGAAATATTTATATGAAAACCTCTACTACACAGTGGGTAATCTGTGACAATACAACTTTCAGATCGTTTTTAATGTCAAAATGTGACCGGACTAGAATGTGACTTGAAATGCTATTAATTTACATTTGAGATCCTGTAAATGTATTCAATACAAATAGATTTTAAGGCATTCCACACACTAACCAGCTTTGTTAGAGATGTTTAAAACATGTGATCCACGAAAAAATAAATTTGAGCTTGAAACTATCAAGCCATGTGTCTAGACAGCTTCTTTTGTCTTTCCCAGAAATTTTGGAGACTCAGATGATGAAGCAATGCAGGACCTCAAGGAGTCTTTCCAGAAGTTCCTAGAAAACGATTTTGAAGAGGGGTCAGAGGGTAAAGAAAATGACACAGACAAAGAGCAGAACGGCCAGGACATAGCAGGATCTGCTGCATCCGAAACAAAAAACAGAAGCTCCCCAGAGTCTGGGAAAATAGAGATATCTAATGAGCTTGAGGAATGTGATAAAGATGGAAGTAAAAACTGTTAAGACTACTCAGAAATCCATGTGCAGAATATATAGTTCGTTAGTGTCTCTTTATATTTTTGTATGAATAACAGTTATTTAGAGACATGCATAGAAATGGTAACTTCATGTTTTTGGCTAATTGATTCCACATTATTTTCCTTGCCTTTCTGTACAAAAGAAAACTGCTGATACCGCTTAAGCCAGGTTTCTACAAATGTATGTGTAATGATTCAGAATGTGAAGAAACTCCAAATCTATACAGCAGTCGTCATTAATAAAGGCCCTCCTATAATGAGGGTGCATTACAGGCTATTGAATTCCAAGGCACGCTCTTCCTCTGACCATAGCTATCACTCTTTTAAGTAATAGGCTTTTGTACCCAAATTTTGTATTATCAAATTGACAAAATGTGTTTTCCATGAAAATCCAATAAACCTATTAGTAGTAGAAAAGGATATTCCCATAAGTGGATGTCCTGCCTTTATTGCTTTTTAGGTGCTGTATATGCACACATATGTACAAAGCGCATATGTTTGCACATGCTTGCTGCATCTTGTGTATGTGTATTCTATCTTACAATTGTGAAAACCTGCAGTATATACGGAGCATGCTTGTGACATCACAGAACGGTTTTGTCCATGATGCATTGGTACATGTAAAGTATTGCTTAATTCCCTAGCCATAATGCAGTCAATAGTTCTGTGCACAATAAAATATGCGTGGAATATAATGGTGAATGTAGTTTCATTGAAAGTGATTCTATAGATCATAACATGTTTTATCAGTGGATTTATTACAAATTATGATAAGCCTTAATTTAACGTTCTGTAGTGTATTCAAGTCTAATTTCTTGACTGGTATACTTTTAGCTGACTGCTCTCAAGTTGGAGTAGATTTTGAAGCAATTTCGTTAACTATAGACTACAGAATTATGTTAATTTACAACTTTGGAATAGAGGCCATTATTGGTGTTAGCCCGCGTGATTTATTTAGATATCATAATCACCAGTACCTGTATTTAGAATGCTGATTAAACACGAGAATATTGTTCTCTTAGAACACTACAAACAACGTACAAATTGTCTGTTTGTTTTGTTGACCTTTTATTGTTAGCAATTGTTATGGTCATCTATTCATCATTGCAAGGCCGTAGCCATGGAGTCAACATTGGTGGGGACCAAATCTTCCAGGGGGTCTGGGGGTCCCACCCCAGAAAAAAATCCAAATTTTAAAACTAATTTCCTGCAATTTCCTGCCTAAAATATATTTTAAAAAAATCACTAACACATAGGATGGACGTTTTATTTATTTATTACAATAATGTCTAATAGTGTATTGTATTACATTTCTGTTTTTCCTTTTCTACCTTTTCTTGTTTCATTGTATGTAATGGCAGAGATTCGGGATTAATAAAGTACAACCATAACCACAATCATATAAACAGAAATCTATTTCATAGCAATATAATTACGGCCTTGCATCATTGGGGGGTTTAGTGGTTGCACTTGGTTAGCACACTGCTATGAACCAGGCGACCTGAGTTCGATTCCCATCCATAACTAACATCAGTGGCGGGTGATGTCAGCACCATTCCCAGCCACCCCCATTCACCCTCCCACACTGAGCAGTGTGATAATATATAGTTAAACAACCCCTAAATGACATGATCTAGGGAGGCCTTCATCCAAAAGTGGATTGGCAATGGGGTGTAAATGATTTATTTCACAATTACACCACAAAGAGCTGCTCAAAATATCAGTCATTTATTCAACTGGAAATAGCTCGCGAAAATGTGCACAGGCACAATTGTAAAATAAATCTGGACATGAATACAGCATTGCAGTTTTTAAAACCTGAGCTATGAGAGATTGCAATGTTTTGAGCTGCCTGCCAAAATATTAAGTATAAAACTCGCAAAAAATATGGATATCAAATGCCGAGTATACATATGATTGAAAATTACATTGATACCAATATTTACTTTTAAGTGCAATTGATGCTGTATATCAAATAAATATAATATTTGCTGCATCTGTGGCATTTGGTACCATGTGTTTTTTTCCCTAATGAAGTACTGTACTGTATAATGGACCTGCGTATCTCCGTGTGATGTATGTAAAAAACAAACTATTTTCTGGTTGCTTTGAAGTTAAAGTATGACAATATATCAGCCTATTTCTCCTGATGCTGGCAAAATTAACAGCACGAAAGTTAAAGAACATTTTCTAATACATTCTATGCATACGTTTAGAAACAATTTAGCTTTCAGCAGTTGCGCATTTTTTGGTGCCACCAATCTTATATTCTGTTGTATTAAGACTAAATTTAATGGTCTAATTCACATATCTTGCCATTTCATATGACGACTATCTGATTGATATATTTCTGGTATTTGTATCTGTTTTAGTTAAAAAAAAAATAATACACTCAACATAATACATACGTACAAGTTTTAGGCTTAATTTTAGGGCGTGATAATTATGACTCGGTGAAGTAAAGTTTACTGAAATATTCCCCATTATACAAAGCAAGGTAAACAGTGAGTTATGGGATATGTGCAGATTTTTCAAATCGGGTTAAAAGGCGATTGTGTTAGCAAATCGTGTTTTTTTATCATGGAAAAATGATAATGCTATGCTTTTCATGCCCATTGCCTCTAACATACAAGTGACTTGGAGGTAATTACATAAAGTCATGAATTTTAATACTGTTCTCAAAATGTGCCTTATGCCTGTTGCGTCTGTATCATAGCAACTGTTTTGATGTATATGACAACTGACTATGGTTTCAGTCCATCAATTTCTGTTGCCCAGACTAATTAGAGATAAGGCAGGATCATTTAAAATTGATTAGGAATTAATTGCAGACTAAATCACGAAGCTTTCTGTGCTCTGACCCAAACTGTGGGATAGTCAAGCTTTGTTGCCAATTCAATTACAGGACATTGTTTTTACATTAAGGGATTAAACTAAGCATAAATTATATAAATATTAACAACCAATCACCTCCATGGATTCCAGCCATGGATTCATTTCATACCAATCTACTATTGGACAGATGTCCTGAAAGAAACTGATGCCCTACCGTGTTAATATTTTATCATTTATTAATTGAATTGTCTGTACTTCTCATATCTACATTTCATGACACAGAAATTCAAGTATACGTTATGCCTTATCACGTGTTTTAATACAAATGTCAGTTGCTGTCACCATATCTTGGCCATCAGCAAAAGACTAAAGTGGCTTTTGAAAAAACATGGGTTGCATTTTCATATCGCATGACTGACTTTATAATTGGGGCTTAAACTTGATGAATTCCTCTTCTTGGTTCTTTCGGTAAAGTCACGTAGAAGGTAAGTAATAAAATAATAAAAATAAAACATAATAAAATAATTCTCACGACGTTTCGGCCACAACGCAAGCGGCCGAAACGTCGTGAGAATTATTTTATTATGTTTTATTTTTATTATTTTATTACTTCCCTTCTACGTGACTTTACCGAAAGAACCAAGAAGATGAATCCCTGCAGTCACGAAAGCTTTAAATCGAAATTTGATGAATTCTCTTTGATAAATTGTAGACGATCTGAAATACTCGTACCATTCACCAATATAATATCAGCAGATAGCTTCGTAATGAAATTGTCAGTGGCATTCCAGGTGGAATGAGAACTGAAGGGTTCAACCGTTCTGTCCCGGAACTGCAGTTTCAATTTAACGCTGCATTATTCCTCTCACCTCAAGTGAAGACTTTTACAGGTAGGAACAATCGTCCCACACTGCCCACCAGGGATTATTTGTCTGTCTGTCGTGCATAGCCACGCCCTCGATCAGGAAAAGAGGGGTTAGCCTGTAAAGGCAAACTGTTTATAAAGGTTTAGAGATGGATGTAGCCCAAGTGTGTCAGCAGCATGGGCAGGGCAGCTAATGTTAATGCAAGAGAAAGACAAGCAACTACACCAAAGGGGCGCCAGGCAATCATTGCACCTCGCTCCACACACCCACACTGCTGATGGTGGAGGTTGACAAGAAAACACAAATCAAGTCATGACCCAAAGTGGTTGATGAAATCTCTCCAATGATTGCTGAGTTTATAACCATCCTCTCGGTTGAAATAGTGTCTGTATATATGGATGAATTTATGAACGAATCTGTGTTGATAGCCAGTAGGCTTGCAACGTACCTTCGTCTTAGAGAAATACATTTCGCGTGAGCCGGCTGCATTAAAATAATGATCAGCCACGGCAGAGGTATTGGTCCTACTGTGTTTCAAATCTGCCTTATGCTCACGTACACAGTCCGAGACATGTCGTTTAGTTTCCCCAATGTAACTGCTGCTGCAGATACAGCTTAGTTTGTAGACGCCGGGATATTACATGTCAGGAATCTTGGTTTAGATCGCGTAAGTATAAATGTGTCGTACCCCTCCACCACCCGACACAGCCAGTAAGGTTTGTCACGTAAACAACGCGCCAATTTGTAAATCCACAACATTTACAATTTGCTCTTTGGTTATTTCCGTAAAGTCACGTAGAAAGAAAACAAATAAAATAATAGAATACGATGTTTCTATTGCAACACAAGCAATCATCATCAGGTAGAACTAAATTTGAGAGAGAGACAAAACACAGACACGGAGACACACAGATAGACACACAAGTAGATAGACAACACAGAGACGCACAGAGAGAGACACAACATAGACACATAGACACCCAATGCCTCTGTGTCGAGGCCTTAAATTGAGAGGGGGGGAGGGCAGATAGAGAGGTGGGTCTGCTGGAGCAGATAAACTAGCATGTCAATGAGAGAGCTGTGTGGAAATCCACCCCGCGGTGGCAGGGGGATAGAAAGATCCAGCAAGTCTGGTAAATTTTAGAGAGAGTTGTATGGAAATCCACCCCGAAGCGGCCGGGGGAGAGAAAGAGCGAATGGACCTATGAGAGCCTGGTAAATTTTAGAGAGAGAAATAGTTTGAGAAAACAAAATTTATCAAATCTTTTGGAAATGTAATGTAATGCAACACAGAGAGTCGGCTAACACACAGTTAACGCATAGCCTGGTTGATTACATTCTCCAAAGATTTCTAAATTAGAGAGGGAGAGGGCAGAGAGATAGGTGGGTCTGCAAGACGACGTCATCACTGAACCCATCAGGTGCAGAAATCAGAGGTGGGGGAGGGGTGTTATTGTAATAATATCATAGATTAGTAATAATTTAATTAGTATGTGTTTCCTCTATAAGTAATTGTGAGCTGTCTTCCTCTTCCACGCGTGTACGTGCAGTGGTGCACCTGATGGGTTCAGTGATGACGTCGTCTTGCTCTATTTAAGACTGGAAACAGGTGGATTGCTGCACGATTCTGGCAAATCACCTGATGATGGTGGATGTAATTACCAGCGAAACGTCGCACTACTCAAATTGTAAATGTTGTGGATTTACTCTCCAACACACCCGTGGGCTGAAGTAGTAACTAGCTAAAGTTCTGCGAAAGAAGTCGAACATACAGTAATGCGCTCTGTGGGTCTTTCGGTAAAGCCACGTCGATATAAAAATAAAAGCTCTATTTTTTTTTCACCTGAGGACGGTTGCTTGTGTTGCGATCGAAACGTCGTGATTTCTTTATTATTTTTCTATCTACGTGACTTTGGGGCCGTCCATAAATGACGTCACGCAATTTTGGACGATTATTGACCCCCCCCCCTCGTCACACGGCGTCACAAAGTCAGACCCCCTCAAATATGACGTCACAAAGCTCTGCCCCCCCCCCCAAATAAAACATGCTTCAAATCGCTTTAAACTATTGTCATTGTAGTGCGTATTTAATGTGGCACTCTGATGTTGTAGGAGAAAATATTTATTAAAACGTATATTTCATTAAGTAGAACGTGTTATCTATATTTATTTAAAGTTGCGCATTTTGATGTGACGTCACATTTCTCACCCCCACCTCCCTCTTCACACCCCCCCCCCCCACCATAGGTTCGTGACGTCATTTATGGACGGCCCCTTTACCGAAAGACCCAAAGAGTGTATACAGTAATGTGGACCGTGTGTACGTGCAGTGGTGTGCACTTTATAGGTTAGAAGGAAGAGTTGGATCACTTGGATGTGGCATTCCGCGCCCGCCCCTCGCCCCCCGCCCCGCCCCGTTCACGGCGTGGGTGGGGGGGGGCTTAGCAGCTGGGGATTTGCCGGCTTCGCTTTTTAAAAACACAGAAACTCACTTCTTTAAAATAACAACAACAAACACGTCCATTGCTCTACAACGAAGGCGTCTTCCCTTGCTCTGTGCGCTGTAGCCATGGGCGCCCGTCTCGCGGCGCGTGCCCTGGTAGCGATGCGCCCGCCGCTTGTTGTGGCCGTCGCGCGGGGAGTCGAGGTCGCTGGTGCGATGCGCGCTCAATAGGCGACTCGCCAACAGCCAAACACTCCAACACGGCCCAGGCAACAGCAGCAACAGCTGCTGCTGCTGTTTGTCTTTGCTGTCCGTAGGCTGCTGCTGCGCACTTCACTCTGTGCGAGAGGTCTCTGGGGGGGCCACGGTTCGTGTCCCTTGCGACCAGCGCCCCAGAACGACAGCAGCCCTGCCACCCGACTGTGGAGTGACCGCTCAGCCGCCGTCACTCCGCCTCTCTCCCGCTCTGTACACCGGCCGCACCTCCGAGGAGCACTGTTGGCTACGTACGGTGCGACAGACGTTCAACAGACAGACATACATACAGACATACATATAGATATACAGACAGACATACATACAGACATACAGACAAACATACAGACAGACTTACAGACAGACACTAAACATGTCGCTGGGTAGGAGACTTCGACCAACCTCAGCCACTGCAAGGCTACAGACCCACACAGCCAGCAGGTATGTTTCGTGTTTGGTCAAAGTTATATTATTGTTGATTTAGTAGTTTTTTTTATTTCCATTCTCATGGTAGCCTAGCAATGCCGCAGCGGCGTATTGTTGTGTGCACATGATTTATGGCAATGTTGGCAGGTAGGTGGTGTTCAAGTTATAGACACGCCACTAAAACACGTGGATTCGTTACCCGATTGCGAAAGTGACATCGTATTTCAGAGCCTCGCTCTCTGCATTATCTCCCACCAGTCTCAGTACTATTAAACACGTTGAATTAATTATCTTATCTAAAACATTTGAGCCACCACGTTCACAACGTTCAATCACCGTCGAGAATGGAGATTTTAACTCAATGGGGGCATCTATATATGGATCACCCAGTATTGCATCAAGAGCCCGTGTCTTACTCTGTACATTCTATCCCACACACAATCAGTACACGCATTGCTTAGACACAAGATTTGTATCGTATTGTTAACGCAAGCCTTATGACCACAGCAAACCTAACCGCATAAAAGAGCCACGCTTTTCGTAGCTATTGAATACTAGACAACTCCTTCAATAATCCGAATGTGTCATAGCCGTGTTTCGATCCACTGCTGGATGACGAACCTCCTCCAGACGCTGCGGGGGTTATTCGACCATACTTCCCCACGGGGGTCAGTGCGAGATGGTGAAGGCAGGCGAGCGTGGACGTGGGAGCATGGAAGTTCAGTACAGCAATGGACTTTGCAGCACTGCCTGTTTAGCGTGGAGAGTAAAGCAGCAGAGTCGTTGGCTATCAGGCATCGTCCTGGCGGCCCGGGCACGAGTGGCCGAGAGCAATGACGGAGTGGAGGCCACGGAGCGGAACGCATCCGAGGGGAAGCCGAGCGGGGAGATGGAATCGGCTCGTAAGTCGGGGCTAGCGAGTTCGAATCCTGCTCACGACCGACAACAGTGACGGATATCTGAACCTTTCCTGGGCCTCCCCTAGGTCGACTCGGCCTCAAATGAGTACCTGTTGCTCGTGTGTAAACATCGCCACGAGGTCAGCTGCTCTGTGACTCAGTAATGGGCGCTGGTGCCACGTGCGGCCAGCTGACTGGGAGAGACGCCGGTCGGGTGCTAGGCGATGCCAACGGCAGTGACGTGCGGTGAGGTCAATGGCAGGGGAGGCACTGGCTCGTGTCAGAGCCAGATTCACACTGCGGGGGCGTGGCCTCACGGAGGGGAGCGTGTTAGACACGTCCCCATCAGTGAGGCAGATGTGATAGCTGCCTCCCCTGGTGCTTTTTCATTGCAGTTTCATGACGAGACCAGCGAGCTTAAATAGCTGTATACACATATGTGAAATAAGTTACCTGGAGTATGGAAGGCGAGGACATGAAATGAAGGGGTCTACAAACATTACATTGGTGACATAATGAGATATTAACAGGCACGCGCTTATTGCCCGTGCTCCATCCAGTTCCCGAGGGGTTGCGCAATCAGAGGGGAGGCTGAGCTCGTCGCTGCCTCACCTCTCGTCTCTTCCTGTATTTGCAGCAGAGCTCCGCCAATTTGGCGATTTTGACTATAAAAATGATTGGAACCTTAGATTTGAAGCTGTCGTGACTGCAAGGATTCATACTCTTTTGTTTTTTCGGTAAAGTCACGTAGGTAAAAAATTTAATTAAATAAATGAAAACAACTAAATTAAATCACGACGTTTCGGAGGCAACATAAGCTTCCGTCTTCAGATGGAACCGTTACAGCCAAAATCACTTACTACAGTGATTTTGGCTGTAACGGTTTCATTTAATTTATTTTTTACCTACGTGACTTTACCGAAAAAAAACAAAGAGAATGATTGGAATCGTACATAAATGACATAACACAGATAAGTGGAAAAATCTTAATATTTATTTTATTTGATTATTCTTTATTTTACTTTTCGTAACAGCTATTTTCATTGGAGCATGATAGGTGAGGCTCTGTTGATATAGCCATGCCATCATAAACTTTAGATTTCATGATATGTTAAGTTTTTTCTTGAAAGTAAACGGCAATTAAATATAATTGGATGTTTAAATTTTTTACGGAATTATAATTTTTAATGGAGCATTGTGTGCTTTGTATAATATCAAAGGACATTTAAATGTCAAGCTGTTCATGGAAACTGAACAAGTAAACTTGTCTTCTTACAGCAAGAGCAATGCTTGGCTGTGTTAAGTGGCACTGGAGCTATTTGAATTTCCAGTCGTCCAAGACGGTAATGTCAGCGCGTGTGATATTTCTACTCGACACCATCAACAGTCTGCGGTTGAATGGACTCAACAGCCCAGTGGAATGTTTGTGGCACCTTGTAACAGGGTACTACTTATAACGTTTTTATCAAAATAAATAATAATGTACAGGCCTTTGTCAATCTACTGCTGGACACAGACTTCCCTAGATTGTATAGGGCATGAAGGTTGGTTAACCAAACTTCTTCAAGCTTGTGAGCACGGGTTGGTGAAGAGGGATGGCGCTGTTAGCACCGAAGTGAGCTGTGGCTGGGAATCCTACTCTGGTAACAGGGTTCATGGCACAGTGCACAAATTAATATAAACTCTGCAGCCAACCAGCACAAGTGATTGGCCGTGCTAGAGAATGCACGTGTAAGGTTCCGCGTGTCTCGTAGCTCTCAGCCATATACATATTGTGGCTCATAGGGTTAGGAAAGTTTGACCACCCCTGAAATAGCCAACCAAGGTGAAAACATCACTTAGAACAACATGGCGCGGTAAGAAAACCCCCAAACCCGAACGAATGCTGTATCTCATTATTAATCCTCTCTTCTGGAATGCAAAGTGAGAAATTCTAAAACATAATACATACAATTCTTTGGTGAAAAAAGCCTCTGTGGTCATTAGCTGACACCGCTCTCATTTCCACTCGCGTCCCATTTGCCAGTGTCTTTGAGGAGCGACGCCCGGCCACCGCCTTCGCTGCCGCGGGCAACCGGCGGGAGCAACCTTCGGCATGGCACGACCCGGTGCGGCCATCCCGCACCCAGAGCGCGTTTGCCGGCGCATTAGTGGCGACCGTCCCGGGGCGGGTGGTGACGGCGCACGGCCACGGCGGCCCCGGCGCGACGGGAGACGCGAGGCCCCGGCGGTCGGAGACGGCGCCGGGGCCTCGACGGCACTCGGTGTCCACCGCGTGGGACGCGGCTCGCTGCCAACGGCCACTCCTCCGCCGGGACCTGTCCATGGCTCGGGTAATCCTCGCCCGCAGTGTGGCGGGAGCTCGGGGAAAGTCTTCACTCGGCAGTGGATTGCTCATCAAACTAAACTATGGAACTATTTTTATTTTACCAGGTAACGCCCACTGAGCTCTAGCTCTTTTTCAGAAGCGACTGGCCACAAATGATAGCTCAACGAAGTGGCTTGTCACGTGCAAATGTATTGCAGACAGATATTCTGAATGCGCGTTGATTCAAAATGGGGAGGGAAAAACCAGAGTACGCAGAGAAAAATCCACACGACCGCGGGGAGAATACGCAAATTCCAAAGTATGCAGGCGTCAGGGTAGGGATCAAACCCACGACCTCCTGCATACCAGGCGAGGTAGTTAACATCTCGCCACTGTGGTTCATGGTCAAGGGGTCAGCAATAAAAATAACAAGAAGGGCAATTGTTTTCGAATTTGGTAAAAAAAACCCTCAATATTTCAAGAGCGGCCTTGCACTTGGTGAATACCAGGCAGTGGTGGTCTTTAATAAACAATGTCATGATGCAGTCCTTAAATAGCCGACCCCTGCTCACGGTGAATGATTGCGATGATTAACCAGGGCGGCCGCTGGGCTTCAACTGAGAACCTCTGGCAGCAAGCGGCATTTGTTATATATGAACAGTGTACAGTATACATTGCAGCAGTCTTGGTCTATTGGAGGGAAAATGGAAATTGTAATTGGGGAGCATCACCAATTTAATTTGTTTCATCATATATATAAGCATTAACATTCCGTTTAAGAGTATGTGTATGTGAAGCAATTAAAGCTTTTAAGCCTGCTCAAATTGGGTAAAGGAAGATTGAGAATGTTTGCTTTGGCATTCTCTTATCAAATATGAAGACTGGCAAATCTTGTTGTTACAATGCAGATTTGTAAATACTCATTTCAGTGCGGGGCATTGTCCTAAGGCCGCCGCGTGGTTGTAAATTCATACTGGTTATGCAATTCCAGATATGGCCCACGATTGCTTGGCATATGTGATGCATTATTTTGATAGATTTTTTTTTAAATCCATCTTTATCTCAGCAGGATAAACTCCTCATTTTCACAGCTCATTTTCAGGAGGCGCAGTGATATATCTGTCTCAGGTAAAATCTACTAAAACGGCAGATGTAAGCCACAAAGCACAACCCAAAACATGTATTGCCAGCCCTCTGTTAAGCTCCTCAAAGTCCGCACCTCCTATTAGCACGATTGGCTACGTACGGTGCAAAATAATTTCACCATACAACATGCTGCTGGATAAAGCCCTCTGGATGCCGTGCCAGTTATGGAGGTTGTCTGACCATTCTGAACCAAAATAAATAAGTTGATACTCATTCATATGTCTTTCCATTTAAAGATCTAAATATTACTTTATACATCCCATCGGGCGCACGGCCTTCTGGGAGTGTATTTTCTCTCAGCATTTGTTGAATACAAGCAGACTTTAAACCGGCGTTGACATTCAGTGTCTAGCAGCAGAGTCAGGCTTGCTTCACCTACCACAGCCCAATTCAAATATCACTACCACTGATGTGTGAGCCATGGCCTGGAATTGAACTTGGGTCTCCGTGTTCAGAGTGCAGTGTTGCGAACCACTGTGCCAAATGCATACCAAAGTAAAATATAAGGCAACGTAAAGATAAGTAAAGCAATAACTCAATAGTTGAGATATAATAGCAGAACTGAACTGTGAAAGTACCAACTTCAATATGGTATGAAATGTTATGAGTTGTTAAATTCCTGTAAAATTAAGTACACGGAAGGAACATTTGGAGCACAATGTACACACTTGAAAAAATGTAATAACTTGATTTTGACAGCTCCGTCAATACATGAGCAATCTTGATTTGAAGTTTTCGTGACTGCAGGAATCGAAACTCTTTGGTTCTTTCGGTAAAGTCACGTAGGTATAAAATAAAATAAATCACGACGTTTCGGGCGCAACACAAGCGTCCATCATCAGGTGGGAAAGCGTGGTCTGCTGCTGAGGCAGACTGCTTTAAACAGACTGTTAGGGTTAGGGTTTAAACAGACTGTTTTAAACAGTCTGCCTCAGCAGCAGATCATGCTTTCCAACCTGATGATGGACGTTTGTGTTGCGCCCGAAACGTCGTGATTTATTTAATTCTATACCTAATTTACTTCATCGAAAGAACCAAAGAGTATGAATACATGAGCAGTTTCGATCAGTTCCACATTGGGATCTGACCGGTTCAAATCAAATGGTGCTCGGGAAGAGGAAGCTCTGTGTTTCCAGACCACCTTGACGGGAGGGTGGGGGTGTGTTGAGCTTGACAGATGTCCGACAGAAGGGCATGGGTAAGATGTTTAGTGGAGCCAGACATATGTATGTTGTACGTGTGTTGAAATTTTGACGCACTGTACGTAGCCAACCGTGTTAATCGGAGGTGCGGGGGAGAACAACAAACTAAACACAAAAAGGAGTTTACAATCTAGATTTGAGAGTGCATAGCTCCAGTGGCTTCCTAATATCAGAAGAGCGTTCCAGACGGCCGCGGAAGCGTACCTTAAAGCGCGTGATGCGGTGACCGTCTTTATTCGAAGTTTAGCCAAAAGCCACTACGAGGATGACCGGAGTTTGCGTGATGGTTTATGCTTCTTGCCATGTATTCGGTGCAGATTACATAATTGTAAAAAAACGAATCCAGGAAAGACTTTCATACATGCATGTTGCAGTTGCGTACGTTTGTTGGGCACAAGTGGAGCTGCACCCGGCAAAGAAGACAAAAGCCCGAGATCAATGCTCGCTAACGAAACACAGAGCATGTCTGAACCGAACAAGACCGTGAACAAATGAGTAGTTAAGTGGAGAGTTGCCTCTGTCCCAGCGCAATCTATCACCGCCCCGTATTTGACGAGGCGTGAAAAAAATCCTTGGCTTCTTTTCTCACCGGCTGAAGGCGTCTGGGTCAAGCAAGGGGCGGCACTGGTCGGCGGTACCGTTCAGTCATTCGTCCGTGGCCCCTTTAACACTGTGCCACTGCATTTCATTGAGGCACTGTCACTTTCACACATGAACACAGTCGTAAAAACTATACGGCTTTTAAACTAAAGGACAGCCTTGCGATAAAGCCACAATGAGATTTGCAGAGTGCAGTAAACCGTTTGGAATTTTGCATTATTGTTGGATGTATTTTTCAACCTAAGTGAAAACGCTTTGCCATCATTTGTAAAAATAAGGCACACAATCATTCATACCCTCCACCATTTGATGCGTTTTTACAATCTTTGGTTATGACTCAAGTCAAACAATATTTTTTGTGATCGTGATCTGCAGGGTGTTCATGCACCTCATCACTTAGAATGCACCTGAATCCGGGGAAAAACGATTCTTAATCAGATTTCAAAACACATCTTGTGAGCACAAGGATACATTTAAATCAATCAATCAATTAATTGATGCATCGCTATAAAATAACCTGTAAATATATTTTTTGGAGAATGGGCCCAGTGTCATGACCCATTTTACAAATTTTAACATTACTCACGACAACCCGGCGGGAAAAATATAACGTGGGGACATTTGGAGCACATGACTATTAATTACCCAATGTACGTTGCCATGACTACACAACTCACCAGTTATGCCAACCGTATTCCGCTGATTCATAGTCTCTCTGTATCTTTGCATTTGCCGCTCTGCAAGGCTGTTCACGGACTGACGTGACTAAGGTGGTAAGCAAACGAATGGACTTCCTGGCTGTGTCAGCTGATCGGCACACTTTGAGGAAGCTTCCCAACCCTGGGCTGTGCTCACAGAATGTTGCTGGCAGACTCCGAGAGGAGGTTTGGTCCAAAAGCCTCTTGCACCTACACAAGATGACCAAGTCATACCCCACATCTCAAAGACGCTTGTTTAATTTACTCTCAGGAACTTATACAGCAGATGTTTAATGCAAGCTCTGAAACACATCTGACATTGCTAAAGTGACAGTTTCCTGCTCTTCGGTTTTTTCGGTAAAGTCACGTTGGGGAAAATAAATAAATAAGAAAAATAAAACAAATAAATTATTAGAAATAATAATATAAATAAAATAATAAATAACGACGTTTCGGAGGCAACACAAGCTTTCTTTATCAGGTGTAAAAAGGCACAGCAAAATAACTGTAGTGAGTTATTTGTGATGGGACAATTATTATATAGGGTAAGAGGAGGGGGGAGGAGCCAAGGAGGACGGGTGCAGGGTGGGGGGTGTGGGTGGAGTCAGGAAGGCGATCCTAGAGTTGAGGGGGGAGGGGCTTGTCTAAATGTGGCAGTTTCCTGCAATGTTTGTAAAGATCTCCCACACCTCCGATTAGTAAAGCTGGCTACTTGCGGTGCAACATAAGTTAAAAGTACATAAGTTTAACACGTCGTAGAAGGCTTTCGCAAACAATATCATACATAATATAGTTTTTTTGGGTTAGATCGCGTTAAAATATAAATGTGTCGTTAAAACCCGCCACCACCCGACACAGCCAACTAGTAAAGGTTGTCACGTAAACAGAACGTGCCAATTCGTCACTGGTACAGCACTAACCGGTGTGTTGGAGAGTACCATCAGCGCCTTCACTCATCTCGTGAAACTGTGAACTCTCTTCTAGAAAATGTAGCATTCATTAATCATTGTACGTGCCATTATATATGTCGGCTACATATACGAATCAGAATCTTTATTTAGACTGGAGGACTGATGAGCTATGAAGCTCATTTTCCCAGATGTCCAGTGGGCAGGTCAGCAAGTTGCAATGTAGCTGTCAACTCATCTTTTTATGGCACTTTCAAATTTCCAATAGTCTCTGTGGAAATCCACACCGATAGGTAATTGGGTCATATGTATGTATGTTTAACTTCTTTCGCACCGTACATAGCCAACCATGCTAATCAGAGGTGTGGGTCGATTCTATGGAATTACCAGCAGTAATTTGCTTTTAAGATGCACAAATCCGTGTTTGCACGTTCACTTTTTAATCCACCAGGATACATTTAGAATTTTACAAACAAGCACCAATATTCGTGAAATTTATATTTCAATCTTGACTTAAATCTTTCGTGACTGCAGGAATTCATATTCTTTGGGTCTTTCGGTAAAGTCACGTAGATAGGTTCAAAGAAAATAACAAAAACTACGACGTTTCGATCACAACACAAGCGATCGTCATCAGGAGGAGAAAAGAGTAAAGCTGCTGAGGCAGACTGTTTAAAGGTTTAGAATGGGCGTAACCCAAGGGTCATACACAAAGTGGGCGGCGCTAGTGATGTTAATGTGAGAGATTAGCATGTCAATGTAAGATCCGCGGGCGACGTCCAAGACGGCACATAGGTGGCTATGTTAATGTGAGAGATTAGCATGTTAATGTAAGATTGCAGAGCCACTGCAGCGTCGGCGCGCGAAGTGGCTGTGTTGGTGTGAGAAATTTAACCTGTTAATGTAAAATCAGAGCCGAAAATAACAACTAACATCGGAAGGTGGCAGGGTGGAAACATCACAGCCAGTTATGACTTAAACTGGTTAATAACGTCCTTCCAATGATTTCTCAGTTTGTACCCATCTTCTCGGTTGAAATTGTGTCTGTGTCTATAAATATGGATGGCTTCATGAATTAATCTTTGTTGATAGCTAGTGGGTTTGCAAAGTACCTTCGTCTTGGAGAAATCAATTTCGTGTGAGCTTACCGCATTAAAACAATGATCAGCTATGGCTGAGGTATTGGTCCTACCGTGTTTCAGATCTACCTTATGTTCACGAGCACGGTCCGAGACATGTCGCTTAGTTTCCCCAATGTAACTACTGCCGCAGACACAGCTTAGTTTGTAGACGCCGGGGTATTGCATGTTAGGGATCACATCCTTCACAGATGGGATCAGATCACAAATTTTATGTACTGTGTTAAATCGAACATGGGTGTTGTGTTTGCTCATGATTTTGGAAATCTATTTGATGACCCCTGCTATGTATGGCAATGTGATGGTTTTGATTGGGTCCTCAGATGGTTCTTTCCCAACGGTAGGGGTGCTTTACGGATTGTGTAGTCTGAATATCCATTCATCTTGCGAGCTTGGTGTACGTGTTCCAGTTCACTGGCTAAGCAATGATGGTCGGATATACATCGAGCTCTATGATGTGGTTGAGGAATTGGTTCAGAGCTGGTAGGCCATGTGGCCAGATAACGAACTTCTCATCTACGTACCTCTTCCACAAGGACAGACATAGAGTGGATGCCTGGATGGCATCTGTCTCGAATTTTTCCATGAAAACATTGGCTACAAGTAGAGATAAGGGAGGAACCCATTGGGGTGCCTTCATCTTGTTTGTAGAATGTTCCATTCCAGGTGAAGTAAGTGTTGGTGAGGCAGTGTCTCACCAGGGCCGGTACATCAGCATTTAGTCCTTGTTGGACCAAATCTTCAATGATTGCAATGGTGTCAGGCACAGGAACTTTGGTAAACAAAGAAACTACATCGAAACTAACGAGCAAATCACCTGGAGATAGTGAGATGTCCTTAATTAACGATACCAAGTGAGCTGAGTTAAGTACAGCTGAGGTGGTCTTACCAGTGAATGGTTGTAAGGTCTCAGACAGAAATCGGGCCAGTTTGTAGGTGGGTGAGTCAATGGTGGAGACGATAGGACGAAGGGGTGTAGCTTCTTTATGGGTTTTTGGTAATCCATACAATCTTGGTGGTCTAGCAGCAGAGGGTTTTAAGGAAAACCGCTCGGTTGGTTCAATTAAAGATGTCGAATCGTTGATGATATTGTTGGTTTTTCGTAACGAGGCGGTTGGTGGGATCTCTTTTAATTTTGGTATAGCTACCATCATTAAGTAGGTCCTGAATTGTGTTATTGTATGTGGTGTTGTCGATGATGACTGTGGCATTGCCCTTGTCGGCTGAGAGGATGACGATATCGTCTCTCCTTTTTTTAATTGATTAATATTTAACAACCAACCTCTACACATTGTCTCCTCTAAGCTTGCAAAAACACTTTTATATAATGTCCTAAATGAAATGTTCTCTTAAATGTACAGCTGAGGTTATTTTTTATCTGATGGTAAATACGGCACAAATGATGGTTGATAATAATGATGCTCTTGTAATAATTGTTGCAGGAGCATCTGAGCTGTAATATAGTTCCAATAATTAGCTCTCCTATGTTTTTTTCAGATTCTACATGCTCTTTTCTGTATAACGTCCGACGTTTCACTCCACGTGCTGCAAGCTTCTTCAGGAACTAAATAATTAATTCCTGAAGAAGCTCCCAGCACATTAAATAACTCCACAGCACAACCTACAGTAGTAGTGCAAGTCATTGTCTAAAGTGATTGTGTAAGTTATTGTATAAAGCACCGACCCTTCGCTCGATTTGAACCGCATGTTCCCTACGAGACGCCACATCATCCCCGCTGCCGAGTTGCGTCCACGCTCTCAGCAGGCCGTTAATAAATTACCAGGCGCACTTTGCCGCTCCACGCGTTGGCAGTCGGCGAGGCCGCGCGATCACATCCCCAGGGCAGTAACTATACACTTGGAAAATTCGGTGGCCTTCACTGTCCAGCTTCAGTTTCCTTGCACCAGCATCGATTTACATCCGAGACACAAGCAGCTGGTGAGACGCTCCAATTGTTCGTCTGATGGTTTTCAACGTCGGTTGAGTGATTTTGTTCACGGGCTTCGTTCATCACGGGCTAACTCGCCATTACGGCTTAATGTTGTGACTTCGTCTGCTTTTGTTTCTCCCACAAGACAGCACCGTCATGAAACTTAAAGGACTGCATCAGCGGTGAAATGGGGCCTCCCATACAATTTCCCTCCACCCCCACCCATCTTCGTAGTTGAGTGCCGAGGCCCCACCAGGCAGTCGGCCTTGGAACCGCTGCACCACCTGCACACTCGACAGCCACGGCACGCGACTGCACTGTCATGAACAAACCTTGCCTTCATACGTTAACATGCATGTCTGCTCAAGACATTTTTCTGTGGCTTCCTGCTACAACGATTGTGATATTGTTTGAAGGTTAGCTTTTGAAATGTATGCAGTTATTATTACATATGGCCTACAAACAGATGGCAGTACAACTGTGAATTATTGAACTAAGCAGAACTTTGTTTGTTACCCCCTCGAGTGCATGGGGGTTCTCCAGTACTCCAGTTCGTTCCCTCTCACATGCCGAATGATCAATAATGGATTTGATCAAACCAACTCAGTGAGGCTTTCCTGGGTAAGTGAAGGGCACTATTAATTTTCAGAGGATTATTATTTATGCACCAACTAATTGAAAATTAAAGTAGAGTAATGTGTGCAATTTTCAGACTGAACGGGACTGCGTGCTTTTGAAAAATTATTCATGGAGTGGGTTCAGTTTGTTGAGGAAGCCTTTTCCGTGGTCTGACTTGGAACCCAAACAGCAATGGCATCAAAACAGAATATAGTTGTTTTGGAGAATTCATGAAATCATAAATTATCTTTACGTTAAAAGACGAAGTACAAAGCAAGATGTTAACCAAGCATTGTTTGACAGGATGGTAATGCGTGTTGCACCATTTTACAATTGACATAAATGTCAAGGGCGTGTGAGTGGGGCAGCCCAGGCTGGGGACAGCATGAAGGTGGACAATGGCGTTTTCAGGTTGTCCCACGTGTTGTTTGGCACGGTGTCCGATGTTTCGATTCGCATCCAGGAGCTTCTTCAGGAAGTGAATTCAATGGAGCGAAACTAAAAATTAAGTTCCTGAATTTAACTTGTGGAGCCGAACGTCGGACATCATTCAAAACAACAGGCAGGAGAGCTTACACAGCACAGCCGCGCAAGCCGACGCAGTGGTATGCACAAGGGTGGTCAGAATAGAGATTCATGAGCGCACAGTCTGCATGCAAATGTGGTTGCGTGTTCCTTTGCGGGGCACCCTCTGAAATTTGGTTTCCGTGTTGCGCACGGCAGAGTTCTGTTTCACAAAGCACTCATCTGCATGCCTGTGCTTGCCCTCCCAATTAGGAGATCCCGTCCGACCACAGTGCCTAATTGGCTGGCCCGTGCTCAAGTCATAAAAGCTTTATTGTCATGGCAAACAGGAATTGGCAGCTATCAGCCACGGCTTGTGGGGAAGAAGAGAGGGCACTTACTCCAAGCAGCCAGTAGATATGCTACCAGATTAAAGTGATATTTTTTGGTGTGCTTCTGGACACCATTTTACTGATAACATTTAAATTGGACGCTCGAACGTAGAGCCATCACGTCTAAACAACGAACTGGAAGGACATTTTAATAAAGTGTGTTCTGTAATTTGTCATGTGATTATACTTTTCTTTTTTAAAATCACAGTATTATAATAGATTCAGATTTTATATTATTACGGGGCTTTAATAGATGGTCAAACACCCTATGATGAGATTATAACATGGAAAATGCTACTGCCATTGCTGAGCAAGGAAATGGCCCATGGAAGACTGAAACGATTTGCCAAGAGGAGGTACGTTATTTATTGTTATCGTTGTAACTAAAAAAAATTGTTTCTAAAACATGGTTCTTTGCTAGGAGTCTGCTCCTCTGTGCGGTTAGTGCTTCACCCTTGCTATCACCTTACTATTTAGAACATGTTTTTAACACTCAACATAAGCAATAGTAGTAATAGGGTTACCGTGTCAGGAATGCATATCATTCTACCACGTAGGTTTTCGCGGTTGTGTTTTTGTGTCGCACCGCGTGCGCCTGAAGAAGCTCCCAGCACGTGGAGTAAAACGTCGGACATCGTGCCGAACAAAAACACTTGGTAACAACCCGAAAGCGTGTAGGAGAGCCACGTGAATGGTTGTTGGAGGTACTGACGCAACGCTTGCCAACACAACAGTGCCTCTCGGTGGCCACACCGAGTTGCCTGCGATGAAAGCAACGACCCTCGTTACGTTGTTACCGTTAAGCTCCAGGGGAGATTTATGAGAAGCAACTTGTGCGCTTATTTCCATTTGAATACGGTGGTTTGAAAATGTTTTGTACATTGCTACTTTCAATTACAGTCGTAATGGAAATTGTGGAAGTAAAAAAACTTGATAAAATGTTTTTTTGTTTGCGAAGAAGCCATTAATAATGAATTGGGAAAATATTTCAGTGCAGGCCTTTAATAAACCAAAACCAATCTTAATTCTAAGCGAGACTTTCCTGGATTAATGAGGACCGTGTTATCTTTGTCATTATGAATACAATTTAGGAAAAAATCATGCGTGCATTATGTAATGCTTTTCCAACATGTTCGTCTGTGGACAGTTAATTTATCAACTGAGGGGTAGTTGTGTGGGCAATATTCATTTGCATACAGAGTATTTGCAAATGATTCTAGATTTGAAGCTTTCGTGACTGCAAGGATTCATATTCTTAGGTTTTTTCGGTAAAGTCACGTAGGTAAAACATTAAAATTAATAAAAGTAAAATAAAATAAAAATCACAACGTTTCGGAGGCAACACAAGCTTCCGTCTTCAGGTGGAACCGTCACAGCCACGACAGCTGTATCAAGTAAATGAGAGATTACAAGAGCTTTTTATTTTATTTTACTTTTATTAATTTTAATGTTTTACCTACGTGACTTTACCGAAAAAACCTAAGAATATTTGCAAATGCTCCTTTTTGCTTTCACGTGCCCACGTTTTGGGCAAGACCCTATGGTGAACGGAGTCGCTGTTGGGTGAGTCCAGAGGGTTTGCAACCTGCTGCTCCGGAGCCTCATGCGGCTCTTCAAGGACTGCTCCGTGACGTTGCCCATGAAGGACCACCACGGTCTCGTATTCACCACGTGCATTGCCGCTCTTGAAATACTGAGTTTCTTTTACCGTATTCGATTTTTTAAATTGTTATTTCGGTTGACGACCCCTGGGTTAGTCCCTACTAGCAACACAACCTTCAGGCGCGAGCTTTGATTCACTCTGATCAGCCTCACGAGAGTTACGGTGCGGCTGCATGGAGTTTACGCATGAACACTGACAACCCGAGCTTCAAAGCGTGAGAAGGAATTTTGTTTTGCTCATTGCGTGAAATTGTTTCGTCAGATTGAAGAGAGTGTGACGTTAGAGCATTTGGAAAAGCTGAAGACTGCCTTTGAGGTAAATTTACATTCAGAGCTATTGAATGCAACGGATGAATTCATCTTTGAACAGTTTATTACGGTTTCCGGACTTGTTAATATTTATAAAAAAAAATATTTTATACGTTGAGACTCTTAAATCTAGATTTAAAACTAATTTATTTTGAACTGCATTTTGTGTTTAGGATGTTGTCCTTCCCCCGCACCTCTGATTAGCACGGTTGGCTAAGTACGGTGCAACATACATAATACATACATACGTCAATCAACAATGTTAAATAAGCTTTAAACAAACGCTAAATGGAATAAGCAGCGATTCATCCGTTTGGCGATACGTGACTTCTGCTCTTCAGCAAGCGGGGTCAGTACCCTACAGCCCCCATCTCCGATGCTACGGAGCTGACTTCATCTGGTGGATGGGGATCCCCAAGCAGTTGAACGCTGCCACTTTAGCCATAAACATTTTCCATGAACGGCCAGGTGGCTCAGCGATAGAGCCGTGTGGCTCAGTCGTTAGGTCGCGAGTTCAAATCCCAGTTCAGGGTTGACTCCGTCCATCGTATTTTCCAGGGTCGATAAAATGAGTACCACTTTGTGATGACGTCTAGAGCGGTGCTGGATAGAAATTCGCCCCCGCCAAAGGAAAGCAATGTAACATTTACACCATTGGCTCAGGACTGTAAACGGGACATGGGTACCACCTCAATGTTTATATGAGCAGCAGGAATTCACCTTGATTTTCGACTGTATTTACATATACGTTTATTGAACTTCTTTCGCACCGTACATTGCCAACCGTGCTAATCAGAGGACAACAAA
Source organism: Lampetra planeri (assembly GCF_965212315.1). Lineage (NCBI taxonomy): Eukaryota > Metazoa > Chordata > Hyperoartia > Petromyzontiformes > Petromyzontidae > Lampetra > Lampetra planeri. The sequence continues at coordinate 13,259,708 of NC_136125.1, read as the reverse complement.
CTAAGCCGTGCCGTGTGCCACGTGTGGCAGGAGGAAACCCACGCGGGCGCAGCAGCAGCAGCAGGAGGGGCTCTCGGTTTGAAAGGCTTCACGGCGGCCCTCAAGGGCGCCCTGGGGCCCCGAGGCACGGTGAGAGCCGCGTCGCTCGCGGTGAGAGCCGCGTCGCTCGCGGTGAGAGCCGCGTCGCTCGCGGTGAGAGCCGCGTCGCTCGCGGTGAGAGCCGCGTCGCTCGCGGTGAGAGCCGCGTCGCTCGCGGTGAGAGGCACGGTGAGAGCCGCGTCGCTCGCGGTGAGAGCCGCGTCGCTCGCGGTGAGAGCCGCGTCGCTCGCGGTGAGAGCCACGTCGCTCGCGGTGAGAGCCGCGTCGCTCGCGGTGAGAGCCGCGTCGCTCGCGGTGAGAGGCACGGTGAGAGCCGCGTCGCTCGCGGTGAGAGCCGCGTCGCTCGCGGTGAGAGCCGCGTCGCTCGCGGTGAGAGCCGCGTCGCTCGCGGTGAGAGCCGCGTCGCTCGCGGTGAGAGGCACGGTGAGAGCCGCGTCGCTCGCGGTGAGAGCCGCGTCGCTCGCGGTGAGAGCCGCGTCGCTCGCAGTGAGAGGCACGGTGAAAGCCGCGTCGCTCGCGGTGAGAGCCGCGTCGCTCGCGGTGAGAGCCGCGTCGCTCGCGGTGAGAGCCGCGTCGCTCGCGGTGAGAGGCACGGTGAGAGCCGCGTCGCTCGCGGTGAGAGCCGCGTCGCTCGCGGTGAGAGCCGCGTCGCTCGCGGTGAGAGGCACGGTGAGAGCCGCGTCGCTCACGGTGAGAGGCACGGTGAGAGCCGCGTCGCTCGCGGTGAGAGCCGCGTCGCTCGCGGTGAGAGCCGCGTCGCTCGCGGTGAGAGGCACGGTGAGAGCCGCGTCGCTCGCGGTGAGAGCTGCGTCGCTCGCGGTGAGAGCCGCGTTGCTCGCGGTGAGAGGTACGGTGAGAGCCGCGTCGCTCGCGGTGAGAGCCGCGTCGCTCGCGGTGAGAGCCGCGTCGCTCGCGGTGAGAGCCGCGTCGCTCGCGGTGAGAGCCGCGTCGCTCGCGGTGAGAGCCGCGTCGCTCGCGGTGAGAGCCGCGTCGCTCGCGGTGAGAGCCGCGTCGCTCGCGGTGAGAGCCGCGTCGCTCGCGGTGAGAGCCGCGTCGCTCGCGGTGAGAGCCGCGTCGCTCGCGGTGAGAGCCGCGTCGCTCGCGGTGAGAGCCGCGTCGCTCGCGGTGAGAGCCGCGTCGCTCGCGGTGAGAGCCGCGTCGCTCGCGGTGAGAGCCGCGTCGCTCACGGTGAGAGGCACGGTGAGAGCCGCGTCGCTCGCGGTGAGAGCCGCGTCGCTCACGGTGAGAGGCACGGTGAGAGCCGCGTCGCTCGCGGTGAGAGCCGCGTCGCTCGCGGTGAGAGCCGCGTCGCTCGCGGTGAGAGCCGCGTCGCTCGCGGTGAGAGCCGCGTCGCTCACGGTGAGAGCCGCGTCGCTCACGGTGAGAGGCACGGTGAGAGCCGCGTCGCTCGCGGTGAGAGCCGCGTCGCTCGCGGTGAGAGCCGCGTCGCTCGCGGTGAGAGGCACGGTGAGAGCCGCGTCGCTCACGGTGAGAGCCGCGTCGCTCGCGGTGAGAGCCGCGTCGCTCGCGGTGAGAGCCGCGTCGCTCGCGGTGAGAGGCGCGTCGCTCACGGCACCGAAACCCGCGGGGCATGGGACCTCAGTGTCTGCCGCTTCGACAACCCACACCGACACAGCGTGGGGAGGAGGCCTTGAGCACTAACAAAGGGGTCTGAATTATCATGATTATTATATCCATTACATTATGTTCAGAGTACATATATCATCCATGTTTATTAATGGACACAGTAAACATGAACATATCTTCCCCTGTTACGCTGCATTGGCTGTTGTGGCAAGGAGATATGCTTATTTTAGATTGCACGGTGCATGATGCCGGTGCTGGGGCCAACATCATGCCAGACCGCCTTCATCTCCCCAGTGGTGATGCTAATAAACTGGACAACAAACCAACTTTAGGCCAAGTCAACCCAGGAGAGGCCCAGACCAGTTTCAATTACCGGTCGCCGGTAGTGTGCATGACCAAGGATCGAACCCCGTAGCAGAGCGTGCCGATCCTATTGCATGACGTGTAGCCATGTTTATATATGCACACACAGGGGCATGCGGTATTGCAAAATACATCTTTCATCTCGACATCCGCTTCCACCCCGTTACACAATGATGCGCAGCACTCGTTCCGTTGCTTATTTTCCGACTCGTCCACCAACAGCAGTGTTTACAGGAAGAGCCGAGCAAGGAGGACCTGCTTCGGGTTGTATTCTTCCCCCGCACAATGCACCAGTTGCTCCCTGTACAGAACAGATTGTGGGGAGGTCAGCATCTTCTTTGAGGTTGCGTTGAATCTCAAACTCGGGGCATGTACAAACATGCAGCCTTTATGCCGGGGAGACTCGTGCAACGAGCGTAGCGTGTTGGCCAACGGAGTGGGCGGATGGCATTGTTTGTACGTGTGAGGCAACAGCCTGTTCTTTACAATGAGCTCAAAGCTCTTGACATTCTTAACCTGGTGGGACGGGGTAAGGGGGAGTACGGTGAGATGACCCACAGCAGTGGGAGAAGCCTCCAATCACCAGGGTTAATTTGCCGCACGTGTGTATGTATTTTAGCCGATAGACTGATGACTAAAACATATTGTCTTTGTATGTAGAGACGTGAAATAGAGATCTGTTTCTATGTTATGCCATGGTGTAAAGTTACCCATGACAAAACACATCGAGAATGCACCTGAGCTCATCAGACGCTTAGCAGGATTGATCCGGGATAGTGCGATGATGGGCCACCACCGCACTTGCCAGGTGTTATAGGCTCCTGGGCTATGTAGAGCACAGCAGAGAGCAGTGTGGCAAAATCGAGTTCTGTACTGTCTGCTACACTGCCCGCCTTCACCAATCTGCATGGTGAAGTATGGTCAAATACCCCTCATCTTCGAGTGGATTGGTAAAGGGCTGTGGACGTGTACGTATTAGATTAGTGCATCATCGAGTTGAGAGTGTAGCAGGTTTTTTATATCTAAATTGAAAACGAATTTGTTTAACTGCTTTTTGTGTTTGGTTTGTTGTCCTTCCTCCGCACCTCCGATGAGTACGGTTGGATACGTACGGTGCGAAAAAAAGTTCAACATGCATACAACATACACACATGAGATCTTGAGTTTAAATCTTTGCCAGGGTTGATTTGGCCCATAATCTTCTCAGGTAAGATAGAGCGAGCGCTGTGTGGTTGCCGATGCATCACTCCGCATGTATCACATGTCCGCTATCCCCGTGGGACTAGCCCCTGCTCATAGGGATGTGGAATTTCTACGGATGGCTCAGGACTGCAACATTGATGCACACCCATCCACAATTGAATGATTTCTGCAACCCCCCCCCACTCCCCTGCGGGGTTAGGTGACTGTGTTTATCGGCTCTTACCCAGAATCATTCTCCAGGATGCATGTGGGAAATATGATGCTGAAAGGCCATTTCTTTCTTGGAATACTATTACGCAATTTAAAAATTTTCCAACTTTTTATTTCGAGAAATCTCTCTCAAGCATTTTACCGCAAGTGCACATTTTGAACATCAATGAGCGACAATTGCACTTCAGAGAGCTGCCGTAAATGGTTTTGAAGGCACGTTGTCGGTCCTGTAAAATGTGAAAAAAAAGATGATGAAAAGCAACGTTGTTTTACTCAGAATGTGCCTAATATGTAGTAGATTAAACAGCACTTCATCAAACAATGCATACAATTTGAGCATTTTTCATTAAGTGAAATAAAAATTTCCGGGCAGTGGCTTAGTTTAAAGATTCTGCTTACTCTCACCCACTGATAATTTAGGTGGTTTATATCGAAGGATAGAAAGTATGTGAGCTAAGACTAAATTAAGTACAGGTTATTACATGCACATATAATTGTACATTTCATTTGTAAACAATTGCAATTCAAAACACAATGATTATAGGACAGATGTAAATAGTAAAAATAATAAGTCCATTGCTAGCCAACCCACACATTGCCATGAGTGGTTTCACGGCATGCTGATTAGTCCAGGCTCGTGAAAGGGGTGCTCAAGATGAGTTCAGATGTCGCTCGCCATGGATGTAAACCGTGGCCGCGAATCGAGCACAGGTCACCAGGTTCAAAGTGCAGTGTGCTAAACTCTCCGTCACTGCTCCACGGTTATACTCGAGTTGGATTAGACATTTGGCATGAAAGAGAGTAGAGAAACTCGAGATAAGCACCGCTCAAGATAAACAGCGCATGCTCGCAACACACTGGTGAGGGAAGGCACAGTTTGTTCATAAGCACACCCCTTAGTAGTTGCAAGGGGTGTGCTTACATCCAATTTCGACTACATATGAGAGGGTACATTGAGAAGAAGTCGCCTGCGCGGTGCCACCTGTAGACGGACCTGCCCACTCGACACGCCACATGGACGTGTTCCCGTCGTGTACGCGAGGCGCAATTGAGGACCGCCTGTTGGTGTTGTCATCGTGTAATGAAATCGCCCTCTTGGCGAAGGCATTGTGTGGTTCTGTACCTCCGCCTGTCGGAATGAATGACCGTGGGGCGGGCTCTGCGTGGGTAGGTGCCGATGGGTTTTTGTTTGAGCAATCGTCAGGAATCGCCTCTTTAGCTGCGGCAATTCACTTGGGGAGACGTCGCTCCTCACTCCTCGGCGTCTGACGCGCGGCCACGGGCGTTGAGATGGCGGGGAGACTTGGGTTTGTGGACACGTCTAGCGAGGATTTAAAGTTACAACATTGTCAACCAGAGGTAAATATAGAGAATCATCAAGAACATATGTCGGCATGTTTGTACGTCTAAGAGTATTCAGTCTACCAGAGGTGTGGACTCGAGTCATGTGACTTGGACTCGAGTCAGACTCGAGTCATGAATTTGATGACTTGCGACTCGACTTGGACTTGCATAACAATGACTTTGTCCCACCTATGAGATGTGGACTCGAGTCATGTGACTTGGACTCGAGTCAGACTCGAGTCATGAATTTGATGACTTGCGACTCGACTTGGACTTGCATAACAATGACTTTGTCCCACCTCTGCAGTCTACACAGCCGGTGGTAGTCTTATCGTTTATTAATGACAATTTTAAAAATGCACTAAAATGATTTATATTTAAAGTACACTACTGTGTGCTTAAACATGGTATGTATAAAGGATATTCGGGTTACTTTTAACACGATTATGCGTAATTCATAGATGTAATCTGACCGTGAGCATTTTAACTGTTGCGAGGTGTAACACGAGATGTGTGCTCAATGGACTGCGAGGGTTTCACAATGATGGTGCAGAATGAACTGTTCAACGTGTGTATGTGCCAGCCCGCTTGCCCATATTAATCCACAAAAGAAATGTAATTTGTCTCGGACTAAACTTATGAATGTTTATTTGCCCGTCATCAGAATGAGGAACAGATTTTGGAACTCTTCAAGAAAATTGACTTTGCAGCTGATGGAGCCATTGAGTGGGTGAGTTGAATGTATTACTTCAAGACAACGTCGTATATCTGACAGTCAACATCTGCCCCGGCCAATGAACCGTCCGAGTCGGTGGCTGTATTCGTGCGAGGTGTGGATGTCATTCTTGACAGACGTTCACGAATCCAGCCTTTTAACCCTCGGCATTGTGTCCTTAATGTGGCGGACCTCCACTTCCTTCTAACGTACAGGAGAGAATGTTGCCACACTTCAAGCAGTTTGCGATTGACTTTTGTCTAGCATCTTATTGATGCACGGCACAATTGTCATTGCCATGTTCACATACAGTACTTGATTGTTTACACGTATCCACCCCGACCTTAGTCTACTGGGATACGCGTGTGTTTATGCACAGACAAGTCGTGTGATCATAATGTTGTGGTCTTACCTCTTCAAGCCTGCCCACGACTAAGCACGTGGGATGTCCCCGACCTCATCAGATCTCGGGGACGAGGCAGCGCTTGGATGGGCGAGCACTGTGCACGCCGTGCTCCCTTGCGCACTTCCCAGTTTCTCTTCCCACCTCGGCCCTGCCAGGAGGCGTTCTGCACCCACATGCAGCTGCGGTGCGCCGAGCGGCAGGAGGCGGCGCAGCGCGCGCGGCGCGTCTCGCTGCGCGTGCCCGCGCCGTGCCGGCCCAGCCCGCACCGCGCCCCCGTGGCGCGCGTGGAGAGCGCTCCGGACGGGACCGCGGGCTTCGTGTCCGCCTGCGGCGCCGGCTCCGTCGCCTTCTGGGCGACCGCGGCGGGCGCCCCGCAGCTCAAGCGCTGCCGCCCCACGCTGGTACGGTGGTGCCCCACGCTGGTACGGTGCCGCCCCACGCTGGTACGGTGGTGCCCCACGCTGGTACGGTGGTGCCCCACGCTGGTACGGTGGTGCCCCACGCTGGTACGGTGCCGCCCCACGCCGGTACGGTGGTGCCCCACGCTGGTACGGTGGTGCCCCACGCCGGTACGGTGGTGCCCCACGCCGGTACGGTGCCGCCCCACGCTGGTACGGTGGTGCCCCACGCTGGTACGGTGGTGCCCCACGCTGGTATGGTGGTGCCCCACACTGGTACGGTGGTGCCCCATGCTGGTACAGTGGTGCCCCACACTGGTACGGTGCCGCCCCACGCTGGTACGATGGTGCCCCACGCTGGTACGGTGCCGCCCCACGCTGGTATGGTGGTGCCCCACACTGGTACGGTGCCACCCCACGCTGGTACAGTGCCGCCCCACGCTGGTACGGTGCCGCCCCACGCCGGTACGGTGGTGCCCCACGCTGGTACGGTGCCGCCCCACGCTGGTACGGTGGTGCCCCACGCCGGTACGGTGGTGCCCCACGCCGGTACGGTGGTGCCCCACGCCGATGCTGCGGGGCCCCACGGACCGCGCCCTGGAGGTGGGGGGGGGCTGCGTGTGAGAGACTCGCCTCGTTTGCTTCAGAATCAGAATCTTTACTTCGTACTGGAGGATTCCGATGAGCTATGAAGCTCCTTGTCACAGATGTCCAGTCGGGCCCACGGGTCAGAGGGTTACAACAACAAACAAACCAACAACCGATAGGAGTGCAAATTATGAGAAAGGTAAGCAAGGCACTATGAATAAATAAAACAAAATAAAGCATGTCAGTACAAATAGCAGTTGCCACTTCCAAGGAGAGGTTTAAAGCAACCAGCAGCGACGCATTAAGGGGCCATCCATTGAGTACGCCGCACGCACGCAGAGGAAACGGGGGGGGGGGGGTGAAGCCTCGATAATAATTTGTCTACATTCGCCGTCAAATGAGTTAGATAGTCCGGCGGTGGACTATCTGTTTGCTTCAACACGTTAATATTATTGATCCTTGATCTTTTCTGCGTGGATTAAATATCGGCCGTTCTATAGGATTCGGGGGTGGGGGGGTGTAAGAAGTCCGCGTGTGTACAGTGAGGGGATAGGGGTAACGTTTTGACAGATGTTTGCTACCTACTCAATGGATGGCCCCTCACCACGAGCAAGGATGGCAATTTGGTGGGCAAACGAATGCTGCATGACAATCGTCGTTTTCGTTCTACGTTTTTGTATCTGTCCAAATCAAGTGCCTCCCCACCGTGATGCCACCATCATCACCTTTGGTCATGGTGATGGAGACAATCCGGCTTCCGTGTGGGTGGCACAATGCGTCACGATGTCACCGTGCCTGCAGAGAGAGACCATTTAGAAATTGCATCAGGATGGTAAACGAATACTCGACTGAAAGCTTTCGTGACTGCAGGAACACTCGTTGCAAGATTGATTGAGGTAAAAAAGTGAACTACAAACATAATTCACAAGAGGGCAAAGGTCTTTTTCTTGGAAATGGATGTCAACATCGTGACGCGTCACATGCACGGCGTCAACTTCGGCACATTAGTTGGTAATGATGCTGCTGCTGCTGCGTTGGTGCGCAAGCACAAATAGCGACAACAAAGACTCAACACGTTCCTCAATAACACTGCGTCAAATCACACAGAGTCTCTACCTCTCCAGCCTGTGTGCTGTGAAGAAGAGCCATTGCCTGAAACGTCACCTATTGTTCACTTTTTATTTTGACAACTGTTGAAAATGTGTATCCATGCACGCACTTCGCATGCAAGTGTTCTTCCCAAACCTTAAAATCCGCTTCCCATCCCCCTTTGCCTGGCTCTGCATTCAGCAAGCAACGCCACTCCCATTAGCCCTGTAGACGATGCTTGCTTCGCATTGGCTTTGTGCCACTATCACCTGAACTCCTGCCAGTGGCTGCAGTGCCGTGTTGACATTCCTTGTCTCATTTGTCAACCAGGAGGAACACAAACCGAGCAACCGAAGCAAACAGAAATGGGCCTCGGACTTCGCGTTGATGCCCCAGTACAACAAGTTCATTATCGCCACTGGGTGCGTCTCCTCCACACGCTTGTCGCCGCAGTCTCGTCGCGCAAAAAAACACGACATCGCAAACGGTCTCGGAGAGCTTCGACTTGGCTCATTACAATGTCGCCTTGCTGTGGTTGGACTTGGTATACAATGAAGGGGACATTATTTGCATTCGTAGGGCGCTTGCTTACGCTCCTCAGCAACTCAAAGCGTCTTGCATCTCTCATCTCAGCCCAACCATCCCACTGCCCGCTGCTGCAGCCGAGCCAAGGGGGTCCCCGAGTGCAGCTCCCCCCACGCGGCACTTCGTGTTGCCGGCCTGCACGCGGCCATTAGTCTGCGGGCAGGAGGCGACGTTGCCACGTGCTCTGTCTAGAGATGATGGTAATGAGAAGTCTATGCTTTTAGCATCTCACCATCTTATCTTATTTTATATAGATTTGTATAGTGCTTTATTGCAATGTGCTTTACAATATTTGTCAAATTATATGATAGTGGTTACAATAAAGAGTGGGGTTATTAACACTGGTGGTGTAGCTATGGTGACTGTAAGGAGGGACAGGTGGGGGTGGTTAAGGAGGGATTGGGGTAGTGATAAGGGTTGGGGTAGTGATAGGGGTTAGCGGTAGTGATAGGGGTTGGGGTAGTGATAGGGGTAGTGGTAGTGATATGGGTTGGGGTAGTGATAGGGGTTGGGGTAGGGATAGTGATAGGGGTAGTGATAGGGGTTGGGGTAGTAATAGGATTTGGGGTAGTGAGAGGGGTTTAGGTAGACCTCATGTATATTTTCTACCTTGTTAGAGAAAGATACTGCATCTTTGAACGTATTAAATACACTCAATTAACCAGTGGGTTGTAGCACACAGCAACACTTTTCCTCACACGTGATTTTCGTTGTTGCCCTGGCTATTGTGAGCCTCACTTTACAGCACTCTTCCTGCCGTTTATTTCAAATTGGCCGCTATGATGGCTGTAATCAGCAATAACTGAGGCTGTTAAAAATGTTTTACGGAAAAAAATGTTGTCTATGAACATTTTAATGTTACGTTCTAAAGTAGGAACTATGCACTTATTTATATTGAGCATTATCTTAAAAATGTGCACTCATGCTTAATTCAGTCGTGATATTTCGAATACAGGCCGCATTATTCACAAATATGCAACAAAGAGACATATTGACTTAAAGCTTTCGTGACTGCAGGAATTCATGTTCTTTGGGTCTTTCAGTAAAGCCACGTAGATAGAAAGAATAATAAAAATGATAACAACATCACGACGTTTCGATCGCAAAACAAGCAATCGTCATCAGCAGCTCTCCCGCCATTTTTTTCACCTGATGACGATTGCTTGTGTTGCGATCGAAACGTCGCGATGTTGTTATGTTTTTTTCTATCTACGTGGCTTTACTGAAAGACCCAAAGAATATAAAAGAGAGATATATTTTGGTCCCATCTGTGCTGTGTGCCTTGTGAACACTGCATCTGTATCAATAGACAAACTGTGCCATTATGTAGCAATAATAGACTCGAACGCCACGCGTCACACACGAACCTGCCGCTTGGATGGACAAACCGTTGTTTCAACTGCCGTGCCGAGAGATCGAGTTCAACTGGTGACCTGTGGAATGCAAGTCCCGAGTGCTAACCGTCAGACCACGTCAGCGCGATGATAGTCTCTAATCACGAGACACAAATGATGACCTCCAGAAGTGCCCACATTTCAAATGGCATCGTTCTTCCCACTGCTGCGCATGTGACGGATTCACGGCTGGAAGTGTGCAAATGAAATGACCTTGTCCACCTTATTAATGGATTTCGCGCACGGTGACGAGAAACTGGAGGTGACATTTCACGGCATTAACGGAAGTGATGCTTGGTGAAATTGCTTTATTTAGTTACTTAAGCCATTTTAATCGAGTGAGCCCTTCGAGGCAAGAATAAACAAATGTTCAAGGTAGACTGAACCTTCACAAAGCAGTGGCTTCTCTGCACAACAATTACCCCATCAATTTTCTCTAATTTCTATCGCAACAAATTCATATCAATTAACATAATCGCACATTAGTTAGCCACACTATAATTATGCAGATAAGTCAAGTAAACAATAACGGATAAATATTAATGCCCATAATTGTTATGCAGCTAATAATTATCTAATATTTTCTGTCCCAGGATGTACAACAATGATGAAAATGTTATTTATAACACAATTTTTTTTGGGTTAGATATTGTAAATATATAAATGTGTCGTTAAAACTCGCCACCACCCGACACAGCCAACTAGTAAGGGTTGTCACGTAATCAGAACGTGGCCAATTCGTCACTAGTACAGCACTAGTGTATAGTGTAGTGTATAGTTGTGTGTTGTATAGTGTAGTGTATAGTGTAGTGTATAGTGTAGTAAACTTGTACAGCACACTGGTGTGTTGGAGAGCCAAGCCACAACATTTACAATCTGAGTACGACGTTTCTCCAATAATTACAACTAGCTTCATCAGGTGACAGCCAGATTTGTGGATGAAGTCGACCTGTTTCGTTCCTTATATAGAGGCGTAGATGTGGTGACCACGCAGCTGCGCTCTCGCACAATGTGGGGAGGGTTAATGAATCAACGTACATTACGCATGCGCATTGTGTGTATTAAAATAGCTGTACCAACGGTAATCCCTATTGAATTATGGTGGCCTGTATAGACATGCATTTAAACAATGTTTTATTTGATAATTCGCTTCCACGCAGCACTAAGTCGGTAGATATCCGAACGGTTAAAATATTTTTTATTTCTTTCAATTTTGATAGATTCTCCGATTAGTCTTGGCCAGTAGTAGCTAGTTTTGCACAGAACTTCAACATTATCAAAATCAATTGAGTGTCCTTGTTGGTACGTGGTGTAATGGTCATCGCTGGACTTGCAATCCAGAGGTGCATCAGGGCACCTGAAAGGGGATGAACCGTGCTGCACAGCGGCTTGAGCAGGGAGACACGTCCACATCATCGCTCTGGCGACTCAAGGGTCAGTTTGCAGAGATAAACACTTTCAATCAACACAGCGACACGTGTTGACAAAAAGCACTCAGCCTCTGTGCATTTTTGTATAAACCATCAGCAGTTACCGAATAACGGCATTGCGGTCCTCTTGTCGGTAGATTAAATTGGAGTAATCGTGACTGACAAATGAGCAAATGTGACCGACGTACTGACAGGCAAACCGAGGGAGACTCAATCGGTGATTTGAATGGGTTTAACGCGCAGTGTCCTCCTCTAACCACGCAGGGACCGTGAGATTCAGCTGTACGAGGTGTCCACCTTCGAGCCCTACTGCCAGATCAATGCTTTGGAGACGGTCCCCCTACGCATCAACTACAGGTACGTTGGGCTCACAGCGACCGCATTTCTCCACCAGGTGAGGGGTGGAACGATGCATCCTCAGTTCATTGGTTAATATCATTTCCTGAGGTCACGATACAATACATGCTTTATCAGTTGGCGTGTGTAGCATTGTTAATAATTCGATTTGTTCGGGTTGTAATTAGTGGGCCTACGTCACCCCTGCAGACAATTGAGGTGCTACCATTCACCACATTGTAAACAATAAAAAATAATTATTCAATTGAATTGCAGCCCTGAATTGCAATGATTCATCGAATTGCTGGGGTGGTGGATTGTATCACCCTGAGCAGAGGTGTGGACTCGAGTCATGTGACTTGGACTCGAGTCAGACTCGAGTCATGAATTTGATGACTTGCGACTCGACTTGGACTTGCATAACAATGACTTTGTCCCACCTATGAGATGTGGACTCGAGTCATGTGACTTGGACTCGAGTCAGACTCGAGTCATGAATTTGATGACTTGCGACTCGACTTGGACTTGCATAACAATGACTTTGTCCCACCTCTGACCCTGAGAAACGAGAATGCTCACCTCACAAGGTCCAGAGTTGAAACCCACTCAGGGGTTACTCATCCCATCGTTATGGGCCACAGTAATAACCTGTTTAGTTGGTCAGGGTAAAAGTTCAAGCTACAGCTCTGTGATGTCCTTCTCACGCCACTGCAGGCGGAAGGGACTCCAGATTTGTCCGCTAAAGGACACCACAGCCCCTCTAGAGGGTCTTATTGGAAAAGGTGTAATCAAGCCACACTTTGCCCTATCACACACGATCTGGCGACAAACTGTCTGGCGTACCAATTTATATTGCTGTGTGGACAGAGGTGAGGGCCATGTAAGAATGCTGCCCATAATTTCAAGTGGATATGATAGATGATTATGATAGATGGTTATGATAGATGGTTATGATAGATGATATGCAATGCTTTTTAACTGCTATTTAAACTTACACAAATCTAACACTTTAAAATCGTTTCTGTTTCCCAGTCACACGGGAGAAGACGAGTGCATGATTCTCTACGGAGATTCAGAGGTGCTGCTCGACAATCAACTTATAATTCTCAAATCAATTTGTGTTTGCTCTGTGCTTCGCAAGATATTCAAAGCTTTACAGTGACCATATTAAACAATAATTCGAAAGCAATTAATGAGCTGCAATGGTGAGATTCAGGATGTTTTTTTTAATCAACATTCAAATTGATACTGGTACACAGTGGAGCTTTGGTGCAGTGACTTACAAACATTCCTGCGAACCCGGCGACCTCAGTTGAATTGCCAGCCACGACCATTGTCGGTGGCGAGGGGCATCTGAACCACCGACCCCTTCCCCGACCCGCACTCACTAACGCGGCGAGGTGAGGTCAAACATCGCCCGACGACCGATATGGTGTGGGTGGCAATCATCCAGCAGTAGAGTGATAAAGGCCTGTTAGTCTTGATTGACACAGGAAGCTATCCTTCATCGGGTCTTCACATTGTCACACATGCACATGTCGGCTGGAAGCCGGTGAAGCCGAGTGGGGTCCTTCTGCCTATGCATGCTCAAGAGGCCCTCTACCTACATGTGGATCACACCTCTCATGTTCTAGTAATGCCCTTCAAGTAAATGTTCCGGGTGCTTAAGGGGCTTGAACTGTTGACCCTGTAGAAACGTGCTCGGTGGTGGGTATGTTACCCACTCTGCCATGAGAGCGACATGTACACGTGCGGCCCTTATCAAGCCACTGCTAAATCAAGGGCTTCCCCATGCCATGCAGGTTGTGGGAGTCACGTGACCAGATTTTACGTTGGTCACCGCAGGTTGGTTAAGGCAGGGAACATAGATGTGGGAGCATATGAGCACAGTGTAACAGTGAATTTTGTTGTAATGCCCTCCATGTAGCCCACAGCCTGTAACACCTGTTATGCATGGTGGTCACTACCCATGCTCACTCCTGTGTATCTTCTGATATCTGATGATATTAAAGCCTACACCAAAGTCGGATAAACAGAAAAACATGTGGGGAGATACGAGGAGAGCTGAGATATCTTAATATTTAAGCAATTTATTATTCTTCCGATGATCAGTTTGATGACGCAACTGTTCAGAACACGAAAATTCTTGGAATTAAAAGTCTCACCTCTGTTCCAACGTGTGCCACTGGACGGGAGGGCATGGCTTGTAGGGGGTTTCCTGCCTTCAGGAGGCAAGATGTGGGGGTGACCACATTCTAAAGGGGGCATCAAGTTATTGCCCCACAAAAAGTAGTCAAATACAGTTTTTCGTCGACTAACCGACTTATTCAACGAATTTCCCCAGTTCTATGTATGAGTTTGTCATGTAACATATCTCTAAGACCGAACAGCATTTGTGTTGTTTCAGGGCTGTGTGAATATCTTGTTAATCTCATCAGTGGGGGAGACACTAAGGTGAGTAAATACAGCACCAATATTTATTTCAATGCTACTTTTTGCATACCGTGTACCGGCTCGGTGGCTAGAGAATAAGAACTGTGGCCAATTATTATAGAATCAGGAATGTGTCTATTCCTTCGTTTGAGTCACGGGCTATAAAACCAGACACACGTGCCACGTTTCAACCTAAAAATACATAATCCCACACCATATCCCTACCTTCTTGTTGATTGGTTGCATGGTTGGTTAGATGCATGTTTGGAGTGGGCCTTACCTGGTAACATCGAAAATAGTTTTAAAAGTTTAATATGTCCATAGATGGTTGGGTGGTTGGTTAGATGGATGTTTGGATAGATGGGTAGTTCGTTGGTTGGTTCCCGGTGAAGAGCAACAGACGGTCAATGTGTGATGTTTGGATCTTGGGTGAAGGAGAGTGCAAGTCCCTTGACACTCGCTGTACTACGACAGGCTTTGGAAGAAGAATCCTCCAGTGGATGGAGTGCCCAGTATCACCCTGGAGAATGCCCTCCACCACTCCAACCTCACCTACATCCACTGGAAAGTGCACGACGACTGGGTGACAGAGGTGCACGACCGCCATCCCCTTCTGCACCATCGTCATCACCGTCAGTCATTCCCCTTCCACTTTGCAATGAAGGCCTCTCAGTTACTGCCAAATCTCATAATTGCTATCCATCGCCAAGTTCCTTCTGCTGCTAAATGAAAACCACCCCATGTACTTGCCATCCCTCACGGTCCCGTGATGCTATAATCAATCTCCATCCTGCACGTGAGCTTAGATTATTGCTCCATCTCCGCAATGCACATGCTCTTTGGCGTGTTCCTTCCGTCGGCTGCCACTCTGTCGTTAGTGGCTGCTGGTCCATCGTTATCTCGAAACACGTCCTTCCCATGGCCACTGGCTTGTCTTAACAGTCACTGTGGTATTCTTTGGGTCTTTCGGTAAAAGTCGTAGTTTTTTGTTATTTTCTTTGAACCTATCTACGTGACTTTACCAAAAGACCCAAAGAGTATTAATTCTTGCAGTCACGAAAGCTTTAAGTCAAGAGTCGCTTTGGTGTCTCTAATTTGTGGTGGTACTGTGATCCATGTGGTCCTCTTTCTGTCTCTCTTATTGGAATTTCCAGCATGCATCTCTCCATTATTCTTTGGATACTTTTTAGCTTTTGCTCCATATGCTTTGTCAATGTCGATGTTTCTGATCCTCATGCGTGGCAGATAATACGTGGTTATTGAAACTTTTCTTCTCGTGGTCTATTGCTATGGAATCATACACCGCTTACCGGTGTATTTTTAAGTAGGACAACAGTTTGGCATGGTCTCGCTTTAACTCGTTTGACGCTTGTTGCAGAGGTTCACGGTTCCAATTCCTCGGCCGCCCTGATTATGACGCAGGTGGAATACTACTACTACGCACTCTGTGCTTCATGGTCGATGTTAAAGATACGCCGATGTAATTCGCACAAGTTGACCAGCGTGTCGCCTTGAGGGTCCAAACTTGCCAAATGTGAAAGTGGGACTATACACAGCAATCATTTCCCCCTATGGGCAGAATAATGTGCCAGGTCACTTTTGCAAATTAGGCTATCCTTGTCTCTTGAGTTCTCACCTGGTTAAACAAAATTAACGTGAGTTTGTTTGGCACGTGTGATGCAGCTTCACGTGTATTTATGTGTGCGCGTGTGTGTGCGTACGTATACGTGCGTGTCATCGCAGCTTAAGTATTACGAGTCCATCCGGGCAGTGATATCCTCCTCAAACCACGAAGGCACTGCACTTGTCATTGGTGAGTTTAACTGCTCGTATTATCGATATTAACGTAACACATTTTCTCATTTTAATTCCAAGTAATCGTAAATTGCTGCATGCTGAGCGATGGCGACGCCGATGCGTGTCACAACGCGCCGTGCGCCGCATGTTGGGCGCGTGTCGTCGCGTGACGAAGGGTGCACGACGGGCGCCACCAACCTGGAGGAGGAGCTCGTCAGGGACACGGCGGGGAACCTCCGCGCCAGGCGGCCGTGCGGCCTGGGGGCGGCACGACGCAGAGCGGCCACCGACCAGACGGTGTTCCGCGTGCACAAGGGCGTCAAGACGTTCTGCTTCAGCAAGGAGAGGAGCCTGGTGGTGACGGGCGGCATGGACCGCACCGTGCGCCTCTGGAACCCTTACGTGCCCGGGTAACCGCGCCTCGTCGCCACGGCGGCACTGAGCATCGTAGAGGAGAGGGGGGTGGTGCACATTCGACAATGTTTCCCAGTGGTTTGACGGCTCGTGTGTAGGTCTTAGTGTTGGGATTCATGTTAACGTCACGAGTGATAACGGTAGAGTTGAACTCAAACTTCATTCACACTGTACGTAGCCAACCGCGCTCATCGGAGGTGTGGGGGAAGGACAACAAACTAAACATAAAAAGCAGTTCTAAAGAAATGAGTTTTAAATCTCGATTTTAAAGTGTGTCGTTCCCGTGGCTTCCTCATATCGGAAGGAAGAGCGTTTCAGATGGCCGCAGAAGCACATCTGAAAGTGCACGATGCAGTGACCGTCTTTGTCCAGTGGCTCACTAAAAGCGACTGCTGCGAGGATGACCGGAGTTTTCTCCTTGGCGAGAGGGTTGTCGGGGTCGTGTGGCTGGTAGATTGATAAATGCTGAGCGCCGATTGGATGGTTAAATGCCTCGTGGATGAAGTGAATGTAACCGAGGCGTGTGAATGTGCACATCCCAGGAGGCCCACGGGTGTACTGAGGGGCCACACGTCGCCCATCTGCTACCTGTCCATCTGTGAGGAGACGTCCCGCATCTTCTCGGTCGGCTCGGACAGAAACATCAAAGTGAGTTGGTGCCGTCCTGCGGTGGAGCAAAACGAGCACCACCGGCGAGAGTAGAGCTTCACTATCGATAATCTTCAATGGTGGAGTCCACTCACATGTGCTGACATTTGACATCAATTGTTTTTGTGACTGCAATTACACAAGTTCACCCTAGCTAAGACTCATGTTAGTTTTAGCTTGAGTTAAGCACCTGTTTAGGTTTCTGATATAAAGTTATTTTTCCTGAGAAACTCAGCACTGGATCAATTTTATCTACAGCCATAAGTTTTGCGTTCAACGTACAGGATGATCAATTTATAGATACCCCACTATAATAATATGGAGGAATTTTACAAACAATGGGACTTATGGTCCAAGTCCATACACGTCTCCCACCAATCTCAATCCGTCATTCCCTCGTTATTTGCGACAAGGGATACGTTCTGGAGATGCTCATGAATATCATATTTCGCTGATAATGATATTGGCCTTCGGAAACCTATCTTTTAATGAATTACCTTAAATGAATACGTAAATAAGCTATTAAATACGTGGACATTTTCATAACAACGCAATTTTTTATTATAATAAACATAAAGTAAATAAAAATAAATCTTAAAGGATTAAATAACAGTCTATAAATTAACTTACCATACATTATGGTGATGCTGTGCATTAGTAGGAAGCAGTGAAGATGATGCTGAAAGACGATGACGACAATGATCGTGGTGATGATGATCGTTGTGATGTCTTTACTGCTCCTTCAGAGAAGTAGAGTTCCAGATGCGCTTCCCGGATAGCAAGTTCGTGAATAACGAGGGAATACCGTACACTTATTACATTCGGGTAGAAGCCGGGTGACCTGGGGGCTGGAAGGGCCCATGGCAGATAAACAATAGAGAGAGCAGAGAAAGAGAGAAACACTGCGGCAGTATTCGGCGGCAAAGCAACAAGGGCCCAGCTCCAACAGTGAATTGGGGGGAGAGCCGGGGCAGCCAGGGCAGCACCAACGAGTTCCAGGGCTTCCTTGGGACGGGCGGGCGGGCGGTAGGGGGGTTTGGGGCCGAGGTCCCCAAGGGCAGCTGGGGCAGCGCCGGCGACATACGGGATCCAAGATAAACGCGGGAGGGGGCAGCGCTGAGGAGCGTGGGTGCGGAGGGGAGGTCAGGCAGGAGTCAACCTTGACTCTCCTCGCCCGCCGTGTTTGGCCGGCGTCTCCCGCTCAGGTGTGGGACGCCCAGGAGCAGACTTGCCTGTGCTCCGTGAGCCCCAAGATGAGCGGCCTGCGAGGGGACGTCTCCGCGTGCCACTACCTGCCCGCCGCCCGGGCCCTGTGCGTCGCCACCGAGGGCGGCGTGGCTCTTCTGTCCGTCCGCGACCGGTGAGCGAACGTGATGCGCGGGTTCCAGTTTGACGTTCATTTTGTGCTACCGGGTGAGAAGTCGAGAGGCCAGGAGTGACCTCAGGGGGCTTTGTCGGCATGGCTAAGGTGGCGCACGTGTGTGCCTTTTTATCTTTGTGCTGCTCCCACACACGCAGTGGGGAGCGGCAGCGCCTCAGTTAGCGTGCTGCGCTACGAACCCGGTGGCACGAGTTCGATTCCCGCTCATGGCCAACACCAGTGACGATTATCTGAATCGGTCCTGGGCATCCTCTAGGTTGACTCAGCCTCAAATGAGTACCTGGTGCAATGTGTAAACATCGCCAACTGGGGAGACAAAAACGGCCGGACGTGATGCTGGCCACCCACCCCCTCGTGTGCTGTGCCAGGCTGTTCAGGCAAGTGCTGTTCGGGAGAACAGCACTTGCCTGAACAGTCTGTTAAGGCTATACGGTGGATCTTTGCCTTTGTGCTGCTGCCAGGCTGCACATGGACGCCGGGGCGGCCACAAGTCACAGGGAGCCGGTGCGCTGCTGTCGGTACAGCGCTGAGTTCCGCCAAGTCGTGAGCTGCTCCGAGGACTCGGTGAGCTCCAGCCTCCACGAGGCATGGGCCAGCACCACATCAAATCACGGGTGCATTGTACATTTGGCATTCATGCCGTTCTTCTTCTTTTGTTGGTGGCTGGGGGGGGGTGATGCTGTTAGTTGGTCGTGGCAATTGAGGGAATGATGGGATTGGTGGAGGATGCGAGGGGGGATGGTGGAGGTGTGCCGTGCGCGTGCCGCGCGCCGTTCGCAGGTGGTGAAGCTGTGGGACTTGGACTCGGGCCTCCCCACGTTCGAGTTCTGCGGGGCGCACGGGGAGTCGGCCATCACCTGCATGGCCTTCGACTCGAGCGGCAGGAGGTGGGACTCCCTCCCCCCATCGCACAGCGTCAGCCGCTCCTGCTCCGTCAGCCCCCACGAGAGATGAAAAAGGGATCATCATCAGCCAACCTCCGCTCAGTCTGAGACACCATCGTTGGATGCCAGTCATATGTCCACTCATACCATCCATACTACTTTGCATACCTGACCACCAATCAATTCCACCAATTGTTGATTGGCTCTGAAAATGGGAATTGCTCCAGTGTCATGTGTTAGACGTGCACATCTCACACGTGTGTCTGTGTTGGTATGGGGAAAATATTCTTATTATCAACTGGCAAGTTTCTATGATATTTGAAGGTGTATCCACATCATGTATTTATATAGTTGTTCCTCCACTGCATTTAAAGATGCTTATAGTATTAAAATGCTAAATAAATCCAAGTTATTTATGAAACTAAAAAATTCCTCTTCTGTGCTCCTCCTCAAGAGACATTTTCTCCACTTGTGTGTACAGTTTGATTGTTTTCATGGACACTAATACATTGTTCTGTATTGTGATCATTCATTAGTAAGTCAGGCATTACTTCATGGCTGATTCCTATTCACCAGAGGCCACTGTAGGACATACTGAGCAGTGCTGGTGGGAATTTTGTTGATGTTGCGAACTCAGCTACAGGTCTTCGAGATCAAGTGGGAGCTGTTGTGTTGACCGACTGTGTCGGGCGTGCAGGCTGATTACAGGCGGGCGAGATGGGTGTTTGAAAGTGTGGAACTACAACAACGGGCAGTGTTTGCGAACACTCAGGAAACGTAAGTCCCCATCACGTGCAACTGATCGAATTAAAAAAATCACCATGCGCTTATCTTTCTGATTCTATTCAATTACGTATGGCAATCATATGTTCGGTAGCTAAATACGAATGTGGAGGAGTGCTAGCCACCAGAGGTCTTCAGGAGAGAGTTTGTGTAGTTTTGCTGTTCTCTCCTGATGGAGCACTGACTACATTTGTTGACTATATGGTCCGTAGTTTAGGTTTCATTGCCACATTGACACTTTGGCTGGGTTTTTAAATTCCCATTCACGAAGGAGATGTGCGCATTGGCCTGTTGAGGTCCTAATGCAGTTGATAGTTCCACCAGAGTCTTTAGCAGTGTCACAGCCTGGAGCTGTTAGTGCGATGTTTGAGTCTCGAATGACGAGTTTCTTTACCTCCATTTCAAGAAGATCAACGCCTCCATGGTTTTTGTTGGGGGGGGGGTGTTATAAAGCAAAACACGAGGTATTTTCTAAATGTCGCTTATGTGAAGTAATACAATATATAGAGTTCACAATAGATGGACAAGAATCTGACCACAGAAGAGATTCATGCGAATTTCGATTCAGCAGCCGATATGTCCTTTATTGACCAATATATGACATCAGCATTTGCTTAAACAGGTGAACTCTAGCCCGAGAACTCTGGCCTCGTAAACAAATGCTGCTGGTTGCCAGGCGGTAAAGTGAAGGGCCGTGCGCACAACCTCCGCTGGTGTGTGGACCATGCGGCTTAACGCAACAGCGTCTTCTACAGGAGTGATGCATTATTAATCTATGCATACACACACACATGCACAAACTCGTATGCTATACGTGTACACTTCATAATTATTGGCTGTTAGGAAATAGACACAAAATATAATTGTCTAAGCAAGTGTTAAAATGCGATAGTTAGAAGTGCATTCTCATTGCGACAGAGGGAGTGCTTTCCGCCCGTTCTGAGTAAGCAGAATAATCCGTTACTCCACCAATACCAGCAGTGTTTTTTCCTCTCTCAGAAGACTGTCGTTACTAACACAGCACTTTATCTAACACGTAAAATAAGGTGTTATTACTTCCACCATATTTGTACATATGAGAAAATCAAAAAGTTCAACACAAGGTACATTTTCTCCTCACACAAAGAACAATGTTACAGTGTTCTTTAAATGAGTTGTTTGGGCAATGCGAACATCAGTGGCTAAGAGGGATATCTGACCCCCATCCTGGGCCCCCTCTTCATGGACCCGCGCTGACCAGTGTGGTGAAGTATGGCCAAACAACCATGATAGCATGAGGCATTCATCCAGCAGCGGATTGACAAAGGGCTAAAATCTATGTTATGGATCGACTCCCATGACCTGGTACAACATCCCTTAATTGTTACGTGGAGATTTGAAAGTGTATCGCTTCGGAATTCACTTGTGCACAGAAGCATGGAAGCATGCATTGGACATGTGCAAAGCTTTAACAATTTTACGTCTGCATTAACTGAGAATGTGTGGTTTGCTCAGTGGATGATAAGGCCTTCTTACCAGTTCACATTTCTTTTGCAGAAAGGAATGCTGAAGAGATCTGTGACTGTACGTACGTCGTGGTCAATAAAAACAAGTGAGTTCCCCCCATAACAAACATTTAGAAAAAGGCAAGTCAGTCAAAGCGTCTGTCAGAATCCGTGCTTGGTCAACTTGACGGAACCAACTTGCCATTCAACACCATGCCGAGGGAAAACATGGACAACGAAGCATGATGGGAATTACACCGAGAGTCAGAAAGAGGGCCACATGGATCAGAGGACAAATGCAAATTCTGAATTAGAATATTGATATTTTTTGACTTAAAACTTTCGTGACTGCAGGAATTCATATTCTTTGGTTCTTTCGATAAAGTCACGTAGATAGAAAAATAATAATAATAAAATAAAGTGAAAAATAAAAGTTATACAAAAAAAAACATGAATGGAGACTGTAGCCAGGTTCGTAACCTCGGTGAGCGTACTGGCAGTTTATAATGTAGACTTATTCTGTATTCTTTCAGTAATAAAAAATAAAGAAAAAATAACAATTTATAATTTTATTTTATATTACCGAAAGAACCAATAATAAGTCTACATTATAGACTACGAGTACACTCACCGAGGTTAAGAACCAGGCTACAGTCTACATTAATGTTTAAAAAAAAAAATTATTCACTTTATTTTATTATTATTTTTCTTTTTCTATCAACGTGACTTTACCGAAAGAACCAAATATGATATGTATTTATACTGGAGAACTCCAATGAGCTGTAAAGCTCTTTTTCACAGATGTCCAGTCGGGGAAGGTCAAAACGTGACAACAACAAGCAATACAAAAACACGATTGGAGTGCCAAAGTAGAGAAAATGTAACAAATCACATAAATATACAGATACAAGTTGTTTTTATACTACCAGGTAAGGCCCACTGAGCTATTCACTTCTTTTTCAGAAGCGCCCTGGCCACAAGTGATAGCTCAACGAAGTGGCTCATCAAATTTATAACAACAAAATAATCTAAATAGTCTCAATGCATGTTTCTAAGTGTGGAGGGGAAAACATTCGGCACCCTAGTGACTGTTAAGATAAGCAATTGGGCATGGGCAAGGGACCTGTCGATAGAAGAGATGACGGCTGGCAGTTGCGAGTATTGACAGAGTGGGCAGCCGCTAAGGGAGGGGACGCGCTAAAGAGGATCTCCAGCGTGGAGATGGAGCGAAGAGAGCAGCTCATGACTGCTGAGACAAGTAAGTGAGCTTCGGCAGCAAGTATTGTGAGAAGGGATGATAGCAGATCGGGATACCTGACAACAGAATGCAGCCAAAGGAGGATTTCCACTTGGGAGATGGAACAATGAAACCAGCTTGATGTGCAGGAGTGGGGTAGAATGTGACATCGCAGGACCATGAGATATGGCAGAAAACATGAGGAGGGCTTCATCCAGCAGTGGATTGAACACAGCTGTTGCTGCTTTTATTTGATTTCTTGTTCTTATTGCACCGGTGTAAATTAGGGTAATTTAAAAATGACAAGGTGCTTGTTTGAATACGAGTGCCTTGAACGTGCCTTGGAGCCACGCTGAATGCGCGTTGCTTATGTCTGTTTTCATGTAGATATATTATTTCAGTCGGATGGGACAAGAGAATAAATATTTTCTTGGTAAGTGTGTCTCACATTTACATGCTATATAGATTTCATCGTCTGCTTTATGCGACTTGGTAAATTAGAGTTTTTTGCAGTATAATCTTTCAATCAGTTATGTATCTACACACACATACAATACTGTTTAGTCTTTAAACCTATTGGACTCTCAGGCGTAAGGTTAGGCAACAAGATCTGCTTAAATACACAAACTCTGGACTGGTTTCATCCCTTCTGGGCCTCATCAGCATTCAGGCGTGCTACACAAATATTGCTGGTTACCCAGAGATAATGGGTAAGTGCCCTCCCTCTACACCGCATTTCCTCCTTCGAGATATGAAACATAACCTTTGGTTGAATATATTGTCATGTGGCTACACATGATTAAAGATAGAGAGAGTAATGTTGTATTTACTAAATTATTATCACTACTCGACATTTGCCTGCAAATTCCATCCCTAGTCCCGCCCACTTACCCTTGGGTTGTACCCACCACAAACGTCGACAACCTTTGTGTGCAGTAGCTCTCTCGCTACATTTCCTCCTGCCTCAGCAGTCCGCCTGCTGCATTGTTTCACCTGAAGACGATAGCTTGTGTTGCTATCGAAACGTCGTGATCTATTCGTTATTTTTCTACCTACGTGACTTTACCGAAAGAACCAGGGAATGCATTTCTGCAGTCACTAAAGCTTCAATGGACAGCCCTTTGTCAATCCACTGCTGGATGAGAGCGTCCCCTAGCCATGTCGGTGAAGTGGGTGTCCCCCCATGGTTTGCACACCGTGCCGTGAACCCAGAAACCCAAGTTCGATTCGGAGTGATGCTGTGGATAAAATGTACTCATTTTCTCTTTCAGGATTCCCAAGAGGACCAACAGCTGATTCAGTTCCCACAACCGCACTGGGCGGATGATTTGGTACCCGACACAGTGGCACCAATTAAATCTGAGATGAACATCTTACGCCCCCTGGGGGTTTCTTCCATCAGAGCACCTATGCTAAATGTAGCATCCCGGTCCAAACTCTGCTACTGCTGATCAATAACATCTGTTTCTGGGCCATATCCTCTGTATATGATTAAAGGTCATCAATACCTGTTAGACCCACTTCATGGCAGACTTTTATTCTCAGTGGGCTCTTACCTAGTCATAAATAAACGTGATTTATCTATTTAGCAATAGCTGATTTGAAAGGAATTGGTCCAATTATACGAAGACCTACAAACCTTGACACACATGACCTACTTTCGGTTTCAGGATGCCTAAACAAATTTCTAAAATATTTTAAGGTTTTTAGGTTATAAAACCAGAGTTGAAATTGTATTCCTTGAATTTGGACCATTTCAAATCTAGGCGCACACATCGCGTCTCATAAATTGTAACTGCAAAAAGGAAAGGGACGCCATTGTTCCTGTGGAAGAGCTATCCCCAACCGGAGGAATGTGGAACTTTAATGTGTCGTTAAACCCGCCACCACCCGACACAGACAACTAGTAAGGGTTGTCACGTAAACAGAACGTGGCCAATTCGTCACTGGCACAGCACTAACCGGTGTGTTGGAGAGCCAAGCCACAACATTTACAATCTGAGCACGACGTTTCGCCAGTAATTACAATGAGCTTCATCAGGCGACAGCCAGATTTATGGAGAAGTCCACCTGTTTCGTTCCCTATATAGAGGCATTGATGTGGTGACCACGCATCTGTACTCTTGAGTCAACGTACATTATGCATGCGCATTATGCGAGCCCATTGATCTTGTCCTTCCTGTCAATTGGTGTATATTAAAATAGCCGTACCGATGGTAATCCCTATTGAAGTATGGTGGCCTGTATAGGCATGCATTTAAACAATGTTTTATTTGATGATTCGCTTCCACGCAGCACAATCGGTAGCTATCCCAACAGTCGTGAAGGCCTACATGTTAAACCAAGACGAGACTGTTTGAGCACAGAGATGCACTTTGACCTCTTATCCTCAGTACAACCGAGGTGTGCCAGGGCAGTGCCGGGCCAACCTGGCATGGCTCAGGAGGCGCAGGGTTGTTTTCCACTCCACCAGCTGAGCCGTGCCACTGCCGTCACACGCGATGAATATGTCAAGACGCATGTAGATGTGGCAGTGACGCTGTGTCCGGACGGTGTGATGACGGACTTAACACGATGGATGTTTCATTAGCCCCACCAGTGTTCCTACTTGGTCCTGAGCCAGATTCAGATATCTTCTCAGGCCAGCATATCACGGTTTAATTCTGGCAAATAGCCAGTGTAAAACCAACCCTACCTAGGGTTTCCACCTCTAGTGAAAGTCAGGAGAGGCGGCAACCGCAACCCATATCGCGAGGACCCCTTGCTCGCTCGGCTCGCATGTGGCAGTGGAGAAATTGTTCTCCGACATGTCACACCAGTGTAGGCCTGCCTCCTCTAGCACAAGTGTCATAATTGATCGTCGCCATCCGCAGAGAAAGGGCCACCGGGAGGATGTGCTGTGCGTGGCCCAGTGCCCGCCCAGCCTCCTCGCCACGTCCAGCTACGACGGGGAGGTGATCGTGTGGAACCTGGTGTCTGGTCACGTGAGCTGTCGCCTGCCTCCACCGCCGGCTCAGCACTCCGCCGACCCTGCAGGTGCCCTCCGTGCGCGGGCGGTGCGATTGCACCGGCGTTCTCACTGGAATTTCCATTGGCCATTGATTTTAATTTATCCTTTAAGTCAGGGCACATGACACAACCACCACACTACAAACCTACTTACTCTACTGCCACCTCGTGGCCACCTCACGAGCACAGCAGGTTTGTGAATTTCACAAACCCACGCGATTCACTCACCCTTACCTTCAAACCTCTGGATTAAAGGTGTTAACCACCAGGCCTAGAGTAATACGTTGATGTTCTGCTTCATGGATGCTGTGGGTTCCTCTGGTCTTTTGCCTGCTTATCTTTCTGACACCTGACCACTGACCCCTATGTAACCCCACAGAGGATGACGATCTCAGTGTCTCCAAGGTCATCTTCCTGAAGAGCCGTGTCGCCCACAAGGACAGGGCTGCTCTGCTCGTTGCGAGCGGGCCACACGGCGAGCAGCACACAGCACACAGTTTTTCCATTTTCATTTCGTTTTAAATTTTTGTAACAAAACTGAATTCCATAATTAATCCTTTATTGTGCAAACCCCACCATGTTATGAGATGATACATCGAAATGGATCTCTATAAGAAAACGGCCCACAGACGTGGATATCGCAGAATTACATGTGAAATCCCTTAATGTGACCTCTTGTCTACGGCAGCATCATCCCTGAACTAAATACTTTAAAATGAGTAATAGTAATAATGAGTGATAGTAACGATGTATAACAATATCGATGGGACCATTTTGCCAGGATCCAACACAACCGCTCGACCTGAGCAATCAGTGTGTTGATGTTTGCATTGTCTTCGTTCTGCTCTCTGGCCTACCAGTGGTGAGGTGAGGCCCTAAAGAAGGCTGCCTCTGGTGCAGGCCAATCCATTTCAAAGCCAATGCGTGTATATTTACAGAGCATGTTTGTTTACATGTTTTGCCACAAGTAAGTGTGGCTAATGCACACTTGATGCCTTGCAAAAGGGATCGATTTGGTGTTTGAACATCTTAACACCTGTTTTATTGCCAGAAAGGGTAAAAGCTGTCCTTATTTTTCATTATAATGTTTCACAATTTGGCAGCTGTGGCATGTGGCATCGGGGCTCACAACTCCAGACCATGAGTCACATGTAATCTCAGCCCAATGTTCAGTCATGCCATTCGGTGTTATTGACGGATGTGTTGAGTTGTTGCTTCATACCTCTGATGAGCATGGTTGGCTACGTACGTTGTGAAAGAAGTCCAGCATACATACAGTACACTTGTGCACCACTGCCAACGCAGTATCACACAACTCTTTTATGAATTTAGGAATGTGGAAATCTTCACCACTGGATCAGTGCTGCCAGTGGAGATGAGTTCTTCACTCTGCATAACTGAGCTCGGAGAAATGTTGTCTTTTGTTTAATTTAATGGGACAGTGCAATTGTCTCTTTGCAGGGTTCATTCATTTCTGGAACGTTTATCACGGAGGACGGCTGTTCGCCAGGTTTCCTACCGTATGTGTAACGATGACAATCCTCTTTTTAAAACACTCGCATCGTGCCGAATGCTTCATTGTGTAATTTCAAACAGTGCGTGCACACATCTTTTCAATAAATGGATATAGCAGAGTAATGGGCACGTTCCGAGCCCCAGCGACCCACGTTCAAGTTACGACCATGAAACAAACCAGTGACATGTCGTGGACCCACTCCTGCAGCTGGGTGTAGTCTCTTCCTTAAATAGGCACTTGGTGTATTGTGTAAACATCAGCACTGGGGAGAGAAAGGTGGTGGGACACTGTGCTGGCTGGAATTAATTAAGCTTTGAATTATTTTGTACTGAATTGTAACTTGATTAGCCGACCTTATGATTATCATTGGAGTGTCCTCCATGTGACCAGAATGATCACGTGAGGTGCCTGCAAGTTGCAGGGTGGGTCCCGTTCATTGCTGAATCGTGGAACACGCAAGGGACTCGGCGTTCATTTTATATCTTTGAAAGACACTACTCACCGTAGGGAACCTACGACACGACCGCAATCTGTGATGGCTGGCGCCAAACTGTGCCACACTGCGCCACGCGTCCTTCCACTCGGCTTTGTCAACCTCGGTACCGATAAAGTTGTTTTATAATAGTTTCTGTTCCGATTACATTCCGGTGACATACATGTACGTACAAATACGTCATCGGAATGGGAAAGGCTTAACAGCACTTGCCCTTATGGTCTGCGAGGCTGAAGGGGGACCTTTGTCTGTGCGCACCAGGGCCGGCAGGGCAGGCCCGTGTGCTGCCTGGCCTCGGCTCTCGGAGACAGCGTGCTGCTGGCCGCGGATCAGACGGGCCACGTGTACGCGTGGGACGTGAGCTCGCACGCCATGCACGGCCCCGAGGAAGAGCCTCCCCAGTGTAGGTGGCACCCCCCCCCCCCTCCACATCGGACCCATCGTTTGGATGGAGTGCTCTTTCCAATAAAACATCTGGTAACCTCGCGACGTTTATTTGTCAAGCTTAACTCTGCCGATGGCACCCAGAATGTTGAAACTGGCCCAGTTTGCTTGCTTTAAAAAAATGCTGCTGGATAACTTGTGTGTGGAAATCCAAGAGGCTGATCGCTAAAAGGTTATTTGCCCATCCCACTGCTGGCATTAGGGCCTCCATTAGAGGGGGCTCTGGAGAGCTTCTCCAGAGGGCATTGTCCTACTCATCCAAGCTGACCAGATGCTTTACCCAAATACACCCAACATGCCAATCGACTAAATGTGAAGTACACAATTATAGTGCTGAGTGGACAGATTTGTTGCCCATTGTTTCACCTGCCACACTGGAAAATGAACCGGCAGCAAATTCAGTGAGCTGTTCCACCATATGGCAGCCTAAGGACTAAAACGCATTCGTATGTGGAGACACATAGGGGAGATCTGCCCACGTGCCAGACTGGGAGAAATCTGTGAAGGCCATGACGACCTATTTTTTAACTCTCGTTTATTGCTTGTTTTGTCTGAACTGGGCCAGATTATAATTTACCTAGCACATGTTTGTTAATCTCTCTTTGCCCGTGCGTCATATTATTGATTTCCGAGTATTGCTTTTATGCAATTTGCATTATTGTCCATGCAGCAGCACTTGCTAAAACGATTGTGGTGTTGTAACAATTCTGCATTGTTTCTGTGAGAGTGCTGTGTAACAACAGTCAAGTGATAATCTCGCCCATGATGACCAAATGTGCATCATAAGTGACTCATACGCTTCCCATTAAGGCTTCCCCATACAGCTTTTGGAGTTGAGGCTACAACTCGTGATTGGATGTTATGACCGTTTTGAGCAGATCTTCTACTTCTTTGTCCCCAGTGGTGAGTTTATGGAGAGCCCATGTCGGCGCAATCACAAGGTGAGTTGTGCACGCCTGCTGTGATCGATGGCAAACGAACAAATTCATGTACACCATGCCACGTGTTTTGGTTGTGTCTTGCCTGATGGTTGATAACTTGTGGAACAACTGTATTTGTGTGGCACTTCAGAATACGAGGTTGGAGATCACTTGGGTAGGTAATGAACGCGGCGTGTGATCCGCCACCCCCATCTCAGAAAAGGGTAAAGGCGTGGGAACGAAAGTGGGCGCAGTGCAGGATCGTGTAAGGAAACTGAATCTTTGCGAGACGAAAAGTTGAGTGCGGTTTGTCACGTTCTCTCTCAGCATGGAAGCCATCGAGGAGCACAAGCTGCTGCTCACAGCTGCGTTGGACTGCTCAGTGAGGCTGTGGAGTGTGGACGGAGCCTTTGTTGGTAAGCGATTCTGAAAGGGCTCTGAAGTGTCTCTGGAGTGGCAATGCAGCTCTCCGAGCACCTCATCATTAAGCTGTTTCATCTTGAGGGAATCTTATCCATTACATTTGATTTGAGTGCATTCTTATGTTAAACTCAGTTCTATACATTTTTATATCGGCACGCACGCCCAGGTATTTTCATAAAATGTTTTCGTATAAACAAGTGAATTGAATAATTTAGTTTGGACACTCATTTGTGTAATATCCATGCACGTCATATGTCCTGGAAGCCTGCATTGGGTTGTTGGCCACTTCTATAAACGAGTGATGGCCACTGCAGTGTTGACTCACTTTAACCTCTACTCTTACAAAGTGGTTCAAATGCCGCGTCTATGGGGCCGTCCATAAATGACGTCACACACCTACATTTGTGACGATGTGTGACGAGGGGGGGGGGGGTGAGAAATGTGACGTCACATCAAAATGCGCAACTTTAAATAAATATAGACAACACGTTCTACTTAATTAATAAATGTTTTCTCCTACAACATCAGAGTGCAGCGCCACATTAAATACGCACAATGACAATAGTTTAAAGCGATTTGAAGCATGTTTTATTTTTTAGGGGGGGGGCAGAGCTTTGTGACGTCATATTTGAGGGGGGGTCTGACTTTTTGTGACGCCGTGTGACGAAGGGGGAAGGGTCAAAAATCGCGTGACGTCATTTATGGACGGCCCCCATCAGTTGTGCAACTGGACTCCTTCTGTACAATGTGGAGGTTCTGCTGCTGCTGTGCTCTCGCAGCACCACGGATATCCCGTGAAAAATAGCCGGGAAAATGTCCATCATCCGTGTAATAAATAAAATAAACTTTAAAGGCGCAGCCCTGCAATGTCTTGCTCGCACCATTGCTGGTGTCAGGGCCTCCACTCGACAGAGCGTCGTCGTCCCCTTGAGAGGGGGGCTCTGACCACACGACCACGCGTCTCCCCCCCCCACCCCGCCCTGAATGATGCACGGGACTATGTTTTATTCCGCATTCGCAAAGGCACCTTCGGGCAGGACACCCTGTGGGACATCCACAACCGTGCCACGTGGAGCCACCCCATGGGGCCGCTCGAGATCCTGGTGGACCCCCTCGACCCACTCGCGTCCGACCGCTACGAGCCCAGCGGCCCGGGGACTCGCGGGCCGGAGCGGACCAATCGGAGAGAGCGCTCGGTCGAGCGGCCGGCCAATCGCAACGGCCCAGAGGAGGGGGAGGCGGAGCGCCGAGACCACGTGGTGCAGGTGACGCGCGTGCGACGGCTTTGTTCCCGCGCGATGTCCGACGTTTTGCTCCACGTGTTTGGGAGCTCCTTCAGCAACTAATCGCATCGACTGAGTCGATGACCACCTTAACTGGAGCCAGAGCGCACCTTGTGTGAATGCAATATTGAGGTGAATGGAGTTAACACATCTGTGTGGATGTGGAAAGGAAACAAATTGGAAAATGACAAACGAGATGATAAAAATGTAACAATAATAATCCATTCCTTTAACTTTGAATCATGACGGTTCATCCAGTTGCAGTGAGGAGTGAATTGTTACATGTCAAGTTACGTGCGAAAAGATGACAAGCTGTTTCACACTACAGCCTTGGATTGGTTAAGTTCGATTTTAAATCTTAAAATACGTCAGCTGTAACCTTACCAATGCGGTAAGGCAGTTAATCTCACACACATGGGTGGTCTCATCGACTGATAACATTGGGTTATTTTTCAGGGCAGTTTGGTCTCCTCCCACATGCGCAAAACATTAAATGACCAAACATCCCATTCAGGACCTGCCTGAGAACCTCTAGACTGCTTTTTTTTTAAATTAACAAATAACTCTGTTATTTGTGATTATTGAACTCTGCAAGGCTATATGGAACTATAGCATTCTGGTGGATTCGATTTCATAACGATTCTGTCGTACACGCCTTCTGTCAATGCCCCCAGTTAATTTACACTCAATTCGAGGTCACTCCTCTGCTGCTGCTGCCCTTGTTTGGAATTCTCACTTCATCGCCGTCCATGCTGTCAACCCCCAGTGCCTGTTGAAGTCAACTCAAGACTTCTTCTGCTGCGCTGAGACAGATTCTTCTTTACGAAATGCCTTCAACCACACCTTGCCTTAAACAAGAACTGTATTCTTTAGATTATAAAACGCACTTTTTCCCCTCTGCATTTGAAAGCAAAAGTTGGAGGTGCGTTTAATAATCAAGTCTGCGGCTATTAATGCCAACATGGCCACTTTCACCATTGCAGTGTTCCCTGGATTATAAGACGCAATTCTTTCAACATCCACTCTATATTTCTCCACTTTCTATTTTAAATCCTTCTTTCCTGCTCTTCTGGGATGTCATAATTGGCGTAAAATTTGAATTTAGTTGATTAACGAAAGTATTTCACTTCGTACACCCCTGGAGATGGCGCATCCCATTTGTAAGGGTGCCAAGGGTGTTGGCACATCGCAAAACATTAGTTGAATTGGCCAGGAGTCAAAATTCGGCCTCCCGCAACGCAGGCGGGAATTCTACCACTGAACCACCAGTTCCTGGTGCGTCTTATAATTATCTGTTGAAGAGGTGCTGCATGCAGCTCATTTTACAGCGATCCCTACGATGCGTGCGGCTCACTTGTGTCCAGCACCTTGGGACACGGTCTCATTCAATTAGATGCAATTAAACACAAATTGTATTGCGTTATCGCACCCGCTCTTAGCCGACGATATTGGAACGTGTTCCTTCAGCGAGCGATCGGGGCTGCTGGGCAGAGCGTGGTCCACTTACCGTACTTCGTTTCCCGCGTGGTTTCTCATCGAACAGAGCGAACCGACCAGAACTGGCAACGCCACAGAGACCAACGAGCTGGCACCGGAGAAGTTTTGGAGCAAGAGGTGATGTGGGAGTGGTATAAACTATAAACTAAACTATTTTATTTTACCAGGTAAGGCCCACTGAGCTATATAGCTCTTTTGTCAGAAGTGATCTGGCTACAAATGATAAATCAGCAAAGTGCCTTATCACGCCAAATACGTCCCATGCACGTTGTTTCTAAATGTGGAGGGAAAAACTGGAGGACTCGAAGAAAATTCCACGAGACCACGGGGAGAACATGCAAACTCCAAATATGCAGGCATCCGAGTCGGGATTGAACCCACGACCTCCTGTTTACCAGGCGAGGTAGTTAACATCTCACCACCGTGGCACCCCTAATATTGTGATAATATATGGATCTACGCTTCCACAACCATGATGAATACCCAAGCAATCAATCAATCATCCGCCACTTTCTCCACGTTGCGATGCAAGTGCGCGCGTTTCGAGGCGGTGCGCGTTGAGCAAAACGGCCTCTCGTGTTGTTGAATGCAGATTGTGGCACACCAGAGCGAGCAGGCAGGGCAAGGCGGAGGAGGGTGCCAGGGGGCCAGGCCCGTTTGGAAGCCTCGCCTGTCACCAGCTGGACCACACCGCTGCTCCTCCGCCGCAAGGGAAACACATCCCCTCCGTCAGCACTCGCCAAAAGCGTTGACTTCTCTCACTAGGAGCCAAGCCTTGCCAGCGTGGCGTTCATTTCGTCTTCCCACCCTCTAAATTGTGCATAGGTTGGTTCGTTTTCTTTTAACAAAGTCATACTTTGCTTACTCAAACTTCGTTAGGGGGGCTGCATCAAATGCTATTCCGATATTAGGAAGCCACTGGAGCTATGCACTTTTAAATTTGGATTGAAAACGAATTTATTTACAACTGCTTTCTGTGTTTAGTTGTATTTCCGATTAGTACGGTTGGCTGCGTATGGTGCGAAAGAAGTTTAACATTCATACAATTGAGGTTTCTGTTCTTGAACCTATTATTTTCTGTCAATCGTCGATATGTGATAATCATTCAATGAACATTTACAAGCGATATTCCATACAAGTGTGGCGAAGAATGTTGTTGAAAATTACAATTTTTATATTTTTGTGCAGTAATTGGTGACCGTGCTTGTGACTTGAGACGCAGGATGAATCGAACGCGATTGCTCCTATTTGAACTCAACAGCTGCGGGTGCGCTACTCTGTACAGGGTGATGTCAGCCACCAGGACGCCTTGGAAATGCGATAACAATCAAGTAGACCATGTGCCGAGCAGGAAGTAAACACAAGTTCAGTGTTATAGTCCCTAAATAACAATACCGTTCCATGTTCATAACTGGAACGTTGCTGAATAGTAACAGTTTCATGTTCCGTATCGTTTATTTTTTGTCTTAAAACTGTCCTGGGGTCCTCATATTACAGGTGAGACATACTTTCACGAATTTCCTCAAATGCACACCAGCATGCTGCTTGTTCTGTATGTTTGAAGCCATAATGGGATTGATTTGGGTTATAATCAACGTTACAGATGCGTACAATCAAATAGTATCGAAACTGCGGGAGCATACACGTCTTTAAAAGCCAAATCATAACAGGCAATTCATAAAATGGTACGGGGAAAACAATATCTATCCAACCTTGCGTGTTTTGACATTTTTGTTTGTTTAATATTTAATAATGCAGTATTATATAGCATGGAATGGAATACTGTTGTTGCTATCGTGTCTTAAATTGTGTGCAATTTCCACATGAGAAGAATAAATGAATGATTTGCAGTCTTGTGTCAATCCAGTCATGGGGACCGACTCTACTTCACCACACTGACCAGTTTAACACGGAGCCTTTCGCGACCATTATCATCCATGAGAGGTTTTTGGGTTAGATCGTGTGAATGTGTCGTTAAAACCCGCCACTACCCAAGCGTGGTCACCACATCTACGCCTCTGTATAAGGAACGAAGCAGGTGGACTTCTCGACAAATCTGGCTGTCGCCTGATGCTCATTGTAATTACTGGCGAAACGTCGTACTCAGATTGTAAATGTGGCTTGGCTCTCCACACCGGTGTGCTGTACTGGTGACGAATTGCCACGTTCTGTTTACGTGACAACCCTGACTAATTGGCCGTGTCGGGTGGTGTCGGGTTTTAACGACACATTTATATATTTACGCGATCTAACCCAAACGCCTCTATTATGGACACTGACCAGTGCAGGTTTGTGAGGGCGGATCTGTGTATTGTTTGGATATCACTCGCCCCTGATGTTAAGCCACGGCTGGATATCGATCTCTGGTTGCAGGGTTCATTGCACCATGCACTAATCACTGCACCACACATTCCACTTCCAAACATATTTATACTTTTTATTTTTCTTTATACTCTTGAGCCAAAGCTCTTGAAACCAGCATATACATTTGACCTTTATACATGCATAGTCTTTTCTATATCCCATACTACTCACTGCTTTTACAAGAGACCTTCAATTTAAGGTTATATGCTTTCTTGTAACCAAAAACATTCCTGGCCAAGTATCCATAATTCTTCACTTTTAAAAGCGCTCTCACCTCTAAAATAAAAATCGGGTATAAATGAGACACCCATCAACATGGCAAAATCTTTTAATACAATCATTTCATTTGTAATTGTTAAATTCGCAACAAAAAATATGTTCAGGTCAAAACCAATCTGCTTATGAAATCTACAGACTAAAGTATGATTTCATAAGTGCATATCACGTGTAAACATGTTCACGACAGCCACAGTAAACGGCAAACGGTGCCAATGAAAGCGAAACCTGCTCCGCCAACGGGCATAGGATAACGAAGTGAATGCTGTAAATCATGTAAACTTGTGACTTGCACAAACATGCATACACAACAGCATTAGATATTTCTGGAATTATTAATAAGCATTTGTGTTACAGAGGGGGATTGTGAGCAGAATGGCTGTCACATCACCTTAACACGACTGTAACCCTGCGGCCCAGGTTTCACGTTGGTGTTTCATCGATTACTTTGTGAGAAATTGCCATAATGTATCCATACAAAGCAACGTTTGCATGTCACTGCATCCTATTCTATAGTGCTCCTGTCCAAAAGAACATTTACACCAACTAGAATGGTTCAGAAAACCGTGGCTTCCTAAACAAAGCTGCTTGCTGCTTTGTGCTCACGTTTGGAGTTTTCCGTTTGTAATTGACGTTACGTCGAACATATCCCTACAGTGGGCCGTTGAGTGCTTTCCCAGACCCTGACTGCGGGGTCAGGTAATTTTAGTAAATAAATTAAACGTATTACTGCGTTCAAGGGGTTTATCACAAAGGCAATCCGTCAAGATTGAAAATGCCCTTCTGCAACATGACATGGGTAAAGCCCAGCAAGAGTGATGACAGAGATCAACCACGTGATCGATTTCTATTGAATGACGCATGAAGGTATTAAGCTAAAGGTGCTACCCTGCAATGACTTGCTCGCACCACTGCTGGCGGAAGCCTCCATACTGGTCAGACGTCTCAAAAGAGGTGGGTGTACCCACGCTTTACCCCACCACACACGACTTGCACACAAATAGAGTGCTGGGCGGGAGGATCTGGTGGATATTGTCAGTGCTGGTTCGATTAGCTCCCTCGGTCATGCCAGGGGGAGTGGGTAATCGAACCAGTGATTGTTGAGTCTCATTTCTTAACCATCATTACACCATGGCACCACACGTGACACTCTAATTCAAAATATCATACACGGCAAAAAGCAGCAGCATCACGCGTCGGCCTCGCTACTGGACAACTGTGAGAGAGCCGAATTGCTCACCGGATTCCTCCAGTACGAATATTCTGATTCATGGCTACAATGGTGAGATGCATTCTTATTCCATTGTACACGCGGGAATAATCGGCTCCAGCACTGAGCAGGGCAAACCCCACGAGAGGAGATTTGACAAGAAGACACACAGCCACGTTCAGCACGCGGCAAGTGCTGCAGGAAATGTTGCGTTCGTCACAGAAGTGCAGTCACGTTCAAGGTTTGGTTGCAGTATTGTCCCCTACCACTTTGCTATTTAAAAGTCAGAGTTGGTACACTCCAAAGTGAGCTATGGAGGTTTTTGCTTACGCGGAGAATACAAATTTGAGAACAGTCTAAGAAAGCATCTCGCGAAATAAAAAAGTAAGCTGAAGAATCGGCACATTGTGCAATAGGTCAGACATTAAGCTAGAGGAAGCATTGCTTCGCTGCAAGTCACCACTGCCTTCCAAGCTCACGATCTCGCTCAGTGCATGCTCATCTGTCGCTGGCAGCATCCCAAGAGGAGGTTTGCGGGTTGAGAGTGCTCTCATTGACTGCCGCCTCTGTGGACGTGACTCGCCAAGTCTCCTGGGAGGGTTTCCCACATTGGCACAAGTGTCAGCGAAAATGAGGCTCAATACATTTAAAGCGTTCCATTCAGATACAATAAAGGCGAAAGCTTGTTTTTATTTTAAAATGCATTATCTTTCTTTCGTATTTTGAAATGTTTTTGGAAAGTAAAATGGCCAAAAAATGCAATTCATTTAGTTTAAAGAGTAAACTATGTTATTGTGCAACTAAAATACACAACTGTTAAAAAGGCACTTCATACATTCTCACCATAAAGAATAAGTACAGTACAAAATAAGGCTTTTTCACTTTCCAGTAATACTCGGATTTACGTCTCCCTCTTTAACGTCGTCCCTTGATCGATATCGCTGCCCCCATTTGCGTCGCCTCAACCCACACGGACGTCGCTGACAGCAGCGGCCACTCCTTTCTCCTATTCGTCACTCCGCCCTTCGCCTCCACCTGCCCTCGACATCGCTTCGATTTGACGTCGTTTCGTAAACCGGGGTACTGCTGTATCAGCAATAAAAACACAATACTCAGAAATGTGCCCTAACCCCAACTCGTCGGCATTCACAGGCAAGATGATTTGTAGTGGATTTTCAGGTTTGAGCCAGAACAACTCGATGCCCGATTTACAAATACGGGAGGCATCATCACAGGGATACACCACTGACCCCATCATCTGGCTCAACCACATCGATGTAAACTCATAGTTGTTGCTCTACATCAAAATCAGCCATACAAAGATGGGAGGTGGTGGTTTTGGCCATGTGGTAACGTATGATGTAACCTATCAAAAAAACACACTCAATCAAACCCCTACCTGTCTGCCCTATATTTGGTGCAGCTTGTCCTTTTAGGTTCAATGTATAAAACAGTATTAAAGTATTTACTTAAATGTAGAGAGCATTTAAAGTGGTGGATTTGTTTTTGTAAGAGTGAAAATTGGCTTAATATAAAACTACAAGCAGGTGCATGAACCAGAAACTAACAACAGCACCTGTGCAGTGACATGGAATGGATCACTATGGCGGGCAGCGTGGCTTGCTGGCCAGAAGGGGACCTGCTGCTGCTGCGGCTGTAACAGCCCGGCAGGGCGGCAAGCCGGGGAATAGGCGGCAGGCCGGGGAATAGGCGGCGGGAGGAAAGGAAGTGGAGAGGAAAGTAAGTGGGGATAAGGTGACAGGCGGTGCACGTGAGAGGAAGCCCGATAACCTCCTGGTAGGTTCTGGAAGGGGGGCGTGGCCGAGGGCGGGGCGAGGCTGCGCTAGGGGGATAAAAGGGGGACCCCCGTAGGGGACTTGGGGTTGTTGGAGTGGAAGCCTGTGGGAGCTACGTCTTCAGCGTTGTTGGTCAGGCAGCCTGTTGCTGTCCTGAGCACGTGCAGTTATTCCCTGTGCTTGTGAGGGCCTTAATAAACATAGTGCCTCCAATTCTAGTGTCTGTGAGGTGCATCACTACACCTGCATAAACGTGACTAAGAAAACAAGTACCAGGAAAAACAACTATGTGTCCTTAAATAAGCGCTGAGGTGGTGCTTATCTGCACTGATAACCCTGAGCCAGTGGTACAAATTACATATTTGCATTTCAATGGTTAGTCTAGTTATATAAACAGTGGTTCCATACAATGCACTAAATAATACATCTGCAAAATAATAAGGAGACATCTGTTGTAGGGACATAACAGAACACAGCAGAATAAAACTACAGCAGCGATTGAAGAATGGCCCAGAATCGAAACTATCTAATAAAGAGGTGGACAAACGCAGGTGGTTAGAGGGCTTTCGGAAAAAAACTTAACGTGATAACAAGATGTGCCTCGTGAAAAATGCTTTTGATCAGTCGACATCCCTTCATTGGCTTTTCCTGTCGTTTGATTGGATGTCATCTTTACCGTGAGCATAATTATTACGGGCTTTTAACGTAGTTTGTGTTCTGTTTGGTGAGTGTAGTTATCAGATTTGATTTCGATGGAATTGACAAATTCTCGTGAGTATAGTTGTCCTTTTTTCACATTTGCCTTTCATTACATGCAACGCTTTAAAAGATTTCGATATGAAAGGCACTTAATAAAATAATTATTAATACCTACTGATATATGGTTCAGAAACAGTAACTTGTTTTACAAAAGTTGAAAAGTGCACTAAGAAAATGGATAGACGCATACTTAAAGTTAGAGTGAGAGAGAGGAACACATGCATGAGCTAACATTTACAGACTTGATTAAAGCCGTGAAGAGAGTCGGGCTTGGGCAGGACATGTGATGGCGAGAAGGGACGATGGGTGATGGTGAAGGACATTGACAGAATCACAGCCAAGGAATGGAGCGCGTCTGAGAGGTCATCGACCGAGGAGATGGAGCGATGACATCAGCATCTGTGTAGGTGCTCGATGGATGTTTACATTGTAAGGTCACGGGAGATGGCAGCGGCTTGGGGAGGCCTTCATCCGGCAGGGAATTGACCATGGCCGCTGATTTCTTACAAAGTGGTGCTACCATTAGCACGGTGGGCTGCGTACGGTGCGAAAGAAGTTCAACATACATACATTTAATCATCCTCAGAGGGATCATGGACTGAATTGACACCACAAACCGTAATTTTAACTCAGAATTGAGCAAAGTGCTATACTCAGATAGACATGGCTGGGTAATGGCTGAGATATATCGACCAAATCCACAGAAAGGTGAATGCCAAGAGTAGGACCCAGAGACGAGAAACTATTCAGATGGACAATAGGGAAAACAACCTGGACTAAAGAACAGGAAGCATCGCTTCAAAGTGAAAATGTAGAAAAACAATAATTTACGATTGTAAATTGTTAAAACACCATAGCTTAAAATGTAAAACATCGGTAGACAATCTGCTCGTTGTCCAAGCACAAATGTAGACAGCCTCTCTATTGTGTCTGTTAAGAGTATCATGCCGCATTGCAACATGGCAATACCAATACACTGCATTGCCATACATTAAACACAACTCACCTACGACAGCAAACACTAGATTTTAAGCTTGTTCACTATGGATATGTCTGGATGTGTGGAGGATGCAAGCAATGAATATTGGCACTTTAAAGTGACACATGTTGACATTTGCTTTGTGATTAACCTCAACATTCCACATTTTGCACTGACAGTATTCAACAGAGCCTCCCACTGAACAATGCATCTGTGAAGAAATCAATTAACGAGAGAGAACAATATATAATGCAGGGTCTGTAAACTTCGTAGCTTCTTCCTCAAATGCAATAGCTTCTCATTTGAATGCTGCTTACATCACATTTACCACACGCTTGTGCTGGGATGGAGCACTATCTCTGCAGCACAGGTTTTCTCTGGACACTCTTGCTTTTCTTCCTGGGGCACATGATTAATTAAAACTCTGTAATTGCCCAAACATCCCAAGCAAGGCAAACAATCCCACTTAAAAAGAGCTTCGGGACTAGGATGTGATTTTTCTGAGTAAAAACATGCAAGGCCTTAGTCACGTACGTTCAGGCGAGTCTCACGAGTGGCAATCAATGCGTCCCTGGCTCTTGAACACAGCTCCACAAAGCGTCACGACTCTTCTGGAGATCACTGTCAATGAACTCTGACCCTGCTGGCCCAGGAAACCAGAAAGACCGAACTTGTCCAGTGGACCTCACACACCCTCGGGGCCATAACCCCCCGTGAGGTATAATACAGCCACTCCTTGACGACTCGCGTTCCAATCCTCTGCTTCGACGCAGCATTTCCACTTTCATTGAAACTTAATAGCACGACACGAGCTGTTGTGATTTCCTCCAAACATTGGTAAAAGCACAATGCCCTGAACACACCGACATTATGAAGGAGGAACCTCTCTTTCTCTGACCGGAAAGGTGTCAGGCAATTGGAGTGGCGGAAGGAGGCATAAACAAGCAGGATGAAGATGCTAATGAAGATGATGGGATGCCATTAGAATCATCATCATATCATGCTCATGATTCTGATGATGTTATTGTAGTTGATGATGTTGACGTAAAATGATTAAGTGTAGTTGTTGATGATTATGTCAATCGTATATCCCAAAAGCTTCAATGTGTCGAGGCTTTTTTTCTCAGGAGGGTCCCTGAAGTGGGCGATGATTGGACACTTTCACAGGGAGTGCACGGCATGGGGGTGGGGGGGGAGCAGCTCAAGAAATCTCACACATACCAGGGGATACCAGCGAGAGGTCTGCACCGATGGGTCTGAAATCCTTCCACTGCAAGTGAGCGATTGTTTAGGGGGATGATTATTTTTGGGGGGACTACAAAAGCAAAACGACGTTGATATTTTATCACCGTTTATTATACATTTTCTCATTGTTTATTTGGGAATTCGCTATATCGCAAGTGTATTTTCTCACGCATCTCTCTTGCAATTTTCCGGTGACACTTCAGTCCATCAGCGTTAGTGATCGGCGTCACGGTCCACGGTGGTGCAGTTATACATCGCAAAATGTAACTTCTCTTCACACACCTTTGCACTGAAACACAACGGTTGAGTTTGTTAACAGAAACCAAACATTATACTTTAATTATAACAAGACAAAGTGTCGTCACGCTCACATGAACACGGTCCGGTATTAATTTCCACTTCCTGTGATGGAAATGGCAGAGATGATAGAACGGCCAGCACACTTTGCATCCACAAAGCACTGTACAGATGAATCGCATTCATTCACTAGTTTTGAGATGAGACCAACAAAATGGAGACACACAAGAGCATCTAACGTCACTATGAGGTGGTCGCGCAGAATAACTCACACCGCATCAGGGACACCAACAGAGGCCCTAAAAATCGCTGGCTCAGTATCTTGAATATTCACTCATGTTAGCATTCCCTTATTTAGACAAACCCAATCCTTCACAAGCATATGTAACATTTTCTATTTTTAAAACCTTTGCCAAAGATGGGCACGGTAATGTGTGACATTGGCAAACCAAGTGAATGGACGCATTGTTTGACGAGCACTGTGCTCTCTGCATGTGAAGCTGATGGCATTCCAAACGCACGATCTGGCTCGGTGCGTGCCGATCACATGCTGGCAGGATCCTAAGAGGATGATTATGGGTAAAGAGTGGGGGGGGGATTACCGACGGGCGAGTGAGCAGCATCCTCACCTGGAGTAATTGGGAAGGATGAGCGTGTTGGAGCAAAGGGAAGTCTCAGGAAGAACGTCCGATTTATTTGAGCTGTGCAAACCAAGCAGTGGCATTAGTTCACCCGGGCTGTGTTTTGTGACAGGTAAATATCTTTCATTTGTCCAAATGAGTCGTCGGACTCAGTTCGGAAAATAAACAAGATGACAAGCAATGACAATTAATTCAATCACAATGTGGGTGAAATTTTAAATGCTATTATAAAAATAGTAGTATGCCCTTAACTAAATCACTTTCAATGGGCCTGACCCTTGTCAAATCTCAGAAGCTAAGCAGGTTGAGCTTAGTGCTTGCGATGGGCGACCACTGTGCACAAAATAGGGTGTCATCGGACTGCGGAGGACAGTGGAGCAAAATCCATTGTGGTACTGCACTTCTATGCTCCCACATGCAGGCACCCCGCCGCCTTCATCAACACGTATTACCAACGTGGCAAAGTATGGTCAAATAATCCCCGGCAGCCCGCACAGCATGGGAAGCCCTCATCCAGCAGTGGAATGACAAAAGGGTTGTACATGTCCATGCATAAAAATATTATATCAAATGTAAATTATGCATTCTGTATTCTCAGAGCTTATGAGATAAGGTGAGCATTTCAACGCACTGGACTACAACCCAATGAATGTAACTCTCATCACGATTGTTGTCGAAATCTATGAGCGCAAGCTTACCTCGATTGCATCACTTGAATTGTGATTGGGGGGCGACTTCTCCCTGTCACGAATCGTAGGAAGAGTCTACGATCCTCTGCCAGATGCACAAACACAAAGACCCCCCCCGTGTAGACTTAACAGACTGTTGGGGCAAGTGCTGTTCGCGAGCCCCAGTGACGGCTGGCACGGCACACGGGGGGTGGGGAGCCAGTGCAATGGCCTGCCGCTTTTGTGTGTATGTTGAACTTCAATTTCCAAACAAAGCATTTACGTTGCAACCTTCTGAATTAGATTGTTCTAGCATATCCACGGGCATAGATCATAAGCTGGCGCAATGCATGTTGGACTTTAAAACAGCCCAAGGGAAGCCAAAGGTAATTATAAGCAGGAATCCATTACATGTCTCCACATATAATATATATACAAATAAATACACAGTTCATGAGCCTCTTGGCTTTCCAGACCAATAACATGAAGCAGCATTTGTTTAAGTGAGAAAACTCTGGATCAGTTTAGACCTCCTGGGTTCTCATCAGTAGAGTCAAGCCTGTTAAACTTTCGCTGCCGTGTTACCAGGAGCTATTGGCAAGAGCAAGCCATTTAAGTTATCGGATCTCGTTCATGTATGCATGTTGTGTTTATTTTGCGCCGTACGTAGCTAACTGTGCTTATCGGAGGTGCGGGGGGGAAAGACTAACGACACGTAAAAATAGTTCTAAAGAAATTAGTTTTCAACGTAGGCAGAGTGTTCCAGTCGGCCGCAGAAGCGCATCTGTTTATACATTGCACCAGATATTCATTTGAGGCCAAGTCAAACTAGGGGAAGCCCAGGGCTAGGTCAGATTATCGTCACTGGTGTTGGCCGTTAGCAGGAATTGAACTCGGTTTGAGCGTTGGAACGCTTGCAGAGAGTTGCTAACACAAGCCAGATGGTAACTAGGACAGGAGTCCTAGTTACCAGGGTTGGTCTGCCAACCCCGTTCTAAATTCTTCTCCTTAGAAGTTGACCGCCTGCTGCTAGGAAATAGGCTCTCACCATTGCTGAAGTTCGACAGCGCTTCGAAGAGGCACTTCAATCGGGCTTCGCCGTTATCCATAACGGAGGTAACTGCGCACGTACACAACGGGGTGAACACAATACAGGACGAACACCGCAGCAATCCACGTGACGACGATGTGTTTGTAAGTTCTGCACGTCCGCACACGTGCGTGTGCAAAGCACTCGTGCAAACATTATGAAGCGATGTGACAAGGGAAGGTTTGTGTTGGCGGTGAGAAAACTACGTTCTGGAGGTGAGTAAATTGCACCACAATCTCAGTTGCCCATTATGGAGTGTGGAAAGTACGGCAAGCGCAGTAAGTATAGTGAGCGGCACCTGTATAATACATACGTGCAAGTGAATTGTTAGGCTGATTACTTGCAGTTATGCGTGTATATCTGTGCCTCATCATACCTACGTGATCCGTGCAATTCAAAGTCATTGTCCCCATGCTCAAATGAATGTTACGCCGTGCTAATCTACACAGCCTGCCAGAAACAAGTGGTGAAAATTCCACAGTCCGATGGCAGGGGTGGGGCAAAGTGCCCAACAGCCTCGCGGTGGCCGTGAGAATGTGCCGAGGGTGCAAGGAAGTCGTGGGCTCACTTGATCTCTTCAGAACATCCATGGTGATCTCGGCCTCTCCAGACACTATCCGCTCCATCTCTTGCCAAGTCAAGAGGTTGACAGTTTGCTGAGGGACCACGGAAAATATTCCTTTCTTGATGGCCTCGACCTGCCGCAAACACGCACGCAAAAGGTGCCCGGTTAGATACGCAGCCCGTTAGGACCAAGCGCCATTGGTGAAAACCTAACAGAGGAAGTATAAAACACCAGGAGGTGGTGTTACGAGCCTCGCAGATTCCCAGCCACCTTTGGCTCCACAGTGGTGTTGAAAAGCTCATTTTGGGTTGAGTGAGAGCAACACGGAACATGCAAGACAACACGACCGAGTCAGCACAAACAAGACGCAATGAGACGGACAAGAGAAGCGAACAGTGAAAACATTAGATCGAAACCAAATCGTTGCCCAATACTATGACAATATAAATGTAAGGGATGTTGAATTGTCGCACGGCTACTGGTATTTTCCGTGTACTCTGGTTCCCTCCCACATGGTACTGATCCTGGGCCTTTAATCAACCTACGCAGTACAGTACTCCCTCGTTATTCAGCGATCCACAAGGCGTATCTGGAACTCGACACGACTACCGCATCGAAAGTGATGAGACAGAATA
The DNA here is from genome assembly GCF_965212315.1 of Lampetra planeri. Lineage (NCBI taxonomy): Eukaryota > Metazoa > Chordata > Hyperoartia > Petromyzontiformes > Petromyzontidae > Lampetra > Lampetra planeri. Next base: position 13,214,790 of record NC_136125.1, on the reverse strand, counting down.
TGACGCAAGAATGTCACGAGAGATCAAGTAATGAGACAAAGTGTTGAGAGAGAATGTGATCCGAATGTGTTTCTAGGAGTAGTAACGACATTGCAACGATCATCACTGTCATCAGCATTATCGCTAATGCATCTTTTGCTGCTACGCATCATAATTTGAAGAAAGTAAATTAATAAATTGTTATTTAATTTTCGATTTAAAGCTTTCGTGACTGCAGGGATTCATCTTCTTGGTTCTTTCGGTAAAGTCACGTAGAAGGGAAGTTATTTAATATTTTAACGTACATTTTTATCAACTTTATGTTTATTTAAACCAATTTTTATTCGTGTTATAATTTTCATGTATTTAACAGCTTATTTATGTATTTACTTAAGGTAATTCATTACAATCCATTACATTTTAAGAGGCCAATATCATCACCAGTGATGAACAACGGGGAAACGCCGTCCTACAATTCTCTTCGTCTACGGAGTCCGAGTGGAGGTGGCTGGCCGAGTCGGACCGCCGAGGTGGACCGCCGCACCCTCCCGCCGACGTCACCGTCACCTGCTGGCGGCTCTCGCCGAGTCGCGCCTCCTGCACTAGACGGGCGTAGCGCAGGCGGTCCCCGTGGTGGACGCGCAGCCCCGCGCCGTCCGGCACCAGCTCCACGGTGCGGCCGCTGCTCAGCGTCGTCGCGTACGTCAGCTCCTCGCCGAAGAGCTGCGCGAACGCCGCCTCGTCTGCCGCCTCCTCCAGCGAGCGCAGCGACCTCGCCTGGGGGGCGCGCGGCACGCGCCCGTGACACCGTGAGATTGTGCGCGTGCGCGTGCGTCCATGCGTGTACGTAGGTGTCCGTGGGTGTTGTGTGTGGGGAGCGGTAGTGTAGCGTTTAGAGATGCGTGATGAGTGAGTGAGTGGCACAAACTAGGGAAGAGGTGGGCTTATGCGGTACAGGAGGATGTGGAGCTCAGTGGACTTGCCAAAAACTGGTACCAGTGGTGTCAAGATCGGCCTCTGTGGAGGAGGTTTGTGAAGGACGCTATTAGGCAGTTAGAGCCGGTCACCTTCCAACGACAAAGGCAGTAGAGCGACGCTGACAATAATGAAACGGTGAGGTGGGTGACTTAAATACGGAAAGTTGGCGCAGTGATGTGTGTGGGGAGAGGCGGCGTAGTGGTTATCGCACCACACTACGAATCCGGTAGCCAAAGCTCAATTCCCTGTCACGGCTAACATCGGTGATGATTAATGATCTGAACCAGACCTGCACCCCGCCCTAAGAAAAATAGGATTGAGCTCAATGCAGAGTAATACTTGTAATATAATTTCCAAATAATCTTCATGTTTCCCTCCCCTTATACAAATTATGTAGGGGGTGGGAAGAGGTGCGGCAGGTGAATCATTTCCGCACCTCCGATTAACACGGTTGGCGACAAAAGAGGTTCAACATATATACTCGTACAAAGGGGTTGGTCGTTGGCTTTTCTCACCAGGGTCTCATCCACGGATCTGAAATCACTCCAAGTCACGGTCTCCCCGACGAGCTGCTTCCACACCAACGCCGGGAGGCACAGTATCTGCGCACACCGCAACAACAACGAGTACCAGGACACGCACCACCCCTTGTGTCATCCACGACTCGGAGAGGGCCTCCCCAAACCACATCGGCCGTTGAGGTTATTTGACCATACTTCACCACGGTGGTCCGTTCAGATTGGTGAAAGCGAGGGACATAGATGTTCAAGAAGAGCGGCAGTTCTTTCATGAATGTTGCTGCACACCAACCAACTAACATCGTAGCAACAACAAGCCTCGCTTAATCGCTGCACGCTCTCACCTCATGCTGCAGTTCTAAAAGGTGATCAGTCGATCGCAGTACAACAAGTAGGTTCCTAACCTATGTGTAGGGATTTTTCAGCGATATTCCTTTATATGTGGGGCTTCCTTGTGTAGTTTTCCACAATTGTGCTGCATAATCATTTGAGAATAGTCGAAACATTCTTGAGCCTTAGTTGAGATTTTCTGAGATAAATATAACTGCATGATTGTTATTATAATTATAAGATAGACAGCCAAATTGACCAACGTCTCTTTTTAAAGAGAAACCTGAAAGAGTAGGCATGTAACAATGTATCTGTGTTGAAATAATTGCGCACCGTACGTGGCCAACTGTTCTAATCGAGACAACAACAATGCGTCGATTCTTCAATTAAATTTGATTCTCATGCTTAGGATACAGGCATCAAAAACAACGCAAATCGATTTGCAATAAATGCTAATTAAAAGCCAGTTATGTTTTTCTCTCGTGTTACAGTGAGCGCCTCACAAATCTTAGGGTTGGGAGTTAAAATCCTGGCTGGGGGTCGACTCAGCCCCCACTGACCCTCTGGGGGGGTTGAGGACCACTTGGTGGAGAAGTACACCGTGGTTCTTTGGATGGACTCACCCCCACCATAGGAATGTGGAAATTCCAGCAATGGTTCAGCGTTGTAAACATAAAACGAGCATCGCCTCAATTCTCATTTGCGCAGGAAGTCATTTGGCTAATGGGCTGAAGAAATTGTACAAATGAGATCACAACCGCGTGGATAAGTGCTCGTTCTCACGTGCGCAATACAAGTTACCAGGATGTTGGCGCCACGCAAGGCCGCTCCCATTATCTTTCCAATCCACGTGAACATGTACAGGTCATGGCAGTCTGGGTTCGGCACATACACGCACGATTCCTGCCCTCCGGTACTCTGCGGATAGAGACAAGGGAGCATACACAATTGGCGACTACATTAATATTCAATTAGACTACTGATCACACACCATAAAGGGTTCTGCATCAGTATAGTGGAGAACTAATATGAGTGCCCGTATTGATTTTGTCTGGGTCGGGCGGTGGGAGGGGATGTTTAAACGTAGCTTAATAATAAAATAACACAGCCCTTTATTCGTGTGTGCAAACGACGGTAAGTGCTCTGTTCGATTGTGGTTGTTAATTCTGTTGGGATTTCAGGATTTTTTCTATATTTGTGTGCGGTGCAATATCAACTAATAAACAACGACGGTGATTGTATGTGTGTATTTTTTACTCCTTTCACACCGTACGTAGCCAACCGTGCTACTCGGAGGTGCGGGAGGACAACAAACTAAACACAAAAAGCAGTTCTAAAGAAATACGTTTTAAATTGAGATAAAAAAACATAGCTCCAGTGGCTTGCTAATATCGAGTGCGTGGTAAGCAATAAAGGCAGAGCGGTGGAGAGAAAAAGAAACGTGCGCTCACCCGTCCCAGCATGCGCAGGAAGAATGGCACCGGAACGGGGCAGTAGGGGTCACTGGGGCACAGCTCCTCCGCGATGTCCGACAGACACTCGCGCTGCCCGCCACCTACACCCGCAGCGGCGAGGTCACGTGGCGCCATGCAGCCGAGGCAGCAATATGTACGTACATGTGTATGTTGAACTTCTTTCTCGCCGTACGTAGCCCACCGTGCCAATTGGAGGTGTGGGGGAGGGACAAAAAACTAAACACAAAAGTAGTTCTAAAAAAATCAGTTTTGAATCTAGATTTAAAAGTGCATCGCTAATAGATTGTAATGACGGCCAGAGAAACGCATCCGAATGCGCCTGGCGATGCAATGAGCGTCTTGGTTCAAAAAAGCAAGTAGAGGACTCGCCCGCTGGTTTTGCTTGTACGTAGTTGGTCACATTGGCACAAAGTAACGTTGATGGCGATTGAACACGATGAGAACTACGGTGCAGTTCTTCAGGAACTGTTGGTAGTTTTGTAAAATGCACAAAAGGCCGAGTGCTTTTTCTACGTGTTTTTGTGTGTTGTTGGAAACGTAGAAATGGTTTAATTCCCTGCAGTTGCCTGGCGATTTTCAGCGAAGTCATTGCAAACATCTTGCAATGGTGTACACTGGATTCTGTAAATGAAGTAGCTTCATAATTTACAAGAGTGGGCTTGTGTATTCTGGTATCGCCGGGCCATGTTCGCATGTTTAAATAGACTCGCAAACGAATTGTTTATGTTATTAACCTTTCCATTACGCAAATAGGAATAAGGGACAGCTCAGAGATGTGACCGAGATATCCGAATTCAACACGAATTTAATATCGCACAATTGATCAAATGTGACGATTTATTGCATGGAAGAAGTATATTGAACTGTTTTTCAAATGTATAAAAATGTTGTATACCATGTCCATATTTAACGACCACTTCTTTTACACATTTCCCTCGTAAATGTGATCATGAATATCAACGACTTCTCACAAGCACAATTATCAGACAACTGATGGACATTGCTACGGGACATAATCACTCATCGACGTTGTACGTCGCCATTCGCTGGGATCGTTACACATTTAACTGAAGGTGGATTCAGGGGATTGGTTTCAGGGGGCCTCTTCCCACAAGCTTAGCCGGATCAATGCGGCATTCGGTGTGGCCAGGGAGAACTTCAATGGGTGCCGAAGTCACCCACCCACTCACCGGCATCATTCATTCCTTCCAGGGTGAAATCACACGACCACCACTGATTCTCCGAAGATTTCCACCTGTAAGTGAGAGGACGATGATGAACACCCTTAACACCAATTTGTGCATAGATCTCCATCAGTGATCGGCAGGTTATACGAGGCGATCTCCATCATCAATACACAGGTTATATCAGGCGAGAGCCCACAGAGGCCAAACGTTTATTTTCTAAGGGTAACCAGGGACACAAAGCAATTTAGTAAATGCTAGCAAAATAACGGTCAAAACAACATTATTAACATTATGACGTATTAAATAAACATTAAACGACAAACATTCAACAGTTAGCGATACGTAAAGAATAAACATAATCAGAATCTTTATCCTGGAGAAATCCGATGAGCTATGAAGCTTTTTCACAGATGTCCATAAGTTGTGAAGACCCCGGGGCCGGCCCAGGACTACGCTGGCCGGACGATGTCGCCCGGCGGGCCTGGGAACGCCACTACTCAACATGCTGCTGTAGTGTATAGTGTAGTGTGTAGTATAGTGTAGTGTATAGTGTAGTGTATAGTGTAGTGTATAGTGTAGTGTATAGTGTAGTGTATAGTGTAGTGTATAGTAGTATATAGTGTAGTGTATAGTGTAGTAGTGTATAGTGTAGTGTATAGTAGTATATAGTGTAGTGTATAGTGTAGTAGTGTATAGTGTAGTGTATAGTGTAGTATATAGTGTAGTGTATAGTGTAGTATATAGTATAGTGTATAGTGTAGTATATATATGTAGTATATAGTGTAGTATATAGTGTAGTGTATAGTGTAGTATATAGTGTAGTGTATAGTGTAGTATATATATGTAGTATATAGTGTAGTATATAGTGTATAGTGTAGTGTATAGTGTATAGTGTAGTATATAGTGTAGTGTATAGTGTAGTATATAGTGTAGTGTATAGTGTAGTATATAGTGTAGTATATAGTGTAGTATATAGTGTAGTATATAGTGTATAGTGTAGTGTATAGTGTATAGTGTAGTATATAGTGTAGTGTATAGTGTAGTGTATAGTGTAGTGTATAGTGTAGTATATATATGTAGTATATAGTGTAGTAGTGCTGGAGTCTGTCGCCAGGGAAAGGGAGGTGGGGGGGACCGCCACTACTCGACACGCTGCCGCCGCGACCCTCACCCGGACCAGCGGACTGAGAAACAAACGAATGACCGTTTACAGTAAAAACAACTATTACCCTTACATTGAGTATAGTTCAAAAGCAATTACATTCATAATAACCAAGCTACAAATACACATGTTACATGAAGAACCAACTGTAAGTGGTTAAATTTGGGCTTGAGACTGTTATTTATTCCAATATTCGACAATGAGGAGCATCATGCAATAAAAATAACAATTTCCAAATGGAACATTTACTTTGCAAACGTCTTTATTAGATTGTTCTAGCATATCTACGGGAAGCGATCATCAGCTGACGCAATGCAAGTTGTACTTCGACACAGCCGAAAGGAGGCCAAAGGCAATTACAAGCAGGAGTCTATTCTGTCTTCACATATTATATTTAACCAAACAAATAAACAGCTCATTAGCCGTTTGGCTTTCCAGACCAATAACATCAAGCAGCATTTGTTTACGTGAGCAAACTCTGCATCATCAGTAGACAAGCCTGTTAAACAATCACTGATGTGTTACCAGGAGCTATTTACAACAGCACACCATATAAATAATGGGATCGCATTCATGTATGTTGAACTTCTCTTGCACCGTACGTAGCTAACCGTGCTAATCGGAGGCGCGGGGGGGGGGACAAACAAACTAGACGCAAAAATCAGTTTTAAACAAAATAGTTTTCAATCTTGATGATTTAAAAGTGCACAGCTCCAGTGGCTTCCTAATATCGGATGGAAGAGCGTTCCAGATGGACGCAGAAGCGCATCTGAAAGTGTGTGATGTAGTGACCGTCTTTGTTCGATGGCAAGCCAAAAGCCGCCGTGAGGATGACCTGCACGGATAAAAACCGTTCAATACAAACGGCAAGCGGTGATGGGCTTGCTGAAGGGAACTCTTCTACTTTTGGGTAAAGGATAAAGGAGGTAGAAAGATTAAAGTGCTGCTCAGGGACATAAAGAAATGAAAAGGGAAGCACAAGATTCGAGCAGAGAACTTGAGCAAGCTGAGAACTCAATAATAATAATAGTAAGACACCATTACTTTTAGAATTATTGGAATTAGTACTCTTGTTATAAGCACACAAAGTATCACAGGCCAATAAAAAGGCTGTGTGGTCACAAACATGCCTCACCTGTAATCCAGAAACTCCTTCTGCTCATACTCCTGCAGGCCCCGGTACACCTGCACAGACACAACGCGGGGCAGCGTTAGAGCCGGCGCTGCCGGTCCTCCCTCCGAGGGGTTGCGTTCCAGAAGCAGGTCTCAGTCCAAAGCAACATAGACTCCCAAGTCAATCCAGCAATGGGCAGTGCTTGCCTCCATTGGTAGTGGCATCATCAGTATCATTACTACTTCGCACGTTAACCCAGGAAGGCATCGCCGAGTCCCAAGGCTCTTGTTCGGGAGGGTCCTGCCAAGTTTTCGCAGTCAGGGACAATGTGTAATCCCAATTGAGTAAGTTGGAGGTAATGTTTTAGCATTGGTGTGGTGAATACCACATTTAGAAACATGCATTCACATTATTTGGATGCTACTATAAATTCCCACATGTAATGATATACGGCACTTTAATGAGCTATCAAGTGTGCCCAGGTAGTCTCTGAAAAAGCGAATATCTCAGTGGACTTTACCTGGTCAGCTAAAAGTTTAATTTAAATAGGATCAAAGAAAAGGAAAAGGGTTTACACACCCACATAAAAACCCATCCATCTCATACCAGTGCTTATCTGTCCCATGTTCTTTAATACTACAGGGAAGCCCGAGTCTGAAACATATTAAATTCTTCCTAGAAAGTATTAGATTTGTATGCTCGGCCAATTCCTTTTCAAGGAATGTTTTGAATGTGGTAACACTCAACAAAAAACCACGCGTACAGGTCGTGACCCTACTGCTGTACTGCCACCTCCTGAAACCACCCACAACCCAGTGGATGTGGCAGTCCGACAGAACGTACAAAAAACCCGCTTCATCCCTCAATCCCGCCGCTAAAGTGTGGGATCCACAGGGCATCTTCCGCCACAGTCGGTCCCTGCTTCCTGTCACCTGCGCGACCACCGAGTTCCTGTAGTGCGGGTCGGCGTGCGGGTTCTTGCGGTGTCGCAGGGCCGCGGTGCGGTCCACGGTGATGTGCGCCGTCGTGTTGGTCGTCGACAACGGCAAGTTCCGCGTCAGCGCCGAGTCGATGAACATGTCGCGCTCGCTCGAGAGGGCCAGCAGGTTCTTCACGCTCTGCACACACGTTTCATTCCTTCGTATTTTATTGAACCGTCTTGTCTATCGTCGTCATCATCGCAATCATCATCATCATCGGCCATGACATCTCGAATGTCGATGAACTTGTAGGGCTCCCTCGAGAGGGCCAGCACGTGCTTCACGCTCTGTACACACCTTTCATTCCTTCGTATTATATTAAACTGTCTTATCTATCGTCGTAATCATCATCGATCACGATCTATTAAATGCTATCTGAAGGGCTCCCCCACGGCATCGCCATCGCACACGATCCGTCGTCTGGTCCACGCACGCGAGGTCTCAACGCTTCATCTTGCCTACCCCGTCTTGTCTACTGCCTTAACTAAACGGTTATTTCAAAGGTTAAAATCAGTCACCAGCAATTACTGTCATGCGAGTTTTATAGACCAACCGATGTAGGCGATCCGCCCAGTTGAGGATGGCAAAGAGAAAGCGCCGCAATTATTTTTGCCGTGTTACCGGTTGACAAGCCAAATGTAGAGCGTGGAGTTTCAAGGTAAGCAGGGGGGTGATATGGGATGGAGAAAGCTTGGGCTAGGGGGCTGCCCTCGTGCACGGAACTTTATAACACAGAGTGTATTAAGTTTGTAAGATGCCTGAAAGATGAACTTGAGGATTACCTGAAAATCTGAAAAGCTTCCATTGCTATATTCCCAACTTGGAAGCACATATGGCATCACCTCTTCAAAAAGATCCACGAACCTGAGGATGCAAGAGTGGAAAGCAACATCCGAACACAACACAAATGTGTAAGCTTGTTTCGGTATTATTGGCAACGTCTAACTTCTTTGGAATGCAACAGACTCAACAACACCGTTACTAGTCAACTCTAATTAAGGGTAAACAAGTAGTATATATGTGGATGACAGTATTGAGGTATGCATGAATACAAGTATTTATAAGTTTTCTTTACCCCCAGTTTATTTTGATTTTCCCCCATCACATGGCCGAACCAACATCCTTGCTTCACAGCACTGCCACCTCCCATGTTCTGGCCCAGGCCCTCTTGTCTGGCTCTGTGAATCCTGTGGAATGTGTTGGTACTGTGCCCTGCTACCTTGCTGAACTCCAGTGTCTCTGGGCTTCCCCGAGACTCAATGGGACTTGGTAGTGCTCGCTGGGAATTGATGTTTGATCCTGACGCCGGACCCTAATTTCCACTGAGACCCATCGGTTCCGGACTTCTGCAAGTCGGCTACCACTGGAGCCCCCTCTGGGACTCGGCATCACGTTGGTTTTTGGTCGTGCGCTCCGTTGCCCTGCCTCTCTCTCGTGAATCCCAACTCTCATCCTCGCCTCGTCCCCTCTAATGAGATGTTAACTCCCTCGCCTGGTATGCAGGAGGTCGTGAGTTTGATCACGATCCTGACGCATTTATATTTGGAGTTTGCATGTCTCTCTCCCCGTGGTTGCGTGAATTTTTCTCCAGGTCCTCCGGTTTCCTCCCCCGCCCCCTTTTAGAATCAACAAGCATTTAGAGTATTTGATTGCTATAAATTTCCACATAAGCCACTTTGTTGAGCGATTATTTGTGGCCAGGTCGTTGCTGAAAAAGAGCTATATAGCTCAGTGGGCCTTACCTGGTAAAATACTAAATGGTTGAATAGTTTAGTTGAATAGACGTCCCCATGTTTTTGTTTCTTGCTTTACTGGTTTTGTCCCCGGCTTTGTTCAGCCTTCTGAGATGCTGTTGAATTTGGATGCCCAATGACTGGAAACTATCGTAGTTGTTTCTATAATCGGTTGTACGGTTTTTACCGAGTTAAACCCATCACCAATGAGGTGCCTGATGTACAGCGATGGCCGAGTGAGTGACGGTGGTTGTTTGATGGCAGTGGCACCTGTAGATTGCGATCGAGCGCTGGCACAAGAAGTCGGGGCTGAACCGCGCAAGCCGAGGGAACAGCGCCAACCGTGGCGGCTCAAATGCGGACAAGCTCATTGGAGGAAGAGGGATGAATGAGCACTTCATCTGCAAAGTGTTGATCTGGATGTTGTTGAATCCTGAAAAATTGCCACAAAAGAAAAAAATAAATCACCTGTACCTAGTTATACATTGTTGTCTTTTCCCCCAGTTTTAACTTTGCTGCAATGTATGCTCAAAGGAGTTATGTTGACCAGATCCTCCCTAGACTGTGTTCACAATGTCTCTGCTTGCATTGTGGGTTTGTATCAAGCCCTGTGGAGGCCGAAGCTGCCATGTTGAATGTGGCCACGCCGAAGAGGAAAGGTAACGATGCTGAATAACTCACGCGAGCTGCTCTGCAGGTGGATCTTCACGAGGGGGTAGTGCACGCACGCATTCCGCAGCAGGCACACGTCTCTGGCGTCACTGCAGAGGAAGGAGAGGCAAGAGTCGACGAAGGCAACGAGCTGACACATCCACTCACGGCACCGCGACGCCGCCGCCGAGGGACTGCACGCGCCGGTCGCTGTGACACAAACAATCACTAAATATGGCAAACAGTTTAAAAAGCAGCTAAATTCACGATTATAACTTGTTGCAGAAAATAATCGATTGAAATGTACGAAGTTAACTACGCTGCCTTAAGCTAATGAAATATACACATTCGGCGACGTTATGGGCAGTGTGCTCTGCCAAATTGGCGCGACCGCGGCTCACTTGGCTATGGCGACGTGGTTGACCTCCTTGAGGGAGTCCATCGTCTCTCCGCCGAGCACCGTCACCTGTCCCACCCTGTTGTCGTCGTTCGTTAGGTGCTTGAGGAACATCTTCCTGCGCAAACACGCCGTGCAAACACGCCGCAAATTACGCACCTCCGCGACGCGACACAATGGGCTCCCGTCAAACAGGTTCGATGGTTACGTAAGTAATGCAATACACTCAGTGGATAGATGAGAATGAACGTGTCTTTATAAAAAGGTTAACCTTGCTTGATAGAGAGCTTTATAACTCGCGTTGGAGAGAACGTTTCATAAACGTGTGTGTGTTGCGGGGGGGGGGAGATTTGGAGGGTAGACTCAATGAGTACCTGGTGCGGTTTGTAAATATCAGCACCGGGGAGACAGTGGCAGCCGAAGGTGGTGCTGACCATACCTCTCCCCACCCGTGCTGTGTCAGCCTTCATAGGTGCTCCCTAACAGCACTTGCCCAAACAGTTTGTTAAGGCTATATAGGAGTCTTTGTCTTTGCGATGGAGCGGTGGCGCAGCTGTTAGCACGCCGCACTACGAACCCGGCGAACCGAGTTCCTGGATCAATAAGCAACACCGGTGCCTACAAACAAATCACCCCCGGCGAGCCCGATCTCGAGGACACTCGCTTGGGTGACTACCGAAGCTTCCCAGGCGTTGGTGTTGCGCTGCTATGGCAAGGGCTGTGCGCTACCAGTAGACAGCAGTGCAATAATGGGTCATGTTTAATTATTCAGTGCGATTGTTTACCCTTAAATGCATCACCGAGTCTCATGACACATCTTCAGGACGGTCCCACTAAATGTTTTTGGAGTAAGAGGCGACGATTGCTTTGTATATTATTCCAAACGAGTAATTTTCCGGTACGCGCAATGGCCTACTCTTGAGAATGACATCACAGGTTCCTTAACTTCCGCTGTGAAGGAGACGGCCGTGTTTTTATTTTTGTTAACTCACCCACAGCAATTTGATCCAGATTTGGTAGAGTCACTGCATTGAGTGTGCCTGTGGAATGAATCCGTCAGGGGCTCTGCGTGCGCTACCTTCCGCACGCGTTTTATTTCTCTGGGTACTATGGGGTTACTGCTGAAAGCCAAACGCTCATTCCTAGAAATGGTCAAGCATCCCAGTGAAGGACTGTTGTGAAAAGGCGACTTGGAATTCAGTGAGAAATATCTACGTAAATGATCATTAGCACAAGGGGCAGGTGGTATCTGTCCCTGTCCTCGGCTTCAGTAGGGAAACAAAAGCAGCTAGGCATGGTACTGAACCGTTAAGTGCCGTGCCGGCATTCATTGGTACAGCTGTACAGGCGATCTTTATGTATTTGCATGTGCGTACTGGCTGAATCCACCAGGTGGCATGACTGCATTAAAAATAAAGCACAAAAGTTTCCAAAACTCGGTATATCTTCCACAAAACATAGCGTTGATCCTAAGGGAACATTATTTCAGTGCCATGGTTAAACCTTGATGTTAATTTTGCTAATTAATAACTCCCATAGTCGGTGAACAGCCCTGGAGCACACCATCACAGAACCTATTTCTGGATCTATTGATTTGGCAACCTTTTACTGGTAGGAACCACCTGGTTCCACCAGCCCACAGGGGATTATTGTGTCCGTCCGTCGTGCATAGAAAAATGGGAGGGGTGGGGCTGGGTGGAAAGGGGAGGGTGGGGAGGGGCTGGGTGGGGAGGGTGGAGCTGGGTGGGGGGTGGGAGGGGTGAGGCTGGGTGGGGAGGGGAGGGTGGGGAGGGTGGGGCTGGGTGGGGGGTGGGAGGGGTGGGGCTGGGTGGGGAGGCGCTGGTCACCCCGTGGTGCCCTTATAAAACTCAACGTTTAACCTACTCACGCCGGCTTGTGCCCGCCCTCACAGTCGGCCATATTTGCGGAATACACCACGCCGCCGTTGACCCTGGCCATTGACCGAGCAACCCAACGTTCCTACCAGCTCCCTCCGCAGGAATGTGTACTCAACACTACACAATCATCCTTTTTCAAAAATGCTGTATTGAACATTTAACAGTTAAGTATTCGATGATTTTGGAGTGCTTATTCCTGTTATGCTTGTTTTATCCAGGAAAGCATTAGGAAAACATTCCACTGGAATTGGTTACCGGTTCCTGCCTTTCAGAACCGCTAATCGCTCCTGAAACCGGATATCGGTTTACCGGTTGGCATGTGACATGTATTTTTTTTGGGAGCGCATCCCCTTACTGAATGATGGCACCAGGCTTCATATGCAAGCACAACCACGCCTCAGAATTGTCCGTCGCCCAGTACGTAGCCGGGTCATCATCTGTGATGTTCTTAACCGGGTTCTTGCTCTGTGGGGACAATAACAAAGAGGCCTCTGCGTTATTCGTTATCAAAGACTCTGGCATATGGATCAGAGGCAGACGACGGAAAGAAAATGGAACTATACTGCGACAGGAGGAGAAGGAAACCGTGGATTGGAAGAGGCGCAATTTAGGGACATCGAATTTACTGTTAGGACAAGTGGGCCCGTGCAGGGTGCATCGCGAGCAAAGAGGAAATGCCTAAGAGGACGTTGCCTGCAGAGAAGGAGTTATGAAATGAGATTCGATGGAGGAGCGAGACGGACTCTTTAATTACCAGACTCTGTCAGATGTTGATGGCTTGTGGAAGCATTCATCCAGCAGTGGATGGGTCATAGCTGATGATGATGAGTTACAATGGGTAGGGTGATATTTGAAAACTATTTTCGATGTAAACATTGTGCAACTTTGCTTCAATAAAGGGCATAAAACAACTCGGAATAACATCTGTTTAGTCTTTAAAATATCCTGATCTAAAAAAACTGTTTTATGGCACGGTTTGTGACATCATTCATAAACAATCTCATTCAACATTACATTTAACAGAATCAGCCAACATCTCTTAACATGCAATCCTCGATGACTAACGTGTTCCCAGAAATATTTACTCACTGGCTTGTGCGAGGCGTCAATCTTCTTCACGTATAACTTAGCATTGTCGAGATTTTCTGACTCTTTCTTGGAAAAACTGAGCAGAAATTGAGCCAGATCTTCATCGCACTGCAGGTTCCAGCCTTTCGGAGCCAACCTGTTGGAAAACAAAGGCGAGTACACGCAGTGCCAGACACAACACGGGAGAGCGAGAGCGGGTCCACGTGGGGAGGTCTGCTCTTGGATGGACCCTAACTCGCCTTACAAAGACGCACCTGCCGACGTAGAAGGGCCAGAGCAGCAAAGTGAGAAATGGATGAAAATTAAATGCAAGTGGCGGACAGTATTTATGTTACGCTGAGAGACGCACAATGGAAAGGTTGCGATTTCAAATCCTGGATGGGGGTTCACGCAGCCCATCAATCCCAATGGGTTGATAAAGTGAGTACCACTTTGTGGGGAAGTCAACAATGATTGGACATTGGATAAACTTGCCCCTGCCACAGGAATGTGGAATTTCCACCACTGGCTCAGAGCTGTAGGCAGGAGTTGAGCACCGCCTCAATGCTCATTTGAGCTTGAACTCCCTTTGACTTTCACTGTATGCACCCTGAAATCAGCGATGATTACATAGCAATAAAACCAAAATGTTTCATTCGTGTGGTCAAAATAAGTCCAATGAAGTGAAAAAACAAACTCAAAGGGTTTTTGTTGTTGCTGTGTTATTGGTAACGAGGCCGAGGATCATCAACTCGCTCAAATCGAGCACCTGGATTCACCACAGGTGGCTGACAAAATTCACAACCAGAATCCCATTGGGGGTCGGCTTGCTGCTTAGGCACGGGAGGCATTAGCCTCCCTGAACCACCCAGATACTCGTCTCAACCTCTTGGAGAGAATAAAAAAAATAAACCCAAAAAGAATACAATTACTCAAGCGCCAACAACATACAGAGCGTGAAGCGTGGGCTGACTCAGTAACAGACAGAACCCACGGTGACGACAGCCGTGGCTCGATAAGCCGAGCGGCTATGCTTGAGCCGCCACAGGTATTAATTTGTGTTCCTCAGGGGTCTGAAAGAGATATCCCTCACCTCATTTTATCCACAGCGGCACTGTCACAGATGGCTAGGGGAGGTCTGCACCCCTGCTGCAGGCAATAACTGGCATCCACGGCTCGCTTCCAACTAAAGTTAGGGGTGGGGTTGGGTGGGAGTAAATAACACAATTGCCTTACAACGACGCCAAAAGACATCGTAATACGAACTCGGCAGGGTCTGGCAACAACGCACAGTTCAACGTACAACCGAGATAAAGAGTGTTGGACGCTTACGTGAGCCCGCAGCATTCAGGTCAAATCCGTTACGTAAATATCCACGGCTCGATGTGCCTCATCACCGCGGTCGACCGTTCATCGCTTGACGTTGAAGTCGAGGCGTATTTTTACAGAATGGCAAGATGTACGAAAGTGGCAGTGCTTAGGTCATTACATCAGGCAACTCAATCGCGGGTGGCATTCAGTCTTTAAAAGTAATCATCAACAAATATCGATCAGCAATACGCTGTAGTGTGTGCCGCATGGGCAGGTTGTTTAAGTAGTATAAGGTCGGACAATCTCCCGGACATACAAAAATATGCCACCAATATCAACGTGTTTGAATACTCAATTAAAACGCACTCGCACACCATTTACAACTGTTACAGCTGGATCACGTGCCATGCGAGTCGGTTATGTATTTATAAACGCGTCTGACTGGGTGCAATGTTCATTGTTTATAAACGGCACACTGTATATCTATCGATTGAAAACGTTTGCATGCGCGCCGTCGCGTGCTCGCTATGTACGCGTCAATCGACATCCTAGACAGTCCCACGCAAAAAGAGATCCTCCAACTCAAGCGGGTTTTCCCGGTGTGAAACATTTTAAGAAAAACTAAATGAATGATACACTGAGCTGATGGTCTCACCTGCTCTGCTCGTTGTCCTTGCCGTCATTGCTCTTGCCGTGTGGAACTGGGACGAATGCCATCCTATGATCCTCAGGACGATAGAGGAGAACCCAGCCCTCCTCCATGTCACTCGGACAGCCGAGTTTTCCGAGCTCCGGCTGCAAACAAAACACGGCCGTGACGAAGAGGGAACGCACATCGAGCGTTGAGGGAACAGCGGCAACAGGCGATTGAATGTTGAACACTGTGAAAGTAATTTCGCCATCGCTAACAGAGGAGATTGATGAAAACAAATTATAGGTCGACTGAGATTGGTCTTCGTTTCTAAAATTCTCCAAGTATTATTTCAGTGGGGTATCTGTATATCAATCACCCTGTATAATGGACGTGAAAAGACCATACAGCAATTTTAAATATCAAGCAGTCCATACAGAGCTCATTTTGAAAATTATTAATTCAAATAGAAACTGTCAACTCCAAGACAAACATCCCCATTGAGATGACCATCACAGTTCCACAAACCCCTCAACAATGCACCCTGCTGACCCTCCTCTTGTATCTGCTGCATTTGACATTGTTCTCTATGCATAGCGAATAACGTACCTCCAGTTGTGCTGTCACAAGCCGCCTAAACCTTGCTTTGGAATAATTTCCAAGAAAATTACTCTGTACATTTTACCAAAGATATTTTCACCATTCAACGGTTGTTTTGTTACTCGCGTGTAGCCTTCATGAACTTTGGCAAGTAGGAACATAAAATAACAAAATAAAATAAAAACATCACGCTCTGAGGCCGTGGACGCAAGTTTCACAGCTGGGTTAAGGGCCACGTGTTTCAGGAAAACATAAACCGATTGTCAAAACACAGACAGCCCTCGAGGCACACCGCTCATTCTAGGATAACATCGGTGTCAGAATAATTTTTAAGAGTTATCCTTTGGTCACGGTATAAAAAAAGGGAAACTAATCAAATAGCATGCTCTGAAGATGGTTGCCCGTCACATGTCTTGTTTACGTGCGAACGTCTACATGTTTTTACAAAAATGTTGCATGCGTGATCCAATCTTAAAACAGAGGCACATGCGCTGAAACGTACGTGACTTTTTTTAATGAAAGTTTTTCTAACTCAGGAAATCCTCAACTGAACACACGGATTCTTTGTCAGTAGGGGCCTGTCAGAAGATCTGCGTGGCCAATTCCCTTGCAAATATTTATGCACGAGGTTTTTTGCGTATGCACATGTGGGTTTTCTCTGGATACACCACTTTTCCTCCTACGTGCAAAAAATATTTATTTAGGAATTGATAAAATAATCCCTGGAATCTCCTTCAAGAAATTTGAGACCAAGCGAGGCATTCATTTAAAAAGGATGGCAGGATATCACTCTGGTGAAAATGTTGGCACACTGGACAATCCAGAGTACTCCGGTCAGAATCGATCTCTCAGCATGGCAGTTGAAAGAGTGGGCACGTTTTTTAAAATCCCTCCACCTATATAGACCAAGCAGTGTAAATGGGTACACCGCAGTCATTGAACCTTTTCCCGTTCCGAGACGTCTGCAAGTTGCAGTGTGGGGTCCCGTTCACCGCCGAATCTTGGAACGCCCAAGCGGCTCAGCTTTAATTTTATTTAGAGAGGCGTAGCGCTGGTGTTTTTAGATCCATTGTACTCACCCCAAAAAACCATAGCCACACAACCGCACTCGGTGATAGCTGGCGCCAAACTGTGATGACGTACACATGTACATCATGGGAATCGGAAAGGGTTAAGAAGGTGGTCTGTGGTTGGGTAAAGTGTGGGTCCTCCCAACTCTTCGAAGTCGTCTGGCCAGAGTGGAAGAGAACAAAGCACCTTCTGGAGGAACTCTCTTTAGTGGAGGCCCTTCTGAGAGGTGTGGCGTGCGCCAGCCACTGCAGGGCTGCACGTTCACATATTCAAACTATCTTGATCATTACTACTTTCAGAAATGCTCATGCTGGCCCAGGGTAGCCAATGAAAATGAGCACCAGCCTACTGCTTGCGGAAACATTGAGCCACCGGTTTAAAAAAACTATTTGCCCAATTATATTCCCATTGTGCATGACAAGTAAGCGGCACATCACTTCACGTCAGAGAAAAGTCTCTGGGGAGGAGGATGAAAGTAAAATGGTCTTTCAAGACCTCTCATCCACACTAATCAGCAGCGCTCCTCACATGGCAACCAAACCAAAATGAAGTACTCCCCAGGGCTGAATGTACGCAGCGAATTAAACTCGAAATGTCACATTCTTTGGTGCATTCATTGCTCATCAGTTTGCTACACTTCAGAACTCAGTTTAATTACTTGGGTGTATCCCCGGATCTAAAACCACCCATGACCTCAGTGGTGCTGCTGCAGTGCTCAGACACGGTATTCGCATTCCAAGTCAGCTAGCCATCTCGAAACACCAACTCGTATTTAATGCTTTTCAATTCATGTTAAAAGTGTAGCATTAACTTATATCCATCGGTCCGTCTGTCCGTGTGGAACATGGGTGGGGTCACGCTGACTCTTGTGCGCATGAGTCAAAATAAATTGAACTTTACAAAAAAATGGTGTTGCTATTAGGGACTTCACCTGCAGAAAATGTCCCAAATTGATCAAAAGGTTGCTCAAAACTGAGACACTCAAGGGCGTAAATGTCCAAAGATGCAAATGAGTCTTATCGTATTTATAGAGCGTCTTCAGCAAGGCGTTAAACAATTAACTGTTTTTACAGCACAAGTGCGATGAGATGAGTTGATGAGGATGGTATTTCATGAATATTTCATGAAGTTAATGAGGATGGTATTTCATGAATATGATGATGATGATGATGTGTGAAATAAACGATCGCAGCAACCTTTCGGCTCCCATGCCTCCGATTAAATACGTACAAAGCCTAGCGCACGTCGGAAAGCGTCTCAAGAATCCACGTACGTCCTCGTTTTAAACTCTCACCTGCAACACCTTGGCCCACGCGCCCGTCCCATCACAGTACTGCTCGCCGCTCGCTCTCACCAAAGCCCCCTCGCTCATTGCCAGTGGGACCACCATGCGAGGTGGAGGTGTTGCCGGGGCCTGAGAGCCCGGCCCAGGACGGTCCCACACGCCGTCTCCAGGCAACGGGGAGCTGCGTTGAGGTCCCTCGGAGTCGGGAGGGCCTGCGGGGTCGCCCTGACGCACACTCATGTAGACCACCTCCCTCGGTACGTAGCAGAGCGCTTCTGGCAGCGGCAGGCCATCTCTGAAGCACCGGACGCTCTCCAGGATACACCGGATCCTGGCCAGCCTCACACGGACCCTGCCCGACAGCATTTCTGCAGAAGCCACGGGCCGGTGGGAGTGGCAATTACCAACAAACGCAGCAGCAGCACCAAGGGACACAGAGAAGCAACGCGACACAGAGACGCTTAAAGCCCAACGCCAAGTTCACGAGGTGTGTGAACTATCTACCCAACTAGCACGTAGGAGTTGGCAGCCGCTACGACTTCATGGACTTTAGTCTAACCTCCTCGATCTTGTCCTTAAGTTCCTTGAGCTGAGACAATGATCCATACATGATTTTAGAAACAATAACTGCTGCGTTTAACGCTTGCACCAATGACCGTTTAATTTGTTTGGCGATTCATATTCTTGGTTCTTTCAGTAAAGTCACGTAGAAGGGAAACAATTAAATAATAAAAATATAAAACAATAAAATTCTCAAGACGTTTCGACTGCAACACAAGCAATCATCATCAGGTGTGAAAAACACAGCAAGAACATTTATTTGGCGATGTTGGGTGGGTGGTGACGGGGCTTCAAAGTAAACATGGGACGCTGGGCCAACGTTGGTCCAATGGTTCCAACCACATGCCAACGTTGACTCAACGTTGCATCTGGCTTACGACACAAGATTTGACCAAACCCAAGAATGACGTGGCCAAACCCAAGAATAAATTGTGAATCACGTACCAAACTTTTAGTCAAACGCTCAGGCCGAAATATGGAGGTAATGTTGATTGTCATTTGCTGCCCTGTGCCAGTAGTGGAAAATCCACATTGCCATGGCAGGGGCCACATGCAGTTCGTAATGAACCACTGCTAATCATAGCCTCTAAAGTACAACAAATCCATGCAAAAGAATCATGGAATGTCATCGCAATGCGGTGTCTCCTGCTAACGAATCCAGAAACTCAGCGAGGATTCCCAACACAATCCAGGCTGTCCTCTGGTAGGGGTATCCTCGACTCCGTCACAGTAATGCGGAATTTCCACCGCTGGCTCAAGGGGGCCCAAGGGAGAGATTATGTACAGACCCCATCGCACTCGCTGCAGCACAAGTCTTTAATGTATAAACATTACAATACGTGTCGACCTACTTGTTGAGACTCGATGACGTCACCGCCACGGCAAAGACAAAATTCGGTGTATCTTGTCAATGCTGTCGCGATGTACGAACAACCACCATGGGTAGTCTGCCGGCCGGTGGGAGCGCGCTAATGTTGCTTGCGAGATCCAAGCGCCTTCTCCGCTTCCTGCTCGGCCCGAGAGGCGGCAGCGGGCCCTCCCACCGATGCGTCGTCACCACCGCCCATCTCAATCGTCAGGGACATCATCACTCGCTCGCTCGCTCACTCATCCCCCTGCACCTCGCATCCCGTCTGGAACGTTCGGCCCGCGCAGAGTGGCCAGGCGCGACCACGGCAGGCACTGCTCGGCCTCAGCACCACGGCACGGGTCACGCACTGCGATGAGGATTCAACCGCGTTGCGTATTCCCACGACTTTGGTTCTTACCCCTCTTGCTGCAGTGGGACGGTCCTGGGCGGACGTCAGCGCTGACGTTGGTTTTTTAAATCCCAGTTCGCAAAGGCGACGCGGAGTTGGGTGAGATTATTTATATAAATGTGTTGCGTGTGTTGTGTCGGTTCTGGCCCACTGGCGACCCCAGTGGCCGAGTGGCGGGATTGCGTCTTGGTTGAAACGCTCTGCTGGTTGCTGAGATCATTGATTTTGGCGTGATGCCTCGTGATGTGTAATGTTGGTGATGTCGACATGTCATGGATCCAGAGACAACGACTCACCTCTCACCTGACCTTTGCACCCGACCGATGATTCTATCGTTTGTCCAAATTCCAGCTCAACACGTGAGCTCACAATAATGCCTCCATGTGTTTGTTTCTGCGTTAAAATAAAATGTGTGTTACACATCCCAATAGCCACACGGCCTTCTGGGAGTACATAATGACGGTTAGAGAAATGGTTCAACACAAGCAAAACTCCGGACTGGTTTCAACATTAAGTCTCATCAGCAAGGCGTGCTTGCCGAATGCAGTGCCGCTAGCCACTTCGGGTTGTTGTCTGTGTGACGAGGTTTGAGTGAAGCTTATAGAAGAAGGTACTTTCCCGACTGTCTGTGACGGGTGAGCTTATCTCGTAATGCTGTGGAGTACTCGGGGAAGAGAGGATCCAGTTAAAACGAGCCAGCGTAGAGATGACGGACCCCTATTTGAGAAAGATGTCAGAGACAAGCCCGATGTTGGGCCTGGCAGCAATTAGCTTCCTAATCGCAGCATGTGCAAATGCTGCGTTGAATCCCTTGCAGGACCTCTTTGTGAATGGTATTTACAGACCGCGCTTGGACATTAATTGTTGCCAGGTCTCCAGTTGTGAGCACTGGACCACAGCAAGAGTGAGATTATTACCGCGTGGCGTGTCCGACTCGTGAAAAGGGCACTCGTTTGTTTTCATGGGAGAGCAAAGCACCCATTATGACTCGAATTCAGAGTCCAAGGTTGGATGCGTCTCGATTCAAATCACGTAGATCCTACTTGGTTGATCTTGCTCATTGGGAGAATGGTGCAAGGATGCAGTATGCGGAACCAAAGTGTATGTTAGTGCTGTTTAAAACATTTCTAGACGCACCAATATTTGTTGAGATCATATCAAGTATAATAAAATCTGTAAATTCTGAGAGATAAAAAAAAATCATTGGAAAAATAATGCAGGCTGGAAAACCATGCTTCAAATAACACAGAAATGTGTCTCCATTGTAACACAAGCATTGTGTGCGTGTGTTCCAATCGTCAGCATTTAATGACGAAGTGCATGGTGGTTCTGTGCTGCCACGGCGGCCCCCTGGCCCCCAACCTGAGCACACACGTCGTGTCCCACCAGCGGGGGATTGCCCGGCACAAGGGGTTTTATTCAGAAGGGTCCCTAGAGGGAAAGTCCCACGGTCTCCCGGTGCCAGGAGATTGGCCGACTCTCGTAGGACAAGTCACATTACGGGGCCCTAAATTGGCTTAAAATTGTGCCACACCCATTTTTGAAACCTTTATAAACGATTGCCTTAGGTGACCATCTATATTCCTCTTTACTCCTGAAGACGGTCGCTTGTGTTGTGATCGAAACGTCGTGGGTTTTTATCTTTATTATTATTTTTATTTTATATTACTGAAAGAATCAAGAATACGTTTACATTATAGACTTCCAGTACGCTCACTCAGTTTAATAACCATTGCTACAGCCTACATTATAGACTGTCAGTACACTCACTCAGTTTAATAACCATTGCTACAGTCTACATTATAGACTGCCAGTACACTCACCGAGGTTAAGAACCAGGCTACAGTCTACATTGTAGACTACATTAATGTTTTTGGGTTTTTATTCTTTTTATTTGTATCGTTTTTATTCACTTTATTATTATTTTTCTATTTACGTGACTTTACCGAAATAACCAAAGAATATGAATTCCTGCAGTCATCAAAGTTTTAAGTCAAAATAAAACCTGTTCACAGTTCATCACGGCATCACTGCTACCATCAGTTGGTCACATTTTCTCACATGTATTATGATGGTGCCCTAAGACAAGACAACGACAAGACACTCCCCTTCAGAAAATGATGATTGTTTTTGCATGTGCACAATGGCTGTGTGGTTTTTACACATTTCTGAGTGCTATTTTAAACTGATGAGATCGTACATTTGGCTATATTTGAGTGGGTCTCGAGATGCAGCTAAACATTAATGGCTGCATCAGAGGTACAAAGTACAGTACTTAGTGCCATCACTTAGCAGTCCGTTAGCTGTTCTCTTGATTTAATGTCTACACACCACCCATTTTGGAAGGTCCAGGAAATCAATTGATGTGAACGTAATCAGACTTGGAATATGCGGACTTGCAAATCAGACATTTATCGTGGCCGTATTGTACACAACTTGCAATTTATAATAATTGGAATAACTCTTGAGTAATGTTCTGTGCTTGCAGTAATTCAGATCTTCTATTGAATCACCCATGCGTTTAAATATCACTACAATATATGGTATTCCATGATGGTAACATTTGTATCAGTTATCACACAAATAATATATTTTTCCTCTTACGATGCGTGTGGGTTTTCTGGAGATATTAGTTTTTCTCCACGTATAAAATATTAAAGAAGTTAACAAATAATCAAAGTAGGACCATCTGTAAAAAAAAAAACTTGTAACTTTCGCAAGGCTTTACACTGGTAGATCTTAAATTGTCGTTACTACCAAATTGGCTTTAACATGACGTGCAATGTGAAGAGTCAGCGCTTCATTAGCGGTCACTAAAACGCCATTGATACAGTGCTCTTGAATGTGTCATGTGTATGTATGTTGAACTTCTTTCGCGCCATACTTAGCCAGCCAACCGCGCTCATGGCCTCCAGACAATAGGTCTGCTTGGTTTCAATAGGGCAGGACCCTTTGCAAGCATCACACGCAATCAGTGAAAAGAATAAGCTTTACTTATACACATGTACAATTAACAATGAAAGTTGTGCTACTGTAAAAATACTGCCATTTTATGTCTTAATCCAAGTTTAAGTGCAATCATTCCGCATGTAAAATATATTACGCAATGGATACATATGGTGACAATATAATCGAGGAAATATTCAACACAGCACAGTATATAAAACTACCCTATATCATACACATCATATTACAAGATAAACAAGTGGATAATGCATTTGAAGTCGTATTACATTCCTTTAAGGTATAAAAAAATACTTGCATAAATCTTACCGAATAACAAGAGCATGTTACGTCTTAGAAGCTGTATGTCAGGGCATATTTTTATTATTATTATTATAAAATTCATGCTATTTTAGTTTGTAAAACTCCTGACGTTTGTGAATAACGTATTGTATATCTGAGTGGAAATGCAAAATCAATGCAATGTGATGTATTGATGCTTTTATGCTACATCACCTATTTATGTGTGAAGAAGAAAACAAAGATGGGAAGCCTTTGTGCGTGGTGCAAGCTGTATCTGTCTTGACGAGGGAACACCACATTGCCCATTAAATCGCAATTTCACACCATACGATGATTCCACAATTCCATGTTTATGAATCAACACATTAGCTCATTCACATGACCATTTGCCACATGTTTATGACCCAAAAGACTGGATAACAAGAGACACTATATCTAGCAGGTGGTAAGAGTTCAGAGGACATGAATTGAGGTCTACTCTGTGACAGCTACCTCACGCACAGGTCCAATTGGAAGCTGCAGTGGAATGTGGGGCCATGGTTCACTCTTCTAAGAAAGTATTATTTTTGCCTTTGCTATGGGTGACGGTTAACACTGGACTTTCGGCATGCGTTAAGTAAATGCCATGTGCTTTGCGACAAGGAAACTGTGGTCACATCACCACAGTGGAGCTTTATTGAATGTTTGGGTAACCCGGTGTGTCACGTGGTGTGTGACAATTGCTCTTGGCGTGTCCCCATCTACTCCACCCGACTCCTGATAGGCTGCTGCTTCTGCACCTTCTTCTAAATTCAACCCAGCTACGAGAGCAGCATGTTAACTTTACGTCACTCCAGCGAGACTTAGGTGGCCGTTGCGTTCTGTACGTTAAGTGATCCAGTGTGAACCCACCATTACTGCTTATTATTCATGTCTATCAACCGACTTAACACCAGAGCAGCAGAGTCCTAAAGGACAAAAATACTATGGCTTTAGACCCATAAAGATGCATTAAAGTACACAATACCTTGTGCTAAGTCTGCCAAATAAACATGAGGTGGAAGCAATGCCCATACACCAGCGGTGCCTATTGTTTTTAATACCTATTTGACATAAGGCAAAGCGTTATAATGGGCAAGAGGTGGACGAAAAGCACGAGCAAGTGGCACTGTGGAGTTTAAGATGACGGCGATGTTGTCCGCGTGGGCACGCGGCACTACAGCTTGGTCGGAGATGGCGGCTGGAAGGAGCTGCGGATCCTCGCCACCTTTGCCGCACACCGCAGTCCGAACACTCGCCTGTACCAGTCGGGGGAACGGCCCCTGCCAGACGCACAACAACACATGGCGGTGATGCTCCAGGTTGGGGTAATACTGATTTGTGTTTGATATACAGTAATGCCTTATATGCTGGGACATCTCAGAGGGCTTTACATCTCACCTCATACAATTTAAAGGGGATCCACTGTGGCCGCAAGGTGACATAGCACCCGGCTGGCAAACGGCAACAGTCTGCCAGCAGTTGGGCAGTGATTGCCACGTGTCATCCCAGTTACATCGTTTGCGGGTCATTTTCGACTTGGCAAATGCGGACCATGACGTTGGTGCGCAATGGCCTCTACTTGCAAATGACGCACGGGATCTTTGAAGTCCAATCTGAAGCTGACTGTGTGTGTTTTTACGATCAATTCATCCGCAGTATTAACTGGGGCGGCAGTTGGATTCAAACCACGAACCACTGCAACAGGCGACGAACGCGCTACCACTCAGCCAGGGTGCAGGACTGATGCGTTGTTATTATGATTGCACGGGTCTCTGCAAAAGATGGAACTTTTATTGTGAAGGACAGTTCAGCGAACGCAAGGCACTATGATGGGCGCTGTGGTGTGTAGGGGTCCATTAGAGCCGGGTTATATAGAGTCCAAGGCTCATAAATTAACTTGTTAAAAGAGACAGAGCACTAAGCACGTGGAACAGAGACCATTACGGGAGTGGCAGCTATACTCCGCTACACGTACAAATAGTATTTACACAGCGTCGTATGCAACCACATCTCAATGTCGTACAAATAGTGGAAACGTCCATATCGAGCGCTTTAAGAGGATTGTGTTTTTTTAACATATGCTAGAGAGGGAACTGAAACAGCATTGTGAATATGAAATAAACATGTTCGCCAATAATTTAGAAAGATTTCAGAAATTGAGTGCTTGAGAGATCCATATAAACAAAACTCTTGTGGACTTTAAAGATAACTTGCACATTCATGGCAAGAGAAAAAGACGAGATTCAATATACAGCAGATGAACACAACTGCAAGATGCACATTAAAAAAGCAAGATTATGATACTTATGATTTTTTAAATGTTTAAAGTGATTTAAATGTGGAATAAACACTTTAATTAACCTAAGAGACGCTTAGATGTTTATGCAGTAAATTGGGTAGAGTAATTTGGCAAACATGTTCAAAAGTAGTTTAAAGTTAATTACATTGCTTCCAATTAGTCTCCAATTACATAGTGCACTGTGGTTACACTGGAATAAACAAACTATTTATACCCGCAGCTTGTAACCACGGGGTGTCTTTAAAATGCACCCAACGATTGGAATGGGCCAATACGCCACCATAAAAACGCACACGCTTAGAGGAGCGTAAAGGTACAGCGCGCCATGCACATGGATCAGAGACCAAACGTGATTTCAAGAAAGAGCGCTTGCCAATAGTTAAGTGCCATGAATAGGGACACGCGAATCCTCACTCGGACTGTACTCCTCCTGTTCCGTGTCCTCTCGTTGCCTCCCCAGTACCTCCACTCCACTTCCCCCACAAGTCAACCACGATGACATCACCGCCGTTATCTTCATCATAACAAAATATTCTCGCATCCTTTATACCCCTCCAACTGCTTTTATCCCTGCCAGCACCCCCACCCTCGCACCCTTCGTAAATGCCTCCATCTCCTCTGGTAGCTCTCAACACCCCTATCGTGAAAGCATCCATACTGGGACCCCATCATTGCGACATGTTTCCACCATGTTGCCAACCTCCCTACCCTTGGGCAAAGTCTAGAACAGGTTATCTTTCACATCACCCGTGGACTTCAGGACACTTTTCAATATGGTTTCTGCCAAGACCATTTGACAGTGACTGCCTCCTTGTAAGGCAGTCGCCCTTGTGCTAAGGGTTTATTAATCATAAACAACTTGCGATCTGCTTTACAGGGGATGTTAAAGATCCCATGATGTGTTTTTGATCAGGAGTAGGTCTTGTGCGCAGACGTTATGGTCCGAATTTGATCAATTACTCACAAATTACTCAATTGTAAAACACCACTTGGCGGCATTGCCTCCCGCTGATGGAGATTCCCATTCGCGGGGCCCGTTGCTGTGCGCACTCCGTGGCGCACGGCGAGGGCCGCCACTGGGGTCGGTGTGGCCAGACAGCAGCAGGGCACCGCGACGTGCCGCAAGGAGCCTCGCGGTTGCCGAGGCGTTTGACCAAACCGCCCCACGTGCGCGAATCCAGATCTCGGACAAACCTACGTGCGGATCCACCGACCCTCCTTGCCTCCAGAGCGCTGGACCAACGGGCCGACGCTTACCTGACGTCCGTCCTGCAGACGTGGGTGAGCTTCGAGCGCCCGGCGCCGCAGGGCTCGACCAGGTAGCGCGAGTCGAGCACCAGGGCGCGCACCGTGTCGGCGGCGCTGTCGAGCGCGTGCTGCACGGACACGGCTGTGAGAGCACAGCAGCCCTTGGGAAGATCTGTCCGCCACGTCCTGCAGAGGAAACGTTGGCAGATAATTGTTGCCCCACGATGTGCAGTATATATATACAGTATATATGTAAAATATATATATATTTTAAAAATACGGTCAACGATTATCACAAACGACGTTTATAAAATAATAGCGGGGTGGCAGCCAAGGCATGGAATGCGTTCGAGAATATGTCCAAAGTGGAGATGGAGCAATGGCACCAGTTCATGTGTAGATGCTGCTGGATGTGAAAGCTGCATTGCAAGCGTGTGAGATGGTGGTGGCTTGAGGAGGCCTTCGTAAAGCGGTGGATTGATCATGGCGACTGATGATGATGACCATTATATTTTGTCCCTTCTCATTTTTCATTGCTATCAGTGTCGTGCCGTGAGATGAAGTGTCTAGGTGGAACTCTCCCAAAGAAATACATCACTGCGTGTGATAGAATTGCCTGCAGAAGATGATATTATCGAACCACTTCCGAAAAGCCTTCAATTCATGCCGCATATTCTCATGTATCCTACTGCAGAGATATTCATCAACATTTTATTTCATGAATACTTAAGGAGTAGTATATATTTTGTGTCAACCGAAGTAATGTGCAGTTGTTGTTGATTTGACCAGGGCCACCAACTCGCTACACTTGGTTTAATCACAGGTGGGGCGAAACCCAAAATACAATCCCGAATTCCGGCAGTGCCAGCTCCATTCTACTGAATGCACTGGCCTCCCCGAGCTGGTAAGTACCTGAGCAGCACGTAGTCACGCTTGGAAAACAGGGGCGTAGAATCCTGGACGATCTGGTAAATTTCTGTCTGGTCGTCCAGCGATTCCAGGATGCTCTCCCCCAGGAGATCGGGGTCCCAAAGGTTCCGTTCCCGGAGGACTCGATGCAGGACCTCACAGGCCGGAGCTCCGACCTCTACGCACGCCTTCCACGGCCTGAGCGGACTCCCGTCCTCGATCTGATGGCAAAGCATCACATCCGTTCAAAACGAGACTGGCATTTGTTGTTGTTGTCAAGTACCTCAGTTGTACTGTCGGTGTCGTGAGAATCAATTGGGAATCTCACCGAACAGCGCAAAAGCCTTCGTGCCGGAGTACGATAACGGCATGCGGCAGCAGAGATCACAGAGCTACCGCTCAGATTCCTTCAAGTAACCTCTGATCCACTCAGTAGAGGGCAGCACTTTCTCACTCGCTCTGCATGTGATCCATCTCCATCGCATGCAAGTCAAACCGATCTTTTAATCTCAGAGCTGCAATTTATCATTATTACCGTCAAGTTCTCTGTAAAACTGCGACATCTCTTCACACCAGCCCAATTTCGACATATTATACAAACGGTAAAGGTGCAGCCTTGCAATTACTTGGTCATGCCACTGCTGTCAAAAGGGCCTTCACTCGAAAGAGATATAGAGAGCCCCTCTCAGAGGTATGTTGGCCTCCTCATCCATCTAAGCGGTGCGAGTACCAGGAGTTCGAACCGGCAACCCCTGGATGGCAAAAGCAAAGAATCTTAATGTATGAAAAATGAGAATAGGCTTTACCCTTTCCTTAATGCTTAAATCGATTACCTTCTTGTAGGCGAGCTCAGCCAGATCGCAGTCAGGGACGGCTGTCCACCCGCGGAACTTATCGCGAGCCTCTCTCAGAAGCTCCAGCACGCGTCCATCCAGGAGATCACTCAGGCCCGGGCGTCCGCCCTCGGCCAGCCGCAGCTCGGAGGTGCCGGGAGCCGCCCAGCCCTCATCCGCATTCATCGCGCCGCACCTCCACAGCATCTCCACGGGCACCTGGAACATCGGCAACGACGGTTTGGGGGATTCGGCGAGCGTGCGGCGATTTCAACGATTATTTCAGCGATACTATTTCAGCGACAGAAGTGCACGGGCAATGAAGAAAGCTCCGTGTATTCGCCAACAACACGGTGGCTGTGAAAGTGGCGATTGACATGATTGATATTGCACAACGTCAAGCCAAATGTCACACTGCCTCATACCTCGGTTTATATGTTTTACTGCAGCACTTTGCTGCCGGTTAATTCACCGACAGGAATAACCAGCTGTAGAATCAGTTTAAACAAAATGAATACATACATGAAGAGAATAGAAGCTGTCACCTGGAAGAGATTGTTGTACTTGCTGATCATGTGTGCCAACGCTTGAGAGGCTGCCAGGTTCTCACTCAGCTCCTTCAGGTCGGGCTTGCCCAGGCTTGGCTTCCTCTGCAAGGATCTGCAGTGCGGTAAAGCCGGGTCCACACCTGAGCCATCAGCTGCAAAACTCGACCTCAAAATCGTGCTCTGGTCATCGCCTGCGAATGCTTTGTCCACATCCGAGCGACGAGTTGCGCAACAAGGAAATGAAACGGCGTGTTCAGGATTGTCACATCAATCTACGTAGTTCACACATTTGCGTGTGATTATGCACGTCACTACGAGTAGCTGAACATGGCTTGAAAGCAGAGTCTGTCCAATTGTTTGCACCTGGTTGCAGAGGCGTTCACACAGAAGCAATTCAGATGTCTGCAACCAAGCCGTGCAACTGGGGGCTCAAGGGTGGATCCGGTTTAACAACTGCTCAGTGTTCAATCAGAATATTAATGGTGCGATACAAAATATTACGGTGCGATACAAAATATTAAACTGCTTTTAATTCGCAGGTATACTCCCAAGCTGTGTGTCCCGGGATGTTCGATATCATTTTGGAGCTTCATTAATTACTTTTACGAGTGCTGAGAGTTTGCTTGTTTCAACAACAAGTGCTGCTTAATAATATTGGAAAGCCAATAGGCTGATGGACCAAACATGATTGGTATTAATATGTAAAAACACATACACACTTTGTAACAAGTATACTTTTCCATGTTCACTACTGTGGTGTCATCGTAGCACTTTTGAAAGTAACATTCAAGTGAATTGTCCGCTTACTACGGAGGGTTTGATGTGTTGTCGCTCTGCCTGGCACACGGACAAAGTAAGCATCTACACAATAAGAGCTATTCTAATTATTTGAGTAGCATATTCAATGAGGCCATCATACAACTGCAATATAACATTAACATAGTGCCGTTCTGGATGATCAAGATCTCATGTTACACCGGGGAAATATGAGTCATATTGTTGTTGCCAACGGTCACCACGGGAAATAGTTGCCGAACCATTCTATCGAGTAAAAAAAATTAAGCTCCTGCAAATAGATGTAAAATTTGACAGTGACTCAGCAGGTTCAGGAAGGAATACATCTCATCACGACTACCCGGAGAAGGCAGCATGACCCGGCTAAGGTACGCTGTCAGAGGGGAAGGCTTACTGAGTGGACGAAGCTCGAGAAAGCGAGGATTCTGGGGGGAAAGTCCGAGGGGTGGATGAAGCGAGGGAATGCTGAATGGCGTCAACAATACGACACAACATGAACGTTCACGACAGGGTGATTATCGCAATATCAATTTCCCACAAAGTTATAATTATGTTTTTCATTATTATTGTACAGTATTGTATCTGTGCAGTACAAATATAGATCACTTAACAGTTCAACTGCAGTTCACTCAACAGAAGCCAGCCATAATCGTCTAATCATTGCGGATTCACAATCTATAATTCTTATGAAAGCACGCGCTGTCCTGTTACACAACACGGTCGTTAAACTATTGTGAAAACGAATATGAAAAAAAGAGCAGCGACAATCAAAGATAGAAGGGCATTTTACGAAACGGACAGCATGATTAGCGTGGTGGACCTTATCTCGTCGTGTGATGATACATCGTAGCATCGCCACGTCGCGACAAACCCGGCAAATTCGTGCATGACAGAGCAGGCGGACGTTACAAAGGCACGCACGAGCCTCTGGGTGGCCGCTTGCACCTGGAGGATGAGCCTCCGCGCTTGAGGGTGGTGAGGTGGAAGATGGAGGGCGCCAGGCACACGGAGAGATTTGCCGCCGTCATCTGGTTCTCGTGCGAGCGCTCCACCACCCGCCCGAGGAAGTGCAGCAGCGCCTGCAGCGCCTGCCGGTTCTCCTGCGGCGCCAGCAGCACGGCCGCCTGCAGGCCCTGCAGACGCTGCTCCTTCGGCACGACTGCGGGGGGAGACGAGCGCACGGGCAGGCAGGTGAACGGATGGACCTGGACACCTATGGACGGTCGTCTACACCTATGGATGGACGTCTACACCTATGGATGGACAGGTGGATGGACAGACAGATATATATGGACAGATGCCTGGAAGGATTGATAAGTTCCTGTATTGGAGCTGGGCTATCTGATTATTTAGTAATTGATAACTCTAACATTTGTCAGTTTGATAACCCCACTAATCGTGTAAGGAAATTTGCCTTTAGCGAATCAGGGAAAATAATGCGAATAAATTAACCTCTATTTCCACGTGTGACGGCGGACGGGAGGTGATGGGCAGGGCTTGGTGATGTCAGCAGCATCCTCAGACAGGATGTCAGCATGGTCCCTTTTTATAAAGCCACCGGAGTAGCCGACCACAAAAAGGCAGTCGACTAGAAACGCGCGTGTAGAGTATTTGGCTGCTGCTATACATTTCCACGTGGTAAGCCACTTCGTTGAGCTATCAT
This sequence comes from Lampetra planeri, assembly GCF_965212315.1. Taxonomy (NCBI): domain Eukaryota; kingdom Metazoa; phylum Chordata; class Hyperoartia; order Petromyzontiformes; family Petromyzontidae; genus Lampetra; species Lampetra planeri. Next base: position 13,183,040 of record NC_136125.1, on the reverse strand, counting down.
TTGTGGCCAGGTCGTTTCTGAAAAAAAGAGCTGTATAGCTCAGTGGGCCTTGCCTGGTAAAATATAAATAGTTTAGTTTAAGTTTAGACGACAATATGTTTTCGATTAACCATGGTAACCATGGTAACACCATGGTAACCGACCGCTCGTCCCAGCTCTGCGATGGAAGTCCCGGCTGGGGCTGGCGAAGGTCGACAGCGTGGCCGAAGCGCTTCGTCAGTGGACAAAGCGGCAGGGGGGGGGGGCCATGGCACCGGAGTGGCTGTGCTCACACTGGTAGAGGAGCAGCACCGAGTCGGACAGGCGGCTGGTGAGCAGCGGCTCGGGGAGGTCGCGGAAGTACTGCTTGAGGAGGTCGGCGACGTCGTAGGGAGAGTGGCCCTCGTACGTGACGCCCTGGCGGCACGCCTCGTTGGCGTCGCGCAGCGCCTGGATGCGCGACTTGACGCCCGACTTGCGGAACAGGCCAACCTGCGTGTACGCAGAGAGTCCCAATTGGGGTTATGGATTGTGTAGGCAAGTCCAGCGAGCATCCCCCTAATCCCAAACACACAGACGCACCCATACAGCTCTCATAATACACAGTAGCTCACATTTCATCCAAGGTTTCATCAGTTTCACTCACTCAGCCACCACTCACCCATTTACCCTTACAAGCACTGGCCTTCTCACATACTCACCCACCCACCCATCCACTCACCCATCCACTCACCCACCCACTCACTCACCTGGTCGCAGCCGTGCTGGGCGAGAAATGTGACGGCCTCCTGGATGCCGGGCGGGAGGCTGCGGCCCGTGCGCTGGGCATTCGCCAGCAGGGGGGCCCCAAAGACGTTCACCTCCCTCGAGTCGGGCATCTTAATTCTCTTCATGAAGCTGGGCACAGCCCTGCGTGTGTGTCGGTGTGGGGAGCGGTGGTGTCGTGGTTAGCGTGCTCTGCTACGAACCCGGCGACCCGAGTTCGATTCCCGCTCGTGGCCACCGACACCGGTGACGATTATCTGAACCGGTCATGGGCACTCCTCTAGGTCGACTCAGCCTCAAATTTGGACCTGGTGCGGTGTGTAAACATCGTCACGAGGGAGACAAAAACAGCCAGGCGTGGTGTTGGCCACCCACCCCCTCGTGTGCCGTGCCAGCCTTCATAGGTGCTCGCTAACAACATTGGCTCCAACAGATTAGCACAGTTGACTACGTACGGTGCGAAAGAAGTTCAACATACCATACAGCTCGCGAGTGGATTTGGATCTAAGAGAACTTGGCTAACGCGCCTCTCCCCGGTGAACGTGAACACGAAGTTCAGTGCACCGAGTTGTCACCGCGTCATCACGCTAACCAAATAGAGCCCATTTTTATTAAAAGAATCCCACCCCTCCATACCCACGCCAACTCATGTGTGTCTCTGTCAATAAGTGTAGCTGATTTGACTCGGTCTTCTCTTGTGTTTGAGTGTGTGCTCACAAATATAGTTGATTCAAAGGCACAGTTCATGCATTCTATTCCCCTCCATAATTACCCATGAGGCTAAGCCAATTCCTGCATCATCACTTATAATTGACCTTTTAGAAATTTGAAAGTGTATTTTATTTTAAGTCAGCTACATTTGTGTAATTTAATTCACCCTGGCGTGGAATCTATGCTCATGATGAAAAAGTAAAGGTGCAACCCTGCAATAGATTGCTCACACAAATACTGGAAGAAGGACCTTCACTCGAGGCAGCACCAGAGAACCCTAGAGGGGTTTTGGCCTACTCTTCCATGTAGGCAGGATGTTTTGTAATAGGCAGGAGTACCCATACTTTACCCCACTGCACACACGTGACCTTTCCATTGACTAACTATAGTGAACCCATTCATACTGCTGGGTGGGCAGAAGCTCAGGGAATATGAAAATATCCCCATTATTTCAACTGCTGCATTGGGAGTTGAGTCGAACCGGTGACCTCTGGATTGCAAGTCCAGTGTGCTGCTAACCATCACATTATGGCAGCATCCTACCAATTTGCACATATATATGCATTGTTTTGTTGAGTAACTGATAATGATAGCGATACTGATAACGGTGATGATATTCGCGAATGGTTATGAACGGTCACCTGGAATGGGGCAGTATCCGATAATCATCATCATCATGACGACGACGATGATGATGATGATTATTTTTTGCTGATGACCATGGTCATGACGCTTTTACCAGTTCCAGCCGAGTTTGTTGGAGGGAGAGTATTTCTCCAGGAGAGCGGTGAGCTTCAGCAGCGACAGCGTCTGCAGGGCACGCAGTTGCAGCACGGACAGGCTCTGCAGTGGCACGGACGTGACGTGCAGGGCCTTGTGCAGAAGGGGCAGCGCTCCGTCGAGATCCCCCGGGCTAGACACACGCGGGGGGGGGGGGGGCACAGCGGGGCACAGCGGTGGCACCGCATCACGCCTGTCGTCTGGCACTGAGGGGCGAGTGCTGACACGCCGTGGTGTGCGCCTTGTGGGTCTCACAAAGCCGTGGGGCTGGGAGGTGATTCGTGAATGATTGTCGCGTTAGGCGAGCTAAATGAGTTTATCACGTAGTAGGTTTTCGCGGCCGATATCCATAATAAGAGGGTTTTTTGGTTAGATCGTGTAAATATAAATGTGTATATAAACCCGCCACCACCCGACACAGCTTATTAGTAAGGTTTGTCATGTAAACACTATACTCTGAGTAAATCTGATCTATTTGTGACTTGCTAAGTAATTGTGCCGTTCTTTATTTTATATTTGAAATGCCACGCAACAATACAACAATATGGACTTTTGTGTGAGCAAAAACACGCTTGCATTGGTAATGATAAACACTGGGGGTGAGTTTGTAACGAGTGACTTGTCACAGCAGAGGCAATTTCCTCGCTCCAAGGGCCAATCCCCTCAGCAAAGCAATTTGCTTGCGAAGCACAGTGCAGGCGTGTCGGAGCCCCCCCTGTGAAGGCCACATCTCAAGTGGCTGCATCTGTAACATCTCAAGTGGAAGCATATGTAAAATGCACGGCAAAAAATACATTTATTGGCAGGGCGCTAACCTAATTATACACTTGTTACATTTGAGGATCAATTATGTGTAATTACTTCTTATTACAAGTTATTAGTGGTAATCAGCAGCTGGTTTAATCAGTGGTGGCCAATACTCCAAGCACTGTCATCCATGTTGGTGGCTCTCAACAAGCTCCAAAATCCACCAAATAGCTCAATCAACGATTACCTGTTAAGATTTAAACCCTGTAATCTACTAAACCCTGTAATCTACTAAACCCTATAATATACTAAACCCTGTAATCTACTAAACCCTGTAATCTACTAGGCCCTGTAATCTACTAGGCCCTATAATCTACTAAACCCTGTAATCTGCTAAACCCTGCAATCTAATAAACCCCGTAATATACTACAGACACACAGCCCTCGCACGATATATTGGTAATAGTTGTTTTTTGTTAAGTATGAATTCTTATTCTATGGTTATGTAAAAGCATTTGTTCTGATGTGTCCTTAAATCTACATCAAAATTGGATATGAATAAAACATATTTCCAGTTTTTTAAGATTCCAAGACCTCCATTGCAAAAAAATGACGTGGCACACCAAGTGCCTCACCATGAAAAGCAAACATACCTGCTAGTGGTGTCTCGTCGTTCAAGTTTGAAAAAGCTACAAACTCTATCTCAGGATCCCAGGACTTGGGCGACGCGTGCAGCTGGATTAAGTGATAATTGAGATACATCAGCAACATGTGGTACTGTACCAGTGTTGGCACCTGGCAGAACCATTACAGGTAGTCCTCTACTTACGATGGAGATGCGTTACGACGACCCCATCGTAAGTCGAAAATATCGTAAGTCGAAGATGGCCTAGCCTACCCAAGAATCTTAAAGAATGGTGATAATTTAGCAAAACAGAGCAATTTACAGTACCGTACTGTATAAACTATATACGGTATGTATTTATGAATTACAATACTATATTGCAGAGTAAAATGTAAAGTAAAAAAACAAGGTAAATTCTTAGCCTACCGATATGAACTGCAATTTAATAGAACGTTTTTTCAGGAAACAATCCTATCTGCTATAAAAACTTTTAACATGCATTGAACGTATCGTATCGTGGTAACCTTAAAATTAAATCGCTAAAGCTACGTATTATACATGCATTGGACGTATCGTAACATATCATATTGTACTGTACTCACCAAGATTCTGTCCGTCGTCTGCATACTTGAACAATGTTAGGTTGTTGATGGCAATTTTGTCATATCGCTATCGCCATCGTAAGATCGAAATATCGTAAGTCGGACCATCGTAACTCGGGGACTACCTGTATTTTGAAAGCTTCACCGACTACATTTACCCATCGGGCAGTGGTACTGCTGAGCGACAGCCAGTTTGCCACTTGATGGAGAGGTTGGCGCTTCGAGGCCAGCGGCTGCCCTGGTGAATACTGCGGGCTCCTGAGATATGTGCTGCCTACTTCACAATGGACGAGAGATAACCCACGACGCTATTCGACAAAGAGTAGGCCATGTGTACCGGCGTCAAGGTCCAACTTGGACTAATTTGAATAATGACTCACAAATGACTGAAATAGGAAAAACCACATGGCAACATCACTCCTTACGAGCAGACTCATGTCCTCTTGCAGGTTGCCGGTGCTGCGTACAACTTGTGCCATACAGCGATGTTTACGACTCTGGGGGCTCCCTTGGATAGACTACAGCAGGGCATTGGGATGGTTGAGATGAGATGTGATGTAAGCAGGTAAGAGACTATGAAGAACCTTATCAGGTGAAGAAATTGTCATCAAAGCCTCTTACATTGATATTTAGATGCTCTACTGGCAACTAAATATCAATGTAACCTGAAACTGGAAGGCCTGTCATTTGTATTGTCTCCAAACTGGAACCAGACGCCACCACTGGTAACTCCAGTCTCACACCGTGAGCATACTATTTGTTAGTAACTAGAATGGGCAACGAAAAAAACCTATGGCTTACTTTTCAGAAGGAATTGGGACATAAATTAACAAAGACATTTTGGCCAAGAGTGAAATGCCAAAAAGTATTGGAGTACTGAGCAGGCTAATTCCAAGGCATAAAAAATACTTTGGCGAAATTCCCTGGAACAACGTATGAACGTAACATTTTATGGCACTTGTTTTTGAAAAATAGAAGAGGCAGTGTGAAGTGGTGAACCAGGGAATGACTGCGGAGTGGACGTGGAGATGACCCAGGACAGGAATGAGTAGAGAGGACCGGGAAGGCAGACTCTACATGAGTCGGTAAAATGCCAGGAATAAGAAATGTTTACAGTATCATCATAATAACATCAATAACATTATAGAATAACATAATAATGATAACAAGTATAAGAGTAACATAGTAACATTAAAGCAGTTAACATGAAGTAAATAATTATGTATAAACTAATGTTTTATGGAACAGACACATCAGAGGCATATTGATAACTAAGTAAAGCAAATACGCTTAAGGCAGGACACCGATCGAGACATCAAAATACAATTATGGCAACTCAGGCCAGGCAACAATGACTGCATAGAAATGGTAAATATTTAACTTGGATGTCCACTTGATTTCGCTACAATCGAGCACCGAGAATGAAACATGTCTGACTTGCATGTGACAATTTCTCTGCAGAGTGTTAAAGTGCATGCCTACACTGTAAATGATAGAAAGTCAAATTGCGGGTTTTTACTGGGAGAAGTTTCGTGTCAAATCGCTTCTGCGGAACATTCTCTGAATATTCTCCACATGGAATCTTAATCTCATTACATGACGCCAATAAAACGACTGAATTACATTTCGCGGGGAAAATCCCCAAAATATATGAAACGGAGAAATATATGGTACACAACTGCAGTAGATGTAGCAGACACATTCCTGCATTTGCTTATTAACAAATATGTTTTTACTCATAAACCACAGTTGCATATCATGTTGAGAAATATTATTTGGAATAAACGAGGAAAAAACAAGAAAAGTGTTATGTAATGTTTAAAAAAAATTAAAATTCAATAAAAATATTTCTTGGACGGAGGATAGTGTTTAGATTGGACAGCTGAATGGAATTTCAGAGTTAACACAGTTCACCCAATTGATACTCTTCAAAAACACAACGCACACTTTCACACGGACGTTTTCCTCCAGGTTTTGCTTGTTATCAAGGAGAACACGCCTCTAGGCGATATCACGACATCCATCACAACACGGTCAAGAAACACTCGCGGGGTACATCCTTCAGTGCCTGTACGTATGTTGAACTTCTTTCGCACCGTACGTAGCCAACCGTATTAATCGGAGGTGCGGGAAAGCACAACAAACTGAACACACAAAGCAGTTCTAAAGAAATTAGTTTTCGATCTAGATTTAAAAGTGTTAACATATACAATCATTTTAATTTGAGAAATATTAATCGGTGAAATTTTATTCAAACAAGTCTGTAAACCGTAATAAACTGTTCAAGGATGAATGTATCCGTTATACATGTTTTGCGACATCATACATTTTCTATAAATATAATTGGCTTGCTTCAACAGCCATTGGAATCTTTGGGAAATATATTTACTTAATTCTCCAGATTATAACATGCCCTTTCTCCCCCATGTATATGAAAGCAAACGTTGTGGTGTGTGTGCCACGAGATTGTATAACTCTATTGACACCGGGCACACGTTTGCAGGTGGTCTTACTATGTGGAGAGCCTTAGAATCTGAACAATATGGTATATGTGCTTTACATGTGTAAAATAAGTCAAAAAAGTGCCTCAAGCATAATTTACCATATAGTATAAAACATATATATACAACTCTACAAGTGCCAATGTGGTACAGAGTATATCGTGCATTGGAAAGTACTGACACGTTTTATTAGTATTGTTATAATACAGTGACTCGTACATATCACAGTAAAGTATATCTAAGAACTCAATGTGATTAAGAAAAATAGGGCTGAGTAAATGATCAGATGTTCTCGTTAAAAAGTGAAGACAGCATTTCAGCGACGCAATTTACAACATAGGTCAGAGGAACGCTACCAAACAACACAGCGGTCACAGTTAGCGCAAGGTTAAGTTACCACCCATTATGGGGTGTTCCCCACGATTACTACCATGGAATTGCAATAAATTAATAAATGCAAATCAATGCTGATCATTAAAAAGTGTCAACATGATGACAAGTGTATACGATGCACCCTATAGGCTGGAAGGGCTTATAGCTGAAAGAATATATTTTTTTCTTTAGAACTGCTTTTTGTATTTAGTTTGTTGTCCTTCCCTCGCACTTCCAATTTGCACGGTTGGCTACGATATCTTACATATTCAAATGGCTCTTACTGTCAGAGTTAAGATTTATATTTACACTTTTTTGTGGGAAAAGCAATTTGGAATAGTGTATGCTGCGCACGTACAAAAGCAACTAAATTGAAAACGTGAAACCATCAATTACTAATGTATTCTCTGGTTGTACTGAGCGTTCAGAGCGATGTCTGCGATATTTTGCTCCCAGCGCGTGAAAGCCCCCAGCAATGAAACGTCAGACATTGTGCCGAACAACACGTGGCCCGACCCGAAAACACATCAAAGAGCGACGCGGCACAACTCCGAAATCTGCGCAACAATCTGACGACCTCCCTCACCTGCTGGGCTCTGTGGGCGACTCCTGCTCCGCGGTCGGGCTCCCGTTGGCCTCCGTCCGCGCGGTCGCTTCCCCAGAACCGTCCACGACCGCGAATGGTCGCCCCTCGCTCCCCGCAGCGGAGGATGCGCTCTCCGAGCTCGTCGACTCGACAGAGAGCGACGACGGCTCTTTGCCCGACGAGTCCTCGGGGGGCCCCTGCAGGTCCCGCCACATCTGCTGGGACCACAGGCTGACCGTCCGCTGGACGCCGATCACGTGCTCGATCACGTCGTCCAGGTTCGTGAAGTCGACGTCGCACGGCAGGTCCGGCCCTCCGGCCCGAGCCGGCGCCTTTTCCCCCGACTGCCCGGGAACCGAGGGCTCTGCGCTCCTGCGCCGGACGGGTGGCAGCTGGGCGAAGGGTACGTTGTCGTACAGGCTGATTCGCCTCTCGAGCGGGTCGCAGTCCTGCAAGCGGCGGTTGACCACCAGGCTGTCGGCGCTCGCGCTCGTCATGAGGCCCTTGTAGCCCCGAGCGTCGCCGTGGCCGCCGCCTCGGTCTTCCGACGACACCCTGCTCTTGCCGCGCAGGTGGAAGCTCCCCGTGCGCCAGTTGACGTCATCGTCCATGCAGCTGTTGGGACGAAAGCCCTTGCACAGCAGCACGCGGGGGAAGGTGCCAGGCTTGTAATCTTGAGGAAGCTGAAAGATCTGATTTCTAATTAAAAAGCAATTGTCAGCCTTGCTTTTGGGTGAATTTACATGCGTTTTGTCTGGGCCGCAAGAATGATCCGTCGCGTCGCAACAGTTGGGGGTGGATGTGATTATTTTGCTTGGTGACAGCACAAGATCGTCCTTATCGCCGCTTGAGGTACCATTCACAAGGGGCCCATTGCTCGTAATTTTCAATGAACCATTGCCCTTGCAGGAACAGGAAGTGAGTTTTATATGCTCGCCATTGGCACCGGCTTGCAAAAGCGGACCGCTGATCTGCAGCCTCTCTTTGGTGGCTGCCGCTTTGCGTTTTGAATGTCTTTTCAAACTCAAGTTCTCCACTCGTTTCAGAAACCCCTTGGCCACCGACGGACAGCCGTCCTCGTCAGTCAAGCACGCCCTGCCGCTCGCACGCTGGCGATCCCCGGCACACCGATCCGCGGGCAGAGTTGACGGCGAGCTCCGGCAGGACGACCTCGCCCCGTCCTCGTCGTGCTCCACGGCGACGAGGGGCTGCGTCGTCGTCTCCGGGCGGGGCGTGCGCGTCCCCTCGACGTCCTCGACGCTCTCGAGCTCGTCGAGGACCGACGTGGCGGCGCTCTGCTGCGTGCTCATGCTGGAGGACACCGTCTCCGAGCTGCCATTGCTGCTCTTCGTGCCTCTCACGAGCCAGGGTCCCCTCATCTCCTGGAAGTCCTCGACGGGCACCCACTTGCGGCTGGTTGCGTCAAAGACCCACTTTTCGCTGATGGCGCATTTATCGTCATCGTCAGAGTCGTCGCCCTAGGGAGGATGCACGTGGTATGAGTAACAGAGAGATGCAGGTGCAATGTGCGACGTGTGACCGTGTGTCTCATGTGTCAGATTGTGCCAGCCAATCATCATCATCATCATCATAATTCGTTAACAAACATGATCAATCTTCTTTCATTCCACATTGCATGATTTAAGTAACTAAAACAATATGCTCCATCCTGTAGCAACACAATAAGCCCCTGTGTTGAAAAAAACATCGTCTCCTGATGAAACCAGATAAAATGTACACATCAAATGAGATGCCAAGTATTAGATCACGATAAAACATCTGTGCATTACCTCGAGAGAGAAATCAGATGAGGATTCGAAAAGACAACAACGCCTGTGAATTGCCATATCTGTAGCCATTTCAACCATTTCACATCATGGTACTTCCCAGAAACGTTCCGACGCCATGGAAACGAGAGTTTATGTTTACTAAATATGATCTTTTTTTGTTTTTACACTGTTAGGAAATGCGCGTGATGTTGATGAATGATACAATAAAAATGTCACGGCACAGGGAGTCGTTTGCAACGCTGGCAACGGCCCCACAGCTCTGCAGTGGCCGGCTCCCAAAAGGCGCTTGGCACGGCTGGGACCTCAAACAGCGCGCCAGGAGATCGCGCTCCCTCCCCAGCCTCGCTCCCTCCCCAGCCTCGCTCCCTCCCCAGCCTCGCTCCCTCCCCAGCCTCCTGCCGCAGACACAGAAGTCGCTGCTCCCCCCGGGCTGCCTCGCGCCTACGCGGCGGGCCGCACCGCGCCGCCTGACGTCGGGTGACGTCGCACTAACGTTGTGCTGACGTCGCTCTGACGTCGCGCTGACGTCGCGTTGACGTCACACTGACGTCGCGCTGACGTCGCTCTGACGTCGCGCTGACGTCGCTCTGACGTCGCGTGACGTCGCGCTGACGTCGGGTGACGCGCAAGCACTGGCGCCGAAGGGAGAGCAGCGGGCAAGGTGGTCGCCCGAGGCGCACCGGGCGGCGGGCACCGTCGAGTGGAGCACAAAGTGTGACGGACACACACTCTAATAGTATCACCACTCTAATAGTATCGCCAGCCACTTTAATAGTATCGCCACACACTCTAATAGTATCGCCACACACTCTAATAGTATCTTCACCACTCTAATAGTATTGCCAGCCACTCTAATAGTAGCACCACACACTCTAATAGTATCGCCAGCCACTCTAATAGTATCGCCACTCTAATAGTATCGCCAGCCACTCTAATAGTATTGCCACATTCTTGTTTGAAACGAGAGTACTGTAAAGGAACCGTGGCAAACAGCCACGGCGTTTTCAATGTCAAGCAACCGCCTATTGACAAGAACATTAAAATCCTGCGCTTGGATGGCGCTGTAAACTTTAGGGCTCAAGCGAATTGTTAGCAGAGTCCTGACCTCTGCGATGGTTCCACCAATAAACATCCACTCATTGAACGCTTGCAATGCACGCAGGGCCTATACTGATATTGAGTAATCCAGATGTGCCCGGACTCATAAAACGGCCAGCCATGTTCACATTAAATAAATGCGAAAGCAGCTCTTTAATGTCGATTGTTATATAAAATAACTGAAACCCAAACATAATAAAATCATAATGAGCAACAATAAACTCATTTACGTAGTAAATTCGTTTATGTAATAAATGAGTTTATGGTAATTTAAGAACGTTTTTTATGCATGTCCAGATATATTTACAGAATGTTTTTTTTCTATTTTCAAGCATTACGCCCCCCCCCCCACCATATTCAAATATGATGAGTGATTTCAACATCGGTGACTTTTCACGTGATACATATAATGAATGTAAAAGTAGAATTTTGTGTTTACTAAATCATCCAGGCAAATTTTGTTTCAAAAGTTTTAAGTTCATGCACAATGTCACGTGCCAAAAATACACTTAATGAGGCCATTCTTTAGAAGTTTCAGCTCTTTCCGATTGTAACATTATTGTTCTGACCATTATGCTGTTGAATTTAGAACCAGTGATCATTATCTTTACGAAACCAACTTGTGTGGCCTCTAACTTTCATGATTGGAGTTTTTCATAACTGCTCATAATATATTTAAATGTAAAAAACCACAGCCTGGTTAAGAATTGTACACGTGGGTTATATTGGCTACCATTTGTTTATTGGCCCAAGAGACAAGCTTATGGTAAATCAGTGTTATTCTATGCCAACATTGCAAAAACAACAGAGGAGTTCAAGGTCTTCTCTGTGCAGAGTGATTAATTCTGAATTGTTTAAATCATTGGCTTCTTTTGCAATAATTTACTTCAAATCGCCAGAATGATGAATAATTCTGCAACAACTGAGTGCCAAGTAAGCCACACTGAGATTAGTGTAATTTAATCCATCAATTCAAAGGTCCATGCATAAGTAAGAGTGTAAAACAAATACGAAGCTGTACAATATAAAAAAAAATAGCCATTCTGGACGCTGGCCGGATGTAACATCTGTATTTGCAATGACCAAGCAAGAGAGTCTTCTTAGAAATGTTACCTGTCATATCATTGATTTTTGCGGAAAGAGATTTTTACATAAACAACTTCGGCACGTGGTTCTCTTTGCATGAGACCTAAAGAGCCCTCCATTTTTGCTTCCTTATTTTATAAAGCAAAATACGATGATTACAGGCCGCGGGCTGCATATGAGAAGTTTGTGAACTGAACCGGACAGCGGAAGCAACCCTCGCTCGGCAGAGTCTCTGATCAAACCAAATTTACTCTACCAGAGGAAACAAAAATGTTCAGGCGTTGCTGTCATTTTCCTCGCAGGGCATTTGATTTTTCCACATGGAAGGTGGCGGCAATGATTATTATTAATCACGCCGTTGTAATTATCGAGTTGCTGTACAAAACTGTTTGCGACTGGAGGCGAAGTGAGTAGTTTACTTGCTGAGCTGCAGAACTTCTAATGGGCTGGGGGAACGTTTACGAAATTAAGGTGAAAAAGAGATAATATTATGTGTAACTCATCCAATAAATATTCTGTAATCTTAAGAGGCCTGAGAAGCAGAGGGAGATATTTCAACGCAGCTGGCAATGTTAGCTGCCCCTAACGCCTCAACTTAACGAAGCCTGTGGCAATATTTTCTTACAATTATTTTTTATGCAAGCACATGCGTAAAATAGGAAAAAAAGAAGCTTTTGGATGCCTATGAATGGTTATTGCCATCGTTCAAATTCCACACCCTTTAAGACCACACAAAGGGCCTTAATCCCCAAGCAGAACAGTTTGTTTCTCCCATTTTCACTCCAGCACTAAATTCCAACAGTTGTTTCTACGCAGCAACTTGTGCTTCCGCTGGTTCCCAAAGTCGCCCCGTTCCGGGACATGCGTGGTCAATCTGGCAGCCGCAACGCAGCGCAGGGAGCTGCCAAATTACATCTGGACGACAGAAAGGCGCCGGGCACAGCCCTCGCTGGCACGAGCAGAGATAAATTAAATTAGGCGCAATCAAAGACATTGATTAATGTCCGTATCCTGTGTCATATTAATAAAAAAACAATGAATATGATGAAATTCCTGGCCTGTAGCAATTCAATCAGCAGTTGGTGAAATACAATCAGGTTGAATTCCTGCAGACAGGTTTGAACCAGAAACCAATATTTTACAAAATGTAATAATTATCCGCAAATTACTCTAATGCGACTATCATGGCCCCCTACTGGCATACTCATACCCCAAGTCACTCCTGCAACTTATACTTGGCTGGTCTCTTGATTTCATGCCTAGTTAAATGAAATTAATTTAATTTATAAAACATGCATGTACACGGAGCACATACCATTTCACATGTATTGCAGGATGAGTTTGATCTTGCACATGAATCGAACCTATGACTAATTAGAAGCCTCAATGTTAAACCAATGGAGCTATATCCCAGCAACTGGTGACTGATAAAAAGTACCCCACAGTCAGGATGCGAATGTCAAAATAAAATGTTATAGATCTATCACTGTCATTAAATAATCCTGACAACGATCATTGGCATAATATTGGAAATCTAGAATGCCAAATATTCACTCACCAAAGCTCCACTACATCAATTTTTTATTCTACCATGTAAGGCCCACTTAGCTATAGAGCTCTTTTTCAGAAGCGACCTGACCACAAGTGGTGACTCAACTAAGTGGCTCGTGGTCAAGTGGACATTCATAGCGACTAAATCATATAAATGCGTGTTTCTAAACGTGGAGGGAAAAAACGGAGGACTCGGAGAAAAATCCACACGACTACCAAGGAGAGAGACATGCACATTCCTAATATACAGGCGTCTGGATCGTAATTGAACCCACAACCTCTTGTATACCAGGCAAGGTAGTTCATATTTCGCCACTGTGCAAAACATAACTATGTTTGAGCCTGCTTAGCTTTAAACAGGCACATTTAGTGTGAATTTGATCTGACAACATTTGCACCCTCATCGAGTTAAGAGTTCGAGGTATATTTGGTAGAAATACTACAGGAGGTTTTTGAGAAAAAAACTAAATCTTACCTTATTTTTAGAAGAACCAACATCCACCTTCATCAACGCACACTTGTTAAGGATCATCAAGCGACTGTAAGACAAGGTGTAAGACGAGGTGTAAGACAAGGTTTAAACGATACAAGAGTCAGGGGCATTTCTGGTTTAGACAAAGTCACAGTGAACTCCTGCTCATGTGGCATGGAGAGGTATTGCTAATCCCCTCTTTACAGCCCTGTGCCAGGGGTGTAAATTCCACATTCCTATGGCTGTTGACTTCCTCACAATGATACAGGAGGGATGGGCTGAGTCAACCCCCCACAAGGATGTTAACTCGTAACCTCCCGCTTGCGATACACTCCTGCTACAGTACCGTTGAGCCATCCGGCTGGTTTAGCACAAATAAATACAGCAGACTTATAGAAAAACATTAAATTGTAAATAAAAAAATGCATGCAAGATGTGTATATAGAGTTTATTAAATGCATGCGCGTTGCTTCCAACGCACATACGCGTTTATGCACGTACTGTGCGCTTGGTTGAGAAGAAAACGCACAATTTGTGCATTGAACTCTCCCTGGCTGGGTATTTAAGTACAGTGTGGAATGTTTATTTCCCTATCAGATAAGACATTTCTGGGAAATGGGATCTACCCACAAATTGGACATTTAAATTGGGTCCTACTCATCGGAGACCTCATAAACGGGGTGTAACAGCACAGGCTGGAGCACCATGTCGAGTGAAGGAGTACTTATATTCTTGGTTCTTTCGGTAAAGTCACGTAGAAGGGAGATAATAAAATAAGACGTGACTTTACCGAAAGAACCAAGAATATGAATCCCTGCAGTCACGAGAGCTTTAAATCAAAATTGAAAGAGCACAAAATATTTATTTATTTATTTTCCATTTACCCCAATTTCATCCCCATTGTGCTTTTGGTATCATGCTATGAGATGGCGTATCCATTTGGATCTCTCAGAGCTGTACATCCAGTCATGTTGGAGAGTGACTCACGGATACAGATATCACAGAGCGACCTCTGAGGTCACTTCAAGTGACCTCACGCCCACACAGAAAGGGGAAGCATTTTCCCACCTTCTCTGCGTATGACAGCAATTTTCGTCACATGACAGCAAACCGATATTTAATTCCCTAAACTGATATTTAATTCTCAAGAATTCAAGATTTTAAGCTTTCGTGACTACAAGGATTCATACTCTTAGGTTTTTTCAGTAAAGCCACGTAGGTAAAAAAATAAAAGTAAATTAATTTTTATTTTACTTATTTTAAATTATTTTACTTTTATTAATTTTAACTTTGTTTTTTTTACCTACGTGACTTTACCGAAACAACCTAAGAGTATTATTCTCAAGAACTAGAATTTAGATCAATTAAGTGTGGAACCAAATAAACTGCGGGTATATTAAGCATAAAATAAGCACCGTCCGCTTCACGCTCAGTGCTGAGCTTCTGTGACATTTTTTGAAGAGTCGTCCATTGTGATGGTCCACATTTTTCCAAACTTCCCAAATTATCTACACAGTTTCTTAAATGGGAAACACATAGCGATTGCTATCCCCTCCTGAAAACACTTATCAGGATTCTCTTGACAAAACTATATTGAGGCTAATTGCAACAAGTCTAAGCAATAATAATACATCAAGTACTGCTGAAGAATGTATTCACGAAAAGCCTTCAACTTTTAACAAGTGAAACTTACCTACACAGAGATTCAAACGAATCTTGGTCCAGATACGCGTGGTCCTTGTGCACCGCGGATATGTCTATGGGACAACGCAGATCTGCAGAGATGGGGGGGGGGGGAGAACCATGTCGCTGACTATGTTGGGGGTAGTTGACGTCTCAGACTACGAGACTGCAATGTCCGAATGCCACGCACAAGAATTATGCAGTGTAACGTTGCATTAAGCTTCACCGAGCACTTTGTGGAGGAATATTGCAGGGCGCCACGGTGGCTAGGAGATGTTTACTGCCTCACGTGGCACGTAGGAGGTCGTGGGTTCGATCCCGACCCTGACGCCTGTTGTATATATACGGAGTTTGCATGTTCTCCCTATGGCCGCGTGGATTTTTCTATGGGTCCTCTGGAGTTTCCCTCTACATTTAGAATCAACATCACATGTTTAGAGTATTTGGCTGCTATAAATTTCCACGTCATAAGCCACTTTGTTGAGCTATCATTTGTGGTCAGGTCGCTTCTGAAAAATAGCAATATAGGCAAGGGGGCCTTACCTGACCATATATACCCTACAGCTCCCTCTAAAGCAGGCCTTCTGACAGGAGTGCCATGAGCACTCGCTTGCGTGACTGCACCTTTTCCTTTACCCTCATGTAGAGCCATGGACTAATCGCAATTAGCAGAAGTTCAATTGAAGGGATCAAAGTTATGGAGCTGAATTGCAGTTTGGATTTGACGCGGGAGCGAGCTGAACTTGACAAACACAATACCCCCAAACGCACCTCTATAGAGCTGAGCATACTGCGGGAATCCTGCAGCGCATAACCAATCGCAGGCTGCCCTCAGCTCGATTTCTGTAAAACACAAACAAGCGACGGCAACGTCAGAGAGAGAGCGAGAGGGTAAATCAGAAAGCCACGTGCCCGCCCCACACGCGGTGGGTAAACATCTCGGAATTCCCACAGATCTCGTTCAAGGCGCTGTATAAACACCGCGGGGAGCGGGGCCCTGCCACGAGCGCACTTGGGCCAATCGCCATTTGGCCCACCTTCACGACCACACGTAACAAACGATGGCCGTTTCATAAACATGTACAAACAACCCGGAGTAATTGATGCGCCTTGATGTGGCGCGTGTTTTACGTGGAACATTCACCTGTCTACGCGAGGCTGGGAAATAGCAACGGTTGTGAACAATAGCAAGCGCAAACTTGGCTAAACAAGGGCAAAGTATCCAAACAGTGTTTTCAAAATGTTCCCAAGCAGTGGTTACCAAATGTGGAAGGTTAAAGTGTTGGCGTGTACAGCGGCACCCCTAGGGAACAGCCGTCACCACGAGATGCTTCAGGGACCGCTTCTACGATCGTTCCGCAATGTCATTTGGATCTGTTGAATGTTTCACGTTTAATGAAACGTCTATAAATCTAACTCGAGTAACGTCACGACAGCCTCGTGCCAACACTTTGCTTCTTGTAATGGATGACTCCCTTTCCCACACACACCTAACACTCACTCACTCCTCATCGCAAGCCTCCTTAAATAGATGGACACGGTATCTGTGCTTGCTCTTTAACATTCAGTTTGTAATTTAAGTCCCAAAAAATGGCAAAGGATGCCAACAAATTAAGCTGGAATTGCAGAAATGTTTCAAGTGGTACAATTTGTTAAAAAAAAAAGTAACCCAACTCAGCTTTTCAAAGCAGATCTGGAAATATCCAGCGACAGTGTTTAGCGAACTGATCTATGAGCCTGGCGGCTCGAGTTCGATTCCCGGGCACGGCTGACATCAGTGGCGAATGATATCTGAACCAGCCGCGGGCACTTCGCTTTCCTCCCGAAAATCCGCAACAATCACCGCCGACGAGTTGGTGAAGTCAAACAAATCCCCATGACTGACGCGGGGTGTGGGGAGGCCTGCATCAATCGGGCGCACTGTGGTCTAAAACAATGCTTTCCAGCCATCCCTCCTTTAACAGACGAAGCTTCATCCCAATAAATAACAAGACAATAACAAACAACAATTGTAAATATCCCAAACCTGGCAGAGACCATCACGCACCAGTGGTTGTGATGTCCGAACGTGAAACGTCGGCTTGAACGAGAATTATTTGGGTTGCTACGAATATAGCAAAATTAAATAAACAAGAAATAAATAACTAAACAGTTTGAAATATTATGCCTGAAACATGAAATGTGTAAAAGTTGCAACATCAAACTTTTTATGAGAGCCACATGTGTGGAGCTGTGCACGTGCGTTATTATTGTACAAGCCGCGGCCTCCTTGCGCGAGCCGCGTGCACGCATCAGCTCCATGTGGCCGAACAGCCCAGTGGTTAATGCATTCTCGACATTTGCCACCGAGGAGGACATTAAAAGGGTTCAACAGTCTTAATGTCTCCTGCGCCCTGTCACGTGGCAGAGCATGACCAAAGCACGTGGATGTTGAAGTGCATGTCAGCGGCACTTTGACGTCGTTTGCAGGAACATCAGCCCCGTCCGTGGCCGTGTCGAGGCTTAAATTGTTCCAAAATTACACGGCGTAGATAATTTACGAATCCAATCACGCTAAACAAGGGTTGACCCTTCATGTCACATCTAGGCTTGTCAGCGGGTCCATCCATAATTGTGTGGATATATATAACATGACATAAAGTGATCATGGTTTGTCACAGAACGTGTCAAGACGTGTGCATTGTTGCACTACCAATGCTATCCATATGGTAATATTAACATCACTATATTATTTAGGAATTGTCTTAAAATCTCACACAATATAAATACTAACGGTAAAAAAAATTACTTAGAAAAGTAGAACTGAATTAAGAAGGGGGTCGTGTGGCTCAGGGGGTGATATGTCTGCATGGAAACATCGAGTCGCTACCATCCAAGATGCAACCAGAGTGAGGCGATGGCCTCAGCTGAGTCACACCAATGGCTACTCAGACAAAACGATCCCATTCAATGTATTTTTGACTTCAATCAGTACAATTCTGAACTAAAGCAAGTCATGTTGGAAATGGTGTGTAATGATCATGTTTATTGTTCATAATAAAGCATTATGTACACCCCTTTGTCGTTCCACTGCTGGATGACGCTCTCCACACAGCCAGGGTTCTAATGCTTCACACTTGCTGCTCAGTGTGGGTTGCTTCAGGGCTTGAGGGGCAATGAGGGGGTCACATATCACTCGTCGGTAATGTTAGCTGTGGCCGGAAATTGAACTCTGGTCATCGCATTCATACTTCAGTACGCTAACCATGGAGCCATCGCTCCACACGCGTACACCGCACTTATCACCATCAGCCATGATTCATCTACTGCTGGATGAAAGCCTTCGAAAGCCTTTGTAATCTCACGAATCTGCAATGTAGTGAATGTGTTCCATTCCTTGGCCGCCACGAGTTGAGTTATAATTTGTGGCCAGTTTGCTTCTGAAATAGTTCTCGAGCTTCGTGGGCCTTACCTGCTAGAATAGTAGCAGGTCTTTAGTGTTGGCCATCGGCTATCTTACATGTGCACTCGTGATGGAAGAAGAGACTCCTGCTGGAGTGACTTCAGAAGGGATATCACTTTGTGTGAGCTGTTCCTGACAATACAATGCTTACCAATAGAAGTCCCTTCATCTCATGATAACATGTAAATAGCAAAAATGCAATGCATTTAAGTACATTAAGTGTTCCTTCAACATTAAAACATGACGCACTAACTCTGTTCAACAGCACGGTGCACATTATTCCTGCATTTGCAATAATACTGGACATCTTAAAGAGAAAAAAAATCCATGTTAGAATTTACTGTCTATTCTAGGCATTACACCACACTCAACATAAATCTTCTTACGTATTACATCATGCAGCAAGGCTACAAGAGGCAGAGCTGAAAAGTAAACATTTTAACAGCGAAGCATTTGGAAAAGATCCAGCAATGGAAACTTATGGAATGAAGTCTGAATATAAATATCGTATGTTATTTACAACGTTCTAAATACATAATTCTTGGTGCACATTTATCACAAGAGTGCACGAGTGATTTAAGGGTACCGTACAGGAGTATAGCATATGGCTGAATGTAATTCCCTGAGCTGACTATACACAAGAAGGTTTAGTGTATTCTTTGTTCATGAGGCTTAAATTAAATAATTCAGTTGGAATTACAAGTGAATCAATGAAGGATTCGTAAAGCAAGTGGCATTATGTGGATTTTTATTGTTCCACGATGGATGGCGGTTGCTTGGGAAGACCTTCATCCAGCCGTGGATTGACCATGGCTGGTGGCGGTGGCAAATGTTACTTCAACAAAAGAGATTTATTTTAAATATTTGTCTCACCCCCCCCCCCACCTCTTTATATATAATAAATCAAGAGACCACGCCACGCATCTTAATCACTTGCTGGATATTGTGCTCGATCCACACCATCCAACATGCAGCCTCCGTGCACTGTCACTTACAGCAATGACCAAAGCTGCGTGGAGAAAAGGAATGAATGATTGAACACACGCATTCCTGTCACTGACCAAAAGATGATGTGACATCATGCAGATCAATCATGATTTCATAACAAGCTTGAAGTGTTACAGTTCGGCCCAACCAAATGAGAAACAGAAAGTCCACATGTTAAGGGTACATCACCTGTCATACCTCAAATTGCAGTTGACTGAATAACCGGAAGTTAGACCCCACAGAAGGCATGCAAAATCTCAGCACTGCTGAGAAATTTAATATCACCGCTGTGAATTCATCAAAAATAAATGACGATTCCAAAGCTGACAGCTCTGAACTGAGTCAGGCTGTGGGACAAAGTACTTCATTCAGAATACACCATTTTAGCTCTCACGAGTTGAAACATTGGAACAGTTTTTTGCTATTAACCCATTCACTTTTTTAAAATCCCACTTTACAGTCTGGACCTTGCGCAACTCCTCAAAGCACTTAAAAATCGCTCATTTTAAATACAAGAATGCACGAGTCCATAACGATACAGCAACTAATTCACGAATTTGATGCTTGTGCTCATGACACGTGCAATCTAATCATGCGTAAAGAATGTATTTTTTACGATTGATAAAATGCAATACCCACATCACATATCATTCAATTAAATTTAGGATAATAAAGTGAACAACAATTTGCAATCGAGACCAAAATGGAATCGGGGCGATCTAAAAGAAAATTAATTGATTCGAATCGTTTCCATAAATTGTGCCAATTCACAGAATTGCTGGGGATGGGAATGGAATTGTTCCATGTCGATTGCCAATGGTGGCCACGTGATTGTTGTACTGTTTAAGTACTTACTGGCAATCCTTTGCTAATCTAGTGCTCAGTGAATGCCTTCCCCCACCGTGCCGAGTCATGGGGGTTGTATGACCACCCTTCAGCATATGCTGCTCATTGCAAAGTTGGTGGAATGGGGTGAACCCAGAGGACAGATTCAGATATCAACCACCGCTGATGTTGGTCTTGGCTGGGACTCGGTCTCAGGTCGCCGGGCTGAGAGCGCGGTGTGCCCCCACTCCCTCACATCGCGGTGTAGATATGTAGAGAGTAACTGTGCATGCTCTACACTGGAGACACTGGGGCCACGTCACGGTTTGTTTATACAAATAACTGTCAATGTTCTACCATTCGTGCTATTACATGTAGGCCATACTGTATACGTTAAGGCTTTGACCAAAAGTGATATTACAATCAATTTGGCAAATATTTACTGGTATTGTAAACAATAACTCCCTTTTCATGACTCAGTCGCTGTTTTCTTTGGCCTCTCTAAAGATGCATTGAACAAAAATATCAAACAACTCCTGGTTTTCCGATGAAATACTCCGCACAAAGCTTTATCCATGCCCATAAAGCAACATAAACAACACGGCAAATGTGCATCAATAAATAATTAAAGGCCACCAATTGTGCTGCAAAAAGCATTTCTTTGTCCGAATCCCCAAGAAATCCTAAACACTGCTGGACCTGGGTCCAGGCAATGAATCCCCGACGTGGCAGGCCGACCCAGGGTCCCTGTGCAACTCCCCCTCCATCCGTCTAAGCGTGTTACACGTGAACCCGTTACACGTGAACCCGTTACACGTGAACCCGTTTCACATCAGGAATGCATGTAATTGCGTAGGCTACACTGCTGCTTCTTGCAGCAACCGCGTGCAATCCAACTAGAGTTGGGAAATGAGCCGCAATGCAGGCCATGACGAAGGAATTCCCGCTTTTACATTTCAGCCATTGACACGAAACACATTGCAGTAGGACTATGTTTTACTTAACCAGGTAAGGCCCACTGAGCTATGTAGCTCTTTTTCAGATGCGACCTGGCCACAAATGAGAGCTCAACAAAGTGGACCCGGAGAAAAATCCACATGACCACGGGGAGAAGGTGCAAAATCCAAATCAAGAGGCGTCGCGGTCGGGATCGAACCTCGGGCCTCGTGCACGCCAGGCGAGGGAGTTAACATCTCACTACTGTGGCGCAGCAGTGGCGCTAGCCACAAGCGAGCCAAGTAATAGCTTAGGGCCCCAACAAACTAAAGGGCTGCTGGAATCATGAAGATATATGGATGCATCAAATATCAGCTCAATTGAAATACCAATAAACATAACAATGTAATTAACAGTAAAACACATAATCTCGCTAATTTCTATCTTGTCTGCATCTTTCTTCTGTTATCTTACTACATTTCTTGTCTCTATATCTTCTGTCATCTCACTCGGGTTTTACCAAATGATAGATGGATCCCCAAATCGTTTCTGCTCTGCACCCCTAAACGTGATTTCACACACGCTGCAATTTACACAAGGCTCTACAGAGAATAACTCACGCCTTTAAAAAACTAATAAAACCCTGAACGCATCAAATCCTTAACAAATACAACCCTAAACAAAGAAACCCTTTGACTGAATATACCACGGAAATAATGAACAGAGTAAGCATTCTTGAAAGTGCAAACGCTTGCAAATGGATGGTACTGCATAATGTGCATGTATACACATACTTTTACAGAGTGAGGAGGAAGGTCCTGAATGCAAGTTGAAATGAAACAAATGGCAGTACGATACATTTTGTTGCAATGTGTAAGAAGTTAGCTCGTTAAAATGTCATATATAAGCTTGTATGGGAATGCCATGAAACAATGCCAGCATTTTCACACTCACTAAAGTGTGACAGTGTCATGAAGCAAGTATGGAGCACTCGCATTCCGCAAATGGCGAGCTAGCCCTGGAACGTGAACTCAGCAGGAAAGCATTGCAACAAAAAATGTCAAAGCGTGATTGTGTGCATGGCCTGGGGTCAAGTGGCCCACGACGTCAAACAGCGCAGCGAAATGTCAGTTATCTGCGATGCAAATGATCTGCAACACCTATTATCTACAGCCGTGAATCTATCAGTGAAAACTCCTGCTGGGACGATTTTTCCTGTTATCCACAATATTTGGCAGATAATAGTCACTTGGAAGTCGTCACTCCGAGCGTTCAAATTCATCCTCCTAACTGCACCTGTTTTATGGAGAACCAGAGTCGTGGTACATATCAATACATGTATTTGCATTCATCCACGGCTAGATAAGAGGAGTTATTTTTGCGGATTTTAATCAATAGGATCTTCCCAAATAGTATTGCCCCACATCAACACAGACGATCGCCTGTGTTGCGATGGAAACGTCGTGATCTATTATTTTTCTATCTACGTGACTTACCGAAGACCCAAAGAGAAGGAGTTTAACCATACGACAACTATTTTACCGTACTGTATTATGCAAAAAAGCGAAATCAATGCACATGAATTAATTTCACCTTCATTCAATCCAACGCATGATGCCGTGTTGCTCGTCGGGGTCGTTTGACCATATTTCACCAAGCTAGGCTAATGCCGATTGGTGCTGTTGGGAGGAGTGGGAAGTGGCTTGAACGAGCTCAGACATCCCTCGCCACTGATGTTGGCCGTGAGTGGGAGTGAAACTCAGGTCTCGGAGTTCATAGCGCAGTGCGCTCGCCAGTAAGCGATTGTGCCTCTCTCATCCATGATTAATAATGTAACATACTAATAATAATCTATTGTACTTTGAGAAGATGCATTTCCATGCATTTCTAAAATTTAGTTTGTGCATTCCGATAAAACATCAAGTGCCCATCGTAGGGAAGGCAATAATACATATTCAAGTAGAATATAGAAATGTATCTGCAGCAATGTGGAGAACAAACATCGTGGATCCAATAATTATCTGTGGGGCTATCCACAAATGTGTTCAAATAACTGCCTGAAACAAATTGCAGATGATAGGATGAACACTGCCACGGATAATTGAAGTATTAGTCGTGGGTAATATGACTGCATGGGAGGAGTTTTACTTTTAACAAAACTCTTAACTGAACTTTAGGCTGTTGGCTGTACAAAGTAGAAAACACAAACGCAACATGTGTAACCATCCTCTAAACAGAGCGTGCATGCTGTGGCATACTCGAGCACACACGGCAAGTCTGCAAACGATGACGTCTAATTTAAATGACCGTAACTCTCTGCACTGTCTTGGTGCAGCAGAGGTTCACACACACGGACAAAATGCTCCAATACAGAGTATTATTTAGCATTCCTTTTCAGATATCTCCAGCACTGCACATTGTTGTCAATCGAATTGCAAACAAATGTTTTGATATGTTCACTATTACATGTTCGATAACGAGAGCCGCCAGAAGCAATTTTACAGAATGTAATCTTACAGAATGCAATGTTACAGAATGTAGTGTAATGGGGGCTACATGAATAAGGGGCTTATGGCAGGAAGGCGGCGGCTGCGATTTGCTACGGTTGTCTGGAACCTGGACGTGGCACTGCTTTCTATATCACAGCCATCGGCAGCGAGGTTATGCACGAGCCCTCGAAGGGCTTTGTAAAGCTTCCATGACTCAGAGGAACGGGACAGGAACTTCACTCGGCCCTTGCGAGTGAGCTAAAGGAAGCTAAAAGACAATATATCTTATTTCTTGAATCACGTTTACAACAAATTGCATGTTTCATACGAATGTTTGTTTTTGCCCTTGTGAGTTTGCACATCCCCTCCCTACAATGTCATGTAACTGCCGACACTGCCAAAGGTGTGGGCTGTCGTGATCCTTGTAACAGAGATGCTGAGCTCAACGGAGCCTTACCGGCTGAAATGAGTGACATTCATAAGCCACTTGGTCGAGAAAAGCATGCGTTATTTCAGCTGCAATGTACAACTACGTAACAGAACCGTTGATAACTATCATCGTAAGAACTATCATAAGCATATGAGAATGAAACAAAAAGTGTAGTCATTACCTTTTTTTAAACGATGCCTGAAATGCGAGGAGGTGTCTGGTAGTGCCCCGGTATAGCATCCACAAATTCTATCAGAATTCTTTGTCGGCATTCATCTTATGTGCAGCCACTTTCCTTGCTTGGATGTGAAGCGAGGAAGCAGTCTCCATCTCATATTGATATTCCCGTTTCCAAGAAGAGATTCACGTTCAGAATTTAGGCTTGACAGTGTTATATGGAGTTAACGAATCACACAACAGAGTCATTTAAAAATAATTGTCTTATTTCTGGAACAGAGGTTTTGCTTGATGGACACTGACAAAATGTACTCTTCTCAAAATGTACCAATAATAATATAGTCTTGTACTTTACTACAAAAACTGGCAGTGTGAACGCTAAATGTATCGTGCATCGTGCAGAATATTAACCCAATGCTTCAGATGGGGCGTAAAACTCCAACTTACAATGACGAAGAAATGCCCAGAGCGCTGTGTCCCCTGCTCAAGAGCAGAACTAATGCTTGCGAATGTACGATTTCCATATTCGCATCACAACGCGTCTCTGTTTGAGGACCTCTGAGGCCCCCTTTCTCCAATGTTGGCTAAGCACCGCTCCCATTATGGCCGACGAGGTTTGGCACGATGGGAAGTTAATCTTGTATGGCTCCATTCACAGGTTTCAAACTAATCAAAATAACTGAAATGTTTTCCATTAATAGTGGTATGTAAGTGACTTGTAGATATACTGTACTGTATATCTGAACGTACAGCTCCTCAAGTATGGCATGCAAACACATTTGAAGTGCAAGACTATTAATAATATATGATTACACAGAGCTTTGAAGTACATCACAGTCATACATTAGGTATTAAATCACTAATATGAAACATACTGTATACTTTATTCAATTTAAAAGTATAGTTTTACAACTACAGCACAGCAATCTGCAGTATTTGGAATACAGAAAAGCAATGATATACAGTCCGCATAATAAAGGTTTTTGTGGGTGAGACTGCGTCAATATAAATGTGTCGTCAACCTCCCACCACCCAAAACGCGCCAATTAGTCGCTACTTCTGAAGCCCGGTGTATTGGAGCGGACACCCACAACATTTACAATTTGAGTACGACGTTTCGCTGGTGATTACAACCAGCTTAATCAGGATTGTGCAAATACAGGTAATTGACA
The DNA here is from genome assembly GCF_965212315.1 of Lampetra planeri. Taxonomy (NCBI): domain Eukaryota; kingdom Metazoa; phylum Chordata; class Hyperoartia; order Petromyzontiformes; family Petromyzontidae; genus Lampetra; species Lampetra planeri. Next base: position 13,157,234 of record NC_136125.1, on the reverse strand, counting down.
TCGCGTAATAACTTCGTCACAATGGGTCTTTATAAATCCCCGAATTGACTCAATAACGGTTATCCCCCACACGCTGCGCTTGTTGAGGTGGGCCGCGCACCACGAAACGTCCCTGTGGCCCACTCAAGCCCACTCTCGTTAGCGGTACATCACCGTTACGGTGGCCCACACAACCGCTCTAGTGTTTGTATGTGCGATGTTGAACTGAATTCGGACTGTACGTAGCCAACCGTGCTCATCGGAGATGCGGGGGAAGGACAACAAACCAAACACAACATAAGTTCGAAGGAAATGAGTTTTCAATCTGGCTTTAAAAGTGTATAGCTCCAGTGGCTTCCTAATATCGGAAGAGCGTTCCAGACGGCCGCAGAAGCGCATCTGAAAGCGCATCGCGATGCAGTGGCCACCGTCTTTGTTCAATGGTCAGCCTGAAGGCGCTGCGAGGATGTCCGGAGTCCGCGTGATGCTCCTATTGCATACCCCCATCCGAGAGGAGCTGGAGCCAGGCCTGCTTCGCACACTTCTATTGCGAGGTGTTATTCATTATTGACGCTTGGTTCGCTGCCTAACTTCGGAACAAACGGTGGCTGGAGCCGACCTCATTTTCTATGTAACAAGCCCCCATTATAAATGCAACGCCTAAGATGGTTGAGCGCTGCATGTTTCACAAAGCAATATATATCTTGTTCAGCAGATTAAATTGATTAACGACTCAATGTGGAGCCTGTTAACCTGGCGCACTAAATCTCTGCAAGCTGGCGATGGTGAAACACGTGGGGGCACACAGGAAGGCTTGCGGTGCAATGCTGGGGGTAGCAACTGCAGAACCGTTATCTTCAAGAGGAAAACGACATATTGGCACCAGGCACTATTCCAACTTGCTACAGTGCCACATCTGTTAAGGGCAGTCTTTGGTGAACTAAATAATCGTCTGCTCGGAGTATTCGAACAAACAAAACATCGCCCGCACAGAACCCAGGCTCGTAAAATCACTACGTGCCGAAGCAGGCAGTTCTAACTTCTAAACGCAGCGGTGTCATTTGTTTTCGTTGGGCCATCTTTGCCAGGGTGTGTAACCAGGGCAGCACGACTTCTCATTATTCTACAGCCCTCGTGACGCAACAGTGTCAAGAATCAAAGCCGAGGACATTGGTCTCATTTAGGCAATACATTTGATTTCGGCCACAGGATATCTTGATCACTTCATTCTATCAGATTAAATTCCATCCAGTGATAAGCAACATATTAATATACAAAACGCTACGAAACAAAAGCTACGTTGCTCTATATCATTGTTTAAAAATAAACCCATGACCATCATTGTACTGCACTTCTATGCACCCGAGTCTATGCTCCCTGCCTTCACCAACCCGCACTGACAAGTATGGTGAAGTATGGCCAACCTTCACAACCCACGCAACACGACGAGACCCTCATCCAGGGATGTTGTCCCAGTTTGAAGTCGTCTTGCCTCACACTCGACTCACGATGTGGGGGAAGAGGGGGGGCAGCCGAGAAGTGGGCGGGGCTGCCAGTCGGGGTCTCTGCAGAGTGAGGTCACCGCCGTGAGCAGGACGAGCTGCTTAGTGGGCGTGTCTATGTAAAAGTGGGTGTGGCTGACAAAAAGAGGAGGAGCTATCAGCACACCATGTGTCCCATTGAGCCTCCTAGAAATCTAACTTGCATTGCGTAAGAATGAGCAAACACATAATTCAGAATTATTATTGTACAGAATGTTTAAAACGGACTAAGAATTGAAGCACGTATTTTGATAACTGACATTTTGAAAAAAGTAATGAAGTTACTAAACAACACATATACTTATAAATAAATGTAGCCATATTACATGCAATGTAATACTATATTACATTCAATGTAATCCTATATGTGATCGTCAGCAAGAACGTGACAAATTGTAGAAGGTGAAAAATGGCAATGTTATTCAAATCAGATTATTATAATTCAGAAGTAGTAAATCCTGAAATTGCACTGTAAAATAAACACGTGGTCTCTGCTTTACGATTTCATTATAATGCATGACTATACAATGTTTATTCAAAATAGCAACGTCTTTTACTTACATATATTATTTAAATGGTCGTGGTACAAATGTTAAAGTCAAAGCCAAGCTTGTCCTTGACAAGGGGCTATTCAATAATAATATTCAATAATAATATTCAATAATACATTTGTATGGCTTCTTCAAATACATTAATCTGCTTAAGGAGGCAACTCACTATTGACGACAAAATATATATTTGTGCCTTGGCTTATTCATGCCACCCCAATACAAATTCTGGATGTCTACATGTTTTAGAAATTGAGTTAAAGTGTAGATAATCAAAATTCTGAACACCATTTTGCTTTCATCATTCTTCACTTACGGTTGTCCCGCGGGATATGCCAAATATAAAAAAAACCATGGCAAAGGAACGTTCTGCTAAACACAGTGCACACAATACGCCAATCGGAATAGCTGTTTTTTCTTTAGTCGGGGACATATGGAACAGATTATAGCCTGTTTCAGAAACAGGGCTGCCTTTAACAAGCAAACACGACATTAACAGTAACATATTTATACACAGGTTTTTTTCTCCTCTCTAAATGTCAAAGGACACAATGTATGCATGCTTATATCCGAATAAATTAACATGACAAAGCACCTCAACGAACGGCTGTCTTGAAACAGTGATCCGACACATAGCTCTACGATGAAGGGAGGTTATTAGGTTGAGAGACACGCATGAGAAGAGCCACATCGAACGTTATTCCTGTCTTGCCCCCACCACTTTGCATTGATCAATCAGATAAAACAAAACTATCGTGTGCAATGATAATTACCAGGTAATATAGTGCACGTGCAGTCCTTAACATCTCACCACGGTGGTGAGATGTTAACTACCTCGCCTGGTGTACAGGAGGTCGTGTGTTCGATCCCGACCCTGACGCCTGTCTATTTGCAGTTTGCGTGTCTCTCTACCCGTGGTCGCAGTGGGGTTTACCGAGTAATTTTTTTTTAAATATAGTTTGTAAATATACTGCCTCACGAGGGCCTTGCCATGCCATGCAGGTCGTGGTGGTTATTTGACCACATTCCACATTGCTCGTCAGTGTGGACTGGTGAAGGCGTTGACGTTGGAGCATAGTACAGTCCAACAATGTTGCTTTCCTGAACTGCCCTCTGCTGACAACGTAGCCCCAGAGCAGCAGCAGCCGACAGCACAACTATGTTGACCCCACAACTATGTTGAACCCACAACTATGTTGACCCCACAACTATGTTGAACCCACAACTATGTTGACCCCACAACTATGTTGAACCCACAACTATGTTGACCCCACAACTATGTTGACCCCACAACTGTGTTGTTGAACCCACAACTATGTTGACCCCACAACTATGTTGTTGAAGCCACAACTGTGTTGTTGACCCACAACTATTTTGACCCCACAACTATGTTGTTGAAGCCACAACTATGTTGACCCCACAACTATGTTGAAGCCACAACTGTGTTGACCCAACAACTGTGTTGTTGAAGCCACAACTATGTTGACTCCACAACTATGTTGACTCCACAACTATGTTGAAGCCACAACTATGTTGTGGGACCCCACGGTGATCGCCCTTCCAGTTACTCCCCCAGCTCAGCTCCTGCTGAGACCTGATGATGATGATGATGAGGTGTGACAACATTAAACGACTTCAACACTGCACTCTGCCGTCTCTGCAATCTCCTAAACTGTCTATTGAGCCACGTGGAGTAGAAAGCATGCGTATGCAGCCTACACACAACGTTAAAACTGCTCATAAAAGTAAGCGGGTTAGGGCAGGACACGTTACCAGAGGGGATGATGACCGATGGCCAAGAAGAGCGATGGATGGAGTGGCAACCAAGGACTGGAATGCCTCAAAGAAGATAGCCATCATGAGATGGAACGATTACATCGACTCGCGTGCAGGAGCTGGGTGGATTGTTACATGGCAGAGCCGTTAGAGGGGGCGACGGTTTGGGGAGGCTTCATCCAGCAGTGGATTGAGCACGGCTGACGATGACAATGCAGGAAATGTCTTTAACCGGACTGATAATTATTGAGGCCCATAATAGAGGTATTTTTTGGGTTAGATCGCATAAATATATAAATGTGTCGTTAAACCCGCCACCACCCGACACGCCTCACTCGTTGGCTGTGTCGGGTGAGATTGCTCGCGAAAGCCTCGGTGTTCAATTAGCGAGGTATGCAGTGGAGCGTCTTGAGTTCATACATTCATTATATTCAGCACTTCAAAACCATCTGCTTGTCTACACAGCAGAAGCACTTTGCCAAAAGGCAGAAATGTAACGCAACAATTTGTTTACACTTTGGGCTCTTTAAATGCTCACATGGCCCCTTGCCTAAACAGATGGCGACGTGTTCAGTGCCTTGTCGCCAGCGTGGCCGAGCTGTTCCTGACACGCCGCTGGTGAGCTCACCCACGCCGCTCCGAGTACTCCTAAAACAAGCCGAGAGGCAGCAGGGAGGCAACTGGTGGATGCCTCGTACAGATGCCGCACCGTGTCGATGTTGTGCACGGCCCTAGGCCAGTCCACTGCGGGGTCAGGGCCTTCTCCACACCGTGTGGGTCATGGCGAGTGTGCTCCCGTACGTACTCCACCACGCTGGTCGCTGCAGGCTGATGGGAGCATACACACGGGAGCATAGCAGTACGATATAACAATAGATCTTGTTGGAGTGCCCTCTGCTGCCCGCAGGTGGTAACACCCACTGTGCATTGCGCCGTGGGGGTGAAATGTTAACTCCTTCGCCTGATATGCAGGAGGTCGTGGGTTCGATCTCGCCTCCGACACCTGTAAATGTTCTCCCCGTGGTCGCGTTAATTTTTCCCCGGTTCCTCCGGGGTTTCCCTTTCACATTGAGGAACATGCGTTGAGAGTGTTTGGATGCTGTAATGTCTACAAGGTAAGCAACTGTTTTTATTTTATTTTCATTAATTTTGATGTTTTACCTACGTGACTTTACCGAAAAAAACCTAAGAATATAAGCAACTTCGTTGAGCTATCATTTGTCGCCAGGTCGTGTCTGAGAGAGGGCTATATAGCGCAGTGGACCTTACCTGGTGAAATAAAAGAAAGTATTCATAGTTTTAGTTTTAGAAGCGCTGGCCAAGGCTCATCCCAGGCTTAGTTTCCGAGATCCGGTGAATTCCCGGTGATCTGGTCATGGACTCTGTTGACATTATTCTGGGGCAAACAAGACACTTATTCTACATTTCATAAACATTGAAATAAGTTCATGTTCCACTTCGCAAGCGCACAGGTGGTCATGAACCGTTATTTAAAAAAAAACCGGCATCGTGCTTGATGAGAAGTATTTGACACTTTGCGGAAAAATTCCACAGAGCTGGGGGGGGGGGTGAGGCAATGGCGAGCTAGTTCCCTCTTCAGCGTGGGGCCACCAGCGGGCTCCATCACACGGCCTCGTTTCGTACAGCGATTGTGCAATGAGATGCCGTTATTGAAATGCCAAAGCTCGACGCGACTCTGTAAATGCCAAGGGGCTACATCACGACGGTTCTACAAGACAGACAATGGCAATGATGACGAAGAGTACAACGCCACATATATCCGACTTGCTGGGGATTGAGGTGCTGTTTAGGCGGAAATGTGAAAAAGGTCGGATTATATGAACATCTGTATAAAATGATCGTTACACCATCGAGCATAAATAGGTTACTGGACTAAAATGATAGGCAAACTGTTGTGATCCTGGGGACATGCTTCACTCCGCTACGTATGGTGTGAAAGAAGTTCAACATACATAGAGAAGTGAGTGAACATACACGACATTACGAATATTTCACTGAATATGAAAAGGTCAGATTGGTGAACATATGAAATTAAAAAGCTACACCGTGCACAAATACTGCCCCGGGTGTGGGAGGTTAATTTGTTAGGGCAGATATGAGAAGATGAGATCTGTGAAATTGTACTGTATAAATACAATTATTCATATAATTGGTCTTTGATGTTAAGAAGAATATTTGCAATAGATTTCAGTGCTCTGCAAGATGCAGTTGAGATTTTATACAGCACTTAAAGCAGCTGGTATTTTTTAAAAATAAAGGTCTATGATCACATGGGTTGTGGTTCAATGTCTATGTTTGGATGCTTAAGGCTCACTGGCATCAAAGTTAATTACGTACCGAATTCCATTCTACTTTATGCACCTGAAAGCATTTCGTGACCAAAATGCTCCATGTCTACACTGCATTCAATCTATATGGATTTCTCTCTGATTTCTACCACGCTATCTGTGCCAAGTGCAAGCGGTGTGTGGATAATTACACCTTAACACGATTGTTAATGACAGAAAAAGTTACACAAAAATAATGAGCATCATTACTCCTGCACTTGGTGTTGTCATTGTCTAGTGACCAAACAGATCAAGATGAGTAGTAAACAGATGCACATGAAACAATGACATGATAAATGGCGTCTTGCCAACACTTGCCTTGTCAATTACGTGCTCAGACTAAGATTGAATATTTCAAGAAATGCTCCCAAGCATTTTATTTGCTTTTTTTTTACTGCTGTTGTACTCTCTCAATGTCATCTCTTGCTACTTGGCAGGGACTATCATTACCACTAAAGCTACAGCAGAACGGAGTGTTGATTGAACTGTCACAATCTTCACCCGGACCTGTTCGTTACCGAATGAGCCAAACGTGACAACGATCGCAAACTCACATTTTTGCTACAACACGAGGACCACACCATGGCACGGGCGTTGGTAAATGTGATAGTTTCATCATCTTAGCATTGGTTAATCCACCATTTCTATAGCATTTCTGCCAGAGTTCTCATACTTTCCAACATGCATATGTAGTCTGCCAATAACACCATCTGTAGCTGAACTAGTAGACACACAGTGTCCAAAATCAGCATTCTATGTCTCCCTACTTCCTCGCAAATCTTCCTCCTTTTGAAAGTTTTTTCTCTCTCAAGAATTTTGTTTTGTATTTTTGCACCACTTCCAATGTCAGTGCCAATGAACACGCCGCTGGTGGACTGCGAGAGAGATATGGACACGTGGTACGTCCACGAGGTACGTCCACGCACACACGAGGAGGACCTCCCAGTCGCAACACCTGGCGAGGCTGTGGAGCAGCAGGTGCAGGTGAAGCAAGGCGAAGATGCGAGGACTTCTCTCTGAGCCCATTCAATGATCCTCACTCGTCAACGGACGGAGAAACAACTCTCTGCTACACCAATCCGAAGCCTGCGCTTTGTATGTATGGAGAACTTATTGCGCACTGCACGAAGCCAAGCGTACTAATCGGAGGTAGACTCATTTACCCTAAAACCTGAGCACAATCAAACATTTGGGACGGCCACATTTTGTCTACAGAAAGTTCTTGTGATTTATACAATATTTTCTAATTCTATAATATCTGCTGCATCTCGCAAGCTGCAGCAGCACTTGTAACCTAGGTTCACGAAGCTCAATGCGAACTGGACAAGGAACGCGCATGAAGTATCAGTCGCGTTCCATGGACACGAAACTCGCAACATACTTGATGCAGGCGGCGTCGTCCCAGAAAGCGACGGCAGGCAGATCTCCGCATTCTTCAACTTTTGCCAAGGAGTCAGGGGGAGTTAGACAATAAATCCCTGCCGCTATGCAATGTTTATAACAGACAAGAAAGAGTTGTTTAAAAAAAAAAGCTGTATGTAACATCTTATTTAGCAGGAAGACAGGTCCAACATAAAATTCTCCGGTGCACAAATTCCATCCGCCGCAACAGCCGCAAACTGTTACAAAGTGGATCAGAGGTGTTGGAGCGCGTCCATAAATACCGTGTCTATATTTCACCATTGGCTGTTGGGTGCACGCGCTGGGCATCCCGATTGGCCAGTCCACAATCCTTACTGCACCTGGAACCCTTTTTGGAAATGTTTTCCTAACACTTTTGGACACTATTTTATGGGGTTCACAAAACTCCACTATCATTTCTCCAGCGTGTTACAAACGCCTCTCATTTGTGCTCTTATATAGAGAAAACAAACCCCGAGTAATTGTAAATGTGCTACGTGCATGTGTTGGCACTCTCTACATAGAGAGGCAGTGGTGGGCAGTGTGTGTGTGTGTTTTATACACAGTGCTATGCACATGAGTGCAATGACATGGCTTACACTGTGTTTGTCATGGAATCTTATAACGTTTATGATAAAAGCTATACGCGATATTACTTTGCAAAACATGACGTTGACTATTGACGGTACATGATAAATAAAAGCTACAATTGTATGGCATAGCATATTGGGTGCTCAGCGAGAAAAAAAATCTGGAAAATTGTGGTAGATTAAAATAAGATATTAAATAGGATGTGTCATTGCATTCTAGATTTTAAGCTTTCGTGATTGCAAGAATTCATACTCTTATGTTTTTTCGGTAAAATCACGTAGGTGATGTTACCGAAAAAACATAAGAGTATGTGTCATTGCAGGTGAGGAATGCGATTCAGAAGAAGACGAAACTCACGAACCATTTAACTTTCAGTATTTGTTTGACCTTTCCCCCCGAATTATTCCAACTGTGCAATCGGAATGATATCGTGAGCTAAGTAATCCGATTGTAAATCTCACAGAGCTGTGCAACCCATGCCAGGGCATAGTTGCAGAAGAGATTCTTCACGGGAATTCTGCCACATCTTTCCAGTGACAATATTTGTGATTTGTTTAAATAGGGGCTTCACATTCCCACACACTCTGCTATGAGATGGTCACACGTCTGTCAAACTGATGATTTATTTCATGCTGTGGAAATTTTCAGCAGATAAAAGATACAAACAAAAAGACTCATGAATAAAACATCACACCCCAACGCGCCACAAAACGCGTACTTCTTGTTGGATTAGCAAACACGCCAACTCATGGCAAATAACAATATTCAAGATGCAGAGTTTCTTAATCATTGTCTAACAACTATTACAAAATAGAGCTGCTGTGGAAAAACTATTTCGGAAGATCGTGACCATTCCAATTGAATATCCAGAAGACAGAGAACAGTGACAGCACAGACACAGACAGTGGGTCACAGCACAGACACAGACAGTGAGTGACAGACACAGACACAGACAGTGAGTGACAGACACAGACACAGACAGTGAGTGACAGACACAGACACAGACAGTGAGTGACAGCACAGATACAGACAGTGAGTGACAGCACAGACACAGACAGTGAGTGACAGCACAGACACAGACAGTGAGTGACAGACACAGACACAGACAGTGAGTGACAGCACAGACACAGACAGTGAGTGACAGCACAGACACAGACAGTGAGTGACATCACAGACACAGGGAGTGAGTGACAGACACAAACACAGACAGTGAGTGACAGACACAGACACAGACAGTGAGTGACAGCACAGACACAGACAGTGAGTGACAGACACAGACACAGACAGTGAGTGACAGACACAGACACAGACAGTGAGTGACAGCACAGACACAGACAGTGAGTGACAGCACAGACACAGACAGTCAGTGACAGACACAGACACAGACAGTGAGTGACGGACACAGACACAGACAGTGAGCGACAGACACAGACACAGACAGTGAGTGACAGACACAGACACAGACAGTGAGTGACAGACACAGACAGTGAGTGACAGCACAGCCACAGACAGTGAGTGACAGCACAGACACAGGGAGTGAGTGACAGACACAGACACAGACAGTGAGTGACAGACACAGACACAGACAGTGAGTGACAGACGCAGACAGTGAGTGACAGCACAGCCACAGACAGTGAGTGACAGCACAGACACAGACAGTGAGTGACAGACACAGACAGTGAGTGACAGACACAGACACAGACAGTGAGTGACAGCACAGACACAGGGAGTGAGTGACAGACACAGACACAGACAGTGAGTGACAGACACAGACACAGACAGTGAGTGACAGACACAGACAGTGAGTGACAGCACAGACACAGACAGTGAGTGACATACACAGACAGTGAGTGACAACACAGACACAGACAGTGAGTGACAGCACAGCCACAGACAGTGAGTGACAGACACAGACAGTGAGTGACAACACAGACACAGACAGTGAGTGACAGACACAGACAGTGAGTGACAGCACAGACACAGACAGTGAGTGACACAGACAGTGAGTGACAGCACAGACACAGACAGTGAGTGACAGACACAGACAGTGAGTGACAACACAGACACAGACAGTGAGTGACAGACACAGACACAGACAGTGAGTGACAGACACAGACACAGACAGTGAGTGACAGACACAGACAGTGAGTGACAGACACAGACACAGACAGTGAGTGACAGACACAGACAGTGAGTGACAGACACAGACACAGACAGTGAGTGACAGCACAGACACAGACAGTCAGTGACAGACACAGACAGTGAGTGACAGACACAGACACAGACAGTGAGTGACAGCACAGACACAGACAGTCAGTGACAGACACAGACACAGACAGTGAGTGACAGCACAGACACAGACAGTGAGTGACAGCACAGACACAGACAGTGAGTGACAGCACAGACACAGACAGTGAGTGACAGACACAGACACAGACAGTGAGTGACAGACACAGACAGTGAGTGACAGACACAGACACAGACAGTGAGTGACAGACACAGACACAGACAGTGAGTGACAGACACAGACACAGACAGTGAGTGACAGACACAGACAGTGAGTGACAGACACAGACACAGACAGTGAGTGACAGACACAGACAGTGAGTGGCAGACACAGACACAGACAGTGAGTGACAGCACAGACACAGACAGTCAGTGACAGACACAGACACAGACAGTGAGTGACAGCACAGACACAGACAGTCAGTGACAGACACAGACAGTGAGTGACAGACACAGACAGTGAGTGACAGCACAGACACAGACAGTGAGTGACAGCACAGACACAGACAGTGAGTGACAGCACAGACACAGGGAGTGAGTGACAGACACAGACACAGACAGTGAGTGACAGACACAGACAGTGAGTGACAGACACAGACACAGACAGTGAGTGACAGACACAGACACAGGGAGTGAGTGACAGCACAACACACTCCACTTCACGGGGGGAGATCAATGAAAGGTAGGAAGTCAAATGGCATTCAGAAACGTGACACCCACATGCTGTAACGTGTGCCCTGGTGCTTGTAGATTAAGTGAGGACATACTCGATACACGGTACAGCCCCAACACCAGATCGAGGTGACAAAACCATTATTTTATAATAATCAGAGGAACGTAAATGTCTCATTGAACAATTCGCCGGGGATGTTTTGTGGTTCTCATTTCCCCCTTAGATAGCGGCACCCAGATGTTCTCAGGCTGTGGATGTTTTATTTGTTGTCTGAAGCCAATCACTACACACTTTGATCTCCTGTTTTTCTTCCATTCTCAGGGTATGGGAAGTGTGACCATGATTTAACAAATCACAAGGAATACATTCCAATATTTAGTAAGTGGTTCTGGAGGTGGGTCGTCTAAAAGATAAACTGTCGGATAACAACTGAACATACACATGCATACGTTCTGAACATCTGTGCAACGCCAGCACGCAACTTTGTATGTTTGCTGAACCAAGTGGGGGCATTTTGGACAAACTGGATCCAAAGCAGGCGTGAATTTGGCTTTTTGTTTATTTCAAAATTAAAACAGAAAACTTTTAATTTTGAAACAGGCAAACTGACATTTGGATTCTCAGATATGGAATTTAGACATGAAATGCAAAAACAAGCTTCAAGTGATGGAGTTATTGATGCAGCATTGTTAACCAGGCTAAGGCCATCAATTCTCCAGACTTAAGAACCCGGCATGAGCACAGGAGGCTGTCAGCACTTGAACCAGGACCTCAGGCGGTGCCAACTCAGCACTCTGACCTCGAAGCAACCTGGCCACCTCACTGCAGCAGGACTTTCACGTCACGACCTTTGGATCATTTGCTGATCAATGGTAAATTAATTCACAGAAAATAAAATAATGGGGATGTGTTATTACTATTGGGAACTTTGTGAACTTATATTGACCATGTCATCAGAAGGGCAATGTGGCCAAGGTAATCATTGAACGCCCATAACACACAACTACACGAGATCAGTATTACAAGTAGAGCTAGGACAATTAGTGAATTAGTTAAATTTATTGATGAAACATTTAATGAGTGACGTGGCGTATCCTAACAAGCTGTGACTATGAGTGTCTCTCCTGGCACTACACTCAGGACAGTGAGAGGCAGGCATGTGTGTACATTAGAGCATGGATCGGCACTTGTTCGGCTCCATTGCGAGTAAACTCCACCCATCCAGAGTTTCACATTTACAAAGCAACATACGAGCGCTTCTTTTTCCAGTAGTCCATTGACAACTCATACGCTTGGTGAAGTCAGTGGAGCAAATAGATTGTTGCCATCTCTACAGGTTTTTGATAGGTCCTGGTCTCCTCCCACATGCAAAATCATTCTTTGATACGAAATTGGCCAAACATTCCAAGCAAGTCTCTCGTGCAAATGAGTCTCAAGCGTTTTTCGAGCCTCTCCCGAGGTAATTAAACGATTACGGATTTCCACGTCCACCATCAATTCACCCGGAATGAGCTACAAGGATCTCGTGAGATCTTCGAAAGCGAAGCAGCGTTGAGCCTGGCCAGTGCCGGGGTGGTAGACGTGAGCAAGGCGCGAGGGGGCAGTGCAGACGTCTCCTCATTCTAGACTCCTACCCGCCACCTTCAACAGCCCGCACTGACCGGCGTGGTGAAATATGGGCACAGGTCCCGCACGATCCGCGCGGCGTGGGGAGGCCCGAACCCAGCAGTGTACTGACACAACAGGCTGTACATACACCACGCAGTGTATAGCGTCACTCCTACAGCACGAGAAGCATAACGTAGTGGTCATGTACGGATGTGACAAGATGAACCACATTGATCAATACGCTTGATCTCGTTGTAACTTTGAAGCTCAGCACTGCCGGGTGCGGGCTTTGAGCCTGTTTAGGGAATGCCACAGGCGCTGTCGGCTTGTGCTGCCCCGTGGCCAGGAGATGTCAGAACAGCAAGGGATAATGTGAAACCTTTTTGTGTGGAGCAAACAGCGTGCTGTCATTGCACGTGTGAGTTTTCTCCGGGAACTAAAGCTTCCCTCCCACACGCCAAACGCTCACGGATGGAACTGACGAAACATGCCAATGCAGGACCCTCCCATGGCAAAAGAGTCTTGAGACTCAGTAAGCCTTTCATATATAACGTCAGCATATTGTTTGTATTTACTTAACAAATCAATATCCAAAGGCTCGAACTGGTGAATCGCGCACACTGTTAGATCTATCGCTGCATGTCAGCTCATGCAATTGCAGCATCTGCTGCTGCCACCTCCGAGGTACAAACCAGAACACATGGGACGAATAAGAAGAATATCTCATTAGATCAGGAGGGAGGAGAGCCAGATGTTCATGTATGGCATTGAGTGACGCATTATTCTGCAAATGACGAAAAGCTGGAGTCGTAATGTCCGGCAAAGACTGAAGAGATTGGCGAGGACAACCACCGCATCAACAATAAGAGGCCTGGGACAGAAGCAGGAGGGCGCCACGGTGGCGAGGAGAAGTTAACCACCTCGCCTGGTCCACAGGAGGCCGCGGGTTCCATTCATGCTGCTGTATATTTGGAGTTTGCGGTGTCTCTCTCTCTCCCCGTAGTCGCGCGGATTTTTCTCCGGGTCCCTCCGCATTTAGAAACATCACGCGTTTAGAGTCTTTGGCCGCTCTAGATTTCCACACGATAAGCCACTAAGTTTAGCTATCAATTGTGGTAGCCAGGTCGTTTCTGAGAAAGAGCGATATTGCAGTCCAGTAAGCCTTATCTGGTAAAATGAGAACACAGTTGATGTGTTTGTGTGGAGGAGATGGCGACGGGAAGGCTCTCACCTGCCAGCCGCTTCTCCCGCAGGTTCCTCCAGAGGAGGTGTCGCGCCCTGCAGGTGGAACTCCTCACGTGCTCGCTCAGAGACCTGCGCAGCCGAGCCTCCATGCCTCGCTGATGCTGGCCGAGCCGTGCGGGGCCCACTGCAGTCTGGGGGGGGGGCAGCTAGACAGGCACAAGCCCCGTCGTGAGTGTTCTTCGGATTTCCCCCTGGCAAACAAAAAAGCTGCAACTTGGTTCCGAAAACGAGATCCCACGCTGGTAGCAGACGAGCGAGAGAAAGACGTTAAAAACACGAAGAAGAAGAAGACGAACTGAAAAACAAGCCGTGGATTCGTCGTCTTGTTTGTGCCGAAGGGCGGCGCTGCTGATGCTGCTGTCGCAGGCGGCACGGGGCACACGAAGTGCGCTCTTCCCTCGAGGCGCGAGAGTCACTTGCAGGCGACGTGATGCCGTGTGCGTGCGCGGCATGAGAGACGCCGCTCTTCCCGTCTTGTGCATCATCTGGAACGCCACTCCTCCAGCGAGCCCCGTGTCACCCCCACCAGCACACGCCCCGCTCGCAGGGGGAACGGACATCTGCAACTCATTTCGCCTTGTTGATTCGTTTCCCCGCAAAAAAATGACGCAAAGGAAGTCAAGCAGTTGAAATGTAAATTGTTTCGGCTCCGAGCGAGCAATCTGTAAGTCGCATGATTTCAGGATAAGTCTTCACGTGAAGGGGCTGTTACTGCTAGGAGTAAAAGCCAACCTCTTATGCCACACAGAGTGCAGCTAAACGTTTATTTGTGTTCACGGTGGAATTTGCCATTTTGATGAACGGTAGTAACGTGTTTTAAACTCATCGTGAACACGACCGACACAAGCTGATGTTGTATTTATAATTACAGTTCGAACCTGTTTGCAGGATAGGTAATGCTATCCTGTCGAATATGTTGTAATATTGCCATACGGACATCGCATTCTCATTACGGTCCCGAGGCATTGTATTCCATGGCACAATGCACAATCATATCTCATCGCTAATTCCCCGTTTATACGACAATGCAGCGCCACAACCGGTTTCATTATTTGACCAAGTGAGAGAAGTGAACCCTCTTCAGTCCGACTAAATGTTGTTGATTGACGTTACTACTCTTCACCGCCATCAACAGCCGTGCTCAATGCACAATTATTGACAATATATGTTCTGAAACTTGTAATGGATAAACAAAGGCATGTATTACAATGATTCTCCCGCACCTTCGGTTAGCACGTGTGGCGACGTACGGTGCGAAGGAAGTTCCACATACGTACAACAACAATGATTTGACATGACGTGCCCTTCATCTGGAATCTATCTCCAAGCACTGTACAGTATGCAGCAGCAACCACACTCAGCATAACAATAATTCGTGAAACTAAACGCTAACATACGGCACAATAATTAAATTAACGCTAAAAGCCATTTACTGAAGTAACTAACAGTTGAATAAACAGAAGTGTATAAATACGTTTGAAAACGTGTTTTAAAACTTGACACATACTCAGAGAGACCCCGATATGTCGAGGAAGAGAGTCCCAGAATCTGGGGCTTTTGCCGCACATCGACCTGGGGAGGTCCGCTGCTCCAGACGAGACTTTGAGGGCACGTGGCTGGGTGCAGCGTGTCTCTCTGAGAGCTCGGTACGTTTTCAATCGGAGTTGAAGCTGAATCCGATGTGAAACTGGAAGCCAATGCAGAGAGGCCATCACGGGAGCAATGTGATCTGAAGGTGTTCTGGTTAACACCCGAGCAGCCGCCTTCTGAACATACTCTATATATTAATGGTGATAACACTAACCATTTCAGATTTTGCTAATGACATGGCAACTATGAGTTGCATACAGAGGTGCTATTTTTGCGCAATTACATTTGTGCAAAAATCTAAAAAGTATATGAACATTTGTGGAGTGCCACCATGTCAATGAACGTACAAAGTGCGCGTGCACTCAGCAGACGTTTGTGCAAGTGGAGCGCAGTGCAGGCAAGAGGCAGCAGCAGCAGCAGCCAGAGGTCGGAGAGTGCTGTGAGCAGAGAAGGGTGTTGACATTCCCACGTCCCACACAAACAGCCAGAATGCTTGCAGCTCATTCTCGCCGAAATTAAAACAAAACAACGAATGCACACGCCTATGGCGAACTCCTCTCACCGAATCTCTCTCCCCCCCCCTCTCTCTCTCTCCGAGTCACGAGAGCGAGAAAACACGAACGGAGCACCCAGCGCCCATTGTCGCTTTTCCACTCGCAAACTATTTTATCCCCTTTTCTCAATATCTGTTTGAAGTTTTACAAGGCAAGCCGGCTGAGTGAGTGTGACATCAAATATGCGGTGCATTACGGGGTTCACCCATTTTCAAGCTTCCTCAACCTTTGTGTAGGGTTTCCATTACAGAAACAATTACGTAAGTCCGAAATGAAGCAATGTGTTGCTTCAGCGTGCAGTGATTTACAACGCAGCGTGTGCCTGTAATCGTCGTCGTGTTATTTATTTTCAAGGGAACACAGCAAGGGTTCCACCTTTTCCTCATGATTGTGTATCCTGCTTGACGGCACTTCTTTGAGTTCTCCATGTAATTATTTGCACGTGTCGCCTGCTGGAGCCGTTGTGAAAGGTAAAAATGAAATAGCGTTTACATTATACACGTTTCTCGACAAAACACTCTGCCATCTATTTACTGCTCCAAAGTTACATAATATCTGTGAGAAAAATTAAACGTAGACTTCGAACATGGGAGAGGTATAAATTGTAAAAAATACCATCGTTCATATAATCCCTCCCCCCGAAATTGTAATGGTTAACACAGTAGGTTATGACAGCGATGCTGACCTAGTAACCTAGTATCTTGCAAAATGGTATAGGGCTTTCTGTGTATACCGTATTACCCTTTACACTGCAGTAATTGAGGTGGAAACTGTGAATGTATTTTATTGAGAAGCTTGAGAAAGAAAACCTTCACTTCAAAAAGTGAGTGACGACTTCATCAAGGAGTTGCTGAAGTTACTATCACTGGACACACCTCTTGACATGCTTTGAAGAACCTTGGAGACAATCATTTGGAAAGGGTTGAAATAGTTTCGAGTAACTTTTAGGTTTTTTCTTTTTAACTTCCAAATTATCTCTATTTTGTGTGACAAGTGCCGCGGAATAAGGCGTGCACATTGGAAATAAAGTCCATAATCGTGCCACAAAAATTGAAGATACTTTCTTGTGCAAACACTTCAGTTTTTAAATCATATTTTGAAGCTATGCTATATTTTTACACGTTCTTTACATGTACGTCACTACATAACGTCACGTAAAAAAAGTGCCAAAACTATTGTAAGGACTCGTGCCAATGATCACTAAAGTTTCAAGATGACGGACCTCATCATGATCATCATCATAATCATCTTGTGACTAAGTGGTGTGCATTGGGGATGGTGTATTCTTCTTGATTAGATTGCAGGAAACATTTTACCAATCCAGTGCCGGGAAAAACAGAGTGGAATATTTAACTGTGTGCTTCACCCCAGCCTGTGTGCAATGGGCCAGAAAGCCTTTCAGAGATGATTGGAGGATAAATCTCCCAGAGTGAAATCCCTCAGCAAGCCGTGGCTGCTTTAAGTCTTTTCTCTTAGCTTTGGCACTTCCCACCATCTGCTGCCAACAGCACCCATTAATCAGAGCAGACTATAAACAGCTGTTTGCATTTCCATTATAAAATATGCAGATAAGTCATCCAACAATGCATCGTTTTTATTTCATTTGCCTGTTTGTAATCCAAAGTAAATTTTAGTGGAAGGTGCCTTATAAGGGCATATGATCACTATTAATATATTATGATCGTTAAGAAATTTTCCTGCCATAAAGAGTGTGTGGACCTGTGCTCATCAGCACTGACATTCCTGAGCCAGTGATGGAAATTCCATCATCCTATCGTGTGGCGTAATTATCCCGTCGGGTGACCATTGTTAATATAGCAGTAATAGTAATAGCAGCAATAAATTGGCCAACATGCAGTACGTGAATATTGTGTAACAAACTATCCACATTATATTGCACGTGGAGTGGCTGCTATGTGGCTGACATCGGACGCAGTCTGCACGCACCACCGCGCTCATTGACCGAGATATGAAGAGAACGCTCACAGTCTGAGTCGTTTATTAAACTATTTTCTTTGCCCTCTTCTCCACGACACAGCCTCGCGCCCTCTGTAAGTGTACGCCCTTCTCTGCCTGCTATTGAAAGATGATGTCTACGATTTGAGGGCCGGTCTCTCGACTCTGGGAGGCAGCATGCCTTCACCATATTTAAAGCACTTGGCTTACTTTCGGACACGGCGTGCTCTGATAATCTACTGCAGCCACCTTAGTAAATGCGCACATCCGCTTGCATGCCAAAGAGAGAGAGAGAGGAAAAAACCCCATCCCACTACGGGGCCATCGTGCGCTTGAATTCTGGCAGGTGACAGCCTCGACTCTGGCGTGGCACGCGCACCGCTCTCCCAGGAGCCGTGGTGGACGGTCAGCACACTGGGCCCTGCCATTCAGAGGTCGCCGCTTTGATCGGCCAGCGTGGCAGCTGGAATAATGGGGACGTTTTTAGAATATATATCCACCCAGCAATGTAAATGGGAACACCACCGTTAATAGGTAGGTCTAGGTCGAATGTGGTGGCGTAAAGCGTGGGTACACCCCTTCTTAGACGTCTGGCCAGTGAGGAAGAGTAGGCCGATTTACCCTCTTAGTGGAGGTCACTTCCGTCAGCAGTCGCGCGAGCATGCGACGGCTGCAGACTTTACATGCAACCGATCCGTTACCGTAAAATATAAATAGAAAAAAGTGGTCAAATTAAAGCAGTAACAATTAAAGTAAAATGTACGATTGCATTTAGCCGACATATCCTGCCGCTAGCAATTTTTGAACATTCAGAAAGCGCGTTGGCTGTGCGCGATGAGATGCCGGTCAGAGCTTCTCAGCCGACGGCACGGACCGTGATGGGGCTTCCAGAGGGGCGTGGTGGCCATGGCGAGGACGCACCTTTGCCTGGGATAACCCCACACAATCAGTGCACAACCTGATGTCACAGCTGTTTCACATTTGCGTCTTTTTCCTGCCCCCTCCCCCCCGTACCGCCACCCCTTTTCCTCCCGCTCCTCCTCAGCATTAACCGCTAAAAGTGTGTCGGCATGACATTCTCAAAGCATCTTCGTGCAGAAGGGTCATTGCGAGCAAATGCGTGCATGTGCAGATGACACGTGGTTTGGGAATGTCGCCACATTTCCTCAGTCAGGGCGGGTTCAACTTAGTCGAGAGGAAGGGGTGTCTCAACATGAACACGTTGTCCTCGCTTTACCCTATCTGCCCATTAAACCTGCATGCAGCTGGAAAATATTACTCAGAGTCACACTGATCTCGGCTCGTACGCGCACTTGAAATATTGGTGAGAAGGCGGATAAAAAAGCTGCTAAGCTATACAAACTATATATTTTTTATAAGTTTGAGATTTAGGCACCTAATCTGGCAGGGGGATCCTTGGCAAAAAAAATAATCTTTTTTTAATAATTGATAGAGTCTTTCCAAATGCTTATTTAAACCCATGTTAAAACGTAACAATATCTCCTGTAATTAAAACAAGAATCAGTAAAGTATCATTCAAACTATTCATTTTTCACACAGGAAATAATATACATGCACCAGAAAATGTTAACATTTGACATGACAAAATAGTGGCAAGATTTTATAATTGTTTTGCTTTCACCATAAATCTGCACTATGTTACGGACTGTAAATTGCAGTTAAAGGAAGTATCTACACAGATTAATACAATTCATTAGACATGTATGGCATCATGATTTATCATCACCATAAGCTATGATATATCCGCTGCTGGATGAAGGCCTCCCCAAGTTGTCACCATCCCACACGGTCCCGCTATGCCACAATCCATATAACTCCCACACACACACTGATCTCATCGCTCCAACTCCATTCTGGTGGTTTTCCATAGTTAACATTTAGCATATGGTTATGAATAGGCAACATTTTGTGGCACTATTCTGTGCCAAAAATTAATCACAACACCTTGCTGACCTTGTCAAGGAACATAAAGCATCACGTGAACTCCGGGCATCCTTGCCGTGGCTTCTGGATAACCATCAAACAAAGACGGTCACTGCATCGCGATGCGCTTTCAGATGCGCTTCTGCAGCCGTCTGGAACGCTCTTCCTTCCAATATTAGGAAGCCACGGTTGGCTACTTACGGTGCGAAATAAGTACATACATAACCAAACCCCAGGCTTTGGGAGGCCAACTTTCACAAACA
The DNA here is from genome assembly GCF_965212315.1 of Lampetra planeri. NCBI lineage: Eukaryota > Metazoa > Chordata > Hyperoartia > Petromyzontiformes > Petromyzontidae > Lampetra > Lampetra planeri. The sequence continues at coordinate 13,136,931 of NC_136125.1, read as the reverse complement.
ACGGAAAGAGCTGGGTGTAGTTGTATCCCTGCGAATTTGTTTATTTGTTGAGGGTTACAGAGAGAGAGTAGAGCCAACTTGCCACGTCAAGGTGGAACCAACAATCTAAGATCACAAGGAACGATAATAGCCGCAATGGCAACATATCTGCCATTGCTTGTGGTCTATTGTTGCAAGTCTGTTTAGAGTTTGCTAATCATGAACCGTTTGTATCAATAATGTCTTTTTTCCTGCAGTCACGAAAGCTTCAAATCAAGAATGTTTGAAAAGTGAACACTTACATATTCCATATCCCAGGGAGGTTTTGGGAGGATGCAAGCGCTGGCTCTTAATTTTTCTAGCACATTTTTTATGATGGGAAATAATTGAAAGACCGGTTTCTGAAAGTAAAATGGTTACATTCCGTACGACGTAAAACTACGATGCGTCTATAAAAATCTCCAAACCCCACCACATCAGGTCAGCGTGGAATGACACACTCCTCCATAACTAATAGCTACAGTGGTCTTAAGACACATTCCACTCCTATCAGGGGTTCTGGTGTCGAGGCTGCGAGAGCTAAAACAGACAGTGATGGAGGAAAACAAGAATCAAACGTTTACAACGGCTGGCCTTTGTCAACAAGACGCCGCCCACCCCTCCGCTTCCCAAGCGTGATTAGGCTTGGTGCTGGGTTGACACCGATCATACCGCTTGAGTGAGCTGCACATGAGCGTTTGTAAAACGAGTCAAAGGGATGTCCTACTGAAAATGAGCATTGTGGAAGTACAGTGCTCGAGTGCTTATCTCCTGTTTACAGCACTGAGCCAGCAGCGGACATTCCGCATTCATATGGCGGGGTAGAGTCCATTCATAGGGCAACTGCTTTCCCACCTGATGATGGACGCTTGTGTTGCGCCCGAAACGTCGTGATTTATTTTATTTTATACCTATGTAACTTTACCGAAAGAACCAAAGAGTATAACTGCTTCTGACTTCTCCATAAAATGGTACTCACTTTAATGACCCCCTGGAGGGATGATTGGCTGAGTCAACCACGAACCAGGAGTTGACGTCACAGCGCCCTGCTCTACGAGCAGAGGCACGTCGCTGACTGCTTCTGAGCTGTCGATTGTGCAGCACAATCATTTCGGCATGACGCGACAACAACAAGAAAGCCTGAACTGTCAAAAATGTAAACAAAAGGAATGTGAAAACTCATTTGGATACGGTATTTAAAAGAATTAAACTTTGTAAATTCACTGCGTCTTACAGAAATGTAAAAGAATGTTGTAAATGCTAAACTAGCTTGATAGCTATCCAACCAGATAAGATCCCATGGAAATGGAAATATCTTACAAGAGACACCTGTAATGAATGCGAAGCACAAGTAAAATCCGGAACAGCGTTTGTTGGTAAAATGCAACACGGATCAAAGAAACACGTATTACACACAATTGCGCATTTCTCAGTTAAAACAAAGTCCAACTTAATTACACCATAGTGTGTATATATAACGTGGCTGGAAAATGTAACACATCCTTCCCGTTTAATGACGCGAAATGTCGTAAAACTCTGGCTGCTCAAGAAGTCCGTAGAAGTGCCCACAAGGCAGTCAGTCAGAAGAAGCACCCACGCGGGCACACAGACACACACAGGCACACACAGACAAAAGATCCCCCGTATAGCCTTAACAGACTGTAGGGGCAAGTGCTGTTAGCGAGCACCTATGAAGGCCGGAACGGTACACGAGGGGGTGAGTGGCCAGCACCACGCCCGACCGCCTTTGTCTCCCTAGTGGCGATGTTTACACACCGCACCAGGTACTCATTTGAGGCTGAGTCGACCTAGGAGAGGCCCAGGACCGGTTCAGATAATCGTCACTGGTGTTTGCCGTGAGCGGGAATCGAACTCGGGTGGCCAGGTCCGTAGTGCAGCGCGCTAACCACTACACTACCGCTCCCCATCGAGACGCACACAGACACACACAGACACACAGGCAGCAGCAGCAGCAGCGAGGATGCGCACGCCACGGCCGCGTGATTGTGCACGAGTGGGGCCATGCACGGCGGCAGCTGTGCGCCTTATCGCTGGGAATGGTGTGCGTCTCGATGGGGAAGGGACGAGCGCACACTCTGAGCGTCCTCCATGAGCTATCAAAGTGTTTTGTAAAAACTCTGCGAGGTCGCCATGGATGCACACGTGTCAGAAGCTTCTCAATGGCTCTTGCAGGGGATGTGGAATAGCTCTGGGGAGATAAATGAGCCAAAATGCAGAGTTCTGCGAGTAAATATTAAACTAATGCATTCCACATGGCCTGCAGTGTCCATACTCCCACACAAGTAGACCCCGAAACATGGCAGATGGAGAAAAGCCACAACGTATATTCTTTGCATCAAGGGTTAGCATAAATTCAGAACAATACTCCGAGGGCTCAGCGTTATAAAAACATACTGTACATTTATGTTGCCCTGTACAATCTATTAATGTTAAGCAACGAGATAATTTTTGCATATTTTCTTGTATGAAAAGTGAAGTTAAACATGCAGTACTGAGATCGCTTGCTCACACTGCTGCTGGAGGAAGCGCCTCCATGAGAGGGAGCTCTATAGAGGGTACTTGGCCTACTCTTCCACACTGTCCCGACGTCTTAGAATAGGTGAGAGTACTCACACTTTACCCCACGACACGTGACCTTGCATTAACAACGCACTGCTGGGCAGACAGAGGCCTGGGGATGTAACAACCTGGTGATTGTTTCAACTGCCGCGCAGAGAGATTTCATCGAACCGGCGGCCTCTGAACTGCAAGTCTAGTTTGCTAACCCTTACATGATGGCAGCTTTCCAAATTCTTCATGAAAAATAGGAATTGTATGTCAACAGTCTTTTCGTTTTTGCCGGTGTGTGAACAATGCAATTATCTGGAAGCTCAGTAGCATGCGATATATAGTGAAGGCACAACTTGTAAGCGTATTTCCTTTCTGCTGCCAAATCGGAGTTGTTTTGCTTATGTGTGTGTGACACAGGGCTACTTATTATATCCGCCTATGAACACAGATCCCATGTCACACGAGTCTGCAAATAGTGGATAACCATCCAAAAGTTGTATTTTAAGAACCAAAAGTCTGGTCCATTGTAACATGTTGGATGCAACTTTGCGCTTATATCAATATCAAACGATTAGATTCGGCTTTCGTGGTTGTGCTGTGCGGCTCTCTGGTTTGTGCTCGGGTTGTGCCACGTGTTGTTCGGGACGATGTCCGACGTTTCGCTCCACGTGCTAGGGAGCTTTTTCAGGAACGGAAACTCCTATATTTTAAATGTAATATGTTGCATGACGGATAAAGCATTTCCTGACCCATAAGCAAGTAAATGTTGTCCATGTCCAGAAACTATTTTTTTTATTATCAATAAATGTGATGAATGAATATAAAATTGTTGCCAAACGGTTATTTTAGACTTGAAAAGAAAACGAATGCAACATGAAAAATGTCCAGCAAAGAGTAGTGCACCAGGAAAGACAATGCTTTTGAGACAACAGTTTGCCTCGAGAAACGACCATAGGGGCCAATGAAGTAATGGGTGGCCCATGAAACCCACCACAAACAGGGCCACAACATCAACATAAAGAAACCACGAGGCCACTATATAGTCCGGGTGATATCATAACTGGGGACCGCAATTCTATAAAGTATTGGCTTATTCAGGGCTTGAGGTTAGGACCTCTCTCCACCCATGCCTGATCTTTATTTTGCCCTGCCTTTGCCGTGAAGCTGCACTAAGCTTTACACAAGTTATTTGCTTTCATCAAAGTACAGCTTCAGCATCCAAGCTCATGAATCTTCATTGGAAAAGCCTCCTTAACTTGAGATTGCTTTGGTAGAAACATCCGGGCTTTGTAACTCTTTCCCAGGGTGGCATGGATGAACCTCTCCTCACCTGTTCAGGAAGGGCGTGTTCTGTTTCGTGGGACCTGGGGCTGTTATAGATGCTGGGGTCCCATCTCTGTACATTCAGTTCTTTCTCTTTTCTCTTTCACCACAATCCATGTCCAATGACAAACACTTAATCGTTATTTACTTTGGTGATTTCAGTTTTAGATAAAAACAAATTTTGATAAATAAATAGTAAAGATAAATCAAAGTCCAAAAGAACAAAATTAACGTAATTTGGGCACATCATTATAATTGGTAGTAATATAGTGATGCAGTGTCTTTAATGATCAAATTCCACGATAGGGTTTTATCATGGTGCTACACAGTATTTCGTTCCAGCCATGATAAAGCGGCCAACATGTTGATGGGGGCCTCTCACGACCCGAGACCCCGAGCAGGCCGAAGCCTTCGAGTACAACATGCCCTGTTTTTTTCTCTTTCCGGACAAAGGGCACGTTTCACTGAGGTAACCTTGACCGTTGAGCTTGCTTAACAACTTCCTCTGTAATTTCCCGTGCTCTGCCTCTTATTTGTTTTTCCTGTCACAAAGCAGGGGAAGCAACCCTGAAGAAGGCGTGTATTTATGCAATGGAAGTGGGTACGATTGTGAAATTGCCAGCTGTCGTCAGATGTATGTCTACCTTAAGGGAAATAAATGATCTGTTATTTTGAACATTGACAAACTCACTCTCTACTTTACAAGTTAACAAATACACTCTACAATTTTAACATAAATAAACATAAATTCCACTTTTTAGGCTTCTGTTATAATGTTTAGCCAGCTTCTTATAGTCTCAACACCACCTATTGCCAATATTACTTCATAATGACTCCGTGTCTTGCACTTCAATTAATTTATGTCGCTTACACGCCGGTACATGGTTAAATACCATTTGACGTAAATGTCACGATAATGGGTTGACCAACTGTGCCCTGAGACATTCTGTCTCGGGTAAGGGTTATAGGCGCTACTTTTGGCTATTGGTGGAAACCGTTGTGACTGAGAAGGCCATTTCCTGTCAAAATTTTCTGCCTTTAATGAGGCATCATCAGTCAAAGACTTTCCATTCCTGAGCCGAGAATAACGCAAACCGTTTCTGATGGTTTTGAACTCACAAGGGAGGAAAAATGTATTTATAGATTTTATTAGCGGCAAGTCTAATCCAGCTCAACAAAGGTGTGCTTTGCATGCTTTGGAAGTCTAAAAATAGTTTAACAGATTCACAACGAATTACAGAACCATTTACCACTTGACCTATCAATATAGATTTGAATTAGGCATTTTCATAAACTATTACTCATTTTAGTGTCAATTAGAGGTGTGTGTGTGTGCCTTGTTTCATGATATATCAATGCAGATTAGTGGACCATATTTAAGCAATGTGCTTTGGGATTCCCACTCACACACTACTGAACTGTATAAACTCTAAAGCAAAACTGTGGGGGTGGAAAGTGGATTCTTCCTTCTGATATTCGGAGTCCACTTGAGCTATGCACTTTTAAATCTACATTGAAAACAACATTTTTTAGAAGTCGTTTTTGTGTTTAGATGAGCATGGTTGGCTCTGTACGGTGCGAAATAAGTTCGACATACGCACACGTAGTGAGGATATCAGGATGCTAAACGTGTAATGAGTAGAAAGCAGCCACGACATGAATACGCTACAAGTGAGACGGATGTATAATGACATTACAGTATTACTGTATATACTTGCTGGTGGCAAGCTGTTTAGGGGCTCAATGACAATGTTGAGGTCTGCTAGCCACGAAAGGACTTCAGGAGATAGTCCATGTTCTGTGACTGCTATTCCTACGTTGAAGGAGTGGAGATTACAGTGGTTTACTAAATGGTCCATAGTTTCGGTTGCAAGGCCATAGTCGTACTGTGGCTGGTTTGTAATTTAACATTCATGAAGTAGATGTGTGCATCGGCCTGTTGATGTTTTGATGAGTTTCATTCAACTATGTCATGGATTTGCCAATAACAAAAGCAAAATTATGGGAAGGGACATGTGCATTCCGCGATACTTTTCACGAGTTAAATGCACCTCAGTGAACACATTCAAGCGTCGCGTAATGCCTCTCGAGGTATGCCGCTGATTGCCACCTTTTGAAATAGCTCACAATGAGTCAGCGTGCACCTGTTGGCGTGCACGTTGGCCAGCTCAGGTGTGCCGAGGCAGGTGTCTGCACACCCGGCCACTTGGCGGCGAGGTCCGTGCGGCACCATCACGACGCATGAGCCAACAGCACCACAAAGACGCGGGTTGGAGTTTGGAATTCCATTCAAAAGCCTGAATATTGCATTGGACAGTGTTGAAATGATAGCAAGCTTGCTTTTGTTGTAGTAATGATGATGGTGAATGCAGCAGTTAAACTAATTGCCATGCTTGAGGTGACCAGGTGGCTTGGAGGTCGGAGCGCTGAACTGGCAACGCTGCGTTCAGATACAGTGAGCTGCCTGTGATTACGTTGAGGGTTTTCAAGTGAAGTGAACTGATGGGCTCAATCTGGTCACTGATGACTGCACAAAAAAACCATCACATTAAATTTGGTTCCGCACTTAATCTGGATAATTGCATCTTTGAGAATTAAAATATTGGATTGATCATCATGTAAAGAACATTACTCCAACATCCAGAGCTGCCCTCGACTGTGTGGATTAGAGGTCGCTCTCTGATATCTGCTTTGTGGGCTGTATTCTGATGCGAAGGAATGTGGATTGCTTTGTGAGTGCTGCATGGATTCTTTATCTCATGACATGACGTGGATATCACAATCACGAAAAAACTTTGGAGAAATTACACTTAAACCATATTTCATACAAACTTCAAAATGTAACATTTATTAGTATTTTGCTAACTACTGCTTTAAACAATATCATTTTCAAGTCCACACAATTATTAAATAACGAATTTATATGATAGAAGCGTTTAGCATGTATACAAAATGAAATATGCTGCCTATATGGAGTACAGTTATAACATGTGATGTAAATTAAAGCCAGGCTCTGGCTTCATATTTAAAAACTGTAATTAATGTAATCAAGGCTGACTTAAACTCCAATGAAAGCAACCATTTGGTATACATTTTCAAGCAAAACATAATTGCCTAATTATATGATTATTAGAAAAAAATACGCAAGAATGTTTATGACAAACTCTAACCTGAAGGCATGCAATTAAATTCTGGCAAGTGTGTCATGTTGGAAATGTGTCGTGCTCTACAGCTTTGCACCACCGCCTTCGGCTGCAACACACAGACACAACGAGGCTGACCCACACAGACACAACGCAGCTGTCACACACAGACACAACGAGGCTGACACACACAGACACAACGAGATTGTAACACACAGACACAATGCAGCTGTCACACACAGACACAACGAGGCTGTCCCACACAGACACAACGAGACTGTAACACACAGACACAACGAGGCTGACCCACACAGACACAACGAGGCTGACCCACACAGACACAACGAGGCTGACAGACACAGACACAACGAGACTGTAACACACAGACACAACGAGGCTGACCCACACAGACACAACGAGGCTGACAGACACAGACACAACGAGACTGTAACACACAGACACAACGCAGCTGTCACACACAGACACAACGAGACTGTAACACACAGACACAACGCAGCTGTCACACACAGACACAACGAGGCTGACACACACAGACACAACGAGGCTGACAAACACAGACACAACGAGACTGTAACACACAGACACAACGCAGCTGTCACACACAGACACAACGAGACTGTAACACACAGACACAACGCAGCTGTCACACACAGACACAACGCAGCTGTCACACACAGACACAACGAGGCTGACACACACAGACACAACGAGACTGTAACACACAGACACAACGCGGCTGTCACACACAGACACAACGCAGCTGTCACACACAGACACAACGAGGCTCACACACACAGACACAACGCGGCTGTCACACACAGACACAACGCAGCTGTCACACACATACACAACGCGGCTGTCACACACAGACACAACGAGGCTGACACACACAGACACAACGCGGCTGTCACACACAGACACAACGCAGCTGTAGCACACAGACACAACGCGGCTCTCTGTGTGACGTGTTGTCCATGAAGACGATCAGGAAAGGCAAACTGGTGAAGAGACGTGACTACAGGGAACTCAGAGGTGTGCTCATGGGGGTCCCGCCATGTGAACTCCTTCGCCTGCTACGCAGGAGGTCGTGCGTTCGATGGTGACCCCGACGCCTCCTGCTGTCTATTTGGAGTTTGCGTGTCTCTCTCCCCGTGGTCGCATGGATTTTTCTCCGGGTCCTTCGGTTTCCCCCACCACATTTAGGAGCATATGTTTAAGAGTATTTGACTACTTCGTTGAGCTATCATTTGTGGCCAGGTCGCTTCTGAAAAAGAGCTTTTCAGTTGAGTGGGCTTTAACTGGTCAAATAAAAAATAGTTTAGTTTTCAAACCATGGGGGAGGTAATAACGAGGAGAGACGCAACACAGAGATGGAGATGCCAGAGGCAGGGAGGGACGGAGAGGAGGAAGTGAGAAGCGTCTGGATGCCTCCCGCGCACAACTAGAGACGGACGAGATTAAAAATGGCCCAGCGAGGAGTGTGTGGACACTGACTCACGAGAAGGGCCAGACGCTTGCACGGCGATAGAATCCCACTGAGCTGCTATATAACCTAACATCAGTAACGAGTGTTACCTGGACCAGTCCTGGGCTCCTCCTTCGCTACCTGGACTCAACATTGTGGTGAAGTATGGGAAAACAACTCCTATCACTGACACGGCACGGGAAGGCCTTCATTCAGCAGTACAGGACAAAATCAACTATGCATTGAATACAGGACATGCACATTATGATAATGTTGTCAATACTCAAGTTTATAAAGCTCTGTATCTGCCATAACTGGTTTAACGGTGATGTCGCAGGGGCAATATGGTGCCAGGCAGTCCCAATGATATCCCTCTATCGTGCCTGGGACCCAACATCACAGATCAGCTGGTACTTGTGGATCAAGTCCACCCAGTCTGCAATGTTCTGAATCTAAGTCTTAACCTAGCTCATGTATTGACTACCGGGTGAGTCTTTGTGATTGTGCTATATGAATTACATTTTGCTTCACGTGCTAGGAATCCAGTTGCTGATGAAGCTCCCAGGACGTGGATCGAGATGCAAGGCATCATGCTGAACACCACGAGGCACAAGCCACGCATCGGAGAGACGGGGTAGTTCCCAGCTCACAGAGATCCTGGAAATTCGGCAAAACTTGGTACTGTAGATTTTGGTAAACTAATGTTACATTTTGGCAATGGTGTTTCTACAAATTGTATGTCTTTATGAATAATATGTAACAACTTTAACATACATATAGTATTGCTGATGGTTTTTTTCTCCCTGTATTTGATCTCCTAATATCACATGATCAGAGTTGTGATACAGCTATCTATACGCAGTGATGGGGACACTTTAATTATATTGCAACATTCCACAGATTAAACAATATACCGTTAAACAAAGCATTGTCGTCATCCGTCGTGATCGATCCACTGCTGGACGAAGACCTCCTCATATTGTAACCATCTCTCACGATCTTGCGTTGCAACAATCCATCGAGTGGCCACACACGGGAGGATTTCATCGCTCCATCTCTGCGGTTGTGCGTGCCCATGGATCTAATCCACTCCATCGTTAGCCTGCGTCACCAGCCTGCGTCCGTTCCTGCGTAGCGCCAAGCCCAAGCCCATTTAGATTTCTTAACTTTTCTTAACAGTCAATATGTGTGCCAACTTTCATTCCTACTGCTTGTAAAGGGATGGTGGGAAAAGGATGGACCCTGTATTGTTTTTATTTCAAATACTTTAAAGTCCACCAGTATGTGGGCAAATGCTAAATACGTCTTTACCAGCTGCAGATATTTTTTCATGTCTTGGGAACTTTTGGGAACTAGATGTTTTTTATTTTTCTCCTCCACTGGGGATCATTGGCAAAACATTCTGGAATGCATCAAAATTCAGCGCAGTTTTATTTATTTTGTCAATGCTGTTTGATGGTGCCTTGATGTGCCACTTCTTCAATGATTTCCTGGAGCCTCCCCTGGTCCTACAACAACAGTTGAGACAGCATTCTGCATTTTCATCAGGGCCAAATAATTGAAACCAGTTAACATGGCAAAAGATTGACCATCATATGAAACATTTCAATGAGAACATCAGCAATGGCTATGTCTTATTGCGATCTAAGTACAGCATTTTAGAGAAGAGTACACATAACACAAGTTATTATAATGCAGTACTTTATGCCAATATATACGTAGTCACCTTCACATAATCTGTGTTTTTTTTATAATTTGACGTAGTAAATATATTTATATTTGTGGGTGATAAGCCTTTTTAAAAACACAAGCATGCTGAAATTAAATAAAAGTGCATGGATATTCAACTGTGAAGTGTGCATGTGCTGAACAAATATACTGTTTTATATTGATGTCCTGGGTATAAATTTCAATGGAACTAAAATATGCATACATTAAACACTAAATCATGTTCAGTGCAGAATTCTCAGACATCCACCCAGCCACAAACATCCAACCCGAGAGGGATAATGGGCTCTGTGGACCCTGGCCAGGGATTAAACACATGGATGCACAACCATCAACCTGCTGCTCTCTTGTTTGTGATGTACTCTGACTCAGTCACTCTTTATAGGGCGTCATGCTTGTGCTGCACAACTGTGGGGAGCGGTAGTGTAGTGGTTAGTGCGGTGCGCTACGAACTCGGCGACCCGAGTTCGATTCCCGATCACGGCCAACACCAGTGACGATTATCTGAACCGGTCCTGGGCCTCCCCTAGGTCGATTCAGCCTCAAATTAGTACCTGGTGCGGTGCGTAATCATCGCCACTGGGGAGACAAAGGCGGTCGGGCGTGGTGCTGGCCACCCTCCCTTCTCGTGTGCCGTGCCGGCCGTCATAGGTGCTCGCTCACAGCACTTGTCCCAACAGTCTATTCAGGCTATACGGGGGATCTTTGTATTTCCTGCGTAGCTCTCTGATGTGGTTTCAGGTTGTGCCAGGTGTTGGGATACTTCTTCAGGAAGCATTGAGAGCGAAACGTCAGACATCATACCACACAACAACACAACAACACACAACAACACCAGACAGGGTAACCCGAAAACAGTACCAGAGAGGTCAAATGCAGTCTAATTTAATTATGCTGAAAATAAATGAGCACTGTGTAGACTTTATTATCTCTATAATTTGGGTTGCAAGAAGGGCTGGGTTCAGCTCCTGACTCTGTGTGGGGTTGGAATCTTCTCTCCCTGTTCTGCATGGCAAAACAAATGCGTGCAATGTAACTGGTATTGGCCTAACATCCCAATGCTGAAATGTACCTGGACATTACTCAATTGAGATGACACGGATCGACACATCACCATCTGCTTTGAAAACTGGGCAAGGACCCTTTTGAAAGTATGAATGGAGACTCAGGCTTTGCTGGTTAAACGAGCGGAATCGTTACGATAGCATTAGAAATGGTATACTTTGCCGAGAAATAAGCATCACTTTGTCACGTTTAAGGCAAAGTGGTCACCTCTCACCATGCTCTCTAGGTCTTTGAGACTTGATGCTCCGAATGGGCTCAGGCACAGGAGCCCACTGCCTCCAGGTCGCTGCGTGACCACTGCGGCTGCCCCCCCAGCGAGCGATGGATGTCGCGTGCGCTCAGCAGCCCGGCCGTGTCTCCCGGCGCGGGCCCCACGTCTCCCATGACCTGCACGCCATCTTCATTGATGTCCCTCAGTGATATTGCCAAGCTTGTCGCTTGTAGACGGACATGAAACAGAATCAGAATCTTTATTTATACTGGAGGAATCTGATGAGTCATAAAGCTCTTTTTTTTTACACATGTCCAGTAAGAGTGGGTGAGAAAGTTAAATAATTAAGCGGCGTTGCTATATTTCTCTGTTTTGTATAAGACAGCGATGTTGACATTGATTAATTTTGCAAGTGAAATTATTTGATTCGTTACGTATATATCACTCGCCGTAGTTGCAGAAATAAAGATTCATTGTGCAGTTAGCAACGTCTCTATCCTTGCACAAGCAAACACACGCGCACACGCTCGAATTAGTTCGACTGTTTACTTACACTGCTTTTGTCCGGTGTTTGGTTCCTTGAGACCAGAGTTGTAGATGATTTCAATATGCTCAGAGAAGGGCCTTAACATCTCCTCTTTGAGTGTACCCTTCTTCCATTTCCACATTATAAACTTGATGATTGCAAAGACAATAATCTGTTGGCAGCAGGAAAGAAAAAAAACTACTCATGTAACTTTAAGGGGACCAATAGGCCAATTATTGCCATGCCTGAGATTTTTGAAATATTATTTTGCAATGTTGTGCCTCCAATTGTGCTGGCGGCATCAGGCAAGCAGATACGGAATTAATTCGGATCTCTCGCGGAAGAGTGCAACCCTCGGTGTTAGAGAACAGCCCACAGAAGTGGATACCAGAGAGATACCTCTGAGATTCATTTATGTGACCTCATATCTACAGAGACCATTCCTTCACTCTCTGCTAATGAGAATCATGTTTGTTGCATGACAGCCACACCGATAGTTAATTCTCAAAACTGTTTTTTTTTCCAAATTAAGTGCAGGACCAAATTTAATTACGCCTGGGAAATTGTCCATCTGAGCACAATTACCATGTTTACACGGAATATACAAAAACCTAACGCTCTGAAACTTCCCATAGAGCTTGCAGATCACAATATTCAGATCTCTATTTTGTTGTTGCAAGATTGGCAATTAACTATTTTCAATGTTCCGTTCTGTATGAATAAAAATATGAACGTTCATTTAACTACTTTTTTAAAAATGATTTCTAAAATTACGTTTGCAAAAAAATACATAGCACTAGTTACTGTACCAGTTACTATAATGTCTGTCTGTATGTGGAACTTCTTTCACACCGTACATAGCCAACCGTGCTAATCGAAGGTGTGGAGGAAGGACAACAAATTAAACACAAAAAGAAGTTCTAAATACAATTAACAGTGAGTATAATTATTATATTCATGGTTTAACATATTTTTAAAAGAGAGGCAGTGCAACAAAGCAACCTAAATATTTCAGTTAAAAATTAGAAAATAATATTATCCCTGAGATAACATTGATATCGACTTCCTGAATAAGACGAAAATGGAAACAAATATTACAAATAAAATCGGTTACGTCTTTCAGAAACAAAAGGTCACAATCAGTTTTGATCGTCCGCACTTGATGACTCACGAGTGACCAAACGAACACACGCCATTCTCAACGCCAGACTTTGTCCTTTCACCTTCACCGGCTGGATCAACACAACCGACATGAGGAAGGTCGTCAGGAATCGAACGAGCCAGCGGTTGGCCTTCTCCGGGCCCCACTCCATGCTGTAGAGAATCGTGAAGAAGCCCGAGCTGAGGACAGCGAGGACGATGAGGCCCCATCCCACGAACCTGCAGCCACCCGGCCAAGGGCCCCTCCAGGAGCTCTTCTGGCCTGGGGGCCGCTCGCTCCCCGAGCGGCTGTTGCGGAATATGAGCACGACCACGAGGCTGACGGGCACCTCCACCAGGCTGCTGAAGAGGCTGATGAGGACGTCGGTGAGAGACAGCGGCCCCACCGCGACCCCTCCACCCGCCTCGCTGGCCGCTTGCTTCTTGCCGAACCACATGGCGTTGGCGATCATCATGAGGAAGAGCAGCGTGACGCAGCAGGAGATGCGATGCACGCGGGAGAAGTTCGTCTTGAATGGCCGAAGGACGACAGAATACCTACAACGAACGTTAACAAATGTGACTAAGCAATAGGCATTGGCTAGCTCGCAGATGTGTTTCAGAGTTTCTCCAAGTGTTGTTCGGCAAGACGAAGCTCTCCAGAGAAACGTCGGACATCGTGCTGCGTAGCACGTGGTGCAGCCAGAGAGCACATCGGAGAGCTGCACAGCACAACCGCGACAACCTCGGCAGTAACATTTATTGTTGCTGCAGTAATCTTTGAAGCCATTGAAGACATGTGGAGCTTTAGAGGGATGACACTCAGGTGTGTGCATAATTGTATCGATGGAGCTCACACTGCCCATAATATATGTTTAATAACAGACTATACCTGCATGGACACGCTTTGGTGTTATGAGTCTAGATATATTGCGCATCAGTCAATCAATAGGTTAAAATATCTCTACAGAAGTGGTGGGCTTCAACTGACCACAGGTGCCCTTCTGTGAAATTGGTCTTGACGGCGTGCGAGGCCAACTTCTGGTTGGAGAAATGCGTGGAGTCGTCTGCCACCTCGAGCGTTTTGCCGCTCAGTCCAATGGTGATGTCTGTCTTCGTGGACATCTTGTCACGGAAGGTATACCTGAAATAAAAACATTGTACGAAGTAATACATGGCGATAATTACCTGTCCCTGGCAAAAACAGCGTGCAATATCCGACTTTCAAATGTCAATATCTTTTTTTTAAACAATGCATTTATTATACCACGCAGATAAGATGATCATTTTGAACTATGCTAGATATTCCCGCAATTCTGGCACACTTACTGGTGGTCATACATTGTTGTTGAGCGCAATCGCTTGCATCAGGCACAGTCAATATCACATATTTTTGATTGACGCAGCCCATCTCTTCATGTCAAACAATCTTTACACCTCTAGACATTTGAGTGGCAACTTCCACTGGGTAGCTGGCTGAGATGTTTTGTATTTGCAGAGGCCGTGATACTTTCTTCACATTTGCTGGTGCAAGTATACCGATATTCATCACTCACACAACACTTTGAGGCTCCTCATGTAGTACTAATACACAGTTGTATATGTTAAGAGCTACTTGCTAAAAGGCACCATATAAGGAATAATGATTCACTTCCACAATTCAAGTAATTATCATGATTTGGATTTGTGATTTGATTCAACAATTCTATTTCCCACTGTGGTGGACATTAGTGGAAGGCACCTTACAAATAAATGTAAATTATTATACAGGATGGATATGATATGCAGAAGATATCATTCTATTCCCCCCCCGCCCCAACCTATATCCCGGTTATGCTGTCACCATCACTTCACCCCTTTCACAAACCAGCACAGACCAGAATGGTGAAGTATGGTCAAACAAACCCTACATGGCATGGGGAGGCCTTCATCCAGCAGTGGATTGGCAAAGGGATGTAAGTAAATAATGAAATGGTTAAGTGCAGCTATTCAACAAAACATTTCCAACACAAGCTTCTATGAGTCTGTTACTGGACAAATGTTCAGGCAAAATCATTAACGCTGACAGCCGTATCGTGACCCTTCTTCTTGTGTGGTCAACAAAGCCGCAAGTGACAACACTGAGTGTTTGCAGACTAAATGCATACTGCAGTAGATACTCACATGCCTTTCACGAAGAGAAAGTTGTCAATAAATTATAATACAAGCATAAAGAATGATTGTTATACTGTACACAATTAAAACAGCACTTGGTGATATAAAAGGCCAAACAATGTATCTCACACATTTCTTTTTTGCAAATCCAAAACAGAAACTTCGCTGACATTCCAGGGGACGGTGTGGCCGTCACAGCCCAGCCAGATTCTCATGCACGTGGGCTTGCCGCTGCAGCGTGGCATTGAGAATATGAAGTTGTACACTTGCTTCCTCTTGAATTCCTGGTGATAGCACAACAGTTTCACACTCGGTAAAAGCATGCAAAGTATTGATGGTATAAATGACCCCAGGTTTTCCACTATTTTTTTTTACAAAATCCAAATGATGTAGAGAGGTTATTTTTTGTTTTACATAACGGTGTACCTAAAAGCGTAATCAAAATATGAACCACATTGTTTTGACATTGTTAAGTGATACAAAAGTACTGTAGTCATATTCACTGTATACATTTGTAATGAGCAACGTGGTTACCTTTAGCAATGGGTGGGACAGCTCACAAACTCCAGAATCAAACTTTGCATAATAAAGGATGAAAGAAACAGGCGACGTTGTACGACCGCTTGCTTTGTTGCTTGTCGAAATTCTGAGGAGCAGTTGACACGAGCACTTGTCCGTTTCATCAAAAAGGCACAAAATCGTATTCTGCGAGGAGGAAGTTGTTTTGTACGTTAAATATCAGAGCCGAGCAAAACATCACGTGCAACACATTCTATAAACACTGCGAGAGATACATCAGAGGGACGCGGCTTGAAACACGCCAGGATATGAATACCCTGGGCACTTATTTAAAGTGGACGGATATGAATGTGATGAAGTAAAGAGGTGGTGGATGAGAGTGGATGGAGTGCTCTCGTGAAGCTTAACTCGACAATGAGCACCGACTGGCAATGTCTTTCAAACATTACCTGGAAACATTCCTGCTATCACATACGAAACAGATACATGGACACTGATGAAAAAGATGGGACTAAAGGTCAAACGTGTGCAAAGAAGCATTCAGAGATGGCATTCTTGGGATTAAATTGAGTGACATAATGAGGAACACATGGATTGGAGAACACATGCAGGTTAGAGACGTAATTTTGACTGTTGAAGAAAAGAACTCCGCTTGGACAGGACGACTGGCGGTCGAAAATAAACCCCGCGTGGCAGGCACAGGATGGGAGTACAGCTGCTGCACGGTGTGTTGAATCGCAGGACCGTGAAGGATCGTGGTGGCTTGGGGAAGCATTCATCTTGCAAGGGACTAACTAGAGCTGATGATAATTATTACATTGTCGCACATCAAGTCACGTCCTGTAGAATGCTGTCGGAATTGCACTAGCTTTGTGATTGTATGTTATAAATGTGTTACAGGCACAGGTGATTAAAAGGCTCAGGTGCAACGGTTATCTTGGTCACACGTGGAGTCATATCTCAACTAAGCTACGGAATCAATCATTACATTACAGTGTATACACATCTAGAGACAGATCATGCACCATGGGCAGAGATGTTGAACGTGTTGGGCGTGCATAGTTTTTGTTAGGAGAAACTGCGTTTAGTCAAATGCTGTCCTAACATCACTGCTTTATAACCCCTTCTTGTAGCAATATTATTACTTCTAAGCCCTAGAATTCCATATTATTTGGCAAGACAATTAACAATGTGCTGCATTGTGTGTTAAAATATTTTCCCTGTGGAATTTAAAACTGACTCATGAAGTACAATGGAAGTTTAAAATGTGTGATATTCTAATATTCAACATTTCACAATTCCAACTTTTTTAGCTTGTGCCATCTGTTTGCAATATAAAGTAGATGGCCTTTAAAAAAAAAGTTTACTGCGCCAGTGTAACATTTTTTTTTTCTTTGAGGTCATTGGATGATATATTTAACCCCAACTAACCTGAATTTAACCTAGTTTTATTATCTGACTTCGTGGGTCTCATACTAAGAATCTGTGGACATCTTTGAAAAAGTGCTTTATAGCACATCGGATTACTCCAGGATATATAAATATTCTGATTCTGAGAATGGTATATTTGGCCACACTGGGTAAAAATTGGTGAAAGTAGTGCATATCAAACTTATGTGACGAGGCAACATGGATTTCAATGTCACTCTAGTTCACCACAGCTCCAGGGCTAGCGGTGACACTTTTTTTTATAACTATATTAACTTTATCCATTAGTCAAGTATTCGCACAGATAACCGATAGATTAATGGATGTATGGTACTTAAATCATTGGATATCTCAGCTATAAGTGCGTGTAACATGTCCAGGCTTTGAGTTAATCCACTGCAGATTAAGGGCCTCCCCACAACCCAGTGTGTGTCGTGACGGTTATTGTGGCCTGGTGGATGATGGAAGTGGAGATGTGCCAGTCGAGAAGCTTTCTGCTCTCCACGTAGCCCCACAAGCCCCACGGCAATGTGGTGACACATTGCCATGGGGCAATGTGTCACCACAGCAATGTGGTGACACATCGCTGTGGTCCCCAATCCAAGCACCATGCAGCCGCCTCGATTCTGCTTCGTTTCCGAGATGAGACGAGGTTGCGTGCATTCCAGGTTACTTGGTCACAGGCAAATACAGACATCAAAACTGTTCTGATAGTTATCAAGCACATTAAACAAGCCGTGGAGTTTGTACCTTTTCATTATCTTTCTCATCCGCCTTCCTTGCCCACAATAAAACCAACAAGTAGAGCAGAACGATCATTATGACAGTGGAAAACACGGCACCATTTGACACCAGGTCAAATTTTGAGAAGACGGTGGAGAAATCGATGGCGTTTGGAGTCAGGAATTCCGCCCCCACAAAGACCTTTTCTTTGCCAAAGTTGACACGACTGTCAGGTTTGAACTCACACACAGTTCTGTGCACTGTTGTGCTAGGATGGACCTGCAACACAATGCATTCGTGTGGATGTATCACTGCCACGATGACTGGTTAACATTGCAGCATTCTCATGGACGAATGCAATTTCTTTTTAAAGCAAACACAACTGAATGCAGAATAAGCATTTTTTTACAACAATATTTATCACAGCAATAATAACAACAACGTGTTTGTAATAGCAGGCGTAGAACTGGTAACACCATTTCAAATGTAATCAAACCTAGCACAGTAGTGACGAAATTTGTAAATGTTCTTATTCATGCATTGAAATCTTAAGACATTTTCACACTGGTTTTTGGACGATTCGTATTCTACCGTGAGAGGTTGTTGTGCTTAACTTTATATGTTGATGTTTGCAGCATTACCTAGTCCGGTAATTAAAAAACATTCTATAGTACAACTTGAGTTTTGGTTCCAATTCGTCGCTGCAGTATAAACATGCATCACTTTTACATTGTCATCGCTCTCCATATCCTTTATTTACAACCAGACACGTGAACCGACGCAATGCAGATCTGTTCTGAAAAATAAATGATTACATAAAGGAGTACAGTACGTAACAATGTACAGTACTCCTTTATGTAACGAATTGGCACGTTCTGTTTACGTGACAAACCTTACTAATTGGCTGTGTCGGGTGGTGGCGGTTTAACGACACATTTATATATTTACTCGATCTAACCCAAAAACACTGTATTATGGATGATATTGGTCGCGAAAGTCTACGTGTTAAACTGACATAGCAATGTGTTCACTACTTCTCTTGAATTGCTAACACACATAATACATACGATGTTGTACAATCATTGTTTATGAATTACGACTCACACGTGCCAAGGCATAGCTCCATTGGTTATGGTCACTGTCCCATATTTTGCAGGCAGCTGTCCATACATTCAACTTGACAGACCCACTACTTCCTACATAACCAGGATGCAACACAACATAAAACGGCACAGTATCGAGGTTATATATCAAAACAGAAACAAAACACATCGCATTTGGAGAGATATCACGACATCCCGTCCCTACAGTTGTTTGGAGGCTTATGCCTTAGAAGTAATGTTCCTTAAAAAGTAAATTTCCTGCTCAAGTAAACATTGAGGCGGTGCTCACATCCTCTTCACCGCCCTGAGCCATTGGTGGAAATTACACATCACTATGGCAGGGTTGAGTCTATCCATAGGACAACCACCGTTGACTTCCCCACAACCTGGTAATCATATTATGAACCCCAGAGGGATGATGGGCCGAGTCAACCCATAACCAGGATTTGAACTCATAAGCTTCTGATTGCAAGCCACTTGCTCTGCTCCTGAACCACCTAGCCAGATTGATACTGTGAATAAAGAGTGAAAGTGCTTCTTGGGGCATGAACCTGGCTGTCAAGAAATCCAAGGCACCACAACCGGTGTGGCCACGTTCATGCACACAGTAGTTCCCCAGGAATTTGTGGGGCTAAATTACTGGCAAAGGAATGTGACCATTAATTCACCATGCCATGAACATGTAAACATGACAGCAGGCTGTGCAGGCTGGGTACTAAAGGTGAAGATGCTAGAGGTCACAAAGCTATCTTTAAGTTAAGTCCGGTATCTGGGTCAAATTTACCACCCACAGTGCACAAAGGAACACAATGTTACCCAGTATTACCACCAACCTCGTCTAGGGACCATTTGTGGACAAGCAATATGCACATAAATAAAGTTAAAATGTATATGCATGTTTTTAAGGCTTAGATAATACTAAAATCACTTTAGTTTAGAAATAAATGCCTCTGAATCTCAATACTTTTTCACAAGGGGTTTGTTTGGGATGTTTGCCAGAGTCCTCGTTGGGTATTCGTGTGCAGAATGAAAGAAAACGCAATAACACCTGCACAAAGACTAAAGTTAGCACTACACATATTGGCAATGCCACAATGTGTAAGAGAGCCTCTCCTTACTATGAATGGCACTAAGCCAACAAAACAAAGCCTGTAATGTGCAATCACAAACGATAACATAGTCTCATATTTAATGTGGAACAGATATACAAATACACTTACTTTACTGTGCAAAAATTAGAAAAAAACATCGTGAACTTTTGTGACAGATGACAACGCTATCTTCACGTGTAGCCTTTGTAGATAACACGGAGTTATTACGCATTTCCCGCACAATGCTCACCGTTGTGCCGAAGGCCAATGTAATACTCGCCAGCTTTCGTATCGCTGCTGGGGATAAAAAAGTGATTTGGTCTGTGGTCCTGAACGTCACTCGCTTTGTTCCTTGAGGACAAATCTTCATCAGTAGCCACTGCATTTAGCTGAATCATGAAGTGGTGGTCATATGTTATAGGGTCCAGTCCAGGCAACCTGCCTTGCCATACTAAAATCTCAAGCCCTTCCACTAGGCTGTCACTGGAAAGCACTTCCATTATCACTGCCGTCCCAGGCTTGTGCACAGTAAGCTTCTTAACGCAAACCGTCTCGTTGTGCTTGAGGAAAAAGTCGATCTCCTGTCCTGCTGCATCTCCATTATTTGCCACGGTGATTGTGGCAGAGGTTATGTTTAAGTCCTTATTTGCGGCGGATACGTGTAAGCTGGCCACCGCACTGTTTGGAGCAGCGCCATTGTTGGTCGTCAGTGGATCTGATTTGAAAGACCAAATCTTCAGGAAACAAAAACATAAAATTAATATAAATGCAATTACTTCACCCGTTTTATGTGCAGTAGTTGAATAATCTCTTTTGAACTGCATTTACAAGTGAAACTTATCTTATATTACGTTATGCTGCTGTGTGTGTGGCTTTTAGACTTCACTTAAAAAACTCCCTATTTATTGTGATTTTAATACATATGGTTACAGATGTGGATGCAAAGCAGACGATAGTACTTTGAAATAATTACTCTTCCTTAAAAATTCTACCGTCATAGTCACAGAATGTGACTTATAACAACATTACTTGCCTATTTCATCAAGTATTGTGATGTCACCGTTGTGTATTATATATCCTGGTATCTGTACATTCTGTGGTGCTTAGTTTCGGCTGCGTGAGCACTCTGAGCCAGAGCTGGCTCCAGCTGCTCTTGGATGGGGGGCTGGGGGGCTGGGGGACAGTAAAGCCGTCGTGTGGGGCACCGTGACAGTGACTCGGGTGGCCGAAAGCGACATCTGGTGGTGCGTGGCTCACCCTAGCTTCCCATACTATTGGCCCTGCTCTCAGCTATGCTCTAACATTGATATTCAATTGCATCACGGAGTACATTTGGTAGACTGGAGTTATATATATAAACGATTTCTCTGTTTACACGGGAAACCTATTTAGGGTTTAGAAACTCATTTCATGGAGGGTCCAACTTTGGGATATTTTACCAATCTGGATTTTCAGTGTTTGAGAGAAAACATGTATTTTTGGATACAATCTGTATGGGAAAACACTTGAAGGAAGGTCAGATATTATTTTGCTGTACTGCCTTCTATAAGTACAATACATCATTGCTCTGAAGGTGGGTTTCTTAAATCGCACCACCTCTGTCCATCCAACAGTATAAATTGGAACACCATAGTCAGCTAAGTGGCAGGCCTCGTGTGGTGGTGTGAAGTGTGAGTACTTCCACCTTTGCAAAACATCTGGCCAGCGTGGAAGAGTAGGCCAAATACACTCCAGAAGGGCTCTCTAGAGCTCCCTCTAGCGGAAGCCCGTCCGACATCATTGGTGGGATCAACGATGCTCATCCAACGCTGCCCAGAGGTGACACTTGAAACCGAAACACGACGGTGTTTCTCACTTCTCTATACCTGAACGTTGACCTTGTCTGTGGGCTGCACCGTGCCAGTTGCATTCACGTTGGGCTCCAGGGAGGCTTTCGCCTCCACCGTCTCCCAAGATGCATCAAACAATTTAGAACCGGCGATCGTCTGTATCTCCGCTGAGACGGGGCCTGCACTTAAGGAAACTGGCTTTTCTCCTGGCACAGCCTTTCTAGTGTGCAGCTTCCCCACCTGCAGCAAGGTGTTGAACAGGTCGTCAAAGCCAGCGTTCTGTGGACAACAAAACATCATCACCGCTGCGTAGATATTTACGGCCGTGCTGTGAAGCTCTCCGATGTCCCTTCTCGTTGTGGCGCCCTTGTTGTTCTCGCCATCGCCTCGTTCGTCGTGCCAGATGTCACCGGAAATTCCACAGCTGAAATCTGACCATATTCTTTGGGCCTTTCGGTAAAGTCAGCTACGACGTTTCGATCGCAACACGACCGCTTGTGTCGCGATCGAAACGTCGTTGTTGTTTTGTTATTTTCTTTGAACCTATCCACGTGACTTTACCGAAAGACTCAAAGAATATAAATGCCTGCAGTCACAAAAGCTTCAAGTCAAGGTTGAAATCTGACCTCCAAGCTCTGGTGTGAGACCACTCGTGCAGTTTGACATTGGATGTGTGAATGTGAGTGCCCCCAATTATAGGTGGTGCCATCCTCAATGCTCACGTGTGTCCTGTGTTCGAGAATCACGGCTGGCATCGCATAACAGAAGTTTCACGCTTTGCATGTTGGAACTAAATTACTGTATTCAAATTTTCCACAATGTGTAAATGCAGTGCAGCAAAGGTGAACGAGTTAACCATGGGGGGGGGGCAGTGTTGCTCTCGCTTCACCTGCAAGCTTTACCTGCAAGCTACACCTGCAAGCTTTACCTGCAAGCTACACCTGCAAGCTACACCTGCAAGCTTTACCTGCAAGCTACACCTGCAAGCTACGCCTGCAAGCTACGCCTGCAAGCTACACCTGCAAGCTAAGCTACCTCCGCGATGCTGTGTAGTGAGAACTCACGGCGACTGTATGTGACGCTAATGCAGTTGGTGCCTTCGGCTGTAGATAGCATCCACTTGCACCAGCTCAGAGTAGTAATGTTGGATAGAATAAGAAATTAAGAGATTAGAAGAAACTTAAACATCGATTGACCAATCATAGACAATTGTGGAACTCACGCCACGCCATGCTGTCGTCATTCCAGAAGAATTCCACCGAACAGGAATCCAGAAAAAAAAGTGGTGACGCGAGTGGAAGATAAGAGACGCAGAGGACGACAGGAAAGAGACGGATTGGCGGAGTGGAGGAGGAGGCAGTGGGGTGAAGAGGAATGCCGTGGGAGCAGGCGGGGGGTGATCGCCCACAGGGGTGGACTTTTGCTTGTGGTGGACCCAGTGGCCTGTGCCAAGGGACTCGATTGGAAGAAGAGGAAGGAGGAGGAGCAGGGGAACACTCATCGTAAGACATGTCGAGCTGTCGTAGAAGGTGTATCCAGCACGCACCACGTGCACGCCCCCTGCAGGTTCCGCTTGAGAGCCATTCGCTGGGCTTCTGTTGGAATGCTGCGTCGAGGAGAGGGATATTTCCAGAGCACCTCCAACCACACGCAGCACGTCTGTCAAAACACCTCCCATGAGCTCACAGCGTAAATAATTGTCTAACCCTACAATGATCCATCAGAGAGAGATTTTAAACAAGCGCGCCTCGTGAACTCGTAACGTGGGAATGTGAAGCAATGCAGAGTGCTTCCTATTACCATCAGACACTTTCAGCAGGCTGGCTTTCCCCACGTGCACGAGCCTCTCCATATGTTCCACGGCAGTCTTCGCTCCTTGAACAATGGCATTCTTAAAAGTCACAAAGGAAATGCAGAAACATCCACTGACAAAGTTTCATGTAAATACATATTCAGATGAATATAGCACGCTATTAAATGTAAGAATAAAGAGTTTTACAGTTTTAAACGTGGTGTTAATTTACGAGGGTTATAAATCAGACGGCCTGTGAGCGTTGCTTACCATGCTGTCGACTGTGAATGCAGACGGGGACATTGCCAGGGCTCCGAGCGAGTTCGTGTATTGCAGAACCTCATTCACATTATTCATTGGAACAGTTGACGTCATCAGCGATTCTATAAGCTTTGCTGTCACCTTTTAAAGATGGAAAAAAATCGAAGAAATATACAAAGCACGTTTTTCAAAGCAAGATCTAATTATAGAAGTGGAGGGCAGCGTGATAATGCAACTCGTGAAGAAACAGTGGAAATGTCCCCGTTTTAAAATCATTTCAAACGGAGCTCGTGAAACTGCACTGTGTAAATATAACAGCGAGCTCAGCCTAATATTATATATCATTACTATTATGTTCCGAACATTATCTGTACAGTACAATACTAAATATTTGAATCGTATATATTCGACACTAAACCACATTTAGCTCAACTTAAAATCACGCAACCTATTCGTCTCATCCAGACACCACTACAGAACGTCATTAAATATTGAATGCGACAGATTAGGGGCCATCCATTGAGTACGTACGCATGGAGGGGGGAGGGGGGTTAACCCAAATGCGTTCGCTTGCGTATGGGGGGGCGGGGGGTGAAGCCTCGATAATAATAATTTGTCTACATCGGATTCAAATGAGCCACAGTTCAGTGTCTCCAGCTGTCAGACAGGCACCAGCGGGAGAAGTGGGACTGTGGGAGAGGTGTCACTTGCATGCCACTGTGCCCCTGTCTGCAGCTGTCACGCAGCTCAGCGGTGAGTCTGACATCGTCTGGCGGCCTGCCCCATGGGTGATCACACGTCCTCAATCTCGCCTCACTGCACACTGCCGCTGGCTCAGGATGTTAGCTGCCGCGGTGCTCGTGCTGCTGCTGCTCTGACTTTTGAAATGAACTATCCGTCACTTGCACAACCTGAAATGATCAGGCGCGCATGCCCCGTGTGTGGTGTGTGCCACTCGTCCCAGGCCAGTGCGAATCGACACCAGCGCATCCACACTGCTGCTGACTCTTCTGGCAGTGAGAACAACCAAGAGCTGCATGATGATGAGGAGGAGGAGGCCAGCGACGCTGCAGCTATCGCTGCTGTGCCTCAGCCAGACACTGCCTCAGCCTGACACTGCCTCAGCCAGACACTGCCTCAGCCAGACACTGCTTCAGCCTGACACTGCCTCAGCCTGACACTGCCTCAGCCTGACACTGCCTCAGCCAGACACTGCTTCAGCCTGACACTGCCTCAGCCTGACACTGCCTCAGCCTGACACTGCCTCAGCCTGACACTGCTTCAGCCTGACACTGCTTCAGCCAGACACTGCCTCAGCCTGACACTGCCTCAGCCTGACACTGCTTCAGCCAGACACTGCTTCAGCCTGACACTGCCTCAGCCTGACACTGCCTCAGCCTGACACTGCCTCTGCCTGACCTGACACTGCTTCAGCCTGACACTGCCTCAGCCTGACACTGCCTCTGCCTGACACTGCCTCAGCCAGACACTGCCTCAGCCTGACCTGACACTGCTTCAGCCTGACACAGCCTCAGCCTGTTGACGGAATCCCGACAACACGTGACCTGTCCAACTGCGTTCAGTCGGGAGTTTGAACCGAGCGGACACGAGACAAACTTTTTCAGGGTACGCAACTTAATTCTCTAATGCAGCCGGCGGTGGACTATCTGTTTACTTAAACACGTTAATATTATGAATCCTTGATTGTTTCTGCGTGGATTAAATACCGGCCGGAGGGGTCATATTTTTGCGTACGTGCTAAATGGATGGCCCCTTAGCTAACATGTTTTTAGATTTGCAAGCTTGCACCTCCTTGGCCGCGTTCCCGTCCGCTACTGTGTGCAGCAGAGTGGACGTGAGCACGGTCACAGTAGCTGGCAGCAAGCTGTCGCTCCTCTGCACCATGCTCTCGATGAAGCCGCCCAGAGCGAGCAAGCCCCTCGTGTTGTTGATCAGCTCTTGCATAGGAGGGTT
This sequence comes from Lampetra planeri, assembly GCF_965212315.1. NCBI lineage: Eukaryota > Metazoa > Chordata > Hyperoartia > Petromyzontiformes > Petromyzontidae > Lampetra > Lampetra planeri. Next base: position 13,110,846 of record NC_136125.1, on the reverse strand, counting down.
ACGAACCTGTGGAAATAAAAACAAAACAAATTTCTAACACGTAGTAGTCGTAGGCTATTGCGAACAGCATTATTCATAGTAAAGGTGTTTTTTGGGGGTTAGATCGCGTAAATATAAACGTGTCGTTAACCCACGACCACCCGACACAGCCAAACAATTTACTCTGCAACACAGTGGTGTGCTGAGCGAGTAATTGACACGTTTTGTTGACGTGACAAGCCTTACTAGTTGGCTGTGTCGGGGGGTGGTGGTGGTGGGTTAAGGACACGGTCATATTTATGCGATCTAACCTAAAAACCTTTATTATGAAATCAAGTTCTGCAAAACTACCCTGATAGGAATTAGAGTGTACATCGCTTCCAGGCAGTGAGGGCCATGTGACCATACTTCACCGCTCTGGGCAGTCGGGGTTGGTGAAGTTGTGGGGAGTACAGAGTCACAATGAGAGTTTCTGCACGAGCTCACAATGCTTAGGAACCAAGCACTAGCCAGGCTCAAACCTACTGAGCTTCTGAAGTCTAATGGGACAGGGTGCAGATTGATCTGAAAATTGGGAATTGCCATTTCTGTTTGCACGAAAACGCGTTAACCTTCATGGGGCAAACGTCAACATATCCAAGTGAAAGACTAAAAATTGTCCTTAAATGTGCCCAAATCCCAGTGTGAAAATCAAAATGTCTTGTACCTGAACATAGACAGCAACCTTCGTGCACTGCCCGACGGCGTCGCACACTGCGGCCAGCAGCGTGAGCCGCCCGCCGGCGTCGCCCCGAGGGAGCAGCAGCTGCGGGGTGACGCTCAGGCGGGAGCTGCTGAGCAGCTGCTCGTGCCGGGCCCCCTTGAGCCACCACCACTCGTACGCCAAGTCGCTCGCCCTGCCGCTGCTGGCGCTAAGCCAGCCCTCGCACCGGAGCTGGAAACCTGTGATGCCCGCCAAGCCTTGTGCAAACAAAGATTAAGACAGATATTCGTCACCGTCTGTAACCGTGAGCAGGCATCGAACTCGGTTGGCCGGGTTCGTGGTGCAGTGTGCTAACCACTGTGCCACCGCTCCCAGCCTGTGCTGCGAGTGTACACAGCACAGGCCTCACCTGCGGTGGGCTCGCTGGAGCAAGAGCCGTTGTACGGAGAGACACTGGTCACGAATCCATAGCTCGCCTCCGTGGTGACTGCTCCCTGGGCAGAGACAGACACTGTGGATGTGTAGTGCGTTCTCGTCTCGAGGGCATCGGGAATGAGTGCCAACCCTTGCTCATGAACGCCTGCAAAAGGAAGACGCGCATTACTTTGCTGCGTAGAAAGATGAAGCAGAAAACAATCAGTGAGTGATGTTGCGTGATGTGAGAAGTTGTAAACTAGAATCTGTATGTGATAGGCAGTTGTGACAACAAAAAATTAAATAAGTAAACTATTAGTGGTGTTCAATCTCCAGAATTGTCAATCATAGTACTCTGATAGTATGTGCATTGTTTTTTAAACTGATTGGTCCACACCAGAGACAGCTTTCTTTCGAGCCTCGTCTCAAACGGTGTTAGACCAGAGGACGCCAAAAGGCCTTATCAGAGTATGTTTTTTGTTTGCATTCTGACCACAAGTATTGAGGTTAATGCAAACATGATTCCTTGTAAAAGGTTTCAGTTTGGTGTTTTAACATCTTAACACCTGTTTTGTTGCCATAAAAAAGGGGAAAATATATGATCATATTTTGGTACTGGAAAAGGAGGTCCCATGATGAAGTTCCTTGCTGTTTAAAAGTATAGTAAAGAACAGATGCGGTAAAAGCCACAATTCCGCATTATAGAAATGGCTTACAATCTGTAAAAAAACATTCAAGTGGTTGCGTTGTTGGAGAATTAATACAATCACCTGTAGAAGCAATTTCCTCCAAGTTGCTAATTATCTGTTGAGCCTTCAGTGTCCAAGATAAGGCCACATCTTTAGCGCCCCCGCAGTTCATGCACACCACTGATAGTGAGAGTGATTCTGAAGTGGCCACCCGATCTTTGCAGTTGTCATCGCACCTGCCAAGCAAACACTCCCAATGAGCTCACCCTGTACACAGACGTTTTCGTGAGCACGTCAAAGTACGTCACTCATTTTTCAATGGCAAACATATCTTACAATGAGATACTCCATAATACGTATCGAGACTCGTCTCTGCTTTCACAGCTTCTCCACATCTAACACGCAACTTTTGTATAGATTACAAGACAAATACAATTGTTCCCACAGAGGCGGCACACGCATTCCTTGCTGTTATGATAATTTCAACTTGTAATGCGGAGAGAAAGAAACAATGCAGGCGTCAGGAACCACCGAGAAGCTGGAAGGCAGCGAGCCAGCACCAGAAATTATCCAAGCTCCGCAATCCTCACTGTATCAGGATGTTTTCAGCCAATTAATGCGCATTTACATGTGGGAGGAAACTGGAGCACCCTGAGAAAAGCTTACACTTGTGAGAGGGCAAACATCTCTCCCATACAGATGCAACATATGGGGTTCACGTTTGCTCTACTGTATTCGCCTGGAAAGGCAGGGCATGGCACCTAGACGCCCATGGGAAGGGAGTTTCAGAACATGTTTGTGATCCACCATCCTTCACCTCCACAGGCGAGCGCCACCACCGCCTGGGTAGTGACGGCCACCTTCTGTGCAAGGAGTGTGAGCGATTTGTATGTCCAGGCTTTCTCTCGACACTCCAGTTTGTGTCTCCATGCTAAACAGGTAACTTTACAATTGAACATCCTAAGCGAGACACTTGCTTTGAGACTCAATGTGGCGTAGCTGATTCAATCAAATAATATAATTAACAAAATAAAAAAAAACACACACACACATACCTTATATAAATGTCCAGAACGTTGCCTCGGACAACATTAAAGGTCTGGGCGGCAGTGGCGCTAAGCGTCCCTTTGGTGACCGTGACCGCCACCGTCAAGCGACAGTCAGCCTCTAGCCAAGACTTCGATATCTTCACAACGCCAGTCTCCAAGAAGCCGACTTCACACGCTGCCAGCACACCACCTGCAGACGCTTTAGTGCACTCCCAGTCGAAGTTCGTCTCTGTGCCATCGCGTGACTCGTCGAGATCATAAGGCCCCGCGGACGCATGGACAACAAGATCGTGCCCTACGCCTACTCTTCTGCTGGCGCCACCCACAATGGCTGCGGCCAGACGCTCTGGCCCAACGGCGACGTTGAGAAAGTCTGTTTGCTCCTCGGTGGTCACCGTGCGGAGACTCGCCCTGACTGCCAGCACGTGCTCCCCTTCAGCGAAATACCTCGGTGGGAAATGCACACGTTTAGAATTATGCCACGGAATGGAAGTCACATTCCCGTTTGCTCGGTGTGTGATGGTCCAGGTGTATTCTACATCGGTATATGTTTGAACGCAGAACACCTTCAGGTTTGCCACCACATCCATGCTGTCTGATATTTCCAAAAGTCTTGTCTTACCCTTGCTCCGTAACTCATCTTCCAGAGTCACACTGTAACTGATACAGCCGTGGTCATTGACATAGATGGTCTTGTCGTACGTTCTGGTGTCAAAAGCGGTAATTTCCTGAACTCGTACCTGGTGGGTGCCGTATGCCGAGAAGGAATGAGAGAAGGAGAAGGTGCCTTCGTGGTGCCCGCTTACCGCGTGAGACGACGGGAAAAGGTTCTTGCAAAAGAAGGGGCCGTAGAGAAAGGTGTGGCCATGCTCAGGGGTGCAAACGTAGCACGCGGCACCCGAGAACGCCCTCCTTATTGTTATATTCACGGTTCCATCGGGCTTGAGGGGCTCGTAGGTAATCTCCGTGGAGCCTTGTTTCGAGTAGGGAGACAATAATTCGATACGTAGAGCTATCTCGTTCTCCCAGGACAACGGAGTCAATCGTATTCCGTGGACAAAAATGGGGCTTCTAAAAAGCGTGATTTTTGGCGAGATGGCATCCACAAGCCCCGTGTAGAACTGCAAGAGAACAAAACCACCACCACCACCACGCTGTTGTGATCATCCGGCCAGGGAGCCCGGCGGTAAAGCTTGCAATCGGAACGTTGCAAGTTCAAATTCTGGTTGGGGGTTGACTCAACCCATCATCCCACCAGGGTCGATATACGTGTACCACTTTGTGGGGAAGTCTACAGCAGTTGTCCTATGAATAGACTCAATCCCCGCCATAGACATGTGGAATTTTCTCTACTGGATGAGGTCTGTAAATTTGAGATGAGAACCACCTCAATGCTCATTGGATAAGGAAATCACTTTGACTTTCCTAGGTTCAATTACAAAGAAACTACCCAAGAGGAATTAAAATAGATGCTCAATATTATATACATTTACATTGTATACATGGATACTAATACATTTTTTTTTAGACCAAACTCACATTGAATACGAAAGGCAATGGTTAAATATAATTTAATTCTTCAAATTATTTCACAGTAGTTAGGTTGCACGATAAATTGTTCATCATGTAATATAAATGATCACAACATGAGGATTGTTCCAATATCAGTTTCACAAAATTCTGTACTGTTATTGTATTTCACTATTTCATTTGATCGGTTTTGTGCTTAGCTGTACTTCCAGTACAACTAAAGATTGCTTAAACGTTCTTCAACTCTTGTGGCAGTGTAGAGTGTGAGTGATCCTGCTATCTCTTGCAAGACGTCTCGCCATTGTGGAAGAGCAGATCAATGTATGCATGTTGAACTTCTTTTGCACCGTACATAGCCAACCGTGATAATCGGAGATGCCGGGAAGGACAACAAACGAAGCACAAGACGCATTTTTTAAAAATGAGCCTGCTATCTTCAATACACATAGAGAGGCTCTCTCTCGTGTAAGCTCTTCCTCCAGCAGTGGCTTGAGCAAGACATTGCAGAGTTGCACATTTACCTTTTACTGTGTTAATGACATTCCCACGAAGAGAAAAAACGTACACCCACCGCTATAGCATCACGGCATCCGGTAGAGACGACCGCATCAATGCAAGTGACTAAGAGCGCAGTCACCCAGCCGGGTCTCACGCCGTAGCGCAGACCCAGCTCCGGAGAAGATCCCTGCAAGATCATCCCCGTCAGATTAACCGCGGAACGAAAATCGATCTGCAGGAACTCGGAACTGCGGGACTGGCGAGGTCTCCAGTAGCCCAGTGGGCTGTTGATTCGTGCGTTCCTTGCCAAGAAAGGATCGCCAGATTCAGACGACGCCGTTATTATGTCATCAGGGATGAGGCCAGACTCCATCCCAAGCGGCCTTCGGTAATCTGCGAACAACAGGGAAGGGATGTACTCATGGATTTATTCCTGTACATTTATTGGCTAATACTGAACTTTAATGACTGCTGGCGTTGCCGATATTTATGGTTTACAACTTTGTTCAGGCATTTGTGGCTAAAATCCCTGTTGAAGCGCAGCTTCAAAAGGGGTTTTAGCAACCTTAACGCTTGCCTATGACCAGAGCCAGTAAACTTACACGACAGTTTAGCTGGGAATGTAATGAAACCCCATGTGTACTTCTAATAAATAATACGTGTTGTTTCAATCTGTAATCATAATACACTGGATTATTTTCGGTTTGTTTACACACTGACAAATATACAACGTACAGTAGTATCCCATGGTGCTCTGACTACGTTTGACAATAAACAACTCACACTACCATTTCTGCGTTATGGGCTGAGCAACTGGAAACAGGAATTTTTCATCCTGAATGTGTTCAAAATGTAATTTCCAACCATTATTTCGTTGCCATCTCACCATCAGCGTACGTGATTATGTTGTAGGAAGCATTGAACCCTCTATATGTCACACTCAAGTCAGACTTGAATTTTACTATCAGCGTATTGCTAAAAGACTTGTACGAGTAGCCATTGAACTCAGCATCTGTAGCCATCTGGTTTTCTGAAAGAGTAACTGAATCGAAGAATAATTCAAGTCTGTAAAGAAACAAACACAGAGACACAGAAGAGAGGAGGACGCAAGGAATCGTTATGGAAGGAATTTGAACGAACAACACATTCACACTTTCGATGAGCACGGTTGGCTATGTACGGGACGGAGACATTTCCAACGCACAGTACATCGATCAATAGGAACTGGCTTGGCTTTTTTCTGCACATCGGCTAACCTTCGAGTTTTAAAGTTACCACGTGATCAAAGTGATGTATTCAGTGGCTGGGTGGTCCAGAGGTGTACATTCGTGTATGTCTCAGTTTAACATTGAGTCTGAAACACTTACATTCATAGCCATATATACACATGGACAAGAGGGCATTGACATCGTCTGAAAACTCCACACTACACATCTCATTCGCAGTACCTTACAATTGTGATTGATCATAATAGTGACCGAATGTTGCAGACAATTCTGTACTCTGAAGCATGTGATTGTGTTTACCCACATAGCCAACACTCATAGTCATACTATGAACTTCATAAATATACTTTGCCATATTGGTGTGATATATATTAAAAATATACTGTACATTGTTAACATTACTCACTCCATGTCGACAATTTCTAACACGATGACAGAAAATGGCAGTGCTTCGATGACCCAGACACAGAAGGCGCTGTTCGCGTAATGCCGTGGGTAGTTGGGGCTGGTGAAAGAGCCTCGCGGCTCCCTCAGCGTGCCTCCACAGGTGACTCTCTCTGTAACAAGAACACGAGGCACACGTTAACCTCACCAACTGCTTTGATGAAAGCCTCGAGCCAAGGCGACGACGCTCTATGTGCGGTGGGTGCCTGTGTTGTTGTGGGGAGCGGTGGTGCAGCGGTTAACACGCTGGCCACCCACCCCCTCGTCTACCGTGCCAGCCTTCATGGGTGCCCGCTAACAGCACTTGCCCCAACAGTCTGTTTAGGCTATACGGGGGATCTTTGTCTTTGTGTAGAGCAGAGATGAACGCAGTGCGCGCAGTTGAGCGGGTGCAGTCGAGGGCGAGCAGGGGCTGTGTGCAGGTTGGGGCTGTGTGCAGGTTGGGGCTGTATGCAGGTTGGGGCAGGGGCTGTGTGCAGGTTGGGGCAGGGGCTGTGTGCAGGTTGGGGCAGGGGCTGTGTGCAGGTTGGGGCAGGGGCTGTATGCAGGTTGGGGCTGTGTGCAGGTTGGGGCAGGGGCTGTGTGCAGGTTGGGGCAGGGGTTGGTGCGAGAGGCGCCGTGCAGGCGACAGCTCAAGTGGGGAGCGCGTGAGGGCTCGCCATGAGGAGCGGTATCGAAGCGGCGAGTGGAGTGCTGGGAGCTGTCCGGGGACCAAGAGTGGAGACGTCTCGAGCCGCTGGCGCTCGAGACGTCAACGGGACCCGCCCCCCCCCCCGCCAGGGACAGACGGGCGTATGGGCACGGGGCAGCGTAGGAGAGGGCAGCGGCGAGATAGGAGAGAGTGGTGAGGTACAGAGTGGTGAGGTGCAGAGTCGGTGAGAGTGGGTATAGCAGGAGAAGCAGAGGGGATGAGAGTGGGTAGTTGGAGAAGCAGAGTGTGTGGTGGCAGTGCCTACAAGGGGCGCGAGAGTAGAGTTAATAAAGTGTGAGCAGGTGACCTGTTACTTCGTGTCAGTGCGAGTTATTTCACGACACTACATTTGTGTTGCACAAACCCATTGAAGTAACATCATATATTATTGCACCGTGCTACTCTATTAGTACACTTTAATTCTTCACTCAGTTGACATTGTTAGTTATTGTAATTGTTATATAATGTCCAATAAGCAATGGCAACCCGCAGTCTATTGTTGTTAGCATCCTCTAATTTATAAATGTCCTGGAAAAAAAATGGAAATGAACTTTAATCAGCATTAAGGTATGCTAATTTCGTGATGGTGAATGCTAAAAACAATTACCATAGGATTCAGATGGAAGCTTTAGGCAGCTAAATCTGGAATTTTGGGCAAGTGTGCTTTGACTGCCAGTGCAGAGACCTGCCACTAATTAGAGTAATGGTATCATAATAAACTTGCTCCGTATTCACAATATTTATCGATATACAAGCTACTCGACCTGGATTTATTTTCCACTGTAAAATAAAATGGAAATGAAGATGGCTCAAATTATATCTTACCAGAATGAAGTTCTTGCAATGCATTAGACATTAAGATCACAACTATATATATGTGTGCAGTCTTCATGATCTGCAATGTAAAGTGTATATGTATTACTTTACAGTATATACAAAACAGAAATTTACTATCAATATATACGCAACGATTAGCTACTGTGCCATGATCCTGACTACCCTGAGTTTGATTTCTGGCCACAGCAAACGTGAGTGGCAAGCGATGTATGGACCAGTCTGGGATCTCCTCCTTCACCAACCCAAGTGAACTGCCGTGGTGAAGTCCAGCACGAGACCTTCATCCACTAGTTGATCGATAAAGGGATGTTCATGTATGTGCACAATAAAAATGCCTACGAGATATGAAGGTATACGATCAGGTGTAGCCAATATTTGTCATCCCAATATTCCCATGTTCCATTGTGGGGCAATGGGGCCATTACACCGAACGAAAGCTCTTCAAATGACGAAGTCAAATAATAAAACGTTCCTCTTCTGCCAATTAAAATGTACATAGGGAAAATTAATGCACCTCATTGTGTTAACATACAGGTCAAAGTCAAACGTTAAAGTGTTTTTCTCTCGTGAATGAGTGTAATGTTCGTAGCTCTGAGCTATCGCTTGAAATTCCGCATTCTCATGGCAGGAGTCAAGTAATAGATAGCTGAATCACCGTTGACGAATCACAAAGTGGTTCCCATGTCATCGTGACAGATACATTGATCCCTAACAACAATTTTATCCTGCAACCATCTGATTTGAGTCACACACTCTAACCATTGTGCCACCTGGATTGATTTACAAAAAAGCACGTTACTCTTTTCAAACCTCTATTACAGATTTTTCAAGATTTCAAACTTCATCATCATCTATGAAAACGAATCACATTTGGTATATGCAACATGATTATTATAGTATCCTGGAAGCACACGTTGTGCAAGTCGACAATAAGTAAGATATCATCATGAAAAATGTAAGTGCCTGCAAGGCAGTGTCTCCACCGACTCAGATGAAACACCACCAGACAGCACCAACTCACACTACACACACACAGCTCACACTACACACACACCACCACACACACAGCTCACACTACACACACCGCCGTCTCACCTTCATGAGTGGGCAGTGGGAGGGGACGAGGCCAGGCCAGGGAGTGTAAAGTCGCGACTTGGTAAGTCACAAACTGGCAGCTGAATGCACCGTGCCAGAGGGCTCACTACGAATGGCAGTCTGTGTGTGTGTTGTGTGTGAGGGCAACAGGACTGAATAGACTCACGGCATCGCTCGTACTTGCTGTGACCAGTGCAGTTGGGTAGTCTGTGTTGTCAGGGTCGAGTTGTAAATAAAGACGTAGGATGGCTGGATGGATCTTCATGATGATATTCCGCAGACAAGGGAGACACATTTAATATAACCAGATCAAAATTAATCTCCATATATATGCATGAGCAATGAAAAATAAAAGATGTTACACTTAGCATAAACAGTACTCCATAGGCATCCTGTGTCAGCGATTCTGTATTATTCTTTGGGTCTTTCTGTAAAGCCACGTAGATAGACTAAAATAATCAAAATAATAACAAGGAAATTACTTCCTGCAGACACGAAAGCTTCAAGTCAAGATTCTGTAATACTTCATCATTCCTTGCGCATGTCAATTGTTTACATTTTGATGACGGTATAGTACTATATTATCGCAATTGTATCGATATCACGCTGAAGTATTTTATCCCATCCTGTCCAAAAAAACTACAATAAACTGAAATAATAGTTGTTGTTGTTTTACAATTACCTTGAAATGCCAAACAGAATCCACAAAGAAGCCTCCTCACCGTCTCGAGCCTGGCAGGGGGACGAGCATCTGACGTGGCACGGCGGAGCGTCTCACCTCGTCACCTCCTGCTGCTGTAATTGCTGTTGCCACACAACCTCCTTTAAAGCACATGCGGTTTAAATGTGTTTGTTCCCGCTGTGTGTAACTTGTGTTCACTTACACGCCTCCTGTGTGTGGTGCAAGCAGCGTTTTGTTTCAGTGCAGCGGTCAACAACAGAGCGATCATCAACACTCCGCCCGGAGGGCAAAGCTCACTACCCGGCTGGTGTCATCATCCTGCCTCTCTTTCTCTCCTGTTATATTCCGACTGAATACGTCTTAGATCTTGACTTAAAGCCTTCGTGACTGCAGGAATTCATATTCTTTGGCTCTTTCGGTAAAGCCACGTAGATAGGTTCAAAGAAAATAACCAAAAAGCTACGACGTGTCGATCGCAACGCAAGCAATCGTCATCAACGTCGTAGTTTTTTGTTATTTTTGTTATTTTCTTTGAACCTATCTACGTGACTTTACCGAAAGACCCAAATAACATGAATCCGTCTTCTTTCTCGTAACTTTTTGAATATACATCACTCCTCTTTATTCTATCCCGTTTTCTGAATAAAATCCCTCTCATATCGAGCATATATAGCTTTTGGAGCATATATTGTCTCCTGAATAAAGTCTATAGATCTCTTATTAATGCATCTCCTGTTAAATAACCCTCATGATTGCATCCCTCTTCTACCTCGCTCATGAAAATGTGTATCTCTTCTTTTCCGGATATCTATTTTGAGTCATCGTCATCATCACGATCCATTGGCAGATGTCCCGTATGTGTCCACTGCACATTTTGTCATTTTTTTCTATCTTGTGCCATTATGATTAAGTAGTGTGCATTTTGCTGGCACCAATCTCTTATGCCTTGACTTAAAGCTTTTGTGACTGCAGGAATTCATACTCTTTAGCTCTTTCGGTAAAGTCACGTAGATAGAAAAATATAAACCAAAAACTACGACGTTTCGATCACAACACAAGCCATCGTCATCAGCAGGGCCGGATTAAGATTGTGTAGGCCCCTGGGCTACAAGTACTGTGAGGCCCCCAGTAATATTTTCAAAAGGAAAACAAAGTTAAAGAAACATCTAATTTATTTTCACAAGGCTAACAACAAAAAAATTCAGCATTCACAAATTAAACAACTTTTCACTTCATCTCTGGAGGTCCTCCAGCTGACGGAGGCCCCTGGGCTGCAGCCCCGAAAGCCCCCACGTGCCTTGATCCAACCCTGGTCATCAGGAGTGAAGAAGAGGGGGGAAGCCGCTGAAGGCAGGATGTGTTTAAAGGTTTAAAATGCGTGGAGCACAATGGTCATAAACGACGTGGGCAGAGCTAGTGATGTTAATGTGCGAGATTGGCATGTTAATGTAACATCGCAGAGCGGCCTCCACGGCGAGCGCGCGGAGGTGGCTGTGTTGGTGTGAGAGATTAGCATGTTAATGGCAAATCGGAAAGCCGAAGCCACGGGGAAAATAAATAAAAACTCACATCGGAAGGTGGCAGGATGGGAACATCACAGCCAGTTATGACTTAAACTGGTTGACGTCCTTCCAATGATTGCTCAGTTTGGACCATCCTCTCGGTTGAAATTGTCTGTCTGTATATATGGATGGCTTCATGAACCAATCTTTGTTGATAGCCAGTGGGCTTGCAAAGTACCTTCGTCTTAGAGAAATCAATTTCGTGTGAGCCCACCGCATTAAAACAATGATCAGCCACGGCCGAGGTATTGGTCCTCCCGTGTTTCAGATCTGCCTTATGTTCACGAACACGGTCCGAGACATGTCGCTTAGTGTCCCCAATGTAACTACTGCCACAGACACAGCTTAGTTTGTAGACGCCGGGGTATTGCATGTTAGGGATCCTATCCTTCACAGATGGGATCAGATCACGAATTTTATGTCCTGTGTTAAATCGAACCTGGATGTTGTGTTTGCTCATGATTTTGGAATTTTTTTTGGTGACCTCTGCTATGTATAGCAAGGTGATGGTTTTGATTGGGTCCTCAGATGGCTCGTTCTCAACGGTTGGGGTGATAGCTTTACGGATTGTGTGGTCCGAATATCAATTTATCTTGAGAACTTGGTGCACGTGTTTCAGTTCGCTTGCTAGGTCATGGTCGGAGATAGATCGAGCTCTATGGTGTACAGTTTTGACGAGAGAATTATTCTGGGATGGATGGTGGTGGGAGTCAGGTTTTAGGTAGGCATCAGTATGAGTTGCTTTCCTGGAGACAGTGTCCCATTGAGCCATCTGGTCTATTTTTGATTAGAACATCAAAAAATGGTAGCTTGCCATCCTTTTCCACCTCCATGGCGAATTTGCCAGTTTCCTGTTCATCACTGCCTGCATCATCAGGTTGCTTTCTTTTATGTGCAACCATTTTATTAGTTCAATGTTGGTCACTATTTGGTCCAGCTGAGATGCAGTATATCCTTCTGTAGCAATACATTTCGAGTATCAATATCTTATGTTTTTTGTTTCATTCTCGCAGGCATACAACGCTTTATTTAACAAGCATGTTCTTAACATGTTCAGTTTGGTCTTGTAGCCGATTTGCTTGCTTCTCCAGATGTTTCGAATCCTTGTGTAGTAGCATTGCTGGGTGATGCCACTGCTCCCCGGTTGTAGTGCCAGCCCCTGGACGATAGGGGGCAGAAGAGTGCCCGGCTCGAGCTGGGCCGTGGCACTCGGGTTGAACCCAGAGGGGCTCCTGACCGGAGGGATGGACCCCAGGACCCCCAAAAGGGGGCTGGGGGGATGACGTGCCCAGAACACAGATCCTTCTCGAAGGTTCGAGAAGGAGGCGTGGCTAGGGGCAGAGAGAGAGCCGGGACTGACTATATAACCATGAAGCTGCTGTTGTATACTGGAGACCCGAAGCCGTCACCCTGAAGACGAGACCCGGACCCCAGCCAGGGTCGTGTCGACGTCAGCCTCTCCAGGGTTAGGCGCGTTAGCCCCGAGGACATCCCTCCGTAGAGTGTCGGGTGGAAGGCGCCGTTACCCCTTCGTGTTCAGCTTACTCCTGTTGCAATACACGTGTTGCCTCTCGAGAGGTCTCGCTCTCCACTCCACTTGCATTACTCAGTGCCTTCGCTATCCTCGCTCTTGTCTTTCGTGCTGTCGCTGTCCCATGTCAGTCGAGTTCACCGCTCCTAAATCTATCTCAATACATCTCCTAATGAATACATGTATCTCCTCTACAGTTATGACTGTCACTGTTCTCTCATATGATTACCTCCTCGTTCTTGACATTTCTCCTGTAAATATCTCACATTTCCGTTTAATATAGCTTTCATCCAAATGCATGTCATATCATTCCCATTATGAATACATATTTTGCCAATGCATCTCTATGCATTATCTTACCTCGTTCTGACACATTGTCTCACATCTCAGTTGAGTGCGTGCCTGCTAAAAATCAGATGCAAGTGTACAGCAAAGGTTAAAGAGCCCGTAGCCTGTTGCGATCCGCATCGCCACTCAATCAGGCCCTCCAATAAACGTTTGGCCAACCATGGTTTAAAATTTCAAATGGCATTTATTAAACACTATGTCCAGATTGTCATATCCAAATACATTTGCCCAAACAAATTGAGATGATTAAGACGTGCAGATGACAAACTGCTGTTAACCTCTATGAAAAAGTGTGCCGAATAGCAAAGTACTGGACTACAAGGTACATTGGTGCTTAAAAAAAACAGAAATATCTAAGTACACGTCCACAACTCTGGAAGGAATGTTTTAAAATAACTTGTGCTGTACTTTTATTTTGCCTCTGCAAGATATACTGTAGTACATAGTATTGCATCACCAGAAAGCACACGGACATAAAAGTGTAGACATTTAGAAGAGCTTTTTGGTATAATACATCACCACTCCAAATGGCTATTTAAAAAGGAAAACTCAGGAACATGTTGGGCATTCAACATTTACATTCATTTGGGAATTTTTTAAATCCATATGTGCAGTGTTTAATCATGCAAAGCTTGGTCAACCTTGAATTAAACTACCTTCCCTCTCAATATATCTTTTATCAAAAACTGGCATAAAAGTGAGAAAAAATGCCGTTGTCACAAAACTGCCTTTTCCCATAAACACCATCATTGGAGTGTTTTGATGATGGCTTCACACTTCCGGGAATTGCGGTATTTTTATGTTAATTTACGCTCGTTCACAGGATACTGTCGATATGGATGAAACTGGTGTACTTATATTGCACACCTTCGGAGTACAAACCAGACCATTGGAGATAATCTCTGAATAAAATTACATATCAAGAGGTTCTGAAATGGTAATCCTATTTTAAAGGCTGCATCATTAACATGTTTTCGTATATTTCTGAAAGCTCTTCGTTAATGCACCAACTATGAAGAAACTGCCCCTGGATCATTCAGTAAAACAATGTTAACATTGTCAATCAATACTCGATATTCATGTGGTGACAAATCTAGCTGATAAAAGTGTACTGTTCCAACATTAAGGCGAAAGATTAATACTGTTATTTGCTACCATAAGAGCTGACAGGCCTTCAAAAAATATTGTGGCCAATGTGATGGCAAATCTGAAGAGCACACTAGCCCAAGACATGCACCACTAGGCGGCGATATTCCCCTTGCCAGTACAGTCGGGTGTTTCACGGCCCTTCTTCGCCTGTCAGACATGCGCATCACTCTGCATGCAGCATTGATGTGAACAAAATTAAGGTCGCTTTGTTGTTGGGTTGTTTTTACGTAAAAATCTCTTTGCTATGCATATTCACTTAATTTTGATGTTGTACTATAAAGCGAGTTGTATGTCATTGGTATATCTTAACTTGTAACCAGATTTACATAACATTGCACATCGCTAAACTGTTAACAAACTACGGTCATTTAAATAAAACTCGTAGTTTCCTGTCACGGTTATTGTGATATGAATTACCTACAAAGGAAAACCGTTTGTAGCATTTAATGTTACTTTAGCATCAACGGCTGCGTCAAGTGCAAACTATAACGTCACAACTAAAATTTTTAGTGGAATTTTATTGGCACTCGTATTAATGCAATTTTAACTCAATATTTTTCACACTTCATAAAACCAGTGCCCAACCCAACCAGTGACGCCTTAGCGAGGAGACACGAGAGTATATATGCTTGGCAATAACAATGTCCCATTCCTTTCCATTCCACAAGACAGTAAAAAGCTGATTTTCATGTCATGGATCGTTACGAATCTTTGAACACATCCAAGAAAGTGAGGGGACTCGTGGAACATTGATGAGCTTACAAGTAAATTTCGCATTTAAATGGCGGAATCGCTCATACATTTCTCTGTCGATGTATGCTATAAGCATATGCTTTTTCAGAAATACAAATGGAATTTGAACACCATGCAAAGGTTATATTTAAAAGGTCTGTGGTTGCAGTATTTTAGGGAATTAGCATTCAGGTGTCACTAAACTAAGTTAAATTATCATCATAAACAAGCTACATTGGAAGACATTAAAATAACAAGCCTTCAAATACTGTATAATGGAGTTTAACATAACTGGAGATATTTTTAGTCACGGAGCCTGTATTAAACTACTTTTTATTGGCAAACAAATATTTCTGGATATTTGAATAAACATATGAAATATATTATGGCGGTAATATCCCGTTCGTTTTTACAAATTAAATGTGTTAACCAATGCATTGACAAGACAGGAGACAACTCCCTTAAACTATGGAGCTACCCTAGGTTTTATGACAATTATATGAAGTATGAATCATATCCAGTACATAAAAAAACAACATAACCATACACATCAAAATAAGGTTTTAATTGATTGCAGTATTGTGTGGTGCAAATCTACATTTTTATCCAAGGGCCTTACTCATGTTTGTGGAGACATTTCTTCTGAATGTTGGTGGTATAATGGCCAAATTGAGCAAATAACACGAACTATGTCACTTTTCCACTATAGGAGGAAAATGCCTTTCCACCAATACATGAACTGCATTTTACCATCACCCAAAAATGCAAAACGTATACTCAGCTGTGACAAACCACACCAATAACACAAAAACACACATAGCATTATAACAATTAGAATTTTACAATTTAAATGCAACCATGCATTAAATGAACATCTCAATGTGTATTTCTAAACTAAAAACACCCCCCCCCCATATCGGTGAAATGCAGTCTGTAGCTCTTTATCATCATGGTATTTCCATTGCCTTTCGAATTACTTTGGTGCATACAGGTTTAAACTGTGCGTCCAGATGATCCCAAACTTTAAGACAGTTTAAATCTAAAAGCTTTAATCTGTGTCCATCAACAAAATGTCAAACTAATCTAGAACATCTAACACTTGTATACAATAATTACAATATTTTACAGCACGTTTATGTACACAAAGCTGAAAATATTGCAGCAGCGTCTGGGCTTACGAGTGGACGCCTGAGAGTATAATCCAACTAATGACAAAGTAGAAAAGGAATATTGGATACACGGCAAGGGCTTTCCTATTGGGCGGCTGACTGTCGGCCAAAAAGGCTGTCGATGCTGTGAAAACAAATCAAAGCATAAATTAACGTGGAAAGGGCTGTAAATGTCAATTCAGTTATTTCTTTGCGTGGAAAATACCACGCGATGAAAATATATATCCTTTAGCACAGCTCACTCATAAAAACCTGTAACAATAACCTTAATTTAAAATTCATGGAATAAGAAAAAGCTGTTTAAATGCAAAAAAAAAGTCAAAGTGTTATGGCAATGCTGTACATATTCTCTTAGCATGTTGTAGATAATGTCTGTTCTGTTATTTCACAGAACATTATGAAGACGCTGATAAGAGAGTACTTTTTCAAACTGCCGCCGCATTAACATTTTGTCAACGCTGTAATGATTTTAAGAGTGTCAATCTATTTTACAACATGTGAAATTGACTTACCAAATACAGACCAGCCGAAGGAAAGGAAGACCACAATAAAATTAATTATGGTGAGGACGAGAGTTTTTGTGGCCAAGGTGGTGATGAGACACACGATCATGGACACTGTCAGTGGCATAACACAGTATCCAAGCACACACAGGCTCTGGAAAAAGGATCTGAAAAACAGACATTAAACAGATTTTCACAATGCATGCTACCCACCCACCAACCTGTAACACATTATGCATTGTGGTTACCCAACCACGCACCATCAAGGTTCAACCATACATCGAGTGATTTGATCATCAGCATGGTTATGATGCAGAGATGTAAAAAAAGAATGTGTACCATGCAATTGAGACATGAAGATAGGTTAACGACTGAAAATTGAGACCCATTTAGGACTGAAAAAACATATCAATGTCATTAACTTGGTGGTGGGTATAGATAAATGTTATGTTAAACAATTGGAGGATGAAAATTGTATTTGCACATAACCTATCCTTTGTCTAATTCTTGTGGAACACGAAAGACTCACATGTTACCCCCAAGGAGCTGGGAATTCAGCGTGACGACGATGGCACCGACCCAGACCAACACAAAAACCTCTGCAAACTGTGGGCCTTGACTCGCTCTGTCAGTGGGGGTCTTCGCCTGCAGCATCCTGAAAGGCAACAATCGCCTCATTTACAATTACTGTAGCGCCAAAGCAACCAGTTTTACACATTGGTGAAAAGGGATATCTTGTATTGTATTAAACTAAATGCGTGTCCTGAAGCCTGCTGAACTTATGAACATGTTTGAACCAGTTTACATGCTTTGAATCAATATGCTAATGTTTAACCATTGATTTAAAGCACCGTAAGAAGTGAATAAGCTGCGATAACTGGAAACATTGATAAATCAATGGTATTATCTTGCTGAAATTAAATGTGCTGTATTTTATTATATCAATAATCTCCACACAACCATGCGGACTGAATGCAGTGTTTTCAGTAGACACATTCTGCATGAAAACGTATAACGCTATACTATTTAGGCTGTTAAAATGAAAAGTGTGCTTCATAACTAATTTTAACACATTTTATTCAGTTTTCATCCAAACAAAAGCAACACCAATTTCATTGTTGAAAATTATATTTCACTGCTATAAGCATCATCTCTAATGCCATGTATTGAAGTGACACTTTGCAGGAAGGAAAGTGAAACTGAATTAATGAGGGTGATACTCACGCTGCTAGTAATACACAGAGTATTAGCGGACCCCACAGATCCCCTGCAAATAAAAACATTACATTATATATTGACAGCTTTAAAACAACTGTTAATACATTTCTGAATACAAAAATGTTAATACTGTGTTGAACAAAAATGTGATGTCATAGTGTATGAATAGCATAGTTTGCATTAGCTTCAGACCTACACGGATGTAGGTGTAAAGAACCAATGTCTTATTCAAACAAGTACAATTGTATTTACTTTATGCGATATGCTTACAGTCTCTTAAGAGTTCAGAACTCTTCTTGGGGTAGAGCACGTGAATGAACTTCTTCCCTACGGCTTTCATGTCTCTCATCTGTAACACAGAAACACAGCCTAAGGTCTTCAACAGATCTCATGAAAGGAAACTTCAAAAGGCCTTCGGAAAGGAACAATCAGCATGCCCCTTTGTGGAGATTGGAAAATGAAAGACAGCATTTTCTGTAATGGTGCGACACACAAAATACGGCCAATTAGCAAAGTGGGGTAGAGCAGTGTGGCACTTAGCGTACTGCTGTGAACCCTGCCATCTGAGATCATGTTCTGGTCACCGCTAACATAAGCAGCGAGTAGTATTTGAACCTGGCCTGGACCCCACTCTTCACTAACCAACACTTACCAGCAGGGTAAAATATGATCAAACCACCTCAAACACCATGAGTGTGGGAAGCCTTTATCCAGCAGTGGATTGACGACAAAGGGCTATAATTCACATGTATAAAAAAGAACAAAGTATATTAACTCAACGTTTTATTAAGTGCACTTTATCTCATCACTTTCTTCCCCCCACCCTCTCTCGATGCAGTCGGAAATAGTTCCAGATGTGATTCACGGATAGCCAAAACCGCGGATAGCAAGTTTGTGAATAACGAGGCAATGCTGTACGTATGCTGCTCGATTAACGAGGTGCCAGGCGGTAATTTAAGAAACTTGCACCATGATGTCAACAGCTGCACCAGCAGATTCAACTGAACTGGGAATTTCAAGTCCAATTTCTACGAACCACCACACCACAGCTACACCCTTTGTTGTAATTTGTATGATCCCGAAATGTTATTTAACCCCGTGGAATGGGTTCTCGGGTATGGGACGAGCGTGCCACTCACGATCGTGTCCTTGACTGGCTCGTCCAGCGTGGAGAAGTCGTCCTCCCGGTTGTGGGACACGGGCACGTTGATGTCCCCCTCCACCGGCTCGTCGGCTGCCACCGACACGTTGGTGAGAGTCGCAAACTGCGTGGGACACCCATGGGTGGTAAGTAACGACGTCCCCGTGTCGCGACGTCCACATGTCACGACAAGAACGACTTTGTTTATGAAGCGGTAAGTGCGAGTTTGGCCGCGTGAACACCGCGGGGTCCCCCAGTGAGGTGGGGAGCGCTACGCTACGAACCCGGCCACCAACACCAGCGGCGATTAACTAAACAAGGGTCCTGGGCCTCCCCTAGGTCGACTCAGTCCCAAATAAGTAACCCGGTGCGATGTGTAAACATCGCCACTGGGGAGACAAAAGCGGCCGGGCGTGGTGCTGACCACCGCCCCCTCGTGTGCCAGTGGCGGCCTTCTGCTTGCTAACAACAGCACTTGCCCCTACAGTCTGGTGAAGGCTATGGGGGGGATCTTTGTCTTTGTGGTGACATCTCCACTGTCCACCACCACTCGGGACGTGTCACCCACCACTCGGGACGTGTCACCCACCACTCGGGACGTGTCACCCGCCCACTGGCAGAAAGTGACATAACGCAATGGCGAAACAGATGTTTTTTAAACACACAATTGTAAGAAAACCCACAAGACAAACATTACCATCGCTAATGTAGACGCCCCACTAATAATGTAGACGAAGGCCTCAACTGACAGGACAACGAATACGCCACAAAGGTGGTGGTGGTGGTTTCGTCGAACGTGGCGAACCACAGCACATGCGGCCTATAAACAAGCAGAGCGCTCGCAGCGTTAGCCAGCGACTTGAACCAGCGACGTGAACCAACCCTTAACAAGGCACAACTACACACACACAGTGCACGTTAGTCGCTCGTCGTCACGACCGCGGTGGTGATGTTAGCAAGTGCGAGGACGGCGGAGGCGACATAATAAACTCGCTCTGACCTCCTCCAGCCCCGCGGCCTCCGCTGCCGCCATCGCGAAAGTGCGGAACACGACGCCGGTAGATTTCCCAGCGCTCATCCGCAGCCCTTGGGGCACCGCCAGCGCTCATCCGCACTACCAAATACAACTACGGGATTATTTATTTATCCGTGCCGCAGGAATCCGATGAGCTGTGAAGCTCTTCACCACAGATGTTCACCTGGGGCACGGGGCCAGAGCGTGACAACAACTCACAATAGAAAAACACGATGGGTGTGCAAAGTACAGGGAAGGTAAGCAAATTACAACAAATAAATAAAACCACACTTTTAATTTATTTTATTTTACCAGGTGAGGGGCCATCCATTGAGTAGGTAGCAAAAACTTGTCAAAACGTGACCCCTCCACCCCTCCCTGGACACACGCGGACTCTTTACACCCCCCCCCCCCAATCCTATAGAACGGCCGATATTTAATCCACGCAGAAACGATCAAGGATTAATAATATTAACGTGAATCTTGATTTGAATATTAACGTGTTCAAGCAAACAGATAGTCCACCGCCGAACTATCTAACTCATTTGAAGGCCAATGAAGACAAATTATTATCGAGGCCCCCCCCCTACTCAAGCGGAGGTGTCTGGGGTAACCCCCCCCTCCTCCCCCCTCCATGCGTCCTGGATGGATGGCCTCTAAAGCACACTGGGCTATTAGCTTATTTTTCAGGAGCGGCCTGGCTACAAATAATAGTTAAAGTGGCTTATCATGTTGCAATTTAAAGCAGCCGAATAATGCAAACGCGTGATGTTGATTCTAAACGTGGAGGGAAGAACCGGAGGATCCGGAGAAGATGTCACAAGACCACGGAGAGAGACACGCAAACTCCAAATGTAGAGCAGGCGAGGTCGTCAAAATCTCGCCACCATGCTACATTGCGATTTTAATTTGTAAACGTTTTCAGAGATTTAAGGATGAGTTGTGTTCAGCATGCAAGTGGGGAGGATATCCCCGGAACACCCAGAGAAAACCCCACACTTTGCGCGAGGGGGAAACACTCTATCCTCTTACAGATGGAAATTGATGGTGACGAGTCCACTTGCTGTACTGCCTTCTCCTGGCGAGCCATGGTATGACATCTCCTCGCCTCCGCAGTGCTGGATTACCTGCAATTGGCACGGTTGGCTACGTACTGTGCGAGATAAGTTCAACATGCTGCGCATACATGAGGCATACATAGCCACCACCCAGCTCACTCCCTCCACTGCGGTGCTTCTCAGCCAGTGTCGCGGCACATTCCCACGCGTGCCGCGGCATTTTCAGTTCTTGGATAGAACCTCATTGTTTGAAAGTCAGGACGAACGCTCCTCCGTGCCGTTCAGTTGCCGATCACAGCTCCCGCCTTCCTCTCCCATTGGCCGAGGATGCGCAAGTACGACAGCAGAGACAGCCGTCAGCCCCCACCCCGGCCCTCACAACTTCCTCGGTCACACGTGCGCAATTTTCCTTCAGGCGGCGAGGTTGGGTGGCTGCGAATTGAGAAAGACTCGAGGAATTAACCACAAAAAGGTAGATCACACGTGTTGCTCTGTCTGCCCTTTAAGCCAGGTAACAGACCAATGAATGGTGAGATAGTATTATATATAAAGTATACATTAATGCTGTTTAAATGTGAATTAGTGGCAGTAGTGCACGCACTGCGCTAGAAACTCAACGACTCGAGTTCCATTCCCGACTCGCACTGACCAGTGTAGCGAAGTATAGACACTCCTCAGGACTGAGCGCATGTGTGGTGGAAGGGGCCTTCATCCAGCAATGGATTTACAAGGGGTTGTCAATTAATGTGCACATGCGACATGAAGTGTTATCAGGCATAGACTTTAAGCCAGGTGGGAACGCATTGGTGTAATGTTGGTATCAAAGGAAACTTGGTATCTGGTGCATGTTGCGTACATTTGTAACACACGACACATCCCAGAGATGAATAAGGCAGTCATTACACCACTGGAAAACAAGGCCGATCAGTGTATTGATCACAGGACAAGTATTAGGAGTCATGCCAAAGGTGATGTTGACAATTACTAGCGAACAAATAAGGTGGAAGGTGGCTGAAACGGCAGAGGACCGGTTTGGGCTCAATGGCCGTGCAACCATAGTTAGTACTATATATGGGCACTGTCAAAGATCAATAACGGTGCAGAACCTACGCAGTGTATATCTTTTACACAAACGCACTGAACATCGAAACATTAATAATTTAACGTTTGCAAGGGCCAAATAATGATTTTAATGATCTAAGAATTGTGGAGTCTGATACATTATGGGTAAAAGACAATATGCCAATGACACCATACTACAGTAATTGTTAAACAATATTGTTCATGAGACTCGAAAGTCAAAGCCAGATCAATGTATACTTGAACAAATGCTGTTGAAATATTTGGTACATTAAACGATTAGCTAAAGAATATAAATGTTTGGTGATGAAAGAGGCCCTTACATCGAGTAAGGGATGTTAAACGGTTGTCATAACCTTTAATTCGAATTATGACAAATTCGTTTATTTAAAACGAGACCTGGGATGAAATGTATACCTGAACATTTAGTGTACAAGTACAAACATCTGCACAAAATATCGTGCGAGTAATAATTAGTTCCTGGTAAGAGGGATGCCGATAACAGTTCAAGTTATCCGAGTAGCATTGACTTTGAAAGCTGTCAACTATTCTTTCAGAATACACTTGGAGACAAATGCGTAAGTTAAATCAAAACGGATTTTAATACGGCACATGCAAAACAGTGCATAGCAAAATGGAACCAAAGCAAATGGAACCGTTTTCATTCCACACTAGCTCTTCCGCCTATTGGAAAGCCAGGGTATGACACCTCGACGCCCACGGAAAAAAGTTTAACAATGCGTGTGATCCACTAAACTAAATAAGGGCACTGTTACATTTTAACAATACTTGAACACAATGAAGCATACCAAATTGATACTTAACCAAAAATGTTATTTCATCAGAATATGCATACAGTATTTTCCCAAATCTCATCAGGCATTATCACAAATTAATGGCATTTTTTGCTTAAATCTCAAATCGGTTAACAATTCACCCCGGTGGTAAAACAATATACTGCTGACATTGTTTGCCTCATTTATCAATTTGAGTGATTTTATTTGTAGCATGTAACTTGCATAAATCAAAGTATGTCAAAGCATTTTTAAACCCCCACAATGTATGTTCATATAGCAACTCAAATGTGAATTAATAAGTATGCACATTCTTAGAACAGCTAAAAATATATTCGGGATTATGCATGGCAACGGTTGGTGATAAATAGTTACCATTATAAAAAGGCAACGATGTTATAATTTAAGTTTATTTTAAAGAACATTACAACGTATAAAACATGTTTCTAAGAAATGCTGACCATCAGAATGGTTATAATTAATTCCTGCATAATCACATACAATTTACACATCAGTGTGGCTAACTGGAGTTTATACAGAAATACTGTAGAACACTGCTGGAGTTTGGATATGAAAACATATTTGGCACTGCTCGAGTGCTAGTCTTCATAGTCACTGCCATCCTTGGTGACCGCTCTTGAGCTTCGAATTGATGACATCATCATGTCCTCCACTGGCTTGCGAGGATTTTCCTCCAGGTCCGTCTTTATAGCTCCTGACTCCGAGAGCCTCCACTCCAACTCTACACATGTGCAAGAACACACGCAAGCAATGAAAACATTAGTATTATTTTAGCATCAGCTAACTATGCCTGTTTAAAGGAAGTTAACAGTGGCTCATATTCTCTAGTTCTTTCGGTAATGTCATGTAGATAGAACAATTATAAGAAATAAAGTGAATAAAAATAATAAAAAACACTAATGTTGACTGTAGCCTGGTTCTTAATCGGAGTGTATTGGCAGTCTATAATGTAGACTGTAGCCTGGTTTTTAAGCTGGTGAGTGTATTGGCAGTCTATAATGTAGACTTATTCTTGGTTCTTTCACTAATTTAATTATAATAAATTATTTATAAAAAAAAACGCGACGTTTCAATAGCAACACAAGCGGTCGTCATTATTTATATTTTAATTTACACTCACCCAGCTTAATAACCATTACTAGTCTACATTATAGACTGCCAGCACACTCCGATTAAGAACCAGGCTACAGTCGACATCCGTGGTTTTTTGTTTTTTATTATTTTCATTCACTTAATTTTTTTTTATCTACGTGACTTTACCGAAAGAACCAAAGAATATGAATTCCTTCAGTCACGAAAGTTAAGTAAAAATTTAAGTGGCTTTTAAAAAATACATGAAGCTAACACTACATTTTTAGTCTTTCTACAATTTTTCTGTGCAGTTTGAGAAAAAGCATCCCTTTAGAACTCTCGCAAAGCAGTGCACATGTTTGTGTTAGAAAACAGTCTGTATGATCATCGCACGATAAACCGATATTTTCAATTATCAGACAAAATTAAGTTTTTCGTGCTTGAGAAACCAATTTAATCTCAAGCAGCTGCCAGGACCTAAGTTGTGTCAGCTCAGTAACCTGAGCTCTGAACCACCCAGCAACCTCCAGTACTTACCGTCTTGTTTAAGGTTCATGCCTCCAAAGACCAGTGGGCCAATGAACTGAGCACGAATGTCACCGTCCTTGTAAACGAAGATGGTAGGGAGGTTCTTGTCGGGGTAATTGGGGATGCAGGTAGTGGAGATGGACTTCAGGAACTTGGTGTCCGGGAACTTCCTGGCTAAGGCTGTCAAGTGCTGGTTTATTAAGGCACATAACGGGATGCTGTGGAAGAGAAAGAAGAAAATTTAGTGTTCGAAAATAAACGAGGCACGAGTTAATTTCCTTTCAAAAGTTGTGATTGTTGTGACATTATTATTGCAAGCAGAAAACCAAAGGCATCTGGTTGGGTCAAAATATGTCTTGTGAGAATAGTATGAGAAAATATAGAATTGTTAATTTGGTATACAGGCACAGTATTAGATACAGATGGCCAAGTGCTTTACTATGTGAAATTGCTCAATTAACCATCAGAAATGAAGATGAATGCATACCCCTGTTTATATAAGTGAAGCACCACAAAGATGTCAGGGTCGGCTTTGGTGACCTCGTGGACGTAATCTTGACCCGAGATCTCCAAAACATCTCCAAACTTGTTTTTAATTTGCTGTGCCTTCCACTCCGCCAGCCTCTTTTGTCTGCCAACAAAACAAGCAAACACATCATTAGTAATGTTCATGCTTTTGTCCATAATTGGAATTTTTTATGGTTCAAATAAAAAAATCAAGTCAAAGGTAAACATTTATTGGTGGAAATTAATTAAAGTTGTATTACTAACACTGACTGCTCTATTTATTTTAAACTGCACAATTTATATTTACTTCTGGAATGAACACATCAATTCCCCCACTGCGTAATCAACATTACATATGTTTACGATACATTATAGGGACATAATTATAATTACATTTAAAATATGGAAATTAAGTGTTTTGTAATCAAACAATATACCAGGTAACTTATTTACTTATATTAATAAAACAAATATGCAAAAACACAACAGAAAAAATAAAGTTCCTTACCGATACATTTCTATGACACGCTCATCCTCTTCATTTAGTTCATCTTCAAGCTCATCAAATTCATCTATGGTCATGTCATCGTAGTTCTTCACTAAACCATACAAAACATAATTATGGGGTTTTAAAAAGTTAGAGTAAATATGAGGCAAGTGTACAGTTACAAGTATATCTAAGTCATGTTTAGATTCAGTGTTTTATATACGACATTAATTTTGCTTAGAATAAGTTTACTGACATAAAATATCAACTCATTTCAGTCTTAAATCTTTGGAAAATGCAGGTCTAAACATTAAACAAATATATGTATACATATGTAATATTTTTCAGCTATTACATATGGGCTTCATCACCTGAAGACAGTGTGTTTAACTAAGTGTAAACTTTTATTTGAAAACAATGATCAAAACAATTTACAAAAAAATCAACTCACATTTAATATATTCGAGGTCAATTTGATGTGTGTGAACCACACTTAATATGCATTCACAGTAAATGTATTTCCTTATAAATGATTCTCTTCTAAGACTGGCCTTCAATGCTCTCCTTGGTGACACATGACACAGAATATCCCACAATGCACGCGTCATACCGACTGACTGTTGCTGTGCAGCCGTCTCCTCGTCCTCCTCCTTGGGTTCTTCCTTTTGAGGGATGATTCCATGTTTGCGCAGAATGGAATTCCATTCCGTATCTTCGTTTGGGTCCTACAATAAATAACAGCAATTTATGCAATGTTAAATTAATCTTTTTGCAGAATATATGAGATGTTACAGACCTGTCCAGAATGTAAAAATAACAAACTAGACGTCTTAAATAAAGTTGCCACTACAAACTTGGCCAACTCCCCTTCGTTATGAAACGGATATTGTTTCTGACGAACTAAGCTCGTAATATTGCATGCATCTGCTTCTTGCCTTACATAACACCAATATGCCATCACCCAGGATTGCTTGTTAAAATAATCCCACGATTTTGTCAAATTATGCTTCTTTTCTTCAACTCCGAGTGTTTGTGTACTATGTTGAGTGTTTTGTACTGTTTTTTGCCTTTAGCCCTGTTTTTTTTTTACACAGGCTTCCCTTATGCCACTGCGTCTCCAATGTAACGTTCTCATGTTCCACAGACACACGAGATGCACGCAAAGATTTTGAGTGAAACGGGGCGTAATCGTTTGCCAAGAACATCTGGTAACTCGGTGGTGGCATGTTTAACAAGCCGCACTGCTAAGATATAAACAAAAAAACTACTATATTATGGATATTGGTCGCGAACGCCTAAGTATTAAGCGGAGTTCAGCTTATTTTTTACGCATAAAACCGCACAACGAATGAGTATAACAAACTCAAAGAGACTGATAATCAATGAGGTATTCAACTTGTAAGCGAAATAGTATTTTAGATGTGAGCACAAGCAGAGATCGACGAGTGTTGCGGTTGAATCAGTCTGGGTCACTTAACGCCCGAATACTTTATCTGCATGTAGGCGAGGCAACACACACAAGAGGAGTTTATCTACATGTAGGTGAGGCAACACACACAAGAGGAGGAGGGTAACGAAGGGCAGCGAGGGCCCAGGGTGAGGGTAGCGAGGCCGCTTCGCGAACGTCGCCTTACAAGGACATGGGGGGCATGGGGGGGGAGCAGCGTGTGGCGAGAGGGGCGCGTACCGGGCCTGGCCACAGGCTCGCTTACAGCAGCACGGCCATCAACAAGGCAGGCAGCCCAAAGCACCACACACTAACTAGCTAGGCGGGCGACCAAGGCGAGTCTCGCTTCAGGAGTAAGAAGAGCGAAGCCACTGAGCTCGACTGGCGACGATGGAGCAGCACGAGCGGCGCGCCCCAACCCGTCACCTCGTCTACACGAACACGACGCCGACTCGAGACACATCCGGGGGATGTCCGGCGCAATCATAGTAATCATGAGAGTGGCGTTCACAGGCCGGTGTGTTGCGGCGTGTTGCGGTGTGACAGCGACAGAGAGAGAGAGGGGAGAAGCTGCCGCTGCTGCCGCTGCCGCTTCGTCACCTGCATGGCGCCTCGCTCGCTGCCGTGGGAGTGGCGGGAGGGCAGCTGGGGGTTAGGGACCGCGGCGAACGGCGCGTGCAGACTTGACGCCTCCCCCCACAGCCCTCACCAACGCAGCTCCACGGATAGGGATCGCGGCGAATAATCTCCTTGTTGGGGACTGAGTAGGGGTCGGCACGGTTTGGCTCAAACCACCAAACCGCGGTTTGAACCGAACCAAATCGGTTTGGTTTGGGTCTGTTTGAACTGGTTCGGTTTGGTTTGGGGCTACGAAAACCGACTCGGTTTGGCTCGGACAGGGTGGAACCGGCTCAAACTAGTTTGGTTGGTTGTAAAGGCGACACGAAAGGACATGCTGTAGTTGCCTTTGCCTGCGAATTCACTTTGCAATTGCATCTCCATGGCTCGAGCGGCTCAAGACGGCGCCATCCCCGGCGGCTCCAGCATCACAAGGTATCTCATCCACGACGTGGAAGAGACCAAACACGCCGGTAGCGACGAGGAGCCGATGGCGAGCGAACGTGAGAGCCCGGACGCCACGCGCGGCGACACGCGGCAGAGCCTCATGCGCACCCTCGGCGCCGCAGCGCTGCAGACCGCGACGCAGCCCAAGCCCAAGAAGGCCCGTGTGTCCCGAGCGCTGTGACACGACGAGTACTTTGAGACGAGCCAGGCCGCGGGCGACGTGCAGAGCCGGACCTGCAAGATCTGCACCCTCCAGTACGCGGGCTCCACCTCCTCGGGCACCCGTATCAAGCATCTCAAGACCCATGGGATCGTCGACCCCGAGTCGCCCACGGTCGTCACGTCGCCGCCGACGGGGAAGGGTTTGCTCGTGCAGTCCAAGATGGCCACGCCCATGTCAGCGCACGCGAGCAAGGCCATGGACAGCTTTGTCGCCGAGTACATCGCGACGAGTGGTCTAGGCCATAAACACGTAACATCGGATCCCTTTACGACTCTTCTTCAACGAGCTGCCCCGGGTTACGAGCCCAAGTCTGAGCGCACGGTCAAGCGCCGCATGCTCGAGATGTATGTCGTCCTCAAGCTACTCGTGCTACAGTACTTTACTACTTTTGGCTCTTGCGTCTCCTTGACCTACGACGGTTGGACAAACGACGCCATGACCGGCTTCTTCTCGGTCACCCTCCACTGGATGGACCCGGCGTCGTTCTCCATGTGCAACTGCATCATTGACTTCTTTTGGGTGGCCCCGGGCGAAGGCGTGGGCAAGCGCATGGCGCAGCGCCTGCACGAGCTGCTCGACGACTTTGGCGTGTGGCCGCGCCTGCTCGCCGTCGTCACCGACAGCGGTTCTGACGCCGTCGCATCCGCCAAGTCCCTCACGCTCCTCGAGGGGAGCAACCTGCGCTCGACGTGCTGCTTGCGGTGCATCGCGCACTGCGTCAACCTCGGCTTCAAGGCCTCATTCGGCGCGTTCGAGACACTGCTACGCAGCCTCCGCGCGACGCTCGGCGCTATCCGCAAGAGCAAGACGAAGAGGGCGGCCTACACGTCGCTCGCGCGGCACTACCTCAAGTGCCCGCTGCAGCCGCCTTGCCTCGACGTGGTCACACGTTGGGGTAGCACGTACGTGATGCTCACGGCGTCGCTAAGGCAGCGCCAAGTGATCGACGCCATCTGCCTTGAGCCCGGCTGGTCGCGGAGCCAGGCCGGCTTGTCGGACGAGCAGTGGGAGCAGGCGGCGCTGCTCTGCCAGTTCTTGGAGAAGCCGGCGGCCATCTCCGATGCCATGGGCGCCGAGGAGTACTGCACCATCTCGAACGCCATCACGGCGCAGGAGGCTCTCTTGAGCCACTGCATGACCCACCGCCCGAGTCCTCATGTGGTCGTGAGCTCGGCCACCGTGACCATCTCCGACTACATGGTCAAGTACAGCGACCTTCTCTCGTCCGAACCAAGCCGCGTCGCCCGCTTTCTCGACCTGCGCCACCCCAAGCCCGCGGCCTCGAGCACCGAGTACAGCAATATCAAGGACATGATGACGGACATTCTCAACCAGCGCTACCCAGCGTTGACGACGGACGCGGCGCCGAAGGCGGCGCCGCGTGGCGGCATTAACATCCTCTTTGACATGGTCTACGCGCCCAACGCTCACGACGGCGCCGCCTCCGAGGTCGACCGCTTCCTGCTTGAGCCGACTCAGGACCTGAGCATGGACGTCGTCGAGTGGTGGAAGCTGTACGGCGGCAAGTACCCGCGCCTACGACGCGTGGCCCTCGACTATTTGCCTATCCCGGCGTCGTCCGTGCCCTCCGAGAGAGCAAACTCGGCCGCCAAGCGCTCCTTTCTCGACCGACCAAACCTGCACAAGTGCACGTTCAAGGCCGAGATGTGTGTGCGCTCGTGGGCGCGGATGTTGCCTAGTGTTGGGGTTTCACTGCCATTGAACTACCACACTGCGTTCAAGGACATTGGGTGTGCCAAGCTTGAGGAGATGGCTGTGGACGACATCGTCGTCCAGTACTTGCTAGTGAATCTCAATATGAAGAAAGCCTGCGTAGAAATTAGCGATTAATACACTTGATATTTGTATTGAATGCGAATATTGTTTGCCGCGCATCTTTTCGGTTCAAGCCAACTCAAGAGGTTTGGTTTAGCTTAGTTTGGTTTGGTTTTGGTTTGGTTTGGTTCAGTCGTCGCTGGTTTGGTTTGGTTTGGCTTGCTCAATTTGAAACCAGTTTGAGTCGGTTCAAACCGTGCCGACCCCTAGGACTGAGTGACAGCAACTCGTGCCCGCTACTCAGCCGTGCCCTCAACCAACGCGTTGGTCAAAAATATTGTCCTTAAAAGGGAACGTGTATAATAAGCGATGTTTCGGGCAATGGGCCTCCATCATAGCACATCACTAGAGAGGTCTCTTTGTAATTTAGGACGTTTATTGACGAACGCGCCGAGTAGTTTACGCGATCTCACCCAAACCAAACACTTTAGTTGACCGCATGTACACCACCGTGCCTGATTAGGATAAACCAGACACGTGAATATCTACCTTCTAGATTCCAGACGTTATCAAACCAGGACTTTATCAAATAAGTGCATTTGGTAACTTGAAGAAAACTGCGGTTTTGTGTTAAAACGAAATATTTTTAAATACCTGTCAAGATTAAACATGGCTACCTCCCGACATTTCTAGATTTTTAAATAGGGCCTCATACTATAAATAAATAAAACACATTCAATGTGTTTTCTCCGCTAAGTATTAGTTTACCAACCTTTGGGCGGGAAGGGGCAATTACTCCCATTCATGGTGAGAGATGCAGATAGATCATGGTTGGTTATGAAAAATATTCCACCCGTGACATTTTAAAATTATTTTGTAATTCATGAAGCCCTGTCTGAAATGATTACATCTTTTTAGGGATTACGACAGTATATTT
Source organism: Lampetra planeri (assembly GCF_965212315.1). Lineage (NCBI taxonomy): Eukaryota > Metazoa > Chordata > Hyperoartia > Petromyzontiformes > Petromyzontidae > Lampetra > Lampetra planeri. The sequence continues at coordinate 13,079,647 of NC_136125.1, read as the reverse complement.
AAATATAATATATGTAAAATCGAATGTGAGTTGTACAATGTGTATTAATCAAGAATGGCCATTCAATTCATTGTTTAACCTCTTCATGATAAACAAAATTCTGCATAAAAATTTTCTGTACACTAATTATAAAGCCAAAAAAATACATACCTGTATTAAATTTGCAATGGAAACAATGTTCAGATACAAATGTTCATTTTACAATGTTTATTTTAAAATACACAATTCCATCTATTAAACAATACATGTTAAGTGCATGAAATTTCATACATATTTACTGGGTTGATTAAAACATTCATATAAAAACATCACGGTGGTGCGTACATTCTAAGTCACAATACGTAAATACAGCGCGTGCATTCAAATTCTATACTCATCTGCCGGTATATGAACAATACGCAAGTGACTACACTGTATGCCACAAGTCCATTTACCATTTAAGGAATATTATGTAGTGCCCACTTATACAGCGTATCCTTGATATAATATGAGGGGATATACCGTGTCCTGCGTATAACTTGGGTTTCTTGGGACCCCTAAATTGAGAAAAACAACACTCCCCAAACTGAAACGTGTTACTGCATGCAAAACAATGCTGACTTGTGAAATTTGTGACACTGCATTGTCTGTGGTGCCCAAGCATATGTCATTATAACAATCAACACATTCGGAAATAACACTGCCCGAAAAGGAACTAGTATATACAATGGGTGATGTATTTGGCGATGGCCATTCTTTATAGGGATCTATATCCTATGCAGAAGGTCTATTGCAGGACCATTGCCTAATAGTTTTTACTTGTATAGTATATTTTTTTACCTTATAGTATTATAGAATTGCCTTTTGATTTTCGGTGGTTTCAGGGGTGTTTTTAAAATCATTTTTGACATTGCTTTTAAATAAAAGTATGTAATGTATAGTTTAATTAATAGAAAACATAAACATAACATTACAAACCATATATGGACTCAACTTGGTCTTCATGGAAATGATGAGGCTATGTTAAGAAAATAGGTATCATGGGGAAGGCACACCGATCCTGAATTGCCCTGGTAATTTGAGGGCATGCTGTGTGTTGGGAAATGTCTGAAAATACTCTGTAGCTGACCTGTATTCTCACATGGATTCCCACCAGTATGTGGTGTCTGCGTCCATAAGTATAGAAATATTAAGACATGACAAGTTCACAATCAATGTAATATGTTTTATACAATATTTTAGTAATACATGTGGGTGCATATCTGCTTGCAACAACTGTTCTATACCCATTTGCTTGCATCCCATTGTATCTATAAACTTGTATTTATAAACACATGTAATTACGACATTCATAGTCTTGGGGATGTCTAATCAGAAGTTTGTTTTACGCATTCAGAATATAGCAACAGCGAACAATGTGCGAGCGCATAAATCCGTCACAAAATACAGTACTCCATTTCTAAAATATATATTTTTGTTTATAAAATGTTTCATATGGACTTATTGTGCCAAATGTATATTTTATGTCAAAGTTAAATGCATGCAATCATTTCAGGTAATATAATGATGCCAGTCATTAGGAGTATATTTCAGTGTAACTGGAGAGTGAGATTAACATACAGTAGCATTAATTCTAGATTTGAAGCTTTCGTGACTGCAAGGATTCATATTCTTAGGTTTTTCGGTAAAGTCACGTAGGTAAAACATTAAAATTAATAAAAGTAAAATAAAATAAAAATCACGACGTTTCGGAGGCAACACAAGCTTCCGTCTTCAGGTGGAACCGTCACAGCCACGACAGCTGTATCAAGTAAATGAGAGATTGCAGGAGCTACCACTCCGTTTATATAATGGTTGGAGAAGGAGTGGTAGCTCCTGCAATCTCTCATTTACTTGATACAGCTGTCGTGGCTGTGACGGTTCCACCTGAAGACGGAAGCTTGTGTTGCCTCCGAAACGTCGTGATTTTTATTTTATTTTACTTTTATTAATTTTAATGTTTTACCTACGTGACTTTACCGAAAAAACCTAAGAATATACAGTAGCATCCTGCCAATAAGACCGTCACAACAGCAAGCTTTTCATGATCTCTTCGTCTTCTTTATCTGCAGTGAGGTGAATAGGAAAAGTTAACAGTCATTTTATACAACATAAGCAGGTAAAACAACACTGCATAGTGTGAAGAACGGTACATAGATCACATTCATTGGAAGTTGTGGTTAAATAATTCGGTAATGCAAACGTATAACGAGATACTGAGGTACATTTAAGACTAACACGACATGCTCAGATATTTACAAAAAATATAAATACTTTCCAATTAATCTGTCCCTTGCCCAAGTGCGTGATTGTGAGGGCAGCCACCTGAGATTAAACGAGGTACTGAAGTGAGTGAGTTGATGATGGTCTCAGTCCGGGCACCAATGACTGGAAAGAATAAAAAGGCCACTCAAGGGATTTGTCAGGAGGCGACTTGTGAGAAAAGGGCAATCCTTCTGCGGGGAAATCTCAGACACAAAGGACTCGCTACTTTCTGAAATTAATTTGGGGCGCCATGGTGGCAAGATTTTAACTCCCTCTCCTGGTATGCAGGAGGTCGTGGGTTCGATCCCAACCTTGACACCTGTATAATTGGAGATTCCATGTTCTCCACGTGGTCACGTGAATGTTTATCTGGGTCTTCCGGCTTTTCCTTCCACATTTAGAATAAACATGCATTTCGAGTATTTGGCTGCGATACATTTCCACATAATAAGCCACTTTCACTGGGCTGTCATTTGTGGCCAGGTCGCTTCAGAAAAAAGCTATATAACTGGTAAAATAAAACGAGTGTAAATAGTTTAGTTTAGAAATATAAGTAAGATGACATGATGACGATAGCACGAGTTGAATGCATTGAGAAGAAAACAAAGCAAAACAATGCTTGCGATTCCTAAATAAATGACCTCAATAGCATTGAAAAACAGTTTTTTGCCATCCTTACATTTGTTAAATGTATCATTTTTTATTAATATATTGGATACTTGACATTAATTCAATGAGTACAATTTGTATCACCAAGAGCTGCGAGTGTTTATATTCATTTCTGTGGAATTTGTGTTGCACATGGTATACATTTTTCCAGGTTTCTGTTTTGCTGTCAACATGCAGCAACATGCTTTATCGGTGCATTTATTCGATTTGCAGAAGTAGAAACTATTTTATTTACAATAGATGGCCTCTTACCGGAGAATGCTTCTTCTTCCATTGCGTGGCTACAGAGATAATTATGGGCATAATTAGAATACAGAGTAAAGTAGTTCCTTGTTTCATTGATCATTAAAAACAAGCTGTTTTTAAAATATGCAACAAGTCCTGACCAGGGTACTGAAGTATGGCAAAATATAACGTCCTTGATGTGCACAGCAAAGGGAGGCCCTCATCCAGCAGGGGATTATACAATCGCCGGGACAGTCCTTTTTAAAACATGACTGTTCCCTGCCCAACCGGGACATTTCCTAGCCATTCCATAGTTTCACGTTGGTGGAAATGCGTAGACAAAAATGGAGATCATGTTGAAAGAAAGCCAAATGTTCACGATATTCTCATGAATTCATCTTTATATATCCTGTATATTCAATAGAACGATATTGATACAATTAGATATCACTTTGGGACATCCCAAGTTCAGAATGTAAGTGTTTCAGGTTGACAACGTTTTACGTCTGAAATCATATTGAAGGTGGAAATGTGTGGCTAGCTTTTTCGAATGCAAGTTTTACCTTGGAAATGTTTGACTCTTTATATAAATGAAAGAACACTCATGTACCTTGTAAAGGAATCTTCCTGTTCCCAGCAACCTTGATGCCGCAATTTTCTTCGCTTGTGTGGTGGGCGTGGAACACATTCTCCAAATGACCTGCATAATACAGCACTCTCTTCGATACAGAGAAACGGAAAGCGCGTCGCTTGTGTGCTGTATAGCTGCCCAAGTTCTTTCAATTAATTCGGGGAGTTTTTATGGAATACTGTACTGTATTATAAACATAACAATCGAGTAACTACAAAAAGGTAACTTTCACCCATTTTACAAAGGAAAGTTTGACCACAACAGATAATGATTAGGTGTTGACATAAGAAGGTTAATATATTGATTTACTTATAATCGCACCATGTTTCACCAAATTCAACACGACTGTTGCCTGTATTAGGTGTTTTCTTAGCATACAAATTTTGAAAATCATCTAAATCTTCGGTGAAAAAGTTTAGTTCTGCAAAGGCATGAATAAAAAACATGTAAAAAATTATTGTATTCGATTCTTTTTACTGTACAGTATCTCTTTGGTTATTTCGGTAAAGTCACGGAGGTAGACAAATAATAGACCACGACGTTTCGATCGCCACACAATTTTTTTTATCTACCTACGTGACTTTACCGAAAGAACCAAAGATAGTACAGTGTCTGGTTTCATGCCTTGATTCACAGAATCCTAGATATGGCTTATTAGGAGTGAGACCCTTGTTTGTTTCTGGGAAGGTGCCCAATGAGGTCAGATTGGGGTGAAATAAATGAGAGATTTGACACAAATGAGAGACAATGATGATGTACGATACGTGGACTACATACTCGACTCAACCCGTCTATGACATTACCTTCACAAGAGGTGAAGACCGTTTGCAGATACTCTCCTTTAGACTTCTGATTGTGTCAATAAATGGATGCGACACTGTTGCCTGTAGCGGCACACGCGTTCACAAAAACAAAGCGCATCCCATATGTTAGAAGGTCTCAGCATCCCATGTCAATTTTATCGGCTGATGTAAGTGTTGGCAAATGTTTCTCTTGATCATAATTTAGTTTTAAAGATGCCAAAAACACTGTGTTTAGCCATTTGTAAATGCTGTCCGAAATGTTTCACTGTCAAATGTGCTTATTGATATCTTGTAAGTATCGATTTAATTAAATATTTACGCATGTTTCTCCAATTGTTTTATTTCACACAATTTACCACGTGTTTTCAGTATTTTTTTTCTAGTATTTCAATTTCAATAATGATACAAGATAATGTATTTCTTGGGAGTCAATTACCAAGTAATTCCCGCACAATTACTTGGCCAAATAATTGCGTCAATATGAAATGCTTACAAGGCACACACAAGAGCTATTTACATAGTAAACACCGAGAGATAATTAAGCCTCAAAGTTTGGTATTGCAAGGACCGTACTACATGGTTCCACACGTTCGTCTCGTTATTTGAATAGCCCTGTTGTCTGCACAAAAGCACTTGTATGTCAACACAACAATAATGGCCTACATTATTACCAGGTCATTTACATTCTGGCAGGACACCTGTTTGCCTGCAATGTGTCACGAGTATTAGTTGGGGGGCGGGGGGGTAATTAGATATCGAAGCACAACAATAGGTGAGACGAGAGAAAGGTCATATATATTACACGTGTGCTACATTAACATAACTATTTTACTGCCGCTGTATCAAGAGGTGACACATTAATGAACATTGTTGTTTGTAATTTCTGTACAGGTGTAAGGAAACCTTGGGATGTCAATGATATAGTTCTTTTTTTTATCCTGTTTATTTACAGGGTGCAACTGTGACACAGTGATTAGCGTGTTGCACTCTGAAACCTGGTGAGCTAAGTTTAATATCAGTGGCAAGTGATTCATGGACTGGTGCCTGGCCTCCCACTACACCAACCTGCACTGACCAGTGTGGTGAAGTATGGTCAACCAACAGGGTAGAGAGGCCTGTATCCTACAGTGGAATGACATGCGGTTGTAAATGTACGGTATATGATTATGATTGCCTATAATAAAGTCAAATTTAGTACTCTTAACTGTATTGATAGATTGTATTTGAATGTGTATTTATGAAATTCGCTTTCATAATAAACCACAGTACCTTACTGTATTTCAGGTATATTCAAGATTTGTAGCTTGCGAAGTCTCGACAGAGCATACAGTATTTCCTAAAGGACCCTACAAATCTTGGTAATTATGGGCTGCATATGCAATTTGTATGATTAAAAAAATATATTCCGTCGTACCCTTTAGCCATTTTTCAGTTAGCTGCTTCTCCACGCTCGTCTTTGTGGGTTGGTGAAGAGATCCAGGACAGGATCAGGTAATACTCGCCACTTATCTTGGCCATGACCAGATATAGATTGCAGGTGGCCAGGTATATATCGCAGTGTACTTCCCAATTACCTACTGTTCCCTCATAGGCTTTAATAATTATTTGGTGCAAGCTGCATTGGCAGCGATGCACAAGCACAATTAACAAAATTTACAAGTGTGTTAATTTAACTCACTTTTATTATCATACAGGAAATAATGTCTGATTGAAATATTGTGGTGTCATCCATTTGCACGCAGACATACATCATGTTTTTGTGCATATAGTGTCACTGGTGTTGATTTAAGGAACACACATGGCCCAAATTCAAGTATTTAGCAAAATTTCCGAGGCGTTTCAAACTATCGAGCTTCAAATATCTCCCAAAAAAGATACTTTGGCCTGTGAGATCGGACAGAACGAATTAAGATGCTGTTTACATGTCCTTGGGACATTTGAACGTGAATATTGTCAAAATCCAGATATTCATGGCAAACCAGATCCAGCAATCGGGAGTGGGGTTTATACAGCTCAGGGAAATCCCTCTTTTTCCTTGATCCTTGTGGCTACCACTGCACAATAGGTTAAAGTTCAGCAATTCTTATTTTTGATCATAACTCCGACTGGGACATTTATGTGCTTTTAATCTGGAATTGTGCTTTTAATCTGGAATTGTCAAAGATTTTTGTTGAGGAGACACAAAATGATCACACCGTTAGTCTATTTTTATGTCTAATCCTCAAACTTACTTGCTGGCCCTATTACGGAATGAGGGGCATAGTGGCACGGATTAATATGCGATAACATTAATTAAATTAAGCACTTTAATGACTTGTACTCTGTTACATATGTCTACACATTTACTGCTATGTGTCGTGGTTCTATGGTGTTTGATGTGTAAAGCCATGCTGATTGTGTCAAAAAGAAAAAAAATATGCAAGAGCATGTGAAATTGTTTATTAAAATACAGTCTTACAGATTTTAAACCCAGATGAAATAGCTATAGCTTCGGGCAGTGAAGCGGCCGATTCTAAAACAGTGGTAAACAATCAGTGTTCGCACCCAAGAATAATACAAGGACATAATATACTTTGTTTGGAACATGGCAGTGCATAGGTCATTGTACAAATAATACTGAGCTCAACCAATGTTTTACCTTGTTTTCCATTCTTCCAACTAGGTTCCTTTTTTGGTGATCTGTACATTGATGGAATGGATAAGGGTGGGTTAGGATAGCAATACAGGTTATGCGCATGCCACAGTAAACCCGTTTTCGCTGAAAGCTGCGATTGATATGTGTGCATCAGCAATATGTCTTGACATTTTGTATATGATCAACTCGCCCTGAATGCACCCAATATTGTCAGATATTGAAAGCTTTTAGACTGCCAGTACAGCAATGGATTGAACATTCGAGTTGTTCCGAGTGTTATTCCATACTATTGGTCTGCTGATTTACTCTCACAATGAGTCTTTATAGGTAAAGGGCATTATTGCTTCCTCACATTTCTCTACATTTTATGTTAATAGTTTGTGAAATCTTTAATTTGTATTAGTTTAGCTTATAACACTATAACTTGTATTATATTTCTTTCCTGAATGTATTTGTTCTTTTGCAATTCAATATCGTATTTAGTAATAAAGTATAATTATTTATTTTCTCAATCGTATGCCTGGCCAGCAAGGAAGAGTAGACCAAAGCACCCAATCGACGCGGTCTCTGCAGCTGCCTCGAGTGGAGGCCCTTCTGTCAACAGTGGCAGTTAGAAAGACATTTCAGGCAGCACCCTTCCCTTAAGTTACAGTTATTATTTCATCAGTTAAAATATCTTATACATTAGTTAAATAAATTAGGGATATTTGTAGGACAGATTAGATAAAGGTTCTAAAAGTTCCTTAATTCATCTCCAGGTGTCATACGAGGAAGTTAAACAACAATCCATCGCTGCTGATATTGCTTTTACAACAGGGATCAGACGCTTTGGGTCAATGGCAACTTATATATAAATTGCAATATTACAAAATATTGCATCGTCATCTCGTCTTTAGTAACAATTTAAAGGCAATTAGGTGCATGGATCAGCTAATCAGGCCCAATGGGGCGAGTAGGGTATATTGTATGTGTATATCCCACATATACATATGTTTGTGTGCAGATGCTAGGTGGATTATAATTATTATATCATGGGATCATGAGAGGTGGCGGAAATTTGGGGAGGCCTTCATCCAGCAGTGGATTGATGATGGCTATTAACTGCAGTTCAGAGACTTCAGAAGCGGTTGAGAAGGCTTTTGGTAACGGTGTGATATACATTCACATACACAAACTGTTTATTAAAAATCCAATGCAGGGCATTTAGTTAGGTCTCAATGGCATATGATAATGGCTTTAGCTGAGTTATATGGTGGAAATCCATCGACTGGATAACATGCTTTAGGGTCTGAAAAATATATTACTTTGGGGAGCCATGAATTTCAATTGACACCAAGAGTCAATCTCGACTGATTCTCAACGATTTAGCAGATAATGGCCAGGATTTGTAGAAAATGGTTTGCTGGGCAGAAAATGCCTGGCATTTTACATTCAAATTATTTGGTATTCTCACGTAAAAAGTTACAAAGCAGAGGCAGATCTAAAAACATCGCAAGGGAGAGAGGGTGAAGCCACACCAATTAAAGCTTTTTAAATAGTGCTTTACATTCTTAATATAACACAAACAAGTATTAAACGTATTTTCTCTGGTAAGCATCAACGTAAAATTGGCGAGGGAACCATTGCTCCCATTACTGTGATTAAGCACAACATCTTAAAGTCGTCTTTATATTGTTACCTAAATTGTTTCAAGGGTATTTTTTTCCCAACTTACATGAAAGCCTTTCTTGAGCTCGTAACAAGCAGTAGCTCTGTATCCTGAGTTGTCTAACCGCAGGTGTAATTAGCAGACAATTTGTACCATTATTTCCACATGAGCACCTGTGTTTAGTGGGACTTAATTCCCTTACGTGCTGGCTAAATCTAAACTAAATGAAAGAGTAAAGCATTAATGCACATGAGTCATCATAGTTTGCTGCATCAATCCACATTACTCATTATGTGCATTTTAGCGTTCATTCGACACGACTGTTAACATGGGGTGAAAGCAGGTACTGTGACAGGTACTCGGGTTCATGTAAGTAAGCTAATTAATGCATACTACAATTAATGGTACGTGTGTGTTGAACCTCTTTAGCCAACCGTGCTGATCGGAGGTGCAATCATTTCACAATCCTCTATTCCAAATGCCATAACGCATAGGTGACGAGTAAAAGTTGCATTGCTTAATCTTGATTTGAAGCTTTCGTGACTGCAGGAATCCATACTCTTTAATTATTTCGATAAAGTCACGTAGGTATGATATAAAATTGAATAAATCACGACGTTTCGGACACAACACAAGCGTCCAACCTCAGCAGCAGACCATGCTTTCCCACCTGATGATGGACGCTGGAGTTGCGCCCGAAACGTCGTGATTTATTTTATACCTACGTGACTTTACCGAAATAACCAGAGTTTGCATTGCTTAGTTATCGTATGTTAACACACAAATGCAGATTTGCTCAACACCAGTATCTCCTATTGGCAACCTAATGAATCCAGGCTTATTTAATGAACCATATTAATATTTTGTAGATACATTGTAATGGTGAGCATGCAAGTGAAGTTCCTTGTGAGATGTAATGATCACACGTAGGCAATTCTAATGGCGAGGTTAACTATTTTAATTTCTGGTTTTGTAAAATATATGACACGGAGTTGGGTGTTGTCCAGTTGATGATGTGTTGGTTTGTTTCAGCAGCAAGGGATGCGACAAAAGCACAAAGCGCAAACCTCACCACGAGCGGGAATTAAAGAGATAAGTTGTATTGCTCATCACATTGTAAATCAGTGTCATCATCCATGATCTAGCCACTGCTGCATTGAGGCCTCTTCAAGCCATCGCTGTGGTCTTGCGATGCAAAAACAACCCATCGAGTTGCCTGCACGTGAGGCGATTCTATTTCTGCATGTCTATGGTGGATGTCCTCTTGGCCATGTTCCCTTTGCGGGCTACCAGTCCGTGGTTAATCTGGTGCTCGTCATTCCGGTGTTGTAGGGACGGCATCTGGCCAAGCGCACGGTGTGTGTTGTGTATTTAACTCTGCGTAGACGCTCTGATCTCACTTTCCTGTCTCTCAGTGTCATTCCGAGCATGGACCTCCTCAAGCCTCTTATTCCACTTTCACCACATGCGGGTTTCCCAAGTCTTTGATCTTTGTCATTCGAGGTAAATACTTTACTGATTTAAAACTGTGTACTTTAGATACATGATTAAGTTCAGTTTCCAAAAGCACAATGTCTAGCATTGATATATATATAACAATATACTTCTACATAATATTAAAATAAAACAACGTAAAATAGTTTCTGCATTAAACAAAAAACAACAACCGTACAACGAATCACAATGAAAACGAATTAAATCGTTATATTTTTTTACTGAAGCCAATTGAACTGTTCTGAGGAATCCATGGACACTCGTGGGCTGCAGTTTTCAAAACATTCTCACCTTGACCCTGAAGCAGTGAGACTGGACACATCATCATCAGCAGCAGCAGCGAGAGGAGGAGAATCAGCTGCTGGTGGTGCCTCATGGTGGAGTCAGCAATGTCCCTGCACGGCGTACACAGCAATGTCTCTGCACGGCGTACACAGCAATGTCTCTGCACGGCGTACACAGTAATGTCCCTGCACGGCGAACACAGCAATGTCCCTGCACGGCGTACACAGCAATGTCCCTGCACGGCGTACACAGCAATGTCCCTGCACGGCGTACACAGCAATGTCCCTGCACGGCGTACACAGCAATGTCTCTGCACGGCGTACACAGCAATGTCCCTGCACGGCGTACACAGCAATGTCTCTGCACGGTGTACACAGCAATGTCTCTGCACGGCGTACACAGCAATGTCCCTGCACGGCGTACACAGCAATGTCTCTGCACGGCGTACACAGCAATGTCTCTGCACGGCGTACACAGCAATGTCCCTGCACGGCGTACACAGCAATGTCTCTGCACGGCGTACACAGCAATGTCCCTGCACGGCGTACACAGCAATGTCTCTGCACGGCGTACACAGCAATGTCTCTGCACGGCGTACACAGCAATGTCCCTGCACGGCGTACACAGCAATGTCCCTGCACGGCGTACACAGCAATGTCTCTGCACGGCGTACACAGCAATGTCCCTGCACGGCGTACACAGCAATGTCCCTGCACGGCGTACACAGCAATGTCTCTGCACGGCGTACACAGCAATGTCTCTGCACGGCGTACACAGCAATGTCTCTGCACGGCGTACACAGCAATGTCCCTGCACGGCGTACACAGCAATGTCTCTGCACGGCGTACACAGCAATGTCTCTGCACGGCGTACACAGCAATGTCCCTGCACGGCGTACACAGCAATGTCCCTGCACGGCGTACACAGCAATGTCCCTGCACGGCGTACACAGCAATGTCTCTGCACGGCGTACACAGCAATGTCCCTGCACGGCGTACACAGCAATGTCCCTGCACGGCGTACACAGCAGCGTCACGCCAACTCGGGACACGGGCACGACGCACTCGAGATTAAAACACACAAAACCTCCAAGGTAAAGAGCTGTACTCACTCTTCACTCTGACGCCAAAGACTTTGATGGACTTAAATGTGTCTGAGCCCAACAGCTGCCTTATTTAATACTAGCAGTTGGCAAACACTGCAAACACTCTGGTATTGATAGTTGACTCAGAAGTTTACTCCGAAGTGCTGCTGCCCAAGTGGTGAAGCCCCCTTTGATGTCCAAATGGCAGCAGTGGGGCAGTGGCTCTGTCGGGAAGCCGTGCCGCGTGATGACGACCGGCACTGCCCGGGCCCCCCCTGCTCACACACCTTATGTAGGCTTCCTAATCGTCATTGCCTCACCATCCCCATGGCAACTTCAATCGTCGATACTCTTGCTCATGGATAAACATTTTGAAGATACAAAGGCGTGGATTCATTTTGGATAAATGTGGCGCATTAATGTTTTGGGCAACATGGACTTAATTTTTAATCGAATAAACTCTGTGGCCCAGAGTTTATTGTGGCCAGATTCAAAACAATATTCTGCTGGGAATTACTGAAGCCGTGGTCAATGCGAATTGTTAAGATATGAATACTGTACAATTCACGTGAAGTTAGTTTAGTTTACCTCGCAACACAGAATTCACTGCTTTCGCTATTTTAACCTAAGCCTGGAGCTGTGGAATGCATCAACGAAGTACAACAAAAATTGTGCCGTGTGTGCATGGTGTTCCGGCCTTCACTTTGTACAATTGTAACGCCGATAACATCGGGAGGCAACAACACAACGTGGTATGACACAGAAGTGCAATCATTTGCTGCGCAATTCTTTTAACAGGTCACTTTGACAATCCAATGGAAAAAAGCATTTGAAGCTAAGACATCCTTTAGCATCTCAAGGGTTTATGGGTAATGGCAAGTTTGAGATAAAAAAAAATGTATGGCGCACAACACTTATAATAAAAGTACTTTCTTTAGTTGTTGAACAATAAGTGCCATTTAAGTGAGCCGATTTGTTTTTTCATTTGCCGGAATTACAATAAAAGTTATTTCAAGAGATTGAACGAATACAAATGTACACATCCTTACGATCGCTTGTGTTACGATCGAAACGTTGTAATTTGTTATTTTTTTAACCTATTTACGTGACTTTACCGAAAGACCCAAAGAATATTAATTAATGCAGTCACGAAAGCTTTAAGTCAAGATTCATTGTGTATGTTCGTTACATTTTTTTGGAACAAATGCTTTTTGGAAGTACAGTCGTAAATATTTTTTAATTCCAAAAATGTGCACGTAACAACATCCATCAAATCACAATTATAATCGGGAACATACTGAATAAAAATGTACAAATGATCATCACATGCTGTCAGTAGTGGCCGTCATTTTATTTGACTAAGCTTATTAGTTCGACTTCCTATTGGGTTATTGGTCATTGGTGAAATTATGGATGTTGGTCTGCACTTTTCATCCTCGATATACGATAAGACAATAGCATAACAGTAGAAAATGTGCTTTACAGGAGAGGCATGATGACAGTAAATGTATGTAATGTTTCAAGGAATATTAGTTTTTTTTTTCTATTACTAAAATGAATAATTTACAGTCCTTTGTCAATCCAATTCTGGATGAAGACCTCCAGTGCCATGCCGATCATGAGGGTTGTTTGACCATACTTCACCACCACGGTCAGGGCACGGTGCAGGTTTATTAAAAGGGGGAAGCACAGCAGGGACCCTGAACCAAAGAAAGTGGCTCGTGGCTGAGAGTCGAACTCAGGTCGCCATGTCCAGAGCGCAGTGCACGCGCCACCGCGCCATGACTGCGTCGCTTTGTTTATTGACGAGCTTCTATCTCTTTTTAAGTTGTTGATTTATTTCAAAGATATGCAGCACATATATACATATACATGTATTCATCCTATCTGGAATGCAATCCCTCATTTGCCAAAATTGTACACGTTATAAATCCATGTACACTTTAGAATATAACATTAGTCTTGAATCTTGGTTTGCTGTTTTATGCTGGAAAATAATAAACACAAATGAATGGATTATTCTCAAGATGTACTTTTTGGAAAAGGAGAGGCATAGTGGCTGGTTGATAATTGAAATGTAAAAAAAAATCACATCATACATATTGCTCCTTGAAATTGTCAATCAAATGTTGATAACATTTCAAGAAATATAATCTCAAGTATTCTGGAGAGAAATATATTGCATTGACTTCTTTTATTGTAGAAACTGTAATATCTATTTGCAGGTTTATAAATTAATTCACACAAAGAAGGCAGAAAGTATCCATGTCAATTGTCGCATTCTCTGCCCTGTTCTCATTTCATCTACCTTCATATGTGGAAGGCACTTATTGTCTGATTTCATAAGAAGTTGGCATGCGAAAAATACAAGATTTATATGTGCCATTTAATAAATTACATATTTCATGTGGGACTAATTTTGGCATAGCACAATTTAAAAAATAATTTTGCAATGAAATGGGAAAATAAAACGATGCTTTTTAATGAACTAAATATTTTAAGAGTGCAATATACCATCATCTACTCCTAAGAGAGTAGGTGACTACGCACTCCACGCCAACTTAAGCTGTTTGAAATATTAAATAGGTTCCTTGTTACATGGAACCATTATTTTATATTTAGTTCCATAGAGAATTATATTCAAAGTAAGTGCACGAAAGGGCAACGCAGCATTTGAATTAGATGCCCCAGTTTTGCATCTGCCAGTTATTGTGGCAACTTTAATTACCCCTGTTGTTTTACAAGTTTCAGGGAGAAACAAGGACCTAGATATGTTATTAAACAATCAAACCGACGAACAATCATTCATTTACAAAAAAAAAATGTATGTAGAATAAAGAACCCAGTTTTGCTCTTAGACAATATAGAGGCATCTGATGAAGCGAAATGTACAAATGCATTCAGAGTACTATTACCGTTGTTAGTCATACAAATGAATGAATAATACTCACATTTGTATTGTATTTTGGATTTTTAAAGCGTCTTTCACCAAGGCACTTGACAATGCTTACCGACTACGGTACCAAATGGAAAAATAAGGGAAGGATGGGAGGGGTTGGTGATCGGGTTTGGGATAGGAATTAGATGTGGGAGCAGGACAAGGAGGCGATGTTGCAGGGCATGAAGGAGGAATGGGTGGAGCATGACAGTGGATGAGGCTGGTAGTAGGGGGTTGCGTGAAGGTGAATGTTATGGTGTGAAGTTAGTGTATAGCCACTGCTGGACCAATGCCTGCCCTCACCATGTTGGTCATGGAGGTTGTTTGTAAAGCCATACCTCACATTGCTGGTCGGAATGGGTTGATGATTGGGGAAGACTCGGGACTAGTACAGACATTGCTTGCCACTGATGTAAACTGTCATCAGGAATTGAACTCCAGTCACTGGATGTAGAGTATGGCATTGTGCGCGCACCACTGCGCCACCGCTCCACCCATCGTTGTTGGTACGATATTTGCTAAATAAATGTCTATATTTGATTGGACTTTTTCCTGATAAAGAAAACGATTTCATTGTTGACATTGAGGGCATGTTATGGGAGGTTTCCAACTCATTTTTGGCATTTTCTTGATAACTACGTTCTTCAAAAACGTTTGCTGCTTGATGACAATGTTCCAGGGGCATGTTCCAAGGGAACATTGTCATCAATAAAACGCATTTCAATTTAACGCACTCACTTCATTTCCCTGTCCCTCCATGTACTCGTGCGGTTTGTGGGGCATTTCCCTGCCTTGCAAGGAATTGCTGTCTGCTGCATTCTGTACATGTTTTACTCGCATAGGACGTACTCCTGTATTGCCTTATCTTAATTACAATTAGTATTCTCATCTAAAACAATTATGCAGATTTTTTCAACACTGTCTCAAATATAAGAATACATTTTTTTACAATCTCGCAACCATAAAGTGCTTCACTCATGAGGTATGTTTAACAATTTATTTGTTTCCGTACATTTTCCTTGTCAATGCAATTTAGTGATGTATTCCTTATATGAACTAAACTATATTGTAATAATGAACTGTGAAATAAAACTGCACCCAATGTTCATCATGGACAATAAAAAATGAAAATTATTTTTCTTTACAACTGCTTTTTGGGTTTAGTTGCTTGTCCTTCCCCCGCACCTCCGTCTCGTGTGGTTGACTACGTATGGTGCGAAAGAAGTTCATCATGCATACACAATAAAATGTGGATGTCTATTAGCTTCATTGTCACTTCTGGCCCCCGTACACACAGCAGTCTAACGTAGGACGCTCTTGCACACAGATGTCATGATAAACGTGATTACCCTGCAGCTGTCAAGATGACTTGTACGTGAACCCATGAGTTACAACTTTGAAGCCAGCAGCAGCAGTTCCGGCTACTTTCAGTGACTGAAGATACCGAGTTCACCTTCAAGCTACCCTTGACAGGTGAACATTACTCTTGTATTCTAAAGCAAACACAAATACACCCAGAGTTGCAGGACACAAAAAGTACATGGCCATCATTTTAATCTAGAGTGCAGGAGGGCCTTAATGTATTTATTTGACATGAGCTCATCCACAATGCCCCCAGAGCACATATTAAAAGGCAGCACCACATTGGGAACATGGCTATAAGAGTGATACATCACTTACTTGATGACTTACATGCCCTGCCATAAGTAAAGTATTTAATGCTGGCATGTAAAATTGATGGCAATTGTGAACACACTGCCACGTATTATGACGCACTATTACAGTTGATAAAATGTAATTGGACATGAATGATGGGCGAAATGAAGCCAGGTCAGCTGGCAATGACGCGAGGCTGTAGCAACACACTTGGAAATGACGATGCTGTAGGGATAGAGGCCAACACATCTCCTCGGATCTCTACTTTCTAAAGGCCCAAAGGGCATCATTAGCTCTTGGCCAGCGCACTAACGACTAGTGTGTGAGGAGCACAACAATGATGCAAGATGCATCTGCAGCTTAGATGAGGAAGTCCGATGAGCGAGTCCGCGCACCCGATTATAATGTGGACCAGTGCACACGAATACTTTTTGTCCAAGCTTTTTTTTATTCGTTGTTGGTTTTGTTCATAAGAATATTTTTTCGTGTCAGCAAGACATTTAAAAATGTGTTTTTAAGTGTCATGTAATAGCTAACGTTAAAACAACTGCGCATTAGTTTTTGTAGAATTTTTATAATTTTCTTCATTTTATTTATCATAACATTGTTTAGACAATTTTGTTTTTTGTAGAAAAGCTTAAGGTTTAACATTTGCATAGCACCAGAAATACCCTAAGGTGTATTTTTACAGTACACATGTGCAGTAATTAATGAGGCAGCAATGTTTCCTAATTATTCTAAAGCATTTTGCTGTTCCTTGTATTGTGTATTACGAAAGTGGCCGTTTTCCACAGTACAATTGCAAAGGGCTTATTGTATGGCATATTTTCATCACTGCCAGCCATGTCCAGTCCACTGCTGGATGCAAGGTTATATATATCTGTGATGATTCAATTCGGCTGTATTCCATTATCATCTTATTTGTGTTTTGACCTCATCACTCCGCCCATTCTTTGCTCACACCTGAATGTGTGCCCCCTATCTTGGCACCCAGAGACAAATGAGTTTTTTCAGTAGATATCTCATATCATTTCACAGTATACCTTCCCTCTTTGGGATATTTAAATCTGCAGCGATGCTGTAATGTAATGTGTGTGTGACCCTTCTCACGGAGAGACACCAGTGTCATGCTGAGTTGAATTTTTCAAGTATAATCCTCTCAACTAGTCACCTCATGTACTTTGCAGAATATCTACTTGAACAATCTATGATCATTATTTATTGCCAAACTCGCTATGATTTACGGTGATTCACAAACATACCAGCAGGTGTCATCTGCACACCAACAGCTGTAGTCGCAAACATTCAAAAACCACGACAGCCTTAATAGATCTCCAGTGATCCGCCGATGGTCGTTCCACGGCGTGAGATGTTTATTAAAGCATTTACTTCTTTAGACTGATTAACTTAAGTGGCACCTTATGCATTGAGAGTTTCAATAAACAAAATTATGGCAATGCAATGTAAAGGCAACTTTTATTTAGCCGCACATTACATGTATTTAATTTACATTTCAATTATAATTTACAGTACGTACTATATATAAAACTATTTCAATACCGTGGGGTTTTTTGCTCATTGAATTAATTCAAATTATGAGTGTGGAAATTACATATGCACACACGGGCTATTTATACAGAAACCATACCCCTAACATCCTTCAATCATTCACATTTTACACATGCAAATTGAAATACATTAATTAAACACACATTTACATAAAGCTCATTATTGTGAAGTTACTCTATTGTTTATTTCGAAATGCAATCATGCATGCGTACGTGCGTGCATGTGAACGATGCAATACACGTATGCCTGAGATTCACGGTATTATTTATGGCACGTGACAAGCGATGCAGAAACATGATTTAAGTTGGAAATGCATGGGATGGATACAGCTGCTCTGTTCATGTTTGAAACGCTGTGTGTCATGTAACAACAGCTATGGTTTTGGAATCGCCACTCTTATTCAGCACCGCAAAGGCACATCCCGTATGAGCACAGCGTCGTGTTATTGTTTGAGCACAGCAGGCATCTTGAAGTGTACATTCACAAACCCTTGTGAATCATTAGCAGCAACAGAGGCACCACGGTTTTACCCAGAGACGTCAACAAATGCCAACACACTCCATGCCATGCGTATTAGTCTGGGTGTGGGTGTTCCTGTCTGCCTCCAAGTGTCACATCCTTTTAAAAATGATTCTGCATAGTCTGCGGGCAAATATCACAGTAATAATTGGTATGATTGATTGCCTCCATACCCATGCATGACGTGTTGTGCTCTGTGTAATATACATGTACGCATACAACTCATTTATCACCGTGCAAGTCATAGGGGTTGACTATGCCTCACCATGCTGGCCGGTGTGGGTTGGTGAAGTCAGGAGCATAGACATTGGAACACAATACAGTACAACATGGATTTTGCTGCACTGCCCTCTGTTGACAATGTAGCCCCACAGCATCCTGTGACACCTGTTTTATGCGTGATGGTGGCACTATCCAGACTCACATCTGCTTAGCTTTTGTAGATGATTTGAACGATATAGATGTAATAGTGACATGATATCGTATATCTTAGGGGATTCATATTCTTGGTTCTTTCGGTAAAGTCACGGGAAATAAAAAAAAATATATATAAAACAATAAAAAACAAAAAAAGCTTTTTATTTTATTATTTCCCTTTTACGTGACTTTATGAAAGAACCAAGAATATGAATCCCTGCAGTCACGAAAGCTTTAAATCAAAAAAATATTAGGGGATGTTTAGTGTTTCTTTTTGATTTCAGGCTCTGGACAGCAGGACATCGCAAGAGCATGAATTGATTACCTTACTAAGATCAATAATGTAGCAGACATGTTGCAAGAGAATCTGAGTTATTTTGCATTGTCCAGAGAATTTGCAGTAATATCAATGTTATTGAAATCGTTAAAATAGTATTCTATGTATTACGTACAAAAAAAACCGGTACATTTTGCAACAAAGTTTATTTTGCCATTAGTTTCGATGAAAAATGAACGCTTTGAAAAATGCATCAAAATTGTACGATAAGACATCCCTTCGTCATGAAGTTCCTGCAAGATTCGTTTTTGTTATTATGTTGCGGTTGTGAAATTCAGATGAGCAATTCTGACAGATTAAACATTGACTTTTCCCTTGAGCGATGGCCTTTGGAAGTCACGTGTCATGACACGTCACACACCCATCACAACCGCTGCGCGCGCCACCTGCTTCTTGCAGCTTAAATCACAAACACGCACACGCAGGGTTCTGCATCTCGCTTTCTGTAGAAGCCCAGAACAAGACGGAAGCATACGATAAGAATGCAATGCTGAAGTTAAGCAAGCCAGTTTTCATTCAGAATCAGTTAACGTATGTAAATTACAATTGTGTGCATCTCATGAATCACCGAGTGAAATGTTCTGATGGGACCTGGATGAATTTTAGTAGTGATGTATAACAAAAAGCCGCTACATAGCTACGTAGTGAATCTATTACCATAACTTATGTTTTCTTGGAGTTTCATATAACTGTGGGTTTTAAAATAGCTACGAATACACTGGTGACATGTTTATGCAGATACGCTTTTCATTAAACTGATCTGTTTGAAACAAACATATGTTCTATTTAATTTTACAACGTTTCAGACCTCCTGATCGTACAAAAGGGTTTTTATGTGAGCAGTATAACCTGTACACACTCCGCATTGTTACGCTTAGCAGACTGAACTTGCAATCCAGAGGTCCCATAATCCAGAGGTCTTTGGTTCAATTTGCTGACCCGTCCTCCTGGACATCTTTGACAAAGAACCACATCGCCTCCTGGATAAATAAAGTTTCTGATTCTGATCACCTTATGTGGCAGTTAAAACAAAGGGAAATGTTCTGATAATCCCTCTGCCTCTGTCCACCGAGCAGACTAAATGGGCGCACCGCAGTCAGTTGAGCGGCAGCTCACGTACAGTGGGGTCAAGTGTGGAAGAGTAGGCCAAATACCATCAAAGGGAGTGCCATCGAGTTCCTTTTAATGGAGGCCCTTCCACCACCAGTGGTGTGAGAAAATATTAAAAAGGCTGCAATTTTTTTTATTGCAGGGCTGCACCTTTACCTTTACATTGGGCAGATTTACTTCCAGTTCAAACTCGCATTGGGTCTAAGATTCCTCTACTCGTATTCAAAGCTTTAAGTGGGCTCCCTTCATGATGCATCCAGGAGCTGATTCATCCACACACTCGTCCACTGAGATCTCTGAGATGTTACCGATCGTGCCCTGCTCAGCGTAGCCGCGCCCCAGGCTCCCACACTGGGGTGCCCCCCGGGCTGCTGTCTGCACGGCGCCCAGCCTCTGCAGCCCTCGGGGCTCAGGAGCTCGTCGCGCTGGTGCAGACTTTGAAGTCCCCGCCACCTGTTTCACAAAGCCTCCTCTCTCTCGCGAGTCGTTTCTCTCCCTGGTTACTTCTCGCTTATTATCCTCATCGATCTGCATGGCAGTCTGAGATCCAATGTTTACGGGCACCTTATAGATCTACATTACTATAATTATTATTAGATTGGAGCAACTGCATATCTGTAAATAAGTGTGTGAATGGCTGCAAATATATTTCTCTGACTTATGGTTTGCAAGCACAAGTCACAAGGGGCATTTGGCTCGTGTGCCTATGTAGAGGCACTTTGATGGTCGTGGTTCAACACACCCTGCCCTTTAATCTCAGCCAAGGTCAAATGCATTAGAGAGCATCATTACCCTTCGTGGACCTGGCATTCCCAGCATGTCATCTCATTCCTATTTAACGGGCTGGAATATTAACATTATGGCTAAGCATTGACCTCCATTTGGCACCGTCTATGTTAACTCGTGGCTGTGATGCATCTTCTGTAAACTACATCGTGAATCTTCGTGGGTTAATAAAGGGATATAGAGTTGCATAGCATTATTACCTTTAGGTGTATGCATGCAAACCCCTGCACTGCTATTCATGAGTGAATAACGCTTTGTAAACGCAGTGTAGACAATCTCACAACCGGTAGCATTAACTCTCAATGGTTTGCCAAGGGCTACCAGGGTGAGACCGTGCCTCAGGGGGGCAGCGGTGTGTTCGCGAGTGCACAGTGCGAGAAACCTCGCCACCTGGGCTTGGATTCCTGGCCACATTTACCACCGGTGTGTAGTCATGTGTGAACCAGCCCTGGGTCACCCCCCTCACCTACTCGCATTGACCGGTGCGGTGAAGTATGGTCAAATAAATCACATGATTTAGCATTGGATTGCCAAAGGGTTGCATATAGTTATCAATTTTCCTCAATTCCTGAAATACAGATTTTACTTTTTTTGCAAAATTAATATCACGTATCATGGATTTCTGCTTTGATTCTACAGATATAAACAGTTAGACTGGCTTACTAAATGACATTCTGCCAACTAAAAGTGTAATTTAGAAAATTGATTGATAATGTTGCTTTGAGCTGTTTAAATCCATGCAAATTTTAAACTGATTCAGCACCATAACCACATTTATTGAACACAAATATTATTATTCTTAGTGTATTGGCTTCTTTGAAGATTCTGTTTTTAAAACTGCTTCATTTGCAGTATATACGACGAAACACAACACCACTATGATTCCGCCTGTGAGACCACTCTGTCTGGCTGCTCACATGCTGTGACTCGGCTTACCTTAATACACCCCTGGGTGTCCTCACCTGGGGCTCACGATCCCCTTAAGTGAGGCTGTGGATCCATTCTCTTTCTCCGTCGTTTGAAACAGCGGTGACCAGAGTCCCGCCCAGAGTGACCCTTCAGCCCCTCCTTTGTATCATCCAGTGTTAACAATCCATATGCCACCCAGTTATTAACCATTACATATGATCCCTTTCACCAGAATAAAAGGGCAAATTAACATTTGATTACTGGGAACTAGACACAAAATGCACACTTTTACACAACAACTGAAACGCCTGTCTCCGTTTGCAAAATAAAGCATTCGTTTAATATCATACACTTCATAAAACTAAATCCAAGTGTATGCTTTGGCAAGTCATGTTACGCTACCATTTGCGTATTGTGTATTATTGCATGGTGAGCAGAAACCATCCCTTTGTGTGGTTTCTGACACCATGCGGTTAAACCACCAAAAGTCACTTTGAGCAACTCAATCGTATCTCACTCACGATGTTTGCAAGCTTACCACGAATACAGAAGCTAGAGTGAAGCCCCATACATACATGCACACACATCTCACAGAATAGTGAACCTTTGTTGTACGCACCGCATAGGCATTGTATAACAAAGTAACGTTATTTATTATCCATAGGCCAAGCCATTTGCACAAGACTAGGTTCGCTCATATATGCAATGATTATGACTATAACACACACACACGCCGTGTCAGGCCAAACGTGGTGTCGTCTTGAACATTCACGCACACGGAAGCGGTGAAAAGCAGCGTGTAACTGCGATAACATTTAAGCTGCAGTGGTGTTTTTATTTTAATATAGCACTCGATGTATCGGACATCTTAGAATGTAGTTAATTGTGTTAAGATTTAAATACTCGCATTTGTTTTGCTGTTGATTTATTGTAATGCAAAATAATGAAATGTATTTCAATGTAGGATCCGAGTCGTGTGTGTTTGTGTCTCTGAAGGAGTTAACGCGAGGGACGTGACTCGCGGTGTCTCGGGATTATAAAAATTAGGTCAACGCACTCGATGAATGCTTTCGCCTCTGTCCCGTGAGTAACGCCCACGACAGATATTTCCAGCGTGGAAACTCCATTCTATGAAACATCATAAAAGTCCATGAGAGTACAAACATAAAAAAAGTATTTGCACGTAACAAGATAGGTCTAGATAATAATAATCAAATGTATCTGTGAGCCAGTGACGCTTGTTCATATTTGCAAACATGCATGGATAAACATCAGATGGCGAAAAGGTAAATAATTAATGGGGGTTTTTACACTCACAATGTACAGGGTGGTCCAGATGTCTTGTGACCCAATTTGGTTCTCTAAAACGTGATACCTTTTTAAAGGAAGGTTTATTCAAAACAGAAATGAATTTGCGCAGCTAAAATGGTTAGGGGTCAATTTATTGGGAGTCACAAGGCATCTGGACCACCCTGCATGCAAAGCACACTCATCGCATAACATTGATGCACATGACTGGGTTTCTATTGAGTGGCACTGTTGGGAATTCTGTTCATTTCATATCTCAAGCTGTCCGAGGAGGCATTCTTGATGGTCTTTACAATTCCACAGGGAATGTATGAGCGTCGTGCTCCAATTACATGGCCGACCTGAATTTCCAAGCGGGGAATTCCCACTCTGAAACAGAATGTGGACAGTCGTATTGAAGCTTGAGAAAGCCTTTTCTATTCATATTGCCATGGCAATGGCTGTTGGAATTCCTCGTGGAATTACAAGCGTAAATATCTAACAGCCTTTACATAGACCATCGTGTTTGGAATTTAAAATCATCAACACACCCCTGCTTGATTTTCCAGATAATAATAATAGTAATAATGGTTTTGATTGGATTTGAAATTACATCGTATTTAATTAACTTATTTTCCTCCACCATTGCTGACAACGAATGATAGGGATTGCATTTTCTTCTGAAAAAATAAAATGTCGAGCTGTAAAACCTAAATAGTATTCGTGAGTATAGCTCAACCTGTTTGGCCAAGTCTCCACTTGGGGGTGCTAACAACGCACGTGCGCCACGCGCGGGAGGCTGGAAGCGCTGCATGGAAGTTAAGCCAAAACACATTGGCTTGCTTTTGACACTAAAGCCTAAAATACACATTTTTCAACAAACAGCAATAATAGCGAGGAGCGAAAGAATGCATCTTTTAACCCTAGTTTGCATGCATCACTCTTATATTCAAGCAAGTTTCATGCATTTCTCTTACACTTTAAAAGACAAAATAATGAAACCAAACATTCGTTTCAGCTAATGTGCCCTCTGCAGGGTGGGCGATGTAGAGGTTTATTGGCATGTGGTGTTCAAATCTTGGGATGTTTCCTGCCAGGAGTGTTGCTCTGTTGTCAGTGGGGGGCTTCAGAGAGGAGAATTGAGCTCAGCTTCTGTCGCTGTCGGAGGTCGGATGTTGGCAGAGAAATGAAAACGCACAAAACCAAAACATCGACTGTAACCCGGGGCAAACTCTTTAATCTGGGAAAGGGCCACACCTCACCCAGCAGCAAAGGTTAACGTGCAGGATTGAAGTGGGTGCAAAATTCATGTTCATTGATTCATGATCCAAACCGCTTTCCGCAAGACCTGCATTCGACAGGAGCTGGTATATCTCTAGCGGCCCCCACGAGGAGAGTGACAATGTACTGATTCATTGATTCAAATTATTTCCATAGGTTACCACGTGCATCGAATTGGGCTCTTCAGAATAGTCGTCTATCGTCAATAGCATTAGAACCGCTGTCAGTGAGGCAATTACAAGAGTTTATATACAGTAAATATGCACAGCCATGTAATTTAATGTTTCGCATGCTCTACATGTTAATGTGAGAAGTATTTCAAAATGTAGTGAGAGGGTCCTCCACGTGATTAGTGTATACAATCCACATGAACTAGAGCTACAAGTGTATCAATTTATTGGAGTCAAACATTAAACTGTGGTCTGCTGCATTCCTTCCATGAGAAATAAGAGCGCACACACCAGTGGCGGCCCCTGCAAAATCTCTCAGGGGGGGCAAATGTCTGGATGATTGATAAGGATAAGGTCCACCCATGCAATGGATAAATTAACAGCTTAAGCATGTAAAGGCAACTTCACTTCTTTAATATTAATGAAAAATAAAGTGACTCTTACAATACATCTTGTTTGTTTCTATACTCACTATTAAAACAAACCACTCAAGTTTATTTTATTAAAGATTCCACTAGGTGGCGACAAATTATATTGTTGGATGAAACGTGCTTACGTATGATGACGTAAGCACGTATGATGACGTAAGCACGTTAGGGCGAGCCCTCCCGGAAGCCATAGAGAATGCATTGCAGCGCCCCCGTTCGAAAAAAAACATCTTTGAATGTAAGTCTATGGGAGCACTCGGGGCGATTCTCAGCTGGAGGGAAATCGCCCAAAAAGAGGCGGTACTCCACAGAACGTAGCATGACGCTGATTGGACTATATCCAGAGGCACAGTGACGGCTAGCGTGACTCTGTGGTTGAATGACATTGGTGGTGCGTCGCCCAATCGCCCTAATGAAGAAACCGCCCCTGGCACACACGGTGTGCTCACAAATATCAGGAGTATACAACTCCCATCATGCATTGCATACAAGTCATCTCGCCACCACAATGCTCTCAGCTTTGTTTATTCCCAGAGTATGCAACGTCTGAGCACAATACAACACATGTGGAAGATACATCTCTTGAATTTAGTCAGCGGTGCTGGGGGTGGTGAGAGGGCGTCGCCGAGGAGACGGAGCAATGAAATCAGTTCATGTGACGGTGCTGGATGGATTGTTGCATCGCAGAATTGTGAGAGGTGCAGCAGATTGGGAGGCCTTCATCCAGCAGTGGATATATCGTGGCTGATGATGATGATGACGACTGGAAGGCCGAGTAGACAAACCCCCAAAGTAGGAACACGTGGTGCAGAACACATGCAGCTACAGTATCGGATAAAGAGTGCACATATTCTGAGCATCTGGGCATGCATAGCGAGTGTGTCTGTCTGTTTGTTCAACCGAGTGGGAGCTTCTGGGACAACGTGGTGACGTTTGGAACAGGCGGTAGACAAGAAGACAACATAGTTCTGAGGGTGACACATTTTAAGAAAAGTTTGTCTGTTCCCGTGGAACAAAGCAGATCCTTTTGCAGGCATGATTGCAGACCAGACAGGTTCAAACAGGCAATGCAATGTTTAGCATTGCATGAAATTTGCATCTTTATTAAAGGCAAACTGGCAGGTGTTGAAGAGTGTATCCCTACGCCCTAGGGCATAGATTTAGATCGCCGCGGCCGGCCGACACGTGATTTATTACCGAGCCCTTTGAAATACAAAAAAAAACGCGTGATATTAAAGTGTTCACATTTGAGAAATAAAATGCATAGCAACATGGTGAAATATATGTTGAGACGGTAAACCAAATGGCGGGGACGATAGCGCCGTGTACTGCTGCGTACACTGGACTCGTCAACCGGAGATTCAGTCTCCTGGCACCGCATTTAAAACAAGAAGTCAAGGTTTTTAAATCTCCCCCCTCCCTCACCTCTCTCCATCCAGCAGTATGAATGGGTTCACCACAGTTACTGGATCTGCAGGTAACGTGTCTGGTTGGATTCAAGTGTGGGTCCTTCCACCTCTCCAGAGGCCTGGCCAGCATGGTGGAGCTGCAGATCGAGAAACGTGGTAGAGGAGGTTGAATTCCCTCCAGGGGCTCTCCCGAGTTGTCGAGAGAATCAGAATCTCCACCAGCAGTGGGTCGAGATTGAAATTGCAGGGCTGCACTTTTACCGAAGCACAGATTCCTCTGCTTGATGACAAACCTTAAGTTGCTGTCAAATAAACATCACGGATGACCGAGTCCAACAAGTGAAGTATCTCTCGTTTGTGAAGGCATTTTGAAATGCTGCCTCCTTTCTGGAACAAAAAACAATTCTAAAGTCCTGACGAAGTCAATTGTCCATGGACTCAGACCATCGCAAGATCACATTTGATGTATTTATTTTTAACCATCATATGACACTTAGCATGAACGTCCTATGTGGTAAAAGTTACCTATGCTGGAGATTATGTAGAGTAACCTAGGTTAATGAAGAAACAGTTCATATCTAGTATTATCAAAACAGCGTTGCTAACGGATGAAAGTGCATTGTTATAATCTTTAAGTTGGTTAACACCGTGCATTCCTATATATTTTGTATTTGCAAACATTTTGTCAGCTTACCAATAACATTAAGATGATATATATTCCCTAAAATCGTCGTGTGTTAATTAATACTGTCTGTTTTAATGAAACAGCAATTAATGGAGTGCTGTACTGTAATTGGACGAAATTGTAATTCAACGTTGCATCCCCCCACTCCTTTTCAGTTTTAACGTAGTGTGATATGTGCTCGTGTTACGTGTTACATTATGACAGGCTCTGGCCATTAAGAACTCTGTACACACACTCTCCTGACATGTTGAGTAATAATTTAACACACAAAGTGATGGAAAGCTTTTTAGAGCATCAGCCATGAAAAGACTGAAACTAAACCGGTATTCATGCCGACAGGGGAGCATGGTGACTTTGTTGACTTTAGCACTACTTTCATAGGTTTTGGGTGGACCTAACAATTCATAGATGTTAACACTGTATGATAACATGAACAAAAAAATCCAAGCGCACTCCTTTTTGACGATTTAAAGCTCGGTGCGGGTTGAAGGAAAGGCACACAGCGGACCGATTGAAATGTCACTCACTGTTGATGTTAGCGATGGCCAGGAAGCTAACTCAGGTAGCCGGGTTCGAACTGCAGTGCACTAAGAACTGCACCGCCGCTCCACCCATCACCATCATCGTCAGAACAGGCGGAGGTGATGAAGGCCCTTTGCACCAACCAGAGGGCCCAACGTTTCCCCGTGTTGCAAAAAAGAGGCCTCCTCCGACTGGACCGTGCCGTCATGGAGACGGACGAGATCCATTCTCTGGCCAAACAGAGAGATGCACGTCTTGAGTGGATGTATGTACATTGAACTTTGTTCGCACCGTACGTAGCCAACCTTGCTAATCGGAGGTGCGGGGGAAAGACAAACTAAACACAAAAAATAGTTTTAAAGAAATTATTGTAAATCTAGATTTAAAAGTGCATAGCTGTAGGGGCTTCCTCATGTCAGAAAGAAGAGCGTTCCAGACGGCCGCAGAAGCGCACCTGAACGCGCCCGATGCAGTGGCCGTCTTTGTTCGACGGTTCGCCAGAAGCCGCTGCGAGGATGATGTCATCATCATCGACGGCAGTAAGGTTTGGTCGTTGACGAGGCTTCGGTGTCGCAAACAAAGTGGCACCATCTGACGCCGCGGAGCTCTCCCCCACACCGCGTGTGTAAGGACGACCCGCGTGGCCCGCCTGTGTGCGGCTGCAGGAGAGCACATCTCCAGTGCCATGCAGCGGGACTGGCGTCACGCGCAGGTCTCATTTCATCGGATCGTGGCAGATGTGCCGAGACGACGCTGAGGCCAGATGTATCGTGGATGCCGCCGGGCTGACAACCGCAGAGGATGTGAGAGGCTTGCAAACGCTGCTTGTACCTGAGGTATTTAAAGTCCTTGACCCGCACCCGATATCTCACTTACAAATAGTGGCTTCCTGCTCAAATGTTAGCAAGTTTCTCATCTCCGAGTCACAATTGTGAGCTCGCCGTGGAAATTCTACATCCCGATATTGGGGGGAAGTTATCCTCATTGTATTGAACTTTTCGTGACAATGGGTTGATTGTACCCCTTCATAATTGATGCTATTACTATGGCATATGACCAAAGGATTTGGTTTATTTTTTCTTAATTGGTACATAGCTGTTTTTATTCAAATCTAGTACTCGCCAAAGAAATAGATTCCCCCATATAGCCTTAACAGACTGTTGGTGTAAGTGCTGTTAGCGAGCACCTATTGAAGGCCGGAACGGCACACGTGGGGGTGGGTGGCCAGCACCACGCCCGGCCGCATTTGTCTCCCTAGTGGCGATGTTTACACACCGCACCAGGTACTGATTTAAGGCTGAGTCGACCTAGGGAAGAAACAGGACCGGTTCAGATAATTGTCACTAGTGTTGGTTGTGAGCAGGAATCGAACTCGGGTCATCGGGTTCGTAGCGCCTCGTAGCGCTAACCGCTGCACCACCGCTCCCCACCTCGTGACACACACACGTGACACACACACGCGCGCGGGACGCGCTGTCATGTGGCGAGTGACTGCCAGCACATTTGTACAGGGCTTAGCACTTGGCACGAAGTGTTGAAGTGCTCTTCTCAGATCCTCCAGTGATTGCCTAAGCAGTCTCTGAGGCAGATCAGAGGCGAGCGCCACCCAGAATGGATACAGGGAACCCCCTTGAATCACATGAAGGCTGGAGCATCGAAAATAAACCTGCCATGCTGGCCAACAGCCAGGAGGTCGTTTTGTCGTCAGCTCGCCATGACTTATCAAGTACGATGATCTAGTCACCTCGTGTAATAATCTCCCTCGGTGGCAAGGTGGGGACTATGAACTCGGTGGCTTGAGTTCAATTCCCAGCCACGGCTAACACCAGTGGGGAATGATCTCTCAAATGGTCCTTCGTCGATTCACTGGAACAACCCTCACGAACAAAATATCGTGGGGAGGCCAACATTCAGCAGTGTGTAGACGAGGGTAGACATTATCATTAATTAGCAAATCATATCCAGTTAACATGCAGGCCATTGTATCATCTCCTACATAATATTTGGACAACCTTTAGATTTTGAGACTCGCTATAGCATTATGTTTTCAGATTATGTTTTACACAATGCTTTTAATATGAAATAATTATTTGTAGTCCTTTGTTAATCGACTTCTGGATGAATGCCTCTCCATGTATGTTTCTCATGGGGTTTGTTTGACCAGACATCACCACGCTGGTCAGTGCCGGATTTGGGAGGCTGGACCAGTTCAGATTATAATCACAGCTACCATGAGGGGCGAGAAATTATTATCTCTGAGATGATTAATTATCTCTGAGATGATTAATTATATCTCGCCCCTGATGGCAGCTGTGGCCAGGAATCAAACTCAGGTCGCCAGGTTCGTCGTGAAATGTGCTGATCACGATGTTACTGTCCCACCCTGTTTTGACAAGATATTTTAGATTTCATGTAACCACCATCAGCCATGATCTATGGACTGTGGGATGATGCCTCCCCAAGCTGTAATCACCTCTCCTGGCCTCACGAGGCAGCAAGCCATCAACTCGTTCACATCGAATAGTGTCAGCTCTTTTCTCCTAAACAATTTTACTTCTTCATTTAAGAATATTTTTTTTATTTCCATAATAACCTTTACATATTTATATATACACAAATGAATAAGACGCATGCTACAAATGTTGTTGATGAGCACCAATTAGTATATTATATGTTTACCATAATGCTATTTTTAGCTACCACAGGATGTAAAAAAACCTTTGGAAGCTTTGAACTCCAATCTGCTACTTTTATTTAATATTCTTGACATCCTACCAATGTCTGCCTCCCGAAATGCAAACCAAAGACAGCCACTGTTGACACGTGCCTGTTGTTCTCAAAACCGATGGCGACCGTGGATTTTGAAGGCGCGACCACCGGCACGCGCTGCACGGAACGTGTCCATTTGCCGAGGGTGCTCCACGGCTCCGGTGGTTGGGATGATCATTGTGCCGTTGTGTTTCTTGACAAAAGTAACGGCTTTCGAAAAAATATCCTCCCAGCGGTGCACATCGACTGCTGCTTAATCTCCCGGCCCATCGCTCACGGAGGAGCCTTCGATGCACGCCCGGAGCCCTTGCCGAGTTGCCGCCTGTGCTGAATAGAAGCCCCTGGGGCTCATCCCTGCAAAAGTCTGCAGTAAGTACTTTATCAGCACGTCACATATTGGGCTACCCCTGTGCCTGTCACGCTGAGTTTTTACAGTGGAAATTGCACGCTTCAGTAAATGAAATCCCGTAAATACCACCATTTGGGGCTTTTGAGGGGTGGTGTATTTTTTCCCCTTCTTAGGTTTGAAGTCCCAATCTCCCCACCCCCACATGATACTTATTAAAAAAAGACATGAACTCTTGTTGTAATGTGTGCAGCATCTGTACTTGCTTGGTTTTACAATGAACGTAGGTAGAATTGAATTGATGATAATATAACGTGATGATAGCAACGTCTTTCCTTTTAACAAATGGATTACCATTCGATTGAATTTGACTGTTTGCTCATTATGTATGTTTGACGCACTAAAATCATTGTGTAATAGAATAATAAAGAGAGGGTCTGTTTCATTGGAAATAAATAAATAAAATAGCATATAAAGTCCATAGCTGATAATGGGCCTACGAGATTTCATCTCGAAGCTATGAAGAAGGGCCGTTGCCCGAAGCGTCGCCCAGTATACCAGTATACCTTTGGTGGGCAGTGTTGTCGATGTCTCTGTGCCGATGTGCGCTACTGCCAGTGCAGTATCACTACTTAATTTGCTTCATTTCGAGGGATTTGCTACGTCAGCAAAGATGCTTCTGTTGCTGCAGATGGCTCATTGGCTGAAGAACCTCAATATAATTTAGTTTTATAGTTGTCTATTAATTTGTTTTTTATTATCTACATAAATTATGATTCACATCATGGGACCTCCTTTTCCAGTACCAAAATATAAGAATAGGGTTTTCCCCTTTTTTCTGGCATCAAAACTGAAACCTTTTTACAAGGAACCATGTCTGCATTAACCACAATACTTGTGGTCAGAATGCAAACAAAAAACATACTCTGATAATATATGCATTGTCCTTGAAACTGATTGTTCTACACCAGAGACAGCTTTTTTTTGAGCCTCGTCTCAAACGGTGTTAAACCAGAGGGCGCCAAAAGGCGTACAGCTCAAAGACAAAGCGCTATCATGGAATGAGAGCTCGGGGCGAGCATCTTACATCATGGGACCTCCTTTGCCAGTTCCAAAATATAAGAATAGGGTTTTCCCCTTTTTTCTGGCAACAAATATCAGAGTATGTTTTTTGCGTGCATTCTGACCACAAGTATTGTGATTAATGCAGTTACATGAATCCTCGTAAAAAGGTTTCAGTTTTGTTGCCAGAAAAAAGGGGAAAACCCTATTCTTAAATTATGATTTAGTTGCTGTTACAAATTGTCACTATTTTTCTGTCCTTTAAGAAGGTTAGTTTTTAAAATGACAAATGTGCCTGCCTTTTTTGGTAATATTGTTTGGTAATATTGTTTGATGATATTGTTTGAGGGAGGTTTCCTTATGATGAATATAGCCACGAAAATAATTCAGGTGAAAATATGTTCGTGCTCATTTAATTATGTCTGCAGTCACTCTGCTCAAGTGTACAAATAAGCTACTATTGATGATTAGTAGAGGTGTGTGGAGTAGGACTGTCACGTTGAAAGTGGCATCTGGTGATTTGCAAGGTGAGGAAGATTGTTTATTTTTGTGAAGGTTAGAGTTGAGGTGTAAAACTGTCCACGTTTTACTTCAATTACATAGCTTCTTCGTGCTTTCCAACATCTGCAAATAATTCCTTTCCCCACCTCACTTGCCTTTCACTATGAAGCTGTAGTTGATGTGTTGCAGTACATGTGGCGTCTAGTTCACAGAAGAGAGAGGCTTAATTCAATTACTGTGTATAATTTGTGAAGCTGTGAAAACAGATTGACGATAGGCCATCTGGCACGAGCCTTGACAAGAGACTCAAGCCACTCTTAAGAAGGTCATTCACCCACGTTTTAACACAACTGCTTTCGGGAACATTTGTTCATCAGAGACAAACTACGCAGCAAATAATCCCCCATGTGCAGTGCGTTATTTTGTACTGCATTCATTTCGCCCTCTCCGTAGATTGTGGGTACATGTGTACGTCCGTTTTGCGACCAGTTTGTCAATGCACTGCTGGATGAGGGACTCCCCATGTCATGCAGGCAGTGAGTTATTCGACTTTACTTCACCACGCTGGTCAATGGCTTGGTGTAAGTGGGGGGAGTACAAACGAACAATGGATGTTTACGAGACTACTCTCCATTGCCTACAGTGTCTATTGCGCCTGTGCCTTGGGTACGGTGATCACTCAGTCAAGCGCTTTCCAGACTCAAACCTGCTTACCTTTTAAGGTCTGATGGGAGTTGGTACATTCTGAGTGATTTGGTCATAGGCTGACTGTGGGTAATAACAAACAAGCATAAACAGATCTAACAACAACAACAAAAAACTAAATGAATTTCAGTCCTCAGCCTTTGGTCTAGCAGCAAATTCTGAACTGGTTTTGACTGAGTCTCATTAGCATCGTGTAGATTATTAAACAATTGTGGCTGGGAAATCGAAAAGTCTAAAACCGGCCCCCAATGTAAAAAGTACTGTCATAGCAGGTTACAGTGATGGGAAGTGATTAAAGAGTGTGTTTGAAACTCACGGACATCTGCGGGGGAAACTTGGGGCTAACTGAGCACTTGTGTAGAAGTGAGAAAGGCACTTTGAGGAGCTTGACAAAGGACTGCCCATTCCTGCAACAAAGGACTCATTTGAAAGTTCTACTTTTAAGTAACATCAGCCATGGGTGGCCAATTTACCCATGACATTGACTTGAAAGGGACTTCTTTTGACAGATGCAACATTGATTCCTTTGTGCCCAAGAGAGTATGGAAGGGAAGGTTTAACGGCTATTTCTTGTTTTTAAATAAAGCATATGATTTACAATGCCATGCCTGTCATCGAGCACCAAGTTCAGCGGCGTTGGGATTTACACCCTGAAGTTGGCCTTGAGGCATTGCTCCCCCGGGCCCATTTCCTTCCCAAGTGTCCACAAGTAACATTCAGCAGCAGCAGCAGCCCCTTTGCCTCTGGCCATGAGTGCCTTGGCTTTCACAAAATGCGCACTCTTTATCCGACCGCGCCTGATAATCATACATCTTTTACGACTGTTCCTGGTGAACGTTAAGGTCCGAATGTTTCCCTCATCAAATATATAACATCAAAACCAGCTTCGGCTGATTTTCAAAGCTGAATATTTGTTAAGGTTCTGCAGTCACGCAATTAAATTTTGATATTTAATGAAAAAAATGAGCATCATGAATGAAGACACAATATGTAATAAAAAAACAAGTATATTATCATGCAGGTGTCTTATCATTTTGAATTCAACGTTTAGTTCACGCACGCGTTACCGTGAAGCTGTGATGTGTTAGAAGGCCATTAATCATACGTCCATTTGCCTTGGCAGGTCAATAAAAGGAACCTTGTAAGGTAATGGTTGGATAAAAGCATACTGTGTGTGCACGCCTATTGCCTCAAGTCACCCATTTGCCTGGAACCAGATGACTTGCGAGACTTGTGGCCATTTCCGATGTTCAGCGTCCCACTCGCACCAGCTGCTGCACGCTGCAGAACTGAGCTCTCAGATGGCCACTGCTGTGCTTCAACATCCACTCAGTACAATCTTGTTCCCTACAAGTGAGCTGTGGGTACTTCTCCGTCAGCAAATAAACGTAGTAAGTACCGTCCTCTGTTGTCATCTGTGATACACACAAGTGCATGCAAAATGCAATACTGTCATGTACATCACTTGGGTCATGCACTGCTGAATGAAGGCCTCCCTACGACTTGTCGGTCATTGGAGTTATTTGACCAAACCTCACTATGCTGATGAGCGCAGGTTGATTGGTGAAGGAAGAGTCCCAGGACCAGTGCGGATATCGCTCGCCAATGATGTGATGCATGGCTGGGAATTGATCCCAGGTCACTGTGTTCTCTGTGCTCAACACTGAGCTATTGCGTCACCCCCAAGTGCTGTTAGCGAGCACCTATTGAGAGCCGCATGGCACGTGCAGGCAAGATGGCTTTCATTGTCGCTTTTGAGACTTTCTGAAAAATGGTAAGCGGTGATGTAAGCACACTTGTCTAATCCCCGTGACCTTTGTTCAACACTTAAGCCACGCACAGCACCATCAGCAACAAGCATCGTAACCTAGTTTGAACCCCTCTTAGGTTAACTGAGCCGAGAATTAGGATGTCGTGCAGTCGACATCAGTAGGAGGAAGATCAAGGTGGCCCGGCGTAATGCTGGTCGGGTCGTTACGATTTCATTATTGTTTGCTAAGTATTCCTGCCATGACGGGGTGTTTTGGCATACTTTCAAATGAGTACATGCATGCCGTTGATTAATCCATCTTTATATATCACTTGGGGCATTATTTTAGTCACAGGGCCCGCTACAACCATGGATTTCGCTGATGGGTGTAGACCACCCTGCATCTCTCTAATCCTGATTTCATGCGCAGTGGTGGATGGTGACAGATAGTCTTGTCTTCACTGCACAGAAGGGTTCTTAGAAACAGAGGCTGATTTTTTTTAGGGCCGGTCACAATTCGTTACAAAGAGGCCGATCACAGAAATGTTGTTTGTGCTTCCGTCAGCCTCACTCGGTTCCCGAAATAGACAACACCACCACAACAACAAACAGAACAGGGATAATAAAACAACAATTTGTAATGCACACAGACTTTGCAGAACCAACAAATTGTTGTTGATGGCCAACCCGAAGGTGCGGAACGCAGGCTCGTGTTACATTGTCACGTTTCGTGTACCTCACTGCTGTGCGTATGCACGTTGCACTTCTTTCGCACCGTACGTAGCCAATTGTGCTAATCGTGTGTTCACTGCTGAAAGACACTTGCAGAGTTTGAATGCTGGACGAGGAAATAGTTTAGAAGAACATTGGGAAGGGTCGCCAGTCACTTGTTAGACGCGCATGCCTCCTCTGAATCCAGACTCGGCGCTGCGCGTGAGAAACCTGGCGGTGTTTATAGATGCCCGGTGGCCGCAGTTCACTTAAGTTCACCACTATCCATTTGTAGCCTCGCTACAATTTACTGTGCAAATGGAAACCTGAATGGTAAAAAAAAATGGTTCCAATGCTGGAATGTGTTTTGGCTGTGGTTGATTTGCAGCCATTTTCCTTTGAATATGCCAACAAAGGTGACAAGTTGGAAGAAGAGTTAATTTATGGGTTTAGGTTCATTAAGGCACACGAACAGGTACGAGGCATTTGCCTGTTCATCCCTCCTGAGTGGGAAAAGCACTTACAGCTGAGACTTAAAATTTAAAGAATGTCTGACTGCTCTCTGCGGCGTTTGAACAGTGTAATTCAGTAGAATTCCACGCATTCGCGGTTGTATTAACCACAACTCTTATTATCCTTGGGACCAAAATTGTCCACGCCTCATCGGGGCCTCTGCTCTTTCCACTTTGCACAATTTAAAGCCGCATATCTACGAGAACATTTTTTGATAATCGCATGGACTTGCAGATTGACTGAAACTGCTGCATTGCGAGTGATGCTGTTCAACTGCCCTATGGGGTACGTGCAATCATGCTCGCAGCACACTTACATTCTCGTTCTATTATCTACGATTGTGTGCCGATCAGTGGAGTGATTTGGACAATAGTTATCTGAATTTTTTTCACAGATAAGTAAAGTTTTCAGATAATCCCATGAAAAATAGGATCCGCGAAGTTAGGCCCACACATCGTCGCAGATGTGCGGAGTTGTCGTGCATACAACAACCATAGAGAATGTATCGAAGGACAACTTTGATTTCTGGGTAATGTCTTTCGCCCAGGCATGTGGATATTTACAGTTGCTAGGTTTATAATAACAAGCAGGAGAAATAACTAATCTTATTTGATTAATATGCACGTAAAACAATTGAAAAAGTTTTTATATTTCAATACAACATTGATGATGTATTAGGGCCAATACTGGCAACATTGTCATGCTAATTTACTTTTGGGGTTTTTTAAATTATAATGACCTGATGTGCAGGAACTACATAGATATTTCCAATTCGAGAGCGTGAGAGATGGCAACGGCTTTGGGATGCCTTCATCCAGCAGTGGATAGATGATGGGTAATAATCATCGTGATGCTGTACGTATCGATAACAAAGAGGGCCCAAACAAAAACCACTTTGAGACTTTCCATCAAGGAAACTATCTACTGTTGATGTAGGCTTTCAAACTTGATCCTTGTTATTTTGGTTAGCATAAGGCCACATCAGTCACGACATCTGAACACTCCCATCTGTCTTCTGTGTCCGGCCACGCTAATTGAAGCACACCTGCTCGCTCACCTGCTGCTCTCCGCCTCGTTCGGTGCCAGGTGCTCCGTCATCAGTCTGGCTGAGCCGAAAGACACTTGAGGGGAATGTCCCTCAATTTGTATGGCAGCTGGAATGTAAGTCCAGAGCTAACAAGTGTACAACAGTCGCACATTTGCAATGAGAGCAAACAGTTGGCAAGCTGAAAGTCTGTCCCGTGGTACAATTAACGCCTAAAGGTGTTGTTGTAAAGTTCCTTACAGGTGAGAGTGGAGCACGACACGTGGCGGGGGGTTCAATGTGTATGGGGTGGGCCATGTGTTTGAATGAGGGGGTGTGCCGGGAAAGGTCCTGGCAAGAATGATTTAACATCGCCTTACCGGACACGCTGACGAGAAGCTTGCGGAGCCCCATTGTGGTTTCAGACCGGGGCGGTCCTGCATGGACGCCATTTAATATGTTTATATGTTACAGCAGAGTATGTAAACATGTTAACAGGACCTAACACCTCTGCTTTATTGACCTGGTCAAGGCCTATGATACCATCATTAGGCAACGGCTCTGGCTTATTCTTCGTGCTTTCAGAGTCCCAGGCCATCTAATCACAATCATTAAGTACTGCCACGATGGTGGGCAGGCCTGGGTAAAGTTGTGGCCAGTTATCGGAGC
The DNA here is from genome assembly GCF_965212315.1 of Lampetra planeri. Lineage (NCBI taxonomy): Eukaryota > Metazoa > Chordata > Hyperoartia > Petromyzontiformes > Petromyzontidae > Lampetra > Lampetra planeri. Next base: position 13,041,817 of record NC_136125.1, on the reverse strand, counting down.
CATTTTCTGTTCAACCTTGGGGTGCGACAGGGATGCCTTCTGGCCCTACTCTTCTTCTTTGACCACGTAGTTCGAGAAGCTTTCCATGGATATAGAATTTCCATCTGTTTAATATAGGCTGATGTATGCCCGAGTGCAGTCAAGGGATGGTTCCCTATTAGTCAATCATATTGCGTTTGCGAATGATCTGATGATTGCTGCCTACTCTGTGAAAGCAGTCGGAGATGCGACTGCTGAACCTGGAACATGCTACGAAGAAAGTGGGCCTTATCATCAGCCCCGCAAAATAAAGTGCCTGCCTGGGTATTTTATGTCATCAAATGCTCCCCTCCCTCAACTCCCCATGAGTGATGAGGCAGTTGTGGAAAGAGTGATGTTACCGTACTTGGGCAGTGTGCTTATGTCCAACGCCGGTTTGGCAGCAGAGGTCTCACTCCTTATCAGTCAAGCAGCAGTATATTTTTCATCAGCTGCGTTACACTTGTGGAAGCTACAGGCCCTGTCGCTTTATACAAAGCTCTGGGTTTTCTCTGCCACAGTTATACCATCACTTCTCTATACTTTCGAGATGTAGAGCCCTCTAAAGGAACATCTGCGCAGATTTGAACAATTCAGGCGAACCTATCTACGATCCATCCTGGGTTTAACCTGACCGGAGTATGTGAGGATATCACAGGTCCTTGAACGATCTGGATACAATCCCATCAGTGAGCTCGCATGCCCAACCACCGCATGCACAAGCAGCTACTGTTTGGCGGGATAGATGGTGCTAAACAGGCACGGCACGGTCGAGAGAAGAGATAGACTGATGTGGTACAGAAGTATGTGGAGTTGATTGGTCTTGCCGATAATTAACCGGTACCAGCAGCGTCAAGATCGGCCTCTGTGTCCGAGGTTCGTGAAGGACGCTGCTGGGCAGTTGGAGGCAGTCGTCCTCCAACAACAACTGAGGGCAGATGAGCGACGCTCACAACAACGAGTAGAGCAGCGAGCGGATAAAACACTGAAAGTTCGCACAGTGGGGAGCACAGCTGATACATCTGCCAGTCATCTCAAGTCAGTCAACTCATGGCACCACCTGGGTCTGTTTCGTCACCTCCTGCCAGCGGGCCTTCAACACTTCAACTTGGCCTCAAAGTGCACCTAGCATGGCACAAGCGCCGTAGTGACGTCAACACCACTTAGTGGTAAAATGCGGTTGTTCATCAGCGGTGCAACATGCGCTTTGTCTTAATTAATGAGCGGAGAGACCTCGTGCACTGCTGTCTTCAGAACAACAGGTGCAGTGCTGATTCATCAGGGAATTACCCAATGGGACGTGCCAAACCCAGCCCCAATGTGACGTGTTCGAGAACCCCGCGCCCAACACAATGGAGCTGCGGGGAAAAGACCGCGGTGACAGGACCCAAGCACGGGCAGTTCTGGACAACATCCAGCTAGCAGTGGAGAGAGGTGCGGGCCAGGGAGAGCCACGGGGCTGAATGCTGTAAGCAGCGACATTGGCAGCACGGCCCCTATACCTTTGTATCTAAATAATGAAGTATGGACTTTGGTATGTTGCCGTGGTGTGATGGTCGGCGCAATGCACTTACAACCCAGAGGCCACTGGGTCGTTGTACAAGCACAGAGCCGCTTAAACAATGGAGCCAGCGTCTAATCCCCCCGCCTCTGTCCATCAAGTCGTATAAACGGGTACAATAGTCGGGTAAGTTGTGGGTCGATCTTACAAGAGGTGTGGACAGAGTGCAGGGCAAATAACCTAAAGAGGGAATAATAAAGAACTATGTTTCTATTGTAGTAAATTCCGCCAGCAGTGGCATGAGCAAGACCTCACACGGCTAAGCATTCACTTGCTTTATGACGAGTGTTACTCCACTTTTCTCGAGTGTTTTTGAAGAAGGTACAGTGTGAGTAATTGTACTTGTGTAATCACTTCCTTTTAAATCGGGGGTGGGAATATTTTCCTTTCTGAAGTTCAAACAATGTTAATTTACCTTTGGCGGGCCACACATCGACACACACCGAGGTGGATATGGCCAGACCGCGTGGCCAGGTTGAACAACAGTGCCGATTCAGTGTGGCTCGGATGCTTTGGGAGATGGACGAATGTTTGTGGACAGTTTGAAATGTCACCGACCTCACATGACCACTGATCGTAAGCCAGAGGCTCTGGGTTCCTAACCGCTGCTTTAGATACTATTACGAAAGACATGCATATGTGTTCGAAGTTATTTGTAATACTGCAAGTTCTATTCATGGTATAGTAGCGTGCAGCAAAGTTGAAAACGAGCTGCATTCTGATGTTTCTGTAAAGCCTCGCATGTTTGTGTGCTCTGAACTCTGTAGCAAATACATTTTAAGTGATGTAAAAAGATACAAAGACAAATAGAAAATACATTTTTGGTTGTTACTTGTTATGACGGAACGTATTTTATGAATTCAAAATAATTTAATTGGATGAACAGAGTTTAACAGTAAAACAGTCTACTTCATTCATCAATCTAATAATCTGACACTGAACTTAATGGGATTATACTTATTGCATTTCATGTTTTGTACAAGCTGTGTACATTTGTAATGATTTCAGATAACCTATTGACTCTGGCACATTCATAATTTGTATCGGTATCTCGTAAGTGCAGTGTCAACTTCCCAGTGGCTAACAGAGGGACTCGTGGTGTTCTTTGACTTGAAAGCAAGAGAGGGATGAAATGCTCGTGCATCTTTTTAACAATACCTTTGATGTTGGGAAGTATTTGAAATATTAAATCGGAAGCACTACTGTAGTGGTGTTGTCAGGTAATTATATATCAAATCTAAAGTTGCAGAAATGCATCAAGGCGTGCGGTGTGTCTGGCTCAGGAACGGTTGATGCTTTATAAATCAACCTCGCCAGCCGCATTGTTGAGTGAGAATTGTACTGTGCCTCCAATTAATTATTTAAACGATGTCCTACCTCGCTTTCTGGCATTGCTTCCAAGCTATTGTGTTTAAATTTTTCCGCCTGGAAAGATAACACGGAAGATGCATCTGCTTCAGATTAGAGTGGTATAGAAGGACAGATTACCCAGTGTGATGAGCGACACTTTAATACGAATTCGGAAAAAAACTAATTCTTGCGTGCAACACTGCATCATCATCATCACTCACGATCAACAATCGCCATCCATCGCCATTGCATAATTTATCGATATTCTCTGGATTGCTGCTTGGTTGTGATGTGGTCTGGATTCTCGGCGTCATGCACTGCCACGAGAGTGCAACTTACGTCCGTGCATCGTAATAATAAAAAAGGTATATTCTTGTTTTAATATTTGTGACTGCCCTCAAGGACATCTGCTAATCTAAAAAAACAGTTTGCACTTGTTTTTTTCACATCACCACCACAGTATCACGAGGACAACATCAGGTGAGAGATGAATGTGGCATAACAAAATAATTCCCGGAAAAACGTTTCCGGACTTTTCCAGCTGCAATGATGCACTGCCCCATCACCACCAATCTCTACAAGATGAGATATACAAGCATCGTTTCTCGTGTCATTTATTTGGAGGCAACAGCTGTTCATACTATGCTAATACTAGTCCCTGTTATAAGACCATGGGATCGTCACAGCTGAATCGTGACCAGCAAGAGTCGTGAGCAACGTCCCACGCTTATTTCAACACTCGACTTTGTAGGAACAGCTCTGTGTGCTTATGTCACTGCTAACAATCTGACATTGCAGTAATCCGTTGAACTCCCACACGTGCCAGATGACATTCTTCCATCTGCACCACTTCCTGGTGGGCTGCATCATGTGAGATGTATGTTGGACTTCTTTTGCACCGTACTTAGCCAACCGTGCTAATCGTAGGCTTAGAGGAAGGACAACAAACTAAACATGAAAAGCAGTTCTAAAGAAATTAGTTTTAAATCTCGTTTTAAAAGTGCATAGCTCCAGTGGCTTCCTAATATTGGAAGGAAGAGCGTTCCAGACGGCTGCAGAAGCGCATCTGAAAGCGCATCGCGATGCGGTGACCGCCGTCTTTGTTTGATGGCGAGACAACAGCCGCTGCTGCTGCTGCGAGGATGGTGGTGGTGATGGTGGTGGTGGTGATGGTGGTGGTGGTGGTGATGGTGGTGGTGGTGGTGATGGTGGTGGTGATGGTGGTGGTGATGGTGATGGTGGTGGTGATGGTGGTGGTGGTGATGGTGGTGGTGGTGGTGGTGGTGATGGTGATGGTGGTGGTGGTGGTGGTGATGGTGGTGGTGGTGGTGGTGGTGATGGTGGTGGTGATGGTGGTGGTGGTGGTGATGGTGGTGGTGATGGTGGTGGTGGTGATGGTGGTGGTGGTGATGGTGATGGTGGTGGTGGTGATGGTGAGGGTGGTGGTGGTGGTGGTGGTGGTGATGGTGGTGATGGTGGTGGTGGTGATGGTGATGGTGGTGGTGGTGATGGTGGTGGTGGTGGTGATGGTGGTGGTGGTGATGGTGGTGGTGGTGGTGATGGTGGTGATGGTGGTGATGGTGGTGGTGGTGGTGGTGGTGATGGTGGTGATGGTGGTGATGGTGGTGGTGATGGTGGTGATGGTGGTGGTGGTGGTGGTGATGGTGGTGGTGGTGGTGGTGATGGTGGTGGTGGTGGTGATGGTGGTGGTGGTGGTGGTGATGGTGGTGGTGGTGGTGGTGATGGTGGTGGTGGTGGTGATGGTGGTGGTGGTGATGGTGGTGGTGATGGTTTTTGTTCCTTGACGAGATCGGCAAAGTGTCGTGGCTCATCCCTCCTGGCAGATCCCGCGCTGCAGGTTATTGCTGCTGTGCCTGATCGCACACCGGTCTCTGTGTTGTTGCTGCGCTGTCTGTCAAGGTGCGTTGTTTCATTCACAGCGAGTACGCAATTCTCAGATATCTGACCTTTACGCAAATCCACCATTGCCTTTGTCCCCACGGGGTCACATCAGCGCTGCTGTGCTGTATTAATTGTCGGAATAATTCTAATACCTGCAGCCATTTGCCTTTGACTCGCGGGAGGATAATTTAGTTTAATTTCTGCAATTATCACCTTGATTGTTCCCAAAGTTATATTTTTTTACCTGTTAACATGTTACAAACATTTGGTAGCAAGCAGCCAAGGTTGTGTTTTAAGCTTCACTTATTTACCTTTTTAGTATGCTTCATAAGGAATGGTGTAAAATGTGTATTCATATATTTCACTGCAAATGTTGCTTTTTTTCATTCATTCACGATTGCCAAAATAACCGCGGTAAACAAGACGCAAACATGGCTAATGGTAATCATCATTCACCCCTAACTGCAAATGACAAGGTGCACAAACACACAAACGTACTGAAATATGCATAAACATAAACATCTGGTCTCATTTTTGTTATAGCCTCTAATAATTATTCAGCTCCAATGCGTACAATCCCCATAATGCACAGGATTAGGAGGCTTGTTAGATCCATCACTCCGCATGGGGAAAGCTCTTGTGAGAAGCTTTCCACGTGCACACCGTAAGCTGAATGCTTCTCCTGGCAGTGCTGCGGTGTCACTGTGATCACGAATGGTTGACGAGTCACTCTTGTGGAGGTGACCATCACTAACAGAATGTCGCAGTGTTTTTCATCTGGTACAGAGAATATGAAATGCTTTTCTATAGACCTTAGCAGAGCCACCTTGTTGCACAGATATGATAATTATATCATGGCAATGAGAAGATGTGGTTTAATTCACACTTACATTTTACGAGTTTTTAAACACAAAGTCAGAATAATACTCTAAAATTATAATGTTATTTATGTACCCAGGGAGGCCTCGGTGAAGTTAGCTATCCAAATTAACGAATATAAATTATGAATCAAAAATGTTTACTGTACAAAAAGTATATGTAATTGTAACCTAAGCTGGGGAGTCGAACCCATGTCCATGACAGTGGGAGGAGGTGGCCTTCCCCTCTTCTCTGCTGACCACGTTCTACTGCTCTACCTTTACAATAGTAAATAATAATGTGCAGCCCTTTGTGAATCCGCTGCTTGTTAAAGGCATGGCCATGCCAGGTCAGGGGAGGAGGAGAGGGGGGTGTTTAACCATACTTCGCCATGCTGCTCGGCGCACGTTGGTGAAACGGCGAGGGACAGGATGCAGAAATGGAATGCCACTGACGTTAACCATTGCCGGGAATCTAACCCGAACCGCTGTTCCACCACTCCCTCTTCCTACCTGCAGACCAATCGGCCAACCACAAACAGATGCTGCGTATAAAACATTCAATCATTTTCGCGTTCCCCACGAGCATTCACAGATGTTTTATATGATACATAAATCATCGTTGACTCTCACACCCGATGCTGCTTATGAACTAAAATATAAATGCAAATTGGCCACTTATGCAAGCCCATTTTGTGGAGTTGCATAAACTGTACTGATGTAAAAAATATGCAAAATGTATTCAGCATTACAAAGCATGTGTGAAATAAATGTATTGTGCAGTATTTTCTGTTTGTTATTTTGCTTGCAGTTTAATTCAGGGGTTTCTGGCATTCGTAGCAAGTGAAGGTGACAGCGGCACATTGAGCAACATGAAGAAACCAAAATGTCCCCAAAAAGAACGCGTCAGGACTCGATGCATCGCCTTGATGCAACACTCTTATTAAATTGACAAATGCCAGATGTAGACAATTAACAATATCTGAGACATGCTTTCTTTCAAAATAATAATTTCCACTTTATTTGCCGCACAGTAGTCGCTCGCTCTCGACTCGGAGGCGTGAGGATGAACCATAGAAGCGGGAAAGGCCGCAGCCTGGCAGTGAAACGATGCAAAATTTCCCTCCAAGCTCTGCGGCCCTTGATATATGAAGGTATTATTGAACAATTCGTGAGTTGACATGTAGGAGAAAACCAGAGCACCTGGAGTAAACAGATACATGTGAGGGGACACAACAATGTCCCATACAGATGGAACAGATGAAGTCAACATTCGCTGTACCACATACTCCTGGCGAGCCAGGGAACGGCACCTCCTCAACACCCACAGGAAGGGGGTTTCACAACGTGAGTGCGTGATCCACCATCCCTTGCCTCCACAATGCCGAATTACAGCTGTGCGCCGCCGGCTAATCAATATCGAGCAACCTTCACGCAAGATTGAACAAATGGAGAAACCCCAAAAGGTCAGCCAAACACATGAACATGCGAGGGAGAAGTGACAATGCATGCCACAATCTTGCACTCGCACGTATGGAAAGGGCTGCACGTTCTGAATACAAAATAACCTGTGCCGTCTGACTTTTAAATGGCAGGATGTGTACAAGCAGCGATGGACCGAAAACTCGTTCTGAAGATACCGTCCCAACACCAGAGGGCGCAAATGTGGCGAGATGTTAACTACCTCGCCTGGGATACTGAAGGTCGTGGGGTTCAATCCCGACCATGACACCGATATATTTTTAGTTTGCACGTCTCTCTCCCCGTGGTTGCGTGGATTTTTCTCTGGGTCCTCCGGTTTTTTCTCCACATTTAGAATCAAGGTGCATTTAGACCATTTGGCTGCTATACATTTCCATATGCTTTGCCACTTCGTGGAGTTATGAAATGTGGCCAGGTCTCTTAGAAAGAGCTATATAGCTCAGTAGAACTTACCTGGTCAAATATAAAAATATTTCGTTTTTAGTTTAGTTAGGGGAATGAAAACTATCTGTATTAAATGGGTAAAAGGTAAAGGTGCAGCCATGAAACGTCTTCATTGTGCCATAAATGGAGGAAGGGCCTTTACAATCTGATGCAATAGACTCCATTTTTAGATGGTGTTTGGCCTACTCTTGAATACTTGCCAGATGTCTTGAATAAGGTGGGAGTACCCACCCTGTAACCCACCACACATGGACGTCCAATCGACGAATTGTGGCTTCTCCGTTTGTACTGCTTGGAGGACCGACATGGGGAGGTTGAATAAAATTCCCCATTGTTTCACTTGCCATTGTTTCACCTGCCACAATGGGGGATGGAGCCAGAGATTTCTGGATTGCAAGTTCAGTATTCTAACCACATTACACTATGCTGGTTTCCTGTTGTGTTAATCTGGGGGAAATTAATTGGCATCGAGAAAGTGTCTCCAGGTACAATTTATAAACGCTCATTTCCCCTCGGATTAAGTGCCCAGATGTTGCATAGCTGCAATTTATAAAATTTCTTAGGCAAAACGTTAAACATTGGTCTGTTACGTACCTTCTGTTCTTGATGAATTGGTAAGCCTAATCCTGATGGAACAAATCTGAAAGACAAATCTCTGGTATTTACTCAGCGATACTAGGATTACACTTCCATTATAGCCGTAACTGATACAGATCACCTGTTATGAAAGTACTGAAATAACTGAATATATATTCTGGAGATCTTGGCAACATCAATGTATCAATCCACTGCTGGATGAGCCCCCCACCAGTGTGACTTAACTGGGTTATTGGGTTGTACTCCACCACGTTGGTCGGTGTGGGTTGGTGAATGCGGAGGGCATGTATGTGGCAGTGTACAAGTCAGAGGTGGGACAAAGTCATTGTTATGCAAGTCCAAGTCGAGTCGCAAGTCATCAAATTCATGACTCGAGTCTGACTCGAGTCCAAGTCACATGACTCGAGTCCACATCTCATAGGTGGGACAAAGTCATTGTTATGCAAGTCCAAGTCGAGTCGCAAGTCATCAAATTCATGACTCGAGTCTGACTCGAGTCCAAGTCACATGACTCGAGTCCACACCTCTGGTACAAGTACAGCACAGCAATGTATGTTGCTGCCTTGCCCTCTGCTTCCCACCACCGTATCTCAACAGCCTATAACACACGCTATGCGTGGTAGTTGCTCATCCAGGCACTTTCCAGACCCAAACCTGCTTAGCCTCTGAGACCTTGATGACAGGTGCATCCTGTGTGATTTGGGTCGCAGGACCTGAAATTTGAAATTGTGAAGTCTCAGAAGCATTGATCTTCATATGAAGAAAAGAGGATTTATGATCGAGGCCAATCTTGATCTTGGAATCCACCATGTAGGATTTGATGTCGTTCCAGGTCTAAGGGCACCCCTGGTCTAGATACAGTGACTATATCCCAGAGACCCTATTATTTTCTGTGGAAATGGTACTTAATAAGTGTGGAGAGGACCATCTCATTCCTCATTTGTAGATGGTTGTGAAAACGATGGCTGGCATCGCGTATTTCCATGTTAGGCCTTTGAAAATAACAAAGCATCATCATGGGAAAAAATACCTCCGTAAATTCCAAGTCCTATCGTGCCACAGAACACCACAGTTTTCCAACCAAATCGAGGAACTGGCCCAGAAAAGGAAGAATGTTGGAAAATAGGCGGTGGGGGCACACCACCATCGATTTTAAGCAGTGGCTGTCAACCTTTTTGGAATGCCCCCCGAGTCAAGACCGCTGGTTCCCACACCCCCTTCCCCCACCCGTACTCGTGGAGCTTCGAAATCTTTAGGCTGCATGAGTTTCTTTTAAAGTATTGATCAATCTGCAGTGGCCGTTCTCTCAGGCATGTTGCTTCCTTTGGCTGCCACGCCTTCGATAGTTTTGACCATTGGCCATTATCATCCCATCCAGCGATGGGTCCTACCCAAGCCCACTTAACTTTGTTTATCATTCAATATCAAACATTTTAACGTCCACTATTTTAGCTCAAAATACCAAACCTTTGTGGGAACATTTAACTTTTTGGAAGGAGGCACCTCAGTGCCAGTTATTGGGTGACCTGGTTTAAAGGCAGTGCGTTGTCGCCGCTTTTTGCAGAGGTTTACGGTTCCAATCTAGCAGCCGCCCTGATTAATATTGCGGGAAGTATTAGCCATAAATACACTAGGCGCCGTCTGTTTCACAGTGGACGTAAATTATCCCGTGACATAATTCACAAGAGTTGTGTCTTGACCCCCCATAGCAACCCCGGACTCACTCCTTAATCAGACGGAGGAAGAGAAGCTTCAACATGAACGAGTGCTTTACTGAACGACTCCAGGAAGTGCCCCCAAACTCCAGGGACCGTGGTCCTTTATAGCTCCTAGCGAAGCTTGACGTAACGTTAGGGACCGCGGACAATTACACCCAAACAGCGAAACATAACAAGAGTAACCATCGTTTGCCAGAGGCGTCATGGTCCAACATTTTAAACATTACCCACAAATTGGTGAATTAGGAATATGCATATAGATCATCCTCCCCTGCTTTAAACATAATCAGTATGGTTGCTATACATTTCCAAGTGATAAGAGGCCAAGTCACTTCTGAAAAAGAGCTGCACCGCTCAGTAGGCCTTGTCTGGTAAAATGAGAAACGTAGTTTCGTTATAATATTAATGATTAAAATATTAATGTATGATTTAATATAACGGCACACAGCTTAGACATACTCACTCATGCTTACAAAGTTAGGTTACTACTTGGCAGCGTGACCATCATTTAAAAAAAAAAGATGTAGAAATGTGAGTTGTGAAAGGTGTTGTGAGAGTAGTCGGTGACATCTCCCTTAATTTGAAGCTGAATATTGTTTGCAATGTACATACATTAGGCAACATTATCAAAATGAGTAAAACCCAGATTTTATAAATGTGGGACCATTGAGCCCATTGCGACGACATCCAAGGCAGAGAATAACATGTTTTATCTTCTATTTAAGTACAATATATTGAAGGTGACAATTATATCTAAACATAGTGACACATGATATCACATAAACTGTAATGGTCATGCCACTGGGAAGCATATAATTAAGCATTGTACAATATCCGTAATGCAAACTTACTTCACCATCAATCATCATATTTTGACATATTTCACAATGTATTTATTTAACTCCACGTATTTGAAGTATTGTTTGTTTCAACATTTTTATGCAACACGGTTGAACTAGGAAAGGTGAATTCCTGCAATTGCTTGCTCACACAAACTGCCTCCGATGAGTGCGACGCTCTCGAGCCTCGAGCAGGTATGTGTCCCACTCTTCCACACCGACTAGACATGACCTACTGATCAACTGACTTTGGTGCACGTATTTATATTGCTGGGTGGACAGAGGCATGGGGATTTTAATCAACTTTCACCATTGTTTCTTTCAATTGGTACCAACAGCGCTTGCCCCATCAGTCTGATAAAAACGAAACTGGTGATCTTTCGTTGGATGTGGCCTGATTGGTCAGCTGGGCTCTCCGGCAGTCCGCGTGCAGACGTGAACGTGACTCGCGTTCTTCTCTGTGCTCCCTTGGCTACTGATTGGCCGTGAGGTTTGTTGCGGAATCGGGCTACACCCATTTCACATGTCGCATCGGACCAACAACTACTTCGTGATATTGTAGTTGTGGAAAACAAACGACACGAATCGGGCTCGATGTGTATAAATAGGAATATTCTTCGTGGTAACCTTGAGTTGATGGTTTGCAAAATGTAGCTGGTATATAGTTCATGAATTTCAGTTTATTATGATGTCATTATTTTTTTGCTACCGTTCACTACATATCCATTGTGCCCACAAGGTCAATAGTGTATGCAGTTGAAATCCAATATGCTACAGCTATGTGCCAACTTTCCAAGCTAGGGTTGCAGAATGTTAAAGATAATTGCCTATGGCAGATGACACTTGAGTCTGTGCGGAGTCAATGATGTGTTTTTTTTACTTTATATTGGGAGGAATTTTCCTTAATTCTGCTGTCTTTCAGACCCTGCCAACGGAAATGCAAACATCCCTTCATTTAGCAGCAATACATAGCACAGGGGTATCTGGATATTTATCATGACTCTTGTTTACCAAGGAAAAGTTCAACTCTTTTTAGGAGAGTCCTGCCGGTTTTCAACATTGGGATGTGCAGCCAATTCCAGTTCCAGTACCGTAAGTTTTAACAATGCGCTAAACGTGCACCGTGTGCACAAAATGCTCTCAGCATTGTGCAAAACCACCAGTTACTGAAGAACTGCAATATAGTTATCTTGTCTTAAGTCGCCAATACATTTGAGAAAATTTGACCAATTGACAGGCATCAGTGTTGTTGGTGGGCTTTCTCTTCATTTACAGATTTGAAACAGTTAAATTATGTGGGGGCTTTGTTTATCTATGTTAGGAAACCGAAGTAGAACAAGGGGAGAACCTAAAACCTGACACAGACAGGCGCCTGAGTCAGGAATCAAACCCGCAGGTTGCTACGCCGCCCTGTCGCCCTGCACCCCATCATAGCAGTGACGCAAGAGGAAATGACATTTGCAGTGAGGTGGTGGAGCATGTTTGCTCTTCAGCCATTGACTGCAGCTGGTCCAGATAAATTGGGCGTGATGCGACAGAGTGCAACAGCCACCTGAAACCAACTTGCTGCATACTTGTGCAACCTGCTCAAACACGACGTCAAATATGTCCCAGAAAAATCAGAAAATAAATCTCAAGTTATTTCCGTTGACTGGAATGAAATGTCACAAGTCTGCCAAAGAATGATAATTGCTGGAAGCACCACTGGATCTCTGAGCCCCTGTTTATTATTATTATCTCTTTTGTTATGGCCACATATGTGGCTTGGTTAGAGGGCTTCATGTCAGGCAGAGTAATGCCTGCTGTTCATGTCTAATTGCAGCTCACATAACTGACAGCTCCTTTTTCAGAAGCAAGGCCCTTTCTGCATTATGCTTTCATCCAAACTTTACACATTCCCAATATTACATATGCAGACATTTTTGTTTTTTTATTTATTGAATTGGTTTCATGGTTACACGTAAAGTTAGGCTTGAAATAATCTAGAAATCATATTTTTTGCGTGCGTGTCTGTGCAAGTCAACTAAACCGACTGGGACCTATGGCAATCGAGAAAGCGCTTTGATGTATTTGCTGCCATGTAGTGCTTGGTCTCAACATTGGTCTGGAACTTAAATAATGCATACACAAATCTATTACTTGCTTAGGCATTTCAATTAATTTGCCTAAATGTCAATCCTCTACCAGGGGGTCAGGTGCAACACATTGATGTATTAATACGAGATATGGTACTGCATTTTTCTCAGAGTATTATTATTGTCGTTATTTATTATGTACAATACAGTGTTTTGCTAATAAATTAGATTGATGGAAAAAGATAAGTTAACAAAAGGGTTAAGGCCTCCCCACGAAACTTTGGTTGTGGTGATTTTTGTCGTCGAAATAACACCACACTGGTCAGTGCGGTTGATCAAGGTATCTCTCGCCATTGATGTAAGCTGTGGCCAGTGATGACATTCAGGGTTGTGGGTTTCATAGCGTAGTGTGCTAACCACAGCGCCACTGGTCCTCCCTACCCATGAAAGTTGGCTCGCGGTAAGCTTTTTAAACTTTCGCAGACGCCTCAATTTTCAAGTCAATTTACAGTACTTGATCTACTAAAGTCATATCTTTCTTTTTACACAGATCTTGATGATTAAGCTGCCTAGTTAAAAAGGAATACTTTTGTCCAAGTTGCTGGATGAATATTAATCTATTTCTGTATCTGGAAATATACAGTTAGAGAAAAAAATATATTTTCAAAGTTTAGCTTTGGGCTTTCACGATGCGACACCGCTAATCATATAGATTATCACATGTTATTTCCAGATAATTAATTTACCTCGTATTCAAATTATTACCATATATTGACGGAATGCAGCATTTGTAATCATCAAAAATAATCTGAAGCAATTATCATTTAAAATAGTTCCAACGCGTTTCTAAATATTGTGATAATTTACATCGATACGAGCTTGATCCGCTGCCATGGACTCAATATAAATAAAACCACTCCTAATTTAATAATGCCATGGCTGTACTGTATTTGTCAATATCCTCAACTACGTAGGCACACAATGTAACTGTCCCTGGGATATTAACAAGCCACCAGATGGGACCTCCCTTCTGGGAGTCTGCCTCCTTTTTATTATGCATCACAGGAATGGCAGAACACGGACAATGATGTTTGTACATTACTCTTCAAGACCAGCTGCAGAACAAGGTGACCTATCCAGCTGTCACATAGCCACCGTGACCGATTGACTGCCCTCACATTTAGTGCACATTGTAAATGTGACTATGCTTAGATGTTCACGAATCAGATCTATTCACGCACAGTAATGTCTTCTTAGTCTCGCGTACATTCACTCATTTGTAAAGCAACGTGCAGCATGTACCCATTGTGTCGAGCAGTTTGCCACTTGCTTGTGTCCAGTAATCTATTAGTGTCTTCATCGTCTGTCATTGTCTATAGAAGTTCACTTATCTGACCACGTCACTTATCCGCCTATACCTCTGCCCCCAGCGAGTCCGCTGTACGATGTCACACTGCATTTTGCTTTAGGACATCTCTGTCAAATTGTATATGAATATACTCTGTTGAACTACAGTTATTTTAAAATGTTAGAATTCCATCGTTGATTGGCAACATGTATGGAGTGTGATTGCTGCTTCTATTTGAAAAAGCGACTGTAATTATACATGATGGATCTTTGCCTCTTTGGCAAATGCAGTTTGTGGTATGCAGCCAGGGCTGCAACACACCTTTCATTATATATCTATCAGGAGTCTAATTTCGGCATCTTGTAAATTGATTTTAGTTGGCAAATAAGGCTTGACCGCAGAATGTAATTTTAAGTGGAATGTAGATTTCACCATCTTTTAAACCATCAGGTTTAGTGGTGGGAAAATCCGAGTTGGTGTGGAATCGACGCCAATCTCTGTATATTTGCGAGCTTGGACCGGTGCCAGGATTTTCACCATCGTGATTAAAACCCACACAGACCCACACGAGTGGGGTGCCATTGTTTCCCCCTGAATGCCATGGCACGAGTACTCGCAGGGCACCCTCCTGTCTCCAACGAGCAGCAGCAGCGCTGCTGGCGCTGTGTGCGTGGTGCCGCAGCGCTCGCTGCTTGGCAGCGCGCCTACGCTGTGGGAGCGTTGCCGCAGTGAGCAAATGTCCACTCCGCATAGCAGAAGTTGCTCCGGAAACGTGTAATTGTTAGCCGCCACACTCCATTAAGTCCTTGCCGCTTTCTCCCTGATCTATCGCTGTTCTCCAGCCACACTTCGTCTCTGCACTTGTCGGGTTGTTTCCCCTCTGCTGGTTACGAATCGCGACTGCGCACAGAGGCCGCTGGAGCGTGATCCCACGCGCGCTTGCGCCAGTGTTTGCCTCGGCATCGCCTCGACTGCTACACAAGTGCGAGGCAGTGCGCAATTACTAAGATCAATCATTGTATTTGCTGCGCTGATGATGAACAGTGAAAATCTATCGATACAAGAAATATTTTTTGAAAACCTTTTTAATACAATTATTGTGAAAGTTGGTTGTGTGTGCGTATAGAACTGATTGTGGTGAAATTACTTTATTGCTTTTCCATTGAAAGGGGCATGGTAAATGCAGAGCCAAGCTTTTCAATGACCGTAGTTGATAGTTCTAAGTGCCCCCGCCTACCTGTTACATCGATGTTACATATCAGTCTGTAAACTATTGTTACATGTAGGGCATTGATACCTGTTGCATGTCATCTCGCTATGTATTTTGTGGGAAAACGATGTGAATAAACGCGGGACCTCAATTCATTTCTAAATGAGCAACCTTAATGGCTTAAGTATATACAAATTATAATTTTAGTTGTATTCTGTATATTCCTGTGTTACTGGGTACGAGCCTGTTCTACACGACCTAAAACACAGCACTTCATGCGGCAATTTGAAATGTGTTTAACAATGTAAATAGATGAAGACAGCCAAGCAGGTAGGCGGGGTGAACTGGCTCCCTGCCCCAAACGATGTGCACGCAAATCGGGGTTGTGGAGAGGAGACGGGAGCAAACCTCAACTCGGCGGGAGGGAGAGGTCGGCCTCGCGGGTGCGGGAATTAAAGCGAGGCTGCTATGGGAAGGGCCAGGTGGAAGAGAGATCGGGTTTGAAGGGATTTGAATAATTTGGATGATGAAAAAGTGAGTGCAATGCAGTGGGCATGGAGAGCGTAAGGGAATTGATACCCCAGAGGGATGGAGCAGTTCAGAGCAGAGTCGGAGATGGGGGGGGGTTCGAGTGAAGGGGGCGGTGATGTGTGGAGTATGTGTGTTGAACTTCGTTTGCACCGTACGTAGCCAACCGTGCTCATTGGAGGTGCGGAGTCCATCGGCAGGGAGCGTAGCAGGATGCTGGAAGGAGTGGGCTAAGCACGAGCAGGGGGATGGTGCACCATGCTTGGGCCTGGGTGTCGCAGAATGGGGGCAACGAACGTGAACACAGAATGTGCACAGACTGGGCGACCGCGCCCTCTTGGTGAACCCAGCAGAGGCCCCCGCAGTTTGTTTTCTGTAATTCCACGCAGTTGTGTAACATTTCCACGTAATTATGGAGACGCTGTGCCATTGTTGACTCCACCTTAACTCTAACCGAACCCTGTCAGCTTTGGATGTTTCCGCAACTGTAGCAGGAGGATTAGTAGAGGAAGCGGGTGCCTTGCTTGTATGGAATCGCCATACAGTACATGAATTGCAAATTGTGGAATGGGTCTTTTTCTGCATAACTTGCCATTATTCTGCCTCGAAGAGCTTCGTGAATGAGGCCCTTAGACCCCGTGAGTCATTTCTCCGCAACTTCAGGTGCGGCCGCAGTAACCGCATTACCATCCTCCTCAAACTCGGCAGTGGCATGATCATGGAGATCACTGATGTCCTCATGCATTGGAACTTCTAGTGTTGGCTATAAGTTTCAATGCAGTCATCTACTTATCTGTAAGAAATTGTTGGTAATCGGGTTAATTCATTGCCAACCTCTTATCTCACTCGTTAGGGTCCCTAATGTTGCATTACCTGCAGCACCATAGATGCATTGTAGCTTCAGGGCTGTGTCTCAGCCCCCTGCTGATAGATTGAACTCCCCTTTATCAGTGAACCCAGTTGCTAATAGTATTTATTTGATGCGTGTGGAGATCAATTGTTGATTTCTCTCATCAATGTAAATTCTCAATTTAAATGTGCGAATTGGGCTGTAGATGACATCAAATCCTATGCACATTTGTTATTTGTGCCTTTCTAAAAGCACAAAGCTAAAGCGGAAGGTGCAATGTTTCACAGATTAGAGTCTGTAGTACAGTAGTTACAAGGGTAATGTTGCGATATGCCTTTACCCAATGAGGTAATTTTTAGTTTTGCCAAATGTAGACACACATCGCCTGCTCTTTCTAATTACTCTGGAGGCTTTTAACGACCATCGTGAAGCAGCGGAGGCCACTAATCATTCGATGGATTCTTACTCGGCTGTAACCCGCACCTAACGCAGATAATCCCTGGGTTTGATCCTCCAGGAAGCTCATGCTCCACCCTCAACCGCATCCACTGCACACACGACGGCAGCAGCAGAGGCGGATACCCTGATGAGGCACAAGTGCAAAATGGAAGAACTCGCCAGCAGTGTGCGACCGTGGTCATCCAGAAGGGACCATACCGACGTACAACGACGCGATCCTCCGATCCACAAAAACGAAACAGAATTCACATCGCCACACTCCGCTGCTCCTCGTGATGCTGTCTGGCTTGGCCACCTGAACGTGAAATTGTTGTTGTTGGTCTGCTTGTCCATCAGCCGCACGACAGAAGAATACCAGGACGGACACCGGCTCGAACCTCGCACATCTGCAACAAGCGGCAACGTGAATGTGTTAACAGGAAGAGTAGCAGATCAGCCCTAGGCCTGCAGATTAAAGCAGTCACTGATAAGAGAGGGACTCGTGAGAAGAGTTCCATTGCATTGTAAAATAAACATATTTCTGTAGGCGCGTCAAGCTGGAATCTATAACTGGCTTACTGGCCGTGATGTATTGTACTTGAGTGAGAAGTTGAATGCTGATTAATAGCAGTTACACAACAGAGCTGGTAACTGACGGATGGCATGCGACTGTTGTTTTGAGCGCGGGTTGGCACGTCTCCCAGGCAGGGCAGGAAATGAGCCATTGCCGTGAGTTTGATTTAGTGGGAGCGTTTTTGTGAGTACATGGTGCCGACAGAAACCGCGCATGGAGCCTCTATACACACAGCGCACATTTTTGCAGTGGTTCTCATGGGCAACGTGAAGTGGTAAAGTAAAATTGCCGCGCTTTTTCTCTAGGCACGGTTCACGACTTATATTCCACACCCTCATGGTTTTCATACCGGGCTCTAACATTTTAGTTGTTGTTCGGTAACTGGGTAACTTTACTGTTGGACCATGTTTTGAAAAATAATTGATTGTATTTCTCATACACAGTAAGTTATTGAACAAAAATACCCTAAATTAATTGCATAGCACTCTATAATAAGTAAATAAAAAATGTGGTTAACAAGGTTGCCACAAATGATAATGTTGCATTTGTCACGTAAAAAAATTTCGTGCGATATTTGAAAGCAACATTTTTTTTCATTAAAGTTTTACAATTCATTTTGTATATATGTGTGGGTGTATAAACACTTATTTACTACATGGTGCTGTACTCGATTCAACAACACTTTGCGGTGTTGTCTAAGGTTGACAACTTACAATAATGCAGTTTAAAAAATAATAATTCCTCACCTGTTCGAGTTACTACATAGACAGTTTGTATAATCCAACATTAGTTACTCATATTTGATTAGTGGGCTTTTGAAGTGCTCTTGTATGAAACGCTTCCCTTCATGTTCTATTCAAAATTGATCTCATTTCAAAGGGATTGCCTCAATCAGTCATACTGCAGAATAATTTAATTGGCAATTTAAAGCAAATGGATTCTGGAATATAAAAAATAAATATGAGCACTGCACCGCTCCCACGTTGGGAGAGTGAATCTTGTTGAGGGGCAAGCGTCAGCTCTGTGTGTAATGTATTGAGCTCTTTGTGGGCCGATACTTACGAGACAAGACGATTCTTCTTCTGCCGCAGGGCTGCCTCGTGGGTAGTCGCCTGGATGCTAATTTGCAGTTTTTCAAGCTGAAGAGGTCAGCGCAGCACAATCCGTCTCGAGGCGGCTCATTCTCAGATGTTTTACAGTACCAAGTGTGGCCTTCCACTCACTCGCCCCGATACACTCAGAATCAGAATGTATTTATACTGGAGGAATCCGAAGAGCTATGAAGCTCTTTTCACAGATGTCCAGTAGGGTGGATCAGAACGTCACGACAACCATCAGTACAACAACACGTACGGGAGTATCAAAGTATATGAAAAGTAAATAAATCACAAAAAACATTACATCTTAAACTATACTACTCTTTTTTATTTTACCAAGTAAAGCCCACTGAACTATTATCTTCTCATTCACGCAGGGCTGGAGTTAACGGTCCCTGCACAAGATTATTGTACCCCAAGGGTGTCTCATGCCCCGTCGTACCTCAACCCTCCACATGCAAAAGTACGCACCTTGGACCAAGTTGAGCAACGCCGCTGGGCAGGATTCAACTTGGAGTGTTCCGCAGCAAATACGGGCAAAACTGCAAAGTGGAATTTATCAGGAGCCACGGTCAATTCACTGCTGAAGGCCCCCAAATTGAACCCTCTTTGCATCCTACCATGTTTTTCAACTCAATCATTGGTTATCATAGGGTGTGAGCTATATGTTTTTTTCTCCAGTAACTTGATAATGAAAGGCTACTGACCCAGCCACCTACTTACACCCTTTTCGGATTTTTTGTAAACACTTTGACCGGACGATAACCGTGCTACGTCTCATCTGCCACAATGTCACTTTCACTTGGGTCAACGTGGAGCGTGATACAGTGGTAGCAGCAGTGCGTTTAGTTGTTCGGTGCATGACAGTTTAAACATCTGCATCCGTTTGGGGAATACCTCTTTTGACTTTGCAGCATTGAAGGCCTGAGTCAAACAGACAGCTTTTTCTACGAGCCTGTCTCTGTGGATTTACTGCGGGAAGGGAGAAAACGGAGGAGAAAAAGAATTGCATGGATATAATGGGGTGTAATTGTATCTGGCTTCAAACCTCCTGGCTCTCTGCATTCACCATAGACAGACCGGATGGCAAGGTCAGATGAAGGGCCACAGTCGGTGAGCGAAGCAAGCAGTGACTTGGGTTCGTGACCTTGGCATGCCAGGAAACTATCTGGTGCACATTCGCTGAAGGAAGTTGACATTTAGAAAGCTGGGATTGTGGTATAGATCGACGGACCGTTGCTGTTGAACTGCAAACATTGTAAAAGTGGGACACGAAATTGAATAAGTAATTTGTTCTCCGAGGAACAACCCTTCTGAGTTTCAAGACTTTTGTGGAGGGCAGTATTCTTTATATTTTTTAAATAACTTTTTTATGCGAGACAAAACTGAATGAAAACTCCACATGTCCTACAAGAGAACTCTACTATATATGTAAAAGAGTCTGATTGGAAGCCTACATGATGTACTGCTTCTTTATAGGCACGTCGCACCCAAAATGGCTCAATTTTTGGGTCATTAGCCAAAGATGTCACCTCGGCGCTGGGTCTCAGGTGTGCCACCATGCCTGTCAACTAGAGCAATGTGAACGTTTAATTTTAAGCAATATATTTGCGAGGTTCAAAAAACCTTCAAAATATAATTTAAGGTGGGAATTTATAAAGGCCAATAAAAAAACAGCTCTGGATGATGTCACAAAAATGGCCGAAAATGCCTCTCCTTGCATTTGGAAAGGTATCATATTTGCTTACGATATGGTCTGTGTGATACAGGGCCTTGGATTGCCGCTCTTTTAAAGGAACGGTTCTACATCATTACTTCATGACTGCTGAAAGGGCTGCACTACCAATTTGTAATGTGTTTATGGGCTGACAGACTTGCAAATTGGTGAGGCTGAAAAATGTGTGCGAAATGGCTTCCTGGTCTATGTGCCTGCACTGTATATGACAAGTGGGGCAGATCTTTAGTTATTTACTTTCGAAATTTATCCCAATGTTCTGAAATCCACATTTTTTTCTTTCTTTCTACAGGTTTGCCCATTTGTTTTATGATGCCAAATCCATAGATGTTTACTCTCAGCTCTGATAGAAATGATTCACATTTGGCCTTTTCGATAACAAGTGAGGTAATACATAAATTTTATACGGCAGTTAATATAATCTCAACATGGAAAGGATTAAATGGCAAATAATAAAACATTTACTAGAATAGGTTTTACATTTCATGAAGATTAAATTGGAGTAAACATAAAAAAAACATATTTTAAATAATGTGTGTATTACATCTGTTATAAAAGGTCAGAGATAAAATTGTACCACGTTGAAACTTGCAGCATAGTCATTTAAATCAAAACCGTCAACACAAGCATGCACAATATACATTTTTAAAATCAGATTTTTACGTGAAACCCAATTGGAATTCAAAATGTTATCAGCAAAGTGAAGGTTTGAGAGAATTTGAATGGTTCTCAACTTAAGGGCACACACCATGATATTGAAAATGTGAAGATGCCTGTTCCTAGATGCAAGGAAATAAATAAACGGACAAGATGCCTCCTTTCCACATCTGTCCCTCGAGACAACACATGCAGAATTATTTGCACATACCATAGCATACAGCCTTCTGGGAGTGCATAATTTGATCAACAATGATTCAACTCAAGCAAACTATAGACTGGTTTTGACATAGTGTCTCATTAAAGTCAGACTTACTTGAACCAGTGCTGGCAAATGCTGGATGATTGGTTTATGTTCTGTTTTGCCACCCACGTATTTATTTCCTGCAAAACACACATTCATGCGTTTACACTGTCGCAATGTAACCTCATCTCAGTACCCTTTACTTAAATGAGGGACATCGGGGAATAATGTGAATGGGGAGAGGGTGTGTGTATGTTGAACTTCTTCCACACCGTACATAGGCAACCGTGCTAATCTGATGTGAGGGTAGGGACACACGGGAGGGGGAGAGAGGGTAGGGACACACGGGAGGGGGAGAGAGGGTAGCAACGTGGCACTGCCCATGACCAACGCGTCCCGGGCCAGTCTCAGGGGGGCAGTGGCCCATCCACAGTCTCGGGGTATTCCTGGCAAGGTCGATAAAACTATGCGCACACACTCGGAAGTGTGACGATGTGTTTGAATCGTACGAGTTTAATCCGTCTAAACCGCCAAGCGTGTTTGCCACGATATTGGTGATGCATCGTA
Organism: Lampetra planeri; assembly: GCF_965212315.1. Classification (NCBI taxonomy): domain Eukaryota; kingdom Metazoa; phylum Chordata; class Hyperoartia; order Petromyzontiformes; family Petromyzontidae; genus Lampetra; species Lampetra planeri. Next base: position 13,019,726 of record NC_136125.1, on the reverse strand, counting down.
TCCTGATTAGACAGCATTCCATGCATCCGTCAACATCTTGGTCGCAATTGTTGTGAATGTTCCTGTTATGTGCTGTTGAAAATAACTCCAGCTTGTCTGTTTTTGACTATCATTCATCTATCGCAGGCTCAGCATTCAACCACGTTCCTCAAACTGCAGTCTAATTCTACAAGTTTAATAATGTGAAACCTTTATGGACACCCTGTATAACGTGTATGCAAAGGCAAACCTATTTGTTTTGAGGATACTTTGTGAAATAACATGTCTCTTTCATTTGTCTATTACGGGATGCTTTCCTGAGAAGGTGTTTAAGGTACGCGGTGTTTAGTGGACGCGGTGTTTAGGGGACGCGGTGTTTAGTGGACGCGTTTCCCCCCATTGCTGTGGGTAACGCAACCATGTTACGCCGGTCGGCATCAGATGGATGAGTGAAACCTGAAAAGCTCCGTGACCTTTCCCCTCAAACATTATCCAGGCGTGGCTTATGCTTGGGAGGTCTGCGTGTGCCTGATGCCCCTATGCCGTCATTCTGGTCGTCTGGGTTGTGTTTCACACTGTGCTGACTGAGGATTTTTACTCGGTGTAAAGATGAGGATTTGTATTTACATTTGAAAGGCTGAGGTTTGGCACCGGCTACAAGGATGACTTTCCAAGTTTGAAGGGAATTTTCCGATTTTGCTTTCAATAACACAATCATTATTATTTGCAGAGCTTTGTCCATCAATTGCTGTTTAAAGGCCTCCCCATGCAGTGTCAGTCACGGGCGTGTTGCCCCTACTTCACTTTGTTGACCCTACTTCACTTTGTTGACCATGCTTCACTTTGTTGACCCTACTTCACTTTGTTGACCATGCTTCACTTTGTTGACCATGCTTCACTTTGTTGACCCTACTTCACTTTGTTGACCATGCTTCACTTTGCTCGACGGTGCGGGTTGATGTAGTCGAAGACCCTGCACTGATTAGGATATACTTTGCCACTCACGTTAGTCGTAGCTGGGAATCGAACTCGTGTTGACAGGTTCAGGGTCGGAGGGTTTTAACAAATCACTCTGCCAGTGCTCGCCCGAGTTGGCTTTCACACTGATACCATTGTACGCGCGTGAGGCAACGTCAGGATCATAGGAATTGAAAACACCGCAATGCTGCGTGACTAAGTGGTGCCATAGTCTCACTTTGTTTGTAATGCTCGGACTAAATCTCTCTAACACACAAGGTGCTTGTCACGAATGGACCACGACGCGCTGCTGATCTCGTCAAGGCGCATGGACCATCGCACCAACTCCGCTCATCCTCGAAGCAGCAGCAGCTGCAGACTTTTGTCTCGCCGTCGAACAGAGACGGCGGTCACCGCGTCGCGATGCGCTTTCAGATGCGCTTCTGTGGCCGTCTGGAACGCTCTTCCTGCCGATATGAGGAAGCAAGTGGAGCTTCGCACTTTTCATCATTGTAGATTGACGAACTCGTTGCTTTCGAACTGCTTTTCGTGTTTAGATTGCCCTTATCCCGCACCTCCGATAAGCATGTTTGGCTATGTTCGGTGAAAAAACTGGAAACACTTTTCAGACGTTTTTATTTGTAACGCCGCCTCTTTCAAATTGAGCTGCACAAGGCATCGCCAGCGGGATCAATCTGAACATAGCGCTGCGTTTTTGAGTTTCCTACTCACTGCTGTGAGGCTAATGTATGTGTCTGTACCCTGTGTTGTGTGTTGTGTGTGTGTACTCTGTGTTGTGTGTGTGAACTGTACTCTGTGTTGTGTGTGTGTGTACCCTGTGTTGTGTGTGTGTACCCTGTATTATGTGTTGTGTGTGTGTTGTGTGTACCCTGTACAGTATTATGTGTTGTGTGTACACTGGGAAGCGGTGGCGTAGTACGCGTTCCACTAAACTACGACGAACCCAGCCACTGCAAACATCAAAGGTTAATTTTTGAACCGGTCCTCTGCCTCCCCTAGGTTGACTGAGCCTGAAATGAGTACCTGGTGCGGTGTGTAACATCACCGCCGGGGAGACAAAGGTGGTTTGGAGCGTTGTTGGCCACACGACCGTCTCGTGTGTTGTGCCGACATGTTTGGGTGTTCAGTGACATCACTTGCCCCAATACCATGTGTAGGCTATACAGGGGTTCTTTGTCTTTGTGCAATGTATGTACATTGTGTGCATGTTGTCCTGTAGGGGGTAGCGGCGATGCCGTGGTTCGCTCGCGACTGCAAGCCCAGCGAGCGGAGTTCAAATCGAGTCCCCGGGTTGGAGTGCAAATATCAGTCAGGCATCGAGCGGTGGTCGCCACGTCACCCCGTGTATTGCACGCGCCAACCTTTAATAGGTGTTCCTTAGCATCACTTGCCCCAACAGTCTGTGTAGCCGTATGGAGACTTCTTGTAGGATATAGTGCGGGAAGAAGTACTATTGCACTACACCGCCGAGCTGGGTTCGAATCCAAGCGGCTTCAGTAGCAGTCGTGAAACTCCCTAAAGTCAACTCTGCGTTCAATGAGGACTTGGCGTGGTGTGTGAGAATCAGCGTGCTCGTCATAGCCACCGCTTCGTGTGCCGTCCTGGCTGGCCAGGTGCTCACTCACAGCTCTGGTTGCCACTACTCGTTTTGAGGTCGCCGTCTCTAAAGTGCTGTAAGTCTTCCTTTGGATGTTTAAAAGTCCTGTAGTTGTATATCACTCAAAGGCGATTCATGTATATGTTGTTCTCACCTTTTCCGGATTTGTGAGATGATTGCGATGATATATTCAGGTTTTGTTTTTCATACTTCGGTGGTGGAACATCTATGAATATCACTTGCTGCAAGTCTCCATGGCTGTTTGGGTATTTGTGTGTGTGGTTTCTATGCCACATGTGAGTCGTGGTGTACAGTTATGTAAAAGTAATTCACGTTCAATTCCTGGTCATGTAGAGGCGTGAGAATTGCTGTTTCACCCTGGTGCGTAGTACCTCTCCCAAGGTTGAATTGGCCTCGAAATGAGAATTTGTTGCGGTGCCGGCATCAGCATTGGGGAGACGAAAGTGGCTGGGCCGAGTGTTGCTTTGCCATCCTGGCCTTAGTTTATCCCCCCTCGCAGCATTTGGTCTGACAGTTTATGCAGTTAAACAGGGGATCGTTTCTGCATATGCCACTGTGTGAATTGAGTACCTGGCGCAACGTGTACACATCGCCAATGAAGAGACAGTCAGGCGGCATGGTGCTGGCCATCTACCCCCTCGTGTGCCAGCCTTCGTATGTGCTCGCTAACAGCACTTGCCCCAATAGTACGTGAAGGCTATATGAGGAATCTTTGTCTATGTTATATTGTGTGAAGATTATTCAGATTTCTTTTTTACAGCTGTGATATTATAAGAAAGCATAATTACACGTCTTATATTTTTCAATGTATTAAATTCTAAGCTCATGTAATTCATGAAAATGTCGTAGACATGGTTTCTAAATTACGGTGCTTCGTGGCGATTGTTTAGGTCCGTTCAGGATTTCATTCTGAACTCTTAACTGCCTGCCACGGATGTCGGGGGTCAATTCCACGGTGACAGAAATGCGGCCTGGGATACAGAACCTGATGATGGCTAAATGTAACATGAGCATCATCTGGCCTTTTTATACATTCTAAAATGTGTGTGTAGCAGATTGGTGTAGTATATAAACGAGCAATTTCACCTGCATCGTCCTTTTATTTCACTTTGGAATTGGCGATTCTATTAAAGGCAAGGCTTAAGATACATCGCTGTATAGGAAATGAAATGGACATTTTGACAATGTACAAAATTCCTATCCATGCAATGCACTGTTACTGGTATTGCTTTGTTATTGAGTGCACTGTCTTTGTGCAAAAAAAATCTATTGCACAGATCCTCTGTGGAACAGAGAACATTTAATTGCTGTGTTCTGGAAGCCGAACTTCCACCTGGGGAATAACCACACCTTGCTAACTGATCCCTACAGACGAAAATGCTTTTTAGCGGTTCTGTTTAAGACCGTAAAATGGAATGACGTCTAAAACTGACTCGAAGCATTTAATTAAATACGAGGTGTTATGAATTGGAATATATGCATGTTATGATAATAAAAAAAAACTAATTGTATTTTAGGCATAGAGTTGTTTATTTATTTATTAAGTCTTCCAAACGTGGCACAGTTATTCCCAAAAGTGGGAATTGTGCCCACGTAATGAGCGAGAATGTCACGTTCGAGTTTGACAAGGCGTTACAGAAGTAGCGTAAAACACAGCGTTGTTATTTTTGGTTTATTAAAATAAGGGACAATAAATCTGTGCACGTCATTTAGCGCTGTCTTTGCCGACTGTGCAGAGTGAACATCACGCAACACCTTGCACATAGACAAAGGGACTTTAAACCCAAGCTCCTGTTACAGGCAAATTAACCATTCGTAATAAACCATCGATTACAGTGCTTCTCTGAAACCGTGCTGCTGCTTCTACCGAATGAAATGGCTGCATCCAACCGGAGGCTTCTGTGTAATAAAACTAAATCAATACCAATTATAACCGTAACAATATCACCAATAATGATTTTCATTCAGTGTTAATAAATAATGTAATCTTGTAAAGTACAGAAATGCTACTCAGCAAGTTTGAAATTTAGTCAGATATCCAAAAACATTACTCTTTATAAAAGTGGAATTGCATATCGGGCTCCGTTAACATGTTGCCAAATGTTCCTTTTTGGCAAACGCACTCCATCGTGTCTCTCGCCAATGACGAGGCAAAGAGTCGCGGAGAGACTTTTGAGCGTGGATGTGATTCTGGTGGCTGAACTGTCAGGCACACCTCGCGATCTTTACTCCGGTTGCACGGACGCAGAGCTAGTGGATCAAAGGAAGATGGAGCTGGCATGGACGTGACGTCAACCTGCAGGTTAACGGCGTGCATGCAAGAAGCAGTACAGCAAGTATGTTGATGAGCTTTCTCTGCTGATATAATGTGTGGGTGTGCCCATATTTTCCCACCAGTTTTTTGTTTAATCTGTAGGCATAGAGTACGAGGCATACTATATATGTCACTGCAAGCTTGTCATTATCATCATTTATTGTCAAGCCACGACTGAATGGAACCCTTCGCATGTCTTGGGGACCGTTTGACCATACTTCACCACGATGGCGAGAGTGGATTGGTGAATGGGCAGCAGAAGGCACCCAGAACCGGTTCAGATATACCACTCGCCTCTGTCAGCCGTCATTGGGAATCGAACTCGGATCGACGCGTTTGAAACGAATGCAGATCGCGAGCCACTGCGCCACTGCTCACCAAACACGTGCACCCGACACAGGTTTACATTGTCCCCTCCCCCCACCCCCTGCACACACACACAATCATTTTGATACACCTCTCAATATTACCCTCCGTTAATGCTGACGGCCTCTGTAATCTGACATAATTTGTGTGGCACTCGCATGGCTGGAGTAAAGAGGAGCGATCCCGAGTAAATTCTCATTATGCGGCGAGCAGCTGCCGAGGAGGCTCGCACGGGGCAGGTGTTGATGCAGGCGCGCTGCGTCGTGCGGCGACGGGGGGTGGGGAGGTGGGAGTCGCGCTGTGGCCACACGACCTGGGACTCGCTGCGAGGTGTTTGCCGGCATCCGCTCTCATTACAATCTGAGAGCTTCCGGCCCTTACAGAGTGAAATGAGGACATGGGTGCACGTGGGTTTTTTTGTTGTTCTGTGTACATGCAAGTGTTTGGTAATGTTTAATATAGACATTAATTCACGTATTACTCTACACATATATATTGTCCTCAAGACAGATTGTGAATATTGTATATGCAGGACGTATACATCGATATATGTTGTTATGCAAGTAAAATCCCTCACAATGTACTTAAAATAAATCTGCAATTATCATTTGAAAATAATAAGAAACATTTTAATATCCGTTTAAACAAATTTTATTTTGAGAGTGAATGTTGACTGGACTGAACAAAAGAAATGCAAGCGTACGATGTCACTGTTTCACTTGTAATTGTGTAACTCGCGGTCCGTATATTGTAGACTTGTATTGATGTGGATGTGAGATTTCCATGAAAGTCTCCTGGAATAAAGTTATCCCTTTGATCTTCCAACATGCTCACAATTCCGAAACCGCATAAAAAATGATCACTTTCATCTTTTTACATAGCATCATTTACATGCCTTTTAAGTGCTTCCCATTCATCAAATTATCTCTGTTGGGCCATATACGCCTTAAGTTATATCTTTTAAGATAGGAGTCGGGAGACCGGCAATGTAAAGGGTTAACGGTCCGAACAACACCCACTATTGTTTGAGACGGCACGCCAGTGTGGGTGTAAGTTTTAAAGGCCATCACTCACAGCGCGCCTTGTGCTTCTCATGGAACACCCTTGGCGAGACTTGACCCAAGATGCTTGCTTTGAGTTGGCATGTTTCCGCACAGACCCCACGCATGCCCCCCCCAGCCCCGTTACTTGGCATTACCAACAACAACCGCCAGAGGCCACGTGGAACGCTGACAACTTCCTGGGCATCATTCAGCGAGTGACAACCTGCATGTCACTTGTACTGGTAGGAACCTCCTGGTTACACCAGCCCACAGGGGATTATTGTGTCCGTCCGTCGTGCATCCAAAAATGGGAGGGGTGGGGCTGGGTGGAGAGGGGAGGGTGGGGCTGGATGGGGGGGGGGCTGGGTGGGGAGGGGCTGGTCACCCCGTGGTGCCCTTATAAAACTCAACGTTTAACCTACTCACGCCGGCTTGTGCCCGCCCTCGCAGTCGGGCATATTTGCGGAAAACACCACGCCGCCGTTGACCCTGGCCATTGACTGAGCAACCCAACGTTCCTACCAGCTCCCTCCGCAGGAATGTGTTTACCTCGTGGCAGTTCTGGCCAGGAAATGTTCACCCTGCTCGCCACCACGTGTGGGCGTTCAGCTCGAGAAAATGACATGCAGGAAGTAAGGCTTTGATAACACGATGTAACACAATGTTTGTTCCTGAGCAGTAAGTGTTATTTATAGTTAAGATGTGGTGATGTTCAGTACCATTTGCACATCGATACTAGAATTTGATGCTACTTCGTAGTATTAAATATAATGCTGTATTGTAATTGTAATACTGTATTGTTCCATATTCCCCAAATAAGCCTCGCTTATTCTCAAGACTACCTTTTCAGGAGGGTCCTGCATTGGGATGTTTGACCAAATCCATCGATTACTTTTGACATGAAATCAGGAAAAATACATGCATTTTGAGGAAGTAACGACTCTTAAAGCTACACAAAAATGAAACGGTTGTTGCACTTGGCACTTTCAACTCAATCCTATGATGCTTTGTATACCCTGGTGATCTCCCATCTGAATTACGAACCAGGCTAAGGCAGGGCCGGATTAAGGTTCTGTACAGTTGTTGGTACTGCTGCTGCTGCTGCTGTCCATGTCACTACCACAGCTATCACTCGCTAAATAGGACATCAACGCTTGTCTTCCCTTGCACTACTCTCTATTGAGAATGAGATTCTGTGATAACTACAATTTAAAGAAGTTATTACGAATTTTGCAATGAAACATCTCGAAAAGTTCATCTCCGGTGTTAATTTCTCTCACCTTGTGAAAAAGTCGATTGACATGACTACCTCTTTGCATATACACTGTAACTATCCTTGCTATATATAAAAATATATTTATTCAAGAAGATATCTTGGTTAAAAAATTTTCTCATATAAAAAAAAGATAGGCCATTTAGTTTTCGTAGGCCCTAGGCATGGTGCATTCTATGGCCTATTGGATAATACGGCCGTAGGCCATTCTGAAAAGAGTGTGGGAGACGAGGTGTATTGCCAATGCTGTAATTATTAATGTGTACTAACCACTAAAGAGAGTAGACCATGTAAGCCAGGTCTCTATATAGTAGCGTTAACAGCAATATTGTATTTCTCTATTCACTGATGGCGAGTTTTTATTCCAGCCCATGTGCGTGTGTGACGAAATTGTGTGCATGTCAGTGCAAGAACATCTCAACCACTCGCATCCTAGCCTTTATGCTACACACATTTGGAATGTTTACTGAGAAGTGTCGAATTTCTTTTGTGATGACAGAAAATGAATATGACCATATCATCATCATTACACTATAAAATACATTTCAACTATAAATGAAAATATGTTTTCCCTCTGTTAGTTGAAAGTAATTTCAGCTCGAGTCGTCTCGTCAATGACCTTAGTATGCAGCTGGGAAACATATGTTCAAAATAGCGACGAGACAAGTTGACAAATATCATCTGAAACTGAAACAAAATCAGTTTATTTCCACACAGGGCAGTTGCGACGAAAATGCATGAAGCCAATTAATGTTCGCTGTGAATTTTAAGGGAATGATAACCGTACAATTTTAAAATAATAAATTCGCTGCTGGTTGAAGCCCTTCGCAAGCCACTGCCACCTCTCACGACCCTGTAGGTAATGATCCACGAAGCACCTGCACATGAACCGAATTCATCGCTCCATCTGCTCAGTGGATGTACTTACGGACACGTTCCAGCCCTTGGCTGCCACTCCATTACAGTAGTAGTAGGATTATTATTGATCATTGTCCCTTCCATCGACGTCATATCCTGTCCAAGCCGACTTTTATTCACGGTTGTAACGGTGCAATGTACCTGCGTATTTGCATTAATCCACGTGCTCCTCTTTTAATGCATCTCAATGCAATTCCAAGAATGCATCTCTCCATGCTTATTGGATAATTTGTTATTCTCACGTGTGTTTTAACATGGCCATATATTTGCTTTGGTGGCAAAACGGCGTCACTGTCTTCCCAAGAATGTGGCAATAAAAAGCACCCGAAGCACCCTTGGCATGATTTGGTCACGGCAGATACGCAGAGTGTCCACAAGAGATGAGTTCGGACTTGGAGGGGGGGGGGGTTACACGTTACCCAGCCACGCTACAGCCGTACGCAAGTCTTCCGCAAGACACTGCAAGCGCGCTCTGAGTGCTGCCCATTAACTCAGCCACGGTCGATATGCCTTGCGATCGCTCCCGACTCGCTTCCCCCGGCTTTGTGCCGGCATCAGCAGCAGCAGCAGCAGTCGTAGCTAGCCGGGCTGCATGTGGTGTCAATTAGCCGTGTAGCGTTTATGTTCATTGGCGTGATTTAGCAATTATGGCATCTTGTAAAGTTGCACCGGTTCATCATTGCCTTAACGGGCACGCGCAGGTGTAGAATGTGCGTTCAAGTTACAACCCACTGCTGGATGAGGACCCGCACCGTGCGTGTGGGTTGTGTGGGGTTGTTTGGCCATGCTTTAGCATACTGGTTAGTATGGGTGGGGAAATGTGGACCATAGGCATGGGAGCAAGAAATACTGGCAGGCTATGTATGGGTGCCACTGTGGTGAGATTGTAACTACCTCGCCTGATATACAGGGGTCGTGGGTTCGATCCCAACCCTGACGCCTGCTGTATATTTGGAGTTTGCACGTGGATTTTCCCCAGGGTCTTCCGGTTTTCCCCTCCACATTTTAGAAACGTCACGCGTTTAGAGTATTTGGCTGCTATACATTTCCACGTAATGAGCTACTTCCTTGAGCTATCATTTGTGGCCAGCTCAGTGGGCCTTACCTGGTCAAAAAAAATAGTTGGAGTAAATATACTCTGCGATGAAGTACAAGCACCTTCGTGATAGCCATGCGCTATACAAATGGCGCGAAGGATAAATGTACGTGTTCAGGATTGTGCTGTGTCCCAGCGTTATTAGCGCATATGTGTGAGAGTACGATCTTGCACGTGTCTGTCGGTGCACGTGTTTGCGTGCACCACGCGTGTCTCACGCACGCGACCAATTTATTCGTGCATTTGTTGATATTGCGCACATCCCTTTCCACAGTTTAATCCCCCAAACACAATGGAGGCTTAATGGTTTCCAATTGTGTATGTTTTTTGTTGTTGCCTAGTCAAACCAGGCATGGCTGGTTTGGCAGACCTGCTTATATATGCGATACGGTTTAATACTGTATATTTAAAATGTTAGAACTGCATTCGTGTCATTGAGTAATGCATTGTGGCATCTACAAGATGAAGCGAATTCATTTTGCTGACATCTTTATGAAAGTCCTCAAATTGCCTCCCATCATGGTGTCCTATGGTCACAGTCTTCCTCCTTATAAACTCACCGTTGGCAATGTGCACTATCGCCATTCAAAATCTTAAAATGACTCCTCAATGGCAGCAGTCATTATGACGCAGTCGTATCACTCTGTATTTAAACACAATAATTATATTTTTATTTGCCACATTTTCAACAAAAACCAACGGCAATGTCACTTGCGTAAAATACTTTGAAATAACCCGAATGTGGTCATCAACATCTATCTTTAGCCAGGTGATCCGCTACTTCCCACGCGACTGAGGCTCACATCCCAGTTGCCACCGGGGAGTCTGCGCCACGAATCCACTTGGGGTCTGCACGGTTGCAGTTCTGTGCTCGAACCCCTACAACCACACTCTCTCACTACCCGCGTGTGTGTTTCCTGTCTACGCACATTCCAATAAAATGACAAAGAAAACTGTTTGGTATATGGATTCTATCTGGTGCCCAAAGCTACTTTTACTGGAGTCACAGAGTCAAAATACACTGTTAAAGTGCAGCTCATAAGTAAACAGATATATGACCCTATGCCTGAAACCTATGACAATCATATTAGCGCTTATCGCAGTCGGATGGCCTGCCATAACTGATCATTGTTCCATTCGTCAATGGAAGCCAATGCATGTGTTCCCACAAAATAAATGTACCACTTTTTCACCAAAAAATGGGGAAAACAGAGGACAAAATCAATAGGATATGATTAATCCTGAACTCTTCTCGCTTTGCTTTACGCAAAAAAGATAAACACACACACAGGCGTCTGTGGCAGAATGAGCTTGCCTGCTCGTATTTTCACACGTACAAATGTAGACTGAGCTCCGTTCATATATATTTACTGTACCCTTTTTGAGAAATGTCTATTATATACCTAAACTTAAAGCTTTGTATTTTATAGAGCAAAAGCGAACTATCAGGAGGTTTGATATATGGATATACTGGTTCCTATCATAATAATATGGAATTTCCCCACTGCTCTAAACTATCTCCGAGCTTGGCAAAGCACGTGGTAACAGAATGTACCCTTTTTTTCAAAATGAGCTCATTCGGTGAGTGGCGGTTTTATCCACGACTGGATGAAGGATTCTCAATGCTGTTTACTTCACGGTGATTCGTGTGATCATACATCGCCACGCTGGTGAGCGTGGGTCGCTAATGTTGAGTGGGCCCACGATCAGCTGTGGCCGGACCGGCAATCTTTGTCGGGTCACGAGGTTCGTAGCGTGGGGCCACGATCACTGCTCCGCTGCTCCGTCTCAGATTGGGGTTTCATTTTTAAACGTCTCTTCGACAGCCCCATATGCACTAACAGACTTCGTATCTTGAACGCATCGCCTTATCTTTGAAAGCTACATCACAAATACTTGTCAAAGCCACCTCACAGTGCAAGTGTCTTGCTGTGAAGGAAGCAATTTGTTGTTCTCTCATTTCAGGTGGGTGGGGGACATAAACCAACTGTCCAGATGATCAACAGCATTGATCTCACGTGATCATTTACACGTGTCTGAGCACGTGCTCGCATGCCCACACAGTTGGTGTTTCACGGCTCTCATTTGCCACTGAACGCCATTTACACAATCGCTGATTGTTATAAAGTATTTTGTGTTTGTGAAAACTACATTTTTCCACTAAACTGAGTCAAATCTAAACGTTCTTTCCTAAAGGCACACACATTGTTGTGAGAAAGCAGCATACACAACACTTGCGAATGTGACTTGTATTTGTGAATTCAAGGGGCTAATTAGTGTTGATAATTTCAAACAAGGGGGGGCCACAGGGCGATATGTTAACTACCTTGCCTGGTATACAGGAGGTCGTGGGTTCGATCCCGAACCTGGTGGCTGTATATTTGGAGTTTGCAGGTTTTCCCTGTGTTCATGTGGATTTTTCTCCTCCACATTTAGGAAACACGCGTTTCCTAAGTGGCTGTAACACATTCCCACACGATTAGCCAGTTGTGGTCAGCTCGCTTCTGAAAAATAGCTATATAGATAGCTCAGTGCATGGACTCTCCAGGTGAAATGAACATATTGTTGAGTAGTTCAATGTGTCAATCCACTCCTCAACGAGAACCACCTCGCGGAGTGCACCATTGTCTCAACTGCCATTGCAGAAGTTAAAATTGAACGAGCGACTCGTGCACTCGGCATAGCACAATTGTCTTGTGGTTGTTATTGTTTGACTTACATCCCACTGGGATTTTTGCACTCAGCGTTGAAATACGGTGTTTTTCTGGAAGACGTTGCTGGTTTTTCCTGGATTTTTCTGTTGCGTGTAGTCACTTTAGGATGTTTCTTGTTCATGTTTTTGTTTGTTGCGGTTGCACCCGAGTCAAGAGCCGCATGGCTCACATGGTTATACCTAATAAATGTAACTCAAACTGAATACGGTGGTGCATGAACGGGCACCGACATAGATCAGTGTGGGCATACTGTAAAATTAAACTCGGCAAACCATCGTTGGGAATGAATGCGTTGTTACATCATCGTGTTTTGTGTTTGGTGTTGTTGCCCTTCCCCTGTACCCCCCGATTACCACGGTTGGCTCCGTATGGTGCGAAATAAGTTCTAATACTTCTGAAGTACCATTATAAATTAATCTCATAAAATTGCGCAAGAACTCTGGTACATTACCCTCGCCCCTGTGATTGCGTTCCGAGGAAACCCTACAAAAAGCATATCAAATAAACAATTACTCTGCATCAAAATAAAACATTATTTGAGAGAAGATGAAATGGTTGGAAGGAAGTTGGAGAGAAAATGTATATTTTAAAAGAGCTGATGTATGCAGTGGCAGCTGCGCACGTGAGTGCAGCGTCATGCAAATCGGTGTCAAAAGACGGAGGGTGCCGAGATAACTTGACTTTGCAGCGCAATGAAGTCTCCTTCTCAATTGTGTAGCCGATGAGGCGTTCTAATGCTCCTGCATTCAACCTCTTTCTGCCCCATGTCTCGTGGTCAATAGATGTTCATTATGTTACCAGTTTCATAAGGCAAGCTGAGTTGTAATGAAATATGTGTGCAAATTATACCTTGATGACGAGGGGGGCTTTGGTGGATTAAGCCGAGTAGACATGGCAATAGTTGTGGCGGTAATGGAACATTCTTTATTGAAACGATGTTCAATAATTGTGAGAGAAACACATCCTGCATATTGACACTGGCCTGAAGGCGTCTCCAGCAATCTGAATGACATGGTTAGGGCAGGTCGGGGGAATTTACTTGGCCTATGTTCATTAGTATGATGTACGCCATCCAATCATTTTCAGTGGAGGGTATACAAACTGTCGGCCCAAAATACACAGAATGCCATGGCTCCGAGTGTTTGTCTGAAATGTTCTGGGAAATGTATGAAATGTATAAAACTGTATGAAATGATCTGTTATGTACAGTTGTGTTCCTCCATAGAATGGTTGTACCTTGTCAAAAATGAACATTGTTGTCGATCAACGGAGCATCTCTAGTAAGCCAGATGTCTTGGTCTATGGTGCTTGTAAATTTTAAATTGAGATGCATTTATACCACTCCTAACTCATAAGAGTTACTTAGTTCCTGGAAATAAATGTTGGTTATTTGAGACTAGGTTCTTAATTGTGTTCAATTCATGAATCTCTCTCCAGTATTGCCAAAGGACATTTGTATTTTCTGTTTCAAAAGAGGGGTTGAGGCGAATTTTAAAATAAAACGTAAGATGCTGGAAATGTTTATTGGTTATTTTGTATATCTTCATAATTAAGATTTCATAGCAATAAAATATTCAAGGAGAGGAGCTATTTAACATGGTTAAAGTCATAGTAATGGGGTTGTTAAAAGGTACAATGTAAGCCAAGCAAATGTCAAAAACACAATTGCTGCAGTCAACAACGCTGCAAAAAGCTAGCTCAATATTTCACATGCAATTTTTATAACTCAAATTTACAAGCATGTGCAGATCCACGTAACCAGGCTCTTATCGGGATTTGTGAGCAGTCTGGAGTAAAACAGAGTAATATCTGGTTATATGATTGAATGGTAAAGCGATTATGAGAATATTCAAGCAATTTATCTCTTTTTCTCCAATTATGTTGAATTTATGGGTCCCACTGTGCGTACAATTATGAATTGGGACGATTATATGAATTATTTAATAGGTGCTGGTTTTAACGGAACATCTACTTTCACATTGGATTAATCATTGTTTATGAAGTGTGAAATTTTACTTAAATTATAATCTCACTCTTGATTTTCTTTGGACCAGAGCAGACTATAATACCAAGTGAGATGCTTCCACAGAAGGTGCAAGATTTCAAGGAACTCCTCTTGTGTATGCACGTGACGTTTGGCTGGATGGACGAGTTGAGATTGCCAACTGCAATTTAGTCATTCAAAACGGCGTGCTTTGTTTGTTATCTCTGTTCTACTTATGTGTGGTCAAGATTTTAGTTTTAAATTTTCTCCTTGGAATCCTGTGTTTTTAGCCTGCCAAATGATAATACGGTTTGAGCATTATATGAAACAATGTAACGGCAACGCTTCGTAACGAGATGGCACGTGTGAGGTACAGCACATCAAGCAGGCTGCCTCATCTGTGTTAAGTACTCTCTCTCTCGGGTGTTTTAGTTTTCTCCAGCAACGTTGGCTTCAAAGAGAAGACTCTCGTGAAGATGTTGAGATAAAGTGAGACCTGCCTGCATAAAACAAATAAATAATAGTAAATATATGCATGCTCATGCATTTAATGAGGCACCAGTAAGTCTGTTTGAGGGTCTCATAAATTAGCGTCATTGCCAAGATTTGCAGATCAAAGTGTTAGTCTGCCATATGCCTATAATGTAAGAAGTGTGTGTGTGTGCTAGATTCTTCAGAAGTTTCCTCTAAAAATGAACTAAACGGTCATTAAAGATTGGAATGTTAATGGATTACACTATCGTTGTGTAGTGAGTCACTTCGCATACACTAATAGTAGGAGGCACATACGTTTATTCTACACTTAAACGCTTCTGCTCACACACGGGATGACTACAGACGGGTCAGGACAGCCGGCACGCTGCCTGACCCACGACGCTGAGGAGACGAATGCGCAGCACGACGGGTTCCATTCCAAACGACAGCCCCAATCCAGCCTCGGGACCTCCCTTTGATGCCCCCAGCGTGGCCTGGCTCCGCCCTCGGCCACGCCCCCTTCTGGAACCTACCAGAAGGTTCTGGGCTATACGTCACGTGTCCCCTCTGTCACCTTTGCCCTACATCCCTTACCCCGGCCAGTCACGTGCCCTGTTAGCCGACCAGGCTGCTACGTCCTCAGATGCCCTCTCTCTGCCAGCAACCAGCGCTATGCACCCTCGTGACCCATTCCAGGGCACTGCATGGCTCTGCCGGCAGGTCGGCTGCTACACCCACAATTCCCCTCTCTGCCAGTAACCAGCGCTACGTTCCGTAGTGACCCCTTCTATGTCACTACACTTGTATTACAAATCTGATATGTATGGCCCATGAATTCGGTGAACATTTAATTGCATTTGCTAAAATCTGGATATTGGTCCGGTTTTACATTTTCTGGTCTCATGCTCAACTCATTGGGGTGCTAAGGTGGTGAGATGTGTCAACTGCCTCGCCTGATATACAGGAGGGTGTGGGTTTGATCCAAACCCTGACACCTGTGTATTTGGAGTTTGTATGTTTTCCACGTGGTTGCGTGGATTTTTCTCCATGTCCTCCGGTTTTTCCCTCCACGCGTTTTAGAGTATTTGGCTGCTTACATTTCAAGATGATAAGCCACTTAGTTGAGTTATCAATTGCGGCGAGAACGATTCTGAAAAAGATCTATATAGCTGGGTAAGTCTTTCATGGTAAAATAAAAATTGTTTACAGTTTAGTTTTTGTTTCGTGATATAGTGAAAGGGCAGGGCAACCTGAGTAGTGTACGAGTTTGGCAGACGAGTAGGCAGGGTCCGGGCAGAGCTAGCGGTTCAGTGGGCGTGGTCATGTAAAATTGGGCGGGGCTGGCAGGGAGCTGTCACCTCGCCACGTGTCCTGTTTGTGGTAGACACGCAGTGGTAGCTGTATAAATGCAGGAACCCTGCCAACGAATGTCTATAGATGCGGGATATAAATGATCAACTTTGCAGCCATGTGGCTAAGAGTGTACGTTTGCATAATTTGCGTTGTTAATAAGGCAAAGGTTTTGTTTGTCAGTTTATCACCATTTGTGGTGAAATACCAAACTGAATTGACTTGTCATGCTCCGACCAAGTGAAATATAGAACACATGCTCTCTGATGTTTAAATGCTGCCTAAAGGCAAGTAGCCTGGCATGATGGGCACACAACAGGGTTTTTTTTATGTACAACAGTTGCTAAAATATCAAAGATGCTTTACCATCCAGTTTCGTTCACATTTTAATTACGTAGCTTTTCCCCCAATCAGAATCGCCACCAAAGTGTGCATTCTCCCAATTCTTTAAGCTCAAACGAAGTGAACTCACAACAGCTTCCGAGACTGTTTCTCAACAATTTCAGCGAGAACCTCCTTAACTGGATGTGTTAAATTATTTTGCAGCAACCTAAATTAAACATGACCATTGTCTGGCTGAGTGGCTGCTTCGCGTAATGGAATTAGGGTAATGGATTCTGAGAGAGTCTCCTTCTGCATTAGCAAGTGTACCGCCCGAGGGTAGACATGCAGAGAAAGGTTGGCGAGGTCTGTGGGAGTGCCGGTATGGGAGGAGCTGGGCTGTAAAAAAAAATGTCATTTTCATAAACCTTGGGCTCGTCTCTCATTCCATTGCGTGAGCCAGGAGTGGTGCAACCGGGACTTCTGGTCACGTGGGGCTGCTTTAATAATGCAAGGAAGCAGATATAGAAGCCTTTTCATCTCATTGCCCCGTGGCTTCTCGCGGGCATGCTTACACAAGCCGGGGACCCTGCAGCGGCAGATGGGAGGATTAAGCGGGGAAGCGCGCCATAATGGGAACACCACAACACGTCCATCATCAAACATCCCTGCGCATTTGTGCGTCTGATTTTGTTGTGGCAAACGTGCATATGTATGTGTACAGTGCGAATCTTATATTGCCCGTTTTTGCTGGTAGATGATTGTATGAGATTATATATAATAGCAGCCAACTGCCAAAGTCTGCTGCCAAAGTACAAAAGTTAAATCTTGGCCCTGTTTGTTTGGCTCAACGCTTTAAATCAAGGCGTGTAATTGGCAATCATTGTGTGTGTGTGTAGATACAGTATTGCACACACACCCACACGCACACAGTGGGACGTCATTATGAACAGCGCAGCTCAAACAACATCGATGCCATTTTAATGATTCACCATCGTCAGCCACGATCGATCCACTGCTGAATGAAGGCTCTCTCCATGCTGTCGCCAGCTCACGCCATCTTGCGATGCAACAATCCAAGTCGCACCTGCTAAGGTGGATGTTCGAGTGCATGGTGCATGTCGCGCTCAGATGGTGTGTGATCACCTGCTGCTATTGAGAACTCCTTCACACCTGCCGAGGTTCAGAATTGAATCCGGGGTTAAGGAGGAATGGATATAATCTATCTTCATTTGAAGCTTTCGTGACTGCAGGAATCCATACTCTTTGGTTCTTTCGGTAATGCCACGTAGGTATAAAATGAAATAAATCACGATGTTTCTGGCACAACACAAGCGTCTATCATCAGGTGGGGAAGCATGATATAATCTATTTCTGAGTTAGGCGTTTCTAATGATCTCACCAGTGCAAGTTTTAAGCCCATGGCTACAGAATCGTGGCACAACTCAGTCCCTGGGACTGGGCACGTTCGCGCTTACTTCGGCACTCTCAGCTCTCTGAGAGGCGTATCGAGTGCCAGGAGGGGCGGGTGTGGAATTTGTGAGTTAATCCTGCAGTGTTGTGTCTGGAATGCCACAGGGAAACATTGATTTGACCATGGGGATTTTTGCAGACCGCTTTAAGAAAGCGGGGCACCATGCACAGGTATTCAAGTACATCTCTATGCTTGGGGATATTTTCTAGCATGTGGCTGATTTGTTTACTTTTAATGATCAGTTTAAAAGAACAAAGGATAATTATAATACACTACACTTTGATGTTGTTCACAGTGTAGCATTTAGAAGCATTTTTTTCCAGATCCCAAAATTCATCAGCAAATGTAATACTGTACTGTACAGTACTGGTACATCGACCCAGTGCTCAAAATGGGCCAGGATGTGACGATAAGCCTTACCGGCCCTTCTTAGAACATCAAGACACATAACCGGCACTTTCACATCGGTTCCTATTCCTACGCTACAATATTTCTGCAAACGTCAGTTATACATGGGCTACAGGAAAAATAGGTTTTGTACGCGGGCCTTATACATTTCCACTGAGACCACTGCTTATACTGGTGGTATGAACATATTGTATGTGTAATCGTGTATGTTTAAGCTTCATTGTCACACTACGTTCCATCACTTTTATTGTCATTGTGCTATCATCATGCTGGCACAGATTAGGCCTGTAGTGCGGATTTGATATCATGTACCAGGTAGAGAGAACCCGCTGTTGCACGTGATCGTGGATAGCGACGGTGGGTAAAGAGTTCATACTTCAGCAGCATGCATACGAATTGAGATCTTGAATTATGGGATAACTCGGCCCATCATCCCTCCCTGGGGTTGTTAAAGTGAGTACCACTGTGGCAAAGTCAGCAGTGGTCGTCCTCCCATTTATTCAATGAACTGTCACGATTCGGTGTCGCGATTTAGTCGTGTCCTGATTGTAGTGGCTGGAGGGGTCACATGAACCCGTGACATACAACATCGTAAATTAACAATTTACAGCTCTGGCAATCCACTGCTGGATGGAGGTGGTCATGAGGGTTGTTTGTCCATACTTTGCCCTGATAAGTGATGGTTAGGTGGGGGGGGGAATACTTGCTCACGTGCCCCTGATGTTAGCTCTGGCCAGGAATCGAACCCATGTCCCTGGGTTTATAGCACAGTGCCATAATCATTACACTTCCACTCCTCCCCAAACAAAATTAAAATCATTGATTCTTCTACATGCAGGTTTTATGATTGTATGGATTGTGAGCTTATGGAATCGATACTGTATTAATCAATTAGTCAATGCATCTTTACACCCCTCGTAAATAATGTGAGCTAGGCCAGCTGGGAGCCCCACGATGGATAAGTGATCGATTGTCGTTGTGGCAAGCGGGGCCGGTAGAAGTGGTTCAACTAAACCACGTGACTCCACTTCATGCAATTGAAAATTCATGTTTACAAGAAAAAGACCACTTTATAAGTCCTAAAAGGCAGCCGTCATAAGATGAGCCACAAGCACTGTGCAAATGATCAAAGCACCTAGCACATTTTATTATTTAAACATTCAATACACTCACGCATATGATGTCAGGCCCATCTGTATAAGTAGTGGCTAATTATGATGTGTGTCTATGTATGGATGTATCTTTTCTCTGGACAACCTGTACTAGATTGCGCCATCAATTTCAACGATTAAGGAGTAATTTTGAAGCTCACGATGTGGTTTACGAGAACACGGTCAACATTCCGAGAGAAAACAAAATACAGTTAACCGATAATTCGGCTTATCAGCCCCGGTACTGCTTAATCCACTCAACCATTTGCGATGGGAGCCTTGTATCCACATTTCAAAATCATACAATAGATAGATGTATAGGTGTGAGCCTGGGGGAGGGGGGGGCATTTAATCTCAACTAAACTATTTTTACCAGCTAAGATCCACTGGGCTGTGTAGCTATCACAAATGATAGCCCAACGAAGTGGCTTATCATGTGGAAACTTATAGCAGCCAAATACTGAAAATGTGGAGGGAAACACTGGAGGACCCATAGAACAATCCACTTGACCACGGGGAGAACATGCACACTCCAAATATACAGGGGTCAGGATCAAACCCACGACCTCCTGCGTACCAGGCGAGGTAGTTAACATCTCGGTGGCCTTCCCACTGTTGTATGAACTGGTGAGGGATTCTTCACCCTGGCTGATAGACGGGCTATCCGCAAGACACTATCCACTCATGCGCTTTTTGGCGTCATCTGGTCCAACCCATGTGAGACTAGGCTCTAAGGAAAGCTGTCTCGGGTGTGGACCAATCAACTTCAAGCACAGTGCACATTATCAGAGTTATGTTTTTTGTTTGCATTATGACTGCAGGTATTGTGGTTTATGTAAACATGACTCCTTGTAAAAAAAGGTGTCAGTTTTGTTGCCAGATATAAGGGTAAAAAAACAATTATCATATTTTTACTGGCAAATGAGGTTCCAATGGTCTATCCACTCATAATTTAACGTTAACGAGCGGATGTATTATTTTAAATGTTTTTTTATTTGTGTATGTATATATTGCATTTTTACCGATTTTATTCCAAATGTATAATTAATATGAATTGGTAACCGGGCTGAAAATATCACTTCCCTGCACCTTCAGAACATGGTTTTACCACCGGTGGCGACCTGACTTTAAACTCAGTGATCTGAGCCAGGGAATCACCTGCCCACGTCTGAGTTCTATAAACCTAAAACTGCCAGTACAAGTTGTAAAGTCTTATTACACGAGTGTTGGACTTATTATAATAATAATAATAGTTCAATTTGTAACGCGCGCAAATTTGCAGACGTAGTGGCCGCAACTCAGAGGCGCGGAGCCAAGCTCAGAGTCGCTCAAAAGCGTGATTGTAGAGGTGAGTTTTTAAGTCTCTCTTGAAGGAGGCGATTGAGGTGATGCTGCGAATGTGCAGAGGGATATCGTTCCAGACTGTTGGGGCTGCCACCGAGAAGCGGCGCATAGACATGACCATCCTGGATCTTGGTATCAGGAGGAGGTCGACTTGTGTACACGTCGCGTGTCCTTAACGAGTGAAGCATGTTTTTATACGGCACCTGGTGCTGTTGCTTCATTTTAAGGAATTGATGTTCGTTTCATGCACTTCCCACTGCTTATCTCGGGTGGATCCATGTTAACTTTGTTGCCAGCCAGAGGCTTCATTTTGGCACTGCAGTGTATCTCAAGTTGCCAGATTCACTAAGACGTCTTTAATGTGTGCTATTTAACTAATCGCACATAGGTACGATTTGCATTCATCAAATGCGCCTTTATAATTGACTATTAATATCACCCACATCGCGAAAATAACAAAGCCTACCAAGAAGACATGTTATTTCACATAGACTCAAGCATCTTGCACTGCACGTTTTATTGAGTCTCATGAAATAACGTAATTTAAAGGTTTTTTTTTTACAGGAACATATTTTTCAAAATCTATATATAATGTATTACAATATATTTTTCCGCCCTCCCCCACCCATGGTTAACGATCGTTCGTTACATTAGATTTTAACTTCCAGGCTGCATCGACGATTATGCGTTTCTTTAATTGCCAATGATGCAGACAAATGGATTGGAACAGATGTGCACACGGCAGTTGACGCATAGGTGCCTACTGCGCGAGCAGCGTGCAAACGTCCGTCCCTGAGGACATCCAGAGGGAATGTGAAGGACGTGGAAAGGCGGAATGGGTAGTTGGGGAGATGGGATATTCATACTGAAAACCCATCCAAACATAGCGAGACATCTGTGTATACATGTACATATTATACGCGCATGTAATATTGATGCCTGCTTACGTGTGCGGTGTAGGCCATTAGCCGAGAGCGGTAGGTTTGGCTTGCCTGTACCGAGTTGTAATACCAGTTAGCTCGTTTCAATTTCTGGCCATGCGTGCCGTTGTAAATAAAATATGTATGCTATGTTTACTTGGGCTACCTTTCGATAGACTTAGACTTAAATATATTACTAATGTCACGTGTCCGCATCTGCTGGCCATACCACCCCTTGTGTGCCTTGCAGACCTGAATATCAGGTCACAAACACCACTTCTGACCAGACCAAGGTAAAGGTCAAAATGTAATCTCAGCCCCTGCCTCAGATGCCACCACGCCGTGCCACCGCTTCCTTCCTGCGTCTCAATCCCTCCCTCAAGCGGAGCGGCATGGACAGCCGTCCTCAAATGTGTTAACATATTGCTACAAGCTGGTGTAAGGTCAGAATGGTGAATGGAATGTCCTTGTGTACGCCATTATCATCTTCACTGGAGGTAATGTTAATAATTAAAGTTTTTTTAAGAATGCGACATATTTTCTTAGCTTAAAAATTTCCATGCAAAATGTATATGTATGAGCTAGTTTAAGATCAACAAAACTACGACTTTGCATATTGATTCCATTCTACCAGTATCCATACTGTATATGCACAGCGTATAATATCAATAATTCATAATGTTCTTCAATAAATAATATACCACAGTACATTTCTATGCAGTTTGAAATATATATAGAATACATGTATAATGTAATGCATGTGGAATGCAGAATCATTGACGTACACACAAGCAAAAGGTATTTAGTCATGTATAGCATGTAGATGAATGTTACCATATACTTTGCTTAATTTATCTGGGTGCATTTAATAAAGTATAGTTGGTCCTCCATCACCTGTGCCCATTGTTGCCATAGCGAGACTAAGTGCTATTTTTGGGTCCATTCATCACGGCGAGCTATTATCGCTCTCTCCTAATTAGCTTCACCAACCCACCCATCGCATCCCCTTCAGCAGCAATGCGGGCGTTGTGCCAACATGGGCCATTGTGCTGGGGACTGGGTATTTTAGATTTTGCCCGCTCGCTGCAGCGACAGAAGCGCAAGCAAGCACTGTAGTCCTCTATACGGGGGGGGGGGGGGGCTTGCACACAAGCAACTGTATACCTGCATTAGAAACAAATTGGGGCAAAAGAGGCATGTACCTAAAAATGATGGCAAGGGACCCAATTTGCAGAGCGCCCTCGTGCAAACTGAAGAATGTTGTTGTTGTTTGTTGTTGTTGTTGCTGCGTCTTGGCTCAGGTCCGTGAACACCTGCGGGTGTTTGCAGAGGGTGAACGTTGGAATCGCGTCTTTGTGGAGCAATCAAGGCAAGCCTCCTCTTCATTAATACTCATCTCTGCAGTGGCAGGCTCGACTCTGGATCACGTTCACCATCAGAAAACACGAGCTCCTCTATAATGGTGCTTTGCTGAACTCCATAACAAGCTGCCATTAACACGAAGAGTACGGCCTTAGTTATCGCTGCTTTGCATTCAGCACAAGGGCTCGTGATGGTGAACAAGAGTGGGGTTTAACATATCAGTGATGAAAGCTTTGCTGTTTAATATAAAAAACATCTTCAAAGAATTTCCATTAATTAATATCTGTTTACACGCAACAAATGTTCATGCGACTATCAAACACATATCTCGGCACTTTTGTGAAGTTTGTAGTGTTATATTTTAAGAAGAAATATTACCATTGAAATAATGTACGTACGAAAAGCAATTAACAGCTACTTGTATCGGCTCTGCCATCAACTGTAATAACGGCTCGTGTTAAAATAATCCACTTTTGTGTTTGGATAGCTTCAATCACAACACACAGCTTTCAGATGTGGCACCCTTTGAATTTTGACAAAAGCTTTATTTATTTTTAGTGGGGGAAGGGGGGTGGGTCGTCGTTTTATTTTTGAATCGCGCACGATGAAAGGGGTGAGCACGGCGCTGGTAACGGGATGTTTGTGTGTAATGTGAAGCAGGCAGGGGCAGCACGGCCTAAGAGCTTCGCGCGAGGCGACATCGTGAGGACGCCACCATCGGCACGGCCTGGCCACGGGGCCGTGACGACGGCGCAAATTGTGGCGACTCCCAACGGAGCCACGGGGGGGGGGGGGGGGATGCGGCTCGGTGCTGAGAAGACAGATTGCCGGGCGTCCCGTGAGATCGTGGGCGGGGAATGTTTATCCATTCCAGCAAAGGACACAGGTGTCTAAAATGGGTGCTGCCGATAAAATGTAAGAGGGGTTTGATATCAGCCAAGGATCATCATGGTTTTGGAAGAGTTTGTGTTGTTTTTGCGTGACGGATTGTCCTTCCCCGCACCTCCGATTAGCACGGTTAGGCTACGCACGGTGCGAAAGAAGTTCAACGTACACACGTTGTTGCAGCAATCCATTACTATAGTCGCTTCAGCATGTATATGGCAATGCTTTCATGCCTCGGCAACTCAGCGCAAACATTTGAAGTGCACCGCCAGTGGCAGGTGTCCCTGTGCGCCACAAGAAGACGCAGTCCTGGCCTACAAGTGGACACTAGTCTGACAGTATGGGACGATGGTTGCTCTCGATAAAACCAGTTGAGTCATTCTGCGTGACACTCGCACACAATGGCCTACTCATCTGAAATGACGTCACAGGACATTGAAGGTCCACGATAACGACCCTAATAAACCTCGTCGGTGTTGATCAGGGCAGTCTGCTCGAATCCAACCTTGAACTGCTGGACCGCATCAACCTTCTTCTTCTTTCGCATGGCATGTTTGGGGATTGCAACAGATTGCAAGTTGATGTCGACATTTGATATCCATTCGACAGCTTCAGGAGTAGCAGCAGCGGGGATTTGTTTCAGATCGCCTTTGAATGATCTGATTGGAGGTCGTCCACGACACGTTGCACCGTCTGAGACGTCGCGCCGCAGTCACAAGCTGCCAATGCACTGCAGCTGTATTTCACGCCGTGAATAGAACGCCTGGGAGTTCACACCGTGCTCGCAGTGTGAATGCAGACAGCGAAGACTTGAGGCGTGCAGGCTGCTATGGATGGAACAGAAGGTCAACTCGCGTGTCAAATTATTAATGAACAATCAAAGGGTACAACTGCCTACAGCGATTGTAGAGCGCAATGAAGCCAATTTTGTTCAAAATCATCGTCTTGTATAAATATTCTGATTTTAAATTAATTGTGGTGCTCCATTAAATATGAGACACTGCTGATCTGCAATGTTACAGTGTGTCAGTTCCTTTTAATGGGTAATAACCACGGTGGTAAATTGGGAAATGTTTTAGTACATTCACTTTGCATACACACTATTGTGTTTTATTTAATAACATTGCACAGCTTTCTCTCAATTCAGCTCAACGTTGCTACAGTGGCAAACCATGTAGCCTTCATTTTACACAAGTGCTGAGTGCCACGTTTGTGTTGCATAAACAAAGTGTACACGCTAGATTCTTACGATCATTCCATTGTACTATTACATATACTACACATTCATACAAAGAGTATATCCTTTCAAATCAATGGTCACGAATAGAGGCCACGTGATGGCACGAGCAGCTGCTACACCCAGCACTTGCTGTCTGAGAGGAATTCTCCACCGCTCGCTCTCGCCCAGGGGTTGTATAAAAGGTCCCTTGCTACTCGGCGACAGTGCTTTTATCTGGGTCCCGTAGCTCCAGGGATCAAAATCCAATATTCCTTAAGGAGAAGCCCAAGGGGATGCATCCAGTCGATACAGGTCTGCTGCTGGCGCCACCGAGTTGATGGCATCGCTTGGTCAATTGGAGCAATACGGCTGGAATTGCACTCACAATCAATCAAGGCCGGTTTGAGCCTAACGGGCAGCATGTGCCCATCTGCAATAAATCATCATCGTGTTGCGACGGCGTGTGGAGCGAGCCATACGTCGGTCCCGCGAAAGGATGATGAGCAGCGTTTTGCCGGCATTAAAGCTTGGCGTTAGCATCTTAGGAGGTCCACTTAGTCTCAAATAGGCTGAACCCTTGTGCCTTCTTACAGAAGACGCAGAGCCAGAGGGCCTAGTGTCTTGCTGCTGCTGCTGTTCATCCATTTGCATTGTCCCAAAATATTGTAAGGGAAGATTCTGCAAGTGGATATTTTGTTTCTGCGTTCAGTACTCAAGACCTCGTTTCAGACTGAAAAAAACCCAAAGGAAAATGGAATTTTGTCATGGAGTGTAATTTTGTCTTCAATCAGTTTATGCCGTCGACTCAAGACACATGGACCAAGAATGGATGCTGTGGTTTGGAGCTGAGTGATTGCAAAGACAGAGTGCACGGGCAACATTTGGAATTCTAAATTCGCATACGGCAGTATTTTACAAGCAAACATTTTGGTCCCTCCAAATCTCATGGGGAAAGATACGTTATTATCCCATGGTGTGATACATGGGGGAGTTGCTGCTGTAATGGTTATCTCACTGGACTTGTTGAGTTCGTGATATATTTCACCCACCTCCAATTGCAACCTCCATCCTACTGGAAGTAGCGAAGCTGAAGTTAAATTACGAATTTCGATCGCACTTGAGTGCACGACGCTGATAAACAGAAGCATCTGGCACACCGGCATCACGAAAGCGACGACCCCCACCTCTGGTTGAGAGACGGGGGTCAATGTCTGCATCCATGAACAAAACTGGATGCCTTTTTTGACCAGTGATCATATCACGTGCTGAAGTCTGTAATCAAACGGCACATCAGCCAGTGTATGAAACGGAGCAGGAGGCTTCGACTCTTCGGACACATTTTCTGTGCTGACACATTTTCTGTGTTGACACATTGGCAGAACACGCCAGAGCTCTGCGCGTGATCATTGATGGCCTTCATCAGGGCTGGAGGCAACCACAAGGCAAGGGTGGCAGTATGGTACGATATTTTTTGTTCGTATTCGAATTTTTTTTAAACCGTGGCTTTGATTTTTTTATTATTACTGTACCATTACGGTAAAATTGCGTACCGTCATTTCCGTACCTTATATCGTACCTCAGAAAAAAGTTTATAAAATAAGAGACAGATGACGAGCAAGCATATGGAGCATCGCTTTGCCTTATTGTTTGTGGAAGGCTCCTTTTACTCTTAAAAAATAATTCGTCTGCAAATTTGTTTTATTTATTTTGCTCCATTTAACAAAACGCATTTAAATCCAAAATCTCATAATTTCTAGGTATTGATTTAAACGCTTATAATTGTCATCCATTAATAACGGCAAGTGTCAATTTCAGAAATGAATCTTGTCCCTAGTTTTAGTAAAAAAAAACCGATGTTTAAATCCTCGTAGCTACCTTTTGAAGACGGGAGAGTAGAATGATCATCAGAAATTTAGAAATATATCTTCTAATTAATCGATCACCTGAGTTGGTATGAAAAGGGTACGTGTTCCAGTTCACCTGCCAGTGAACTGGAACACGTACACCGAGCTCTCAAGATACTCTTTGGGTCTTTCGGTAAAGTCACGTCGGTAGAAATAAACATAAATACATATTTATCCACCTACTTGCTTTACCGAAAGAACCAAAGAGAATGGATTCCTGCAGTCACGGAAGTTTCAAATCTAGATTAACTCTCAAGACGAATGGATATTCAGACTACACAATCTGTAAAACTATCACCCCAACCGTTGGGAAAGAACCATCTGAGGACCCAATAAAAACCATCACCTTGCCATACATAGCAGGGGTCACCAAAAAGATTTCCAAAATCATGAGCAAACACAAGATCCAGGTTCGATTTAACACAAGACATCAAATTCGTGATCTGATCCCATCTGTGAAGGATGAAATGCGTATTAATTATCAGTTGTGAATATATGTCCTTTACGATGTTATTAAATATTAAGCAAATTGATAAACAGTGCCCAGCTGGTTGTTAAATCCACCGATTTAAGTCAATTATGAGCGTGGATCTTCCCCTAAAACCTCATGTTTAATAAGCCCTGCTAAGCCATTGGACCTCAGCCAGTGTGTCTTGATGGGATAGCCTATCATTAGCATTCGCAGCAGGATAAAAAACTACTTTAGACACTCTTATCACGGCTTAAACATTATCCAAATTGTGTCCCTCAATTAATTCACAACGTATAAGCAGAGCAGTGAAGATGTGAACAACTCACCTTCAAGTTATAATTACCCTCATTTGGCTGCTTATCTTGGCTTGGGCAATTATATTTTTGATGAAATTTTAAACACAGAATTAAAGTTAACCGTTACTGTATCGGAACATTAGGTGTGGAATATTGTTCATATCTTGGTTCGATCTTGATTGGAAGCTTTCGTGACTGCAGGGATCCATACTCTTTGGTTCTTTCGGTAAAGTCACGTCGGTATCTTGTTTTGTTTAGCCAGATTCCAGTGTAAATCATGTGATAATGTACTTTATGAGGGGACTTTGCCAGATAACATATATTGCGTGCCTAAAGGTATTAATGTTTACAATTTGTGATCGTAACTTTATATTTTGATTTTTTTTGTGCAACGATGACATGGCTTGCTCACGAATACTGGTGTCACGTGCGCTTCAGTGTGCAGTGCATGAAATCCAGAGCTCTATTGTCATGTGACCACAAGAATCAAACTGCCAACTTCATACAATCTGGCTCATGGGCGAGCGTGCAACATCTGATCGTCTGTTCCACCACTAAGCTTGACGACTGCTCCACTTACATTTGGAGTGGCTGAATTATTCTGAGATCGGAGCACTTTGTAGAATTTTGTCAGAAGGTGCACCGCAAGCCTATGCAAGAATTGGGACGTTACAGCTGTACGTCAAAGAGCATATAAGTCCTGATTAAAACAAGGCACTCGACGAAGCATTGCATTACTTCTCAATAAAGGAATGGGGAAGGTTGTTTTAAGATGATTTGAAACAGCGGGGTATTGTACAGACAACATCTCTGCAACTGGCTGAATTTGCGAGCGTTCTCATACTTGTAATTAAATGTTAGCATTGTACTCAAATATTGACTTTATGAAATGTCATGATTCTCGGGCATAATTGTAAAGCGTTGCTCTATTTAACACCCGTTTATACTGCAAGTCGCCCTGTGTGTGTGTGTGTGTTAGATGTGTCAGTATGATGGTACATTGGTGCTAATGTTGAAATGCTTCCTCGGATGTGATAAATAAGAACAAATCCAGAAAAGTTTAAAAGTCGGCCAGAGGGAATTGTTTACAAATGTGTCCATTTACACTTTACAAATCCACTGTTGTCTCATAGTCACAATGTGTACTCGTACACCATAGCCACAAGAACTGCGTTTGGTTAATGCAGACTTGATTATTTGCAAAACGTATCTATTTGGTGTTTTAACATCTTAACACCTATTTTTTATTGCCAGAAAGGGTAAAATATATTCTCATTTTCATACTTTGATACTGTAAAAAAAGTCCCATTTAAAATATGGTGATTTGCCATTTATATGCGCAAGAACAGCTTTGCTTCATTGTGTTAAATGAAACCAGAAATACTACATTTGTTTATTATTAAAGTTATGTATCTTTAAAATGTTTTCCCCATTTTTATTGCCATTGCACGATGAGTGTCTTTGAGATGAATTTTTCTTTCAGACCTCGGAGGAGGAGAGCTTCAGCCCGTGTTAGGAAATGGCCCACGGAAGAAGATCTGACAAAACCTCTTCTGAGACCCATTCAAGTGACGTCTTATCCAAACTCGGGGAGGCACGGCACTTTCCCAAGGGTCCTGTTGCAGACACATTTTCGTTGACAGGCAGAACTTCTTTTTATTCTCAGAGGTGACATTTTGCCAACTTAAGCAGAAGAATGAACTAATTGAACGTGGTGTTTATGTGTGCAGTCATTCGTGGCTGGGGTCGAGACCATCATCTCGCTGCCCTTGAGAATCACTGGCGTCTCGCAGGATTCAAACCCCGGATCTGTGCAGTGACATCTCTGCGTTTTGACTCCTGAGACACACAACCATCTAACATTTTAGTCACGTGATTATTGTTACTTTAGGATATCAAGGATATCAAGGACACAATTATAATGCCAAGTTGAATGCCGTTTAGAATTGTCCATCCAAAATTTGTATTCAAAGCCTGAACTTCATAAGTTGCAAAGGAAAATAAAAATTGTATTGGCAACTAAAGACTTAATTAAATCATTAAATAAAATTAAACATGTTTGCTTTGGTGATGAAACAACATAGCAGTCTTGGGGGGACATTTAATTACCAAATTACACTGATTTTTATAGTGTCTTAAACCACAGCATGCAAACAACATATTTTTCTATGCACAATTAAGTAATTGAACAGGTCTGTAGTCACATAATGAGTTTTTCTGAAGTGATTAGGGTTTGTATCACCGGTGTGTTCAAGTGGGGTATGCACAGTGGAAACTGTTTTTCACAGGTACAGGGCACGTGAGGTCCAAGTCTAACTGGGACTCGAGTATTACTTGCACAAATACACAGATAGACAATGGGTATATAATTAACATATTTACCATTTTACGACATGGACGAAAAGCTTGGACACTGACAGAGAACATAGATTGTGAGTTGCAAAGTGTGCACAGAAGCAGGCATTGTCATATGCATTAGGAACGAACACCAAACCAGAGACGTCAGTGGGTTTGGACAGGACACCCCGTTCCCTACACCATCTTCATGTGGTTGCATTTAAACGCTACGTAAATACATATTATATTGTGTAACTATATTGTGTAATTGTGTTGTATAACGAGGGGTTATGGCTAGTGGAGGATACGTGGTCATGGAATGGCAGCCAGAGGTGGCTCAAAAGAACAACCACTGCAGAGATGGAGCTATGAAATCCGTTCATGTGCGAGCGTCAAGACGTTTTTTTAATTTCAGGATGGTAGCAGATGGAGAATGATGAGTTTACCAGTAAAGATATACAACATCTGCACACAATTACTCACCATACAGTATTTAGATCCGCCGTACTTTATTTCAAAGCTTTTACAAATATGAAATTATTTAAGTTTGACTGCTACTTGCTTTGATTAATAATGTGAATTTAAAGTTGACTTTTTCCATTTTTAGCACAAGCACAACGCGGAACATTTTGGTTTCCCTACTGCGCAAATTGACATGGCAGTGGAAACCTCTCTGGCTCATCACCGATTGTGCCAGGTATTTATTTTCATTGCGGTTGGGCACAACGCATTGGCTCTGCTTCTAGGGAAGTCTGTTTAAGAGCCTCATCCGACATGAGGTTTAGCCAAACTGACATTACGTAGCAAGCGGCAATGGCGAGTCTCTCTTGCACTCACACCTCTAATCTTGTCCGTCTCTTCTTTAGCGATATCCTTCAGCAGGTGTCGCTTCGGTGCCAAACACATTGCTCGTGAAACTTGAATGCTGCACGGTTGGCTATGTACGGTGCGAAGAAAGTTCAGCATAGGTACGGTATTTGTTTACTTTTACAATTAACTGCTGGTCTCACCAAGTCCCCACTATTTCTCGCGATCGCATGATGCAGCAATACACCTCACACCTGCACACGAGCTGATTTCATTGCTCCATTTTAAATTTCCTCGGCTTACAGGGAATGGAACCATCGGCCATCGCCCCTTCTAGCGACGTGTCTAGCCCAATCGCACGCCTCTCTCTCGATCGTTTGCATGTTGTCATTATCTTCCGTATAACCTCTAATCGATGTGTCCCCATACTGCCTCGCAATGTAATGCAAAGCACGCACCTCTCTCTCTCTCTCTCTCGCCACGCTTCGTTGCACACTTTCCAGGTTTGTCCGAGGCATTTATAAACAAATTACCACACAATACCATAATACATTTCTGTCAACTCATAGGATTGTCCAAATTTGATAGTTTTGGTACAATGTACTTTTTAGTATTTTCTGGAATGGAATTGGAGTGCAAAGATTTTAGGCACGGGCATGTGTGTGTGTGTGCTCATACACGCGCACACCCGTGTCTACACCTGCAGACAGACACACATCTGCAGAAGAGTCTGTGCATACGCCTGACTTGTGCAATCGGTGTTGAGCATCAGGAGCTTTCTTTTTTAATGTGAACAGGCAAATAATTAAAGAAGTGCAACGCCGTACATTTTATTTCGCGCAAAGCCTTGAGTGGATTTTCTTATTTCCCATGAACTAACCGCAGCTCGTGAACGTGAGGAACGTGTATAGAGCACGGCCGCCCTGGCGGGCAGGTTGGCTGTCACTGTGTGCCTTGCACGTGTCAAGGATGAAAAAAAATTGGCGCTGAGAAGTGAAAAAAAGGTCGCCATTGGCAGTTGTTTGAAAACAGTGATTGGTTAGGCGGCTACTTGGAGTGGAACAAGTTGTCATCGACTTTGGCCAAGCTGCCGCCAAGTTTGGGTGCCAGTGGCCCGAGTCTCCACTGGAGTCGAGTTCTCCTCTGGCACAGTAAAACTTACTTTGCTTCTTGGCAACACTGGAATCTCTGCCCCAATAATTCACAAAGTGATGCAATGCCCTTCCTTGTGCTGAGCCAAGCGGCACCATGCAAGCGGTCACAGCTTGCACGCTCGGTCGTGCACGCTGCACTCCACGCCATTGCTAAGTAGCGAGTGTTTATTTCATGGGAGTTGAGTTCGTTGACCTCGGTCGGCCCTCTGCTGTGGCCCACGCGCTCGACTCCCAATCGGAACGTTGCGAGTTCATTCAAATCTCGGTGTGGTGGTCAATTCGGCCCATCATCTCCCCACGGCCATTCAAATCAGAATCACCTGGAGGGGAGTTAGCATTGGTTATCCAAGGAGGAGACTGGCTCCTGTTCAGAGGAAGTGGAATGTTCACCGTCGGCCCGGGAAAAAGACGAGTGGCTGCTCCAATGTTCATGTGAGGAGGGAGACGCTTTGACTCAAACATTCTGCTTCCTGAGTGAGGAAAAACCCACTAAGCCACGCACAGCGTGACGCGTTGTGGACTGATGGCGTCAAGCCCCGCTCATCACCTGGACAGTGACACACACGACAAAGGGTGATACTTTTTTCACAGATCTTTGTGTTATCCCATCACGAGTGTAATCAAAGCAATATTCGGAAGAGTAAACGAGTGTGCCAGTAAAGTGCTTAAAGGTGTGACATGTCGTTCTATGACAGTGTACCCTCTATATACAACATCGGCAGAAATTGTTCAACAAATTATAAAAATAAATTTCTGCTGTTGTCTGTTTGGTGAAATCTCTATATGGTCTATGGTGTGCCCTATGGTATGAACAAAATACTGCCAGAACGAGGTAGCAATCATTGCTGGAAGGAACACTGACTGACTAACACAGCCTGTGACAAGATGATGACCATGGGGAGAGAACATCCCTCTGGGGACGTCCAACTTTGAGAGATGGAATGACCCGACATGGGTACAGCCTCGAACATAATGATTGGATAATGATTGTAATGGAATTGTAGGATAGATGTCCATTCAACATGTCTGGACTTGTTGACCACTTGAGATGAAAGTCGAGTAAATGGAATGTTTTTCCTTATCCCAAGGATTCTTTAGCAGTGCAAAGTCTAATTGTATAGGCCCGCGACCACATCGTGCATGCTGTCGTGGTGTAATGGGTATTGGAATGGCCTTTCAATCCACAAGTCACTCTTCCGGCACGGCAGTCGAAGTTTTGGGCAAATTTTCTTTATCCCCCCTCTTGCCTCTGACCACCCAGCAGAATAAATGGCTACATCAACACCATGGCTACATCATCACCATGGTTACATCATCACCATGGCTACATCATCACCATGGCTACATCACTACCATCAACTTAGGTATAACCAGCAAATATTATCATTCATAATTGATTTTTTGGGGGGTTATGTCCTTCCACCACTCCGTATATCCATTCATGTCTTAATCAATAAAGTGTTACATTCGCTTGTGAGAATTATTGTTCAGATTTCCGGTGAGTTGAAACAATAATAATTTAAGTGTTTAACGATTGATAATTGGTTCTTTACCCTTCTATCTGGCAACAAAACTCACACCTTTTTTTACAAGGAGTCATGTTTGCATAGACCGCAATACCTGCAGTCATAATACAAACAAAAGAACATAACTCTGATAATGTGCACTGTCCTTAAAGTTGATTGATCCACACCCGAGACAGCTTTAAGGACAGTGCACATTATCAGAGTTATGTTCTTTTGTTTGTATTATGACTGCAGGTATTGCGGTCTATGCAAACATGACTCCTTGTAAAAAAGGTGTCAGTTTTGTTGCCAGATAGAAGGGTAAAGAACCAATTATCATATTTTTACTGGCAAATGAGGTTCCCATAGTGTTTAACGATTGTAAGTGTGACACCACAGTCGATCGGCAGGTCGCGTTTAGTGGGATAAAGTGTGGTCTACACCCACCTGATTCAAGGCGTCTGGGTGGCGTGGAAGAGTAGGCAAAATACCCTCCAGAAGGGGCTCTCTCGAGCTCTCTCTGTTAGGAGCTCTTCCACCAGCAGTGACGTGAGCAAGCAGCAGTTGCAGGGCTGCGCTTTTACCTCGTCACCGCATCTTTGCATCGGCTCCAAATGGGCCTCCTCCAGTCGATCAATCTAAGAATATGGACTCTGCAGCAGTCGTTCAGATGAAGCTCTTCTAGTATTGAATAATTGAATTGCTCATGACCACCGCTTTTGGGGATGCACTTTTAAACTGTGGATAAAGTATTCTATTAACGCTGCTGTTGTCCAATGGGGATTGGCGGTGGAAACATCACATTAGCATTTCTCGGAAGAGAAGCACCGCTGGGGCCTTGATTTCCAAAATTGTAAACGCGCCGTACTCTCTTGTAAAAGTGATGAGCTTCGTACTGAACTGTACGAGTTTATCCTTTTGGGCATCCTAGCTCATTAGAATCACTGTATTGTTATCCATCCATGTCTAAATGAATAAAATGTTAAGGAAAACAGCACCGTGAGCCCGTATATTTGCTTCTAATTGAAATGGAAAGTAAACTCTTTAAACATTCCGCTTTATGTTACAAATGTGCCAGTCGGGCATGGTTAATGCTGATCATTCCAATACAGTACTTTTCTGCAAATGTTAATCTGCTATTAACATTAGTATTAAACAATAAATCATCGTATAAACCACTTAATATGCAATGATGCCTTTTCTGAATCAAAATTCTGGTAGATTATTGCAACATAGCCACTCGGTTCAACCATCCATCCATCCTGACATGGTACCGTGCACGCCCAGAGATACGGTGCATAAAAAGGATACGGCCATGGCAAATGCAATGGTGTTGGGATAAATGACACATTATAAATGCAGAACATCTTGCGTTTTTTACGGTCGTATCATTCCACGCATGGCCATCACATCTATCTATCTACCTGTCTGTCTACCCACCCAGCCAGCCATCCATCAGTTCCACATCTATCCATCATGTAGCCTTTCATCTGACTATCCGTCATACACTCAGCTATTCATCTCGCCTGCCGTAGACAACGAAAATTGTAGTTGCCCACCTGAAATACCAAATCTCATATGCAACATGCTCTTACTGACAGCTCAGGGTGATGCCAAACTTCATAGATTTAAGGAATTTCACGTAAAGAATATATAAATGAGGGGAGGAGAACATCAATTCAAGTAGAAAGGCGTAGCTCATTACAGGCTCTGGTATCACGGACTATTGATGAAATATAATTTTGCTGGGAAACTGGATGCGACTTTGAATTCCTTTGAAAATTGACGCTGTAAGAGCGGGTCAGGGAAGCCAGAGTGCATCTTTCTTTTTTTCTCTATTCTCAAACATTCCAAGTTAATGTGGCAGCGATCGTTTGCACGTGTTCTCCATGGGAAGGAAATACTTTTGATGGGAATCATAATCTGCGACAACAGCGGGGCTCTTCCCGAGATGCACACTGCTTCTCTATGCCTGCGTCTGTGTGGGGAGGGGGGAGAGACTCTATTTTATTCGTAAAATCTTTGAGTGGCTCCGTTTCCCGTTAAGCATCGAATTGACTTTCCACTGGACCCTCCGAAGAGATCCTTGGCACGTTGGGTAATGTCACCGCAATGACGGTGATTTCGACTAATTAACTCGATAACGGCGAATGCGCACTGTGTGCCCTGTCAGGCAGTCTCCTTCATTGCAACCGAAATGCTTTCAGCCCACAGGCTCCTGTTGATTCGATGTTCACTCTTTCCTCCCAATCCCCGCCCAGCCCATCTTTCTCAAGACGTTTCAGTGTTGCAGCACCTGCGTGCTCATGCGTCTTGGTAGTTTGTTTGACAACATTGGGAACGACATTGTCATCGATATGGCAGCTCTGTGACAGAACATTTATGAGGGTGTATTATGTCCCGCATAAATTAGACCAAGAAGTTGATGACAACGCTTGTGTAACATGACAACATTTTACTTAAGTACGGCTGGACAGTATAGATTTACTAAAATCGTTTGTACAAAAAGTATTTGTACAAATGTACCGTTCAGCTTTGGGTTGTACAAATAATATTGTATAAAATAGACGTAAAATGTTTTGTACAATAATATTAGATTGGCCGATGGCTTTAGGTCGTAATGTTAATTTAAAAGTTGTGTTTACATCTGTGCAGCTCCGATCTGTAGTACTATGAGGAGGTAGCACACCTCGCTGTGCCAGCGTCTGAGTATCGCAGATCATGAATCCATATTCCTGAGTACTCTGCTGCGAATTCCTCCTTGCATGTGAAACTACGACTATTGAATTGGCCAAACATCCCCAGCGGGTATTAATTGTGTGAATGCTGGTGCCTGTGCCCAAGTGTTTATTTACATGTGCGCATATTTGCAATATAGAAGGGTACAGCATTTTAAAGTCCCATACCTTGAATGTCAAATGTTTATTTTGCTCTGAGCAATAAAAGTAATATTTACTTATTAAACTATTTTATTTAATCGGGACTATGTATTATTGCTAAGGTAGCAATGCTATACAGGATATGGATATTATCAGGCAGTATACAATTTATTGAATGTATTTTTATTACGTATAAAATATTGTTTTCAGGGTTTCCTTTATCACACCGTTCCAGTGCGATAACAGGATGCCAGCCATGTGGACATTATTCTCGGTTGAAGATTTTTCTTGATTGGGTTTTTTTTTATGGGAAGCAGGGATTTTCTAACCATACTGGTCGGTGTGCCTTGGTGACGGGAGGCCGTCCACCAAGGAGATGAGAATAAAAATGATCGATTTGACTGCAATATGATGAGCATTCGTCTGTTTGGCAAAGTGGATGGGAAATGGCTGCCCCCCACGGCGCGGGACAGGCCAAACGAAACAATCTCGATGGTAGCTCTGTCACATCCACTTGCGTGGGCTGTTCTCTAGCATGATGGGGCGCACTGCTCGGAGACCTCACTGGATGCTTCGTCTCATTGACCTGACACAATCGGACACAATTGTGAATAACAAAAAAGATACTGCAAAGTTTACCAATAGTGTGCGAACCACTTCACAACTGTTCACCCTTGATGTAAATTATGAAATTCCATGCAACTCAATGCAAGGGCTACTAGGTGTTTTCTTGTTCATGTTTTTGTTTTTTGTTTGTTGCGGTTGCACCCGATTCAAGAGCCGAATGGCTCACAGGGCTATACCAAATAAATGCAACTGAAATGAAACTGAAACTGAAGGTGCTTGTTTTATATTGCCGATCCGGGGAAGGTGCCGCGTAGCCACCTTGACAAGACACGGGCCACGTTTGCTGAGATGAGCGGCGTTGTGCTCGCCGTGTCTGCACCTGCAGCTATTACGATACCGACGATGAAGTCGGTAAGCCGGTCGATGTCATTTTCTTTGGCTTAGTCTTGGGGCAAGATGCCAACTTTGCCAGAATGACTTTGAAATATATTTTGTATTTTACACACACACACACATTTCCCCCAAATATGTTGTGAAAAAGTAATAGACCTCGATATAAAAGTTTTTTGTGAATATCAGTGCAACATTTATTGTGCTCCTTAGTTCATGAATACGGATATAAACAATTTATTTTCAAATGTAACGACATTTTTATTAAATAGCTTTTTAATATGCTGGTTGCAATTAAACAATATTGTACGCTTTTTAACCGTTCCTGAATAACCTTGTCAAATCACTTTGCAGGTTAAGTGTCATTTAGAAGGGGTGGGGGTGATAAAGGGGAGGTGTGGGGGGGGTGAAGGGGGTGGTGAAGGGGAGGGGGGGGTGAAGGGGGGGGTGAAGGGGAGGGGGGGGTGAAGGGGGGGGTGAAGGGGAGGGGGGGGTGAAGGGGGGGGTGAAGGGGGGGGTGAAGGGGGGGGTGAAGGGGAGGGGGGGTGAAGGGGGGGGTGAAGGGGAGGGGGTGAAGGGGGGGGTGAAGGGGAGGTGTGGGGGGGTGAAGGGGGTGGTGAAGGGGAGGGGGGGGTGAAGGGGGGGGGTGAAGGGGAGGGGGTGAAGGGGGGGGGTGAAGGGGAGGGGTGGGGGTGATAAAGGGGAGGTGTGGGGGGGGGGGTGAAGGGGGGGGGGGGTGAAGGGGAGGGGTGGGGGTGATAAAGGGGAGGTGTGGGGGGGAGTGAAGGGGGTGGTGAAGGGGAGGGGGGGGTGAAGGGGGTGGTGAAGGGGAGGGGGGGTGAAGGGGGGGGGGGTGAAGGGGAGGGGGTGAAGGGGGGGGTGAAGGGGAGGGGTGGGGGTGGTGAAGGGGAGGGGTGGGGGGTGAAGGGGAGGGGTGGGGGTGGTGAAGGGGAGGAGTGGGGGGGGGGGTGAAGGGGGGGGGGTGAAGGGGAGGGGTGGGGGTGGTGAAGGGGAGGGGTGAGGATGAAGGGGAGGGGTGGGGGGTAGTGAAGAGGAGGGGTGGGGGTGACGGGGGGGTGAAGGGGAGGGGTGAGAGTGAAGGGGAGGGGTGGGGGTGACGGGGGGGGTGAAGGGGAGGGGTGGGGGTGACGGGGGGGGGGTGAAGGGGAGAAGTGGGTGCCTATGTAGTGGTGGTATTGACGTGCGCCGACTGTGACAGTGATGGATCACGGGGCGGCGCGGGGTGCGGGGTTGGGCACGCGTTGTGGGCGTGGAGTGGACGCGCGCGCCGGGAGTGACAGATGACGGGGCGGCGCGGCGTGAGTGGTGAGGCACGATGAGATGTGGGAAAAGAGGATCGTAGCCAGCGCCCGGCGATTGGTCGAATAAGTGGGTGCTCGCAGCGACGTCCGCAGGTGGGGTATAAAGGGGGACGCGCGAGAGCACTCGGGGAGAGTTACCCAGTTGAAGACCCGAAGACGGAGCTGAAGACCTAGTGCCACGAGACCCCTAGTCCCGCCGTCCTTGTGGGGACCGGGGCCCTGTGTGGCTCGGAGGCGAGGCTGTGGGACCCGGGGTCCGACGCCCCCGTGGGTCGGGCTGGGGACCCACAGTCGAGACGGATACCCCGGGCAGGGAGTGTCCCGAGTAGCTCAGGGGCGTTAGTCGCCGAGTAGCTAAGTGGATGTTGGTCATCCGAGTAGCTCAGTGGCGTTAGTCGCCTAGTAGCTAAGTGGGTGTTTGTCACCCGAGATACTAAGTGGATGTTGGTCATCCGAGTAGCTCAGTGGGCGTTAGTCGCCAAGTAGCTAAGTGGGTGTTTGTCACCCGAGATACTAAGTGGGTGTTTGTCACCCGAGATACAAAGTAGGTGTTAGTCACCTGTGAACGAGTTTGATAAAATAAAGAGTGTGTTACCCGTGAAGTCGTCTCCC
Organism: Lampetra planeri; assembly: GCF_965212315.1. Classification (NCBI taxonomy): domain Eukaryota; kingdom Metazoa; phylum Chordata; class Hyperoartia; order Petromyzontiformes; family Petromyzontidae; genus Lampetra; species Lampetra planeri. The sequence continues at coordinate 12,980,290 of NC_136125.1, read as the reverse complement.
GCCGAGTTACTACATTACAACTGGCGTCAGAAGTAAACCTGTCTTCAAGAAGTATGGACACAAGGAAGACTACCCGTACCCACGAGCGAGGTCGGGATGACGACGGCGTACCGGGGACACCGACCTCGGGAGTAGAGGACGAGGAGTTGCCGCCGATGCAGCACTTCGCGGTGATGGCCGACGCTCCGCTTGCCTCCGACACCAGCCTCCAGGACGCGCACTCCTGGTTGGCGGAGTTGCTACTCGCCGCCGCCGCTGTCTTGGCCGACATCTCCGTTCCGGCGAGCGGAAAAAACGGCTGCGGGGGTCGTGGAGGAAGCGACGTTGGAGGATTCCCGCCAAAAGGCGCTTCGCGCCAAAAGTCTGGAAGTTGCCGCCGTTTTTGGGGGGGCCGCCACCGATTGGCGGGAAAGACGGACGCCACGTGGCCGGACACCTCCGCGCAGCGCAGCCCACGTCATCAGCGCGCGCCGGAGCCCTCCATTTTGCGCCTGACAACCGAGCCGACATTTTACACAACTCCAGCGGAGCGCGGGGAAAATCTCTCCGACGTCGACGACGATCGGGTCCTCCAGCAAAGATTGCCCGCGCTGTCGGCGTTCAAGGCGGATGGGGGCGACTGGGGAGCCTTCCAACGAAGGTTCCTCGCTCATCAGGAGATGTCGGGGTGGTCCGACACCACTGCCCTGCGTGCGTTGCCAGCGATGCTTGACGACGACGCGCTTGCAGCCTTCACATCTGCTGCAAGGTCGTCCCGCTCTACGCTCCAGGCCGCACTACACCTGATGGCGAAGGTTTTCGGGCCGCCCTCCGCGTGTCGCCACCAGTTCTACGATCGGCGGAAGGTGGCTGGAGAAACGACGCTAGCCTACCGCACGGCACTACTCGCCTTGGCGGACGCAGCTTTTCCCCGCATGGATAAGGAGGGGAAGGACGCCATGGTGACGGAGCAGCTGCTGGTGTTGGCCCACGAGTTGGGGGTCCCCATCAACGTGGCGGACGAGATGGATATCTGCTCCCTGGCGATCGCCACGAGCATTCACGCGTACGAGGTCCTCAAACGCAAGCAGGGGGTCGTCTGCAAATGGGCGGGGAACGCGGCACTGGCCGCCACGATCGCCGAACCTCAGCCAGCTGCGGTGCAGGAGCAGGCCTTCGCTGCATCGCGTCCGGGGGAGTGGAGAACGGGAGGTCGTTCGCCCACACGTTCGCCCCGCAAGCTGGAGCAACCGAAACCTACGACGTCCGTCGTCTGCTACAACTGCGGCCTTCGGGGTCACGTCGCAGCCGGGTGCCGGGCCCCGCGTCAGCGCGCCACAGGACCACGTCGGGACGACGACCAGGGCCACAAGTCATCCCAACAAAACCCGGTGCCTCGGGCTTGATGGCTGCTGACCGTCGAGAGCCTGAACCCCGGGGCACGCACGGGTCCTCGATGCCTGGCCGATGTCTTCCTGAACCGCCGGCACCACCGGACGTTCAACCGCGTCTGGTGCCGTACGACGGACCGGCAAGGCGGACTCGGGCTAGGTCTCAACAATTTTCATGAAGACGTTTTTTTCTCTACACCGAGCTCGCCCGGTGTTCCCCTCTGCCGGGGTAATGTCCCGTTGTAGGGACGCTCGGAAGAAGAAGGGGACACTGCACGAGTCGAAAGAAAAAAAAAAAATTTCCATTTATTTTCCTTTTTGCATACACATTGCTATTGTCACTCGCCGGTTTGTATATATTGTTCTATCGTCGCGGTGGCATTGGTTGAGGGTTGCGGATGGTAGTGTTCGCGTCGTGTTGTGTTGTTAGGTTAGTTGTTGTTCTTGTTGTTGTGTTGTGTTACGGGGCACACAGGGGGGTTTGTATATTTTTATAGCAGCCGGGGCGGCTGCGAGCTATGTGGTAGGGGGTGATGTAGTGGTGGTATTGACGTGCGCCGACTGTGACAGTGATGGATCACGGGGCGGCGCGGGGTGCGGGGTTGGGCACGCGTTGTGGGCGTGGAGTGGACGCGCGCGCCGGGAGTGACAGATGACGGGGCGGCGCGGCGTGAGTGGTGAGGCACGATGAGATGTGGGAAAAGAGGATCGTAGCCAGCGCCCGGCGATTGGTCGAATAAGTGGGTGCTCGCAGCGACGTCCGCAGGTGGGGTATAAAGGGGGACGCGCGAGAGCACTCGGGGAGAGTTACCCAGTTGAAGACCCGAAGACGGAGCTGAAGACCTAGTGCCACGAGACCCCTAGTCCCGCCGTCCTTGTGGGGACCGGGGCCCTGTGTGGCTCGGAGGCGAGGCTGTGGGACCCGGGGTCCGACGCCCCCGTGGGTCGGGCTGGGGACCCACAGTCGAGACGGATACCCCAGGCAGGGAGTGTCCCGAGTAGCTCAGGGGCGTTAGTCGCCGAGTAGCTAAGTGGATGTTGGTCATCCGAGTAGCTCAGTGGCGTTAGTCGCCGAGTAGCTAAGTGGGTGTTTGTCACCCGAGATACTAAGTGGATGTTGGTCATCCGAGTAGCTCAGTGGGCGTTAGTCGCCAAGTAGCTAAGTGGGTGTTTGTCACCCGAGATACTAAGTGGGTGTTTGTCACCCGAGATACAAAGTAGGTGTTAGTCACCTGTGAACGAGTTTGATAAAATAAAGAGTGTGTTACCCGTGAAGTCGTCTCCCGCCGAGTTACTACACTACACCTAAATTAACGAATTAACGATCTTAAGAATCAATGTCTGCTGGAGGAGAAGCCGCCAAGTTTGACGACCTGCTTCTTCCCTGCCCCTTAATTTTGCACTCTGGATGTTCTCTCAACCCGTTTTTTTACTTTGGGACATTCAATTTTGAAGAGCAGAAAAATAATGGCATCCACGGTAGATCAATACAATTGTGTAAATGGCTGCCGGAGAAAACAAGTTTTGGCTACGATAAAAAAAATCATTGAGCTTCACTGGGTAGTCTCGTGATCAGTTCACAAGCGGAGCTCCCAAGGATTCACCAACTACTCTACTTCCAGAGCATTTTTAGAATGCAAGCTTCATGTTTAGTAATCCCAAAATAACTCGCGGTAGGTTTGTGCGAAGATTTGCTTTGCACCGAAATGTCACGCATCGCAAATGCAAATTGTACGGGGGGTTTATTGTAACTGAAATCATTTGCGGTTCACAATACACGATCTACCACGTTAACAAAATAACAAAGCTACATTTACAGCCCTGCACATTCAGATGATGCTGATATTTGTATCATTACCTTATGCAGAACGGTACCTTGAGGGCGTCGTGCCGATGCAGTCGATGTACGCCACTGGAGGACGTGGATACGTGCCAAACGTGCGCCCGTGAGTTGTCGCATCATGAGAATTGACGCATGGATGTTCCCTGTATTTAGCATTTGGCTAATGAACTACATATGGATTTAATGTGTTGTGCTTAATCCGCATGTCACGTACGCTGTGTGACTTCACAACATGCGTGGACACTTCTTAGTGCAAGGTACTCATTTGTACACACGTGAGTAGAGCAGTCTTCCAGGTTCATCTTCATGCATGTGCACCCACCTCTGCACGTATGGAGCTAATGTATCAATGCTACTTTGGCAGTGGTGCACAGGCACAAATAACAACACAACTCTAAACATTCATAAATAACGCAGCTGATCATTATATCGGTAAGATTAAATAATAGTTGACTTTTTAGCAAAGGCCCTCCACAGCACATAGGCAGGTGCTTGTGTATTATAACACGTGGTGATTGTGTATTATAACATGTGGTGATTGTGTATTATAACACGTGGTGATTGTGTGTTATAACACGTGGTGATTGTGTGTTATAACACGTGGTGATTGTGTATTATAACACGTGGTGATTGTGTGTTATAACACGTGGTGATTGTGTGTTATAACACGTGGTGATTGTGTGTTATAACACGTGGTGATTGTGTGTTATAACACGTGGTGATTGTGTATTATAACACGTGGTGATTGTGTGTTATAGCACGTGGTGATTGTGTGTTATAACACGTGGTGCTTGTGTGTTATAACACGTGGTGATTGTGTATTATAACACGTGGTGATTGTGTGTTATAACACGTGGTGATTGTGTGTTATAACACGTGGTGCTTGTGTGTTATAACACGTGGTGATTGTGTATTATAACACGTGGTGATTGTGTGTTATAACACGTGGTGATTGTGTGTTATAACACGTGGTGATTGTGTGTTATAACACGTGGTGATTGTGTGTTATAACACGTGGTGATTGTGTATTATAACACGTGGTGATTGTGTGTTATAACACGTGGTGATTGTGTGTTATAACACGTGGTGCTTGTGTATTATAACACGTGGTGATTGTGTATTATAACATGTGGTGATTGTGTATTATAACACGTGGTGATTGTGTGTTATAACACGTGGTGATTGTGTGTTATAACACGTGGTGATTGTGTATTATAACACGTGGTGATTGTGTATTATAACACGTGGTGATTGTGTATTATAACACGTGGTGATTGTGTATTATAACACGTGATGATTGTGTGTTATAACACGTGGTGATTGTGTGTTATAACACGTGATGATTGTGTGTTATAACACGTGGTGATTGTGTGTTATAACACGTGGTGATTGTGTGTTATAACACGTGATGATTGTGTGTTATAACACGTGGTGATTGTGTGTTATAACACGTGGTGATTGTGTATTATAACACGTGGTGATTGTGTATTATAACACGTGGTGATTGTGTATTATAACACGTGGTGATTGTGTATTATAACACGTGGTGATTGTGTATTATAACACGTGATGATTGTGTGTTATAACACGTGGTGATTGTGTGTTATAACACGTGATGATTGTGTGTTATAACACGTGGTGATTGTGTGTTATAACACGTGGTGATTGTGTGTTATAACACGTGATGATTGTGTGTTATAACACGTGGTGATTGTGTGTTATAACACGTGGTGATTGTGTATTATAACACGTGGTGCTTGTGTATTATAACACGTGGTGATTGTGTATTATAACACGTGGTGATTGTGTATTATAACACGTGGTGATTGTGTATTATAACACGTGGTGATTGTGTATTATAACACGTGGTGATTGTGTATTATAACACGTGGTGATTGTGTGTTATAACACGTGGTGATTGTGTGTTATAACACGTGGTGATTGTGTGTTATAACACGTGGTGATTGTGTATTATAACACGTGGTGATTGTGTGTTATAACACGTGGTGATTGTGTGTTATAACACGTGGTGCTTGTGTATTATAACACGTGGTGATTGTGTGTTATAACACGTGGTGCTTGTGTATTATAACACGTGGTGATTGTGTATTATAACACGTGGTGATTGTGTGTTATTACACGTGAACGCGCGTGAACAAAGACCCCCCACCCCCAGTCAACCTCATACACTTGAAGTACCGGTGAAGACGCTGGACACCCAGGTTGAGGCACACGTATATTTATTTTCAGCTTATCGGTACAGGACAACACTAGAGGGGGTAGCGGCCCCCTCACCCGGATAACTGGGGATACCCCCTAGCTAATCTCACCTATCCCCAAGTCCTCCTCTAACGAGCTAGGGGAGGCTAACTGGCCCGACACTGGTGAGTCGGGCTACGGTCTCCGGAGTCCCAGGGTCTAACCCTGGTTCACGGAACCACGCCTCTGGCTCGCTCCTCTGCAGCCCTGACAAGGGCGGCGTCGAGGGGAGTCCAGGGCTCTAGCTAGAGGATCTTCACTCTTCCTCCTTCGTTCCCAGACTGAGCCCCGAGCTCTCTTTGTCCTCCCCCTTTATACCCCCCAACAGGATCACAACCCCCCAGGCTGCCTGATGCGGACGTCGCTGCGGGCACCCCCCCCGTGTACTCCCGTAACTCCGCCCACTGTGTTTGTTACCCATTGGATCGTATGCACTTACAGCCCTCCCGTAACAGCCCTACATCACCCCCCCCATTACAGCTCGCAGCCGTCCCGGCTGCAACAATTCCAAATAAAGGAACAATTACCCCTCGACCCCGTGTGTGCCTCATTTTTTTCAACAAAATGCAAATAGAAGAACAACAACAAGAACCATACCCCCGAAGGGAATGTCCGACGCACCCCCCCCCCGCATAAATACGAAATCCGTAAGCACGTATGTACAACTAGCCAGGAACTCCCCCATCACACACAGCACACTCACGACACACAACGCACCCACAACACACACACCGCGCCCACACAACACAACACACTCAGTGTGCAAGGAGCACACCACCGACGCAGCATACAGTAACCATGACACGTGAAGGAAAATAAATTTTTTCCTTTTTCTTCCTGCTGTATATTATAAGAGTCTGCGCATTTTAGCGCGCGTCCTTGCCGCAGGCCCGTCACACGGGGCAACCCCGGACGGCGGACCATCCGGTGGCGGCTGTCCCATGCGAGGTGAGGTCGCGATTGAAGTCGCGCGACTGTCGGCATCACCTGTGGGGGTTCCAGGGCGTGAGCCCGTCATTCCCGGTGCACCTGTGGGTGGGACAGCCGGCAACACATCAGGCGAGAGCAGCGACGGACCCTCCGAGTCGGTCGACCCCCCACATGCTTGGCCTCGCGTGCGTGGCGTGGGCCCCCGCACCGCAACAAACGGCTTCAGCCTAGAGGGGTGTACAAACCACCGGCGCCTCCCCCATTGGATTCGAACGCACTGAGGCCTCAAAACCTCAATAACCTCGACGGGGCCCCGCCACGGGCGTACGAGTTTAGAGGAGGTCGCGAGTGGTACCTGGGGACAGTGCAGCCATGCCCTGTCCCCCGGCTTCCACTGCAGCACGTGCGCGCGAGCCAGTCTGAGGCGCTCGTTCGCCTTCTGACGCCTGTCAGAATTTAGCCTCGCCGCATCCCGCGCCTCAGTCAGTTTGTCAAGGTTAAATTTAACGTGATCGTCCAATTTAGATTTGCCCAGCGGCACGGGGATCTGCAACTGTGCCCGAACAGGTGGGTCGGGTTCGCGGCCATACATAAGAAAGAAAGGTGAAAACCCCGTCGCAGCATGGGGAGCCAATCTGTATGCCGCTAGAACCCCTTGAATTTGTAAGTCCCAATCAGCCTGTGAGTCCGAAACTTGCTGCGACAACATAGACGTGATGGTGCGATGCAGACGCTCGACCATCCCGTCCGTTTGCGGGTGATAGGGGGAGGTTCGAATTTTTTTCGTTCCCAGGAGATCACAGACTTGTTTTAGGAGTTTCCCCGAAAAATTTCTACCCTGGTCGGTCAACAACCGCTCCGGGGCACCTTTGTCCATGACATAACCTTGGACAAAGGCGTCGACGATGGCTGCTGCCGACTGATTCGCCAGGGGCCAGGCCATAGGCCAGCGCGTAAAATATTCGACCCCAGTAAGCAAATATTTATTTCCCCTGGAGGTGGCGGGGAATGGCCCCAGAATATCCAGTGCGACCAGTTCATTTATTCTGGAGACCTGGATGGATTGTAAGGGCGGGTTCGACTCCCGTGCCGGTGGTTTGCGCTGCGCACACTGAGGGCATGCCGCCAACAGATCAGCGACATCCCTTGTCATACCCGGCCAAAAAAAATTCAGCTGAAGCAAGGCGAGTGTTTTCTGGGTACCTAGGTGGAGGAGGCGCTCATGAGCAGCCCACACCACCTTACCTCGTAGGCCAGAAGGGACCACCAGCCGGTGACGCTGGGATTTCCCGTCCCAATGCATAAGCAAGCCCGCATGGGTTTCCCATGCGTCGGCATGACCCGTCACACGCCCCCTCTCCCCGGCGCGACGACGCAACGCGAGGAGGGAGGCATCCTCCAACTGGAGGCGCCCCCATTCATCAACGGGCAATCCAAGCAGGGAATCTCTCCCCTGTTCGGCGATATCAATGGGGACTACCGTTTCATCGTCGGCGGCCGCCGCCAGGACCGGAACCATCACGTCCCCCACTGGCTTGCAACGCCCCGACCCCAGGAGACATGCGCATTCGGAGGCGGTTGGCATCCGTGACAGAGCGTCAGCGTTGGTGTGGCGAACGCCCTTACGATAAGTGGTTTCAAAACTGAAATCCTGGAGGACCTCCAGCCATCGGGACAATTGTCCCGATGGCTGTTGAACCTTCAGGGCGTACTGCAGTGCCGCATGATCTGTGCGGACGGTGAAATGCCGACCGTACAGATATGGGCGATACTGTTGGATGAAATAGACAATTGCCAACAGTTCCCTACGGGTGACACAATATCTTTGCTCCGTTGGAGACAACACCCGACTGCCGTACGCGACCACCCGTTCCACGCCGTCAACCACCTGGGAAAGCACGCCTCCAATACCCGTGTTGCTCGCGTCGGTGTCGAGCAAAAACGGCCTCGAAAAATCTGGGTAAATCAAGGGAGGAGCCTTCACCAGCGCGTCCCGAAGGGAGCAGAAAGCAGCTTCCTCATCCTGACCCCAGTGGAACCGAACCCCTTTAGAAGTTAACGCGTGTAGGGGTTTGGCAATTGTTGCAAAATTAGCGACGAAGCGTCGGTAATATGATGCGAAGCCAATAAAACTCCTGACCTCTCCCACCGAGGTGGGAGTCGGCCAGGAGCTGACACACTGCGTTTTGGCGGGATCGGTAGCAATACCCGAGCGCCCTACGATGTGCCCTAAATAACGCACCGACTCGCGTAACAAATGGCATTTTTGGGGCTTAAATTTCAAATTAGCAGCCCGCATCTTTAGGAAAACCGCCCGCAACCTCTGGAGATGTTCATCAAAAGTTTTACCAAAGACAATAACGTCATCCAAATAAATCAGGCACGATTCCCATTGCAATCCAGCCAAAACCAATTCCATCAATCGCTGGAAAGTTGCCGGCGCTGAGTGTAAGCCCATCGGCAACCGGTTGAATTGGAACAGGCCGTGCGGTGTACGGAAAGCAGTTTTAGGTTTAGAATCATCGTCCAGAGGAAGCTGCCAGAATCCCGAAAGTAAATCTAGTGTGGAGAAGAATCGCGCTCCCGCCAAAGCGTCCAGCGATTCGTCCATCCGTGGGAGCGGGTATGCGTCGGCAACCGAAATTTTATTAAGGCGCCGAAAATCCACGCAAAACCGCAACGAGCCGTCCTGCTTTTTAACCAGGACGATCGGCGCTCCCCACGGGCTGGTGGAGGGAGAAATGATGTCGGCGGCTAACATGTCATCAACAGCCGATTTGACATGGTCCTTTTCGGCGGGACTTAACCGAAACGGATTTTGGCGAATTGGCGCGCTGTCACCCGTGTCAATATGGTGACGCAGCAGGTGAGTGCAACCCAAATCATATTTATCACGACTGAAAACGTCGGAAAATTCCCTCAGTAGCGTTCTAAGCTGTTGGCGCTCTGAATTTGTCAGGTCCGTCGATCCCGCACAAAGCGCGTCGATCCACCCTTCATCGCTGTCCGAATGTGGGAGCATCCGGGAAGCAGTGCCAACGTGGTTCGCGACAGGTTCCTCGCAGGGCACTGGCGTCGCGTGAGCGAGCACCGTCCCTTGAGGAACCACCACCGTCTGCGATCCCACATTTAGGACCGCGATGAAAGGGTCCCCGTCCCCTCTTACGACGGTCTGGGCCGGAATCAAATGAGGCCCATTAACCCCGGCCCTAGACGGTCCCAGCAAAACACCCTGATCCCCTATGCCCTTAGCGAAGGGCTTACGAAGTTTGAGAGGCACTAGCATTTGAGCTCCCGGCGGCACACGAACAGTTTCAACGACGAACGCCGGTACCGTCGCGAACGCCGACCGAGCCGCCGCAGGGGATGGCAGGAACGCCATGCGCCGCCCCGATGGAAGCTCAATGCATCCTTGGTCGATCAAAATACGAATGGGCATTTTACCTAAGAAATCCGTCCCCAGCAGGCACGGAACCGCCAGCGAGGAGGAAACGAAAATCGGCCCCGACAATTTGATGTCCCCAATAGAAATTTGCGCTCGAATCTGTCCCATGATGCCGAGAGAGCCCCCGTTAGCGGCATAGAATGGGACGTTAACCGGCAGTAAAGGCCGGCTTTGTACGGGCAGAATATTGTAAATTAATTCCGAAATGATTGTCGCCGATGCCCCCGTATCGACCAAGATGCGTACTTCTACCCCGTCAATGTGTCCGACTACGGCCGACGACCCTGACGACGCGGCTACCACGCGATGGGCCAACACGGACCACTGTTTGGGCTCGATTTGAGTCCCCGCAGTGATCCGCGTTGGCCCCACGCAACGCGACATCGGCCCCCCGTTTGTTGTGGTGCGAGAGCGTGCAACGGGTAGGTGCTTTGGCCAAACATGTGTGGTGCCGCGACTCGCCGGGTCATGTTGCTGGAGCTTGGGAGGAGGAGGCCCGGCGTCCCGTCGAGCCGTCGTCCCGCGCTGTCGAGGAGAGCGGCACCCCGAGGCGACGTGGCCCCGGACGCCGCAGTTGAAACACCGCGGGAGCCCCGGTGGAGACGACGGGCGGTTGAAACGGCTTGACCCGTCCCGGGCCGACCGTACTTCTTGCGCCTGTTGCCGTCGATGGTCGACGGCGAAGAGCTCCTCCGTCGGAAGGGTGGCTGCAGCCACCGCACGCCCTGCCGATGCCCTGCTGGCTTTCCGCCGCAGGGACAGAAGGTTGGCGTGAAGGAGGCGCGCCGCCTGAAGAGAGGTCATCTCGGCGTCCTCCTGTGCGACGACAGCGATGTCCAGGTCGTCTGCCAGGAGGAGTATTTTCTCCGTGACCATCGCGTCCACGCCATCGTCGTCCATACGGGGAAAAGCCGTCTTAGCCAGCGCTAGGAGGCTCGTCCTGTATGCCAGGGGCGACTCCTTCTCACCCCGCTTGCGCTCGTAGAACCGCTCTCTGCATTCCGCTGAAGGTCCATAGACCCCGGCCAGCAGCTGTAGTGCTTTCGGCAGAGTAGACCGCTTCTCTTTCGGCGCCGATGTGAGGGCGGCGAGCGCGTCTGCGTCGAGGAGCGCCGGCAGCGCGCAGAGGGCTTCATCGTCGGACCACCTTGCCATTTCTTGGTGGGCGATGAAGCGTCGCTGGAAGCCGCCCCAGTCGCCCTCTGCACCAACAAATTCTTTCAGCGGAGGCAGCCGTTGTTGTAGCGCAGCGTTCGCCTTGGACGTCTGTAGGCTGCTATCCCCGGGACTCGGCTGTGCGTCGGCGCGAATGGCAGATGGAATCGCCTGTCGCGGATGTGATGACGCTCCCTCCGCTGGAGATGACGCAGCTGTCCCAGCGAGAGCGGTGTCGGACCCAAGGTTGAGCCCGGCCACGCCCTCCGCAGCTGCCGTGACGATGGCGGGAAATTCAAAGTTTGAGTTTTCAGAAATGGCGGGAAGGCGCTCAGGTTGACGACTCCCCTCGCCCCGTGGTGGACCACCAGCCCCCAGCCGCGTGATGTTTTCCAGCGTGGCGGCAGCGGCGTACAGTAGCTCCGCCAGTCTCTCGTGAGCCAGCCGTAGCGCGTCTGGCTGCGGCCCCTCTTCATGCCGATGCCCCGGTAGGAAGGCGTCGGCCCCCGGCTGCGCCATGTCTTGGTGAGCCGCCTCGGGCTCAACGACTTCAGCAGTGTCCTCCTCCGGTACTCTGGCTCGAGCTGTCTGACGTGTTTCCATGTCCGTAGTACTTCTGACACCAGATGAAGTACCGGTGAAGACGCTGGACACCCAGGTTGAGGCACACGTATATTTATTTTCAGCTTATCGGTACAGGACAACACTAGAGGGGGTAGCGGCCCCCTCACCCGGATAACTGGGGATACCCCCTAGCTAATCTCACCTATCCCCAAGTCCTCCTCTAACGAGCTAGGGGAGGCTAACTGGCCCGACACTGGTGAGTCGGGCTACGGTCTCCGGAGTCCCAGGGTCTAACCCTGGTTCACGGAACCACGCCTCTGGCTCGCTCCTCTGCAGCCCTGACAAGGGCGGCGTCGAGGGGAGTCCAGGGCTCTAGCTAGAGGATCTTCACTCTTCCTCCTTCGTTCCCAGACTGAGCCCCGAGCTCTCTTTGTCCTCCCCCTTTATACCCCCCAACAGGATCACAACCCCCCAGGCTGCCTGATGCGGACGTCGCTGCGGGCACCCCCCCCGTGTACTCCCGTAACTCCGCCCACTGTGTTTGTTACCCATTGGATCGTATGCACTTACAGCCCTCCCGTAACAGCCCTACACACTCATAGAATGAGTGCCATTTACCGAGCACGAATTGGCATTGACCGTAAGCAGGAATCGAACTCGGATGATTGGGTTCGTAGCACAGCGTGATAACGGCTACACTACCGATCTCCACAACCATAGAGACAGATTGTGTATGCACTTGCGATGCTTGCAGACGACGACTGCCTCACACTTTCATGTGCACGCGTTTACAAGACTCCCTTGCACGCAGGGGCTCCCTAATTGCACGAGACCCGAGACATTTGCGCCGAGTTTGTGTGGCCTTGAACAACGCACGAGGTGAGCGATTCCCACGTGACACGGGCCCTCCTCCGTTATTTTTGGATAAAATGTAAATATTTTAGTTGGCGTCGTTGTCTACGCACGTGATGCCACTTAAAGAAAGCAGAGGTGGAAACGGGATTCGTAGTTGTGGGCGCGTGCAGCGATGCTCAGAAGTTGTTCTCTTATATCTACTTCTCTGGGCCGTTCCGAGTAGCAAATGGATGGTGTTTCATGACGTAACACCAATAGCACACGTGGTGTAAGAGTGTGGGGAGAAAATGTTAAAGTAGGATCGAGGATGTTACGTCGAGGCCATGTGGATCCCTTTTTTTCCAGTTGTCCAAACCCTGGGTGTACATGGTGATGTTACCAGGGCACTTGGTGCATATTTATACAATGAGCACGTATAAAATAGCCCTGTTGAACACTGTTTCTTAAACAACGATTATGAACAAAGTAAAACAAATCCCAGCAACCTGCTAAAGTTCTAACGTTTCGTTGGAAGTATGTTGCTCTGGGATTTCCAATAAGCGAGCTCCTTTTTAGCGTTATCAGTAACCTCTTGCCAATCATTTAGTATGAAGCCAAGCACTCCATGTTCATATTTCACTTACTACTTTGTGCCGGGATGTTTATAAATGTCCCCCACGCTTCAGAAATAATTGCAAAACATCGTTTTAATGTACATTGCTAATTGGAACTTGTATTTTGTATTCTTTGTTCCTACCACGCAGGTCTCAGTGCACTAAAATAAACCAACGGTGCCTTCTCAGTGTGCTCTCGTTGTTTCGGCCATTTTATTGCTTGCAAAAAAACCCAAAGAGGAATGAAAGTGAGGGTGAGAGAGAGAGAGAGAACGTTGTGATTTGCTCTCAAACACACCCGAGTGCTGAGACGGTAACCCGTTGGCACGTGTTTCTTGAGGCTCACGTTCGCCTTTTGGCGTCCTCTGGTCTAATACCGTTTGAGACGAGGCTCAAAAGAAATCTGTCTCTGGTGTGGACCAATCAGTTTCAAAGACAATGCATATATTATCAGTGTATTTTTTGTTTGCATTCTGACTACAAATATTGTGGCTAATCCAGACATGATTCCTTCTACAGTTAAAGGTTTCAGTTTGGTGTTTTAACATCTTAACACCTGTTTTGTTGCCAGAATAAAGGGTTAGACATGTTTCTGTCTTGAGGCTCACGTTCACATACTATACCGGGTAGTTATTAAAGGCTCAGATTATCCGAGTGGCATTCTAGACGAGGTTCAGATACCCCAATCATTACTGAAGTGCACATTGACAGGAGTCGAACCGAGATGTCAAGTATGGCAGGGCACAAAGCCATATAGCACTGCTACCTACAAATGAGTGCACACACAAATATACAGAGAGAGATCCCCCAAATAGCCTTAACAGACTGTTGGGGCAAGTGCTGTTAGCGAGCGCCTATGAAGGATGGAACGGCACACGAGGGCATTGGTGGCCAGCACCACGCCAGGGTCGTCTTTGCCTTCCTAGTAGCGATGTTTACACATCGCACCAGGTACTCATTTGAGTACTGGTGTTGGCCTTGAGAGGGAATCGAACTCGGGTTGCCGGGTTCGTAGCGCAGTGCACCAACCGCTCTGCCCTGCTGGTCTCCCGAAAGGGCACGCGCGTGCACACACACACACACACGTGCACACACACACACGTGCACACACACATACACACGTGCACACACACACACACGTGCAGACACGCATAATTACATTCACAAGGTCGCCTAAATGTTTACAATAAATTTGGGATAAGTTGACAAATGTATACTTTCATGAGCAAAGGAATTCCCTGACCAAAGTCTATGTCTGCACCATTTAATCTGCTGGAGGCTTGCCAGTGGACGTGTGAGACATCGCTGCACCAAGAAAAAATCCATCGTGTGACAGTACCTGCAGTTTAATTTCTCCTTGTCATCCACTGATCCAACGCTTGGTGATATGACGCTCTTTTTTGCTGTGAAATATGCTGTGTTTGCCAGTCTTGAGTGAAAGGGGGTGGCCTGTTGAGTATAAGAAATGCAGAAGCAATTTTATAATATCCCTTTTGATTATTAAAACAATTTTGAGGACAAATTGGAAACGCAAAAACAGCACTCACGCTGCAAAGCTAAAACACATTTTGACACCAATTGGTGAATTCGTGAAATTTTACTTGGTAAATATGACTATCTGTAAATTACTTGCATTTATAAATTACTTGCTTTTGTACTAGCCTGCCAATTTTTTTTTCACATTACTACAAAGAAAAATTATGAAAGCTTATTTTGAAGTATAGTTATGTTGACTGCTCACACGTCATATATATATGAAGTGTAAAAAAAAAACGTGTTTATATTTTTCGTTCATACAATTGTAAGTTGTTCAGCTCGAGTTGCACTGACATGTGTTTTCTCTAAGTGGGGGGGTGGAGCAGTGGCAATGCGCCCCCTACCACGGTGGCGCATTGCACTGCAAACCCGGCCACCTGAGTTTAATTCCTGGCCCTTAACAAAGCCACACTGGCCAGCGTGAAGTTTAGTCAAAGTTCGGACAACGGCATCGACGCCTTAATCCAGCAGTTGGTTGACGAAGGGCTGAACATTATCATTTTATCAGCAAAGCAACGTGTAGCAAATGACTATGAAATATACAATGTGAATATAGCCTTCTA
Organism: Lampetra planeri; assembly: GCF_965212315.1. Classification (NCBI taxonomy): domain Eukaryota; kingdom Metazoa; phylum Chordata; class Hyperoartia; order Petromyzontiformes; family Petromyzontidae; genus Lampetra; species Lampetra planeri. The sequence goes on along the minus strand of NC_136125.1, from coordinate 12,965,177 downwards.
AACATGGGCCACTCTTCACTTGTGCAAAACCAATAGAGATGGCTAACTCAGGTCATTGCCATTTAGAGAATCACACCTGCATGCAATTTAGATTTGACTGCATTAGAAAATTTGCAGACTTCCTGATGCCACATCAGTGGAGTTGCATTTCCTGATGATTTTGAAGGGAGATTTTTTTTCTTCTTCTAGAAATGTTTCCCTATTCAGTGGCTCAAGTCGGCAGCATCCCTCGGGATTTGAAACTCTCGCATATCATTTCCAGATGTTGTGGGGCTTTGAAGACACATCCAACTTTGCCCGACATCACAAAACGATGTTAGCAGCTTCTGACGACTATTCCTGGAATTCCTAATGGCAAGAACGATGACGCTCGGTGTAACATTCCTCGGGAGAACACATTTCGGAAGCTATGCAACAAATAAGAATTCCTGCCCTTTCTGTCCGCCCCACCCTTCTAAGAAAGCAATTGGAATACCATCTAGTTTACGAAGCCTATCTACAGTAACAAGCAGACAAAGCTGGAGAACGTTTTGCACCGTTATATTAGGAGTGATATCACTGGCCATGCACATTGCCACGTGGTGAAACGGTTTAAGCTTTAGCTCACGCTGCTACAGGGGGGCAAACTATCCTCTGTTTCGAAGAAAACCTTCCAAATGATGGCTTTTCGCGGGACTAGGCCATGAAGCCAACCAACTTTAGTAGATAGCCAGACCGGGTCTGTCGGCACAAATTATTCCGGTAGCATTCATTATTGTCAGCTAGATTTTGAATGCCGCTGACATTCACGTCACCTTACCAAGCCACCGCGCCGTCTCGATGAGCAGATTCCTACACGAGCAGCAATGCATTGCAATGGCAGCCAGCGACACACGAATGCACGCACACACGAGGTGCGGACCGGCAGAGATGTGTCAGCGTGTGCCGCTGGTGCCTGGGACAGGTGCTGGTCACGCGGCAGCAGCGCGCACTTGTTGCAAGCTGCCAGACCAATTGAGGGATGGCAGCAATGGATTGAAAGATAAACGTCCACGCGGGTTGCTCAACCCGGGCAGTGTGGGGCACAGGCAGCAGCGCAAGATGTGCGAACCACTCTTGCGGACAATCACATTACTGTCCACGACATTGCCGCTGTAATAAGTATTGGTGTTTGGTCGGTTGAAGGCAAAAAGCCATTACCGTTTAACTTCTGCAAGGTCACTGCTTGGTGGCACCCAAGGAGACTGCTTTAACATCACAACACATGCATATCTGCCAGGAGCACAGAGGTGTTATGCTATTCAACTCACAGTATGTACCTCCGTTGCATCTCGTGCAGTATATTCCCATGACTGCAGAACGGTCCCAAACGATGAGGTTTTGACGGTGAAAATGACCTTCAAAAAAACGTGTTCAACTTTTCATCAGACGGCATGAAAATTACTTTTTAAAATTCGGAAATGTATGCATTGATCTACAGACAGGCGAGACACATTAAGACTGTCAGGAGGCAGAGAGAGAGAGAGAGAGGAAGTTGAACAACCTTAAGCCTGCAACACTCATGGGACGAGTACATGGTGTTACTTGAATGATATGTTTAATCGTCGAAGAGTATAATCTTAGGCTCATGAATATAACAAACTCAATAATTACAGCATATTCCTACAGTTATTGAGTCTAAATACTTGGAAATGAAAATTGTCCAGTCAGGTTGAATTGAGGATGCTATGTCATTTCATTTATGCCAAATTCTTTGACAGCAACACGAAGCTGCTTGGTAGGCACGATGTAGCTTGCGCCAACGTATCACTTGCGCCGATAAGTTGACGTGACTACTTTGCAAATGCTGTTTTGTAAAGGTATATATATATATTTATATATGATGCTTTAGATTAACTGTTCAATGGTGCACAGCATTTGGACGTGCTCAGAGCTGGTCTGCTGATAATTACGATCGACGCTAACTTCATCTGCTACTGGTCGCGAGGTGAGATTTGGATGTTGAACATATTTTTCACCTTCTTGGTTCTTTCGGTAAAGTCACGTAGAAGGGAAATAATAAAATAATAAAAATAAAACAATCCAATTCTCACGACGTTTCGATTGCAACACCAGCAATCATCATGTGATGTGATGATTTCGATTGCAACACAAGCAATCATCACATCACATGATGATTGCTTGTGTTGCAATCGAAACGTCGTGAGGATTTTATTGTTTTATTTTTATTATTTAATTATTTCCCTTCTACGTGACTTTACCGAAAGAACCAAGAATATGAATCCCTGCAGTCACGAAAGTTTTAAATCGAAATATTTTTCACCGTACATAGCCAACCGGCTGACTGCAACTGTAATGAAGTGAATAATTCTATAGCAGCGTTAATAATAAAAAAATATAACAACCACGAAGCGTGCGTCGAGCCACTGGGGCTCCACGATGTCCAGGCAAACAGAAACCCACTTTGTGTTCATCCACTCGATGCAAGTAAAAATACATCACAATGCTCGTTCTCTGTTGGCTTTGTTGACTTTGAGCCCCTTTGCACTGAATGTTTTATACATCTCCAGCTGTTCTGTTTAGGCAGGCCAAAACAGGCTGTCATGCTAATAATTACAATTTTCCGCAAGAGCTTAATTTAGTTTAACAGTAGGAGACGTATTGCAGCCTCGCTTGAAGCACATTTCTAAGGCAAGAGAAGTCACATTCAGAACTTGCAGTTGTCAAGTTGCAAACATAATCTTGCATTGTACGACTGCTGTTAATCCGAACAGTCTTCTAAACTGTTTAACCTTATACAATAATTTGCACTTGAACTCTTCTGTGCAAAAACAACAAACAAGTCATCTCATCTACTCCTGGTTGGGTGTTGACTGAGCCCGTCATCCCGGTGGGGTCATTTAAAATGAGTTTCATTTTCGAGAGAAATCAAGAGTCGGTTGTCCTATAGATAGATTCACCCCCGCCATAGGTATATGGAATTCCCAACACCACCTCTGGGCAGCAAGCAGGAGATAAGCACCAGCAAAGTGGTTTGCGTGCTGCGTCAATTGTCGGCCACGGCTAACACCAGTAGCGAGCGGTCTTGGACACGCACTTCAGCAACCCGCACTCACCAGCAAAGTGGTGCAGTATGGCCAAAACACCTCCAAGGCCGACCTGGTGTGGGAGAGCACCCATCCAGCAGTGGATTGGCATAGAGCTGTTTAATATAATTGTTATTTGATAAGATAATTTAATCATACATTTCAAATACAACATATTACAATTATACTTAACGTGCCAGTATGTTGTAATACGTATTTTGTTGTGGACATACATAGTCCAATTGGCATGGCTTCACTTAAAGGAGCGTTAGGCTCGACAAAACACATCTCTGTAGGCAGTCTTTGAAATCCATGAGATTACTTATACACCACTCGGCATGTGTGCTGATCCATAAAAAAATACTTAATTGTTAAGGTTAAAATATAATTAGCGGCCAACCTTTCAATACATTCGCAATTTTTTGTAATTGAGAGTGGCGTTCAAAGTGTGTCGCCATCATACGGTGATACACGTTGGACCTCCCGAGCGCTTTCACGTCTAAACCAGGACCACCCACCATATACATACATTTTATGGCTTCAGGAGGCATATTTAGCGCAGGCATCACAGACATATCTGATTGGAGGGTTGGAGGAGAGGGCAAGAGAAGCAACACACCCCTGCCGAGCGTGAACATTGTGCAGTCAGCCGTGAATATCCCATAACTGTAGCATCCATATACAGCGTGCCCTCGAGTTCACGAGTGTGAGGCCGTGGCTTAATTTCAGGGAAAGTTAAGAGGCAATACTGGGCTTATTAATCTCTTCATTGGCTTGCATGCGGCTTCTTGAATGGGAACACATTAAATTGCTATTACTACCCAGCGCACCCGTGCGTGTTTATTTGCTGTACGTGGCGCAGTAATCCCGCAGGTGCACTCGGACAGACCGCCGGTGGCAACAGAGAGTTGCCTCGTGCAGGAGACAATGACTTGTTGGGGCTGCGCGGCCTACTTGGCTGGTGCAGACTTCGACACCTCTGAAATGTAACTCGTGCCACTGATATTCTTTTTACATCCCTTTTAAATTGGACATTCCAATATTCAACACCACCCTCTCACATTCTGCCCGACTTTAAAATGATGTGACATCTTGACTTAAAGCTTTCGTGACTGCAGGAATTCATATTCTTTGGGTCTTTCGGTAAAGTCACGTAGATAGGTTCAAATAAAATAACAAAAAAAATACTACCCAAAGAATATGATGTGATATGTATACATATTTATTTTCTCTCAATTGTTATAAAGACATCACGGGGCCAAGTGTTGTCTTGGTGTCGACATTAAACAGCAGATGAAAGCTACAGTTCTTGTTGGGAAGAGTTCCTTGGGTGGCTCAGAACTTCTAATGCCTGCACTGGAACACTGACGAGACAGTTTTTCAGAGAGTTTGAGCTTGAATGTCAGCAGCAACTTGGGATTAATTGTATTTTTTTTTTAAGTGTATGAGTCTCATGGGCTCAGCCCAATCACCAATGACAGCACAAATCATCCCATTAATGTACAAGTTGGCCTTTTCCCTTCATTTCACTTGCACCAGCCTTGGAAGGGCTATACAGTATTTAAGAACTGATACGAATGATTGGCATGCAGTTCCTGATTTTGTAAAGACCAATTAAAGAGTGACTTTTAGATTACTGTAAGAGAGACCTATTAAAGTTACTTCAGCAGTAGTTCTGTAATGTTATCTTCCAAGGCCATTGTGTCACATAGCATGATGCTCTATAGGCTCTTTTGCTTTATCACATGGAAGGTTTTCAGCTTTTTAAGTGACTCAAATATAACCAAATCAGAGAAACTTTATAAAAACACAATTATATAATAATACAATATTTTATAGTCCTTTGCAAATGCACTGCTGGACAAAGGCGTTATTAACTATTTTTGTTGTACCAGGTAAGGTCCACTGAGCGAGCTATGAAGCTTGTTTTCAGAAGCGACCTGCCCACAACCGATAGCTCAATGAAGTGGCAGCCACATACTGTACTCCGAGCGCGTGATGTTGATTCTAAATGTGGACTCGGAAAAAATCCACGCGAACTCGGGGAGAACCTGCAAAGTCCAAATATCTAGGAATCGTCAGGGTTGGGATCAGAACCCACGACCTCCTGTATATCAGCAGAGGTAGTCAATATCTCGCCACGGTGGTGCCCCTCGCTAACCATACTTCATCACGCTGGTCGGTGGAGTTGACCGGTCCAGGTACCACTGATGTTAGGCGTGGCCGGCAATCCAACCCCGGTCACCTGAGTCACAGCGCAGTGTGCCAACGACTGCATTGTCCCTCCATCCCAAAAATACATGATGCATATTAATGCACTTTTCATTTGGTGAATCACTTTTCATATGCACATATTTATTTATTTATTTTCCAGTAAGCCACACCAGGAAATATACATCGATCCTAAATGTAAACAATAAACAGTGAAATGTCAATAACACTCTTTTTTTAGACCTGCTTAGCAGATGTGGTGAGTAAGCCTGGGCATATGGCAATGCAGGCCAGGGTCCAACATTTCCACAACTTAACACCTCTGATATTGTTTGCCATGATGGACCCAGAGCCAGATCGTCACTACATGAACATCTGTCCACCCTGACGCAATTAACCAAGGGTGAGATTGATTACAGGCACATGTACAGTGCTGAAAGAAAATGATCAGGTGGGTTCATGATAAGAATCGTGAGTCAGGAACCAAAATAATGTGTTGAATTCAGGTCCGGCATGTCCTTAATCTGCAGCTAAGTAATCTTCTTTGCAGGCCCTTTGCAACATTGCTCCAAATCACCGCGGCTGCAGGCCAAGCGACAGACACCATTTGAATTGAACCAAATCTCAGAGACCAGTGACCCCTTCCTTTAAGAGTTCATGGCAGTCCAATTCAAGGGGGCGATCGTCTGATAAAGGTGAAAAAAATGATTTATGAGGCCTCCCCATCGCTAGCTTAAGCTGACAAATCTTCCAATTTCCCACGTGTGAGCCATGGGATGGTTTTTTCGAATGCATTATCGGGGGCGCGCCATAGCTGATTCAGAGAGCAAACAAGAGGAATTGATCCCTGGGTCCAGGCTTGCAAAAAGACGCTTTGCCATCACTCTTAGAGCGATTTTATTTTTACATGTAATCTTCTCATTACAGAGGTTGAGGGTTATTACCACCGTCTTTATGTATGCTGTGCATCTGTTAATCCATCAAAAATGTCAGCTGCTTGAGTAACAAAACATTAACACGTGAAATGTTCTCGCATACTCTGCTCAGATCTAGCAGATCACATGGGCTCAGGGAGCCAAATCTTACCTTCAGACCTCAGCTGTGTAATGCAATAGAGCGTTATGATTCAATGGATTTAATATTTCTTTATTTTTCAATTGATTGCATTTCCAAAACACACCAATTTTCTGTCGATTAGACAATACATACTCTGTGAAATTGGCGGCAAGAAGAGGAGATTGTGTGCCAGTAGTATTGGCATAAGTTTTCCAACATTAAAACCTTTAAAATTACCAACAATGACTGGGAAGAGTCATCAATATTAATGGTGCTTTACTGGATAGGGTAAGGGGCCCATGGGCTTCACCAGAAGGGGCCCATGGGCTTCACCCTTGGATAAACTGCCATCACTCAAGTAATTGGCATAAAGATGATGAACAATTGAAATCATTGAAAACAAAGGAAATATATAAACAGAATCGCAGCAGAATTTTTGCCCTCACATTTTGGGCTGCAATGGGGCTGACGTCTGCTTTTATTTCAATCGGCTTTTACGCCATTTCGTAAACAGCCATTTAACATGCGGGTTATAATTATCTTCTTAGGTTTTTTCGGTAAAGTCACGTGACTTTACCGAAAAAACCTAAGAAGATGATTCCTTGCAGTCACGAAAGCTTCAAATCTAGGGTTATAATTATGTTTTTCTAATGCACGAATATATGAATTGACTTCCAGGCATTTTGAGGTTGCGGGATCGCTCTCGCGATGTATGCCGATGATGCAAAGGGATGACGAGGGATGGGACAAGCTGGGTTCAGCGTGTGCCATTTCCTCTCGCGTTAAGCCCCTTGCCCTCATTAACCCTCCGCCATGGCCCTCAGCTGGTGACCAAATCCGGCTGGCCGGTAAAAGATCCTTTTAACAAAGGCGGCCGCGGTATTTGATTCTTTCAAACGTCTTCATTACAATTCTACACGGTTTCTTAAAATTTGCAGTGATTCTAACAATTTATACAGCCTGTATGAAAGATACTGCACGAGTACTTTTGTATGAAATTGCATTCATTATGTGGCTGAATAGCAACGCTAACAGTCGTCATTTAGTAATAACAATAACAACGCTTAGAAGTGCTCGGATCTCGTTAATGTTGTAGAGACCTCACAATGTCTGGAATTTGCACTGAGCATAATTGTCTTTAATACTCCATAATTGCATGTTATGCAGATTTATATCCACATGAAACACAAGGATACTTCATTTTTTAAGATGAGCAATGTCCTATATTTGTCTATATGTACCAATTATGTTCATAATAAAGGTTTTTGGGTTAGATCGCGTTATTATACATGTGTCACAACCCTCCACCACCCGACACGGCCAATCAGTAAAAAATGTGTCACGTTAATAAAACGCCAATTAATTACTTATTCAGCCCGCCGGTGTGTTGAAGAGTGAATCCACAACATTTACAATTTTTGAGCCCGACGTTTCGCTGGTAAGTACATCAACCAGCATCTTCGGGCGATTTTCCAGAATAGTGAAGCCATCTACTGCTTCCAGTCTTAAATAGAGCATGATGACGTCATCATTACTCTTTGGTTCTTTCGGTAAAGTCACGTAGGTAGAAAAAATAATATATCGCGACGTTTCGATCGCAACACAAGCACTCGTCATCAGGTGAGAACTACAGCAAGAAAACGTCTAAAGTAGGCCTACTTCAAAGAGAACCAAAGAGTATGGATTCCCGTAGTCACGAAAGCTTCAAATCATCATTGTCGAACTCCATCAGGTTTCGAGATCAGAGGCGGATGTGGGGGGGTATTGCAATTATGTAATAGATCAGTAGTCAGCCACTTAGCATGTGACGCCTCTATAAGGTATTGCATTGTGTATTCCTTAATAACGAGCTTTCTTGCCCGTCCGAAGACAGGTGAATATAGCAGTGAATATGAAATATTCAATAGAAAAAATATTTAGCTCATGATCATTAATGAGGGGGGGTTGCCCCATGTGGAGTGACGTCACCCGCTAATGGTTATTGGGGAGGGGTGCAGCATGTGGAGTGACGTCACCCCCTCATGGTTATTGCGGATGGGTGCGGCATGTGGAGTGACGTCACCTGCTCATGATTATTAATGAGGGGAGGGGTGCGGCATGTGGAGTGCGCGGCCTTCTTGTGCGTTAGTGTAAATTTACACGCGGGCATGAATATTAATTAAGGGGGGGGGGGGCTCTTTTGCAGTGACGTCACGTAAGGTGTGTGCCGCGTAGATTTATTTTTTACCGTCACTTTTTGTAAAGAAACGTCATATTTGAATCGACTTTGCGTAATAAATGATTTAATTCAGCTCGACCTGCGTTAGTGTAAAAATCCACCCACTCATGAATATTCATGAGGGGGGTGGGCCTCATGTGGGGTGACGTCATGCGCGGGACGGATAGACATTTCTGGGTGATTAATATTAGTCGGTAATATGCTTCCAGGCTGCGCTGAGTCTGTAGCTGTCACAGCGGTTGAAATTATTTGTATTTTTCTCAATTTCGATTGATTCTCTAATTAGTCTAAGCCAGTAATAATTAGCTTTGCATAACACTTCAACGTTGTTAAAATAAATTGAATGTTCTTGTTGGCAAGCATGCTCTGCCACTGCTGACAGCTGTGTTTGGGAGAATTTAACATTCCTTTGGTGTTCTTTTAGTCTTACGCTAATGTCCAATATAACATTTGCCGCGTAAGCAATTGATCCGATACACACCTTCTGTTGCTAACTTCGGTAATTCGTCTTTAGTACAAGACACGAGTTTTTGAATGTTGTGTACCGTACCAAACCTCACTTTAATGTTTTGCTTTTGCAAAACACGGGCTAATTTGTCAGTAACTCCCGAGATATATGGTATTTTAATTGTTTTGATAATCTGATCACTTTCAGCAGTATTGGTCAGTCTTGTTTTGGCATTCAATGCTGTTAATTTGAGCATTATTGTAGCCATTCAGTCGTAGTGCTACTTTAACATGTTTAATATCTCTCCTTCACCACTTGACACTGTTTTTGCCTGATGTATGAGCGTCTTGATGATAGAGGATTTCTGTGCTGGGTGATGATGCGAATCTGCATTCAGATAGGCATCGCTGTGCGTTCCCTTTCGGTAGCCGCTGTCTGTTATTTTACAATTTTACTGATTGGCCGTGTCGGGTGGTGGAGGGTTGCGATCTAACCCAAAAACCTTTATTATGAATAATTCTGGTCGCGAAAGCCTACGTGTTAAACTGCCCCTTTATGTTCATCATGAAACATTAAAACACCGATTACTTCATCAAACTAATTTTAGTTGAGTCATTTAGAGCCCTTTCATTAATCCACTGCTTGATGAGAGACTCTCCACGCCACGTGGGTCGTGGGCATTGTTTGACCATACTTCACCAATGTAGGTTGTTGAATGCAGGGAGCATAGAAAGTGTAGTACAACGCTGTATTTTACTGCACAGCCCACCGTGTAGCCCTGGCGCCTCATGATAACCTGTTTGTGTGCAATGATCTCCCAACTAAGCACTCTCCCGGCTCAACCCTGCTAAGGTTCCGAGATGTGACGAGATCTGATGCATTCTGGGTAATTTGGTCACAAGTTAAATTTAACTCATGGTGATGTAGATATTTCCTCAGTCCAACAGTTTTAAATTGTTCCTAAGACCTGTAATAGTGAAGTAACTACTTCACATTTTAAAGCTACTGAATTTGTGATTACTAACATAAGTTGCATGTATTCAATCATCGATGCACTAGTCAAAATAGTTTCAAGAAATGTGTTACATTTGGATCATCACACGTTATGGCAGTGGTGATTTTTAATGTATCCATCCAATTAGTGCAGCATTCATGTATGCAGCGATGGTTACGGATCGTCACCATCGGGCCTCCAAACAATAACCCGTGGAGCTGTCTCATACAGATCGCCTGAAAATGCCTCCTAAGCACACAGAGGGAAACCTGTTTGCAGAAAAACCATGGCCATAAAATATTAGTTTCAATACAAAAACCCAATGTAACCACGTAATGTTTATGTGCTGTCATTATCGACGTAGGTTTTGGCAGTGGTACTGTGTGACGTGTTTTCTGATTGTACTCCGTCTCCTTCGACGCGACGTTCATAGCAGCTCCAAGCGCGTGGATCAAAACGTCGGACGCCGCGTCGGACAACGTGCGGTGCTACCTGGAAGCGCATCGGGAAGCCGTACTCTACAAGTCCACATCGGTCCTTTGTAATATACACATTCCCAAAACTTTGCACATGACGGCACGAGTGATGATACGAGTGTCATTTTAAGTTATTTCAATATATTTTAGATTTTAACTTGTTGTATTCACACCATGCAGAGCTTGCGCTGAATAATAGGAGTGGCAGACATTCTCCTGGGACCTGCAAGCTGGTGTCTGGAAATATAAATCCGCACGGATACACGACCGCAATGCTGTTACTAAGCGGCTATACCGGCGCTAACTACAAACGGCCCCCGTAAGCCTCAAGGGGCAGAGGGCACTGGTCTTTGAGCTCTGCAGTGCCCCACACTTTCCACATGGCCCTGAATACAGCTGCTTCTTGGGCAGATTGAGTTGCATTTTTAAGACTTAAATCTTTGTCGTGCTGGGTCAAGTCAAGTCCAAAAAGTCGAAATGTCTTCACCCTCAATTGAGTGTGTGAGCAGGGCTCATTCCCATTCGTACTTTAAAGCCCGTGTTGGAAATGCCTCGTTCCCATGGCAGGATCCACTTTGTTTGCACTGTGACAACTGTTGACTTCCAACAACGTGGTACCTATTTTATAAACCCCACAAGGATGATGGCTTGATTCGATGGACAAACGGAATTCAAGCTCACGGCCTCCAATTGGGAGTGTAATGTTTGTTTAACTTTTAATGTCTGTTTATAATGACACCCTGCTGCTGCTCTATATAAGAACGGGAGACACAGCAGAGCCTCACCATTCTGGCGAATTGCCCGATGATGCTGGATGCAATTACCAGCGAAACGTCGTACTCAAATTGTAAATGTTGTGGTTTCACGCTTCAACACACCGGTGGGCTAAAGCAGTGAACTATTTGTCTTTTGTCAACGTGACACTTTTTTACTGATTGGCCGTGTCGGGTGGTAGAGGGTTACGACACATTTATAAATAACGCGATCTAAACCCAAAAACGGTGATTATGAATAATATTGGTCGCGAAAGCCTACGTGTTAAACTGACAACCAATATACTAAAACTTTCATTTTTGCCTACGTTTTTTTATAAAAAGTTCAAAATATTTGTTTAGCGTCAATTTGGATGCATCAATTTCCACTATGTGAAATGAAATTTGAAAAGTATACAAAGCCGTGGCATAACAGTATTTGATATTCATGAGTCTTTTCCATCATCTGATTCTATAGCACGCTTTTGTTGAAAGACATCGTTCCTCAACCCGGCTCATTCATGTGGTTGGTTTGTTGAGATCTACATTTCACTATTATTCTCTTCCAAATGGTCTAATATGTCTGTAATAGGAGAATAATTGGTCTCTAATTCTTCAATTCAGTTTTATCACACTTTTGAAGAGAATAATAATTGAGAAAACATTGCATGATTGACGCATTTGATTAACATGTAAACTTTTAGTGAACAAGTCCGCTAAATATGATATAACTGGTCCCCCTCTCCTCTTACGTCATGATGACTGCTTAGAGAAGTTAGTGGGCTTGGGCAGAAGGGTGACCGCCGGTGGCTTGGGCGAGAAACAGCGGCAGCCACACGAGAGAATGTGCCGGAACATATATCTCCTGCGGTGACGGAGCGATGAAATGAGCTCGTGTGTGGGAGAGCGAGGTGGGATGTGGCATCCTGAGAACATGAGAGGTGGAGATGGTTTGGCAAGGACTTCATCAAGCAGTGGATAGATTATGGCTGGTGATGGTAAAACGTTTTTTTGAAACCAATTACCATTATTTCTCCATCAAGAATTTAAGCGGAGAATGATAAAGGTAAATGCAGTTTAATTACTGTTTATTAACATAACGTGCGAGTGGATTAGCATGACACTGATGATGATGAATGGCATCCTGAAGAAAACCCATTGGCCAATGGACGTAACAGCTGTTGCATCAAGAGCAATGCATGTCTATAGAGGTTTAGCGGCAATGTCAATCACGACTGCACGTGATACACTTAGGAGGGAGGATATGTTAGAAATCGTGTGTCGATGGAGATTTAGGCTGTGCTGCTGGCGGTTCGCTGAAAACTCGACTGAACACTAGTTTATTTAGAACTGCTTTTGTGCTTAGTTTGTTGGCCCCCTCACCGATTACGGTGCGAAAGAAGTTGAACATGTAGCAGCAGGCGGCAAGACTTACCAACCGTCCGCAGGTGCTGGGTGTGTGCAGACAACGGCGAGCGTCACACTAAGTGGATCAGCAGATTGCTCGGCGTGAGGTGTGGCCCACACCCTTGGAGGCCGGCTGGTCAGAGTGGAAGAGTCATGAAGAGTCCCCTCTCCTTTGCCTGCTGCGGTGTGAACGCCACCACCGCAGTTATGAGAGCTCTCCTTGGCATTTAACTCCCCGAGGTTGTAATTACCAACATCTTCATGAAACATCAGTGATAAAAGTGCAGCAGACATCATGGAAGATGTTAGCTGGAGGCCGGCTTGCAGATTTTTAAAGTGTACAGTAATATAAAAAACCGGGGAGCGTCTTGGTATGTTCATGTTGTGGACAGAGATGGATGGTGGCAATGCAAGGTTATACTTTCCTTCCAACAAAGCCTGGCTACTTGCAATGACAGAAAAACATTGCGGTGAGAAAATGAGACGTAGCATCCGAGATAAACAGACACCAACGTTATGCGCTGATGGATTTGGGAATATTAAACCACAAAGCACCGAGTTAAGTTAAATTACTTTTCCAGAGGTCTCGCAGAAAAAAACTGTTACCTCACAGGTGGCACAACCCTTTGATGGTGGCTCTGATGGATATAGAAATGGGATTTAGAGATTTCAAATGCCAGGTGTGAGCAATAAAAAGCAATCTATAAGTGAGAGAATTCATTCACTCTTAAACCATCTCAAATTATGCGCACCTGATGTGGAAAATCTTTAATATCCATAAAATACCACAATGTCACCACTTAGACCTAGGGCTTTATGAACCAGTGCCAAGATTGAATATTATATTTAGCATTTTCTTTTTACAAATATTAATAATTCATAGCTATGTTTTTTGTTATCTTATAAATGAAGAAGGATAAAGCAGTGATGCAGCAACGCTGGGCATTTGTTAATATGGTATGCCAAAGCCAAAATTGAGAGCGATGGCTTTGAAGCCGATTGGATTGCTATCATCTGTACATTGACAGACTAAACTGAATAAACTGTAATGACCTCAGTGCCTTTAGTATTCCACGAAGTAGTATAATTTATGAGCCGGACCTGTAAGGAACGTGACATTTTGTATATATGGCATGTATCGGAAAGCCTGCAATCTTAAATTGTTCTGATTATAAAGTGGTTTGTTGTAAACATGTCTTGATGAATTTACATGTCGCTTATTTTGATGGCACATCATTCTTTTGGACACATTTAAAGGTTATTAACTCGTAATTGATGACGTTTTTACTTGTTTAAATTGTGTAATGGCTGCATTTTAGAAATGTTGTATTATTCAGGAGAGCTTAGTATGATTGCACTGAGATGTGTGTTGCACACTCGAAATGAAGGACGTGGGCATGTGCTCCAAATCGAGGGCAAACACATTTATTTATTGTGGTCAATCTGTAAGATGCAACAGCACGTGTGTCACACACAGCAATCCTCAACCGAGTCGCCATTAACCACGTGACTGGTGAACAAGTCCGGTTAATCAATAACCCCGCCAGCCACCCACAGGCCCAACTAGTTATCGCATGCTGGTGTACACACGTGCATTGATGTACTGCGCAGCACATCAGGACTTTCACAAAACCACACTTTACTCCCTTGCTGCACGAGGAAATCATTAAAAGAGTGGTCCATTCCTATTGTGCCACGTGTATAATTGTTTTCGAAAAGGATATACAATAATAGGGCACTTGAATGCTCCTGCAGATTATATCGCATCTCATCTCAATCATTCCAATGCGCTGCTCCTGAAGTCTATCCAAGGATTCCCCCAGTGGCAGCTGTCCCTACGAGGCACATGGCGAAGCAGCAATGGCCTACACATAGACATTGGTCTCCAAGTAGGGGGACATGGTGCTACGTGGTTTTTTCCACTTATTGCGTGAGTAGTTGATCAAATTTTGAAGGGTTAACACGAGTACACAGGGATTTGTTTTATTACCTCAGGGGATCTTAATATGCGCTGTGAAGCAACGGCGCATATATATGGTTAATACACCCCATTCAGTCCCAGTATGAAAACTAGTCATGCTGCAGCTCGCATTCGCTACCATTTCCCCCTAAAACACAATCGTTGCTTTCGGTTAACAGATTCTGAAAAATGGCGATGCACATGTTTGTGTTCTCAGAAGTGCTACCGTAGACTGGCCCATTGCAACCACTGACCCCTGTGACTGCAGCGATGTGGCACCTTATCATCATCGTCTGCTCATGTCTCGTCCATATTTGCATTTGTTGAGGTTTTTTGGGACAGGCTGTAACTGTAAGGCCAAGCCGTGTGCACATTCTTAGTGAGCGCTCAGCCCAACAGATTCCGCTTCGAGCACCATGCCCATGCCATCACTCAGTTTCATTTTAAAACCAATGGCTTTGTCTTGAGTTTGAAATAATGGTCCACAATACACAACCAGTATGGTCCTGTTTCTTATGAATAGGACAGCTTTGTGGGGTAATTCGTTTAATGAACACATGTGATTAGCCATCTCAGGTAGCTTACCCTCTGATTTGCAAGGCCTCCGATAATGTCTGTGTTAAATGTGCATCAGAGTAGCGGAATGTTTTGTCTGCTATCTGCACAATCGGCTATAATGATCTGCCTCAAAGTTTGATCAGCAGGGTGAAATCCGAATGAATGTTGATTGCCACCAACATGCCTCGTGAGATATTTTAATTCGGCGATTCTTATAAGAATACACAACTGTTACAGGACGTTTGCTCTGCCGTTACAAAATCAACAAACCATTGTGACGAGCTATCAAATATTAAGTTATGCCAGAAGATTATACAACCTCACGATTGTATAAACAATGGCGAAACAAGCATTGGGTTAGCTGAATCAAGCATGAAGCTAGAGTATAATTATGTGTGCCAATACATCAGTTTGTAGGAGACATGCATGCAACGCATCTCCTATGATTGAATGGAACATGCCAATATTCCTAGTTATCCAACAGTGCTCACACATCACACACTGTCGAGATTAAGGCGGGCATATTGATGTGCTATCATTTTTGGGACAAGGACACTGTGATTGAAACATGCCTATACACTCACTTACCTGCTAAAGGCACAGAGCTCAAACACATTTTTAAATAAAATGTCCATTAAAAAAAAGAGCAGTGTAAACCAAAAGGCGACATTACTAAATAAAATGCAATGTCTGATTTTGTCTCACGTGAAAGAAAAAATTAAAAAATTGCGTTGTTAAAAATATATATTGGGTAGACGTTAGCAATTTTAATTTTGAACTTTTGCATAACGTTTTTTGATACACTTAGAGTCATAAACGCGTGATATTTGGCAAAAGTCAGATATAAAAATATAGTGGACGTATTTGTTATTCATGTAGTGTACACAGAGTGAGGTGAAATGAGCATAGGTGAAGAGCCATCTCACGGAGCAGGGGGAGGCACCTGAACAGTGGCACAGTGGCGAGTGTGCTTATTTAAAACATGCCCTTTACTGATCATAGGTTTTTCCTATTTTTTATGGCAACAAAACAGGCGTTAAGATGTTAAAACACCAAACTCAAACCTTTTACAAGGAATCATGCCTGCATTAACCACAATATTTGTGGTCAGAATGCAAACCAAAAACATACTCTGATAATATATACATTGCCCTTGAAACGGATTGTTCTACACCAGAGACATCTTTCTTTTGAGCCTCGTCTCAAACGGTGTTAGACCAGAGGACGCCAAAAGGGGAAAAACCGATTATCATATTTTGGTACCGGCAAAGGAGGTCCCATGATGTCGATGCCCTTTAATGCCTGTTGCCCAATTACACCGCATTAGGCCCGCTGACAGCTGTACCACTGCACATGACAAGTTTAAACAGGGGAGAGGAGGATTAACCAACCATCCCCCACTCAGTCTGCCACGCGGGCGCGATTTCAGCGCAAGGCGCTGAATGCCCGAGACCTTTGGTGTTTAAAGGGTGGCCTGGTGGAATTACATTTCAATGCCGATGTCCTCCCATTAAACGGGGAAGGATTAAATTAAATGAGTACGAAAATGCACGCTGTGCGTGTGTCGTAAGCCCTGCAGAGTTGGAGACCTGTATTGGTCCTAAGGTCAACATATTACCTTGATCCTGCATAGGTGCTGTATGAACACTTCGCTGAAGATATGCAGAAGGCTATGTTTAATAAGGAACTGAGAATGTCAATGAATGCTCATTTCAAACTTTCTTTTGAAGTTCAAAAGTGTGTAAGGCTGGCTTTGGAATGTGACACGTGAGATAAGCCTTTTGGGCCAGTTCACTCAATCTTCTTATTCTAATTGGCCACAGAAAAAGACCTGATTGAAATTAGTCGCAGATATAGCCATTCAAGTGTTTCCTCTGTTTGGCAAGGGAGGGCAGTCAGTTCCCCATTCATTAGGGTGTCGCCGCTGTCACTTCATGTGAGATTGTATTGGATACCTGGAGAACTTATTAAAATACGTTTCCATCTCGGCACATATGACAGTGCATCGATTGCAATCGATTATTACGCTCACGATTAGAGGTGGGCTGTTTGAATATTGAAGAAATCGATGGATCTACCGATTACCCGGTTACCACGTGTGCCGCTGGATGGGAGGTGATTGGCGAGGCTTGGTGACATCGTTGGCATCGTCTGCCACGTCGCGCTGCTCGTGGCTTGTATGGGGGACTGACATTTTTAAAGGAGCCTGAGTAATCGACGACAAAAAGTAGTCTATTTTAATTGGTTGTTGATTTATTTAATTAATCGACTAATTAGTGCAGTTCTACTCTTGATACACTCATCGGACTGCGCATGTGAGAATCATTAATGGTTTATGCAAATTATTTGCTAACACCTATAACATCTAGCATTTGACCAGCATTGGTTCAAGCAAGGTTGACTGCTGATTAGACTGTCAAAATCAGTCCAGAGATCCAATTATACTGAAATTACGCACTCCCAGAAGACTTTGCAGTTGACAGGAAGTGTAAACATACTTTTATTTTTTAGGTGTAGGGACAGATATGCGAAGGAGATATATGTTCTGCTTATTTAGTTTGTTGCTGATATTGCATGTAAGCTAATTGATGATAAAAAGAAACTGCAGAACTCAGACGTTAATTTTTTTACAAAAAAGATGGGAGGAAATTTGACGAAATAATAGTTTTTTATTTAATCATGACCCCTAATCATGACAATTCATTGCGTGGCCTGGGAAGTGAGTCATTTGATGCCTATCTTCTTGTTTGTTAACATCTGCACGAACACACAACCGTGGTCACCTAAAAATAAGTATATAGGAATTGTGTACGAGGCGTCGTCGCAGACTTTTAATATAATTGTATAATATTAATCTATTTTCTTATTACGTGTATACAGTCTTGGCATTACCATTTCAAAATGCACTGGCCTGATATGTAGGACATATGATATACAAATCTTCAAAATCATATTTTTCATTTTTGTAATAAGAAACAGCCTTGAATTATTTGATTTCTACGATGATTTCAATTTAGATAAGTCACACATTTTTGCTGCCGAATTTTCACAATGTACTAAACAATCGTGACTGAAACATCTAAAATGTCCCTTTTATTGCATCGCTCCTTTGTGCATTTATGAGTTGCGCCCTTTATCGTGAGCAACAGCTTTGCCTTTTTCTAATCACCATCAACACCAGGGTAAGAGAAACAAAATATTAATCCAGCAACCCTTTGTGCTTTTCTTTTTTCCCATGGCCAATTAAAAATCTGATTCACAGTTGCTCTCAGGATAATGCACAACAATTAAGTTCAATGCAGCTGTTCTCACAGTGCATTGACGACCCAGCACTCGCTGTGGCTTCCCTCCAGTCACTCGCAGTGAAGCCCCCTTCTTGTCGCTCTTTGACTGCTACTTGCACGGTCACTACGTCCGTAAACTCCAGCCGCGGATTCCTTCACCGATGATGACTCAGCCATCCACGCTGTTCAATCGCCACCCTGCAGGTAAAAACACGTCTCTGTTTGCTTCTTACCTGGAACTGCTCGACTTTGGCATTCCCTCCCATCATCTCCTTCACCAAACTCTGATAATTACCGTGCTCTGGTTAAGAAACGTGTCAACTCTTACCCTTGTAACTTTTATGGTGCTGTTTGTTGCTGTGTACATGCCATTTTGGACCTGTGCTCAGTCACTCTTATTGTGAGATTGGGAATGGACTGACTTACAGATAATTAGACAAGGGGACGTCAGGAACGATGTGTGAAACAATACAGAGCATAATCAACACTTTACTTTTTCCAAGGCTTAAAACATTAGAAGAGACCCGTGATAAGGGTGGGGTGAAATGCTGGCACTGCGGTGAGTGCGTTGTGCTATCAACCTCGTGACATCACGAGATGTCTGAACGAGTCACAAGCCCACCTCACTCCCCGTCAGCAGCCCGCACGGACCGCGATCGTGAAGTGTGGCCACACGACATGAGCAGTCCTTCATCCAGCAGTGGATTGATCAAGGACTATACAACTCTCATTAAACGAATACCACCTCAACCATCAGGAGCACGTTTGTTGTTTGCCATAATGAGAGATATTGTAGTTGCCTCCTCGTTTCAGACGGAACAGTCTGGATCGCTGTTATGTGAATTGTGTTGGCACCCCAATCCATTGCGCCTTTATATTGTCCCCATGACACAGTGGAGGTACTTAAAGATAGGATTATTATTGCCATGGATTGGCATATATTGTACTCTAGTGGTAGTGCCTTAGCCCAATAGTCCATACTCCAAGGCAGCTGAGCAGCATCCAGATAACATCGAGTAAGATGTTAAGTCGTGATTACAGCGATAAAGAGTCCGTAATATAATTTTCAAGAGATGTCCCGATGAGCGGACATCGAAGTTACATTTCAAATTGGAGAATTTCTACCAAATGAAATCTCAACTTGGCAATAACAAAACGATTCTCTGACAGCGAGAGATTCTAGATCCCACTTGTAAAAGAGATTATGCATCTCAATGGGGAGATACCTGGTAAAACATATATTTATTTATGCTGCATTCATGCAAGGTGTTCGAATTAATATTGCACAGCTAATGAAGGTAGATACCGCTTTTGCCAAAGCCACTATCGCTCATGTCGCTCTTTCAGATGTGTCCTTGGAAGCAGAGGGCAGAGAGGCTCATGCCCAGCCAACGCTACTTCCATCATATCAATGCAAAACAGCACACGTGTCACAAGTGACACGTAATTTCATGCTGATTGAGTGACCATAAGTGCAGCAAATGTGCCAGGGAATAGACCTCGTGCATTTTTAACAGTCCTCGGCAAGGAAATATGAGACACATTACAAGGCCAGCATTCATTTTCGCAATGGGACCATAAACATAACTGGCAATGTGCAGTTTTATGTGAGAAGTGCATAAGGTTTTTTTTTTACGTTGTGAACAAACGAAAATTATTGCATTTCAGACGAGCGAAAATGTTAATGTTTAATCAAAACGCATTTGCAGCATTGTTCACTTTATCATTGGCATTACAAGGATTAATATTGTTAAAAAATCCCATTCGGGTATCTCGCCTGAACAAGGTGTTATTAACTGAACACCAAAGGGTATTTTTGAAAACCAATTGCGTTGAGTTAATTATTTGAAAAAAATAGACTATAAAGTGAAAAAAATACATTTTGGTGATGAAATATTTTCACCGCAATATTTTTTAAGAACATTCTTGGAAATATTAACATTTTAATAAATTTCCGTTTTTAATTGCATAGATGCATTATATCTTATGCTTATTATAGTGAACTAATTTGAATTTGCCCTTTTGAAAATCGTTGAAGGTCAACATTTGGTAAGAAAAACGTCGTGATTTAATTGAGATGTTTTCATTTATTTTATTTTTTACCTACGTGACTTTACCGAAAAAACCTAAGAGTATGAATCCTTGCAGTCACGAAAGCTTCACATCTATAAAAAAAAGCGTGCTTGCATTTTTACCCCTCCCATTTCCAAGCGACACGCTCCGCCATCGAACAATACGAGCTGGAGACACTGACCCGATGCCAATGCCCGACAGGTAAAACATCATCAAGCCTTGGGATGCATCCTCATGTCAATGACTCTCAGCAAACAGTTGACGTGGACATCATTTTGTGTACGTCGCAAAGGGCATAGCAATGATTTGTAGAGTGCGAAAGAAGTTCAACTTCCACATATACATACGTCCCAACGCTGTCTCTGCACTGCGCGTCCTCATAGGGAATTGTCAATGCAATGAATGCGTCGGATACAAGAGTCCTGGGGACACCGACATTTAAATCCGTGTAGTAGTCCTCACACCACTTGACGCGGGGTCAAACAGTGGGGATGAACACTGCCCTGATGCTTGTTTGAAAGTAGCGATATTGATTCTGCGGCGTAGGTTTTCGAGGTTGAGGCTGTATGGCTCTCCAATCGCTTTTATATTTGTTACGAGGGTTGTTTGGCACAATGTCCGACGTTTCGCTTCAATGTGCCAGGAGCTTCTTCAGGAAGAAGTTTTGCGAAATGTGGGACATGCCGAACAACACGTGGCACATCCAGGTAACAGATTGGAGCGGGGCATTGATTGTTACTCGCCTACAAAGCGTTAACTATATTAAAACAGTTGAAGTCTACTCCATGAAGAAAAAGAAGATCAATGCTGCTTTGAGAATTTGTCTGAGGAACCTATAAAGAGAGGACACGACGTGGGGGATGTAGCAGGAAATGAAAGCAATAGCAGAGAGCACGTCTGAGTGGCACGGGAAATACGTTTGTGACCGCGTTCCATCTCCCGTCAGTAATCGCTGCTCCATCAGCCTGGCCATCAATACGGTCACAGATGTGACGTCCCTCGAGCTCACGTTTAGTGTTGCCAACACTCGCATAGGCGCAAAAAAAACCCCGGAACATATCATGGCAAGAAGACGAGGTCACAACAGCTGAGAAGGAGAGAACTGCGCACGTGGCAATGCGTTGTCTCCCGAGTGGTGGATTGTTGTTAAGCATCTGACAAAAAGCAGGACTGTCGATGTCCCGGGGAGACTTACAGATTTCCCAGGACAGCAGCTACTTTGACGAGATCGTGAAACAAACCAGGGCAGGAGGCAATCCTACTCCACATGGCAAGAGTCCGAGCCAGAGAGCTACGTGGACGTTAACGTCGTGGATAGCAGTCACCAGATTGCTGAAGTTGAGAGTGGAATCTGTCAACCAACAACCTTCACCATCCAATTTCAATGCAGTGATGCACTTTTGATTGAGGGGGCTATTATGTCATGATTGCTTTACAGCTTGTTAGAAAATGTATTTATTAAACATTTAAAACAATAGTATTTCACTTTTGGCCTTTGTTGAAAATATAATTGTGATATATGGAAAGATTACGTCTGCGGTTTCCTAAACAGGATTGATTAGTTGAATAACAGATATGGTAGGATATGGAAATGGAATAGTAGATAAACCGTAATGAAATGTAATCTGAAATGTCGTCTATAGTACGTGGGATGATTGATTTGGATTGATGTGCAGTCCCTTTTCAATCCGCTGGTGCAGGAAAGCCTCCCCCACACGTGTCAGTGTCGTGGGTTGTTTGATGCTTGACCATACTTCACCATGCTTGTCAATAGGGAGCAATGAATGTGGGGAGCACTGGAGCAGTTCGGATCTCAATCACCACTGAATGTTGTCAGGCATGTCTGGGAATTGAACTAAGGTCTAGGGGGTTCATAGTGCAAAACGCTAACTGTTGCACCACCACTCCATCTCAAGCTGACAGATTTGACAACAAATAGAAAAACAAAAATTCATTGAAATAACCATTGACAGATTATATAGGTCAAAGTGTAATTCGAAATTAGATATTAATTAATGTATTAAACTTGAATGTGATTAATAGCCAGCATCATATGAACGAATCTACAAAGGTGTAAGTTGTTTATTTTCCTCTAATGCCACCACAAATAGCCCTTGTCAACTGTGGGAGCTGCATGCCTTCCAGCCGAATGCTTTACAACAGCAATTGTTAAAGCTGCCAAATGATCGGCCAGTGTTGATTTCTTGGTCTCGTTGGCAGTCGGGTTTGTTAAACACATTCTGCTGTGTTGGCAGACCAGGGGTCCGCAACCAAAATAACAAGAAGAGACATTTTCATAAAATTCGGTAAAAAATAAAACTCTACTTTTTCAAGAGCCGCAATGCAACGTGAATATGTGACGGTGGTTCTTAATGGATCACTTCAAGAAGCAGTCCTTGAAGAGCCACCGCATGCGGCTCTGGAGCCACAGGCTGCCGGCCCCTATGTGGCTCAATTAGCACACAAAAGCCAATATAAAACAACTGTATAGTTGTGTTAACATGGAGGATAATGGGTATCACACAGTAGAAATAGACAAAAGTCAATCTCTCCATGTGAATTTGAAAAATGTTAATACATTTTTCAGTTAATTTAAATACATTTCAATAAATGTTTTAGTCCATCTGCCTTGAGAATAGTCCTGCACTGGCAATTGAAACACAGCGATATACAGTCACTGAGTAGCTTTCCAGGATTGTTCGATGTACCTTGAATTGCAATGCTCTTTGTACGTGTAGACCTTTTTGTGCCTTCGCTTTGGAGCCAAATTAATCCCAGCCACAGAATCAATACCTCATGTATCTCCGACTACTTCCAAAGATTCCTCTTAAAGTTGGTGCACTATTGGACCACTGATTAATGTTAAAAGCGAGCCTACAGAAGTTGATTAATAATTGTATGGTATTGCTTTATATACATGAGATAAAATTACAGTACTTTTATATATTTGTAAAAATCATCCTGAGAAAAATATCGCATTGAGAATTGTAGCGATGTAACTTTCTTATGCAAGATGTCCTCATTTTACAAAACAAAATGCAATGAGTCTTTGTTGTATACTTGTGTGTACCATGCCCCAATAATTATGGCACAAATAAAATTGTACGTGAAATATGGTGAGTGGTTCAGGTTTAATGCATTTTTAGAAGGTATTTCAGTAGTATTCGGATGAATAGAAACTGTCTGAGATGAATGTGGAAGAACAGAGTTCGGTTAAATTAATGTTGTTTAGTTTAGTTTGAATGCAACCAAATGAAAATTACAATGCAATGCATTGTGTGGGCAGTTGTGTATTTTTGAAGAAAGCCAATGCGCTGCACAGCACTATCAATACTATGTCTTCTCAGAATGAATGATGCGTTCCCCTGGTCTAATAGGCAGAAGATTATTGCGTTTCTTGGTAAACCACGCACGCGATGAATACCTTCCTTGGAAACTGATTCATTATACATCATTTCAGAAAAGTTTACCAAGTGTGTCCACTGACCCCTTTCACTGTTTGAGTGGCAGGTTTTGGAAGTGACTCTTGACAAAGTGTGGCACACTCTGTGGGTGCCTGCCTGTGGAACGCTGTCAGAGCCAAAGTGATCCAAAAAACTGAAGCGGGTTTCTGGAGCCAAATAAATAATAATCACGAGTGCCAGCTCCGAATGGCTTTTTTACACTTACAAAACAAAACAACTGAGACATTGTTATCGTCAAAGCTAAGTTTATCCTCGATAATATAAATACGTGTGTCAGGAGTGTGCCAAGAATTTTTGATAACAAGATGTTAAAAAATGTATAAAGACTCGCTCTTATTACGTTGTTTTTCAATACAGCGATCCCTATTAAGAAATTAAATATTATACGATTAGAAAGAAAAGATAGGAATTTGAAATAAGTCTGATGCTTGACGTGGCCGGGTGGCTTGCGTATTGGCTGGCTGGGTCAGAGTGCTGAGCCAGCAATGCTAAGACCCTGGAACTGAATTTGTGTGGCCACCTGCTCTCAGTCGCAGTGTGCTCAGCTGTTCGTCTAGGATGCAGACAAACACTCTTTACAGAAGAAGTGCCACCGATCAGTCACACCACGAGGTTGAGAAACATCATTGCAGCACTCCTACAGGGGTGAAGGAGGCCTATTGAAATGACTCTGGCAATAGTTGATTCTTCTAAAACCATTTGCTACGTAGCGTAAAGCACTGTTGCCTGCAGGAGCGCTGCAACGATGTTTCTCAACCTCAAGGTGCGACTGAAAATATATCTGGCAAAACAGTACGATAGAATCAAATTAAATGTGACCATTTATTGGAAATAGAGATTGGTCGATGCAATATTTATTGTGAATAATTTTTTGGACTGTGTCTTACACAGATATTCGTGTGTAATGCGTTATTTTCCCCCGTTTCGAAGAAATATAATTTGCACATTTGGCATTAGGAAACAGAATCGGCTAATTCCCCTTATAAATTGATTAAATGCACAGACAATGTGAGTGTTTATCGCAAAGCCTCATACGTGCATGTGCCACTGGATTATTCTGGAGCAATGCGAAAGGAGCTGAGACATGTGAATTATTTTGTTAAAAGTCTGCAGTAAGCACTCGTGTGTTACATCCATCATCCACATTAATGCAGCTGTGGGACCATCTTATCATTAATAATAGTTTCACTTCTCTGGTAGAGAAAACACGGCAGGCTCTGGATACTGTACTCATGTTAATAAACCATGTTGGTTTTTTTTCTCTTGTTTAAAAAAAAATAGCATTAACATGATTCATACGTGCGGTAATTGTCTGCAGACCGTGGCAGGCAGGATATTGTTTTTAATAGCAGAAAGAAAAGTAGGTGAAGACACCTCAGTGTTTGGACGAAGGTAGATTACCCGAGGAGAATTAAGTGGCATCGGGGGAATGCAGCAGGTCAGACGCTCAGCACTCCCAACTGGCGACTCTTCCTGAGCACCCGCATGCTCGTAGGAGGCAGCGTTCTGTGAAGCTGAGATTCTGCCTGATTTGGACATTAAAGATCCCAGGACCCTGTCAGGTGTAGCGAAGTCAACTGGCAGCCATCCCTTTACAAGTCAATCAATTCTCTGGTTTGGCCAACTTCCCTTTGAACCTGGCCGAGTAAAATTTTTTATATTTCCCCAGCGGTGATTAGGTTTTGTACATTACTCATCGTATTGCAAAACTATTGAAAACAGTTGTGTGTATCTTGTTAGATCTTTCCGAATACGTTGACTCGGGGTTAAACATTAGAAAGAAAATCCAAAATGAAGTCAGTGTTCTTGGATCTGTCACAATCCACCAATGAGACGCTTCATCACTTTTAGATTCGCTTCTCGATGCTGCACGGTTTTGGCAAATTACAGTTTGGCTCGAACGTCAGAGACCTCCACTCGCATTTACTCTCCCAACCACACGCTGCTGATGGAGCTTCGTGACCCCCATGTAGTATGCGGCCTCGATAAGCAAATACTCCTGGGACACACTGGTCTTCAAATCCCATTGTTTTGTGGATCAAATCCTATTTAATTTCATAGCGGAAACAATCAGTCGAGAGTATGTTTAGTGTTACGAGTTGAGGGATATCAACTCGTGCATCACTGGCATTACCATTTTTCAAATAAAAATGGCAAGAGTTTTTCTGGGGCGGCTGGTGCGGGCTGAATTTTGACCCCGAATCTCTTTGTCTGCGAGCCCATCCACCGCATCCCATTTACGCGGCACGACAGTTTACAGTTCTCCATCGGGCGAGCGTGCATTGATGTGCGTAATGCGGTCCCTTTCAGGCGCGTACCGGCGGGGCGGGGAGTTTGTTTTAATGGGTCGCGCCACTGCTTCCAAAGTGCCCCCGTGTCCCCATTAGCGACGCGGAGCCGCCGGATGGATGAATGAATGAACAGCAACGGAGCGAGGTGAGCGGATTAAGTGACGGCGTCGTTGGTTTACATCTCACGTCCCTCGCTTATCGCCCTGTGAGAACTCCGCTCGGGGATGGCCTCAAATGAATTATGTTTTGCCCGCAAACCAAATCGCCCTCATCTCATCGAATCTCGGAAGCTCTGCAGCTTTGGAGCCTGGTTCGTACTTGGATGTCGAGCGCGCAAGGGAATTCCAGAAGCTTGAATCTAACTCTGCGGAACTTTGAGTGTTTTCCCGTCCGGGGGGGGGGGGGGGGGGGGTACTTCAGTTCCTTCCCACAAACGAAACACTACTTTAAGGGAGCCGGCCAAACATGCACATGCAGGATCCTCCTGCAGAGAGAGAGTCTTGAAAATCAGTGAGGCTTTCATTGGTTAACTAAATGGCGGTGCATTAAGCACGACGCCACCGCTCTACCATGATGCATTGTATTATGGAGATACATCGCTACTCTCCCCTCAGCCCCGCGCAGCACAGCGTGGAGCAGCGCCCCACATCCCACCACTCGCAACCGCCGCCGTTTCCCTTGGGAACAACGGCGCCAATTGTTCGGCCGCCCATTGTCCAAGAGGATTACATCATCCGGAGTGATCTCGCATCCAGCGGACCGTTCATCCACAAACTCCCTCCTCCACCTTTGCTTCCCAAGCTCGCGAGGTCTCTTGTGTTGTCACAGTGCACACTGTTCGCTGTGCACACTTGCATAGCGGGGACCTTCTCGTGTAATTGCTTTAAATGGAGGCATTTTGCGCATTGAAATGTAAGTCGTCGTCTTTAGTGCTACGTTGTTTTTAAACTTGATTTGCTGTAAGTACACATTGTACGCATGTCAACAAAATAACATAACACAATCATATAGTGCATCTACATATCTGTGCCTAACACAGAATGAATTACACTCGCATTTAGAAGGGGAGACGTGTACATGGGCAGACTAAACATTATGATCAAACAGCAGTTCACTGTTATTATTCAGCATTAGGTGAAAGATACGCACAATGCTCCAATAATTTCCATTTGCTACAGGATGATGCCTATTCAAATGCCGACGCAAACGTTAATTCCGTTAACACGGTTGGTTTGTCGGCGATTTTGTTGGCAACAATGCTCGAACCGTCAACCGTTGAGCCAGACAGCTCGCCAGCAGCAGGCAATGACTCATCCAAGGATTAAGAAACAGGAGGGGCAACATGCATTGGTGCCTATAGCGGGGGGGGGGGGGCTACTGGGGAGAGTCCAGGGGAGCGCGCTCTTCTGGGAAACGTATTTAGGGAGTTCTTGCGGATGGATGATGGTGGTCGCGCGAAGCCGAAGACAACCAAGCGAAAGTGTATTACCCCAAGTAGCTCAATTGGGCGTCGGTTTCATGTAATACCTAGAGGGCTGCACCAAATATACACTCGAATCCAGATCGTAATGCCACGTGACAAGCCAATTAACCTCTCTCATCTCCATCTTATCTGCGGCTCTCAGCTCTTGTCTCACCACACCTGTTATCGTTTGCTCACGTGTCTCTGATCTCTTGACATCTGCATCTCTTACTCTTTGGTTCTTTCTGTATCTCTTGTCTATATCTCTTCTTTCCTCTCACTCAGAGTTTATAAATTGGAAAGGCGGGGGTGGGGGGGACCACCAAAAATAATTTCTGCTTAGAACCCCCAATGAGCCACTGTGGCGCTCGGCTTTCGGCACGATGCGGACTTTAGCGAAGGGTTGGCACGGATGCAGTTCCCTGACTAATTTCAAAGCGAGACCTCCAATGTTTTGCCTGCACCATCCTTGTGAGCCGGATAAGTAGGCAGAGCGACTGAGAGAAAGGACGCAGCCCCAACAGCCCCGTAGGATGCTCGTGGAATAATATTTAAAACCCAAAATGCCAAGCGTGCTGGTGGTATGACAGCTATAAAATAGGAATAGTGGTTGCAACTCAGATTTGCATCTCTGAAATATTGATGTGTGGCGCGGCTTAATAGGCAAGCGGAAGCACAATTTCCCGAGTGGCATTGGGGCAGGGCTGTGACACTCACTGCGTATTATGGATTCACAGCGGAGGCACGGTCACAACTGAAATGCAATCTAAAACGCGCTCACCAGCACCTTGTGTGTATACTGCACTGCAGACGAACCTCACCGCAAATTGTTCACATTGCAAATATGCTAATGCAGACAATGATCATCGTTGGCTTTTGTAAGGCATCTGAATATCTGCCACGAGGTTTGTTCATGAGCGTGAGATACAACATTGGCAGAAAAGTGAGACCCATACTCCGTATGTTTGGGTTTTCTCAAGGTAACCCAGGTTTTTTTCCTCTATAATTAATATCCCACGAGGAATGGGCCACTAATTTAAACGAGGTCGATCCTAAAGCAAATGCTCACGACCTAATTGAGGCCTTGCAAGGTTCTTTGAATGTGGGCTATTATTACTAGTATTGATATCTGAATTGCTCCTGGGCAACCTATTTACCACCCCCTATCTAACATGGTGAAATATGGTTAACGCCACGGGGCAGAATTCACCCAGCAATGTATTAACACATGGCTGTAAATGGTTAATCTTATTTGTTATTATGATTGAGTGTTAAGGAAAGTAAATGGTCTTGGACAGGACACATGGCTTGAAGGGATGATGGCTGATGGACAAAACTGGTGATCTCACTGCATGGCTAGATTTTAACTCCCTCGCCTGGTGTAGAGGAGGTCATGGGTTCCATCCTGACCCTGAAGCCTGTATATTTGGAGTTTGCGTGTCTCTCTTTCTGTGGTCGCGTGGATTTATTTCCAGGTCCTCTGGTTTTTCCCTCCACATGTATGAAACATGCGTTTAGAGTATTTGGCTGCTATAAATGTCCACATGATAAGCCACTTCATTGGGCTATCGTTTTTGGCTAGGTTGCTTCTGAAAAAGAGCTACAGAGCTCAGTGCGCCTTGCCTGGTAAAACATACAAAGTGTAGTTGAGATGGAATGGCAGCCAACAGAGAGAACACACCTGCGAGGTCGCCCACCACAGCGATGCAGCGGTGAGACCCGGCTGAGTGCACCAGTGGGATGCATTGTGGTGTTACGAGGCTTTGAGGATGGTCGTCGGAAAGCCTGCATCCAACAGTAGAGAGACCAATGCCGATGATTAGAACGTTAATTGTCATGACTATACAACGCTGAATGATGTAAGGAATTATAACGTTCCATTTACCCCGAAGAAGCAAGCATTAAACAAATGAATATGGTACTTCATACATCTCTCTCTGACGAAAGAATAAGCCAAACTCCATTCTGAACAAACTTGCAACAAGGACTACAAGTAAAATGTGTGATGCTTTTTGATAACAGAGATCACAAGAAAACGCAATGGATCATGCAACAAACAAAATACAGGACGGTGCACAGCCACCGAGCCGTAATTAAGAACGCATGAAGTGAATTCATAACAGACTTGCCATCAAGAGCAGGAACACACACGAGAAATCGGAGATCAAAATCTTTATTTTGACTACAGGAGGAATCCGATGAGCTATGAAGCTCTTTATTGTAGAGATGCGCAGTATGGGCTGGTAAGCAAGTTACACCAGCAGACAATACAAAAACATAATATGAGGGTAAAATAGAGAAAAAGGGGTAAGCGAGTCATTAAATAAATAAGCAATGCGCGTGTTATATAAGTCCGATTGATCAAGGTTGGGCAAGCTTGACACGCTGTCAATCAATCCCACCTTGAGCTTGGAGAGGTCGCGACCGCTGACAGATTTTGCTGCCTTCACTTGGCCTGAAATGGAGGCAAGTCACCGGAGTCCTCTGTGATCGGAAAATTCCGGATAGGCTGAAGGGAAAAATATACAAGACCATCGTCCGACCGGTGGCACTCTATGGATCCGAGTGCTGGCCAGCCACAACTGTACACGAACAAGCTCTCCACACCATGGAGATGAGGATGCTCAGATGGAGCCTCGGGCTCACTCGATGAGATCGTGTCAGGAACGAAGACGTTCGGAAGCGACTTGGTGTGGCCCCCATTGCGGACAAGATGCTTGAGGCAAGGCTTCGGTGGTACGGCCACGTGATGCGAAGTGAAGAGTCATCAGTGGCCAAGACTGCCTTGCGTATTGAGCCAGAGGGCCGCCGTCCACGCGGGCGTCCGAAGAAGCGATGGATGGACCGAATAAAGGAAGACATGAAGACGGTCAACGCATCCCCTGAAGATGCCCTGGACCGAGCCAAATGGAGAAGACAATGCCGAAAAGCGGACCCTGCGCCACAGCGGGAACAACGCTAGGAAGAAGAAGACTTGGCCTGTGCACCATCCTCACCACTTAAACTGAACGACATCTCGCTTTTAATTTACATTTCCTTGCATATTTCCAGAATATTTCTGTTCTGCGCCGAGAAATGCACTCGCTTCCGCGCGGCACAAATGTCGTGTGTGAAATAAAATGTGAAAGAAAATAAAACGCGAAGCTTTTTTTTGGCTGGGGAAAGATAGTCTAATCTCATTGCCAAATGGCATCTTGGAAAAATCTATCTCCTGCAAATTTGGCTGCATCAGTGCTGACAGTTGAATCAGCAAGCAAGCAACATATTACCTCATAGAACAGGGAAAAAGTGCCCACATTGGAAACAAATTGTGACGTGCTTGTTGTGTGACTGATGAGGCTGCATTCCTGTTATCGTTACTCTGTGGGCAGACCTTTGTGAAAAAGCCCACGAAGAGGGCAATCCCTCCACCGACTTAGCCTGGCATTACAAGATGCAGAGGGGGGCGTGCGTTGTGTTTTTAGCACCAGGGACATGCCCCTAGCCTGAGAAGGACTGTTGGGGCAAGCGTTGTCAGTGGGCACCTGGTAAGGCCAGTATGTCACATCAGGGAACAGCGTGGCCGCTACCACACCAGGCCACCTTTGTCTTCGTTAACAAAACTGCACCGCGTACCAGTTTGAGGTTGAATTGACCCTAGGGGCCTTGCTAGGTTCACATACCTCAGGATCAAGAGAAGCCATCGTGACCACAGCCGTTGATGCCAGCGCACATCACCAACAGCGTCTAACCCTCTGCGAGATCTCTCCGTCTCTGCGCAGTAGACACGTGACCTCCACGGGCTGCCCCGCAATCTCCCCACCGCTCACTCCGTAGGTCTTCGCTTGCCGTCAGTCACAGGACTCGTGGAGATCATTCCGATGTCTGTCTGAATCACCAGCCCTCCTCCATTTTGCGCACACGTCCCACCCAGCACAACCGTCGTCGGTGTTGCCTAATCGCACCTCCATGCGGCATAGTTTGCAAAAGAAGTCCAACACATACGTACAGAGTACATAATCGTATCTGCAACACTCCCCTGCCATGTTCTTTTCCGGGTTTTGCATTGCTTCTCCTGCCATGTCACGGATTTCCTAGTATCCGTTTTACACACTCTGTGCTCAAATGCCAACAACGTCACATACCTTAGGTGTTGTGTAAGGCCATGAATAGAATCAGGGTGTCTGGGATCTCGGCAAGAGTATGTTAATTTACAAAGCCAACCGTTCCCCACCAGGTAGACAAATATCTCCCGTTTAGCCCGATAGACTGATGGGGCAACTGCCGTTAAAGAGCACCGATTAAACCCAGCATGGCACAGAAGGAGATTGAGAGGTCAAAGTCACTCCTGGCTGCTTTTGTCTCTCAAGTGTTCATGTTTATACTCTGCTCAATGCATTTATTAAAGCCCAGTCAACCTGGGTCTGGGGACTTTCTCTGAGTGCACTTTTCACCGTATTTTCAATTATCTGCGGCAATGTCCATGTTTCTGATCCATATTGTCACAGCAGGTAATATACACTGATGACATATTTCTCCTTGAGGCGCGTTGGTATGTTGATTTTTAATATTCAGTTCAGGTTTCCACAGGCACTACGACCCGCTGTAATCTGCCTCTTGCTTTCATAATTTTAATTCTCGTCTGCTTTTTAGAAACGGTGTACATGCTCTGATACGTTTTCCATGTGTGTCCCACCAACAGATGTCTTTAACTGATTAGAAAACGTGTTGTACGTTACTTTTGTTTTGCTCTTATGAGCCTTGATCCATACTTTCCAGCCTTCTTAATATCTTCATATCGTTTAATATAGTCGGTGGGTAAAACCAAAACATTTTTAAATTTAGATTTGACCAGGTCAGGCCCACTGAGCTATATAGCTCTTTTTCAGACGTGGCCACAAATTATCGCTTAACAAAGTGGCTTATCATGTGGACATGAACAGCAGCCAAATATACAGGTGGAGGGAAAAACCGGAGGGCACAGAGAAAACTCCACGCAACCACGGGGAGAACATGCCAACTCCAAATATACAGGCGTCATGGCCTGGATCGAACCCCCGACCTCCTGCATACCGGGCGAGGTAGTTAACATTTCGCCACCGTGGTGCCAAAGTAACAATGTATACCTGGGGTGGTTAATACTATCTCCCTTAAATATTTACGCCTTACTTTACCAGTTTACATATATATATTCTTTTAACGTCGCTGTGAATAACTTTAGCAAAAGCGTGTCACCTTGTCTGGCTCCCCTTCTCGTATGATTGTGTTACCTTCGTCATGCCATCTTATTGTGTAAATATATATTCAAAGTATATATTTAGTTCGACCCCTGTTTGCGGGATGACTGTATGACTGTGTAGAGATGTAAATGGAGTCTCTTTGGCGTGTACATCATCTAGGTTCCCGAGCAGGTAAGCGCTTAGGTCTCGTACCTCTCTCTGGCACCGGCGGAGATGTGGCAGAGAAGGGGGCCCTAGAGTGCATGGTCCCGTTGAAGGGAGAGAGGGGCACGTGAACGACACAGGGTAGCAAGGGGGCCTGAAAAGGGGGCTTGAGGGACACGTGACGCTGGCCCCAGTTCCTTCGGGAGAGATCGCGTAGGGCGCGTGGCCGGGGGCGAGCGAGGCCAACCTCGAGAGGACAAGAGGGATGGGGGCGGAGCCATCGTGGTTTTCTGGAAGAGGGGACTCACCGTGCGACGTCTCTCCGCTCTTCGGTCGTTGGTAGATTGTATTTCAGGTTCCGTGGGTGAGGAAGAGTTACCGTCCTGACCCGGTTACATAGTGACCCGGTTGGGGTCTAGTTAAATCGTTGTAACATTAAAGTAGTGGCCCTGTTGGGCCGTATAATAAATTTGGTGCCTCCAGATTAAAGTGTGCGTCTCCGTGGAACCCACTGCAACTGCACCAATTTCATGACCCTAGAGCGGTGTGCCCTTATGCCAGAATTCAATCTAACGTAACGCCAACTAATCCCATGGGTGTTACCTAATCGTGGAATCGCCCAAACTCAAGAGCGACACATCACTTCGGATTCCTGCTCGCATGACAGCCATTCATGATTACACTCGTCCCTTGGCATGAGCTGGTGGTGACTGCCAAACTATGTTTTAAAACATTTATCTGGCTGGCTGTTTGCTATCTACTAAAGCAAATATCTCACTTTACGCAGTTGAAATATAGCAGTTGATGATTTAAAATATCTCAATAACTCTGTGATGTTTGATAAATCGACACACACATGGCCTTGCCAAACTAATGCGGAATACCTTGTCCAAAATGTAATCTCATCTTTCCTCATTAAATTTATGAACATTTACATTTCCGCAGAACTTGAACGTGGTCTTTTTCAAATTATGAAGGTGATCATTTCCATAACTCACACTCACAATGATGGATCGCAGTGACATCACGCATCTACCAAAGTCACTGTGAGAATTACTTCCTTAAAGGTCAGGCGAAGAGATGGGAATGATTAAAAGCCAATTTTTACACCAGGTATTCGTAAAGTTTTGTAAGCCTACTCTGACTAGAAGAGAGAAAAAAATCAATGCCATTTTTTTCACGTTACCATTTGTACAATTAATTGGCGTCACAATAAGGTTGGCACAAGGACTCGTTGATAACAACTCGGTTCGATTAAACACTTTTAAGGCGTTTGAAACTTTAAGTGAATGTATTTACTCGGCCTAGCAAGTACATCGTGCGATTGAGTGTACTCTGTACGTCTTACAGCTTGAGTTCCTGGAGAAAAGCTACATTTGCAAGAACACTATTAAATCATACAGAGATAGGTTGGATATGACGGGGGTGGGGGGGGGCTATACTTTATCACGCAGGTTGATGAAGCAAATGCATGGAACGCATGTGATAGTACATCGACCAAGGAGGTGGAGCGATGAAATCGGTTCATGCGCAGGCCGTCAACAGATTATTGCACCACACGATCATGCGAGTGGCGGTGGCTTGGGAAGAGATTAGTTCAAATGATGATAGGTCAGAGCCCTACTTGCTGTACTGCCTCTTGCTGATACCTTCAATGACTCCTCTATATAATCCACCAATTTCTCCTCTGCATAATCTACTAACCATGATGCCTCCGTGATGCCGGTTTAAAAAAGGTAGGCACCACCAACTATGCAGTACACGGCAGAGAACATTTACTCGCCTCTACCAATCTTTTGTACTCAGCCCCCAAAAAATGTACGTGACACCAGATGGGTTGTGACAACACGGGAGATGGTGAACCCTGGTATCAGCATGATACATCATCAGACAACAAAATAACATTTGGAAAAGTAATTGCTGAGGCTTCAGACAAGGCGGAGTGATTTAAAACATCTCCCGGCAGGCAGGCAGGCCGTGCAATTCACAATGGCCATCTCTCCTTCAGGAATCACAAGGTGTTTGTAATGTCCTTGCGAGATCCCAAGGACAACGAACTAAAGGAATAACACTCGCACTAACAACCCACAATTAGGGGCAAAGAGAAAGGGAATATATGCAGATTGCAGTTTTGTGCTTTGGCTCCTAGGCTCTTAACGAGCGAATGATAAAAATTACTGTTGTAAATCATCAATCCATTTTATATACTGTACATATATATACCGGTAAAACATACATTTTTTAGTTTTTGGGATGCTACGTTATGAAATGAAAAGTTTTCTCTTTCTGAATAATAAACTAATTTCACTGCATTCTACTCCGCCTACATGGAAAGTTTTGAGTTGGACTTTTTTTTTTATCTAGAAGCGGGCAGTCATTGTTTCTTCATGGATTTTTTTGTTAAGAATTACTGGAGATGTTCTAAGTGAGCAGAGATGGGGGAGGGTTGAAAGTCAAAAGGGTCTCGGCTGGGAAAACAAAAGTTCTCAAGCAACTATTTATCATTTCTGTGTCGTTTCAAGCTTTCATCTGTCAACTCTCTGCTCAACATCAATTCAAAGGGTATTCCATGCATCCACAGATGGTATACACTTCCCCATTAGTTGCGGCTTACATTCTCACTCAATTTAAGTCGTACTCAGATAAGTCACGTAGGTAGAAAAATAATAAATCACGACGTTTCAATCGCAACACAAGCAATCGTCATCAGGTGGGACAACCACAGCAAGTAGACACTGCTGAAGTAGGCGAGAGATCTGCCGTGGCACGAGGTTATATAGTGTAGTGTATAGTGTAGTGTGTAGTGTAGTGTATAGTGTAGTGTATATGTATAGTGTAGTGTATAGTGTAGTGTATAGTGTAGTGTATAGTAGTGTATAGTGTAGTGTATAGTGTAGTGCATAGTGTAGTGTATAGTGTAGTGTGTAGTGTAGTGTATAGTGTAGTGTATAGTGTAGTGTGTAGTGTATAGTGTAGTGTATAGTGTAGTGTGTAGTGTATAGTGTAGTGTATAGTGTAGTGTATAGTGTAGTGTATAGTGTAGTGTGTAGTGTATAGTGTAGTGTATAGTGTAGTGTATAGTGTAGTGTATAGTGTAGTGTATAGTGTAGTGTATAGTGTAGTGTAGTGTATAGTGTAGTGTATAGTGTAGTGTATAGTAGTGTATAGTGTAGTGTATAGTGTAGTGTATAGTAGTGTATAGTGTAGTGTATAGTGTAGTGCATAGTAGTGTATAGTGTAGTGTATAGCGTAGTGTATAGTAGTGTATAGTGTAGTGTATAGTGTAGTGTATAGTGTAGTGTGTAGTGTATAGTGTAGTGTATAGTGTAGTGTGTAGTGTATAGTGTAGTGTATAGTGTAGTGTAGTGTATAGTGTAGTGTATAGTGTAGTGTATAGTGTAGTGTGTAGTGTATAGTGTAGTGTATAGTGTAGTGTATAGTGTAGTGTGTAGTGTATAGTGTAGTGTATAGTGTAGTGTTTAGTAGTGTATAGTGTAGTGTATAGTGTAGTGTATAGTGTAGTGTATAGTGTAGTGTTTAGTAGTGTATAGTGTAGTGTATAATGTAGTGTGTAGTGTATAGTGTAGTGCATAGTGTAGTGTATAGTGTAGTGTATAGTGTAGTGTATAGTGTATAGTGTAGTGTCTAGTAGTGTATAGTGTAGTGTATAGTGTAGTGTATAGTGTAGTGTTTAGTAGTGTATAGTGTAGTGTATAGTGTAGTGTATAGTGTAGTGTATAGTGGGCCTCGGCAGTAGGAGGGGAGAGAGAAGGGGTGTAAGAGGCGGGGCAGAAAGTGGACCCCGTGGCAGCGATGGAGAGGTCGGCTGCAGGGGGGACACCCCTTACTCGTTGGCTGTGTCGGGTGGTGGCGGGTTTTAACGACACATTTATATATTTACGCGATCTAACCCAAAAAAACCTCTATTATGGATTCTCACTGAAGTTTGTATTTTAAATGTGTCATTGTAGGCTTTGTGCTGATTATTTGCAATGAGGCAAAATACCCTA
Organism: Lampetra planeri; assembly: GCF_965212315.1. Lineage (NCBI taxonomy): Eukaryota > Metazoa > Chordata > Hyperoartia > Petromyzontiformes > Petromyzontidae > Lampetra > Lampetra planeri. The sequence goes on along the minus strand of NC_136125.1, from coordinate 12,928,085 downwards.
CATATATGATATTCAGCGATGAAAGACAGTCCTGTAGAAGATTTGAAATCAGCAGTTATAATGCTACCTTCTACACAGTACTGAACCCCCCATACACATTGTGTCGCTGAATCAGCATCAGTTATAACTGAGACAAAGTAGGCTTTCTATAATGCGAGTGTCATTTAAAAAATAACTTTAGAAAGTGAAATTGTCAGAACATATTTAATAATGTGTACATGGTAGGAAGCAGTGCGGAAAAAATCCATGGTTATATTGTACTTAGTTGTACTATACATTGGTGTACTGTACTTTGTTGTATTGTACTTTGTTGTACTGTACTTTGTTGTACTGTGCTTTGTTGTACTGTACTTTGTTGTACTGTACTTTGTTGTACTGTACTTTGCCCCCACGCCTTCACCAGCCCACATTTACCGGCGTGGTGAAGTATGATCAAATCACCTCCAAGACTCGCACACCTTGCCGAGGGCTTCATCCAGCACTATTGAAGGTGTCCTGCATTGACAAACGGGCTGTACACAATAGCAATAACGATGATCGTTTTAAACGAGTGGAATGTTAATGTTTATTTTGTACCTTCAGATGCACAAAAGCAAGACTCTTAAATGTTTAACACAAACGGCGAGCACATGGAAGCTGCGGGCAACGTGTTGTCAATGGGCCTCAGTCTGCAATTGTTATTGGCAGCAGCGAGTTGATTTGGCCACGATGCCGGCAGACAATGCGCTGTTGTTTGTGAAGGATGCCATGCGGGCTTTAATGATCTTACGCCTGCCACACACACACACACGTGGCATCCGCTCACCACACCGGACTGCATATCCCCCAGCGGGCAGACGAGAGAGAGGAAGCTCACCGCCATGTCCTCGCTCACCCTTTCGCCAGGGTGCATCGAGGGGAAAGTTTAATTCGGAAACATTCGAAAAGCTATAAATTACCGTGGTGAAGGAAATCATTAAAGTCACTTAACGAATTCTCTTTGCACGGTTTTCCTGCGGGCGATGGTCAATTAAAATCACGTGTGCGTAAAACTGTGGTGGACTGTCGGTTGTGAAGCAAGACACCTTTCACTAAACCACGCACTGCTCTAATAACACATTCGCCATTCAGGATTCAAGCGGCAGGTCACGCAACGACGACAAGAGAGGGTCTCGTGTGGACTCGTTCCGATGGCCTCGGTGAGGTCACCGGTGGGTGATCGGCAAGCACCGTGTGTTAAAAGCACGAAGGGCACTAATTATAGATGTGAAGCTTTCGTGACTGCAAGGATTCATACTCTTAGGTTTTTTCGGTAAAGTCACGTAGGTGAAAAATAATAGCAATAAAATAATAATGAACGAAAATAAATCAATTAAATCGCTTCCGAAACGTGGTAATTTAATTGATTTATTTTCACTTATTAATATTATTTTATTTCTATTATTTTTTACCTACGTGACTTTACCGAAAAAACCTAGGAGTATGGCACTGACATGTGGCCATGTCCTGGCCCAGGTGGTACAGCAAGAGGGACATTCAAGCGCCTCGCGCGGGGGGGGGGGAGTGAGCGCCTGAAGCCTCCCCCCGGTCTCTTCACGGGGAGCCGTCGCCTCTGGAAATCGGCCACTCCGCGGTCTGCAAGAACTCCAAAGAGAAAGTGATTGAGCTTTGTTCTGGAACCGATGCCTTTGGCATGATTGGAAATATATAATTAACAGAAAGGGCAAACGTATGTGTGCATGTGTGTATGTGTGTATTGGGGAGCGGTAGTGTAGCGGTTAGCGCGCTGCGCTACGAACCTGACGACCCGGGGTTGATTCCGGCTCACGGCCAACACCTATGACGATTATTTTAACCGGTCCTGGGCCTCCCGTAGGTCGACTCGACCTCAAATGAGTACCTGGTGCGGTGTGTAATCATTACAATGGGGAGACAAAGGCAGCCGGGCGTGGTGCTGGCCACCCACGCCCTCGTGTGCCGTGTCGGCCTTCATAGAGGTGCTCGCTAACAGCACTTGCCCCAACAGTCTGTTCAGCCTATAGGGGAGATCTTTGTGTGTGTGTGTGTATATATGTCTTTCCGACAGACCTGTTCTTCACCTGAGGACGGCTGCTTGCGTTGTGGCCGAAACGTCGTGAGTATTGTTTTTTTTTGTTTTATTTTTATTATTTTATTATTTCCCTTCTACGTGACTTTACCGAAAGAACCAAGAAGACATCTTTATTGTATTAAGTGTGTGGTCATGAGTTAGCTAGGAGTTGTTGTTGCCGCACGAGGTGAGTGGTCCACATCCAATGAAGCGTTGCCGACACAACAATTTTGTGTTTCTCGTGGCTCCCGCACAGGCCCGTGCGCGTCACGCGTCTTCAAAGGCGGCGGCGGCTGCCCCGGCGATGAATCGGCGCAGGAAGCAATCAGGCAGCCCGGCCTCGCCGCAAACCACTTCGTAACCAAGTTGTCCATTCGTTTTGATGTATTAGTGGCTCTTTGACTGTTTCCAGGAGAAAGCGAGTCTTTCTTTGCTTTGACTTTCAAAGTGCAGGTCACTAGTTGCACGTTTTCTCTGTCCTTCGGTTATTACAGCGCGTAGGCTTTGGATCTCGATGATTTTATGGGCCAATCTTTAATCTGCCAGAAAAAAGTGACAACTTCGATAGCAAATATGCTCGTACTTTTTTATAGTTTGCACAAATCGATACGTAATACCCAACTTGAGTGTGAAAGCGATGTGATTCGAAACGTTCCCAGCTTTTGTGTTGATGCTTTTTGGTCATCCTAAAATGTGAAATATAAGTCCAAGTGAGAGTCATCACCAGCCATGATCAACCCACCGCTGGATTGAGGGCTCCGCAAGCCGCCACCATCTCTCACAACCTTGCGGTGTAATAATCCACCCTAGCACGTGCACAACAGCTCCTGATGTCGTCGCTCCATCTCCACGGTTGACGTCCGCTCGCACAAGTTCCATCCCTTCACCATCGTCCTGCCAAAGCCCATTTGCTTTTCTTAATATTTTGAATCGTATTATTTCCATAAGTATGATCTCTAGACCTTGTGATCCTCTTTCTGTCTCTCGGTGTAATTCTAGGCATGCATCTCTGAATGCATTTTTTGTGATAGATGGATTTAAGAAATATGCCTCATTGATTCAACTGGCGCGCCGGGAGATTGAACCACGTGACCTCTGCATTGTCAGTCCAGTGTGCTACCTATCACACCATGTCAGCATTCTCTTTGGTTTGTAACCATATTAAAATAAGCAGCCTTGACAAAAGTCGCTGTGAAATAATAGTTTGAGGGTTGTTTTTTACCTTAATCATGTTGAAGAAACAAATCCGACGTGAGCTTGGTAGATCGTTTGATATACCAATATGCGGAAACAACAATGTGCCTGTAGGAGGCAGTACAACCGGTAGGTTTTTCTCGAGGCTGAGAATGATATCCTCGTGTGCATGGGTCTTCTCCAGACACCCAGGTTGCCCTCCACTTAAAAAACCACTCGTTCCAGAGCAGGGTCCCAGCAGAAAATAAACCCTAAAACTCGGTGAGGATTCCCTTCGCGTCTTCTCCTTCACTTCCCCTTCACGTCCGCACAGCCCCTTGGCTGTGAGCCTGCCTGTCCGTCCTGCGTCCCAGCACGAGCCCGTCGTCGACTTGTCTGTGTCTCGCGTGTGCACCACGATCTCAGATGCCCCGAGCTCCCCTGAGACTGTGGATTTGTCATGGTTTAGCAACATCCAGGGCAAGACAGGGGACTGTCCCCTGGAGGAACTGTGGAAGCAACATTCCCAGTTCTGCCTGCATCGAATCAATAGGGGTGTCGGAAGAGTCTTCAGTCAATAGCCAGCCACCATAGTGTTTACATTTCGTGCAGGGCTTGTATAACAAATGCTTTCATCTTTCACGACACAAAACTTGTTTTATTTGACTACGTAGCTCTTTTTCAGAAGTGACCTGGCTACAAATGGCAGCTCAACGAAGTGGAGTGTCGCGTGGAACTTTATAGCAGCCGAATACTCTTAACGCGTGATGATTCTAAATGTGGTGAGAAAAACCGGAGGACCCGGAAAAAAACTCCACGCGACTATGGGCGGAGAGACACGCAAACTCCAAATATACAGCAGCAGGCGTCAGGGTCGGGATCGAACCCACGACCAACTGTACACCAGGCGAGGTAGTTAACATCTCATAGCCACCTTTGTCAATCCATTGCCGGGTGAGGGCCTCCCCACGACAACGCGGCTTGTCGGGGGCTATGTGGCCATACTTCACCACGCTGGTCGGTGCAGTTTTGTGCTCGCAAGGAGCATAAACACGGGAGCATAGAAGTACAGTACAGCAATGGTTTTTGCGGGACTGCCATCTGTCCCCTACAGCGGCCTGCCCCCTGCAACATGTGTAAGGCATGGTGGTCGCTCATCAAAGCACTATTCACGCTCGGCCACTACCCATGCGTCTCAGATATGACGAAATATGTGGTCAAAGGATATCTACAGCGGTAGAAAAACGTTATTTAAATTAATAATGGCAAACAATACAAGTAAAGGAACACTGCCTTCTATGCAAGATCTGTTATTGACTTTTTAATGTTTTTAAGTATAGAGTTGTGTTTAGCCAACCTGGGTATGTGCGCCTCCCTTTGGGTGTTTGACTTTACAGAATATGGCCAGTCTTGCTCGCAATGTGCGAATTGGGTTATTCTTGCTAACGCCAGCAATGTTTACCAATTTGCAATAAATGAACCACACTGGCATCTTTCAACATGTATCGGCATCACGGAATTCTAGCACGTGAAATAAACGTTTCACCCAATTAACTGGAGACCCATGATCTTTCCCCAGCTTTATTGCACGCCAACTTTTGAGAAAGTGTTCCACAGTAGCTCAACGTTAGCTACAGTCCATGTGTTTTGGTGAGAAATGAATCGTGTAGTCTTTGGTAAGACTGTTTGAATCCAACCACCAAGTATGTGTTGCAAGACATTAGGAAAAGGTCAGCGTATCAAAGTCCAAACAAAAACAGAGGGTGATGTTGATCTCCATCATCGATGGTCCTGAACCAGTGGTGGAAATTCTGCATTCCTCTGGTGGAGCCAGGTCTCTGTATGAGGACATTACTAACGTCTTCTTGGTTCATCTTCTTCTTGGTTCTTTCGGTAAAGTCACGTAGAAGGGAGATAATAAAATAATAAAAATGATAAAAATAGTCCAATGAGTCACTCTGAGGATTGTGCGTATGTATAACAGCCACTTGCTATAATCCATCACCAGCAGCCATGATCAATTCACTGCTGGATAAAAGTCTATCCAAGCCACAGCCATCTCTCACAATCTGCCTAGCTCCTGCACGTTCGCTGATTGTAATGCTCCGTCTCCGCTGTGTACGTGCTCTCATGCACGTCCCTTCCTGCGTTTGCTACTCCATCATTCGCCTTTACCACCAATCATCATCTCTGCCAGAGACGTGTCCTGCCAAAGCCCACTATTTTTTGTTTTACCAGTCACTATGTCTAACCTCGGTTTGTTTTCGTATCCATGTGTTTCTCTTTCTACTTCTCAATTTAATTCCAAGCATGCATCTCATCAAATATCTTTGCTACTCTTGGGCTTTTGTCACCAATTCTTCTTCAGTGGCCGTGATCCATTTGTCATGGAACACGATGCACCCTCATTAACAACTGGAGTCTTTACGCAGATTAGTTATTTAATTTTCTGTTATCTCGGTCTGCCATCATCGTGAGCACAATCATCACTGACCACGAAGTCAGCCGTGAGGAGATGGTCTCACAATACAAGTGTCTCCCAATACAAAGCCATTTCCTTCCAGTCGAATGCAACACAACGGCACCATCCATCACGTGACTTTCCCCACGTTAGTTCCCTCTGTGATGCACTGGTCCGATTGTCAGACATTGAGCTTGACAGTCTGGCAAACAGGGTAATCCGTTCCGCCGTTTGGCAAGGCCAGCGAATGTCAGGTGACATCGGTGCACGAGATCAAAGAGGCAGCCGTATCGTGAGGGAATCAAACGGATTGATATACACATTTAGATGAAAATCTCATGGTATAGATCTAGTATGCAAATATAAATATGTCACTGCAACACCGATGCACATTGTTGTATCCACTGTACACGGAAGCGTGCACGTTTAATATTAGACGTGCATAAGGGGCCGTCCATAAATGACGTCACGCGATTTTGGACGATATTTGACCGCCCCCCCCTCGTCACACGGCGTCACAAAAAGTCAGACCCCCCCCCCTCAAATATGACGTCACAAAGCTCTGCCCCCCCCCCCCCAAAAAAAATATATAAAACATGCTTCAAATCGCTTTAAACTATTGTCATTGTAGTGCGTATTTAATGTGTCGCTGCACTCTGATGTTGTAGGAGAAAACATGTATTAAAAGTCTATTTAATTAAGTAGAACGTGTTGTCTATATTTATTTAAAGTTGCGCATTTTTATGTGACGTCACATTTCTTAACCCCCCCCCCTCGTCACACATCGTCACAAATGTCTGACCCCCCCCCCCTCCAGGTGCGTGACGTCATTTATGGACGGCCCCTAACTTATTTTACACAAATGGCCACTGACAAGGATAGAGGAACAAAGGTTGGAGAAGTCCACCAAGAAGGATGCAGAGATGCACTCTGCACTGAGCCAGAGAAGGCGGGGAGGGGGGAGCACTTGGATGAGAGCAGCACAACACGGGAGGAGACATCTGACGATCCGCCCGGAGCAGTAAGTGCCCCTGGGAAACGCGCTGGCACACGGACGAGATCGCTGGCAGAATTGCAGCCGAAGAGGCGAGCGCGTCCCAGTCCGGATGTTCGCCATGATACGGAGCACTGAGACCAGTCCGTGCGCAGGAGTACCATGCACTGCTGCCCGTGTAAAGGTGGTGAGGAATGTGGTGGGGAGACCTTCATCTAGCAGTGGATGGATCACTGCCGCTGATGATGACTGATGCGTCTGTTTGTCTGCTGATCATGGCGTGGCATCATCTTCCAACCTCAGGGTTTGCTCTGCCCTGGCGATGACCGTGACCTTGGCAAGCCGAGCTTGGCTTCGATTGAGCCATTTTTTTCTGAATTATTGCACTCAGTGGGACCTGCTCAATACGACCATCTCGCTGCATTCACTTGATACATAGTCCTGCCGTTTGAAACACACCATAAGAGTGAGAAGCATGGTTCGGCATGCTTCTCACTGTATTCCAGAAAAAAAACATTTAGTTCAATCACAAGATTATAGGTGTGGGTAGCAGCTGTTTGCTATTATTTCCTTATTTACAAAAACCTGATGGTTGTTTTTCAACTTGCCGGTGAGCTGAAACAGTAATACTCCTACTTGTGCACCACGTGACAACATGATTTGTTTGGCTGATGTCGGGTGGTGCAGGGTCTACATTACGTAGCCGAACACAAAAAAATATAATGCATCATAAGCAAAGAAATCATGAAGTTTAAACGTGGTATTGTTATTGTTGTTATTTGTCTATGGAATAATATGGAACACGACTTTGTGACACAAAAGCTTAGTGTTTAAAATGGTTTTCGACAGATTTGAGGAAATGTCAACATTTACATTTCATAGTTTATTTACATTTCTATTTAAAACGAGGAATACATTTCAAGAATTTGCATTATCGTAGTTCTGAAGGTGCGCAATGTGTTTAATGGATTGCAAGCTCTATTCTAAAATATTGTTGCATGCTTATCAAGCAAAATAGATTGCTTGTATTGCAACACTGGCAGCAAATCATTCCGCTGTTATTGACGCAGTGACTGAAATGTCAATTTGAATTATTTCCGTACCTGTAAAGTTCCACTATCTGTTATTTTATTAACTCATGAATTATAGCCATAAATGCGTTAGCTAAATTTTGCTACACGGGGTTTCTGATTAACAAACTTCAAGTAAAATATGCATTTTTATTAAAGATTTTATCACTGTTCAACAACATTTAAATTCTACCTTGAGAGAACCTTTAAATCTAATTTCATTGCCTTACTGACATTTCGACTTCGTTCAATTTTCATGAGACATGAAACAAGAAATTACTACCGTGCAAAATATCACCCAGTATTTTTCATAGATGAAGAAATAAACCTGTAAAAGTCACACGTGGTGGTATGATATAGAATTATTATTTTACTTATAATATACATTCACCTCAAGTCTGCGATGTACAATTCAAGCAACTTGCGTGCTATTTTTTCATTTAAAAAAGCATAGCGCTTTTGGGTAGAGGCTACATTGTTTGATGTTGCCACGTGACACCAACACTCCATTATCCCAGACATTGCCAGGAGTAACACGGCGACTTCAGGATTTATCACTCGGCCTCTAAAGCACAAATCTATTGAGGGCATCGGTATAAAGTTGCAGCAGAATTTAGGTCATAAAATGTTCATATCAAAACCTCATCTCTGTGTACGTCTGTGGAGTGTTGAAGGTGTCCAAGCACTGATGCAATTTGAAGGTATTAAAAGTTCATGCGAAGATGAAATTTGATTAAAAACCTTCCTGCGTGTTAAGACAGCCAACTAATATTGCAACTTGTATAGTTGGGTGTGGAATGGTGACACATGTACAGCCCTGTGCTTTAAAGGTATGATGTATACACTTAAATACGGTAGCCGTTAGAGGGCAGTGCAGCAAATAGGTTTCTGACCGCTCTATTTGATGTTTTTATTCCACATGCCTGGGTCTTCTCCAGGAACTCACCATAAGTGTGTTATGCCCGGCTATTGTGGGTATTTTCCTTCTGCATGTTTTTTTTGCTCATTTTAAAGAAAATGCAATTTACCTCGGCAGACCTCTTCTGAAAACGCATTGAGGCAGTGAGAAATGTTGAGTGAAAAACTCAATTATTTTCCTTCTGATCATGACCATGTTTCGTTTGATTTTGAGTGGCAATCTTGGAAATGATGTCTATCCTGCCTTCCGGTGCTGTCATGCCCCGTGAGGATCTCTGATCTCCGGATCTGTGTAGAGACAAATATGTAATCAGTTCTCCATAAACTTCTCACCATCCATCTAACGCTTAATTATGGCTTTATTACTCGATACGAAACAAACAATAACTTTTTTTACTTTATATCACTTCACGCTTAATTTATTTCTTCCTGTTTATTATTTTCATAATAGCAGAAAATATTTTCATAATAGCAGAAAATATCCATCCATTATATTGGTGGCGGCAGATCGTGTGTTTGTGTGTGTGTTTGTGTGTGTTTGTGTGTGTTTTTGCGTGTGTTTGTGTGTGTGTTTGTGTGTGTATTTGTGTGTGTTTGTGTGTGTGTTTTGCGTGTGTTTGTGTGTGTGTTTGTGTGTGTTTGTGTGTGTGTTTTTGTGTGTGTTTTTGCGTGTGTTTTTGTGTGTACCGCTATGATACCAACATGTGAGGAACAACACTGCTTCAAGGGCAGTGTAAATAATAGGAATCCTATGTAATACAAAGATTACAAATGTATTGTAGTATAGGTGTCTTGGGTGAAACTAGATCAAACTGAATATGTTCATTTATCTAAATACAACGTGTGAGCAAGACTGAGCATTGAATGAGTTTAAAACAAATATGAAACTGTTGACGCACGGGCACGGAGATGACCTCTAGCCCAGAGCAGAGACAGTGAGGGAGAGGCTTCTTCCTCGCACGGAACGCGAACATAAATTCAGCCACTTCAGACAGATTAATTGCATCATCACTCCAACAAGGACAACCTTGTCACGCCACAGGTTTAAACATTTTTTCCCTCTGACTGAAAACTGTTTGGTGACCTGTAAAGTGATGAAATGAACACGTGTATAAAGAGCTGCCCGAATGGGTCACGTGTCATGTGCTTACTGCCAGTCTGCGTTTCTGCAGGGCCAGGCGCCTGTGTTGTAGTTGAGAAGTGCTCTTACATTTGTAAGTCATGAAGGGTGACGCTTGCATCTATGTACATGGTAAGTCAAAGTCTTTGCTTGTTCAAATAATAAATGGCACACCACATTTTCATTGGTGCCACTAAGTTTGTGGTGGAAATTACACATTCCGATGGTGTCAGATAGTCTCTGGATATAAAGGCCGTTCTTTTCTTGCTACTGCATGGCACACGTATGCACGTTTCTACTGAGCTCAACCCAGGGTTGTCACCTGTCCAGTTTATACCTGGATAGTTTGGGATTTAGCATCTGTGTTCAGGTGACAGGAATTGAAATGTACTTAGATATCGTGCTAATCGGAGTTCTGTGTTTTCCACTTCTGTTAGCTGTTATTTTGCATAACGGGGTTCCACTGATGTCTGAGAGATCCGAATGGATACTTCGTCACGTGGCATTGATCGTCAATTTGGATACAATTGGGGGAAATTACATAAAATGAATAGATCATTTACATTATAAGACAATATCATTGCTATAATTTAAAAAACATAATTCCAAAAACATGGCAAAGTGGAATAATGTGGGTGCCTCGTGAGAATTGAAACTGACAGTGGCAGCATGAATTGCCTCGAGAAAATTGTGTCGATGTCTCCATGGCATCAGGAATTCTGTCCATGTCATACTTTCATGATCATGAAATGCCCGTGTCCTTTGTGGTGTCACAGGCCAATTTATTAACAGCTCATATATTCTAAAGGGAATCAGGGATCCTCATTACAAACACCCTGTCTGTATCTCTATGGAGCTGCCACTACTATATTATTAATTATACAAACTGCGAACGAAATATTCAAATAAAGGTTCTGCAGTAATTCGTTTAATACAGTTGTGATAGTTGTAGCTGTCCGCAATGTCACTGCTGACTTGTGAAAATATCGGCATGGAAAAAAAACTATTTCATAAACCTATACTTTGTTTTGAAAACCCAAAAATTCACTGGCAGGGTGATATATAATTTTTAATATTTTAAACTTGAAATAGAAAAGGCATTAAAGAGGATTTCAAAAGTCAAAGTGATTTCTTGCTCAAATGCACATTGATGCTGTGCTCATCTCCCGTTTACTGCCCTGAGACAGTGGTGGAAATTCAATGTCTCTACAATTGGCACGAGTCTCTCCATAGGACAACCACTCTTGACATCCCCACAAAGCGTTCTGAATTTGATCAACCCCAGAGGGATGAAGGGCTGAGTCAACCCCCAACCAGGATGTAAACGTGCAGCATCTGAATTGCGATCCGCTCACCAAGCCACCTGGCCTGATTACAGAACCACTTTGTATATTATTAACACTCCTGAGTACATGTTAAATGGACAACATTGACACATGCAAGCAGCATTATTCCATTACTTAAAATGACACGACCACAAATACATTTAATAAGAGAGGGGGCGCAAGGCTGAAGATCGCGTGGCGTGCACCTGCTCGCCACTGCCGGGTTTCATTCTCGACGTGAGATCGACCCCACAGTGCTATTGTTGTTCATTCTCGACGTGAGATCGACCCCACAGTGCTATTGTTGTTCATTCTCGACGTGAGATCGATCCCACAGCGCTATTGTTGGTCTAGTTGCCGCATCACTCTATAAACGAAGCATCCTTTGTAGTTGTCAATGGAGGGGTGTCTGGCAGCTCGCCGTATACAATTGCTGCAGCGGGCTCGATATCTTTCCAGCGTCAGCGTTATTGCATCTGACAGTGCTGTAACTACCTGCAATCGGCATCAATATCTTACAGGGCTAACCCTGTAACCCCGATGCATTGACGAAGGGAAAAAAGTCCCAGAGCCCCTGTTAAAATGCAACGTGATGTATTGTGGTTATTTGGCTGGCTGGGTTTTGTTGGTTGTGTTTTTGGGTCCAAGAGAAGCACACACAGCAGCCTGCAGGAATCAAAACTCCAAAATGAGTGCAGTAGGAATGGCACGCCCTGGAAAACGCTTATCACTGTCACAGTGCCTGATGGCTGCTGCCATATAATTTAACGTAGAGACCAACTTCCCAATAAATAAAAAGGCAAAGGTACAGCCCTGAAATTATTCTCTCACGTCACTGCTGGTGGAAGGGATCTCCTAGAGGGAGCTCGAGAGAGAGAACCTCTCTAGACTCTAGAGGGTACGTTGGCCTCCTCTTCCACATTGGTCAGAGGCCTTGGGATAGGGGGGGGGTACCCAATTGACCCGCAAATACATAAATGGAGGAATTATTATTTGTTTCTTTCGGTTAAGTCACGTCTAAAGATAAAATAATAAATTAAATTAAATAATAGAATACGACGTTTCGATTGCAACACAAGCAATCATCATCAGGTATAATGAAATAGCGACATAAAATCTAACCAGAAAACTATAGACAGACATATTAGCAGACAGATATCACCCAGATACATAGCGAGAGCAACACAGGTAACAGAGAGGGGTGATCGTCTCTGTGTGGTGGCCTTAAATAAAAAATTTTATGTCGCTATTTCATTATACCTGATGATGATTGCTTGTGTTGCAATCGAAACGTCGTATTCTATTATTTAATTTAATTTATTATTTTATCTTTAGACGTGACTTAACCGAAAGAAACAAATAATAATTCCTGCAGTCACGAACGTTCTAAAATTAAGATTGAACCACTTCTACGGGGAAGTTTTAAGCTTATCTTTTTTCTCTCTCTCTGGCGACTTGTTTTCTCTGCCTGTGTCCTCTCTTTAGATTGTTCACACTTAAATTCTAACTTAGCAATCTTTGAAATACGTAATCAACCAGGCTATGCGTTAATTGTGTGTTGACCGACCCTCTGTGTTGTATTACATTACATTTCGATATTTTACTAGGTTATTTAATTTTAGTGTGTCCTCCTGATTTTCAGGCTTGCTTGCCGTGCCATCGCATTCGCAGCACCACGTCTGTTGACCACTCATTGATATGCTAATTTTTTCTCTAACCCTCCTCCCTCTCTCTACCTCCGCCCCCCCCTCTGTCTATTTAAGGCCACCCCACAGAGACGATCACCCCTCTCTGTTACCTGTGTTGCTCTCGCTATGTATCTGGGTGATATCTGTCTGCTAATATGTCTGTCTATAGTTTTCTGGTTAGATTTTATGTCGCTATTTCATTATACCTGATGATGATTGCTTGTGTTGCAATCGAAACGTCGTATTCTATTATTTAATTTAATTTATTATTTTATCTTTAGACGTGACTTAACCGAAAGAAACAAATAATACATAAATGGAATCTACGTAGCAACCATCTACTGTGGGAATGTGAGAGCACCCTCGTGAAAAAGAGCCATCAGCCTCAGTGAGGCTTTCCTGGGTAAACAAACGGAATGCCACAACAATAACACTCGTGCATATTATGAGTTAGGGTAGAGTAACTCTTTCTACAAACCTTTTGTATACAGTATATCATTTTATTAGAAACACACGTGAGGAATACCGGTTATACGTATGTGCAGGCAGTGGTGGAGCAGTGGTGGAGCAGTGGTGGAGCAGTGGTGGTGCAGTGGTGGAGCAGTGGTGGAGCAGTGGTGGTGCAGTGGTGGTGCAGTGGTGGTGCAGTGGTGGAGCAGTGGTGGTGCAGTGGTGGAGCAGTGGTGGTGCAGTGGTGGTGCAGTGGTGGAGCAGTGGTGGAGCAGTGGTGGTGCAGTGGTGGTGCAGTGGTGGAGCAGTGGTGGTGCAGTGGTGGTGCAGTGGTGGAGCAGTGGTGGAGCAGTGGTGGTGCAGTGGTGGAGCAGTGGTGGAGCAGTGGTGGTGCAGTGGTTAACCCACGGTGCTCTGAATAAATACCAGCGTGTGTATGTGTGTATGTGTGTGTGTTGTGTATGTGTGTGTATGTTATGTATGTGTATGTGTGTGTGTGTATGTGTGTATGTGTGTGTGTGTTGTGTATGTGTGTGTGTGTGTTGTGTATGTGTGTATGTTGTGTATGTGTGTATGTTGTGTATGTGTGTATGTTGTGTATGTGTGCATGTTGTGTATGTGTGTTGTGTATGTGTATGTGTGTGTTGTGTATGTGTGTATGTTGTGTATGTGTGTGTATATGTTGAATTTCGTTCGCCCCATATGTAGCCAACTCTGCTAATCGGAGGTGCAAGGGAAGACCAAAAAAATGAATGTCGCCTCGCGGGGTGGATGATGGGTAAACAACCACCATGGCATGGGGACACTTTCATTCGGCAGTGGATTGACAAAGGACTGTATTATTATGGGTTCCATATAAAACCGCTGTAAATAAATGCACACTTTCAGATGAGAAAGGGCTATGAGGTGGGGCACACGGCCACAATGTGTAAGAATGGTTCTTGGATTTGATGCCAGTTATTTGTAAAATGACAAGCAAGGCACTGCACACCCATCGCTGCGTCACTGCGTAGGAGCGCACAGAGCACAGCTGTGGGGTGCGCCATTGAATGATGGGGTTGGAAACTCCATCCTGGCTTCCAGACCTCAGCTTTCAGAGCTCTTAGGCTGCGCACAAAGTAATGATTGACGTGTGATTGGTTGGTGTAAGCGATTTTTACAGCCGTTCCCATTCCCGCACGCCACCAGTGCGTCACTTAATTTCTCCATTTTAATTCACAGATTGGGATCATTGGGTGATATTTCAAACTTTTATGGCATTATCATATATATTGAAGATCTTCCACGGTCAGATGAAAAAAATATATAATTTTAACCCACGTAAAATTCTACTCTACAAAATAATTATGTATTTGTCCACGTACTTTATGAAAATAAACACATTTAGCTGATATTAAATACGTCATTTTTGTATGTATAAGTATTTATTATATCGCTAAGTAAGAGAGGATAAATACGGTGGGTGTCAACACACTCCAGTCTGTGTGTATGGAGTGGGAGTGTGTCGGTGGATGTCCTCACACTCCAGTCTGTGTGTATGGAGTGGGAGTGTGTCGGTGGGTGTCAACACACTCCAGTCCGTGTGTATGGAGTGGGAGTGTGTTGGTGGGTGTCAACACACTCCAGTCTGTGTGTATGGAGTGGAAGCGTGTCGGTGGATGTCCTCACACTCCAGTCTGTGTGTATGGAGTGGGAGTGTGTCGGTGGGTGTCAACACACTCCAGTCTGTGTGTATGGAGTGGGAGTGTGTTGGTGGGTGTCCTCACACTCCAGTCTGTGTGTATGGAGTGGGAGTGTGTCGGTGGGTGTCAACACACTCCAGTCTGTGTGTATGGAGTGGGAGTGTGTTGGTGGGTGTCAACACACTCCAGTCTGTGTGTATGGAGTGGAAGCGTGTCGGTGGGTGTCAACACACCACTCCAGTCTGTGTGTATGGAGTGGGAGTGTGTTGGTGGGTATCAACACACTCCAGTCTGTGTGTATGGAGTGGGAGTGTGTCGGTGGGTGTCAACACACTCCAGTCTGTGTGTATGGAGTGGGAGTGTGTCGGTGGGTGTCCTCACACTCCAGTCTGTGTGTATGGAGTGGAAGCGTGTCGGTGGGTGTCAACACACTCCAGTCTGTGTGTATGGAGTGGGAGTGTGTCGGTGGGTATCAACACACTCCAGTCTGTGTGTATGGAGTGGGAGTGTGTCGGTGGGTGTCCTCACACTCCAGTCTGTGTGTATGGAGTGGGAGTGTGTCGGTGGGTGTCCTCACACTCCAGTCCGTGTGTATGGAGTGGGAGTGTGTCCGTGGGTGTCAACACACTCCAGTCTGTGTGTATGGAGTGGGAGTGTGTCGGTGGGTGTCCTCACACTCCAGTCCGTGTGTATGGAGTGGGAGTGTGTCCGTGGGTATCAACACACTCCAGTCTGTGTGTATGGAGTGGGAGTGTGTCGGTGGGTGTCCTCACACTCCAGTCTGTGTGTATGGAGTGGGAGTGTGTCGGTGGGTGTCCTCACACTCCAGTCTGTGTGTATGGAGTGGGAGTGTGTCGGTGGGTATCAACACACTCCAGTCTGTGTGTATGGAGTGGGAGTGTGTCGGTGGGTGTCCTCACACTCCAGTCTGTGTGTATGGAGTGGAAGCGTGTCGGTGGGTGTCAACACACTCCAGTCCGTGTGTATGGAGTCGGAGTGTGTCGGTGACCACCTATGAAAACTGGTCTTAACGTATAGCGAAATTGTGATTGTGAGCATCTATATGATTGTTGTCACTGAGTATTCGATTTATAGGTTCAAATCCAATCTGAAAATGTGCTTTTCAAAAATGTGTGTAGCTGCAAAGCTCTTAGTACATTGCCTCGAGGCTACTATGTAGATGATTTCTTGCATTTTAAAGCAAATTTATGGGAATACATTTTCACAAAGGTTTCATATGTCTGATCATTCTTCTCCTGGTGGTGTCCAGAGGATTGTGATGAGATACTCTAAGCCATAGATACTTCGTTATTTGCATGGGGATGTTTCAACCAAGGTGTGATCCTCATTTTGAAGAGTCTCCTTTGATTCCTCACTGAGTATTTTGTATTGTGGAAGAAAACTGGAGTAATCCAATATAGCCAATGAAAGGGCTGCCGCATTCCAGCACATTGACAACAACTGGACCAGTTCAATCTGGTCCATCTGTGTGGTTTAAGTGGGCTGTAGGAATGTTCCCATTAGACACACAGTTTAACCGTCTCTATAAATCATGGGACCTCCTTTGCCAGTACAAAAACATGAGAATAGGTTTTCCCCTTTTTTCTGGCAACAAAACAGGTGTTAAGATGTTAAAACACGAAACTGAAACATGTGTGCATTAACCACAATAATTGTGGTCAGAATGCAAATAAAAAACGTACTCTGAGAGCATATGTATTTTTAAAGTAAATTATTGTTGTTGTTTTTTTCAAGGGTAGACTTCAATTGTATCACTATCAAATTCAATGTAAAAGCATTCAACGTAAGCAGTCAGGTTGTTTAATGATCCAGCACTCACTAATTCCGTCCTGTCACTGACAAGAGTTGCAATCAGTAGAAGGACGTTATCAAACAGTTTAAGTCATAACTGGCTGTGATGTTCCAATCTTACCACCTTCCGATGTTAGTTGTTCATTAACAGGTTCACACTAACACAGCCACTTTGCGCGCCGACCTATAGGTTGCGGCTCACCGATTTTACATGAACATGCTAATATCTCACATTAACATGCTAATCTGTAACATTAACATGCTAATATCTCACATGAACATGCTAATCTCTCACATTAACATCGCCACCTCAGTGCGCGCGCCGTGGAGGCCGCTCAACAATCTTACATTAACATGCTAATTTTCAGCTGGCAGCCCTTTGATTGGTGGAAAACCAACCACCGTCGTGGTTGCGGCCCACCACTTACATTAACAATAGCTGCCCCGCCCATGCTGCTGACATTTGGGCTACGCCTATTTCAAACCTTTATAAACAGTTTGCCTTTAGAAGCTAACCCCCTTTTCCTGATGATGCCTGCTTGTGTGATCAAAACGTCGTAATTTGTTTTTCTTTGAACCTATCAACGTGACTTTACCAAAAGACCCAAAGAATATGAATTCCTGCAGTCATGAAAGCTTTAAGTCAAGATTTAAGTTGCCTTTGTATCACTTTACTATCGCTCATACCAATATTACTATTCCTGTGAGCTTCACAAATTAATTAACTACCTCGCCTGGTACGCAGGAGGTCGTGGGTTCGATCCCTACCCTGACGCTGATTTTTCTCTTGGTCCTCCGGGTTTTCCCTCCACATATAGAATCAACATCACGCGTTTAGAGTATTTGGCTGCTATGAACTTCCACACGATGATAAGCCACCTCGTTGAGCTTTCATTTGTGGCCAAGTCGCTTCTGAAAAAGAGCTACGTAGCTCAGCCGGAGCCTTACCTGCTAAAATAAAAAATAATTTAAATTTCGATTTAAAGCTTTCGTGACTGCAAGGATTCATCTTCTTGGTTCTTTCGGTAAAGTCACGTAGAAGGGAAATAATACAAATAAAACATAATAAAATTATTCTCACGACGTTTCGGCCACAACGCAAGCAGCCGTCCTCAGGTGAAGAACAGGTCTGTCGTTCTGTCATTCAGACACTGTCTTCCCGACAGACCTGTTCTTCACCTGAGGACGGCTGCTTGCGTTGTGGCCGAAACGTCGTGAGAATAATTTTATTATGTTTTATTTGTATTATTTTATTATTTCCCTTCTACGTGACTTTACCGAAAGAACCAAGAAGACAGTGCTGTAATTTAAAACTAAATAGTTAAGAGACCTTTGTCCATCTACTGCTGAATGAAGGCCTCCCCATGCCTTGTTGGCCATGGGCATTGTTAGACCGTGCTCTTGTGTCTCAACCGCACCGTGTTCAACCCTGCAGGTGACAACGCTTCTCGTCCTGCTCTTCCCTTGCACTGCTCCACTTGGGAATTCCTTCCCATCGTCTCTTTACCTGAGCACTCACAACTCGTTTTACAACGAGAGATGCTTCCGTTTGCCGCTGGCCATTTGGTGTTTTGGGCCTGTGCTCAGCAAACTATTATAAATATATAAACCCGAACACTGACCATTTCAATACCCAACAAAGCACTGCCAAGCACGCATAACGTTCCAACAGAAGGCGTACTAGTGCGGTGAGGAGTGTGAACGTGTTAAACTTTAACGAAAAATAATCTCTGGCTTCTGTGTAAAAAAACATTTCACTTTTGCAACAATGCCTTTTTAATTTCTTTTAAACTCTGACTTTAGTGCAACTGTCAACACGATGCCATTTTCAAAGGAGATTGCCTATTGTGGATTTTATCTCGCACTCAAGCACATTGGTATGCACACAAATGGCGTGCGTTTAAGAATCCGTGCATCAGGGGGAGGAATTGGTAGATCAGAGGCGCGCACTCACTACCGCGTGTGTATGAGACACATACCTGCTGAAAGGGTGCAATGCGGCTTCTTTCAGGCAATTCAGCAAAGTAACAACACAAATGAGCTGACAATAAACACAAATCTTTCCCTCTACGTAACATTTTTTTTTATTATACCACCAGCTAGATGGCCTTCTGGGAGTCCATCATGTCAGCAGCATTGGTTCCACACAAACTCTTAGATGAATGTTGCATTCACAGTCGAATCAGTAGTCAGGCTTGCTGAAACTAAACCTGGTGAACTGTCCATGTGTATAGGCAAGGGTGCCTCTCTATTAGATATGGGCAAAATTATATGGAATAAACCACAAAGTAATCATGAGATGTGCTGTCGAAAATCTAAGTAACAACGGTGATTATAATGTCGTGTCACGTTATTTTATTAGTATCATCGTCGTCGTCGTACACTTCGCGACCAGCGAGGCGACAGACACCACGTGGGCAGCGTGGAGGCAGGGCCCTGAGGCCGCCGTCAGGTCAGGAGTCACCTGTCGACAGTGTGCCACCTGCCTCGTCACTGACCACATCCACACCGTGGGTTGTCACATTAGCCCAAATATGTGGAGGTTGTGTTAAGTACCAGCAAATAGATTGCCGGTTTATCTGTTCAAATGTTTGAGTTTTATTCTTTCCGAGCTGTGAATGTGAATTTTAAAATGGAACTAAACTTTGTTTTTATTCTACTAGGTAAGGGCCCACTGAGGTATATCGCTCTCTTTCTGAAGTTACCTGGCCACAAATGAAGCCCAACGAATTTGTTTACGTGGAAATGTATAGCAGTCAAATACTCTAAACGCATGCTTTTAAATGTGGAGGGAAAAACCGAAGGCCACAGAGAAAAATCCACGCGGCTACAAGGAGAACGTGCAAACTCCAAATATATTAGCGTCATGGTCGGGATCGAACCCACGACCTCCTGCACACCAGGCGAGGGAGTTAACATCTGGCTACCGTGGTGCCTAGGTGTCCCGTGATGCAAAACTGATCAGATATGAATGAACCAAGCAT
Organism: Lampetra planeri; assembly: GCF_965212315.1. NCBI lineage: Eukaryota > Metazoa > Chordata > Hyperoartia > Petromyzontiformes > Petromyzontidae > Lampetra > Lampetra planeri. The sequence continues at coordinate 12,908,340 of NC_136125.1, read as the reverse complement.
TCACAATAGAATCCCTCCCAAACAAAACAAGTCTTCAGACTCAGGGTGGTTTCTACATCACATGAAACATAAACAACAGGGAAAGTGGTTGTTTAAAAATAAAGTTGTGAATAGATAGAGAGATAGGTGGTATAATCCTACCTGTGAGAATGTGAATACAGTACGTTCTAACTGTGGACACATGATCTCATGTTCGAATGCTCCAGTGCAGCTAAAACGTGGTTATGGGTGAACACCTTTCACTGAAATGGGTGTCGTGTTGACAGCTATGGCGTAGGTTATGCATTCCTTAAACACCAACAGCATGATAGCAAGTGTTCTACTTTTAAAGCTTACATTTTCTGTTACATTGAACACGGCTTTATTTGCAAGGTATGACCATTTTAATTCGATGTTGCTCTTGCAACTATCGTTGATGTGTTGTATTGTGGATGATATCTACGTATGGCGGTTTTCCATTTCGGATGCTGGACTTCACTGCAAGCCAGAGGCATCGAAGCGAGCACTTGAGCCTGGGAGAGGGCCCCCCACCCTCTAACCCACGTGCCCCCCTCCGCCCCGTACCCCATACCCCCTCCGAATGTCTTTGAGCCACCCCTGAAGCAGCTACCCCTAGACAATGTATTGCCGACAAAATGCATTGTCTGGTCACCCATTAAAAAGTCCCTGGCATTGAGTAAATTCTACACACGAGTATTTAATGAGTCGAACAATCACTTTAGGGCAATAGCAAAGCGCCCTGCCACGCTCCACGCCACCCTCGCTCAGCATGTCGCTGTTCACCGCCGCTCTCGGCAGCCTCCTGTGCATTTGAATTCGCGCGCTTTTAAGCAGCAACACGTAGTAAAATAACAAAACCACACGATGTCATTGTTTGAACCAAAAAATAGAATTAAAGCACATTTTTGCAATGTAGTGCAACAAATCATGTCACACGTACTTTCACGGCAGGAATGTAATAATTGCGTCATATTGCAACATGTCAAACCCAAACACTCGTGCTTCGTGTGGATCTGGAGCGTCCAAAGGCTGACTGGACATCTCAATTAATGTCACAATCAAAGGGCAGCACGTGTTAACGATGCTCTCTGTGCCACACACACGACTGAAGGGCAAAAGGTCGTTGCAGAGAATTGACAACCCTTGGTTTTAGATGTTGACCATCGCCACCTTTTCATCTCTCTCTGTGACAAACTGGTTACAGAGGAGGCCGCCAGAAGCACTGGCATTTCAACTTTTGGTATCGAATGAAATTGGACCCCGAGTAATAATGTGGTATTAGTCCACGAGATAGCAGAGTGACCTCCATGACCCGACTCGATTCCTTCAAGTGCAGTGACCCTTTGAGCATTCCATCTTAGAAGCATCATCAAACATGTGCACCTTCCTTTGGAGGCAACAGAGTCCCATCTTATGCATTATGGATGTCAAGGATCCAGTAATATGAAACAGTAAAAGTAGAACACTGTCTCTTGGTAACAAAATCAGTGTCTATACATCCACAGTGATGACGATCTACATAGTAATGACAGTTGCTATGGTGATTGTGGTCGTCATTGCAGTGGCAATCTGTAGTTGCCTGCGACCTAATCTCCCGTCTCATCAGATCGTGGACATTCAGCAGCACTGAGCCTGGATAGTGCTCGTGAGATTGGATAGGTATTAAACATGGTGAAGTGCGGTCAAACAACCCCCATGACCTACAAGGTAGGGATAGGACCTCATCCAGCAGTGGTGGTTAATGCCTGCGAGATCCAAGCTTGGAATTGCACTGAAACATTGAAAGCGGATCGCGTGGACCAGAACAAGCGTTAGAGGCATCATTCTGACTGTGGATGAAAGCGATTGGGCTTGGGCAGGACACATCGCTATCCAATTAGCACGGTTGGTTACGTATCGTGCGAAGGAAGTTCAACATACATACACGTGGTGATGGCTGGGGGAGGAGACTGGGAATGCAAAGGCAACCGAAGGAGGGAAACGTGTCTGAGAGGATAACCACCGGGGAGATGGAGCAATGAGATTGTCTCAGTGCAGCATGCGGCGATGGATGATGGCGTTACAAGACTGCAAGAGATCGCGACGGTGGGGAAAGGCCGTCATCCAACACTGGAAATATCAAGGTCAAAGATGATGAAGATGATGATGAGAGAGGACAGATGGAATGTCAATACATGAGCGTGATCAATTTAATTATCATGAAATGTTTGGCTTGCTCTTTTATATTTATATTTATACTCCATAATATAGGTTTTTTTGGGGTGAGATAACGTCAATTTCAATGTATCGTTAATCCCGCCACCACCTGATACAGCCAACTAGTAAGGTTTGTCACGTAAACAAAACGTGCCAATTTGTTACTAGTACAGCACTAGTGTGTAGTGTATAGTGTAGTGTATAGTTGTGTAGTGTATCGTGTAGTGTATAGTGTAGTGTTTAGTGTATAGTGTAGTGTATAGTTGCGTATAGTGTAGTAAACTAGTACAGCACGCCGGTGTGTTGGAGAGGAAATCCAGTAATTACAACTAGCATCATCAGGCGGATATCCAGATTTGTTTTATTATGGATATTGTTCGCGAAAACCTACAGCTTTAAACACATGTTCTGTATAATCAATCTAAAACGTGTTTGAGTTGCTAATCAATTGTCAGTTGCTTTTCTCTATTTCAATGATGCTCACATTTCATTGTCAAAGAAACTGAATCGAGTGGTGCAGTGATCAGCACACTGAACACAGAAACCTAAGTAACATTTCTGGCCATGTCTAACCATCAGTGAACATCGCGGTGATGCACGGTCTAACAATGCCCATGGCCAACAAGGCATGGGGAGGCCTTCATTCAGCAGTAGATGGACAAAGGTCTCTTAACTATTTAGTTTTAAATTACAGCACTGTCTTCTTGGTTCTTTCGGTAAAGTCACGTAGAAGGGAAATAATAAAATAATACAAATAAAACATAATAAAATTATTCTCACGACGTTTCGGCCACAACGCAAGCAGCCGTCCTCAGGTGAAGAACAGGTCTGTCGGGAAGACAGTGTCTGAATGACAGAACGACAGACCTGTTCTTCACCTGAGGACGGCTGCTTGCGTTGTGGCCGAAACGTCGTGAGAATAATTTTATTATGTTTTATTTGTATTATTTTATTATTTCCCTTCTACGTGACTTTACCGAAAGAACCAATAAGATGAATCCCTGCAGTCACGAAAGCTTCACATCGAAATTTACAGCACTGTGTTATACTGATAGAGATGTTACTACTGGCTATAGAGACGAGCACAGGCTGTTAATGGATCATGCGTTTCTCATTCAGTTGACTCTACCCTGGCTCAGAGCCCAAGTTAATTAGGTGAATGGCCAATGTTATTTGCACCTGTTGAATCCATAAATCGTAGGCAGCTGGCAGATCATTTTACCTTCAGGATAACCACAGAAATTGCAGCAGTATGGGTTGTAGCGAAGTGGGAAGAGTGGCCAAGAAATGTGACACACTGCAGTGCTTAAGAGCTGTGGTCGAGGCAGAGGAACACTTGATCCGCAAGCAGATGTTTTCACTGGACATTGTCACGCATGACTTGGAGCCAAAACTTCAATTATAAAACAATGGTGTACATGTTACAAAGTATATACTTTCCGGTGTAACGAAGCAATTAAAAACTTCCGTTGACCATTTTAAACATTTGACAAGTTGAACTCTCCACCGCGAAGGTTCACTTTTTCCCCTTATTTGCAAGATGTTTATTTAAATTGAGATGTTTTTTTGCGTTATGCCCAGGCAGTGAGATGAAGATTGCATACAGTTCTGTTTCAACACGTGCATGTGAACATTTAATGCAATAAAAATATATTTTAATACGTAAAATGATCCCTTAGCAATGTATATATTTAGCAAGAGACTAATTTAACATTCATATGAAGTAATTGTTCGTAAAATGTTGCAAAATTAATGTCTGTTAATTCTGAATATTTGTACGGCAAGGTATGAAAAAAAATCACACTTTGTAATGGTAGATTGAACATCACCATCAGCCATGATCCATCCACTGCTGGATGAAGGCCTTCCAAAGCCATCGCCATATCAAACAGTATTGCACAAGTAGAAACCCACACGGAGATCCCAGGTAGAGCCTGAACAAACTGTTGGAGCAAGCGCCTATGAAGGCCAGCATGGCACACGAGGGGGCGGGTGGCCAACAACCACGCACAGCCGCCTTTGTCTCCCCAGTGGCCGTGTTTACACACTGTACTAAGTACTCATTTGAGGCCGAGTCGACCTAGGGGAGGTCCATGACCGGTTCAGATAATCGTCACTGGTGTTGACCGTGAGCAGGAATCGAACTCGGGTCGCCAAGTTTGTAGTGCAGTGCGCTAACCACTACACTACCACTCCCCACAATATAATACGCAATAATCTAATCCCAAACACATATGCAAGAGTACTTGTATCCCACATGCACAGGTGATCGTGGTAATTCATCATCCAGTAAAGAAATGCACACAACTAAGTTTTAAAATACACTGAACTTTTATCTTTTCTTTTTGATGTTATGCATATGTCGGCTCTGTCTGGCATAGGCGCACCATTCTGTGAAGACTGTGGGCATATTTCATTGTTTTTGGCTCAGCAGGCATCCCGTGCACCTGGCGATCATCATGATGTCACCTTTGGGAGTGGCCAAAGGCAACACGACCCCATCCATGTGCCTACGCGTGCGCAGAGTGGCAGCCTGCACGTGCTTCTTCCTGCAGGGGCAGTCCTAATAGGAAGAGAAGGCGATGATGTTTGGCAATGCTCTTAGCAGGTGTGGCTGCTGCGGTCTTGAGAAGAGATGGTGTGCATTGGCCGTCTTTCTCGTGCGAATGTCAAACTACCGCTGCGTATACTCTGGTCGCAGTGTTGTACATTGGTGTCACGTCGTTCTGTTGCGATTCCGAGCTGCCAGAAGAATGCGACACGTTACTGTCACATTATTCTGGCAGTGCGAGAACAATAACTGCCGATGGGTAATTATGGAGAGGGTCGTCTGGATGACCTGCTCGTCTTGTTATGCAATAATCTATCCCTTGGATAGATTTTATATTTAGTGGGCCGATGTTTTGGGCAATGGCCTTGAATAGGTCATGACCAAGGTGTATAACAGAGCTGTCGCGTCGGTGTCTGCTGATAGAAAACTGCTCATTTGTCATTTGCCTTGTGATGCGGTGAAATAATGTAACACTTTCAGTTTGTCAACCTTCTCAGAGGTCCGCAGTGTAAAATACAATCTCTCATGATAAGCAGGTACATCTGTCTGCCTATTCTCTCTGGTCTGAAGAAGAGCCATTGCCTCAAACATCGGCCGACTCTATACTCCTCTGTTATAAAGCAGTACGTGGCAACACGAAATTAAATACAGCCTCATAAATACATTTGACAACGTAATAAATACATTTGACAAAATACAGTCTATATTCATCAATGTATCTTCAGACTTAGCTGTGGTCGGGATAATGTTGAGACGCAGCTGAGTAGCCGAGGAATTTCAGAATTGAGGAGCATGATGCCAGTCCAAGCGGATTATTCACACACGGTGCGATGTATTGGGCGGGCATCTGTGAGGTTGTGAGGATTTGTCTCTGGATGTAAGCAACGCAGTCGTAGTGCTCGCTACTTGGTGTACGCGTTGTAGGAAACCTCCAATATGCAGGCATCGTCCTGCTCAGCAGGTGGGTGCATCACACACGTTTACTGATGCTCCCTCTGTGGTACAAACAACTGGGACACATCATGGCAATAAGACGATCTCAACAATACTACATCTACATTATTCACCATGCTGGTCAGAGTGGGAGCAAATACGTATGGTACAACACTTTGGTTTATTGTTTCGCAACTGACAATAACTGGGACTTTTAATGTCCAGAGAAGACTGACATATGTCCCAGGACAGCTGCCGCAATGAGATAAGGATCCTGTAAAAGAAAACCAGGACGGGTGACAATCCTACTTACATCTTGCATCTCAACGTGATGTGCTGAGCCGGCCTCCGAGGCGATGGGATACGGGCGTGTACCACCAGCAACAGAAAACACATCGCAAATGTTCATTGTTACGTAAAGGAAAAGTTTGGGTGTGACAAATTGCAGTTGCTCTGGAAGTTGCACAATGTGATGTGTTCTCTCGAAAACAAACAGAGAAGCCAACAACAATCTCTTCTGACCTTGGCTTGACTGCCTTTACATTTTGACTTTAATTTTGCGAGGTGCACGCAATTATGCTCCTGCAACGATTTAAATGATCTGTGCATGCCTGCCTCGTATTATATGCAATGATAAACACGTGTATAGAAAACTGCTGAGAAATATCTGGCTGCAGTAACAAACGCATCATTACCCTGTCCACGGGAACAGGGAGACCAAATTAGGTTTTTCGTAGCGGGGATTGGATTTTGCTTCTTTCAAATAGGCTCCAGTCGTTGTTTCTTCAGCCTGCACACACTTTTAACGTGCACGTACACGTGGTGTTACTTTCAAACGAATGTTGGCCCTCAAATGGAAGCTGCCGTGTTGGTTTGTGTTGGTTCGCTCGTCAGCAAGGACACGTCGACTGGATGATGAGAAGCGTTTTGCGGAGGGCTGTTGAGTCCTTGTTTAAAAGGTGTGCCATGTCATGCCTGTAATGTTGACATTTTTGTGGGGTTGGTGGATCGTGTAAAGATTAGGGATTTTTATCCTTATTTTTGGATTGATCAAAAACAAATGTGAAAGTTGGGCTTCTAAACACAACATTTGCAATGGTACATTTTTGTTTTTTTCAAATGGATCCGAAAGTATGACTTCGCAGGAATGGCTTAACATACTATCAACTTTTATTTATTTGCCAAAAGTGGGTTCACGTGGCATCGAGTGACAACACTTTTGTTGGCACGAAGGCGCGTGACATTAATATATAATGTTAATCATCTGAAAATCTAAAAAAATCTGAACATCTGACATTTTAAAATCCAAAACTCATCCCTCGTAGAGATAGTGTGTCACGTGGCGCTTGCAAGGTGACGAGGAGGCACCGCGCAGGTCACTGACCTCGCTGTAGGGATTCGCAATCTTCTCCACGTCCACCCCGCGTATGTTGGTTTTCCTCGTGCACTTGAGTTTAATCCAACATGCCAAAAACACTCACAAAGTCACCGGTAGAACATCCCGTGCAAACATTTCAATTTTTTTTATTTTAACAAGAGCTCCGGTACAGAGCGCGAGCGATGAAACTAAATGTAACGAGGCACGCGGAGAATCCGCGGTACTGCGGGGCAGGGGAAAGGGAGACAGGTGAGGGCCTCACTGCCCAACGAGGACCACGACTCACGTGGCGACACGGAGAGTCAAGGGACAAAGCACAGCAGGAGAGGGGGTGCAGGCATCTCTTCAAGATGAACCTCGATACTCAATGAGTATTATTGTCATATTATTACGATTCAAAATTGCAGTAATAGTTATAGTCTGAGAGTACAAACTTCGAGGGTATGAAACGACCGAATCAGCTCGTGCGCAGATCACGCACGGATCGTCACATCGCCGGATCACGCGAGACGGCCGCAACAGCTTGGGGAGGCGGTCATCCAGCAGTGGATTGGCCATGGCTGTTGCTGATGATGATAACGATTATTCAAACGACTGCAAAGGGCAAGGAACACAATGATATCCATGGTGACTCTGGCATCCTCTGGTGATTGATCAGCCCCACCACCACCCCCACCACGGTCTATTGCGGCAGCGTCTGGGCTCGCGGAGACTCGGCTCTGATGGGAGAGTGCGTGGTGAGCGCCCCCCTGTCCCTCTCTCTGGGTGGTGGTGTTGGGGGCGAGCGGCTCGCCCGCCAACGTGGTCGGCAGCAGCGTGGGGCTGTGCTCGACACGCACACCGCCTCCCGTGTCCCCAATCCATCCTTGACGCCTTCCTTGCAGGGACAACGCGCACACGCGTTGCCAACGCAGAAGATACCGCGACGTTTCAATCACAAGAGTCGGTTTTTGTTTTAAGCATTAACTTTTCTTGTGATGTATATGTAAGATTACGTTTCAGTGGGTTTTTATTTGTTATTTTAGTTGTGATATTGCCTACCGAAATATAAACCTGCTATAAAGATCACATTGCAGACATAGTATGGTTGGTGTCTACGATATAGAAGACTCACAGAGCCAGGCCCGTAGCATGCTCGTGGATGCGAGTGTGATGCAATTGTAAAAAATAAAAATAATTTGCTCGCTATTTATGAACAAAGATCACGAATACCTACCCATAGTGCTCCGTCAATCAGATTACATATCTCACTGCCTCCGCTCAGAAACAAGTAATGTATGCGTAGTGTGATGATAGTGCATCACACATACCTGCAGCTTGCGCAATATAATAGGGAGGTTATGAATGTTAAGAACCTTGAAGTGGTTGATAATGGATTGCTATGCTTTATCATCCAATGCCATTACTAAACGTACAGACGTTAGGCTCTGTGTGTGTGTAATTACTCCTTTTAAAAGCCAACACCTGCTTATAAACGCGGCCAGCATCATAATTGCCTCAGCTCCAAGTTTGGATTTGCCCCCAGATTTTTGCTTGAATTAAAATCATTTAAATTGAACCTCAAAAAGTAATCCGTCAGAGGCACATCCAAGAATAACATTATTCTGGCAAACTGTACACTCCTGATGCTTCTGTTTTGCTGAATAATGCAACTCGAGTTTGTTGGGAGCGGGGAAATAACATTGCGTAAGTTTAATTAAAACTACGTATTTTGGCGGCAATTAAAGGAACATAGATTTGGTTTTTAATTGTCTCATTATGGACCAAGTGAAGCGTTTTGTAAAACTACTGCTGAATGAGGGCCTGTCCACGCCGTGCAGCCCGCGGGAGTTATTTGACCATACTTCACCACGCTGGGCAGGTCCAGTTGATGAAGGCAGGGGACATAGATATATACAGTACAACAATGGAGTCTGATCTTGATTTGAAGCTTTCGTGACTGCAGGAATCCATACTCTTTGTTTTTTTTGTAAAGTCACGTAGGTAGAAAAAAATAATAATAGATCGACGTTTCGATCGCAACACAAGCAACCGTCTTCAGGTGAAAAAGATGTGGGCATCTGCTGAGGCAGGCTGTTTATGACGGGTTAAAGATGGGCGGGTAGCTCATGTTATAATGTCGGAGCGAGCAGGAGAGAGCGAGTCGGCTGGAGAAGAATGGAGTCTGCACTTGTAGCCTCTGTTGCCAAGTACACATCGCCTGTCTCATCCACGCATCGTCCATTGCTCATCCCTGCTTAGATTCTCACAAGATTGGATGCAATCTCTGGGTGATTTGGGCTCAGGCTGTCATGATAGCGTGAGCTAAATGGGGGCTTTGTGAGCATTAGCTTCAGAGTATGCATTTGCATCAGGGGGACAACGCTGTTTGGCTTTTGTTCATTCCGTGTAAATACAGAACAAGGGCAAAATAAAATAAATGTATTGCACCTTTTGACGGCACTCCCCCTCCAGACTTGTCTGGATATTTGTGTTTTGTCGACAGATGTCTTTTGAAGCCTGTTAATAACTGTAACCACAAGCACTACTAAGGACATAATAGTTTTCCAGCGCATTGAAAACGACCCGAGAAAACGCTCCATAGTGTGTGATAATATAATCTGCAATCGGCATCGATCTGTAAGGCTGAGCTGCTGCAGTCCGTTGCTCGAGAGATATTTACAGCCTGGGAGCTTCGCAGAGGGAGACTGCCATTGTGCAACGGTCAGCAGGCTGGACTTGCAATCCAGAGGGCACCAGTTCCATCTCTCGGTGCGGCAGTTACAACAACGGGGCAAGTTTATTACGTTGCTGAGCCTCTGTCCAGTGAGAAATATAAATTGGTACACCATAGTAAGTGGAGTGGCAGGTCATGTGTGGTGGGGTAAAGTGTGGGCACCCCCACCCAGCGTGGAAGGTCAAATGACCCAACGCGATGGGGGCCTTCTGGTGCTCTCTCTACAGGAGGAGCTTCTGCCAGCAGTGGTGTGGGAAAGCAATTGCAGGGCTGCACCTTTACCTTTGATGCCTAGTCTTAGTATTGGACTCAACCCTTTGATAAACTGTGGAGAAATCTCATTATTATTGACACTATTTATTATGTTGTTTGTGCAACTAAATTTTTTAGGAAATGTTCGGCAATACACCCACAAGCCAACGCAAATATTTTTTAAAATAATAATTTACCACCAGTTATCAATCTAGTTCTTGCTGTGTTTCTTCATCATACTTCATTACACACACAGTGCTTGCCACAAACGAACCACTGCATATTGCTGATCTCGTCAGAGCATGAACGACCACGCAAACTCCGATTGCCGCTGCAGCAGCGGCTAGTTGCTGCCCATAGAACAAAGAGGGTGACCGCATCGCGCGCAGCAGATGCACTTCTGTGGCTGTCTGGAACGCTGTTCCGTCCGCTATGAGGACAGCAGTGGAGCCATGCACTTTAAATCCAGATTGAACACTCACTTCTTTCAAGCTGCTGTTTGTGTTTCGTTTGTTGTCCTTCCCCCGCACCTCCGGTTAGCATGGTTGGCTAAGTACGGTGTGAAAGAAGTTCAACATACATACACCAATCATTGTCGGTGAGTGAAGAGTGGGGGGGGGGTCACAGACAGGTTCAGATATCACTCGCCACTGATGCTAGCCGTGGCTGAGAATGCATCTCATGTCACCAGCTACACGATGCAATGCGATATCCACGTCACCATTGACCTCAACAAATATTTGTGATTTTGGAAAATGTATTTAAAAAAACAATAATTAACCCTGAACGTATTTTTTTTCTAAGAATTGGAGCGACAGTCCGTTTTTTGTTTTAAAATATTTTTTGTTTCAGTAAAATGATGTTACATGTTTTCATATCCTGTACACAGACATTTAAATACTTTTCACTGCCATGTGACGATGGCGATTTACTGCTGATTACTATTGACATGCTGAACTGAAACAGACATCAGACAGCTGTCACATTTCATTATTAAACGGATATTATCTTGGTCTATGAGATAAACATTTTTTGTACAATTCAGGAAATCGTCAGCACCTAATATGTCCAGATTGTGCCACTGGAATCACGCCAAGAGACAAAGACACATGCAGTTGTCGATGCCACACTTAGCAGAGAATCACGGCCAGGGAAAGTCTTCGACAGGTGACACCACTGAACTACATCTTGACTGACAATCAGTAGGTGTCTCTCACCAAACACCAGATATTAACCACGTACAATATAAGGATATTAAAATAAATGTCACGTGCAGATATTGGGAACAGGGCTGAATGTATCAACTCGCCACACTTGACACAGTTTCATCATGGATGGTTGCCAGGATTCAAACTCAGGGTCTTAGTCGTGCTGGCACAGTACTGTGTGAAAAAGCCATTAGCTCCCTAAGTCACTGAACCACCTGAACACACCACTGCTTACCGTCGCGTAGACTCAAGGCGCATTGTTTCGTGTGGATCGCGAATGTAGGGTTTTAGAGGCATGGAGATGCAGCATCTCATTTGCACATATGTCCCTGTGGTCTTGTGGGGTCACGTGGTATTACAGACAGGACAGAGAGTGCGGATGCATTATTCACGACGTGCTATGTGAGAAAAAAGACGCAGTAAATAACATATGCTAAGGCAAATGACTCAATACAAATGCAGGACATGTCCAGTTGTTACCGTCGTGTTGTTATGTATGGCGACGAGCGTATTTCATTGTGCATACTGACGCTTGCTTTATTCTCTTCTCTTGTGTAGCCACTCCATATCAAATAACTCTTTGTAATCTGACTTCAGAGAGGATGTTCTGAGCTATGGAAGCCTCAATTATTGAGCGATACACAATTGTAATGTGGGCAAGGGCATGTTTTCGTAATTTATAGTCACACACGTATTGCTGCATATTATGCGTTTTCATAAATAAACAAGACATACACGTGTCCATATTCTTAATAGGGAGTCTTAGGGTTCATATTAACATTGTGAAGATGCACGTGATTTGGTGTATCTGGGATAATACACAAGGGCACAAAGCGTGGGTATGAGGCCAGCACCACATGTGGCCTTCACCAGATGTCTGCAACATTCAGCTGGCCTCTGACTGTTGTGTGGCCAACGACTGGAGCAGCGACACTGTTGCTGAATTGTGGCGCATTGATTTTCCATGCAGTGTTTTTTTTTTGCTGTTATTGCAAATGAGATCGAAAATAAGTATAAAGGACTGCATGTGATGAACACCAACACATGGGCTCGACCTTTAATAACCAGATTAGAGCCCATTGACACCAGAATTCAAGGTCACCAAAAGTTGAAGGCGCCATCATTTTTTTCAATAAAGATCTGGGTAAAAAAATATTCCATGCCAAAAAAATGCAGAAATTAAACGAATGATACAGGATCAACACATTTAAATGAAAGTGCGTAAAACACGTGATTCCAAGTGTAAACAAAATGTTAAATAAAAGTGAATAAAAAACAGCATGACGCAAAGGAACATGCGTTTAAAATACAAATTAAGAAATAAGAACAACTTAATTTAAATACAATTCCAAATTTAAATGAGGGAGCAATTTAAGATTTAATAGAATTTTAAAGGAGCTATTTTAAAACAGCAGATGACCAAATCACCCAGAATATTGGATCTCAGAAGCTAAGCAAGGCAGAGTCAGCCTGCAAAGGGCAGTATGGCCAAATCCATTGTTGCACTGTACTTATATGCTCCCATGTCAATCTGCCTTAACCAACCCGGGCTGGCCAGCGTGGTGAAGTACAGTTAAATAATCCCGATAGCTCGCACGGAACGGACTGTACGAGTACATATAGACACTTTTTAAAGGGATTTCATTCATATTTCTCGCGTAATTAATCCAGTGACCCGTTAAAAAACTGTGAAGGATGTGATCCCTGACATGCAATACCCCGGCGTCTACAAACTAAGCTGTGTCTGTGGCAGTAGTTACATTAGGGAAACTAAGTGACATGTCTCGGACCGTGTTCGTGAACATAAGGCAGATCTGAAACACGGTAGGACCAATACCTCGGCCGTGGCTGATCATTATTTTATTGCGGTGGGCTCACACGAAATTGATTTCTCTAAGACGAAGGTACTTTGCAAGCCCAATGGCGATCAACAAAGATTCGTTCATGAAGCCATCCAGATATATAGACACAGACACAATTTCAACCGAGAAGATGGGTACAAATTGAGCAATCATTGGAAGGATGTTATCAACCATCCTACCACCTTCCGAAGTTAGTTGTTCATTAACAGGTTCACACTAACACAGCCACTTCGCGCGCCGACCTAGAGGTTGCGGCTCTGCGATCCTCATTAACATGCTAATCTCTCCCATTAACATACTAATCTCTCCCATGAACATGCTAATATCTCACATTAACATGCTAATATCTCACATGAACATGCTAATCTCTCACATTAACATCGCCACCTCAGCGCGCTCGCCGTGGAGGCCGCTCAACGATCTTACATTAACATGCTAATTTTCACCTGGCAGCCCTTTGATTGGTGCAAAACCAACCACCGTCGTGGTTGCTGCCCACCACTTATATTATCATTGGCTGCTGACATTTGGGCTACGCCCATTTGAAACCTTTATAAACAGTTTGCTTTTAGAAGCTAACCCCCTTTTCCTGATGACGAACGCTTGTGTTGCGATTGAAACATCGTGGTTTTTGTTATTTTCTTTGAACCTATCTACGTGATTTTACCGAAAGACCCAAAGAATTTGAATTCCTGCAGTCACGAAAGCTTTAAGTCAAGATTTGGAATATTTAACTTTGATATAAATAAAACATTTTATGGGTCGCGTCACCCACACCGTCATGATGCCCCCCCACCCTGCCACTCACAATTGCAAGTGAACGTGCCACACAACCCAACGACTGTCACGAGAGCATTATGCTTTGCATGCACACCTTAACAAAGGAACAACAATGGTGTCTTATGCATAATAAAATATTGATATCATGAATGATATATGCAAGGGCATTTTATTGCATTCAGTAATGTCAAAAGCATTATTTTACTGTGCACAAAAGAATATATATGATTATTTTAGACGGCTGAGAAACGATTAAATATTTAATACAGGAACAGCAAGGACAATACAATTGTCAATGGTACGGCGACTGCAAACAGAGTTTTCATAAGATAAATGGTATAGCTCCGCAAATGCCAGCTGTGATGATAACACTGGAGCGCACATCCGCAATGCTTCAGCAGAGGACACATGCTTCCCAAGCTGCGTGCCATTGTATTGCGACGAAATGCATACAATAAGCACGAACTCTTCATTGCTTTGTTCATAAACTCTGAATAAAGTTTGACGACAATTAAATAACTATAATCCCGAAGTCCGTAATTATAGCGCCATTGCAGAATAATAGGGACATGCAATTTATTCATGTAAAAAGTCTTGTAAATCTTTAACCACAGATTAGCCTCAACTTCAAGTAAAGGTTCCCTAGGCAAGCAGATGACCCAGTACATCTGACGATGACGACGATGCTGTGTCTCTTCACTCTCTGCTGCTGTTATCTTGAAGACATTCGCTTTATTTGTGGTGGTTTTCCCGCATCACTCGCTCAGTGTAAGAAGGAAGACAACTGTAACACAGACACAAGTTGGCTCATGCACAATTTTGGTTCATAAACTAAAATATGGTGTTTGTGAAACTTTATCCTAAAAAAAATCATATTGCATTTATTGTCTTAGTTTTATTCTGAGGCCCACATTTTTTAAAGTAACTCAACAAAGGCTTGCCACTGTTCCAGCTTATAAGCTCACGGATATTGCCAAGGAAGTCTCATTCAAGATTGATTACGGAGAAGACCTCATTATAAAATACAGCACTGGTACTTTTAAGATAGGACATGCTTGACTAATTGCACACGTTTATAAATTGCATTTATACCTCATACGTCATACATTTTGAGTTAGTTACACACAGACGCAGTGCATTGGTATTCAAGTAATATAATTCGAAAAGTGATTACTGTTAATTGCATTTTGATACAAGTTGGTTACAGATTAACAAACTCATATCTCCGTAATGGCAATAAATTGCGGTGACGCTCGTTGTCATATCGCATCGTAAGAATGTCGCTATTTTAAACCTATTCATGTTCCCATGATTAATTTTAATTCACGCAGGTTTTATGAAGGACATAAAACCACATCTTTATTTTCATTAAACCGTGTTATTAATTGAGGCGTGATTTTTACTTAATCATCTCATCTCATTACGTGCACCACCTCTCAATACAAAATCACTCAAAACACATTTACATTTTTTCCCCACAGCTGCTCATACGGTTGCAGAAATATATTTACAACAAAAATATATTTTTTACGGACCAAATTAGACATTCAAGTCAATTGTCACCAGTTGTATTTGATCAACCACATGTCTGTTTATACCGAGTTAAATCAGTCTCCTTAGCAATGGAATGCGCGTCATGTAACATTACACGAGTGAGTAAATTGACCTGCAGGAACAAAGGCAGGGGGACACAAAGTCGCGTTTCTTTTCTTTGTGGCAAAATGTGGCTATTTCCAGAATAAAAAAACACGTCTCAGTTCTGAAGAATGCCAATCATTGCCTGTCGGCAAAAGGGCCTTCCTCTCGCGAGCTCGCAGGCCACTCGGGACAGCACCAATGTCACATTCTAAGGAATTTCCTTGGTTTCCTACCAGCTTTGGGTGAACACAACAGTCTGACAAAGTCTGACAAAGGTATACTTACATTTTCTGGCACAGTGAAGAATCTAATTTGTCTGTCTTTTGTATACAAGGTTTGTAATATTTTCCCGACGTGAATGAAGTACAGACAGCTGAACAAAACGAGGATAACTCCGAGAAAGTGACACAGTATGGAACACAAGCATCACACAACGACAGGTATCCAAGAATGAATAGCCACAAAGGCACAGCACAGCCAGTTAAACACATTGTCCTGCGGAGGGAGCTGGTAGGAACGTTGGGTTGCTCGGTCAATGGCCAGGGTCAACGGCGGCGTGGTGTATTCCGCAAATATGCCCGACTGTGAGGGCGGGCACAAGCCGGCGTGAGTAGGTTAAACGTTGAGTTTTATAAGGGCACCACGGGGTGACCAGCCCCTCTCCACCCAGCCCCACCCCTCCCACCCCCCACCCAGCCCCACCCTCCCCACCCAGCCCCTCCCCTTTCCACCCAGCCCCACCCCTCCCATTTTTGGATGCAAGACGGACGGACGGACACAATAATCCCCTGTGGGCTGGTGTTACCAGGAGGTTTCTACCAGTAAGACTGATATGGCAATGTAGTTATTAGATGTACACACATCTCTGTCTCTCCACGTACAAAACAATACGAAATTTCCGAGCTCATTAGGACGAACGTTGAGATTGCTTTCAGCATTACGGTCTCATTCGAAGCATGGGGCTTGTTGAACATTGTACTGCTGAATTGACAGATGTAATTGGCAAATTGCTAAATACTCTATCGTAACCGATGAAGTCGTCAAGCATGCTTCCTTCAGCACTGAAGTTGTGCTTCGTTTGTTTCCTGCCCAGGCACCTCCAATTAGCTACATACAGTGTGAAAGAAGTTAAACACACACACACACTCGTGCTTATAAACTACAGGGCCTTGTTCAGCACAATACAACATAATATACATGTTTAAAAAAAACACGAAGCTCAATTATATAACATTAAGAACAATGCGATAAACACACTTCGCTATCTCTCCACGTGCTTTGCCGATAGTTACGACAAGGTGACTCATATTCTCGCTAAAGAGTAAAGCATTTCGCTTCTTGTCCTTGACAAACAAAGCAAATATCACCCGACGGCCTCATCCCCCACGACTGTTGCCAGTAAATTCTCCAGGGCACCTGTGCAATGCATGATCTCATTAACCCACTGTTCTCCCAGTCCAAGGTGCGGGTCCGGGTCCACAGCCTCGATTCGTGTCTCCCTCCTTAGTTTTATGATGTCGCTTGTTTACCCAGGAAAGCCTCGCTGAGTCTCAGGGCTCCTTTTCAGGTGGGTCCTGCCAGGTTTTCACAGTCGGGGGCGATGATTGCTATGGACACAGTATTCCCTCGTTATTCACGAATCTGCTATCCGTGATTTTCGCTGTCCGCGAATCGCATCTGGAACTCTGCACGACTGCCTCGAGAGAGACAGAAAGAAGGTGATGAGATAAAGGAATGAGACGTACAGTGATGATATATAAACTGATGAGATAAAGAAATGTCTTATGCATTTGTTCATGTATTTAATCGTTTTTTTACGTATTTATTTCAGGTAATTAATTCTTAACGTAGGTTTTTGTAGGCCAGCATCATTATCCGCGAAATGTGCTACTCACGAACATCTTCGGAACGTATCCCTCATCGCGAATAATGGGGAATACTGTATTACATTTGAGTAATTGTGCAGGTAATTTTTCAAATTCGGACCATGTCACCAGCAATGGCATACTTTCACGAATGACATCACGGGATCGTTAACGTCCACTGTAAAGCAGACGGCGTGCAATTATATATTGTTAATAGACACTGCAGTATTAACCAGGGCGGCCGCTTGGATTATAATCACGAACCTCTGCAACAAACGGTTGAATGCACGACCGCTGAGCAATGGTGCCTCGTGGTGTGTTATTGCATCAATAGCAAAACACAAGACTATTCCAAACAAGTGCGGGTGCTAGCCAAGTATTGTGAACCTCTACTGGATTTTGCCTATATGATCGCAGATATAAACGCTTGCACAAATCAGTTGCTAAGACCCAGCTCGACTGGCTATTTCTCTTTAAACAAGTCTGGCCAATGTGGAAAAGCAAACTGAATGCATGTAGACCTATTCTGCCACGTAATTGATGTGTTCTGTGGCTAACAAGAGGACAAAAGCTCCAGATGTAATGTTTGTGGCGATGTTAACAAGTCTATCGTGCTGTGTGCCCGTTATCGTGTCATTATGCAATGTATGCTTTTTAATGACCAGATACAGTTTTTGAAAAAAAAAAACCCGGTGGTTCTGGTAAAATTCAAATGAATCCAAAATTATTGTAAATTGCTCACAACTTCTGCCAATGTGTTACATTTTAATAGCTCGTATAAGTGCAGCCCCTGGAACTGAAAATTGCTCACGAACATCATTTTGAAAAATCATAATTAAGAATGGTATGCCGGTATAAGTACAATAAATGTGCAATTCTTTTCTTGCATCAAAACAATATTAAAGCCACGTGAAAAGCTATTCAAATCCTGCTCCGCTGCCTAATGTTTCTGTGATAATTAATGTTATATGGGATGCCCAGCGGGAATCATGAAGCACTAATAACACGTACTTAACAGAGCGCAAATCACTTAGATGAACGGGGTTAGCCCTTGCTTAACACGGCGCGAGTAACGCTCCTCACTAATGCACGGAGAGAGCACGACCGTGATTTTATGAGCGCCGGCGATAGATCACAAACATTCAAAATACCTGCGCTTACCTTCCTATGACAGCATTTGTAGAATAGTGCTGTGCTCCTGAATAGCGGAGGGTGCCGTTTGTGCAGCGTGCGATGAAGCGGAGAGGCGGCTGAGCAACGCACCGACTCTGGGCAGAAAGAGAAAGAAAGAAAACACAAATGCGTGGACCCCCTGGGTTAGCCACTCGATTTCAGGTCGGTTACACATGCTGGGAAATGAGGTCTGAAAAGCACAGGCTCCATGTTCTCGGGAATGCACGTTTCTTACTGCCCCGTCACACAACAGTGTGCGTGCAATGTGATGCCACTCGCAACGTTTGCGCCTTTGGCAATAATGTCTATGGCCGACGCAAGTCAAAACATTTTAAATTCCTTTGCTGTAATTGTACGGTAATGTGCGGCTGTATACGCTCGCTCTAAATTACACACTTGCCATGTAAATTAGAACTAGTTTGTCGATAAACACCTAATGTGCACGCACGTTAATGCTCGACATGGCGTGTGTATTGTGCCCACATTCAATGCTCTCCTTACTCCAGCATTTGTCTCAGCACGACATCGCACCAATGGCCCACCAACATACTCCAACTCTGATCGCTCAACAAGGGCTACCAACGCAAGGGCAGGCTACTTGACATTATCACGGACACTATAGAACAGCATGTTATATTACATTCAAATACCCAAGCGAGGGTGGTTTCTATGGAGCTGCTGGAGGCCCACAGAATGTGGTTTGGGTCCTTAAGTGGAGACGACTGTCACATCACATGGCGGTGGCATTCAGAAGTTGCTGCTGTTAACTTTGTGCCATCAGCACGGAGAGCTTGCGTTGTCAAGTTCATGTTTACCCAACTGCAGTATGCATTGCCTTCATGTGTACACGTACAGTGGTGTACGCGGTCTTATGAAAGTCTGTGGATTAAAGTGTAAGTAGTAGATGGTCTCTTTGTAGGTCAGGGGGCTGACTTTGCATTTTATCCATCTCAGCCATATACAGTCACTACCACTTCAGGAACATGCTAATTCTGACACGGGTTTAAGCCAATCAGCGGTATTTGCTAGAATGAAAGTGAAGTTTTGGCAATGGCCCGGCAAAGATGTTGTCCAGCTCTCCCTTGTGTCGTCCACGCCGGGAGCTTCTTCAGCATCGTGTCGAACAATACTCGGTACATCCCACAAACACATCGCGCCAGCAGCTGGGGTGGCGCAGACAAGCCGCAAAGAACCTATACAGTGGTAAATCCTTCTTTATTGAACGAGAGAGAGAGAGAGAATCGATTCCTTACACTCCACGTTGAAGGATAACGCGAACCTGCAAACAGACGTGGTGTTATTCCGTGTGCAGCTACATGAAAGATGAACACACACTCACCTCATCAGAGGTGTGTGTCGCCGCAGGAACCATGCATGGGTTGTGAGCTCAGCAACTGTGAACAAGTTGAGCTCACCTATTACTTGGCAAGCGCTGATTTAATATGGGATGCTGGAGTTTTACAATTATGTAAATATTACGGTTCAAAGGAAGACACGATCACGGCAGAAGGGATACATGACGATGCATATTACATTTAAAATTTGATTTCACATTTTACAGTTGGCTCGTCTATTTTTTTAATTCGTCAACTTTTATCAGTCTTTCCTGAACTTTACACAATTAAGCTTCTGAATATTGGAGTGAATTATTTTGAAGGGAAGCTGTGTGGAGCAAGTGAGTGTTCTTACTATGCCCTTATTCGTGATTTGTACGTGGTTCCAGCATTCTCAATAGAATCTGTTCGAAATTCTAAGCACATTTACAATGCTCATGCAAGAAACACCCAAAGTCCGTGTACAAATGTAATTCAGTAGCGTACATGTCACACATTGCGCACACATACATCTCTAACATCTATTCATATATATCTAAAACATTCGTATATACATCACACTGATATGAAATGACAAGTTGGATCTCCGGGAGCACAAACTTGCTCGGGTCAGATAAATATAGACTCGGGAGAGTGCAGTACCCGTGGCAGACAAGCTGAGCTAATGTCGACGCAGGTGGCTCGGACACATCGTGAGAAGAAGAGAGGACAACCACATCGGAAGAAATGTGATGAACATGGGAGCATTAGGGTGAGAGATTGAGAGGTGCGTCTAGAAAGAGGCAGTTCGAAATGGTGACCCAGGACGTGAAAGGAAAGTCGTGTCCAGTGTGGGATGGATTGGCCCAAGCAAAGAATCTTGGATCCTGTGCTGAATGTCACCTGCCGATGCATTACCGTGCCCCTAAAACGACCACGTGGACAGTATGTGTGTGTGTGAAAATAAGATTAGTTTATTTTTACCCTTTCTGGCAATAAAACAGGTGCTAAGATGTTCAAACAATAACTAGAAACATTTTGCAAGGAATCACGTCTGCATGCAAACAAAAAACATGCTCTCATAATGTTCGCCTTTTGGCGTTCTCTGGTCTCACACTGGTGAGACGAGGCCCTAAAGAAGGCCGTCTCTGGTGTAGACCAATCAGTTTCAAAGACAATGCGTGTATAATTATAATCAGAGCATGTTTCTTATTTGCACGTTCACCACAAGTACGTGTGGTTAATGCAGACATGATTCCTTGCAAAGGTTTCTATTTGGTGTTTGAACATCTTAACACAACTGTTTTATTGGCAGAAAGGGTAGAACATATTCTTGTTTTTTCATGCTTTGATATACTGGCAAAAAGGTCCCATGTTGCAGCCTGTGCGTGCTGGCTGCAATTGCCACACCGGGCACCACGGGGATGGTCGTGAGCAACGTGGAACGATCACGACTCACTGAGGACATCATCGCCACATCGCAGCTGTGAGCTAAATGAAACAACAGAAAAGCTTCTTCCCCGCTGAAATATCACCGACGGCTACACGGCTGGGTTTGGCGACCTTGGCTCAACGCAATAATCAAGGATGTCAACAATTCACATCGGCGTTACCGAACACCTTGTCGCTCGAGTAGAGAATGATTGGTCAACCTGGATATGTTTAAATCGAAAACAGCTCACGAGTCGGCGTGCGGGAGTGGGGCTCCTCTCACGACACCGACGCGTGCGACTGCGACGGGACACAGATCGTTATGTCGGCGCCTGGAGGAGCCGTGCATTGCGGAGGAGCTCACCGCGGCGACAGACAGGGCCACATCGTGAGCCTGAAACAGGGTACATATCATTCTGTAGTGGCAGGATGAAAGAAAAATAACTGTGGAGTGGACTTTCAGTTGATCTGGGATGGGAATAAATGGAGAAAGAGGACCAGGAAGGCAGACTCCGAATGAATGAGAACAAATCCAGGAAGAATACGGCACACTGTGCATGTGTGTTGCGCTGTGTGAACAGAGTCCTCTCGTCACTAGCTTTCATTGTCTCGATCAGAATCGCTTAAAACCATGGCTCAATTGCCTTGTGATCTATTGTAGAATAAACATGTATGTATTGTGCCAACCGCACAACACTACAACCATTACTTGGTTTTCTGCGTGCCGGATGAGGACCATGGATTACTCCGCCTAGAGATGTGCATTGCTTCAAAACATTACCACGCACAAAACACAGCACACGCATCTGTGAGTAATTGCTCACAGTGTCCATCTTCACTGTTGGAAATACATCTTCCCTTAAAAAGGAACCAATGCTGCAGTCCACCAGCATTGGTTCAAGCGAGCGTGACTCTGCTGATGAGACCATGAAAGTCGTCAGTTTGCTTGTGTGGAACAAATGCTGCTGTAACGGTGCACTCCAAGAATTCCATGCGGTTGATGGGATGTGTAAAAAATGCTTACATTTATTTTCCATGAAGAGACAGTTACGTGAAGCAGGCGTATTGTCTGCTTGTTTTGTTACTTCAAAAGCAAAGGTATTGCGTGAGAACGGCCACTCGACTGTACTTTCCCTCAAGCTTTAATGAAGAAAGGATGATCAGCAGCATATTGTGTTGCTCTGTAGCATTTATCATATTTTATATCAGCCTTTTGCACCACGCTTCTATTGACACAATCTTAGCATGGTAACACCAATGCTGTGTGTGTATATATATGTACACACACACACAATACTGTAGGTGATGAACAGGCCCTGAAAAAAAACGGGCACAGCTGCGTGACCTTTTTAGGTGAATAGAATTGAAAGTCAGAAAAAGGGTATTTTAATAGATACCGATTCTGAGTGCTGGAGGCTATAGGTGATAAATTATACAGATGCTGACGCTACAAACCTGCAGGTCACGGCCTCAAATCGGGGTCTTTCAGGGTGTTATTCCAAAGGTCAGAGATGTCACCAGAATTAATAAGGCTGGCAATCAGTATTGATGAAATGAAAGAAGCAGTATTGATATGAATGTTCTCATTAAGGCAGCGTTCTCCGTATAGTGATCATTAGACATTTGACAAAAATAGCTCAAAATTCAGACTACAGCGTTTCAAAGCTTTAAATTAAAAGATCACACGAGCACATTGCATAAAAGATGTGAGCATCCGTCCTGCTTGTTTTCAGTGCATGTGGGTCACAGCCAGAGGCTCGGGATCGCGTGTTTATTCTACCCTTTGCACACGTGCGTGTACTTGCGCACATTTGTCCGTGTACAATTCGATGCTGCACGGTGCACTGAGGTCGCCAGGAGGCCCAGGGATCAGATCGCCGAGCTGGCAGTACTGATAACCCGGGGGGGTTTGAAGACAGATTTCTACCACCCCTAGTTAAACCGGGGTTCTCGAATGTTCGTGAGTTGATGGTTTCAGGTCGGTCACCATCGGCTGTGTTTGGTGTTGTTCTTCATTTGGAAGAATTCAAGTTTTAATGTCACGTGAAGAACATCTCTCGATAAGCGTAGGGCACGTGCCAAAGCGCATTACCCCGAGTGTATCGATGAAAAAAGGTCACTTGAAGGGATCTCAAAAGCGGCTCACAGGGTGGTGCACACCGTGCGGCACCACCCTGTGTGCCGCTTTGTCTCGTGACACACTGTCCATGGCACAATTGGAATGAAATTGTGGAATATATACAGGGGAGGCAAACAGATGCAATCGACTGAAGTTGTACCCTGGACGCCTGCACGAACGCGATGTTCCATCCGAAACGATTTTCCAGGTGAAATATTTCAGGAAAAAACCGATCAACCATAAATGTAATAAACACACCGTGTATATTGTGACCTGGGTTGCTAGTGCTGAAGGTGGTGACGTCTTTTTCGTATTGTGCAACGTTCAACGGTGTCCCACTCCGTGCGACATACACTTGAGGTGTACGTGTGTATGTGTACGTGTGTGTGTATGTGTGTACGTGTGTGTACGTGTGTACTGGTACAGTGACAACCGCAACGCTTTATGGAATGTCAAAGGTGGTGCTGTTAGCGATGACATATGAAGAAGAGCAGCACAGTACATGAGGGGCAGCGTTGGGGCTAGCACCATGTACACCTGGTCAGCTTCGTCTCCCCAGAGCCAATGTCAGCCATGCCACGCAGGACTTCTGGCGTTGCCTTCTCTAACCCCCCCCCCCCCGCATCTGTCCAGCGAGCGTCATCACTGGGTTCACCGTCGTGCGTGGGTCGACGTGCCGGGTGTGGCGAGGTAAATGAGTGGATATCCCAACCAGGTGAGACCCACCGAGCTACAGTGCTCTTGTTCAGAAGCGATCTGGTCACAAACAAATAGCTCAACGAAGTGGCTTATCACGCGGAAATCTAGAGCAGGCAAACGCTCTCAAGGCGTGTGTCTAAGACGTCGGGCAGCATGGAGGAGGAGGCAAACCCCTCCGACAAGGAGGGCTCTCGAGAGCTCGGTCTCGTGGGGCCCTTCTGCGAGCAGTGACGTGACGAAGACATGGCCGTGCTGCATATCCCTTGCTGTTTGACCACAAGAGACAGGGATGTGAGAAATGGCCGTGCTGCATATCCATTGCTGTTTGACCACAAGAGACAAGGATGTGAGAGTGTCTAAAAGCGAGCTCGAGAACCAGTCGTGGCCACTGGCGCTGTGAGTCGTGACCATGAATCGAATCCAGGTGGCAGGGTTCTCAGAAACTGTGCGCGAACCAATTCGCGACATCGCCACGCATTGTGCCACACGGAGAAGCCACGGCGAGGGCTTCTTTCAAAGGGGCAGCAAGAGCCTGCGAGTGATTAAACGATCAGCCCCTGGCGATGTCCAGCAGCAGCAGCAGCCTCTTCAGTTTATTCTTCCCGGCAGAGCCGCCGCCACCACCCAGTGGCGCTGCCTGAGCGCAGCAGCAGCAGCCAAGAGCCGCCTGAGCCCCGTAGCGTGACCTGAGCAAACCCCGTAGCGTGACCTTGTTACAATGGGGGGGGGGGGGGCATACAACAAACACTCTGGGGGGGGGGCACAATACAGCCAATTTTGAACAAACTTTGAATCCCCATATGCACAGTCGTGGATAGGGAGCTGTAGATCAAAAGACTGAAAAGTGTGAAACGAAACATGGAGAGAGATGTATTCTTGGAAGTATACAGAGACGCGTGATGATCGACGTGGATGAGAGAACACGCGCAGCAGGTCGTGACATCAATCAATCAATACGTGTGTAGGGCAGGTCGCCATCGAGAACAATGGTCAAGACGAACACAGAGTGGCAGCCAAGGAATGAAACGCATCGAAGAGGTCGTGCACGGAGGAGATGGAGCAATGGAGGTGGTCCGTGTGCAGACGACAACTCGGTGGGCTATGACATCCAGAGATCACGAGAGGTGGCATTGGCTGGCGGAGACCTTCATCGAGCAGTGGATTGACGGTGGCTGGTCGTGATGAGAATGCATCATGGATGTGGGCTGAGCTACAGAGTTGCTCTGAGCCCCGCCGGGTGGGAGACCCCCCCCGCCCCCATCACGTCCTGCCCCCATTTGTGTAGCCTCCAAGAAGCCTCCCCCAGGGCGCTGATATTTCCCTGGGATGGATGGAACTCCGAGGCGAGGCGTTTTAAATTTTAAACAGCCTCCCCGAAGACTTACGGACAAAAGCCACGGAGATGCAACATGACGGGGTGAGTGAGTGTGAAGTCGAGCCTACTGTCTGCGCAGCACGGTGTGTGTGTGTTAAGAACATCACCACACAGGAGTCGATACCAGTCCAGTACTGCTTTGTGCGGACAGTTGTTGTAGGAGCTGTGTAAACAATGAAGTACGTTCTTTTTTTCGAAAGGCAAACTGCTTTAGACGTAGCGAATATTTTACTGCAAGTGGTTTAGGCAAACTGGTATCGGTCTCCCGCCAGAGGAATGTGGAATTTGCACCCCTGGCTCAGAGCAACTAATTAAGATGATTCTTGGTTCTTTCGGTAAAGTGACGTAGAAGGGAAATAATAAAATAATAAACATTTAACATAATAAAATAAAATTCTCTAGTGAGAATTGTATTTTATTATGTTTTAAATGAAATTCTGTAGTGAGAATTGTATTTTATTATGTTTTATTATTATTTTATTATTTCCCTTCTACGTGACTTTACCGAAAGAACCAAGAAGATGACAAAAGGATGTTTCACTATTTTAATCTAACTAATGGTGCTAATTGGTCACTGGCTCAATCCGCGGACGAAATCCTTCGTGAATGTAACGCCAGGAGTCGTCTCGAGTCGAGCATTGGTTTCAGCAGAAGGCTCTGAGCAGGGCGGCCACTGTGATTCATTCCAGGCGAACACGAGTGACGAGTGATTGATGTTATCCGGTCCCAAACCGCACCTCCCCTTCACTAACCCGCACTGACATCGTAGCGGCGAGACATTATAAAACAACCCCCATTGGCGATACGGCGTGGGCAGGTCTCCATCCAGCAGTGGATTGACAAAGGGCTGTGCATTGTCACAAATTGTCATCTTTTACAGTGAACCATCACATCATCACGCACTCGCAAGCTCTCCCTCGTGTGTCGTCGTCGTCGGCAGACCCTCTGGGTTATAAACATTCATTCGCTAGGTTATCACAACCAATGACGTTCAAATGTTGCATATTCTCCACCTTTTTCCACCTTATAGATTAAAATAACGGTTGGGAATATGCCTTATTATGCAGTAGGTGTTGTATGCGACCAGATGTTGTATGCCTGTATTGATACCAGGCGCAATGTTGTGGTGTTTCTTTACTTCCCCGCAGAACAGTGTACCTGCGGCAGTAACGAGACTTAGAGGAATGTTCATAGTTGAATATTCCTGCAGGTTGTTTGTCTCGTCGGGAAAACGCGTGATTATTGTTTAGCAATTTCCCTAAAAGCCCATTAAAATCCAGCAGATGTTTCAGACTATACCTGTTTATAGACTTGACTAATGTGTACCGACTCTCGCTGCTTCAACGCTACTTTGTAATTAATAATTCAAGGATCATTATTGAGGTCGCTAAGGTCGCCAATTACTGCGCAGCCTTCGCACAAATTTCACGGCGGCGGAAACAGGCAACGCGAAGCAGCAGGCTGTGCTGCCTGCATCCTGTGTGATCATTCTTCTGAGTATGATCATGCTTGGGAAGACTCGGCGAGTCTTATGGCTCTTTTTCAGGAAGAGCCTGCCGAGGAGACGATGCTTTCTCTGAACAGTATATTCCAATGGAGTAAGTTGAAGGCAATGTGTTTTAGTTTTTGCAAAAAAATGTGGCACACATTGACCTACTCTTGCGGATTACATCAAGGGGTCATTCAGGTGCCACTGCGAGGCAGATGGCGCGTATCTGTGCGATGAATACTCCCGCAGCATGTATATTGCACTTCTTTCGCACCGTACGTAGCCAACTCCGATAATTATCGGAGGACAACAAACTAAACACAAAACGTGTAACCCACTCTCGGGGCGGCCGCTGCATTGGGACCGTTAATCTCTGCAACAAGCGGCGACCCCACGACCGCTGGGTATGAATTTAATCATGCAGTCATTTTGATAAAACATGTGCATGCCTCGAAACTTGCAATTATTATCACGCGTCATCATCCCTTCCACACACACACCATGCATGCAGGCAACCCACGTGGGAGGTCTTCTCGAGTTGGAGCGAGTGGTCAGCATGCGTTGTTGCCCATCACTGCCTTTTATCGATAATGAGTTTGGAAGGAAACGTTGATTGAACCTAAACGCACTAGTAGCAAGTTTTTTTTTAAACTTAATTGCCTTTCTGGTAAAAAGAAACAAATTCCAGTTTGTTTCTGCGCTGCTCTCCCGACAGGAGGGGAAGGTTACCGGGTCACAGAGCGCCAGGACACGACAGTGGCGGGCTGCACCATTCAATTACCGCAGACCCTGGCCGTCACGATCACTAATTGTGATCAGAAAATTGCGCAGTCGCTCGTTTGTGATGGGAGGGTAAAGTCGGGTCGCCGCAAACGTGAACGCCGCCTTCAGCAGTGGCGGCGCTAGGCATAAGCAAACTCAGCAAAAGCTTAAGGCCACGGGCAAATTAACTCAAGGGGGCCCCACATTCATGCAAAATACGGGCGCATCGCTCAAATTCAAATCCTGATAAGCACAACAATCTAATGAATGAGGCCAATTGATCTCTGTCATCCTGATCCTGTCTGCATCTCTCTGCTCTCGTCTCACTAGATCTTTTGTTCATCTGTATTTCTCTTATCTCCCTACAGCTATATCTCCTGTCATCTCACTAGGATTGTATACATTTAAAAGGGAGCGGGTCCCACAAACATTTTCTGCTTCGGGCCCTCAATGGGCTTAGCACCACCCCCACTGGTTGTGACCGCTGGAAACGCTGTTCTATCAAAATCGCTCGGAGGCTGACTCCACCACACGGAAATGTGAAACGTTTCTGTGGGTTATTCCGAGTAGGGGGTCACTTTTGATGGTTTACACAGGGCACCACCATGGACACTTACACATGGGATGGTGTTTCAAAACCACTGTCCTTTGAATCCACCCACAATGCAATACAACTATTTACACATTTTTTTAAAATCACACTGTGTATTATGTATATGACATTTTAAATGCATATGACATGCAAGTGTTTGGTAATAAAATACAATGTATCGCGATGTGTCAATCCACTGCTGGAAGAAGGCCTCCCCACGCAGTGTCTGTCATGTTGGTTGACCATATTTCACCAAGATGGTCAGTGAGGGTCGTTGCATGCATGGGTGGAGATGGGGGCGGTGTGGGCAGGACAGCTTCAAATATCACTCGCCACTGATGTTGTCTGTGGCTTGGAATACAATTGAGGATCACTGGGGCCATAGTGTGCTCACCACTGCGCTACCGCTCCTCCCGTATGAGATCTATAACTGGAATAAATTGGGCACATACAGTGTTGTGCATCAGAGGCGAATCGTTACAGATATAATTTAGGATGAAATACCCCCTTCTACTTGACATAACAGTGAATGTCGCGGCCTCTAGCGGCTTGCGTGTATCACGTGAACTCATGAACCACGACATACCAGTGGCAAACAACACATATTTGGACGGACGCGATTTGATGCGTGAACGCATGTTTGTACGTATGGTGAGATTAAGAATAGATAATTGATAAATCGAAGCACGTGGAAGGAACCCATTGATTACATAAAGGCACAGGGTACACCGGATTGTGTAAGAGTGAAAGTGTTCGCGAGATGACATTGAGGTGCGCAAGGCATGCACGTATCTCGCGAAGCGTTGCTACATACCTTTAGTTTATCCAAACAACAAGAAAGCAACGCCATGAGCTTAAATACGCTCAAATATGCATTTGCAAAGGCTGCCCATTTCCAAGTTGTAGTTTGCTTAAATATAAAGGTGGCAGTGCACAAGCACAGCATAACGTGTTCGCGTCGTCTGCATTGCATTGATTCAGAGTTGATGTTTTCGTTAGGCCACGTAATGATCGTACCAAATTGTTTATTGGGTCCCGCAATGAATGTTGGTACATTTCCAAATGATTGTTGTTGCATTATCATGGTGCTGTTTCTCGCCACTAAGTGTCACGAAATCTGCTATATTATTGTAAAAAAACATTCGTCAATAGCACTGTTGCCTGCAAAGGAACAAATATAAAATTGGCGACAAGTTGCTCGTTGGTAATGCAAACTTAGCACATGCACATCGCTCTGCCCACTGAGGGGTCAGCACGTTAACTCCACCATCACGCACACGCGCGCACACCCCCCACACACACCACACACACAACACACACCCCACACACCCACCACACACACAACACACACCCCACACACACACCACACAAACAACACACACCCCACACACCCACCACACACACAACACACACCCCACACACCCCACACATACACCACACACACAACACACACCCCACACACACACCACACACCCCACACACCCACCACACACACACCCCACACACACAACACACACACCACACACACACACCACAACACACACCCCACACACACACACCACACACACACAACACACACCCCACACACTACACCACACACACAACACACACCACACACCCCACACACCCACCACACACACCACACACCCCACACACACCGCACACACACCCCACACACACACCACACACACAACACACCCCCACCACACACACCCACCACACACTCCACACAATCTTAATTTAGGAGCTTTCGTGACTGCAGGAATTATTCTTTGGTTCTTTTCGGTTAAGTCACGTCTAAAAATAAAATAATAAATTAAAATAACATATTACGACGTTTCGATTGCAACCGAAACGTCGTAATATGTTATTTTAATGTATTATTTTATTTTTAGACGTGACTTAACCGAAAAGAACCAAAGAACACTCCACACACACAGCACACACACACCACACACCCCACACACACACACCCCACACACGCGCACATACACCTCACACACCCCACACACACACACACACACCCAAACACCCCACACACACCACACACTCGCACACCCCAGACACACCCCACACGCGCACCACATACCCCACACACACCACACACACCACACACACACACGCACACCACACTCACCCCACACGCAGCCCACACAGACCCAACACCCCACACACAACCCCACACACCCCCCACGTGCACGCTACGCGGCGTGGCAGGGTGAACGCCAAGGCGGGGGATGGGAATGGCTGTGGTGGCCACGGAGGAGAGGGGGGTGGAGGTCCGCTGATCTGCATCGGGCTTCAGTTGACAAGGGGAGTGAGTGGGGAGCGGTGGGCAGGAGAGGAGTGGCTGGGATGGTGGCTGTGTGGGTGTTGAGATCTGCCCCTGGGTGTGGGCGATGAGGTGTCCACGCACAGGAGTCGCACCGTCATTGCCTGGGGAAGGAGAAGAAGTCGCCAGCTTCTCGGGAGACGGCGACAGTTCGTGCGGCGGCCTCCAGAGGGGTTCGGGAGATTGTTGCTCGCTCCGCCTTGAAGTTTTGCGAGAGAGAGAGAGCGGAGAGGCACAGGAGGAGGAGAGGCACAGGAGGAGGAGAGTGGGGGAGAGTGGGGGGAGAGGGGCCAGAGAGGAACGCACGCCGACTGTGCGTACAGCAGCTTGGCGAGAGACGACGTCCTCTAGCAGTGACAACAACAAGAAGAAGAACAACAAGAACAACACGTGCACCCGGGCCAGTGAGCGCATGAAGAAGATGTCCCTCTGCCTCCAGTGAAGCGAGAGGTACCCCGCGCGCCGTCCCTGTTCCCCTCCCGCTGCTGCCGCAGAGCTCGCCTCCCCGTCTCTCCTCCTCCTCCTCTCGTGAGAGCGCCTGCTGCTGCTGCTGCCAGCTCCTCACGGCTGCCGTGCACACAGACACACACAGAGACACACAGAGAGACACGCACAGAGACACAGAGACACACAGAGAGACAGGGGGGATGTAGCGAGAGAAGCCACCACCACCACCGCCAGCGCTCCCTGCGTCTTGCAGGCGACGGTGGTGGTGGTGGTGGCTCCGCTCGGGGTCGCTGCGAGCGGGGCCGGGGCGCGATTGCGAGGAGCTGGCGCCGCTGTGCGCCTCTTTGTATGGCAGCAGCAGCAGGAGCAGCAGCAGCAGCAGGAGTAGCAGGAGCAGTAGCAGCAGGGCCGTGCTAGGTGCTAGGTGCATGGCAGTGTTGGAGCAGGGCGAGGTGCATGGCAGTGCGTGTGTGCGCGCTAAGTAGACTGCACCGCGTATTGTGTGGAGAGGTGGAGTGTCCGGGTGGGATGGATGTGTATGCATCGACGGTATGTGGCTATAGGGGAGAGTCTATAGGATGATTGTGAATGTATGGGATCAAGTGTGCCTATAGAGAGTGTGTGTGTACAGGGTAACGTGCTTGTATGGGATGTGTATTTATTGAGGGAAGTGTTACAATACACTGGAATACGGTATGAAGGTACGGTACAGTGTGTGTGTATAGTGAGTGGTATACGGGATGAAGTGTGTTTAATTGTAAATGTTGTGATACGAGCCACGTGTAGTAGCAGTGCAAGACGCGCATTTGTCTTCGTTTAAAGCGTTACGATGGGCAAGTTATGAACTATGCGAGTGTGTGTGTGTGTGCGCTTGACTTAAGAAATAATCTCTTGCAAACACTTGTGGAAGCGTGGCCATGGATATGCGCACAGAGTCTAGGATCAGTCGGTGTCTGTGTGTGTGGTATGTGTGTTTGAATGTGCCTCGTCCCCCCCCCATGCTCCCCGTCGACTTATATGGCCCTCTCCGTACGTGCGTTTACATCGCCCCGCACTCCTCGTTGCGATGTGCACCTTCAGCGTGGATTGGGTTGAGTTGTCAGCAGCGGCCGCCTGCGTGGTTATTGAGAGTACAGAGAGTGTCGCTCTGCCTTCATGCAGCAGCAGCAACAGCAGCAGCGCACCACGCTGCTGCTGTTGCTGCTGCTGTGTATATGACCAGCTGTGTGTGACCTGCTGTACGTGACCTGCTGTGCGTGAGCTGCTGTACGTGAGCTGCTGTAGGTGAGCTGCTGTGCGTGAGCTGCTGCTGGAGTGTCTGCGCCCATTGACGAAGCAGGTGCGGCGAGCCCATTGAGACTAAACGTAGCCACTCGAAGGGAGACCTCGATTATATTACAAAAAGAAAACTACAACACTGTTGTCGTTGTTGCGATTCTAGTTGGCTAAAGGCTGTCACTCTTACCAGGATTGCGGTGTTGTGATGGCCAAGATCACAACAATTCCGTAAAGGCGCAGCGCAGAAAGTGCGTGCTCATGCCCCTGCTGGGAAAAAAAAGCCTCCAGTCAAGGGAGCTCTAAAGAAGCTCATCTCGAGCGTATTTGGCCTATTTTTCAAAGTTGTCACGGCCAAGGTTAGAAACATGTGCACGTTTAATCCGAAGGCCGTAGACGACTCCACGCGTGGTAGCAGCTACAGTGAATTAACGAGAAGGACCGGAGTGGCAGAGGGCACGGATTCCACTGTGGCCATCTCCGTGTCACACTCCGTCTGCTTGGAGCGAATTGGAGTGGATGGAGCACCTGCGTTTGTCTGTGTGTGTCAACGTGTAGACGACAATTGCTAGAACATAGGCGCTGTGTGTGTGTGTGAAGCCTGTCGGGCGAATGTTGACCATTTCGGTGTTGGCTCGTGTGTGTGTGTTTGAATGGGGCCCTGACGCTGCCTGCCATGTATGCCCGTGCATGACTTGGTGCTACCAAAGCATAGAGCCGTTGTGAAGACTGGATTGAACCAAATGTGGCGTGTGTGCTTCTCTTTGTATGCCTTTTAGCCCCGTATTTGTCTCTGTGAAATACGAAAATAAGGGCAAAAGGAAACAAAACCCACATGGAAGCAGTGTCAAAATTAAAAAATGAAATAGCTACGCAACTTGTTGTGTGTGTGTGTAAAATTAGAAGTGTCTGGTTACATAGTTGTATGAGTATTATCTACTCTGTGTATGCTAATAATAATAAGAACAGTTGAGTAGTTATGAATGTCAACTTCAACAGAGCTCAAATACAAAGTTCGATTGTATCTCACGGCATATTAGAAACACGAGTGCAGGTTTCTGAAATCCCGCCTCTCCTCTATTCATCCAGCGGTGTAAGTGGGTTGGTCGCAGTTGATGGGCAGCTTGCACGTGGTGGTCGGTCAACACGTGGCATCTGGGTCTTTATGTACATTACTATGTTAAGTTTTCTGACATTTGCCGATATTTTACCATTTTAGGGCCCCATTGCAATTTGCGTGGCACCTTAGTTGCGTAAACAGAAAATATGTGTACACATTTTAATACAATCCTCGCCCTGATGTATACATTTACATGGGGGAAAATGGATCGTATTCAATAATTGATGCAAGATGGCTATACACCTGTCATAGACCATGACACACATGACATGCATGCCACTTGTAATGTGTAGCTGCACGTGGTGGCCTCAGCGCCATTCTCCGCTTAAATTGTCTGACAGATCAATTTTGTGTCTGTGGGTGTCAATGCCTCATGGTGGCTGTTAAACTTTTATAAAAGCACGCTCTTGATGTAGATGAGTATAAATGCGTGTCTGGCTCTGCCGGGCCAGTGTGGCTATTCCTCAAGTTCGTCAGCCATCCTATGATCAATATTGACACTGTTTCTCGGCTCCTAATGCTTTTTGTGGTTTTCCTTCCCACCTCGCGCTTTCCTGTGATCACCGCTGGAGACTGGGTCTTATTTTGCCATTCTTGTTATTTTTAGGGGAGAGGAATGATGTTCGTCTGCAATGGCTCACTCTCCCTTGACACTGAATTAATTTGGTATGTCTCCTGTGCACACACAGAATCTCAGTCGTGCATGAAAGCCCTGCTGCATGCTGTACTGCATTCTCACTTTGGCCATAAAGTTGAGGGATTGAAATCACGTGTTGGCATGTGCAAACGACTATTCAAGCAAACAGGAAACTAAAATTGGACTTTCGCTTTTAAACACATTGCCTGGCTCGTGTTTGTGAGTTAAACTAAAGCTCACAAAGAGCTTGCTGACTTAAAAATCAGAGTCCTTGAAAGGCGTTCTTACACGCTCGTTTTGGTAAAGCAAACTGTTTTGATGTCATTACACTGCAAAAATACCCTCGATGTGCACGTCCTTAGTTACGTTTTTGTAAGCCGACGTTGGCCTTGTAAGAAGACAAACAAAAACGTCAAGTGACTTACTCATCTACAACGCGATCATGTCCTGTGATCGCTGCATGTTCGCAGAATGCAGTGGCGATGTGGCTGATGCGCTATGACAAACGAGGGCCTGTTGCGGCAAGACATTGAAAATCCTCAAGCATGCTCCACCTTACTATTACTCACGCGTGCGGTGGAGGAGTGCTTGGAGGCGGTGTTTTGGCCGCGTGTCCCGGGACTGCGTGCGTGCACGATCTTGCCCTGGGAGTGCGATTTCCCCCCTCTGGTGTTGGCGCGCCCATCGCTCCGTGCCGGGACCGGCGCGCGCCACTCCCCAACGGCGCCCTCCTCGCCACGCTTAACCCCTTCCCGTGACCTTCACTTCTCCAAAAACGTTGATGAAACATGCGCCGTACGATAGTTTCTGTTGGGCCGAGTGGACCAATCATGCAGTCGGGTTCGTTTAATCACAGTGACAACCCAGTTGACAGGAGTACATACTACACCTTGCTCGTCGGCGGAAATTCCAATGAGCCATGCCTTATTAAGTTCCACCACAACCTACTATCCCCAACATCCATAAAGAATGCAAATATGCCAGTTGCCTTCCTCCCCACCAAGACCATTCCATTTGTGTGTTATATATGCCCTCGCGGTCAAATAAACATATCTTGAATAGTTTATATGTGCGGCAATGGAGTATTTCCACATAAGCAATGTTCCACAAGCTTAAGGAATAATTAATAGGTTTTACGTTATCTGACCCAAAAAAGGTGAGACTTTTACTCTTATGATTAACTGCATTTGAATTATATTTTTTGGAAAATAAAACTTTTCACTATTATCGTCTAACTAGATGAACAAAAGAATTACAAATTATATATCACACTTTCCCAAAGAATGCTGCATATAAATATGACGGGCTAAGTAAAACTAAAACTCATTTGTCACCGAGAGGCACGCACAGAGAAATGTAACAAAAATGTCGGTGATGGAAAAATAAAATCACTTTTTACTTTAACTTAACCGGTTATAGCTTATTTTTTAATATATAACATACTTCAGGCAGTAAAATTTGGGGCCATTTCTGATGTATACAGTATTGTATCACCATCACCGTGAGCCATGATCTTTGCATTGCTGGATGACGGCATCTCCAAGTCATCGCCATCAATCCAGAGTCCCGTGATACCGCATTATTCCATCGGGCTCCTTTCCGCAACGTGAGCTGACCTCATCGCTCCATCGGCCCTGCTGGCTTGCCTCTCGAGCGTCTTCCCTCCTTCGGCTGCCATTCCATCATCAGTCTCTATCATGAGCTATCCACCCTTCTCCCGATACGTCCTGCCCAAGCCCACTACCCTTAACAGTTAGCATGATGCAGCGGCAGATCCCGGAAGATTTTTTTAAAATGTAGTACCCATTTTATAAAGCTTGAAATTTTGGGACTGCTTCCCCCCCCTGGAAAGTTTATCGATTGACCTCTGGTATGATGCCTCTTATTTGCATTCGTACAGCACTCTGATGTGTCTGTTTCTCTCTCTGTCTTTCAATGTATTTCCAAGCCTGCACGAGAGTTTGCATATTTTCCATTTTCTTTATAAATGTTTCAGTTCCATGTGTCATCGTAGGTGACGTGGACTCATTAAAACTTTAGGCACATTATTATGGTGTTGCTTCTCGGCCATATATATTTAATAGGGGTGGATGGTAGCACCTCCAGTGACTTACACATGCGATGTATTTATTGCTGACTTGAGAATCAATATTAATAGGTAAATCCATGCATCATTACTATTATGTATGCTTGGTCCATTCATTATATATTTCAGTTATGATGAAGGCAAAAGTCATTTTGGTTTTTACTGAATTATGTTTCAAAAATGTATTGCCTGACACAGGTGTGTGCACTGTGGTGTCCTGTTAAATCAAACCATAGCAGTTGCATATTTATGATCTTATGCTGTAATGCTCTACATATTCAGATTTGGAATTGCATAGACCTCGAAAAGGGATTTACAGCAATGGTTACAGAGACTTACATTAATTTCTGTCTTTAATTACAATTAATTAACATCGGTTGCATGACATTATCTTCATATATTGTCATTATTATATGGATCACATTTGCCAGGCTAACTGGTGCACATTATTTCACGGCTATCAGCCGAGCTTGGATCGTTTCAATGAATTAACGGAATAAAAAAAAAGCTTCGACTCGATCATTTGTATTAATGATCCGGTGCCAAATGTTCACTTTGATCTGCATTTAGGCTGCACTTAACCTGTGCAAGGTCGAGCAAGAGTGAGGAGGAGTCTGCTCGTTTCAAACTCTGCATTAATTCAGTGTGCATGCTCACTGGTTGGCCACAGAATGTGTGTGCGTGGC
Source organism: Lampetra planeri (assembly GCF_965212315.1). NCBI lineage: Eukaryota > Metazoa > Chordata > Hyperoartia > Petromyzontiformes > Petromyzontidae > Lampetra > Lampetra planeri. The sequence continues at coordinate 12,871,425 of NC_136125.1, read as the reverse complement.
TGTTATTCCTCTACAAATTGCCATACATCTCTCGTTGCGGTAGCCAGATGTTAAACACCTCGCCTGCTATACAGGAGGTCGTGGGTTCGTTCCTAACCCCGATGCCTTTATATTTAGAGTTTGCTTGTCTCTCTGCCTGTGGTCGCATGAATTTTTCTCCGGGTCCTCTGGTTTTTCGCTCCACATTTAGAATCAACGTGCATTTCGAGTATTTGGCTGCAATGCATTTCCACACGATAAGTCACTCAATGCATTTCCACACGATAAGTCACTCTGGCTATCACATGTGGCCAGGTCGCTTCTGAAAAAGACCTCTATAGCTCAGTTGGCCTTACCTGATCAAATACAAAAACTAGTTTTTATGTAAGAGATGGCACCTTTGTGAGGACGTCGATGAGCATTCATATTTTTTGGACTAATGGTTACAATGCACTTATAAATAATGTACTGTTATTAGAAAGCTCTGCTTTGTCAGTGTTTTATATTCATGCAATGTTTATATATCTATAGATTTTGTTTATATTTTACTTTTTAATAATAATGTAATGTACACCTCTTTAACAATAAACGTCTGGGTGAAGACATTTTTGGTCGTGGGGTTTTTTGACGACAACTTCACCATCCTGGTCACTGTGGGTTGGTGTCGGGAAGGGTGCCTGGGAATGGTTTGGCAATCACATCCCATCGATGTCTGTTGTGGCCTGGAATTGAACCGAAGCTGTTGGGTTCACGATGCAAATCGCCAACCATTATGCTACCGCTCCACCCCTTGTATATACAGTATGTTAGTGTTACGAAATAGTTAGTGTGCATGCCACAGAGTTTATATATACACATTATGTGTCTGCAAAGAAAAACGTCAGTGCCCACGTGTGAAAATGAGCGTCGATTTGCACTGTGTGGCAATTCCACGTTACGGTTGACTTCCTACCATATACAGTCGTGATATTCAGGTGCGACCCATATTATTGCCCTGAGTAGGATGAATGGCTTTGGCCAGTTTTGGACGAGATTTAAACTTTCTCTTCTGGAGTGGTGGCACAGTGGTTATCACACTTCTGTGAACCCAGTGACCTATCTCAGTCTGATTCCCAGTCATGACCAACATCATTGGCCGGTGACATCTGAACCAGTCCTGGCCTCGCCCACCCACCCACCCACCCTCCCTCCAGCGACCCACACTGGCCGCTGTGGTGAAGTATGGCCGAGCAATACCCATGACTGAAGGAGTGTTGGGGAGCCTTCATCCAGCAGTGGATTGAGAAAGGGCTGTACATTTTGTTTAAAGAGAGGCAGTAAACGTAAAATGTTAGGTTGTGCATGTAAATCTCTCACATGGAATACAATGAAATGGAAATCTGGAGATCTTTTTACCTTTTATTCTTAAGATTTAGGAAGCCATCTGACCACATCAACCTCTGAATTCCAGCTCTTGAGCTTTTACCCAAGCTCAGTATGCCTATACACCCTTGGCTAAAGTGTTCACACAAAGGAAACAATGACCATCGTTTATACGGTATATTCCTTTTCTTGCAGGATTAAACCATGAGATTTTTTTTTTAAACTGTCAAAAATATAATTTATTTATTAAAAACATCCCAAAGTTTCGATTGGATGACACAACTGATGTGTACAATGTCACTAATCATGCAAACTAGACATTATGCAAAGATACCCGTGTGTTCCTCTGGCAAATGAACTCTAATCTGGAACAGTGAACGAGTGGTTCTCACACTGCACTATGAACCCAGTTCCTCGGTTCACACATCTCGCTACCGCAGCGCACACACGGCGGTGGAGTACTCTCACTCGGCGATTTAACGTCCGCTCAAGGCGTGTCAGTGGAATGGCCACCTAATCCTCATGAGTCAGAGCACAGGGGTGTATAAAGGTGAAGGCCGCTACAATCACTGGATTGAACTTTAGAACGTTAAGTAAACAGAAAGCGAAACGTCAGCCAAACCATCTGCCAAAAAAAGACGGTCACCGCATCACGCGATTTCAGATGCGCTTCTGCGGCCGTCTGGAATGTTCTTCCTTCCGATATTAGAAAGCCGCTGGAGCTATGCACTTTTAAATCTAGATTGAAAACCCATTTCTTTAGAAATCCAATTTCTTTAGAAATGGGTTTTGTGTGTAGTTTGTTGTCCTCCCCACGCACCTCCGATTAGCACGGTTGGCTACGTACGGTGCGAAAGAAGGTCAACGTACAGACATACGTGAAGGCTGCGAATCGTTCGTCGCACGCCGCTTCATGTCGGCTTCCACTGTGGTGGCGTGGGCACGTTTCGCGTACCGCGAGGCACGTGACGTCCACTTAAAGCAAGTCAAACATCCAGCGTGAAACACCCCACCCTTGCGGTAACACCACTCGGCTTCTGCGGAGCCCTCCTTGGTGGCCCTCCGCTGTGTGTCAGCGGCTGTGTGTGTCCAATGCTCAGGTGTCCTGCCACAGGGCGGCGCCTCGGAATCCCACGCTGGGTGCCGGTGCCGTGCGCGTGCCGAGCGGGACGGGAGCCTCTCCGGGGTCAAACGGAGCTCGGAGTCACTTTCGAAAGCGTTAAATTAATCATCGCAATGTCGTGCGCCAAAACGCGCACATCTAAGTGCATTCATTCTTAGTTCTTCATGCAAGCAATGCTTCAGCAGGAAAAGCCTTTGAACACATAATTGCATAGATTTGCTGTCGGCTCAAAGCTGGGTAGTTAATTTTTCGTAATTAATTATACTCTGCTTAATGCGTTGTAAAAGTATTTAACAGATGTTGGCCACCGGAGAAAAAAAATCCCATTTGAAGCTCCGTTTCCGTTGTCAAGTCGCCATGAGGGACAGTACATTTACAAGTGAGCCATGAAAGTTGCACTTTTTTTTAAAAGCAAGGTACACCATCCGTCAGATCGCGTACAAACGGAGTGCTTGCAAGTCTGGGCATGACTGCATCAGCTCGTAAGGATGAGAGACCGGCTCGTGTGCTCAAGCATGCAGCAGCAGCACCACCACTATCCCTCACAAGATAAACTGGTTCGCAACCGCTCAATAGAGCTGATGTATCCCAATAATTATATTCTGTATTTTTGAAGCTCTGAGCGAGACAATTTCCCTGCGTGTTATTGAGACCATCATGACACAGTTGCTGCATTGCAGGATTGTTTTTGTTTCAGGGGGAGGGAGTCTGTCCACCTGACTTGTGTGCTATGATTGCACGCGCACTCCACGTGCTGTTGCATAGCCCCCAACTCTCGTGTCCCGTCGGCACGATGTCTTGCGAGCGAGTGGCTTCGAGTCGTGGCCGCACGTTTACAGTTCCAGTGGCACGTACGTAAAAGTTGCCCGTAAAATCAGGTTGCACAATTACACGCAGCAAGTTAATGTAGCGGACGCGCGGTTTTATGTTCAAATACAGTTTGTTTTAGGGAAGTTACGTGTCACGTGACTCACCTTGATAGTGAATCGTGTTTCTCTGTCTGTACTTACACGTGCCAGGACGTACACGTGAAAGTGTTTCATATAAAAAGGAATACAAATGATATCTAACGTGCGTGTGTGTCTTGTACTTCTGAAATCTATGCTCCAGTAGTGGGTGAAAAATACTGCACTAAGCCAACTCTTGGATTCAGATATAAGCCTTATGAAAATAAATGCATAACACCTGTCAATCATAATTTCAAGTGGCAGGTCACAGGAGCATGATCACACGATCGAGTGTGCATAATAGAGCTCGCGTGATGCATCGTTATTTCATTGAATCAGATTTGGAAGGGGAAAATCTGATTGAACGGGAGAAAGAGAGAAGCATTATCTCCTCTTTATTAGATCAATTTAAAAAAATGAACCCTGATGGTTTTACCTCCCTATTGTGCCATAATGGTTCATAAGAGTGCCCAAATTTAATCATCAGGCTATAGATAGTCGAGTGATTGATATGTACTTCATATTAAGTGTTTTATATATAAGCAGTAGGCATGGATGTATTTATCCTCTCCACAATAAAATAAATTGCCATGGGTTGAGCTGATGATTCAGTTAAAGAATAAGTAACGTTTTGGTCTATTTTGTATTATCTGGTTCGGCAGTGTTCATTTGTTTATAACGCCATGCAAAGTGCTGCAGGTCTCTCATTCGTAGTTCTCATCCGATGACATGTTTATTGCCGTAAAACGTGCATACGTTATACATCAATTCTTACACTCCGGTATAGCATGAGCATACACATTTTTAAAAATCCATAATCGATGCTTTGTTATATTGCTATGAATGGATTTGCACGGAGTCTGGCGTACTGGTTTAGTACACGCATCCAGCGATGCAGTATTTGTTAATTATTCCCCTAAATATTTTGTTTCCGTCGAGCAAGGCCCCACATTTCAAACCATCGCGGCGTGACAAAAGACAAAAGACAATGTATTATGTCACAGATATTGATATTGTTGTCACATTTCCGAAAGTAATGTGATACGTGCGGTGTATGATCGTAGCTTGTGCCAGTTACAGTGCATTGTGTTCACGCGTGCCATGTTGTCACACGAGACGAATCTTTGCCGTTTGCAGGTGATCTGTTAAATTGCTGGCGGTGACATAAAGCAGTCACTCAAGATGCCCACAATTTCCAAAACGTCTCTGTAATTGGGAACGTTAATGTAGCCCAAGTTAATGTCATCGAGTTAGCCGTGGTTTATCACACTAAGGCAGGCTCACGTTTAGTATGCGAGTGTTTAAATGTAATCATTGTAATGTTCCACTGCCCCAGACCGTCTGGAAAGTGCTCTGTACACACACCTCTGCCCAAGGCGATATCTATTTTCTTACACCAATGCTGAGATGTATATATATAACTTCGACAACCACATGTTTAAGCTTGTGTTGGAGTATAAAATACATGTTCGTTTAAGTAACACATTGTGCATTGTGGTGTATTATTTACTGTATTTCAACGCGTGTTTTGCACACTTATGGATTCATTGTGGGATTGACTGAACACTCGAGCAGAGTAAGGATGTGAATTGCACTCCACTGCAGGTGGAAGGGCGTCTGTGACAGGGGGCACAAGGGAGCACCTTCTTCAGGGGATTGTGGCCAACTCTTGCACGTGAGTCAGGGCGCCACGGTGGCTAGGAGATGTTAACTTCCTCGCCTGGTATACAGGAGGTCGTGGGTTCGACCCCGTCCCCAACGCCTGTCTATTTTGAGTTTGCGTGTCTCTCTCTTTCCCCACGCGTGGGGGTTTTCTCTGGGTTCTCCGTTTTTTCCCTCCACATTTATAATTATCATGCATTTAGAGTATTTGGCTGCAATACATTTCCACACGATAAGCCACTTTGTTGAGCCGTCATGTGGCCAGGGTCCATCTGCAAACAAACCATATTGCTCAGTGGGCCTTACCTGGTAAAAATACAAAAACATTGTTTAGTTTTATAGACCTCTTGGAAGAGGAGAGAGCACCCACACTTTGTCCCTTCATAGTCTACTACCTCAAAATGCCCTTCAAAGGCTAGGGATAATGGTATTTGATATTCATGAATCACACAATCTCCGATTATTAGTGTGTAATGTGGCTGACGGGAGCGAAACCTTTTTATAAACCTGGCTTGCTCATGTGGTTTGGTGGCCTCTACATTTTCCAAAACAGTCATCGGTTTCTATTGATCTATGCAATGTATATATGTGCAATACGATGTGAATGGCTCTACTTCAAATCGGTTTAATAGCTGAATTGTTGCATCATGTGACTGTTGAGAGATGGCAGCAGCTTGGGGAGGCCTTCATGCAGCAGCAGATAGATCCTCGTTGAGAATTAAGTATTCATTCAGTGCAGGACTTCAGTGTTTTGACTCACCAGGGCCTGATTTCTGCAACACCATGCTCACCAGCTCAGCATCCATTCCAGCTCTCCAGTGGCGAAGGGTGGCACAACCTCGGAGCCGCACCACTGATTGCCACAATGATGAGCCCATCGCCAGGCTGAGATCCTAATGAACTCTGCCAGTCAGGTTCTGATTACCCAGCTGCCAGAGCCGGCTGCTGCCTATGGAGTTCACAGGGTGATGGGTGATAGGTGATGGCAGAAGCAAAGCCATGGGAACGAGCCCAAAGTCGCATCCTGGCTGAGTGCCCAGGATAACCCGAACGCAGGCTGATGGCACGATGCATTTGGTACAGTAGTGGTGTACACTAAATACAGTACTATGGACTGTCCAGCAGCCCATGGTAATACTGTAATCGGCTTGTGATTGTTTGAGCTGATATGCCAATGGGTGGCTCATGCTGTGGCAAACAACCTGCATCATCATCGGAAGGTTATCGGTTACTTTCTCCATGAAGGTCAACTTGACCTACCATCCCACTATGGTTGATAAAATACATACCACTTTGTCAGAAGTAGTGGTTGTCCTGGGGATCTTCTGGCTCCCGTCCATAGAATGTGGAATTCCGGCACTGGATTAGGGTCTCTAATGGAGATGGGCACTGCCCAACGCTAATTTCAGCAAAAAGCGATACGCATTTTGTCTGCACTAATGGGTATACATTTGTTTTCAAACATGTATTTTCCCCTCTGGAGCTTCATTAACATCATTACTTGGCTGATGGAGTTTTAGTATGCCCTGTTGGGAAATGTTGGCTGATGTTAACTTAACAACTTTGGCTGGGGTGATAATGGAGAGAGAACTTCTTCCTCTTGGTTATCCTGCTTCTCAGGACTGGCATCCCAAGTGGAAAAAGGCAGCCTTTTTTCCAAGTATTGAGCATCGAATAACATTGTGTGATTTGTCTTTCCTATGGCTGCTAATACATTGCAGATATTTAATTGCTGTGAATTTTTGTATTGTTGTCTGTACTTAAGATCTTTCTGATTTTGCTATTAATTATCGGGACTGTTCCCAACTCAGCTATGCAATTACGTCGTTCTTTCCACTGCAAGTCTATTTGTATGCAAGATCCGCTATCAGTTATACCAGGAGATTGATAGTCATGTGGTCATGCTTGGCCCTGCTATGTTTTGATGCGAGAATATGAGCAACATGGTGGCTTAAAGATTGTGTATGGTGTAAAATGTTAATGACGTGACTTTTGTGTGCCCTTATCATATATGAGAGTTCATCTTCGACAATTATTAAAATTCGTCCTTTAAGAATCTCATGGGATTCATGCCCATGTATTTACAGTCGCAATATTACACGGCTGTCTAGATGCCACGGTTACTGGATTTAAGATAATGGTCCAGTCCCAGCCATTACCTCATTCCTGCCAGACTGGAAATAATCGGAAGTTTGGTTTCATTCTTACAGTCGATGTTAGCAAAATGACTCACCAACTCAAATAAAAGGGCATTGACTGGGATCGTCTCAAAACAATATCATTCGACCGGAGCAGAGCTCCACTAGAGGCGGGGCCCATATCACCTCACAAGATCAGGCACGATTTTCATAGGAGAAGCACTTTTCATCTTTAATGTGAGCGGGTTTGTGGGGGCACCCCCCCCCCACACTCTGGTGGTTGTGGGTGTTCTACTATAAAAGGGTTGTCGGTCGTTACCGGGTAGATTGCAGAGAGGATCTGCGAAGTTCGCCCGTGACTTTTTCTCGGATAACAGTTCTGTTGTACAACTGTGTAATCATGATATGTATACACAACTACCGGCCACCAACTCGGTACTGAGCCTCCTGTTTGTGCGCTCATGCCCAAATAAATTAGAATCAGAATCTTTATTTAGACCGGAGGTTTTCAAGGCTCCGCCATCAGCATAATCGTGCATTCACGTCGCCTTGTTTGGAGCGAGGGAAAACGTCTTCACCCTCGTCGCCTTTAGCCCCGTGTCGTTTGTGATCGGGGTCGCCGGATGAGCCTCGCGTTGTCACCTCCTCCCTCCCCGTCTGCGGCGTTCAGCCCGAGACCAAAACGCTCCTCGTAGCAACATCCTTGGCCTTGTCTCTCCCTCTCACCTTCACTCGGCCCTCCTTGGAGAGAGAGAAAAAAACACAGACTCAAAAATACCATGATGTTAGTCCAAAAGGTCGCGCGTGTCGCTGAGCCATATCTAAATATTGTGGCAGTGTCCGGTTTCTCCCGGAGCCCGCAGTGGCCGCCCAAACCTGTCCTGACGTTCCATATTGTTATCACGTCGTGTTATATTGCAGAATGTTCTTGAATGATGTGTACGTAGCATCACATCGTCAACATGATTCGTATGGGTTCTTGCATTGATGTGAACTGTACAGTGTATGGCTTAGTGGACTGGACTATAAAAGGTATTCAGGGATGCATTTTAAAGGCAAGATATTGGTACTTTATTATTATTTCAGGCAAGTGAACTCTCTTCATTTGAAATTACAAGCGATGTTCAATTCATTCTGACCAAAAATAATGATTTTTTTTCTCGGAAATTAGCCATGCAAATATGGTCATGATTAGAGTTTTGTCTATCCGATTATTTAACGAGCATAATTAATTACTCGACTCAACTAAAGCCTGCCGCAGGATGAGAGGTCATGGGGCCGGACTTGATGACGCCGTTGGCAAGGCGCGAGCTGCACCTCACTGGGCTCGCTTTCAGGGGGTTTCTCCACTTTTTGTGAAGGAGTCATCGACCCAAAGAAATTGCTGATGACAACGTTTGGTTGACGGATCGACTCATTGTCCCCAGCTGCTGTCGTGGCGGTCACAATGAACGAGCGTGTGCTTTTTTGTCACAAGCATTAGAGAAATGCCACTGTTATAGTATTAGGGTAGCGTACTAACAGCTGTAAAATGACAGGACTTACACCACGTTTGTACTAATTGAATCGCACCATGCACTGAAGGCATAATGCAATAATGCCCTCGCTTCAATCACCGCTTTTTGTGCGCCCAGCAGAATCCCAGCAGAATCCCAGCAGAATCCCAGCAGAATCCCAGCAGAATCCCAGCAGAATCCCAGCAGAATCCCAGCAGAATCCCAGCAGAATCCCAGCAGAATCCCAGCAGAATCCCAGCAGAATCCCAGCAGAATCCCAGCAGAATCCCAGCAGAATCCCAGCAGAATCCCAGCAGAATCCCAGCAGAATCCCAGCAGAATCCCAGCAGAATCCCAGCAGAATCCCAGCAGAATCCCAGCAGAATCCCAGCAGAATCCCAGCAGAATCCCAGCAGAATCCCAGCAGAATCCCAGCAGAATCCCAGCAGAATCCCAGCAGAATCCCAGCAGAATCCCAGCAGAATCCCAGCAGAATCCCAGCAGAATCCCAGCAGAATCCCATTGCAATTAATGTAAAGGCACTTTTCACGATAACCGCACGTGCGGTTTTCCCACACTCCACCTCTCTGGCACCTGCATGTGCCGTGAAGAACGGCCATTGTCTGAAACGTCGCCCAATGTGGAAACTTTTTTTCTTATGATGGTTGTGTTTTAACACGTGAGTTTTTCAGTTTTCCCCAGACTTGCCAACACATTTTTGAAAATGAGTCCTTTCATGATGACGTTGTGTGGTTCAAGCCAGGTGCATTGGCTCGTGCTCGTATCGGTTAATTGTGGGGACACGCTTATGACGTGATTTGTGATACGGCGATATCATAAAAGAATGGCTCAGCAGATAAGCCAGCAAGAGCTTCTGATGTTAATTCCCATCTCAAGGATCGGGTCTCGCTGCAGTATATCAGTGGGCTGGCACCTGGTCACGTATCAAGGGTGACAATCGTGGTGCGTCTACTGTAGGCTTCCAGCAACTCGATTTCTGGAGGATTCAGTTGTAGCAATTGTTGTTTATGTTGGGTACAGGTGCTAAGATGGTTCAACACACATTCCTTCAACATTACTTTTGCGAGAGGATTCTGTACTGTAAAGTTAACAGCTGAAATTATTCTTGTTTTCACATCCTCGGATTCGTCTGAATCCCAGCTAGCTGCGCAGTCACCCCGCCTCAGTCGCCAGAGGTTGTAGCTCGCACAGACTACTCACCATCGTTGCTGGAGAGGCATCCATGGAGGCCATGGGGTTTAATTATGAGCTCCATTCCATGAAGCAAACTAGGAGCCGAAGCTCACGTTCCCATAAGGAAATCCATGCATAATGTATGCATGGATATGAACGCTGTATATTCAGTACTGTCTTTTATTTTGAATTATGTATGCCATTATCAATCACTCATTTAACTTAATTTGACATGGCTGACAAGAAGACATTGGGAAAACCTCGGCCAGACAATTTTTTTTTCACAAACCATTGGGGAATTTAAATTCCATTCTGAGTAATGTAATGAAACTGGCGGCGTAAAGTTAATTGGAGTGTAGGTCCTAGTATTAAACTTTGGCATATGTTTCCAAGCAGGCTGAGTAATTAAGTGCCGGAGTATTTAGATCATGTACGTGTTTAGGTAGTTGATTATGGCTCCGCAATCCTGTGCACGACTGTAGCAAGCATCTGTGCATTCACTGGGAACATATGGTGCAGCCGTTTAACCCAACTGTGCCCATGCCGTGTGCGGAATACAGAGACGCGTTGAAGAAACTTATGAATGAATATATTTCGCTCATTTCGCCCCCCTCTGTTTTCCGTGCCCATTTTTGTCCGCAGCATTCGCGTCCGCAGATCGCTGGGCAGCGCGCCGCACGCCACTAACGGCACCCCGCAGCTTCATCATGGTGCCCCGTGCGTCCCGTCAAAGCGTTGCAATTTTCAGTTTCGCGCTCCCCCCTCTCTCTCCAGAACACGCGCTCGGCGATTCCAAGCGAGGGTTTGGCACCGTTAGCAGTGCGACCGTCGTTCTCGCGCCGGGCTTTTATTACTTTTGCTCGAGGCGAGAGAACAACAAACCAAACAAATCCAGAACGCTATTTGGAGCTGTTGCAGGTGGAGTCTTTTTGAAAGGAGCCGGATAAATTGTGCACCAATTCTTAAGGTGCTTGAGAGTAAATCTTGCGCTATGGCGTGAAGATTCGTGTCTGCCTGTGGCTCGTTGGGTCTTGGTGGCCAGGCAGACGTGGCCCACACAAACCGACGCTCACTCGACTGGCCGTCAATTTGCCTCCTCATTGAAACTCCCTTCATCTTCATGATACAGGTTTTTGGGTTAGATCGCGTTATTTATAAATGTGTCGTAATCCTCCACCACCCGACATGGCCAAACAATAAAAAAGTGTCACGTTTGCAAAAGACAAATAGTTCACTACTTTAGCCCACCGGTGTGTTGAAGAGTGAATCAACATCATTTAAAATTTTGAGTATGACGTTTCGCTGATAATTAAATCCAGCATCATCGGGCAATTTGCCAGAATGACACACATTTAATAAATAAAGCGATCTAACCCAAAAACCTTTATTATTAATAATATTGGTCGCAAAAGCTTACGTATTAAACTCCCTTCATCTGTCACCAATTTAACAGCGCTCGTTTGCACGGGAATCAATTCGTAGTTTACCAGTGACTTGAATTCATGGGCAGTGTATTACGTTTGGAGAGTAAAACAGCTGCTTAATCTTACACTCATATCAGTCGAGTCAAAGCCCAGGGTCTCCCTGCTCACCAGATTTGACGCTGAGCTAGCGGTGGAAATTCCACATTCCCATGGTCGGGGCTTTGCTCTGTATAGAGTGATCAATATAGTAATCTCCTATACTGTAACTATAACATGATTTATTTCACACGTGGAATGTGTAAATACGAGAAGCTGGTTCTTTCCCTCGTGTGTCCCAGTCCGTTGCCTACCTCTGCGATGGTTACATGATACTGCACCCGCATTGTATTTGAAACAGGTTTTCCTTCCGTACGTCGCTCTGTTTTGTGTAAATAGTGTTGTTCACAATTGCATACGAATCGACCATTTATCACGAGAAGAACAAACCCGCTTGCGCTATTCTTGGATCCTCTTTAGCCCTCCGTGCACCTGCTGCCTTGATACATCGCCAAACTGTACTCTATTTGATGTGCAAGCAGGACGTGGAAAATGAAATGCCAACGTCATTGTCCATTGTTTAAAGTCCTCCTTGGCTGCCGAACATATTAATTTTGTTTGTTCCTAAAACTATGGGTGATATCAAACCGGTGAGGTCTTTACTTGCGAGTAGCGTAAGCTGTGTGCATTGTGTGATCTGGATCCCGCGTGTAACGTTGACTTGCATTGTGAGGCCTCTGCCAACTGACGTACTTCACCTGCAAGTCGATCTGCACGATATACAATATCTCCTTCTCGGTTTCAAGCTGTTCAGATGCTACGCAATAATAATGAAATACTGCTTCCAATAATAGAAAGTAATAAAGTTCTTACCCGCAGAAGTCTTAATTGAGTCTCGGGATGCTTTCTGGACTTTCACCATGGGTGCATGGTGAAAGTCCATGCAAATGAGGGCCTAAAAGAGGCGGATCACAGTAAGGCTAACCATTGCAGCTTTAGGCAGCCTCCATGAGGGGACAACACCTAAATACAGAGAGTGTAGCAGCCTGTGAGCTCTGCTGCTGTTTTATGTTCACATTCTGTGATCCATAAACCCTTGCTCTGGATTACAGACATGGGATCATACCGTGTATTATTATTATCATCATTACTCTGCTCATGTACGCAGGATGTGTTTCCTGGCATAACACATTGCTTTACATATTAGCTCCTTCTTCTGCAGATGGACTTCCACTGCCACAAGAATGTGGAATTTCCACCACTTGTTTTGGGTCAAGAGATGAGCAGAGTTGCACTTCCAAGCATTTCTACGACCACTAAAACCCGAGCCGGCTCTGAACGCCTGACGGTCTTAGCGCAGGTTCCCAGGGCACCATTATTGGGCCAATCTGGCAGCAAGTGGGCTCTGTAAGTGGGCCATGTGGCTCCCTCTCTAAAGTGAGGCGAATGCCTTCACGTGAGCCTTGCTCAGAGCCACTCGTGACATCACAGGGCCGCTGTGGGCACGAGACAAATGCTCAATGGCAGCCCTCGCTTAGTTTCAACTTCCAGGCTGTGTAAAAAAAAAATTATGGATAATTGCGACAATAATAGACGTACATTTTTAATAGTCTGATCTCACCTGAGCCAGTAGTAATAGTTGTTTTAAAGGTAAAACAATTATGATTGCTTCCCTCTGTGAGCAGAGGGTAGAACGCGGGAGGGGACAGAGGACACAGAGGAGGCGGCGCTGAGGCCACGGAGCCGCACGGCTCCTGGAGAGAGAAACGAGGTTCCCGGCTGTGCTGCTCCAGCCTAGGGCCATTCCTGGGGCACGGAGCCAGCTTGCCAGGGGTCATGGAGACGTAGCTTTTGACTTGACCGCTAGCCCACATGCAGAGAAAGCAACTTACATGCCCAATATATTCACGTGCAGAAGTCCGTTGTAATCAGTGGAGTGGTTGGAATACAGCACAGGCCTACCACGGTGAAGGATGTCAGCCTCCAGGCTGACATCCGCCTGGAGCTGCTGTTATGGCTCCTGATGCCAGGGATCTGTGAAGATGGCACTCAGGTAGCAGACTCTCGCTGACCCGCGTGATCCATAAACCATGCAAGAGGCACGCATATCCAGCTCTGAAAGTCATCCTCATCATCGTGATGGCTACGTACGGTGCGAAAGAAGTTTAATATACATACATCATCATGAAGGCCTTCCCAAGACACCGCCATCTCTCGCAATCCAAGGATGTAACAATACACCGAGCACCTGCCCACAAGCTCGTTTAATCGCTCCATCCACCCATTGGATGTCCTCCCAGGTGCTTTCCATTCCTCCGCTGTCACTGCGTCAATATTCGTGATCGCCGGCCATCCCGCTTCTGGCGACGTATCCTGCCCAAGGCGGCTCACTTTCCTTCTCATGCGGTGATGGGAATGATGGAATTCGCCTGCATACGTTCTCTCATCTAGGTCTTTGTGTCTCTCAATTTAATTCCAAACATTTGTCTCTCCGTCCTTCTTTGGAAAACGATTGGCTAATTTGATCATTGTCACATACTGAATACCTTTTGAAATGAACATTTTTTGTAATGGCAATGACTGCTAATGAACAATCCATGGATTTCTGGCCAACGTAATTTACCGTGATGTTGATAAAGACAAATTCTAAATGATACTGTGCAACATCGACATGCACATTTTCAAGGATGTGCATTGCTGTTCCACAAACTGTAGGAATTCGTTGTAAATTAAAGGGATAGGCTTAATTAATGGCTTTTCAATACAGCTTGTAATGTAAAGTTTTATAAGTCAATAACACCGGACTTCATGCATTGAGTTACATTTCAAAATTGCACACTTTGTCACGAAATTACTTTCCAGCTACAGCAATGTACTTCGTGCACGGCAGCGCATTCCCGACGACTGCCGTGCATGCGAAAGTCCGCTGCGATGCCCGATACGACACTCGCACAGTGACGTTCAAACACCCCAAGGAGCGCCGCTCTCAAAAGTCACACGATCTGTGTCGCTGTTCGGTGTGGCCGGCCTCTCTCCGTCTCTCCGTGAGGACGCGTGGCCTCCTGCTCGCTTTGTGCGGCACCAGCTGTGCATGGCCTCTATACATAAATGGAAAAATTACCCGACATGCTCACATTAGCACGGCATGTGCTTGCGGGTGGAGAAGAGCCGCTATTCAGACATCTGTCACGAGAAGCGCATATACAGTTCCCGTTTTGCGCTGACAGTGCATATGGGGGAATGTCATAATGTTGCGCTCATTCATTGCGTGGATAACACATTGTATGGGCCCAGAAGAAGGTTATTACATATGTCGACAAAATGCACTTAAAATCGCATCTATGAGATGACAAAATGTCAATTGATCATCTGTTAAGGGTGCCATCAAAAAGTGAGCAGAGGTCTTTGAAAATGTGTCCCGGTAAAAACAATCCCGTCGCCGCTGTAACGTCACAAATAAACATTTAGCTGCTGCTCAACCCTTGTCCGGTCTAAAGTACAGTGACACTTTAGGTTAATGGATAACAAAAATGTTTGGCTGAGAGCAGCGATGAAGGGCATGTCATCGCGCGATACGGTAACCGCAAAAAACTGTTTTAAAAATGTAATTGCACCAAAGTAATTCACATTTGTTTTTAGATGTCCCGTAAGCACGTGTCACCGGTTTAATTAAAGCAGTTCCACATTTATAATGAGCTAAGGACACGGCACCCATACAGCATGGAAAATTAATGAACACGTAAGTTTGCGTGGTTTTATGGGCTTATGTTTTTAATGTTCTGGATGTGAGAATTATTGCTGGTCCAAGCATTATCGAGCGAGCCTCGCAAAAACGCACTGTTATGTTAGCTGGCAGTGGCGTCTCGTGTAACAGTGGCGACACTCTTCACAGGTCATTAAAACGCTTCCAGGCAGCGTGATGAGGTAATGCCTTTGCAAAATGGGGCCCCTGCTACCGCCCTCTCCAGGGCTGACAGATTTAACGTCGCTGCTTTTGAAGTCGCTGTGATTGTCCGCTTAGCGTCCAGCACTAAGCGGGTGTGAAAGGAGGGGGATGGGATTTAACGAATGTGGCTTCAGTGTGCATGACTGGTGCTGCTGGGTAACTCATTCATTGCCCGCTCAATGAATGTCCACCGCGTTCACTGACGGAGGCGCTAAATGCGCTTGTTTTAGAGTGGAAGTTTGATCGCTGTTGGCCCTGCCGTGTCATGGTCGAAACAAAATGTGAAAGGAAAAAATGTACTTGTGCGGCCATGATTTGTCAATCCGCTCCTGGACGAGAGGCCTCGCCACGCCGTGCTGGTTATGTGGGGTCATGCGACCGTACGTCACCACGTTGGTTAGTGCGTGTTGGTTAATGCGGGCACCAGAGGTGTGGACTCGAGTCATGTGACTTGGACTCGAGTCAGACTCGAGTCATGAATTTGATGACTTGCGACTCGACTTGGACTTGCATAACAATGACTTTGTCCCACCTATGAGATGTGGACTCGAGTCATGTGACTTGGACTCGAGTCAGACTCGAGTCATGAATTTGATGACTTGCGACTCGACTTGGACTTGCATAACAATGACTTTGTCCCACCTCTGGCGGGCACCGTCGAGCTTAGAAGTACAGTACAACAATAGATTTGTTTTTGCGTACTGGCCCCTGGTGAATCGATCATCGGCAATAATCCTAAAATAGGTCATAGCGACTTTTGTGCGTGTACGTGTGAAGATGGGCATTGCTGTGCGAGTATTTTGTGTAATTCAGGATTAAACATGTTGTTATAATTAAAACGCATGCCATCATGCTTGTGATGCTGAGCCATTTGTGGATATTACACATTTCTCTGGCAGGAACCAACCTATGCATATGACTTCCTACAATGTGGCACTACATTTATTGGTTCCAGAGGGGTGATGACCTCAGTTTAGTTCCCAATGCAGATTTCAACTCGTAGCTTTCCGACTGTGAGACGGGCACTCTTGTCACAGCTGTGCCTGGCTGGGTGTGTGCACACAATATTTGGTCACATTATTGAGAAAAAATTTATCATAAGCAGCAGCGTAATATATCTATATTGACACTTGTGTATTGCGACTCGCATATAATGAAGAGCATTCATGATGCCAAAGTGTTTTAAAAACGCTTAATGAAAATGTATGATGACTTGCTGTGTAAATCTGATCGATGGTATTTTATATATAAAAAAAGGTGGATTAATATTGGCTCATTAATTTCCATATTTAGGATTTTTTTTTAAATGGTTAAATAATGGGGCACAGTTTTTGCAGTAAAATAGGTGTCCTAGCAAGGTAACAGTTACGTATCGGTGACATAATTCAAAAATGTGATGTTGGTGAAATTTGGAAATTGTAAATCCCTAAGGTAGTGATTAAGTCTCCCTTGATCTATGGAGCAGAGCTTTGTGCAGGAAAAGGAATATTAAACAGCAAATGTAGAAGTGGAATATGAATGATGAGGATGTGAACCAGTAGGAAACTGCATTCGGGAAGGATAAATAATGAAGCCATTAAGATAGTTAAAACATAAGGATAAAGGAAGCAACTAAATTATTGATACGCTCACTGCGACATGTGTTTGGGATGTCATTACTCTGACCATCATCTAACATCATCACCATCACAACCAGAATCATTATTCATCATCAGTGGTGTTAGGGATCGTCATCATAAATCATCGGGTAATCCAAATGCATTAAATTGTCCTCCTCGGGACACCAGCGGATCTTAGTGACGATAAGATTCTCTGCCAAGGTCAGTCCGAGCCATAATGGTTTTTCTTAAATCTTTCTGCTTTGCAACACCTCCATCTAAACTGTAGCCTAACCCAGGTCTAGCTATAGTGACACTGGGTATCCTCCATACGAAATGCTAGAACAGGTCCATCACAGTCAAACCATTATCATCCAACTCATTGTTGGAAGCGTAATCCCACAATTTTAATATAATCATTTTATAAAACAGTTTTGTTGAGGCATCTGATTTATATTCTTCCTTATTACCACATTTACATTTGCCTGCACAATTTGTAACTGTCTGCCCAACTAATTAGTGTAATGCCTTTATCTGTGTTGGCACACCGATTTCTTATTATTTACAGACATTTCCAATCCTATGCAAACCAGCACATGTATTCACTATAAGTTATTGCTTTGTCTCTTCTACTGCTTGAATCCTGCTGCTGTAAGTGTTAGGATGTGGCAACATCTTCCAATATGTGGCCAGGATAAAGCTCGGCTGGGAGAGCAAGAAGCCTGCCATTTGTCAAGATTTTGATTTCATATCCAGGCCAGGGTCAACTCAACCCATAATCCTGCTGGCAACGTTGACAAAACGTTCACTGCTTGGTGTGTGGTTTATCACTGCTCTGTGGGAAGACAACATTAGCTATTCTATTGAGAGACTGGTCTCCGCCATAGTAATGTGGAGTTTACACCAATGGCTTAGGGTCGACTGTTGGAAATTATTAGAACTGGTCAATGTTCATTTAACCTTAGAGATGGTGCCTTTTTTATTTCTAATGTCCACATCATTGAAATTAATTGCATGACTTACATTACACTTAGAGCTTTGAGATTCACCATGCCGTGTGTTAAACTGCAAGACAGTTGTCTGCTACTTTTAAGTCGGATATTTCTGCGTTTTATATTTGTTAGCCCAATTGTGTCCCCAAGGAATTGGCCATTGCAATCTTCCACGTCAGGCGTGTACCGTCAACTCGGAATGGAGTTGAAGGTTTGTGTATCATTATCATCGAGTGCGTGTCTGCACGTCTTGCTTCATCTACTCATTGTAATTAAACCTATTATTTGGGTATTCTGCCTCGGGGGCGTGCAGTGGTACATTGGTCTGGAAACTCAACTTTTGTAATCTGTTCGGAAAGCTTTTGCTTGCAGCCAGTTGGCTAATGTTAATAAGAAGAGGGCCATGCACGTCCTTAGTTTAATCTCCCCCCTTTGCCCCAGCAAGGTGTGATGTAAAAACGCGTTCACACATTGAGGGCTAATCTTCAGGTTGCTCAAATGCAAGAAAGGTATGTTAGCTGGGTGACTGGCCTCTAATAGAGTGTGACAGCGTACTGAGCCAGCACCTCTGAGATGTTGGATTGAGGCCTTGGGGCAGACAGGCAGAAAACGAGCGACGTTGCTTGGTCTGGAGAGAGTTGCATGGTTGCTGACCAGTCACTGATGACTGCGCCGGAGAGCTTTACCACGATTTCACTTTTTCATTTTGGACTGGACCGGGGTGAGGGAAAGATGAAACAATCAAGGGTAGCTGAAAAAGTATTTCTGGTTTTGCTCATTGCAAGAGAAATGCAATCATTTTGAAATATTAGTTTTTTCGAATCGGCTAATGCTGTGGTCAAGCGAGCGCTTGATTCACAATGAGAAGTCGCGGGTTGAAATCCTGGTGGGGGTTGACTGGGCACTTAATCTATCCTCCGTCATGGGAAATCAACAGCATTCAGTCGCGTTTCTTTATAACATACAGTGCGCATAAACTTGACCACACCGGAGAAATGATGAATGTCCACCACTGGTCCAGGAACACGAGCAAAGATGACTGCTGTCGGGAAATTGTTGGCCTTTTTGTTTTAAATGGGTTATCGATAATGTTGTTTCTAGTCCATCCAAGGATATTGATTGGTAATTCAAACATTTACGTTGGGTAGAACAGAGTGAAACCACTTAGTCCACTCCGAGCAATAACGTCAAAACTTTCAGTGAAACCGATGCAAAACTAAATTAATTTGTCACGATAGGCGACGGTGCTGTGAAGGGAAGAGGCTCTGATCGTGGCTAAATACACTTGTGCTGTAATTTGCTTGAAAACATTCACCCACCTATTCATTCGAGAAGCTTAAACAAATGCAAGTGTAAATGATGTTTTATCTCTAGGGGTTGGGGATAAATTCATTATAAAGATATTTTTGATTGCCTACGATTTATTGATAATGAAGACTGACAAGGTTTTATTTTATCATAGGTGCTTCAACCGTAAGAAGTTTGTGTTTTGTTGCACATTTTGACAGTTGGGGTGACATGTGCAACGTGTTAATGAGCTCCCACGAGGCTGAATCTTAGGCGTGCAAAAATGTTGCAGCCTCAAGCGTATCACTGGAACCTGCCCACCTTTTAAACAATGTAACAAGCGAGAATTTAGATTTTAACCGTTTCACGTGAGGACATTCCGCGGGGCCCTCCGAACTAGAACAACGGGACTGGAATACGATTGGAAGCGCACACGTGAACGGCATGATGTAACCGAGTAATTGTGTCCTATTCTGCACATGTAACGCGAGTGGTAACCAGGTGGTCATTAGTCGAGTTGCTTGGCAACGGCCATTGAATTACCTATCGGGGTAATGGCCATTGCCTAGCAACTGGCCCAATGCTATTGGGAGTGTGTGGCCAGTGTGCAAATCAGGGGCCCCAGGGATCGCCGTGCCCGCAGTAAAATCCCAAGTGCGGGTTTTGGTGGGGGGTGGGTTACACACGTAATCAACATTCACATTCTTTAAGAACGGCATTTATTGGGGGACCCTTTATCCAAAGGAATGTTTATACCCATGAGTTTTGGAAAGGCTTTCTTGGAAAAAAGATGCTGATGCTGCTGCCGCTCCTGGTTTATGACGATGATAAAATGGGCTGGCACTTGTCTGTAATTGACAGATGGGGCAGGTCAAATGGAGCTACATTTTAGGGCACTCCGAGGTCTGGCATGAAAGGGCATGTGCACGCATTATAAAACCGCTAAACTATTTCACGCAAGACATTTAAGTGGATAATTTGTATTATTGCATTATCGTTGTCATCGGGTAACAAATGTGGCCTAACATTTTATATTATATTAAATAGTTAATAACAGAATTAAACTGTGCGAGTAAAAAGTAAAACGTGCGATTTAAAGCTAGCTAATATGAGATGATGATGATGTACGGGCTTGTATGTATGTATGTTGAACTTGTTCCACACCGTACGTAGCCGACCGTTCGCGGAGGTATTGAGACGTTGGCGGTTTCCTTCACGAAGGTTGACGCACCCATCTCTGTGCGTGTGCGCGCTTGCGTGTGTGCGTGCCTCTCAGGTGCAGAGCGGACATCTGACACGATGGCCGCGGAGATGTCGCGGCAGCCTGCGCTCGCGGTGTTGGTGCTCCTGCCGCTGCTGTGCGCGAGAGGCCTGCATGGACAACGCGACCGCCCGGAGCCCCCCTTCCGCTTCACCGACTCGGCCTACAACGCCACCATCTATGAGAACTCCGCCGCCAGGACGTACGTGCAGAGTCACCACAAGATGGGGATCTTCGTCGCCGGCCCGGCCGTCGAAGTCAAGTACAAGATCGTGTCCGGGGACGAGGAGAACGTGTTCAAGGCCGAGGAGCTCGTCGTGGGCGACTTTTGCTTCCTGCGCGTCAGGACCAAGGGCGGGAACAGCGCGACGTTGAACCGCGAGGTGCGCGACCGATACACGCTGACGGTGAAGGCGGCCGTCAAGAACGGGCACGCGGAGGCGTTCGTCAGGGTCTTCGTCCAGGTGATTGACCTCAACGACCTGAGGCCGCTGTTCTTGCCCACGGCGTACAGCGCGAGCATCGGCGACGACACGCCGGCGCGCACCAGCGTGCTCCGAGTCACCGCCACGGACGCCGACGTCGGCCCCAACGGGCGCTTCTACTACAGTTTCGCGCAGCGCACCGACGCGTTCGCCGTGCACCCGACGAGCGGCGTGGTGACGCTCGCCAGGAGGCTGACGGAGCACGGCGACGTGGCGCGCCACGAGCTCGACGTGCTGGCCGTCGACCGCGGGGGGCTGAGCAGTTCCGCGCGGCTCGCGGTGCACGTGGGCCGAGCCAACGCCCACGCCCCGCTCGTCGCAGCCGCCACCGCGCTCGTGCCGTCGCCGTCGGACGCCGACCCCCTGTATGCCGTGCTCGCCGTGGAGGACGGCGACGCCGGCCCTGACGGGGAGATCGAGGCGGTGGACGTCGTCGCCGGCGACCCGCTCAAGAAGTTCTCGGTCTCTCCGATGCGCGGCAACGGCGGCTTGGACTTCGGAGTGAAGCTCACGGGGGAGGTGGATTGGGCGGCTTTTCCATTCGGGGTGAACCTCACCGTGCAGGCCCGAGACAGGGGGAAGCCTCCCAAATATTCGCCTCTCCGCGTGGTCACGGTCCGCGGGCCTCGGACGAGTGCCGTCAGCGCGTTCCATCGGAGCGTCTACAGGGGCAGCGTCAAGCGCTGCTATCCTCCCCAGGCCGCCGTCCTCATGGTCAAAGCCTCTTCCAGCACGGAGCGTTTTAAATACGTCATCCAAAGCGGTGCAGACAGCAGCTTTTTCAACATAAATCCCACCACAGGACTTATCGCCGTCGACAAATCTATAGCGGCGGTGGAAAAAGACCATTTTGAATTGGATATTGGAACCGACGTCGGCTCGGGCGTGACCAAGGTTATAATCAACATCACGGACACCAACGACAAAGCCCCGGTGTTCGATCGGCCCGCCTACAGCGCCGCCTTGAGCGAGAACATTCCGGTGGGCACCTTCGTCCTCGGCGTGCATGCCACAGACAGGGACAAGGGGGAGAACGGCTACGTCACGTACAGCATAGCCAACGTCAACCCCGTCCCGTTCAGCGTACACCCTTACTCGGGCAACATCAGCACGGCGGGCCCGGTGGACTACGAGCTGATGAGCCAGGTCTACTCGCTGCGCGTGCGCGCCTCGGACTGGGGGACTCCTTACCGTCGGGAGGCGGAAGCGATCGTGACGGTCTCCGTGACGAACCTGAATGACAACGCGCCCATCTTCGAGAAGGTGGACTGCGTGGGCACGCTTCCCCGCGACGTGCGGCTGGGAGAGCAGATCGCCACCGTGTCGGCGATCGACATGGACGAGCTTCAGCTGGTGCGCTACGAGTTCGTGTCGGGAAACGAGCAGGACTTGTTTCACCTCCACGCGGACTCCGGCGTCTTGACGTTGAAACGCGCCCTCACCGACATTCCGATCGGATCGGGGGCTTACCGCCTCAAGGTCACGGCCACTGACGGGGAACGCTTCGCAGAGCCTATGTTCCTAAACATCTCGGTCGTGAACGCTCCCGGAGCCGTGCCGTCGTTGGAGTGCAAGGATACGGGGATCGCCAAGAGGCTGGCCGAAAGGCTCCACCAGGCGGGCAAACTGCGAGATAAACTACGCTCGGACGATTCCTTCACCGACACTCACAACGTAAATCTGCACGCTCCGGCATTTGATGCTTCTCGGACAGCCGCTGTCGAGGTACGCGAGGACTTGCCCATCGGCGCAGAAGTTATGCAAATAGAGGCTAAGGATTTGGACAGTGGCTTCAATGGAAAGCTGGTCTACGCTCTGTCGGGTGGGAACGATCTGAGCAACTTTGTCATTGACACCGAGACGGGCGTCTTGAGTGTTTTGTTACCATTGGACCGCGAGGCTGTAGACTCCCACCTTCTGAACATCACCGCTTACGACCTGGGCATACCCCAGCGGGCCGCTAGCACGAGCCTCAAAATTGTCGTCCTCGACGCCAACGACAACCGGCCAGAGTTCTCAAAGAGGACGTACCAGGTGAACGTGTCTGAGAGCGCTCAACCGGGACGCAAAGTGCTTCAGCTGGAAGCCGTGGACAGGGACGAGGGCGACAACGGCGCCGTGCGCTACCGCCTGCTGTCCGACACCGACAAGTTCCGCGTCGACGGCGAGACGGGCGTGCTGGAGCTGTCGGCCGCGCTCGAC
Organism: Lampetra planeri; assembly: GCF_965212315.1. NCBI lineage: Eukaryota > Metazoa > Chordata > Hyperoartia > Petromyzontiformes > Petromyzontidae > Lampetra > Lampetra planeri. The sequence goes on along the minus strand of NC_136125.1, from coordinate 12,848,293 downwards.
CGCGAGAGGCGGCCCGAGCACACGCTGCTCGTGGAGGCGCTGGACCAGGCCCGGACGGAGAGGCGGCGCTCCTCCGTCGCCACGGTGATCGTCAAGGTGGATGACGTCAACGACAACCCCCCCGCGTGCGTGCCGCCGACCTTCCGCTTCCGCGTGCTGGAGGACGTTCCCGTGGGGGCGCTCCTCGGCTGGCTGGACGCGCACGACCCCGACCTGGGGCCGGGAGGGCAGGTGCGCTTCTCCCTGCGGGAAGACGATGACGAGGGCGGCGGCGAGCGCACGTTCGAGGTGGACAGGACGAGCGGCGCCCTGCGGCTGGCGCGGCGGCTCGATTTCGAGACGCGGCAGTTCTACAACCTGACGCTGCGCCTGCGCGACCGCGACGCGTCGGCGCCCCTCTCGTCCAGCTGCCAGGTGGAGGTGGAAGTGGTGGACGTGGACGAGAACGAGCACGCGCCGCTCTTCTCCAGATTCGTGGCCGATTGCGCCGTGCCAGAGGACGCGCCCGTCGGCAGTCACGTGTTGACCGTCGAAGCCGCGGACGAGGACGAGGGGATGAACGGGGAGGTGCGCTACTCCATCCGAAACGGCTCCGGCCTCGGCGTCTTCAACATTCATCCTGAAACAGGTACGCCTCGTCCTCCACGCAGCCGACTCAGAACATCGACGACTTCTGCGCAAGCTGTGAGATTCGTTGGCTCGGCTTGGCGCATGTGCTTTGTGGAAAGCCATTTCCTAATTTTATGTGCGTGAGCGTCTAGGTCGAAGTCTTCTATCTGGTGACCCTAACGATCGCCGGGGCGTTTCTTAGATGCCTCTGATGTAATCTCCTTACATCCTGTGCTGTCCTTGGTAACGGTGAACAGATTTTCATCAGTTAATCCGGTCCATTCTCTGATGATATCAAGCCACCTCTCACTTCATCAACTATTCTCATCATCGATTCCCGGCAAGATGGTTTTTGGCTAGGTTTGATAATTGAATAAAATGGCCATACCATGAAAAATAGTAAACATTCGTGTTTCTCTATCGATACTGTTACCCTTCATCATGTAGCTCTTTGTTTCGTGTTGTACGTAGAGGATGCACAATCATAGAAGCACATTCACATTGCTTGTGTATTTTTTTCTCCATGTCTGACATTATTGAGGTCGCACTCATTACACACAAAGTGCTTGCCACAAAGGAACCACAACACCTCGCTGATCTCGTCAAGGAACATAGGGCATCTCTCCGGTGGTGGTCATCCTCACAGCAGCAGCAGCAGCTTTTGACCGGCCATTGAACAAAGACGGTCACCGCATTGCGAGCTTTCAGATGCGCTTCTGCGGCCGTCTGGAACGCTCTTCCTTCCGATATTAGGAAGCCACTGGAGCTGTGCACTTTTAAATCATCGAGATTGAAAACTAATTTCTTCAAAACTGCTTATTGTGTTGAGTTTATTGTCCTTCCCCCACACCTTTGATGAGCACTGTTGGCTATGCATCGTGTGAAAGAAGTTCAACATGCACACATTGACAGCGGTGGTGAGGGCCACGACCCTCGTTCCATTTATTTTGACGTCTGTGCTCTCACGCCTTTGCCAACCCGCGCTGACCAGCGTGGTGAAGTATGGTCAAATAGCCCCCGCGAGCTGCGTTTTATGGGGTGGCCCTCATCTAGCGGTCGATTGACAAAAAACGGCTGTACATGTACAGATTCTGGTGACAGGTACAAGTGCAATCATTAAAAATTATTCTCGGGCTACGGATATAATGATCGCACTGAGCGTAATCTCTTTGTGAAGATAATACTAATTGAAAATCCTTTCCCCTATACAGTACAGTATATTGAATTTCTGTAATGCGATCTCTCTCAGAAGATAAATGTAAAAATGTATGGTAATGGCCTCAAACGGAATTTTTTACATGCACAGAAATCTTCACTTCACCTCCTAGAGTAGTGCAGTCGTTGTGTATGACGGTATTTGTTGAATGCATGCAGCACTACACGTGCGTGTGTGTGCGCGTGTGTTGCGTGTGTAAATATAATGTTCATAAACAGACTCCAATGGTACCAATGAATGAGTGGCAGTCGGAGCGCGACACTCTTCCCCAGGGAGCGCTGCTCACATGAATAGGACGCAGCTGGCCCGGAGTACGAATGCCCTCATTTGCCCAGGCAATTTGCCTTTATGCCACCTTGCTGAGACCACCCTCCCGTGAATCACTTTATCGCTCCTGCCACACTCCTGTGGCACGCTGAACCTCGACAGGGTAAGCTTTGCCAAACAAGAGCCTGTCTGTGTGTATGTCTGTGTGTGTGTCTGTGTGTGTCTTTGTCTTGTATGGGGAACGATCGTGTAGCGGTTAGCACGCTGCGCTATGAATCCGGCGACATGGGTTCGATTCCTGCTCACGGCCAACACCAGTGATGATTATATGAATTGATCCTAGGCCTCCCCTAGGTTGACTCGGCCTCAAATAAGTACTTAGTCGGGTGTGTGAACCATTGCCACTATGGAGACAAAGGCAGCCAGGCGCGATGCTGGCCAACCACCCCCTCGTGTGCTGTGCCGGCCTTCATCGGTGCTGCTCACTAACAGCACTTGCCCCGACAATCTGTTCAGGCGATATGGGGTGGAGCCTCTCGGCCAGCCTCTTGGCGATCTCCGTATCCTTGCACTCCAACGACGGCACAGGTCCGGGGGCGTTCACGACCGAGATGTTCGGGAACATCGGCTCTGCGAGGCGTTCCCCGTCAGTGAACAGACACTGGGGGGGCACTTTCTGCATTGGACACAGCGGCCGCAGGGCGTCGAGGTGCCCACTGCTCTGAGGAGTTGTGGGGCGTAAAAATTAAACGCTGGAATTCATCGTTAATGCGACCACCACATTAACAAGATTGAGCGAAAGATATTTTCACGTCTCTTTAAATTGCTCTCGCTTGACAGCAACAACATCTGCGGGTCGTTGATGTTACAGTTTATTAAGCTAGAATGCAATTTGTGTGTGAGAGATGGGACTGCAATTGATATAATTGTTTTACCAATAATATATAATGTTTCAGTTTCATATTATATTTTAATGTTTTCCACTTTTGAGGAAATTCAGCGGCTAGCCTAAAGTCGAAAGAAAATTCCCCAAAACCCACCATGAAGTGTACTATTTTTCTTTTTTATAGTTTCAGGTATTATAATGCATAAGCTTCATTTGTTCATTTGTCCATTGACATTTATCACAATGGCCTGCGATTAGATTCATGGAGCCTTTGATGTCTGCAAGGCACCACGCACTTATTGACAATGTGTAGGCATCGCAATACCGGGGGTGGTCTTGAATTTGAACAGGCGAAAATTAATCTTCAAGATAAATGTGTTTGGCACTGCAGCACCGCACGCGCAATGTGGAGCTTCATATGCAGTGGGTATAATTCCCATGGCCTCTGTTGCGTGTCACAGTGTGTTTAGAGGTACAGCATCACTTTAATTATGAGTGTAGCTGCCCATCTTCATTCTCCCCAGTGAATCGATGAATTGTTGCGATTGATCGGGCTTACGATTCAAATCGAGCATCGGTTCTTTGCTTAACATCGCGGGGAATGTAGCAGCCCAGTCGTGGCTGTAGCAATACATTGAGACCATGTTATGCGACGTACATATACACATCGCTAAATATCGATCCTTACACAGGGAATTTGATGCCTGTAACGTGAGCTTAAGAATTTAAATTAATTGATGCAACATTATACCCCTAGTTGTAATGTACTGCCCTACTCTCTTTAATAGTTTCCACGCAAATGTACGTAAGGTATTCACATTAAGTATTGGTAGATATTATTGCCATGGTGATGAATGATTTTTAGGTGAGTTTTGTAAATCAAATGTTTTACTTTGATAATTTTCCATTCTGTTTGTAACAGCTGAAAAATAAACACTCCACTTTGGTAGTAGTAATTGAAGTGCACTGCATGGTAGCAACTGATATATTCCAAGAGTGGTTAATACACCGTGGTCAATCCACTGCTGGAGGATGAATGCCTCCGCAAGCTGCCGCCACATTTTGCAATCCTGTGATGTATCAATCCACCCAGCACCGATCTTGACGACATTTACATAGCGCATTTTCCAAGGCACTTTGCAGCGAATATACATTTTTACTTCAGATGATGGTGGTTTGAGATGAACAACTGCGTTGTTATAATTACAAGTGGTGGTGTAATTATAGTGACGACAGAACAGGAGCGAGTGGTGAGGAGGAGGGGTCGAGTTAGACCTGGCCGTGGCTGGGGCGCAATGGAAAGTGTTTAGGCATCGCATTGGGGAGACAAAGGGGGTCTGTAGGGGGGAGCCGGGCAAAGGAAGGGGGGGGGGGGGTCTCCGCTGATTGCATCGCTCCATCTCCTCGGTGGACGCCATTGCGGTCACGTTCTGTTTCTCGGCTGCCACTCCCTCGAAGGGACGACGATTCGTGGCGACGACGACACCTCGACCCCAGGTCGGGCGCAGCGACAACTCGCGCTTTGAGCCTCGTGCGTACAAAAAGTGATCCTTTATTCAAATCATACGAACGTTGCGTGATATTTGAATTTGATTCATCGACTCGTGGATAGATTAATGGATTATTTTCACGAGGCCATCGTTGCCGCTTGTTCCAGTCACACTCAGTAATCGGTCTAAAGTTGACAAAAATAATTACGGATGCCGATAAAACAGCACAATGCTCTCTCAGACCGAAACTGCTGTACCTTGAACCAAAGGTTGACTGAGCATGACCATTTAAGTAAAGCCGATTCTTAAACAAAGAGGGATTGGGTTTATTGTGCATGGGGGATCGTATGAATGGCTATCTTTTATCACCAAGCGCCCTTTGAACTCCGAAAAAAAACTTTTGCAAATTTTATTTTTTGTTTATTATTAACGCCGATAGTGTGACTTCTCTATTTGCACACTGCATCCGTTTACTGCGCTACTACATTCTTGAGCCTGTGGCAGTGTGGCGCAACCACGTCCACAGCAGAGGCAGCATTACCAGAGGTTGCAACCGGGTACCCGATACCCGTACCCTACCCGATACCCGGCTACCCATACCCAGCCGGGTACGGGTACCCGTTTGCGACCCTGGTGTGGCCGGGTACGGGTAGGCCGTGAGTCACTGGTGAGTAACCGTTTGTCACTCATTTCGGGTAGGGTACGGGTAGGGAACGGCTACCCGTACCCGGCTGGGTACGGGTACGGGTACCCATTTGCGACCCTGGTGCGGCCGGGTACGGGTAAGGAATCAAAACCCGTTTGCGACCTCTGAGCATCACCCAGCAGACGCGGCGGGGTGGTTGCTGTCCACTGTTTGTGACCTGCCGCTCCGGTGGTGGTGGCACGCGCACGCCAGGCCCTAGGCTTCATCGCCACGCCGAATAGCAACATTTTACATTTGCCTTTCCATGCCGTTTGAGTCCCTCTCTACAGGGTTTTTGGCTCATTGAGCGGGGTTGGGTTTAAACGAGAGCACCTCAGATTGGCTGCTCCTTGACCAGTGGTGGCACTTAATGGGACAGCTTGAAGGTTAAGCTGAAATACTGTCACTTTCTGAATTGCTTCTAAAAATAAAGCAATAATGAACAGGTTGTAAGCTACATAGCAGGGTGGCTCACTGCAGGGTGTCTTGCGGAGTCTTAGTCCATTAATATTGCATCCGCACTTCGGATTTGTTGTATTGGATTTCTTCCGTAAAGATTTCTCGCTGTGGTGAGCTCCACGTCCCTTCTCGTTGTTGCGGTACAGTTCAGGGCAAGGTTTTTTTTTTGCAAATGAATCGGCAAACGGTTCCTTGCGTGCTTCTCTCTCAGCGCGAGTGCATGGGGGTTGACAGGCTTTCTCATCATCCATTTAAGAGCCGTTGCTTTCATTTACACGACATGCTGCACTATGAACCGACATGCTCAGTGACGTTAAAGATTGTTATTGACGTGGAATATTGTTGAGTATTATGATAATTATTATTGTGTTATTCAGTGGTCAATATCGACCGGTATACGATGGCATAGCAGGCCGAAGCTTCTTAGAACACCAAACGTGGATACAGAACTTTTCAGAAAGGTTCCTATTCCTTCACAGTGACATTTCCACCGATGGAACCTGGTTGCATGATGAATAATTATCATACCAGCACTTGTCCATGTCATTTTGACCACTGGCGTCATGGCTACCACAATTATTATTTTCTGTTAGAACTGACCTTGCAGGTCATATGTCGAGCGTGTAAGATTTGTGACATCTATCCGAATGGAGGAGGAGGTGATGGGGCAGTGACATCAACTGCAGTAATATAGACACAGCGGTGATGACCCTCATGACCTTGACCTTGATGCTGTTGCACCTTCTATTGCAATATAATGCATGCTTTAATTATAATTAATATGTCTTGATTATGTCGAACAAAACTCGCTTCATAAGATAGTATAGACGCTAAAAGAAGAAGAATAAGAGCTGCATGCAATAACTTCACTGTTGAAATGTATCTGAAACTGTTTTGTAGAAATTAAATATTAATAGCAATGACAAACATTTCGGTTGAGTCGTTTAGTCATCCACCATTGCCATTGCCAATGAGGACAAGGCGTACAACCTGTGTGCGGGATTCAGCTCCCCCCAGAGCAAACCAAACCTTACAAACGTTTACAATTAAAATGACTCGCAGACAACCTCCCTCGCTGCATATCTCGCACCTCCGATTAGCACGGTTGGCTACGTACGGTGCGAAAGAAGTTCAACATCCAGACGGGGCATTGAATAGAATGCAATATTTTGGCTGTTGTCAGCAGTTGAATGTAAAAAAAAGAAAATCGATGCGTGAAAATACAATCATTCAGCGGCTATAGCAGTTTTTCTTTTGCACGCGAATCGTGGTACTGGATGCTTTAGAAAACAAAGACGGTGTATATCGACTCACGAATTACCGCATGAAACGCGGCGTACTTAGAAGAGTTGCGGAGTGCGCCGCGCGATCCGTCTCGCTTACCGCCGTGGGTCAGGTCGCTGGCCGCGGCGCGCCAAGGAGATGCAACCGCAATTACACCACGGGCAGCAAAGTGTGTGCATTTTTTAAAATCTCTTTTCACCCGTGAGTTGGGAAAGGTGAGCCCGGCATGCTGCTGCTAGGCTAATGGGAGAGCTTCTAAATCTCGCCAAATATAACCTATCGGCGGCTTTGCATTTTCATAGGTCATTGGTCCGGTTTGCATGTTCCCATTGGCCTTTTACGAAGGAGTAGATTGCAACATCGCCCCTGCAAGGATGTGAATTTAAGACCGTTTTGATCCTGTTCTCAATATCTGCTTATAATTAAAGGTGCGTACAGACAAACGTGAAGTTCTATAGCATGTTTATGGCGATTTTATTTGATGAAGAATTGAGCTTCCCATGGCATATTTATTGTCAAGATGAAGTGATGTTACAGGTGTGGTTCAATAAGTAGACAATCTTCTAGATCTGTAGACAATCTGTAGGTTTGTGAAACTGTCAAAAAATCCATTGCTTCTTATTGGTCTTGCTCTTCTGTATACTTGCCAGCATGATCAAATGTAACCCTCTCTTGCTGTTTGACCACCAAGATTCATTCACTATCTGCCCTCTCAACTTTGTCCTAGATGAAGGCAGAATCCACGGCACAAAGCTGGTGCTCAGGGAGAGGCCGTGGTTCGCACACGCTGGGCTGGGTTGGAAGTCGAGGCTCGCTGTATTTCATTCATCCAGGCTGTGTGCATCTCTGCTTCAATACGTATTCAGAATCATTATCTTCAGCAAGTCTCCATGCTCTGAATGGCATCTCATGGCTCGTGGTTAATTTTGACCCTGACTCATGGAGGTCCGCATTTGTAAGCATTGTCATGGGATCCGTTGCATCTGCCAGCTGACTTACTGTCCTAATCATCGCCTCCAAAGGTGCCAGCGGTCGAGCGTGCAGGATGTAGTGTTGTGCAGTTTTCATCGGGGTAGGGATTATAGCGCACCCGATACTTTTAGCCAAATGCTCTTCCTGTAATCCTGAAGCGCGTCCCCAGTCCCAGTCCACACAGGCATGTGTGTGTGTGTGGCACACACACACACACATGCACACACACACATGCACACACACACATGCACACACACACACACATGCACACACACACACACATGCACACACACACACATGCACACACACATAGGCATGTGTGTGTGTGTGTGGCACACACACACACACATGCACACACACACATGCACACACACACATGCACACACACACACACATGCACACACACACACATGCACACACACATAGGCATGTGTGTGTGCATGTGTGTGTACAAAAAGATCAAGACAAAGATCCCCCATATAGCCTTAACAGACTGTAGGGGCAAGTGCTGTTAGCGAGCACCTATGAAGGCCGGAACGGTACACGAGGGGGTGGGTGGCCAGCACCACGCCCGACCGCCTTTGTCTCCCTAGTGGCAATGTTTACACACCGCACCAGGTACTCATTTGAGGCTGAGTCGACCTAGGGGAGGCCCGGGACCGGTTCAGATAAGCGTCACTGGTGTTGGCCGTGCGCGGGAATCGAACCCGTGTCGCCGGGTTCATAGCGCAGCGCGCTAACCGCTACACTACCGCTCCCCACACACATGCACACACACACACACATGCACACACACACATGCACACACACACACACATGCACACACACACATGCACACACACACACATGCCTGTGTGCGCGCACACAGTGCTCCCCGTGCAGCGCACGTGTTCTCATCCCGCGTGCTGTTGTCAGTTGGCTGTGCCTTCTTTGTAAGCCGTCATATAATTGTGCTGCCTAATTAAAAGTGAAAGATCTTTGTGCTTCTGTGGAGAACGCTGCAGACGCTCTGCCAAACACCCAAGTCAAATAAAAGGCCACTCGCCATTACAAACGCATTCCAATATTGTTCACATCCCCACCCGCACCCCATCCACCAACTCCTGCTAAAGAAATGCACAATCTGAGGGGTGTTTGCAAGTCTGCTTCTCGGCAGAAAATATTGCAGATATGCATCTCGGTAAATGTTAACACGCACTTGTTTTACTCTTCACACATATTAAATAGATTCAGTGTGCAAATATGAATTTATTGCATTGTTCATCTTCTGTAGTCGGTATATATTTTTTATAAATGTGCATTGTTTGTGTGTGATTCTACAACTAATGAATGCGCTATGTTGACAGCTGAGCGATGGAAAAAAATCCCCACTTTATTTTGTTTCTCTGCTTCCTCCATCAACTGCGGGTTTCTTACTCCTTCAGCTGGCAGTGAGCTTCAATCAATCGCTCCAGCCCCCCGGAGGATTGCCGACTTAAACACGGCGCTGGGAGGCTTCTGGTCGCTAATGTGACGAGTAAAAACCGTGCAAAATAAACATCCACGAGAGCACGCAATTTATGGAGGGAAAACATTCGCAAAAGCACACTGAGCAATATGCATTATTTTTTTCCTGAGTCAAGGGTATTTTATTTTTTTTACCATTTTTGAATGTATACATAGCATTGGTAAATAGTTGAGGAATATATTTGACAGTTTTGAAATTTTACTGAATACGAGATGAAGCATCATCATCATAATCGGCTTTGATCTAAACACTGCTGACTGAAGGCCTTCCCAAGCCATCGCCGTAGTGCACAATCTCGCAATCCTACAATCTCGCAATCCTACAATCTCGCAATCCTACAATCTCGCAATCCTACAATCTCGCAATCCTACAATCTCGCAATCCTACAATCTCGCAATCCTACAATCTCGCAATCCTACAATCTCGCAATCCTACAATCTCACAATCCTACAATCTCGCAATCCTACAATACGGCGAGCTGCTGCACGGGAGCTGATATCAACGCCCCATTTCTGCGGTGGATGACCTCTCAGTGGCCTTTCCTCCCCTGGCTGCCACTCAGTCGTTAGTGTCAATCACCGCCCATCATCCGTGTTAGCGACGTCTCCTGCCTAAGCCCACTTACTTTTATTAGCAGTCAACGTGATGTCTTTAACTTGGATATGTTCACCAATTCGTGTATTCCTCTTCCCTCTCTCAGTGTAGTTCCACGAATGCACCACTCCGTTCTTCTTAGTCGAATTTTCAGCATTTGTATTATTTTATTTGTCAATGTCCATGTTTCTGATGCACATGGTGATATACACTGACTGGATCTGTCCTTCGTTGGGCACATTGCCATGCAGTTCATTTCCATTTATTGTTATAATTATGTCATTAGCAGACCCGACAGTGTTAATATTTTCTCTTTTTAGATTCATTCATTTTTTCTTCGAATCCATCGTAACAACAATGTATTCTAATTTCCAAGTGAATAACTTTAGCATTTTATCTAATTTGCCTCACTCCCCTTATACATCTTTTGTTATATATGTATTTATTGCATTCACAGTGGAGCAGTTCCATGTTTGTAAATGGTTTTTATTCTTTCAAAATGTATATATTTTTACGGAGACCTCGGTTTGAGAGAGAGCTTAGGTGACTGTGTCATCGATTTCCCCGGATAATTTGCTAATAAGTAATCGTAATACAATAGGGATGTTGGAGTTGGTTGAAAAGGAATAGTTGATAAGAATATGCAATGGAGTGACTATGATCTCAACTCCAAGATAAGACGCACACAGTATAGAGCAGGGGGATCAAAGGATGTGTGAATAAAAAAGACGTTCAATGTGTGAAGAAAGATTATTTAAATATTTAAATTCTTGAATAGCCATCATAGTAGTTTTTTCCAACGTCAGTGTGCTTTTATCCATTTGGTTCTTCCAGAAATAGTCTGTTTTGAAACCTTGTCAAGCATTGCGGCACATTCCTTTAATCCAGCTGTTTGAAGATACTCAATAAGAAACCGGCGTAATATACAAAGCAGAAGGGATCCATCTAAGAAAAGACAGTGGAGGCTTTACTTACTCATGGGAGCATCGAATGAGTAGGATTCCTTGGGTAAATAACGCACTCTGAGTGCTGAGTGTAGTGCACTAACCACTGTGCCACCGCTCCATGACATAGTGTAAAGTTACTGCACGTGAAATGCATTAATGTAACATAGAACGATAGAACGATGTTACTTTGAGCTTTTTATTAGACTTCTATCTGTTTACTCTCAAAGACCTTGCAGCATCAATAGTGGGACCATTTGACAACTTTGCTGATTTACCAGTTGATTTTGCTGAAACATGTACTCTTTTCGATTTCGATATGATACAACGGAGTTCACCTAAAATCGTATGTTTTGTATAATACACCTGCATTAATTCTCACGATAAGAAACATTGTGAGTTTTATCTTTCGTTTTAAAGGTATAGTTTAAGCCAGGACTTATTTACAAGGCAGGGCCTGTGTGTTCTGTATAAGATGATGGTATCTTACAATAGAGTTGTATAAGCTGTACAAACATTGGCCTTTTCACACACAAAGCAAAGACTAATTCCTTTCCGCTGTAACTTCCATCCATGCCAAATGGACCTGCATTTAGACATTTTTTTGTATAAAATAAGCTTGGCGATGACTTTTGCATGACAATAGCAGACACGATTGCCACCGCATCATCACATTTGCCGTGACTGCGATACGGAGGATCTCAAAAAGTAAACAAATTCCAGGAGGAGGAATAGGCCAAATGCCCTCTAGAGAAGGGGCTTTCTCTATCCCCATCTAGAGGAGACCCCTTCCGCCAGCAGTGCTGTGAGCAAGCGATTGCAGTGCTGCACTTTCACCTTCTAGTCATCACGGCTGTACAAATGAAACGACAAAACCGGTACCAGCGTTAATTGGCTCACTGCCATTACAATCTTCGGATGGGATTTTCTTTGATAAAACGCAGTGGTATGTTTGAAGACAAGAGGCGGTAGGCGTGCCATTCCGCAGATTTCTGATGCCTCTGCAGGAGAGGAGGAGCGCCAGTCGTTTCCACTGCGGAGCGCCGAATCGTGCCGCTGGAGGGGCTCGTCAATAATGTGCTCATTATCCATCCTCCTGGCATAGGCCGCGCCTTCCGCAATGGCTGTCTATCAATCATGGATTGGGAAAATTGGGAAATGCTAGGCAATTGCAATTGCTTGGCCTGTGCACTGCACGGACGGTGCCTCTGCTTATTAATCACGGGTACAGGTGCAGCCCTGAGAGATCCTGCTCATGCCGCTGCTGGCAGAAGGGTCTCTACTGGAGGGATAATCCAGAGAGCATCTCTCGACTTTATGTCGCCGGCTCTTGCACAGCGGTCAGATGGCACAGAAGGCGTGGGGGTGGCCACACTGCGATACACGTGGCCTGCCCACCGACTCACTGTGGTGTGCCCATTGGATCTGTTGAGTGGACAGTTGTAAAAGGGATTTAAGAAACCTCAGTTCAAGAGACCTCGGGATCTGTTTATTTGCTTATTTTTATTCCTCACAATTGACCCTACTGCCCGAGATTGCTCTTTGATTGTCTGCACAGTTATATTAGTTTGCTGTAAAATTCATGAACTATTGTCACGTACGATTATTTTTTCAAGGCAATGATGCTTTACGGATGCATGTTCGGCTGGCTGCATCACAAAAGTAGGGTTGTTGTGAAATGCAAATGGTTATTCTTTATACCACGGCATTTAATTAACACACTTTGAGTCCTAATGCCCTCGTAGGATCAGGAAGCGAGTAAGTATTGTGGTTGCGGGGTAGGTAAAATGTGACTTGTTTTCATCACTAATTATCCATATCTGTGGGAACTTTTTTGCCAGTATCAAAACGATGAAAACATAAGAATAGGCTCTACCCTTTCTGGCAATAAAACACAATTTTGATACTGGGAAAAAGGTCCCATAGATATGACTGCTCAACCCGAGCTGTTCACACTTTGATATTTGCATTGCCATTGTGCTGTTCGCCTTTTGTCGTTCTCTGGTCTGATTCTGGTGAGACGAGGCCATGAAGAAGGCCGCCTCTGGTGCAGGCCGATCAGTTGCAAGGACAATGCGTGTTTATTAACAGAGCATGCTGCTTGCATGTTTTGCCACGGGTATGTGTGGTCAATGCAGACTTGATGCCCTACAATAGGTTTCTATTTGGTGTTTAATTTCCTTAACACCAGTTTTATTTCCAGGAACGGTAAAGCCTATTCCTATTTTTTCACAAATTATCCAGCCAAGGGGTTTTCTGCTTCCGTGGGGACATCACGAGGGGGCAGTTCTTGTGTATCTCCAACAAAAAGCTTTCCAAGGAACACAAAAAAATTGCTTTCCAGCTAGCGAGTCAGCATTTCTTAATGGCCAACAAACATTCAAGGGAATTAAAATGACTGCTGAGGTAGGGAAATTTGAGTTGAGACTTGACAGCCTATTGGCAAAAGCCCTGAAATAATTATACTTTTATATTTTTAAGCCTCATTTTTTACATACATAGTGCTCCGTGTATTTAGAAAATACTCATACCATTTATATGTATGCTGTACAAATTATAGTACAAAACGAATAAATATATTATTTATAATTTAAACCGTGTAACAAATGAATATACATTCACGTGCACACATACGCATGGCCATATACAGTGCATATACAGCACCCTATAAGTATGAATAAGTACATTAGTTTTGCGCGTGATCGCCTTATTGCTGTCAAATTTCACATTTTGTGAAACTGCAATATTGAAGGTTTGTAAAGTGGGTTGTCCCAGGACTAGTTCATATATTTTTCTCCACTGATGTTTGTCATGGCTGGGAATCAAAGTTAGGTTTTCTGGGTTCACAGCAAATAGGAAAACCGTTGCACCACTACCACACCCACCCAAGCCAAGCTACACTTACCAGCAAGGTGAAGTGTTGGTCCACAACCCCCGTGACTGACTCAGCATGGGAAGGCCGTTGTGCAGCAGTGGACTGACAGAGGCCTGTTCATCATGATGATCGTTGTTACTTGTATCAGTTATGTCAGTTAAATGGTGGTGAGGGATGCTATTATGGCATGTTTTTACGTGACAAATAGAAAATTGTGTAAGCGCACAAATAATATATGCACCTAATATTTTTTTATTTACACATTCTAATTCAATTCATAGCCACATTTTGTATGTCCCATATCTGCAAATTATTTTTTGTGTGGAAAATGCTCACTCCATTTGGCTGTAACTATCGGAGTTTGCAATACGTGCACATGCACACACGCATTTGTATGCAAACTTACAAGTACGACACGTACATCATTCATGTGTGCATGAATTATTAATGCAAGATGTAACTTATAAATAGAAATTAAATCACGAACGTACCTGTGTACAGCTATTACACACGTGCACTTGTACACATGTGGATTACATTTATGTATTGTTTGCACACGCTTTTGCTTTGACCAGTTTAGGCAGAAGTTAGTTGGCAGTATGTTTTTGTCGACTATGGAAAAATGTACATGGTGGAAAATGTGCATTAAATGGATCACAATTCAACCCACCCAGCAAGGATTCAAAATAAATAAAAACATATATTCACTCGGCGACGTTTCGAGCAATGGTCCTTCTCCGCAGCACGTTTACACCCTCTCACTATCTTTTAAAGCCTTGCTGTTGACGACTTTCAGTTTTTTGTTAATTGTGCTTATGCACCACCGCACCTCCGATTAGCGCACTTGACTCCGTACGGCGTGAAATAAGTTCAACATGCATGCATACATGCTGCTGCCAAAGCAGCATCATCAAATAATGCTCACGTCACCGCCAGTCGAGGAAGCTCTACAGAGCCTTCTCAGGGGTAATTTGGCTCCGCTATGCTGGCCAGGCATCTTGGACGAGGCTGTGGTACGCACACTTCCCCACTGTGCGTGACCTGCCCGTTGACCCCTGTGCAGCAGCGAGGTGAAGCTCTTGGTCTTGTTGTCTTGCGTGATCGTCAGAGATGGCGGCACCATCAGTGGATCGATCAGGACAATGCAAACGCTCCGATTACGAATCTTCTTATTGCAGGATCTCTTGACGCTGTTTGTTACAGCATGCCAAGTCAGACCGAGCTTTTGTGTGCAAATTGTGTTCATTCCTGCCGCCCTCGCACACTTTAAGTCAAGTGCCCTAAGGACCCTGAGGTTTCAGAGTAACCTCTCTCCGTCTCTTGAGCTCGAAGAGTATCCTCAGAAGGCAAGATAAAGTGTTTATTTCTGGGTTAGTGTGATTAATATTTGCAGACTCTATCAGCTTAGCGGTGGCAAACAAGAAGTCCAGAACTCGGGTTAGCGCGGGCCCTGCTGGTGTTTTCTGAGCACACTTGACAGGCGCTCGCTGTCACGGGCCACACGGGGATGCACACATTGCAGGCGATGGCTCCAGCATGCCTCATTTAGCTCTCGCGGTGAGCTGATTGTAGATCACAGTGGTACTTTATGTCAGCGGTTTCCTGGTAGAATGTGCCAACATTCGTTGTGTGTGTAGGAATCTTTGCATAGCAGCTCGCTACGTTTTTGTCATCGGCTGGTTTATTCATGGCCACTCATGGGACTTTTTTCGTAACTTATTTTTATATTATTTACGTGAAGTTCCAAAAATATATTTTTTTTATTCTACGGGGAAAGCAATATTCAGTATAATCTCTGCTCATTGTTTCCTTCCTGTGAACTATTTACCCGAGGGTGCGTAGTCAGACTCAGCTTGGGTAAAAGCTCAAGTGCTACAATTCGGGCGTTCATGTGGTCAAATTGTTTCCTAAATCTTAAGCAGAGAAGTTTCAAACAAGGAGCAAAAATTTCTAAAATATTTTGGTCATTTTTCCTTCGACCACCATGAAAATAAATTAAAACAAATGTGATTGACTGATAAAAACGGTGTTTTCAGACAACTGTAGACTGCTTTCATGCATACTAGGACTCATTATCACAGTATAGGCACCAATGCTCACTGCTGCAAAGTCTGCTTCAGATGCCTTTTTACTCTCACTCTCTCTCATATTAAATCATAGTTTCTCAACTTACCGCTGGTTGAGGATTTCCCCATGCCATGTCAGGCCCCGAGAGTTGTTTGACAATTCGTAACACTGCTCGGTGCTGTTGGGTAATGGTGGGGGGCCCATAACCGGTTCAAATATCAATAGCCACTGCCATTATCCATGGTCTGGAATTGAACTCATGTTTGCTGGGGTTGGTAGTTAGATCGGAAATACAATGAAAAATACATAATTTTGGATTGTTTATTTTTCTGAAAATGCCACACTTGTTTTTGGATTTTAAATGGTCGGCTTGAAGTTTTCTATTGTGGTCATGTTGCATGCTGAAGTGGGATTTGTTCAATATTTACTAAGTGGAATTATACATCTCCCACGTGACGAGCAGGGTAATTGAATCAAATTTAATCCAGCCTCACATGTATAAAACATTCAAATTCAAATTAATTTATTTTAATAACACTGAGGTATACATCTCTGCAGCTTTCACGTGGCGTTTATTCAGCGATTATTCACAAAGAAGAAAGTAAGCTTTGCTCTTGGGAACATTACGAACATTTTCGGGATGTGCCGGGATCGTGGGCTGCATCGGTGTAGTTATTTACGTGGTGAGATCGAATCGACGAGTAGATACATACGGTTTTATAAGATAATAATAGATACATGAGCAAAGAGGCTCCTTTTTATATTTGATCAAGTCAAATGTAAGCCAAAGCAATTAAAGCTAATTTTTTTATTAATTTTATAATTTATTGCATATTTTAAAAGCATTTTGGTTATCCGTATTGTTATTATTTTAAATATTGGAGTGCTTCCTTCCACATTTTCTTAATTCCTTAATTTTTTCTCAGCACGCACATTGGAGGCACTTGACTGAAGTTGTGAGGTAGGGTGGGTATTCGTGGCCCGATGGGACTCGAGGACTGCAGTGCTCTGTGATAGACATTGCGATTGCACTTGTTATTGGACCAACTACCTGCCAAAAGCAAGATAACAATCTCTGGGGAGATGGCATTGTTGTTGCGCCTTTGTGTGCATTGGGAATGGTGTTGGTGAGTGCGAATGCGTTTAAAACTCTCAGCAAGCAGTGAAGGGACCTGTGGGGGAGGGCATGGCCCTGTGCATTAGTGGAGCAACAATCAAAGGCTGGGCCCTTCTGCACCCAGGTGAGATGTGCGATTTAGAATAAATGCCATAATAGAATGGCAATTTAGAGAAAAACAAAAGGATGTTCTCCATAGGAGCATAATGAAGGTATCCATATGGACCAGAGATGGAGTGTTATTTTCAAAGACACTCACTTTTTTGTGCTTAACAATACGCATGGTTTTATTTTTAGTAATACAGGTGTGATTTGGCTTCATATTTTCGAGAGCAGCACATTTTTTTGTATTAAGCCACACATTTAATTAACCATGTAAGAAAGTGGTGCCTTGCCACGTGCTTTGCCATTGCTGTCAACGTGGCTAATCTGGGCATCTGCCACCCATCATGTTGTCTTCAATGTGCAATGAATTCCCGACATAATTGGTGAGGAGCTTTGGTGAATAGACAAAGCTGGTTTAATATTTCCTTAAAAAATAGTCATGAAAAGTGGAGCTAAAGCTCAGCCACAGATTGGAATTCGAAGTAGTTTACAGCCATCTATGTGGTCACAGTAAATGGGTGAAAATTACAAGCCAATGTCCTTGGAATGTTACAAAGTGCCCAATTTTAATTCCATTCCATCTACAATTGAAATTGAAATTGTTTGGTACTTTTTTTTGTTCTACATGTGTTATTGTTCTACATGTGTTCTACATGTGTTATTGTTCTACATGTGTTCTACACGTGTTATTGGTCTACATGTGTTCTACACGTGCTATTGGTCTACATGACTTATTTTGCAAGTGTTTCTATATGTATATGTAAGCTGCTTTTACTTGCTAGCTCATCTAGATGGCACGACTATAAGATTTGTTTGTATGTAAAATGGCATGACATGCGTTTGACGGATTATTCAGTGAGCGGTCGCCTATCCTTGGCCTAACAATATTTATTTGAGAAACTGCTTCGTGGCATTGGCAATCGTTGTTTTTTCTTTTTTACACTTTAAACAAAATATTAAGTATGCATTTTTACATCTGCATAAGTGGTGACAGCCAAATTCAAAGTAAGAATCTTTTCAGCTATAAAATCCACCTGCTGTTAGTCCATTGTCGCGCCTTAATGGTGTATCCGAATGTGGATGTAATGTTTGATTTGTGAAGTGTAGCAATTTTTTGATCAATTGTCACTCACATACCTGGGTCGTACTGGAAAATAAAAGCCCTTATTATTGGATTTTTGTAGCTGAAAGCCTCGCTGATACAAAAATATATATGGCTCTCCACATTTTGTCCTTGCTTGTACCTGACATTTGCTTGATTTTAAGGATATTATCAGTAAAACACTTTGCGTGACAAGAACAATGAAAAAGAAATGCAAGGGGATGTACCGGTGTGCATCATTACCAAGCCTTTGACTCTTACCATCAGTGTACGAGGGTGGTATACATGGCTATACAGGAAGTTATTTTCGGGAAATTTGGTAGTTAATTCCCATCTCCTGCCAGCAAATGTAATGTATGATAATCCTTGTGTTGTCACTGTTTTTGCTATTGCATTGTCGCTGTTTTCCAGGAATTATTTGCCTTTTATTTAATGCTCCAAATTAATTTAAGTTATTCGTGCTCAAGAGTAAACACATGCCTGCCATTGTGTATTTTAGTCGAATTCATTATAAACCATGGTTAATCCACTGCTGGATGCAGGCCTCTCCAAGCCACCACCGTCTCTCATGATCCTACCATGTGTTAAGTGCATCTAGCACCTGCACACGCAATTGTTTCATCACTCTGACTTCTCAATGGATGTACTCTTAGACATGTTCCATTTCCTGGCTGCCACTCCATGACCATCGGCCATCATCTTCTTTGGTGACATGTCCTGCCAAACCACACTTTGCGCAATGGCTTGAATGCTGTCATTAACCTGCCAATGTTCTCTAATCTGTGTGTTCCCCTTTCCGGCACTCGGTGAATTTCCAAGCATGTACCTCTGATAGCTTCAATTCCATATATTCAGTTTTTGTATTTTTTTTGTGTGCGAATGACCCTGTTTCTTGTATGTCATAGCAGGTAGTACAGACGGCTTACATGTCTTAAATGTATAGAATATTTATATCATGCAATACCAGGTGGGTGACACAGCAAGTTCAAATCCTGGTAGGGGGTAGACTCAGCCCCTGCATCCTTCTGGGGTCTCTGAGATCAAATGAGGACTCCTTTGTGGGGAAGTCAACAGTGGTGGTCCTGTTGAAAACGAACACCCCCCACTAGCCATAGGAATATATAATTTCCACCGCTGGTTCAGGGCTGTAAACAACATATGACTGGCACCCTGTGTCATTAAAGCGAGCGATCACTTTGACTTCTGACTCTTGTTTCTTGCAAAGTAGACGGCGTGACAGGGAGAAGTTGCGGCAGCCACACTTTAACCCGACAACAACAGCTAACGATAGCCACCATGGGTTTCTACCTTGAAGGCGGGCATGTATGTTGAACTTCTTTTGCACCGTACATAGCCAACCGTGCTCATAGGTGGTGCGGTATCCAGCTCATTGCTTCCTTACTACGCTGTCTTGGATATGCATAGACGATACGAAGGTACATTGACACCTCGCCACCATGGTGGCGCGCCCACGGTGGCGAGGTGTTAACTACCTTGCCTGCTATACAGGAGGTCGTGTGTTTGATCCTGACCCTGAAACTTGTATGTTTGGAGTTTGCATGTCTCTCGCTACGTGGTCACGTGTATTTCTCTCTGGGTTCTCCAGCTTTTCTCTCCGCATTTATAAACATGCTTTGAGAGTATTTGGCTGCTATAAATTTCCACATGATTAGCCACAAAGTTACGCTACCATTTGTGGCCAGGTCGCTTCTGAAAAAGATAGCTTAGTGGGCCTTACCTGGTAAAATAACAATTATTTAGTTTCACATATGTATGGCCGTTTTTTTCCAGTCCTACTCCTGGATCTGGGCCTTACCACCTCGTGTGGGTTGTGGAGTTTATTTGAGCATACTTCACCATGCTGGTCAGTGAAGGTGGGGAGCATAGAAGCACAGTACAACAGTGGATATCTGCACTGTTCGCCGTATAGCATAGCCCCACAGCCACCTATAGTGACCTATAGTGACCTATAGTGACCTATAGTTACCTGGCGTGCATGGTGGTCATATCCGAGCGCTATCCAGGTCGGTGCTGCTTCGTTGCTGAGATTTGAGATCTGGCACATTGTGGGTTATTTGGTCGCAGGCTATCTATGTGTGTATATAAATAGAGAGAAAGATAAATAAAAGATACCCTACATTGATTTATGTTTCTGCACAGCACCCTTCTACCCAAGGTGAAATGAATTTCAGTACTTGCAGTAATGCGAGGTAGATGAGGCCCCTGGGTTACACTTAATGTTGGAGCCACCCTACATTTAAAACCGCATCCATTCACGAAACCACCCATGGTACTGCATTATTTTTTTCATCTTCAATTTGTGGTGTTTGTGTTTACGATGAAGTGAACGTCGTCGTAGTTTTTTGTTATTTTCTTTGAATCTATCTCCGTGACTTTACCGAAAGACCCAAGAATAAGAATTCCTGCAGTCACGAAAGCTTTGAGTCAAGATGAAATATTTAAATGCATTTGTTTCATAATTGTTTTCCTGAGGTGTTATTTAACATGCCATGTTTATAAAATCGATTACATTTCAGTCGTATTTAAACACATTTTTTTAATTTAACTTAATATTTCATGACGATAATGTATTGTTTTCCAAAAATGCACATTAGTGAATAATAATAACGTCATTTTTATTTCAGAATTAATGTAATGGCAGCAAAGGTGGAAAATGTATAAATCACTTTTTGTTGTAGTGGTGCTAAATTTAAACAAATGTTTACA
The DNA here is from genome assembly GCF_965212315.1 of Lampetra planeri. Taxonomy (NCBI): domain Eukaryota; kingdom Metazoa; phylum Chordata; class Hyperoartia; order Petromyzontiformes; family Petromyzontidae; genus Lampetra; species Lampetra planeri. The sequence continues at coordinate 12,827,387 of NC_136125.1, read as the reverse complement.
GCATGTAATACAGGGTGCTACAAAAAAATGTTAACACTTATATGGGACTACGTTTTTAATGTTAAAAATAACGCATAATACACTGTAACATGATACAAAACAATGGATGTTAATAGCTTCAACAGCTTCAACAAGTCCACGAGTCTCCACTTGTTCATCACCGTTGTCAACGCGTGGTCTCCAGAGCCCGGAGGAGGCTCATTTCCTGTGGTGTTGATGCAAACTCTCAGAAGTGTTCACATTGTTTTGAAGCACCACCCTGTATAAATGCAGCCATAGCGATATAAGCAAACCTCTTGCACTAATTCATGATTGTATATGTGTCTATTAGCTCGTCAATGAAATCCAATTTTGACCAGGCAACTTCGGTTAAAAGACACATGACATCGAATTCTTAAATCAAAGCCTCAATTTCAATCCAGCTAAGAACTCAAATAGGATGCAATTACTGGTTGATGATGGTGATCTGGGGTCTATGCTATGGAGAACATAAATAATTGACATGAAAGCAAGCATTCAAAATTTGACTCGTGCTCTTCTTGCGCTGTCCGTTCAAGTGCGGCGGTCGACGAAAAACGATGGTGCTCAAAGTGACCGACTGAGGAAATGAAGACAACGCGAGTTTATATTCTAACAATTCCACATTTCCCTGCGACTGGTGCATAACTCGGCAGTCGGTTTCCAAGTTACAGTCGTGGGCGGCTTCGCGGCAGGAGGAGGAGGAGGGGGAGGAGGAGGGGGAAAGGGCATGAATGAGCAAGAGGCGGTGTGGAAATTGAGTTTGATGGGAAAGCAAGCTGGAAAGGTGGGATGTAGAGGGCGAGCCAGAGCAAGTGGCGCTAAATCAAGTGCGAGTGGGTTAAAGCCAGCGTGGAAGGCTGCATAACAAGCATGAGACCTGGACATTCGGGTTCAGCTCACAAGCGCCCGGCTCATTGCGGGCTTCCGAGAACCCGAGCGAGCGGCCTCCTCTCCGTGTCGTTCGTTGTGTTTCGCAGCCAATAACCCTCCACACTTTAGTGAATTGTCACACGTGCGAGTCCTGTGCGTGCAGCGTTTAAGGAAACTAAAACAAATGTTGCCTCTTCTGAGAGATTGCAGGTGCGACTGTCAATCGGTTTGGGCCGATTTTTATTGAGTTTGTTTGTCAACTCTCATTGCTCAAACCGTGCTAATGCATTTGGCAATCATTTCTCTGTTGGTAGGAAAAGCTGGAAGAATTTGGAAGCATGTTTGCATGCAGAAATATAACTGACTGCATGAGAACGTCACAAAATAAGTGCGGCTTTCAAAGTGTAGTTTAAAAAAAATATAAACGTTATTTTACAAGTTTAGAAATGCACATTCTATTTTTAATAACTTCCACTGTGCAAATGCAGGGAGAGCTTTCCCGTTCAGCCATTCCCACCAGAGCACTGTGAGTATATATTGGTGGCTGAATCTGTTAATAAGCTTTGAAAAGGAAAACACTTGGGGCCTAATTCACACATTGGTAAAGAACAGCAGCAGCAGGTTTTGAATTTTTTCACCTGAATGAGGCCATAATGAAAATATGACCCTTTGCTCGTCTCTTGATTGACATCATCAGCAATGTCTTATCCACTGCCATTTGAAGGACTTTCTGTTGCTAGGTTTCCATGACCGTTGGAAAGCAAACCCAACATGTGCTGGGCCATTGTATCAAGCACCCAATAATCGAGGTTCCTTTTTTTGACACGTGACCCCTATCCCTTCATACCCCCGCCTCATTCCCATCCGCTCCACGGCTCAAGGGAAGCAATCATATGGCTTATTTTTTTAAACAAGGTTGAGCGTATGCTTATGCTAGGTCATGCTATCGCAAGGCAATAATCTATCTTGTTTTTATTTTTTAAGAATCTCCTACCCATTACAAAAGCGCACCGATGAAGTTCAGCTGCGTGGATCTCCTCTTTGTTTCACCCATCTGAGTGCGACTAGTCCCACGGGTGGCCCGGCCCAGGGTGACGATAGGATGCGGCTCTCTTACGGAAGCGAGCAAACAGGCCTCGTACCAGAGTCGGGTCGGCCCACTGAGAGTGCCCTGAGGATCCAGGTCGAGTCCACTGGCCCAGTTCAAGGAATTATTCGGCTCGCTTTGCAGTGGCCGTGGAATCGCGGCTTATGCTGGCAGCCTGGCACTGTTGCTGTGTAAACATCGTTCTTCTCAGTTCACGTGCATCCTTAGCTAATCACTTATCCCCAAGTTCTACTTCATACTTGAAGGCTTCCTACTCGGTAGTCGTTTGCAATTGTGCTGTATAGCTCTCTAATGCGTTCATCATGGAACTGTCTATGGGCCATATTAAAACACAATTTATTCAGCTACTTTACAACCGTGTGTATTTACCACAGGTCTCATGTTCAAAAGGTGTTCCGTTTTCTCAGTGGTCTTTTGTCTGGGTTTAAACAAAGGGAAAACAATGGAGTCTTTCTTATCATGGCTACAGCTCCTGCCGCTTTGTTTATCAGTTTTTCTTGTTATTGGAAGGTTATCAATCACTATTTACTATTGGGCAAGGCAATTATTTATAACCTTACAGTTACTGTCTTAAGTAAAAAAAAATGTGTGGCCATATTAGCGCGACTCATTTTAATATCGGTTCTTCCCCCACCCTCCCCAGCATGTCCAAGAATAATTTTGTCTCAATTATATGGTATAACGTGAGCTATGCAGTGAAGGACAAATTACATTTCATTCATGTATCCCTGAGGAAACCCATGCCCGTCCTTGTCCAGTGGCCCAGCAGGAGGAGAGATCTCCGGCTGCCGGTGCAAGAGCCTCCTTGCCGGTTCAGTCTTCGGGAGGTTCGCCTCTGCAATTGAAAATGTTAGCCTCTGAATCTTGGGTCCACACGGCAGATCGTTGGGAAAATGGCAAAGTAGCTTACTCGGCACCAAAAGTCAAATGTTAAAAATTTGAGGCATTTAGTGAATTTCAATGTACCAAGGCAAAATAATGAACACTGGATATTATAAAGATGATTTCTACAGAATAGTATGTGGTTATTTTAATATTTCTGAATCCATGTCTGTCTTAATACCAGACCCAACTATCTATCCGGAATAGGCTTCCTTCTAAGGAAAATAAAAATGTGATATTTCCAAATGCCAGTAGCAAAAAAAAGCTTTTGTGTTGCACGTTAACATGATGGCTATTAAAAAAAAATATAAATGTGTGGAGTCTGGGCAGTGCATGGTGTATTTTGATGAATGAGGTTTTTGTGCGTGCGGAGTGTCCACGCACACACGGCCTTTTAGAAATATGCGTGCAAGTAAGGCTTGCTTTGTTCCTGGTTGTATATGTGTTATTTTTTTAATGTTCTCCCATGAATTTTTAACAAGAATGGACCACGGACATGCATATATTCATGTTTTTTGTAGATGTTTTAGATAATGGTGTGTGACCTATTAATTCATGAATTACATTAGCAAGTAATAAGAGACTGCTATCCTTCCATTGTCTCTTGTTCTGCGATCTGCAGTGTGCCAGGTTTGCTTAAAAATCACCCATCAATTGGTGATACTCTTGGTGGCAAAGTCAAACATCTGGATGGTGTTCATCCAGATAATCAGATTGAATGTAAATAATGAGTTTGTAAAATGCTCAGCGTAGGTGGCTCAACATAGACGTAGCGTTGGACGCTTCCCAGTTTTTATTTTAATGCTTGTGATGATGGATATTGAGGAATCAATTTTGAGATTCGTCTTGATTTCTCTGTTCTTACAGAATAAATAATTCAGCACAATACCCTGACACAAAGTCTCCTCCAAGCTAATGTTTACATCTCTCCTCCATGCAATGCAGTACAGCACAACTATGCGAAAGAATGTCAACAGAATGGAATGCATTTACAGTAATATTTCAAAACAAATAAACATGCAACTTATTTTGGAGTTAAACATGAGGTAAATGTTCGTTTCACTTTTCCCCGAGGCAAAAATCAATGGCATTTCAAAATGGCACAAAGGACCTATCATTGCTTACAATAAATAAAACCTCAATACATTATTTTAAAGGCAGTGTTACTAACGAACACGTCTATAATAGGCAACCTTTAGGACAAGGGCCTTTCTTTACAGCATATACCTCCTGGCATCTCAGTGGGCTGTGAAGAAGTGATATTACCTGAAATGTCGCCATTTCTCTACTTTTTTATGTTTAATGCAGTGTTATTGATGAATGTGTTGAGTTTGTTGCTGTGTGTGCTTGTGCACCACTGCCAACGCAGTATCGCCAAGTAATCGTGTTTACTATAGCCAGAGTGTGATGGCTATTTACGAGAATTTTCAACAATTGCCTGCTGAGGGTCACATGAAGTAGTTATCTTGCAGGCTACGTGCATGTACTTTTCCCATTTCTTTCATTCCATTTCACTTTAAATCAACCAGCCCCGCATGTCATTACCATATACACACTTGATGAGAAGCGATGAGACATTATAATAACAACAAAACGGATCCCCATATTTTTAAATGCTCATAAACACAATCGTGTAGCGTTGGGTAGCAACCATTAGACGTAAACTGTCCGTGTCCTTGGTCAAAACGGCACGAGGCAATATTTGGATTCTTGCCCGAGGGGTGGCATTTAAACGTCTCTTGTGCACGCAACAAAAGGCACGTTTGAGCGGAGAACTTTGAGTTCCACGTGTGCGGCAAATACAATCCATGCCGGATTCCTCAGAAGGCACATGTCCAGGTGTTGGAATTCAATTCTCGGCATCTTTCACGTGGTTCCTTTTAGTGCCCACTGACTGCACCCGATGTGGGAGATCAAGACTGGGCACAATTCCTACTGCGTGTGGAGTCACCAAACAAAACCGTCGTATTCGTTTAGTTCAGCGTATTTTATTAATTTATGTGAAAATTTACTTTATATATCCGCAGTGAGGTACGTGTCATTTGCCACGATGACCATCCACCATAGGGAAAGTACGCATTTTTAAGTAAGCATTTTTAAGTAAGCTACTTTGGATTGCATTCAAATAAAAAACACATTTTCACCGTGGCACAAACATTAAAGGGCTGGCTAATGTCACGGGATCTCTAATGTCTTATTTGCGACACAGTTGCCTGCAAGCATTACAAAGATAAATTGGAGACAAGCCGCCAAACCCTAGTGCTCTGCTGCGTTTGCGTGAAACTATCCGTAGGCCATTCTGCTGCCCAAAAAGGCCAGGGCGTCGCAAGGGTAATCCTCGAAAAGCCCGTAATGTCGGGAGGAGTTTCCAGGTACTGGTGGTTGGGGGAATCGAGCAGCATCAGGGACATAGCTGAATTTAAAAATACGAATAATGTGCATGCACAGCGACGCATAATGTTATGGGCTGAATGCAGACTTAATTGGTTTTGGGGTGGTGATGGATGGACTGCGAGGGGGTGGGAACGCAGGCAGGGCCTGTGAGTGACAGTAATTCGCGCTCTACGTCCATGGAACACAGACAATAGATCACGCAGCGACGCTGCAGCGAGAAGCCGGACAAATCGTCACGGCCGTGATTTGCTGCAACCTCGCGCTGAAAGGAGATAGTGCCTTACTGTGGACAGGGGCATCAGCCGCTCCAGTCAAGCCTTAATTTATAACAGTTTAACCAGAAATTGCTTTCGCAGAATCGCGTAGTAGTAGTAATACATTGTAATAGTTTACACTTTTATAACGCCTTATACCTGGAGGTCATAAGGCGCTGCACAAGGCATCTGGTTCTCATTGTTGTAAGGAAAAGCATTTGACTTAGGCATATCATTCGTATTATATGGATATACATCTTTGTTTAAGTCAATGTGTGTCTGAATTTAAAATAGTAAACTTAACCTTTGGAATTACCCTACATATGCCACTGCATGAGTCTTGAACATGAGTCTTGAGACTCAATTAGGTTTTTCTGGAGAGATAAATAAATGACCCAACATTGTTGATGTTCAGTCAATATTTTACAAGTAAATATATGTTAACCCTACGATATAATGCACCAAAAACACTAAAGTGTGTCTTTTTTTACAGAAACAATCGATTTAGAACTAATGTCAAGTTTGCCTTGCCACGTAGCCGTGGGTATTCTGAGCTTGTTTGACACAGAACGCTTCACGCAGGAGCCGCGTCTCGTCTCGTGGTGCGTTGTCCCTTTTGCTCTCCGACCTTTCTCTCCTGCTGAGCTCCAATTGGTCTCCCTCGGGGTCTCCTCGATCCACCCCAACCCCATGCCCTCTCACCCCGTGAAAGTCAATTAGAATTTGGGCGTTGGGTGGTGCAATGACACCTCTAGCCAGTATCAATAGATTTGTTATGAATATCGACCAAGTATGGCACAGTAGACGAAGCTGTTGTTGTGTTGGTACCATTGCCTTACAATATTTTTAAGAGCGTAATGGATATTGAGTGCATCTTTGTGTTTGTGTGTTCGTTAATTGCGGTTATTCTTTTGTACCTTGTGCCATCGAGAGATGGTGTTGCATTTTGCACGCGCTGCTTGTTTTGTGTTCTGCATATGGACTGATTTTCCCACGTCGTGGCATCGCTCAGTTTTTTCGGATGTCACAGATACACCACTCGGACACACTGACATGGACGCGCTGACAGACGATGGCACCGTGGGTGAATATGGGGCCAGGTCCTGGCAGACTTGGCGTGCCGTGCCCTGGATTATCCATCGTGCCTGGCGTGCCACGGCATGGGCCTGTCGCCATCGGGCTCCCGCAGCACCACGGCCACAAGGCTGTCTACTTAGCATGGCAGGGGAGCTCAAGGCCGGGCTCTGATTCTCATGAGTCATGCCCTTCTGGGTCTGATTATCCTACAGCCTCAGCACACTGCTACCCATGCCATTTCACAGGTTTCAGGAAGTGGTGGCTGTCAGAAGAGCCAGAGTTATTGAAGGAAGCCCTAAATACTATCCTGGCTTGAAGGCCCAGGAGAACATGACTCTAGCTCTGTCTGAGTGTATGACGTGTCTCGTGCAGCCTGGCCACTAACATCACTTGTGAATACAGTTACTGTATTCTACCAATTGCAAAACAACCCATTTATCCCGAGTTTGAGAGCAAATGTTTGGGGTGCATCTTATAACCTGTTAGATGTGTGTGCGTGGCTAGATTTACGTAATTTTTTGACACTGGGAACACATTTAGGGTGGATCTTACTTTCCGGAGTGTTTTATAATCCAGGCAGTAAGAAAAAGTGGTGTTTTTCAAATACTGTACGTGTTAAAAAATGCCAAAAGTCGAGCTCATTAATTTTCAGGAAAGGTTCTTTGATAATTACAAGTTAAGTTTTAATATTGTCCGCTCTAATATATAGATGAAGGATTTGTTTCATGATTTGTTGCGAAAATCTACGACGCATTTTAATTCATTTTTAAAGGACGGAATGGGAAAATGGGGGTGGCCTATTCCCAGTCTTATAAAAGTTCCCGGCTGACACTCAACAACAACATTCCATATTTAAGAATAAAACATTGTATTACCTTGTTTGCCTCCCATATCTTCCTCGTAATGGAGACATTTGTCTCAATGGGATGTCCCCTGGCTTTAACGGACTTGTGAGCAATGACGAGGATGATTTTAAAAGAAAGATTTCCAAGCAAGGGTTGTTACATATTTTAAATATTTTGTCCATTAGCAATATTTATATATCTCGGAGGGGTTTCAAATATTCATGTTTTTTTCATGCCATGCAGTTGAGTCCAATTAGTGTCACTTGGTTGGGCTGTGAATAGACTGTGACAATAAGTGACAATAATCAAACCAGACAAATCAGCAGGATTGGCTGCTTGTTTTGTTTTGTATGCGCTGACAGTAACTGGACGGTCGTGAACAGCGACGCGATGTTAAGCAAGTTCTGATGTTAATTGTGGGAAGACGTGGGAATTCTCTCGCTCCGGCTGCTTAATATTCAACTCAAGTAGGACGCAGTCAGTGGTCGACGCCTGTTCAGTCCTTCGCGAAGATGATTGGCCTTGGTCTGGGGGCAGCCCTCAAGAGGGGACGGGAAGACAGAGGGCTTGTGTGTACGTATGTTGAACTTCGTTCGCACCGTACGTAGCAAGCCGTGCTAATCGGAGGCTTGTGAACGTGGTCGGTTTTTGCTGGTGGACTAACAGGAGGAAGGCGGTTCTCTATTTCGTGTGGGAGGTATAAGGTGTTGCTCTGGCAGGTGTAAAAGGCTGCATTGTTGTCGGGCAGCTGCTCCCAGGTGATCCTGCGTGGGGGCGGGCGGGCGGGCGAGTCGTTGCATGCTCTGGCTCACGCTCCACCAGAGGCAAGGAAAATGTGCAGGGTTTTTTTTATTTTTTGACTGGTTTAAACAAAATATAGGACAAAGTTAAAAAGACACTGTCATAGCATGTACACTATGTTTTCTTTTTTGCTACAAGCAATGTAATGAGAAACACATCCCAATAACCAAAACCTGTGCCGCTTCAGTTATTTATATACGAAGTCCTACATCGTTCACTTTATTTTGTATAAACTGTGAAAGAAACGGCGATGGCGGCAGAGGTGGAGGGGACCCCGAGGGGCGCAGAGAACACTTGGCACCTGCAGCTCGTGCTCACGGTAGAATTCCCTTTGCAGCGTTTCCACGTTCCTCTTGCTTATACACACATCCCTTAATCCGTCGGTGACCACAAATTGCTTCCCTCGTTTCGTTCCACGCTCCTTGTCGCCCTCTGCGTTCACAATCCCAGCTGGCTCTGTCGGTTCCCACTCCTCCCTGTGCCCAATCACCATTCCATTCCGTCTCACTTCTCGCCCCTTAAACTGGAACTGCTCCTACATGTCAAACAATCAGCCTCACCCTCCATTTTTCATTCTTCCCTTAAAACACACTCACTTATTTTCCCTCGCTTACCCAAACTCCCCTTCCACATCACTAACTCCATCCCTCTTCCCAACTCCCCCTACCCATCCATCACACTCACTCATCATTCACCACTCATTGTCACGTTCATCATCGTTATTCCACGCAGCATCGTATTCATGTACTGTACTACCATCCTTCTCATCAACTCATCACACTATACTGCTGTAGAAATAGTTAATTATTTGTTCAGCGCCTTGGTCAAGACGCTATAAAATTTAAATAATGTAAGACGTTATCAAGTACAACACATTCAGCCCTCCGTCACGTTGTGTGCTGAATTGTGTTCGTCATGACTGTCATTAGATGAAACTAAACTATTTACTATTTTACCAGCTCTTTTTTTGAATTGACCTGGCCACAAATAATAGGTCCATGAAGTGGTTTATCACGTGGACATTTATTGCAGCCAAATACTCTGAACTCGTGTTTTATATATGGAGGGAAAAACTGGAGAGGACCCGGAAAAAAATCCATGCAACTCCGGGGAGAACACGCAAACTCCAAATAGACAGCAGGCGTCAGGGTCGAGATCGAACCCACGACCTCCTGCATACCAGGCGAGGGAGTTCACATCTCGCCACCGTGGCGCCCCAGGCAGACGCAAGCTGGCAGCCCATCCCGTGGACGGGATGACGCGACACCCACCTGACACCCACCTGACACTCACCCGACTCTCATCAGACATTCACCACTCACCTGTCATCATATTACTTGACCCTTGTTCGATATAGTGGGAGTGCCCACGAGATTCAATGGCTCTTCCCATCCTTAAACACCCCTCCAAAATGGTACATACCTATTCGCTGTATTCATTTTAAATGGGGATCATGTCACATACTGGGTTATTGTAAATCGTTTAGATGATAACCAACACTAGTTCCATGAAGATCAAAGGTCATTTTGTAGTTGTAATTTTGACCTCGATCACATGAACTACATATTGTTGTAACCTTTCAAATAACACCTCGTTCACTGAAAATGTAAGAGCGATATAGGGGAAGATCTCCGGGCTTACATACATCCAGAATAGCAGCTTATCATAGATCTAGATTTGTTGTACTGTATTTTAAAATATATTTACTGGTCGAGAGTGGAGGTTATTCATTATATACCAACCTTGATCTAACAGGTTCGCTCGCCTGTGAACTGTGCGCAGGGATCAGCTGCTTTTACGGACGCATCATGCCTGGTACAGGACGTGTGTGCTTGTGTGTTGGGAGCGGTAGGTGCTTGCTAACAGCACTTGCCCTAACAGTCTGATCAACACTCTATGGGGAGTCTTTGTGGAGAGCGGTGGTGCAGCGGTTAGCGCGCCGCATCACGAACCCAGTCACTGGATTTCCATTCCCGCTCCCGGCCAACACCAGTGACGATTATTTGAACCGGTCCTGGGCCTCCCCTGGGTAGACTCAGCCTTAAATGGGTACTTGATACGATGTGAAAAAAAATCGCCACTGGAGAGACGAGGGCAGCCGGGCATGGCGCTCACTAAAAGCACTTGCCCCAAAAGTCTGTTTAGGCTATACAGGGGATTTTTGTTTGTGCACAATTTAATTATACGTTTTATTTTATTCAGTCCTGCATCTGAAGCATAATTTGAGTGTTGTTAGCTCAATGGAAGCGCAGAAGTAAGGATATCGTTTATATGCAATCCAATGTCACTCTCTGTTCCATCAATCACAGGCTTTTGCATTTCCTTCCCTGTATGTATGGATGGCTTGCTTTGATATTAGCGTGGCATTACTGACCAAATGTGAGATTTATTCATCCGCTTCGTAATAGGTTAAATTGCAAGCACACCGTCTGCTCGACTGCTTGGCTGTCACGTATGTAAACTAGCATGCAAATGTGTGTCAATCAGCTAATACAGTGAAATTTTTCTTTAAAACCAGTCGTGAAACCCACTGAGATGAGCCTCTTTCCAAAATCAAACGCAGAGATATGCGTTATGGTGCACATGAAAGCGAATGGGAGAAGTTGGGCCATTTAAATTCCTAAAATACGAACCACACAGTGCTGTATTTTATGTTCAGAGTAATCACTGGAATATGCTAATAAGAAAACATGCAGTTGCCTGAATTTAAACGTGTTACTGTAAAGACCTGAGATGTCCGGCATAAGCCATCTATCCTACCATATGTTATTTACTGCGCTGTTCCATTTTGTGTAAAGCATTTTGGAAAATGTACCACCTGTCCCATTTGTGATGGCTTGTAGCCCTGTGGTCACAGCCAGGACCACAATGGAAATTAGGTTTTGCATTTCCGTAGTATGTCCTGGGAAAGCATTGCAAATGACCGAATGAATAACTGAATGAAATGTATCATCTGCTTCAAAGCAGTACCCACACGTCTATTAATTGAGCTCTTAATGCCATGCAGGGATTGTCTGGCATGTAGACGCTGAATTTAAAGTGTAACATTTGCTCCGGTGGCTGCATTTGCTTTTGTTTTCCTCTGAAGAAATGGAATAGACAAAATAACCTCACTGCCTCATTGCCCACATTGGCTTTTCCATATGCCTTCATGAACCCTGTAACCTCTGATCTACTGAAAATAGTGTGGAAATTAAATTATGGCCAGTGTTTTGCCATCAATGTCACCTATGAGAGATCTATTTAATATTCGAATCTGTTCATCTTGGATGAAGCCCTTCCCATGTCTACATTGTTGCGTTGAGTCCGCACATGACTGAGCAATGCGTTCACCATTGATATAACACACACGTAATTGTTATTAAGAGCTGCAAGCATTCTTGTTCGGAGGCTAAGGCTACATTTCCAGGCTAATATCATCGTGCCTCATGGTTCATTGGCGTGTCCACTTCCCCCTCAAAAATGCAATCTCCCATTATCATTTTAAATTGGAGTAATTAAGAAGACAGCCCACGTGTGGGCACACAGCTATGGGACGTACTATTTATTCTATATTCTATATACACAATCATGCAAAAACTTACAAAATACTCTTTTTTTTAAGCAAAATTTTAAAGAAATCTTCATCCAAAAATTGGCATAATAGTTTATACAGGTATTACCATTCTGATTCAAATTATTCACGTCAAATATTGCCCTGTGGCAAATTTGGCCAGGATATGTGTATCTTTGAGCTCAGCACAGTGGCGTCTAGACCTGGCAAGCAATGACAAGAAGTAATACTTAGAAAAAGGGAACAATTGAAGATTGGAGATCAGGCAGAGAAATAAGTAAATAAATGGAACAGTGAACCATACACACCTTCTCTTGTTTATTACTTTATGCAAACATGTTGAATTCATGTTCAAGCAAACTCTGCCATCTAGGTGAAATGTCTCTTCTGTCGCCTAATCTCATGACGCGAGTCACATGCAGCACACTTCTTGGCAGCCGGCTTGTTGGTCAGGCAAGGGCGAACGCCGTTGTGCAAAACGATGCGTTTGTGTACAGGGGCTTTCGCAGCGTTGCAGTTGGAAGTTTTTCGCGCCACGGCGAATGTTCTACCTGAAATTGCGTGCACGGGGGGCACCCACCGAACTGGGTGTGTCGGTGTGCGGGAAACAACGCGGGCGCGACGCCGCCAAGACGTAATTACGCGTCGCTTTGGAAGGCTTTTGGCAGGATCGGGGTGCGCCTGCATCCCTGTCAACCACTAAGCCCCAGTGACGGGAATGAGCAATGAAAGAAGACGCAGCCCATAGGTTTCGTATACTTTGTTGTGGTCCGGTAAAACCGTACCAGAGTGAGCACAGATATGCCCTTCGTGAGACCAATAAAACTTAATGTCGAATGCAAGCACGTGCTATCGACAAGGTATGCTTTCCAGGCCACTGCAATTCCAAGTGCTGTTGTCAATGCGACCTTTTGTGTGCTCAAAAGCTGTCTGTGCCCGACCAAGACGACTGTCGCCGTGGCGAGAAGTGATTCAGTGCCGCCTGCTTTGACCTGCCGTCAGCGGTGTTTTTTAAAGTTATGGGTTCTTGCAAAGTGCATAACAAGCATCACAGCTGTCATAATTGTATCCCATGGAGTTGTCATTGCAATCATTATTTTGTTTAAAACTCTTGTACTCGCATATTTATATATATATTTTGTGGGGCCGTCATAACACTTCAGAGAATTATTATAAACTTTCACCAACCTAATATTAGGCGTCTCGCTTATAAATAATAGAAATCCATGCCAAGGGGCACTATTGTACGTTTAACAACAATACAATTCATATTCCTGTGCTGGGTATCACATTTGTGAGATTCTTCTAATTATACATTGTGCATGTGAAGGCAGAATTATTTAATTTCTTGATTACTTTTTCAGATTATCAGTTTAATTACTGTATTTCACTAATCGAGTAACACTAACATTGTTGGAAACATTTTTTCTTCTTCTCACCTCTGTGCCTTTGGACAGGAGGTTATGGGCGGGGCTAGGTGATGTCCACGACATCATCAGGCACGTCACAGTGGGTATGGCTTGTAGGGGGTTTCCTGCCTTCGGGAGGCAGGATTATGGGGGAAGTTGCCATCGGCCACATGTCTGTATTCGTGTCATTGCGTAGAATAAACATTCTATTTCTGTACTTTTCATATTAAGAAATGGGTTTTGGCTGTCAAAGTTGTTCACAACAAATACACTCCTCTCACTGCCACGTATGTTGGACATGGCGAGTGTTTAATGCAGTAATCTTAGATCTTTCGGTAAAGTTACGTAGATAGAAAATAAAAGTAATAAAATTAAATGAAAATAATTAATTAAAATTAAAAAAAAATCATAAAAGCAAAAAACCACAATAAAAAATAGTAAAATAAAATTTGAAATTAACATACATTTCAAATAATAAAAGCAAAAAAACCCCACGACGTTTCGATCGCAACACAAGCGGTCTTCATCAGGCGGAGAGAAAAGAGGGGGCAAACCTCCAAATGTATTTACATTTTTTATTTAATTTTACTATTTTTATTCTGTTTTTTTGCTTTTATTATTTTCAATGTATTTTTTATTATTATAATTTTATTTTATTATTTTTTCTTTTCTATCTACGTGACTTTACCGAAAGAACCAAGAATATGAATTCCTGCAGTCACGAACGTTTTAAGTCAATGTTTAATGCAGTATTGATAGCAACTCCATTGAGTGTGTGGAGCCTGAGCCATTCCTAATGGGGGTCTGGGGCATTGTGGCTATGGAATTTGTGAATTCTGAATGAGCAAAAACAATCAATCTTTCATTTTGAACCAACGGATGATTGAAGAAAATGCGTTTGTTCTGCACAATGGAATTTTAGTTTTGTTTCTAAATTGAGTGGCGATTACAAATGGCAAGTGTCCTTGAGTCAACAATGACCTTTGACAGCACGACAATATTGCAATTGTATTTCAAGCTTCCCATCTCTTCCTTTGCCCACTCCAATTTCACTGAACGAGCATAAACCTCCTCGTTCGATGAACGTGACCTCACTCAGTCCATCCTTGGTCATGCGAAGCTAAACCAGGGGCGTTCTCATTGCACCGCAACTCAAGAGCTGAATTTGACTTGTTTGTACAGAGGTTGGTTACCCGAGACGGGAACATCATGAAGGACGCTCCGCGATTGATTGGAGCATCCTGAAGCCTGGCTCTTGGCTGTCTGCACTGTCGCGCTAAGGAGAGCCCAAAAGTGTTCGAGCTCTCTGTGCTGGGTGCTTAAAGAACCTCTTTGAAGATATGTCAAGCGATGCTCCCAGTTTAATCAGGCAGACTTTTTTGTCCTTTCCGTGAGCTTGGCCATGCTGTGCTCTGACAGGCTATTCTCCAGACGCCCAGCGAATCGGTGCCAATGAAGAGTCTGCTGTGTGTGGCTTTGGTGTCAATTGCAAGCGCTGAAATAAAAAGTGCCCAAATTTGCATTTCACAATTTTTCAAGTGAACCTTTCATGGTGCCATCTGAGTGTAATTGAGAACCGCATGTTTATACTGAGTAATGTTTATCACAGCTAATACACAGGGCACCACAATACACATTTGGTTAATAAAAAATACATTTATAGAATTGCAAAATGTGGCTGAAAAGTGAGGGTTGTTTACTCTTTTTTTCGAATTTATTTGTGACACCGATTGAGTTTCAAATCGGCAGAAATCCTGAAAGCCGAATCACCGAGAAGCATTTTCGATGATATTTTTCGTACGCTGTTGTGCAGTGATATTGATGATCGTGCCCAAACCACAACATTCATATGAATGGCACAATTGCCTCTAAGTGTATGTGCTGTGTGCACACCATAGGAGAGTATATAGAGAGTAGGTGTGTTACCCTACACCTCATTATTACTTGTATATAACATGTACAATAAGTTAACAATGCCCTTGCTAAAAGGAAACAATTCGGTACATTGTTAATTTTCGCGTATATTTTGTTTTCCTCATTTCTTCCAACGACGTGCTCAATGCACATTCCACCCATTCATTTGCAGGGCGTGTTTCAGACCATTACCCCGTAACGAGTGTTCTAATACGCTCCATGTATCGCAGTACATCACGCCAGATAATAAAGCGGTAAAAAAAAAGAGTCTTATTCTGTTCATGCATTGTGAATGTGATGCGTGCCACGGGCAATGGCAAGCGGTGCACGGTGAGGTCCAGATGGGTTTGCGCAAAGTGGATTCAGGAATCTTGCTCGGAACTAATCTCCCTGTTTGTGTGTTGAGGCTGGCGAGTGTTGTGGGTGCATTCTAAGCAGATACAAACTTTACACATTGCCATAAGTTCATATTACTACTCGCTTTGAAATAATCATACTTGATTTGTGTGTGTGTGTGTATTGTTCCGGGCGGGTTTCGGTGGAAAGATGGTCTGCGTACTGCCAGAATCGTCCTGGAAACTTTCGTACAGTTTCTAGACATGCACAACAGCAATGTAATGGCCTGATGTTTACCTAGAGCAGATCGCTGTTGTATGTCCCACATATAAATACAATAAATAGTCCATCATCCTATCGGTATTCTAGACCAATATTATCCAGCAGCATCTGTTTCAGAAAGCAAACTCTGGACCGGTTTTGACATTCTGATGCTCCTAGGTGGACTGGGTGATTGTGGACTGGGTGATTGTGGACTGGTGATTGTGTACTGGTGATTGTGGACTGGTGATTGTGTACTGGTGATTGTGTACTGGTGATTGTGGACTGGGTGATTGTGGATTGGGTGATTGTGGACTGGCGAGTGTGGACTGTGTGGTTGTGAACTGGTGATTGTGGACTGGCGATTGTGGACTGGGTGATTGTGGACTGGGTGATTGTGGACTGGGTGATTGTGGACTGGGTGATTGTGGATTGGGTGATTATGAACTGGGTGATTGTGGACTGGGTGATTGTGGACTGGGTGATTGTGTACTGGTGATTGTGGACTGGGTGATTGTGGACTGGGTGATTGTGGACTGGGTGATTGTGTGAATCTCAGAACTGAGGAGAAAACGGCAGTCAGGTATGGTGCTGAACCTGTCACCAATCACGTGCCCTGGTGACTTTAATAGGTGCTCGCTAACACCACCACTTGCCGTTGCACTTTGTGAAGCTTGTCAGCTCAGCTTTATCTTTGAGCTTAAAACTAGAATGCATATTGATGCCTTCCCAATGTGATACAGCTGTATGTTACACTCCCAATTAAAATGTCCATCACATCATGAATATATATGTAAAGATGTATTTAAATAACTAAATAAAACTTCAATCCTCATGAAATATTTACTTTTTGCCATTTCTCTTGACAAAGAGCTCTATCATGAGCATTAACATTTTCACCTGGCATTTAAAGAATGCAGGGAATAAATCAAATCATGACAAGGTGGCATTTTAGCTTGTATTTCCTGTGGCGGTAACTTAGTTGTCAGTTCTCGCCCGTTTTGAGCTGCAAGCCACACATTTTGAGGAATTCCTGTTGCGTTTCCCATTTGTGTCACGAGTCCCTGACGGGGAAACGGTGACATTCCAGGTTTCATAATGTACAAAAAGCACACGTGGAACCATCAGATAAATTCAGAGACAGTGAAATTTTTTTTAGGAAATCTGGAGGTTTTACTTTTTTGCCAGAAAATCTTCTTTAAATGCCTTATGGAATTACCAAGTGCAATGGACTGTCAAAAACCTTCACTCTATTGGGGATATTTTTTTTTACAAAAAATAGTGAACATCTGGGTAAAAAGTTAAAACAATTTAGATAAATCTAACAGCTACAATGAGATGACATGAAAGTATAAACATTATAATGGGAGCCAGACAAGGAGATGACCTTTCACCAACGTTGTTTGCAGCGGAATCGGTAGACATTTCCCAAAAATTCGCAAGGAGAAATAAAGGAATGGACGTAAGTCAATAGCATGCGAACCATCTCAGATGTCCCGATGACAAGAGTCATTCTGCTCACCAGTGGAAATGAACGACAAGGACATTGTTGATCTTAATGAAGAGGGCTGCAGAGTGGGGCTCAATTTAAATCACAAGAAAAACAGCGGTCTTCACAGCAACAAGTTTTCTGCACATTTCAAGATGACGTGGAGGAGGGGTACAGGTGGAGAAAAAAAGATACCTCCGACTATTTATAAACCAGTGAGTTCGTGAAGGTAGGCCGGGATCAAAATGATGAAAGAGGTGGATGAAAGTAGGTTGTGGTACATTTTTAAACGTGAGCTTATTTTTAAAAAAGCACCATACCAATGTACGTAAAGAAGAACGTTGTATTCATTAATGTTTATTACCTCTTATAACATATATATCAGAAACATGGTCGTTTACGAACAACATGCAGACAATCTGTAAATGCTACAAATAGGTGTAGATAGATGCATGCTTTGAATGGCACTCATGCAGGAAGAAAAAACTTGGATTGAAGAACATTTGCAAAATAGAGACCTCATTTAATTTTAAGAAAAGCAAGTGGCCTTGGGCAGGACACGTCTAACGGAGCCGTGATGGTAGTTGGTCAAGACTGACGATACAGTGGCAGCCAAAGGAGGGAATGCACCCAATAAGATGTCTCCTGCAGAGAGGGAGAGGTATGAACAAAACAACAAAACTTCTTTTTTATTTTACCAGGTAATGTCCAGTGTGCTATGTAGCTCTTTTTCAGAAGCGACCTGGCCACAATTGATAGCTCAACGAAGTGGCTTATCATCTGGAAATTTATAGCAGCCAAATACTTTCAACGCATGTTGATTCTAAATGTGGAAGGAAAAACCGGAGGACCCGGAGAAAAGTCCACGTGTCCACGAGGAGAACATGCAAACTGCAAATATTAAAGGTGACAGGGTTGGGATCAAACCCACGATCTCTTGCAAACCAGGCGAGGCAGTTAACATCTCGCCACCGTGACTCGTGCGCAGGTGGACTGATGGATTATTGCAATGCAGGAACACGTTGGATGGCAATGGCGAGAGGAAGCCTTCATCCAACAGTTGATAGGTCACGGCCAACGATCAAATGACCTACATGGAAACTTCCGCCGGTGAAAAGGTTGAAGCTCTGCATGAAGCTTTCCTTCAAAAGACTTTAAGAATATATCGCAGAGTAATGCTAATCCCCTTGCCTTAATCCTAACGGATGTGGTTTTAGTTAACGTTCATTCTGCCGGGAGGAAATTGAGTGGCCTATCATTTGACATTGGCATAATTATATGAGTTACGTATTAAATAAAAAAAGGTTTTTGCAGCATCCAAGAAAACCTCCAATATAATGAAGCTTTAATAGTGTATGGAACACGCAAGGAAGAATGACCAGGAGGTCCGTCACGAACGGTTGTTAATGCAGCTGCAGCAGGCTCGTGTTTCAGAGATCGGCAGACGCGCGTTCATACAATGTCACTGTCATTAAGTGAGATCACTCAGATAATGCACTTGTTTTCATTTGTAAAAGCCATATGATATATAGCGCAGTTGAGAATCGCAAATATACTTGATATTAGGTGAAGCAATGTTTAAATATTCCTGTTGAGTCTTGCACCATTTGCCAGTGTTTTTGCTATGATGGTTATAATTCGTACATGAAAGAGACGGTTGCATTACACTATAGAGTGAACATCAAGCCAAATGTTATTTTGTCGAATATGGAAGTCTGTTCTCTATGGACTACGTGTGATGTTTCAAAAACACCTTTACTTCATGCATTCATGAATTAATCCTATCATTTATTTCCTATTTTGAATAAGCACTTTTTTCTTAATTTGAGGAAATTATTGTGTGCCTAAAGCCACTCCTGTTGGTTGTAGACGAGTGTTGTGTGAGTTAGTTGGGCATCAGAATGTTGTAATACTCTACATAGCAGTCTGCTGCATGAAAAACAATCTTGTAAAACTATGATGGAACGTCTTCAGTGGTATTCTCATTAGGTTCAATGCGGTTTGCAAAGGCGTCTTTGTATTTCAGTATTTTGTGTTGCTTATTTAAAAACGCGTATTTCTTAGAATACGAACGCGATTATACAAGGTGGGTATTGCTGGCCGCGAGTTGCGCACGCACGCACACAATGGCCCTCTCTCACTCGGAGTGCTCTGGAAGAGATCTGCAGGGTTAAACCAAGGCTCAGTTTCTTGACATTGAGTAAGTTACCGGCAAGAATGTCCTCTCACTGCACTGGAGAGGTAATTTCCATGAGCGCATTGCTTTCTTGTCTGTGAATAAAGCTTTGGCCACTTGCCACACAGTCTGCACGAGCGGGCCACGTTCCACTGCCGCCTCGGGGCTCCGAGCGTTCTACTGCACGACGCGCGCGACATCTCCACGTGCGCTACGCGCCACGCGTCAACTGGGACCGGAATCCGCCCGACGCCGGCTAACCCCGGCAGACGGAGTGCGGGAAATAAATCGGCGCCTCTCACGCGCAATGTACGGGAGGTTTCGCAGCGAGTGGAGGGAGGCCGGACGCTGGAACGCGCTCTCGTTACTCCGCAGCGCGAGCGTCGGCTGCTGCGTCGTCTCTCCTTGTGCAACTTACAGAGCTGGGGAGCAGTTGGACGTCTAAAGTAGTGTTTTGTGGCTCGGCGAACGGACCCAATAAATTGTCGTTCTAAAGTGTGGGCGTCAGGCCAGCCGTTAGGATGGTGACGGTTGCTTGTTTTTGTACGCTGCACGACCTCCGCTTGCCTCTCCGATTCATGCGTTGTCCTCGGCTCAGACATTGCCCGCTGCTTTGTGTGACGGTTGCGCTCGGCGTGACCCATTTGGGCGCACATTGCAGCTGCACGCGTCTGCCGGCTTGACGCGGTTTAAACTTCGCCACCCGCCCGTGCGACGAGCGGCTTTGATTGTGGATGTGCGAGCAGCCGCACCTTGCAGAAGCCATTGGCTCATCCAGAGAGTGGAGACGATGGTGGTGGGGTGGGAGAGCGGTGTTGGGTGGGAGCCGTCCCTTGGGAAGAAGACAACGGAGCAACGTCAGTGCCGTCGGTTGTAGGGGGCTCAGTCTGACATGGGTCCGTACACAGTTACTGCGCACTTGAAGGCCGTGATTCACCTGAATATCATTAATTATTCTAATCTGCTGAATTTGCATATGCGCCTCAAGACACGTTGGGTATTTTTGGCATATGTGCGAGTGTTGTATATTAATAGCTGTGTTTTATTGCTATATATTGTAATTGAGGGAAAGGTCTGCGTACAAAGACACTTCCTTACGACTGCTGGGAACTGGACTTGAATGCGAAATTAACTCGTGAGACTGATGTCAATTGGAGGTTGGACGTACAAGGGATAGAAAGAAGTAATTTCAAGCCAAGTTTCATTTTATAAATAAGCATAATTATCTTTTTTGTCCGTCTGAATATGGTTAAGTGTCAATTCACTTGTCTTGCAGTTAAATTTTAATCGGCATTTTCACCGTCACTTAATTTAAAAGTTGACGTCACTTGCTTATATAATACCGCATCTGGAGTTTAGGATAAGCCCTATGAAATGTCCAAGTGTCTCTATATCGATTTGCATGCCACGATCCATGCATTTCTGGATGAGGACTTCCCAAGCCATCACCGTCTTTGACGGTGTTGCGACGCAGCCCTTAGACCTCGAGGTCGCTGGTCATGTTACTTGTGAATGTAGTTGTCGTGTTCACCTTCAAAATGTCCCTCCGGTTGTAGGTGAAGTGCTCGTGGCGCCACTGGTTGCCGTGGGTTGGCGCAGTCGACCGTGCGTCTTAGAGCTCCTCCCTCGAGATGTTCGAACTGATGATTCGGCGCGTGCAGGTGTCAATTTCATCACCGGATTTTTATCACGTGATGCACGCACTTGCCCAGTTGTTATGGTTAGCGCACGGGGTTTTTGAATCCAAAAGTCACTAGTTCTATCTCCCTTAGTGGAAATTGAAACGACACACGAGTTTATTCAATCCTCCTGCCTCTATCTGCCCAGCAGCATGAAGTGAGTACAGCACAGTTCGAGATGATGGGCTGGAGTGAACCTCCAGCCAGGATTTGAACTCTCGACCTAATTGTGAGGGGAGCTGCTCGCTCTACAGGAGAGTTACCAGGTAGATGGCTCATTTCAAGTTTACATTTCTGGTAACGCATCCCGCTGAGCAATTAGACACCTGCAAGATTTCTTGCGCGCTTCTTGCTTCAGACATCACCGTGCAGGCGAGCCGTGTTTTTGTGCGTACGGTGAAGTGTTTGGACCTCCCTGCCATGCGATGCGGCTCGCGAGGCGGAGCTGCGAGGCAGGCGCACTGAAACTCATTTGAGGGAATCAGCAAGGGCACAGGAGGAGATCCCAGCAGTGGCGTGCTGTTTCCAATTTGACCTCTGCATGCGGGGATTACGATGCCCCTCCTGCTTTCCACCTGCCGCCCTGCCAGCTCGCACTCGTCAGGCCGAGAGGAGCTCTCTGCGCAGGCGGAGCCGACGGTCAAACACGCACGCCAATTGGCAGCGGCGTCGTGTGCACGCCTGGCTGAAGTTGCGCATCTGCCACGGACGAGGATTAGAACGTTTTCGACAGGTGCTGTTAATGGGTTTAGGATAATTATTAGCGATGGTCTGTGCGTGATTTTTTTTTACACTCTGCCAGGATAAATTGGATGTTTGGTGATAAGTGCCATGTGTGGTATTTTTAATTTGCGCCTGTTTGTGTTAAAGGTAAACAGGTGTAGCGTCCATTGATTACTCAGGAGTCAAGAATGTAATGTAAGCAGCACACGAATGCTCGATTGGGGTGTTTTGTGCCATGCCTTTGACTCCGATCTCACTAACCTGAGAGTTTGCCACGAGTGGGATAAAACCTCATCGTTTACCGAACACTACCCAGTCTGCATGCCATATACCGTCTGAAGGGGGCCTCATCTATTTGGATGCCTTCAAAATGAAAAGAGCTTCATAAGCAGCTTCATAGACTCACGATGTTGAATGCATGCTTTACCCATTCTTAAACTGCTTTGGGGCTGCATTACGTGAAATGATATGCACTCATTTTTAAGGGCGTGTATATATAATATCATAGCTTAGTCCAACCACACAAAGGTTTTCGCATGGCGGTGCGGTGCTTGGCAAAGATTCACAAATGGGCAAGGACTTGACATTTTGTTGGACCTCAGCCGGGAGAAGTCGGATGGCCCATCGAGCGCCTTGGTCAGCGCCTATTTTTATCAACGTTAAGTGTCCAGTATTAGTCGCGCCGTCTATTATCAGTGCATATCAGGAAATGATGGCAGGTGTCTTGGCTGAAGGACATACTTCATTGCTTAAGGGCACCTCGCAATTTGACATTTATTTATTTACTTATTGGCCGTGTGGCTCAGGGCCGGGGATCCGTGGTAGAGTTGGTGGAGCTCGACTCCCTCCGACGGTGGGAACATTCTCGCTTGCCCTCGGGGGGGCCGGTGGGGGGAGGGGGGCCGGTGGGGGGAGGGGGGCCGGTGTGGGGAGGGGGGCCGGTGGAGGGAGGGGGGCCGGTGGGGAGAGGGGGGCCGGTGGGGAGAGGGGGGCCGGTGGGGGGAGGGGGGCCGGTGTGGGGAGGGGGGCCGGTGGGGGGAGGGGGGCCGGTGGGGGGAGGGGGGGCGGTGGGGGGAGGGGGGCCGGTGGGGGGAGGGGGGGGCGGTGGGGGGAGGGGGGCCGGTGGGGGGAGGGGGGGCGGTGGGGGGAGGGGGGGGGGCCCGGGCACTGACAAGGGTCGCGACGTGACCCCCGAGTGCTCCGGAGGGGCTCGCATGGCACTGGCGCCTCGCCGCACTTCATGACCACGAGCGGCACCATCGCCGCCCCTCCACTGATGAAAGCGACGTGAGGCCTTGAATGCCCCTCGCACGCAGCGCCATGCGGCTGTCCGTGGCGTGAGCCGCAGGCTCGCGTCACGTGTACGGTGCAAGACGGTGCCGTTTAAAAACGCCCGTCCCATATTCAGCTCGTGCGGCGTGTTGATGACTGGTTTGTTACCAGATTCTCCACCATTATAAGGCGTCATTTCTTTCACTCAGCTTCAAGGAAAAATTCGACGATGTGTTTTATAATCCATTAGGTCTCTGTGTGTGTGAGACCAGATTTATAGAACTTCATTGACACCAGTTTGGGGTGAATATTACTGTCCGGAGCTTCGTATAATCTGCCGAATGCGGTACGCGGCATTAACAATGCGTGCAGAGAAATCTATTGTCTATAGTCAGTGCCTGCTGCTCAAGAACTTATTTCAAATGAAGCACGTATATTGGAACGTTCAAAACAGGACCCGTGTTCAAAATGTTGAAGGCCCTAGAGTGCTACGGAGCTGATTAAGAATTATAACGCGAACCAGATTAGATTATTGCTTATGCTGAGGTCTCCGTGGGCACGTATTATTAGCTGGCCCAGCAGTGCCAGTCCTTGCTTATTATATCGCGCCTGTGCCGAAACTGACAGATTACCGCCTGTCACGTGTGAGTAATTACACCTGTCACCATCTAGAGATTTGCCGCATCTATTGTATATATTGCACATGTATATATTTCATGAGCCGTGCAGTTAAAATGTAAATTCAGTGGCTGTTTTTACACATTTTCCTCCTATAAAAGCATGAAAATATCAAGAATTTAATTGTATTTTTATGGACGTTATTACACCAACGAAGAATGATACCTCAATTTGCAATATATTGTAAATATTGTCGATGCTGCCAGTGTTGTTTTTCCAGGAGAAAAGTAAAAATTTAGTTTTGCACGGCTGATCATTTCAGAACCTTGGAGAGTGAATTCCTTAAAAAGTAAAGTGAAATGAATAATATGCATAATCACTTATTTACTCAAACTTCATTTTTTATTATTATTTAATCGAATTAAAATATTAATGCCACTTTGTTGCTTGTCCTATTTCTGTCACCAAAACAGCATTGCATTACAGAATATAATTTTGCTTTTCTTCACGGAATTATGAAATGTAAAATGTATCCAGCGTTCTAGCAGAGTGTTTTGATAGGGTCATGCATTACATTAGCAAAATTCTTAGACATATTTGGTCAAGTACTCATAATTATTTACTCTAAATTACATGGTTACAACAAATACAATCCAGAGAATGGCATTTTGTGATGTTATTTAAACAAGATCATTTAGAGCCCTCTGTCAATGCACTACGAGATGAAGACCTCCTCACGCCGGGCCAGCCATGATGGGGCTGTGTGATCATGCTGCATGATTCTGGTCAGCGAAGGTGCCGCAGTTGAAATGGGGGTCGAGGACCACCGGTGTTGATATCACGAGCCACTGACGACAGCTGTGGCCGTGAATTCAACTCGAGTGGCTGGGTTTCACCGTGCATTGGCACAAACCACTACCACTGCTGCACCCACGTATACGAATATAAAACCACGTGCCAAACAAAAATATCACGGCTTGCATTCGCATATATTAACATACAGAACAATCAGCAGTGCTGCTGTACATTTGTTAATGGTGTCATCGTCTATAAACAATCAATCATTGACATGGAAATATATTTGTATCACCTCATTGAAAATAGATAGGCTCCTTTTTCACATTTAAATTGATAATGGAGTGCACAGTGCTGTGATGAAGGTTTTATGGCATCGCTCAGTGCCTTTGGAAATGTATGAACTGTGTGGCTTTTTGGGTCTGGGTTAAAAGTATAAGACTTTGAAAGGAGACATTCCCATGGATGGTGGGCCACAACTCAAAGGAGGCCTGTTTGGATGTTCGGGTGTTCTTTGATTCCTGTCTTTTTGGCCTGCAACTAGCGCTGCGTTGGAGGTCTTCATGAATGGGGCTGTGTTGAATCTGACTCGCAAGGTTTTCCTTGGGGGAGAAAAGTCTCCCACGTGTGAGGTACGGCGCAGAGCGATTCCTTGCTGTCCGGGACCGTGACGTGTGGTGCGGGTTTATAACGTGATACATGGCGAGCTGGTGCGACGCACACGCTCTCATTTTCGTAGTGTCCTGCGTTTTCATACTCAGCTGCGTGTCTGTGTGCTTGGCTGCGCCCTGTTGGTTTTATTTCTCTCCGTGCGCTGACAAATGTTTTGTTATTTAGAATGAATAACGCACAGCTTCTGCCTTGGCGAGCCGGGAGCCACACACATTTCTGATTGTATCATCTCTCAGGTTACCGCATTATCACTTGGATTCCAGTGGAGTACCAATGCCGCAGCAAATGGCTTTGACGTGGTGACCCTCCTTGGAGATCAGAGCAAAAAAAACATTACCCCAACCCCCTTTAATCAAATGTACAAACCCTCTTCCACCATCCCAACTCAATTGCCTTGGTTATACACGCTGCTTGAGGAATACAACATTCTTCATACTGGAATTAGAATTTGATTAAATGAGATTGGGTTACAGTTGTGTGAGTATACCCAGCATCATCCCGTTATACATTCATTTCTTCGTAATCAGAGCCAAAACATTTCCTTCCGGCAACATGACAATACAGCGTAGTGATCGTGTGCCAAATTTGAATCATCATCGAGCTCTTCCCACCCGTGGGGTCATCTTATTGTGAAGCAGCTCTCTTTTCTTCTGTGTCCAGCAGTGAATCGGGCAATCATGAAAACAGATGGGTGATGGCAGTTTCAAAGGACATGCTGGTTTCTGGAAAATGCGATAATAGAAAAAAATATAAAGAAAGGAACATTTGCCTCCGATCGTTGTAAATTGGAACACTTTTAAATAATATATTCTTTGGAGGAAGAACATGAATTACGTCCACTTTATACTTTTAAAGATGCTTTCATTAAATGTTTTAACAAAATCGTAAGCAACCTTATTTCGTGACACAATTCATATATTAAGAGTAGCATCGTCGACAGCGGATGTGCATTTACTATTGTAGATACATTTCTACTCAACATTCGGTCTGATTCCAATTTTGGATAAATGCCCATTGTGCTTAATTTTGAATTAAATAGCCCCAATTCCTTGGGGAATGCGATTTATTTTTTCAACTGCCACGTGGCAAAAATACCGCTTTCGTCGTGACCATAATTGAGTCCCACTGAGTGGCAATGACGCTGCCTGCGGCGCGTGGCTCGTTGGACCTCTCCTTCCCTCGGGAGGGTTGACAAATGCGCCCGGTGGCGGTCTTCTTAGTGGGTGGCAGATGATGCCATTAAGCAAGTCCGCTCGTGCTCCGTGGTAGGCAGGCTACGCAGGAATAAGCCCACACGACCCCTGGCTGATCATTCACCCGCACACAGAGGGAGCAGTCGGTATTTAACACTGTGAATTGTCACACGCGACCCGTCTGTTGTTTCCCAGCGCTGAACAGCGTTCATGAAGACGCCTGAACAAGGGTCTTGTGGGTGCCTCGTGTTCATAACAAAATGTAGGTACACCGCAGCATGTTGCATTTTGCACACTCATGTTATACATGAGGACAATGTGGCGATTGGCTGATTACAATGATTAGTCATCCATAATAATAGCCTACAGTCTACGATGCAGGATACGATGTTAAAATTGGTGTCTTTGAAATCAAACACAACTGGCAAAGTGTCTGTAAAGCCACGGGCCCCTAATTAGGCATGTGTTAAAAGGATGTTTTCTTTATTTCACAGCAGCTCCAATGCTCCGTTTCCGGCTCAAATGACCATCTGCTCCGCTCACCTCCTAAACGATTTTTGTTATTTGGCGGCAAACTTAACAATCCATCTCTACGATCCTAAATGGGACAAAACTGAGGCAGGATGTAATGCGTCCTAGCTACGAGTCGTGAAAGGAGACGCATTGGCAATTCCGTCACGTTTCCCACAAAATAAAGCCAAGCGAGCGGCAGAGTTCCGTACGACCGGCATTCAGCCCGAGATGAATGGCTGTGCGTGTTCACAGGGTGTGTGTGTATGTGTGTATATGTGTGCATACAGTCCTGCCAAGACGGGGGCTGATGCATGAGGGTGGCTCGTGATAAACGATAAGCACTAGATTGCTCCGAGCTCAAGGAAAATTTTATTTATCCGGCAAACTTAGCAATGCATCTCTCTACGATCTTAAATAGCACACAACTGTTGACCAACTTTAATAGACCCAACTATTGAGCAGATACCGCGGCTTTAGTCAACAACATTTAAAAAAGCAGATATGTTTGTGCAGGGGCGCAGATTTGCGTTTCGCTCCCTGCGAACCGATTTGTGTTGGAGCCGACCGTGACATTTCGAATGGACGGATTGAAAATGAATCGCGACAAGTCACAGTTGGGTTTTATTTCAAATTGACGTCCAATAATGAAATCAGTCGTTGGTGAAAACAAAGTATGGTTTCCAGTACTCTTGCAATTATATCAGAGATGTAATAGCTGATTATTATTGCTGCGTGACCGAGCTGTTCTCGTTGCCAGCATTCTCAGCTTACTGGGTCTGTCAGCGTGCAGATAAGGGTAAATAATCTAGACTTGGCATGAGATGAGCATTGGCAGTGCTTGCTCCATAATTCACTCTCTGCTCAAGTCCCAAGCCCTGCAACCAGCATCATATTTATATCCCCCCACCTCTCCCCTTAAAATGCTGTCTTCAAGAAATGCACATAAATGTGATTTTGTAATCTCTTGCAGTGTAATTATCGTAATTGTACTGGGTGACAATCTGTCGAGATTTGTTATCTTCTATTTCATTTCCTAATTTACTTCTGCTATTCGGTGACATATATAATCGTTTTAAATTGCAGGCAATTTAATATTTTGAGGATTGGTCTATGATACCGGACTGCGATACAAGACAATGGTCTTACCTTGCGTATGGAGTTTCACGTGTCAGTGTTTACCATATTGTAGACCGTACTTTGCGGTTTAGTTCTAAACAAAGATAAGGTCTGCCTTTGACTGATACTAACTGATTCAATGGCAATATGCACCCTCAGTATAATTGTCTAATTGTATGTGAGCAATATGTTACCATCATTTACATCTAACATGTTACCAGCAATAATGATGACTCAATTGCTCAAACTGTGAAAAAAATAGTTTAAGGCATATCTTTTGTTTAAAGATAACAACATACATATTTACAAATGTATTGTGAACAAACATGCAGTAATGGCAATATTTCACATATACATAATATCACGAATTTGTTGGTGTGTAACAGTTGGATTGCATTACCAATGGGAAAGCATCCGCTTTTAAACTGTCTGCTTTCCATATCAAACTGTGTGTAAGGTAGAGAGTGCTAAACTCCTGGGACATGCATAGTCTGGGAGTCAACAGCATCTGGCAGCCTTATGCTAACTTTTAGAAATCCTCGTCGCTTCCATCTGCGTAAACACGCTAAACGCTTTGGCAGACAAGTGTAACGTTCAGATGTGTTATGGCCCTTGTTCATAAGTACCCTGCTTACACATTTTTATCTACTTGGCACAGCTTTAGCCAAATATCTTAAGAAAGCAAACGCACACATGGCAACGCTTCAGAAAACAACTTTCTTATTTCGCGTTGCATTCTGGGCTACGAAAAGCCTCGCGCTGCTACTTGTGGAAACGTCTGGCATTTGCAGATGCACTTGCACGCATAGTCCTCGAAAAGGCCATGATACATAGCATAAGCAAATGTATCACTTACCTCACTTGAAATGTTATGACACACCGGCTAAGTTTCGGCCTTTGAACATATTCAGCTGCAGAAAAAGAATGTAGAGTTCTCATTCAACCCTGCCAACTTTCATGAGTAACTTTCCATCATTCTTGAGAACCCGCACTCGCCTGCTAGGTGATTGAACAGTCATCTCTGAATACAAAGGGTTCTGCAAATATGCTGCTTGACTTTGCATTGAAACTCAGGTTCGTTCCAAGTTTCATGATAAGCTATGCTGGACAGTGGTCATTAAGGGTGTAGAATTGTGTAATTTAATTGATTAAAATGTATTCTCAAGCTCATAGATTTTTTTTTTAAATGCATATACCTGATATGCAATGGGTTCACATTGCGACGACCCTGACTTGAAAATTCATCAGATTATGATATGGAAGAATCAGCCGTGAAAATAACAGAAGATAAATACTCCAAACATTTTTGTTTGGAGTATTCATTTCAGGCCTAATATTATCATCAATCATGATCTATCTTCTGCTGGATGAAGGCCTTGCCATGTAAATTCCTCACTCCTGCACCTGAACTAATCTCACTGCTCCATCTCCCCAGGATATGCATCATCTCAAGTGCATCCTTTGCTCTAACAGAGGGTGCAGCCTAAATAAAAACCAGCATTTATCTTGTAGAGATACATCGAGGCTTTGAGTGGGTCTTTTTGAAATGATTTAGAAGCTTCGTAAATGAGAAAAAAACAGACTTTAAATTCATGGTCGAGTGCTCTGTCACAGGACTGCATTGACATTGTAGGGTGCCTCCCTTTAAAGTGGAATTTGTGTCAAAGTGACACTACTAAAGGGACATAATGGCACACTTGACTGTCGCTTTGAATTCTTCTTCCTCATTAAAGCAGCCTCACACTTGTGCTGGATAGCCCAGGTCACAGCTCAGTTACCCAGGTGCAAGTGCTCTCGGTTTCTTTGGGTTGCATCATCAGTGTGTCCGTTAGATATGAAGTATTATCTTTTTAGCATTTTAACCTATTACGAACTGACTGCATTGCTTTGCACCGTACGTTTCACGTGGCCCGCTTTAAATGCAGAATGCTGCCTGGGCACCATTCGTGTGGAGAGTAATGGAGAGGCGTTAAATAATCCGAGGCCAGCTTCCCATCCACTCCGTCTCGGTCCTTGCATCATCAAAGGATCCCTTGGCCACTGTTTGTTGGTTTTGTTAACCCAATAGTTTTTTCAATTTAACATGATTGGTTCTGAATAATTTCCACTATTTAAAAAACACCATGCACACGTGTGTGTGTAATATATATATGTGTGTGTGTAGAGCGATCGCACAGTGGCTCTGCTGTGAGCCTGGTTATCTAAATGTGATTCTGGCCATGGCTAACATCAGTCGTGGGTGATATCTGAAACTGGTCCTGGGCGGTGCTGCCACTTCGCAATGGACAAGGCATTTTTGGGGTTTGACACTTTGCCAATGAACATATGCGTGGGTGGAGGATCAGCTGAAGAAGGTTCATGGCAGTGGGCACGGCTATTGTGACCAAGTTTTGAGACAGAATAGCATGTCTTCGGGTGGTTTTGTGTACGTGTTTTTTCCGGTGTAATTGGCTGATCGTGGAACTTTGCTAAACAAGTATAGCAATAACTAATAATTCAAAGTCGAGACAAGTAATGATACATAAGCAGCAACAAAAGATACTGAATATAGTGGTTTGGCAATTTTTTAAGCTGTGAATGCTTAACTTTTAATAGCAGACTTGGTTAGTGTCACGCTTTTAAAAATGGGAAGTACACCTTCATGTAACCGACCAATTATGGATTGGGAAGTGCTTTGAGAGCGAATGTGGATGTGCGTTTCACGCAGAATGGTCCACAGACGTGAACACTGTCACGGTTTGTTTTATCCTCTGCCATCAAGCACAGGAGCGGCAGCGCGCCGATATGGCAGAAACACACAAACGACAACGACATTGAATCTCGATGTAAAGCTTCTCTTTTTTTTTTTTTTTTTTTTTTTTTTTTAAAGCTTCTCTCGCGACTGCACGGATTCATCTTCTTGGTTCTTTCGGTAAAGTCACGTAGAAGGGAAATAATAAAATAATAAAAATAAAACATAATAAAATTTCGATTTCAAAGCTTTCGCGACTGCAGGGATTCATCTTCTTGGTTCTTTCGGTAAAGTCACGTAGAAGGGAAATAATACAATAATAAAAATAAAACATAATCAAATTTCGATTTCAAAGCTTTCGTGACTGCAGGGATTCATCTTCTTGGTTCTTTCGGTAAAGTCACGTAGAAGGGAAATAATAAAATAATACAAATTAAACAATTAAATTCTCACGGCGTTTCGATTGCAACACAATTTTCTTGCTGTGGTTTTCACACCAGATGACGATTGCTTGTGTTGCAATCGAAACGTCGTGAGAATTTTATAGTTTTATTTTTATTATTTTATTATTTCCATTCTACGTGACTTTACCGAAAGAATCAAGAATATGACAACGACATTCTGTTCTGTTGTTGTGAAAGTGACAGAAAAATATTTTTTTATGTGTCGGTGAACATGTAACGCACCCAGATAGCCGTTTGAAAATGCAACGCTTGCTTACATTTCTCCTTCTGTCTCGTGTTTAACCCTGAGAGCGATGTGATGTGACCCACAGGTGCATATGGAAGGCGTCTAATGAAATAGCCCATCTGATAATGAGATGGCTGAGGGGAACCCCGGTGATTGCAGTTGCTTGAGCCACATTGTCATGGGCAAGTTGAAATTAAATGCCCTTGTACAATGAAATCCATAATCACAGCAAAACAGAACGGTTTGTATGATAGAGAGGTCTCTGATTAAGAAAAAAATTGGATCTTAAGACCAACCATCTGTAAGTCTCCATTAATATAGAGAACTTCCACCGTACGTGACAAATTGAAGCAAGTTCTGTTGAAATGATTCTGGGAGAAATAACGTTTGTCATTATAATTGTGCAAGTGATCTGCTTCATGAAGTTTGGAGATCTCGTTGGGAAAAGGATTTATTGATCAAAATATTGATTTATCTTCATAGTAATGTTCATGGTTTTAATGTACATAGCAGCATATGTAGTCTATGAAAACCTACTTATCTCAAGTGTCTTTAATTACAATTATCTTGGTGCTTTTGTAATTGATCCTTTGTTAAGTACTGAAATGGTAAAAGCTTTAGTGTACACTTCTCTCATTCAATCACTTGCGGTTGTCCACGTTTACATTGTATTGCAATGTGGTAATTAAAAGAGCTGATAAGAGACATATTTCATCTTAATAATACATTTATATATCGGCCCAAAAGCAAGTTTGTTACACATTACATATTACGATTAATGCTGCATGTTTATTGTGCAGGCCTTATTAACTCGTTAAAATGGCATTTTATAAAAGAATACAGCCATAAATGCGTTACAGCAAAGAACGCAATTGTGGCCCGATTTGAGTTGTTTTAAATTAAGTTGCTTTAAATAATCTGGTTGGAATGGCACCTTAAGAATGTACAACTATTTCTGCTCATGTATAAACAGTTATTTATTGAGGATAACTTTTCAAAAAATTTAAGGGTAAATCACTTATTTTGTTATAGTATGTGAGGATGTTGCTCCAGAATGTAACTAACATTAGGCTAATCTGATGCTTAGTATGTCAGTCTTAAAGTGTTGCTCTTTACCGTACGTATATGAATGGATCGTACTATGTACAATACGGTACCTCTGCAGGTATCTGTATTGAGATATGTTCAATGTACTTTTTATCCAGAAAATGTCCCTGCTGGAGTTCCATTCTAAATTGTTCATGCAAATTAGCTACATGAATGTAAACCTGATTTAATAATACATTTGTCAATTTATTTCAACGGTGGCAAGATGTTAACTGCCTCGCCTGGTATACAGGAGTTTCTGGGTTCAGTTCCAGCCATGATGCCTGCATATTTGGAGTTGGCATGTTCTCCCCGTGGTCACGTGGATTTTTCTCTGGGTCCTCCGGTTTTTCCCTCAATAGTTATAAACATGTGTTTCGAGTATTTGGCTGCTATTCATTTCCACATGATAAGCCACTTTGTTGAGCGATCATTTAGAGTCCAGTCGCCTTTGAAAACGAGATATATAGCTCAGTGGGCCTTGACTGGTAACATAAATATTGCTTTGTTTAGTGATGAGGAATTAATATGGCACAATTGGCGATAAACCGAAGTAGAAGTGCCAGGTATCCAGAGATTATGCTTGTGTATAATTCATATCCAATCAAGAATTATATGAATGCTAATTATTGGAGTGTATTTAAACACCAAGAGGCGCAGATATCTGTGAAAATGAGCTGTAAAGCTCATCAGATTCCTACAGTATAAATAAATATTATCATTCTGTTAATATTGGATGCATTATAGTACATTTCCAAATTGTTATTTTTTGACTGTAAGTGATTGAATGAGATCCCTTTCCTACCAATTTCATGTGTACCAAAGTTTACTGCATTCTTATCTGCCAAAGCCAACATTTTACTGAAGAAAGGATGCAATTTTATTTGTAATATTTGCATGCGTTATCTTCTTATGATGGCCGACTTAATTATTCTGCCACTTGTTTGACATGGTCTGGAATTTTCAGCGTGGTGAAATGACATGAAATATTTACACACACAAAAAAAACATAGTTTCCATCTAACCTTTGGTATCAGTAGCAAATACTGGCCCAGCGAGCGTAGCCTTTTGAATGGATTTTGAAACCCATTTTAAAAGCATGGGTTTCATAAAAAAAAGATTTCTATAAATAAAAAAAGTATAGGGTGTCTTTCGCTGACACACTTAGAGCTTTTCAACTTGGAATAAATAGGCCTCAGAAGGAACTCGGTGCGTTTCACACGAAGATTATTTTGTAGGACGCAGCAGCTGCAAATGCTGGGATTTAGCCCTCAAATCTGCGACACACTCTGAGCCACTCTGTGACATTTCCTGAGACTTGCAAAAAAATTATTAAATGCATTGCATGTTTCAAAACTACTACCATAAAACTTGGAGTGCACTGACACAGAGATTTTCATTGTTTTGATGAAAATAGAATACACTGTTTTTTGGCCTTTTTATCTTCCTCAACAATTCCAAGCACAAATATGATTTTGGGAATACGTTTAATTTTTCATTATTGGGCACTTGATACACTGCTATAAGTTTATTTTTTTACTAATTTTCACTCCATACCGTTTAAAAATACATACGTCTCCATTGCAGCAATAAAAACTGATCTACAACTTAAATTGGCAAATGTTTTCTATGAACACGGTTGATTCCACAATGAATACTGAATTCACTGCCTCCCACACCTCCGATAAGCACGGTTGGCTACGTACAGTCTGAACAAAGTTCAACATACATACACACGATTTCACACAAGGCATTACTTAAATCCATTTTCTGCACCATTTAGTTGCATAAAGCGAGGCATTCTTTTGGTATAAATCTTGCCTACAATTTGACCCCAATGGTTAAAAACGTACAATCAGTAATTGTCTTAACATTTCAAATAGAACCCTTGGGGGGAAAAACTCTTGAAACTTCAGTGAGTCTCTCACTGACACTGCAATAAAAAATACAAAAAATCCCAGAAAGCAGAAATTTGAGAGAGAATCGTTTTTTTTATGAGGACAAGCAAACACTCAGTCGTTTTATCAATGTGTTCACAAGGATGTGGAATGTTATTTTTCACTTTCTGGTTAATTTGCCTTTGAGTAAGCAACATTTCTCGCTGTGCTGCCAGCATAGTAAATTCAAGAGAACATCCGGTTTAACGCTCTCTCCATAGAACGTAGCTCTTATAAGTGTTGTCCATGAGCACCAAAGGATTTTTAGCTTTAGCATCAGGAGACCCCCTGCCTGCCACATGTCCTCTGAGCTGAGTCCCGACACCAAATCTCGGTGTAGAGTCTCGTGTTCCTGTGACTGGCACTCTGTATTGAAAACAGGATATTAAAGGTACTCTACGCATACACTCAAGCGTGTCACTTTACAAGATTATCCAATATCGCACAATAACGCACAATAACGCCTAATGTCAATCTGCAGATTGTATTGCATGATTTGTACACGTATTTTTTCACTTTCAAAAGTGACAATTTTGTGGCACCCGATTAACAAGCGTTGGAAAGCATCGTAAATGTCAGCCATGATCTAGCCACTGCTTAAATAAAGCCCCACCCCAAATCCATCACCATTTCTCATCGTCTTGCGATGTAGCAATCCGACCAGCTGCCGCACGAGCCGATTTCATCGTCCCATCTTGGTAGTTCACACCCTCTGGGGTGTGAACTCTACTTTGGCTGCTACTCCATCATTTGTCTCGACCACTGAAACTAAAACTAAACTATTTTTAATTTTACCAGGTAAGGCCCACTGAACGATGTAGCTCTTTATCAGAAGTGATCTGGTGTCAAATGATAGTGGCTTATCAGGCGGAAATCTATAGTGGCCAATTACTCTAAACTCATGATGTTGATTCTAAATGTGAAGGGGAAAAAGTGGAGGACCTGCAGAAAAATTCACGTGACCACGAGGAGAAGATACAAACTCCAGATATACAGCAGGTGTCAGGGCGGGATAGAACCCCCAACCTGCGCACCAGGCGAGGAGATAGCTAACATCTCGCCACCGTGGCGCCCCTACTGGCAATTTTCATTAGCCATTTATAAGATTGTTAATATCCTATAAATTTACATTTATATATGGAATTCTCCAATCAAAGAAAACATCTCCGAAACTCATCGTGAAAAACGTTGCTGAAAGCGTGCCTCTAACTACCCTTTATTGGGATGTGTTACTTTCTGCATGCAGTCTCATTTTTCTAAATGCTTTCTACTTCTAAATATTGAAGAGGTACATTTTTCTTTTCACAGGATACATTTTTCTTTACATATTCTGGACCAGATGGTGTAATTGTAGATATCACGAAAACAGCGGATCCAGTGATTATAACAATATTAGGAAACGTATACTATAACACAATACTATATCGATAACAATTTATACTTTTAATAATAGTCATAAATAACAAACAGCATACATATTTAAAAGTGGTGGTTTTGCATTTGTTGTCAATGTTGCTGTGACCTCAATAAACATGCATTCAAATGACTATCGGATGTTAGTAAGCATATTAACAAGTCAAGTTATGTAAGGATTGTCACAATTCAATCATTGTTTCTAACCTAGCAAATGTCTCAGTGCATTGACAGCAATTTGTATGTTCTCAGCTATGCTTAAGGTTGGAAGCAGGACAATTCTGTCACCTTTGCCCCCACAGAGACTCAAAGCATTTAATCTCTTTTCTTTAGCATTCTCAGCCCAATGTCATTCATCAAGTCGGCATTAGGCAGGGAAACTGTGATGGAAGACGCTCATGCTGCAGCCACATCTCTACGCACACCAGGCGCTTGCTGAGTCAAGTGCTAGCAACCAGATTCACGGAAATAAACGCCGCTGCTCTGAGACTCTCAGATTGTATTTGTGCCAAATAGAGGGGAAATAAGCCATGGTTGACAGAAGTGCAATTCAGTGTAGGCTTACTCTGCCGTTCGAGCCCGCACAGGATTTGCACTCCAAAGGCCGAGTGCTGGCACCCCTATTGGTGCGTTTACTTAAGAGTGCGTACCCGCAGATCTACGGGTTTTTTTTACTCTGTACAAAAATGCTTTGTTAGGTTTTTTTTTCCTTCTTTAGCAAAGACTTCTGCGAATTGGTGGCAGAGTAACTGGGAGAACCGCCTGCGCGTGCATGCTGGCGAGCCATTCCACTGGACGCGTACAAATCCCACCTTGTTTGAAAGTAATCACTCTTGTGAAGGATCGCGAGTGCGCTCAATTCACAGAGCAGGATCAACAATCCGAGTCGTATGACTGCCGCCCGTGATAACCCGCGCCCGGGGGTTATCTCTCGTTCTCTCGTTCTCTCGTTCTCTCGCGCGTGCCTCTGCGAAGCGTTTACACCTGCAGAGAGCGTGCCCACTCTCTGAGCAGATTGTGTAAGCGATGTGATTTCAAACTTATAGATCTACTGTTTGTCCTGCTGTGCGTGCCAGCACACATTGTATGGTCTCAGACCTGGACCAAGGAACTGGAACATGCCTGCTTGGTAGAGCCAGATGATGAGCAACACAGCAGTTACCACAAGCACATTTGTTCACCTCTCTGCGTACGTGCATTGCCAAGTCTATGATACTGACTTAGTATGTTTTTGCTGAGAGCCAAGAGTGTTTGACCTATGGAAAGATTGGGCCCATTCAATCGGAATGTGGAATGTCCACCACTGACTGATGAAGAGGTTATGCAGATGAAGAGGCAGGTGATCCTGCCTCTTCATCTGCATAACGCCTCTCCCCAAGAGGCCTCGATGAGGAAACTCTTAAACCATCTCTGCTAAGTTTTTTTTATTATTTGCGTGTATTATTAGTATAAATGGATGTTAACTCATAATCATATGCATGTTTGTACCCTTCGTGACATTTAGTCACGCATTTTTTCCATAAATGTCGGCAAGGAACGCAACCCCTGATTTTAACATTACGTCTGTGGGAAATTTGAGTTCGCATGAAGCAATTTTGAGTTAAGTAAGATTTCCCAGGAACGCATCCCTTGTGTATATCAGGGGATTCTTGTATTTTTATGTGGAAAAACAACCATACTAAGGGGAGAGAAATAAGGGAAGGGGGCTTTATTTATGTTGCTACCCAAGTAGCATCACCTTCAGCTGAGAAACGTTTTACCACAGGACAAAATGTATAAGTCAAAAGACTCGCTCCGGCTTGTGGGTTGCAAGGTTTCCTTTTACTTTACTTTATTTTCACACAACCGTGTTTTACCCCCTGCAGTGTTCAAACAAAAACAAAACCCCTTCAGTGTGCGCGTGGGTATTTCTTCATGCACGTGCGGTTTACATCTGCGTCGGAGTGCGCCGGAACGAACGCTGCATCATTGACACAACAGGCTCATTCGGCAGGAGAGGCCGAGCTGCATAGAGCCAGAATGAGTTTACAGAGTTCGTCACCTGAGATCAGACAGAGATGCATTCATTGTACACACGGGTGCTTGCGTGGTGCAAGGCTGTGAAGCGAGGCAAGGAATAGTTTGTCTTAGACCTCAACAGCGTTCGGCCTGTCTTTTTGCACAAACCGTAACTTGTGTGCATTGCCAGGCGTAATCCCCAACTTCATACGGGTTTTCGAGTGAGTAGTTTTCACAATACGGAGTTGTAATGGACGTGACAATTGGGAACGCTTTATTTGTGTTATAATTAACGCGTAAGTATTAAAAGGCGTTGCTTTAAATAGATTTAAATTAAACACTATGCAAGAGTTGGTTAATTATTAATATAAATTTTCACTTTGTATTAACAGCCTCATATTGGAGGTGTTTCATGATTTTTGGATGCCCTTGTTCTCATGAAGTGGAGCGGGTTGTGTCCCCCCCCCACCCACAAAAATAACTTATCAAAAGTATTTTATTTTCTTGACGGTATTTTTGTAAAATAATGTCCTTAAAATTAATTCGGTGAAACAAACGACTGATAATCCTATATCATGAGACGTGGACTCATCCCTAGTATTTAAATTGTTTAAGTGATTTCACAATCCTCTTCAGCTATTGCCTGCCCACTGCTGGATCAAGGCTCCCCCCCCCTCCCATGCCATCACCATCCCTCATCGCCATGCGATGCCACAATCCGTCTCACTCCTGCACGCTGTCTTCATGCATGAGATAATGAGAACAAGAATTTACCGCCCTTTGCCAATCAATGGCTGGTTTAAAGCCTCGCAATGCCCGTGTTCATAGCACAGTATGCCAACCACTATGCTGCCATTCTACCAACCCCTTCTAAACAAACTATGCAGCAATGGGTGAGACATCATAACAGTTCTGATTTACGTTTACAATTTTACGAAGAGAAGTTTGGTTGTCCATATCTACGGAACGTATACAGAGGTGGACCGACAAGGTCACATGGATTAGTGGGAGAGAACAAATAATAATAAAAAATGCGCAGATGACAGATGTGGAGGAAGACAGCCCGGTAAGGTGCAAGTGAGTCATGTGCGTAGAACACGTGATGGAGAGTAAACGCGTACTCAGCGGGTTGGCTCCACTTAATAGTCGTGATTAAATACATTCTCCCAAAATGCATTGGGCTACATTGATATGTTATGCTTCCACTTGAATGGAGAAGGGCTCTAATGAGATCTTGTACTTGGGCAGAAGTAACTGCTGCAATTATGCACTAAACAGGAGGTACTGTCTGGAGCCAAAGACCGCCCTCTGATAACTCTCCAAGCTGCAGGTGTGTGGCTTTTTATTCAAGCCATGATCTCATGCGAGGCTTGCTTGAGGATCATCATTATCACATTGCTGCGAGGAGGAAAGGCAGGGTGGATACTGTTAAAATGCAAGCCCAGGCTGCTGCATAAATGCTAAAGGATAATGGCACACAGCTATCCATCTTGTAAGTGGTGTGCGGACATTCTAATGCTCGGATTTATCTGAATGGTGTGCTTGTCTTCGTTCATCTGAAGTCCAGTGCTGCAATATTCTTTGCTCTACTCAATGTATGCACGTAGCATCTGCATGCATTTTGTTTTAGCACGCACACACTCTTGCACAATCTTATAACCATAGCCACTTCGATTCCTACAGAGATTATGAATGCACTCTCTCTTGTGTATTAATGCACTTAAATTAAATTTTAAAGGCCACTCTATCCAATATGACATGACGTAAAAAGAATGTAGACATGATTTAATAATTCCAGGGCCGTATACATCTCAAAAATAGATTCATAATAACATATATAACTCATATCCCAGTTTTGAATAGCCTAACACCTAATTACAGGAAAGGGAGAATCATCATAATTCCCTTGAGTGTTTCAACAAAGCTTGTGGAACAATCCGTATTGTATTAGAAGAGGCACTCGCCACCTGTAAGAACTCGGCTGTTTATCGTAAGTAGCACTGAGCATCTCCGTTAGCCTCAACTCTTCCCATTGATGGGCCCAGAAGCTGAGTTCTGTTGTGCTCACTGTGTGGTTTGAGTATAAGGAGGCTTCGTGCTCGCGCTGGCGAATGCACGCAGTACTGAAATAAAATAGCACGTGGGAACTGGAATGTTTTCCCAAGTTCTATTTAAGATGCCATCTATAACCAAACATAGTAGTAAAACGTGTTACGTAAACAATTTACCGTGCTTAATAAGTGATGTTTCATTCCAATACGAGTCATCATGATGAGCATATTAGAAGAGATCTTTAAAAAAAGCACATGTCTATTAAGTCAGATATTTCATTCTGTGATGTGGTGGATTTGGAGGAGTATCTTACTTGACATATGTTTGCCTGAGCTGAGATGTAATCTAGAAAGCCATTAGTTCATTGCATGGAAATCTTCGTGGATTCATAAGAATTTCGAGTGAGCTCACTGAATGTTATGCAGCTTACTGAGCCATGGCGGCATAACTAAAGATGTTGCCAAGAACGGTGGAAGCTGTATTCAGGCAAACAGGATGAACGGAGCACATACACAGGGCACATTTCGGAGACTCCTTTACGCTTCGCTGTTTTGAGTCACTTTCTCCTTTTACTTTTGACCTGAATATGTTAAAGGCACTGTGCCAACTACGGATGATACATGTATATGGAGAGAATGGCATTTAGCACTTTCCTCATTCTGTTAAAGTGCCTTGAAAGGCAAGGTAACCGAGAATCTGCTTTAAAAAACAATCTGCAAACGTTTTCAGAAGGTGACACTTTGTGACAGCTAGATGGACAGCCAATTTGAATCTCATAAAGCTTGAGAATGAATTTTGACATTGGCCCTGCTTATTTATTTGTAAGCGTGCATTATTGGATGATGCTGCACAGCGGTGCTGGGTGCTGGGTGACTCTGGTCAAGCTGCCTGCAGTTTGCGCGGTGAATGTGGTGCGGACGTGCAGTGTGCCAGCTGGTCTCTCCGCGAATGCCCGACACGTCTGGAGGCTTCGTCGGTGGATGTCTGAGAGATGACAAAATGTCTGCAGCTGCCAGCGACCGTAGGCCAGAAGGATGTGGAATGGCAAGCGCTTTTCTCGGGGGACTGGAGAGAGTCAGAATTGTTAACCACTCCTTGCTCGTACCAGGCGGATGCCTGCAACGTGTGGCACGGATGGAAAGGTTCGCTGTAATGTAATTTCAAACTGCTGAAGTGAGTGAAACGGAACAAAGTTGCAATGGTTTATCTTTTTTTCCTCCTGAAATATCCAAGAGAGATTTAACGCCTGATTATTTTGATTTTAATTTACTGTATTTAAAAAATTCCCGTTTAAAATGCTTCAAATATAAGGGTGTAACATATCACGGCATGCATATTTTTTCCCATGTGTTAAATAATTACTTTTCATATATCTTAGTATACATGAGCAGTGTAGCCTGTGCTATTCACGTCTTCATATATTGTATCGAACCCATAAGGTTTGCATTGGCTAAATATTCCTTGCGCTGGCACTGAGTATTTATACAGACGTGTTTGACATTGCATATATGCATTTTGAGCAACCAATCGAAGCATCATTATATGCCTACCAGCATCTCATCAGTGGCAAGCACGTCAACCATAACCACTGGCCGTTGCGTGTGTAGAGAGCCACTGTTGACTTCCCACAAAGCAGAACTCATTTCACATCCCTGAGAAGGATGATGTGCTGAGTCAATCCAACTGTGACAATCTTTGAATTGTAAGTCAAGCCATGCAACGACATGTGCATGTACAGCCGGATGCACACATATCAGGAAACAACCTGGAGTGGTGTGGAACCCAAAAACGAAAACCTGTGAAGGTAAAAAAGGAAAGGCATGCAATTCATGTCTTGTGCCACTGCTGGTGGAAGGGGAACTCTACAGAACCCCTCGAGAGAACGCCGATGGAGTTTGCGTGTCTCTCTCCCCGTGTTCTCCGGGTCCTCCGGTGTTTCCCTCCATATTTAGAATCGACGTCACGCGTTTAGAGTATTTGGCTGCTATACATTTCCACGTGATAAGCCACTTCGTTGAGTTATCATTTGTGGCCAGGTGGCTTCCGAAAAAGAGCTCTATAGTAGCTCAGTGGGCCTTACCTGGTAAATTAAATAGTAGTAGTAAATAACAGTAGCAGTATTTGGCCTACTCTTCGATACAAGACATATTGTAAGAGGTGGGAGTACCCACAATTAACACGTGACCTGCTGAGCAACAACAACAAGCTGCTGCGGTGGAGGTGTCCCCATACTGCTTCGTGTACAGAGGCCGGAAATACAACAAACATTGGCCCATTAATTCAATTGTCACGCTGTGAAAAAGGACACCAACCTCTTGATTGCAATTCCAGATTGCTGACCATTACACCACGGCAACGATGGAAACCTTGGATTTGACCCGAACCCACAGACACGGGTGAAGTAGGTCAGATGGCGTGGATTTACATTTCCACAGCGGCAGTGGTGTGTACGCTGTCAGCGGTGCTAAAACCAGCCGTACGTGTTTAACTGGATTTCCTCTCCCATCCAATCCTAGGCATGGATGATCCCTAAACCCTGGGCTGGCGAGGATAATTTACTTTTCTGCACCAGGTATCATTGTGAAGATAACAAGGATTGAGTGTTGGGTTTTGCATGTTAGCGCAGCCTTGCCCAGAGAAGCTCTTTGGAGGGATCGCAAACGCAGCAGGAAAACTGAGAACAGTGAAGATGACGTGCAGAGGGTGAATGTTTGATTATTTCGTGAAGTTGCATGCATTTGAATGGAATGCATTACACACCACAACCGTGAAGTTATTGTGGTTTTAATACGTTCTTTGATGTATGGTATTCCGTGTTGTATATACAGCAATACAGTTTTATAAGCACGGTAAAATATCAGTAAGAAGGTGCCAATTGGTTACTACTTCAGCAACACCGATGTGTTGGAGAGCAAACCCACGACATTTCAACTGAGTACGACAATGTCCTGGTGATTACAACCAGCATCATCAGGCATTTTTTCCAGAAGTGTGAAGAAAACCTTTGTGTAAATTCGTTTTCAAAGCGTTAGTGTGTACCATGAGTAATCTTATCATCATCAAGACTTGCCAATCTACGTTTGGATAACATCTTCTCCACATTGTCACAATTCCTCATGGTCCCAGGACGCCACGATCTAGCGGCACTCCTGAACATGGAGCTGATCCCATCACTCCATCTCCCCAGTGGTGGTCCTCTGCAATCTTTTATTCTCCTGTGGCTGCCATGTCATCACCAGTCATCAGCCCTCATCCCCGCTAATTCTGGGTTGTGTCTAAGCCCCCTCACTTTCCCTCACAGTCAAGGCGATGCCTCTAATTTGATGCAATGTGTTACCTTCCGGTTGTTAATGTAATACCAAGTACGCCCCGATACACGCTTCTTTGCACATCTTTTGTTCGATTCCCTTTGTCGACCCCCGTGTTTCTGATCCACGTGTCACGGCCGTTAATATGAAACATAAGAAATAACGTTCTCTTCAAGCATATTGGTCCATTGCTTTTCAGTACAATATGAATATCCAGAGCAACGATTGAAGGTTGAACCCAGGATTTTAAATGATGGAATGAAGAGGCGAATGCGAGCAGCATGTCATGCTTTCAGAGACATTCATTTTCATGATTGAGACATCTGCTGGAGCATATCATACATGTTGCCATTTAGATAAAAAAAATGTTGGACAATTTCTTAATGCGTACAGTTGTAGTTATCAGGTATGTGTGTGCTTATTGTAAGGTACTGTTTTGTTTATGTGTGTGTATTGGTGTATGTAAATCTCCCCTCCGGGGTCGATACATGCGTACCACTTTGTCAAAAAGTCACAAGTGGGTGTCCTATTGATAAACGTCCTCCGTCATAGCAATGTGGTATTCCGACCGCACAGGGATGTTCACCGAACATCAGCACTCTACCTCAGTGCTCATCTAAGCAGGAAGTCGCTTTAACTCTGTGTATGTAAAGGCATTTCTATAAAACTGTTGTGTTCCATATTGACAACTGACGGTGTTCACAGGTAACACTGCATTCACACCCCATTGTCTCTTTGATGATACTCGGAATTGATGAACGCATAAATGTATCAATTGATGCATGAATGCACATCTGACACGGCGTGCGTTTACAAGGAAAGGATCGCGCTAATATATTTACATCCCTTTCATCTTTGCTCTGTGCATGCTGATGCATTTGTTGTGAACGCGCGTTGATAACAAACGGAATGCGTGCAAGTCGTACAAATTGCTCACGTTGTGAGCGACGCACTCCGTCGCAGAAGCTGCATCGTCCCGTATATATACGTACGTATGTACGTTACACTTCTATCGCGCCATACGTAGCCAACCGCGCAAATCAACGACGGCTCATTGCCACGTGCTTCTGTCATGTCATCCATTTCCACGTCGCAGGGGCGATCGG
Organism: Lampetra planeri; assembly: GCF_965212315.1. NCBI lineage: Eukaryota > Metazoa > Chordata > Hyperoartia > Petromyzontiformes > Petromyzontidae > Lampetra > Lampetra planeri. The sequence continues at coordinate 12,783,095 of NC_136125.1, read as the reverse complement.
CACGGCACAGCTGCTGGACCGCGAGACGGCGAGCCGCTACTGGCTCATGGTGTACGCTACGGACCGGGCCGTCATCCCACGCTTCTCCACACTCCACGTGTACGTGGAGGTGCAGGTAAGCCGCGACTCACTGCCTCCAGAGAGGCCGCTTGCTTCTATCACGACGCAAAAATGAACCACGACACCTCGCTGATCTCGTCAAGGAGCATAAACCACCATCACGCGAACTCCGGTCATCCTCAGAGCAGCGGCTTGTGGCTGGAATGCTCTTCCTTCCAATATTAGGAAGCCACTGGAGCTATGTATTTTAAATCTAGACTGAAAACTAATTTCTTTAGAGCTGCTTTTTGTGTTTAGTTTGTTGTCCTTCCCCCGCGCCTCCGATTAGCGCGGTTGGCTACGTACACTGCGAAAGAAGTTCAACATACCCACATACATACAAACAAACAACTGTACAGGTCCACGTTTAAGGATCATGATCGTCATCGTCACTTTATAAATCGTTTGACTAGCTGGAGATTGGTGCAGTCGTTCAAGACGCCATGGTGCGACGGTTGGCACATTGGTGGACGATCCAGAGGTCGCCAGTTTGGTTCGTCCTCCCGGTGCGGCGTTTGAAACACTGGCTGAGTTCCTTCAAGTCTCTCGCCTCTGTCTACCCAGAGCCATGTAAACGGGTAACGGACAGGTGACCGGCACGTGGCGTGTGGCGGAGTAAAGTGTGGGCACACCCACCTCTTCAAAAGTTGATGGCCAGCGTGGACGAGTAGGCCAAATACCATCTGGAGGGGTTCTCCAGACAGAAGTACTCATTGTTATACATTTTAATAACCCTAGAGGAATGATATGCTAAGTTGAACCTCTAAAATATGAACTCACAACCTTCCGATTGAGTTGGGCGCTTCATTGTGGAATATATAATGCAATAATTTGTGTACTTAGGAGGGGAGAGTCTTTTATTTATCCCATTGTTTAACTAGCAGTGTATTTTCTTGGAATGTTTGTAACTGTTAGTGAGGCATAATGCTGGTAACGCACCTTAAGCTATAATCCTGCAGTTGTGTGGGGAAGTCCGACTACAAAGTTGTACTTTTGCTTTTTTAAGGAACACTTCTCGCATGCCTCGTCGGGGATAAGCTTCTTAAAGACGGTTCACGTCCACTCTTGTCGAGGGCTAATCAGCTGTCAGTTGAAATGTGTACACCCAAAGCAAACAGGCCCTCATTATAAACAAGAGGGATTAGGCTTATTCTGTAAAGTAATAGCAACAAATCTTCAGCATGCAAAGCTGAGTCTTTGTTTACTTCCGTTGGCACAGCAACAGGTGCCCAATATTAATATTGTGAGTTCAAATCAGTTTCAAGTTTTCGACTTGAACTTAACCCCATATTGTGTCGAAGTCAACTGTATCCCTGCTCAAAAGAGAAATGAGGCGGTGCTCAGTTGTGTTGGCAGCCCTCTATGAGTGGTGAACATTCCACAGGACGACCGTTGTGGAAATCTCAACAAGTGGTATTTATTTATTGACGCAGGAAGAGGTGGTGGGTTGAGTTGACCTCCGGCCAGGCCTTAGCGCCTTTATTGCGAATCGAGCACCCTGAGCAATGCCCTCCAGTTGAGTCGTGTGTGTGTGTTATGTAGTTCGCATTTTTGGAGGTGGCTTTTGAGTACAAAGACAAATATCTTCTCCCACATAGCCTTTAACAGGCTGGTGGGGCAGTTGGGGCAAGTGCTGTTAGCTAGCACCTATGAAGGCCGGCACAGCACATGAGGGGTCAGCACCATGCCCGACTGCCTTTGTTTCCCCAGCACTGATGTTTACACACTGCACCAGGAACTCGTTTATGACCTAGAGGAGTCCCAGGACCGGCTCAGATATTCATCACCGATGTTGGCCGTGAGCAGGAATCGAACTCGAGTTGTTGGGTTCGAGTGCAGCGCTCGCTCACTGCGACACTCCGCTCCCCACACGCGTAGACACAAACACACGCACCGTTGTGTTTCAAAATTAGACGAGACGAGCCCGTGCCTCTCCCCCCCATGCCCAGGACGTCAACGACAACGCCCCGCAGACCTCCGAGCCCATCTACCTGGCCGCGGTGGCGGAGAATTCCCCCAAAGACGTGCCGGTGGTTCGCGTGGACGCCTGGGACCCAGACACGGGCTCAGGCGAGGGGCTGAAATTCCGCATCGTCAGCGGAAACCCACAGGGCTTCTTCGCCATCAACTCGAGCACAGGTGGGTGGCACGCGGCACAGCGGCGTGCGACTGTTGCCACCGAATGTACGAACGTCAGAGGTGGTGGTGGCCAGGTGGCGCAGCCACCGATTCGCACGGTTGGTGTACGGTGGGAAAGAAGTTAAACATACACATTCATACCCTAGGTGTGCATCTGAAGAGCCCCCACCCGTGGTTAAACCTGGTTCTTAAGTGGAGTGAGTTGATGGTCTCAGCCGAATTTACCAATGACTGCACAAAAATGATATTAGGTTTGGCACTTAATTTGAATAAATTACATCTATTAAGAATGAGTAATGTATTGGTTCGATGGTCATGCTACACAACAGTCTCATAGTGAAGTGTATGGGAAAGTGCAACCCCGATTGTCTTAAAGAAAAACATTGATGTCCTGTGGAAAATCGCTTCCCCAGTTATTCTGACACATGCAGCACAATGCCCTGTGAGATTTAGAAATGGAATCTTCATCTTAGGAAGAATTCAGGGTTACATTCATTAAACACAAAGTGCTTGCTACCAATACCTTGCTGATCTCGTCAAGGAACTTAAACCATCATGCCAACTCTGGTAATCCTCGCAACGGCATTTGGCAAACCATCTAACAAAGACGGTCACTGCATCGCCCCCTTTTAGATATGCTTCTGCAATTGTCTGGAATGCTCTTCCTTCCGATATTAGGAAGCCACTGGAGCTATGCACTTTTAAATATCGATTGAAAACTACATTTCTTTAGAGCTGCTTTGTTGTGTTTAGTTTTGTGTCCTTATCCCGCACCTCCGATTAGAACGGTTGGCTACATGCGGTGTAAAGTAAGTTCAGCAGATATACATTGACATGATGCCGATAGTACAAACAATGTACAAATACACCCATGCCATGGTAGTTGAAATATTATTCTATAAAGTAGGTAATACAATTTTGACTCTGAAATACTTTCAGTTGTAGGTTCATACATTCCCTAAAATATTGAAGACAGTGTACCCACGAACAGTGAGGCCAGCATGCCTTTGTGGGACTTTAGGAATGCAAGTCATAATAATGGTCTGCTGACAGCTTTGCCTAGCTCATTTTATATAGGCTAAAGGGCATACGGCCTTAGTGATATATGGCTTATTAAACAAATGTGTGCATACCCTGTTGCTGCATTTCAGCAGTCACATTTGATTCATCTCATAAAAAATTTGACTGTTTATTTGCTGGTGGTTTCATGTGACCATGTGACTACTGCTTTAAAGCCACATCTCACGAGAAACGCAGGCAACATTAACATCCACGGATAAATGAGGTAGCAGCTTTAAAAATCCTATGAGCAAACTTAAACAGATGATTTGGTCGTACTGCATTTAGCAGTTTGTGCACACAGCTGAATTAAGGAAAACACTCAACACATTCGTCAACAACGCTGTGGCCTTAAAATGAAAAATATATATTGGGGGACATGTTGGGCAATGGACCTTCATTATAGCATGCAAATACATTGTGTATTTGCTTCATCATGGGACCTTCTTTGCCAGTACCAAAATATGATGTGGAAAACCTCTTCTTTGCTATCAAGAAGGGCCACGAGCAAAATGTTGGATTAATTCTAGCAACATAGTCATTAAAATGTACATCCATAAATGGCCACTGTCTGTTAAGCTCCAAGGTGTAATGTGATAAACAGTAATCCTTTAACAATGAATCGACTTTAATGATCGTTTACACTCGTGATACACGCATGGAATCATGATGTGAGAATTGTTTCTATTCCCAACTATTTACTTGCTTAACATGTACAAAGTGTACATTTTTGCTACGTGAAAAAACTAGAGAGGACAAACAGGACAGAACAAGTGAGAATATGAATGAGGCAGTAAACACAAACCGAAAAGCCCCTCGAATCGAACCACGACCCAGATTCCTGACAATTCCTCGAATCACCGGGTAAGAGTGGGGGAGAAAGAATACCTATCAGACAGGTACCACATACATCTAAAAAAATGTGATTTTAAAATATAAAGTGGTACAGTTTCCATCAGTTTATCAGGTGTTATTCTCTGAATGTGGACACGAATACAAAATAAAGAAGAGCCACTGGGGTAATTGTTCTTAAACATTAATGTTCAAGCCGCCCCACTGGAAAGCTTCCTTTTGTCACCATTATTCAAGCAAAAATATTAACCACTGCATTTCACACGTTGGCGGAATGTCCAGTGAAGGCCGACCGTGATGCCTGGTGTTTGAGATTGTCTGCGTCAGTGCACTGGGTTCATGGTTCTGACTCCATCGCTCACTCTCGAGGTTAGCAGGGCCCATACGCAGCATGGAAGGAAGTGGCACTTATCAGGGAGCCATAATAGGTTGATGATAGCCAGGTTCCCTTGTAAGCGGAGTGCCTCCAAACAAGGATACCCTTCAACGTGGCAATTGTGCATTCCATGCATTTTTGCTGCTCCTTTTACATTGATAGTGTCGTTTTGCGGACAGACAGTAATCACACTTAAGTCATGATGCATGGCTCCTGTCTGAATGTAAAATAAAATAAATAAAAAATCTTTATCATCAGTAGTCAATTTTTCTACCATCTACGGGTGAACATGCAAGACAAATGGAGAGCCTTTAAAGCCGGGTACTCTGACAAAGCCAGAATGATTTCCGTAATGGATTGTATAAGACAGACCATTTTATGGCTGTTCCTTAACTCTTAACCCCATGCGAATGATAATAGCATGGTTAATAAAATGATGCAGCATTGAACCTTAAGGGTGGCTTGTTTCTAGGGCATTGTGCGAGAGACCCTGCGGGTGACCCAAGCATCGCCCTCTCTCACCACAGGCGCCATTGACGTTGCGTTCAGCAAGTCCTTCATTTCTGCCCATGTCAGAGGGCTGCTGAAACATACAGCAGTAACAAATACAACAATTGTATTACATTTTTTTAACGTGGTTTGATTCTTTAAAAAAAAGGATTAAAAGATCGGCGCCCACCCTTAACTCATTGTGGATACATTCACAAGGGCGGTGGAATCTGCGTGCTTATAAATACACACATGTAAACGGTACAGTGGACATGGATTTATTAGGTACGTTATGGGGTCACCTCCCAAGCGATCTAGTTGCTCCATTTTCCTCAGTGATTGTGTTAGCATATAATACACTTAACATTTAAAATTATCAAAATTATTTCTTACACATAAGAATTGATTTTGATGTTAATTCATCAATGTATGAATCATCACATGCCTAATATCCACGTATGGGAGCGGGTGTGAGGGTGGGGTGATTGGTGATTTCACCGTTCATACATTTCTCTGATTGTCGCGGTGTAATTATTAGCACACCGACCTTGCAATCCAGAGGTTGCTGGTTTGATCTGCCTGGTGAGACAATTCAAACAATGGTGGAAGTCTCTTAAATTCCAACCATGGTGCATGTGGTGGGGTAAAGTGTGAGTACTCCACTATTTCCAAGACATGTGCGCACGTATGTATGTTGAACTTCTTTCGCACCGTACGGAGCCAGCCATGTTAATCTGACCAAACCTACTATAATCACGCAGGAATGTTTGTCCTTAAGGCGTGTGACGTCACTCCACATTGACCAGCCCCCCTCATTAATATTCATGAGCAGGTGATGTCCTCCAAATCGACACCCTCCACCCCTCATTAATAATCATGAGCAGGTGACGTCACTCCACATCGAACAGCCCCCTCATTAATAATCATAAGGTGACGTCCTCCAAATGGACACCCCCCCCTCATCAATAATAATTAGCGGGTGACGTCACTCCACATGGGGGGGCGAGGCACCTCCTCCCCCCTCTTCGGCGTCAACTCACAACCCTCACGACAAAGTCAGAACCCTCACGTCACGTGGTCTCCGTAACGCTGTTGAGACATAGAAGTAAAAAGGACGTCGTGATGAACAAGGGATTATAACATTTTAATTAAATAAGTCTGTGTCACCGCGCCCTTACAAATTGCACACGCATTGATGTAATGAATATCACGTCGTGTTCTGCTTTTCGCTTGCAAGTTTCAGATTTACTGCAATACACCCGTCCTTGGACGGACAAAAGGCTCGTCTTGGAAGAATAGTCCAAATGCCCTCTAAACGCGCACACGAGACCTTCCACGAGTCCTTCCACGAGTGAAGCCTCTTCCACCAGTGGTGATGGCAGCTGACAATTGCAGGGCTGCACCATTTCCCTTTACACTTCTCTCTGAGCCAGGTTCACTTGCGGGCCATTCGCATCACTGGGGGCCACTTGGTGTCTGAGGCTGATCTGGCTGTCCCTCCGCACCTATGTCAGCTCAAACTTAAATGGAGCACCTCGTATGGTGTGTAAACATTAGTATTGGCGAAACAAACACGACGGACTGGGTGTGGTGCTGGCCACAAAACTCTCTCGTACACAGTAACACCCCTCATTAGTGCTTGCGATAACAGCACTTGGCTAAAAAGGAGGATCGTTGTCTCTCCCCCTTCAACACTGATAATTCATACACGTGTGTTATTGTTCGTGTGACGTTGTGTAGGAATGTAAATGCGGAGATATATTCACCCAACAATGTATGCAAATAATGTGTAACTACATTTGCATGGGGCCGTTCAACCACATACCCGTAATTGGAATTTTCTGTGTAATTTCGAAAATTGTGGAAAATGTACACATAATTTAAATGGCTTGCATATGCAGTGTACTTGCACATGAGTGTGTCTGTTTAGTGGGGAGCGGTGGCTCAACGGTTCGCACGCTGCTTTACGAAACCGGCCACCCGAGTTCGATTCCCGCTTACGGTCAACACCAGTGATAGCGATTATCTAAACTGGTCCTGGGCCTCACCTAGGTCGACTCAGCCTCAAATAAGTACCTGGTGCAGTGTGTAAACATCACCAGTCGGGACACAAAGGCGTCCGGGCGTGGTGCTGGCCACCCACCGCCTAGTGTGCCGTGCCTTGCCGGCCTTCATAGGAGCCACTCGCTAACAGACTGTTAAGGCTATACGGGGCCTTGTCTGTGGGTGTTGGGTGTGTGTGTTTGTCTCTGTGTGTGTGCCTGTGTGTGTTTGTGTGTTCATGGGGGCAGGTGTTCTGCACTCATGAAAGCAGCCGAATGATTACGCCCTTTGTAATTAAGCTTGGCAACAGATCTAAATATAGACTCTTGATGTTAAATTAAATGCTCCGTTTTGACAGGCCCACATTTCATGATAAAAAAAATGTATTTCCTTCCAATAAGCTGTCGGCTTTCGCAGTGAGACTTTAATGTACAACTCCCGCGTCAGTTTGTGCTGTGAGAGGAGAAGGGTGAGCGTGCGTTTGAGTGGCTCATCAGTACGTGCCAGGCCCATGCAATGCAGCCTTCGCGTCCATCGAGAGAGCATTAGCGTGGTCTCCAGCGTGCATATTTCATCCTCGCTCAATGCATGGGGCCACATCTGCAAATAAATGGTCTCCCATGAAACTACATCTTCACCGCAATTCTACATCTAATAATGCCAATTTACCTAAATTAATTGAATACACTATATTATTTAAATCACACGGTCAAATTAATGGAGTGAGTTGATTTAGTATGGAAAGGTATCTGCCATAAATAATAAAATAGTCATCACCGCATTGTTTAGATAACATGTGTTTGTTTGTGGCCAGCACTACTTTTTGGGATGCTTCCAAAATGAACAAAGTGGCGTCTAACCCTTTTCAGCATTGGCAGAGGGATAATCTGGTTTATCCGTATGTATGGGATAGTGTCCACTCTGGGGTTACACTGGCAGCTGAAATGCCTACCTGTATCATTTGCCACCACCAGTCAGATAAGGTTGATGAAGGGGTGGGGGCCAGGATGGGTTCAGATATGACATTCCACTGATATTAGCCGTGGCCGCGAATTAAACTCTCGATATGGAGTTCTTAGCACAGGATGCTAACCACTGCACCACCACTCCCCCTAAAGTAAAAACTCGGGGGAGTGGTGATGCAGTGGGATAGTTAGATGGAGTGGTGGTGCAGTGGACTAACCACTAACCACTGTACCACCCCCCCCCTAATATTTACTGTAGCTGGAGTGGTAGTTCGCCCACTGCACGGTGAACCGAGTATTTCGAGTTTGATTCCCAGCCACTGCTATTGTCATTGGTCAGTGATAACTGAAATGGTCCTGGGGTCCTACCTTTACCAGTCTGCATTGACCGGCATGGTGAAGTATGGTAAAACAGCCTGCATGACTGGCACGGCGGTTGAAATGCCTTCATCCAGCAGTGGATTAACACATGGCTATAAATTGTTATACACCGAGTCATATAAAACATAGATTAAAATGCTTGCATATATTGGATTGCCATCTGATGCCTAGAATGTAGCTTTGCCAAAACCGTGCATTGGTGCAACAGCACTGTCACATTCTTGAAGTCCATATGGGGCTGACATTCCCATTTCCAGAGCAGGAGTGAGATAAGATGCTTCACAATTGCCACAAGGAGAGCATGAGTAGAGAAGCGGATGCTATAGCCACACTCGGAATGAATGAAAAATCCTCCGTCACTGCTATTTACACGTGTGTTCAGATCGTGTTAATATTACTACACATTGGTAGCTGTTTAATATCAGACTAGCAGCCTGCTGTTAGGTTCGGCAAGCTGTTACTCTTTTCAACCAGCCGAGTTAATTTTGAGTTGAGATAAGATCTACGCACATGGCCTAGTTGTTGGTGTTAATAGGCAGGGAGTTGTGTAAACTGAACTTCATCATGATCAACATGAGGGCCTATTGGCAAGAAAGGTATTTTTTAAAGAGAGACTGGGGATGAAAACAAGAGAAGCAGACAAGAACAGAAAAGAGCAAAGCAGCATAACAAGTAATGTTGAGCAGGCTCTGGTGCATTCAGCTAAGTGATTTATAACCTTTAGGAAGTGAGACTGGTAGGAAGAGAAATTGTAAAATGAGCCAACACAGTGGAAATTGATAGGCAATCTTCACTCTAAAGCAGGCCTGCTAAGGCAATTTTGTGAGCTGGAGAGCTGCAGTTGCTAATTCTTCTGGCAGATGAAGGTCAGAGGTCAAAATTTCTCTCAGCAGGCCCGTATACTGAACAGCTGCCACTGTGCCTTCCTGCACACTTTCTATGCCAAGTCTCACGTTGATGCTTTCATTAAAATGCTCTGAAGAGGGAAATGGGCTTTCTACTTTTCTGTTGGTAAATTGGAGATGGAAAGGGGCGTTTTATCAAATATCTATCCGAAAGAAAGGGGCACTTCAGGTTTCATGCCTAAGGCTTTCCTCATTTATATGGACTCAGCACTCAAATGTATTTGCGTTTTTCTCTTTAAAATACATAGTCAATAACGTCTGACATGATGCCTACTCTCCATTGCCAGAAATGTTATATTTAACATGATTTATGTGACAAATAAAGATTTGCAAACGATAATGCTTAAGTAACAAGCCACACGGATGAAGAAAAGCAGACAAAGTGAACGAACATACGATTGCATTTGTAAAATGAGGGTACAATGAATTGCGGCGTTATAGCGGGTAACGCAATGCGAGAGTAGGTAATGGATGCAGATACGAGGGACGATTTCTGGATTCGGAATTGGAGTGAGGAATGGGAGGTGAGCTTCTCTTAGTGTGCAGCCACCAAGGACATGAACATAATTTACACATTTTACCCAAAAGAAAGAATATATGGAATTAACTGGAGGAGCCTAAGTGGTGGAATTAGAAATAAAATGTACTTCATTCCAACAAACAACCCCCGGTTTGTCCAGTTATGGCTCTTTCCTCAACAAATTCAACAAAGGAAGCCATGATAAACCTAAATGTAGCCAACCAGAGGTCAAAGCTATTTACAGGCGTAAGAAACATATTTGTTTATTGCACAAAAAACCTAGGTCAGGCAGTGGATGATTTTAGACTATAAGCAACGGATTCAAACACCTACAGCAGCAAGACAGTGAAGTTGATGTCCTCACTATACTGCAACACCTAGCATATAGTAATGGATACTAGATTGCAAGTGAGAGGAAAGGTTAAGAGTCAAACAGAAACTAAATTGTCTGAAACCACTAAATACACTTTGAGGATGAGATAAATTTAAATGAGATGGAAATGCTCAGCAAATAAAATTCGATACACAGAAGTCCGTGAATTTACTATGGAAATAATATCAAGAAAAGAAATAAGAAAACGCAACGCAAATTATCGAATACATTGTAGCAAGTAATGGGAGCATAAAAGCAGTAGGAGGCTGATGATTGGCAAACATTACCCCTCAGGGAGACATGAAGCCATAACACAACAGAGATAGAATATTGAAATTAGAAGAGCAAATGTATCTCAATAGGAAGCAAACAACCTTATTAACAAGGAATCAAATCATTTATCAGAGGAATAGGGGAGGGAGTTCTAGACGAAGTAAGCACTGCCTTTCACAAGACGAAAAAGGTAAAAGTCCGGGACCAGATGGTATAGCTGGACATCATCAAGAGAAGTGGGACCAGCTGTTGGGATAAAATTGGCAGACATTTACGAAATGTTTGTACAGATATGAAGTACCTCATTCATGTAATAATGCCCTCTATCTTTTTTAAAATAAAAAAAAAATGGTCATAAAACTGAGTGAAAGCGTTATTATCAATAAATAGCTCATCTCAATTAAATTGCTCATTCCACAACGCCATGCATAGGCCTCTCAAACCGTCTGTTAAACCAGGAATAGGTTATCGGAAAACCAACCACATGAGACAGCCATTTTTAGGTAAGGTTTCTCTACCCAATGACCATTTACATACTATAAATCACAATCTCAATTTCATTACTGCTGTGTCTCGCTTTTGTGGACTGTGAAAAGGTATTTTACTAATTCGCAATTGATGCATTTTTCCAAGCGCTGACAATACTCTCAACAAATGAAAATGCATAAGCAATAAAACCCATTTACATTAAATAGTAACAAAATACATATTAGAAGGGGAGTCCAATAAGGAGACACATTTTCAATTTTCATCAGTTCTATTCACAGACATTGAAACATTTTTTTGCAAAATAGTTTTAGAGAAATAAAGGAAATGGAAGAAAATGTTATGCGTGCATAGATGCATGGAGAAGAGCGTCCCTTGGAATTCCACCGAGATATACGAAGAGGGCTCACGAATCAGAGAACATATTCAAGTTAGAGACATCGTACTGATAATTAAGAAAAACGAGTTACCGTAAGCACAACAAATTGCTAGAGTGGATGTTGGCTGGTAGTTGAGACTAACAAAGGATTAGCAGCCAAATGACGGAACACGCCCTAGATGAGCGATGGAATGGAGAGCTAATTTAATTGTTGAATTGCGAGGTCGTTAGAGATGGCGACGGCTTGGAGAGGCCTTCATCCAGCAGTTGATAGATCATTGCCGATGATGATGATGTAAATAAACGTGGCCTTCTTGGTGATTGATATGTGAAAAGCTCGCCTGCACGTACAGGGTTTGTTGTATTGAAACCTGCCTTATTGAAGCCTGTTTGTGCTCCCCATCACTTACCGAGGGCTCTGGATCAACAAAAACCGCTTGCCGTGTGCTCGTCTATGGCCATTAAAGATCGTTCAGCAGCCCCTGCCAACACATGCCGCTGCGTGATGCTATCCAAGCCAAAGTTTACCCACCCATCAGTAAATGGGCGATATTCTCTGAAACTAAACAGTGGGGATGCCGTGTAAGTGAACCGCACAGAGCGCAGCGGGCCTCAAATATTGCGTAAAAGTCTACCATTCGCAAATGAATAAAAACGTATACAATCTTTGACATTTGTGGAGTCTTAACAGTCAGTACAATGGTAGGACTACTTTACGTAATAATAACCGAGGGTTTGTACAGCGGGCAGTGTAAAATCTTTAAAACGTCTCTCTGAAAGAGTTCGGGATCATTTCTTTTTTTCAAAATGTCCTCTTACTTATAAGGCGTTTTGATATGTCAACGATAACAATGCCAGCACTTGTTTCCAAATCGCAAGAGTGACTGTGCTCTGGGAGGTGACGGCACCGAGTGCTTCACGACACGGTGCCGCGCTGCCTGGGGGCTTCACGGCCGAGGCGGGCGATGCCTCGCCACGTTTATTTTCTGAAGAAGCTCCCGGAGCCTTAATCTGGAGCAAATTGGTTCGACTGCTGGGGCAGGCCTAATCGCTGCACGATGGTTCAGGGCCTCGCTTTACAATCATCCGATTAGCGGTGGCCCAGGCTACTTGTCTGTTCTTGTTTGCAGTGGCTAATCCGTTGATTAGGGGTGGTGGTGGGATTTTCAAAGCTCACATCGGGCAGCAGCCATTGTTGGGACAGCCCATTATAGCCCACCTCGCTAGAAGAGTTGAAGCATTGATAGCCACGGCGGCGCTGTAATGGTACAAACACACCTGTCTTTAACGCGTGCAATTACGACGAGCATTCCCTCAACCCTCGGGTCAAGGGTAGCCCAGCAGCAGCGTCTTTTATGCCTCATTATGTCACCGACATAGCCCAGGGCTGCCATGCTGTGCGGCCTCAGGAAATGCACTTGAAGGCCTTCAGCCTGGGGAATCGTGACGTGTCTTTTTGTGGCCCCTAATCGGTGGTGGTGGTGGCCTAATTAAGGTGCACGCGCTGTGGGCTCATTCTGTGTGGATGCAGTACGTGAAAGTAGTTATACATTGTCATTTGACTACCACGTATCATATTGTTTGCAGAAAATGTAATAGTAAAGAGGAGAAAGCCATTCTAGCTCAGCACATAAAACATAGTATTGTAAATATGCTGCATGAACATGTACACACGTGTAAAGGAGAGCCGACACAAGGTTGCAGGGGGTTCGTCTTTCATTGCTTCCCCCAGTCCACACTCGTCCCCAGCCTTCTCGATCCGGTTCCCCACAATTCTTTCCCTTTTTCCCGCCCGTTCTCTCTTATATCTCCTCACCTGCTCCTCTCCCTTCTGCTGTCACCGTCCCACTCCCCATTCCTTTCGGTGGGAATCTTTCCCCTGACATCCCTTACACAGTTTATAAAAGATCCACTAATGCAGCCATTAATGCAGCTAACTGCCAATGCGCAGACATGCATTACTGATAGGCATTGCCTAGGATGTGCAAACACCCAAACGTAAAATCAAAAAAGCACTTCAACATTCAACTCAACATAAAGTTTATCCGTACAATTATTTACCCTGACTAAAATGCAAATAAGTACAGGGAAACCTTGCCCAACGCCGCTTTATCGAACGCGTGTTTCGACTTTACAGGGTTTACCTCGAGGTCTGTGTTCCAATATCTCTTTTATCCATGAGCCGGCAGATATCCGTGCAGGTTGAGCAGAAGATCTGATCTCTGCTAACATATGGGGCTACTTAATTTTCCTACAAATCCGGCTTGAAAATGTAACTCAGCCCTAATGCGTAAGTGAGATCATAGCTGCAGTGCTGGATTACATCGCTGTGCAAAAAGAGACATTGGGTTGAGTTCTCATGAAGTCAGCTTGGCACCGGAACATTCACGAAGACTCCTGCTTCCTTCCTTCGTGCGGCCCTATAATTGACCGTGGCTATGACATCCTGTTCTACGCCTCCATTACATTTGGCCAGGTCGAAGCTAAAACAATTGGTAACAACACTCTTTTGAGCATTGTAAAACGCAATACCTATATGTTGCCAATGTCAATTGAATCAAATGTTTTTACATGTATTAAAACCCGCCTTCTACCCAAGCAGTACAAATGGGTACACCACAGTTATTTGATTGGCAATTCGAGTAAAGTGGGAGAAAGTGTGAGTGCTCCCACATTAAAAATACCCTTTAGAAGGGTTCTCAAAACCTCCCTCTAGCGGAGGCCCTTCTGCCAGCAGTGTCATTGGCAAATACATTCAGCACTGCACCTTTATTTTCTATTTTTGATAAACCGGCAGAAATGAGGGACATTTGTACACCTGGTTAATCGACATACAGCATTTCCATGCCCCCGCCCACTCATCGCTGAGGTAATCTTAGCTGAGGTAATCTTAGCTGAGGTAATCTTAACTGAGGTAATCTTAACTGAGGTAATCTTAGCTGAGGTAATCCTAACTGAGGTAATCTTAGCTGAGGTAATCTTAGCTGAGGTAATCTTAACTGAGGTAATCCTAACTGAGGTAATCTTAGCTGAGGTAATCCTAACTGAGGTAATCTTAGCTGAGGTAATCTTAGCTGAGGTAATCTTAGCTGAGGTAATCTTAACTGAGGTAATCTTAGCTGAGGTAATCTTAGCTGAGGTAATCTTAACTGAGGTAATCTTAACTGAGGTAATCCTAACTGAGGTCATCCTAACTGAGGTAATCTTAGCTGAGGTAATCTTAACTGAGGTAATCCTAACTGAGGTCAAACCTAACTGAGGTAATCTTAGCTGAGGTAATCTTAACTGAGGTAATCTTAACTGAGGTAATCTTAACTGAGGTAATCTTTACTGAGGTCATCTTTGCTGAGGTCATCTTAACTGAGGTCATCCTAACTGAGGTCATCCTAACTGAGGTCATCTTAGTTGAGGTAATCTTAACTGAGGTAATCTTAACTGAGTTAATTTTAGCTGAGGTAATCTTAGCTGAGGTCATCTTAGCTGAGGTAACCTTAGCTGAGGTAATCTTAGCTGAGGTCATCCTAACTGAGGTAATATTAACTGAGTTAACATTAACAATTAGCAATTCCTGCAAGGGTCTCGGAACGTGCCCTTCCTCCCTGCCACCTTACCTCCTCTGCCCATGGCGCAGTAATGGGATGCAGGGAGTTTTACAACGGGGATCTTATGGGTGAAGCCTCACAATGTTATAACATCTCTAAATGGCCCAACGTGTTGTTTGCTCGTGCAGCAAAATTCTGCCCAGTTTGTGGTCACAAAGATGTTTGTTCGGATTTGGGAGGGTCTTGGCTTTAGATGTTTTTGTTGCTGTTCACGTTTATCGTCACAGTTTGTCGTTGTTCTTCAAAAAAGGAATTCTTTTGAAAGCCTCCGCCCATCGTCAATTTGTTGAAGTTGGTCTCTGGGTCGGTGTACATGTATGGCACAACTCTATCGGACCCTTGATCTGTCTATAAGCAATTACTTAAGCCTACTCGCAAAAAAGCACAACAGAAATGGGGCTCTTTGCTCTGCTGGATGGCTATTATGAAAGTGACGTTTAGATCAGCGATTATCCCATTTAGACCATGGAACCTCACCCGTCCCACCCACCCCCCTCCGCCCAATGCAGTTCACATTTCATTTGATGGGCAGACCTGGTCTAGACCTGTAAGCTGATAAAATATATAACACAAATTACACAGATGTTAATTAGGGACATAAACTTCACAAGGAGTAGATAAAAGGCAGCTGGATAGCACAACATTTAGCATGGATGTCATGGCTAGATTGCAAGGGAATGAAGGTTTAAATGCTGCGCCCATGGCAGGTTATACCCTACGAAGTTAATGCTGCCTGTTTCAGACTAAATGTTGCTGCTTAGTGATGTCAGCTACAAGAGCAGGTCCTTGCATATTAGGATATTGGTCCAATTCTGCCAACTTTAAAAGTTACATAATTACTCTTGCTATAATGTTCTAGCCTTGCATAACTATGCTTCGAATGAATAAATACTCTCGTGGGATCGCGACCAGAATGATTAGTCGTACACAACTTGCTGGTCGGCGAAATGCCATGTTTCCCGAGTACAATGTTAAGAAATAGAATAAGCTATAATGTTTCATAGTGCTTGATTACTATGTTTTTCATGGCGTCATTGGGACGTTTATCTGCGCATTCCTTCAATGATGCCCGTGTCCTTGACTTTTAGCGGCTGTGTTTAATTTTAATTCACGGAGACCCACTTAATGATGAAAGCAGGAATTTGGTTATTCCCTCGCGGGGACGCACAGCAATATTGAAATTTGCAGAAATCTCCAAATGTGGCTTAGTGAGTTTTTAATTTAATAAATAGGTAACTGTAATCGTAGCTTAGTCATTAATTGCAGTTAAGCATTTATCCCCTGGAAAACGATAGGAATAATTCTGGCCAAATACTTTAAGTCACTTTAAGTAAAACATGTGTTTAATAGCAAACCTAAAGCTCTTCTGTCACGAAAAATCAATTAAGACTTACACAATAACCTGTGCATTTAATTACAGTCCGCAGTCGCTAGGGGTTATTGTATTTCCTCGATCCATGGGCACTCGCTTGGCTACGTTTGCATGGAGTAACAAGAGGCATCTTTTCCCACAGCTTTAATCATGCAGAGATCGGGTTGTAATGACCTTTACGACAAAAAGGCAACACTGTTTGTCTAGCGGCCACACAGCTTTACCATTCTACTGCTCTGCCTCTCCCACACAATTACCAACATCCGAAACTATAAAAGGAGGTGGGCTTCATAGCTAAATCATTGTTTTATTTGGTTAGCTAGCCAGAATGGGAATGTAGGGTTCAATCCAAACCCCACAGAGTGAATCCGTGGCAAATCAAGACGCGCCATCTTGCCCGCGTTTTGTTGTAGCAAATTCATTTAAAGTACAATCATGTGGAAAATATCAATTATTCAATTATCTGCAGTGTATACACCCAGTGTTCTGGAAAAGCCACCGTGACTTGCTTTGTTTCACCTTTTAGTGTTACCCCAGATTATATGACGGCTCTGACAAAGTATGAATTTGTACACATGTTGCAGGGTGACCATTAAGCGTCATCAATTATTAAATCCTTATAATTGGACGGCCGTATGAACTACTCAATTAAAATGATGGCAACACATTATTTCTCAATACTGGGGATTTTTTGTTTTAATCAGAAATGCCTGAGTGATCTTCAGCAGCACACAACCAAAGCATGTGACACGATCTCACGAAAGATGCCAGCAAACGGCCTGGACCCGGGACCCTCTCACATTGCGGTGTGTGCACCAACGCCACGGTTGGGACGCGGAGGTTTAGAACGATTAAACTCATGTGTGTGTGTGGGGGGGGGGGGGCGGTTAGCGCGCTGCGCTACGAACCTGGTGACCAGAGTTCGATCCCTGCTCATGGCCAACACCAGTGATGATTATTTTAACCGGTCCTGGGCATCCCCTGAGTCTACTCAGCCTCAAATGAGTACCTGGTGCGGTGCGTAAATATCGCCACTCAGGAGACAAAGGTGGCCGGGTGTGGTTGCTGGCCATCCCCTCAGGTGCCGTTCCAGCCTTCATAGGTGATCGCTAACAGCACTTGCCCTATAAGTCTGTTAAGGATATATGGGTGATCTTTGTCTTCGTTTTATCTACCTAGCGCAAGCTAGTTGAAAATAATGTCTTCCATTTTCACATTTTAAAAAATGCATGCTAAACTCTATTTACTATCGCATGGTGGTAGCTCAAGAATAGATCAATATGTTTGTGGTGTTTGTACAATTCATTGTATGTCAACAATATTCCTTCTAGTCTACATTGGTGGGAGGGTGATATTAGTAATAACCACATTAAATATTGAAGGACTTTAATTTGGCAACATTTTGCACTGCGTGGTTGAAATGTTGGCAACATATTCCTTACAAATAGTTGAGTTATTTTTTTCCTGAGGAGCTTGTGTGAGAAGAATGTTAAACGATCAAACCATAAATGTTGGCAAACACCTGGGAGTGACTCTTACATCTTGATGGGTGTCGCCAATTCCACAGATATGTCGCATAGGTCAGTTCGGTTGACCTATAGGACATGATGACCAGGTGGAGGTGTCTGTTTTCCATGGTGCGCATATCCAGGAAACGAACATAGTGCGATAACTATGTAAGAAAATAACACTTGTCTAGTATATACTTCACTTCCATTTCCATATTCATGAAAATGCAGTACATCTGCATACGTGCTCACACATGTGCAGATGCACGGAGTGTATCGCATTTGTAAAGGTGAGAAGCTGGCTTCGTTGCTCCCAATCGTTACGTGAAAGCTTCGGTGTAACGTCACAACGATCATGTAGTTGGCTCCTATGCCAGGGACTACTCCAGAAGGATTAATTTGCACGTTGGCTCCTTGCTGACTCGTTATCGCTATCAACACCGTTTCATTTGCTCTTGGAGTGGGTGCGCGCCGCATCTCTGAATAATCGTCGCAAATTTGGGCCGATCGCCCGGCACTGACAGCTTGTTAGAGGGGTTCCTTCACGGCTGGCGGGCGACGCAACAGGCAGGCCCGGGTGCTTGTGTGACAGCCTTGAGGGTCGATGTGTCCCACCTGCATCTGCCGTTCCACTCGCCCTCACTCACTCTCTCTCTCTCCACTGAGCAGCCGAGTGTCTGTCTCGAGAGCTTAATGGCCGAGTGGCCCACCTGCGTGTACACTGGGACCTCGTGCACTCGCCTAGGTTTGTTGTAGGGCTCTGAAAAAAATCATGTTAATTGGCCCTTTGTTTGAATTGTTTTTATTACCTTGTATTTTGTTACATGTAAAACATAGAAATAAGTACTTTGTATATGCAGGAGACATGTCCGCACCTCAGATTAGCACGGTTGGCTATGTCTGGTGCGAAATAAATTCTTCATACATACATGTAAACAAGGGGAAAGGTTTGAGAGTGAGCCAATAAATAAGGCACAAAGCTTGCACATCTGATATTCAATTAATTTGCAGACAACATACCTCCTTCACATGTCCTTCCACGTAATATATATCTAAGTAATACACGTCTCATCAGCCACACGGCCTTATGGAAGTACATCGTTTCAGTCGCATTGGTTCAACATAATCAAACTCCGGACTAGTTTTGACATTTAGCGTCTCATCAGCAGAGTCAGACTTGCTGATGAGAGACAATGAATGTCAAAACCAGCGAAAAGTTTACTTGTGATATATTTGCTTCTTTTACTCACATCTATACAGTAGCCATACAGATATATTAAAATGTATGCTGTATGTTGTTATTGCTGAGAAGATATTTCCAATGGCTACTGATGGCCATGTCGGGTAATGTAATGGCTGTTTCTATATGCTGGAGTGTAAAAACATTGGACCCCAGCACTGTGTTGTATAGACAGTGATGTTAATGAGATGTCACTTCTGAGAAAAAGTCGGGCCAAACAGTTACCTGACAATAATTGTACTGCAGTACCTTAATAAAATTGCCAAAAATGACACGTTGATAATCGTACACATTTTACCATTTAAATGTTATGCTTTAAATTAGATTATGACATGTGACGAGTATTCGACACGTGGCTTTGTGCATGTCAGAAGGATAAAAAACTATAGCACTGTTTGTATGTAAATTAACAACTAAAGGCTGTACGGTAAACAAGTAATTTGATTTTATGTTGACTTCTCTTCATCACTTTTTGAATATTCTGTTTCCCCACCGGCTTCCTCTACCGTGTGCAGCGTGCTCTTTTTCAGTATTCATTTGCACGTTAGCAGCAACAACAACAACAAGAGGAGCTCACACTTGTTCCACAGCGCTAATTGTGTGTTCGCGCGCGGTGTGGTGAGCATGTGTTCACGCGTGCGTGTGCTTTTGTTTATATTTTTTTACTTTTCTGCTGCAACCCACGTAAAACAAGCTGTTGAGTGTTGTATAATTACAGAGCAAATTAGGGGACATGTTTAGAATATCTCGGGTTTTTTTTTCTTTATCTCTCTTGTACCTGATGTGCATGCGGTTGTCAGCTCACAATTTGGCTGAATGAGAAATCAGATGTAAACTACTCTTCTGTAACACTTTGTCCATTCATTTTAACAATTTCACACAGAATTTCCAAAAAATTCTGCAGCTATTCCATCATGACATAGATTGTGTAATCCGTGCACAGAGAACATTTCTAAAGTACATTGCTTTTATTCAGCTTTGCTAAAATTGGTGAGACGTAACAAATGCTGTGTGGACTTTTCTTGGGTAAACTTTATGTTTTACTTCGTTTTGAGTATTTTTGGCCCATGCTTTTTATTTCCACAATACATTACACCACTATATATGGCAATGATTACCAATGACTTTTATTATTAAATAAGGCCTAACTGGATAACTGAATATGACAAATGCGTACGCTGGTTTTGGTCTCATTTGTGCCAATTTAGCCGAGCGTTCTTGCTAACAGCACTTTAAACTCGATTTTTTTTGTTAGACATAAATTAAACCGGCACCAGACATGCTTTAGGCATGAATTATATCCTTAAATAATACTGCTGCAGCATTAGCCCAGGCAAGGTCTGCCCTGGCCTCGTTACACTGAAGCACGTTTTTTACCTCCTATAATGCAGTTACGCGTTTCCGTACCCAGGCACAGCATGGTTGTTGACCTACCCATCATGTCAGCGCGAACGCGCATTTGATCACTGGAACTGTTTGCGCTTGTAAAAGCTACGCATGACATTCACCGGAGCCATTTAGATCATAGCGCCAGCTTCCATGGCTTTGTGCTCATTATTGCAAATTATAATAATTCCTGCTGCTTGCCGCTATCTTTACCAACACGCGCTCATTAACGCCCTGCCCCCTATCCTTCCGCTCAGCTAAATTCAGCCATAATTTCCCGATACTAATTAGTTACACAAAATTGTCTCTGCTAACATCCTGCAGATATAGCCACTGGTGGTATTATGCAGTGTTATACAATTAAACGGCTCAATGGGAAATATGTTTCGTGGATACAAGTGCAGTACATAAGCCCTGTTGGAATGTTTAGCTATGTCTTACAACTAAGATGCACAGTGCTTTTTCCCTTTATTTAATATTTTTCCTGCATTGGTCATTTTGTGAGCTCTTAACTTATTATGAGCTCTTAACTGCCAGTGTGTGTGGGGGTTACTGATGCCCTGATGTTGCCTACACTTCTATGTCCTTGTGTTCGGTCTCAACCTTGATTCTGAGTTAGGATAACAGAGAAAAAACATGGGGATCCTCAAAGTAGCGCCAATACACAGAATGGTGGCACAGTGCTAACACTTGTTCCTCACAGCAAGAAACCCCTGGGTTTGATTCTCGACCCGGGTGCATCTGTGTATGGAGTCAGTATCTTCCACCTGTTCTGCATGGGTTTCATCCGGGTTGAACACTCTCCTCCCAAAGCTACAACACACATACAATGTAAATAATTGGTATTGGCTAAAGATCCCAATGCAAAAAAATACCTGCACATTTATCAATTGGGATTAAGCACAGCAGCATTGCCCCCTGCCACGAAGCTTTGCAGGACCCTCCTGAAGGAGCATCTTGAGATAGAGGGAGGCTTTCCTGAGTAAACAGCATAAATAAACCTTACAATTTCCTCAGAAAACTCTATGAACTGAAACTAAACAATTTCACAAGGTAAGCTTTAATTCCTGATATAGCGCCCAATACGTTGTGTACATATGTGCACCACATATGAAATGTGAGTTTGATATATATAAAACATTTCCTGTAGTTCATTTCAGTTGTAATGACTAGACTGACAGCAATTATGAGAGGATTCATATTTTCAGAATTGACAATATCTCTAATCCAAATACCTTCTGGTATTACTCTAAACGAAAGTGTGCCTGTCACCTTGCCTGGCTCCCAGAGTATATATATCGGTGTGTATGCGTGTACTCGGTGGATTGAACATCGCAATTTGGAACCGCGAAGGATGGTGGCGATTTGGGGAAGCCATTCATCCAGCAGTGGATTGATCATGGCTGATGATCATGATTATTTGTAAATATTTATGATATAATGCTAAATATACTTTCAAGAATTGAAAAGTTGATTTCTTCTTTCACAAAGTAGTATTCCTTTATTGTTCTCTCTGTATACTTTAAAGATATTCAACATAGCTTTGAGATGTAAATCTAAAATAAGTGATTTTGTGCACATTTGGAACCTTCGACTTGTGGAGATCAGGCTCTCAAATATTTATGATATCTTTATGTCTGGACTTAAAACCCATCTTTTAAAATATTTTTCCAATTTATTTTTGTTCCTCCGTGGATATTATTTTACCACTCTGTTCTTTACCTTTCTTCATTTTTAAATTATTATTATGATCAGAATGAGTTTCCAAACGCTGCAGTAATGAAGGGATATTTTCCCACACCTGATCTTTCGTGCCATTTGGTGGTTCCAGGAGGACTGTGTGGATGCCGCATGCTCACGAGCACGCGTGCTAACGATGATATTGCAAAACTGACCTGCTGCATTTTCCCCCGCGCCTCATAAACCCCGCACACAACCCTGATTTATCATACGCACATGCCTCCCCAATTTAGAATCCTTATGTACCTCCTGATTTATCGTCCGCTATACATGCCCTCTGATGTATAATCCCTTCCAAAACCTCGCATCTTCCAATTTAAAAATCTGTATCTGCACACCCCTCACGTTGCTAGTTTATAATCCCAGGGATTGTAAATCCCAGGGATTGTAAATCCCTCACTGCCAATGCTGACGATGCCAGCATAAAGTGCAAAGATTGTGTGGTTGACGTTTTTTTCTCCATATGTACACCAGAACCTTTACCAAGAAAAGGTGGTTTAATAAACTTCCGTTTCAGTTCCAGTAAGACGGATGAGAACGATAAAAAAGCGAATTTGAATTTCAAATGCAAATTTTACTGTACTTTAGGAATCGCTGAGTCTTAAACACAGTGCTGCCCAAGTGTCTATGGGTGTATTCAAGCACGTATACATTTAGCACATCCAAAAAACATTTGGGAGAATGATTGTCACCATCAAATCTGAGTTGTTTCGTATTTTTTCATTTGAGTAAACCTCTTCATTCTCTCATACAAATTTCTGAAAAGTATTCTAATATTGCTGTAAATAATGTTGTCACGTGCGTTGTATCATTGTCCGACTATCCTTAGATATTAACGAATTACTTTTTTATTGGAATGTTAGTGTAGCTGTTCCAATTTTGTAAAGAAATCTCAATCTAAATCCTTTACATTTTCGAAATGAAAATGTAAAAAAATGTTGGCATCTGTTTGTCAGAACTTGGATGGCTGCATCAATTTCAACAAAGTCGGATGCCGTTTATAGTCTACAAAGACCAGACATAATGGTGTTTGACGTTCAATCGTTTTTTTCCAGAAGTTTCCTTCGGCCAGTTATTACAGGCAGTCCAGGATCTTAAATGGCGAGATGAAAAGGTAGAAAATGAATATAGTAATGAAAAGCAACATACCAATGTGCCTACAGAATATATTTAAATAAGTATATGTTATCACCTATGATATAGTTCAGAAACATTGACAAATAATATTTAAACAAGCTGGAAACGATGCAAATAAGCGTCAAGATGTGTATGATTGGAATTGCACTGAAAGAAAAAGAACATGGATCAAAGAACATATGCAAGTAACACATCATATATATTGTGTGGGTACGTAAATTGTTTCTCTGTGCTGTTGCACCACCGTGTTAAACAATGAGACATCCTCACTCTCTCCAAAATAAGTTTTCTCATACACGAATTTACAACGACTCTATGGCTGCGTGTTGATACAAGCGTAGTGCATGGGTGTGATGAGTGTACCATTCCCCCATCTTAAACCATCAATTGTTTGGGCTATCACTGTACACTCTGTGGGATTGCTTTCTTTCTGCGATCCCGTTTTTCCTGTCTCGCAGTTAATGTGGAGCAGGGGCACTTGCGGTTTCCCTCGATGGGCCGGGGTTGGGCTTCTGGTGAGCGCTTTACTCTTTTCTTCAACAAGTTTAGGCAGAGTTGAAAGGGCCCGGGGGGATACGCCACAAATCGTTTGGGGGTTGAGAGCGGGGGGGGGGAGCTTGTGTTGGGTGCCCAAAGTCGATGATGCACCCAGAGCACAATGCCTGCCAAGTTTTGATGGGAGAGGCTATGAAGTGAGAACAGCATAGCCTGCTGGCCAAAACCTACATATCAGTGTTGTGCATTTGATTGATTCACTTGTAGTCTAGTTATGAGCTGGTGGTCTGTTTTTTTTGCAAACTGTGAATATATATTACTATGGGAACCTCATTTGCCAGTAAAAATATGATAATTGGTTTTTTACCCTTCTATCTGGCAACAAAACTGACACCTTTTTACAAGGAGGCATGTTTGCATATACCGCAATACCTGCAGTCATAATACAAACAAAAGAACATAACTCTGATAATGTGCACTGTCCTTGAAGTTGATTGGTCCAGACCCGAGACAGCTTTCCTTAGAGCCTAAGGAAAGCTGAGACGTCCATTCCACACGGAACATTTCGCTTGTTTTTCATGAAATTAAATTGGCCGCGGAACACCGGCCAAACGTTGTGGTTTGCTTTTCCAGAATGACTTTGCACCAACAAACGCCTTTTGTGAATATGAAACGTGGAAGACAATTCTAATATAAATGATTGACACCAGATTCGATGGAATGTATAATGATGAAATGAAATCCTTCCCGACTTTCATTATGGTACCCTCATTTGTTTCGCTGCTCTGAGATATATAAGGGTATGCAAGCTCCACGTTTCTAATATACATGGTGGGACGTGAATTATTTTCCCCACGGAGACAATACATGAGAGCTGTACAGGGCGAGCAATGTAATCCTCGCCCTGCTATATTATTCTCAATATTATTAATTGTATTAATGTACTCTCAAGTTGTATAGATTGTTTCAAATCTATGATTTAATTTGCTAAAGGGCAAAGGAGCAGCCCTACAATAGCTTGCCAAAGTCACTGCGAGCTGAAGTGCCTCCGTCAGCAGAAGCTCTGAAGAGCCCCCCGAGAGGGAATTTGGCCAAATTCTAGATTTGAAGTTTTCGTGACTGCAAGGATTCATATTCTTAGGTTTTTTCGGTAAAGTCACGTAGGTAAAAAATTAAAATTAATAAAAGTAAAATAAAAATAAAATAAAAATCACGACGGAGGCAACACAAGCCTCCGTTTTCAGGTGGAACCGTCACAGCACGATTGCTGTATCAAGTAAGAGAAATTCCAAGAGTGAGAGATGTCCCCCTTCATTCATTGCGATCAGCTTCTAGCATTTTAGCCACGTCGTTTGAGACCCATTCAGGGCGGTGAAAAAAGCACCCAAATGTAGCAGGTCTACGGTCTACACGCTCTAGGAGGAAACAACAGCAACGGCGATGGCGAATAGGAATTTGGCCTGCTCTTACATCCTAGCCAGACGTCTTGGAAGAGGTGGGAGTGCACACACTTGACGCTACCACACGTCGGCCTGCCGATCGCATGACTGTGGTGAACCTCAGTTACACCGTGCGGTAGACAGAGGAAGGGGAGTTCAAGATACCTGCACCATTGTTTCAACTGCCACGCTGAGAGGTTGAACCAGCGACCTCTCAATCGCAAGTCCAGTGCACGATCATTACACTACAGGAACATACGATTTAGTCTGGGTTTACGATGCCTTAACGTTTAGCTTTAGCAGTTACTTGGTCCTTGGGATGAAACAATTCCCTTCCATGATGTCACTACCTGGGGGCCTGCTCTTCCTTAATCTGCCCTCATCGCGAGTGAGGTACAGAAGTCACGGAGTGTCTTTACTGGACTGTGTTCATGTTGATCACGAGTGGTCAGCCCGTCCTATGGCCGAGGTATGACCAGACACTCAATCGATGCTCACTTGACCCTTGTCAAACATTCACCGCTTACCTGATATTCACCAGCCACTGAGAATAAATGGCACAGTCTACCCCACACGCACTCCTTCACAAAGGCGTGTGCCTGTCCATTGGTATAAATGCTGATGAAGAAGAGATCCAGATTTGTGTTATTATCACTGAGCCTCACGACTCTTTTTCAGGAGAATCATGTCCACTTTTTGAAGCAAGGGGCGATGTTCCTGCTATGCGTAATCCCTATTGAGTAATTTGCAGGTAATTTTTCAGCATTGGAATGTTTGGCTAACACCATCATAAAATTGTTAGGTGCCTATAACATGTCGAGCTGAAGAATACCATTTGCTTCTGAGGCTGGGTGGACACTTATAGCTGCTGATGGTTAGAGCATTCATTCCAGGTAAACGGCCTTGGGCGTTATGGAAACTTTCCTAGATTTTGTTGCTGACAAAGCCACGTGGATGGGTTGCATGCAGATCTGGTAGATAACAATCAGCGTGTGATTTCTTGTTGACAGTGATTTTATGCAGGCGATTCTATTATCAGCGTGCCCATTATTTATTCATAACGCATTTTGACGCCAAACCAATCTTCAGCTTCGTAGCGCATTGGCGCCAGATTTGCGAGATGTGCTTTGTCTCCAGAGGAATAAAAGTTTGCTATGTTTATACAAGTAATTATGCAAGCGTGAAAAGTTATGTTTCCTCATTGGGGGACAGATGATAAATGTGCACACAACCACGATTTTGTTTTGTAAACCAGATAATTGCAGCGAATAAATAGCCAGCAGGCAGTGAGCTCTGCGAGTGACACTTCTATGATTACGTGCGAGCGGAGGCTTATAATGACACGAGGCTGCATACCCATTTTATTCGGGATGATCTACAACTCTCAAGAGGTAAGTGAGTTAATTTAGACTGCACTCTTGAAGCTTGGTAATTCTCTGCCTTGAAAGTGAAGCATTCCAGTGGTGATAATGAGCTGCAAAGCAGCAAACGTACTGGTCGCACAATATACATGTATATATAGAACATCGTGGGTGCCTGTTAAAGTGCATATATATAGAACATCGTGGGTGCCTGTTAAAGTGCATATTACATGCATTTTAACATGCGCCCACATAATGGAGTACTATAATTTGGGTTTGTGAATTGCCCTTGCTATTGTAATTGGCCATAGGCGACATTCAATTCGATGTTGTGGTGATTTGGTACCATGGAGTAAATGGGTCGTGTATGCTAATTATGGACACACAGAAAACAAAGACTCTACCGCTCATGCTGATAATGGCACACTGAAGCATCTTATGGGGAATGAAACCTCAAATGCGCTCAATTTATACAACAGTATATACAAAACTCAATCAAGTGTTGTGTAATACGTGCCTAAATATAACTATACATATCATTGTGCACACACGCATATATATGTGTGTATGCTGGTATTGACGTATACAGCACATATGCATGTCTACGAATGCATTGCTTTCGTGGGGTGAGTGGTGGTGCACTGGTTAGGCCGTTGTACTACCGCTGGGCCTGCTCTTGGTCTCCCACCTTCACCAAACCGCACTGATGAGTGTGTCGAAGTATGGTCAAACAACCCCCCACTAGCAGTTGACAAAGGGCTATACATTCTTACTATCATTTTGAAAAACATATTTGTATGTATCCACTTACAGGGCTTGCAGATATGTGTGTTTGTAAGTAATCGTAATATAAGCTTGCTTCCATCTTTATAGTTCATCTATACAGTATAAATATGCGTGGTATACAGTGCATGCATGTTTCCAATTGTTGGTAGATTTCATTTTCTTAACCCCTGGTGGTGTTGGGTTCACTTGACCCTCGTTATATAGCGCGGTGTTCCTTGTTGTGTGTCCTCCACCCCACTACCCACATCCCTACCACGACCCCCTCCCCTATCCCCCCCCATCCCCTCGCTTGTACCCCCAGGTGCCCAACAAAATGGTTCACAAAGCATGGAATCATTCTTGAGATTAAATTTCTCCGGCCTCTACTCGTGTTTGCCGTTCTTTCCTTTGGTGATCTGAGATCTTATGAACTCAAGTTCAAAAGCAATAAAAGTGATGTCTAGATAACTAACACGGATTACTCAATGTGCTTTAATTGTCAAAGCCACTTATTTTCATGGATTGCTTATTTTCCTCCTGCAGCAATATTATTCTAAGTTCACAATGTTTTTTTTAATCAAATTTGTTTTGTTTAAGAAAGATCAGCCAAGTTATTTTTTGTGTCTTAAAATGTGTGTGTGTGTGTCTAATGACTTGGAGAGTCTGAAAATGTGATTTTAAAGTGACAGATTTGGATGATAAAATCCGTAAGATTGCCATTTTCATGATAATAAAATAAAATACCCGGTAAAGGCTAAGTGAGTCTCAAGACCCTTTCACTGGTGGGTACTGCGTGAGATGTTTGGCCAATTCTTTAAGTACTTTTTGTATATGAGAAGACACTAGATTACCTGAAAAAAAGACAAACTGAAAAATATACAGATACATTTGCAACTTTTTGATACTGCTTGATACAGCCCACTAGTAACACTTAATTACTCTGCATCATTTGTGCCTGCATTGAATTAATAAATATACGTTGGCATAAATATATTCTAAATAACGTGGACACCGCATTTCGTATTTCACATCTCTCTAGGGTGCAAATCCATATTAATGTGATCTGCCACTGGGAATGTGGGCCCCTTCTGAAAGCATCTGTGCATGCTTGGGGAGTAATAGAGGGAAGAGGGGGGAGACCAAGCCAAGATGCTAATACCGTCTCATTAGTTAACACCATGGTGGTGTCACCCTCGTTGCGTTCTTCTGTCGTGGCAAAAAAAATAAGAGCAGGGACACCCATTGGTCATCGTTTCAGCCCGAGGCATTTTGAGGAGGGCCTTTGCTTTGCTGGTCTAGCAATTACAAAAGAATACTCTTGGGGTCAAGGCATGATTTAAATTCCTCCTTGATTAGCGGAATCAATCAATGGGGATTCTCCACAATGCCCTCTGCCAGGTGAGCTCAGCAGACCGAATGAGAACTTCACTGAGAACTATCGGTCATCCAAGTAGCTCGCTCCGTCACGCTCCGCGTGATCACTCCAGGGATTATGAATTTAATAATTTTGATGAAAGCAGAATTGGGATTTATGATGTTTAGAGGAAATGTCTTACGCCCTAGCAGCAGAACAAAGGCAATCATAATTTACTCGTGTTTTTTTGGGTTCTTTAAATTAAGCCACGCATGATTTTTATTGTAAGTCTTGCCTTACACATTTTACAACAATACAAATTACCCATCCTTTTCCTTCTGTCTGAAATGTACCCTTCATTTGTTGTGCAGAAAACATGATGGAGCATTATATTTTACAGCCGAAGGTAATCTGACATGACAATGCGATAATTGTGATTTTAGCGGTGTGCATCCGCTTGTCATCATGCAGTACAGCTAATTTGTTAATGTGTGCGTAGCGAGACAAGTAGAATGCACGTTTGAACGATAACTGATCTGCTACATCGTGTAATTAATTGTTGTTGTCACACGAACATGGCTAACATTTCCATGCTGCTAAGAGAGGTTTTAAAATGTCATGGTGGATGTGTGCCATTTTACTTAAACAGATGTTGTCCATTGTTTTTGTGAGTGTTTGGATCACTTTATCTTTCAATCCCAAGTTTTGTTTTGTTCACGCAGCCAAAATAACTCTGCTGTTCTTAAAGCGAGTGTGTTTTGTCTATGCAAAACGTTATGGTAATGCATTCATGCGTGCTTGTTTGGTTTAGATGGTTTGAGCTGACACCGTAGGTAAGGACATATTTAATCTGCTTATATTTGTGGATGACCTAGATACAAGACGTTAAGGTAGAACACGAAGGGCTTCTTTTTGCCGCTATCATCGGAACAAACTGAAGGCCACGGATGCAGGACATCCTCAATGACTCGAGTGCTCGCTTGTTTCAGACACTAAAGGAAGTAGCCTCCTAGATTTATCACTCCATGACTGATTAGGAAAACGGACGTGAAATATTAGTGCATGGAATGTTGTGGCTCTTTATGTGTACTTAAAATATATATTTAATATAGTAAATTCACAATTGCTCCAATGATTTACCAGTTTGTGTTACAATGCTCAGACTTCCGGTGTCTTGGTCCCAGTGGAGACGAGAGTAAAATAAACGTTTTGTTTTTTTGCTCTTTGTGGATGTTTCACGTGAGATGACACTGATTATGATGACTTTTACAGAAAGACTTAGATTCTATCAGGAATGTAATTTTCCATGGTGGCCATCAAAAGGTCTTTGAGAGAGATGTGCATCCTATTCAGGAGGGTTGGCCACGTCGCTTCTGGAAATAAAATTAATACCTCGGTGGGCTTTTCCTGGTAGGATGGGGATGGTTTAGTTTTATTTGTATTCTTTTGGCGGATTCGTTTTTATTGTATTCTGCACGACTATCGTGTTTTGTTTTGTTTATTGTAACGTTATTATCAGCCCTGACTAGATGTCTGTGAAAAAGAGCTTTATAGCTAATTGGATTTCTCAAGTTTAATTACATATGCTGATTCTGTTTTCACATCATAATTGTCATCATCATTATAAGTTTGATAAGTTTTATAATGATTCGTATCAAGATTGAAATAACATAAAGTAGCATTGGCTGCAGACCCATGACTTACAATTAATGTTTATTTCTCATGTTTCTGGACGTTCATTTTTTTAATTAACTTCAGTAAATAAACTTAGTAACTTAAAATTGTAAGTTTTGTAAAAAGAAAAAATATTGTATGCATTACTTCGATATTTTTGTGCTGCAGCACAAATGTGAAAACTGTGATATAGTCATAGAATTGATTTAAGCTCAGCTAAGCACGTTTAGGAGCGAACCAATGCCCTGCAAGTAATGCCTTGGCCTGATTTTCAAAAAGAACACGCATATCTGAAGCAGCCAGAAACCTTGAAATCTTCCCGTGGTCTTTCAGTGCTCCTAAATGAAAGTGTCACGCATTTTTTGTATCCCCTAAAAAAAACGAATCCCCTAAAAAACGAATCCACTGACAGTCTCGGGTTGTTTCACGCGTCGGCCGCCTGCTTCCGAGCCGCGGAGCAATGCGGCACACGTGGTGCGTCCTACGAACCACCCGTTTGGGATTAATGGCAATCGGTGAGTGCCTCGAAGCGCATTCGAACTCGCCCAGGGGCGAAGGCGGAGCGCTTGCGTCGTAGCGACCCAATAGGCGGTTGTTTCAAGCCCCACCGGACTACCCACCTGACCTTCGCTCATATTTACATCTTAATGGGAGGGCTTACTGGATAATACAGAGGGGAATTAAGTTAAGATAGGGTAAGGAGAAGATTTAGAAAATTGTGTGCAATCTGGCCATACTGATTTTGAGCCACTATTATTGTACGCTGCCCTGGCACGGCGTACGCGTTGTGTTTGTGCGCACACTCCGGTCGTCTGCAATTGTAGCGGAGATTATTTGCTGAGAGCGAGCAGCTTTGCGAAGACTTTGAAGGATATTTGCTGCCAGCTGCCGTACCCAGAAGCTAGGTTGCCCCTGGCTAGACTCAACAGGTCCCAACTGTGTCTCTGCCAGGCCGTTGTTAGCAACTCATTCAGGAAGTGTTTTATTGCTTTACAGCTTCCACACTTTCCTGTGTGGCAAAGGGCCACTCTAGGGGTCCATTGTACATCTACACAATAAATACCAATTCATTTTGTTCTGTGCGTGATGATTTTTTTAATCACGGCTGCTGAGCGAAGGCTCAAACGCCCAATACGCCAGGTAGCCAGAAACAAACGGCACAACCAAAATGTGTAAATAGATAAAAATTACTGTAATACGTGTCTTGCATTGAGCAATGTTATAATAATGTCAGAAAATGGACTATGGGAGGGAATTCCTAAGTCGAGCAGAACAAGGGCAGAAGTAGAAGTGATGATTACCTGCAGGGTAGTGGGGGGGACACGGTACGCGTGGGACCACACAGTCAGTCTGGTGGACCGAGTCCTCAGGGTGGGTGGAGGAATCGGCGAGTGAAGTTCATGGGAAGAGGGACCCTGTCAGTGATAGAAGAGCGATAATTGCGTACATTTCGTTAGCTCTTATGGTCCTTTTATTTTTCATAAGTTGCGATAGTGATGTGTTCTCATAGGTTGTTTTGTTTCCCATACACCACACGCATTCACAGCTCACGGCCACGTGTACAATCACACATCTGTGTGTGCCAAGGAAAAGTAGAAAAAGAATACTAAAGCGTCAACCGAAGGGAAATGAGCATATAGCTTACAATGCAGAATCTGATTTTGGATAACATTCTCCATTTCAACAATTGCCTTACAAATGGATGTTTAAACACTCCAATGTGTCTAATGCTGAGAAAGCGTCCTGAAAATCTGCTGGCCAGGTACTTGCAAAGTGTTCTGGTGGGTGAAAGGTACTTTAGGAGTGGAGATTATGATTTTAATTTTTTTATTATTTTACGAAGGAATTATACCAGGTAGTTGCATGCACTTTGCTCTTGCTCAGGATGGTCGGGGCGCTGGTTTTCCTGTTTACAAGATGGATGTCACTGTGACTCGCTTTATGTACACCAGGTGAACCGCTGTCAAACAAAGCTCTCGTCTATAGTCGGTTTGCATTCCGTGCCGCCAGACAGTCACGGCGGTTGTGCAGAGAGCGTCCTGTGCCGCTAGCCGCGATGGAACGAAGTGAGCTGATGGCAGTGCCGCTTGCCGCTGAGTGACTTAAGTGGGCAAAACGATTGCGGTATTAATCCCAAATCTTTCACTTCCTTAACTATGCCATTAAAAATGCGATTGTTCACTGTAATTATCTTATTTTGTATGGCGTTTGAAAAAAGCAACAGGCTACAATTGTGTGTTTTTTTTAATGAAATTACAATGATCTGGTAATCCCAGCATCAATGACTTATTTTGTGTTAATTCCTCACGTTTTTGACTGCAGTTGTTCTGCATAGACCTGCCGACTGTAACTGTGTGCGTTTCGTGATGCTGTCGAGCCGTGTTCAACTGCGTCCACCTTGAGCTCACAGAAGCCACAACAGTTTACAGACGCAACGTTCGAGAAGATTGTGTCTGATGTTTTGAATTCTTGCATTCTTGTGATAAGTTAATGTTTATGTTCTGAATAGTACGTATTTGTCTAGCTATCAATAATGCTGTATCCATAAGTAAATCAAAACAAATGTTAATACAACTATCACTATACTAGTAGTCCCAGTAATGGTGACATTATAATGTTATCATTGTGTTATTATTGTTGACTTTATATACAGTTACTACTATGCTTCACACAATAACTAGAGTCATAATAATCAATTTTGAATATCAGATATTTCAAATACAAAACTACAATGCGTTAAAATACTGTATCTAGTACCTCTCATCTGGCTTTATAGGGACAATTAACTTGAATGAGGTGATATAACTTGATATTTCAGAAATTACATAATTACTTGAGAATTAAAGGCATTGCTTTGGAATGGTTGCTCCTAAATGCATTCTACATTTGTTGTGTTCTACTTATTGCTTATAAGGCTCTTCAGGGTCTTAGGCCCTTACATTCACAGGCACTGCTCCGAGTTACACCCCAATGTCTTCTAAAATCAGCAGGAACAAGACAGAGCCTTCAATTGTTGTGCTGTCTGCCTTTGGAACTCTCTTCCAAGTCACATCTGGAATGATCGCACAATAAAAGATTTTTAAACAGATGTAAATCTTATTTGTTTGAGCTAGTGTGTTTTGAGCTAGATTCATTGCCCATTGATTTTTTCGTTTTATTAAAAAAAAATGCCCTGGCACGGTCTATATTAAACCCCCTATATATGACGTAAATATATGATCCTGCTGACAAATGTAAGCTCATATACTTCTAATCACATTGTTTCATCCCATCATTTTTACTTAAATATGTATGTTTTATTTCAAATGGTGTTATGGAGTTGCAACGCTTCTCTATTTATTTGAGGGGGTTTTCGTGGAGGTGATGAATAGACCTCGAAGTATGAAGTCATGACTTCACATTACTGAGCTGTGGCAAAGCTCTCTTCATAAATGCCTTTAATCCCTAACATGCAAGAGGATGACGAGCTGTGGCAGTGGTAGGAAGGCAGCTTCAGGCCATTATTATTTTTGTATGTACCGGTATATATACTGCCCATCTCATGATGAGGGCTTGGCTAAGCTTAGAGCCAACCTGCACACCATGCTGCTGCTGCTGCGATCTTGGAGATAACACAAACAAATCACAGCACTGTGTCAAGTAAAACGTTGCACCAGGTAAAGTTCTGTAAAATCTGCTATGGACCGTAAATTTGCTCACGTTCTCATAGTTAATATTTATGGAAACAGAACTTTGCACCAGCTCTGTAATGTGTTGGTATATCCCACCAGAAACATGAAAAACTAATTAAATACACAACCCCACAATAAAATGTTCTGAGAAGTGAAAACGTGTGTGCATATTAGTTATACTGTATTTCCTATAAAACTATATATAACATTTTCACAAGTACAATTTGTATTCTGAAAAAAGCATCATGTACATATAGGAGAAATATGGGTGATAAAATATGTAAACTGACTCGCATTCTGTCTTCACATAAAATGTAATATCTTATGAATTATCATCCCATTAGCCTCCCAAACGTCTGCTTCTTCTTCTTCTTTCGTACGGCTGATGTAGACGCAGAGCAACAAACACAATTTCACATTCAGGTGGTCAAGCCAGATAACCACGGCAGGAGGTGCGGAGTGTATCGCTGTGATGATGTCTCCTTCGTATTTGTGGACCGGGCATTGCGTCGTTACACGTTGTGTGCGGATACAGTTGAGGGTGGACCCTGACCTTGTGCTAACGAAGAGCATGACACTGGTCTCGTTGTGACCTTCGGGGTTTTATCAGCACCGCCTTGCTAAACAAATACTTTTGGTTTACGGCCATTGCCTGGGTGTCTCTTGAAAGTCACTTTTTACTAATAAAACTGGTAACAGTAACGGGTGCTATTTTTGCACACATTTTGAATTCAAATTACTTCAGCAGGCTAATAGGAAAGAAATGTACACAAAAACTGCATACTGTTTAAACTAAACACGTGACATTTTCGCATGGATAATATTGTTTGCCACTGCCTGCACAGTTGACCTTTTTAAATAAGGTCATCAAGAAATCCCCTCTGCCCAACTGTGCAATTTCGCTTGTGGCCCAAACCACTCGGCACAATAAGCGTAACCGTGCAATCAATTGCTTGTGGCCTTTGCCATAACCGTCGCATTTTCCTGCTGTCAAATAGTTTGCCATTAGCATTGCCCTGAGTTGTAATGTGGTTTTTTTCACAAGTAATGTAATGCTTTAAATGTTTTAATTTACCAGATATTATGGGGAAATAATGTCGACATGTATACATATGTACACACACAAGAAGCGCTTTTATGCATTCTTTGTCATCGCGTTTTGGAACGTGGAGTTGGGATTCACTAAACGATGAAAGAATGTAAGTAAAATTATTTGTCCATTAAGAAAAAAGGTTGTTCATGTAATTAGATTGCAGCAGTTTTATTGAAGACATGAACTGAGCTACTGTAGATCTCTTTTTGCTGATTGTGAAAAAAGCTAAAAAGAGCCTTTGCCTTTTGACTAAATCCCGCAAGGCTTTGCAATTCCATGCCTGAGCTTTTTCATTATCACCGAGCGTAACTGATGACAGTTCAATAATGTGGACATATAAAAAACGTGTGTGCATATCTTTCACGTTGTCTTTCCCTCATTCACAATAATAACGATGTCGTACTATTCGAAAATGTGTGTCGTGATTGAAGTTCTTTTTCACATGCCAGTTAATTTGACAAATAAAATAATAATGAATTAGCCTGGAGGCTCGGAGGTCAGAGCACTTGGTCAGCACAACTGCGACACGAGTTCAACTCCAGGCAGCCATGCGATCAAAGTAGATTCTCAGGTGTGGGAAGTTGAAGGCCTCGACCCAGTCACCAACGATATTCAACGTGTTACCAAGATGCAGAGCCAGTGAAGCGATACATAATATAAAAGACTGATTAAAAGTAGGATTTGTTTTGCTCTTTTTGGAAAATAATTTCCTGAAGAAAACCAGTTGGTGGAAAAGTTTATAATCTTAGCGACAGAAGAAAGATTAAATACTTATACGAAATTGGTTGTTTTATCTTTGTTTGGCTTTGCATATTGTTTGGTTAAATTTCAGCTTTTAGAATTAAAATACAATCCTGTATCAATGGTTCTGTCATCTGAGGGATGTTTTAATAGTCCTGTCAAATTGCTTTTGCAGACCACTCTCTGGTAGAAAAGAGTGAAAATGCTCCGTAGCATTTGCAAATTGATTCTTTATCTCTAAACATGTTACCAATAGCATAATTGGAAAACATATGAAGGGAAAAATAATTATTTATGAGAGTGCTGGGCGGCTCAGGAGACTAAAACTATCTTAGCACCGTCCTGGCAGCGCTGCAATTTCAGGTTAAAATCCAAACGGGTGTTAGACATCCATTGTTGTACTCTACTGTTCTCTCATGTCTATGCTCCCTGCCTCACAACCTGCACTGGCAATCACGTGGTGAATGTTGGTCAAATAACCCCCATGACAGTGGATTGACTAAAGGGTTGTACATGTGGAGGTCATACTTGTTTACACATTGGCAATCCATCATGATTCATGTAAGGATTCAGTCATGAAGTTTGTTTACACAACATGACAGCTTTGCTGAAAAGAAATGTGTTCCTTCCATTTACAAGGCTGAAATTTTCCAAAGGACATTACCCATGTCTGTAAATATTTGCTGACAGGTTAACTGTGAAAACATGGCAGCAGTGCAGCCATAGCCATCTCTTTCCAGATGCCCGTGAGAGCAGATATGTTGTATTAATGTTCCTAATTATATAGGCATGTTGGCATTGTTTTGTATGTGGATGCTAAGCCATTCCCAAACCTGAGCTGGCAGGTGTTTGTTTAGAACGCTCAAATTCATGCACAATTATGCCAACAGCAACGACAACCAATGCAGCACAAACATGAATTCCATTAACAACATAACAATAACAATAGCAATCAACTACCGCTGAATAACATTACATGCACGAGAATTCTCACGCTTAACACTTAGTTGCTTTTGAATGGCAGCATTAACGAAAGCAGTTTTTCTCTTTCTTATATTTTTGTTTTCAGTTAAATGCTAAAAGCCTCTTTTTTTGTTCTCATGTCAAGTCTCAGCAGACGTGAACGGATTAAAGCTGACAAGTACACGGTTTGTTCAACCCCTCAACCCCATTGAGTAGCTATCCCAACAAATGACTTTGTGGGCCTGCGTTTGACCTTCTGAAGAGCCACAGCCAAATGAAGTCCGTGCAGAAGGGTTACCGCACGAAGCCATGAATAGTTAAGATCCTTCAGTCTCAGGATGTCCCATGTCACTCTTGTACGTTATGCGGTTTATGTGATAACGTTGACCGGGACATTTCATCTCTAACTTTAATTGAAATTTGAATATCGTAATGTGTAGGGGTTAGGGATTTTCCTGAAGCATCTTCAGTTATTTTAAAAATGGAGATTTATAGGTAAAACGTTGGATTCCTGCTTCAATGAGCAATACAGTGGAACAAAAATTCTGTTCATGACCCTAAGCTAGTGGTGAAAATCTATTTTCCCATGATTGGGGACGAGTCTGAACTAATTTAATTAACCCCGGAGGGACGATGGGCTGAGTCGACCCCCGCCAGAGTGGAACTTGTCATGTTCTGGTTAGGAGTCGAGCACTCTCAGCACACCAACCTTTTGGCTGGATACTTTACTTACTTGATACAGCAATCGTGCTGTGACGGTTCCACCTGAAGACGGAAGCTTGTGTTGCCTCCGAAACGTCGTGATTTTTATTTTATTTTTATTTTACTTTTATAAATTTTAATTTTTTACCTACGTGACTTTACCGAAAAAAACTAAGAATATGAATCCTTGCAGTCACGAAAGCTTCAAATCTAGAATGGATACGTTACGGCATGCAGAGGATAAAAGTGGTAAAATGTAGGCTTTGAAGAATGCAAATAAGAATAATATAGTATGGATTTCCAGAGGGAAGTGATGTGTAAGAGCAAATAAACAGCCACCCACTTGTGTGTGCCTCCTCCAGCAATGTGGGTTCATTTAAGTTTGTCAATTGAAGTACCCCAACTTGCTGCCTCTCGAATTCCTTCAGTGCAATTTAAACGTTCACGTATTCATGCCACAGAGGTAGCAAGAACACAAGTGGACCGTTTCCTTAGGCTAAAGTGTTCCAGATAAACATATTTTAGGAAAGCACTTTAAATAATAAATTGTGCTTTTGTGTTCTGTCTTAGTAGATGTACAGTATCGAAATTGTTGGTCACATTTAGGCTTAGATAATTCATAATGAGGTAACTCATCGTGTTAATGTAATTGTGTTTTTGTGAAAAATGTAATAGGGTGTGTGGTAATTGGATCCGGAAGCTTATCTTGATAATTACTGGATATGGAGCCTGATCTCAATTATTTCTCTTCATCTGGGCTTTGACTTTTTCCGGTCCTTTGATGTACAGTAAATGGAGTATCATAATGACTGACCATGCTGTGCATTGGTAGAGTGCGCTGCCTGCATTGGGAAAGTTGTGAATACAAACCTTGATCAGTGGTCAACTCGGCCATTTGTTCCTCTCAGCTCAATAAAATAGCATTGCTTTGTGGGCAAGTCAACAATGTTTGCCCTGTGCAGCAAGACTCACCCCTGAAACACATAACCGAGCCGGAAATTGATTTGACTCTTTTTGTAGCATAGTGCAAGAGTGTCCAAGCCACAGTGAGAAGGTGCTGAGTTCAAATCCCAGCAGGAACTTTAATGAGTCCATCAACTTTCTGAGGTGATCTATAGAATCACACTCCTGTGGGGAAGTCAACAGCAGTTTCCCCACACAGAGACTGACTCCCAACGGGGATGAGCTCAGCTCAGTGCTCGTTGGAATGCGGGAACGGTTTGACTTTGAATGCTTGAATTTATTGTGTATTCTTCCTGCGAGAATACGCACCTATTGCCACGTTATGACTCGAGAAAACTTTTGTGCAAGGGATGAAAAATTACCTTTGGCATGGATCCCAACAATCATGCGTTGAAATATTCTTGCTGTGTACTATCAAGGTACCTCCATGCAGCTAAACTTGCATTGAAAAGCATCATCCGTGATTTGCTGGTGCTAAATTAGCCATGTATATCACAAACTATGTAAATGCTGACACTTGTTCATGCATTGTATGCAGTAAATGGTAACAACTGGTGAATTGACACTCCACGGTATGTTTACAATGAAGGCTACCTTTACTTTCACGTTACCTTAGGGGTGCCATGGTGGCGAAATGTTAACTACCTCGCCTGGTATACAGGAGGTCGTGGATTTGACCCCAACCCTGACGCCTGCTGTATATTTGTAGTTTGCTTGTCACTCTCCCCGTGGTCGCATTCATTTTTCTCCGGGTCCTCCGATTTTTCCCTCCACATTTAGAATCAATGTGCGTTTAGAGTAATTGACCGCTATACATGTCCACGTACGCCACTTAATTGAGCTATCATTTGTGGACAGGTCGCTTGTGAGCTATACAGCTCAGTGGGCATCCCCTGGTTAAAATAAAGAGTTTAGTTTTACGTCGGCAGAAGCAATGGAACAGAAGAACAGTTGTCTCTTTCTCTCCTCTTATTGAATGTTGTCCGCTTTCACACTGTTAGCTGTATCGATCTGCTTTGAAACACAGCAGTTAGGGTTTGCGAGGGTATTATAATGAAACGTAAACTATTGTGTAATGCCTTTAGGAACCTGCTATACAAACTATATAACGAGGATACATTAAACGTAAAAATCACTAACTTTAATTTGGTCTCATAATTTGTTTGTGACCAATTTTTAATGCTATTTTATTTCAATAAAGAACGTGCCCATAAGATTAGCCGCCACCTGCTCTTGTGCGTGTAACAATAATAACAATACCACGCACGTATAGACCTGTCTGTCCTCTTGACTTTCGGGACTGGAACGAACCAAATGGCAGGAGGCTTTTTTTTGGATTTGAAAGATGCTCGGAGCTCTCACAGATGTCCGTTAGGCATGCGTGCGTATTTCCTGGCCTCCACCGCACTCAGCGTGTCACGCCTCGTGTTTTATGGCCAGTTGACTGACCCTGGCCAGGATAAACCCTTAAACATGCCCCGCGCCGCGACATAACTCGCCGTGCGGAATCGGCTGACGACTGACGCGAGCACAAACGGAGGACGTTTACACCGCTCGCTGCTCCTGACCATCAATCTTCGCTTTGCTTATTACCTGCTCTCACAGCCTTTCATATGGCTGGTGAAATAAAAATGTAAAAATATATATATTAACTCTCTAATGCGTACAGGCATGTAACGCCGAAACCGTCTGCCACGGTGGTTTGAGCGCGGAAGCTGGCCCAGGTTGGAAGAGGGCCCTTAGTCAGCTGCGTTCCACTTCGAATCCATTTGGCCGGTGGCCACTGCCAGCAAAGTCGTTGTGGTGCTTGCCGCGTGCACGTGGCGAGAGTGTCGACGGTGTGCAAGAGACCCCCCCCCCCAGCTCCTTTAATCAGGGGGGGGAGAACTGTTGTCCAAACATCGCCGTGTGTGTAGCACAGTGTGTACACGCAGGCAATGTGTTTATTTCGGGGCTTCTTAAACACAAGAGCAAAGGGGCAAACCAAAAAAAATCCGTGTCGTAATAATGGAGCGCAGTCAAAACCGTTTAAGGAACAAGCTATTATAACTACTCATGCTTGTTACCATAGTTTTCAGTGTCCAAGATTAGTCAATGATTAATACGGTAATATGAGGCTTGCAAGACAGGGCTTCAGAAAGCCCAACTTTAACTGGTTGTGGCTTTTTTATTAGCGGCTCTTCCTAAAACCTGTTGCCCACACCCACAAAGCGTACACACGCAACACACACACGCGCGCGCGCTGGCTGTATATGTACGTGAATGTACACTTGGGTCCTGACAGGCACTCCTTATTCCTGTTGTCAAGGGGAGAAGGTATTTGCCCTCGGGGCTGTGTTGAGCAGCGAGGAGGAGGAGTGGTGTCGCTTCGGCACGCGGAGCGGCTGAGAGCGCCTGCAGAGGTCCCGACACCACGCAGAGCTCCGCGTGGCTTTGCGATAGTTTCAGACACCGCCGCTAAATATTATTATTAGTGTTGTTGTTGTTGGACGCCTGTGTGCAACCCTGTTCGCGATCAGTTGTGTGCAAGAAACAAAAATTTCTCCTTTCGCAAGAAGATTTCGGTTTTTTATTTCGTTTTAAAAGGTCGTTCATTTCTCGACTTGCTGGCTGAGCAATGCGATTATCATTGTGTTGATTAAATTGTGGTCCCTTTTGTAGTTTGTTATATTTTAAAGGGCTTTTCAGCGTTGGCAGAGGCAGGGAAATATGCATCTTACAAAACTAAATGCAATTTCCATATATATAAGAAAGTGCAGATCAAGTGTTGTGGCAGTATTTTAAAGTGCCTATACCCTTGTTAAATTACAAATGTGTATTCGATCATTGTAATTCCATAACTCACGTAAAAAAATACAGAAATATATAAAACTCTTGAAGAAGAACCGTTGTTCCTGCAGTTGTCATATTTAAAATTAAAGTGCATTGAAGCATCATATTTTAATTTGAATCTGTTTATAAAGTAGTTGAAGGAGGGTAGATGTGCATGAAAAGCTCTTGCAAGCTGAAATTGCAAGGTTTAAAATATATTTTAATTCCTGGTTCTCACGGTGCATCCTAAATATAACGCATCATATATCTGCATAATATATACATTTCTACCACCATCACTCATCATTTGTGTTTACCTCATCCCTTTTGAGTGGCAGCTAACTGAAGGCATTCTGCATTATAATTTATTTTCATTCGAGTTCTGCCTCCTTCATACCATCATCCTCGTGCTGTGAAATGCCACTGTTTATAGCCAAAACGTTCTCACTGTATTTTTAAAGTGATTGGCTTTCCTCAAAGCTCATTTCCATTAACAACAGCAAAGCGAATAAACAAACTGCTCGCCGCTTGTATATTAAAGGTAAAGGTGAGCAGCAGCCTTGCGATTGCCAGCTCTCGTCACTGATGCTGGTGGTTGAAGGGCCTTCGCGAGAGGGCAGCTCTAGAGAGCTGGAGGGTGTTTGGCTTCCTCTGCCACACTGGCCTGATGTCTTGGAAGAGGTGGGCTTACCCACACTTTACCCCACCCATAACTCTTTGGTTCTTTCGGTAAAGTCATGTGGGTAGAAAATCATAAATAACGACGTTTCGATCGCAACACAAGTGACCGTCATCAGGTGATGCAATCACAGCAGCTTGTTCCACCTGGGAAACTGCTTCAGCAGGGAAACTGCTTCAGCAACCTGCTGAAACTGCTTCAGCAGTTTCCCTGCTGCGATTGTCCCACCTGATGACGGATGCTTGTGTTGCGCCCGAAACGTCGTGATTTATTTTATTTTATACCTACGTGACTTTACCGAAAGAACCAAAGAGTATTTCTTAATACCTCAATTCTTTGTTCATGGTAATGTAATTAAATGTAGCAGAATGTTTTTTGTAGGGAGTTTTTGGAGTTTAGCTTGATTGTAATGTTAAGTAGTTTGGAATCATAGTTACATGTCAATGATGTTTATGAGCATCGTAATGATTTGAATGGCGAGTGACTAATGAATGTCTTCTGCATATTATTCCTGTTAGGGGGTGGGATGGGGGGGAAGCGCCAACATAAGTGTGCATTAAACTGCCATTAAAAACACTTTACTGAGTAAATGGTTATAGACTGTTTTATTTTGACCTATTCTACTTCTAATTAACTCACATACTCTAAACACTTTGTAATTATCTCAGGAAAATGTAAATGTGTTCACGCGACATGAAAAGTAATTTAATTACTTTGCAGTCAGACACCGCTATACAGCATTTAATCATTCCGACTCCTTTAGAGGCATAAGCTCTACGGCGAACACCTCCAGTGCGCTGGCATTTAGTTAATGACAAATATCGCAGTCACTTATTCCTGCCCTGTGTGATCTACGGTGCTTTGGATCTCGCCAAAGCGAGGTCAAGTGTAAGATGGGACTAAATACGGATGTCAGCAGTCAATTGGCTGGTCTCTATTAAATGCAATTTTCGACTGATGTAAAAACCATGTGCCCATCACCTGTGTTTAAATGAAGGTAAATATAGGAGGAAATGTTACATTAAAATGTTAAGATAAATTAAACTGAGGTCAGTGTCATAGCTTACTGTGCTAACCGCTCGCACTACCACTCCCATCATGCCGTTAGATAATCAATAATGCTATGCCTTGCTGGAGGAATGCCTTCCCATGAAGTGTCAGTCGTGGTGGCCTATTTATCCATTCTTAGCCACACAAATTATATATCACTCGCCAGCACTCTTAGCCACGATTGGAATCAAACCCAGGTAAAATGGGTTCAGGGCACAGTGTGCTACTGTACTGCACGGTCCACCCCTATTATTTGATGCATTACGTTATTTGCATTCACATTTGCTTTTCATTGTGCCTATGGAAGTAATCATTGCGTGTTGGCTTTTTTTTTAGACAATTTTAGCTCTTACCAGAGGTGGGACAAAGTCATTGTTATGCAAGTCCAAGTCGAGTCGCAAGTCATCAAATTCATGACTCGAGTCTGACTCGAGTCCAAGTCACATGACTCGAGTCCACATCTCATAGGTGGGACAAAGTCATTGTTATGCAAGTCCAAGTCGAGTCGCAAGTCATCAAATTCATGACTCGAGTCTGACTCGAGTCCAAGTCACATGACTCGAGTCCACACCTCTGGCTCTTACCCCAGTGTTCGGTGTTATTTTGTTGGGATGAACTGGCAGTTGAATAAGATAGATGTGCATCTCATTATAGATCAGTAAAGCTTATTTCATTGTTGCTAATAATGAGGCCAAAACATCTCATTAAAGCAACCATATAAACAATGATATAAACAATACCACTGGTGCAAAAGAGAACTGTTCATAAATAGCAGCCGCCATGCCTGCGTGCATGGGAACGCGCTGGAGTGACAGAAGAGGAAAAGACACAGTTACCTGGATGATTATTCTTGGAACTCGAAATGCTTTAACTGGGGCAGTAATGAAACAAAGGGACTCACTTCCCGTGCGTAGCGCAGCAGCAGCAGCCGCCGAGGAGGAGAAGGAGGCGTGCGCTGCACTAATGACCTCGTGCATGGTGCGCATTTGGGACGTATACATCATGTGCTGTCCCTGAGCGTGAAGAAGAAGACAACCCCCAGATGGCAGAGATTGCCTTCCATTGGGCAACCATGAAACGCAATTACGACGCAATCTCATGCTGCTATGCTTGCGTATGGTGCAACTGTGAGGTCATTAAAAACATCGGTATTTTTATTCGCACAAAATCTGTATTTATATATCGTGAGACAGTGTGTATGGCCGTATTTACGAATGTATGATCGTAATTCGTATTGCTTCAATATTAGGAAGCTACTGGAGTTATGCACTTTTTAATTTAGATTCCTTTCTTTAGAGCTGCTTTTTGTGTTTAGTCTGTTGTCCTTCCCCCGTACCTCCTGATTAGCACAGTTGCCTATATACGGTGCGAAAGAAGTTCAACATACATACATACA
Organism: Lampetra planeri; assembly: GCF_965212315.1. Taxonomy (NCBI): domain Eukaryota; kingdom Metazoa; phylum Chordata; class Hyperoartia; order Petromyzontiformes; family Petromyzontidae; genus Lampetra; species Lampetra planeri. Next base: position 12,738,614 of record NC_136125.1, on the reverse strand, counting down.
TAGGCACATTGTTTGCAGAATAGTTGCATTTTAATCTAAGGCTCTTTGTCAATCTATGGCTGGAAGAAGTATCCTCACACCCTGTGTCAGTCATGGTGGATTGGTTGAGCATACCTCACCGTGCCGGTCAGTGTGGGTTCAAGGGGGCTCTCAGGACATGGTCGGATATCACTCAACCACCACACTTGGGGTCAGTCACTGCTGTAATTGTAATTTTAATTATCTCTGGCTGGGAATTGAACTTAGGTGAGTGGGTTTAGAGAGCTTTGTGCTAGCCATTGCACCACCGCTGTACCCCTGCCATGCTTGTGTGACAGTCAATGTGTGTGCAATGAGTGGCCAACGTTTTGAGACCACGCAATAGTGAAATGACTCCTTAAAAATTAAGTGGCTTAAAATGTTGGTGCAATAAGAAAACATATCACCTTGTTTATTCTCAGAGAAGTAGTGTACAAGCAAGTGCTCCCACGTTTAACTAAACTTAAACACACCATTGTTATCGTGTGTATATTCATAGTGTCAATTGCAAATATCCTAAATGCTGTCTTTCATGATTTTAGTTGTTGTTTTGTTGAGAGGAATCAGTTCGTTCTGCAGTTAGGATTTTAGTGACTAGATGCTAAATAGTTGAAATTAATATTATTATTGTATGGCTTGTAACTAAATCTCCAATCTTTGTGTTCTACATCTGTAAATGTAACGCAAAATACTCATTCGCGTTATTCTGCAGAATATAAAAAGCTGCTTATTTATTTTGTTATCTGTAAATACCTTCACCTGGATTAATAATAATTGTAATTTATCATGAAAAGCTTCACTGGGTCTCAGCCTCACGAGTCTCAATGTTGCTTTTAGCAGAGTCCTGCTTAAGGATGTTTTTGCCAATTTCCTTTTAATTAATCAAACACTTATTAATGGGATTAAGCAAAACATTCCAATGCAAGAACCTCCTGAAAACGAAATCAGACTAATTGAGGCCTTTCTGGATAAACACAGTAGTGCATCATTATGAACATTATTTATTTCATATTGAATGAAACAGGGCTACTTGTCGACAGCCCACCACATATGAGGAGAAACATTGAGATGTTGTTTGGTGCAATAACCAATTAGTCACTCTTCTGCCGACACTTAGCCACCCAAAGATCCACTCGCGCTACGAGATCAATGGAATGCACCATTGCAGACATGCCCTTAACAATTCACGGCTGTGTGTGTGTAACATTTATTTGCTTCTTCACTCGATCCGGTGAAGAAGAAAAAAAACAACAACGTATACATGATTCTACTGCAAGTGTTACACTTTCAACATGAAAAGAATAAAATAAGAAATGTGTGTCATGCACTTTTTTATATGACAAAAGTGAGTTTCGATAAAAAGGGAACCAAAAATATGAGTTGACTTAGAAAAAACACGTATAATCGTTTTTCATTTAACTGTCGTTGTTTTCCACTTAAATTTTATTTTTAAAATATAAAACCAGCTTTTTTGCCCGTCCAAGGACGGGTGTATATTGCAGTAAATCTGAAAAATTCAATAGAAAAATTGTTCCGCTCATGATTATTAATGAGGGGGGGGGGTGCCCCATTTGGAGTGACATCACCCGCTAATGGTTATTGGGGAGGGTTGCGGGATTGGGAGTGACGTCACCCACTCATGATTGTTAATGAGGGGAGGGGTGCGGCACGTGGAGTGCGCGGCCTTGTGCGTTAGTTTTGTGCGTTAGTGTAAAAATCCACCCACTCATGAATATTAATGAAGGGGGTGGGCCTCATGTGGAGTGACGTCACGCGCGGGACACACACACATTCTTGGCTCATTATAGTAATATAATCACATGGGACCATCGGTGGCACAGTGCGCGATGATGGTCGCACGCTGCGCGATGAACCCGGTGACTTAATTCAATTCTTGACAATGACTAAGAAAAGCGGTGAGTGATATCTGATCTGATTCTGCCCCCCCTCCTGCAAACCCGCACTGACCAGCGTGGTGAAATATTGTCAAACAACCCCTATTTCGACTTATACGGTGTGAGGAGGTTTTAATCCAGCAATGACTTGACAAGCAGCTAAAAATAATCACTGTTACTATTAATACAAGTTGAAACATCAACCGGAAAAAAAAATCGCAACATTTAATTACGGAAGGCCACTCGTGTTAGTTTTACAATTCAAGAATAGCTGCAGCAGCCTTGCAAGCATATGACACTTCGTGTTCTTTCCTCTGTTGCTGCAAAATGCCTCCCCGGAGGCTCGTTAGCCTGGTGTGTTATATTGAGAGAGGTCTCTGAGTTTAATTAGCCGGGTTTTAATGGTGAAAGTAGAAATTTGGAGAAACGGAACCCGAAGCAGAACATTAGAATATGAATTAGAAACTTAGCCTCTAGTTGTTTTGAAGCAAATGCTGCTGCCGTGTCTGATTATTTACGTTCAGAAGATGTTCTAACTTGAAAAAAACATTCTCATTTACTTCCGGGGGCAAAATTAGTTTCAGAGCAAATAAATCACATGAATAGCTTCCAGCGTGAGGGAAACTGAAAGCGCTGTTGAATTAACGTTGGAGTAGAATGAATGCGATTGAGTTCTTAAAGAAATACGCTTCATGTGTGACCAATGTTTAATCGAGATTTTCTTCGTGATTACTCATTTCAGGTGTCATCAACACGACTGCCAGAAAGTTGGACCGAGAAACTCAGTCCGAGCACAATCTAGAGGTAAGAGACGCATGAGTTTTTTTTTCCCGTGCAGTCTGTCTCTCTCACGCTGTGCACGGTCATTCTTCACATTGCCACTGTGCATGCAGTGCACGGCACCTGCAGTAATGACAACGTTAATATGAATACAATTAAGCAGGGCATTGTGCCACACTGCAGTCCAGTGCTTTGGAGGCAGGATTTGGTGGATCACAAATATCAAATGCCCAAACACACTGGGCTCTGAAATGTCCAAGATGGCAGCGCAGCGGATGGCTTTGGGGACTTCTTTCTGTGGAGCCGTTGAGTGTTAGCCACTCACATGGAAGGATTTTATTTGGGTATTCCATTTCCTTCCACTGATACTGAAAATGTAATGGGCCAAACATCCCAATATTTGAAAAAGAGTCTTAACACTCAGTGAGGCTTTCCTGAAAAAACAAATGGCATTAGCACTCAATTAGTGTGATTTTGGTATTGAACTCTGTATCTAAAAACGAGTTTTACTTGCCCTTATATTACCTTGAAATAAAAGTGAGGTAAACTTTCATAATGTATATCCTTATGGAGCCAAATTGTGTCGAATTGTCATCTTGCCAATACTGTCGAGGGATTATTTTTGTTTCCAAACAGATATAGTGGTTGACCTAATGCACTCTTGAGTGGCATGCCTTGGACAGAGCTCTTGGTAAGGGAAATGTGTCTCTATGCCAGGCAGTGCTTGGATTCAGCAGATGCCTCTGAGGCCCTCACTGCCACCCCAGTTCCATTTCACGGAAACCACTCAGCTGTTAGTGATCAGTTCAGCAATGGCAATTGCTGACTGATCTAGGCGCAGACTATTTTGCTGACTGATCTAGGCACAGACTATTTTGCTGACTGATCTAGGCGCAGACTATTTTGCTGACTGATCTAGGCGCAGACTATGTTGCTGACTGATCTAGGCGCAGACTATGTTACAATGTTTTTTTTGTATGTGTGGAGTATATAGACTGGCATGACAGAGGTATAATTATGCTACACTGCACAGGGGTACATTTGGAATTATATAAAATAATGACATTGGTCAAATATTTATTTCCACATTCTAATCATTGGCACGGTGGTTAGCGGCACTGTGCTGTGGATTGAGCAACCTCGGTGCGTTTCCTGGCCATCGCTAACATCGGTGGCCAGTGATGTCTGAACAGTCCCAGGACTATTCCCCTTTACCAAACCGCACTGAACCATTGTGGTAAATTGGTCAAACATGATTGTCACAGCATGAGTTGACATTCATCCAGGAATGGTACGGAAAAAGGCTTTCAATTATATTTGATAGAACAAGAAATTACGTCATTAGCTGATAATATTAATTATTCATCAAATATGGATAAAAAGTCATGTTAAATTGACAAAGAAAACACATTAAATGACTTTGAATGTCAAATTATAGAATAAAAACCCATGACAGTGGTAGATTGTACAGTACATGCGTACAGAATCAAGAGATGCAACTGCACGGTAATAGCGGAACTCTGAAAATTATTTTTGTTAAAATGTTAATGACCTCTTAAAGGTTGTAACAAATTCAATGAGCTGGAACAAGCCAACTGGACTCTTGCCTTTTTTCATCACTGATACAAAACGGGGCAGCCTCGACTCTGGAAAGAAAGCGTCCGTGAAACACTGCACACCATGATTACTCAGCAAATGCACGTGCACAACTCCAATAATCCATTGCATGAAAATTATGACGTACATTTCCATTTTTTTTTACCCAGTGTTAAAAGCAATTTTTCAGATATGCAATAATTACAGGTGTGTGTGTGTGTGGTCACAGTGTTCTCTTAATTCGATTATTTGCAGCCATTACGTGAATGGAAAACATTCCCATTGCTTGAATGTGGTTAAAAAGAAATGAAATGTTTCAGCCAACCAGGGGACGTTTTTAATTTCAGAAATATGCATTAAATCAGCCATTGAACATTGCAAGAGGGTAAATTATGGCATATGGCAGTTTGCTGTTATTTTGTTCATATTACTTGTCATTATTTATGTATTTTTAATACTAAATACCGCATCCATATATACGCGTTGAAATTACAAGATTCACTTATGTAATTTATACCAGGCTTATCAAGCTCACAGGTGTGTGATTTAACCAAATATTATTGTTGGTAGCTCGTAGATGTGTTTGCAAATGTTGAGCGGTCAAAGTTTGCGCCACATATGCGAATGAAATATTATTGCCAAAAATTGCAACGGTCATCTTTCATGGCACGTTCAAGATCCGAACGTTGTTGTTCATATATACAGAACGGTCCACATTACATAGAACCACATGCAATCGTAAATCTCTTTCAATGGGTGAACTGCCAGCACCAGCCCGGAATGTGGATGACATTACTTAGATTTATTTAAAAGTCAAGGTCAACAGGGCAACCAAGGTCAATGCCATTGATACCACTGCGCCTTGTCATCACTTCCTTTTTGCTTTTAGATGCTGCAGTTGTTAAAACAAAAAAGGAATGTGTGTGCTGTATATAATACATGTAATCTTCTGTAAGACAAGCATCCTCCATATAGCCTTAACAGACTGTTGGGGCAAGTGCCGTTAGCGAGCGTCTATGAAGGCCGGCACGGACCACGAGGTGGTGGGTTGCCATCACCACGCTCGGCCGCCTTTGTATCTCTCGTGGTGATGTTTACACACTGCACCAAGGTACTCATTTGAGGCTGAGTCGACCTCGGGGAGGTCCAGGACCGGTTCAGACAATCGTCACTGATGGTGTCCATGAGTGGTAATCGAACCCGGATCGTCAGGCTCAAAGCGCAGTGCGCCAACCGCTACACTCGTGCAGCTCACACTTGTACACAAAGATAAGGATCCCCCGTATGCCTTGGCAGACTGTAGGGGCAAGTGCTGTTAGCGAGCACCTATAAAGGCCGGCACGGCACACGAGGCGGTAGGTGGCCAACACCCAGCCCGGCCGCCTTTGTCTCCCTAGCAGCGATGTTTACACATCACACCAGGTACTCATTCGAGGCTGAGTCGACCTAGGGGAGGCCCAGGACTGGTTCAGATAATCGTCACTGGTGTTGGCCGTGAGCGGGAATCGAACCCGGGTCGCCAGGTTCATAGCGCAGCGCGCTAACCGCTACACTACCGCTCCCCACACACTTGTACACACACACACTTGTACACACACACACGTGTACACACACACACGTGTACACACACACACTTGTACACACACACACTTGTACACACACACACTTGTACACACACACACTAGGCTGTCTCCTTAATGAGGAGGATAACAAGGAGCCATCCGCTATTTCATTGGACTGCAAGTGAGCCCATTTAGGGAGAGTATATGGAAGCAGTGGTTTATTGAGAACACTGGCTGCTTCATTCCAACCACCCCTTGATGATGTGGGCTCACAACTGGTCAGCAAATATGAACCATTTGACTAACACACAGGCCACTTGCTAATTTGCAAGGAAAATAATGCAACAATAATCATCTTTTTTACCCTTTCTGGCAATAAAACAGGAGGTTTTAAGATGTTCAAACACCAAATACCGTCGAGACCTTTTGTAAGGCATCAGGTCTGCATTAACCACACGGACTTGTGGCAAACCATGCAAACACACGTGGGCTGATTACAATGTGTAATTTACCTATTTTCAATGAGAAAACGTGGTGTGCATTTGTGTCATTCCTTCACATAAAGTCCTGGTCACAAAAGCAAAGTTTGTGGGGAATAATAGCCATTTTTATATACTTTTGAGGCATAAGCAATTAGAAAATAACACTTAGTACCCAGGAACAAAAATCGTGTTACATCGTGTTATATGTCCATTGTCTTTGAAACGGATTGGCCTCCACCAGAGACAGTCAGACAGGGTAAAACCTATTCTTATTGCTTCATCATTTTGATACTGGCAAAAAGGTGCCATAGATATAGCAAGGAAAATCATAGCGACACAATAGAAAACCTTTCTATTGTGCCGCAGATGTTTCGCTGGTTATTGATATCAGTGCAGCTTAGCTGTAAGCATCCTGTGTAGGAATGTACTATTGTTTGTTTAGCTAATTGTCAAAAGTTTGGAAGCTCAACTGCATTGAAAGTGTTTGCACCTTCCCTGTCTCGAGCATGGCCATTGTGTTGAGTGAGGTGTTGGAGACTATGAATTGATGAAAGTTTCGTTTTAACAATAGTAGTTTGCGTAAGCACCTCTGTGTCGACAGAGGCAGCAGAAAGGTCGTTCACATTGTCTTCCAGTGACCATGCCAGTTGGGACCATGACAATAAAGTAAATTGAATTATTTAAAGTTTTCTGTATAATTCATGTTAAATCTATTAAGCACAGCTGTGCAGGCTACATTGACGAGCTCTTGAGAATAATTCCGTCAGACCATGACGGCACAAGGCTTTTTTTAGGCAGTCCAAGGCAAACATTCTACTGTGTTGCAGATCCCGTTCATACAACTGCTGCCAGAGCAGGTTAGACGCTGCTGTTCTCTGAGCCAAGACTCTGCCAGCCTTTGTGCCAAATTCAACACACACAGCGCTTGTCCCTGGAGTCACGGCGAGTCAGTCGAGCGTGCGTGTGTCCACACGTGTGTCCACGCGTGTGCACGCGTGTGCACGTGTGTGCACGCATGTGCACGCGTGTTCGTGTGTTACACACCATAGAACGTGAAGACAAGGCGCGCACATGGGTCCTCGGGAGAGAGAGAGAAATGTGTTTCTTATACGGCGCATTGCATGTGATCGTCATTAAGTTTTGTAAACAAATGTTGCAAGAGCGCGCTGCGTGGCTGTCCGAGGCGCCGTACGCATTGCCGCACGACAGGAGATTTAAATTCATGCCGGATTACGTCGGACGCGCGTGAATTCCTGCCGGATTACATCCATCAATGGCATGCACCGGGGGTGAAGGCGTGAATGGTTGCAGTTGAATTTCGAGGGAGCTCGTACCGCTCGGGGTAGCCTGCAACTTTCCCATCTCCGCGTGGCTGCTCACAGAGGGAAATCGCCGTAATATCGCACGACTATCGGAGTCTAGTTAACGCAAAAGAAACAAGTGTTGCAGAAACATTTTTACTTTTCTTCGTGCTTAGTTTTTTGTCGCTCTGTGGTTTTCATGAGCAACGAAGTCTGCTGCGTCGGTTGTAATTGTTGGCAAACCGGACTTGCGATCCTCATTGCTGGTTCAATGAGCCCGGCACAATGTTTGAAACAATAGGGATAGTTTTTTTTTAATCTCCGTTTACTCGCTCACCCTACTGGCGGTGTAGAGATTCCCTTTGGAGGGTATTTGGCCTCTTCTTCCACGCTATTATCTTGGAGAGAAGTGGAAGCATCCCCACTTTGCGCCACTGCACGTGACCCTGTCAATCGATTGACAAGGATGCAACCTATTTTTGTACTCGGGTGGCAAGAGGCTTGGAGGAGTTTAGAAACTTTGCACCACTGTTTGAATTTTCCACACCAGGAGATCGAAATGGCAACCTGTGGATTGCAAGTCCAGATTGTTCGCCATTGTGACACAGCATCCCTGTAAAATCGGTTAAACCACGTGAAGTTGAATGTCTTGCGCTGGGACAGGGTTAATGTGAACACAGTTCTTTCAGGTTAAATAGAGGCTGAGACACAGTGAGCCTTTCCCAGATAAACACAGTATATTACATGGCCCTTGAACAATACGGGGCCTGCCAAATGCGGTAGCATCTGCAGTATGTGCAGAACATAACCTCGCTCTAAGTGTTTTTTTTTCAAAGCTGTTGGTGATTTAGTTGTATCATAATATCAGATCATCGTGCCATTGTGTTCACAGCGGGCATAATGGGTACTTCTCACGTATCTATTGTTGTCATTAAATATCACTTTGACCCACCAACTTCATGTACATCAGTGCAGCTGACCACCAATCCGTAACTATTGATTTGTTTGTGGGTGAAATAGTATTGCGTATTCGGGCAGTGGACCTTAGTGTAAGTTCGTGTCTACCTCAGCTACGTGTCACGGTGTTACACAGAGTCTTGGAGAAGATTTTCTCCGGAACAACGTAGAGTCATTTTCTAATTCTCGATGTAGTGTTTAAAGTTTTTATTGCCGGAGTTGTAGTGTTTACCTAATGCTTAGAATGGTAATACATCCTTCATAATTAAATCGCCACGTGTGTACACTGCAGAATAAGTTGACTCTCCAATAAGGTGTTATGGATTATGAATACAAAAACAAGTTCATATTACGGGGCAAGCTAAGTATAGTATCATGAATGGTTCATGGTAAAAATGGCATTGCTTTTAAAATATTCTCCCAAGCTCACTGTCGTAGCTGCAATATTACACGATGTTCATGATAGGATCATGTTTTTCTTGTAGTTCCAGATTTATGTTTGCGTAATAGGTTAACGTACATCTAGATGATGCATATGCAAACAAATTATCAACTTAACTATTTTTATTTTACCAGGTAAAGCCCACTGAACTGTATAACTCTTATTCAGAAGCGACCTGGCCACAAATGATAGCTCGACGAAGTGACTTATGATGCGTGATGTTGATTTAAACGCGTGATGTGCTTTTAAATGTGGAGGGAAAAACCAGAGGACCCGGAGAAAAATCTACACGACCACGGGGAGAACATGCAAACTCCAAATATACAGCAGGCGTCAGGGTCGGGTTCAAACCCACGACCACCTGTATTCCAGACGAGGTAGTTAACATCTCGCCACCACGCCGCCCCTGGCCCTGCTTGGCCCCAAACCAGATTAAATTGTCTTGTGAGGCCAGAGGTTCCTGGTTTGGTATTGGCTCGCATCGAGCTCATCCTGGTAGGGCTTCGATGTGGTGATAGAAAAGAGGTATAAAAGTTGACCTTCAAAATGGATCGAAAAGGTATTGATCACCTCGTACTCGTACAAATGCTGTCTTCGCCTCTTTACAAATGTATTTAATAACATCCTTTGGTGTTTGTTTGCATTGCAATCCCTGAAAAAACTCATTTACAACCATTCATTTTGTCAAATCCTCGTAAAAAAATTATTGGAAGACTACCATTTAGTAAAAAAATAAACATGTGTTTTTGAAGACTTACACAGAGGTTAATTAATTTGCACACAAATACATTTAATTAAATGTGACGTGTGACTTTCATTATTTTCACACAAGCAGCTACATAGTCTTATTTTAAGTGATTCGCCTATTGAATTCCTAATTTTGGTTTTCTAATGTATTTTCCTACGTTTATTTTCTCTTTTTCACTCATTTGCAGTCTGCATTCTAGGGCAATAAATAATAATGCCATCTGTTGAAAGGCCTATGAGACACCTTATCACACGCTCACAGCGGTTTAATGCACTTGTGTGCCAGGCAAACAATATCTGTTTCCAATTCAGGGATGTGCTAATGAGCTCTTTGTGTGTCTCTGTTCACACACGTGAACTCGGAAGAGCACACATTCTCAGGCAGGCCTGCTCTTTACTGTACAGACAAACAGTTTAATGAACAGCTCTGTGCTGTGCTTCATTATCTTTGTCAAAAAACCTGCCTGCTTCCTCACCTAGCAGATGTGTCTGCATTGTGAACTTGATTCATTCATGCAACACACATTTGGTATGACACGATTCCATTATTTTTTTGTCTTTGGGCAAATTATTTGTTGCCAAATATGCCTTGAATCTTGAGATTAAGTGAAATTATTCCACGGCACAGCAGTTTTACAATTTACTCCCATGGACGGAACCTCTAACCCACAGCCGTGACCACCGGTTGACTAATTTATTCTGTGGAGAATGATCGTGTAAAGATTGTTTTTAAATCGCTTTGATTCTTGTCTATTGGAGCCTGCTTAGTTTATATTTTAATTCAGTCCATTTTCGACTCGTGAAAAGCTTCAAGATGCCTGTGTTGCACGATATGATTAGGTTTATTAATCAGTAATCTCAATAAGCGGCATCGGTGAATGCATTTGGTTATATTCGCAATACTTCCGTTGTCTATCATTACATTTTAAGGCCTTCATAAGCATTATTCTCGATTATGATATTGAGAACCATTAACAAAAATATCGTAAATTCTACTGCTTTTCCCAATTAATTGGCCCTCATCTTTCCTATAAAAGTTTAATAAACTGACAACGGTTCATTTGTGCTCTCAAGTTGTGTCGCGTTGTTGTACCTCGCGTTGTTGTACCTCGCGTTGTTGTACCTCGCGTTGTTTTACCTCGCGTTGAGTGCGAGGAGATGTGGTGCTGCGGTGACCGCACTGCTCTTGGATTCCGACCACCTGAGTTGGATTCCCAGCCGTGGCTCCACACCGGTGGCGAATGATACCGCCACTCACTTTCCCCAACCCGGCACTGGTGACAACATTCTCAACCTGTTCCCCACCTCAGCCTTCAGTAGTGGATTCATTAATGAGTGATACATTATCAACACTGTTTTTAGGTGATGTGCATTTTTGGCTTAAAGAGGTACAGACAACCGCATGCAGATAAATATATATTACGTCTCATGGAAATTTGGACATGTGAATTATTAAACAATGCATAGAACTTTTACAGTCGTTAAAAATGTCCATCAAATTGGAATGGTCTCTCAACAGCTCGAGAAATATAATCATTACTCGTGCTTTAGATGTTGTCGCTTACATTTACTGCATCAGTAATTTAGAGACATGCAAAGCTTTTGTAAGCATTGCCCCCCCCCCCGCTGCCTTGTATTTATAACGGAACGTGAAGGCCCCGGGGGTTGTGTGAACAATGTGTTCATGCAGCGGTGACAATGAGGGACCACGCTCCACTGTAAAGGGAAAGGAATGGAGGGAATGCAAACTCGGTAGAGGCGCCAGGGTTTCGGGGCTTCTGGACTTCAACAAAGCAGACGTTGACGCATAGCGGTGTAGTCTTTAAGTTGTTGAGGCACTGTCCAGAAGCAGACCTTTCCCTCTGTGCCGGGCTCCAAAAGAAATCAGTGGCGCACACGCGTCCGTTGTGAACAAGCGGTGCCGTGGCCGGAGCCGGAAAGATGCTGCGGCACCATCTGCTTCTCCCGACATGATATTAACAAACACATTAAGGTTAAGTATATGTAGGGTGGCTGGACATATGAACACTCTTCACTTCACCCGTTGGTTTTAGCAGCCAATATTGTGAATCGTGAACACTCCTGGTGGCCAGTTAGAACACATCAGTTGTTTTCTATTGGACGAGTGAGACAATTCAACTACAGCTTGAATTCCTCAGAATCTTAAGGAGCCATACATCGTATCTCAACTACTCTATTCCATTGCCGTGCGGTAGACTAACTTAAGAAGACCCCCAGTGGCAGCTACCCCTACGCACCACAGGGCGTACACAGCACGGGCCTGAAAATGAAACTGGTGTCATCATCATCATCATCAGTCTGAACTTGCCTCACATGACTGACCACCCCGTGCCCTCATCTCTCACCTCATCTTATTGTAGCCTACTCAATACGAGCACGATGTTAACATTTCACACTGATGATGATGACGATGATTTCCTTGCTGTAGTTGAATAGTGTCACTTGCGAGATTACAAACAATAGGCTGCTGTGGCCAAGCTCTTTATTATGGGTAACACGCAATTTTTAATGTTTGAACCAACAGAATTGTTGGGCTGGCAACATGAATCAAACGCAGTCATCCTTTGTGTTAAAACGTAGGTCGTCATTGCCTTAGACAGGCTCTAGACTATTTAATACTACTTTGATGAAGTGCGTTTGCTTGTATGGTCAAGTTACCGCACGAAGATCGTTAACAACGCTTTGAAATGTGCTACTTGAGCGCTTTGTTCGGTAACCTGATGATATTTGCCCTTTACGGCGGCGCTACCCAATTTTTTAAAATGCCCGTGTGATCTCACAATGCAGTGAAGTAAACTGAGCTGCTGTTAGCACTGCAGTTAAATTGTTTGCATGTCAGCATGCCCCTCTTCCCTTTAATGCTATGTACATAGAGACGGTATTATAAAGGTTTCACCGGGTAAATGTGCGCCTATAATGTGTTCTATGTTTGTGGTTTGTAGGCGTGCGTGCATGCATGTCGGCTCGTTCAGCTTCCAGCAATCATTCTGCACAGCCTGCAGATGTGCATACATTCCAAAATGAATTAAAACATAGTCGAACAAATATTATCTTTGTAGTGCCACTCATTTTGATATGCCAGATATTTGGTTTCAGGATTTACACAGCTGAAACTAAAAAAAAGTGTTTTAAAGGAAAGCACTTTTACAATTCTGAGCAAACGTCCTGCTACATTCTCTTTCCAGGTAACATCTGTAAAATAATTGGCATTAATTATCTACGGCTTGGCTCGGTATTGTTTTCACGAAGAATGCTGCACACACGTGCGTGCGTGGCTTTAATGTTGGATTTTCACCGACAAGTGCGTGGTGCTGTCCCTGCGCTGCCTGAGAATGAGAACTCGGCACGAGCGCCCACAGTGCTGAGGAACATCACTGGGCAGGAGCCGGAGGTGGCTCACGTTCCCAGCCTCGGGGGAGTTCGAATCCCTGAGCGCAAGAGGTGCCACTGGATCATATATCGCAGCACGGAGTGCCGAGACCTCCTTAGCCTGTCCAACCATCAGGGCTGTCTGCAGATGCCATTGTCCTTTGTATTTCGTGTGGTTTTTTTTTTTGGGGGGGGGGGGTGGGGAGGTTAATGTTTTTATTTCAATATTTCATCATGTTTAGCCACTTGTAAACAATTCCAAGAGTTGTATAGTGTTGTGAAGTATGGTCAAAGAACCCCCAAATTCACTAGTGCATGGACAAGTTGGGCTATGTGGGTGAAACTAACTGAACAGATTGCGCTGGTGCATTGCGTAGACATTGTGGTGCGTGTGCGAGTGTCCGGACCGCCACCGAGTTTCGCTGCGCAGGTTTTAGCGGCTGTGCTGCAGGGCTCCCCCATTATTTTTGGGACCGCGCCACTTGCTGTTGTTCGACACCATGTCCGACGTTTCGCTCCACGTGCTGTCAGTGGCTCTACAACACGCAACGCACATGCAGTATAACCCGAAGAACACATCAAAGAGTTGAAACACCCAAGTGTAGGACTGAGATGGCCATTATCTGGAGGTACAGGCTATAGTTGAATACGTACAGAATGTATGCAAAGAAATTAGCTAAATATCTGAATGCAGGCTTCTGCTCACAAAGGGCCTTGAGAATCAGTGATGCTTTCCTGGATAAAGGAATATTTTATTACCATGAATTCATCATTTTAACCTCATGCAATGTGGCAGGGAACAACTATAAAATGGAATGGGCCAAACACCCGAACGCGGAGCTTGTCTGACACATTGAATACACAAATGAGTAGCACAACACGTGGAAATTAACACACGTATTTCAAACGGTGGATGGACAGTGGTTGAGAATGATGCCGGAATGGCAACCAAAGGTGGGAACGGGGCCTGAGAGTCGCACCCAATGTAGAGATGGAGCCATTAAATATTGTCACGTGCAGGCACAATGTGGATCGTTATATCATCCCTGTACCGTGAGATATTGGTGACGGCTTGGGGAGGCCTTCATCCAGCGGTGGATTCATCTTGTCAAATTACTAGGACGATGATGGTTACTAATTGATGCATTTAATTAATGAAAACATTATATTGGTCAAACATCCCAATATTTACAAACGACTCAAATGAGATGAGCCAAAGCAACATGCACCCCACACGGCTGCTGCGACAACTTGGCAGGCTCCCCTCCTGAGAAAGAGTTGAGGCTCAGTGAGGCTGTGTGGGTGAACCGCACCTCCAATTGTCACGGTCGGCTATGTACCGTGGTGCCAAAGAAGTTCAACATACGTACATACAAACATACGTACATACAAACATACGTACATACAAACATACGTACATACAAACATACGTACATACAAACATACGTACATACAAACATACGTACATACAAACATACGTACATACAAACAAGCGTGGGGAGGGGGGGGAAGCACGTCGACGTTTTCTGTTCGCTGTCCGTACGGGAGAGCCGCGTGCCTTTTTCATGCACCCTCCGCCCCAGCGCTCACGTGCGTACATGTTTCCGTGTGTGCGTGTGCCCGTATGTGCGTGTGTGCCCGTATGTGCGTGTGTGCGTGTGCCCGTGTGTGTGTGCGTGTGTGTGCGTGCGTGTGCCCGTGCATGTGTGTGTGCTTGTGCCCGTGTGTGTGCCCGTGCGTGTGCCCGTGCGTGTGTGCGTGCGTGTGCCCGTGCGTGTGTGTGTGCGTGTGTGTGTGCGTGCGTGCGTGTGCCCGTGCGTGTGTGTGTGCGTGCGTGTGCCCGTGCGTGTGTGTGTGTGCTTGTGCCCGTGTGTGTGTGTGCGTACGTGTGCCCGTGCGTGTGCCCGTGCGTGTGTGTGTGCCCGTGTGTGTGTGTGCGTACGTGTGCCCGTGCGTGTGCCCGTGCGTGTGTGTGTGCGTGTGTGTGTGTGTGTGCGTGCGTGTGTGTGCGTGCGTGTGTGTGTGCATGCGTGTGCCCGTGCGTGTGTGTGTGCTTGTGCCCGTGTGTGCATGCATGTGCCCGTGTGTGTGTGTATGTGCGTGTGCCCGTGTGTGTGTGCGTGCGTGCGGTGCGTGTGCCCGCTCGCCGCCCAGGTGTCCATCGTGGACGGTGGCGAGCCCCCGCTGCAGACGACGGCGCGCGTGGTGGTGCGCGTCTCCGACGAGAACGACAACGCCCCGCAGTTCGTGGAGAAGCGCGTGCAGGTGAAGGCGTTGGCGCGTGAGCGCTCGGTGGCGCGCGAGGCCGTCTGCCGCGTGTACGCCCGCGACGCCGACCACGGCGCCAACGCCGAACTCTCGTACTCCATCGACGGGGGGAACGAGGCCGGCAAGTTCTTCATCGACCCCAAGGACGGCGTCATCTCCACCAGGAACCCGTGTCCCGTCGGGACGTACGACTTCCTCACGGTACCGTGTGACATTTGTGTTGTTGTTGTTGTTTTATATGTGTGTGTGTGTCAATTCACGATTTATTTTGTTGTGTGAGGCCACGTAATGTTCTGGCCAACTTTTGTGTTGTAGAACCCTCCAACCACCCGACGTGGCCAAAATAATGTACTCAGCACGTGACCTGGCATTCTCACAACCACATTTAGCGGTTAGATTTATGTGTCATGATCTTTCACCAGTTTTATCCCCATTGTACTGTCGGCATAATGTCACGGAAAGAAGCATCCGCTCAGATCTCTCACAAAGCAGTGGGAAACCTTCGTGTTAGGGAATGATCCACGGAAGCAGATGTCACAGAGCTACTTCTGAGATCCCTTTAAGTGACCTTTGACCCACAGAGTCGAGGGCTTCACTTTCCCACCTGCCCTCCACATGCGAGAGGGATGTTTATCGCATAACATTCTGAGAGCTGGAATTTAGCCAAATTAAGAGTTGAACCAAATTATATGCGATATGATAATTGGTTTTTTACCCTTCTATCTGGCAACAAAACTGACGCCTTTTTACAAGATGACGCCAAAAGGCGCCTTTTGGCGTCATCTGGTCCAACCCATGTGAGACTAGGCTCTAATAAAAGCTGTCTCGGGTGTGGACCAATCAACTTCAAGGACAGTGCACATTATCAGAGTTATGTTCTTTTGTTTGTATTATGACTGCAGGTATTGCGGTCTATGCAAACATGACTCCTTGTAAAAAGGTGTCAGTTTTGTTGCCAGATAGAAGGGTAAAGAACCAATTATCATATTTTTACTGGCAAATGAGGTTCCCATAGTATATGCGATATTGTTTTGACAGAGTAATTTGTGCTTGAGCTGACACCTTCATTGTTTACTCTCTGATTTCTGTTGAGCAACAGTGATGAAATTATCTTTACTAACCTCTAGTGAGATACACATCTATCCTATTGAACTGCTGGTTAATTCTAAGCAACAGTGCATTATAACAATGGGTTAAGAACCAAAGTCGTATAAATTATAACAAAACTGTACAGACACGTGCAATGATTAATTGCTTCGGCACAATGGAAAGCAGAGCTCAATGTAATTAATGTAACGTTACTAAAAATAGGGGTGAAGTGGCAGCTCGGTGATTATTTGTGCACAGAGCTATTAACCAGACGACCCGGGTTTATTCCCAGACACAGCTAACATCCGTACTGCGTGTTATCTGAACCCGCCCTAGGCCCCCCATTGTGGTGAAGTATGGTCAAACAACCCCGATTACTAAAGCAACGTGTGGAGGCATTCGTCTAGCAATGGATTAACAAAGGGGCTAGAGGAATGCATCCATTCATGAATTAATTGCGATTAATAAGCTCACGATGCGTACGTCACGTAACGTGTAATAATTAATGTGGGTTTTTTTGTCATTTGTGTATGTTGTGCGCAGTGGGTCCACGTGACCACTCCAACTACTATAGGCCCACTACATTCAGAGATCAAATACATTCTCAAATCAAATCACAACCCTGAATTGCAACAATGCGTTGAATCGCGGTGGTCGCAAATGATCACGGCCCAGGTTATTATCTTGAGCCGACTGACTTCCGTCATAGGCAAGTGGAATTTCTACCACTGGTACAGGCCCATTATCTTATCTTATTTAGATTTAGATAGCGCCTTAGTCCAAGGCACTTTACAACAATTATTACATAGTGCATTTGATAAGTGGTTCAAACACAGAGTGGGGTTATTCAAAGTGGTCGTTTAGCTATGGTGACAGGAAGGAGCATAAGTGGAATTGGTTAAGGAAGGGTGGGGTAGGTGTAGTGACGGGGGTTGGGGTAGTGATAGGGGTAGTGATAGGGGTAGTGATAGGGGTAGTGGTAGTGATAGGGGTAGTGGTAGTGTATAGGGGTGGTGATAGTGATGGGGGTTGGGGTAGTAATAGGGGTAGTGATAGTGGATGGGGTAGTGATAGTGGATGGGGTAGTGATAGTGGATGGGGTAGTGATAGTGATAGGGCGGTGATCGGGGTAGTGATGGTCCAAACTGGGGGGCCAGAAGTAGCAGCAGTAGGATAGCAAGGGAGAAGAGATGTGGTTATAAAGGGAGGAGCGGAAGCAGGTTAGTGAAGGTGATTGTTGTGTGAGCTGCAGTGGGATTTGTTCCAGTGAAGGGGAGCAAGAAGGGAAAGGGAACGAGAGCCGGGCACAGAGAGGGTCGGTAGAGACTGGGCGTTGAAGGGACGGGATGGTTCAGAGTAAGAACTCCACAAGCACTTTATTTATGTAATTTGTTTTACAATGGATGTTGTGTAAATACTATGGCTGTGAACAAAATGCGATCAATACTTTGGCAATATAGCGACCTATTTACTCGTTTCTGTCATGGCTGGGATGAATACCCCCTCCACGCTCGCTGAAGCAGAGCAGACGTTCTGATCGTGAATTGACTTATCGGGTGTTCTATAAAACCTTGTAGAGGAAGATTTTGCCAGTTGTTAGTTGCTATGGGTGCTGCTTTTTAATTTGCAGGGCGCTCGTCATGTGATGCATCAATTATTTGTTTTTTGTTCTTGAGTAATGAGAAGAGATACATTTAATTGACAACTCAGACAGGAGGAGGTCATCATCTGTTTCTAATATTCAATCCAAACACAGACTACACTGACTTTCTAACACACTATATATTAAATTTCTTTATTTATTTTTTACGGTGAATTCATTGTATTACATCGGGATTTCCATGGATTCATTTGTATTGTTTCACAATTCCTTAAAGCGTTAATTGTGATGAATAATACATATTTTAATGTTTTTAAGAAACAGTGTTTTCTTTGGCTGGCAAATTGTTATAGTTACCTCCGTTATCTTCCACTTGAGCGAGACTTCAATTAAAATGCAATAACCACTTATAATAACCTTCAGAAAAGTTGTGTTATGTTTATTATTTAATTTTTAAAAGTACAGAGGCACTGCGACAAAATGTATTTATCTGAGTTTTAACATTTCAAACCTGAACAGAAAATGGTATAAATATAAGCCAATTATTTCTACAACTTATCTGCAGGTTGGAAAGAATTGAAATGATTTTTTAATGCGTTCGTTGGCAATCTAACGATTGATTTTGTGTTTGCAAACGCCCTGTCAAATGAATTAATCTTTGGGGTTGATCCTGGTTTTATGCCAGTCCTCAGAGGAGGCCGGCACAAATCAGCCAAGACCAGTTCTCATGGTTATGAGCGTGGATAAGAACAACACACAAGACCGGTGACTGCCAAGCCAAATTCACACGCCTAACGTCACAGCTTGCAGAGCCACAGCAGTGGGTCAAGTGGGGCAGACTGAATAAGGGTGGTGGTGGCTTGTGATGTGTAGCTACTTGAACTACAGTCTCGTCGTCTCTATGTTTGACCAAAGCTTTGTGCTACGCTGGCAACTTTAACCTTGTTGTGAAGACCTTTTTCTTGGCTGCAACAGAGATTTAGAAATGTCCTTCACTTGTAGCCGTGTACCATTATAAATGTTCCCAAAAGAGTTCTCCAGGGCATTGTTTATGGGTTGTATTTAAAATATTTTACCGGGAAAGATTGAAATGGGCTTTAAGTGATATATTGGGTGATGGCTGATGCCACAAAAACCTTTGCGGTCTTGTTTTTGGTACTTTGTTCAGTCAATTGTTTATTATCGTAGGATGAATTGAGATTACGAGGGTTTGTTTTACCACAACAAAGACAAAAATCTGAGCCCCAGGGAATGTGCGAGGCTCTGTTGTTGCTTAATTCCCGTGTGACCTCCAGCCCATTTTTCTCGATCCCAGCGATTGTCCTGTTATTTCCCGGATTCTCTTACTTAATCATATGGCAATAAAAAGCGAAAGTTAAGGTGAAGCAACAAACGTGCGCCCATGGCCGCTGCGGCTTTTCACCCACGCAAGTCAACACACAGGGGCGTTTTGCATCAATCAAGAGGGCGGCACATTTTGGCGACTCAGATAGTCGAGTTAGGTGGCACTCGGCGGCTCGTTATTGCCATCCCCTCCCCCAAGATACTTGGTGCGTTGTCGCGATGTGTGCCTGCGGTATTGATGCAAGAATCCATTCCTTTTGGTTTCAGCGCAGTGAATTTACTTGGTAGCACCATATAATGGAGAATGCTGAAATTCAGTTTGGTCCATGCGTGCTGTTGTTCAGCACGGTGGTCATTAAATCCGCAGTAAAATGCTGGCCAAAGTTACTCTGGAAAATAAAAATAAACATTCAGGGTTGGGTGATGCTGACATATATATTCTAAAAATCACTGACCCTCAGCATTCTTTCTAAATAACGTTGATAAATTAAGTTCGTTCACGGTGTTGTTTTCCTCTCAGACATTCACGTGGTATGTTAGATTATTAGATTGTCTGTGTAATGTAATCGCTTTGTATATGTAGGTGAGGAAGGTGATCTCATGTGAACACCTGCACGGTCTACTTACCGCTGGGTCACATAATCTCAGGCGTTAGTTGTTACCTTAACACAAGCTGAAATAATTGCACCTTACAAATCATGTAGGTGACCGTGTTTTGCCCATGCTTGCCTAACTTTTTATAAGCACGGCAGGAATTGTGACAATCCATCCTCACTCAGCTGAGCTGCAAACAGCGGCTTGTGAGAGTTCTCAGCTGTGGCTATTTACTAGAAGTTTTGGTGCTTGAACTGGGTGCAGGGAACAATGTCAACAATAAACCAACCTCAAGCATCCCTGAAACCTAATGTGCACAAATAAAGCTGACATTATTTATTTTACTCAACAACGCAATGTCAATGAAGTTTTAATGCATATTTACAACCCGCAGCTCCACGAGATTCTACTGTAGTGGCACTATTGGGTGCTCCAATATTTATTAAATGTACATTGAGGTGGTAACACCATAAGTATCTTGATTATAACTTATTTAATTATGAACCCTACTCTTAAATGTTGGCAGGGCACACAACTATTCCTATAATAAGATAAATAAATATACGTTTTTTTCATCGTTCTAACAGCAGTGGCTTGAATCGCCAATGGCTCTAAAGATTAAACACCAGTTATTCCTGGAGCAGAAAGTATTTAATCAAGGATAATTACTTGAAATGAGCTTGGTTCTGCCGAGTGTTAGCTTCTACGATATTCATCTAGCATTCTTTGGGTCTTTCGGTAAAGTCACGTAGATAGGTTAAAAGAAAATAACAAAAATCTACCACGTTTCGATCGCAACACAAGCGATCCAAACGTCGTAGTTTTTTTGTTATTTTCTTTGAACCTATCTACGTGACTTTACCGAAAGACCCAAAGAATATGAATTCCTGCAGTCACGAAAGCTTTAAGTCAAGATTCATCTAGCGTTGCTTGTTCCTCTGAGGCTGGATTATTGGCGGGAATTGTTCGTAACATTTTCACAAGTAAGAGATTCTTGCAATGCATTTGTTTATCAAAACATGCAATCAAAAACAAAGTGAAGACGAATGCCTTGAGAAGAGGCACAACCAGTGCATACACCTTCACCTATTCATCATGTTCGTTTTCTTTCTATCTCCAGATAAAAGTCGTCGACAACGGAAGGCCTCTGAAGTCCTCTTTGGCTAAGCTGGACGTGGATTGGATAGCCAGGCCCGACCCGCCGCAGACACCGGTGGCGTTTACCGAGAGCCTCTACGCGGTGTCCATCATCGAGATTGAGCCTGTGGGCTTCATGCTGCTCGTACTGCCCACGCAGCCCATAAATGGCCTCCGCTGGTTCGACATCACAGGTCAGAAATGCCTCGTTACTCGCACCTCATTCACCTGCCAAATTATTCGAGTTCATTCGCTCAAGTTGTCCTCTGCTAAGTCAAGAGTGGTTTCCTACTACTGTGTATTCTTACCCGGGGGAGAAACCAGGTAAGGCCCGACTGAGCCACGCAGCTCTTTTTCAGAAGCAACCTGGCCATAAATAATAGCTTGACGAAGTGTCTTATCAAATGGAGGGAAAAACCGGAGCACCCGGAGAAAATCCACGTGACTACGAGGAGAACATGCAAACTCCAAATATACAGGCATCAGGGTGAGGATCAAATACACGACCTCCTGTATGCCAGGTGAGGTAGTTAACATCTCGCCACCCCAATCTTCACTGACCAGAATGATGCAGCACGGTCAAACAACCCCATCATGACTGACCCAGTGTGAGGAGGTCTTCATCTAGCAGTGCATTGACAGAGTGCTCTAAATGATCTTGCTTTAATAACATATCAAACATTTCCCATTCTCTGGATTGTATTTGTTGAAACCGTGTAATTGAGAGTAAATTATAGATTGGAGCGCAGGCTTTTTGCCTGGAGGAAATCCAAGGGTAGGACGTCGTCATGGCCAAGGCCTCATCGCCCACAAATGCCATGAGGCCTTGGCAGCACCCAGTGGCAGCAGCAGTACCACCATTAGCACCACGGCCACAGCAGAAGGATGCAGTCGGAGCCAGCGTGAACATAGCATTCAATTTTATTGCGAAAACCGCGAATGATGAAAAAAAATAACACAAAACAAAGTGTGATAACATTAAATGTGCAAGCAAACACTAAAAGAATAAACGCTTCTAGAATACACTTGTATATTAAATTTAAGCAGTGATAAAATCGAAAAATTACGTGTCTGAAATCATGTTAAAAGAAAGTAGGCTTCATGTAGCTATTGTGGTTGTGTGCATTACCAAACCGGTCAAAATTTTTTCATTCCTGCGTGCGAATCGGTGGTTGTAGGTGTAAAATAACAAAAAAAACTTAACGTTCTTTTTTGTAATCACACTGAGGAACAATCACATAATGTCCTTTAATCAATTTGAATCATTCATCACACGCATATCCAACTTGATTGCGGGAGATTTGGCTTGTAACAGGCACGGCATTCGATGAGACACCATTGACAAGCTGATATATTTATTCATCCATCGTGCCTGGATCAAATTTGTAACATAATATTAAAATCAATAGTAACAATAAATTATTATTATCGTTATTTGCAGCCCTTTATCAACAAACGACTGGACGGAGGCCTTGCCACACCGTGTCCGTTATGGGGGTTGTTTGACCATCATTCACCACGCTGATTGGCGTGTGGCTTGGTGGAGTGGTGCCCCGGGATAACGCTCCCCACTGACGTTGCTCATGGCCAGGAATCAAGCTTAGCTTGCTGGGTCCATAGCGCGCAGTGTGCTACTTGCTGTTGACGCTGCTTCTCCATTTGTATTATAACTGAGCTAGTATGGTCAGATGTGCAATGACGCATCGAGGAGAACCAATCTCGATCGCGAACAAGTTTCAATCGGCACACAATGACGGTCGTCGCGCTCACTGCTTGCGGTCATCTCGTCTGAACAGGTGGCAATGTGGACAACAAATTCCACATTAAGAAACACACCGGCACTCTGGAGCTGGCCAAGAACCTGGATGCTGAGCGAATGTCCTTCTACAACCTGACTGTGATGGTGACCGATGGAACCAACTCTGCAATGACGCAGGTGTGTGTGTGTGCGTCGTTCAGGGCAGGGCTAAGGTATTAATGCAAGGGGCCGTTCGATAGAATTAAGGGCATGAGGGTGTCTTTAGGTGGGTTAGATTGAGGGCTATTAGATTGAGGAAGGATGTGAGAGAATTGGGTCTTAAGGCTCGGCAGGAAACTTCCTTAAATCGGGGAAAATGTCACAGTGCTTGTGTCCACATGCTCAGCTATTAGATCCAGTGGGGGAGATGGCCTTGAGCTTGGCAGCATGGAAGGTTTGGGTATAGGATGTGTCAGCGGTAATAACATGGCTCATCATTTGTGACTCAAAGCAATTGCCATTCTCACACATACGCAAATGCGATGGTTTTATGCGCAAGCTTCAAGTTGACTGAAAGGTGCTTGGCACTCATGGTACATTTACTTAAAGAACTTGAAAAATTCAAGAACCATCCGTGAGGGTTTTCCTTTCAACCTCAACTGTCGTGGACATTTTAACATCAATGCTTTTTTTGTTTCTGTCTGGCTGTTCTCAACCTCCCACCCTGCCCCATCTCCGTCTTCTCTCCCTTCACTTACAGATGTAAAAATAACACAAAATGTACCCTGCCAAGGTCATTTCAAAATAAGTGGTGGTAACATCGCCATGTTCTCGTTAACAATATGTGCTGCTGCAATAAGACCTGTTCATGTGACCGAGAGAAAACGGAGGGAGATGTTTTTTAACGTGAAAATTCATGCAAAAGATCACATTTGAGAAAATCAATGTTCCCAGTGGTTAAACCAACATCGGCATAATTTGATGGGAAGAGAAATACACTCGAAGGGTTGGAATGTCAGCGTTGGAATGGAGGCAGACTAATGCGTGACGAGTTTCATTGTTCAATCGTAATCCACCAACTTCTATTTGAACAAAAGGTTGTTCGGTGATGCCATGCATGAGGTCCTCTCAGCAAGTCATTCATGCCTATAAATTGTAATACTTTCAAAGCGCTTTCAGATTTAACATGCTACCTCGCCAGAAATAGTTTTGGAAGCATGCAAAATCAAATTAGTTTTAGATTAAATTTCATAATAGGCAGCGATTATCTGAAAACGACCGTGCAATAACGAATATGGATTTGCTATGGCACTTAAAGAGAAGGCATGCATATTGTCTACATTAATTTATATAAATTATCGTAATACAGATTTACTGTGCCTTTTCACAGGGAACTAACTCTTTTCTGCGTTTGTTTATTTATTTTGTTATGTGTTATGTAGATTTGTATGCGCGCCACCCAGAGTAAACGTAATCAATAAAGATGCACACGGATGGGTGTCGACCACCAGCAGCGGCAACGTGGCAATGGGTTTTTACCAAACGAGGTCGCTTGTTGGAAACAAAAATGTTACTTGCCAAATTTCGGACGGTGGCACCCGGCACACATGGCTTGTTCTTTTTTAAAAGAACGTCTTTTACTCCAGTCGTGAAGCAGATGTTTTTATGTTGTTAGTTTACCCACAGTATTAGCCAGGGTGGCCATGCGTTTCGAGCCGCGAGCCTTTGCGCAAGCGCATCACAGACTGCAGGATGCATACTTGAGCCCTTTTGATACAGCTTGGCTATACTCCCATGAGTTAACATTTCTAAAGCAACATTAAAACGGGGGTTCATTTTTCCTTTGAATTCAGAAATCGGCAGCCATATTTGCTCTAATTGTATATAATTGCAAGTTGAAGTTAACAATTAGAATGTATCTTGCTGTGTACTGTCATGCAGGGCCATGCTAAATCATTTTTACATTTTCGTTATAAACCTTTATTTATATTTCCGGGGAACCATTCTGCTAATTATCAGCATTAAATAGATTTTTTTTATGCAATATAATCCAAAAAAATGCATTTGTGAAGCGTATAATTGCCACAGCGTGTGTATATTTGTCGGCTACTGACAGAAGCAGCTTGAAAGGGATGTGAAGTTCAAAAAGGCAAACCTGTCAATAGATCAGGTCGATAATATTTCATTGCGACCTTTATCTTCCCATAAAAGATATACCACTGTGCATTGTGGCGTTTCACTTTCATCGCAGTGCTGCAAGAGTTGCCTCAACATGTGAAGAAAGTGTTGATTTCTGCTCAGTCGTTTCAAAGCTCCTTGCAACATAAAACCTTTTCCACTATATGTAAATAGAAAGGGGTTGAGTGAGAGTATTCTTGAGTTTAAACATTATCACATCTTCTAATGTGTATTCAGGTGGTATGCTGAGGCTTGTGCCAAGTGGGTAGAATGGTACTACTAATCCTGATGATGATGATGAGACCTTTGCTGGATAAAGGCCTTCCCATGCCATGCTGATCATAGGGGTTGTTTGACCATACTTCACCACGCAGGTTAATGCAGGCTGTGAAGGAAGGAGCCATGACTAGTTAATAGATCACTCACCACGCGCTATTAGCTATGGTCAGCAATGAAACATAAGGCAGCATGGACAGAGTGCCGTGAGCTAAACACTGTGCCACCACTCCACCCAGTTAATTGGGTACCTATCTCATGTTAGAAAACACAACCTTTCTGCACCACTTATTTGAAATGTACTACATTGGTTTGGCAGTTCTCTCTCTTGTAGCGGCATTGAGAAAGTGTCACTCCAAAGAGTGCCAATGATCACCGTCCGCTTCTGTGCAGTCATATTCGTGGCTTTGAATATTATGCCCGAATAAACTGCCTTGCCAATCGACTTTGCTTGTCGTAGAGACAACAGCGCCTCTCTCAGAAGGCAAGAGGCGGCGCACTTGATAGTGGTCACGGCTTCAAGGGACGCGGGTATTCTCTCTCGATGAATCTGCGATGCAAACTGGGCGCTCAGGGGCATTATGCGATCGCAGTGGGCATCCCTCCGGGGAACGTGAAAGATCGGTCTGCGTTAGAGAACCGATTCTTTTTTCACCGCAAGCGACCGTTTCTTTTGTAGGAATCTGCTCGCCGGCTGACGTAACCTTTTCCCTGTGTGTGACCCCACCGCCTGCAAGATGGACTCATTGTCATCACGGTGCACGTGTTGAGCACAGAATCAGATGGCTTTCCCACCTGGTCGCCAACCCTCACGTTTCCCGTGGATGCTCTGTAGTGAGAGATTTGTGTTAAGCTCTCTCATAGGGATTTGACAAGCGTTGCTGTAGACTGCCGTGACTTCCTCTCTGTAATAATTACCACCACAAAGAGGCCTGTTGTGCAAGAGTGCGCATTTAGAACTGCATTAAGATCACTCTCAAGGTGTCAGGGTTCAGATTTATCCAGCACAAATGCTTCGGCCCAATGCCGCCCAGTTCCAGTGCTGAAGACACTGAGTAATGTAAACACTTAACTGAAGCTGAACTGAAGCTGAACTTCTGTGTGAAGCCATACAATGCCACAGCAAGTGAGGGCAGAACAGCGTCTAGTTTAGCGCAGCCAAAACCGCGTATTTCATATCAGCATTTGCTTATGGAGTGGCCCATTCAATATGAATTGTCCATTGAACATAAATGAGATACGGTTGCATATTTAAACGGTTTTGTATTTAATGCTCGCTGTTGATCCACATCAATACCTAGAGCTCTGGTGCAGATGTTGTAAAGTTCTTCCCTGAGTGCCGTAGTACTCCATTGAGTAGTGAAGGTGGACACGGGAGAGCTAACATGCGTGATCAGTGGAGGAGGATCGTTCAACTTTCGCTCCAGTGTTTGCATTGTCCTCTTAATTACGCTTCCAATACGATCGCGAATTGTTGCAGCTGGCGTACGTACAAGTCCATGAGCCAAGTACATTGTGCTCAAGGATTGAAGCCTCTGGACGTTGCCCATTGGTTTTGCTTATTAGGCCAGAACAAGCAGTAAGAAGCAGCTCACTTGTAAGAAACTAGGTCATTTGGCAAATTATTCATAATGGAGTCTACACATTGGTGAATGCTTTTAATTCCAGTCAATGTTCGTTTTTTATGCGTAATGCTTTCACATGGTTGTTATGTTCACAACAAGAAATGCGTATGACGTGCTTTTGGATGACCATCATGAACCCTTGAGTGTAATAAATACCGCAGAAAAAAACATATGCATCGTATTTGGCGACATGGCTTTATATTAATAGGAAATGTGGAGAAAAAATAGAGTACAGTACATTGTTGCATATCAATACCCCACAATTAAAAAAAGATTTACACTTATGTGAATGCTTCACCAGTAGATGTATCGTTCATGAGACTAATACATGGATCACAGCACGGTATTTTTAAGTTATGTATTGTCTAACTGCATTCATTTATTATGCTTTTAAAATTGAGACTGTATACATTTTTTTTTTACAAATACAGTTCTTGAAGCGAACAGTACGTGCGTGTATCCACATTTTTATTGTTGCAGCGACTATCCAATATTTTATTTGGAAGGTAAATAATTACGATATAATGTTTAGTTTTTTAAGATCCAATGTATCAGTGGTTGTGCTGCTCATGCCAGGATTATAATCTGAATGGCTATACGCGACCTTGCTATTGCAGAGATGAACATTTGGGCTTCAATAGCAGTAATTAAATGTTTCGGAATACAAAGTCAGATTTCACGACCTGTTGACCAGAGCCTCAAGCAACAGGAAGTAAATGAACACATTAAGCTGATTTAATTGCAGGCCCGTTCGAGAGAATGTAAGTGATGTGTAAACATTGGGTTGTCGAGCATTAATCCAACCTAATATTCGCATATCACTTACTCCCGAATTTGCATAATTGAGATGGAATATCTGTAACCTGCCCTTGCAAAGTGCATGCTTTTTCTTCGTTTAATGAGGGAGTGGAATCATTTTTGAGCTGATTGTTTTCCTAGATGCCCTCTGCAGCGATTTAGTCAGGTCAGTTAGTTTCATGAATATTAATGCTTTTGTAGTACATAGCACCAGTCGAGCAGCTAATTTGTCTTTGGTTGGCTCTGTTTTAAATACACCGGTCCCTCTTGATCTCCCCTTCTCGCAAATGTCACATTTATCTCTGTGATTTCAACAGTTTCATTGTTCCCTTCAATACATTAAGGGGTACGGAGCTATATATTACAAGAATACCACGGTATCATACATCACAAAGCAGCGATATATTTTTTTTTCCTACTTGTATCCATTTTGACCATCGCTGGTCAATTTTCTCAAACCTTGTAAAATGAATTGAGAAGCCAGTCTATTAAAACGCCGCGTCATGTGGGCCAGCTCGATTGAACTGTGGGCACGATTTCCATATTGAAGGCACCGTTGTCTTTGCAAGCAGGGGGTCATCAAGTTCCATTTATCCAGGGACGGGACGTGTCCAACTAGTTCATCCTCGTGGCGTGGCTCAGCCCCCCCCCCCCTCCTTCCACCTGCTTGCGAGTGTGCGGCCGTGGCAGAGCCGTCGGCATGTCCCACAACAAAGTTTGATTTCCGGCCATGGCTGACATGCGGCAAATGATATCAGCGCTTCTCCCAGACTCTTCCTCGGTTGACTCGGCCTCGACTGAGTGCTTGGTGCGGTGTGTAACATCGGCACCTATGGAAGGAAATGTGGCCCGGGGCGTGGTACTGGCTACACCCCCCCCTACACCCCGTAAACCTTGATAGGTACTTGCCAAAAGAACTTGATCAGTCTGAAGGTCAAGCCTGGGATTATTGTTTTAGTCTTCATGTGTGCAATTAAACACACATGCATGCATACATATACTTTAAGGAGCCACTGAGTTTCATACAACTCATACTGAGCAAAGTCCAGCCGACACAGGGGAAGCAGATACGCGTGTGTGTGTGCGTGTGTGTGTGCGTGTGTGTGTGTGCGTGTGTGTGTGTGCGTGTGTGTGTGTGTGTGTGCGAGCCCTGTTGGAAGACTTTACCTATGCCAGATATTTTATTAGCCACTTGTGGAGGTTTATCGTCCATGCTGCGGTTACTTCTGTCGATTAATCATTCGTAAACATTACAACAGGGTGTGTAGACAGTGGCCAGAACTTTGATCTGACATTCAATTCCAACACCTCCATCAAACAAACGGTCTCTTAGCACAGTGCTAGGATCTCGATTAAAGCGTCCATTACTGCACAACCAACACCACATTTCACACCGCACTGCTTTGTCCCTGTCCTGCCATCCAGGTAGGAGACTGACTTACCCGGCCTTGTGAGGTGACAACAGAAGAGATTCATCTGCAAGGAGTGTGCCCGTGTGAGCACCTTCGTCAGTGATATCGCTTCTGTAAACTGCATGAGAACATATTTGGGAAAAAACAGTGTGTGTGTGTGTGTCTCAAATAACACTTCGCAGGCAAAAGAACAAATCATGATATGATGAAATCTTGCACTGAGTACATTGGATAGAGGCTCACGGAGCATAAAGGATAGTTATTGACATACGACGTGTCTGGAAAACATCCATTAATCCAAATAGTAGTAATATGAAAGAATTACAGCCCTTCACATGTTCAAGAATGCATGAAAAGACACTTCATCATTTGAAGGGTTGATTGCAAGTGATTTAATGAACGGTGTGCACAATTTCACATTTTTTGACAGGAGCCCTCAACCCAATCCGCTATTTATTGGGAGCCTTATATAACACTTATGCATTTTGTTTTAGCCATTCAGTCAAATGTGTGTGTGTTGCTTTAGATGCACGCTGTGGAAAATATTCCATACGTTTAGGCGATGCATCATCAGAGACAGCTTTAAACGTGTTCGTGAAAAACTAATTTCCTTAGTGCCGCTTTCTGTGTTCAGTTGACAGTCCTTCCCCCCCCGCACCTCCGATTAGCACGGTTGGCTACGTACGGTACGAAATAAGTTCAGCATGCATGCATACGTACATACGTGTGGGTACATCGTCTGTGCCACACAAAGGCTCATGATGGTTGCCATGGGCCTTTTTTTTTTACTTTACCAACCCTCACGAGGTACCCTCTTTCGGATGTGCGCTTTATTTGATCCCCACGTGCCCACAAGACAAGTCGCCGTAGGTGAGCTGGGCGGTGGAACGAAAAATCCGTGGAGTTTGAGGCAGGCGTGCGTGACCTCCAGCCCACCCAGCTGCCCCTTTCTTTATCCGGGATATTTTTCAAAGGTTTATTTTTTATGTCTCGTCTCATGCGGCGCTTTCTTGTTCGGTTTTTCCATTATGGGGTCGAAAGGTTTTTTTTGTTTAAATAGAACTAAAAAAATAGCAGCAATGTGTGCTCATGGTTTTATAAGCTAATGTTAAATAGAACGTCACGCACTATGACATTTCTATGGAAACTATGTCTCAGAACTGAGTTTTAAGTCTTGCGCGTGGATTTCAACAACCGAAAAAGAATGCCAGCGATAACTACACAGAAAGGGAGTTTTAGTTAATCAACGAAGTCATTTACATGTAGAGCAACACTGTTTACATAAAATAAGATTGGTTGCATGTGCAAACGATTACTTGCATATGGGCTTTGGGCTTGCATGTGGTTGGTCGAACGTGCTACCCCTTGATAAGTTACTCCAGATGCTATTTGTGGTGGAGCCTGTGTGAATTAGCCACTGATGGACAGGTTCAATATCAAGTGCCCTCTTTGGAGAGGGGTCTCAATGCAATGGATTAGTTTAAATAAAGAAAATGACTCCCGCCGTCAGTAAATTGGCGATCATTATCACCGGGCCTTTTTAAAGTGAATCTCACTGAACCTTGGCACTGTGATTCTCTTTGGCTGCGTTTTTTACATTCATTGCATCTGGATTTTTAAGGGCAGAATTGCCCAATTATTAACGCTTCTATAATGTTTTTATTAATACATTGTATACTGAAAATCATCTCTCTCTTTACAAAGGAGGAGCTGTGTTCTGCCTTAATTACACAGATGAACAAATCTGCAACATAGGATTAGTTTTTGCTGCACATGTAAACGCACATCAGAGCATTAGAGCATCCAGACATTGTCAGCGTTCTTTTTAAGCAACGGTCTGATGACTCAGTTATTAAGAACAACAACCCATCTAAATAAATGTGAGCAAAATGAGAGTCGCAAACAACGAGTTCCGCGTACGTTGAGGATGTCTGTATGACAGACACAAACAGAAAACACGTTAGAAGACATATGCCTGGGGAAGTTATTAGAGGCAAACCGGGATGAGAAGTAATGACTTAAAGAGGCGAGGGAGACCAGGCTGAGTGCTTTTGAAAGACTAAACTGGATAATCGACAAGGACCAAGACAATGCTCCTCCTGGAATGTTTCACTGAGGTGCACATTGCCTGCCCTTACATCCGCAACGGAGCTTTGACCAATGCCAAAATGGATGGAAAAAAAATCCGAAAACTCCACGTAAAGAACCGTGGAGGGATATACGCGAACAAATAAGGTTACGAAAACAAGTTGAGAGGGATAATATTGACTGCTTAGCAAGGCAAGTCGGCTTAGGCAGGACACATCACTGGGGAGGATGATGGCTGACGGTCGAGGCTGACGATGGAGTGGCAGCCAAGAGAGCGAACAAACCGCAGCCGCTGCCGTGACGGCGCAGTGGGACGGGACGGGTGCAGAGGATCGGTAGATCGGTAGGTGGTGACATCGCAAGATCACGAGGGATGGGGGGGGGAAACGCCTTGGGTCGTGCCGTGTCATCACTGACCCTCATCCAGCCATTAGATAGGCCGTGGCTGATGATGACGATGGATGTTAGTTGAACTTCTTTAGCACCGTACGTTGCCAAGCGTGGTCATGGGAGATGTGGAACTATAATGATTCTATATGAAACAGTATGATACTGGTATAAATAAAAGGTGGCATGGATACTCCACAACGTTACATAGAACTAAACTCTTTAAAACTAAACTGTTTTGTTTATTTTACCAGGTAAGGTCCACTGGCAACAAATGATAGTTCAACGAAGTGGCGTCTGGAAATGTCTAGCAGTCAAATACTCTAAACGCACGTTGTTTCTAAATGTGGAGGGGAAAACTGGAGGACCCGGAGAAAAATCCACACGACCACAGGGAGTACACGCAAACTCCACATATATAGCAGGCGTCAGGGCTGGGATCGAACTCACGACCTGCTGTATACCCAGCGAGGTTGTAAACATCTCGCCACTGTGGCGCCCTTTAACGAATGTCACCAATCTCAATCGTAAACCACTTTTATTGACCAAAACCTCAACTTTACAAGCTAAATCGTAATCTTGTGTCTGAACCACGTGACTTTGACCTGACACCCCCCCCCTTGTGTTCTTGCCCAGGTCGTACGTTAATTTTGTCATTTGAAAAAAAAATTAATCGCGACCAACATTTGTTATCGTTCCCAAGCTTCCTCAATCGCTCACTTGTCTCGTGGCGAAGGAACCACCACACGAGGGCTGCGGTGGATTGCAGCGTTAACCTTGCTGCTACGTCACCCTGCCTTGTACGGTTATTCCATTTCACATACCAATTTTTGATAATTTCTCATGAACAGCTTGGGGCCTCCGTAAGTTGTAAGCAGCTGTCTAGCTGGCAACATCAGAGCTTATTATTTTTCAAGGACATTGCACTCATCCACGCTCACTTAATGAGTTATAATTATTTATCACACCCAGCCATCCACTGGGTGTAATTGGGCTTTGCCAATTGTTGGCTCACCGGTGTCTGAAGCGATGGAGAAATAGCAAGACCAGTTAGTGCAGTTTGGGTGAAACATTACTGAAATCCACTGAACATAGAAAAAATTCAGTGAACCAAGGTGGGCAGCAATGGTTGATGTAATATACCTTCCAGTCTCATAACAAAGGCAGACGTGTGAGGACAAGGTTTCCCGTTATAGCCATCGAGCGAGTGCCATTAGTAAGCGTGTACAGGATTATCGCTAGCGAGGCACACGAGGGGGACAAGGGTCTGATGTGGTCTGTACTCGACTCATTTAGGGTTTAATTGACCTGTGTTGACCCGATATGGGTGCAGATACAAATGAACACTGGTTTCTTTGCTTGCCTGGGATTTGAACCCAGGTCGCTGACATTGTAGCACAACGCCTTCCTTCATCGTTATTCCACCACGAATGGACTCGTACACATACCCGCTCACAGTTAAGTAAGTGGTGATCGTGTAAAAAGAGTATTTTAAACGACCGTCACTGGAATTGTTATTGTTTTGATTACCACTGGAATGATGAATATGTATTATTGCCGATGACCGGTCACCCTACAGGCACGTCATCACAGAAGCCCCATTATTCCTCGGATGGGTGAGCACCAGGGCTTCGGAATCCGAATCAACAAATGGCTTGCCATGTGCAGTTGTCGGCTTGCCAGATGTTGTGGCTGTGAGGTGGCCACGGGATGACATTGCTAAGTGCAATGCCCTCGAATTGCTTGGGTTTCTTCAAATAATAATAACAATAATGTGCACTTATAAGGCACCCTTCATAGTTTCCCACCACAACTATTCCCAACACTCATTAATCGTATTAGCCAAACATCCAAATGCAGGACCCTCCGGAGAAGAGTCTCGAAACTTGGTGTGTCCCACCCACCCACCCACCCCCTGGGTAAATGCTTCACATTAATCGCCACGCTACCGCATGCGCACGCAAGCAAGTGAAGTCCTCCGTCGTTTTACTTTTCGTGGGCCACACAAAGTTACAACTCGCCCCGCGGCGCTTATCGATTCAAAATGTGCTCGTGATCGATGTGCGCGTGCACTCGTCGCTGCAAGCAGCCCCCACCGCGGTGGTCGGGCTTCCCCTTCCCCACTTGGATCGCTCTCTCGTCGTGTGTGTCCGCCCAGACCGAGCGGTCGTTGAGGCGGCAGGGAAGACGGAAAAACTGCTCGCCTTGACAGTTCTCCCTTCTGTTGTTCTCGTCTGCAACAAAACACATCAAGTGCCCAACAACGATACAGATGTCCCATTGTGTGTGGCGCAGTTTATGTTGATGTCACAGCGAAAACAAATAGTTTGGAGAGCGAGTAAATTGCAATGGGAACGAAGCCACTTGTATTGCAGTGGAAAACACGCGGCTGGAGTGACTCATTGCTGAACGCAGAGGCAGAGCCTCGTATACCGCAGAGCTCGAGTGTGCACTTGCGTTGGTTGGTCAAGCTGAGACCATTAGCTCCGACTACTCCTTGAATCTATATCGGACCCTGGGTGTGTGAACACACACGGAAGAAAATGAACGGGTCAATAATTGTTGTTCGAATTGTACGTTTTGGACCCTGTCTCTCGCTGTGTGTGCTATCTCCTTTCGCAAAGACTTTGGTGACCGTCGCCTTCCATTGAGCTCAGTCACCAATATTAATTATTGTATATTACTTGAGAACTTTGCATTGGAACCCCTCCCCCCCCCCAGTTGCATCCAATTGCTCATTGCTTATGTACTTAGCCAGTTGTCTTCGTGTAAGAGTAAGGCTAAGAATTAGTTGTTCTATCTACTACTGAACAAACTCAACAATCCCTTACAATAGAGTGGCTTTTTGTTAAATGTGTTGCACAACAATATTATAAGTTTGTTTAAAAACCCTGAAGAGAACTTAAATATGTTTACTCTGGCCAATGTGAATTATGTGCGCAGAATATACAATACCTGACGCAGATGTGTATTTTATTAAGACATGACGTCAGCTATTTTCATCAGCGGAGTAGTGACTCTTGAAAACGTCTCCTTGAAGCTGCGTGGCGATGCCTTCCTCTGTGGCTCCCCAACTCACCACCGCCCCTTTGGTGGAGACAATTTATTGACGACTGCTCTCGCCTGCTCGCCTGCTCAGTGTCACGGCCGTAGGTTTATCTGGGTTTTCGTCACCAAAAAATAATTGTCACTTGTGACATTGAAGGGCCGGCGGCACGGCTAGCATCAGTGGCGCGTGATATCTTAACTGGTCCTGGCTCCCCCCCCCGCTAATGGCGAACTCGCAGGTGCAGTATGGGGCAAGGAGGCCTTCATCCAGCAGTGGATTGACAGCTGTCTGCAAAACGTTGTTTTGTTGATATTGGAGGCATGGCATGAGATGAAGACAAGTTCTTCTGGAATGCTCGCATCGTTACTTCTGCTTCCATAACAACTTTCATCTTTTACTTACCACTTGGCGGGCACTCCTTCGTGCTCTGCCGCTCTGCCATGAGTGTTCCTCGCATTTAAACGTGACCTTTATATTTTACAAATTAGAAATTTTCATTGCTTTTAAATATCACATTTATACCATTCCTTTAGTGTGCAATTACCTGGTCACTGGGATGAGACCATCATCTTGCTGTTAGAACGAATTTGGTTACCCAGGTTCTAACCCACAAGCACAGAGAGGCTTGGCGCTCTTCACCCAGAAATTACGAGTCTCCTGAGCCACCTTGCAACTGGTCTTGTGTTCACGACGACATGCAGGGCACGTGTGACCTTGGCCGTGATATAAGTACAACAGATGGGCAACACACGTGCGTGCTATTTTTACATTTTGGAGATTAAAATATAAAAGTTTAGCTCGTTTGTCAAGAAATACATCATCCCACTTCGTCTGCTCCAAAGCACATCATCGCTAGCTTGCAATGTAGCCTTTTAGTTATTATTTGCTAATTGTTGAGTGTCAACTCCTTTCATTGTGTAAACGTAATTGTGTATGCAAATAGAAATTAAAAAGCCGAGGGTCTATCACTCTCAGAGAGCCAGGATTTGGGATAATTAACAATTTAGACATAATCAGCCTTTCCCTTCCATTATTTGTAATCTTTTGTCTGAGCTGTTTAATTTTTGTCATGCATAATTGCCAGATTAATAATGTGCGATAGTGGCAAGGTCACACAGTTTTTCAACTCCGTGTCAGTCTGTGTGAAGCTGCTTGGTCATTTGCCGCGTTTGGGTGGTGCATTTCCCTTGTGCCTAGACTGCCCTCTGCCGACTGATATTTGGAATGCAAGCCTCCCAGCTGCTCGTAGCACCGCATTGCACATACCTTGCATGGATTTTAGTGCAATATCATCATGCCCCTGCACTTAACCTATCAATACGAGCATTGTGTGCGACTTTCATGGACAACTTGTAACACATTTAACGTGTAAACTCGTTTTTTATTTCAGAAAGGGGTACAGTCTGACTCAAATGTAATTCACTTGCATGTCCGATTAGCACGGTTGGCTATGTACGGTGCAGAGGAAGTCCAACCAAACAAACATACATATTCATATGGGGCAAGAGTCGGGGATCGTGTTGCTGACAGTAATTTGAGGCTGTTGCAGTCGACCATGATAGTGAAACGTGACCCGGGACGAAGGCCCCCCCCCACTCCTGCTTGTAACTGCTAGGCAGTGGGTCAGTTGTGCCTCATGACCTGTGATAAATGACCCTTAGACTGCCGATAAGTGGCCCATAAAGTGTTCTGCTTGTTGGGTTCACTGGCTGCTGGAGTCCGCAAGTCCCTGGTGTGGCATGGAGGGCAGCAACGGGAGTCGCCGCTCTTGACAACCGAGAGGTTGAACTCTCACAAGTTGAAAGTCGTGTTTTTATGGGTTTCGTGCCAACTTAAACACTTTCACTTAAACGGTTTCAGATCGAAATGAATGATATATTTTATAGTTCACAGCGAGTAATTTAGTATAGATGGGAATGGATTCATATTATCCAAGCAAAACATGCGGCCAGCCAATGTGAGTGGAGGGAATGTGGAATAAAAATAAAAGTTGTGTATTTCACAAAAAAAGAACATGACATGTGTAACTGGTTAAGGACGAACATTAATTTGTCTTTGGTTTGAAATTTACGAATTAACAAAATAAATAACAAAAATTGAATAAAATACTGCCGTGTTTGAAACAATTAATCCGCAGCATGTATGCATTGGCAGGATGCGCACAAACTCAATCTCAGATTGAGTGAATAAGCAGGCATATCGATGTGCACCACGCAGGGAGATTGTTGCCTTTGTACATCTGCAGCACGGGGCTGACACTTTACCCCCCGCCCCCCCTTGTGCCGGCCCCAGGTGGAGGTGAGCGTCATCAACACCAACGAGCATCGGCCGCAGTTCTCGCGGACGCGCTACGAGGTGAGCGTCTCCGAGGAGACGCCTCCCAACACGGAGATCCTGCGGCTGAACGCGACGGACCGCGACGACACGAGCTCGCTCACCTTCTCCATCGTGAGCAGCACCGACGTCGCCAGCCTGCGCAAGTTCAAGCTCGACTACAACACGGGCGCGCTCTCCACCGTCGAGAGCCTGGACCACGAGACCAAGCAGAGCCACATCCTCACCGTCATGGTAACGACGTTGCTGCTTCACAGAGAGGCACGCACGGCGGGGGGGGAGGGGGGTGGCGGGGGGGGGGCGCTGCTTTGTGGTTGAATTTTATTTGTGTGCAGCCTGCGTGAATGTTCCCGCTGCGTTAACTGAAGGTGTTGGATTTGTGCCGAGGGAATGTGGAATTTCCCACACTGCCTCAGAGCTGGCTGGGCATTGTCGTATATTGCTCTTCTGGGTGGTGGGATTCTCTGCACCTTATCACTGCCTCGAATGGCCACGGTGGCACCCACAGGTTCTGGCACCAAGCATAGACACATGTCACATTGAGGTGGCCACATGGCTCAAGGACATGGGTTCAAATCCAGGTCTGTGCTTAAACTGGCTTCTCAAGTGTATAGTGGATTGATGGTTTCAGCTCGGTCACCCGTTTCAGTACAAAATAAAACATCTCATTACATTTGGTTTCCACTTTTTCTGGCTAAATCCCATTAATGTTAAAATATGAATTTGACTGTCATGTGAAAGACGTTACTCTTATATGCAGAGCGGGTGGGAAGGTGGTTCCATCGACTGTGCAGACCAGGGGTCACTTGCAGGTATCTCGAAGGTCGCTCTGCGGCATGCACATCAAGGGCTTCTATCAACATGAAAGGGTCCACTGCTCTGCGAGAGTTCAGAATGGATTTGGCAGCGGGATACACGTTGGAAAATAATGGCAGCAATTATTATTAAATTAATTGACAATAACCATTTGCTTGACTTTCCTTTGCAAGCAGGTGAGGGACAGCGAGATCCCCGTGCAGAAGGCGTACGCGACGGTGGTGGTGAACGTGCGAGACTCCAACGACCACGCGCCCCTCTTCACCAGCCGCCACTACGAGGGCCGCGTGGTCGAGTCGGCCGCCCTGGGCTCCGCCGTGCTGGAGGTCGTCGCCCTCGACCGCGACAGGGGCCCCAACGCCGAGGTCACCTACAGCATCGAAGCCGGTAACCAGCCGCCTCTCCCAGCCGCCTCTCCCTCAGCCACTTCTTTCCCAGCCACATCTCCCAGCCACCTCATCCATGCTACAGCTTCCCCCATAATGTATGGTAACAATTCCATTTGGTCTACAAATTCACTCGTTTAGTCACTAAAAAAACCCGTCAATAAGTAAAAATGTATCTAAACGCAGTGAGGAACAAAATAAGTCAGTATTATTTACGCGTGCTACTTTAAAACGTTCGCGGTGGTCTTTTCTCTCCCCGCGCGCCCCGCGCGTCGTCTGACAGGAAACGTGGGGAATTCGTTCACCATCCACCCCACGATGGGCATCCTCTCCGTGGCCAAGGAGCTGGACAGGGCCGTGGTGGAGGCCTACGAGCTGGCGCTGAGGGCGGTGGACAGGGGGGAGCCGCCCCGCAGCGCCACCGCCGCCGTCCGCGTGCTCGTCACCGTCGCGGACAACGCCCCGCCGAAATTCGCCTCCAAAGACTACTCGGCGGAGGTCAGCGAAGGGGCCAGGCCCGGGAGCTTCGTGCTCATGGTGACGGCCTCCAGTCGCTCGACGGTCAATTACGAAATAAGGGACGGGAATTTCGAGGATACCTTTTACGTGAATCCGACCTCCGGGGTCATCACCACCAAAGAGCTCCTGGACTATGAACGGAAGCCGTCGTACCAACTGACAATACAGGCCACAAACATGGTGGGGCTCTCGACCAATGCGTCCGTGTCGATCCACCTGAGCGACGAGAACGACAATGCGCCCGTGTTCGATTGCCCGCAGTACCGCGGGGTCGTCAGCGAGGAGGCGCAGGCACACACCGTGGTGCTCAACGGCAAGAACGTCCCCCTCGTTATCCGCGCCACCGACCTGGACAGTGAACAGAACTCGCTGCTCGTCTATCAGATCGTCGAGCACGAAGCCCAGACGTACTTTTCCATCGATTCCAGCACGGGGGCCATCAAGATGATCAAGGTGCTCGATCACGAAAAGACGCCCGAGTTCCACTTCCAGGTGCGCGTGTCGGACAGCGGCAGCCCGAAGCTTTCCGCCGAAACGCCCGCCAACGTGACCATCACGGTGCTGGACGCCAACGACTCTCCGCCAATATTCTCGAGGGCCGTGTACGAGACGGTGCTGCTCACGCCGACCTACAGCGGCGTCCGCCTGCTGAGCATGTCGGCCACCGACCCGGACACCGACGCCTCGCTGACCTTCAGCATCTCGACTGGAAACGTCGGAGACAAGTTCGCCATCAATGCTCGGACCGGCGACATCTCGGTACAGAATGCCACTCACCTTCGGAGCCGATACGAGCTCGCGGTCAAGGTGTTCGACGGGAAATTTGTGAGCACAGCACAGGTGAAGGTTTCGGTTCGGGAGATATCCACCGGCGAACTCCGGGTTCCGCAGACGTACTCCGCGAGCGTTCCGGAGAACAGCACGGAGGTCGTCGTCCTGGCCGTGATCGCGGCCGTGGGCAGCGGCGTGAACGAGCCGCTGACCTACAGCGTGCTCAACCCGAGCGGGATGTTCGAGATCAAGCCGACCGCGGGGATCCTGCAAACGACGGGCGTTCCGTTTGACAGGGAGAAGCAGGAGCGCTACGAAGTGTTGGTGGAGGTGAGGAGCGACGCCCGGGCGCGGCCGAACATCGCGCACGCCGTGGTCACGGTCTGCGTGGAGGACGTCAACGACAATGCCCCGATCTTCGTCAACCTGCCGTACTACGCCGTCGTGGAGGTGGACGCGGCGCCGGGAAGCGTCGTGTACACGATCGCGGCCGTCGACAGGGACGTCGGCCGGAACGGCGAGGTGAGCTACTCGCTGAAGGAGGAGCACGAGTACTTTGACGTCGAGGCACGCAGCGGCGACGTCTCGCTGAGGAGGAGTTTCACCGCGGACATGTCGAGCAAGGACTTTACCGTAAACGTGGTGGCAACGGACTCTGGGGTGCATCCATTATCGTCCGAAGTCAGCCTCCCGGTGACCGTTATTAACAAGGCTATGCCCATATTTGAAAGGCCGTTCTACAGTAAGTCGGTACCCGAGAACATTAAGCCGCACACGCCAATTCTTAACCTTCAGGCGAAGAGTCCAGAGGGCCTGCCTCTCATTTTCAGCATCACGGACGGTGACCCCTTCAACCAGTTCTCGATCGACTTCAACACGGGCGTCGTGAATGTCATCGGCTCGCTGGACCACGAGACGCAGACGACCTTCAAGCTGACGGTGCGAGCCACGGACTCGGTGACGGGCTCGCACGCCGAGGTGAACCTGGACATCCTCGTTCAGGACGTCAACGACAACCCTCCGCTCTTCTCTCAGAGCGCCTACGCCACCACGCTGTCTGAAGCGGCGCTCATCGGGATCTCCGTCCTTCAGGTGAGCGCCACCGACGCCGACATCGGCTCCAACAAGGCGCTCTACTACCAAATTATCAACAACGGGAAGAACAGCAGCGAGTGCTTTTACATCGACTCCAGCAGCGGGCTTATTTTGACCTCCAGATTCCTGGATTACGAGCAAAACCAGGTCCATAATTTCTTGGTGAGGGCGTCGGATAGTGGCATGCCCTTCCTTACCAGCGACGTTCCGGTGACGATCACCGTCACCGACATAAACGACAACCCTCCCGTGTTCAACCAACTGCTGTACGAAGCGTTTGTGAGCGAGCTTGCTCCGCGCGGCCACTTCGTCACCAGGGTGCAGGCTTCTGACGCCGACGCGTCAGACACCGACAAGCTTGAGTACAGCATCCTCTCTGGCAACGACCACATGAACT
Organism: Lampetra planeri; assembly: GCF_965212315.1. Classification (NCBI taxonomy): domain Eukaryota; kingdom Metazoa; phylum Chordata; class Hyperoartia; order Petromyzontiformes; family Petromyzontidae; genus Lampetra; species Lampetra planeri. The sequence goes on along the minus strand of NC_136125.1, from coordinate 12,697,543 downwards.
TCGTGGTCGACAGCAAGTCCGGCATAATCTCCATCTCCAACCTACGCAAACAAACGCTGGCTCCGCAGTACCGCCTCAACATCTCCGTGTCGGACGGGGTGTTCACGAGCACGGCCCAGGTGCACGTGAACATCCAGAGCGCAAATCTGCACAGCCCCATCTTCGGCCAAAATGAGTACGTGAAGGAGATCCCGGAGAATTCCGAGGTAGGCACCCTGCTCACCTTGGTGCAGGCCACCGACAAGGACTGGGGCCCGCTGGGGCACGTGTCGTACTCCATCGTGAATCAGTTTGCGGGTGACAGGTTTACCATCGACGAGAACGGGCAGATTTTCACGAGCGAGCCCCTCGACAGAGAAGACCCGCTGGAAAGAGTCTTCGACATTAACATCATGGCCAAGGACGGGGGAGGCAGGGTGGGCTTCACCACGGTGAAAGTCATCGCCACCGACGAGAACGACAACAAGCCCACGTTTGTCACCAACGAGTATTTTGGGAACGTCCTTGCGAGCGCAGACAAGGGGACCGCGATCCTGCAGGTCTTAGCCACGGACCCGGACGAGGGAAGCAACGCAGATCTCGTCTACACGCTCTACAAAGGGGAGTCGGACTCCGCGGAGGACGTCCTGGAAGTGCAGCCCCTGACGGGACACATCGTCACCAAGGAGAGCCTCGTTGGCCTGGAAGGGTCGCGGATGTCGTTCTTCGTCAAAGCGGAGGACAAGGGGCCGGAGAGGAAGCACTCCGTCGTTCCCGTCTCCGTCTCCGTGCTGCCCGCCGACGCGGAGCTGCCGGCCTTCACGGAGGCGGCCTACGCGCTGACGGTCGCCGAGGACGCGGAGGTGGGCAGCGAGATCGGCGCGGCGAGGCTCGCGGGCAACGACAGCGCCACCTACGCCGCGGTCCCCGGCGGCGGCGTAGCGGAGAACAACGCGGACGACACGTTCGTGGTGCTGAGCCAGACCGGGCGGCTGAAGGTGGCCAAGGCCCTCGACCACGAGACCGTGAGGAGCTACCGGTTCGGGGTCAAAGCCACGTACCGGCGGGACGAAGTGGACGTGGTCGCGCAGGTGCTGGTGACGGTGCACGTCGGGGACGTGAACGACAACCGGCCTGTGTTCGAGTCGAGCGTCTACGAGGGCGTGGTGATGGAGAACCTCCCTGCCGGGGTGCCGGTCGTGCAAGTGAGAGGTAATGGATCTGCGCACAGCCATGCTCGCTTCACACCGCTGCCTTTTGCCAATCGCCAAATGTGCGTGCGTATGTTGCACTTCTATCGCACCATATACGTAGTCGACCGTGTTAATTGGAGGTGCGTGGGAAGGACAACCAACTAAACTCAAAAAGCAGTTGTCAAAAAATTTGTTTTCAATCTAGATTCAAAAGGGCATAGCTCCAGTGGCTTCCAAATATCGGAAGTAAGAGCGTTCAAGACTGCCGCAGAAATCGCATCTTCTGCGGCAGTGTTGCAGCAAATCGAAGTAGCTGGGGAAAACCCACACTTACATGACAATCGCGTGAAACAAGATCACGCAGATAGCTCTCAAGTGTACTTGGTCCACTGGTAGGGTTGCTGTCTCTCGGAGATTTCATGGGAGGAAGTGATGTAATATTGGTCAACTGACTAAATTCGGGACTTTTAATGTCCCGGCAAGACTTACAGCTTGTCCAGAATGGCTACCTCACTCACAAGAAGATCCTGGAAATGCCAGGACAGGTGGCACAACCCTCTGCCGGCGACAGGTTGGGCATTCCACGCACGTTCCCTCGTACGCGACGCTCGCACGCACCGTCCACAGTGCTGCCTCCCACACGCTGCACCGTCCGCCCGCACGCACGCACACACGTACGCACACACGCACACACACGCACGCACACACGCACACACGCACACACGCACGCACACACACGCACGCACAAACGCACGCACACACGCACACACACACACACGCACGCACACACGCACGCACACACGCACGCACAGACGCACACATGCACACACGCACGCACGCACCTCCAAGCACGCATTCCGCAGTTGGCGCCATTCGCCCTCCCGACTCGCCGTTCCCGCCGCTCCGTTTTGACTTCCAGCGACGGACCGGGACGGCGGCGCTAACGGGCAGCTGGCGTACAGCCTGGCGGAGGAGGCCGTCGTCGAGGGCGGCGCGGCTCGGGACCTCTTCTCGGTGGACGCCGAGAGCGGCTGGGTGCGCACGCTGCGCCCGCTGGACCGCGAGGCCCGGGCCGGGCACGAGCTGGTGGTCGTGGCGACCGACCTGGGCGACCCGGCGCGGCTGTCGGCCACGGCGAGTGTGCGCGTCGCCGTGGCCGACGCCAACGACTGCCCGCCGCGGTTCTCGCGCGACACGTACGCCGGCGACGTGCCGGAGGACTCGGCGCCCGGCCAGGTGGTGGCCGTCGTCGGGGCGGACGACGCGGACGCCACGCCGGACAACGGGCAGCTGACGTACTACCTGACAGGTGCCCCCCCCCCCCCCCGCGCATCGCGGCGGACGCTCTGCCGGGCCACCTATTGCACGTCCTGCGCGAGCCGCGGACGGTGGCGATTGGCGTCGAATTGTTGACGTGTTTCTTCGTGCGTTTGTTTACGCGGTTTCACTGGGTGCGTCACGCTGTGAACGTTTTAGGTTTCAAGTGTTTGCGTGCGCGTCGTTGCGTGTTGTTATCGTTTCCTTATTCTGGGAATTTAATATGAACAATGTTGTGGCGTCATCGCCAAAAGGGCTGCCATTTTCAAATTATTTTAAAGAGTGAAAATTGCCTGCATTGAGTGATTTTAAAACACAAGTCTTCGAATTTGAAGAACGGGCATAACCATCCAGTTGCATTGTCCAGCATGTATGTCCTACAAATCAAATTTACCTGCTGCTTGCAATGTTAGCAAATGACAAAAAACACATTAATTATTGAATATCATGGGTTATAATCTGCACTCAAGCTGGTGATTGTATTGAACATCAATTTCATATGTTTTAGATTTTCAGAATTACATTTTAAAGCATTTATTGCCCACAACACATTCCTGCGGAGGGAGCTGGTAGGAACGTTGGGTTGCTCGGTCAATGGCCAGGGTCAACGGCGGCGTGGTGTATTCCGCAAATATGCTCGACTCTGAGGGCTGGCACAAGCCGGCGTGAGTTGGTTAAACCTTGAGTTTTATAAGGGCACCACGGGGTGACCAGCCCCTCCCCACCCAGCCCCACCCCTCCCACCCCCACCCAGCTCCTCCCCACCCAGCCCCTCCCCACCCTCCCCTCCCCACCCAGCCCCACCCTCCCCACCCAGCCCCTCCCCACCCTCCCCACCCAGCCCCACCCTCCCCACCCAGCCCCTCCCCACCCTCCCCTCCCCACCCAGCCCTTCCCTCCCCACCCAGCCCCTCCCTGCACGACGGACACAATAATCCCTTGTGGGCTGGTGTAACCAGGAGGTTCCTACCAGTATTGAGCTCGTTCAGTTAAATGTCAAAGACAAATTATGTAATCAGGAAGTTCGCTCACCGGCTGTGAGTGTTTTTTAATGTAACGTCTACAAATACAATGTTGTGTTTAATGGTTCGGCAGACAGCTGTAGATATAATCGGATCTATTTTTGACGATCTTTGTCTCTGAGGATTCAACATTACTGCCACTTTGCACGCAAGGTGGAGAAATCCGAAACATATTTACTTGCACTGCTTGCTTATTGTAGGCAGTTAAATGAGGCAGTTATAATTTTTTATCCCAAAAATATTATTTCAAATGTAGTTATTGTCTAGAAGCTCATGCAAATTATGTTTGATTGCATGAGTAAGTGCATTTAACAGGACAATTTTCATCTACACGTGGTTGATCTGCAACTTATGCTAATCAGTCAAAATAATTGTTCCTGCTGCTTTTGAAAGTGTCCCAGGGAGAGAAATTAGGTGCTTTCTATTCTTAATTCGCATGAACAATACACTTTAAATGTTGCTCAGAGGAAATACTACAGGTGGCTCTGAAAAGTGGCTTTTTTGTTAAAAAGGGCTTGATTTATTTACGTGCAAGTGATTGGGAAATTAAGTTGCGTACCACTGGTGGCGACTCTGTCAAACATTCCCGTGACCTTCCCACATTCTCGGACAGTTATTGGGGTGCAAAGTGAGCAGCCGCTGTTTGTGAGAAATGGGTTAAAGTTTTCCCACGAATCCTGTTAATCTTGTCAATATGAGGACAAGTAACTTGGGACAGCCTGTAAAGGATGGATGACTTCTCTATGAGTGGTATGAATAACACATCCATTGATCCTTACAAAATATTATAAATGACCGGAGTTCGCGTGATGGTCGATCTTTCCAGACTGTGAACCCTGGCTCATAAACGTAGTCGAAACCCAGGCTGATCTTCTGAACTTGATGTGTTTAATGAGCTTGGCCTTCACCAAAACGGAGTGGTGACAGATCCATTGCAGTGAGAGAGGGATAAGGCATGCTGACAACTCTTAAGTAACATTTAAAGTGCAATCCCCAGCCAGTCCACAGTGTGGTGCTGTTGAACTTACATCTGAGATGTGATAACTCATCAAGATAGTCGTGTACTCCTGTTCTACTGTATGCTTTCAAAGTAAATAATTAAATGTTTTAGTTAGTTGAATTGTTTTCAAAGGTGATGGGCGGATTTTTTCGACTTAAAGTTAATGCTCACAGTAGTAGCTAATTTTTGACGTGAAAATTTTGGCTGAAGGTTGTTTCATATGTTTTCATGAAATGCATTTTTAATCTTGATTTGAAGCTTTCGTGACTGCAGGAATCCATACTTTTTGGTTCTTTCGGTAAAGTCACGTAGGTAGAAACAAATCATAGATCACGACGTTTCGATCGCCACACATTTTTGTCATGTTTTTCCACAACCATAAATCCAAATGTGCTATCGGCGTCGTGTCACGAGACCAAGGACCCATTCGTATTTCTCGCAGAGCGGTCCAACTCGTGGTGTTAAAGATGACGGTCCACAGAAGCCGATGTCACAGAGCTCCCTTTGCGATCCCTTCAAGTGATCTCCGGTCAACACAGTCGAGGGCCACCACTCCCCCACCCCCTCTGCGTACGAGAGGAACGTTCCTCGCAAGAGAGACAAACCGTTATTTACTTCTCAACGCTAGAACGTTTGGCCAAATTAAGTGCAGAAGTGAATATTCATGAAATGAGCGGTCAATGACGACTTGGCTGAGCCCATCAACTCACCACACTTGGGAATCCCCCCGTTTAATCACAGATGGCTGCCTCAATTTCAACCAAAGATCTCAGCAATGCCAGCTCTACGCTCTGACCTCGGAGGTCACCTGCCTTACCTCAGAATTCCAAACAAAATTCATGTCCACGCTTTACCATCGCCGATTTTATATTGTTCCACTCATGCAGTACAGCTCAGACGGAGTCCCTCGCAGCATTAATCTATTTCATTGTGAGGTGCCTCCATCCATATTCAGGGATATTTTCCCCTTTTGATGCCGGCTCTGCTGATTCCACGCGACACATTCACACTGCAGAAGTGAGAGAGCGGAAAATGAAAGTCCAACACCGAATGAAGGGTAAGGACAGTAAAGCTCGTACTCGGTGCACACGCAGCCAATCTTTATCACTTGGTTCATGCCTTTTGAACGACACATATTTTTCATTTGAAAACATATTTCGTAAGGACAGCCAGGCGTCCTGATGAGAACCATTGAGTGGAGATGAATATGCACACTTAACAGTTAAATTGTCAAACCCCAAAGGCAGTCTCATCTCCAACGCAGTGTCCTCGCCTTGTTATTCCAACTCTCAGGAGGACGCTATGGCCTGACTGAGTCTTGAACGTTTTCTGCCACGTCTTTGAAAAGTCTCGGCGGGGTGACCGTGCTGAGTGTTTTTTGTCTGCGCGCTGCGAGGTGACGGCGACGGAACGCTCAGCAGGATTTGTGGGCTTCCATCACCTTGATTTTTGTCAGCTGTTGTGTGCCTCGACTGGGAGCCGAGGGTCAGCGTCAAGGACAAGAAGCCGTAAATTGTTTTGGACAAAATTGTGACCCGTGGAACCTGCGTCCGTTGGCTTTACAGGGAACCGCACACTGTACTTTGTTTACTCCATGAGGATTTTTAGCAAAAAAAGTCAAATGCACACGAGCTCAGTGTATTGGACGCATTTATGAATGCATTAATCAGTGGATTTCCACAGATGATAACGGTTATAGAGATTCGAATGACGGTGTCACTGCTGCGGTAAACAACGGAATTTCTCTGGGATAATGAGAGTGGATCTTATTTAATTGACCTTCAACCGGCCTCAAGTGGGGTGTCCTGAATGCACTCGCTTATTTCAAACCAAATTAAACGGGTTTCTTTCTCCTTGAGGGAACTTAGATGCACGGTCACTGTTCTGTTTCTTTGTAAAATAAAGTTTATATATTTAAAAAATGTATGCTACCATCACCAGCTGCTCGCTAAGCACCATGGAGGTGGTGGTTAGAGAGCAACTCACATTCAAAAGATTTTGAGATTCAGAATTCAAATCCCAGGAGAACTCAAGCGAAAATGAGCAATAATGATGAGTGCTATGGTGGCCTCAAAAAGTGGCTCAGATTTTCCCCGATAATTGAAATAATTCCCGATGAACATGTATCCCAATTTTACAGGAAATTGAAAACTCGCCGTGTTAAAGCCTTGTAAAAATCTTCAATATTTCTCCAGCATCATTTTATTTCAGGACAAATTAGTTGTTCTGTGTTCACTTTTTATACGTTCCAGTGGGAAACAAACATTATTGTTCGTTGGAAACTTTGATACGATTCTAACTTCCCGCGTGCAGCGCTCTGTTCAATCGTGCTCCTCTATTCCCTCGGCGCTTTTGGGCGTGCGTCGTCGTCCTCGTTGCGAGGCGCGATACGGAGAAATACGGCGGCGGCGATGTCGAAGTGTGACAGAGACGGCGTGCGTCCGTGTCGCACCGCAGGCGGCGACCCGCTCGGCCAGTTCGCCATCGGCTACATTCAGGGCGAGTGGAAGCTGCACCTGAAGCAGCCGGTCGACCGGGAGGAGAGGGACCGCTACCAGATCGAAGTGACGGCCACGGACGGGGCGTTTGTGAGCAAGGCCGTCGTGGACGTCGCCGTGCTGGACGCCAACGACAACAGCCCCGTGTGCGACAAGGTACGGGGGGGAGGGCGGTCCCGAGAACCGCGCCCTTCTCTCGTGGGACCTGCACGCCCGTGTCGTCCGTGGCCATCACTTTGTGCGTTTAGTTTGTTGTCCTTCCCCCCCCCGCACCTCCGATTGGCGCGGTTGGCTACGTATGGTGCGGAGGAAGTTCGACGCGCGTGCGTGCGGTGTCTTGGTATGCGCGCAGTTGAAATAATTCGGCATTTGAAAAAAATGCAGCTCAGCTCTGTCCACCCAGAGATATAGATTAGTACGCTACCGTTAGTTTATCGGCAGGTCATGTGTGGTGGGGTGAAGTGTGGCTGCTCGTTCCTCTTGCAATACATGTGGCCTGTGAGGAGGAGGAGTAGGCAAAATACCATCTAGAGGGGTTCAGTGGTGTGAAATAAGACACGTCGCAACAACCTTAGCCTACGCAGAAGTCAAGCACAGAGAGATTGGCGGATTAAACTACTGAAGCAAGTAGCTTCACTTGAACTCTCACTTGGGCTTTTACATTTTCAACACTATTGAAAATATTTAGATGCCAAAATAGGTTGGTGAGTAAATTGCATCTACATAAGGTAAACATCGGTCCCCTGCATAGTGCTCTCTCAGCTCAAGTTTGCTGACAATTTAAACCTTTTAGATGATTTGTTAAAGCTGTAGGTTCCCACACGTACCCCCCACCTGAAGCTGTTTCTTGACTCGACCTATATAGCGTAGGCAGGTGAAGAGATCGTGTGGTCATCAATAGCCACTCAGTGTACATCAAACCTGCTGCCCCGGAACTGAAAGTTAAATATATTATCTTCTTCACAAAGAACATATGAACACATTTGCCATCGTCTTCAGCAGTAAGTTGTCTTTTTGAAATATTAGCCGAGAGGCAACTCCCTCAGCTCAGCAGAGGGGGGTTATCTGAGCAAAGAAACACAAAAGGGATTGTGCTGAGCGGGCGATGTTGTTCGCACGAACGAGTCTTTCGTCCGACAATTTATTTAGCGTGGCTTCATTTCAGTGCTGAGAATCGACAGTGGATATTGTTGGGTTTTTTTTGAAGCCTGAATCCAAAAGCAATTCCAGGTGAGGAATATTGACTGGTAAAATCATTCGCCAAGATCCCTTGCCCAAATGCCTCTGCATGTGCCGACACTCGCGTAAGCCATCGTCGGCCGGGATGCAGGTGATTGATTTTTTACTATTTTTTTTTACTCTCCCGCTAATTTGTTTTGTTTTCATTCGCCAAATGAAGCCCAAAAACCGTCGCGGTGTTTGGCTGCCCTTTAAATGCTCTCCTCTGTCCCCAGGCTTTAAGCGGTGAAACCTGCGCAGCACCCAACTGGCGAGCTTTTGATTCCCCCATCCCCCCCACTATGTCGAAGTAAACTTGAGTGGCATTTTTGAATGCGGTGGCCAATATTGCAATATGGAAGTAGTTGTTATCCTGTCAGTTAAAATGACGTTAGCTTGGGTGTATGCAAGTGTAGTGGATTCAACTGAGTCGCAGACGTACTCTTTGGAGGCAACACATTTATGGATACCAACACAAAGGGGTAACTGTCCCAGGTCCACGTGTTGGTGATTCTTCTCTGACGTAGAACGTAGATCCCTCTGGGGACCCAGTTTATATGCTCCCTGGTCGTGGCTGGCTCCGCCCTTGGTCACGACCACCTTCTCAAATCCTCTAGCAGGATCTCGCCCCGACACGTGACCACCCCTAGCCCCCACTTGGGGCCCCTGTGTAGACTTGACCCGTCACGTGCCTTTCAGGGTCAACCAGAGTGCCATGGCCTACATTAACCCCATTCATGGCCGGCACCCTCACACGCCCTCCTATAGGGGTCGGCACTGCACGCTGAGCGTGGTGTCACTTAGCGCTCACCGAGCCCCTCTAGGGCTGGTACTACACCCACATGTACGGGGTGTCTGCGATGTCACGACACAAGTGAAAACGCCAATTATGCAGGGCTAAAACGCGCGCGCACGTAAATACGTAATGTATTCTCCCGAAGCAGTCTTTGTACACGTGGACTTTCCCTGCTATATATATTATTAAATACTATAGTCATTCATTAATATTAACCCATTATTGTGATTCAGTGGATGATGAAGGTTCTTTAGAGTAATGGCACGGGATCTGTTCATCCTCAAAGCGGCATAGAATGGTCTCCACCTGCTTCATCAGGTGGCAGGGCTCTTTGTGAACCGGTGCTCACTGAGCCAAGAGATTACTCGGCCACGCCAGCCATGTGGCCTGGTGCAGGTCATTGCGCGTGAGCACCCGCCCCGGCCATACGTATGTGCGTGCGTGCGTGTGTGCGTACGTGCGTGTGTGCGTACGTGCGTGTGTGTGTGCGTGCGTGCGTGTGTGCGTACGTGCGTGCGTGCGTGTGTGCATGCGTGTGTGCGTGTGTGCGTGCGTGTGTGCGTGCGTGCGTGCGTGTGTGCGTGCGTGTGTGCGTGTGTGCGTGCGTGCGTGCGTGCGTGCGTGCGTGCGCGTGTGCGTGCGTGTGTGCGTGCGTGCGTGTGTGCGTGCGTGTGTGCGTGCGTGCGTGCATACGTGTGTGCGTACGTGCGTGCGCTAACAATTACTGCCGTCTCTCCTGTGCACTGCCCCCCTCCCCCCCAGCTGCTCTACGCCGTGGCCGTGGCGGAGGACGTCGCTCCGGGGATCTTCCTGCTGCTCGTCTCCGCCCGGGATGCCGACGTCGGTGCCAACGCCGCCATCCAGTACACGCTGCACGGGCCCGGAGCAGAGCACTTCCGCATGGATTCCGCCACGGGTAACGCACGCAGCCGTCGACGACAGTTTGCTGTGCGTGCACGTGTACGCGTTCGTGCGTGCGTCTTTCCTCGACTGATTCATTTTATTGCTGTTGCCATTTTGGTGGCCCAGACTGTCCTCGTCTCTGGAGCTCTCACCTGGTTAAACAAAATAAACTCAAAGCGGCCGATCGGTAAAATGAAACAGCTGTCATCCAGCACTTTCAGCGACACTTTGGTTAAGTGCGGCTAGGCCCGTGTGACCCACCTCTAATTAGCACGGTTGGCTAAGTACGTTGTGAAAGAAGGTCAACATGCACACACCTGAGCATGGATCTACACGTTCCTCTATCTGACAAGGGAACGTAGAATTGCAGTGCAACAATGGATTTTGTTGTATCATCCTTATCTACCCACAATACACCTCTACAGCCTGTAATACTGCCACACGGTCATCCCTCCAAGCACTCTTCAGGCTCGGTTCAGCTTAGCTTCTAAGATCTGATGGCATTGGGCACATGGCTGGGTGATTTTGTGGTAGGCTTGTTGCCATCATCGATGCCAAGTATGTATTTGGCAACAACCATTCGCGGTACAGCATTGTAATGTAAAAGTCACATAGAAGGGAAATAATAAAATAAGAAAACATCTAAATATAAAATTCTCACGACGTTTCGACTGCCACTTTTTTCAAATTTTCTTGCTATGGATTTCACACCTGATGATGATTGCTTGTGTTGCAGTCGAAACGTCGTGAGAATTGTATTGGTTTTTTTCCCTTCTACGTGACTTTACCGGAAGAACCAATAATATGAATCCCTGCACTCACGAAAGCTTTAAATCAAAACATAACTGAACTATTTTAATTTTACCAGGTAAGGCCCACTGAGCTAGATCGCTCTTTCCAGAAGCGGCCTGATCACAGGGAGAACACGCAAACTCCAAATATACAGCAGGCATCAGGTTCGGGATTAAACCCACGACCCCCTGCCTACCATGCGAGGTAGTTAACATCTCGCGACGTGTCAACCGTGTGTCGTTTAGGGGAGCTCTTCACCCTGGCGCCGCTGGACCGCGAGGCCATCCCGGCCTACGCGCTGAGCGTGCGCGCCACCGACGGGGGCGGCCGCTCCTGCCAGGCGGAGATCCTCGTGAGCCTGGAGGACGTCAACGACAACGCGCCGCAGTTCCCCGCGTCGCACTACGCCGTGTCCGTGTACGAGAGCACGGCCGTGGAGACGCTGCTCACGCGCGTGCAGGCCACCGACTCCGACCTGGGTACGTGCCGCCACCGCCGCGGCCTCGACGCTCGGCGGGCGACGCCGTCGTCCGCGTGCGTGTGTGTGTGCGTACATGTGTGCGTGCGTGTGTGTTTGTGGTGTCTTTTTTGCACGCGTGCGCAATTCTCCCCCGCGGTTTCGTGTCCCGATTGTGCCGCCACCATTGCGTCGCCGAACACGAAGTGTTCACTCGGCTCTCCAGCACAGCAGCAGCAGCGCAGCAGCAGCTAGGCGGCTTCCGCGCCTTCCTTCATGGGCGAGCCCCTCTCTGATCCCCCGTCCGCGCCGCAGGGCTCAACCGCAAGGTGACCTACTCCTTCTTGGACTCGGCCGGGGGTCACTTCGCCATCGACGAGCGCTCGGGCATCATCAGCCTCAAGCGGCCGCTCGACCGCGAGCACCAGGCCGTGTACGAGCTGACGGTGCGCGCGGAGGACGGTGACGTCTTCCGGCCCCTCACCTCCACCGTGGGGGTCTCGGTGGCCGTCCTGGACGTCAACGACAACCCGCCGGCCTTCGAGCAGCGCGAGTACCACGCGGCGGCGCCGGAAGACACGGCGCCGGGCTCCGCCGTTCTCTCCGTGCTGGCCATCAGCAAGGACGCGGGCGCCAACGCGGAGGTCACTTACGGCGTCGTGAGCGGCAACGAGCACGGCATGTTCAGCATCGACCAGAAGCTGGGTAAGGGCCGGCGGCGGTTAGAGGCGGGGCATCTTTATTCAGATAAGCTGAGTGTGCCTCGTCACACTTTGATCTTTGGTGGGCAGTCGTTAGTCATCGTTACGATTGACGATTTTCATCCACCCATGGCCATCGTTGACTAAAAATAAATGCAAACTTTGATAACGTATATTTCCATCATAGATTTGCTGAAGGGAATGAACACTGGCAATCTTCACTTCCGTGTGCTCTGTGGCTGGCCATGTGTAGAGGTTGTGCACGTTCTGAAAGGGTTTTTGTGTTGTGTTGCATGTGCATCGTTTTTCTTTTACTTGAGAAAATTGTGTTTCTGAAATCACCAGAAATATCTGTCGTGCGGGCAGGATTTAATATGATGGTTGTGAACACCGAGGGAATGGACCTGCGAGGCCAGGGCCTCTCGTTGTCGCAAGAGTGTTGGCCAAATTCACGTGTTTTTCTCGTGAGGAGATTTGATGGAATTTTGTCAGAGAAAAGGTTGGCAAGAACAACAATTTTAAGGCAATTTGGCTTTTGTTCAGCCAAAATGTTACGTGAAATTGCCTTTCTTACAAACACTTGCATTAATCCACGTCTATATTTTTCTTCAGTATGAATCGGACTGCTTCCATGCAAATGTGCTACATTCAAACCGCATTTGCTGCCAGTCGCGGGGCTCGATGGCGAGAGGTCTTCACAGGGTGCTGTCTGTGCAGCGCTCCCGGGACCTCGACCCCTCGAGCCCCTCGCCGGTGGCCGCCTCGCGCACGCAGGGTGGTTGATGCGTAGAGAACGCTCGAGGCGTACCGTGATGGATTGCGTCTCCTGTGCGTGCCTCTAAACGCTTGAATGTCAAGAAGGTTGATGTCCGTTATTAAATAATAATAATTAGACAGCTGCTTAAGCTTGGCCACTGACGCTGTGCACACACGCACACGCTTGATCGTGTGAAGATAGATTTACTTGAGGTTCGTCTCTCTAACCCTCCACTATGTTTGCCATGGTGTTGGTAACTTAACGAAAACTAAATTATTCAACTATTTTTATTTTACCAGGTAGGGCCCACTCAGCTGTACAGCTCTTTTTCAGAAGAGCTATCCAGCAGCCAACTACTCTAAACGCATGCTTCTAAATATAGAGGGGAAAACAAGAGGACCCGGAGAAACATCTACGCGACCACAGGGAGAACACGCAAAACCCAAATAAACAAGTGTCAGGGTCAGGATCATACTCAAGACGGTGCATTTCCTCGTAGTTTTCCTCTCTCCCCGAAATTGTGACCTATTTGTTTATTCTCAAGATACATGTAGTTCGCTAGGCCCCTAACATGAAGTTAAAAGTTTCAGAACCGGTTTCGGGGACCTCCGAAGGCGACGTGCAGCAGACTCCCAACGTTCGCGCGCGTCACGTGGACTCGGTCGGCGCCGGTCGTTCGGTCGAATCTCACGCGCACGACGCGTGTGCCAGGTGTGATCAGCGTCGAGAAGGCCCTGGACTATGAGACGTCTCGGGACTACTACCTGACGGTGCAGGCGAGCGACGGGGGAACGCCCTCGCTGAGCGGCGTCGTCACGGTGAACATCAACGTGACCGACGTCAACGACAACGCACCAGAGTTCAGCCGGCACGTGTACAGCGCCGTTGTGGGCGAAGACGCCTTGCCTGGCGACACCATCATCACGGTAACGCCGTTGACTTATAACAAACCGTTTTCATCATAACGACACCGTCATAACGGTAACACCGTTAACTTATAACAACGCGTTTTCATTATAACGATACCATCATAACGTTAACGGCATTAACTTGGAAGGCATTTTCCAGCTGTGTTTTGCCACCTGTCCTGGTGTTACCAGACAGTCTTCTTTTTGAGGCCAGTCTTTCAAAGATTATTGCGATCCCCAACCCTGATGCCTGCTGTATAGTTGGAGTTTGCATGTTCTCCCGGTGCTCGCGTGAATTTTTCTCCGGGTCCTCCGGTTTTTCCCTTCACATTTAGAATCATGCGTTTAGAGTATTTGGCTGCTAAAAATGTCCACGTGATAAGCCACTTCGTTGGGCTATCATTTGTGGCCAGATTGCTTCTGAAAAAAAAGATTTATAGCTCATTGGACCTTACATGGTCAAAATGTTTATTGGTTTTTATTCACACCACAAAATAAGATGACAGCTGTTCACAAATATCGGTCACAATATTTTCAGTGTCTGTATTTGTTCTATCGCACTCATAGGGGGGTCTCAATTTCTGGAAAATTATCATAAGTTTCTGTCAAAATTATGACTTTCTTAAATAATGGTCATATAATAAATCATGTTGAATTTACTTCTATATCATGCACATATATATGTAAATATACAAACGCCTCTGATTGGCTGAGAATTGTTAAATATTTTCATATAAACATTATTCTTGTGCTCCGTCTATTCCCTCGTGCGAGTTGTCCTCCGAAGATGGAACATCACATCCGGGTTTCTTTTCCGCTCGCCGATGAGAACCCAGTTTCTGAGAGCTATTTCCTAAAAAAAAAATTCGATATTAAGTGATTAAAAAGAAAAATGAAACAAAGAATAAAGTAACAAAATCTTTACTAAATAAATAAATGCCAAGGCAAAAAAGGCAACGAATATTGAGTTTGACATCTGCCTGGTCGCGTAGTTGCCTTGAGATGGTTACGAGGAGACAACATTTATTTGTCACTTGTCTCTACCCCGAGGTGTAATCGCAGGATCTCAGAAACTCCCTGGCAGTGGCTCTGAGAGCCTCCCATCAATCTGCTGTGCAAGACAACAAACACACACACATCCTATTCTGTTGTTGATTGTGCCATTTCGATTATCCTGATATGTTAATCTTAAATGTTTTGTTTCAAATTCACTCAAATGTATACATCCTTTATTGTCAAGAGTTGTGCATTTATAAAGTCATTAGAAGCTGTAAATACCATTAGTTGTACATTTAGAAAGTAATTCGAAGACCTATAAACACCAACGAACAGCATATACATCCAAGGCATTGTTGTCAAATATGTTCTTATCAATTTCTATTCTTGCACATTGTTTATCATGTGAACTTATTTATTCAGAAAACGGACAGACAAATTACATAATTTTGACTTTACAAATAAAACCTCCCGTTACAGTGAAGATTGACACGTTGGATAATTTGTGTAGCTCAAGCCACAATCACTTTGTGTGCTGCACTAACCCGTGTTGAAAGAAAGTAATAATAATAATAACAACATGAACTACGAGGGGAGCAACTGCTTCGAGGGATGGGGCTATCGGGGGTATGAAGCTCCTCCACAAGGATTCATTTTTTGTCCTTTGGCTGACCCAAATAAAAAACAATTAATTAACATCCAGACACGCGCACACACACACGCACACACACACACGCGCACACAGGCCCGACCTCTAGTGCAGACGTGGCAGGCCACTTGTCTTCTCAACTTTACCCTGTCTCGAGTCTAAGTTGCATTCTTGCAAGTAGGCGCTCGCCATACCTGAATTTCAATACGCAATCTTAATTTTTGGAGCTTTCGTGACTGCAGGAATTATTCTTTGGTTCTTTCGGTTAAGTCACGTCTAAAGATAAAATCCGCACGTGACCCTCACGATTATTAGGTTATTCCCACTCAAGGTTGCGAGCGGTATTTGGACGAACGTCACAGCGGTGTAAGATGCCTTGGCACGGACTGCTCTTTGTGTGTCGCCATGCTCATCATCATCTCTGTGCTCATCGTCATCATCTCCGAGCTCGTCGTCGTCATCGCCGTGCTCATCATAATCGTCGCGCTCATCGTCGTCATCTCCGCCGCTTTCCTTTGCAGGTGGTGGCCGAGGACCGAGACGGGCCGCTCAACAGCATCGTGCGCTACTCCATCGTCGGCGGGGACCAGGAGGAGCGCTTCGCCGTCGACGAGGTGTCGGGCACCCTGCGCGTGCGTCGGGAGCTCGACAGGGAGAAGGTGAACCCCTTGCCGCGACGGCCGCCTCACGCTCTCCGGTCGCGCGGGGCCTTGACCGTTCGCCGTATGCGTGCATTTTAAAAATGGCTGTTTGTCATCGCCACCTTTTCTTCATCTCCAGTTGCATTAGAAGTGCTGGCTGTGGTGTGCTCTCTAATCCTGCCGGGTGGATTTAAGAAACTAGCCCACTGTTTTAACTGCATCCTTTGGAGATTGAACCAGCTACCTCTGGATTGCAAGTCCGGTGTTCTAACCACTGCACCGTCCTTGTGCATGCGATATCTTGACACATCGATTGCGGTATTCGACACGGCCAGGCGTCATTAACTCCACGCCGTTTTGGGGGTGTGCGTAGGTGTCTGGCTACTCGCTGACGGTACGGGCCACGGATAACGGGACCCCGCCACGGTCGGCCGACGTGCTGGTAAACGTCGACATCTCTGACATCAACGACAACCCTCCCTCCTTCTCGGAGCAAAGCTACACGGCCGTCATCCAGGTAAGCTTGCCATCGTGTTTACCATCGCATCGACGTAAGCCAAATTTCTGGTTTCTCTTTTTCCTTCCGCACACCTTTGTTTTAAACGTTGCGCTGTTTATTTATTCACAAACTGAACCCTCCTTATTCAGCGTGAACCATGGCCAACGTTTTGGAAAGCAACTTATGTGTTAGTGTTGTCCAGCATACCTAATGGATCAGTACCGACTGTTAGTCTTGTCCAGTGTACCTAATGGATTGGTACCGACTCTCCAACTACATTCATTGGAAAGGCCGCAGTTGGCTGCAGTTGGGAACAGTCGGAGATTTGTTCATGCTCATCAGAGTGGGCTAAATGCATCGCCGGTACTAGAAAATATGTTTCTCAATCTCCAAACCGAATGATTCCTGCGAGTTCCTGTCTGGCATAATGTACCCACCAATAAATGTGTGTGTCATGAAGCTCTATGCATTTGCATATGAATGAATGTTGTCTGATGAAAGTGTACTGTCTGGGAATTTGGGCATTGATTGCAATAGGAATAATACTTTGAATCGGATGACATTGCATATGAAGAACATTTCTGACAGTCGAAATGTGGAAGGCAGATTTATACAATTGAATGTGAAGAATGATTGCAGGTTGATTTAAAAATAAAGGGTGACCGCTATGACAGACAAAGAAAGGGTAGATGTAGACCCAGACGGCAATCGTTTATGACCACACCGTGCTGATTTCACTCTGCAGCCCTGAGGCAGCAGCCCTGTATTGTGGTACTGTGGTACAGGGCTGCCTCAGAACATGGTTGGGGAGGGATGCAGCCATGGCTGATGCTGCCAACAAAACTTTGACTTTGGAATACAGCAATTAATGAAAAAGCAAATAAATAATACCCTAATTTTAATATAGATCTCTGCTATTAACTGTGTGCACGCCATGAAAA
The DNA here is from genome assembly GCF_965212315.1 of Lampetra planeri. Lineage (NCBI taxonomy): Eukaryota > Metazoa > Chordata > Hyperoartia > Petromyzontiformes > Petromyzontidae > Lampetra > Lampetra planeri. The sequence continues at coordinate 12,680,276 of NC_136125.1, read as the reverse complement.
GGACCCTCTGTGTTTGCTTTAGCGAGTTGTAACAATATTTGAAAGTGCCTTTTCCAGCCTCATTGGAGGCCACATTATTATGATTATAAATATTTTGTTTAAAACCCTTTACATGTTTGCATTTTTTTCTCTTGGCAATTGCTCATGTGCATGTTTACATATATGATTCATATGGCTGCAGGTTAAGCTACTGCATTAGTGTGTTTGGCCTTGCAAGTTGTGAAAGTGTAGGGAGATGCTCTGATGGTTCGTGGGTAATCCTTTATAGAGCGCTGCTCCAGACTGGGAATTGAACCCAATATGCACTCACTTCCATAATCCTGTTTCGCAGTGGATTTTTCAAGCGCGAATGCACTCGCTCGCTGTCTGATGATCAAAGAGCCTGACCTCCGCTTGCTTTGTTATACAATTGTGCTGCTGCTGCTGGAATTGTCAGCAATGTAAATGCCACGAACAAATCTGTTTACTGTTATTGTCATGGGCTGAGGCTTACGTGAGTGAAATTGTTTCCCGTGTTATTTGTCTCAATGGCTATAATGTGGTATTATTTAATCTTCCCCTCTCAGCTGCTCTTTGTGATTTACCATTCATCAACTTCCATTTGACTTGTTTGTTGACATCTTAAGTGAGGTCCCTTAATACATTTTTTCATCGTGGTCATCATTTCTGTGTGGCACGCACACCCAGGGTATGTGGCGGTTCTTCACCGCTAGTTCTCCACGCACTTCAATAACGAGACTGGCAGCCACTGCATGGTGGCTTTTTAATATTCTGCTTTGTCTCAGGGGTGGTAAGCCCTTTAGTGTCCACAGTTTAGTTTTGAAAGACTGCTGACAATAGTGGATCGAAGAATCCTTGCCACTGGCTAAAAAAGACTTTCACGGTACACGTAGGACACTTGATTATGCATTTATTTTTGGTATTCATTGGATTATCATGACAAGCAGATGCAGTTCTATGTCCTTAGCTCTCATATCTTAAGGTCATTAGACAGCATATTTTCACTTGTCATTTTTCTACACGGAATTTTTTTGGCAAATACTGAAAGACACACTTTTAAAGTCTAAAGGAAAATGGACGTTCCCTTATTGGAAATCCACTCTCATTAAAAAGGACAAACGTATTGCATGTGTGAAAAGTTTCTCTTACAATGTGGCTCACCATGAAAAGCCCAATACCCCTGTTGAAAATGTGTTGACCAAAGCACCAACCATTATGGTGATGGAAATTATCATCTGCAACAAACCCATCTCAAAATCCAATATTGAAGTGCCTCAACATTTTTCATTTCACGTTTTTTTGTCTAAAAAATATATTATGGAGTGTTTTTTTGATGGCGATGGAAAAACCCGCAGATTACATTACTAACGTTGTATTTACACTTCAGACTACCATACCCTGCTATAGCAGGTGATCACGTCTATTCAGCTATTGTAGTTTACGTGACATGTCTCGCATTTTCACAGTTAAGAGCTGTTCCCATTCACAAGGTCTGGTGTTTTTCTGTAACGGGTTGATGACATGGTGGCACGTGTGACCCAACTGGTGGAATGTGTGACCCCACTCACTCCCTCTCCCCCCCACCCCCTGCCGCCCCCCAGGAGAATCAGCCTCCAGGCACCAGCATCGTGCGGCTGCTTGTGATGGACATGGACGCGTCGCACAACGGCCCCCCCTTCGGCTTCAGCTTTGTCGCCGGGAACAACGGCAGCGAGTTCGCCATCGACCAGGCGGGCGTCGTCACCGCCGCCGTCAGATTCGCCAGCGGTGGCCGACGCGAGCATCTGCTCACCGTGCAGGTGCGAGCCAGTGAGCCAGCCAGCGAGCCAGCCAGCCAAAGAACCAGCTAGCCAGAGAGCCAACCAGTGAGCCAGCGAGCCAGCCAGCCAGTGAACAAGCTAGCCAGAGAGCCAGCCAGCGAGCACACCAGAGAGCCAGCCAGTGAGCGAGCCAGAGAGCCAGCCAGCCAGTGAGCCAGCGAGCACGCCAGAGATCCAGCCAGTGAGCCAGTGAGCGAGCCAGAGAACAATCGAGCCAGAGAGCCAGCCAGAGAGCCAGCCAGTGAGCCAGCCAGCTAGTCAGCCAGCGCGCCAGTGAGCCAGCTAGTCAGCCAGCGAGCCAGAGAGCCAATTGGCCGATGGACTAAACAAATGCGTGTATTTATATGTGGAGACACAGAACAGCCCTTTGGTTTTAGAGGCTTTTACCCATAATGCTCCACAACAATGCGTAATGAGTTTGTATACAACACGGATTAGTTTCAGCCTATCGCCTGTTTAAGAATACACGTTGTTATTTTTGTCTCTAACGAAAACATTTTGCGCGCGTGTGCATTTGCGTGTTTGTACTTTGTTCAACTCCACGGACACGGACACCGCAGGCCCAGGACAGCGGACACCCGCACCTCTCGTCGGCCTGCCAGGTCCGCGTGCGCATCACGGAGGAGAGCGTGCACCCCCCGGCGATCATCCCGCTCGAGATCGCCATCACCGTGCCGGGAGACGCCGAGGCTCCCGGCGGCGTCATCGGCAAGATCCACGCCACGGACCAGGACGTGTACGACACGCTCACGTACAGCCTGCACTCGGACCACGGCCGACTCTTTGCCGTCAACAGCCGCGACGGCACGGTGATCGCGCTGCCGGGCCTCGACCCGGGCCGATACGACCTCAACGTGACGGTGAGCGACGGCAAGCACGCGCGCCTCGCCAACGTGACGGTGCGGGCGCATCGCGTGTCGGCCGAGGAGCTCAACGCCTCGGTGGTGCTGCGCCTGGCCGACATCTCTCCTGACAAGTTCGTCGGCGTCACGTATCCGAGCTTCCAACGCGCCCTGCGCAGCATCCTCAACCTCAAGGTACGCACGCGCGCACGCCCGCACACCGCGCTCGTGCTTGTTGCTTTAGTGGTGGGAAGATGATGTCTCTGTGTGCAAATAGTTTGGCGGTAGTATGGTCACTTTTGCTCAGAGTCAGAAAGATGATGCATACGAAGACTGCGTGCCCGAGGCTCTCGTACATTTTTATGAAGAAGAAGAAGAAGTAAGAAGAATACACGATCGTCTCTGATGCTTGCCGCCACCGCAGAACGCTCCCCGTCGTGAAGGTCCAGTGTCGTCTGGCCTATATTTGGCAACCTTCAGCTGTTGTTTAACAGACTTGGCTCTTCGTCATAGCCTTGCGCTATAAAAGTGGTGCAGAAACTAGATGTGCTCATGATTTGATTTGACAACCTACCCCCCCAACAGTCTTCATGGCTGCAGGGGCCGTCTTTGTCACTCGTGCAATTATGCGGATACGCACGCGCACGCTCGTTCACTCATCTGCCGGTCATCTCGGTCCGTCAAGCTCATGGCACCTAGGTCTGTCCCGTGACCTGCCAGCGAGCCTTCGACACTTTACGTGGCCTCAAAGTGCACATAGTCTGGCCTCAAAGTGCACATAGTCTGGCATACAATTAGGCTATGCGTCCACGACAGAAACAGTCACAGTTTTGTTTAGTTTGTTGTCGTCATTGTCGTCGTCGTTGTTGTTGTTGCTGACTGATGGCGTTGCGTGGGGTGCAGCACGGAGGGATCCGCGTGCTCGGCGTGCAGACGGCCGCTGGGGCACGCCAGCTGGATGTGCTGCTCGTGGCCGAGAAGCCCAGCGCCTACTTCTACAGGCCGGCCCTGCTGGCGCAAGCGCTCAACGCCAGCCTGGCGCGGCTGGAGGAGAGCACGGGGGTGCGGGCGCTGGGCGTCCCGCTCGTCTCCTGCGCCGCGGGCACCGGCGGCTGCCCCCAGGATCAGTGCCTCCAGCGGGCGGCGCTGGAGGATGGCGCCGTGTCGACGCACAGCACGGCGCGGCTCAGCCTCGTGTCCCCCAGGCACCGCGTTGCCGGCATCTGCCTCTGCTCCGGTTCGTAGTGGCCATGGCGAGAGATAACAAAAAGCCAACGTGTTCGTCGATGGCGCTGACCTAAAGAGGGATACATTTATAATAGGGGAGGTTTTGGGTAATGGCCATTCTTCATAGCAAAATAAATTAGCATACAATGTGCCTCTGACATTTATGACCCTCCACTTACAAAAAAAAAATACAAATCCCATCAGCCATATGACATTCTGGGGAGTGCATAATTTCAGCAGAATTGGTTCAACACGAAGAAAACTCTTCACTGGTTTTGATATTCGGTGTCTCGTCAGCAGTGTCGGCTTGCTTTAGATCTAGAGGCCAAAGAGATTGAGTCGATAACGGGTTGAATAATAACTACAAAAGTTTAATGACTAAAATATACCTGCGTTTTTACATTTTAATTCTGTAATATAAAACTCAATTTGGCTCCCACATGCTACCCACATTTTCTTCATTTTCCAAAATGAGCGTTAGAAGGTGACTTTGCGGCAGCATGTGCCCACTACAAAATGACCATATTTCCAGCTTGAAAAGTGATATGTTAAAATACATTACACGGTAATGTTTTAGAACTTGTGCAGGTCATACGACAAGAAATGTAAAATAAATGTCTAAAAAGCTATTATTCGGTTGGGGATAGTGCTTTATTGTGTAGGTTTAATAGGTCTTCATTTTAATTGTTTCATTAAAAATCCACAGACAGGGGACCTTGACACTGTCTTTTGGCTTGACTAGGTGTGCAGATAATCACAAATTTCACCTTTGTATTGCTCAGTTTTCAAGGGAAATCAAACTTAATTTGTTTTATCAGAAAGTGATTTGAGGTTTCTCCATCCTGCTTAGCCAGTCACTGGCCCCTGGCGCTCACTGCAGAGCTTGTGCATTGATATGGCAAGATATATCCACGGTGTCAGCTGGAACTCGAGTAGTTGTTGATAGTGAGATTTCTTCTTGTCCATAGTGAGGTCTCGCGATGATGTGTGAAGGATTGTGCTGCGGGTTGTCCAGCTTGATGTCCGACGTTTCCCTCCACATGCTGGGAGCTTCTTCAAGAACTGAATTCCTCTGAATTTTTCAGACATCACTCCTCTGTATTTGCCTGCCTCTCTGACGCATTCTGTTGTTGCGTATCCCTCCATACGTACCACTCTGATGTTGTTCGTGTTCAGTGCTGGTGCACCACGGATCTCCGTTGCACACTGACTGGGTAACAGGCTAAATAGAACTTTCTGTGTAACAAATGAATATAGATGGATTTGATTGATTGAAAAACACGCGGTACAATTCCAAATTACATTGGAGAGCCAAACGGGACAATGGCGAACACCTACACAGTAGCTGTGAGGCCTTGTGTTAACCGTGTGTGTGTGTGTGCATGCCCTGGTGTATGTGCTATTGAAACGGTCTTTGTTTTGCAGAACAAGATTGCGTGCGTGATCCGTGCTTGACAAACCCGTGTCTGAGTAAGGGGGAGTGCGTGCTTGATGTCTCCAACCCAGCAGGCTTCGTGTGTAAGTTATATTTTGGTTTTCATTGTTAATTTGTTACAGCAGAGGAAATGCAATGACACAAAATGCCAATGGCAAGCGACATTTTTTTATTAAGGGAATGTGAGCACATTAATTTGTTGTGTTAAATTTGTAATATTTGCTCAGCTATAAACATGTTGCATATATGTGCATGTGTGTGTGTACTCATTTGGTTTTTGATCAACGTAAATTGCACAATAAATACAATTTTAGCAAATGTGAACCAGGCAGTAGGGTCGCGAACGTTCACACGTTTTATTCCTAACGTCACTTTTTTTCTAAACGACCGCATGAATGAGCAAATTACAGCGCTCTTCGCTAATTTGACACAAGTTGCCAGTGGCACGGACTTTGCATATCCCCACGGCGGTTCACCTTTGTCGATGCTTTGTCCGCCGTGGCTGCAGGCGTCTCCGTCGTGTCGTTTGCCGAGGGGAGCTACGCTGAGTTCCGGACGGTGCACGACCTGCAAGATGTGACCCTGAGCATGCACGTGCGCTCCACGCAGAACCACGGCGTCATCGCGTACTCACGCGGAACAACGGACTACATGATCTTAGAGGTGCCCTCTTCATTTGCTTCTGTTTAACACAATAAATGTTGCCTGGGATACATTCTAAATATATACAAGTACTCCCGGAATGTGCTTCATCTCATCAGATCTCAGAAGCTAAGCAAGAGTCGAGCTAGGATAGTTATCTTTTATTTTTATGCAGATGCCGAGCAAAAAAAGACCCATAATGTCAAATTGCCCACAAAAACCGGCACAGTCAGAGATGGAATAGACAAGGAGTTGGCACCCTTCCTGCATTGAGCAAGGATCGAGGTGCTTGCGTGAGCCATCGCCACGCTGGACGGGCGGCTTGCCATTGGGCCAACGGAGGCCACTCGGTGGCCAGCGAAGGGGAAGTCCGTTGCTGCAATGTACTTCTATGCTCCCCACTCTCACCAACCAGCTTTCACCAGTGAGGGGAAGTATGGGGAAATAATGCCACGGTGACGAGATGTTAACTACCTCGCCTGGTATACTGGAGGTCGTGGGTTCCATGCCGACCCTAACTCCTGTCTAATTGCAGTTTGCGTGTCTCTCTCCCCGTGGCCGCATGGATTTCCCTCTGGGTCCTCCAGTTTTTCCCTCCACGTTTAGAAACATGCGATTAGAATATTCGGCTGCTATACATTTCTACTTGATGAGCCACTTCGTTTAGCTGTTATTTATGGCCAAGTTGCTTCTGAAAAAGAGCTACACAGCTCAATGGGCCTTGCCTGGTAAAATAAAATGTTTTTGTTATTTTTGTAGCAGACTGGTGGGGGTAACAATGGGCTTCAGCTCTGCCGTTTGTGACAATCTCTTCACCATGACATGGGCCCGATGTCACCAGATCTCGGAAGTTAAGCAACATTTGACAGAATAAAATGAGTACCACATGATGGGAAGTCACCCAGTAGTTGTCCGTTGCCGTCTTTGACCCGACAGTCCAGAGGAATGACCACCACAAGATGCTCCTTTGAACAGTGAACACTTTAACTTGTGAATGAGGTGTGGAAAGCTCAATTACAAATATTTAATAACAGCAATAGTAATGAGTAAAGAGTCATGGTAATAAATGTCTGAAGGGAGCTGTAAATCTGCGTGTGTGTTACCTTGCACAGTGTCCACACGAATGAGAATTGCCCCCCCCCCCCCCACGTGTGACTTGGTAGGGCCCCCCCCCCCCCACGTGTGACTTGGTAGGGCCCCCCCCCCCACGTGTGACTTGGTAGGGCCCCCCCCCCCCCACGTGTGACTTGGTAGGGGCGAGCATGCGCAGACGCGTGCTTTGGCGCATGCTCGGAGGCGCGACTTAATAAATAAATAACCAAAACATCACTGAATTGCTAATTAAACTACTTTAAAGGTGACGGATGTGAAATGGGAATTGCGCTGGCTCGCCACGGGGCTTATGGCATGCTACCTGGGTATTTTTTTAAACGTAAACCTCACGGTTTGCGAGTCAAATCCTTTGCAAGTGTCGGCCACACAGACAGACGGACAGACACACAAAAAATGACTTTTATAGGTTAGATGCTATTTTATAGTGGAGGGAGATGATATTTTATTATGAAGGGAGATATTTTATAGTGGAGGGAGATGATATTTTATTATGAAGGGAGATATTTTATAGTGGAGGGAGATGATATTTTATAGTGAAGGGAGATGCTATTTTAAGTCCAACAACAGTTTTCCCGTAAAAGCCAAATCTAAATTTAGCAACCCATCGGACTTCCAATAATAGCTCGGTATAAAAAAGTAAAAGCAACATGAAGAGTGCAATGGTCTCTAAAGCTGCTGGCTTTCATTCTCTTTTTACTTCCATCCTACAATACGATGACCTACATTGTGAGCTGTATTCATTGGTGCAATGTTTGGCGGGCAATTCAGCAAAGCCGCATAGAAGGAACCAACGAATGCAGTGGCCCCGAAGTTGGGTTTGCTGGTAGCATTCACGAGCGAGCCATGCAGACTGCAGGCGGTGGGTCAGGTGGCTTTGTGCTCTGACATGATGTGTCAGAGCACTCACGCAGAACCCTTCAAATGCCTGGTGTTGGGCTGCAGGGGTAGACAACCGGAAAATGAATGTTACCCTCCCCGTTGTGGAAGCATCCTGCCATGCCGGAAGGACATGTTCCCTGAGCGCACAAAGAAGCGGTGGTGTAAGAATGGGATTGAAGTTGTTTTTCAGTTCTTACTCTCTACACGCCAAGGGCAGAGATTAGCATTGATCTGGCGAGAAGATGATGAAACTGAGGAATGAATCTACATTGCAAATTATAATTTCATATTCGCAAGCTACCTGAGTGTGCTCTTTTGTAATCGCAATTTCTGCACCTTGAGAGTTAACTTGGATAATTTACCGATAGCACACCGCACCAGGTATGTAGAACCCCCCAACTGGCTCGCAGATGTTTCTCACATAGCTGTGAAAATTCACATTGAGTGGTTGCATCATGAGAGCTAGAATCTGTTGCCCTTTCCTCCATCTTCAGATTGCCTGAGACCCTTCCACGTCAGGGTATGTGAGTGCCCATGACTTTAGAACAAAAGCTATCGCCTATTTTCGTGGTGGCGCTCCCATACTCTTTATGGCCTTGTGTATTCACCGATGCACCCATCACGTAATTGAAATGTGTTGTGTAACAATGTACCGCCCACACCACGGCACCATTATGAATTGTCACAATTAGGAGTCACAATTTGATTCAAACATCACTTCTCTCAGGTCTTCTTTTTACTTTCTCGATCTTACGATGTTGAAGCTTTTTTCTGTCACACTTATGCAGTTTTGTTCGTTCCGTTAGCCTAAACTTACAGTTTATTATTCGCATTTAATTTACATATATTACAGTCCCTGGATGAAGGCCTCCCCACAGCATGCCATTCATGGTGGTTGTTGGGCCATACTTCACCACATTAGTCAATGTGGGTTGTTGAACAGAAGGCCCTGGACCAATGTTTGCCGTGAGCGGGAATCAAACTCAGGCCAACAGGTTTATAGCGCAGTGCACCAATCACTTCGCCAGCACTCCTACAGATATTTATTTGAGAATTCACTTGAGCGTTTTAATAAAAGGTTCGCTTTTGTCATTGTTACATTATTATCACAACAATATGTTACGTAATCTTTTTTTTAAATATAGTATCCAATGTAGTATCCAGACTAGATAATTGCACAGGAAAGATTATAAATGAATGAGCTCTCAATTCAAGAGCCAACTCATCCTTCTATTGCGAACATCACGAGGGTTGGAGTAGGGTTATGTTTATATTTGGATATTTGTTCTATTTGAACCGTTGATATTGCTTGTATTCTCCAATTCTCTTCCTCTTTAGCCACACTGTGCCATAGTTTCTAGGGAACCATGGGGCACTGTGTTGCGATGGTGCACTGGTTAATGCACTGCACCACGGAGGCGAGATGTTAACTCCCTCGCCTGGTATGCAGGAGATCGTGGGTTTGATCCCGACCCTCACGCCTGTATATTTGGAGTTCGCATGTTCCTTCAACATCCTGCCTTGGCCAGTGTAGTGAAATATGGTCAGACAACACAATGACCGGTCTGGCATATTGAGGCCTTTACCCAGCATTGGATTGACAAAGTTAAGTAAATTTAATGTTTTTTTTAGGTCTTTTTTAAGGAAAGTTATCATAATCCCTGAGGCAGCAGTCCCTCTAACTCTTCCCAGATCACTCTTGCCAATGGGACTACGCTGGTGCCCTGAGTTCGTACCTAGTTCATCAATTCCACTTGACTTGACCCCATAGGATTTGTTGGATAGGCATGTTTCCCAATGTATTAATATTTTACGATTGGACCTTGTGAAGACCTGCTGAAACCCCGAAGTCCCGTCATATTTTTAAAGAACTTGAGTCGCCCTTTTGCCATTTGAAACAATGTTTGAGCGAAGCCGAGCAGTGGAGAACTTGCAGATATATACAAATATATATATATAACCAAAGTCCCAATGGATAAGTCCACACACTGCCTTTATTTTTTATTTGCAGGGGCATGAAGATGTTTTCTTCAAATTGCTCATGCACACTGAAAGCAAAGCCATTGTGTGCTGCTGTAATGGAATGGCAATTGGAGTTCTGCTCTTGATTGTTACATTTATAATGTTCCCATTGCAGGGATTAGGTATCTCTGTAGCAATCACGGGATTAGATTGCCATCTCTCCATCTCGAACAGCTGATGGTGTAAGCACCACAGTGCTTCAGTGAGTGTGCGTCATATTGCAGAATTGCGAGTGGCTAAAAAGTCACATTCTTGAGCAGCAGTCCATTCCACAGATAACATCGGTAAGGTGCATGGCCACAGCATAAAGCCAGTACAAGGCAGGGCCTCAAGCCAGCTGCATTTTTGTTTTCACTCTTTCATATGTTTCTCTTGACAACCTCTCTGCAGCCACTTGATCTCCCGGGTGCAATGCAGACTGCTAGTCTAGCCTGTCCCTAACTTTTTGTTCTCAGCCTGTGCTATTAATGGATCCATAATAATAAAAAAATGGTGTTAGGTCGCGTAAATATAAATGTGTCGTTAAACCCGCCACCACCTGACACAGCCAAATAGGGAGGTTTGTCACGTAAACAGAACATGCCAATTCGTTACTAGTACAGCACACCGGTGTGTTGGAGAAAAAATCCACAACATTTACAATCTGAGTACGACATTTCGCCAGTTACTACAACCGGCATTATCAGGCGGAGAGCCAGATTTGTGGAGAAATCTTGTTTCGTTCATTAAATAGAGGGATATATGTGATGACGTCATTTATGAGCACTTCACGTGCCAAGGGGAGGGGGTTAATGAATGTGTAGTGACATAAGAAGGGAGGGGCTGCTGGGGGCTCTGGGACCCTGGGTGGGCCAGGCGCTTAAGCCTCTTGGCGCCAGGCGTTGGGTTCCCAGGCGCTTAAGCCTCTTGGCGCCGCCAACGGGGGGGGGCCTGTGTGTGCTCTGTGGGATGTCTGGTGGCGCACACGGCCCCACCCCTCGTTGGACTAGGCATAAAAGGGGAGCTCCCTGGACGATCAGGGCCAGTTGTAACTCAAGACCCAAGACCCACGACCAGCCATCTGAAGATCCTGGGATGTTGTGAGAGCGAGTGGTGGGACTCTGGAACTCCCGACTCTACGATCTTGTGAGGGCGAGTTCCAGAGCATAGCCAGAGTAGAGTATCTATGCTGTGTACCTAGGCTGTGTACCTAGGCTGTAACAGAGTATCAGGAGTGTTGGAGAGTTGGAGAGTTGGAGAGTTGGAGAGTTGGAGTGTTGGATTGGAATAAAGAAGTTACCTCTACAAGTGTCTCCGGAACCCGTTACAAATGCATATAAATTACAGTGGGTATCCATTGCCGGTTCGATGTCAAAACCATTTACGTCCCTCTTGTAATGCGCAGCCGTCTGCTTCCCACAGCTCTCCGAAGGCAGGCCGCAGTTCCGCTTTGACTGCGGAGGCGGGCCCGGCTCGGTCACGTCCATCCAGCCAGTGAGCGACGGCGGCTGGCACTCGCTGGCGCTCGCCCTGGACGACACCCGGGCAAGGCTGACGGTGAACGGCATCGAGGCGAGCGGGCCGTTGCGATGCCCGCCGGGCTGGCGGGGCCCGCTGCCCGCCGACGCGCGGCTCTACCTGGGCGGCATCGTGCGGCGCCGGAGCGGCCGCAGCGCTCACGGCGGCGTCATGGTGAGCAGCGGCTTCCGGGGCTGCCTCGAGATGCCCGCGCTCAACGGCTTCGACCTGCCGCTCAAGGCGCCCTCCTCGTCCGCCCTCGTCAAGCTGGAGGAGAGCGTGGACGTGTCCTCCTCGTGCCCGCTCGACGAGTGTGAGCCCGGTAGGCGAGCGCGCGATGTCGGTGCGAGACGTGTGTGGGACGGGACGCTCTGCGCGGACTTGCGCGCGCGCACGCGCATCTCGCTTGTGTTTCAATCAATACACTTTTTATTTTACGTGCCAATATCGCCCTCCATAAAGTAGGCATCGGTGTACATTACAATGGAACGGGAACGTTACAGGGGGCGTAGAGCAACAGGAATTAAAATAGGAACCCCGCTTGGCCGAGATCAGCAGCCAAGGACATGTGTTTGAACCCTCTGTTCCCATGAGTCTGTTGGTGATGAGGATGCTGATAAAGAATTGGAATACGGCAATTTTGGATACCTTTTTTGGGCATACATTCGGGGATACCGCTGTGGTGTAATGGTTCGCACACTGGACTTGCAATCCAGATGTCGCCAGTTCGATCTGGCAGTGTAGCAGTGGACAGACACAATGAGGTAATTTTCTTAAATCCGCCAGTTTGTAACCACCCGGCAGTACGAGCGTGGAAACTACAGCCAATCGGCAGGTGGTGTGCGGTGGGGTCAGGTGTGGGGTATTCTCACCCCTGTTAAGATGTCTGCCCAGCATGGAGCAGAAGGCCAAATACCCTTGAGAGGAACCTCTCTCGTGGAGGTCTTCTGCCAGCAAGTGGAGTGAGTAAGAGATTGCATTGCTGCACCTTAGCCGAGGCATTGCAGTGCATGTTGCTGTGACGACGAGATGCACCGTCTCGGCTAAATAGAGAGGAGTTGTTGTCATTGTTGTCGTTGTTGTCGTTGTTGTTGTCATTGTTGTTGTCGTTCCCAGGTGTGGAGTGTGATGCGTGTGCCTCCAAGCCGTGTGCCAATGGAGGGGTTTGCCAAATGTCGGGTTCTAGATACACGTGCAGCTGTCCTCGAGCGTTCACTGGCACAAGGTACACACACGCGTGCCACCTGCTGCTGCTGCTGCTACACCTCAATCTCTCATTAATCCAGCAGTTCTTGACCTTGGAAGCGGCAGCCTCAAGCTTATATTTTACTTAAAAGGTGAAGAATGTTTTTTTTTTAGTTTTTTCAACTTTAGACCCATTTAAATATTTATAATTTGCGGGCCCTTAAAATTAAGTGTCTTTTAAGGCGTACTTCATTATCAATTGATTTGCAATTTTTTTCAGTTATTTTCAAATTTTAATTTTTTCCATACTGTACAATTATCTCAGATGTTTTTCAGAAACACTTAGGCAGGGCATTGCTGCCTAGGTCAAGAACCATTTCAAAATATACACTTACTAATATTGAACAAAAACATTGGAATGCTTAATTTCAACGATGAATGTGAATGAATTAACTTTTTTTCTATTGCATGTGATGGATCTATTTTGGGTGGTGGCTTTGTCTCTCTCCCGTCTCTCTCTGGCCCTGCTCCTGTCTCTCTCCAACTCTCGTCTGCCCTTCCAGATGCCAGGTCACTGCTCTGTGCACGTACACATTCCAGTGTGAGAATAGTGGGATGTGTAAAGACAGCCAGGAGGGGCCTCTCTGCCTCTGCCTTGATGGCTTCACTGGGGGAAGGTGTGTGCTACCCCCCCCCCCCATTTCCCTCTGTCTCGCACCGCAGCATGTCGCCTTGCCCTGACGCTCTTTCGTTCTACATGTCGCACCTGTTGCACCTGCATGAGAGGCGCCTCTCGGAGTTTTGCTCACCGCCAACATTTCCCGGAATCCGCACGAGCGTCCGTCGGTGGAACGGTGAACGTTTAGCGTCTCCGTCAGTGGCCGCATGTCTCTGTCACGTGCCCGTTCTACAAAAGACATTTATTCGGGAAGTTTGCCCATTGCACCAACAGCCTTCATTCTTCAGAGGGAAGCAATCCTCAATGAACAATTATCAAGGGTACATGGCACTGCAATACCGTATCTTCAATTGCCATGACTGTGAGAGAAATATAAAACTAACCCGTGACCTCACCATCATTTCCTGTATTCCGGTATTCAGCAAATTGCTGAGCTACATTGTTGATCTCACCGAGGCAGCTAAGTTTGCCTCGTAAAATCCACAGCCTGTTTCAATATCACAATGCGGTGGACTGTGCAGAAGCTTGCACCGCAAGGACATTTGTGCTTTTGGCTCAGGAGAGCTGGTAAGGTTTATAATGCAACATTATCTGCTTAACCTAAAGGCTGACTGGATGGTTCAGAGCTGTGGCTTGTATACAATTCAATGTCACCTCTTGAAAGCTCTTACCTCCTTGCTTTCCAAATGCCCTCTTCTAGCAATGTGTCCCTCACCTCTATACTCAAAATACTACAATGCAGTGCCAATTCCCAGCCCCCAGCACACACCCCGATCATCAATTTCCAAAGTGTTAGGGAAATATGATCAAATTAGCCGGGGTCCTTCGCATTGGATGGGTTCGTTCGTTTTTTTCCAGATATGAAATGTCCCTTGGCAGCCGGTGAGAGAGGTGAGGCCCATTAGTTGCCAATGTCATTCGTCGGTAAACACGCTGACAGTCGCACAAAGTATTTCTGGCTGTAGCAATTGCTCTGTCAATAAACGCTTGTGGCACTGCCTTGTGAAAGGACCCTCAAAGCAAAAACAAAAAGTCGTTGATGCTGGTTTAGAACTCCAGAGCCACCAGCTTGCCGCTCAGTTGGAAGCCGAGCCAATGGAGTCGACTGACGACTGCAGGCGATGGTTTATGTTCAAAACATAAACTAACGTCGGCCATTATTGGTGGGTGCTGCAACATGAAACACAATTTTGTATTTAAGAAGTCATCGGTATTCTCAAAATGTACACTTTGGCTAAGTGATAAATCAGCGTTAATTTAAATGAAAGACAACAGCATGGGATAACGGTATATTAAATTAAGAACATGCTTTCATGCCCGCCAAATTGAATAAATGCGTTTCATTACTTGCGCATCTTAACAATGAACTAACATGCGTCGAGGTGCCCTAAGCCCCTCAATTGCATAATCACTGCACTCGACTGATTAACATGTGATTAGCTTGAGATGTTACAAACCATTCTCTCTGATTACTCATTAGCAATGAAGATCGCTTTATTTGCAAGTATTTTTGTTGATATATATGATGATTGTAACACACATTGTTCATTTTATATGTAGGCGTTTGATTCATAATTAGTTTATTTCGGGAAAGGCCGAGTTGGTATGATGTACATTTTTAACTATAACCCTACACCACCTGATAAAGCCAATTAAATAAAGCTGTTAATTGTTCAGTTTCTCACATTACGTATGAAATCCATTGAGGTAAAACAGCCTGGTCAGGGATAATCAAAGGAGTCTATTGACGCTTCTTTTGATAGGTTTTCAGTTGTGGGCAGCTTTAAAATTGGAGCCAATGCCATCAACACACCACGAACAACTCTTGAAAATTACATCACAGGGTCTTTAGTGTTAACGTTCACATCGATAACTTCACCATGAGATAGTGGAATATGTGCTCCGACTTAGCAACAGTAAGCCGCTCAGGCGGCTTCTACACCGACCACTTGGAAATCCAGTGTGGCAAGTCCGATAATCGAGGAGCGGGCCCACGGTATATTGCTCAACGTAAGGGAGCGTTCATTTTGACATCGAGGACGCGCGACAAACGATCGCCACTTTGATGATCTCCGCCGCAGGTGCGAGAGCGACGTTGACGAGTGCCAGACGGTGGCGGGCGGGCCCTGCTCCGACGGCGGACGCTGCCTCAACACGTACGGCTCGTATGTGTGCAACTGCACCGACGGCTTCGGCGACCCGACCTGCACGAAGATCCCCAAGGTCGAGTCCATCGGCTCGTGGCCCCTCAGCTCGGAGGAGCTCATCGGGATCATCGTCTTCTTCGTCGCCCTCGTCATCCTCGCCGCCGTCTTCGTCGTCTTCCGCAAGAGGATCTGCTGCCGGCACTACGCCGACCGGAACATCGCGCTGGTGCAGGGCGACCCCGTGACGGCCTCCTTCGTCGGGAAGTCGTACGCCTTCCCGCCGAACGGCCGGGCGGGCGGCGGGCAGCACGGCAACCGCGACCGCAAGCGCCACCACGGCAACGGCAGGCAGGGCGGCTCCTCGGCCCACGCTCCGCCCCAGGTGCCCGTGCGACCCATGTCGTACACGCCCAGCCTGCCCGGGGAGTCGCGCGGCCCCGGCGAGGGCTCGCAGGGCGGTCACGGCGGAGAGGCCCCCGCCGCCGCCGCCGCCGCTGCGGCCGTGCACGGCTCGCGCAAGGTGGTCGCCGTGTGCAGCGTCGCGCCCAACCTGCCGCCGCCGCCGTCGTCCTCTAACCCGGCGTCCGACAGCGAGTCCCTGCAGAAGGACATTGATGGTGGGTCACGTGGCGTGCACCTCGGGGAACTCAAAGTGTTGTGGAACTCCTCTCGCCGTGAAGTTTTGTGCGAAGAGACTCGAGTGTTTTGTTTGTTACCGGCGCCTCTTTCCCGTGAGTGTACATGCCTGGCCGTGTTTCAGATTTAGCCAGGAAGCGTCATGATCAAGAGCCATGGTCAAATCCATAGCAGGGTGAAGGCATCCCACAGCCGTCGTCAATGCTCATGATGCTGCAACGTGATGAAAATCTGTAATTTGCGCAGAATATCATTATATAGCTTGTCTATGATCTTATGCATGCAGATGAGTACTTTATCTTTATGTGTGCGCCGATTGAAAATAATGCATCCATAGTCTTGAATTGATTCATTGTGGGCCCATTTCTAACATTTACAGGTGTAAGCTCTTAGACAAACTTATTGCCAAAAACATCAAATCCCATGCTCAGGAATTCTCTACTTTGGGCAGACGTACGTAGCCACGCATGTACAGTGTACCTGCGAATGGCCAAAACTAACCCCCGCGGTAGCTAAACTGGTATACAAAGAGGTTG
Organism: Lampetra planeri; assembly: GCF_965212315.1. NCBI lineage: Eukaryota > Metazoa > Chordata > Hyperoartia > Petromyzontiformes > Petromyzontidae > Lampetra > Lampetra planeri. The sequence goes on along the minus strand of NC_136125.1, from coordinate 12,663,616 downwards.
CCCGCGAAAGGTCAAATCCGCGAAGGATGAACCCGCGACGTTCAAGGGTCTCCCGTATATTATCATCAGCCACAATCTGCCCACTGTTGGATGAAGGCCTCCAAAAGCCATCTTGATATTTTGTGATCTCGTAATGCATGCGTATTGAACTTCTTTCCCACCGTACGTAGCCATCTGTGCCAATCAGATGTGCGGGGGAAGGACGACAAACTAAACGCAACGAGCGGTTATAAAAAACGAGTTTTCAGTCTCGATGATTTACAAGTGCACAGCTGTAGCGGCTTCCTGACGCTCGCTGTTGCAGGCAAGCAGGGCGGCGCGGTGCCCCCACGGGCGCTGCACGAGGCGGACGGGCGCTCCTACCCGCCGCAGCGGGACCCCCGCCTGTGCCCCCGCGACGTCCCCGAGGGCGAGCCGAGCGCCTACAACCCCCGCGACAGCATGTCGGAGGTGCAATCGCTCAGCTCCTTCCAGTCCGAGTCCTGCGATGACAACGGTGAGTCACTTTTACCCCGGCTATGCGCCTTTTCCAATGCTAAAAAAATACAAAATTCCGCTCGGAGGTGGTCGGGTGGCTCGGTGGTTGACACGTTCTGGGTGTGAATGCAGGCAGTCACACCTTGATTCCCTCTGTCCCGTTCTGAGATGTCTGCAAGTTGCAGGGTGGATGTCCCCTTCACCGCTGAACCTCTGAACATGCAAGGGGTTCTCAGTTAATTTTATTTAGAGAGGCGTAGTGTCGCTATTTTTAAAGACATTGTCATGTACTCACTGCAGAGACTGCAACGACGAGACCACAATCGATGATAGCTGGCGCAAAACTTCCCCAGCTATCATTGATACGTCTTCCAACCTGAAGACGTAGCGATAGAGTTATTTTACACGTACGCCATCGGAATGGGAAAAGGTTTGACCGGGTTCGCAAGTGTAGTGAGTTTATGGTCTTGGTCTGGTCTAAAATGACTACACAAGATTTACGTCATGTAACATTCAGTTTTTCACTTCATTTGAATGGATGCTAGCTCTGAGAATCAAAAAGAAATATTGGTTTGATTGCCATGCAAAAATAAAATATGTGTGTCTTCCCTGATGTCAGTAAAAACGGTTACTTGACGTGATCTCAGTTGCGCGATTATCTTCTTCTGAAGGCCGACTTCTGACGCACCGGGGCATGCACTCTGCTCTGAGAGCTTTACCAATGGGAATTCACGTCCTGATATGATGCGGATAGTGCAATTCCTCTAACATTCGAAAAATAATAAAATGAACAAAACCAAATGTTTCACCCCGCTGATGTCGCATGCAGCTACGTCACAGGTCACACTGACCCATCCCATTTTCAACCATCAGTAAGAGGAGTGTCCTAAAGTCTACAAGGACCAATGTCAGAAGAGCTGTTTGTGTGTTGGGTGTGGCTTCAAGGGATGCGATACACCGTGAACCCAAAACTCTTAACTGGTGTTGTTTAAGGGACACACATTAGTGGCAGTGCATAAACCACAAGATGTATTTGACGTGATTAATTTATTAACTGTTCGTTTCAACAGTATTTCTCAATCCCATGTATTCAATAGAAGAACACGACGTTCCTTTGTATTCTCTTTTAATATCAATTACATTTTGCAATTTACCAGACACATTTTAAAGATGTTAACTTTTAATCTATCTTTTGGTGGTTCAACCCATGTTGCGATGCTGCAATTGATGGGCCTGAAATAATGCCACTTGATTATTGCAGGGATGGTAATTGCACGTATGTTGGTTTCAGCCGAAATGCATTTACATCGAAGTCTAGACACGTTCCTCAGTCGAGCAGCGCTGCCCTTTATTCTTCCTCTTGGTTGGTTGCGTGATTTGGCGAGTGGTCAGTTTTGAAATAGTAATGGATATAGATAGAAAGCATATGCCACCCTGGGGAAATAAACCAGAGGTGCATACTCACAAGTCTCCTAAAAGTAGAAAGCCTAAAAATAACGTGTAACTATTCTGGGTAGGAACTGAACCTGCAGCTACCTTTTAGGCAAAAAAAACCTGTTTCTTAAAAACAGCGAATGTGTCCACTGCTGCCCATCACATGAATGTTACCCTTTCCCATTCACATGTGCGATTTAAATCATTCTTAAAATCCGTTTTTTGAAGCTGAACTTTTGAATGTCTAGGTGATTAAATGTAATCAGAACATTATGCAAATTGCTCATTTGTTTAATTCCCATTTGCCATGCTTAACCGCAATTTGCATAAAACTCTCAACAGCTGCAATTAAAATCACAAGACAGATGAGGTCACGTCTATTTCAACCCCCTGGAATCTTGCAACACTCTCGCTCATGCTAATTTGTTTTTGCAAATGAGCACTAATTTATGGAATCGCCTTTGGCAAAACATTTTCGTTGTATGCGCCCACAAGTCAAGTGGACCCCAGACACCGTGCCGTCAATACGGTGGCAATGCTTAGCTCATGGACACTGTTACGTCATCCAAGATATTACATAATGAACCTTAAGTCAACAGGATAGAAAATATGAAATTGGCTTCGATTGTTTTACTGTCAAACACTGCATTTGTTGTTATGGGATTCTCACAGATTTCCCAAGCAATGTGAATGAGCATATTGCGTTCACATTTTTTTTAAATAAAATACACATATGCTATATTTCCCTTATCCCAATTGCTATAGCATTTAAAAATATATACATTTTAAATCACGTATAATTGTTCTCATCGTGCCACTTCTGGCATCACCTTAAAGCAGTGACTATTTAAAGTGGAACACGGTATATACCCAATGTGTGCACCCGATTCAAGAGCCGAATGGCTCACAGGGCTATACCAAATAAATGAAACTGAAATGAAACTGAAACTGTGTGGAGGAGGAGTCGTGGTGCAGTGGTTGGTGCCCTGCGCTAAGAAGCCGGCGACCTGTTTGATTTCCGGCCGCAGTTAACAAAAGTGGCGAGTGACATCTGAGCAGGGCCTGGCCCCCACCTCTGTGAAGAGCGACCCACGCTGACCAGCGTGGTAACTAACATCTGGTCAAACAACCCCCACGACTGACAAAACACGGGGATGCCATCCTCGAGCAGTGAGTTGGCTAAGGGCTGCAAGTTTATCTTTGTATTATGATTATTACTCCTTCCAGGACTGTACATTTGGAAGCAAATTTCAGTATGTGCAATGTCTGGTTGACGAATCAGTGAATTGTGCGTTATAATACACAGTGACATTTGCTAAACTATGGCTTGCAGCTAATCAGAAACGTGACCTCGGCCTCACGTTCTCTGTCGTGATTAACACCTCAAAGCTGCCTTTTCCGGTTACGTTTAAAACAATCGAATCGAATTTCAAGAAGTGGGTACCGTGTATTTCTTACCACATAGAAGCTGTTTAAATGTTCTGGAACCTGTCTTGCCAATCCTGACCTCTAGGATACTGTACTCAAAACCGATACAACCATTAATTGTGCAAAGAAACATGTGGAGCCCGTGTGGTATTTGAAATGTCAAACTCATGCCAATGTTTGAGTCGGGGATCCTGCATGCTCATTATTAGTCTGACGGGGCACAGGTGTACGTCTACATCGCAATTTACGATGCTGCTGTTTCATTCGAAAAACAAACAAGTCGGCAGAGAGGGGGCACAGACGTGTGTGTGTAGCGTTCGTACTCGGGGCCAGGGACATGTTCATGCACAGTGGGGCACAGCATTCAAGGTATCCAGGTCGGCTCGCAGCTGCTGTGTGCACCAGGACGCGACACCGTCACCGTCAAACTTTACTCTTGGCGATGTGTTAAATGGTGGCTATTATTATTTCTGATTCGTTTGCGTTGCGAGTGATTCGCGCTGGCAAACCTCGCAGCCAGCTTACGAGCTACGTGCACCAGAAGGGGAATCACGTCGTGTGTATATTTACGAATTAAAGTTTGCTCCTGAATTGTGACGATGCCTCATTGGATGTCCTGAAGCAATATATCGTCATTGAGAGCTCACTAGTTTTAATCCTAATAATTGTTGGAATGAAAACATAATGCCATGTTAGAATTTGAAGATGTTAACATTTTACACTTATTTCCAGTTTTCAAAATCACTCTGCAATCAAATATTAGTCATTCTCAGTACGCCTTTTGGCGTCCTCTGGTCTAACACCGTTTTGAGACGAGGCTCAAAAGAAAGCTGTCTCTGGTGTGGACCAATACGTTTCAAAGACAATGCATTTATTATCAGAGGATGTTTTTTGTTTGCATTCTGACCACAAGTATTGTGGTTAATTCGGACATGATTCCTTGTAAAAGGTTTCATGTTGGTGTTTTAACATCTCAACACCTGTTTTGTTCCCAGAAAAAAGGGGAACACGTATTCTCACTGAAGTATCACCACAAGTTAGGGGCCCTCTGCTGGGCTGATGTTACTCCAAGTATTTTTTAATTTGTGTTTCCAGTTGTTCTGAAGCTTATGAGAGGATTACATTCTCCCCGTGATTTTAAAGGTTGGAAGTTGATGACGTTTTGGGGGGTCCATCAATGAATGCACTTCGTGTCTGAGCACGGTCCTAGCTTTCAAGGCCCATCAAGTAAAGCTCTCACTCAAATCTTGGATTCCTATCATGTTGGTTATCCGCAATCATGTTGTACCTTTGCTCCACAAGCGCGGTGTAGCTTACTGAATTTGTCAATTACGGTAATTGAAGCTTTTTTTGTCATAACAATGTCTACTTTTGTGGCATAACATTTTATCAAATTAGGCTTTTTGCTTTTCAAATTCCAATCTCCGTATTTCTTATGAATTATATTTATCTTTTGTTCATATTCAACCAATGAAAACCAATTTTGTGTGCAGTCATGGATAATTTTATTCACCTATTTAAGCTCAAAAGGAAATTATTCAGCGTGTATTGAAAGTGCTCGTGATGAGTTTGTAAGTGCGTTTATCCCTCGCCCGTCCTTGTTTATAATCTGGTTTCCCCCGGGAAAAGCTGTGGCTAAAATTGCCAAAAGGGCGGTATCTGAAAACGCTTGCCTTTGTGACTTTTGTCCGTATTTTTTGTAACCTAATTCAATACAAATATTAACATTTCTCAATTGCTAAAGGTTTCCCCATTCTCAACAGATAGTTCTAATAATGCATAATTTCCCAAAAGCTTTCTTTATATAATTGGAACATTTCGCGTTGACGGTGCCGAATAGCAGTGTACCATTGCAGGACGTGGCCAGGTGGCTGGCCTCAGCACAGCCCACTGTGCCGAGGCCCCCCATGGCCCTCTGTGGCCCCCCATGGCCCTCTGTGGCCCCCCATGGCCCTCTGTGGCCCACCATGGCCCTCTGTTGCCCACAAAGGCCCTCTGTGGCCCCCCATGGCCCTCTGTGGCCCCCCATGGCCCTCTGTGGCCCACCATGGCCCTCTGTTGCCCACCAAGGCCCTCTGTGGCCCCCCATGGCCCTCTGTGGCCCCCCATGGCCCTCTGTGGCCCACCATGGCCCTTTGTGGCCCACCATGGCCCTCTGTGGCCCCCCATGGCCCTCTGTGGCCCCCCATGGCCCTCTGTGGCCCACCATGGCCCTCTGTGGCCCCCCATGGCCCTCTGTTGCCCACAAAGGCCCTCTGTGGCCCCCCATGGCCCTCTGTTACCCACCAAGGCCCTCTGTGGCCCACCATGGCCCTCTGTGGCCCCCCATGGCCCTCTGTGGCCCACCATGGCCCTCTGTGGCCCCCCATGGCCCTCTGTTGCCCACAAAGGCCCTCTGTGGCCCCCCATGGCCCTCTGTTGCCCACCAAGGCCCTCTCTGGCCCACCATGGCCCTCTGTGGCCCCCCATGGCCCTCTGTGGCCCCCCATGGCCCTCTGTGGCCCACCATGGCCCTCTGTGGCCCCCCATGGCCCTCTGTGGCCCACCATGGCCCTCTGTGGCCCTCCATGGCCCTCTGTTGCCCACCAAGGCCCTCTGTGGCCCCCCATGGCCCTCTGTTGCCCACCAAGGCCCTCTGTTGCGGAGGCACGGACGGACCACTGCGAGGGACCGGCTGGGCTGGAGAGACCCTCACCACCCTTTGTCGGGCAATCGCATTCTCAGTAGTTCACAGTGGTCGCACATTTCTTTTTATATTGCACATCTAGAGACACGTTGAACTTCGTGCGTATCAACTGTAGGAAATACAGGGACAGGGTCCATTTTGGGAGGGTAGAGATGGTGGCACGGTGGTTTGCGCACCGCACTTTGAATCTGGATCCAGAGTTCCATTCCCAGCCACGGCTAACGTCGGTGCCTTGCGTTATTTGAACGAGCCCTGGGCCCCATCCCCTTTCATTACGCAGCACCGGTCCAGCGCGGTGCATTCTGGTCAAACAAACCCCATCACCTAAAGGCATGGGGAGGCCTTCATCCAGCAGCTGATTGATATGTTGCATGTAAATTAAGTACTGTGATTGCAAGTTTAGATATACCGTGAAGCATTGTAGATAATTGCTTCTGCATACTGTATACAAGCATACAAATGTAATGGAATACTAAGGACATCTGTCACCAACTTGTTGGTACCGTTAGTCTTAAGATTAACGCAGCTTTGTGTATTAATCGTGCAATGTTTGCTGAACTTCTTTCGCACCGTATGTAGCTAACTGTGCAAAAGGGCGGTGCGGTCACTTCACTGTGAAGTAAATAATATTTAGATTAAAATACGTTTTTCATTATGTGCATGCATTTAATGCATCTCTCAAAGATGTACTGAATGCTCACTGTAATCCTACATGCATGCAAATGCACTTTGAGAAGCGCTAGCCACAACACACTCACAGATTGCATTCGCGTTCTTTTAATGGACCTCACAGTCAACTCGATTAAAGCGACGTGTTTCAACGAGTCGACTGTAAGTACGCGTCAAGTCATCTTGCACAACAGTGAGTTCAGGGCCCGATTACTGTGGGACGGAGGGCTAAGCGGGCAGCCGAGGAGACGTGCCGAATCTTCGCAGACGGTTTCAAGCGTGACAACATTCAGCATGCACCTCCCCAGTGGCCTGGTGCTATGTACACACACTCTCTTGGGTCACGAAGAGGGAATCGGTATGCATTTAGTAACTCGTGAATCCGGACCTCTCACATGGTTTGTGTTCAAATGCGGTTGAGGGTTTGTGGCCCAGAGACTTTTCAGAAGATCAAAGCTGGGGATCTTCTACGTCGGGACTCTTCCGTGAGGTGTTTGTTCAGCACTCCTTGTGAACTCAATTTTCCAAGCATCATCATCATGAAGGGTGGAAGTTCCATTGTTGAAGGTTAAGAGCCTGGGTCCAGAAGCTCTAGCGTGACTTCATTATTACTATTTACGATCACTCCTCTTTTTATTTTACCAGGTAAGGCCCAACTGAGCTATGTAAGCTCTTTTTCAGAAGCGACCTGGCCACAAATGGGGAAATTTATAGCAGCCAAATACTAACGCGTGTTGATTTTAATTGTGGAGGGAAAAACCAGAGGACCCAGAGAAAAACTCTCGCGGCCACGGGGAGAGAGACGTGCAAACTCCAAATGTACAGCAGGCGTCAGGGTCGGGATTGAACCCACGGCCTGTATACCAGGCGAGGTAGTTAACATCTCACATCTCACTACCGTGGCAAGATGTTATTATATTGTATATAACGAAAGTTTATATATAACATATTTCTCTCAACACTGGTGGCCTGGACCACCCTTGCCTGTACGTGTACCGTGTGAGGAGAGGTGAAGCTCACGTTCGTGTGCACTGCTTAGGCCATCGAAGTGTTCCGTGTGGTAGGAAGTGCAGGAACAAGTGGCGTTAGAGCGAAACCACAAGGCCGCGTTGGTGCCTCTCTCCCTGAGGATACACTGAAAATGTACGCAATGTTCTAGACCAATGTAAATAAGGTATCTAACTATAATAACAAACATACTTACAAAATATTAATATTGCCTACATTTATGAGTGTGATCCTATGTTTATTTATGTTTTTAAATTGTTATGACTGAGCACAAAATTACATTTTATACCAGTTGCATTTTCTGTAAATATTTGTTCCACAAAAGAAAAACTTTCAATATTTACTTTTCCCTTCGGGTTTATTTTCAGAATTTATGGAATGTTTTATCACTTGAAAAACAATCAAGAATGATTAGACCTTAATGCACTTCATTCAAATACACATTTTTACATTATAAGTGTGCCCCAGACACATTTTATGCGCGAGAACAGTTTGGCAATGGCCATTTTGGTGACTTTAAAGATTCCATTCAAACACGGGGGACGGGGAGATAACTCCAAGTCGACAGAGTGAAATAAGTACGTGCAGCCCGTTTAGTTAGTGCACTGCTCATGAGGGCCTCTCCCCACTGCTCGCTGGCGCTGAGAGACGGCTTGAGCACGCTTCACCTCGCTCGTCAGTGCGTGTTGGTGAAGGCAGAAACGACCTGGCCACAAATGACAGCCCAATGAAATGGCTTATCATGTGGAAATGTACAACAATGAAATACTCTAAACACATGTTTCTAAATGTAGAGGGAAAAACCAGAGGACCCGGAGAAAAATCGATTTGACCACGAGGAGAAGATGCAATTTCGAAATAGACAGGCATCGTCAGGGTCAGGGTCGTACCCACGACCTCCTGTATACCAGGCGAGGTAGTTAACATCTTGCGCGGCGCAAATAATAAATATAATTGACATTGTTGTACACTGTAGTTCCAGACCTATAAGCCATAAAGCTTGACATGAAATGGGCCGATGGTGGGATGATTTAAGTGAAAACTCACGGCGATTTCCTTTTCAAAACGAGCACCCTGTTTGCAGGCCTGAGCCAGTGGTGAAAATGTAGTTTTCACCACAAAGTGGTACCTATTTTACTAACCCTGGAGGAACGATGGGCCGAGTCAATCCACAACCAGCATTTGAATTCGCATTACTTCCGATTGCGAGCCGCTGTGCCACGTGGCGGGGTACCATGGGTTGACACCCGTTGTCATGGTACACAGGGAGCGGCGTCACCCAACGCTGCTGTTTGTATCATGACAGTAGCAGTAGTTTGCTGCCTTTTGCTGAAAATGTTCCCTCCTGTTTACGACAATGTGTTATTTGTTTCCTTCCCATTTCAGCATCCATAGTGGAACCGGCAAGGAGTGTACACCGAGGTGACATGTGTGCATGAGAGCGGTGGCGGGCATGTGGGCATGTGGGCACGCTGGCGTGCCGTGCTTGCACGTTTGGCTTTGTTGAACAATGTGCCCGTCTCCTCCACGTGTGTTTGCACATTCTCTCGCTCCTCTTCTGTCTGTCTGCATGGACTGTTCTGCGGTTTGTGAGCATGGCAGTGCATTCTGACCACTAATTTAAATACAAAATTAAGGTACTGAATTCTAAGGCATGTGGCTGCTTTCAAGTAAAACACAATGTTTATTTGCTTCTTGGTTCTTGTATTCATTTGCTCATGTATTCATTTCAGTCACTGTCTTAACATGTTTTCACAACCAATGTTGCTATTCGTAAATAGATTCTGTTGGGTTAGGTTGCGCAGTGTATAATATCGAGTTTTGACCGTAATCTTCCACCACCTGACAGAGCCAATCACGTCAGGTTGTCACGTGACCAAATGTGGCATTTGGTTTTTTCGCAAATCGGAGGAATTTTGAAAAGCGAGCCGAGTTTTTATTTCCCCCCCCACTGGATTTCTCTCCTGTTAAAAATATTAAACATGTGAAAATACATCGCTGACACTTTAGAATCATTAACTCAGCAACTTTTACAATACATGGAGAATATACACAAAATGGTGTAGGAATCCACTTTTTAAAAAATTATATCGCGCTTAAATGTTGTGTTGCTGATGCTGCTATTGTGCTTGGATGGGTTGCTTGCTTACTTGTGCGATGGTAAAAGGAACGTTGCATGTGTTTTTTTGTGGCCAGTGTTGGCTTGGCTGTTGTAAAAGCCCTGCAGGGAAAGTGGTTGCATGGTAAACCGATATGTGTGCATTTTGTCCAGTGCTGGTTCTGCTGCCGTTAAAAAAAGATACAAGTCAGTATTGCAGCCTTTCTGGTTGTGTTCAAAGAGATTTGTATGGCATTGGCATAGCGTTAGTGCCAAAGTCATATAAATGTCAAACGTTATTAAATGTTTATTGTTCTGAACCTTTCACTGTTCTTATCATGCCATTTGGAAGACTTGCCCAAATATTGACACTGATATATTTCTTCAGTACAAGTTCGATCTAGATAATATACATTATATATTACACATTATATATACACATTTTACTTCAGACTCCCTTCAACATAAATGAACGATGAGGATCATTGTTTTCACTGGTCAAAATAACTTGCATATAAATATGTTCAATTCGTGCAACAATAATGATAAGTAGCCTTGAAATTGAGGCTTTAAATTAGATTAAATATACAAGAAAACATTGCTTTATTATCATCTTACATCCCAATAAAATAGATATATATCAACCAATACATTTGGCTGACACTACAAATTTTTTTTTTACGGAGTTTATAGTTTAACACCAAGCATAATAATTATCTTTTCATTATTTATTGAAACATTATTATAATCTTCCCAGGATTATTAATACCCGTGGTTTGTTTTAACAGTTCAGCGGTTAATCTCTTCAAATGACAATATATTTTTCAGTTCACAGTTGTATTAGTATTTAATGTAATTGTAAGAATTGTACAATCGGATATTTTACACGACTGTGAGGATGGTTAGAAATCCTGTGATGCACACATTCCGGGTTTCAGGAACACAAACGCATGATGCCACGGGTGAAGTGTTGAGGATGAACACGGCTACCGCTTGCTCCATCAGAATAAAACACGTGCCCGCTTTGAACGCTCGCCCATCAACGTCTCGCTAACGGCAGCAACGAATCGATGGTTTCCCCGCAGGCCTGACGTGGGACACTTCCGACTGGATGCCGCACAACCAGCTGCCGGACATCGACGAGTCGGGGGAGGCGCCTTGCCCGGAGTACGCCGACCCTGCGGAGATCGAGGGCGACTACTACCTGGGCGGGTACGACATCGACAGCGAGCTGCCGCTCCCCGAAGACGCCTACGACGAGCGCTTCGACCCGCTGCTGCCGCTCTGCGCCGTGCCGTCCACGGGTAGCATCGACGCACCGCCCGGCGGCCCCGCGGCCGCCCGGCACCGCCGCAACTTCCACCCGAGCCAGTACCTGCCGCAGCACGAGATGCCGTCGCGCCGCTCCGCGGGAGACTACGGGGCGATGTTCACGCGCTACGACGGCGAGTACGACCTGGAGACGGGGGGCTCGCCGCCGCCCTCGCGCGCCCGCCGCAGGCTCGACGCGTCGGCGGGCCGCGAGCTGGCGCCCGACGCAGAGCTGGACGGGGACGACGTCGACGGGGAGGGCCCGGACGACGCACTGGACGTGAAGATGCCCGGCGTCGTCACGAGGCACCACACCCAGGTCTAGCCGCCCGGCAGGACGTTTGCCCGGCTGGCTGATGCCGCCACCCCGGCCCCAACGCTGCGATTTTGAGTTGAGGAAGAAGCGTACGGCGAACCGACGCGGCGTGAAAGCCCAACGCATATGCGTAGAAATGAAAAGAAAAGGAAATCGGCGTGCTCTAAACTTTATCACCAGCAGCTCGGACACGTTTCCGTGTTCCACCAAGCGCCGTTGTGTGGATGTTTATAGTGAATAGCACCGTAATTTCGTCACGGCGTTGCTCTAGGCATTGGGAGATTTAAACAAAGTTTAAGCACAGAGCACGATACATGGGACAGAATCACAAAAACTGTGGAAATGCCTGGCACCTAAGCACAATTATAATAACCAAACACTGTGCCTATGTGTTAGTCGAAAGCACCTTGACCACATTTTACTCTGAAGATGCCTGCCTAAGCCCCAACATGTATATCTGCCACAACTGACTTTGCTTTGACATATTCTTAACAAGACCAATTATAAAAGTAACATAAAAGCACACGGCTATGAAAAGACTAATTACGTGAAGATATGAAGAGGACTTTTTTACCATTTTTTGAATCGGTGTAAGAAAAAAAGCGCAGCTTTTGACATTTTTTTAATTTCCATTTCACATCCATTGAAGGTCATATATATGTGTAACTGTTGGACAATACTGCCTTTAATTAGCTCAAAGCAGTCGGGTGTGTGTGTGTTTATCATTCGCTGTCACATTTCAAATTTCACACCATTTTTTCCACATGTATTTTTACGGATAAATGTCGTAGGTTTTCTCACGCGTGCTTTTTGAGTTTCTGTGTAAAAATCTGTTTTCAAGTGGATTTAAAAATGTTGTATTTGTAAGCAATTTTTGGTAACAGGTTTATAAAGAAATGATTTGTTTTTTTTATAAAAATGGGAAAATGCAGTGCTATGAAAAGCAATAGCATTCACTGCACTAACGGAACAGTGTGGTTGTTTTTGTAACGTGTTGATTTAAATGTTGCAGATATAAATAAGTGAGGAAAAAAACAAATACTTGAAGTAGCTTTGGTGCTCACCAAAGTAGGCCTTTTTTTTGTTTATATCACAGGCAAAGTCTGCACTGTCTAATACAAGTACAAAATAACCACTGCTGCTGCTCCCACTGCTGCTGCTGAGAGCAATGGTACATGGCCTGTAATCTAGGCTGATGGCAGGTCGGGGTTGAGGAATTGCTTGATGATGGGAACACAATCTTTGCTAAAGTTGTATGTGCCATTCGTCAGTTCGCAAGTGTTGTGTGATTAGTACATCTGAGACTAAGCGGGCACGCAGCCTTATCGGGACCGTTTAAACCGAAGGGTGTTAAAATACAATGATTTGACGGCCAAATGTAATCAGATATTTACAACAGAGCACAATCCTCGAGTTGGCATAAGTGAGGCAAAGTATGATTGCGTTTGAGGCTGCCTCAATGGTATGATTTAAATTGCTGTGTGCACTGTTACTATTTAATTTAAAAGTGAGAATAGAGAGTAAATATTTACATACCTGCAGATAAATCATGGCCTTGTTTAACTGCTTACATCTGCAGGGTCAACTCTGGGTAGGTATTAGCCATTTATCAAGTGAGTATTCTAACCCTGTCTGTTTTGGAGGCTGGTTACAAGGTGTGGTTTAGTTCTTCCTTGCAGCAGATTGATGTGTTGCCATTTGCCAGTATAACTGAAATAACGCGTCTGCTTTGTGGTGTATTGGGACTTGGGAAACTGCCATTTGCTTTGTCCTGTTCAAAGTTATATTAGAATAAAACTATACATTGTGAAATAACCTGTGCACACAATTCATTCAACTGCATACAGTACTCAATATATTAATAGGGCCTAATGAATCTTGTGAGAGGTAATGTCTGTTCGTACCACCGTAAGGATCACCCGCAGCGGTATTACTTTTGAGAGTGGCATTGATTTTTAAATAAGTTTAGCACAACTATGATGCCCACGTGTGGGCATTGCCTCACAGAAGTGTGAATGTGTCGAAATCGAGTTTGTTTCGGGCTTATCTTCCAAATAAATTAATAGACAAACAATAATAGATATGGATATATAATAGGGTTGCATATTACGCGTTTCACTGTACCCCTTGATGTGGTTATGTTGGTATTTCAAATCCAATTCTCCACGGGTCCTATTAATGTTTCTGCAGATCCAGATCAACTGGGGCCCGATAATATAGTCTCATTATGAAGAACGTATTATGCAAAACGTCATATACTTGACACAGAGTTGCGCTTGCTGCTTAATTGTCCTGAGTTAAGTAAGACAAACTAAATGTTTGTATGGCCTGGCAGCACGCATGCAGAGGCTTCGCTGTTGGTGGTGTTCTCCGGTTGCCACGAGCCCGTGCTCAGGAGACCCACCCACCCACACCCCCACACACACATCCCCCCACACACACCCACACACACCCACACACACCCACACACCCCCACACACCCACACACACACACCCACACACACCCCCCACACACACACACCCACACACCCACACACAAACCCCCACACACACACACACATCCCCCCAAACACACCCCCACACACCCACACACCCCCCCCCCACACACACCCCCACACACACCCACACCCCCCCCCCCCCCCACACACACACCCCCACACACACACACACCCACACACCCACACACACACACCCCCCCACACACACCCCCACACACACACACACACCTGTACCGACATTAGAGGGGTGGTGGGTGGGGGCTCTGCTCTCCACGTTGGTTGATCCAGACGCCGGTGCTCGCGCCTGTTCCTTGCCCTGGTGTTTCTCTTTATTTTGTCTTCTCCCAGTCGCTCTCCTTCCTGCTGTCACGCAGCAACGGCGGTGGAGCTCACAGGTCATCAGGGTTGTCTGCCACGAGATGGCGGCTCGCAATCAAGGTCACGGGCGCTGAGATGTTGGCTGTTTCCCCGGTGGATGTGGCAATGGCCTCTGGGGGTTTCCACAATCACCATGATTTAGAAAAGGGGAACACTCAGCCCTTACCTGAAGCCTTTGCAAAGAGGCCAGGAGAGAGGTGGTGCCATGAGGCTGCATCTTTGATGGTTTGGATGGGTGTCTGCATGGGCTTCATGGGTAAGTGCATTGATTGTAATCATCTAGTGCTAACAGCCCTGTAATATAACATCATGTATTCTAATTTAAGTGAATATATTAACCTCCAGGCATTACCTCCTGCTCACATGTGGGGGGTATGTGGATGATGTGACGTCTCTTATTTACGGCCTGGAATCGGATGGCATTTTTACGACAGGAGTTTAATTCGAGTGATCCCTTGCTGATGCTGGTTGTAATTTCCTGCAGGTGCGGTAAAGCAATAATATTGTCCCGTTTGTTAACTTGAGAAAGTTATTTATTTGGCTGTGTGTCAGATGGAGGAGGGTGTACAACACACATTGGCATTGTGCTCTCGTGACTTGGCCTACAAATTAATTATGACGCTTTCAAGGATGGTTCCCACAGCCTGGTTCATGCTTGATCCCAGCGGAGTATGAACGGCGTGGCCTTTGTGGTTGGATGCTGTTCCCTGTGGCAGCACCAGGTACATCTCGTATCTGCTGCTAGGAATATCCTCTTGTATGGCTCATTTGTTTGGCTCTTTGTGGCAGATTTGTCTAAAGAAGGTGCACGAGGAAAGAAAATCTGCTTGCCCGGTGGAATGAAATCTGGAATTTCCACCACTGACTCACGATTATAAATGGGAGATGCCTCAGTGGTCATTTGTGCAGAAAATGACTGCCAATGTAGCCTCTCATTTTGTCCTTAATCCTGGACATGAGATAAGATGCTTAAAAGCAGAAAATTAAACATGTCGGTGGTATTGCAGCTGTGTTTGGTCTGCATATTGGTCTGTTATCAGCTTCACTGAGCTATTGCTACTGACACAATAATCTTTGTTGTCAGCTACAATAAATCCAGTGCTGGATAAGGCCTCCCCGAGCTGCTGTCTCCTCTGACTATCCTGTGATGTGATAATCCATCCTGCACCTGGACATGAGCCGATGCATCACTCCATCTCCTCGGTGGATGTGCTCCTCGATTAGTTCCATTCTTTCGTTGCCATTCCGTTGTTATTCTTGACCAATCATCCAGCACCTCTTAGAGCGACGTGTCCTTCCCAATTCACTTTTAACCTGATTGATCTTCTGTAATCCACGTCATCCTTTTTCTAAATGAAATGCTCATCTTATCGAGTCTAAATATATAAAATTTACTATAAATAATTATAATTTGAATATTATCTCCAAATAACGATCACACTTTGATGTGGTAGAGAGTAAATGGATGATGATTCCTTCAAAAAATGTGTGTAAAATCTGACATTTTCACTGTTCAAAGAGCACTTTTCTGCATGAGATTTAAATATGTTTGTACCCGCATAAATAGCAGCAGGAATGCATTTTACTGCTTAGATACTGGCTCATCTGATACTTTTCTAACCTTTAAAGGTTTCCCAAAAAGTTTTCCTATTTGTTAACTGTGTAGTTTCATTAAGTATATCTATATTAAATGTTAAGAGTGCGCTGTGTATTAAGATCTGATTACTCCCCCATAGTGCTTCCTTCGCAGCTTTGAGAGAGCATTCGTTTTATCCACTATGTCAAGTGAGCCCACTCCTAATCTCCTAAAGACAAAATCTAAATTTTATCCATACACCTGTCCTGAAGCATTTGGCTGATGAAATGTTACACGACACAGTCTGATTATGTTTTGTTTATATTTGAGCCCTTACAGGTACATCCAATAGTTGCAATCCGGCTATCCCTCAATCCACAAATGTTCGGTTCACGAATTGTCGCGTTCACACAATAGACTAATTATGGACACGTCGATTAACGGAATTTCACCCCGGCAAACAACCACAGCGTCACGGTGTATCTGGAGTGCAACAGAAACGCCTCCACGTCACCTTCTCAGTCATTCCAACATGCACATATTTTGGTGAGTTCGATAAAAAAGGTTAATTATTAATACATTATTATTCAATCGTTTCAATATTTACATTTTTGTTATGTTTTTGTATTGTAAAAAGTGATTAAGGTAGTGTATATTTTTTAGTTTAGGAGTAGAGTTGGAATGACTGTCCAAAACACATGAATACATTTCGTAATCAATTAACGGGAAAAGCCATTCCCATTTACGAAATGCCATTATATGCGTGTGTTTCTTAAAGAGCGCATCCCTTCATGAATCTATGGATATCTGTACTGTGTCATCTAAATGGCCAAGTAGTTCAGTTCGCCTGTCTTTTATTGGGTTACAAAAAGAATTATATTTCAAAGCCACTGCTATGCCAACATTCAAAGGTACACCTTTTAAAAAATGTGACCGATATGTCGGCTCTGGAAATGGAAGAGTGTGACCTTGAGTTGATTAAAGAAAAAGGGTTAATCATGTGCAGAATAAAACCCATTAAAACATATTTCTGTGCAGATGATTGTTAGCACCTGAGCCTCTTCTTCCGATGCTGACGCCATATGGCCAACACCAACTCGAGGCGGCAGTCAGGTTCGCTGTAATGTAATATGCTTTGAAAGGGAATGTCCACTGCCATTTCATTTAAACTTGTAACACTAATAAAGTTGGACGCGGTGTTGAGTTATTTGTGAAAGAAAGGTTTAGGTCAGAGTTGGGAAACATTCAGTTTTGTATTTACGAGAAAAGCAGAGTCGCAAGAAACCCACGGGAAGTATGTGTCAATCCTCTATTTGCAGCGCAGCCGAAGTAGACCTGGCAGTCAACATTCACGTGGCAAAGCATTGTTAACCCACGCCATCGTAGTGGTAGAAGAGTGATAGGGAGGCAACTGTGGGTGACTGAATCGGTATGCGCTGGATCATCAATCAACCCGACATCTTTACAAACTGTTAATTTGATTATTTAAAAATAAATGGATAGCTCAGCTCCAACTCCTAAGCAAAGTTCCATATCGCATTAAACATTGCATTCATATGGTCTAAGGGTGTTTGGTTAATTTGAATGTTTTGTGTTGTTCGTGTGTGTCTAGGATGTGTCTTATTTGTGTATGCGGGCACTGGATTCTGTATTTGAATCAATATTAGCACAACTGAACTGAGCTAAAGTAATTAATGTTTTGTCCATAATGGACAGTCCACTGCGCTAAGAACCTGGCGCACTGAGTTCGATTCCTGGACACAGCTAACATGAAGCACGAGCGAGATCGGAACTGGTCCTGGGGCCTCTACTTTCACAAACCGGCACAGACCAGCATGGTGAAGTATGGTCAAACAGTCCCCATAGACCACAAGCCATTGGGACACCTTCATCCACAGTTGAAGTTAGTATTTAAAAAGGAATTTCTTTAGAACTACTTTTTGTGTTTAGTTTGTTGTCATTTCCCCGCACCTCGCGATTGGCAGGCTCTGCTACGTACGGTGCATAAGAAGTTCAACAGACATACAGTGGTGGATTGAAAACATGTTTTTTATTTATCGCAGAGAAATGTACAAACCCTTTGAAACGTGTGATAAAGCATTGCAAGTTAACTTCAAACAACTGTTTGTTTTTCAAGGTTTCCTATCAAGGCTGGTGTGGTTGATGATTATTAAAAATGAATCTCTAAGAGGAGTTACATTTTTTATTTTCTCTCATTATCCAAGAAAATGGTTCGAAGATATGCATTATTTGATAAATAATCTAAATGCTGGAAACGTTATGGAGGCATTCAGAGAATGAGATCATAAAATAATGAGTCGGAAGTTGTATCTCTTAATGTAATTTGCTTTTTTTTTATTGAAGAACGTGTAGTCTTGATTTGAAGCTTTCGTGACTGCAGGAATCTATACTCTTTGGTTCTTTCGGTAAAGTCACGTAGGTAGAAAAAAAAATCATAGATCCCGACGTTTCGATCGCAACACAAGCAATCGTCTTCAGGTGCTAACAGTTGTGTGGAAACCCTCCCCGTAGCGGCTTGCTTCGCAACACAATCTTGCTTGTTTTCTGTCAGCAACAGCACCAAACAAGGATATGTAACAGTCTTGATTTTTGTAACAGCTCCAGTCCTACATAACTTGTATTCTGCCGTGGGTCATTTGAACCTTATGGCGGGACCCCGGGGTACCGAATAAACAGAAGTCAAAATCGCAATTAACTCATTTATTTTGGCGACTGCGTACCACCGCGCACACAAACGCCGCGACCCGCCTGGAGCAGATCATTCTGTTGTCGTGTCCAAGCGCAGCAGCAGCGAGGACGAACGCGCACAAGAGCTGAGCAAGCGAATGCTGCACTCCATGCTCGGGTATGGGCAGGATCACAAGTCTTACCCAAAGCTGCTCAAGCTGCCTACACGACTCAAGTTTCTACACTATGGGAACCTCATTTGCCAGTAAAAATTATGTCTTTTGTTTGTATTTATGACTGCAGGTATTGTGGTCTATGCAAACATGACTCCTTGTAAAAAGGTGTCAGTTTTGTTGCCAGATAGAAGGGTAAAAAAACAATTATCATATTTTTACTGGCAAATGAGGTTCCCATAGTGTAGATGCTTGCCCCGAGCTCTCATACTCTGATGGTGCATTGTCTTTGAGTTGTGCGCCTTTTGGCGTCATCTGGTCCAACCCATGTGAGACTAGGCTCTAAGGAAAGCTGTCTCGGGTGTGGACCAATCAACTTCAAGGACAGTGCACATTATCAGAGTTATGTCTTTTGTTTGTATTTATGACTGCAGGTATTGTGGTCTATGCAAACATGACTCCTTGTAAAAAGGTGTCAGTTTTGTTGCCAGATAGAAGGGTAAAGAACCAATTATCACGACTCAAGTTCACGGTCTGCATAATACGGTGAAACTGCTCTCTTATCTTCATTATTATTTGTGACCTACCAATGTCTGCAGCCAGGATGACAATCCTATTACCTGCAGATATTTAACAGATGAGATGCGTTGCACCGTTAATTCTTCCTGCTTGATAATACTTCTCTTGTCCGTATGCATCTGCGCAGATAGGTTTTTTTTTGCGGTTAAGCCATAGTCCCCACATACCGCTCGTATCAATGCGGATAAGAGGAGCGGCCACCCACTACTCTGTAGAGTAACATTGGTATAAACGCTTGTTACACTATGAACAGCGCATTGAAAACGCGTACTATTTCATGTACTGTTTACAAAGTGAGTTCACAAATCCACACTGAGAAACACGATGATTGACAGAGGGGTGTACATAATTTTTTCGACAGTGTATTTAAATAGAGGTGCTGCAGGTAAGTAGTTTTCAGTTTTAAAGGCGGCATAGTTTAACAAGACGGCACTTGCCACCATCCTTCAAACCCATTTGTGAAGAAGAGCAAAGTGTTTGTTTACATTATAATCTCATTATAATCTCATGTTTATGCGAGAGCCGGGGGATTATGGGACCCCGGGGTCCCGCCATAAGGTTCATTTACTGATAATTTCGTTTTAGCCATTCCCATTTATGCGCCAACAAGAAAGCAACTTTGTTTATGTAAATAGCAAACAACTCTGTTGCTGAGTGCTGCACGTTTTGATTTTTAACCGAGCGAGGGCACTTGCCAATCAGCAGGGTGCCCATTCATGGCCCTTCTGGAGCACGCTGTGTGAATGCAACTTCAAAAGCCCCTCTCACTTCTTATCGCACCAAACATCAAGCTCTGCTGGTACATCGCAGATGGCTTCGTGTGGTGTTTCAACTCTTGGAGTGCTGTAAACAGACAGACATACAAAGAAATATTACGTTCAAAATCGACAAAGGCAAGTACACAACAAGCCCATCCTCAGATTGAAGGACACGGGTTGAAGGATGTATCCTCAAAGCGTGCAGGATCGACACTCAAAGCGTGCAGGATCGATCCTCAAAGCGTGCAGGATTGACACTCAAAGCGTGCAGGATCGACACTCAAACATGGGAGCGTGTTGCACTGGACAACCCCAGGTGGAATACCTCAGCCTGGTGTGAGCCCGTCATCCAGCAGTAGATCGACCAAAGCCTTTCAATCATCAAATATCATAACAATGCCATTATAAGGAAACCACTGGAGCGATACACTTTCAAATTTAGACTGAAAACGAATTTCTTTACAACTCTTTTGTCTTTTGTTTATTGACCTCCCCCCACACCTCCGATTAGCACGGTTGGCTACGTACGGTTCGAAAGAAGTTCAACAAACATACAACAATGATAGTTAACTTTTGTATTTGCGATTATTGTTCTTGCCTAGCACAGATGCACTCATTAAAGCAATGCTGGAGATGAAACTGAAGGTATGTTTGGACAAGCATTGTCACCACAATTGTTCATATTTTGTGCTACAGTACCTTAATGGATACATACTTACCCTGTTTGAAACACTTCTTCATGAGGAAAATGATCGTTTCTAAAGTAATTTCGTCTCGTGTAATCCACTCGTAACATTTAATGCTACATCCAAAGTCTTTTTCAATGACTGTTTTTTTAAGGATTCAGTGTCCTCTGAATTACACCAATTTTTGCTGGGGATTATTATATGGGCTTGCAAACCTTCCAAAACATATAACCATTCGGCTTGGCATTAGGTGCTTATTGTTTTAGCTATACTACAGCTTTTGATTCAGAAAAGAATGAATTTTTATTCCCACCGACATCGAGGCCCAAACAGTTTGCACCTCATTCTCGCCCTGCTTGCGCCCATTCTGGGCACTCTAAAAGCAGCGCCACCACATCTGCAGAACGACGACGACGACGCTCCTGCAACATTGCACGTGACCCCGCAGCCTGCTCCAAACATGTAACTCTGGAAACACTCCAAAGATCACAACAAAAAGCAATTCTTGTTTGATGTAAAATCCATAATTTTCAGTGAACTCTGCCCCACTTCTATGCCACATTGACGTTTGAGTTAAAGAGCCAAAATAGAGCACGGGCATCGCAAATGAAGGCGTGCTAATTGAACCCAGTCTGTTCATTATGCAACCTACCACGACTCAGTGGGAAACGGCAGTATGGGAGTCGGGGCTCCTCAGGCTTAGTTTCATTAACACAAATCATGAATCATTGAAAATGAATGGAGATCGCCCAGGTCCTTTATAAGGCAACTGCTTTTATTATGCTGGTAGGAGCCCCCCTATCTCCGGTTGTAGCCAACTTTTCATGGAGAAATTTGAGACTGACGCCATCCAGACTGCCACTCTACGCCCAACCTTATGGAAGAGGTACGTGGATGACAATTTTGTCATCTGGCCACATGGCCGGCCTGCTCTAGACCAATTCCTCGACCACATCAATTCCATACACCCAGCCATCAGATTTACCATGGAAGTCGAATAAGATGGCAAGCTACCTTTTTTGGATGTCCTAATAAAAAAGAGACCTGATGGTTCATTGAGCCACTCTGTCTACAGGAAAGCTACCCATATGGATGCTTACCTAAAACCGGATTCCCACCACCATCCATCCCAGAAGAATTCCCTCCTCAAGACTCTACACCATAGAGCCCAATGCATCTCCGACCAGGAACACATTGCCAGTGAACTCAAGCACGTACACCAAGCTTTCAAGGCTAATGGTTACTCCGACTACACAATCCGCAAAGCCACCACTCCAACCATGAAGAAGGACCCTCTTGATGAGCCATTCAAAACTATCACCTTACCCTACATTGCGGGGGTCACAAAAAAGATATTCAAAATCTTGAAAAAACACAAGATCCAGGTCCGATTCAACACAGTACATAAAATCCATGATCTGGTCCCGTCTGTAAAAGATGTGATTCCAGACATACAGTACCCTGGCATCTACAAACTAAGTTGCCTCTGTGGTAGCAGTTCCATTGGAGAAAACAAACGACATGTCCCGGACCGCATCCGTGAGCACAAAGCAGACCTAAAACACGGTAGGACAAGCACCTCAGCCGTGGCAGACCACTGTTATAATTCAGTGGGCTCACATGACATTGACTTCTTCAAGACAGACGTTCTCTGCAAGCCATTTGGCTACCATAAGAGATTTGTTCATGAGGCTATCCACATATACAAACACAGAGACAATTTCAACCGAGAAGATGGATTCTGGCTTAGCAAACATTGGAAGGATTTGATAAACCATTTTGGGTCTTCATTAATTGTGTTCACGCTTACGGTGACTTTCAGACCGCATTCCATTCTCTTTCTTTCTCCCCCTTCCTCCGTTCCGAGCATATGTGGACTCGTCCGTCTGAACAACCGCCAGTTTCTGTCCATGGTGCTAACGTTAAGAAAAAACGCCACTTTTTTACAATTTTCTTGCTGTAGTTTTCACACCTGATGATGATTGCTTGTGTTGCAATAGAAACGTCGTGAAAATTTAATTGTTAACTTTTTATTATTGTATTATTTCCCTTCTACGTGACTTTACCGAAAGAACCAAAAAAAACAAAAATTGTCGACGACTTGATTCAACTTCTAATACAGGTAGGAACAACAGTTCCACACTGCCCACCAGGGATTATTTGTCTGTCTGTCGTGCATAGCCACGCCCTCGATTTGTATTTCATAGAGTGCTTCAGGCGGGCTCAGCACCACGTGACGCGCCTCCCCACGCAGCTTGCGCCGCGTGACACGGATCGCACGAATGCGCCGTCCAATCAAGTTCCTACCTGCCCACTCCGAAGGAACGTGTTCTTTAAAGACGTACCCATCGGAAACCGCTCAATTGAAAGATTCCGTTCTTTTTCAACGGTTTTATTTAACTTCACTTCTGTTTGTCGTGGTCAAATCTTGTAATCAAATCCGGTGACAATGCATGCCTGTATGAAAATCGGCATCAATTCATCAATTAATTGCCTCCTTTCAAGCAATTACAATTTTTGTACGGACGGCTTATTAATTATATATTTTTGTGCGTAGGTCAAAAACGCCGCGGTTCCTGAACTGTGGAATCGGCTGGCACACAAAGCAGGCACCACGTGTCTCAGGCGCCATTGACGTACTTCTCGACCGTGAGTTTAACCAAGTTGTTAATAAAACCGTTGTTTAGAAAAACTATTTTAAGGAGTGTATTTATTGTAAAGAATAAAAATTACTTGACTTAATATTTTGTGAGGGGGCACGCCTATCTTTTACCGTTATCGAATTATTCAGATTTGAACATCATAAAATGTGTATTTTTGCATTCAAACTCGCTTCAAATCAAAACAATAAACGATAGAACAATGGTTCTCACTTTAAACCGCAATGTTATATGTTGAACGGTTTCTGAATGACACTGCGCACAAACGTGTTTATGGGGCACTTACAATCGAGATTTTGGGCCTTAAAATTAAAAATCTCAGAATTTCCTGTTTGTACCAAATTTCAGCTTTCTACCTTGTCGGGAAGTACCCTAAATGATTTTGAAACATACAGATTAAGGTCTTAATGTGCGTTAGTTCGCGTTTCCATATCCCCCACGAGTGGACAGGACTGCCAGGACATACAAAATAAGTTCTCCCTCTTGAGCAATACAGCCCCTAAATACTTGAACAGTGATTCAGGATGAAAATGTCATGCATGATTCATGGAATAATTGGCTACTCTGGATGCTTGTGGTTCGAAAAGGAAGTGTTTTATTCTTAGGTTTTTTCGGTAAAGTCACGTAGGTAAAACATCAAAATTAATGAAAATAAAATAAAATAAAAACAAAAATCACGACGTTTCGGAGGCAACACAAGTCTCCGTCATCAGGTGGGACCGTCACAGCCGAATTAGCTGCATCAAGTGAGGCAATGATTCAAGAAGTAATCCCTTATAAGCAAGTTGAAGGGGGGAGGAGAGGGGGGGGGCTCATCAGAATGTGGTAGCCAATGAATGGAACGTATCGGGAGGGAGGGGGGCGGGGCTCAAAGACAGCACGGAGTGCTAAGTACAACGCATCGGGAGGGGGAGCGGGGCCAAAACAATGGACGACGGCTTGGACGCGGTTGCCGCTGCACACGCCAACACAATGGACAGAGAGGGGGGAGGGGAGGTCTGATACACATGATAGACAAAAGAACGAAAATGCTAATGTTTATACCAATGCTGGCTGAACAATGAAGAGAGCACTGCCAAAAAAAATAACTGGGGATGTTAACACTCGGTAAAGTAAAGTAAAATAGTGCCTGTCAGATAAGATGGTCCAAAAAAGTGTAATTAAGTCTTTTTTGCGTGGTTGATAACATCTTTCCAATGATTACTAAGTTTGTACCCATCATCACGGTTGAAATTATGTCTGTGTTTGTATATTGTGTTTTGGCATTTTTATGCCCACACATATAGGGCGAAAATTTCGTTCATCATTATAGCTCCTTTTACCTGTTGGTGGTGCTGACAGCAACTTAAACAGTTTGATAGATCACAAAATGTTAATTCCCATCAAATACACACATTTATGAATTTCCTGAAATGAGTCTCACATGCAAATAAGACCCATTAGTTTATAGAAATATGCTTATCTTACGTTGTGTAAATTTGCTTTGCTGAACAGGTGATTTGCTACAAAATTATGAGTTTGATGAATAATAGACTAATCCCATGTTAAAATAACTTTTCGCTTCATTAGGTTCCAAAAATATACATATTCATAAAATATTTGTCAATTGAGAACTTTGGTGAAGATGAAACCTTAACATCTAGTGATTAAGTAGAATAATGCATTTCATGATCATAATGACTCCATGAATTCCTTGGATGATACTGATTAATGAAGCATAGCAAGACAGTCAAACATCATCAGATAATTGCATGCTGCTCATATATTTCTCTTTCATGGTATTAATACATCTAAGCTTACATGGAAAATAGTGGAATGTCCGCATATCGTTGCTTTCAACAATGCTGCCCCGTTGCACGTTACTCTGCAGCTTCCAACTTTGTTCAAACAGCTTTGGAATGTGTTTTGTTGCACGCACGAACACATGCTCTGATCGGCTGACATTCCTCATAACAAAACTAAATATGTATGTACGTGGAACTTCGTTTGTACCGTACGTCGCCGACCGTGCTAATCGGAGGTATGGGGGAAGGACGGCAAACTACACTAAACACACGCACGTGGCTCTAAACGCAAGTGAAGGTGTGGATATGTCGAAGATGAAAGCTCACCTGGTTCGACTGCACCTTTTGACTCGTCACAAACGCCTGCATGTTGTGTTCCCGTCATCTACCAAACATCGTGTTGTGCCTTTCTACCATATACACAAGATACATGCTCCCTCATTGTTTTTGGCATTATATAAAACGTTATATCCAAAATAAATTGTAATTTAAATTCCCAAGTTATATATAATGTTCAATTAGTTGTGTGTATCCGTTTCCTATACAGCAGATATCATTACCACCATACTCCAGGGACTCTCACTGCTGAGATCACAGCTGGAGATCACGATGTTCACGTAGGCACACCTCGGTAACTTGAAGGATGTTGGACCCTGCTTCTCTCTGCCTGTGTATTGTTGTTGACAATGGAAATACAAAAATATCAAATATAGAATACACCAAACAACATAAACACGCAGTCTACGTAAGTACGTGCTATAATAAGACTTGCTGTGAGCATACATTCTCTGCTACCTAATATGCGCAATGTGAATTCCACGTCAATTCTTCTAAACATGATCACACTACATGTGAGCTTGGCTTCTGATTGGTAGTTCAATGTTATCTTTGGGTAATACTTACTTAATGCATGGAAGTCACTGCTTTTACAAAACATACAGTGAACAGATATGCAAATGCTAAACAATTTAACACAAATGCTTAGCGATATTTTATATCAAACGTCTCCTACAAATGAATGCTATTGTACGATCTTCTGACTAAGCGATTGTGTGTCGGTGCGGCAAGTCCTGCTTTTTTCACGACCTTGAGAAAATTCGTGTTTTCAAAAGGAGTTTTGCATTTAACGTCCCTTTTATATGGACAGCATCAAAGATTAAACCAACAAAAGTAACCACGTGAAACGTTGATTCTGGAACGGGCAGTGTGTAATACAATTGCAGCAATTTCAGCAATTCAGAATAGAAAAGGTAGATGATAGCATCCCGTCCTTTCAATGCGGTATTCTGTAACCTAAAAGTAAAAATTGACAATGTGAATACCTGATGGAAGCATGTCTTGTTCTGCAAGTCGCCAAACTTAGCTCTGCCATACATTGCTTTTGCATTCATATGAAGGACATTTTGTATTTGCAACACACTTTAATATGCCAACAGCGTACGAACATATACGGAGCGATTGAAATGTGCACTGCACGAGTTATTATATTCCCGCCTGCGTGGCATCTATGAAGTCAAGATTTAATTTAACTTTGCATGACAACTAAATTGTACGGATTCCGTTCATTGCAAATCGATGTTGCACAAGCAGAGCAGTAAAGATGCCACCAGTCATTTGCGTTTCACGTGAGGAAGTGTGGCCTGTTTAATCACTGCTTGGTCTGGATTTCTTAACCGGGATTTGGCAATTTGCTGGAGTTAAACTTCAACTGCAACAGGAGAGTTCATGAGCCAAAAGCTATCATACACACACAATGTGTACTATCATCATACACACGTAATGTGTACTATCATACACACGTACTGCGTTATTTTTGGCACATTTTGTTTAAACATCAACACAATGATTTATTTGTAAATTAATCATTTGCAAGCACGTGCATAGCGCCCTAGCAATGCTATTCCAACAAAACTGAGGCCAATGAAACGTGCAGTTTGAAAACTCCCAACATCTTTTTGTGACATTCGCAACAACAACACACATTATCTCATAAGAATATGTTTTACCCTGTTCTGGAAATAAAACTGGTGTTAAGATGTTCAAACACCAAATATGAACATTTCGCAAGGAAACCAAATCTGCAATAACCACACGTACTTTGTGGTGAACATGCAAACACACACATGCTCTGTGGCATCGTCTTTGCAACGCTGGTGCACTCTTGCACGTGCCTTGTAAGTTATTTGAAACTGAGCATGACTTGAATATCGCCCCACAATGTTCTAATGAGTAACTTCACGCAGGCAGCGTTTCCCTTCTGGGTATGTCTGGTCACTACGTTTTCGTACAAATAAACATTTCCCTTCATTCATTATGACACTAGCTTTCTTGCCCGTCCAAGCACGGGTGGATATTGCAGTAAATCTGAAATATTCAATAGAAAAATGGTTCAGCTCCTGATTATTGAGGGGGGGGGTTGCCCCATTTGGAGTGACGTCACCCCTCATGGTTATTGTGGAAGGGTGCGGCATGTGGAGTGACGTCACCCGCTCATGGTTATTGTGGAAGGGTGCGGCATGTGGAGTGACGTCACCCGCTCATGGTTATTGTGGAAGGGTGCGGCATGTGGAGTGACGTCACCCGCTCATGGTTATTGTGGAAGGGTGCGGCATGTGGAGTGACGTCACCCCTCATGGTTATTGTGGAAGGGTGCGGCATGTGGAGTGACGTCACCCCCTCATGGTTATTGTGGAAGGGTGCGGCATGTGGAGTGACGTCACCCGCTCATGGTTATTGTGGAGGGGTGCGGCATGTGGAGTGACGTCACCCCCTCATGGTTATTGTGGAAGGGTGCGGCATGTGGAGTGACGTCACCCGCTCATGGTTATTGTGGAGGGGTGCGGCATGTGGAGTGACGTCACCCCCTCATGGTTATTGTGGAGGGGTGCGGCATGTGGAGTGACGTCACCCCCTCATGGTTATTGTGGAAGGGTGCGGCATGTGGAGTGACGTCACCCGCTCATGGTTATTGTGGAAGGGTGCGGCATGTGGAGTGACGTCACCCCTCATGGTTATTGTGGAAGGGTGCGGCATGTGGAGTGACGTCACCCCCTCATGGTTATTGTGGAAGGGTGCGGCATGTGGAGTGACGTCACCCGCTCATGGTTATTGTGGAGGGGTGCGGCATGTGGAGTGACGTCACCCCCTCATGGTTATTGTGGAAGGGTGCGGCATGTGGAGTGACGTCACCCGCTCATGGTTATTGTGGAGGGGTGCGGCATGTGGAGTGACGTCACCCCCTCATGGTTATTGTGGAGGGGTGCGGCATGTGGAGTGACGTCACCCCCTCATGGTTATTGTGGAAGGGTGCGGCATGTGGAGTGACGTCACCCGCTCATGGTTATTGTGGAGGGGTTCGGCATGTGGAGTGACGTCACGCGCGGGACACACATCCTTGGCTTATTATCGTCGTAAATACATATATATATTGCTGCTCGCCCATTATCTCGTCTGCTTGAGAGTGTAAACGTGGATTCTCAAATCACATTTATCTCGACAAACACAATTTTCCACTGCCACAGCATTGTGCTGCTTTGTGGAAAGAGAAAATTGGTTTCATAATTTTAGTTTAGACAAAAAACGCGTTTCTTTCACCATTCACCGACGTATAACTGATTGGTGAGGCACTTTGCGCGTGCGTTACACGTAGTTCTAGATCTGGATTTACAATTTGACTTCAGATTCCACATGTTCCATTACCTTTGCCATGGTTTTTTTGCAACATTTAAAACGGTTCCTGAGCTCATTAGATTACATCTAATCACATTTTTCCTAGTGGGTGGTCATTAGTGAGTGGTGACAGAGTGTGAGTGGTGAGTGGATACGAGTGAGTGGTGAGGAGGTCCTCACCATTTCTCAAGACTCACCAAACTCGTGCATCTTTTGGCTGAAAGGGATCCCCATAATCACCATGCGTCTCCAAAATCTATTAGTCTGCACTGCAGCAACAACTGAGTAATGTACATCACTCAGATGTAGAACGCGCGCAAAGATCCCCGTATAGCCTTGTACAGACTGTTGGGGCAAGTGCTGTTAGCGAGTAGCACCTATGAAGGCTGGCACAGCACACAAGGGGCTGGATGCCTGATGTTTACTCGTAAATGGTTTGAGTCGCATGAATGAATATGTCTATTGTACCTGTCAGTAACAAAAAAATACAGCTTCAAAAAACATGCATGCACAGATGTCAAGTGTGTATTAACACAACGTCTGTCATTCACATACATTGACATTTTAACACGTATGCTTTCGTGACCAGTATCATCCATAATACAGGTTGTTTGAGTTAGATCGTGTAAATATATAAATGTGTCGTTAAACCCGTCACCACCCGACACATTCACGTGTCAAACCTTACTGGCTATGTCGGGTGGTGGCGGGTTTAACGACACATCTACATTTACGCGATCTAACCCCCAACAAAAACTGTATCATGCATACATTGACAGGCATTGACATGCAGACTTGCACTTCCAGAAGTGCACGAGCACCCAGCGGAGATGCACAAGTCGTTGCCTCGAAATGAGTGGCTGTGTAAAACACAAGAATGAAAAGGAAAGCGTCTACATCATGAGACCTCCTTTGCCAGTATCAAAATGTAAAAATTGGTTTTTCCCCTTTTTTCTGGCAACAAAACTGAAACCTTTTTACAAGGAATCATGTCTGCATTAACCACAATATTTGTGGTCAGAATGCAAACAAAAACATACTCTGATAATATATGCGTTGTCTTTGAAACTGATTGTTCTACACCAGAGACATCTTTCTTTTGAGCCTCGTCTCAAAGGGTGTTAGACCAGAGGACACCAAAAGGCGTGCAGCTCAAAGACAAAGCACTATCAGAGTAATGAGGGCTCGGTGTGAGTAGCTACATCATGATACCTCCTTTGCCGGTACTGGCAATGGAGGTCTCATGATGTAGAGTTGTAGACAATGCATATATTATCAGAGTATGTTTTTGTTTGCATTCTGACCGAAAGTATTGTGGTTAATGCAAACATGATTCCTCGTAAAAAGGTTTCAGTTTTTTTGCCAGAAAAAAAGGGGGAAAGCCCTATTCTCTTAATGAAAAGGTAAGCCAATCAGCAAATAATCAAACCTATTGTTTAAACCATCTCTCTTTCGCACGCATATGTAAGTGTGCAAGTGAATAAGATGGCACTACCGTCCAGGCCAGTTATCAATCACAGTCTGAAAAGGTGCGAGCAACCTGAGTTAGTAATTTTAAATGAGCCGTGCTTTAATGTAGTGACACATCAGTAAGCAAGGTTAGTCATTTGAAATGATCATATTGACAAGAAGCTGCGTGTGGTTTGCCCTGTGGTTATTCGATCAATGCTGCATCGGTGGGTAAAAGTGTTGTGGTGTGTCAAGGTTTTGAGAAATGGCTTTGGAAATTGTATTAAGCCTACGTGTTCCGTACCGTGTAAATGTGTTTGCAACAACAGTTTTACATTAAATATCCATCCATTGTAAGGCAGGTTAGAACAGTTCTCTGCTTGCTTTATTTTTACATTTCTTGAAAAAAAACCTTGAAATGCCTCTAATAAAATATTCCCGGTGTTAAAGATTCACATGGCTCCAGGCCAGACAAAGTTTCCTCAGTAATGTCGATGCAGTTTTCCATGTTGGGCGTTTGTCGTATTTGCACTTATATTATATCCTAAATGTGACATACGAACGGTGCCGAAACATTCCTGTTGCGTCATTGTGCTCAGGGCGAGCTCTACAATGTGATAGAATGAGTTCGGCTGCGGAAACGGACAGGCAAAATAAAGGCCGCCATAGTTTCCCTGCAATACATATTGCAACAAGTATCAAAACAAGTATTAAAGAGTATCATACGATGGTACTTTGTCTCATTTTGGTAGCACGTACCAAGAGTGATAGTGTTGTGGAACAATGTGCTTGGCTAATGAAATAGAGTTAAAGATTTACCATGTGAAAAAAAGCTTTTATTTCCACTTATCGCAATTACCGCAAAAGTTGGTATGGCTGATGTAGGTTCCATATTCGCAATGAGCTCGAGCATTGCCAGAATCCCCTCAGTGAACACTCATTCGGGAATTTCTTATGGAGCCTTGAGTTAATTTTTACGTAAACATAAATGCAAGTACAACATGAATGTATGCCCTTTCGAGAATTGTAAAATACTGGTTACATAATAATACAAGATAAGAAATGAAAAAATAACATTGGTGATGCATTGTGGAAAGAGAATGAAAAAGCAACACAATGAGTGTTCAGAAACAGTCCAAACAAATATCATCATTATCATGAGCATACAAACTTCGATAAATGTGGGGAACATTCTGTAGAAGGTGTTCATGAGGACAGCGAGAGACGACAGTGAGTCCGATGAGAGGGGCTTGGGTTGACTAAGAGAGGGTAGCACGTTCAAGTAGGAGAAGTGAGAGAGATTTATACGGGAGAGGGCAGTGAGTTGGGCGAGAGAGGGTAGCCATGGGCGAGAGGCTCGGGAGTAAGACGTGGGAGGCCAAGGAATGTTGAGGGAAGGGAGCAAGGCTACCTGCCGGTGTTGCCCTCATGTATTGCCCAAATCCATGGCTGAGGGACACGTTAAGAATATTAATGAAATCTGGAGACGGAGCATATCACTGAGGGATCTGCTAAAAAAAATCATAAGGGAAGATCAAGGGAAAGAAGACATTTGAAAGAACGCGCTAGGAATGTATTGCTAACGTGAATGAGGCAGGGGTGAAAAAAACCTGTATGCAGGATTGAAGGAAAAGCACTTTATGGATGTCGGTGGCATAATGATAATGAATTCATGACAAAAAGCAGTCACCATGCTCAGCAACCTTGGAAAGTATTGTTTAAAGAGAATGGCTATTTTTGTGTTTTTGAAAGGCTGGAAAAAAGCGATTTTAAATAAAGGTTGTAAAAAATAACGTGCTCGATTTATTAAATATCCTCGTTAAAGTTTTGGTTAAAATTGTAAGTGCATATTCGTTATTGTGAATAATGTTCTTTGAACAAAATATGACCCACACAAAGTAAAATAGAAAAAATGTGAACTGGGACCCACGTCAGCGAAAAGGGTTGATGTTTGTTTTTTTCATGATTATTTTTGTAACAAAACTCACGGGCTTTTTCTTATTAATTCGGAACAATGTCAAGGAAGTACAAATAGATCACACGATTTCAAGGGTTCCTGAATTTGACTGCAAGTTGTCTTGTGGTTGTTGTTGCTGTTTGACTTGCATTCCACTGGGATTTTTGCACACAGTGTTGGTGTACGGTGCTTTTTCTGCAATATTTGCTGTATTTTCTTGGATTTTCTGTTTGCACATAGTCACTTTAAATGTTTTCTTGTTCATGTTTTTGTTTTTTTGTTTGTTGCGGTTGCACCCGATTCAAGAGCCGAATGGCTCACAGGGTTATACCTAATAAATGAACTTGAACTTGAATCATGATGCTTGATGTAATCTCCAGGGAAACGTCGATACCCATCTAAACGTTGTGGGACGACTCTCAAACAACAACACCGGGAGTGCTGAAGCCGTAAGATTATTGTCACGTGTGAATCACGTGACACATGTCAGGGCGCCGCGGTGGCGAGATGTTAACGCCCTCGCCTGATATGCAGGAGGTCGTGGGTTCGACCCCGACACCTGCTGCATATTGGAATTCGTACGAGTCTCTCTCTTGGTGGTCGCGTGGATTTTTCTCCGGCTCCTCCCGATGTGTCCTCTATATTGAGAGCGTTTGGCTGCTATACATTTCCATGTGATAAGCCACTTCGTTGAGTTATCATTTGTGGCCAGGCCACTTCTGAAAAAGAGCTATATAGCTCAGTGTGGCCTTACCTGGTAAAATACTAATTGTTTATTTGTTTTGATTTAAAGCTTTCGTGACTGCAGGGATTCATATTCTTGGTTCTTTCGGTAAAGTGTCGGCTGGAGGAGGGTTTACCAGAATAATTTTTATAGATCTATCCCAAAATAAACCGATGACGAATCATCATGCTGGTCGTGAGAGCCTACGTAGAAAATACCCCTGATGGTCAGCAGGGAGCGGGTTCCAGGAGCGGCTCAGATATGTGTGTATGTTGAAATTCTTTCGCATGTAGCTAACCGTGCTCATCGGACGTGCAGGGGAAGGACAATAGACTAAAGACAAAACGCAATTCTAAACAAATGAGTTTTCAATCAAGATGATTTAAAAGTGCAAAGCTCCAGTGGCTTCCTAATATCTGAAGGAAGAGCGTTCCAGACGGCCACAGAAGCGCATCTGAAAGCGCATCGCGATGCAGTGGCCACCGTCTCTGTTTGACGGCGAGACAAAAGCCGCTGCTGCTGCTGCTGCTGCGAGGAATTCGCGTGATGGTCTCACATCACTCGCCACTGATGTTCACCATGGCCGGGAATCCAGCTCAGGTGGCCTGAGTCGTAGCGAAGCGCATTAACCCGTGCCGCAGCTCCATCCACACAATGCATATTGTCATGAAGACACGCATCGCCTCTCTTGACGTGTGTGTGTATGTACAGAGACCCTGCACCCCGTACAGCTTTAACAGACTGTTGGGGCAAGTGCTGCTTAGCGAGCATCGAAGAATGTCGGCACGGCACACGAGGGGGTGGGTGGCCAGCACGACGCCCGGCCGCCTTTGTCTCCCTAGTGGCGATGTTTTCACATCGCACCAGGTACTCATTTGAGGCTGAGTCGACCTACAAGAGGCCCAGAACCGGTTCAGATAATTGTCCCTGGTGTTGGCCGTGAGCGGGAATCGAAGTGCAGCGTATCGCTAACTGCACGACCGCTCCCACCCACTCACAGATACTTGTAAAGCGACAGGCAGACCAAGCGAGTGCTGCGTTGAGCAACATGCACGGAGGAGTTAAACCTCCTGCACAAGCGACTTACCGTAACTCCCCCAGCACCTCCCCCCTTTTCCCTCGAACTCATCCCCCCCGCGGCTCCCTCGACCGCCACCAACATCGCAGAGCCTCGGCTGCAGCGCCTCCACCTTCCCCTCCATCCACTCCTCCTCCATCCCGCCCCCCGCTCATCACACGCACATGGCACCCGGCTCGTTCATAGCGACGGCGTCGCATGCACAGCGGCGAGAGAGACGCCGCCTGGGCACGAGACGCGCACCTCTCAGCTCCGCCGGCAACTCTCGGGACGCGTCTCGCTGCCGGCGCCGCCGCCCTCGGCTCGCATTCCTCCTCCGCTCCACCGCACCCGGCCACCTCCGCCGGCAGCAAAGGGGCAACCAGCAGCAGCAGCAACAACAGCGGGAGCGTGCGGTAGACACTTAACCTCGCTGCTGCTGCTACTGCCGCCGCTGCCTCCCGCCTACTTCTCGACTGGGCAATGAGCGCACAGACCCGCGTGCTGGACGCCGCCGTCGGGGCAGCGCACACGATGCTGCCCCCAGCAGCGAGTGGCCACGGCGGCGGTGGAGTCGGCGAGGTGGAGGAGGAGGGGGTGGAGCGGCCGCCGTGGCTGGGACCTCTCTTGGCGTCTGTGCTCATCTCCACCATCGTGGTGGACATCTGTGGGAGCCTGTTGGTGATCGTGTCAGTGTTGCGCAATAGGAAGCTGCGGAACGTAGGTGGGTGGGTGAGTGAGTGGGTGAGTGAGTGTGTGGGTGGGTGAGTGGTTGGGTGAGTGGTTGTGTGGTTGGGTGAATGTGTGAGTGTGTGGGTGAGTGAGTGGGTGGGTGAGTGTCTGAGTGAGCGCATCCTGCATCATTGCTCCATCACCGATGTTGTCATGTGCGCCCTCACTCTTACCACCACAGCGGCATTTGTTTAAACAAGTTTGGCTCTGCTGATGAGACCCAGAAAAAGAGAAACAGGTCAAGAGTTCACTTCCTTAGACAAATGCTGATGGATAATTTAAATCCTGTGAAATCAATAGGGCGATGGACTTATAACATGTTGTCTTTGTGTGTAGACAAACCGAAGTTCTGCTTATATACCGTACAATTGTACTAGAGTTGCTTTGTAAGGCACATAAACAAATCTAAAGTGTGTAGAATTTGATACGGAGACAGAGCGGACTTTTGCTTGTAGAATGGCTTTGCTCAGAACTTATAAGGACCATTGCTCAGAATGTAAAGTTGCTCATGCACGATTCACATTGCGAGTTAGAAACATCATCACAACCAGTGGTGATGGATTAAAGCCTCCTGCTACCAAGCCGCGTCGAGTGAGCTGGCGCCACTCGAGCCGAGTGAGCTGTTGCCTTGTCAGCCGCCGCCACTTCGAGGTGGAGTGACACATCGACAGTGCTCCTCCACGCGGTGGGCTGTGTGGAGTTGGGTTGCCTGTGCGTGCCCGCTCTGTGCTGCAGCGTCACAGTGTTGATGTCGCGGCAACGGCATCGTGATGGAGTGGAGTTCAGCGGTGGCGCGCGGTGGTTAGTTAGCACGCGACTACAGAGTTAGACTCCTGAGCTCGATTCCCGGTCGTGGCTAGCATGGGTCGCGAGCGACACCGGAGCGTGTTCCAGTGCCCGCCACACATCCACCACCCTTGCAACAACGAGCGTGGGGATGTATGCTCAAGGTGCGATGTCTAATCTTTAAATGATTATGAAATTCGCGTCGACTACCGATGAGCCGAGTGACCATTATTTGAACGTAAACATTACAACTATGTTTTACCATTGTCGCATAACTCTTTTGAGAAGAGCGGAGTGGAACTCCTACCCATCAACTACTTACAATGTGGGTGACATACGTTTTTATTTTAGGAACACACTGTGCATAACGAGATAGCACATTTAAAATCGCGCATTTTTTAAGTGCACTTGAAACTGTCGAGATATTATTTAGAAGTCATAACGTGTTGAAAAGAGGTAATTTTAATGGCAGATTTAAAATATTTAATTACTAAGAGAACAAAATTGTAGCATTGAAAGTATTGTATAATTTCTATCAATTGGTGTTTGATTTGGCTGTGTGTGAATAGCCACTATTTGAAGTGGTTGAAAGCAATTAAGGATGCACGAAACCTCCCAAACAAATATTTGTCTAATAAAGTTTACGTGTTTAAAATATCTTAAACATTTTCAACATCTTTAATTTAAGCCCTCGTAAATCTTTAAAACATTTTAGCGTGTGGTAGCACTCACATTGCTTAATATTTGCCTGTGATTTTCAGTAACAATATGGAATTACTCTGCATTTATTACAGAAACAAACGCTTTCTAAATCGTAATTTTGTCAACTTTCTAACTTTGTCTGATGAGAAAATATGGCTCATAAGTAATTTAATTTAAAAGGTAATGTCCATAAAACGTTAAGAGTGTGTTTTCATTATATTACAAGGCAGCCACAGAAAAAAAAAACATTAATGTGCAATTTACAAATTGTGGGAAAAACCACTGGCGATTAAAAAAACTAACACTAACTGAGTTCCCACCAAATGAGCCAAAAACAGCAGGAATTATTATTTGGTTCTTTCGGTTAAGTCACGTCTAAAGATAAAATAATGAATTAAAATAATAGCGACGTTTCGATTGCAACACAAGCAATCATCATCAGGCATAAGAGAAATAGCAACAAAAATCTAACTAGAAAACTATAGACAGACATACAAGCAGACAGACATCACAAGGACACACAGAGAGAGGACACATATCGGCACAGAGAGAGGGGTCGAAGGGACCATCACAGAAACGACCCCTCTCTCTGTGCCGATATGTGTCCACTCTCTGTGTCCTTGTGATGTCTGTCTGCTTGTATGTCTGTCTATAGTTTTCTAGTTAGATTTTTGTTGCTATTTCTCTTATGCCTGATGATGATTGCTTGTGTTGCAATCGAAACGTCGCTATTATTTTAATTCATTATTGTATCTTTAGACGTGACTTAACCGAAAGAACCAAAGAATAATGAGCCAAAAACAACCGTGTTAGTTTTGGCGTTGCAGAGAAAGTTTGATTTCCTTTAGAGGGCACTGTGCACACATGAGATGTGTGGAAAGGAAGTCGGATTACTGCAGCCTGGTCATCTGTTGTACCATTCAGAGATAACAGATGATACAAAACAAATGTGGCGGTTCCAAATGTCAATGCCACGACTACATGATTTTAAAAAAAATTAACCCGTAAAAACAAAGTTTTTCACTATAAATCCTTTATATGCGTGGTATCGGTTTTATTTTATTATTCATTTCTGTTTTTCTTGAGTAAGAGTTTCATTTTTATCACATTGGTATTTTAAATTAAATATAAGGAAAGTCGTATATAAGGACATTGGTCTTTGAAACGGGCGGCTAGAGTCCTCTCGTCCTCTGGCTTGAGATGGCTGCCACCTATGGGTCAGATGATTGCCTGCCACCATTAAGCAATTGGTAATTAAATATTTAAAAAAAATTCCCTAAAAAGTGGAAAATTTTGGAAAAAAAATTTCACGAAAATAAATTGTCACGCACAACGAGTCTGTGTGCAAAATGTCAGCTCGATTGGATCACGGGAAGTAGGTTAAAAAACGACCGAAAGATGTGCACGGTCGTAAGCGCGCAAGCAAGCAAGTGAACTTAATATAAAGGATTTAAAAACAATTATTTGGCT
This sequence comes from Lampetra planeri, assembly GCF_965212315.1. NCBI lineage: Eukaryota > Metazoa > Chordata > Hyperoartia > Petromyzontiformes > Petromyzontidae > Lampetra > Lampetra planeri. The sequence goes on along the minus strand of NC_136125.1, from coordinate 12,625,863 downwards.
GCGGTGCACAAGCACAATCAACTATTTTACGGCAGTGTCGTTGACGAGTGTGTTGAGTTTTTCATCATTTTTATTTGGCTGTTCCAAAGATTTGGTAGAGGGGCTGTGGCTCAGTGGTTAGTGCACTGCGCTATGAATCTGGAGACATGAGTTTAATTCCCATCCATCAACAGCAGTGGTGATTATAATTGAACCAGTTCTGAGTGCCCACCTCTAATCCAAAACAACCCCTACGTTCCTATGACTCACTTATCCAGCAGTGGATTGCCAAAGAGATGTATACAATTATTCATAATTGATTCTTTTAAATCGTTACTTCGCAGACTGCATTCGTTGGAATGTTCACGCGCTGATGGATTGACTGATATAATTTGCTTCAGCCAATTTGAAAAACACACCTGAAATGAAGCTCAAACCTGTGTGGGAATAACAACTGCATGTATGCAGGGAAAACAGGTTATAAGAACAATAAGCACTTAGTACATATACCGTGTATATAACATTTCGGGTAATTATTTATACCGATTTTACATTTATGGCAGCAGCAGTGCAACCTCAATGTCATTTAAAAGAAGAATACACAAATTAAGCCTTATCTTGAAATATATATATTACACCAGGTAAGTCTCAAAACAATGAGGTGTAAAAAGGCGATACGTATAGAAATATACTGAATGAAGAGACAACACGAGCATTGCTCCTTGTGAGCTAAGAGGACAGAAACAATTTTGGATCCGAGGTTCCGCGAGCCTTGCGGCTCCGCGACGACTTTTTTTGTATCCGTAAACAACAAAGTTGAACAATGCACTCCCCCTCTCGTTGATGCAATCAGGAGAATGTTTCTAATTAAAGAGGTATAAAAACAAATAAGATATTTTAAAATCCGTGATGTTGTAAGAGATTGTCCTTTCACCATTTCACCAACACTGGAGCGCGCTCGTGTTTAACAGTGGGGGTGAGTCGTGTGGGGAATGTCAGCCTCCTTCAGTCTGCCCCCAAAGACAAAGATCCCCCGTATAGCCTGAAAGGACTGTTGGGACAAGTGCTGTTAGCGAGAACCTATGGAGGCCATACGACACACGTGGGGGTGGGTGGCCAGCACCACGCCCGGCCACCTTTGTCTCCTCAGTGGCGATGTTTACACACCGCACCAGGTACTCATTTGAGGCCGAGTCGACCCAGGGGAGGCCCACGGTTGCATCAGATAATCGTCACCGGTTTTGGCCGCGAGCGGCGTTGCCTTTAACAAATGCTTGCACAGCGCCCAGTGAGTGATAGCTACAACATTTGCTCTGCGGGACTTAAAACTTGAGTGAATGAGTGGCAGCTGCTCTCATGCAAAGCACCTTGAGCTGTTTACACATTCTCACCCTCGAAGTTGATGGCATCAAGAACAAGGAAATCCTTTGGATGGATGAGGTGCACACCCTCATTAGGTCTACGAACTGAGACGACGCACACTCACGCGCGGGTCCGTCTCGATGCATTTTTGCGTGGGTTTGAGAGGCTCCAAAGCGCCGGCGAAGTCTCATGAAGGTGGCAAGGAGCCAGAGCCTGGGTAAGAACGAGCCCTCCCTGCAACACCACCCTCTGGCAAATCATACATTTAAGTAGCACCTGTAAACAGGCCAGTAGCACTGGGTACGGGTTTGCAGTACTATAATGTGTACTATGTGTACGCACCAATTTAAGTACAATATACCTAGTATCACTTATGTAAAGCATGTACCATTATCTAATTTTCAATAATGACTAAGTGCAGCTCATAAAAAACACACAAAACATTACATAAGCAACAACGGACATTTTACTGGTTACACTTCTCCCGTTACGCAGTTACGAATTCATATTTTATGCTTATAATTTTAACTTAAATACTGTATCATTATTATTTGTATGACATTTTCATTATTTGCTTGATAGCCAATGCTTTCTAATAGAAGACGATTAGTATGTTCATTAAAACCTGTTCGTATAACACGTAGGGCTTTCACGACCAATGGTCAGACACAAGAAGAATAAGACAGTTACACAACCTTTTGTGACATCTGAAAGTTCGGGTAAAATTACTTTAACAGAGTTCAGCAAGCGAGCAAAATTAAAACAGAAAAATAGCATTGAAGCAAAACTAAGTGATGTAACACAATTACTCGTGAAGAAAATGACGCGGAGGCGTAAACAGCACTGCGCCGTGGCACCGCCCGGCCACGTGCAGCGAGTGCCTTCGACGGACCATTGACAAAGAGGCTCTGGGCGAATACGCGAGTTCGGCAGACCCCACGGTGGCTGTGATTGTCACTGGCTAATGTTATTATCAGGTGGCCCGAGCACTGCTGAGAGAAACAATGCAGAGATTGTACAATTGAGGACAGCGAGGCAATTGCGCAGGTGGTTGCACTTGAGTAAGAGGATGTGATTGAGCAGGTGTTGAGGATCAATGATGGGAAACATCCCGTTGGCTGAGATCAAGTCTCTGGCACGCGCCGTGACGGAGACCGCCGTGTCCGTCTCGTGCGCATCGGCTGCATTGGCTTCCGATTGCCGAACGAATACAACATTGTACGGTCGCACTCATTACACTTGCCACAACTGAACCGCAAACACAGTCCTCCTGCGGAGGGAGCTGGTAGGAACGTTTGGTTGCTGGGTCAATGGCCAGGGTCAACGGCGGCGTGGTGTATTCCGCAAATATGCTCGACTGTGAGGGCGGGCACAAGCCGACGTGAGTAGGTTAAACGTTGAGTTTTATAAGGGCACCACGGGGTGAGAGAGCACGTATTAGAGGGGAGAGAGGATGTGTCTGATTATTACCAGAGGCTTAAGTGAAATTAAGAGGGGTTTAAAGTAAATTTCCCCGGGGGGAGGGTGGGGGCCAAGGCCAAAAAGGCAGAGAATTTTACCAAGTTCATCGTTATATTGCAACAATACCTAAGCCGGTGGGTGGGATTGTGTCAGGTGGATAAGGCCGACGAAGGCCTGCTTCACATGCTGACGTGAGAACAAGCCCTGCAGGCATGCCCAAGGATCTGATCGTATTCGTCAGGGAAAGGGTACTGGCAGAACAGGTTTTGCATCTTGTAGAAAAGTTATGTCCCAAAGGTCCTAAAATGCCAAAGGACTCGAGAAAGTATCCATATATGTCAGCATTCATGTAGTCACCCATATAATTGCCAAATCATATACTATTTAGGAAAATATTCTGCGAAAATAATTGGATAACCACCCTAATTTCAGACCTTAAAAAAAAGTCCGCGGCAAATTACATAATTTGAAAATGTAATTGGTGACTAGTGTATGTCAGTACCACTGCCCCGTGAACTCTGGCCAGAAAACCGTCGACACTTTGTGGCCTCAAATTTCACTGAGCATGGCACGAGCACTGCAGCAACGTCACTGTCGTTTTCGTGGCAAGTGGCAGCGATTGTTGTTGTTGTTGCATTTGCGGAGCTCCAGCTGTGTTGGCAATTAAACAAATGTATGATGATTAAGCTCGGCACAACAAAACAAAGATCATCTGCGTGATTAACATTGTTCAAAAGCAACTGCAGCATAACTTCAGTTTTGAAATCAAATAACAGATTAAAATATTCAATAAACATTCCAAATCATTAGCCATTGACTATAAACATGATTAAGTTTAGGAATATGTTTCAGCACAAACATAACTCATCATTCATGTTTTTAGTCGTATAAAAGCTCTTAATTATACATTTAATGACTTGGAGCTGAAATGTAATTTTCATTAAAAAATATTATAATTTCCAAAGCCTACTGTTTTTGGGAAGGGCTGACATTCTACCTTTAAGTTCCTCAAGGAATAATACACTTTTTGAATCAATTAGTTTACTCAGTTGCATTCTCCTATGATATATTTAGCAGAGTTTCTCCGCTGGAATGTTTTCTTAGTGTCTGTAACACCAAATGTCATGTCCGAGTGAACAAGCTACAATTATGCTCTAAATCAATATCATTCTTTGATTCATCCGCGTTTGATGTTGGCTGGTGAGACATTTGCTGAATCGTGTTTTATGAGTGCATTTCCCCTCCAAGTGCGGTATTGGTGCACAATGCGGAAGTGGTATCGCAATGCATTAGTGTTACAGCAATGCGTTAACATTGCAGATCATCTTCTTTCATTGACCAATTTTAAACATCAGTGCCACACAATGAGCAATGATTGAAAAGTGTAGATCTCTCTAGCTGCGTGTACCTCCCAATCACACCACAAAGCTCGACTTAACGAAGCAAAACATGGGAATAGTGCACTGCAATAATGCAAAAAAAATGTCCTTTAAATAATAAGGCTTTCCTTTTAAAATGTTGGCAATGGCACTTTGAAATCACCGAGATATCATTGCTAAACAATTTCTACTGCAACACAACATGAACAAATGGACAACCAAAAATGTATGTCATTTTTAGTCATTGGCAACTGAGTTCATAATGTTTGAACAAACAGATTAGAGCAAAAAGCATGCATATGCGTGTTGCCTGGCCAATACATGATTATGTTCATTGTTCACTCATGCATTGCTAAATTCAATCAATCTCAACAATGCATAACCGGTATTACCCAGGCATTACGATGCTAAAGCAAGCATTCCATACCTGATGATAGTACCATACTGAATACGCAAACTTGTGAATACAGAATGAATGGAAAAGAATGTAAAATATTTCCTTGTCATGAATCGGTAGAAACCCATCTATGCAGACCGATGCCTGCAAATGTATGTCCCCTGCAATCATGAATGACATCGCCAAGTAAAATGCTGGTTATTATTGAAGCAGAAGGCAATTGTTACGTCACCAAGAGGCCATTTATGTTTATGTGCAAGCAATGAGCCCTCCCCCAGCTCTGGCAGGTCTCTTCACTGGCGCAGGCTCGGCCAAACACAGCCACTGAGCAAAAGGTGACTGAGGAAATACATTGAGCATCATAAGGCCGCTCATTAATTGCATGGTGATTTTGAAATGTAGACCAATGCACCTTTCGTGTGACAGACGCACAGCACGGTGTCTCTTCCACGTGTGGTTCTCGGCAAAATAAAACGAAAATCTCCAAAAATTACGAAAGAAAGCACATGAGTGTTTCTTATGACATGGCACCGGAATAATAATGAGGCTCTGACCTGCGTGTGCAGTTCAAGTGAGTACTGATTCAGCTTCCGGCATCGCCTGTTCCTTGGCCTCATCTCCTTCCACTGCCTCGCTCACTTCCACAAACTTCACTGGACAAGCAAGTGTCTGGCCAAGCGACAAAGAGTGCTTTGGGGCAATCAGCAGCAGTAGTAGCAGCTAATATATACTCCAAATTTACTGCAAAGCATGATATACAAGTGGATAAAGTATGAATCACACTGGACAGTAAAACATATTTCCCCATACTGAATATGCAATTAGGTTTTGTCGTCTAAACGTTGACTAATATATTGCCTTATTATAATGGTACTATAAACCACCCACTCACTATTATTTGAATACCCGCTATGTACAGAGGCAGATTATGTAATAGATACAAAGAAGAATTACAATGTTTACAGGCGTGAATGATTGTACGCTGCAGGTATCTTATGTTGATGTGTTACATTCACAGGAATGAACAGTATTGTAGACATTCACGGCAACGAACAGTATTGTAGACATTCACGGCAATGAACAGTGTTGTAGACATTACAAACCTAGAGGACGTCTGCTAAGTGGGACAGGCAAGTGGGGATCTTTAATAAGCCATGCCGATGAATTTTTAAAAATAACAATGTACATTGCAGCAGCTGGAGTAGTCTTCTAAGCCAAGGAGATCACTTGAGATTCATGGGCATTGAGCAATGATATTTTAAAATTCTAAATAATGCCAAAGGATTAGTTTCAAACACTAAGTGAATGGTAATGTTTCCACTTGTATTTACATTTTCTGTTACATAGCCTACAATTGACCTGTTCCCAGATGCATGCATTTTTTACATTAATTCAATACAAGATGTCTGTGAACATTTTCCATAAATCTACACAAGGCTTCAAACACAGATAATGGATGTTTCAAATCCCTTAAATGTTTATTCTGACCCTTGTATAGTATACTCATTATTAGTGACGAATTTAAATATGTATACATTAGGACTTGTTGCGTAGAGTTAGTATAAATTCTGCCACCTTCAGACCTTGATTTTTGATATGAAACAAGTACATTTCCTTTCGGATTTTAAATGTTTCTCTATTTTGGCCATGTCTATTTGCTAGATTACTTTTTTTTAATTTTTGTAATATTTATCTCCGATAGGAGCTCTCTCGTCACTCACTTCAATGGCACAAACATTATCCTCACATCGTCATCTCTCTTCCTTCGACCGAGCTTGGTGCTCAAATGACCCATGAATCATCCGCAGCCATGCTCTATCGACGACTGGATGAAGGACTCTCCAAGCCGTCACCCTCCCTCGTGGTCACCGTATACAACAATTCAACTCGCTCCTGCAGAGCAGCTGATATTGCTCCGTTTACTTTGTGGGTATCCTCTCAGGCGTGTTACCTGTAATGGGAGAAACAAAAACGATACTGTTAAAAACTAAAACTATATTGTAATGTAGTTTTGAAAAAGGGGTTTGAGACGGTGAGACTCCCCTGGGTAAACAAGCGTGATCATGCTTCTTTTATGAAGACGACAACTTATGATAATGTAAATGTAATTACAAATGAGTATGCATACATTTTAGATGTTTAAGGGTCTGTCTGGAACTTAATATATTCAAATTGGCCATTCTTAATATGCCCAGTGCAGTTTCCAACGATTATTCACAACGTGTTGCGTTTTTATGTTTCCCCTTTTAAGGAAGTGTTTTTGTTAAGCATAGGATGGTGTTGAAAATATAATTTAAGGGGAAAATAAGATGTTGGTGGCTCCTCGAATGAGGTTAATCATCATCTTTACAAACGAATATTGGGGATGCAGTTACTGTTGCACTGGACAATAGGGACTGTTCATGCGATTCCAATCCAATACATTTACACAAAAGGATTTGACACTCTGCTGCCTTCACTCTTTTCTTAATCTTACAAACCGATGGATACCTGTGGTGATATATAAATTATGAATAAAACACGGTAATTTGTGAGTAAAATTCACAGTCGAGGTATGGTGGAAACAATACATATTAGGTTACGAAAAAAGATGGGACAGTGCCCCACCTAAAATTTGCTTTTTAATAATAAACAAATAAATGTAGTCATCTTTAAATGGATTTTTTTTAAATAGCCATTTAAAATGAGAAAAAGCTTGAATCAAGCAGCTATCAAAAGTAATTTGACTGTTTTTGGCATTTCGAATCTATTCGTATAGATTTCGGATTGAATTAGTTAAAAACATTATCTAAACATGGGACACTCGTTTTACATAGGGGAATGCTGATGCCCCCTTTCCCCCGCCCAACCCCCACCCTGCATGACATACGGCATCTTGAAAAGGAAATAAGTCCATAATCTAACACGTTTCTACAGCTATTTCCAACATTCCATACAATTTCATGATTTCAGTGACTACCATGACCCACTTGAAATGTCAAGAGGCTTAGTGAGGTCTGACAAGGCAGTGGCGTAGTTATTGATGCGTGTGCCACAAAAATCCAGATGCCCACAATTCAATTCAATGCCACGATCAGCCCGAGTGGCTTTGGTCCCTGGACATGAGTTGAGCCCCCTCGCGGATATCTCCGCATTGAAGGCGCACCCAGTGGCGAAGTGTGTGACTAACACGATGGAGACATGGGCGGCTGCTCATAGCTCGACGTAAAATCTCAATTCTGCCATGCCTGCCTGCTTGCTTCCTGTCAAAGCTTGCCGAAACACCCTTAAAGGCTAAATAGGGGATTTTTTTGGAAGAAAAAAAATAACCCAGTGCTTAAGATGATTAAGTCGGAGAATTACTCGCTATTAATGGCACAATTATTTAATGGTAGCAAAAACATGATATATACGTCCATGATCAACAGAAACCTGTACAGAATGTTCTGCCTTGAAGGACTAAAACCCCATTTTAGGTGGTGTCTACCTACCCCGTAAGCACCGCACATAAACAAAATCAGAATATTTATTTTAGACTGGAGGAATCCCATGAGCTATAAAGCTCTTTTTCACAGATGTCCAGTAGGAGCGGGTAACAATGTTACAACAGCAAAGAGTAAAAAAACACGATAGTCGTGCAAAATACAAGAAAGACAAACAAATAAGCTAAAAACAAACAAATAAAACTCAACCATCCCCATCCTACCAGGCCAAGCCCACTGAGGTGTTCACTTTCTTTTAGAAGTGACCTGACCACAATTGATAGCTCAACAAAGTGGCTTCTCATCTGGAAATGTATAGCAGCAAAAGGACCAGCTGCTAGCCACGGTGCATTCCAATACAATTGTTTCATCCACTTTTGAAATCATCATTCCCATGTTGGAAATGCGACTGGAAAAGTAAATTTTGGCCTTGTGAAAATTACAACGATTGCCATCAAAAGCAGCGTGGAATAAATAAAACTGCAGATGCGTCATTCATAGGAATTGTACACATCTAATTTGCATCACATCACCCTGATACACAGTAGAATTAGATATGCACATATATACATGAGAGCTTTATTTTTTGTGAATAACAGAATAATTTGGTGATTCAACAAAGATGTTTTATCTCCTTGTGACCAAAGTAGGTAGCTCTCAGATATGCACTCGGTTCCCAAAGCAATTATGTAATAAAGAGGTCATTGTGAGTAAGGGCAGATTCTAATGTGTGTTCATAAATGTGTTTTCAATGGCATGTACCAGTGATGTATCATTCCATAAAACGACCATACAAAAAGTGTGCTTTCTTCTCAATATAGGCCAATTATGCTTGAGAGCTGAATCTCAAAATTGTCTACACAACAACCAAGTAAGCACGTGATTGTTTTTCATGATAAATAAATGACAAATATAACACACCCGTTCTGCTGGCACAAATCGGGAGGTTAAGAGTTCAAATCCTGCGTTGTGGTTGACTTAGTCCATCATCTCTCCAAGGGTTGATAAAGTGAGTCGCACTTTGTGGTGAAGTCGACAGCGGCTGGTCTGCGGGTAACTCGCCATATGAATGGGGAATTTCCACCACTGGCTTAGGTCTGTGTACAGGAGATGAGCACCATCCCAATATTATTTTTTAACAGGAAATTACTGATATACTTTATTACTGTTATAGTACGTATAATAATGTGTAAAATGCCATTCCACGGATACCTTTGTAGTAAGAATATGGTCTGCTGCATTTGATGCATACGTATATACACGGCGAGTCTTAAACTTCACTGTGGATAACGCATGGAGTGAATAAGATCAGGCACAACATAGCAAGTCACTTTATCACAATTATACCAAGGTATCAAATGTGTTTGTATATTTTATATAAGAATATGACATGGCCGTGGTATGAAAGGTATCACAGTGGACGTGAAATCCAGGTCGCCCGTTTGATCTCCAGGCATAGCAGTTGAAACAACGGTAAAAGTTTCGATTTAAAGCTTTCGTGACTGCATGGATTCATATTCTTGGTTCTTTCGGTAAAGTCACGTAGAAGGGAAATAATAAAATACGTGACTTTACCGAAAGAACCAAGAATAACGGTAAAAGTGTCTTAGATTCCCTGCCTGCATCCACCTGGCAGTATTAATGGGTGCACCGCAGTCGATCGGCCGGTGGCATGGGGTACAATAAAGTCTGGCCAGCGTGGAAGAGTAGGCAAAAACACCTCCACATTAGCAGTTGTGTGATCAAGCAACTGCGGGTCTGTACCTTTACCAAAGTCCACGACTGGTGACTTCTCTTTACCAACTTAACGGAAGGCCGTGTCGCGTGTGCAGGCAATGTGTTCGTCGTGAGCCTGGCAGTCGCCGACCTGCTCGTGGCCGTATACCCGTACCCCTTGGTGGTGCAAGCCATCATCCACGACGGTTGGACCATGGGAGACCTCCACTGCCAGATGAGCGGCTTCTTCATGGGCCTCAGCGTCATCGGCTCGGTCTTCAACATCATGGCCATCGCGCTCAATCGGTACTGCTACATCTGCCACAGCCTCCACTACGACCGCCTGTACGGCACGCGCAGGACGCTCGCCTACGTGTCTGGGGTGTGGCTTCTCACGCTCGCGGCCATCCTGCCCAACCTCTTCGTGGGCTCGCTGCAGTACGACGCGCGCGTCTACTCGTGCACGTTCTCGCAGTCGGTGAGCACCGCCTACACCGTCTCCGTGGTGTTCTTCCACTTCCTGCTGCCCATCGGCGTGGTGGTCTTCTGCTACCTGCGCATCTGGGTGCTCGTCATCCAGGTCAGGCTGCCTTGCCGCCGCCACCCCCCCATCACTTCTCCTTCATGATGAATTTGTTTACCGAGCAAAGCCTCGGTGAGTTCCAAGAATGTTTTTCCCCATGGTCCTGTTAAGTTTTATTTTTTTCGCCCAGCAGAAGGCGATTGCCGTGTGTTTCCCAATCAAGTAATTTGCAAGTGTTGTTTTTCTACAAATTTGGACCATGGCACCGACGCGACTATTTTTTACACGCTTTCTATTAACTCACTCTGTCTGTTGTCGTTGTATCCTCAAATCTCAATTTTAACCCACTTCCCAAAGTGGTATCCACTGCAAACTTGGAATACTTATGTCATACTGATGACAATACTATATTCTATCATACAAAATAAAAAACATTTCAACATAATTTTTTATATGTTATGTTTCGGCTTGGGTCTAATTGTCCATGCTCAACTGAAGTTGGCTGTAATTGGCCACAGCCCCTTACGTTGTGGCAAGCTTCGGGGCCACTTCCTGGAGTCATGGAGTTCTTCCATTGCTAGTACGGTACATTTCGTGTTTTTACAAAAGTTTTTTTTTATATTACTTATTTTTTATAAAGTCACGGCCTCTCTAGTGGCCGCTGTGATGCAGATGGCATGTCTTTTATGGTTAACACACACAGGCAGCAATACCCATCCATAATACAGGCAATACCCATCCATAATACAATGTAGTAGTGGTGAAAACACGGTAATGGTTTCACTGCACTGTGCATCACAAAACGATGCTCGTGTTTGCTCTCCTTTACTGAAATGAAAGCTCCTCTTCCACAGAGGGTTGTTGACTCTGAGGCACCAAAATAAACTGGGATATACATACTCTTTGGTTCTTTCGGTAAAGTCACGTAAGTAGAAATAAACTGGGATAAATTCTGGGAAGAATAGAGTATATTTTCTCACAACGCATGACCTCCGGTTGTTAGGTTGTTGGTGGTTACCATGGCAATGCTTATACAAATTAGACCAATTTAGAATATTTATCAATATTTAAATCTAAAATACGAAGTACCCAAAGTCTACTGAGGATATAAGATTGCATTTGCAAATGATGGGCTACACCACTTTGGAACCAGTTGGTGCAAAAGTAAATCCCTAAAATTATTGTCGCATGTCACTGCTGGCAAAAAGGGCCTCCATTCAGGAGAAGCTCCTCTGGAGGGTATTTGGCCTACTCTTCCATGGTGGCCAGATTGTTTTGGCCAACATGGCCACGACATGTGACCTGCCATTTAACTAACTGCACCCATTCACAAACTGCTCGGTGGAAAGATACGAGGAGACCAAACCGGCGACCTCCAGATTATTCTCCCAGAGCATACAAGACATGGTTTCCATGGAAACAGGTTTATGTCTACCATTTGAGCTATGGTGCAGAAAGGCACACCACACATTTCAAACGTGTACACACGGATCTTTCAAAATACATTCAGCATTTACCCACCCGGATTGCACCAACAAGTTGTCTGGCTAATGGAGTTGTTGACCACGCTTCAGTAAACCAAATTGCCAGTTCGTAAAAGAAAAATCCGTTCTCAACTGCCACCCTACTCTACCTTTTGATCAATATTTCCCACAACACTCGATCCTGACTGTGACACCTTAAATAACTATACAGAAACAAGAATCAATTGAATTGTCCCAATCGATTCAAACCGGTGAAAACCACCGCGTTGGATAATATAAAAAAACACCGAGCATTTCACAGACAGCGCCCGAACACACATTCGATCTCTATGCGCGAGTTTCACTCTCGTTCCTGTTTCCTGGCTGAAACCCCCAATGTGGCGCACCACGACACCTCGGTGTCATGGCTCAGCACACTGGGCGTGCAACACACAGAGCGGCGGCTCAGTCCCTGGCGGGGCAGTTGAAACTGTTGAGCAGGGGCGGTTTCTTCATTAGGGCGATTGGGCGACGCACCACCAATGTCATTCAACCACAGTCACGCTAGCCGTCACTGTGCCTCTGGATATAGTCCAATCAGCGTCATGTCACGTTCTGTGGAGTACCGCCTCTTTTTGGGCGATTTCCCTCCGGCTAAGAATCGCCCCGAGTGGCCCCATAGACTTACATTCAAAGATGTTTCTTTTCGAACGGCGGGCGCTGCAATGCATTCTCTATGGCTTCCGGGAGGGCTCGCACTAACGTGCTTACGTCATCATACGTGCTAACGTCATCATACGTAAGCACGTTTCATCCAACAATATTATTTGTCGCCACCTAGTGGAATCTTTAATGAAAGAAACTGAGTGGATTGTATTAATAGTGAGTATAGAAACAAACAAGATGTATTGTAAGAGTCACTTTATTTTTCATTAATATTAAAGAAGTGAAGTTGCCTTTACATGCTTAAGCTGTTAATTTATCCATTGCATGGGTGGACCTTATCCTTATCAATCATCCAGACATTTGCCCCCCCTGAGAGAATTTGCAGGAGCCGCCACTGCTGTTGAGCCGCTTTCTTCACTTGACCCACCTTTGTCCCCCCAACGCAAGGAATGGGAACGCCACAGCTGGTGAAGTGTATACGTCCTCCCACCTCGCCCAGGCTGCCCAGCGCGCGAGGGTGGATCATGTACCCACTAGAGGAGCTCTCTAGAGCCCCCGTCGAGTGAACAACGGTGGGATTTGGAATGCAAGATTTAAAAAAAAAACAACGTGGGTTCGGATTAGAATGTTGTAAGCTGTTTAGAGTTTTCATCACTGCGCTATGAAACCAGGGATCCAAGTTGGATTCTCGGCCAAGGCTACCGTCAGTGATGAGTGATATTTAAGCCATTCTCGGGCTTCTCCTTGCCCAGGATGATCAAGTGTGGTGAGCTCACGTTGCCTTCTCCAGCAGTGGATTGACAAAGAGCTGAACACGGTCATCATTATTTATTTAACATGGTTTTTGAGGCTTCATCACTTATGTGCAAACCTCTACTTTTAACTAAAAATTTACGTTTTTATCAAAAAGCTATCACAATTTAATTATATATTATTTCACAAAAGCGATGTAAACAACAACAACAAAGTTGTGCGCAAGCTGACAGCCATTTTGCACAAAAGGTCATTCCTTGAGTGGTTTGAGAATTGAATACGCTGTTATCCAGCAGTGGAAGTATCTATATATTATCATATTGTTAATTACATGCTGTTTACTAAAATACCTCTCAGGGACACAAAGTATCTGCATGAATCTGCATTAAGTTCCATTTTGCATTGAGTTTTCAATGACATTGGGTTTTCAATGACAAACCAGTTTACATTTTAATCGTGCCAAAACAGTGGAAATTCACGATTTAAAACCCTCACCATGTTTTTTGAAGTAATCCTCTTTATCCTCTTGTAACCTGTCATTTGTTTCAATTTATATTTCAATCGACTTTAAATGTCCTACATGACAGGGAAAGTGCTCCCAGAATGTCACCACATGCTTTTTAAACCACAAAACCCTAAACGCAGGGATGAAATTATATGAAAAGTGCCCCTTAGCATCCTGCTGTGTAGTAAATACAGTGAAATAACAACTTGCCTAAATTATTTGAAATTTAACTTCCTAATTTGATTATTTATGAAGGAAATAATTCCCGAATCCACGATACGGCTTTCCAGGAGTGTACTCCCCAAAACTGTGAGGCAAATTAATTGTTGAAGATGTGAATTTAAATGTGGCATTTCAAAAAAGGATTTTAATTAATGTACCATTTCAAGATGCCACATTCACATATACAGTGAGGGAAAAAAGTATCTGATCCCCTGCTGATATTGTACATTTGCCTACTGACAAAGAAATGATCAGTCTATAATTTTAATGGTAGGTTTGTTTGAACAGTGAGAGAATAACAACAACAAAATCCAGAAAAGCGCATGTCAAAACCCCTCATTTTAATGAGGGAAATAAGTATTTGACCCCCTCTCAATCAGAAAAATTTCTGGCTCCCAGGTGTCTTTTATACAAGTAACGAGCTGAGATTAGGAGCACACTCTTAATGGGAGTGCTCCTAATCTCAGCTTGTTACCTGTATAAAAGACACCTGTTCACAGAAGAAATCAATCAATCATGACTTGGAGAAGATCTGCAAAGAGGAGTGGGACAAAATTTTTCCTGAGATGTGTGCAAACCTGGTGGCCAACTACAAGAAACGTCTGACCTCTGTGATTGCCAACAAGGGTTGTGCCACCAAGTACTAAGTCATGTTTTGCGTGTGATTAATGACGGGTGAGCTTACACCGGCTACATGCACTATAAAATATGCGCTATTGCTTACTCTAAACCTATTTTTTCTTGATTAAAGTAAAATCTATCAGTGATACAGGACAGGAGGACCCTGTGCGTGCTCTCGCTGTTCTAGGAAAAGTGAATTAAACTCAGAATATGTACTACTCATGAATGCTCGGTGCATCTTATGCAACACATGGGAGCTGAAGATAATTGTTGAACCTCATCCTCTGTCAGCTTTGAAAAGGTTGAAGGCTTGCCGGAACGTCGAGACAAAGGTGCACTGAGCTGGAACGCTAACCAACAATAACCCCAGTGGCCTTCCAAACCTAAACACAATTGTCCTACAAATATCAGCAGATGCAGCTTATTCGTGTTTAGTTATGCATATATTAGGACCGTGGGAAGCTGTGTTGTCAACTGTCGCCTATTACAGTAATTTCTAATGACCAGTTATGGATTCGTACTGCCAAGGCTCCGTTATGAGGACATTTCTTGGCAGGTGCTCTAATGACAATATTTTTACTGCAGTTATTTAAAAAATATGTTTGATTACTTCTGCACAGCTTCTAGTAAGCCCCGAAAAAGAACAGCGTGTGTTTTGCAGCACCTGGAATAACGAGATGCCACCTGGCTTAAGATGACAGATCACAGTTGGAAATGAACACACAATATACATTATGTGCCAATATTGGTGACATTCACATCTTCCTGCACTGAAGAAAAAAAATGTATTCTCCGAATAAGAAATTAGCTTTGACAACTCATTTTTGACAACTCATTTCATTAGAACTGCTTTTTGTGTTTAGTTTGTTGTCCTTCACCCGCACCACCAAATTTGCACAGTTTGACTACGTACGGAGCAAAACAAGATCAACATACATACAACATTAACACGTAAGGTACTAATATTTTTAAACCACACTAATGATGACACAGTGAAAGTACATTTTATTTCAATGCTTCGGGTACCAGGATTTAAGAGATCAATGCTTGTCGCTGCAAATCTTAGTGATTAAATTTAACTCATTTAAGCTCTTGCCAAATATAGTTTCGCGACAAATAATGTTCATGTAACCACAAATATCTGGGAATTAGTGGTAACTGAAGGACATTTTTGTGGCGTTTTGGAACTCTGTGTACTATGATTTCGTGATACGACAATTTACCCTGTAAGATAATATCCACAATAATCATTTCGTCCGTTTTTCAAATGATCGTTGTGTGGTTATTGTTTCTCTTTTTTTGTCAAACGTGGTGTGTCCTGACAAACTATATATACGTGAAATAACATACTCAGTAATACTACGCTGTAAAGAGCTATTATCCAATCAAGTAAGCTTTGCTAAATGTTCAATAGAGCAATTGACATGGTAATTATATGAAGTAACTATATTCATGTTCATTGAATGATTATTTATTTATTGTGTAACTGACAACCGCGTGTAGTATTAGCGTTTTAGGTCGTGAAGTTGAACGCTTATAAGACTGGTGACAGAGTTATGTTAATTGAACTGCAGCAGTTACAATATTTAGATGATTCTTTATTCCTACTAGAATTGCAGCAAAGCACAAAAACAATGCAATAAAAACGTGAAAGAGTTGTACATTTATGGGATATTGTGACAATCGTCATATCATCAAAGGTGATAGTGCAGCAACTCGACTAGACTCTGACTCGAGTCAAAGTGCCGTGGGGCGACTGTCTCCCTTGAGAAAGCCGCCAAGTATTCTTACTAACAGAATGAGGGCTCCCGATCCAAACAGACTTCGTTTCAAGCTTAAAATTCACTCCAGAAAAAAACACCTCATTCAATCCGTCTCTAAAGCAGTTATAGACAATTATATTGCGTCTCACATCGTATAAATACTCTGCACCTTTGATCACCGTGATCGTATTAACATCACAATCAACGTATACGTTAAATACCTGGAGATGCGGAGTGGGAAAAGTGTTTTTGACCGTTAGGGATTTAGGAGTAAAACAATTATTCGTTTATGAAAACATCCCATTTATTTACAACTATGGAACTTTTAGAAAACGTGTAATGCATTGGGGTTTTGAATATCATAAATAAACTAATAAACAAATAATTCAAATCAAAATTAATACATAGTGTTTTATAAAATACTCGAAGCACTGTGCCACATGTTACATTGTAATGTATGAGTTATGCAATGTTGTACAAGTATTTATTTTATTAAAATCACTGAAATTGTCACTTGAAAGTCCATGCTATACCTAATCATTATAAAGTTATGAAAGCACTTTTGAATTATCGCAGTTTGTTATGGATATTTCAAACAAACGTAAGCCTGACAGCAGGCAGAGGTCTATTGGACATTATTTCATTGCATTGTCAGATAAACATTCTCACTTAGCAAACAATATATTTCACTTTCCATCTGCAGTGTGTTTCACTGTTGTGCAATTATACATTCCCATCCAACCGGGTGATTAACCACCCATCCCAACATCAGAAGACTTTCAATTTAAATGCTGGGAGGACACCAACTCAGATCATCATTCCTCTGGGACGCAACAAAACGACTCCTTTGTGGGACGTCAGCAAGAGGAATAATTTATAAGCACCGAGATCCTGGTTTCAAATTAGGTTTGGCCACAAGTGATTGAACTCTCATCTCAAGTGTAGTGAGTTAATGGTTTTACACACTGGTGGCCAATGATTGCACACACACACATTCCATTCCATTTGGTATGCCACTTCAATCGGAATATTCCTGCTCTGAGAATTAAACAATATATTATTCATAGACATGTGATAGACACTCATGTCAGGGCATATAAAAGGAGGATGTATTCCCTACAGGTGGATAGAGACCTCTTGTAGCGTCTTCACAATGAGCTCTTAGTCATCATCCACGACTGTTCTCCGACACACACAGATGCATTTCTCACTGTATGGGTTCCAAAAAACTATTATGTCTCATAACAAAGCACCCTTGTAATGGCTTGCCATGTTGTGGTGCTGTAGAAATTGTCGAAGTTATTCTGCTTATTGTTATTATTTGCAACTACACACGTGGTCTCAAGTTGACTTAATTATCGGCTTACGCCAAAATAATATTGAGGCTGTCTCGGCACCGGAAACCTCCAAATTGTCCTCACAAAGTTAAGTCATTGACGGTCACTATTTCAAATGGTCTGCACTGCGAGTTATTTAAATGTTACCAATTAATCAGAGCAATGCAGATGTCTGGGTATGATTTAAAGTCAAGTGGGCAATTAGTCATTGGTGGTGCCATGTGGAGTTGGGCAAGCCCACGAAGGCCTGTGACTGGTGGAGGGCCATCACCACATTGGGCTCTCTGCCTCCCCTCTCCAAACGTTGAGGGGTGCAGTTGGGGCCTCCAGTCAAATGGAGTATAAAGTTGTTTACCACAACATTCGATTTACTTCCCCCTCATGGTTTAACCAACACAGTGCCAACTCTGTGTTAAAATAGCTTGTTGTTTTATATACTTTCAGAAACAGGACAAAATACATTCAAGTGGGTGACATGATAATTTGGAGTGCTCTCAATGCTTTAGAATCTGGAATTTTGAAAAAAGATTAATAAAAGATGAAAGCAGCCACTACAATAATTAATATAATGGTCTGTACACTGTCTTATCATGTTTAAAGTTTACAATTTGACTGGCACACACACATGCCCCCTTGTATTCACCTTCATAAATATAAACTGGCTTTGCACGAATGTAAACATGGCTGCATGTATTACCTCTCTCTGTTTACTTTTATACAAACCTGTTTCATACTAACCCACAGGCACCTTCTACAAGACACCAGACACCGACCCCACACTGTTTAAAAAACTCTCCAATTAGTAGAGTGGCAGCTTTCAGATGCACTTTTGCGGCCGTCTGGAACGCTCTTCCTTCTGATATTATGAAGCCACTGGGAGCTATGCACTATTGAATAATCTAGATTGAAAAAACTCATTACTTTATGAACTGCTTTTTGTGTTTAGTTTGTTGTCATTATCCCACACCTCCGGTTAGCACGGTTGGCTACATAGGGTGTGAAAGAAGTTCAACATACATACATACATGACATGATGTCGAGAGTACAAAAAAGCGTACAGATGCACCCATGCCATGGTAGTTGAGGTATCATACTTTCAGTTGTAGGCTCACACATTCCCTAAAATATTGGAGACTGTACCCACAAACATTGAGTCCAGCATTCCTTTGTGGGATTTGAGGAATGCAAGTCATAACAATGGCCTGCTGACAGCTTTGCCTGGCTCGTTTTCACGACGGCACTGACATTGACGCGATGACCGTCTGCGTGGGTGCAGGTCCGCAGACGCGCGAGGAATGACGCGCGCCTCGGACTCACCGTGGCCGACTACCGCAACTTCCTCACCATGTTCGTGGTGTTCGTTCTCTTCGCCGTGTGCTGGGGCCCACTCAACATCATCGGGCTGGTGGTGACGCTGTCGTCCTTCAAGTCCGCACCGATGCAGGTCCCCGGGTGGCTGTTTGTGGCCAGCTACTTTCTGGCTTACTTCAACAGTTGCCTCAACGCCGTCGTGTACGGACTGCTCAACCACAACTTCAGGCGCGAGTACAAGCGGATCTTGCTTGTGGTGTGCACGCCATGGCAGTGTTTCTTCTTGAAGGACGCGTCCAATGAATCCAACGAAGACCTGAAGAGCAAATCTGCCGCGGCGGGGAATAAAACGCAAGTCCACCGCAATTCGGCAGAAAACAAAAAGGAGATCCACTCGGATTCGTCGAGGAACAAGGGGCAGGTTGAAACGGATTCATTTTGACCTGCCGCCAAGGTTCACTTTCGTGCAGTGATGTACTGAACTACAGACCCGTCACCCGCCGATGCCGATGCGTGTTGTCAAGGAGAGCGATTTAAACAGGCGACATGATGTGCGTTTTATAATCATCGGCGACTGCCGACTACATGTGACCATGCCTTCATGGGTAAATATCAATCCATATTCACATATTCTAACCAAGCCCCAATACACATTCGTCTGGAACCATAGGTATCAAGAGTTAAATATAACCAAAGCTTTGATGGCATTTTAAATTAGATAACATACATCATCACTAAGGTGTTCAATGTAATGAAGGGAATGTGTCTATGGACACTCTGGCAAAGTGTCAAAATACTCTCCTCAAATGTGTAACCCTCGTTTAAAACTGTCATTGTGGATTGTTTATTATGCTGTGTGACTGCATCACTTCGTATTGGACACAATGGTTTTATTGTTAATCACATATTTGACCAAACGTACAGATATCGCATTTTATATAAATACATCTTTATACGCCCTTTGTAAATGTTATGAAATGTTCATACGTCAAGCTTGTATTGAACATGTAAATCTCTCGAAAAAGTCCTAATGAAGAATCATGTAATTACAATGATATGTCAAAAAACACAAAGTAAGGTGATTGGAGAATAATATATACACTGTAGTTTGAAACATATAAATACATTCATTATATATCAAATATATAAATATTTCACACAGCTTTTAAAACCTGCAGCACAATCGCATTGCCCGCAATGTAGAACGTTAATATTTCTATTTTATACTTTGATGTTATTATCTTTTGCTACAAATTGGCTCAAGGGACGTTTATCTACATTGACGCTATGGGAATAATAACTATGAACACGACAGTAATGTTGCTGTATAAAATGTAATTATTTATTGCTATTACCGATTATGCACAATTGATTTACTGAAGCACAAAGGCCAGTGCCAAGTTTTAGAAATGTGAATTTAGAAATATGCATTTATCTCTCATGTAATTATTCAAGATGCTATTTTTAATATATCACCATCAATATTACATCAGAAAATACGTGGAGGCTAACAAAAAAATTTTTCCGGTAGCATACGGGGCTAGAGTGCATAGCTGACACAATCAGAGGCTGCAGGTTAAAATCCCATTTGTAGATCAGCTCAGCCCTTCAACACTCTGGGTTCATAACAGTTAAAGGAAGTCGGCAATGATAGCTTCATGGTTTCACGCATGCCTGACATGGGAATGTGAAATGAACACCACTGGCTCAGGGCTGTAAACGCTTCTCTGTGCACTTGATTCCACTGGAGACCATTTAAGGTGGCCTTTAAAATTAACTCAATGGTCACTCACTTTGTTTGCCATTGTTACTCTCATCATGACCTCGTCACATACCCTGCAACATTCTATTGCTCTTAAAGGAGCGTGAGCCTCAATGTTTTCTATCGCTATATTAATTTACATAATCGACATGCGTTTTAATACATTTCCAGACGTACAAAGTTAACTCCATCTAAGATTGAGTCATTAAAAAAAAAGTACTCTATATTTCTCAACATCATCTAAACGAAAGAAAGTGGCCTTTTAGATCATTTAAAATACTCCTAGATGCAAATATATTATATAAAATAGCTATGTGTAATTAACATCATACATGTATAATGAAAGAATGCAGCGTGACTTTTCACTTAAAGGCCTGTAAGAACACGAGACAATCATAGCATTCTATATTCGAATAACGTTATCTTGGCACACATTTTGATATATATTTTTACGTGAGTGGAAGATTTTCGGCAAACAAAAACGGCCAACATCCATGACATTGACTGCCTCGCAACCCACGCGAGCACTTTGCTTGTCGCCAGCGCTGGGACAGGCAGTAGTGCACCTGATCCACAATGTGGGCACAATCGATACGAGAACAAAGAACACACGTGTCATTTAGAATGTGCCGGTGTCTCAGCTGCGTCACAACTGGCTGCACAAGAGCTGGCGTGTCGACCTGACCACGTGTGACACATTTCCGACACTGCTTTGCTCATTAAAAACAACCATGAACCTTGCGGGAGAGAAGGCTCCGTTAGGATGCAGAAAAGCACACTGCAGCCAGCCAGAGCCACAAATGTATACAAACAATTCAGTCATAATATTAAAAACTAAAGAATGCATTCAATATTGAAATAATCTCCATATATATAAAAGGTAAAGTTGTGAATGTGTGTCTGTTCAAAATGTTTAGCGTACTTCCCGACATGCAACAAACTGGAAATTTGCCATGTGGGTACTTTCCAAACTGTACACCATGCAACAATTTAAAAATACACTTTTTTTGGTGGGGGGAGGGGGAAGCCATTAATGCATTTATTTTTTGCAAGGCAAGTGAGCTGTGACGTCAAATATGCCACGTGACCCGCGCACGTGGAAGCGTAACGCAGTGTAGTGTAGTGGTTAGCGCGCTGCGCTACGAGCCCGGCGACCCGAGTTCGATTCCCGCTCACGGCCACCACCGGTGACGATTATTTTAACCGGTCCTGGGCCTCCCCTAGGTCGACTCAGCCTCAAACAATTAACTGGTGTGGGGTGTGAACATCGACACTGGGGAGACAAAGACGGCCGGGCGTGGTGCTGGCCACCCACCCACCCCCTCGTAAATTATATTTGGGACCCATTTTCAGTATCAAGATATTGAATAATAAAAAAGGATGACATAAATACAGGAGGTGTTAAGATGTTCAAACTACAATTAGACACCTATTATAAGGCATCAAATCTGCATTAACCACACATACCACTGCCTTTTGGGAGCCTTTGGTCTATAGCACTCGTGGGACATAACAGAGGCTCTCTAGTGTAGGGCAATTAGTGTGAAGGATGATGCTTACATTATCAAAGCAAATATGTTTGCATGTGTTACCACACGTGTGTGGTTAATTCAGGCCTGCTGCCTTGTAATGTGTGTGTGTGTATTTGGTGTTTAAACATCTTAACGCCTCCTGTATTTATGGCAATATTTTAGAGGATTTAAAAATATATAATTCATGTCTTTTTTACACTTTAACCTGGTGGATCATGGCCTTTAAGGGTACCATGGAAAATGCCTCTCTTTGAAATTCTAAAAATATCACCTTTCAATATTTATAATATAAATAAAGGCTAAGCAATTTTACCTTTAATAGTAATGTGTACAATAATAAAGCATTGTTTGAGAACTTAGCAAGACAACACAGTGGCCCAAAATACTGCATTGTATTCATGGAAAGTTAGATAAAAACTTTATTCAAGATAACAATCAAAATCAAGTTTATTATTTTCGAGATGAAAATTAGGCTTCTCTGAGAGAAAAAAACACTGAATTTGAAATCATTTAAATAATTCAAACAAGTCATTTTATGCATTGTCAATTAAAATGTCTACATTGCAAATTGCTTGCCATGTAAAAATGACATTCTGAGTCAATATAATCTCGTGCGTATAAAATATAGAATAAAGCACTTTCTCAAGTAAAAACATTACTTTATTGATTGGAAATGAATGCATTCTATTTAATATAAAATGACCACTGCTTTTTATAGTGCACACAAACTACTGAGTATTCCCTGCAGACTCAATCATAAATACAGAATTTCTCACCCATTGTAAGTTGTTAAGCAAGCTTCAAAGAGTTCACCGATTACACGCGATAAGCACTGCTCTATTACAGGTGCTCCAGTGAGCACAATGTCTCTCTTAATAACACTGAGATCCAACACAACTGGACACACCACTGCTGCTCTTGCAACACTCACTTGCATTTGGATAAGCACATTTCGCCATGAAGTGTCAAATGAAATTGCAACATTCTCCCGTCTTCGTCATTTTGCCTCTACGCATGCGAGGCAATGGGACATTAAGGGTAGACCTTGCCTTCAAATGAAAACGCTGCAGCAGGAGACTGCGTATTGTTGGCTGTACCTCTCTCACAACCAAACAGGAGGTGATCGCTCACATTTCCAGCACAACCGGAGTGGTTCCGGATATGTTAATGAACTTGCGTTGATGGTGGGACACGTGGTGGAGGTGGGACACGTGGTGGAGGTGAGCCGAGGCAAGTTCTGCAGGGACTGGCGGAAGGTGCCCCGGCAGGAGATGAGGCTCGCAGTGAGTGTTGGTCTGGCGACGTGGCGCGGATTCTCACGCTTGAGTGAAAACTGCGATATGTGTAAGAAAATTGCTGACTAGTGGTTCATGTGTGTTTAATGTTCATTGTGATGTGGTGATTTGCGTTGACAAGAATAATTCGGAAGAATCATGAAAACCATTGCTTTTTTTGTTTTCGTAATCGTCAACATTTTTCTTCCATAGTACAAGCTCATGAGTAGGCCTCCCAATCACGAGATGGTGAAATAAAATCCCAGCCAGGGCAAACTCATCCTTTCATACTGCATAGGTCAATACTTTGAGCACCCACTAGCACAGCTTCACCTCTCCGTTGTAAGTCAACAGTGGGTGTCCTGTAACGAGCCTCGAGATAAACTGATACCGGTCATAGGAATGTAGAATTCCTTTCACGAGCGTAACATACAAATTATCCATCCAAGGTATCTTTGAGACGTGATACATAGGTTATTTTTACACTTGCTTCAACTATTGTAGTTTTTTGTATTGTAATGTTATCTCCATGTTAAGCAAACTCAATGGTGCGTTTTACGCAATTAGCACGCGAGAAAATACATGGTCGTTAGCATGCAGTCGTGCGTGTGGAAACACCGTTCTGTGTGCTTCACTAGGCCATCATGAATTCACTTGCACATGGCATCAACATGAAATAAAGTTTGCATCGGCAACATTAATTAGCAATTTTACATTTCTCATTTGTATATGCGCAAGGCGGAAATAGACCGGTGTTGCGTGATTGCATGCTTCTGTGTTTGCTTCTGTGTTTGCCTTCTTACTTGACTCACTGGGGGGGGGTCCGATTGGTGAGCCGCGAACAGTGGCAGTGTGCCGTGCGAGAACGCACGCATGTGACGCGGGCAAAGTTGTTGGTGCTCATGCAGTGAAGATTATGTCCCTTACATTTTCTAATCCAACCCAGGTTGAACTCTTCGCCACTACACTCGGTCTGCTTATCTGCCCTCCCCTTCCAGTCCCACACACACCTTCACCAGAATACTCAACTTTACTCCCACACACACCTTCACCTGAATACTCAACTGCACTCTCACACACACCTTCACCTGCATACTCAACTGCGCCCCACACACACCTTGACCTGCATACTCAACTGCACTCCCACACACACCTTCACCTGAATACTCAACTTTACCCCCACACACACCTTCACCTGAATACTCAACTTTACTCCCACACACTCCTTCACCTGTATACTCAACTGCACTCCCACACACACCTTCACCTGCATACTCAACTGCACTCCCACACACCTTCACCTGTATACTCAACTGCACCCCACACACACCTTCACCTGTATACTCAACTGCACTCCCACACACTCGTACGCATCTTCCCCCCTGCCCAATGCAGAATGGTTACAATGTCATCGACTGCCCTTTCAAGATTAACTGCACAAAGTGTCTGTGTCTCTGCTGTTTGTATTTTATTACGTAACTTCTAGTAGGTTAGAGAAGGTTTAAATACATAGTGTATAGCTTATACAAAAAATTGCAGTGCGTAAACAGTGAAGCCAATCAAAGCGATATCTGGACTTGTATCCCTGCCTTGAGAGTATGTCTTTATTTTCATTCGTAGATTTACGTCTTTCATATGGGGTGGTGGTGGGGGGGGGACAAATGTGTGTTGAACTTTTAATAAAAATGAAAACAACCTCCATTTTAAAACAACTTCCATATTAAAAAAACAAAGTTCAATTGTCAATGTACATTTCTACTTAAACGACAGCAGTATATTTTATATATTTCTTTATTGATGTTATATTGACGTCACATTGTGATGTAATGCTGTCTTTAAATGATACATAGCCAGTGCGTGAGAAGATGTGTAAATGTTTATGGTTTAGATACTGGAAACAAAAATATCCAACATCAAAAAACACATCACAGCATATTGTGCTTCATTAAAATTACTCATTGCAATCATATATATGCAAATGTGCAATGGAGAGCATTGAAATGGATAAACACATTGCATTGCTTTGGAAAAGAGATGTACCCATAATTAATGCATCCTCAATAATAGCTACAATTTCAATTGACAATGCTTACACATATACAGTCTAATTGCACCAAATAAACACTCGGTATATAATATCGGTACAACATTCAGATAGATGAATTGATATATTTTTATTTTTCGTATTCTGCCATTCATCATTAAAAACATATTCAGACGATGTTCAAACATACGTGTGTGTTATTTAAGCACTCATTTGTATATTCTGATTGCTGTCATACGCCTCAGTGGATCCTTAACTTCACACGCTCTGAGCAAGAGTGTGAAATCTGAAAGTTACGTCGAATTCGAATTCAAATCCAAGCACAAGCTCCAACCTCATCACCTCAATTGTCAGTACTGACAATTCGTATCACCGCTCGCTGAAAGGCACTGTGATCTCCAAAAAAAAGCTGGGTATCGTGGTGCACACCTGTAACCAATTACTTCAGAGGCAAGGGTTAGTGGATCACAGAGGCTCTGTAAAACTCCTCGACATGGGCTTGCAAGGTGGTTCGGGGCTGGCAGTACAGCATGTATGTACTGTGTGTTGAACTTCATTCGCACCGTATGTAGCCAACTGTGCTCATTGGAGGTGCGGGAAAGGATAGTAAACTAAACACTATTATGGATAAACACTAAAAGCAGTTCAAGAAATTAGTTTTCAATCTAGGTTTAAAAGTGCATAGCTGCAGTGGCTTCCGAATACCAGAAGGAAGAGCGTTCCAGACGGCCGCAGAAGTGCATCTGGTGACCATCTTTGTTCGATGGCGAGCCAAAAGTCGCAGCGAGGATGACTGGAGTTCGTGTGATGATGGTTTATGCTCCTTGACGAGATCAGCAAGGTGTTGTGGTTCATTTGTGGCAAGCAATTTTCGTGTAATGAGTGTGGGTTTGTCAAAGTGAAGTGTGGAAGCATACGCCGAGACTGTGCTAGCCGCATCAACCATCTGACACGAGCTCCTGGAAAGCCCCAAAACAAGCCCCTTCCTAACCCTCCAATCACGAGGTTCTGTACCCCAGAGAACCTGGCGAGTGAGGTCAACCAACTGAAGAGGAGCCACACGCTCAAACTGCCGTGATTGGCGTTCTCGTACCAGGCCTCGCCTTATTCACCTGCTTATGTTTCGGGGGAAAAAAGGTGATCCCACCTGTACTCCCAAGAGTCTGTGAAGAGACTTGATAACCAATAGGTTCAGTTGTCCTCACAATTATCCCCTGTGCATCCACGTTTTCACTCCATCGATGGAGACTGGAAGCAAAATAACCTTTGATAAGACAACGGCAATGCCAGGCACTGATTGAGGAAGCGAACACATTACTCTGGGCCAGGCCCATTCGTTTTGAGACTTCTGATTCCAAACCTCAGTTGCTACGTGAACCTATCCAAAACCCAGACATGCGAACCGCAAACTCGGGTCGACTGCACAACCACCATCCAAAGAGCCACGGAAAGCCAGGGTTTTGGTTATAATGCAAGAACAGCTGCAGTTCTAGTGGCTTCGTCTCCACATCGAGGGACTCAAAAGTGAACAGGATGTCCAAATTTACTGCTGTCGTTTTTGTCTCCAGTTTGACGACGTTTTATTTCTCCGACAGAGTTCATGTGCCGCATGCGGCAATTATTGTAGCAACAGGATAACCTTCTGGATTTGTTTATAATTACCCAACGATTAGCAACTATCCAGCCGATGCCGTGCCTGGTGGAGCTACAGTTGAGGTGGACTGGGGGCCGTGGTAGAGACTTAATGTGCGTCGGTTTGCTCGGCTACCTCACCATGCTGGTGAGTGTAGTTGGTTGGGGAAGATACCCACGTGACAAAGGAGCTCAGCACAATCAAGCAAGCTTTTTACAAAGTCCAGTTAAACATAATACAATGACAGCTACGTGAGCATATACATTTACGGTAACAATACTACTGCACTTACTATACTTACAACAGCAAAAAACTACCACATGAGCTCCTCATTCAGTTATACTGTACTATAGTTACAGTTTACTCATGCAATTCTGCATTTGTAAAATAAATACTGTGTCTGGAGTTGAGTTAAAACCATAAAACGTGGTGTCCTGAACTCAATCGTGTAATAAAATATGTTGGGCACTAATATATAATTTTGTGAGCTCACCGTCATCAGCTATAGACAATCCAATGTTGGACGAAAGCCTACCCAGCTGCTGCTGCCCACCATATACAAGGTGATGGGTGCCACAGCATCTATTACCTTTCGATTTAAAGCTTTCGTGACTGCAGGGATTCATTTTCTTGGTTCTTTCGGTAAAGTCACGTAGAAGGGAAGTAATAAAATAATAAAAATAAAACATAATAAAACAATTCTCACGACGTTTCGGCCACAACGCAAGCAGCCGTCCTCAGGCGAAGAATGAGAACATTATCAAGCTAGGAGCTTATATAGGTGTAGCGAGGAGGAGCGCCTTAACAAAAGAATGTGCATATGAAGAGGAATTTAGCATACCAATGGACAATGCGTAGGAGGTGGGCGGAGGGGTTTCAAAGTCCCATTATGCCCATGCATTATGCAGGATCAACAGCACCACGGGGGGGCGCAAGGAACAGCGTTAATAAAGGAAAGGAATGTTAGTGATATGTAGCTGCATTTACCAAACAACCACGTAGAAAACCAAAGTAAAAACTACATAAAAAACTAAAATATAAACTGAAACTTACTATACTCTACAATAAGCTGAGTTACTAACAACAAATAATAAATTACAATTCTACGTCGTAAGAAGTATATAATATACTTCCATCTAAACTTTATTCTCTTTGCATATACAGTACTATATACTGCCATAGATAAACCCAACATTAAATTATATACTGTATTGCTGTAAACCACCCTATACTTTATACATTTTAATATAACACTATGTATTATTCAACTCACCCTAATGTGTATCGAAATGGTTTATTACGTCCTTCCAATGATTGCTAAGCCTGAATCCATCTTCTCGGTTAAAATTGTCTCTGTGTTTGTATAGGTGAATCGCCTCATGAACGAATCTCTCATGATAGCCAGATGGCTTGCAGAGAACCTCCGTCTTGGAGAAGTCAATGTCATGTGAGCCCACTGAGTTGTAACAGTGGTCTGCCACGGCTGAGGTGTTTGTCCTACCGTGTTTTAGATCAGCTTTATGTTCACGAATGCGGTCTGAGACGTGTCGTTTGGTTTCCCCAATGTAACTGCTACCACAGAGGCAACTTAGTTTGTAGACGCCAGGGTACTGTATGTCTGGAATCACATCTTTTACAGATGGTACCAGATCACAGATTTTATGTACTGTGTTGAATCGGACCTGGATCTTGTGTTTAATCAGGATTTTGGAGATCTTTTTTGTGACCCCAGCAATGTAGGGTAAGGTGATGGTCTTGAAAGGCTCCTCAACAGGATCTTTCTTGATGGTTGGAGTGATGGCTTTGCGGATTGTGTAGTCGGAGTAACCATTAGCCTTAAGAGCTTGGCGTACGTGTTTGAGTTCCCTGGAAATGTGTTCATGGTCGGAGATGCATTGGGCTCTATGATATAGAGTCTTGATGAGGGAATTCTTCTGGGATGGATGGTGGTGGGAATCCGGTTTTAGATAAGCATCCGTGTGGGTGGCTTTCCTGTAGACAGAGTGGCTCATTGAACCATCAGGTCTCCTTTTGATTAGGACATCCAAAAAGGGTAGCTTGCCATCATTTTCGACTTCCATGGTGAATCTGATGGCTGGGTGTATGGAATTGATGTGGTCGAGAAATTGGTCTAGAGCAGGCCGGCCATGTGGCCAGATGACAAAAGTGTCGTCTACGTACCTCTTCCATAAGGTCGGGCGTAGAGTGGCAGTCTGGATGGCGTCCGTCTCAAATTTCTCCATGAAGATGTTGGCTACAACCGGAGATAGGGGGGAGCCCATTGGGGTGCCCTCAATTTGCTTGTAGAAGGTTCCATTCCAGGTGAAGTATGTATTGGTTAAGCAGTGTCTCACCAGGGGGGGTACCCCAGCATTTAGTCCTTGATGAACCAAGTCTTCAATGATTGCGATGGTGTCAGGCACAGGCACCTTTGTGAACAAGGAAACCACATCAAAACTGACAAGCAGGTCGTCTGGGGACAGGGCAATCCCCTTGATTGTCGATACCAGGTCAGTAGAGTTTAGTACTGCAGAGGTGGTTTTTCCAGTGAAAGGCCGTAGGATTTCGGACAAAAAACGAGCCAGTTTCTAAGTGGGGGAGTTGATAGTAGAGACAATGGGACGAAGAGGTGTATCTTCTTTATGTATCTTTGGCAAGCCGTACAATCTTGGTGGCCTGGCTGCAGAAGGTTTCAACGAGAACTGTTTGGTCTGATCAATTAATGCGGTTGAAGCAGAAATGATGTTGTTGGTTTTGGAGACGAGGCTGTTGGTGGGGTCTCTTTTTATTTTTGTATAGCTGCCATCGTTGAGTAGTTCTTGAATTTTGTTGTTGTATTCTATTTTGTCCATGATGACAGTGGCATTGCCGTGATAATTGTTTTATTTTTATTATTTTATTACTTCCCTTCTACGTGACTTTACCGAAAGAACCAAGAAGATCTATTACCTTGTATCTGTCACCGAGTATGCTGTGACATTCATTGCGAGGTGATATGCTGTGGCATTAATTCAAAAGAACAAATGGAACTGAAAAGATCTAAATGTAGTTCATCGTTGTCATCATCCATGGTCAATCCGCTGCTGGATGTGGAGCTCACATGCGATGTATCAATCCACCCAGCACCTGCATGTCAACTGATTTCATTGCTCTATTTTTTTGTCAATGTCCCATTCCTTGGCCGCCACTCTGTCATTTTTCTTAACCATGCGTCATTATTTCATCAAGCGATGTCTCCTGCCCAAGCCTTGACAAACTTTCCTTAACCGTGTGAATGGTGGTGATTAAACTGCGGTGATCTCTTACCACGTGTTCCGCTTTCTGTCTCTCGGTGTAATTCCACACACGCATCTCACTGAGATGCTTTGCAGTTTTTGTTATATTTTGTTTGTCAATGACCATGTCTCTGAACTATATGTCAGAGCGAGTAGCAGACAATATGCAGTGATTATGAATCTTATTTAGGCACCTTGACTTACCAGTTTCGGCAAAACGTGTTTTTACTATCACTCGCTATTTCTATTTAAATTCTCAGATAATTTATTGTACAACTCTGCAAACGACACGTATGAAAGAAATGTAAACATTATCGATGTATGATTTCAGTGTGTTCGAACAAGATCATTCCTGCCTAAACAGCACTGTTATTTAGTGGGGGTTTAAAAAAAAAAGGTTAGAAGAGCCTTAGAATAAAATTTTGGTCATCTCAATAAAGAGACATAGGGTATTATTTTGGTGTTTCGGTAAAGTCATGTAGATAGGTTCAAAGAAAACAAAAAAACGATGCCGTTTCGATCGCAACACAAGCGGTCGTCATCAGGAAAAGGGGGTTAGCTTCTAAAGGCAAACTGTTAAAAAAAAGCATGCCAATGAATAATTTCGAAAATTCCTTTAAAAATTACGTTGGCATCTATGCAGGGTAATCAAGCAAAGCATGATGCAAACATTGTAGGTTGTCACCATATAATCGTAGTACACGTTTGTTTCACCAGCATGATGTATCAGACAGGGTGATGCTTTCCTTTGCTCTAATCAAACAGTGGGCATAAGGCAGGAGGCGATACATTGGAATTGGCCGCTTGCGCACAAGCGCTTCCACGTCCATCGCCCACCCTTTTGGCCTCGCCCCCCCCCTCCCTCCCGATACGTTCCTTTCATTGGCTACCATAGTCTGATGAGCTCCCCCCTCCCTCTCCCTCACCCCTCAACTCGCTTTTAAGGGATTACATCTTGAATCATTGCCTCACTTGATACAGCTAATCTGGCTGTGACGGTCCCACCTGATGACGGAGACTTGTGTTGCCTCCGAAACGTCGTGATTTTTGTTTTTATTTTATTTTACTTTCTACGTGACTTTACCGAAAAAACCTAAGAAGATAATTACCATTTCGTTGAGAAGCTAATTTCAACAACACCCAGTTGCTCGGGCAAAGCAAAAAAAAACAATGTAATTGCATACGTGTGTGGCTAAGTGCCTATCATTCGGCAAACAACGTAGTGAAAAATCTGTGTTTATAAAGGTACAAAACTGGAGCCCACAGAGAGAGACAATGTGAGATTGATTAGAACATGAAAGGTAGCCTAACCCCTGAATTGCATTCTAATTAATTCTGTCACCTACAGCATTGCAACATTTATATTTGTACTGTGTAATTTATTACAATGTTCCACTCTTCGATACTCAATAGGTACTCATAGGTAACTATTCATATATCAATTAAAAATCTATTCAGCAAGAAACATTGAACATTTTTTATTGTTTATAAGCCTCATGGCATGAAGTGCGGTCACCAACTGTTATCCACTATCTGTCTGCCCATCTTCATTTGTGTGCCATGCAGAAGGCCTATTGCATGAAACGTCACCCACTACACACGTTGCCTTTGAAGGCCAGTGCTGTTGCCGAGTGTGTCGAGTATTGCACTAGTTTTCAGGTTATTTGAACTCAAGTATCCAGAAATGGTGTGTGATGCTTTTTCTTAAACCGACGGAAGTGTGCCATTTAGTGTTTGTAACGACTCTGACGACGAAGTAGTAAAAGCAACTATTCATTTGGACGCAGTCACAAAAAGGAACCTAGGCCTCGTGTTTGTCTTCCAGCTTGTAACTTCCTCCGAGTGTCCCCACTCTCCCCTTTTATATTCCTCAGCCCCCTTTCTCGAACCTTCTTGTCCTTGTTTATTCTTTTAGCCAATCCCAGTCCTCCTCCTCGAACGGATCATCTCTGTTTTCCGATCAATCTCGTTCAAACCTTATTCCTCCAATCTCTTTAAGTCTGCCTCTCGACCAATCACCGTGAAGGCATCTTTATATCAATCGGAGACCTTGTGTTTATATTCAAATAGCCGTTAGGCTGCAAATTGGCTTGGAGTCATTTTTCATTCATTACATGTTGATACCATCATATAATTTTAACATGTTCGTTATAGACAGCATTCAAGTGCCAACTATAATCTGAACGTGTTATTTAACATGCAATTTTCGTAAATACATTGTTGCTCGTCATCAATTCATAATGACACAAACAAATAAATATAACTCTGATAACTTTTAGGACAAACTTCCTTATGTAGATATGTATCCGTAATAAATACAGCCCTGCATACACTACACAATGTTTACCGCGCTACTTAACGTTGCACTTAACATTTGTATTTTTACTTTTTTCATGTCCTTTAACAAACACACAATTAAACACTCAAGCTAACTACACCGGTAAATAATTAATTGTGGCAGTGCAATATTTACCGAGGATGATTATATTCAAATATTATTAACCTACAACGACACCTTTTTCTTCTTTAACACTTATCGTGCTTCAATTGCAAATTCATGGAAGTGGATGATAATGATAATAATGAAAGCCCTATTAATTGGCTGACATGAAAATATGAACTCTGCATGGTGCATGAGCTCAACAATGACACATCCTTGGTTTGTGTTCTATTCAAATGCACATCAATTGCGAAGGGATCTAAATAGAGCAGAATGAGACTGTCTCACTTGCGACAGAGGCCAAATGCTGTGCCCCACATTCAAAGCACACCAAATTTCGCACGCTGCAATGCCCAATATGATGTAATTAGGAGTGCAGTGTGGGGTTTTCACGAATGTTTAGTCCAGCAAAAGCGGGTCAACGGAACAACGATGACTGCCGTCTGTGCGCTCAAACTGACTGAACAATCATGCAATGTCAAAAACATGTTTGTAAGCATTGGTAATTATCAGTGCATTTTGTACAATACAAACATTTATAAAATGTATACGGCTCTATAGATTATTAAATGTCATAAATAAGATGTGATTTAATCTACATGCTTCAATATATATTTTTATGAGATGATCGTCATTGCTTTTTAATCGAGGAGGAAGAGGAGGTGGGGGTAAGGACGTGGTAGTTATATTTAAGAACATGCTCCACGTTCTTGGGTCTTTCGATAAAGTCACATAAGTAAGTACAAAGAAAACCCTATCATCGTGACTTTACCGAAAGACCCACGAATATGGATTCCTACAGTCACGAAAGCCTTAATTCAAGATGCTCCACGTGATTTGCTGCATTTTCACGCAACCACAGACACTCTTGTGCGCCGTGGCGCATGCATCCATCTGGGCGTCGTTGTTGGGCATGGAGCGAGTCTGTTGTGGGCGCTGGAGTCTGAGGCCAGCGGAAGCTGAGAGGGAGGCCGGCTTTGTCCCCTCGAGCCCTAAGACGCCGCTAATAATATCTGCTCACTGACATTCCACATACGTCACTTTCTTCAGCTTCTGCCACATTACATATGATCAACTGCCGGCAATTATTTGCTCCAGTTAAGGGTTAGCTGCATTTGATCTATTTACAGGCACATAGGCTATTCATATTGTGACTCTAGTATCATTATTATTGTCAATGGCTCAACATTCTTTTAAAATTGTCTTCCATTAAATATTTTGGCTACCCTTTGAAACAAATCTTTTACCATCAAATGTAGAGGTTTCTCCATACACTGAACCTCTTATTCACAAATTGAGGCGTGAGTCTTG
Source organism: Lampetra planeri (assembly GCF_965212315.1). Lineage (NCBI taxonomy): Eukaryota > Metazoa > Chordata > Hyperoartia > Petromyzontiformes > Petromyzontidae > Lampetra > Lampetra planeri. The sequence goes on along the minus strand of NC_136125.1, from coordinate 12,591,673 downwards.
TCAGAAAATAATGCAATGCAACATGTTCCTTACAGTACCAGATTGTACGATTCAACCTCTCACACGTGGGAGCGCTGCTCTCTGAATCGGTGAGAAATCTGCTTTGTGTCTACAGCAGTCTATGTTACAATATTCCCTCGTTATTCACAAACTTGCGATCCGCGATTTTGGCTATCGCATCTGGAACTTGACACAAATACTGCATCGAGAGAGATAAAGTAATGAGTTCATTTATAAACTAATAATTCATCCTTAAATTGATGTTACTTTGTTTATTATACCCACTTTTGTCTCACATTAACATAGCCACTATGTTAATGTGGAGGCAGCCCTCCGATCTGACATTAACATGCTAATTTATCACATTAACATCACTAGCCCCGCCCACTTTGTTTATGACCCTTGGGCTGCACCCATTTTAAACCTTTAAAACAGTCTGCCTCAGCAGCTGTCCCCCTCTTTTTTCCTTCCTGATGACGAACGCTTGTGTTGCGATCAAAACACCGTAGTTTTTTTGTATTTTTTGTTATTTTCTTTGAACCTAGCTACGTGACTTTACCGAAAGACCCAAACTCTATGTATTTATTAACATTATACATTTTTTTCACAATCGAGAACCAAAGGGGGGGGTGCAAGGTTGCAGTAAAGATTAAGAACCACTCCTATGGGGCATGGGTTACTGCACTCCGGACTGTGCCGCGGTGCTGTTTCCGTGCCCTGACCCCTGACCCCCGACCCGCCCACACCCCGACCCCTCTTCTATCCAGCATTGTTTTTTTTGTAAAGCACCTTGAAATGCGATTGCATTTAGAAGCCACATGAATTACGTTGTTGTTGGTTTGGTTGAGTAAAAATTGGCAAACACTGCCATGCATCTAGTAATTTGTTCAATAATTAAACTTATGATAATTGGTTCTTTACCCTTCTATCTGGCAACAAAACTGACACCTTTTTACAAGGAGTCATGTTTGCATAGACCGCAATACCTGACAGTGCACATTATCAGAGTTATGTTCTTTTGTTTGTATTATGACTGCAGGTATTGCGGTCTATGCAAACATGACTCCTTGTAAAAAGGTGTCAGTTTTGTTGCCAGATAGAAGGGTAAAGAACCAATTATCATATTTTTACTGGCAAATGAGGTTCCCATAGTGTAGATGCTTGCCCCGAGCTCTCATACTCTGATGGCGCATTGTCTTTAAGTTGTGCGCCTTTTGGCGTCATCTGGTCCAACCCATATGAGACTAGGCTCTAAGGAAAGCTGTCTCGGGTGTGGATCAATCAACTTTAAGGACAGTGCACATTATCAGAGTTATGTTCTTTTGTTTGTATTATGACTGCAGGTATTGCGGTCTATGCAAACATGACTCCTTGTAAAAAGGTGTCAGTTTTGTGGCCAGATAGAAGGGTAAAGAACCAATTATCATATTTTTACTGGCAAATGAGGTTCCCATAGTATAGAGTAATTAAACTTACTCACCCGACACTCTGAAACCCTCCATTCTCCACTTTAATTAACCGTTGTGTTCATTAAACCGTCTCCGAGCTTAGCAGTCTTCCAAGCTGGTTAAAATGCTTTGCAAAGGCCCCAGAGACATGCACGTTTCTACTGCAGCCTCCCTCGCACGAGTAGCGCTTACCCTTCCCATGACTTTACTGTCGCCTCAAAAAAGCAATCACGATTTACATACAATTCCCCAGGCATGTAGGCACCAAATCTGCATTTAAGTTTGTTAACGCAGGGGTGTATATATGTTTCTACAAATGCAATTACCTAAATTAACCCACTTTGCACTGCTGAATGAGAAACTGAATCTAGAAACCAGTCCAGAGTTTGATTTTATTAAATCAACAATGCTGATCAAATTAACTCCCAGAAGATGCGAGTTTGGCCAATGGAATGTGGATTGTAAAAAAAACAAATACTTTTATTGAACAAGAATACTTGGCCAAGTCTTATAAGCGTCGGACTGCTGTTACGTGAAGGCACAGATGGAGGTGGATCGTTGTTACGTGAAGGCACAGATGGAGGTGGATCGTCTGCCTGTTTGTTGCCACAAACATTCTCCACGACAGGGACGGTTATTTCCACTCTGGTCACTGCACAACCTCGTACCCATCATACATCACACACCCACGTCACATTGAACTCGCAACACTCCACATATTTCTGATAACTTACACAGTAAACGTTTTGCCTAATTGTAGCAGGCTAAAATAGAAAAGTTTAAACTTGGCCACCTTTATCTGACTTCAGGCACAGTCACAATTCTCAAACCCACATGTTGAGACTGAAAAAGGTTATGGACACAAATAGATGAATACGTCAGCAGGGGTCGTCTTGGCACATTATCGCAGCAGTCGTTCACACCTGCATCACTAAAGAGTGGTAAATGAGATTGTGACGTAAAGTTGAACCCAATAACTCCCTGCGGGTGTTGGCCGACTCCAAATCTGCAGGCTGCTGCTGCTCACAGTCAAATGTTTCCATGAAAACAATCAAGAGATGCGTGTAATGTGTGACCGTTCTCTAAATTACGAGAGCGTGAGAGAGCTTCCTTGATGTGAAAGGACTGCATCTGGTCCATGGCCGCTCGTCGCTGCCCTATTCTTCAAGTGCACGAGGGCGTGTAACAGTAGGTTCTGCCAGAGGCAACGGGTCATAATTACTAAGTCCAATTCGAACCTAACAGCCGACACATGACCTGTTTTACATATATGCTCACTAAAACAGCAATTTGGTGACATCCTGACACTGCTTGTCCTGAAGGCTGGGAGCTAAACGCAGTTGTAGTTTCCAATCGCTGTTTGCAATGCAAGGCTGTGGTGGGGGCACAATGTCAATGCGCTGTTCAAATTCCGGCCATTGCTGACATCGGTGACTTGCCGCGTGAAGTTCGGTAACCCCCCCCCCACTCTCCTCGTGCTATGCGGAGGCCTTCACCCAGCAGCGCATTCACAACGCATTGTAAACTACAGTATATATATCTTTTTTAATGAACGTAAACACAATTTTGTGCAATCGAGCACGTGGTACAATGCACAATTAGCTTTTAATTGGGCACCATTACGCTGGACAAAATGAGGCCTGCCGAGTATGTTGAACTTCTTTTGCGCCGTACGTAGCCAACCGTGCTAATCGAAGGTGCGGGAGAAGGGGCGATGGTGACCGCCTCCATACGCCGTGAAGTGCGTGGCACTCCAGCAGGACGTGACACTCCAGCAGGGCGTGGCACTCCAGCAGGACGTGGCACTCCAGCAGGACGTGGCACTCCAGCAGGACGTGACACTCCAGCAGGACGTGGCACTCCAGCAGGGCGTGGCACTCCAGCAGGGCGTGACACTCCAGCAGGGCGTGGCACTCCAGCAGGGCGTGGCACTCCAGCAGGGCGTGGCACTCCAGCAGGACGTGGCACTCCAGCAGGACGTGGCACTCCAGCAGGGCGTGGCACTCCAGCAGGGCGTGGCACTCCAGCAGGGCGTGGCACTCCAGCAGGACGTGGCACTCCAGCAGGACGTGGCACTCCAGCAGGGCGTGACACTCCAGCAGGGCGTGGCACTCCAGCAGGGCGTGGCACTCCAGCAGGGCGTGGCACTCCAGCAGGACGTGGCACTCCAGCAGGACGTGGCACTCCAGCAGGGCGTGGCACTCCAGCAGGGCGTGGCAACCTGTCGCTACGCAGCCGAATGCCCTGGCTATTTGGCTTCTCCCTTGCGGGCAGCTGGTTTAAAAAAAACTGCAAGTCATAAAACGTGATTTTACGTCAAGATAATTAGATATGACAGGGAATGGGTCACTGTGGAAAGTCTTGGTGGCAACAGTCAAACTACACTTAAGGAATAACTAATGGGGGGAAAACTAAATAGACGTAGTTTATTCCATCACCTATGTTGTTTATTTAAGTCAGAATGTGTTTGTCATCTGCTGCGTTTGTGTTCAAGTAGCTCTGCGGGTGAGGCGGCTCGCCAACTATGTTGGTTTAGCGACCCCTGCACTCCGCTCGACACTAAACGCGGAGTTTTTTTTATCTTATTGCCTGCATGAAGAAGTTCAAGGGTGAAACTGAAAGATGTTGAAGAAGCTTATCGAACAATTGTCGTTAGAGGGGTTTGTAATTTGCATTTTAATGCGTGACTGCACTCGAAAAGGACATTCTCGGTGGCAATCAAATTAGCATGATTTGATGACTGATAAAGTGAAATATATGTGGTTCTTAGTAGCAGAGACTGATATAGGTCACGTCATTTTCATTAATGTTATGCCATTTATTTTTCTTTCACTAGAATAGCTGTGCTCTAAAGAAGTCTGACCTAATGGGATTTAACTCATGCTATAGATGAAGAATCACAGCGGGAGCGAAGAATCGGCCTCAGAATAGTAAAAAGAAAAGTGCACGTATATCCTTAAAAGCATACATGGTCAGAATGTTTCAAAGTCAGCGTGGCCTTGATTTCAAGGAAATCATCTAAGCCATAAGCCATCCAAGTGGGAACACTCTAAAGCTGTGGGAACGTGTATATTAGTAATATTAATAATACATACGTATAGTCTTTGGGTCTTTCGGCAAAGTCACGTAGATAGGTTCAAAACATAATTTTAAAAACTACAACGTTTCGATACATATGTATTATTGATATAGGTAGCTCACAAAATGAAATTATATGAACAAATGTTTTAAAATGTATGGCTCACGAAAAACAAACCATGTACTTAATAATAAAAACAATAACCATATTACTGCAATTCATTGGAGAATAATGCAATAACTTATTGGTTTAATTAACGGCCTTGCATTGTTATATGAATTCCAGCTCCCTCACAACAATGAAACAAACTAGAAAGTTACCATGTCCATTTGGATGTTGAGAGTATCGCATCTGCTCCGAAACAAAAGCCTAAATAACACGTTCCATCCTTATATGGAAAATCTATTTGCTCTGCTGTTTGTGAATAGCAAGATCAAGGCTAGAAGTACACATTGACCAGCCGTGTTGAGCCAAGCTTTCACTGTCATCGTTAATTCTGCTATAGACAATTTTTTGTGATAAATCTGTAGTGACATCGGCGGGATGTCACTGCGCAGTGCCGGCCCGAGAGGGCTCGGTCAGCGCTGAGTGACAGCGCTGGGTGGCACCACGCTCGGCGTGCAGTGCCAGCCCCTACAGGATCGGGTGGGAGAGTGCTGGCCGTAGGGAAGGGGTCACTGAGGGCCATGCACCAGTCTTGTCCATCAGCCATCATCTGTTCTAGTGATGTGTCCTGCCCATGTTCCATCGGTTATCTTAGCAGTCAATGTGATCGGGCGTCGTAGCGGCGCGATATTAAATCCCTTGCTTAGTATGCAGGAGGTCATGGGTTCGATCCCAACCTTGACACCCATATATTTGGAGTTTGCATGTTCTCCCCGTGGTCGCGTGGATTTTCTTCTGGGTCCTTCGGTTTTCCCCTCCACATTTAGAATGAACGCCATGCGTGCAGATTATATGACTGCTATAAATTTCCACATAAGCCACTAAGTTTGAGCTATCATTTGTGGACAAACCGCTTCTGAAAAAAAAATCGACATGGTCACAAAAAGAGCTCAGTGGGTCTTACCTGGTAAAATTAAAATAGTTGAGTTTAGTCGTTAGATGTATCTAATTGGCCGGGCTGTGGAGGCAAGGGTTGGAGGGTCACACAAATGTTGTGAAACTCCCTTCCCAAGGGGGTGGAGGTGCCATCATCTGCCTTGCCAGGAGAAGGCGGTACAGCAAATGGGGACTCTCACCGGTTCCATCTGTTCGGGATAAAGTGTTGCTCCCTCGCACGCGTGGATTTTGTTTCCAGATGCTCTGCTTTCCTCCCCCATATAAACACGCACAAATTGTCCGATAACATCTGAATATATCGAGGAGCGTAGAGCTTGGGTCATTGTTGGCACCGGCTCCAAACCGCGCGGCTGCCTTCCCACCTGGTCTGTGACTTCTCGCGCCTCCAAGACATCCCTTCATTTCCAGAGTTGGCACTCCGATCCACGTGTTCCTCTTTCATGTCTTTCAGTTTAAATCCCAAAATGCATATCTCTGTGCTTTGGTGTAAACATATGCAGACACATATACGCTGATGTGTTTGGCAGCTGAATCGCTGGAGCAAATGTTTTCATGATATTTAACAATCGTGTGGTATGTGACTTTAGTTTCACACTGAATCATCTTGTGCCCAACTTTGCAGCCTTCAATTATTGCGTGCATTGTATTTCGATTGATTGTTATAATGAATGTCATTGGCAAATCTGAAACGGTTAATATTTACACCATTTTAAACTCTGTGAAAATCATCAAAGTCGCTAAACCAGTTCCTGCAACAAAATGAAATGAAATACAGTACACATCAATACAGAACATCAATTATAATCACCAACATAGGAATGTGTAATTACCGACAATGGCTCAGAGCTACACAGAGAGATACGAGGCTTGACAGGCATCTTTCATTGGGGGCAAATGTTGTTTTCATCGAATTATATTATTCATGACTTTAATATAATATGGTATGTGAGCTGGTTTGTTTGAGCTACTTCATAGCCTTATCGCAAACAACCAGCTAAATGCAAATGTTCCTATCATGTTGAAGGCTCAACGGCAAATGTGACGGAGATGTGCGCGCTGTGGCATGGCAATGCATCACGACCACAAAACGTGGGGCAAACTGGAGCGCAGAGTTGAGCTCCATAAATGGAAATAAATCGTATCGCATTGTAATTGCCATGAACCACATTCCGCACCAATGAAGCTCAACTGGCGGGCTGCTGCTGCTGCTGCTCGGTGCAGATATTCCACTTTGTGTGGAATTACAATCGCATCGGATTGCATCGGAGATACAGAGCACAGTCCAGGATGGCCCAGATGCATTGCGATCCCCATTGAATTCTCTAAAACTTAATATACTTGTAAAGGTGTATTTAAAACAGCAATGAATGTGCAAAGGAAATAAATGTTAGTGGTCAATTAATTGGGGGCCACACGACACCTGGACCACCACCACCACCACCCCACTGCACAGTGTAGCGATGTGCCAGGGCAGCGGGTGTACAATGGTGGCAGCAGGACTCACCCAGAGGGAAAAACGGAGATGTTACACAATGTTACACAATGTGTAACATTGTGTAACATTCTAATAACATTCTAATGTGTTACATTCTAATGGCAGCATCGCGATTGAAGTGTTTACATTTCATATTAAAAACTTTAAAAAAAACTCCCGACAAAGCAATGTCGGATTTAAGTTTGTTAGTTTATAGCTGCTATTTCTGATTGATTCGGGACTGTTAATTGTATATTTTCTTAAAAGATCCCAGTTTATTTAGGCCCCCCCCCCCCCCCGTGTGAATTTCCGTCATTCTACCCGCCCTCGCTCTTTGCTCTGAAGAAGAGCCATAGTCAAAACGTCACACGAGTGTCTGTTTAAAGAATGACGTTTAAATATCGCGCTCTATTCAGCTTCTAAATACAAACTCAACGTATGAATGAATACACGAGTTAAGCATTGTTCTCAATTGGCCTACCTTTTTGCTCGTGTTCCAGCATTTTCCATTAAAATTCAAATTGTACCATGACAATTGCACACTGACCAGATGAGCAACAAACACTACACATGCATCGCAGCAGCAGTGTGCGTTGCGGTTGGCTGTGAGTTCTGGAGTCTACTTGTGTTGTGGTTATTGCAAACATGATGCCTTGTATAAAGGTGTCAGTTTTTTACCAGTTTAAAGGGTAAAACCCTACTACTACTTCTAGAAACCCTGTTCACTGATAAGGGAAGGAAGGTACAAGTTGGCAGTTCTTATTTTAACTCTTCTGCATTCAATTTCAAACAAGGTGACCGGACTTACAAATTATTTCAACGTTTACAACAATAAAAACACATTGAGCACATCCAAGACATCTTTCAAGCTGTCAAATTTTCAGTAAATCCAATAATCATTCCCATCGCTTCACAGCAACTGATTTAAAAAAAGTAATATTGCTCAACTAGATTGTATCAATCACTGTTTAAGATGAAGGCACATGAACATTTGCGGGTCAACAACACTGACTGACTGAAGGTGCACGTAATATGATGAGAAATAAATTGAACGTGTTTTATCTTTCAAAAAATATTCATGGATACTTTGGCCTTTTTTCATACAAGCGTAACTCTACTACATTAATTCTATACTATAAACTAACCATAGATAGTCTACACCATTTAGTCTTGGCTAAGGTTCTATATATAGAGCACAACATGTGAATTGAAGATGTTTGTGCCACTGAATATTATTGAGTTCTGCATTAAAACGCTTTAGAACACTTGGACATGAAGGGATGGCACGTCCAGGGAGGCGCATTTGTCTAAATGTGTCCGAAGAGTCTCACTCACACACGCTCACACACGCACACACTCACACACGCACACACTCACACACGCACACACTCACACACGCACACACTCACACACGCACACACTCACACACGCACACACTCACACACGCACACACTCACACACGCACACACTCACACACTCACACACACTCACACACTCACACACACTCACACACGCACACACTCACACACGCACACACTCACACACGCACACACACGCACACACACACTCTCACACACGCACACACTCACACACGCACACACACTCACACACACTCACACACTCACACACACTCACACACTCACACACACACTCACACACGCACACACACGCACACGCACACACACGCACACACTCACACACGCACACACTCACACACGCACACACTCACACACTCACACTCACACACTCACACACACTCACACACGCACACACTCACACACGCACACACACTCACACACACTCACACACACTCACACACGCACACACACACTCTCACACACGCACACACTCACACACGCACACACACGCACTCACACACGCACACACTCACACACACTCACACACGCACACACTCACACACGCACACACTCACACACACTCACACACACACTCTCACACACTCACACACGCACACACTCACACACGCACACACGCACACACACACACTCACACACGCACACACTCACACACGCACACACTCACACACACTCACACACGCACACACGCACACACTCACACACGCACACACTCACACACGCACACACACACACTCACACACTCACACACGCACACACGCACACTCACACACTCACACTCGCACACACGCACACACGCACACTCACACACTCACACACGCACACACGCACACACACGCACACTCACACACGCACACACACGCATACACACGCACACACTCACACACACACGCACACACACGCACACACACACTCACACACTCGCACACACACTCACACACTCGCACACACGCACACACACACGCACACACACACGCACACACACGCACACACACACGCACACACACGCACACACACACGCACACACACGCACACACACGCACACACACTCACACACACACGCACACACACACGCGCACACACACGCACACACACACTCACACACTCGCACACACACTCACACACTCGCACACACACGCACACACACACGCACACACTCACACACACACGCACACACACGCACACACACACGCACACACACGCACACACACTCACACACTCACACACTCGCACACACTCACACGCGCACACTCTACCCCAGCAACATTGCCGATTGAGCGCAACACGCGGAGTGGGTCGCGGTGCAACGGAGCGCGACCCGCCAGGAGGGGGCGCCCCAATTTCTCACTCTCTTGGCCATCGTTGATTCAGTGAACGATGTCAAACGTCCCGAATCATAACCTCGTGGTTTCGCAACCAGGTGGCAGCGGTGGCTCCGCTGCTGCGCGTGGCTGGCTGTATCCCCGTGACGCGGAGGCACCAGCAGCAGCAGCGAGGGTTGGTGGACCACACACGGATGCTGTGAAACTCCCTTCCCTTGGGCGTCGCGGGATGATCCCTAACACCCTGGGCTTGCCAGGAGAGGGCAGTACAACAGATTAGGACTCCCACCGATTCCGTCTGTATTGCATAGAATAGTCTCCCCCTCACACGCACGGGTTTTCTCCAGGTGCTATACCGGCTTCCTTAACCACATGTAAACACTTGTTCATTGGCCGACACCACCTTAGTATATCGAGCACCGCAGAGCTTGGGAAATTGTTGCAGCCTGTGGCTCACCGCGTGGTTCCTCCTCGCGCCTCCTGGGGGGGGGGGGGGTCTCTTAGTGGCATCCCCTTCGTAGAATGAGTTCCAGAACGTGAGAAATTTGGCCTAAAAACACGTTTTGCCCTAAAACATTCTGCTAGAGGCGTTAGCTGCCAAGCCTTTGTTCAAATCCTTTCACACGAAAGCAGTCTCAAAGACCCTGGGTCCTAGACAACTCGGATGGATCCCTTGGCATTAACACAAATGAAGCACAGAACATCTTGCAGTCGTGGTCGTACAACCTGCGAGAGGCAGGTTCATTTGCAGCTCGCCAGACATTCTTGCAGAGTTGTGGAAATCACCTGGCCATGCGAGAAGCGCTTACACGCAATATTCACTCACGCTGCTGGTCTGAAGGGAGCTACGTCTGCACAAAACACAACGCCCTGTGCTGTACCCTGACAAAGGAAGCCCTCCACGTGGTGGCTATGGCCAATTCCAGTGGCTTTTTAGGAGCCAGTGTCTGTGGCTCCACAGGGGAGTTATGAGTATCAAGTCCAACCCTGTCTATCCTGATTCGTGTGTCCTTGCGAATTACAGATGTGGACACGACATAACAAATATCATCATTGTGGAGGAACGAAGTAATAAAGGAAGCAGGCAAACCGGCTCCTTTCCCACATCCGTTCCTCCATGTAAGCCGGACGAGACACTGCATGTCGAAACCAGGCCCTGGAATTGCTTGTGTTCGACTGACGTTGAATTATGTGATCCCAGAAGGCCGAGTGGCTGAGATGTGTAAAAACACTTGCTTTTTCAAGTCGAAGGACAGACATGGGACCTCCTTTGCCAGTATCAAAATGTATTTCCAGAAAGGGTAAAACCTATATTATTATATTTTGATACTGGGCAGGGAGGTCCCATCATGTAGCTGCTAACCCCGAGCTCTCAATGTCCTGATGGTGGCATTGCCTTTGTGTTGTTCGCCTTTTGGCGTCCTCTGGTCTATCACCATTTGAGACTAGGCTCTAAAGAAAGGTGTCTCTGGTGTGGGCCAATCAGTTTCAAAGACAATGCAGATACTTTCAGAGCATGTTAATTGTTTGCATCTTCACCACAAGTATCTCTAGTGAATGCAGACATGATTCCTTGCAAAAGGTTTCAGTTTGGTGTTTTAACATCTTAACACAACTGTTTTATTGCCAGAAAGGGGGAAACCTATTCTTCGGCAGACATGGGAGACAGGAATATAATTTGCTTATTTATTTAGTGACTTATATGCTTCACAATGAGGCTATTGGGTATACTATGCAATACAGATTAAATGTACAGCAATTTCAGGAATATCTGAGTCATACATTAATGAACTTAAATAGTCTTCATTTACATGTGAATTATTTTAATGTGACATTGTGCTGATTATTGAGTTAATAACAAAACAAGATTGTCCACTATTGTAAGCATTTCTCACTTCCAGACTGCTGGGGAACAGTACATACTTTAGTTGAAGTTTCTGTAATACTTTGATTATTTTTACTTGAGCAATATCGCACGAAAAAATCGTTAATTAATCAATTTACAAGCCTTGACTCAGTCTTATCGTCTCTCGTTCCACACATTACATTTAATTGTAGCAACGTTCTGAATGAGTCAACGTAGATTGGGAGAACAGTCCATATAGGCCGCGCTCAACTAATCTGTTTAACGGATCTTTTTTTATCATCCAACATGCCCTAAGATCTTAAAATTTAAATTAAATAAATGATTGGCCATTTGAACTGATCAACATTTGGTCAACAATGAAGTGTTTGAAAAGCACACATGTAGATGTTTCACGTGAATGGGGGTTTATCTTAGACTACCAAATCAGTTGCATTCGTATAGCTTCTAAATGCAACCATTTCTCAAGACTCTGCACAGAACAGTGCCAGTCATAGGCGGAGTGAATAAGGACAGTTCTTGGAGCCTGGATTTGAACAAGAGCAGGCAATCGACAACCTGGGTGGAATGAAGTTCCAGAGTAATTGGGAACATCAGTGAGTGAGCACCCATCGAGTAAAGGTTCACTGATGATGACCATGATTAAGGATGGAGTTCGTCCTGAATTATTTATAAGGAATACACTTACTGTAATATATGTGAATTATTCTCTTAATGAATTCTAATAGTTCACAATTACAGTTTATTCTTTATTATTAATTAGGAATGCAATGAACAGATTGTTACAATGAAGCTGGTAAACATTTCCAGCAGAAATTTGATATCTCTAATTTGGCAGAAAAACCTAAAATAATCCTCTGGGACTTTGTGTGGATACTCCAGAGAACAAAATTCACTGAATTATTTCAAGATGATATATGTTAAGATTGAATGCTTTGTGGGTTTTTTTAATAATAAAAAGCAATCGGAAGATCTATGGAGAAAACCTCCACATTTCATTCGAAACGCCAGAGAATGAAGATGGAACAATGATACAAAGACGAACATTATATACTCGCAAACATCAAACGCATCAGCCACAATAATTATGTTGATCAAAGTATAACATGGTAAGTAAATTGAGCTCAAAACAACCAAACTTGCTCATAAATTAAATCGCAAAGCATTTGTGCACAAGAACAAAATTACTATAACCTTTTTCAAAGTCCTTAAGTTTGGATGCCAAAACATCTGCAAATGGTTCCTTCTACTGACAAACACCCTCACAAAATCAGTTCTCACTCAAAGATGGAAAGAACACTGAATACCTGTTTACTAATAGGAGAATATTAAAACTTGCATTTCGGCAGAGAAACAGGGAACAAGCACACCATAATCACATTGTAGAAACTTATTTTAAAACTAGATCCCCGACTGATTGTAAAAACAACTGTCTTGGTATTATCACAATAGCACACACTTGTAAGACCACGCGGCGAGATAGTCCACACCTTCTGGAGGCTGGATGGGCTTTATTTTATCAACAAACAAAACCGAATGGAGAGATAGATAAATAACTTCCACAGTCAAGAAAAATGTGTTTAATGAGCTAGCGATAATAATTTCATTTTGTTAAATAAAAAATAGCAAAAAAATATTTACAGCCCTTTATCAAGTAAAATGCAGCAACACATTACTGCGGAGGGAGCTGGTAGCAACGTTGGGTTGCTCGGTCAATGGCCAGGGTCAACGGCGGCGTAATGTATTCCGCAAATATGCCCGACTGTGAGGGCGGGCACAAGCCGGCGTGAGTAGGTTAAACGTTGAGATTTATAAGGGCACCACGGGGTGACCAGCGCCTCCCCACCCAGCCCCACCCCTCCCACCCCCCACCCAGCCCCACCCTCCCCCCCAGCCCCTCCCTGCACGATGGACACAATAATCCCCTGTGGGCTGGTGTAATCAGGAGGTTCCTACCAGTATAAAGGCTTCCCCATACCACATCTACACTGCACCACTTTGCTCAGTGCAGGTGAGCGAAGTAGGGGAGAGAGATGTCACGCATCACTGTTCTTGCCGATTGATCTCAGACTGTGGGAGGACGACTGCCAGGTTCACTGCACCACTGACACGATCCACCCCCTCTCGAGACTTTTCTCTCTGAAATAATAACCTCATTTAAACGCCAGGTGTGAGTGTAGCCGTGAAGGCAATTACATGCTTGAATTTATAATGTGCCGTGATCTTCCATGAACAAAGGTACTAATTTATATTAATTGTAGGCTAAACATTCTGAAAAAATTGCTAAAAGAAGCATAATGAATGACAAAATGTGCTCACGGTTGAAAAGATTCCCAGTTTTGTAAGAGTTATGGCAATGATGAAAATATATGGTTTAACATTTTTCTTTTTTTCATCAAATCAAAATACATCCTACAATTCACCCACAATCAGTAATCAGACAGCTTTCGTCAGACATTTTACTCTTTTCATGGTTCGTTCCAATCAAAGTGTAAATCATTGCATTCACCAGATCCACGGCGTAGTTTTTCATGGTATAATACTGGACCCACCGAGGTTATGGGGCCTATGAAAGAAACTGACTGAGAGTGTACGAGGGGAAGCTATCAAAGCTACGAAGACTGTTAATCCGTGACAAATTGTCGTTTTTTTACATTTTAAATCTAAGTCCATATTTCTTGCCCTGGAGAAAATAAACTGGTGTTTTATTGAGGGGGAAAAAAGCCTTCACCAATACATTTTACAAAGATCATGAGTTTGAACAAAGTCTCGTGCTGAGATCCAGTAAGAAATGTACATGTTTTCAAATAATTACCAAGTGAAGATGCACCCCGATGCAGAAGCGCTCTCACACATAGAGGAGTCATTAACCATAACGTAGATAATTCAATTAACTAATTTATCTCCAGAATCTTCACGAAACATTAGTATGCAGCCATATAAATAAAAAAAATGTTGTTATGTTGTCAGCTACATAATGTCACTTCTGTCGCAGATAATCGAATAATGAAAAACAATATACGCCCGATCATTCCACTGCTGGATGAAGGACTTGCCACATTTTGTTCCTCGTGAGGGGCTTTGACCATACTTCACCATGCCCGTCTTTGCACTTCTTCATTGTAAGTATTTTTTTCTCAGTTAAGTATCACATAGAGCTAAACTAAGACTAATTTCCTGAACACACACACACACACACGAAGATTAAAGATTATTTTGGATTGGGCAGAACATTTCACTAAAAATACGGGAGGCCACTTTCACCCCGGAGATCGAGCATGCAGGTACCGAGGTGGATTCTTGCATCGCATAATAGAGGTGTTTTTGGGTTAGATCGCGTAAATATAGAAATGTGTCGTTAAACCCGCCACCACCCGACACAGCCAACTAGTAAGGGTTGTAACGTAAACAGAACGTGCCAATTCGTCACTAGTACAGCACACCGGAGTGTTGGAGAGCAAAGCCACAACATTTACAATCCGAGTACGAAATTTCGCCAGTAATTACAACTAGCTTCATCAGGCGACAGCCAGATTTTTCGAGAAGTCAGAATGTTGCGTTCCTTCTATAGAGGCGTGGATGCCGTGACGACGCTGCTGCGCTCTTGCGTCACGTGGGGGGGGATTACTGAGTCAACATCCATGATGATGGCCCTTTGATCTTGTCGTTCCCGTCTATTGTGTGTATTAACCCAACATCACTGTCTATCTTCTTGGTTCTTTCGGTAAGGTCTTCACCTGAGGACGGCTGCTTGCGTTGTGGCCGAAACGTCGTGAGAATTTCTAGATTTGAAGCTTTCGTGACTGCAAGGATTCATACTCTTAGTTCTTTCGGTAAAGTCACGTAGGTAAAAAATGAAATTTAAATTATTGTTTTTATTTTTATTTTTTATTAATTTCAATTTCATTTTTTACCCACGTGACTTTACCGAAAGAACTAAGAGTCGTGAGAATTATTTTATTATGTTTTATTTTAATTATTTTATTATTTCCCTTCTACGTGACTTTACCGAAAGAACCAAGAAGATGAATCCCTGCAGTCACGAAAGCTTTAAATCGAAATCCTTGTATATCTCAGAAGCCAAGCAGCCTGGCTGGTATTGGCATGAGTGACCACCATGCATAACAGGTGTTACAGATGTCGGAACTATGTAGTGTGCCAGTGGAGCTAAATATATATAATTGGTGTACTGTACCTCTGTGCTTTCCACCATCACGAACCTGCACTGACAATTGTGGTGACGTATGGTCAAATAGAGTTCACAACCGGGATATCATGGGGAGGCATCATCTGGCAGGGTGTGCACAAGGGGCTGTACGCGTGTCGCGATGTGCTCACACGGACACTCTTCGCTTTTCTCCGTGTCACTTTATTTACCTCGCAGCCAGTGTGGATGTTGCTCATGCACACACACACCCTTGTTCCCAACTCCCCGCCAACTCCGCACACCCCTTATATCTCCCTCCTCATTGGGGGCCCTCACTCACCCCCAATGAAGCTGGCGCCTCCAGGACGTGCTCGCTCGCTCTCTCTCTCTCTCATCGCCTCCATCTCCCGCCTCTCCGGCGGCTACCCCGTGTTCCAACGCCCGCACCTGTTCGTCCCCAGTTGCACCCTCCCTTGGCTCAGCCCGTGCGATCCGCCACTACACATGTACAGGCATCGAGTGCTTATGCTCCCAGAAACGCATCGTTCTTTAACGCGTTTTTAAATTATTTAAATTCTTATGCTTCGTAATTGTATGTTTGATATTTATTAATTTAAATTGTGCACCGTTAAATATTGCTAATGGTGTTGCTGCCCTTGCGGTAAGTTGAGACATTTCATTTGAACCCTCGTCGTCACCCAGTCCTGGCAGGGCTGCCACCTCCAAGATTCAACCAGTGCGATGAGCTCCTGTCCTGGCAGCCACGGGTCTCGGGGCGACCGCGCCACTGATGACCCATCGTTGTGCACATGCTCACTGTGCACGCGTGACCTGGATTCACATTCATATACACATTCAGTAGCGCCCGATAGGTCCGATTGATTTGGCAATGGTTCAAAAATAATAGGGCACGCGAGTGTGCCTGCATAGAATATAGACGTGACAGGAAATAAATGGGTAACGCTCCATTGCTGAAGAAACCAGGGACTGAGCAATTTCACTTCAGCATAATGCTACAGGAAGTGTTGAAAATCCACTAGAATTCCACACCATTCTCTTGATAGACCAACCACTGCTGATTTCCTAAAATTCTGAATACATTTTATAGCACGAGCAGGGAAAACGGGCTGAGTGAATCATTGACTGATATTTCAAATCATCACCGTCTGAATGTTTGACGGGGGTTTTTGCCAGTTTGGCATCAATCAGGTTAACTCTCCTCCACCCAACAAGATTGTCACGTTTACAAAGGTATTAGTTATTCGTGACAATATATTTTATCATAATTCGGACTAAGAAGGATCACCAGTGGCTAAAGAAAATGCATGGCGGCTGAACCTAAAATCAAGATCTTTTTCCTGTTGCCGAACGAATATATTATAAGGTCACACACTCATTACACACAAAGTGCTTGCCACGAATGAACCACAACACCTTGCTGATCTCGTCAAGGAGCATAAACCATCATCACGCGAACTGCGATCATCCTCGCACTGGCTTTTGGCTCGCCATCGAACACAAACGGTCACTGCGTCGCGCGCGTTCATATCCACTTCTGAGGCCGTCTGGAATGCTCTTCCTTCTGATATTAGGAAGCCACTGAAGCTCAGCACTTTAAAATCGAGATTGAAAAAAAAATTTTGAACTGCGTTTTGCGTTTAGTTGTATTGTCCTTCCCCCTCACCTCCGATCAGGATGGTTGGCTATGTACGGTGCGAAAAAGTTCAACGGACAAATGTATATTGACGTTTCACTAAAACTGCTTTGAGATTCTTCAGGTATTTTAAGTCGTGCTTTTTAAGTTTCAATTTCAAGGTGTGCACTTGTATGAAAAAATAAACTTCAGATACATACAGTATACGTAAATGTTCAATTTCACATTCACCTTTCCTGAACATTTAATATTACAATAAATCTCATCAACAAGTGCCATATCCCTTGACGAGACGTCAAACTGTCACCCCCCCCCTTCCTCACCCATCTGCTCGGAAATTTGATCACTCAACCAGCCACTCACAAACAGCTGTGCTGCTCTCTGTCATGCCGCACGGTGCTGTGCCCTTACCCTCAAAAGCCCCCTGGGACTGACTCCACGTGACCCCTGGGACTGACTCCACGTGACCCCTGGGACTGACTCCACCTGACCCCAGGGACTGACTCCACGTGACCCCTGGGACTGACTCCACGTGACCCCTGGGACTGACTCCACGTGACCCCTGGGACTGACTCCACCTGACCCCTGGGACTGACTCCACCTGACCCCAGGGACTGACTCCACGTGACCCCTGGGACTGACTCCACGTGACCCTTGGGACTGACTCCACGTGACCCCTGGGACTGGCTCCACGAACCATCTGGGCAGTGGGCATTTCCACTTTCTGAAATAAATCCATTCAAGGTCAACATTTCAATTGCGAACATTTATATTTCATACTGTTGTGGTGGTGCATCAGATGTCGTGCTACATACGGCGTTGTAATGTAGTAATATAGGAGGTAAATACAAATGGAGGGCACGACTAAAGAATCGGACGCCGCTTAAAACAAAACAAACCCCATCATTTAAGTTAGTACGAAAAGGAATAGATACGTATACAATGTTACTCAAATACAAATACACGTCTTGAATTTGGCTGTAAAAGCTTTACTTAAAATGATCACTTGTATTGTGTTATTTAGGACACATCGTAAAAATCCAAACTGTCAATTGGCAGAATTCAGCCAGAAAAATACATTTGCTACATTTGAAATGTGCAGTGTCCAAGTCAAGGTCAAATAATAATAAAAGCGAAATAGCCTTGCAATGTATTAATATCAACCATTGTGACAATGTGCTTTAATATATCTTCGAAGATCTTCATGACAATTTCCTACACAACGTAAAAGTTCTCAGCCATAATGTCCACTTGATTGTGTCATGAAATATAGAAGCACGTTAACTGTTTTGTTACAATGAAAGGGCACCAAATCTGTCTCTTTTTGTCCACATTTTACAACCTCATCTGTGCCTGTGTTCAGCTTCTTACATCATTTTAACACAAACATACATGTCTGGCACCATAATGAGTAATCTCCATCAATGGCATTCATAGCCACGTGAAAAAGGAAGCCAAAAGATAATCACGCATTTTTCAAAACAGAACCTTCGGCTCATCTGACTTGGTTCTTGGTGTCCTTCACAGCTTCATGTCCTCATTTTTAAAATCTTACCATTTGCATACTATATATGCAATATATATTTTAGGCCTTGGCTTTTGAAATGAATGGCTACATCAATTTCCACTGAGTGAAATACTGTTTAACAAGGAAAATAAATCAAGAAATATAAATGGTTTCTGTAAAGCTTTCCAAAATGAATCTGTCCTTGTAAGTATTTAATTAGCAATTACAACAATATAGCATTACAAGCCACAAAATTAGATGACATCACATCGCTCATGAGGTGGGACAATGCCAAGATATCATCACACAATTATGCCATCAGTAGGGAGGCAAGCATGTCTTATAAAGCCATCGCTTTTGCAGACAAGGCATATCCTTTTACCGCTGGTTTTTAATTGCCAAGTTATCAATTGGTCAGTCTTCTATAGGGCGAGACCACAATGTTAGTATAACCGTGTGTTTCTATTGGATCATATTTCTGAAATTCATCCTACGCAAGTGGGCATGAGTAGGACACATCACAAGCAGTGATGGTAGCGGATGGTCGAGACTAATGAAGGAAGGTCAACCAGAGAAGGGGACGTGTCTAAGAAGCCTACCATGGAGATGTCGTGACACAATCAGCTTGTGTGCAGGAACGAGGTAGATTGACGCATTACTTTAGGAACGCACCCACAATTGACAGATCGTGACTGAGATGATAAACACAAAAATACTATTATTGTGATGCAAATCAATACAATTTAAAAATTACTTATTCTGGCCTCAAGATCATTACATCTTCCAGAAATATTTTGTACAGCTACATTTTTTATGAATTCACATATATATACATAGCAGTACTTTATATATATATAAAATAAGCAGAATCCATATTGTAGAGTACTCTCTTAAATACATGTTATTTTCGCGAACCAGCTCATCTCTCAGTTTTCTATATCCTTGCAGGCTCACGGATATTTGTTTCTTAATTTAAACTGCAAAAAACATTCATGTTTGCGACGTAAATTGGGGGAAAAAATTAGGCCATGTGAGCCTTTGTTAATTTTCAAGTTTGCCAGATTTGAAAATTACGATTAAACTCACAAATTACTTCGGAAAAAAAACCATCCCCAACTTGCAGGCGGGTGCATCGTTCCCCGCCTGCAGCAGGGAGACTTGCTGCACTGTCACCCAGTGCAGATGTCCAACGTTTTTGCCAAATCTCAGGTGACGAGATTTGGCAAAAACTTTGGACATCTGCACTGGGTGACAGTGAGACAATTGAGCTGCACCCTCCTGTCATTCGCATCGACCATCAAATATACCACTACTCTGTGGCACGCGAGTTAGAATGTCTTCTATTGCTTTCTCTGCACGGCTGGGTGCCCCAATTTGTCTTTAACACAGCCACCTTATGCAATGAAATAACATTTAAGTTTGATTTGTTTGAACGATTTGGTTTACTCCATTGAAACAAATTAGATGTTGAAAAATGTTCCAGCATATAATACAAATAATTACAACCAGAGTGGTCTGCCTGGTCAAAACCATGAACCTCTGCGGCAAGCAGCTTTACCAGTAGCCTTCAGTCCCTCCAGAAAAACGCGGAGTTTTTTGGTGATTGTTGCGGGCAAAAATCGTTGATTATGCGGCACGTTTTCTTAAAAAATGCGATGGAATATGCGGGATATTTATGCAATTTGATGCGATTAAATTGCGGGAACTTGCAAAAATTGCGGGAACTTGCAAAAACTGCGGTTTGATGAAAAAGAGAAAAAAAAGTGATTCCCCCAACACCCTATTCACTAGGCTACTACTTTAATGTAAAGAGTCATTTCTTATTACTTCCTATGATAAGCAAGCATACTACATCACAGAAAGTGCTGGGAATATTTAAGTTCTCATCTTGTTTTATTTCAGACCTTAACAAACAGATGGCTCAAACTTACAAAACATTGAGTCGAACAAGTTCTGTAGCTTTACAAAATGAATATGCTACAACTTCTGTAAAAATGAATAAATAAAATATTAAAAAATAAAATGTGTGCTTCCTGTTTTACAGAGGTAGCTATACAAAACAGACATCTTCTGTTAAAATAAATGTTTTCAGTGCACATTAACGTAAGCAATACAGTAACAGTACAGTCTTACAGTAATGTAAATTCACATACTACTAACAAAAAAGTGCAATCTTACAACTGTAAAGTTGCATAAACTCGTGAATAAAACTAACTACGTAGCCTCTAACACTGGCCAATCATTCACCATCCTCATCCTCCATCCCCTCTCCCTCAGTGTCCATCTCCTCCCCCTCCACCATCTCCTCCCTCTCAAATGCTCCACTGCGGACTCGTTGGTTATGGTAAAGGAAGATCAAGGCTTTGAGGTTTTGGTTGGTAGTTGATCTTCTTCGGTTAGACAACACTAGTTTGTAGATGCTGTTGCTGCGTTCAGCATCAGCTGAGTTTGAGACAGCATCTTTGTACCGCTTGGCCAAGGAACTCAGCACAGGAAGTCTCTCCTGTAGGCCATCCCAAAACACATCCAAATCCACCACGCCGAATGGTGCAGCTCTGAGTGCTGCTGGACCAAGAGTCTTGAAGTAAGAATCAAATTCATCACCCTGCACTTCAGTGAAACCTGGAATGGCCTTGTAGCTTGCTACGGAGTCATCTAGGAATGCAATGTGACGAGGGTCAAACACCCTAACCTCCTGGAGAAACTCAATGGCCGGCTGCCCATGTGACATGTACTTGGTGAGCTTTTCTTCAGCGTTTTCATATGCCTGACCAACTGTGCAGAGGATCTGTGTCTTTGTGGTGTAAGGTAAGTTAAACCCTTCAAAGTATTCGGCACACGCCTCATACTGCAGCTCTTTGTTGGCAGCAAAGACCACCTGCAGATCCTCCAGATAAGTGAAGATCTTTGTGGTCACAGGACGTCTGCTCTGGAAGATATCGAGAAGACTTAGGAAGCGTTTGCACTTGTCAGCCATGATGTTGATCTGGACATTCAGGGACTGAGCTAGGTCTTGGTCTTGAAGCATCTCGTGGAGTCTCTCCACAGACTGTGGAGCACTTCTGCTACACACCTATAAAAACACAAATAGAAAGAAAGGAATTAGGTCAAACATACAATATGTTCAATGCAATTATTTTTTTTACTTTGATCTTACTAAACTATTCATGTTTGTATGTGCAAAGGGGGTTAACTGATGAAGAAAAGGAAGTGTTAATTGTATTGAGGAATTATGTGAAGGAAGTTTTTACCTCGATTTCCATCTCTATGAACTCCTTGTATAGTCCAAAGTGCTGTGCGTGGTACTGCACTGCAGAGAACCAGGAGTTCCAGCGTGTTGCACAGGGGTTTGGAAGCATGACCGCCTTTTTCTAGGCAGCTTGTTTGACAAGAAGCAGAGGTATCTTCTCTTGCGTGATCCAGCATTGAAGAACATCTGGGAGAAACTTAGCATGAAGCTGTTCAACTGAACAAAAGGTTTGCGGAAGGCATTGCCAATGAGATTCATTATGTGTGCCATGCATGTGATGTGTATCGAGTTGGGGAACAACGACTGCAGGGCTGCTGTGAATGCCTTCTTCATGTAGGCTGCATTATCAGTGTCGAACACAATCACATCCTCGTTGTTAATGCTGTATTCTTGAAGGCACCTTACGACAGACATGGACACAGTGGAATGATTGCATTGCTCAAGGAAAACAGTATCTGCAAGGTAGGCCAAGATCCTCCCAGAATGATCCTTCTCAAGTGGTGCAAGGAGGATATTCAGGACACATCTCCCCTCGACATCTGGAGTCTCATCAAATATCACAGCAAGAGGTTTTCTGGCAAGAAGTGTCTTCAGCTCCTCTTTTTCCTTCTCATATACCGCTCCCAAGTACATATCTTGAAGCTGGTGAAACCCTGGAATGGCGCCGCCATTGATGACTTTCTCATTCAGAAATTTCCTCAGTGCAGGGTGGTCAGTCTTAGACAGTGGGATGTTGATGGCAGTGCAGGTGGCAACCCAGGTTTCACAAATCTACAAACAGAAACATACTTTTGTATCATTGGGCTGTATTACACACACACAAAGTCCAGTGTAACCTACAGAAAACTGCTGTATAAAACTGAATCATTTACAGTAAGCCTTTCACAGAACAGTAGTGTTTCTGCAAATAAAACATAATTCTTTCATGCCAAAATCAATCATCTTGCATGGGAAATTACACTACTGTTAGTCTATCTAACCCTAACGTTAACTTACATCCACACACAACATACTTGGAAATCTCATTCACACACACCTCTCTCTGTTTCAATTTAACTATCAGCCTTTCATAATTTTACAAGCTTTAATCTAATAGGCTACTGACCTTGATTCTTTCAGCCCTAGCAACTGTTTTGGAAGTTGACGCCTCGGTGTAGGTGAGCTGCTTCATCTTGGCTGATTCCGCTGCTGCTTTAACCATCCTCGAATGTTTGTCGGTTGAAAAGTGACTGTCCAGCGTCGACTTCCGCCTGTGGTCCAACACGCAGTTGCACGGAGTGCAAAATAATTTGCCCCCACTGTCATGTAACACACTGGGAAACTGCTTTGCGCGGTCTTTTGCGCTTATGTTTGTTGGCAAATGAGAAAGATTTGCGGGCTTCATCATGGTTTCATTGGCATCGCGGGGTTTGCAGCTTTTCAATGATGTCGCGTAATGAGTGACGTCACTTCATAACGTTCCCATGGCAACAGGGGAAATGGCTGCGCTTGTGTGAAGT
Organism: Lampetra planeri; assembly: GCF_965212315.1. Classification (NCBI taxonomy): domain Eukaryota; kingdom Metazoa; phylum Chordata; class Hyperoartia; order Petromyzontiformes; family Petromyzontidae; genus Lampetra; species Lampetra planeri. Next base: position 12,567,991 of record NC_136125.1, on the reverse strand, counting down.
AAACGCAAAATTTTTCAACTTTCTGCTAAGATATATGTGACTTTTTGCAACGAAAATGCGGGGATTATGAAATCATGCAAGCCCGCATATTTTGCGCGCGGAAATCTGCAATTTATGCGGCGAAAGTGCGGCGTATTTGAAAAAACGCGCCCCCCGCATAAATATGCGGACTTTGGCTGATTTTGCATGGAATCATGCGATCGCATAATCGCGTTTTTCTGGAGGGACTGAGCCTTACAACATTTATTGACAATTGCTATTATCTTCTTGGTTCTTTCGGTAAAGTCACGTAGAAGGGAAGTAATAAAATAATAAAAATAAAACATAATAAAATCAAATAATTCTCACGACGTTTCGGCTACAACGCAAGCAGCCGTCTTCAGGTGAAGAATGAGACACTGCCAAGCTAGGAGCTTATATATAAGCTGAGTTGGAGGTGGAAGAAGAAGAGAGCCTTAACAAAAGAATGTGCATATCAAGAGGAATTTAGCATATTCATGGGAAATGCATAGGAGGTGGGCGGGGGGGTTTCAAAGTCATATTATGCCCATGCATTATGCAGGATCAGCAGCACCAAAGGGAGGGGGGTAGCATTAACAAAGGGAGGGCATGTTAATAGTATGTAGAAGCAATGAAACATGTGAATGGGAAAACGGTGGCAGGAGATCCGCAGCGGAGCAAATAATGCATTCCCTGTGGAGAACACAAGATACACAGTTAATGCCAGTGAGTGGACTGCGGTCTGAAAGTCAACATAAACGTGAACAACAATCAGTTAAGATCCGAAATGGTTTATTACGTCCTTCCAATGATTGCTGAGCCAGAATCCATCTTCTCGGTTGAAATTGTCTCTGTGTTTGTATATGTGGATCGCCTCATGAACGAATCTCTCATGGTAGCCAGATGGCTTGCAGAGAACCTCTGTCTTGGAGAAGTCAATGTCATGTGAGCCCACTGAATTGTAACAGTGATCTGCCACGGCTGAGGTGTTTGTCCTACCGTGTTTCAGGTCTGCTTTATGTTCACGGATGCGGTCCGAGACATGTCGTTTGGTTTCTCCAATGTAACTGATACCACAGAGGCAACTTAGTTTGTAGACGCAAGGGTACTGCATGTCTGGAACCACGTCCTTCACAGACGGAACCAGATCACGGATCTTATGTACCGCGCTGAATCGTACCTGAATCTTGTGTTTAATCAGGATTTTGGAGATCTTTTTTGTGACCCCAGCAATGTAGGGTAAGGTGATGGTTTTGAAAGGCTCCTCAGCAGGATCCTTCTTGACGGTTGGAGTGATGGCCTTGCGGATTGTGTAGTCGGAGTAACCATTAGCCTTAAGAGCTTGGCGTACGTGTTTGAGTTCACTGCCAATGTGTTCCTGGTCGGAGATGCATTGGGCTCTATGGTATAGAGTCTTGATGAGCGAGTTCTTCTGGGATGGATGGTGGTGGGAATCCGGTTTTAGGTAGGCATCCGTATGGGTGGCTTTCCTGTAGAATTATTTGATTTTATTATGTTTTATTTTAATTATTTTATTACTTCCCTTCTACGTGACTTTACCGAAAGAACCAAGAAGATGAATCCCTGCAGTCACGAAAGCTTTAAATCAAAATTGCTATTATGATTACTCAGTGTACCCGAGACAGCCACACTGAGTCAAACCACTGCTTTTCAAGGAGGGCCCCTTCATTGGGCTGTTTGGCCACAACAAAGTTGACATTGCGGCTCGGGGAGGAAACGGGAGGAAACCCGCGCGGAACAGGCAAACGACACAGCAAGGCGCCCGAATCAGGAATTGAACCCAGGTCCTTCTTGCTGTCAGGCAACATTTGCTACTCCTACACCAACGCTGCCACCCTCTGCTACGCCATGTTGCTGGACTACTCGTCTGCGTGTAAGTTCTTGACAGGGTCTTATAAAACATGTTTCAATTATTATCACACAAGGTTTTTCTTTGAATAAACTTCACTCGGCATGCAATCATTGTCCTGGCAGGGCAATTATGACATCCGAATTTTAGCATTAAATGTGCGAAAGTTTCAGTGACATGGGATAAAACCTCACACTTTACTAAACAAAAAAAGCAATTTTTACTTAAAACTTTCGTGACTGCAGGAATTCTTATTGTTTTGTCCTTTCGGTAAAGTCACATAGATGGAAAATAATAATAATAACAAATAATAAAAATTAAAATAATAAAAATTAAATTCAGAAAAAACAAAAAACTCACGATGTTTCGATCGCAACACAATCGGTCGTCATCAGGCGGAGAGATGACGACCGTCTGATGACGACCGCTTGTGTTGCGATTGAAACGTCGCGAGTTTTTGTTTTTAATGCATTTTTTTTATTTTTTTTATTTTTTATTTTCCATCTACCTGACTTTACCGAATGAACCAAAGAATAAAAAAAGCATTTATTTTTCTTATGTAGGACAGTATATTAGAAGATAAAAGTGTAACATTTAATCATTAACACAAACAATTGTGGTGACATGGCCTAGTTGTAAAGCTGCTTGTTGCAGAGGTTCATGGTTTGGGCAGGCAGGCCACCCTGCTTATTACCGGGAGTGGACATTAAATATTAAAATAATTTGACATCTTTCAAAAAGAGTGAGCAATTTGGTCCCAGTGTTACGGTCCAAATATGCCACATTTGAAAAGTATCCGCAAATTACCCAACTGGGATTACAGTTGGGCAATCTGGGGTTACAGACTACAATCTGGGATTTCAGTTGGATAATCGCGAAACTACTGCAGACTGTGTGAAAGAGACCACCTACATGGAAAGAGACCACCTTCATGAGAGCAGTGTACTATCAGAATTACGCAAATACCAAATATACAAAATTTGAGTTTCATGGCAGTTTCAAAAATGCCTTCGCAAATAAATAAATAAATAAACACACTGTCACGTTATAGCTGTGCAGCTATGTTCTTATATTTTTTCTTACATTTATTTGAACCTGACCTGGTAATTCTTAGTTACTCATGCACCATGAAAGCAATCTCAATTTGAAACCTACACGGCAAATGTTTTTCCAATGTCGTTATACGTGCTCCTTTCAATGCAAGTCGTTCGTGCTGAGAAGAAGCCTTTCACATTCAGCAATAACTTCTTCGGCAAGATCCGCAGCAAAATATCATAAATTCGTTCATTATCTTCACATGAATGCTGGTGCTGCATGATAAAACAAGTGACTGATGTTTTCGACAAAAATCCTTTCAAGGTTCGTCACACACGGAGACACCGTTTCTCTGAGATAATACAAACGTTCGTCTTATTTCTCCTAAATCACTGTTGGCAAAGCGTATAAAATTTGACACACTATGCAGACGTGATTTTTGCCGTCTAGTCGTACAACAGTAACTTATCCATATATAAAACACATTATATTGTGATACTGAGTTAGCGATGGTGCACAAGCACAATCAATATAAACACTCAACACTATGAAGATGGACCATTGCCCGAAACGTGAAATTTAATATTTTCTATTACGTCAGAGAAATTGACGATTTTTTTGGGTGTTGTCAATTGTGCTTACGCAACATTGTCAATGCAGTATCACAAAATAATGTTATAGCTGGTCACAAAGACAGAGATGCCTATGCAGCGATTAACAGACTGCTGGCAAATGCACTTAGCAAGCACCTATGAAGGCCGGCACGGAGTGGGTGGTGTGGTCAAGACCAAGTCTAGCCATCGCTTTCTTCATTTAAAGGCGGAATTGGCCTACATCAGACCCAGGACCAGTTCAGATATTCATCATCCATAAGCAGGAATCAAACTCAGATTCCTAGGTACAGAGTGCATAACAGTAACTACTACACCGCCACTTCCCACCACACAAATATGCACAATATTATGGACGTCTGTCACTCTAAAAGGAAATCGCAAACAAAAGTTGTGCCAATTGTCATTGCTTATATACCCCATAGCTTCTCGACTCCCTAGAGCCCCCTCTCTATATGCACGGCTAAATCCAAGAGATCATCATTCCGCTGAGACGGGAAGGTATAACAAGTTATGTAACACCACAACAACACCACACATTTATTTGTTTACGTTCCTGGCATCCAAATACATTTTCTATATTTGACATTTGATATGACATTTCCAGTTGTACATGGCTCCAGGTGGTTTCCCACACACACACACACACAACAAAGCAATCTTGAATATGTATTTAACGAGAAAACTTCAAATAGCCGCACATCAAGGCACATTTTGGAAAGCGACTTGGTAATGCTCACCGCATTGCAGTACCCTGGAGTCGACAAACTGAGTTGCATTAGTGGTGATTGTTGTATTGGGGAAACGAAACGACACGTATCTGACCGCATTCGCGAGCACAAGTCAGATTTGAAACACGGTACGACGAATTCTTCTGCCGTGGCTGATCACTGCTACAACGCTGTGGGCTCTCACGATATTGTTTTCTCCGATATCAAAGTGCTCTGCAAGCCGTCTGGATACCACCAAAGATTTGTCCATGAAGCCATCCAGATATGCAAACATAAACATAACTTAAACCGAGAGCATGGATTCAAATTGAGCAATCATTGGAAGGATGTTATTAACCAAGTTAAACTTTAGTTTCCTTATAGTTTATATTCATATCCACATCTCCAGTATTTTACTCCCAGCCTTGCACACGACCATCACTAGGAAATTTGACGTGCAGTGTTTCAATCGTGCAAATTTGTCCCCCCCATCCGATGTACATGAGCAGCATGCCCAGGAGCATTAGGTCCACCCTGAGGATTGGCCTCTCCAGCGCACGCCCCGCCCCCACACTCACCCCGCCCTCGTCCCCCCCCCACACTCCTCAGCTATAAACACCCTTGCCAAAGCCATCTCTTTGGCATACCTCAGCAACTGTTTTCGCTGTGGTGGTCCGCACCTGATGATGGACGCTTGTGTTGCGCCCGAAACGTCGTGATTTAATTTAGTTGTTTTCACTTTTTTATTTTATTATTATTATTTTCACCTACGTGACTTTACCGAAAAAACCAAAGAGTATAGGTGTCATCATGTCACTACATATGTGTATCTCACGTGGCATGTGTAAATAGTGTTTAGCACACTGTGGTAAGATCCCTCCCACTGCTTATTGTTGTGTTTAGTTTGTTGTCCTTCCCCGCACGGTTGCCTACGTACGGTGCCAAAGAGGTTCAACATACATACATGACGTCAGCAGTAAACAGCCATCGTACAGCTATTGTATACACCACAACATTAATGCACTGCAATGTCAGGGTGTAGATTTAAAACAGATGCGCTCATAAAAAGTGTACCAAATGTGGCAACGACTTCCCACTGCCTGTTAACATGATGCATATACCACACTAATTGTACGAGCATTACGAATTATGTGCTGTGTTCTTGCTTTCACTAAGAATTTGCTATTACAACTGTGGTTGTCAAAATGTGTACGCTGAACCTAAATAGGTTGTTTAGCGTCTGGGACAGAATGATTTCCTTCACAGGCAAGCTCACTTTCATGCAGTGGCACACAACTCAATTTAACCCTTGCACAAGGTAACAAATGGCTTAACCAATATTTACTGAATACACGTTTCCGAAGTTTGTGAAGCGAAATATATATTAAGGAGGCTGTACCAAATGAATACTCTATATATTGTAACTGTGTGCTCGAATTTCACATCAGTCATATAAAAAGAGGATAATGACACTGCATTGAAACCGGAATATAAATGTAACGTGGGAAATGCTGTGGCTGGCTGCTCTCCATGCGAAGCGATATAGATCTACCAATTTAAATGGCGACTCTACCTTGTAGCTTTGCTTTTAACGCAGTTTCAATTACCTTGCATTCATGGATGAATCGCTCCTCTGCCAGCAAAACCTGACGAGTTCCGCGATAAAGAAGGTCTCTGATGTCGGAACTCTTTGATGTGGTGCATTTAAATGATTTATAACACTCTCATTATAATCTGCAGCTCCATTGCGAGTAATTTCACAGATGGCATCGACAAGCGAATCAATTCTGACGCAGTTCATTGCCGATATATATATTTATTTCCACCGGTGTTTAAAGTTAAGAAACTACAGACAGGGTCAAAGATATACAGCACGACGAACATCTCAAATTGTTGACTGCCTGTGATCAAATTCAGGGTGAAGCATTTTTCCCCCTTTGTTTGCTTGGCCTTACCTGTCTGGCACAGATTTGATCCTCAGCGTGCCCTGTCCAGGGCTATGTAAATCATCAATGTGTCTCCTCTACGACGCTCACACTTTTGCACAAGGTTGGGCCGCACTCGGGATTTCTGTGGCCATGAAAGATCTTTCAAGCTCAGCATGTGAATGTCAGAATTCTTGCAAAAATTGTGTCTAGAGTTTATGTAATTCTCTGTCATGTGCCACTAGAATGTTAAATGCTTCTATAACTTTGGGGAATGTAAACGTATTTTTTGCTTTTACCAAACAAATATGTCCCAAAGGAAGGTCTTAAATTAAGAGACTATATGCAAAAAACATGCACTCTCATGAAAACACATGTTTTATACGCTTGGGAATGTGACATGAATTATGTACAAGTAAAAATAATATAATTAAACTATATTGCCCAAGTGACATCCTCAAATGTGTCGAACAATAATGGATATCCACTATTTTGTGAGTATAAACATCTATACTATACAATACAAAGCAATACCACTGTTCTATTTTTGGCGTATTGATTAAATTGCCATCTGATTCATATGCATATTCACAAGCAGATTGTGAAGTTAACTGTCGATCAAAAATATATTGGAATTTAAGCTGATAACTACATTTATATACAATTCATAACAAATATGTGTTTTTAAGGATGACTTCTCAAACATTAATGGAAACATCTAATATGATTGCTGTGGGTAGTTACTGCATGGGGAGAACAAAATTTTAGCCGCTGAAATTTACATTCTGAAGCTGATTGGTATTAGTCGTAGGGAAAGATGAGTCTAAAGTTCTAAATAGATTAATGCTCATGTTAAAAAGTGTTTGTCTACACGTATATGATCCCCAGCATCAGTGAGCCAAGTACTTCAAACTCCCATGCAGTGCGATGTTAAAAGCTTACTCTTTATAGCCCAGAATGAGGGCCACTAACACAATCATCATACTCTCTATACAGTTAAACGTCAACAATCCGCGGATCCTGTGATCTGTAGCACACCGCGAAATGACTTGTTACAAATTATTCATATTCTTAGGTTTTTTGATCTGACTTGTGCTCGCGGACACGATCAGAAACATGACGTTTCGTTTCTCCAATGTAGCAATCACCACAAATGCAACTCAATTTGTAGACTCCTTCACAGATGGAATCAAAGGATGTCGTTCCTGACTTACAGTATCCTGGAGTCTACAAATTGAGTTGCGTTTGTGGTGATTGCTACATTGGAGAAACGAAACGTCATGTTTCTGATCGTGTCCGCGAGCACAAGTCAGATCTGAAACACGGCAGAACTGATTCTTCGGCCGTTGCCGATCATTGCTACAACTCGGTGGGCTCTCATGAAATTGTATTTTCCGAGACCAAGGTTCTCTGCAAACCTCCTGGCTACCATCAAAGGTTTGTACACGAAGCCATACAAATATACACACACAGACATAATTTCAACCATGATGACGGTTACAAACTGAGTAATCATTGGAAAGATGTGATTAACCATGCAAAAAAGATTTAACTACACTTATTTGCCAATCTTATTTGACAGACAACCATTACTGTTTTACCATGTTTAGTGGTGGCCTTCTTGTTACAGGTTGAGTCACAAACCGCACCTCTCCATAACAAAGGCTCAGCCTTTGTTATGCAGTCTGTTCTTAGTCTCAGACCTCACCTTACCATATTATTAATAAGTATGCGGCCCTTGCCCCACCACCTTCTCCAACCATTATATAAACGCAGTGGTAACTCCTGCAATCTCTCATTTACTTGATACAGCTGTCGTGGCTGTGACGGTACCACCTGAAGACGGAAGCTTGTGTTGCCTCCGAAACGTCGTGATTTTTATTTTTTATTTTATTTTACTTTTTAATGTTTTTACCTACGTGACTTTACCGAAAAAACCTAAGAATATGAATCATTGCAGTCACGAAAGCTTCAAATCTAGAATTGTTACAAATGAATTGTTACAAATGAATAGTTACAAATTCATTGTTACAAATGCATTGTTACAAATGCATTGTTACAAATGCATTGTTACAAATGAATTGTTACAAATGAATTGTTACAAATGCCCGACAACAAAATCGCAGATTTTAGGATTTCCCCACCCCCATGTATTTTGGGAGTTGCTGTGAACCACGTGGGCACTCCTAATCACAGACACCGCAGATCATTGGGGTGCAGGTAGAAAAGTGTCAGTACAATAGTAACGTTAATGTTTAAGCATTTCCTAGAGGACAACATGTGTCGTATTGCAGAATGTACGTCAGACTGAGATGTAAACATTCAAGATTTATACAGAATGATGGTTAATGCCGCATTGTCTCTGACATAGCTCTCTCGTGCCACGAACAATGCCATTTAAATGCTTTGTTATCTCGTTATGAGAACTTCAATGAATGATATGTAGCGCCATGATTCACCTTGAAAGGTGCGTAAATAAATGATTAGGGGACTCGAGTTTTTCCATGTAGTGTGTGTTCTGCAGGAACCCATCGCATACCAATTTGCACAAATAATTATCAAAGGCTCCAAAATATTTTTTCCATGATTACGAATTCATAAGCACAGGTCCTTAACATAACAAAACAAGCCAAATGTCCAAATATAATTCTGAGCTTAATACAATAAAAAAATCAGAGAAAATCTTCACATGACCTGAATTTAACCTCCCAGTTTTTAACCTTGGCAGGATTGTGTACGCATGGTTGCTGTGTGCATGCTCAAGGCATTCCCGTATTTGCTAAATAGTTTAATGGATCATTTACCACAATAAACAAACATTTTCATATACAAGATTAGCTATATAATACATCAGGACTTTTTCAGAGTTATTGATATATATTAGTGCTCATCTATTGGTGCGAAAACAAATACTGTTTTGAATTAAATGCAATACATTATCTACTTTTTCATATTGGTAATACTGAAGCATTAAGATTGATTATAATTTTGAAGCAATGTCACATTTTACGAATGGCATATACTGACAGGAGAATTACTCTTTTGCAGCTGACATTGTAAAAAATAAACGCAATGACCCTAAAAATGAAACGTAAGATGCGCATGTGCCCATAGACGTTCAGAAATATGTTCACGAGGAAAACAAGGGAACGGAGATTTACAAGTGCACAAGTTGTCATGTAGAGAGAGACGCGTGCTTGGAATTACGTTGGGAGACATAAAGTGTTAGACGTGGATTTGAGAGCATGCGCAGGTGAAAGACATGGTTCAGCTCATTCAGAGAAGTAAAAGTGGTCTTGGACAGAGCTTGTTGCTTGCAGGCATGGTGGCTGGTGGTCAGAATGAATCAGAGTGGTAGCCAAGCGATAGGACGCGTCAACCCAGCTCTTGTGCAGGTGCCAGGCGAATAATATGATCACATCGCAGAATTGTGATTAATAAACACGGCCTGTACATTGCTCATGGATCTCATCGTTGTGCTCTATTATGCTCTATTAAGCACCATGCATGAGAAAACTATGATCGATTATCATGCAATTGTCTTGTGTGAAGCGTGCTCAAATTTACACTTTAAAACAGGGAGACGTGAATATGGGTGAAGATGAAATTAAATTCCGCAATGCATTTTTGCTCAATATATGTAGCTGAAGGAAATATGTTGTGCATAACATTTGGGAACAGAGTTCTATTTAGGTTGCCATTCATTTTGTTTGGGATGCATATTCGTGCTTATTTCTGTCCGGTGCTTTTGAAGCAAACTGGATTCCCCATGCCTTGTTTGTGCCTGTAAATTGCAGCACGCTTGTCATGTCCACAACGCCCGCCCGCATCAATCTAGAATACAGCATCCATGCGACTGTGATGCTGGAGGGGACACCCAATCACATGTGAGTAATGATTTAGCTTTTGTATTTTCCAAACCAGCGATACATCATGCTATGTGAGACTGGCAAGCCGAACTGCACGTGCAGCATGTCATTCTTATCAGTCTAGGAAAGAGCCGATTCATGTAAAATACTTGCGTGCGTGTGGTTCGCTGCACATTTCACCACATTGTGTGATTATTACCTCGTTGTAAAGGACAACCGAAGCTGTACATTTTTAAGGTCATCATATTTTTGGATTTTTCACGATTCGTAAGCGACATTATCCTGTCAGTCTGCCATGCTTAAAACGCGGCATTGTTTCTCATCGACAAGCTTCAGTTCTTTTCAGACTAAAGCTGAACCAGTCTACTCAATTCACAAGGCAAATGTTAGCCAGTTCACGGAGCATCATTTACAATTGAGTACGACATTTCGCTGGTGATTACAACCAGCATGATCGGGCGAGTGCCACAACTCTGGCCAATGTTTAATGTTGTGCAGTTGCTCTCAAACACACCGGTGTGCTAAAGCTGTAACAGACTGGCACGTTTTGTTCACGTCCAACCCTTAACCATTGGCTGTGTCGGGTGGAGGTGGGTGCACGACACGTTTACATTCATGCGATCTAATGCAAAAACAACGATATCAATGAATGAAGATTATTGCTTGCACAGGCCTACGTGTTAAATCATCTTCATGTGATGTATGTGCTTAAAACCCCACGATAGATCCAGTATGAAAACAGAAGCAATTAGTTGGAGGTTATTTTTGTTGAAAAGTACCATACATTTAAAAGTACTTCAACAACATTTTGTGGAAGAGCTTCAATTCTGACACAAAGGGTACATTGGCTTGAAATCATCTAAGGGACTTTAAATGTCAGGACTTTTTGCAAAGAAAATGTAAATGTTACTCATTTTGCTACACTTTCGAATGGACGAGCTAGTTGATGGAATTTTTTTTTTAAATCAGGATTTTCGTGCATGGAATTACATTGAGAGATTTAAAGAATGGATATTGAATGAGCTAGGGCAGAGCATGTCGCTGGAAGCGATGAAGGCGATGGTGTTGTATAATAACAGTGGCAACCGAGGATTGGAACGCGTCCGAGAGGACATTTGCTACAGAACTGAAGCAATTAAATTAGCTCAGATGCAGGTAGTCAGTGGATCATTACATGACAGGATTGCGATGTAATATTTACCCTAAACTGACTGAATTATCCACGACTGAATGTACCATACTACGAATTGTGTGGAAGATCACACGAAACATCTATATGAACGTGAACTTAATCAAGAATAATAATTTACAATTTGATCGATCTGCACTTTAATGCTCTTTTGAGTTATTGCTCTGAAAAAAATGTGTATTTGCGAATATTAGTAACTTTTTCAAGGATGTTGCCATATGATTATAAATACAATAATACCCTACGAACGAAACTCTCCATATGCACTTCACTCGTCTGTAATGAGGAAGATGTTAAGTCTATTGTTGCTCAGTTGACTTCCAAACAGTGAAGTTACGGAGTCGGAGTTGCTCGCAGTGCCTCTCGTTAAGACGAACATCCAATGCCAGAGTGATGTACAATGAAGATGCATTCAAGTAAACTAAATAGATTGCAGATATTTTCAGAGAAGGACAAACACACGCGGGAGAGTGCGTGTCGCCACGGACCGGTGGAATGGCCACACACACACAGCTGGTGAAGGTGGCAGCTCTGGCGATGCTGGCTCACGCCACCATTGACGAACCTTCGAGAGAATTTGGCCGACTGTTGGCCAGACACGTTGGAAGAGGTGGAAGTGCCCCACACTTGACCCCGCCACACACGGCCTGCCGGTCGACCGGCTGTGGTGTCGGCACCTCCGATGAGCGCAGTTGGCTACGTGCAGTGGGGGGGAAGTTCAACACACGAACATACAACCCATTTATTACTCTGCTGCGGGATTGAGAAACTTGTTCCGTTGTTTCTGCTGCCACGCCGAAAGATGGAGTCGAAGCAATTGCACCTGTAAGTAAACAATAACAACAAAAACTACTTTCTTTGTAATTCCCAGGGAAGGCCCACTGAGCTAGAAAACTCTTTTTCAGAAATGACCTGGCCACAAAGGATAACTCAACGAAGTGGCTTATCATGTGGAAATATCAACCAAGTCAGTTCGTGCCAGCCCCCATGCACACAGATTAAACGTACTTTAAAGGGCAGAATTGCCTGATTATCATTAATACAATCACATACAGATTAGGTGTTTTATGATGCAGAGCATAGCCTCACAATTCATAATCGATTCGTGTTTATCACTTGAACGTTGACATTTTTATGTTTATAGAAAAAGCATGCCGATGAGTGAGAATAACTTCTTGTTAGTTTAACACGAAGTCTTTCGCGAACAAAATTATCCATAATACAGGTTTTTTTTTGGGTTATATCTCATACATATAAATGTGTCGTTTAACCCACTACCACCCGACACAGCCAGTTAGTAAGGTTGTCACGTCAACAGAACATGCAAATGCGTCACTAGTACAGCACACCGGTGTGTTGGAGAGTAAATCCACAACATTTACAATCTGAGTACGACGTTTTGCCAGTAATTACAACCAGAATCATCAGGCGACCACTGGATGTGTGGAGAAATCCTCCTGTTTCGTTCTTCTGTACGTCTTGTTTGTCACTTGAACATTGAACATGCTGTATCTGGAGAAAGAAATGCTGATGGGTACTTTGTGAGCAGTCAAACAGGAGATTTGTGAACAGTGATCCACCACATAGAGCACGTGACTGCCGTTGACAGCTATTTTCATTCTAAGACGAAATACGTGAATGCGTTATTGAATTTTTACTTTGTATGAAAAGGCCAGAACTAAAAATGTGTCCACGATTTCTAATCTACAGCCAAATTTTAAATAACTCAAAGCCATAATTTGCATGACAAACTTATCTGGTCTTCTGGTGTCTTACAAAGGGCAGCACAACAAAACGTGCGATATTTTAAAGTCAAATAATATAAAACATGCCCGTTATGTAGGCTTGGTGTTAAAATATTCGAAGCTTGGCACATTTTATAATGCCTCTCGCACCCACGCGAGAACGTTTGAAAAGTGATACGAATAGCATTTCCGAACGCCTCGGTTATCAAGAAATGTGGCAGACAATTCGTCAGAAATCAATGTAGGTGCAATGTTTGTAACAGACATTCACACCCCTGCAAACATCGCATGTTGAAGTGCCTCTTCTTTATCAAAGAGGATTAACACTGCACCTCCACACCAACCTGATGGTTTGAAGAACAGAGGGGTACCCTGCGCTACATCACCACAAGCAATCAACATCGACCATGGTCAATACACTGCTTGATGAGTGCTTTCTCAATCCCGATCCTTACTAAACAATTGCCTTAGATAAACATGTTCTCTGGTGGTTTCGCGAGCATGTTGGATATCACTTGTTTTTGCTCATATGTATCGTTAAACTAACCCTGTAGCCTCAAGTTGATTTGAAGCTTTCGTGACTGCTGTTTGTCTCACCTGATGACGATTGCTTGTGTTGCGATCGAAACGTCGTGATCTATTTATTTTCTATCTCCGTGACTTTACCGAAAGAACCAAAGAGTATATACTTCTTTAAGTTATTTATATTTTCTTGAGTTAATCTCCATTGATTTTTAGAATCACGATGTCATCAGAAAATATAATATGGTTCATCTTTTCTCCATTTGTTTCTCTTCACCCAAGCATGTGACAATCTATTTCAATGCTGCTGTGAATAGCCTTGGTGAAAATGTGTAGCCTTGCGTGACTCCCGATTCCTGCCTGTACCCTCTTCATGGGCATCTCCGTGCAGCCCTTTAATCTTCTTGTCGGTTTTGATGATTTCTCGATATTTTTGTGAAGGCTTTGGTAAATGAGATCTTGGATGACTGCATCAGTCTCCACTGAACCAAATAACTGTTCGTAACATAACAAAAGCTAGACATAATGGCATTTGATGTACATGCCTTTTCTTTAATTTGATTGATTGCATGTACGTAGTCAATGACACAAAACATTTTCTATACACAGCTTGCTATGTGCTTAATTGGCCTCTAACATGCCCATTATTAGATTCCCTAAAGCTTTTCGTGAACAATTTATATGAATATCGTCGGAGGCTAACAGCTCTGTAATTCGTCATATATTTTAATAAAAAAAATTACTGAGGCATCATTCCATAACTTGTCGATGTGATTACTATGTCACGAGAAACATTGGGGATTTGGTCACTGGTTGAAATCAAATTGTTTCCCCTGTTCAACAAACTTGTCTCAAACTGAGCATGAAGAAGGGCTTCTTTTTGCGTGAGTCTATACATTTGCCAACAACCGTACGAATATCTGCAGAATGCTAAACGGTTAAAGAATGTGTTGCTCGTGTATTGGAATTGGCAAGAAGGAATAACGCTACGTTGTACTCACTTTGCCACACTGTCAACAACTTTCAAGCACAGTTACACGGTGCAGGTTTCCTAATAATGTGCAGTATAAAGCTGTAAGTTACACATACCCTCATTAAAAGTGGACATAAATATTGTAAACTCAAGGTCTTGGAGGTTTAAAAGTTAAACTCCGATTATGCAGATCAGGATTTGAGAAAATTTAGAGGAATACTGACAGCTTAATAAGAACATAATCTCGTGCTATTATAATCAGCGGGCATATGCGATATGAAGTATAGTGCATGTACGACGAGGTTCTCATATTTCCTTGAAACTCAAGTGCATTAGCTTTTCTCCTGTTCAGGAGTGTCCTGACCCGATTTCCATATCCACTCTATATCTCGAGGAGTGAACACACACCATTAAGTGTGGAGTTAAGTGGTGGGCAGCAGAGGCTAGTGCAGCAAAATCAAGCATTGTGCTGTACTATACTCAAATGTCTGCGCTCCCTGCCATCGCAAATCCACACTGACGAACGTGAATTGTGGTTGAATAACCATTTTGACTGGCACGGCATGGCAGGCCTCCATCCAGCAATGTATTGAAAGAGGGGGGGGGGGTATACTTATACACGCTGGCAAACACTAAGGCATGTCGAACAGTCGTGTCGAACACATGTCTTTGATTTAAGTTTCTACCGATCCAGTTTGTCAGTTTAACATTGATATGTCCATGCGATCTAACACACAAAATCACCTCTTTCATGGCAATCCAGTTCGGTGGCTCGGCGGTCGAGCACAGCGGCTCGCCATGGGAAGGTTGCGAGTTCAAAGCTCGGTTCGGGGTTGACTCTGCTCGTCACCCCTCCGGGAATGATACAGCGAGAGCTCCTCTGCGGAGACGTCGGCGGAGGTTGTGCTATGGATAGACTCGCCCCACCATGGCAATGTGCCATTTCCACCACTGGCTCATGGCTGTAAGCCGGAGACTAGCACCGCCTCAATGCACATTTGAGCAGGAAATCACTTAGACTTTTTTTCTATTCGTAACTTTGACCTTCAAAATGATGCTCAATGACGCCAAGGCAAGATGAAATTACCAACAGCATGGGACACATTATTTAGCCTTTTCTTGTCAAAACCGGCCGTGTAGAATTAATAGAAGCCTCAGTCGTCATCCTTCACTGCAAATGACTCCCAAAACTGAACGTTCCCATGTTCGCCAATGTTTTTTTTACAAGACGGAAATTTGATTTTAAATAGTGTATGAATACTGCCAAACATTAGTGATTCTTATTCAAATGTAATTTTACAAGAGCGTAGGCTATACACAAGTGGATTTAAGAAATGTGGCAGGGAGTGCACGTGTGTTTTTTTTACCAAAGCTGGTTTGCAAAATCATAGTAAGTGGAGATTCATAACAAAAGGGATCACCGTGGACCCAATACTCTGCTAACATCACTAGATAGCATTTGACTTTTTTAAATGTAAAAACCTCGGGTAAAAACCTGGGGTAAAAACCTTTTGAAAACGCACTTTGTAATTTCAGGTAGGACATTTGCAGCTCCATTTTCATTTAAAAAATGAAATGACAGAAACTTTAAAAGCTCACAGCCATCAAATGCGCACCAAATAACCTTAATTCATTCAACAATGATGAGCAATTTTTCAATAATTTTAGAAAATTATGACCATGCTTTCAATATCGGACATTGTAATTTCACAATGTGAACATAATTATAATTTTCCCCACACATTGCACCTTGTGTTAAACCAATAATGGAAATAATACGATAAATTATTTAATGTTCATGCGGTGGCTAAAGATAGCCGAGTTAATTTTTGTTGTAGGTATTGTTACTGCTGATCCTGTATGAATACGTATGCAGATGCTGCAGTTTGAGAACAGAATGTTACAGAAAAAAGAAAGAAAGTGTGATTCGGGGCACAGTGGCATGGTTGAGTATATAATGCCATCCTTTTAAGTTATAAAAAAAATTCCCCAACTACTTCAGCTAGGTAACACTTGCACATTACACGCTACTTTTGCAATGATTTACTCTGGGTGGTTTATGACGAAAAAACATTATCTGCACTGCTTTGTTGTATTCCAAATCCCACAGCGATATCACACACGGCGAAACAATGTCATTTTTAGTAAGCGAGCTGGATTGCTGTGTCATATAATACCAATGGGTATTGGACAATAATGTTTCAATAATAATGTCTTGAATTTCCTCAAAATCCAATTTAACATTCGAAAAATCCACGTTAACAAAACACGCGTCTTCAATATATCTTTCCTATATTTTTGAAAAGAGAAATGGTTACACCAAATCAAAAAATGTTCTCTCAACTATGCAGCCTAAAGCACACGTTTGAATGGGCTGCAATATAAGTTCAACACGTTTGACTGAAGCATAGGGCACAGATCATGTGAAGTGTCCAATACCGTAAGAACAAATGCATCTGAGTAAATGCGCTCGACGTGTACATTATTGCCTGCCTAAATCATATTCCTAACTGGAAGAATTCTTCGCCTGCCACTTTAACACTTGTTAACTTTGCATCTATTGTCTTCCAGCTCATCTGGTACCTAATAGGCTGTCTCATATCTTCATGGCAATTTAGGTGTCCTTACACGGATGATTATCATGACATCCACAAATTATTTATTTCATGGTCCACTGTCCACATTTTAGAGGCTGTACATGTGCAGCCCTGTTGTCAATCCACCGGTGAATCACGGCCACATGACACCAGGAAAGTCGTGATTATTCATTTCCCCCACACTTCACTGTGCTACTCTGCAAATTGGTGAAGACGAAGAACATGAAATGTATGAGGAATAAGTACTATTTTTAAAAACTTTTTTTTAAAACAAGCTTTGTTGAAATGTACCGTACTAGTCATGAAAAAACTCCACGACTCCAGGAAGTGGCCCCGAAGCTTGCCATAACGTAAGGTGGTGATTTACAGCCAACGTTAGTTGAGCGTGGATAATTAGACCCAAGTCGAAACATAACATATAAAAAATAATGTTTACAAATATATATATATTATTATAGAATATAGTATTGTCATCAGTATGACATAAGTATACCAAGTTTGCAGTTGATACCACATTGGGAAGTGGGTAAAAATTGAGTTACAAGATTTGAGGAGACAACAGACAGTGAGAGTTAAATAAAAGCGTGTAAAATTGAGTAGAAACAATGGATTGTGTGGCACTGCTCTCTGCTGCCCACAACACGGAAGGATGTAAAGCCCAGAAAATCCTCATGGTTGCTAGCATTGCGCTTCACTGTAATACCGGGTGGCTGATGGCCTCGGTCCATACAAATGCTGCAAAGCACACTTTAAGTACACACTTTAGGTTTAAAAGTACAGCACCAATGCAGTGGTAATAAGTCGAAGATATTCCGAGGAGGTTTTTATTGTGGTTCTGCATAGCACTCCGCATGTTATTCAGCGCAATGTAAAATGTTTCGCTCTTAGTGCTGGAAGCTTTCTCATTCAGGAATACCTTACAAAATACTCTAATTGATTTCAATAATATTTGCTTTCTCAATAAGCTCCCAGCACATAAAGAGAAGCATCCGACAGTACCGAACAATGTGCAATGCAATTCAAAAACTCATTGGAGAGTTACATGGACGATGTCCTTTCTAAAGTAAAATGAAAAGCAGGCCTTCAGGGTCAATATATTGTATGAGCAATTGTAAAACATTTCATAAATGGTAAGGTCACGTGTCAATAAAAGTGATTGGCCTTCCTCTAACAAGGAGAGTCTGAATCGTTCTTAGAAACTGGTCGAATAAGTTATACAGAACATTTGTCTCCACTGCCAGTTTTTTTTATAGAATTGATTTTACTCAAACAATTTTTAGTTCTTGTTGGAAATAGGCAATTTTAGAGAACTCTCAAGAGATGTAACTGAATAGCAGATGAAATAAACAGTTGTTCTGGATTGTAAGTTAAACTGAAACTAAACTAAATTAAGTGTACAGCCTGAGCTGTATTCCCCTATACGGTTAACATAAACAGTGAAATCTGAACCGGTGGTGAACCACACCGTGATCAACTCGCATTGACCGGCATCGTGAAGTGCGGTCAAACAAACCCCGATGAGTTTCGTGGCATGATGGGGGGGGAGGCCTTTGTCGAGCAGTGGGTTGAAAAAATCAGCTATGAAAATGACGGCAAGCGTAACGTATTCACGTGAATTGTGCAGCATGTCAAATAAACAGAGGCGGCCCAACTGCGCTTGTGATTGTTATACGAGATTGTTGTCACTTGTTCGGCTTTGACTTTTGGCCTGATAGAGCCACTTATAAATTGCATCAATATCTCAATGCAGGCCAAGGGGCTTATTAAAATAAAATGAAAAGATGTGCACTCCATTTATGTAAGATGATAAAGTAACATTATAACTCCGACTAATGCAGGTAATTTATGTAATCCCATTGAGAACTTCATTTAATAACGTGCACATTAGGCGAATTGGAACATTTAGCCGAGTGATGCCACAACTGGAGGGCAATCATTTCTGTGCTTTTAGTGTTAAACGATTCGATGAACATTTGGCCAAATAGGATATTTCACGTTTAAGAGTGTGAACCACGGACATGGCAAATGTTCCTGATTCTCCACTTTGTCATGAACAGCATGGCGAAGCCTCTGTCGCGAAACGTCGGGCGATTCGCCAAGGTCATGTGCTTAAGTCACGTCCATTTGACTCTCACAGATTTGTTTGTTTGTTTGTTTTTAAGGACAGCTCATTATGCGTTACAGAAAGCAGTAATGACATAATGGAGGAGAGGCTCAACAACATCGTAACAATGAAGAGAACGTGAAAGTGATGTATGTATGTAGTCGAACAGTGGACAAAATGTATCCATTTGAAGACGACGATGAATGATACAATTACATAAGGCAGCCTGATTGTGGCTTGTTTCACTTCAGGGAGGCACAGTAAAAAACATAAATGATGGATGACTAAAATGCATTGTCCTGGGATAACACATCCAATGCTTTATCATTTTCCTCGAGGACCCTAAATGCAAAGAGCTGTACGTTGTGTGACACATGTCCCTTCACAATCGCTCGAGACTCTTCAATCCATCATGTTACTATTGAGACGTTTATGTTTACGTCTGCCAGGAGCCTCACATGACACATTATTGCAATAATTGTACCATTTGATCCGATTTATTCCCAACTAGCTTTGCTACCCGGCTTCGCCCGAGACTTGGATTCTTGTCTTGGATTAATAGACGTCCTACGTGGAGGGTGGGGGGGCAATGTGTGACGTCAGCAGGCACACTGCGTGACGCTGCCGAATGCGGGTGACATCACAGATGTGACGTCACCGCTCACTTGCCGTGAAATATATTACATCCATTATTGCCCCCCCCCCCCCCCCCAAAATACAAAAGTCTATTTTCATACTTTTTGCATTGTGTACAGTCTGGAAGCTACCCACATGCCACATTTCAATGTTGCATGTTGGGAAGTATGCTAAACATTTCGAACAGACACACATATTCACAATTTTACCTTTTATATATAGAGAGATATAAATATTTAAACATAAAACCTTTACAACATACATAGTCGGATACTGAATGCTGCTCAAATAACCACGCATGTATATATGTTTCTTAACAGCGATTTCAGATTGTCCCACTAAACAATATACATTTTTAGGACGTGTTAAAGATCTTAGTCATTTAAAAATGCACATTCTGATGTCTTGACAACCATTTTACAAGATCCCGAGGAACAATTGTTTGAAAAATGGTTCTCCATAAAATATTGAGCATTTTTAATAGTAATTCGAAGCCACTTTCTTCAACGCCTAACCCAATATGCCAAGTATTATACTTTAAGTATTCGTTTAATAATACTAATAAATTAAAGGTTATTAGATAAGTGATGCATAGACGAAACAGCTTTAATCAGGATTAGTAATCATGCAATAAAGGTGCCTTTCTATAGTTGAGAGCATTAATAGCACATCTACGCTGTGAAATACACTGCGAATGAGGAGTCACTTTAGCCACTGCTTGTGACCATGAGAGGTCAAAGTGAGTGCCTCCAGTGACAATGGAAGTTTCACTGTATGTGGCATGTACAGAATTAGCACACTTCTGGTGCCAACAGAGGACATTAAGCATCACTCGTGACAACTATTTTCCAGATTATAAGATACTCTGGAAAGTAAAACACACCTCAAATCTGTGCCTGGTGACAATAAAGTTAAACCAATCTTGTCTCACACAGAGACACCCAATCGCCCAATTATACAACGCACCCCCCCCAACTTTTGCTTAAAATCCAGATACAATAACTACAATATATTATCATTATACAAGTTCCTCTTATTAAGTTGGGTGCGTTTTGTAAATTGGTAAAAGGTTTTCAACATAACATTTAAAATGTAGAGGCCAACCACATGAACAAGCTGGGTTTGGTTAAGGTTTCCTCTCCCATCGAAAACAGAGATATCATTATCACTTTTACCATTATTATTATTATAATATTATCATGCTGCAAAATACAAATGAATAGCATACTCCATATTATAGTTAACCATTGTATACTATGTAAAGACATATGACTCAATGTAAATGTATTTCATCATAAAAGTTCTCACATTCCTAGGCCTAAATAAATATTTAAGTAAAATTAGTGACAATAAAACATATTTACACTGTGATTACATGAAGAAATTACCAACATATATATTATAAGGGGAGTTATGCAAGTAGACATGCTCTTGCATATATTCCAGCTAGACTGGAGAAATAAAGGTGTACAAACTAATGGAAACATATTAACAATCTGAGGTTTGCTGATAAAAGCTGGAAAGTGGGGGCTCAAGATGAATATGACCGGAGAAAAATTAATGCGCAGCAAATTCACGAAAGAATTGAATGTGACTTTACCGAAAAAAACAGAGTATGGACCCT
Source organism: Lampetra planeri (assembly GCF_965212315.1). NCBI lineage: Eukaryota > Metazoa > Chordata > Hyperoartia > Petromyzontiformes > Petromyzontidae > Lampetra > Lampetra planeri. The sequence continues at coordinate 12,546,581 of NC_136125.1, read as the reverse complement.
TGAAGTCACGAAAACTTCAAATCTAGAATTGAATGTTTGTTAGGAAACACACGACTGGAAAACACATGAGATCATGAGTTACCATGCCAAAGCCCACATTCACTCGAGTGGCCTTGCCAACAATATGTGTGGAATGCTATAATTCCGTATGCTGGATCATGGCTCGTGATTTGTAGAGAAATTCCACAGTTCTTTATCTCCACTCCAGTTGCATTATATCCTCATCCATTCTTACCAAATCCACTTTGCCGACTGATGCATTGTGGAATTATTCCCAACTGTAATCGAATAGGACACTTCATGAATTATCATTTGCGAAACTAGGCTTACTTTCCACAAATTTAGCAGCTGTCATTTGTCCAAAAATCTGGCAGTATGATAACCAAAAGCATTTTATAAATTGGGCTCAGAGTTCTTTTAAAAGCTGGCAGTGAAGCACACTGCCAGTGATGAACATGAGACATACAACGTTGTCCCAATACAGGTTTGTCACTTTCATACGCAGGCAACGGTAAATATTTCAAATAAATGTACACGACTCAGACCAGGTTAAGCAGGGAGTGAATGCATTACGCAATAACAAGCAGCGTATTGCCCGGGGCTGAGGGTGATTGGGGCGAGATTGGGAGGCAATGAATGTACTCGAATATAAAAACACGGTAAATGTACCATATGATCGATATGACACTTGTGCTAGGGATACACATTGCCTATGTGTTTGTGTTCAGTGGCTTTGCGAAATTGGTGCTCAGTGCAATGATGCATATGCTGCCTACAATGGTGAAAGCATCATATCTCCAAACCAATTTCTTAAAATGCCATTTATAATGATAGGAGAAAGGCATTCACAACGCCTACATTCAATTTTTATTACAATCTAGATATTTAGTGACTCCATTATGCACGTGAAATATACTGTCATTCATATATAATATCAATCACCTTGCAGTATTAATGTATGTGGTTCATGTGAAATAGGCTTAGCACAACAAGAAGCAAGCAATTTAATTTTGCACCAACCATACTTGGCACGGACATTAAATATATATATACACCCAAGAGGCGTTCAAAATTTAATGTGATCAAATTCCCAAATCATAAAAACAGGAACCAAAATAGCTACAGTTCCGCATCTTACCCTTCCACAAGCTTTTAGTTGGCATGTTGTGTTCTAAACACAGCGGGCAATGAGGCATTAAATGGATTCTAAAAATGGATTGCACTCTTGAACACACGTGTGGTCATTTGAAAGTTGTTGTTTTCTTTTGTATGCATACTTTCTACAATATTAATAGAAGCCATACCAACCACAACTTATTCTTTGGTTTTTTTGGTAAAGTCACGTATAAAGATAAAATAATAAATTAAATAACAGCATACGACGTTTCGATTGCAACACAAGCAATCATCATCAGGTATAATGAAATAGCGACATAAAATCTAACCAGAAAACTATAGACAGACATATAAGCAGACAGATATCACCAAGATACATAGAGCGAGCAACACAGGTACAGAGAGGGGTGATCGTCTCTGTGGGGTGGCCTTAAATAGACAGAGGGCGGCGGAGGCAGCGAGAGGGAGGGGTTAGAGACAAAATTTACATGTCAATGAGTACGAGGAGACGCGTAGAGAAGTACGCAGGCTTAGAGGGAGAAAGAAACACACTAAAATTAAATAACCTAGCAAAGTATCGAAATGTTATGTAAAACGACACAGAGAGTCGGTCAACACACAATTAACGCATAGCCTGGTCGATTACGTATTTCAAAGATTGCTAAGTTAGAATTTAAGTGTGAAAATTCCAAAGAAAGACAAGATAAAAACAAGAGGAACCGAGACACACAGACAGAGCAGAACCTAAGACCGACAAAAAACGAGTGTAGACAGAAAAAATTACACTAAATATACAGGCAGAGAGAGAGAACAAAAAACACAGAGAGAGAGAAAAAAGGTAAACTTGGAACTTCCCCGTAGAAGTGGTTCAATCTTAATTTTGGAGCTTTCGTGACTGCAGGAATTATTCTTTGGTTCTTTCGTACTTCTCTACGGGGAAGTTCCAAGTTTACCTTTTTTCTCTCTCTCTGGGTTTTTTGTTCTCTCTCTCTGCCTGTATATTTAGTGTGATTTTTTCTGTCTACACTCGTTTTTTGTCGGTCTTAGGTTCTGCTCTGTCTGTGTGTCTCCGTTCCTCTTGTTTTTATCTTTTGTCTTTCTTTGGAATTTTCACACTTAAATTCTAACTTAGCAATCTTTGAAATACGTAATCGACCAGGCTATGCGTTAATTGTGTGTTGACCGACTCTCTGTGTCGTTTTACATAACATTTCGATACTTTGCTAGGTTATTTAATTTTAGTGTGTTTCTTTCTCCCTCTAAGCCTGCGTACTTCTCTATGCGTCTCCTCGTACTCATTGACATGTAAATTGTGTCTCTAACCCATCCCTCTCGCTGCCTCCGCCCCCCTCTGTCTATTTAAGGCCACCCCACAGAGACGATCACCCCTCTCTGTACCTGTGTTGCTCGCTCTATGTATCTTGGTGATATCTGTCTGCTTATATGTCTGTCTATAGTTTTCTGGTTAGATTTTATGTCGCTATTTCATTATACCTGATGATGATTGCTTGTGTTGCAATCGAAACGTCGTATGCTGTTATTTAATTTATTATTTTATCTTTATACGTGACTTTACCGAAAGAACCAAAGAATAATTCCTGCAGCCACGAAAGCTCCAAAATTAAGATTCAACCACAACTTTTTAAATAATACAGCAGTCATGTAGATGCTGTTTGAAGCAGTGTGATAACAATGACCTCCAGGGCAGGAAGTCTACAACACACTAGCCTCTCCCTCGTGATTGGTGATCACTCAATTAAACTGTATAGTGGTCAGAGTTATGTTTTGTGTTATTAAAGTGTAAATGTTACATTGTAAATATTGAATTAATTGCTACGACGTTATGAAGTGTTCACTAAGTGTATTGTGTGCTTAATGTAGATATAATTAATGTCGTAATTACTTGCAGTGTGTCAATAATGGGTAAACAACTCTGATTTGTTTAAACTATAAAACCGACATTGCTAGGAGGCAGCACGCGGGGACAGTCGGTAGGCCTACGAGTTGGAGCTCCACAACAAGCCAAAGGCTGGGGACCGATGCTCGCGTTACCACGCTTTCTATCCCCCTTTCGTCGTGGTATGGTAATGCATTTTCCCAACTCAGACTTCATGCAGAGGATAATAAGCGAGAAGTAACCAGGGAGATAAAAGACGAGAGAGAAACGACTCGCGAGAGAGAGGAGGCTTTGTGAAACAGGTGGCGGGGACTTCAAAGTCTGCACCAGCGCGACGAGCTCCTGAGCCCCGAGGGCTGCAGAGGCTGGGCGCCGTGCAGACAGCAGCCCGGGGGGCACCCCAGTGTGGGAGCCTGGGGCGCGGCTACGCTGAGCAGGGCACGATCGGTAGCATCTCAGAGATCTCAGTGGACGAGTGTGTGGATGAATCAGCTCCTGGATGTATCATGAAGGGAGCCCACTTAAATCAGTGGGTGACCGCTCGCGGGTGCAGTTTGTACTCTGAATTTCACAGACGACACAAGTTAGAATGATTATGTCCTGTATTCAAAGCTACTCGTAGCTGGAGAAGAATGGAGCAGGGCGATGAAGCAAGAAGCGTTTGGGGGTATGGAAATACTAGTTTGCTTATCACCTTCCATATTAAATTGTCTGAAGTTTTACACCTCTCCTGAGATTAATATGACTTCTAATTAACCAAATTTCCACTCACATTTCCATTAGACATTTTAATCTCCATTTCTATTGCCTTAAACGTGTTTTGTATTCATCCTTTTATTATCATCAGTTTAAAATTGTCTTCTATGACCAGCTGTGCGGAATTTTGATGCATTTGGTAGCATATGAACAGCACACATTTATAATTTTGTATTTTTTAAGACCCGCACGAATGACTTAATAAGAAACATATGGTTCAGGTCGAATGAAGCCCAGGTGATGGGGTTTGAATATTATCTCAAAAACAATTCGAAAACAATCCCATCCATATTTCTGTGGAACCGATTGGGATCAGTAATTTTATATAATCTGGATCAACTGCCATAACATTTTCATTATTTCGTAATAACTAGGGGTGCACGAAATAACACGTGATTCTGTGAAGCTGAAAATTAATACCACATCCTGACATTCTGCGAATCTGATTTTGAAACCAAACAGCAAAAATAATTGCCTACATCCCTGTGAGTCTGTCTCGCTGCCTGTGTCTCCCTCCGTCTCTCTGTCTCTCGCACTGTCTCTCTGTCTCTCGCACTGTCTCTCTGTCTCTCTCTGTCTCTCGCACTGTCTCTCTCTCTCTCTGTCTCTCGCACTGTCTCTCTGTCTCTCGCACTGTCTCTCTGTCTCTCTCTGTCTCTCGCACTGTCTCTCTGTCTCTCGCACTGTCTCTCTGTCTCTCGCACTGTCTCTCTGTCTCTCTCTGTCTCTCGCACTGTCTCTCTGTCTCTCTCTGTCTCTCTCTCTCTCTCTGTCTCTCGCACTGTCTCTCTGTCTCTCGCACTGTCTCTCTGTCTCTCTCTGTCTCTCTCTGTCTCTCTCTCTCTCTCTGTCTTTCGCACTGTCTCTCTGTCTCTCGCACTGTCTCTCTGTCTCTCTCTGTCTCTCGCACTGTCTCTCTGTCTCTCGCACTGTCTCTCTGTCTCTCGCACTGTCTCTCCGTCTCTCTCTGTCTCTCGCACTGTCTCTCTGTCTCTCGCACTGTCTCTCTGTCTCTCTCTGTCTCTCGCACTGTCTCTCTGTCTCTCGCACTGTCTCTCTGTCTCTCGCACTGTCTCTCCGTCTCTCTCTGTCTCTCGCACTGTCTCTCTGTCTCTCGCACTGTCTCTCTGTCTCTCTCTGTCTCTCTCTCTCTGTCTCTCGCACTGTCTCTCTGTCTCTCGCACTGTCTCTCTGTCTCTCTCTGTCTCTCGCACTGTCTCTCTCTCTCTGTCTCTCGCACTGTCTCTCTGTCTCTCGCACTCTCTCTCTCTCTCTCTGTCTCTCGCACTGTCTCTCTGTCTCTCGCAATGTCTCTCTGTCTCTCTCTCTCACTTCGTTACCTCGGTCTGCATCTGTTTCCATCTCCATATCTATCCCTCGCTGCGTCCCTGTGTTTTCCTGTCTCTTTCTATCTTTTCCTGTCTCTTTGCTTCTCTCTCTTTGTCATTCTGCATTTCTCCCTGCCGACATTGTGTTGAAGGTCAGAGGCTGCAGGGCACAATGTGAAGGTGTTCATGCAGTTGTTCCTGAATGCGCTACGTAGCCATTCCATCTCTGGCCCAGCCGATCCCCAACAAATCTTGTTTCCTATGGCATTCTTGCAATGTGGCCATTGTTACTGAAGTTCATGATTACATTTTGTACAGAATACAGGTAGTCCTCTACTTACGATGGAGATGCGTTACGACGACCCCATCATAAGTCGAAAATATCGTAAGTCGAAGATGGCCTAGCCTTCCCAGGAGTCTTAAAGAATGGTGATAATTTAGCAAGACAGAGCAATTTACAGTACCGTACTGTATACACTATATAGTGTATGTATTTATTAATTACAATACTGTATTGCACAGTAAACTTTAAAGTAAAAAAACAAGGTAAAATCTTAGCCTACCGATATGAACTGCAATTTGATAAAAAGTTGTTTCAGGAAACAATCCTATCTGCTTTAAAAACTTTTAACATGCATTGAACGTATCGTATCATATTGTACTGTACTCACCAAGATTCTGTCCGTCGTCTGCATACTTGAACGATGTTAGGTTGTTTATGGCAACTTTGTCGTATCGCCATCGTAAGATCGAAATATCGTAAGTCGGACCATCGTAACTCGGGGACTACCTGTAGTGTGTTTATATATTACAGGTGCGAGGTGCATTATTATATCGCAGGATTGTGAAATATGCAATTGCCAAGACATTTTTTCTGATATGACCTTTGCTGGGTTTTTTGCAAACAATATTTCATACGGAGAATATCGTAAATGATTTCCTGAAAATACATTTTTTTCCTATTTGGGTAAAGTTTACGTGACCGTTGCGACACATGCTGTTGGAACATATTATGTGGAGATCAGGACATGAAAACAAAACCCTTATGACATGTATAAAACACATTGTGCGTGTAGCTGTGTGCTTGTGTGTATATGGGTATATTTTGTTAGATTCCCGCTCACGGCCAACACCAGTGACGATTAAATGAACCGGTTCTGGGCCTCCCCTAGGTCGACTCAACCTCAAATGAGTATCTGGTGCCGTGTTAAAACATTGACCGCTAGAGAGACAAAGGCGGCCGGGCGTAGTGCTGGCCACCCACCCCTTGTCTGCCGTTCCAGCCTTTCATAGGTGCTCGCAAACAGCACTTGCCCCAAATGGTCTGTTAAGGCTATACAGGGGATCTTTGTCTATATGGGCATATATGCACTGCAGATTGTAATTAATTGTTCTTAACCGTGACACTAAAATATTACTAAGAGTGAAATAAACAAGTTTAGAAATGTGTTGCTTAACAGGAGACATCACAATTACTCTATTTATTTTCCTTCACAACCATCACACGAAATAAAACAGAGCAAGTAAGAAATACCTCAATACTCAATGCAACATTTCCTTCGGGCTGTCCTCTCGACTCGCTTGAGCCAGAGGTGTCCAGCTTCAGCGACCAGTGTGGTCACTCGAAATGCGCCTGCTGACATGAAAGACGATGGCAGATTGTGATTAACTGCCCCCTCAAAAGCACCGCTAGGGCACTACACACCGATCACGTCGTGGGGAAAGATTTCAAAGGTTCAGAGGTTTTATAGATTCTTAACAGTCAAACCTTGTGATTTTTCTTTCCTTTTTAATTGTAAAAAAAAAATATTTTCCCCCCAATTTTATTTCTAATGTGCAATTGGTGTCACAGAAGCAGCCACCACAGCCTCATGATTCTTATTTTATTGAATATCGGCTTCTCTTTACCTTAAAATATTCGGACTTTTTTTCTTTTTGCCACGAATCCCTTACCCCGTTTTCCTTTCTTCGCATGGATCGCTCGCATGATGACCCTCCCCGCGGTTCCCGAAAGGGATGAAGGCACCGTGTTTTTTTTCCTTACGGGTGTCAACTTGAATGCAAGGTGCCTTTACGTGCCGACTCAAAAGAGCACACGCCACACTGTCAGGACAAGAACGAGAGATGGGCTGAGAGCCTGAGGCCCAGTCAGGCGATCCCTCCAAACCTGCAGCTTCCTTTCATTCAAGACCCACTCTCTCCATCCACAACTGTGGTGATGTCGCTGCTCACCCCGAGCTCTCAATGTCCTGATCGTGGCATTGTCTTTGTGCTGTTCGCCTTGTGGCGTCCTCTGGTCTAACACTGCTTGAGACTCGGCTCTAAAGAAAGCTGTCTCTGGTGTGTACCAATCAGTTTCAAAGACAATGCATCATCATATACTACTAGAGCATGTGTTTTATTTACATGTTCACAAGTATACGTGGTGAATGCAGACATTATTCCTTGCAAAAGGTTTCAGTTTGGTGCTTTAACATCTTAACACAACTGTTTGATTGCCAGAAAGGGTAAAACCTAGTCTCGTATTTACGGGGCCTGTTTACTCACTCGGGGAAGGGTTAATAATCTTTAAAAAGTGTAACTAATGTGTGTATCTTTTCTTGCGTTGTCTAATTAAAATGTGTATTAATGTAATATTTTCTACGTTTTGAATGTGTCCATCTGTGAAGCACTCCATGACAATTTTATTGTGAAGGTTACTATCCTGAATAATTTTTGATGGAACACCTGTGGGGAAAGGTTGATTTGATATAGCCCTCCAATGTATACTCAATTTAGTTCCTTAGGAAGCTCCCAGAAACGGAGAGAAACGCCGTACAACCCAAAAACACATCCAACGGAGAGCCAATCAGCACAACCGCAGGCATCTCTTGTTGCATGGATTTGTTTTCTGGATGCAAAGCACCCATGTTCTTTCCAGCCATGAAATATCAGAACATTTTAATAAGGCAAGGACTTCATTATTAATGACCTTTGCAGTGTTTGAAGTATGAAATGAACAAGAGAGCGTTATTGAGATCTAAAGCCTCACTTAATCTTGCCGTCTTGAGACAATGTTTCAGAAAAGTCCTGGGATGTTTGGCCAATTCTATTAATGGGTGTAGTTTGCAAGAACATTGTATCTTATGCATCACCTCTGCCTTTTTAATTTGAGTAGACACTGTTGAGTATGGTGCCACTTGTAGTTTTATTTGATTTGTAAAATGGATTTATAAATGGAAGGAGTATGAACTCACAGATACCATGGCCAAACCTGATGTTAAAGTGTGTGCTTTAGGTACTGGTCACTAAGAAAGATACTCTGTAGCGATGTTTCAATAAAAAAGAAATCCTGATTGGGATATTTTGGAATTTAGCCTGCACCATAACAGCATATTTGGGATAGATTCTGGCCAGTGCAGAAATGAAAGCAAATTTTGTTCTTTCCAGGCTTGTCAAAAGGTACAAAAAATGTGATCAATATGGGATCATGTGACACACATCCTTGGTCCAGTACATTTTACACCCTTACCAATGTCAAAAAAATAAAAAAAATGCGAGAGAGGAATTCTGAGGATTTTTGCGACTCTGGATATTGAATGATAAACTATTTATGCATGTTCCATACAAGACTAAGGCATATACAGAACATATTTAGAGATGTTTACCATCTCTTTCACCAAAATATCTGTGCAACGATTTGCTTATGCCATTGCTGGAAAGAAGGGCCTCTACGAGAGTGAGCCCTGGAGGAACCTTCTAGAGAGAGTTTCTGCTTATTCTTCCACGCTGAGCAGGCGTCTTGTAGAAGCTGGGAAGTGCCCACGTCGCCTTCCACTCAACAAATGTCGTGATTTACCCAATACGTCTGCTGGGTGGAAGGAGATGGAGGGATTTAAGAAATATATCTTGTTTCATCTGCCATGCTAGGAGATCGAATCAAGCAGTGCGTGTGAATATTCGACTCCATATACATTGCAATGGGTGTAATGTGATTATGTGTTTACGATTTTAAATGTTGAGAGCCACTGTTTACCCTTTGAGCATTTTTGGATTATATTACATAACACACAGTAATTTCTTGATAAGAGTATTGTAAGATTCCTTCGAAAGCTTGAAGGCAGCCTAGAGTAGGTGCCAGGATTTGTGCTCATGTGACCTTTATGAAGGATGCTTGCAAATTATTGCAAATTTTCTCATTCCATATGGCTTCCTAGGATCCTCTTCAAATGCAATGTGTATCAGCCAAGGCTTTCAATGTGTCACCACTGTAAAATACCAATTGTGTTCAGATATGAAACATGAAAGTATATATTGTGAGCCTGAAAACTGCACAAAGGAAATGTTTACGCTCAGGAAACTGATGCCCAACTCCTAATGTGTGAATGGTCATTTTGCACAAATTATGCCTGCTATGATTTGCTTAAATGTTCATGATTGAAAATGTTAGATTGCTGATTTGGCAAATTTAACATTGATATTGTCTCATGCACTTGATCTCATTAGATCTTGAATTATAATCAGGTTGGAGTCTGGATAGTGCTTCGATGGGTGACCACCCAAGCATAAAAAAAGGTGTCATAGGCTGCCGCAAAAGCTTTTTGGAATGCGTTACACAATCCATGCAAATGCATTATTGTTATTCCACATTTCTTGCTGTGAGGGACACTTGCGTATTCAAGTGTGACATCTGAAAACAACGCCGTACGTTTATATTGCGCCCATAACGCAAGGAAGGTCATAATGTATGCCATGGTGTGAGTCGCCTCTTGAGCCCTGTGGGATTGACTGAGGCAACGTCACCCACTGCACACGTGGCATTTGGTTGCTCTTGAATTTCGTTTTTTTTCACCTGCTCTCCGATTCATATTGTGATGAGTTTTCTCGTAATTTCCAGGTCGTAAATATATTTTATGATACATTTTTCACGGCTTCATTGGCAATGAATGAGGCAGTGACGTTGGTAGCAAACATGCAGCAATGGATGTACTTCATTCAAATCCATCGATGCAACTGAGCAGATGACATAACCTATTAAATAAGAATACATTTTGAAAAACATTGAAACAAATTTATACAACTCCACAGTCGGTTAATTTGGTCAAAAGAAGCACTGGATTTACATAATTTAAACAAGTTCTCAAATAATGTGTGCATGTGTGAGCAAACGTGTGACCACACACATCAGCTGCGATGTAATGGAGTCCCCCCGTGCTCTCAACTAAGTTCAGAGATCCCAACGATGAAAATCAATGGAGCGAGGTGTCAATAAAAGCCAACGGGGACCCCCAGGAGGGGAGGATGGGCATGTGCTTATTAAACTGCTAAAACTAAACTATTTTTTTTATTTTACCACGCGAGGCCCACATAGCTATACAGCTTTTTCCCAAAGCGGCCAAATGATAGCTCAACGAACTGCCTTGTGTGGAAATGTATAGCAGCCAAATACTCTAAATGTTCAGGGTCGGGGGTATACAGGACGTCGTGGGATCGAACCCACGACGTGCTGTATACCAGGCGAGGGGTCTACATCTCGCAGCCAGCGTTGTGCCCGTACTCATGCGTGTGGAGGGTTCTGCAGCTAATGCAACAAGGTTCAGGGTAGACAATGGTCCCACTGCATGTCATGTTACAGAAAGACGGACAGATCTAATCCACTAATGCTTTCAACACGAGAGTAGAAGGAAAACATTGAAAAGGGAATGCTCCTGCAGAAAATGTTATAACTATGGACATCATCAAAGAAGGGCGACCGGTTGTTGGAACAACATGAATCTACCTAAAAACTAAATGTATACACAGAAACTGAATTAAGTAATTCTCTTGTGCCAATTAAATATGATGTGCGGCAGCCGGAAGCAGGCTTTACTTTCGTTGGACTTCTGCATCTCGCTCTGCGGGAGCGGCGGTGGCACGGTGGAGCTGTAGGGAGCATGTCCTGGTTCGCACTGCGGCTGCTTCACAGCAAAGTTTGAACAAAAAGTTACTTACAAATCACTTTGGTCGGAGGGGGGGAGATCACCATCCCCTGCTGCCTTCACCTCGTGCTGCTCGGGGACTGCTGCCACTGCTGGTACCCTCGGCTAAACTGCAGCAGCGAATTTAAATTTCTATTTAAAGTTTTCGTGACTGCAGGGATTCATCATCTTGGTTCTTTCGAAAAGTCACGTAGAAGGGAAATAATAAAATAATAAAAATAAAACATTATTATTTTATTATGTTTTATTTTAAAAATAAAACATAATTCTTTTATTATGTTTTATTTTTATTATTTTATTATTTCCCTTCTACGTGACTTTACCGAAAGAACCAAGAAGATGCAGCAGCGCAGTGGAATGATTGAGATGACGTGCCCGACCATTTGAGTTGCCGAGGCATGTTAGTGCTCTCTTAATGCAAATCCTTAATGCTGTATAGCTCGTCTCTTTAAGTCGATCCTGCGATATTCGTAAAATCACTACATTTTTGGGTTGTAATTATTTGGAGCCCATTTGGTTTTCAGATGTGTATTGTTATAAGCATAGAATTGGCTATATTCGTGTTGAATCTATCTTCCTCGACATCATAGAACACAATTACGATTTTAACCAGTCACACTCATCTATATACATAAGATTCAAATACACATAATACGGAGGGTGCTCATGAACAACTCTGAAGTCGTAGCTCACAATGTTTACCAAGTCGAGTTTACGCTTTTTACAGCAACCGCAACAAATCAGTGGCCACCTGAAACTGTAAAAGAGATTTGTTGACATTTCAACACCAGAGCCTCTATGAAATACAGCAGTCAATAACTCCATAATAGAGGTTTTTGGGTTAGATCGCGTAAATAAATGTGTCGTTAACCCCGACACCACCTGACACAGCCAATTAGCAAGGTTTGTCACGTTAACAAAACATGGCAATTCGTTACAAGTACAGCACACCGGTGTGTTGGAGAGCAAAGCCGCAACATTTACAATTCGAGTACGACGTTTCACCAGTAATTACAACGAGCATCATCAAGCGACAGCCAGATTTGCGGAGAAATCCTCCTGTTTCTGTCTGGAAATGGAGAATTAGCGAGTAGTTAAATCGTCGGGCAACCACTGCTGACGAAGGGGTGGATGTCTTGCGGCCCAGGACCCACGACTGGAGGTGATCCTTCAAACAACGACCAGAGAGTTTACGCCGTTAGTCTCCATTCTCCAGGGGCCGCTGCCTTGGTGAATAACGCGGTACGCACGATCTGCTGAGATGGGCTGGGGCTCACAGCAGAGTAAGGAAAAGAAAACAATGGCAAGGTCGATGCTTCAAACCCCATTGGGAACAGACATCTAATGGAAAAAAGGTCATTAGGTTGACATCGCTTGAAACTACATGTCTCTCCGCATTTGTGCGTGAAACTTATTTGTTTGCAGCTTTTAGAACTCTTTCATTGGAATGCACAACTGAGATGCAATGCACAATTCCTGATATGGTTCCAAGGGCACCGCAATTTATATTCTTTCAAAATTATCATGCTGAGCACGTGACTTAAACGTAACGTAATGCAGTGATGCATTGTGGTAAATACAAAAAGAACTATTGTGTCCTAAAATAACTGGTGAGCAGCTTGAGGGATATTTTGTACTTTTTTTTTTTAAGACATCATGCAAACCTATTTCCTACCTCATTGTCATTATGAATTGCCTCTTCTGATTAGCATTTCCATATGACACAAACCCAAGTAACAGTTATATTCGTGGGTGTTTCGGTAAAGTCACGTAGATAAGTTCAAAGAAAATAACAAAAAATAACAAAAATGACGTTTCAATCGCAACACAAGCGGTCGTCTTCAGGAAAAGGGGGGTTAGCTTCCAAGGGAAACTGTTTATAAAGGTTTGAAATGGGCGTAGCCCAAATGTCAGCAGCCGATGATAATGTAAATGGTGGGCAGCCACCAATCAAAGGGCTGTCAGGTGAAAATTAGCATGTTAAAGAGAGACTAGCATGTTAATGTGAGATTAGCATGTTAATGTGAGATTAGCATGTTAATGTGAGATTAGCATGTTAAAGAGAGACTAGCATGTTAATGTGAGATTAGCATGTTAATGTGAGATTAGCATGTTAAAGAGAGACTAGCATGTTAATGTGAGATTAGCATGTTAATGTGAGATTAGAATGTTAATGTGAGATTAGCATGTTAAAGAGAGACTAGCATGTTAATGTGAGATTAGCATGTTCATGTGAGATTAGCATGTAAATGTGAGATTAGCATGTTAAAGAGAGACTAGCATGTTAATGTGAGATTAGCATGTTAATGTGAGATTAGCATGTTAATGTGAGATTAGCATGTTAAAGAGAGACTAGCATGTTAATGTGAGATTAGCATGTTAATGTGAGATTGGCATGTTAAAGAGAGACTAGCATGTTAAAGAGAGACTAGCATGTTAATGTGAGATTAGCATGTTAATGTGAGATTAGAATGTTAATGTGAGATTAGCATGTTAAAGAGAGACTAGCATGTTAATGTGAGATTAGCATGTTAATGTGAGATTAGCATGTTAAAGAGAGACTAGCATGTTAAAGAGAGACTAGCATGTTAATGTGAGATTAGCATGTTAATGGAAGATTGCAGAGCCGCAACCGAGGGGTCAGCGCGCGAAGTGGCTGTGTTGGTGTGAACCCTGTGAAAGCGCAAGGTTTTAAATGGCGTGAAGCACACAACTAGCATCGGAAGGTGGCAGGATGGGAACATCACAGCCAGTTATAACTTTGGTAAACAAAGAGACCACATCGAAACTAACGAGCAAATCACCTGGAGATAGTGACATATCCTTAATTAACGATACCAAGTGAGCTGAGTTGAGTACAGCTTGTTTACCAAAGTTCCTGTGCTTGACACCACTGCAATCATGTCCTCGCACGTAACACATCATGACGCCCGTTGCATCCACGACCGAGTGTGAAAGTGGAACAGCTGTGAATGGACCCACGGGCTGGAGGGGTCCAGGAGCTGGCCTGAGAATGGGTTTCGGGAGGGGGGGGAGGTCAGGAATTGGAGAGGGGTGGGTAGGGGTCATTAAGTTGCTTGTGCCAGGGCCCATGCCATCCCTGCTACACCACTGCATTCTCTGTGGTGTTTTGTTCTATGTTTGAGGTCATGTCGCCACGGTGGTGAGAACCGTGAGATGTTGTATGTATGTTGAACTTCTTTCGCACCGTATGTAGCCAACCGTGCTCATTGAATGTGCGGGGGAAGGACAACAAACTAAACACACAAAAGTATGTTAACAACCTCGCCTGGTATACAGGAGGTCGTGAGTTAAATCTCGGCCCTGACGCCTGCTGTATATTTTGAGTTTGCATGTCTCCTCGTAGTTGTGTGGATTTTTCGCCGGGTCCTCCAGTGTGTTCTATTGTGAGACTTGCATATATGTATATGTATGTTGAACTTCCTTCACATCGTACGTAGCCAACCGTGCTTGTCGGAGGTGCGGGAGGGAAGACTTGCACCGTTGCTTTGTACCCCGAATACGAAGTGATTACGTGGTTTGGCAGGCGCTAAACCTTTAAATGAAGGTCACTTCCACAAAACAGTTCCGTTACGAACCAATTAGGAAGGAATTGACGTTTTGGAAGACACGCAAACGTGACGTTGAATCTCAAGCAGTTGGTTCCAGTATTCGTTAAGAACATCGCCAATGCCCCGTTTTCCTTTCACGTATAGCACGATCGGAAATAAAACCACACACATTGCTCCGTGTTTTCGTGACGCATATTTTTGAGTGTTGCTCGTCAGCGCATATATGCATTTATTTTTTTATTAGAGTATGTTGCGTTATAAATCACTTTGGCTTCGGACAATTTACTTGAAAGTAAATCTTAAATATGAATGACCGTGTTTCAGACATGTCCTCTAATGGTTGGTACTTGATATCAGTAAATAAAAAAGGACAAGTTTGTAAGATTGTATAAAAAATATGGTCTTGCTTTGTATCCTTGTTAAAGAGATACAGTACATTAATCAGACCATTATCTTTTATAAGCAATATTTCTTTACATCTCAGAGTTGTACGTTTTAACTGTTAGACACTATTAAGAGGTCATTTGACACCGTTAATGCCTTTTACATTCAACAAAATGTGGTCGGATTAATGTAACATGTACTTTTTAGACCTCTTTTGTGATATTCTTTTTCATGTGGCATGTGCCTTTTTCATCTATTTTGAACCACTATGACCCCAATTATGTCCGTGGTTGTATTGAGCCTCTCTTTGAATTGTATCTTAGGATCCCAAATCCAGAGAATTTCGATTTTTGTTGCATAAGCAAGCCAATCAATACATCTATATCGACTGCTTGACCTTATGTATTTTCCAGCGGTTGTTTAACATTTTCCTTTATTTGCAATTTCCTGTCAAGGTTTGCAGAGACCCGAATGTTTGTGTCTCAGAGAATCTCGCAAATGTTTGAACATGTCCTTCATGAGGTGGGATGCTGCTGTACGCTCGACTTACAATCCAGAGGTCACTCTTTTGATCTTCTGGAGTGGCGGTTGAATCAATGGATGAGTTTATTCAATCCCCCCCACCTCTGTCCACCTAGCAGTATAAATAGGTACACAGTCGACCAGCAGGTCACGTGTGGTCGGTTAAATTGTGGGTACTCCCACCTCTTGCAATACGTCTGGCCAGCGTGGAAGAGTAGGCCTAACACCCTCGAGGGCAGTCCTAGAGTTCCCACTCGTAGAGGCCCTACCACAGGCGGTTGCTGGGCTGCGCTTTCCCCAAACGAGTTGCAATGGCGAACTTTCCCTCTATGCACATTAATGGGCCGTGTGGCTGGTGCGCTGGATATATGCCAGCCACGTCAACGAAAGCCTTTGATGGGAAGTCATTAATGGAGAGCTTGATCTCAGCATCTTTGCTTTTAGAGCTCCCTTGGGAGAGCTGCCAGCCAGTCGGGAATGGGTCAGACACGTGCGTGTTGATTCATGGTGGTGCAGGCCCATTGGGCTAAACAGCCTTTGTCGTTTGAGACATTTTTGTTCACCAATAAAATCACAGCCTGACATATCACTTCATGTTCTCAGGATGTTTGATATCCGGTACAAGTGCCTTGGGCATGGTCCAAAAAAAATGAAAACGTCACATCACAACAAGAATGAGGTTTAGAAATGAGAAGTGGTAACACCATTGGAGGGCAATCTATTTGAACACAAAAGTTTGAAGTGACCAAATAATATAATAAACACATTGTTAAGGATATTTTATCATTGAATATAAACCAAGAGGTCAAATGTTGTACATATGTAATAAACAAATCAAGATTAATACACAGTACTTCTACAACACATATTTTAATAATTCACTGTAAATATCCCCTGTATTGTATTTTTGTTATTATGAAGACCATTACTGGAGAAGTCAAGGGTTGTTGCCCTATGGACAGACACCATCGGGATGTGGATTGTCCACTCCTGGTCCAGGGCGGTAAACAGAAGAACGACAATGCTCATGTAAGCCGGATAACACTTTGACTTGCTTTTCCTTCTTGTGATAAAACTTAACATATGCTGCTGGGTCTGCCTTATGTGCAACTAAGACAGTGGTTATAAGTGTTCAGAGCCGAATACATGCAAAGTACATATACCCCTGAGAACAACACTGTGTGTAAACATTATCACCCAATCTATCAAAGCATAATCCCTGAGACTTTTGGATTATATCCAGAAATAAATGTTCTTAGAGCCCATTCAGGTTTCCCTGCACAGCCTTTTTTATCCCATAAGGAACAATCCACATAGCTCCAGGTCATGATCTGACTCATCGCTCCAGCTCTGTCGTGATTATGCGCTCAGACGTGCGACTCTATCTTTAGAATGACGTCATGGGGTCTTTAACGTCCACTGTGAAGCCCTTGGTTGCATATGTACGGTCAATACAACCCCAGTATTAAGCAAGGCAGACGGACCGCGAAAGTCTACAAGCAAGTGGCAAACGTGATGATACCCTTCGTCCATGTCACCACGCCAATGAGGTTGCCAGCGTCGCGGTTCCATATTGATCGGGCATTACGATGCTTCTTCGTCTCGCTTGTCTGACAACATATCTTTCAAGCCACTGACACACGTCTGTCACGTGGACCTCAACATGGACCACAGCATCTGTCAGGTGGCCGATGCAGCAGGAGACTTTATTTTCCTTCCAAAGCAACGCAATGACTGTGCGCTCCTTGTGCAGCAACCAAAACGTGCTCCTCAAATTGAAGTGCACAATTAGCAAGCACAGCACTTGTGTAATAGCTCAGCCCTCATGTCAATCCCTCCACTTGGAGACATGCAGGCAGATTTGAGCATTTGTGGAATGTTGCACCATTATGATGTAATGGCCGAAAAAAATATCTGCAATCATTCTAAAAATTCAACCGCGTTTTCTTATTTGCTGTGACAGGCATACTCGGAATGCGCCCGACCTCATTAGAAGCTTGGACGCGTAATGCCATGCAGTGGAACAAGTGTCGCAGGCTGCTATGCAGCCACGAAATACATTGTCCTACTGTGCCGTGTCATATAAAGGGTGGCCCTGAAGTCAAATCACGTCGGGTTGATTAATTTACTTAACACTGTCGTTTATTTTTTAAGTTAATATTTTATCAATTATCGTGATAAAGATAAATTCTTCTTCTTCCCGTAGGGTCACCTGAAATCCATCGCTTACAAAACTCGACCAAGAACCCTGAATAAGTTTAGACAAAACACAATTAATGAATGTTCAAAGATTACAACAGTAATCCTAAATAAAAGTCATAAATGAATTTCAAAAGAGAACTCATGCATGCATTAACGCTTATTGAAGTCAGTTTGAACATTTGTTAAAATAAATTAAATTAACCCTACGTGATTTGGTAACATAAATATAATAATCCTATGTGTGCTGACTTTTGGGCAACACTGAAAGTGTTTGCTCCCGACCTTCACCAACCAGCACTGGACATGGTAAAGGTCAAATAACCCCCAATACTTGCACAGGAGTGGATTGACAAAAAATATATACATGATACGTGTATTGTTATGAGTATTGCTACTGTTATTAGTCCTGTGGACGCTCACATTAATCACATTCATATTTACGATCTGCCTCGATGACAAGGCAAGGTTTTTTGGTTTCAAAAATCGAATGACTTCAAGATCTCTTGGGATCAGGAGAGACTGAGTCGTGCTACAAACTGTCTTAGCAAACATACCGATGATTTCCTCAAGTCCATTGAAATGTTTTAAAACACCAAGGCATCATAAGTAGTTAAAAATGGTTTGCATGTTGAATGCAAAAAACATGTAAAATAAAATGGCAGTTACACTACAACACTACAGATATTGAAATAATGTTTTTGTTTTCATTGTGCAGAGATCTCAATTGTGCACATTGTAATCTTTGCTATTAAATGTAATCTTTGATATTAAATTAAATTGATTGCATTCTGTTTATAATGGCTGGAGGATTACTGAAAGCGTGCAATTATGTGGGGATGAAAATCTTGTTTAAAGCCATTGAGATATGATCTAAGATTATTTATTTGTGTGTAAGCATTCTGGGTGGCCCTGGGCACTGATGCCAATGCTCGTGCACCGATGCAACAACGCCAAAGCCTTGGATTTCTTCCCAGAAACAAAGTACTGGAACATTGTCCATGTTTGTTTTGCCTCTTCAGTTCGTCAGAGCAGTGCGTGTGATTGTCTTGACCTCATACTAGTTTCTACTCACAAGATAACCCTTCACAAAATTGGTGATTTTACTTTGGCTGTTTTCACCAGTGGAAATGTGAAAAGCTCAGAGAGAAGGGAGCACTGTTTATTGACCGAGACACTGGGAGAGGTCTTGTGATGTTTTTTTGGGCTGTGTATACCTTGAAGATGATCATATCATCATGGGACCTCCTTTGCCAGTACCAAAATATGAGAATAGGGTTTTCCCCTTTTAAAGAAAGCTGTCGCTGGTGTGGACCAATCAGTTAAAAAGATAATGCATATATTATCAGAGTATGTTTTTTGTTTGCATTTTGACCACAAGTATTGTGGTGAATGCAGACATGATTCCTTGTAAAAGGTTTCAGTTTGGTGTTTTAACAACTTAACACCTGTTTTGTTGCCAGATAAAAGGGGGAACCCATATTCTGATTATCATATCAGTAGGAGACTTCAGTGATGGAAATTAAGGTTCTGTTTTCTAATTTATGCCCAGGGAACATTGGCAGTGGTAAAAAAATCGTTCTGTATTTCAGACAAAATACAGAGTCTATGGTACCTTAAAACCTCAACGGGATTGCGATGTCTGATTTTTATATGTGTGTATACGACATTTCTGGATGATTCAAGGGCAGAAACTAACACACATCACCGCCATACCTCATGATCCTGCAATGCCACAGTCCAACTCGTTCATGCACGTGGGCCGATCTCTTTCCCCATCTCCACAGTGGTCGGCCCCCGTGGGTCTTCCCGTCTTCAGCTGCCAAGTCATCATCAGTCATGCAAATTCGCCTCCATGCCTTGTAGTGATATCTCCTGCCTAAGCCCACATACTTTCACGAGTCGTCAATATGATGTCTCTCCCTTGTGATTGTTCCTCTCATGTATTTCTCTGGGTGACATTTCTAGCATGCATCCATGTCATGGCAGGTAATAGTCACTGAATGAAAACTGAATTCTCTCGGTCAGCGGTCCCCAACCTTTTTTGGCACCAGGGACCGGTTTCGTGGAAGACAATTTTTTCACGGACTGGGGGGGGGTCATCATTGGTTCTTTCCCCCTTTTCAAAGAAGCTCTCCAGCGACGTTTGTTTTTTTACTCATGTTGTCTACTCGGGGTTAGAGCTTGTGGGCTTACCAACACTGCGACTGAGACACTGCGCAGTGCGCGAAAGAGGCGCGGACGGAAGTGGTGAATGATAAAACAACGGGGGCGGGTCCCACGCGGGGACGCACCGCTCTCACCTCCTCGTGCTGCTGCTGCTGCTGCGCGGCCCGGGTCCTAACAGGCCACGGGCCGGTACCGGTCCACGGTCCGGGGGTTGGGGACCCCTGATCTCGGTGCATCTTGTGCTGATTTTCATTATCACATTCATTTTCCAAAATCCCTCCATCCTGTTCTTGTTCACCTCTTTATTTCGTTAGTATAATCCTAGTTTGCTTTCAACAATTTCCCTAGATTTATATATTTCGTTGTGTTTTGCACTTTTGTTCCTCCCAACAAATATGACATTTTTGTTCAGTGAACTTGTTGTTTGTGACATGTTTTTTTCTTGTGCAGTATTTACCTTCAGCCCCACTTTGCAGCCTTCTTCGTTTCTACAAATCATATTGTAATACCTCTTGTTCGTTGACTTCCACAGTTCTATGGGTCCATAAACACATTTTTGTCAACACACAAGAACCTCCTAAATTCTTATGTTTCAGCAGCAGGAGACATCACAATACATGGACGAGTAAACCACGCAAAGTACCCAGACTTTTCGTATCGAGCTACTTTATTGCAATCGGGGTGTTCATCAGGACTGCGGATGGACGCGTGGTACCACGCTTGTCACCTGAACAATAACAAAGATATTCTGATGGAACAATGTGAACACACGCAACGGCACACGCGCCGTAGGCAAGGTTTTGGTGTCAGAGGTCACTTGAGGTGACCGATAGCTTCCATACGTACTTCAGTGTGAATTATTTTTGTTTATAAACCAGACGGCTGCTTCAGTATGTCACCAGCCTTCCACTGTCAACAAACAGAACCACACAAGCGTGAGAGTTCGAAATGCTCACATCTTAACATATATATGATAAGTAATGTGACAACGGGTGGTGTCAGGAGGGTTGGTCCATCCTGGGCATCGGGCACGGTTGGCTACGTACTGTGTGAAAGAAGTTCAACATACGGATAGTGATGAATCAATAATGTGACGACCTCACAGCTCTCTCTCTCACAAACTCCCAGAGCCTATTTTGCAGTTGTACATTTTTAATACAAGTTCAACAACAGCTACAACACAAACACCGGTGTGCAGACTGTGTATCGATTTTTACCCGAACAGAGCACACACTTTAACTGGCTCTGACTCGGGCACATCCAAGTACACAATAGTGCTTTCACTTGCCACTAATTACACGCTTTTGGCTCTAGTCCAGTAGTGGGAGCCACAAACGTGACAAACTTGATATCGCCTTGGCTTCCCATCAATAGGATTGGCTCCTCCCCTGTTCCAGTCAATTTGGTCTGAATGTCAGAAGCGAAGCCAGCGAATCTCCCATGAGTGGCCTATGTGAGAACGCCTTTTGCCAACATGGCTAACGCCACCGACAAGACACAGCTGTCATCAGCAAGACTGAGGTCACCCAGGCTCCAGGACGTTGTGGGCATTCGCCGGCTTCACCAGTATGCTGTTCTCATAGAGATCCTCTCATTGCTCGTTGATGGGCCAGCCCAGCAGCTTTAGCTTTTATGGGTTTGCAAAGACTGAATAAGGCTTCCTTGATTGTTCATTATCCAGCCTCCACTTCTCGACACGTTAGGATCCTGGAGATTCCAAAGCCGTGCCTGCACGACCCTCCACGCCTTCAACGAGTGGCCGTCGAGTGAGCAGAGCTCTTCACTGGCTTGACAGCCAGGCACACCTCCCTCAAACAGCACCTCGTGATAAAACAAATCTAAACATCTGAAAGAGAGCTCGCAACGGGAGGGTACTCGCGAGTGATATTTGCATCGCTGCAGGGTCCTGTTGCCACCATGTACGTTGCATACGCGAGCCAATGATGAACTGCAGGCTGCCCTCCACCACGTGGCCATTGTGACCATGTGCGCCCATCTACCGGCGGCAGAGCCAAGAAATCTGGGAAACCTCTCCAGCTCATGGGCCGCAGTCAGGCAGGGGAAGCACTCGGTGCTCGGGCTACACCAAAGCTGTAGCGCAGGTGACCCGCGGTGTTCATATCGTCTTTGGCATGTCCATTTGACGTCAACTTTTTCTCTTTTTAGGACCAAAATTCCCATCAAGCGGTCGATCCAAAAAAAAGCGGTGTCTGCAAGGTGTTAAGATGCACCTGGCGGCTCGTTGGGCCCTCCTTCAATGACGTCGGTTCCAAGTCTCAAAACGGCGACCTCACGCACACGCCGCGATCGCACCTGGAACTCGCGACGGTCGCAGCTTTGCATAAATTCCTGCCAAAAGATTTGACAACGCACCTTTATCAACTTGGCAAAACGAAGCTATGCTACGTATACTTACGGCAATTCTAATGACCCTCACTTGGCATTTGCTTTGCTACGTTATTCAGCCTGACATTGTGAATGGCACTTCTAATCAAGATCATCTTCGCCGAGCTAGATTGCAATTATTTTAGTTTGCACTGCACAAGTGTTACGAGTATATGAAACGTCCACTACAGTAGCTTGCCATGTACAGTGCACGAAGTAGATCGTTAAATCTTGGATATGCAAGTTTTCGCAGGATGCTCTCACTTAATTATATATCATGCTATTTGAAAAACATTTTAATAACAGTAAGGAATGGGCTATTAAGGGAATCAACAATAAAACCAAGCCATCAACAAAGTTCATAACGGTTTTCGCAGCATTTTGTTACATTTTAGAAAATCATCCACCAAATTGGAACATACAAAGATAACATTTGTAACTGGTCCCCTTTAAAGAATCTATTTTATAGTTGCGGGCATTATCTTATAAAATATCTACGCTTCAGTACACATTTACTATACTTATCGTGGTAATCTAAAATCCAACATAAAACGCCCTTATGATGGAAAATTTAAATAGTGAAAATTTCACAGTAAATTTCTACCAATGGTTCTGAAATTGCTTTCGGACAACACATTTTCATCTAATCTTCTTTAACAATAACAACCGAATGACCTTCAATTTCAATAATTTGCTAAAAGTGCACTGCATGTTTCAGCACACATAAATATTCAACCAACCCAGTAATCTGAAAATGTTGTCATGGGAATACAGCCAACTACCATGAAAGAGAAGCACTCAAAATATGAAGCAGCACACATGAAGAGATCACACACAATGCAACCAGCAAACAATGCTGTAGACGTCGATTTATTTCGAATGCCAAAAAAAAGACAAGTTTCAGGTATACGTAGAGTAGGAGTGCGTTTGTCCTTTGCTTTCTTCTTACTCTTTACAAAATATAAAGTTACGCCAACAGTAAAGTGATCAATTAACATTTCGGCTTATCGTGTCGCAGGATGATAGTGCTGACTTGGGGAGGCCTTCAACTTGTTAATTATTATGAGGAACATTTCAATTCAGATTTAATTTTCCCAAACCATGGCAGTAAAACTCTTATCCACAACCTTCTTATCTGAAACAGGAAGGCTGTATCGACAACAATTGAAGATTATGTTTTGTGTTGTGGATGTTGTTCTCTGTACTGTTTCCTCCAGTGAGTGAAGGTGCTGCTGCTTCCACAAGTAATATACAGGCGTGTCTTGCTTAACGAGCGTTCTTTCTACGAGAATTCGCCACAACGAGCAATTTGAATTTGTTGGCAAAGCGAGCAAATGTTTGCTTGGCGATGGGACGCTGATCGATAAATGTCCGTCTGGTGGTGGCAGGGAGCACACGGTGGTGGGGGCCCGCAGCTGTTTTGTTTCCCCTCTCTCCTGCGATGTGCCAGGGCGTCGAGTTGTATCGTGGAGGGGGCCCTCGGGGTGGCACCGTCATGGGTGGGTGGGTGGGTGAGGGGTAGGTGGGTGGGTGAGGGGTAGGTGGGTGGGTGAGGGGTAGGTGGGTGGGTGAGGGGTAGGTGGGTGGGTGGGTGAGGGGTAGGTGGCGGCACGAATTCATTGCAGCCGCTGAGGACAGGAAGTCGCGCTCTGTCCCGTACCCTCACATCGTGGCTATGAACCCAGCAACCCGTGGTTCGATTCCCAACCACGGCGAACATCAGTGGCGAGTGATATTTGAACCTGCGGTCCTACGTGGTGGTCCCTACTGCTCCCTCCACCCACCAACATCTACCCTTCAAACAACATCAAGGCCAGCCACCTGCAAGCGCTGTGGTTCTTCACGTGTGGTGTTACATTTCATGTTTCATTAATTGATAAAAAAAAATTCACATTTGTATTTCTCACGTTGCCAAAAAGTAGCTCAGCTTTAAACATGGGAGTGAGTCAATGGGAAACGATTATCGTTTAACGAGTCTTTGCTTATCGAGCAAATTTCGTGCAACCTATCTTGCTCAATCAGCGAGACGTGCCTGTACACTGCAGTACATTGCATCGGATTTAAAATGAAGGCTATTATCCACGATTTTCACAGGTTAGCCATAGATAGGACTTTAATACAACTACTTTTAGCCATGAATTTGTCTGAGGGAATTTCCTAACTCCAATCCTGGTAAAGTGGAGTTTTACTGCACCAAGCACTCAAATCGTCAACGTCTGCCAGTCTCTCGTACAACCGGTACTAGAACATAGCATCAAGTGAGAATTACTTAAATGTTCTAACAACACAGCATCATTTGTAGTCGTATAGCTCTCTATAATTTAACATTGAAATACCCTTATTCAGCAGCAGGTAGAGAGCATTGCACAAACAATTTAAAAGCCCTTATTTGATTCCACTGTTGGCCATAGTTTGTGCCTTGCACACACCCTTGCCTGCCACTTCAAAGGGCACACCCTTGTAGGTAGCCACGAACTCAGCATTAGTCAGAAGATCTGGCTGCACTTGTTCCCAAATCTTTTTCTTGGGGTTAAGCTCCTTGTCTGGCTCACCTGCAAAGAAAATGCAAACAATTAGTTATGACGCAGAGGCAAAGACAATGGTTCTTAAATACAGTCAGCAAGGCATGGGGCATATGACTAAAGAAACCAAAATATAAATGTTAAAGCGTGCCAAATAGTTCCAATGTGTACTATTCACTGCTGGATATGAGAGGAGGCCTGCAGAGTCAGATGTTTTTTTTAACCCCATGCATTCAAGCCTCAGTCACAACATTACATGCTAGGATAATGAAATTAATTTGACATGCTCCCACTGGAACATAAATTTTGACTTGGCATACACTCAAATTTGCATGTAATAAGTACAAAATAATGTATAGTTATACAAGTACATACTTTGGCTTTAGCTATTGGGTCATGACCATATCCTTCTTCACCAATATCTCCTTGCAGTGGATTCTCCACTTTTCCCCGTTCGTCACCAATGTTTGAACACTTACTATGCAATATTTTTATGAATACACAAAAGTTTACATGCAATGACTAAATCCCCAATTTTATTAACTCGCAAAAACAGTGAAAGTTATGAACAATTCCTCTTAAAATAAAATGCTGCTTTAAAAAAAAAAGAGTGAATATCAGTGACTCATTTACTTAATTAGGAACATTTACTTAAATTGAGATACATATGCAATAACATCGAACACTTTCCTCGGCAACATTAATGCTGTGATTTCTGAGAGGCGATTACCGTTGTTCGGCCATGTCAGACCGATTAGCTGCGTGTCACGTCGAGGCTCAGTGAGGCCAGGTGGCAATTTAAAACGTCCAATTGTCCATCACACCTGGCTGCGTCAGTTTGAGATCGACACGGGGTCCTCTGCTCCGCAGGCACAGACTTCTATGAGTGACTGGCTGGGACAGACGGTGCTACAACCCTTTGCCAATCAAGTGTAATACTTGCAGTGAGTGTCAGGAAAAAAATCAGCTGCAGATGCTTTAGGTCAGAAGTCGAAAATTAGTTTCTACTGGAGGAATCCGATGAGCTCTAAAGCTCTTTTTTCACAGATGTCCAAGTGACTGGCTGAGACCAACTGCCAGGTTTACCTGTAGGTGAGCTTACCTGGGTACCCTTTGAAGGTGATGCGGTCTCCAGGAACGGCCCCAGCCGGGGGGTCCAGGATCTCTACCTTGTCGGGCGAGCTGGCGCACATCACCATGGCCTGCGACAGCACACCCCGCATCTTGGCCGGCTTGAGGTTACACATCACCACAATCATCCTGTCCTGCATCTGCTCCCAACGACAAAACAACCACATCTCAAAAGCAAAACACATTTCAGAATGTTTGATATATGCGTACAGAACCATTCCTCTGCAACGGAAAAGAAGAGACAGCTGACATTTTCATACTCTTTTCACAATCCTGTACTCAGAGCAATAAAAGGGCTGTGTTTTTTAAATGTAATAAAATTCAAGATGTTACGTACAGGGATCCCCCGCTATGCACAAGGAATGTATTTCTGGAAAATGTTACCAAACTCAAAATTACTTTAAGTGAAATCCAATTTCTCATAGACATGTTAAAATCAGGGGTTGCGTTCCTAGCCAACGTTCCTGGAAAAAAATGTGTGACTAAATGTCATGAAGTGTACAAAAATGCATACGGTTAGAAGTTAACGTACATTTTAAGTAATAATGGGACTAAAGCAGCTCCACCGTGTCTAACGCCTCCACACTGTCAAGTCAAGCTTCCCTCTGCCATGTGGAGGTTTTTGGTGGTACGTGCTAGGCGAGTACAGTACGGCATCACATCGCAAAAGTCCGCTTTCACTGCGTGCTTTCCTAGTTAAAAAATTGCGTGAAAAAATGTTTGTACAATTTTTAAAAAGAATGCATATGCAAAACATTAGAATATGAGGAAATATGTTCCCTCATTAATCAACAACGTGTGTGCAAAAAACGCGTAATGTGGCAATTTACATTGGGGGATTCCTGTATTGTGAGGTTTTTATATTCTAAAGGATTTAAAGAATATTCAGGCAAAAGAATGACATCAATAGGAGCACAAGGTGAGAGCAACGTCTAATTACCCATGTCAGTCTTCTGTATTTGTTAATCCCACCTCTTTGTTGTCGCTATTTTTGTCTTTCGAACTTCTTCTGCCCCGCTTCAATTCAATGTTTATTTGTTAAACACAAAATCTAATTGAGCCAGTTACCCAGCTAATTTCCATAGCAACAGCACACCCCCCACTAATCAATAGTTGTTGTTGGGGTGGTGAGGAGCCCAGGCAGCATCCAGCAAGAAAACTTGAGGCATAGATTATTTTAAATAGTAGTAATGTGTGTCTATAACGAGGGGGAAAAAATACAATTCAATTTAAAAAAGTGACATTTAAATTTCAGTTTGTGAAAGTCATTGTGTTCCACCTCGGTCACAAAATTTAATTAACATTATGACATAAACATCAAAAAAAAGAATCCTCCATGGAACAATTAATTAGTCAGATAGGACTCAACTATGAAGGTCTGTGAAAATTGGAAAATAGCACAAGTGTACTAAATTCTTGAAACCAAAAAATATATATTCAATTTTTTAAGTACACAGTATTAAAATATAATACACACATGCATTTCGGCTTTAATAATTCAACACATCCCGGTGATGCGATGAATTGTCTCTCTTCAGGGTCGCAATTCGTTTCAATAATAATTTTTAAGCAATGCGGTAAATATAGCAGCCACTAAGTTGCTGCAGGGGCCATGTTGAACTCTTAACATACAAAATGACTGAAAGACACATTTGTACGCACACAATTCCATTGCATGTACTTTAGTGGAAGAATCGATATTAGTCGGTGAACCGATGACAGAAGCTGCATATAAGCACAGTTCTAATAAGCAACACATGCTAACATTACACTGGTGAGGGTGAAAGCAAAGAGCAACGTTTGATACGAGCACATTTCAGATAACAACCTTTCAATGTAATCCATAAACAATAACTTTTGTTCTCAACCAGAGCTTACAATGGCTTTAAAACCTTTCCCCATAGTTTTGTGACAAATCATGAAACGGATAACAAAAAGACTAACATTTCACACACACAGAGCAGCGCCCACTGAACAAGGCGCGGCGGCGCACCGGCTCACCTGCTCGAGGGGGATGTGCTTGACGAGGCCGCTGACGACGGTGCGCGCCGCTGCCTCCGCCACGTCCACCTGCTCCACGTACAGCGAGTCGGCGTCTGGGTGCTTCTGTGCCGACACGATGCGTCCCACGCGCAAGTCCAGCCGGGACACGTCCACGGGACGAGCCGCCTCCTCCGCGCCTCCCACCTTCTTCTCCTTGTCCTTCTTTTCACCTGCAGCCAGACATTCGATATTTACAAAGGCCGTCGTTGCACGTGACGTAATTCTCACGAGCTCTCTCGTTTTTTACTGGAGCGGTATCGTTTTTTGGTAACTGCAACTACGGGCAGTCCTCGACTTACGAACGGGTTAAGTTCCTGAGAACCTGTTCGTAAGTCGATTTGTTCAGATCTCAGTACTCAATATTTAATCGTACGTACGGTCAGTGTTATGAAATGTGTTGTGTTTCAAGAAAAATGTTTAAATATTGTTAAACTTGTACATTTGCATGTAATTCTGTAATAAATACTGTATAGTAAATAAAACATGAATAAAGTAACATGCTTAACGTTTTATTTTCACTTGCCCCAAGTCAAACGGTTCACTGTCATTAAGCATAACGCGGGATGCTAGGACTCATTACATCTCACGGAGGATCACTATCAAACCAAATAGTTCTGCGGTTCGGTTCATGAGCACGAGCGAACGTTCGCAAGTTAAATGGTGAAAATAATTACATGTTATGTAATTATTTATTATTAGTTCTTTCGTAAATGCGGATGTTCACAAGTTGGACGTTCGTATCTCAGGGACTGCCTGAATAGAGATTTTTAACCACATTAGTCTGAAGGTGGATATTATAATCTGTTGTGTGTGTCCTTCACAGTGAGTTTATTCGCGCTCAAAAAAAATAAATGGCATTTATATTCAATGGCAATTTTATTTTTGTAAAATAATCATGTCTGGCACAAAATGTGC
Organism: Lampetra planeri; assembly: GCF_965212315.1. Lineage (NCBI taxonomy): Eukaryota > Metazoa > Chordata > Hyperoartia > Petromyzontiformes > Petromyzontidae > Lampetra > Lampetra planeri. The sequence goes on along the minus strand of NC_136125.1, from coordinate 12,517,685 downwards.
CGCAAACAGCAATAGATGCCCTGTACAGTTGAACAACCGTAATGATGGAATATTTTTTAAATAAAAGATTGAATAAATGATTTCATTGCAACAACTATTATTTAAAGTTACATAACATCTAAATGCAATCAATCAAGCGTAACAACTTTTTACAACGATTGAAAAAACCCCACCACATCAGGGCAAAAAGGGGGATGTAGAGGACATGACGGCAGGGACACATGGGAGAGAGGACAGACGGCAACACAGCCCACGGTGAAATGACTTGAGCCTGGCGACAGAAAAAATGAGCAGAGACAACCAGGGCAGCAAGCAGCAGAAACACCACTTATCAGTCCCAGGGCATCCAGTTACGTGGCCATTAATGTGACTGCTCAATCATTTCTGACTGCGCATGGGCACGGATAAGGAGTGTGCCAAGGCTGGCCTTCACGACAATGTCCAAGTCCCACAAGCCCTTTCTTCCCTGAACGTCATGGCAGAATCGCAGTAGAAATGAGCCAATGATACACTCAGCAATATATATTAAGGGTGAGCCTGGTTAACTATATTTGGTCATGATTGTGAAGCTAGCAGCTTAGATAAGCTATATTCGCAATAGAATCTCATTCTATTGCATGAGAATCTCATTCAGGATGGAATCCGAGGACTTTAGTAAGATTCATGCAGGAATTGACCAGCACTAGTCATGAACTATATTGCAACCCAAATGTAATATATTTTCTTTTTTTATATATATAAACAAAACAGTGCTTCATATGCATGTGAACATAAAATGAACTGCGATCATAGTGCCCTATAATGTTGTGTTGTGCCTCTGAACAGAAATGCAACGCAATGTAATGTTGTTATACAACACTGTGTCACATGTCATTGGCCCGATGACAACCTCTGCATTTTAACTCTGTGATAATGTGAAGACTAGCAGTCAAATGAAAACATTTTTAGCTTTAGGTAAATACCCACATTTTATGTTTTCAATTGATGCGAACAAGAAGTTATTTGGCTTATCATACAATGCCTTGTTATATTTAAATCCTTTCCTGAAAGTCATTTCAAAACAAAAACATTTTTTAAAATGTGCTCTGTTTCTTTTAGTTTTCACAAATCAATTCAGCCAATATAAATACCTATACATTTATATTGGCTTACTCTTGGGTTTCCTTCAAACAAATATGCAAACTTAATTTCTATGGAAATACTTAGACAAAAATGCCAAATGTAATACTTGGTACGAAAGCATTTTACAAGACAGTGAAACATAAGTTAAGTTTTACAAGAAATGTCTCAATCAATGTTCATTCAGCGATCTTGATTTTAGAATGAATAATGCAATCAATATGGCAAAGGGAATGATAAATTGAATTCAGTATTTTGCAGTTAATTATGTTATATTAAAGAATGTTTTCACTATTTAATTATTAAAGATTCTCAAACAAAGTGTCAATAAAGTGTTCTTTTCTTAATAAATTGTACATTTCATCATGGGACCTCCTTTGCCAGTATCAAATCATGTCTGCATTAACCACTTGTGGTGATTCCTCGCAAAATGTTTCCATTTGGTGTTTTAACAAATTAACACCTGTTTTATTGCCAGAAAGGGGAAACCCAATTGTTAAATTGTACATTGTTAAATCATCTCTCAGTGCAATCCTAAGCATGCACCTCTCTCTCCCTTACAATTTTTTCAACTTTTATTCCATTTTCTGTCCATGTTACGGTAGGTAATACGCACCGATGGAAAACGGTATTCTTTAGGTGCATTAGTCTGTTGCGTTTCATTTTCAAGTTCAGTTTTCAAAATACACCCGCTCTCATCTGCCTCTACATTTCCTAATATTTATTCTGTGTTTTCCCGCTGTGTCCACACAAGATGGGTTAAAATGCCGAATTGTCATATTTATCAAATTTGTAGACTTCCTCATTCAGCACTTCAATAATAATTAATTTCCATTGTTGGTATAATTGCTGTTTAATCAGGAAATCTGACCACAAAGCACAAAATATAGAGGGCACAATACAACATTGATTGAAGATGTCATAACAAGAAATTGGGACATAAAAATAAAAAAGGTGATTAATAATTGGCAATTCAGAAATATCAAACTACATAACATGTTCACTTTGAATGTCCTACAAAAATCGGGACTGTTATTTTCTTTTTTTCAACAAAATGATCAGACATTTACACAAATATTTGCAAATAAATTAATTAATACTAAAAGTTTTTGGGTTAGATTGCCGTTATTTATAAATGTGTTGTAACCCTCCACCACCCGACACGGCCAATCAGTAAAAAAAATGTGTCACGTTGACAAAAGACAAATAGTTCACTACTTTAGGCCACCAGTGTGTTGAAGAGTGAATCCACAACATTTACAATTTTTGAGTACGACGTGTCGCTGGTAATTACATCAACCAGCATCATCGTCGGGCAATTCGCCAGAATAGTGAGGCCCTCCACCTGCTCCCGGACTTAAATACTGATTGGCCATGTCGGTGGTGGAGGGTTACGACACATTTATAAATAACGTGATCTAACCCAAAAACCTTTATTGTGAATAATATTGGTCGCGAAAGCCTACGTGTTAAACTAAAAATAAATTAATGATGGAAAGATGCCTCGGTCATTGCTTAGTTAAAATGGATGATGTAACTGAACTCAAGAATTATAGACCCATTAGTATCTCATCATCATGTGTAGAAATGTTTCACAAAGGTCATTGGGAAAACAAAACTAAATATTTAGAGACCAACCAACAAAATTAGCAAGTCAGGTTTGGGAAGTGTTCTACTACTACCGACATACATACGATCAATCCCATTCTGTGAAGAACTAATACATATCAAATACAATAACGCTTAACCTTTATAGGACACGGCAATGGAACGTGATGCATTCACCCAAGCTCTCAAGACCTAGGTATAATACATTTAAATATAATTAATACCATTATTAAAAATAAAACATTGAAACAAAGACTGCATGCAGAAATCAAAATACATGTTATGTGAAGTATTAGACAGAGATGCACTTCCGCCAAAGTTATTCAAAACCATTTGAATGTTTTCCAAAAACTGTAGTTGAGAAATAAAGGCAAAAACATCAATTATTATTTCTCTATGTCGGTGATTAGCATGAGCCAACATATCACGGAGGGACAATAAAAGCAAACTTGTTTGAATGGAATCCATCTTTACAGCTTCCTCAGCATAGCCAGACCGGTTTTGCAATGGTCAATGTGTGTAAAACGTCCTGTCCCACAAACCACTGAAAACTTAAAAAAGTGAAAACATCTGGCCAGAATATGTGAACTGTAAATGTCTGGACATCACCTTTCTTCTCAGCCTTTTCCTTTTTCTTGTCCCCCGTGGGAGGTGGCTGGGCAGCCGCCTGGGGCGAGTCGACGTCCGAGGGGCTGGAGAGGCTTTGAGACGTCTTCTCTGCGGCAGTCTCGGTGCCAGACTTTGACGGGGGAGTGACACAAGCCGTCTGCTGCGTGGGCAGTGGAATCTGCACCACTGCACGCGTCACCACCATCACGACACAAACAAAACTTCACTCAAAAAAACTCTCTATGCCAATATAATGGTATGGCTGCCAGAACAATAACACATTTATTCTAATCTGTATTTAAATGCGATTTATATTTCAATTTGTTTATCTCAGATGATCAGCATAGTGTTTGACCCTATGATAGCAAAGACACAAGGTAAGAAATGTCATATGGGTAACGGCCTCATGAGAAAATCATTCACTGCATTAGAAACACTTAGTGCTCAATATTTAACAACACATATATTCCAAAACTGGGCAGTGGGGGTATAATAATTCACGACAAATTAAGTGAATTGTTGCAATTCAGCATAACGTTGCAGTTGAAAATTTTATTTTTAACACATCAATGTAGCAGGCTCAGAATCTAGTATGCATGTGCTTCCTCCAGTTACTATGGTTTCCTCCCATGTGTAAAAAAAAATAGAATAACGTAAATTAATTATTGCTTTGGTAATTTCATTGAAAAAAAATCACTTACATCCATTCCTAACTTCAGCCGCAATGAGCTGCTGCTTCACAACTTCAATTTCTTGCTTTAGTGTTTCATTCTCACGCTGCAGCCTCTCTTCTTCATTTTGCGACTGCTGCAACACTGCACAGAGTGGGGAACATCGTGTACAAAGCAGCAATGACCATCCTGGGTGGAAAAAGTGAAGGTCCACCCCTGCAAATGATCACTCACGCCACAGCTGGTGGAAGGGCCTGCACTAAGGGGAGCTCCGTGACGCCGCTAGATGGTCTTTGGCCGGCTCTTCCTCGCTGGCCACACACTCTACCCCCCCCCCACCACATGCGACCCGTCCATGGACTCTAGGTGCACCCATTTAGTCCGGTGTGAAATCCATTTACCCATGGCAGCGTCCCCGGGGCGGAAAACCCAAACAAATTGTAAATACACGCATGGATACAGATCATAAGTAAAACTAAATATAAACTAGAAAGGCCCGTCGGGATTCGATCTTACAAAGAAATATGCACTTGGAAAAATACAAACGCACGTACAAGGGGCATGCACTAGCTTCCACCCAACGTGTTCACTTTTGAGCGCACACACACACACACGTGAACTACGTTGGTCGGAATCATATTATTTTATGTATAAAAGCTTGTAGGAAATATTTTGTTGCCAAAATTGCACCAAAAACTGTGGTCATTGGGATTGATAAGCTGTGTTGCAAGCTGTGTAGTGATTGCCTTTGGACTTTTACAGTTTCCATGAAAGTATGTTAAGTGTCCTCAGATGCATGGACAGACATTTTCTGGGCAGAGCAATAGCCTATTCGCTCCATAAAACATCTAGACTTTTGTTACTTATAAGGTGGACATGCAAGCCAGAAAAACCCAGAAAATCAATACACAAGCAGGTAAGAGAACGCATAAACGCATCTTTCAAAGCACATCCACCGAATATTGAAATAAAATGACTCTTAACTCTAGACTGAAACTACTTTTACATTATTAAATAATATCATTCTTCACAACAGTAAGTTAGATCTATATATGCAGTATAAGAACCTTGGCCACAAATCTGCAAAAGCCTTGGATGCAAAAGCTTTAACATGTTCCATTCAACTGCAATGCGATTAATTCATCAGAAATGTGAAATTAAATGTTTTTACGTCTGAAAAAAATTGATGGGATAGCCAGCTAAATGTTCCTACTGACAATGTGTTGCTAACGGATAATGTTCTCGCCACTCTTTGTATTGGCAGCTTGTCCTCTATAATATATAATATTGCATCCCGACAGACAAACCAAATTATAAAACTCTTGAATATACCTCACCTATTTATATAGTTAATACTTAACAAAACATTTAAATATAAAAGGGCCAATTTCTTTATTTCTAATGCTATTACAATTGAAGCATGCCACAGAATATGCTTTAATAAATTACCTTGTCCCAATTATTCTTAATAAATTATTTATTTGCTCACTGCTAAATATGCATACATCTCATTGTACCTACAAATTCCCATTTCCCTTGGACTTTATTTTAAATCAGATAAGTAAAACCTACTATAATCACCCAGGAATGTCTGTCCTTAACGCTCGTGACGTCACTCCACATCGAACAGCCCCCCTCATTAATAATCATTAAAAGGTGACGTCCTCCAAATGGACACCCCCCCCCCCCCCCATTAATAATAATTATCGGGTGACGTCACTCCACATGGGGGGCCGAGGCGCCTCCTCCCCCCTCCTCGCGTCAACTTACAACCCTCACTACAAAGCCAGAACCCTCACGTCACGTGATCTCCGTAACGCAATTAAGACAAAGTAAAAAGGACGTCATGATGAACAAGGGATTATAACCTTTAAATGAAATAAGTCTGTGTCACCGCGCCCTTAAAAACTGCACACGCATTGCTTTTCGCTTGCAAGTTTCAGATTCACTGCAATAGACCCGTCCTTGGATGGGCAAAAGGCTAATGTCTAATAACTGTGCAAAACAATAACTCTGATGTTCGAGCTCAAACCACTAAGACTCCTTTCACAGCAATAAAATGTAAAAATGTGTGTGTTTTTTTTAGCAAGTTCCTGGGACACATTGTCTGCATTTTAATGCACATCAATAGAAAAGATGAAGGTTTTCTTTCGAAAAAATACTGTGTGAATGTTCTGAAATTCTTGGCATGGCTAGCTAATATTCTAATGCAATTCAAGGTTGGTTAATTGCACTGCAGCCTGTGCCCAAGAGGCAGAATCCTTCTTTGTAAGCTGGCAACACAAATAGAAGCATGAACGGCCTTTAAATCCACAAGGAAGTCAACTTTCTTCATTGACCCTGAAAGAAATCTTGGTTCAGTACGAACCTCAGAAATGTTTGGAATTCACAACATTTTCTTCTTTGTGCCAGATTTTTTATTTATTTTCCCAACATCAACCCCATGTCATAATTTTTCGTTGCATGCGGAATCAAATTTTGATTCATATTAAATTCATTGGCAATATTAAAATCTGATAGCCCAACTTAGATATCAGGGTGCAATTCACATCTTGGCAAAGGACAATTTAAACCTGGCAAAGCACCGTTTTGTCACGAAGCTGAAAGAGGCTGAAGGAATGCAAGTTAGCCTTGTGCCCAAAAACACAATTCATAATTTGGACAGATCCACCACGGATTGAGCCTTTTTGTATGATTTTCCATCTCTGGGGAACGTGGCAAGTGGTATATGTCCTTGCTGTGACCATTTTTATCCAGGCACACCGAATGACTCAATTTGAGGTGAGTAGCAATTTACACAACCAGGGAATCTGCCAGACCTGGTGGCAGGTATGATGTCAAGACTTTAATTTTAGTGCCTTAGAAGGTCAGACTGAGGCAGTCAGGATTCAAACAGTCTTAAGTAAATGTATCAGTATCATACAAGACTGTAACGTTGTGAATTTAAATCGCCTTATTAGGCACACACCATGGCTTAACGTGATGAGCTTTTGGCACTTCTGATGTCACGATGCCAATGCTGTACCCACATTGCTTGGCACTACTTTGGCAGATCTTTGACATTTGCTCAATCTGCTTGAATAATAACTCTCTGACATGAATGGGATTAAGAAGCCTTGGCAGAAATCTAATTACATCAAGTGTTTTTTGCAGATCCGTCAAAGACTGCCAGAGTATGTGTATCATGCCTGAAGACTAATCTGTTTACATAAATTATCTACTCTTTGCATATTACAGCATTTGGTGGTGAGACGTTAAAATATGAATGATAGCGTAAAGGTACATCCCTGCAATTGCTTGCTTACATCACTGCTGGTAGAAGAACCTCCACTCGAGGGAGCTTTAGAGCACTCCTCAGTTATAACTGTGGTTCTTTCGGTAAAGTCATGTAGAAATAAATTAAATTCAAAACGTCGTATTCTATTATTATTTTATTTCTCTCTACGTGACTTTACCAAAAGAACCAGAGTATTTCCTGCAGTCACAAAAATGCTTCAAATCGAGTTTTTGCTCTCCGTTATATTTTGGCCTACTATTTCACACTGCCCAGACATCTCAGAAGAGGCACGAGTATCCACACTTCACCCTACCCATGCAACCTGCCAATCATCTAAGTGGTATATCCATCAAAACTGCTGGGAGAACAAAAACGGGAGGATTTTAAAAATGTGCACTATTATTTCACCTGCCGCCCCACAACATCAAACCAGCGAGCACTCGATTGTCAATCCAGCATGCTTATTACACCACATATACATCCCTTTATCTTACCAATACAATAATACACAACTCGATGTCAACCACAGGCCAAAATATGACATTTTTAGTTAAACAGTAGCAACCCACACATCTATTGAACATGACTCTCCGTCTGTCGCTCAGTCAGCCAGAAAACCTTTTAATATTATATAGAGCCCCAGTCTCTCTCCACATTTCTCTTGCCTTCTCTGGAATGTACATCCACATTCATCTCAATCTCTCACTGTCTGTTTCTATCCAATTCTGTAATCCTGTCCCCTCTTCTATCTCTCCCTCCATCCATCTACATTCCTCTCCTCCGTCCACTGGATCTCACCCACTTCCCTCCCCCAATCTCTCTCCCCATTTCTCTCTTACCTCAGCCTCGCTCTCGTTATTCCCACCCCTCCCTTTCCCGTTTCAACCTCTTGCCTCTCCTTAATCCTTCCTCCCACCGCTTGTTGCTATCCCTCACCGTACTCTTTCCATTTTGCTCTCTTTCATCTCCGTTTCATGCCCTTTCACTCTCTCTCCCTATTCCTTTCCATTGCTCCCCATCTCTTCCTCCCTCTCCCATCTCACTCCCTCACCTCCATCCTCGATCTCTCTCCTCTATCGCGTTTGGCGTGAAGTCAGCACACACGAACCCGTCTCGAGCCCGTGGGATGAGACCGACGTCATCGCACTAATATGCGAGGAAGATGTCACTACCGATAAGAATCCAGGCAGGAATACAGCCGGCAAAACATGTTCTCATACAGTATGAAACACACAGCAATGTTTCCATGTGATACCACTGTGTGTAAAAGCCTCACCAGCTCTGTCCTTGAGTAGAGCCACCTGCTGCTTCAGGTAGGCAATGATCTGGTCGGCCTCAGCAGCCCGCTGCTCCAATCTTCCAATCACCGCGCTTTGCTGGGACATTTTGACAAATGGCCGCAACACAAACCTGGCTGCAGCACACAGGGAGCTCAGAGTGAGAGAGTCCGCCAGTTTCACAGTACACAAACATGGGGGCTCAGAAATCGATGTCATTCCATTGTTGAATAAGGGCCTCACTAACTCTGGTCTGTGTGGGTTGAAGGTGGGCAGTAAGGATGAGAGAGCATACATGTATGTATGTACAACGATTTTAAAGCACTGCTGTCTGCAGGCCCCGAACGTAGCCCCGCATCAATCAATAAAACGTGGTTAATGCATGATCATCGCTCATCCAAGGATTATCCAGGCTCAATGCTGCTTAGCTTCTGGAATATGACAAGATCAGGAATACTGGGACATTTAATGTTTACTGCAATCAATATTGTGGATTAATTGTATGCATTACATTTATCATTGGGAAAAAAACACATCTCGTGACTAACAGAAACAAATAAGTGACACATTGTGAAACGACTGTATACAGATAAATTTGAGTGTGTGAAACTACTGCATACTGATGTATTTATGCATTTAAAAATGTGTAGTTATTTGCACATGTCTGGATTTACAAAACATGCCTACATCTGCACTGTAGTGTACAAAATTATGTAAACCATACAGTACGGTGTGAAAGTGCAGCACTTGCAAGTTTATTTTTGCCATGCTTTTGCTATGCCAAGAACTTTCTAATTTAAATTACCTTTGCCTCATACTGCATGCTACTGAATACATCGTCACAATGTTATAACTACATGAGCATCATGTCACACCACATGGTAGCATTACCTATCAAAAAGCAGCTGTAGTCATCTGGGCCCCTTCACTAAACTGCACCAAACCAATAGGATAATTAAAGTCCTGCACCTCCGATTAGCGCGGTTGGCTACGTACGGTGCGAAAGGTCAACATACATAATGAAGCAAGTTACACGAAGTACGATTTTACTGACACATGTATTTTTCTCATTGGCATAGAAATGAGATTTCTCATTTACATTGCACTACAGGGTTTATCTGTAATGCACGGGCACATGTCTGTCAACTTGTAAGGACTTGGAGGCCAAAGGAGGGATATGCGTTAACAGTTACTTACAAAAGGTACATGTTGGGAGGTGCAGTGGTGGGTACTACTCTATGGTTTAAAGATCACCAAATTACTATAAGCACAAACTCTGAAGAGCAAGAGTTCCTGATTCTTAAACTGCACATCATTTACTGGCAAATGCAGCCGTTGCAGTAATTTGTGGGTGTGGTGGCACACGCCTTACCTACCATTCAGCCAACCGGAATAAAACCTTGGTGGTGAATGTGCAATGAGAATAAACTCCATGAAAAACACAAACTCTCTACAAGAAGCATAGAGGCAGCAGGTTCGGCAGGTTGGTTGCTAAACTGCCCTCGTGGAGTGTTGGCATCCCCACACACGTGTGCGTGTTTTCCTGCTACTCCCGTTTCATGCCATTCGTACTTACATCCCCCGAAAATACTTGAGGTGGCGTCCGTTTCAAGTCGTCAATTGTAGAGCCGGTTTACGTCGGGGATGCGGTCCTGAAAAGTGCGACAGCGAATATCGAAACAACGTAAACCAAAGACAATTTACAGGGTAGGTGGAGGCGAAGGCTGAGAGGCGACGGACACGAGGAGGGACGATGATGATGATGCTGCTGCTGTCACCGCCGTGTGGGTTGAGGCGACGCAAATCGGGTGTTGGTATTAATAACGAGACGACGTAGGGCGGGACGACGTAAAGGGGGGAGACGTCAATGGGGGTGTTTTGCTGCAATTATAGAACCAGGTGAGAACGAGAGAGCAGGTTGAGTGACGTGGATCACCGCAATGTCAAGAGAAAAACTAAATAATAATGTTCACTGTATGTTGAACTGCTGTCACACCTCGTGAAATGAAGCAAATAAAAAAGGCAAAACCCACTGCCAACGTGAGAGGTTGAAACTAAATGATCATGCGTCTGTGTTAAATGATTAATTTACCGTAACGCAAGTCGACGCAGACAGAATAATTTTAGACCGATCCTCGTACAATTACAATTAGTTCATCACAAAAACACGTTCGTCAAAAACATCTCCCTCAGATGGATAAAGTGAACATGCAACTCGAGATACCACGACCAATTCTCGTGCGTTAAATGCAAACTTTGGCTGTGTCCTGGGCTGTGTTTTTAATGGGATTAAAGATTGTTGATAAGCGAGCGAGGCAGTGTCGGGGTTCGATCTGTGAACGCCACGCGCCAATAATCATGACGCAATCACTGAAACAGCAACAAAATAACTTCACACCCGAACGAAGTTGATCCAATTCATAACCAGATGAAAAACAAATTGACTCATGAGATATGTTTTTTCCACGGAGTCAAAGTGTCGCCCCTTATCAAACTGCAGTCACGATGGAAATTCCACATTCCCGTGCCCAGGGGCCAGTATATCCATAGCACCACCGTTAATTTTGCACTAAGTGGTACTGCTCGCTTTATCGACCGCCTTACTAGCAGGGGGGTGATGAGGGGCCGCCTCGATCTCCAAACGTGCAGCCTTCGCAATATCACACGACCGTACCTAGCCCCGCCACATGAACGTAGAATGCCCAGGGCCACCAAAGGAAACGGCTGTCGCCTCAATGCTCACTGAGGCAAGCAGCCAGCGTGATAGAAACGTGTTAACAATGATGTTGTTAACAACACGCGGTCTCGCGTGTATCTTAAATCCTTGTAGAGTTGACTGGTAACGAAGTGTTCACCCAAGACACGCGATATCGGCCCGGCAATAGTCGCGCCGCTGTCAAAGGCAACCAACGCTACTCGATACCCACATCGCCGGCGTGTGTTTAGACGCGCACCCCCTCCCACTGTGTTGAACGCGCACGTCTTTTACTTTAACTTCGCGACGTTCACTCGCGCGAACACCGCGCAACAACACGCGGTCACTGCGCGCCGGGCGGGCCGAGACTCACGCGGAAGCCTGTCTCGTGTAGGCCTCGCCGCCGGTGACGTCACGGCAGGAGGGTTTTTTTGTGGGGGGGGGGGCGTTTGGAGCTGACCACCCACCACCACCACTACACCCCTACCCCACCACCACCACCCCTACCCCACCACCACCACCCCCACCACCACACCACCCCACCACACCACCACCACCACTCCACCACCTCTACCACCAGCATCACCACCACCCCTACACCACCACCACCCCTACACCACCACCACCTCTGGGGCGGTTTTTCGTTTCTCACCAATTCATGGGCAATGCCAACTGCCGTGGTGGGGGCGTTGTGCCCGTGGGATGACATTCACATGTTTTTTTCCTGGAAGACTTTGCTGTTGTTTCCAGGATTTTTCTGTTGCGTGTAGTCACTTTAAGATGTTTCTTGTTCATGTTTTTGTTTTGTTGCGGTTGCACCCGAGTCGAGAGCCGCATGTCTCACAGGGTTATCTTCTTATTCTCTACATAAAAGGGAAATTTGTGAATATGTGTGTCTGTTCAAAATGTTTAGCATACTTCCCGACATGCAACAAACTAGAAATTTGCCATGTGGGTACTTTCAAGACTGTACATCATGGGGTGACATCAGCAGTGTGCCTGCTGATGTCCCCCCCCCCCCATACAAATGTGTTGCAGGTCTAAGGCGTTCTTCGCGCAGCATTCGTTTGTTATTTCAGTCGTTTACTGCCGTGCGCACCCTGAAAGTCGTGTCTGTCTGCAGCAAGCGCGTGTATGTGTACCTGTGGACGCGCGCGCGAGTTCGATTACCGCTCACGGCCACCACCGGTGACGATAATTTGAACCGGTCCTGGGCCTCCCCTAGGTAGACTCAGCCTCAAACGAGTAACTGGTGTGGTGTGTGAACATCGCCACTGGGGAGACAAAGGAGGCCGGCCGTGGTGAATCCAAGTCCCGGGCGAATTCGGGTAGTCAAGCTCGTACCTAAGAAATGAAACTGAAAAACAACCTGTCACTCTCGAGCAAAGGTGCCAACGTTGAGGGCAACCCCCCCCCCCCCTCCACAAGTAGCTAAAGGTTGGCCCCCGGAATCAATGAGATTAAAAAGTCATGAGATTAAAACAACACGTGGAAGTGATGTCGTGCTCAAGTGGAGCCCATCATCACGACGTTTACCAGCCGTGAACCGGTGGTGGGAATTCTGCATTCCCACGACGGGTGGCGAGTCTGTCCACACAGATGATTGTATGGCGCGGTGTGTCAAAACGTCAGCAAGTGGGAAGACAAAGGTGCCCGGGTATTGTTCTGGCCATACCAGTCCCTCGTGTGCCAAGCTGGTCTTTAATAGTGGCTGGCTAACAGCACTGTCCCCGACAGCCTGTGTCGAGGATTGGTGTCTGTGTGTGGGTAGGTCGGGGTGTGGTCTCGTGTCCCGGGATCAGTGACCTAAATCTGGCCCGACTGCAGCTATTGACATAGAACCATGCCAGCAGGCAAGTGGTCACCTAGTCCAGTGGGTCCCAACGCGTATGGCAGAGTGGTTTTTCTGAGATCAGGGTGAAATGGAATGCATACTTTTTAAATCATTTATATTAAGTTCGCTTGCTTGCTTGCGTGCTTGCTTGCATGCTTGCTTGCGTGCTTGCTTGCTTGCTTACGACCGTGCAAATCTTTCGGTCGTTTTTTAACCCACTTCCCGTGATCCAATCGAGCTGACATTTTCCACACAGACTCGGTGTGCGAGACAATTAATGTTCGTGAAAAAAAATTCCAAAAAATTTACACTTTTTAGGCAAAAAAAAATTATTTTACATATATTCAAATAGAACTCATTCATGGCTTTGGCTGAACGTCACAGTGTAAGAGCCCAGAGCGTAACCCCTCCACAGGCCGTGGCGGAGTAGCGCAGTTGGTAGCGCCCTTGCTTCCCATGCCAAAGGTCGCGGGATCGATCCCTGCGTCCTCCACAGGCGAATATATTTTTAAATCCTTTATATTAAGTTCGCTGCCACGCATATAAAGGATTTATAGTGAAAAACTTTGTTTTTACGGGTTATACTTATTCATTCATTGTCATGCACCAGCATATATTAGCTAACAATGAAATGCAGCATGATTAAAAGTAAGAATAATGTTTTGTCACTGATAGATAAGATCTTAACTTTTTGGCCAATTTAAATTGTATTAAATAGGTATCTCAAAACGGGAAGTTAGAAAAATAAGAAAAGCCCAGTCAACCAAAACAAATGTAAGATTGTTTTCTCTCTCTGACATTACTATTATATTTAATGAACCTGTTATTGTAAAACTTCACTGAAGCAGTATCTGTAAGCGTTATATTAACACGTTGTTTGTATAAGCTCTCTGCGAACAGGAACCAGGTTTAAAGGGTTGGGATTCATTTAAAGAATACAATATTTTTACCATATATTTTTTGCCAAGTATTTCCTCTAGGGTTTGCGAGATTACTTTGATGTCCTTACTTTACATTATATTCCATGCATATTCCAGCAAATCTGCAAGTCTTTGATAAATGAAGTAAAAAATCTAAAATAAATACGAAATGAGGTAATATTGCCTATTTGTCTTAAAATATTCAACAGTTTACTGAAGGATTCTGTATCGACGATATGTAGCACCTCCAGCGGTTGAAGGGTTTATGTAATTCAATTACAATACAAATTAAATTAATACAATCGCGTATTATGAGCATAATAATCGATTATAATTCATGAAGAGACACATCTTTGCATGCCCAATGTTTATACTACCGGAATGCTATTCTGAAATTAGTTGGTAGGCTTCGGCACTACAATATAATTATAATTGCAACGGTTTTAGTTTTTTTGTCGCAGCTCAGCAAAAATAAACAATATTGTCATCATTGCTCCAGCTGCTTTTCTAATTAAAACGATTACTTTGCCTCCCTTATTTGACATGCTTAATGAAAACAGCAGCAAATAAGCATGTCGAGTCTTTGATATATAAATTACAAAAAAATAAGATAACGTTTTTTTCTGCAATAAATGTAAATTGAGGGAATATTGCCTCAACAGTTTGCTGAAGGATTGAGTAATGAAGGACTGTATCTATGATCGCTGGTCAAAAGCGCATTTAAAGTATTTTAGCAATTACACTCAACATTCAGCTTAGTAGTGTTACGAGAGCTTGATGACAGCTAAATGTAGGGTATTATTTTATGAGAGTAAATTGCATAAATTGGACAGCTTTAACCCAATGTTGTTATCATTTCACTCTCCGTAGCAGTCACCTTTGAGAAAGAACCAACATGTCAGGTTCCCTTTAAGCGAGAGTTCAACACATGGAAATAATGGGCCAAGAACAACCGTCTCAAAAGTGACTTTTTCAACGCAAAAATTTATGGTGTTAATTCTTACATCACGTCTTCAATGGATCAAAATAGCTTTCATCGCGTATGATCCAAATCCTTAGCATTCGCTGAAAGGCGATTGTCACATTTTAACGATGCAACCTATAGCATGCAGGGCTGGGCATTGTGGCATTATAATAGCGTACCTTTGAAGAGATCACCAGAAGGGAAATTTGCGAGATTCTAACGAGCATTATCGCTCACTCGTAGGGTACCATGTCAAGACTGGTTGTACATGAGACGAGATCCAATTTGTAGATGATGTCATTGTACAGCTTGTTACAGGATTATATGCAACACAGTTAAGGGTCATAAAACATGTCTGTAAAATATTTTATTTATGTATTAGTTCGGCAGTGGGCAGAACTAATTCAGATGTCCACGGTCTATTGCATTTTTTTTATTCAAGCTGTGATACCCGATTTTTTCAGAAATCAATGTCTCTATTGTTTCGGTTGGATGACTCAACAGAGTGCACAACACACAAGCAGATGCAACAAAAAAGTCTCAAATCTGTATCCTCAAGTGCTGCTGGATGGCAGGTTATCGGCAAAGCCTGGCGATATCATCGGCATATCATCCACGTCATACTGGGAACGACTTGTAGGTTTCCTGCCTGTGGGAGGCAGAATGTGGTGGAAGATGCCATTTGTGAAGGGGCACGAGGAGGTAAAAAAAACAAATAAAGTTTGTCAATTAACACACTTAATCAAGTGATAATCTCACATCTATTCTTATTTCTCAAACAAAGTGTAGCCAATGGATAAAGAAAAGGCATTTACCAATTTCACCGTTACTATGCCTTAAACACAAAAATACAGAATATATATACTTTGGGTCTTTCGGTAAAATCACGTAAATAGGTTCAAATTCATAAAAATAAAATAAAAATGAACTACGACGTTTCGGTTACAACACAAGCGATCGTCATCAGGAGGAGAATTCCTGCAGTCACGAAAGCTTTAAGTCAACAGAATTTTTCCTGTTAAAATCTGAGAATAATGAAGGTGGTACATTCTTTATTGAGTGCTTGTACACCACTGCCAACATGGTTACTTAATTTTGTATTTAACATGGTTCATAGTGTGTTAATGAATTACAATTTCATTTTCAGTCCTTATTTAATTCACAGCAACTGCTTTGGGATAAAAATAAAACACATCATTGGCTTATTTTCAATAATTTTTTGACCAGTGTAAATTATGCAAACACAAATCTAAAATATATTTCAATAGCCAGTTAATGAGCAAATGCTTGAGTCAATGAATGTAAAGTGCTGCTGTATAACCCAGTGCATGTAATCAGGAAAGTGACACTTTCAGTCATAGATAATTGTAATATCACACTTCTCGCAAATTTAATTTCAAGTTATGTAATTACCGCGTTGATATATTCATTCAGGTTGTAACTGGAAGGACCAAAGGATCATGCACACATTGCCACATCCATATGTAAACCTCACCAGAAAGAGAGGTGAGCCAGATGGGGACTTTTCAGTGTCTTAATTAAAATCGAGGCAATCCACAGGTGAATCCTTGTTTGAATTCCTGTAAACATGGTCACTGTGTATTTTAGGAAAATACCAATCCAGTGATTTGTTCTTAGGCACTCAATACGTGCCTAAAATTATGTGTGTATTAATCAACGTTTTTAATTTATACAAAATAAAATGCCAATGTTACCTTTAGGCTAGTGTCATAAGACAGAACAAGACCAACCACGACAGATACAAATGAGTCGGAACAAAGGAGACAAAGAGGATCGGTTCATCTATCAAACCGTCACCCCAAATTGACAATCAAATCGCATGGGGAATTCGTTATATGCCTTGTGCAATACAAACATGTCTATTTATTCTATGCCACACTGCTTATATGTAGGCTCACTGATTGCAGATTGTGGAATAGATCCACACGTTATGGGTTAACAGCCCAGAGTAGCTTGGAGATTCACCACTCGCACTCCCCACTGTGCCAGCTTGCTGTGTTTTAGCCACCAGACTCTCTGCTCTTTGTTGTTCCATGATTGCTGGAGGGCAGCTGCCGGCAACCAGCCAGCAGCGTCATTCACATCGACAGAGGGCAATCTTCACACCACACATACTTGCCATCGGCAAATCCGTTCAGTTCCAAAGTCATCCCCTACTGTGTCTTTCGTCTCGCCCGTACTGCTCCTCTGAGCCCCTCTATATCTGACCAAACAATATGTGGATGCATTGATTGGCTGGACCTGGAAGCTACAGGAACAAAACACAATATCCTCACCTACCAGAGCCCACTGATCGAACTCTGTCCGGTCATGCCAAATACCTGTGCGATCCTCAGTCCAACCTAAACAAAACCCAGATGGATAATCAACAGGCCATACTGAATAAAGAGAGGGTATACTTATTGCTGATTCAGAGTGAGACCTCTGTCACCAAATAACTGGCCAAGAGCACATTTCAATATAGGAGCTTCTCCATGCACTGCCAAAACAGTGAATGACTAATTGAGGGGAGGTGGGACATTCAATGACCCAAAGTACCCAGGTAGGTACACTCGCACACATAAACTAAATATAAAAAAAAATCACTATTGCAATTTTTTTTTATTTTGGCACGTTATAAGATGAAGACATTTCCATTCAGAACTCTGACTGGATAACGCAGTTAGCAGTGGATCACCATGTCAGAGAATGTGAGACGTCACAACTATTTCTGAGGTCACTTCAACGGGCCTCTGTATGCACGTGAAGGGCACACCCTCTATATGCCCTGAAAAGTGTTTTTCACTGCCAAAAATTGGCAGAAATTGCCCTTACATCAGTGAATAAATAGTATCCCAGGACTCTTGCTCGAGTGATGTAGCATTGCTATCTCAGTAGGCTATCACGTGGACCAAATGGAAGAGAATCAGATACAGAATATTACATCGTCAACACTGTCAACACTGTCAACACTTTACCACTGCCACGTCAATGCACCTTGTGCTTAAGTTACAGACTACACTCATTTACCAAATCCAACAGCAGCCTTTATCCAGCGAAGCCTCACTCACTAGGACTCGTGTTCTAGGAAGGTCTGGAACTGGGATATTTGGCCAATTCCGATAATGGCTGGCATGAGGGAGAAAACTGGTGTCCCTGGAGAAAAACCACTCCACATATGACGGGGTAAACGCTCAAAGCTGTGCACAATTACTTTCAATACAATTGCTGTACTGCCATCTCTTGAACATATTGCGACCTGCACTGATCACTCTCCAGCAAGGAGGCGACCCTCAGGTCACCATCCATCCAGCATTGTACCACTTCTCGCCGCATTCCTCACACGTCAGGAATGTCATGAGCTGCTCGTCAGGGCTGTCCCCACGCACCCAGCCCGGGATGAAAAGCGTCCCGCGACAAACCACCGACACGGAGCAGTTGAACTTTCCGCAGCGCCGGCAGCGCACGCAGTCCGTGCGCGTTCCGCCGGGCCTGTGCGGTAGCTGGTGTTCCCTGAGGGCAGCTTGCTGGTAAGAGTCCCGGAGGTGCCTCAACTCTGAGCACGCCATCTCCTCCGGGGTCATGGCGGCAAACTGTGCCGGGCTCACCGCTCCAGCCCGCACCCGCCCGGCCAGCTCGCCGTTCTGTGGGTGGCGAAGGTTGGCGATTTTGCTCCTCAGACACGCTCGGTACTTCTTGTCCACGCTGGGGTGCAACCCAAAGATGGCTCGCTCAATCTCTTTCGCCAGTTCAATGAGATGCGTTTTGTCTCCTTTGCTCTCCTCCTCTGACGGTTCTGTTTCCACCACCGAGGAGTCGGGAATGTGAGGACCGGTTCGTCTTTCGCCGGCACTTCCGTGGACAACGCACGATTTTACATCTCCACTGAGGCTGTGAGAACCTAAAGTTTTGGTGCTCTCCCGTGAGAGTTCAGGACACTCAGCAATGTTGTTTGCGGAACCACAAAAGGGTTTGCAGCTTCCAGAAGGTGCAACAGAGCGAGTGTCAATTCCAAGAAGGCCCTTGTAGAGCAGCTGAATCCCCTTCTCCCTCACTGCTTGCATGCTACACGCTTGCGTCGGCTTTATGTTAACATCTTCAGGCAACTCATTAGCGTGTGGGTCGGTTTCAGTGCGATTACACCGAGTTACATTCACCTTGCCAGTCACAGTGTCAGCTTTGAGGGCCTGTGCACACGAATTAACATTGCCAGACTGTGCGCACGAATCAACATTGCCAGACTGTGTGCACGAATCAACATTGCCAGACTGTGCGCACGAATTAACATTGCCAGACTGTGCGCACGAATCAATATTGCCAGACTGTGCGCACGAATTAACATTGCCAGACTGTGCGCACGAATTAATATTGCCAGACTGTGCGCACGAATTAACATTGCCAGACTGTGCGCACGAATTAATATTGCCAGACTGTGCGCACGAATTAACATTGCCAGACTGTGCGCACGAATCAACATTGCCAGACTGTGCGCACAAATTAACATTGCCAGACTGTGCGCACGAATTAACATTTTCTGACACGGTAGCCATAAGCGAATTACCTCCAGAAAGCTCACACACAGTCAAGTTCGTAGTCTCGGCATTATCTCCGCCTGTGGTTGGCACCGATAAATTTTGATCCGTGTAAACGTCTCTCAAATGTTGTTGCAAACTTTGGCTGCTGGCATCAATGGTCAAACGAGCGCAACTCTCGTCTCCAAAATCTGCACAACCGCCCCCCTGGCTCTCGTCACCATCGGAAGCAGTTCTGTTATGCCCCACGGTATGACAAAGGCCATCAGGAAGCCACTTATTCCGCTTGGTTTCAGGTGAACTCTGACCCTCAGCTTCTGGATCGCACGAGAGCGCACAGACCCTATTCCAGGAGCGCAGCAGGGAACGTGCCTTGGCACGCACGCTGGCATCGGCGCAGCCTCGTTCGAGTCCAGATACACAGCGAGCAATCGCCGTTTTCCGCAAGTCTCCCAAACACACGCGGGCAGAGGCCAACCTGTCCAAGACTGGCAGAATTGCAGTGAAGTGCCCGTCTGTGTGCAATCTCTCCAGGTGCATGCCCACTGCATTCAGGTCTTCGAGGTCCGCCATTCCTTCAGTGCAGACAAACGCACACTGTGAGTGGAGACTGATGCATAGCAGTTATGTTTCCGCTTGACTGATTGAGTTAAGTGTCGCCCTTCAGACTTTTTTTTTCAAATACATTTGATGTGCACGTTATATTATACATGACTTGACATGCCATTACTTGACGTAAAACATTCTGAGTGGTTTACCACTCGGACAAACGTGGGCCAAGTGCCCATTCCCTGTTTTACAACTCTCAGTGGTGGAACTTCTACTTTCCTGTGGCAGGGGTAAGTCCACCCAGAGGACAACCACCCCAAAAGTAGAACTCACTTTACTCTCTTTATGGATCCCGGAGGGATTATGGGCTGTCAACCATCAACCAGGATTTGAACTTGCAAGCTTCTGACAGGCCAGCCGAGTGATATCAGATGCTTGGTGAGTGTCATAGGCGTCAGGTGAGTTGTTAGCTGATGGCGTGAGTTTGTGTTGAACGCTATCAGGTGAGTGGCATAAGGTGTGGTGAGAGGTGAGGGTGAGGTGCCTGCCGAGTGGCATGAGGTGGGTTATGAAGGTGAGGGGCATGTGAGCAGTGCCAGGTGAGTGGTTAGCATTTGGTGACCAACTGCTCGGTGCTTCAGAGATCCAGGGTCCAACACAAGACAATACAACAATACAGATGGTCCCGTTGAGGACGACGGGTGATAATTAGTATTAGACTTGGGGCACCCATGAAGGCACACGAGAGGGTGGTTGGCCAGCACCACGCCCGGCCGCCTTTGTCTCCCCAGTGGCGGTGTTTACTACACACCGCACGAGGTACTCATTAGAGACTGAGTCGACCTAGGGGAGGCCCAGGACCGGTTCAGATAATCGTCACCAGTATTGGCCGTGAGCTGCAACCGAAATCGGGTAGCCCAAGTTCGTAAGCGCAGCGCGCCCGCCGCAACACTAACACACACGCCACGCAACATGCGCGCACTTCACTGGTCACTTCTCCACCCGCTTTACAAGGACACATCTAAACGCTATTTCATAACACGACAGAGCTAAGCAAGACAAGCGAATACCTTCCGCGTGATCTCGCAGTGCAGGCGCACACAGCAGCGTGTTTGTGGCACGACAAATGCGCTCCGCTGATGTGTCCAGGGCAGCCTCCTCCGCCGCCGCCTTTCCTGTTCACCTCTCACCCTGCAGCCCCAGAGGCTGCTCGCTAATAACAAGCACAGAAGCACCGCAGCTTTGGCCACGAGGTGGTAGCAAACGCCACGTCTCTCGACGCAAGTCCCCCCAATGTTCAACCGCGGATGGGGCGAATCGGAGGGTTCCAGCATTTAGAAACGTCACGCGTTGGGGCTGTTTGCCTGCTCATACATTGACACGGTGACCATGATGGTGGTGGTAGTCATGAGCCACTTCGTTAAACTGTCATTTGTGATGTCCAGATCGCTTCTGAGAAAATAACTATATAGCTCAGTGGGCATTACCTGGTAAAATACTTAGTTTAGTTTCCTTTTACTTATTTATATTTAGTTATTTGCCAATAATTGGCACTCCTGTCGTGTTTTTGTACTGTTTGTTGTTGTTGTAACTTTTTTAACTCGCCTCTACTGGACATCTGTGAGAAAGAGCTTCATAGCTCATCGGATTTCTCCAGGATAAAGATGCCGATTCCGATCGATGATGGCTAAAGCTAGGGAAACAATGTGTTGACGGAAATGAGTGCAGTGATTTATGTTTGATTGATTTACCTTGAGTCGAATACATGTATTAGTTTTACACAGGTCAATCAATAAGTGTATGATGACTTAATCATTGGTTTTACAATATGGTCCACGTCCTTAGGCCCTTTCCTCTTATTACTCCAACTTGAGTCTAAAATCTAAATGTCGTTATATATCTCCAAGTTTATATCTGTAGTACAGTAAAACCTTGGATTGCGAGTAACTTGGTCTGCGAGTGTTTTGCAAGACGTCTCCCACCTTATGACGATTGCTTGTGTGGCGATCGAAACGTCGTGATCTATTATTTGTTCTACCTACGTGACTTTACCGAAAGAACCAAAGAGTATATATGTAGAGTTATTTAACCTTTTCTTCAATGTGCTGTAAATACTTTTGTACGACAACGTTCCTTTATCATTGCCTCGTTGTACCACCCATTAGCAGAGATGTGGACTCGAGTCATGTGACTTGGACTCGAGTCAGACTCGAGTCATGAATTTGATGACTTGCGACTCGACTTGGACTTGCATAACAATGACTTTGTCCCACCTATGAGATGTGGACTCGAGTCATGTGACTTGGACTCGAGTCAGACTCGAGTCATGAATTTGATGACTTGCGACTCGACTTGGACTTGCATAACAATGACTTTGTCCCACCTCTGCCCATTAGTATCATCAGACAGTGCGATTAACTGTATCTGGTTGAGCCACGGTGCGTCTCTACGCACCGACCTCGTGTTGCTGCCTCTCCGTGGAGCCAGACATTTCAGAGGGCTCCCTAAAAAGGTGGCTCGGGTCACATGGCCATACCTGAGCTGCTGTGCTGGGTAATCCCGGGCCACGGCAAAGATCAGCACGGAGTACAAACACGAATCCTTGAACCAGGTCAGAATGTGCTGCAAGCTACTCGCAGTAATTCACTTTTACCGATCGGCTGTTTAGCGCATTCCGAGCGGTGCTTTTCTCTCGCCGGACAGATTTAGTTTCACGTCTTCAGGCGGTGATGGATAAAACGAGTGAACTATTTTCCCAAATTCTGCAACGTTAAAAGGCTGCCCCAGCTTGTTATGACTCATGGTGGCATAAAGAGAATACATCTCGAAGCTTTAATTTAATAAACCTTTACTTCTTGCATCTCCATATCTTGAAATATATTTACGTATGTATACCAGGGCAAAAATCGAAATATACCTTCGTGAAAATGCGTTTAAGCATGTGAAGCACGAATGATGCTGGTGAACAATTATTTCCCGTCATGTCACGTGGAGATTGCCTGGTGACTGAAAACCAATGACCCCGCACAGCGAGCGACACGGAGTGCGGGTTGACCTGGCATCACGATCTTTTACCACGCCAATTCACACTGCTGGCCAGTCCACAGGACAACCTCTTGCAATTTAAGGGTGTCGCAGGGTAAACACTTGCAATCCAAAACACGCCTCACGATTTCTCGATCGTGTTCCAAAAATACAAGTTGGTGATAAATCTTGTAAAATGGAATGACATTTTAATCTGCCTTAAATTTATCATCCATGCCATCTCTGTCAGGTTTCATTACACAGAGTAGATCACCGAAACGACAACATGGAATCGAGATGTTTTCTTAATTCATGCTGCAGAACATTGTGAAGTGTTGCCAATTTTATTATTTCGACCAACGTAATAATCAGCGACTTAGTGCTGTAGGTGACTAGTTGGCCAATGTGTATGATGTTAACTCCGAGCACGGCACCTCTGCAATGTGTTAGTGTGAAATGCATGGCTTGAGATGTTTGTATTTTCAATCTTTTTAATACATTGCTGATTTTTTTAATCATTGTTTCCATTGCGTGTTGTTTATTTGTCTGCACTAAGATGAAGTTGTACTTTACTGTGCAGCCCAAGTTTCCCTCCCAAGACAGAGACTCGTCTCAGTGGACTCCCACGGGGTCATAAACAACGGTCATGCATTTGCTGCGCAGTCCATACGGATGGATGTACACACAGACATACGCAGCGGATCCCACACTTTGGCGAGAATACACAATTTTGCTTCAGGGCAGAGCATTTCCAATTGAGTCATCCAATGAGTTCAAATGCACAATTGTGCCACGTGGAGGTGACCGAATCACTCGAAATGCATCCATCATCATCACATTTCAGAAGCTCAGCAACATTTTGCTGTGGATCGTGCTCGGATTGGGTGACCACCGAGCATGGGCCGGGCAGCGTGGGCCCCTGAACGGCGATGTTACCAGCAGAGGGCCCTGCTGAAGGTTCCCGCTGTTCAAGACTTTAACGCAACCATCACATTAAACTCCATGCTTGCACCAACCCATTCTGACCATCATGGTGAAGAATTGTCATTACAACCCCTACCACTTGTATGAGGTGGGGGGGGGGCCTCGTTAAATATTAACATAATTGGTTCGATACATTGTAATGTCACTTCATTTAATGGACCTACCCATTCCCTCATATACCAATTATAACAAATTAACATAACTTATAAAAGGCTTATCATGCATTCTTATTTGGATTTAATTTGGATCAGCATTCATTAGATAACACATATCATCGTGTGATGTAATTATGATATCTGTGTACAAACACTCTTGAGTCGGTATAGAGTTAAAAATCTCTGCGAAAACATCTTAATGCTGGGCTGTCAAAGGAAATTCTGAAAGTTTCAGCTTGAAATTATTCTTAAATAGTAAATATAAAAACAATTACACGTGACATATTTTCAAGAGCAGCAGATGGGATGAGAATCATTTGAGACGTGTCACCTTGGGTGAACTACAATTCCCGTTGTTTCGCGAGCAAAGGAATCATCCAAAGAGATATACGAGAGCAAACGTGATCTGTACAAGTTTATAAACCAGCGAGGAGACGTAAAATGCAATGAGCTGTAAGACAGCATCGAAGCCAAAGAGCAATTGTTGAAATAATTAGTAAATTCAGGAAAGGGTATTCTAAATTGATCATTCATTGGTATGAACACAAATGTTATAGGCAGAATAAAATAGTTTACTGATAAGCAGTTGATATAGAAATAGAAAAACACAGTTAGAAGCTAAGGAGTACACAAATATTTTAAAATTATAAACACAAGTCTTACAGCTAATTGGATGTGTGTGCTACCCTCAAATTGTCTTTAAAATAATGTTAGTTTACATGAAAAGGGCACCATGGGCTTGTGGGTCACTTTGCCGATTGAAACACACCATAAACATTGTGAATGACCACAGAAAGTGTCAGCAAGTTACTGGGAAACATGCTGTAAGAACAATGACGCACAACCTCTTTAGAATGTCAGTGTTTGTGAGAATTAAACGAACTTAAAAGTAAAACTACCACATTAAATTCGATTTTAACTTCTGACAAATAATCTTAATTCAAATCAAGTGCCCGTCACAGGATAAAACAAAAATACCCAAAGCGCGACTGTGGTGGCACGAGACGAGAAGAGAATCGAAGCGCTGTTTTATTTCGCATGACATGTTTAAGTCGGTCTAATTCTAACCCACTGCAGCGTCACAATTCACAGCCCATTGGCAATCCATTGCTGGATGAAGACCTTCCCCCCACACTGTGTTGTCCGTGGAGGTTGTTTGACCATACTTCACCGCAATGGTCAGTGCACACTGGTGAATGGGGGAGCCAATACAGATGCAATTTATCAACGTCCACCGATGTTTGCCCAAGTCAGGAATAAAACTCAAATTCGGTGGGTTAATAACGGCCGTGCGTTAACCAATGCACCAACAATTCTAAAGTGTGGCTCTTGTGTTAAAAAATAAAAATTGTTGAAGAAAAATAGAACAAACAGTTAGAAATGTTCTCTCAACATTTTAGGAATATTTAATCTACTTTGTAACCGCAGATGAAATATCTAAGAAGTTCAAGCAGACTTTGAAGGTAGGATAAAAAAACGTGGTATGTTATGCTCGGCAGTTATTTATAGTATGTATGCATGAATCTCACAAAGTATTCCGGAAATAGCACCCTTTAAAGTTGTTGTTGTCATGATTTATGTAGAACCCAGGTTTAAACAGTCATAATGTAAAGTAAATATACAATATCCACACGTAAATGTGTCTGAATCGAAACGTTACTAACACACTAATGCAATAATACAATATATGCAACGATATAACTTGTTTAAAAAACACACACAAATATGTAGGACACAATAAGAGCTACAAAAATTTAACTTTGAACGACTTTGTTCATTAACAAATTGAAGTACTGTGGCGATAGAAAACATGACTCACCGGGTCAATATTATCACAATCGTTGATGCCAATTGTCACAAACGACACGTTCGCTTTGAGCAACTTGGTATGTGTGTCTAATCGATGAAAACAGCTGAAAAGCACATTTGATTAACAATGATTTGGTTTACAGAGCCCACCACTTTGGGAGTTCTCGTGACCTATGCTCACTGCAAGCAGATTTGAAGTTCACATCAAGCTTGCTCATAGGGACAGCAGTGACCAGATCTGTCCAGATACGAGCAACTACATGTTTACACTCGGAAATGGAGCAACAAGCATTGCCAGCGACGACTTGAACTAAAACTGTCCCGGTGTATCGTGAGGTTGAGTGTATCGCAAGTAGCAGTACCACAGCACTGACAGTTGCTTCAATAAGCACAGTGGGAACTCCTGATGCTCACCACAGCTCATTTAAAGATTTTAATTGTCAAATGATAACCTTACAGCCAGCGGTCTCTGTAATAAAATAAAATAAAAGCATAGTGCATATTTAAATGCTTCAGTGGACTAGCCTTTCCATGAAACTGTGATCTTTTCAATGCAACGTTTGTCTTTCCAAATTTTAATGGTGAGCTATCACTTGGAAGAAGATGGAATAATTTATAATTAAAAAAACATCTGCGCCGATTCACCATTTGCAAGCCTCCTCTTAAACATGTTACGAAATAAAATAAAAATCGAGGATAACTACTGAATTGGATAATCCAGAGAGATGGCAAAGTTTATTGAAAAATGCCCCTTTTAACAAGACATGGGACTGCCCCCGCAAATCTCACCACAAATCTATGCACCCCACAGTTCCTTTAATTGGGGCAACAATTGTGATCCCCTGATCGTGGAGTGCACCGTTCTTCTGAAGGGGCATTTCTGTCGTACTGCTCCAATTCCATCCGCATCCATCCACCGTCGAGATTAATGTAATAATGGCAAGATAACTGAGTTAATGGTTTCAACTAAATAAAATCCTACTACATGTACAACATGAAATTATCTTCAAGGTGTGCCCGTACATAGATCTGTACCGGAGCACTGGTAAATTGTTGTGTCTCCCATAACAACAATAATAATAATATTAAGGGCTAAGGCATGAATAAAGACACTCACTGTTACGTATATGTATTTAAATAGCGGTTGGCCGAAAGTGCAATGAGAATTATGGACTGGGAGGGTAAAGTGGCAGAATGAAAGCTACCAAAGGAACTGCTTTTGAAATGCATTTCTGGTTTGTCTTTATGCCAGTGTAGAATCACACCCGGTGTATATACACGCTGCAAGTCCGACGCACGCAGATGTGGGTGTGTGCGTGTGCGTGCATGTTTGTGCGTGCGCCTATGCGCACGTGTGTGTGTATAGGTGTGTGCGTGCGTGCGCGTGCACGCACGCCGGATCGCCGCCCTCCACTAATCTTCCATGAGCTCTTCGGGGCAGGGTCCGGACTTGAGCATCACGTCGCCCAGGCTGATCTCTCCATTCCTCCCCTTCCCTCTCTCGGCTTCGAAGACAATCTGCACACACGAGCCGGGCACACGGGCAGAGACGCAGGTTGGTCGGTGGCCGCGCGCAGCACCCTTGTCAATCCACTTGCGGCACGAAGACCTCCCCAGGCCACGCGGGTCACAGCTGTGACTTGACCATACTTCCACTTTATGGTCAGGTGAAGCTGGAGAGCCTAGACTGTGGGAGCACATTAGAGTACAACAAATTATTTTGTCACAAAGATACACATCCAGTCATGCATGTGGAAATTGATAATTACACTGTAGCTAATTCTGGCATTTGCAACGGTTAAGTTAAAAGGAAGTCGCGTTCTCAAATAACACACACACACATTGACCTGCCACCTGTGCTCCATTGAATTTCAGTGTGTAATCGCACCCACATGGGAATCAACAGCACACCTGAAATTCCGTACATTCTGCTGGCAATCAAACTAGTCCGTGAAGCACAATGTAGGGGGTGCACTGCACAATGGCCCAAGCAGAGATAAATACAGCCCCAATCCTCGTTTCAAATTCTCTGCCAAAACCAAGGTTCAAGTTAAGCCCTATCCCGCTGTGGCACACACATCCCGCTCAGTGTTTCTCAGATGTCGCAGCTCGTTGTGTACCGCCATGCCACCTTCTCTCTGTCTCCCCCCCCGGACTGAGAAAGTAATCCCCATCTCCATATCCTTTACATTAGAATTGTGACCTTGTCAGTATTTCATGGAGCTTTCAACCCGGTCTCGTTCCAGTGAGACTGCGGTGTAATTGGATAGCTTAATAACGCGGTGAACGGGAATTGATGAACCCAAGGAAGACGCGTTACGTAAAATACAAAACCAAAGTCGGAGTTAAAACTAATGTATTTAAAAATAATAGTAATTTAGAACCATTAACACAATTGAAACAGCGAAAATGAGATTGCACAACGCAAGTGAAGAAAGCAACTAAATAGACCTGGCAGTGCCAAGCAGCCGGCGCGTTAAACGACCCCAGAGTTTAAACAAGACACAAATGCGAGCGTTAAAACCACCCAGCAGCAGCTTTCCGTGAACACGACATTAACAATGCAAGCAGTGTTATGTTTAATGACACAACGGCATTGATCGCGTACAACCATTATTTCTGCGGCAGAAATGAGACGCAGGGGCTTTATTGCTCACGCAAGTAACGTGAGCACGGCGTTTTATTGCGTCTTGGTGGCTCATTCCCCGACCGTGCGCTCGCGTTACCGGCAAAAACACTGCACCTCCACGGGCCGTTGCTGCTTCTTCAATTACAGTACTGCCGCACGATCGTCTCCGAGCAGAGCGCGCTTTTTGTTCACGCGAAAAAAATTATTTGGTGACGATGCTGCCGTGTTGAAAAAGACCTTGACACGTTCGTCAATGACACTGCGAGCCATCGGATGAAAAATACTTAATCGGTGACATTTGAGGCAATGGACCGTCTGTATAATAATAATAACAACTATAATATGTTCATGCTTTCATTGGAGCAGTGTGACGGCTTTATGGAAGAAGAGTATATTTGCCCGCGATTATTTCATCCTTATTTTTGACATAACCGGCTAAATAAAAATCATGGGAGACGGGTGCCAAGCAGCCTTTATCCCGAACGTAACTTCAGCGGACAGCTGTCACTCGTGATCTTCTTAAACGGCAACACGAAGCCGCATTAAAAAAAAAAGCTCAGAGCAATTTATGCTCCATAAATTCTGACTGCGGTGGCGAGCCAGGCCCCGACTGCCGAAACATTCCCCCTACTGAGCTTTCAGGACAGAAATACGCGGCGTATAAATAACGGCACCAGCAGGGCCCGCTGTGTCTCCCCAAACACAATACCGTGAAGCGCGTGTTCATTAGAAACGCGGCTATTGTTAGCGAATATCCCAAGTGTTTGGTCAATTTATAGCTATAATTCTGAGATTCTGCGTTAATTAATGTATGGTCTTTAAGCATCCTGGGTATTTCTAAGTACAGAATTGTGCTTGATGCACGCTGTCCAGTACTGTACGCACACGATCTCACCAGATCTCAGATCTCAAAGTAGGATTTGATCTTGGACAGAACTTGGATGGGCGACCACCATGCATAGGAGTTGTTTCAGGCGTTGTGGCTATACTTTACCATCAACTTAGGGCAGTGAACAAAACATGTGTGTTGTACTGTACTTCTATGTTCCCGTATCTATGTCCCCACTCCCCCGGCCTTCACCAACCCGCACTAACCAGCGTGGTGAAGTATGCTTATAACACTTATAAATAGCAGTCTTGTCAAAAGCTTGCTTTTCTTTTCCTTCACTCGTGGTGCCTGGCCCCACCGGCTCCTCCTAGCGATGACCCCGCCACAGGGCTGGTTTGCTGTCATCACATTGATCTGTATAGAGGGACGCACGGGTGAAGTGACCCCCAGTGTGAGCCCAGTCCTCCTTCTACAAACCAACCCCGGGGAAGAGACTCATCGCGCTCTCTTGAAGCGACGCGTGTCCCGAGCAGCGCCACTACCCGCCATTCCACCATCGTGCTCAACCCTTTCCCCTTACGAGACGTCTACAATTTGAGGGATGGAGTGTCCTGTTTCAGCGGTTCAGAGTTAATTTTATTTAGAGAGGCGTGGAACCGTTGTTTTTAAAGACGTCGCACTCACCGCAGAGAACCGTAGCGACACGACCGCACTCTACGATAGCTGGCGCCAAACTGAGCCACACGCCCCCCCGCATAGCCTTGTGGGAGCCTTGATACAGATAAAGTTATTTTATTTGAGTTCTTCTTCCGATTCCGTTCCGATGACGTCCACGCACGTTCCGATGACGTCCACGTACGACATCGGAATGCAATCGGAAGAAAAGCTGATGAAGTACACGGAACGGGAAAAGATTTAATGATCGGCGTACGGTGGCCACGTGGCGAGCCCCCCGCCACCGCCCCCGTGCATGCAGGCGAACCCCCGGGGGGAAGACTCACGCTCTCCAGCGCCGTGGGCAGCAACGTGAGCCCCGAGTGGCGCCACTGGCCCGTGGCGGCGCCCCACCACTCCCACACGGGCGGCCCCACGCGGCCGCCCCTCTGCAGCATCACCCGCAGCTTCCCCGGGTGCTCGCCCGCCACGCGGTAGCGGAACGACACGCAGAAGTCGCCCTGCGGCACGGGGCTGGACAGTGAGAGGCTCAGTCGGCCGATCTCGCGGCGGCGGCTCGAGGTGGCCGGCACCGTCATGTAGCGCTCGCGGCCTGCGGAAGGCACGCGCACATACACACAAAACGTGCGTGTTGATCGCTTTCATTGTCGTCGCGAAGACACTCATTGCTGACAATTGTCATCTTCATAATCATCACCGCTCATAGCATCGGAATCATCATGATGATATTGTCGTGACTGATGACATTATAATCATCATCGTTTTCATCATCATCAAGACATTGTCATTACCGATATGATGATCATCTTCATCACTGAGATCAACCAACATCAGCACTAGTATTACTATCATGACAATGATACTGTCGTACTGACGACATCATTATCCCTTTCATTATGAAGAAGACAACGCCATCATCGTCAAGACGTTGTCATTACAGATATAATGATCACCTTCAATCTGGGAGACCATCATCAGCAGCACTGGTATCATAATCATCATCATGACACCGTCACTCCAGACATCAACGCTTGATCACTGACACCCACACTCTCACCATGATCGCCATCACTAATGTTGACATCCGTGTCACAATTGACGTGAGCGTCTTGACTAACATCGCCATCTTCATCGAACTTTCTAGAATCATTATTTGATCTTGGCTGACCTCATTATCATCCTATAACTTACATCATCATCTCATGAATGGCAATAAAAATCAACACAACCAGCAATAAAACTGACGTGACTAAAATCTTCGTCATTTATCCCATCGCGATCTTTGTAACCATAATTTTTCACCATCGTCGTTCAAAACAAATGCAGACGACTAATTTGTGTAGAGCTAAGAGATTACGAGTTATGTTCATCGCGAGACTTTGTGTGCTGGTTTTCAGCAATGCATGTGTATGTATGTTGAACTCCTTTCACACCATACGTAGCCTACAATGCCAATCAGAGCTGCGGAGAAGTCGGCATTCGTATTTTATTTTGCGTGAGAATTGAATCCAAACCTAGCATTGGGATTCCAACTGTGAGTAAGGAGTGGGAATTGCTTTCCTCCAAACAGGAATAGCTCTTAAGCTGCTGCTACTGCTGCAGCTGCTGCTGATGTTGTTGTTGTTGTTGCTGATGTTGTTGTTGTTGTTAATGAGCCAATAGACACGTGGGTTCCCTACCATCGGGCGATTCCAGGAATTTCCAGTCAAAGTCGTCTTCAGCGTCTTGCATCCACTCGCAGGTTCCTTGCCCAAAGGCGCAGTTCCTGTAGAAATCTGGCAGCACCAGCACAAGGAGAGGCAGCACATCGACATCAATAGCAGCAACAGCAGCAGCAATAGCACAAACCAGCATTGATGCACAACCATTGAACTCTGATGCTGCGCCTGGTTACCATCAACGCTTCACTTCCCTGCTTACGCAACTGCTGGCAGAAGGACTTCCACTAATGTGAGCTCTAGAGGGGGTATTTGGCCTACTCCTCCATACTGGCCAGAAGTCTGGGAAGAGGTGGGAGTTCCACATTTTGGTCTCCATCACACGTCACCTTCCGCTCGACTGACGGACTGACTGCTGTGCCGAGTTATACGGCTGGGTGGACAGAGGCCTGGCGGTTGGGTGGTTGGGGATTTAAATAACTTGATAATCCTCCAGCCTGTCGACCTATCAGCCTTCTGGACCAATGTTTGTCAACAGGAATTTGTTTAAGTAGGAAACACTGGTTTCGTTCTCGTCACCAGAGTGTGGCCTGTTAAACAACTGCGGCAAGAAAACTCCACAAACACTGTGGCGCCCGTTCGGTACGAGACAGCAACATTTGTTGAATGTCATTTTTCCACAAGGTTAGTCGACGGAGTGGCAGCCAAGGCATGGAAAACGCATCTGAGAGGACATCCACCATCCACGCAATGAAATCAGCTCGTGTGGATTGTTACACCGCGGGGTCACGAGATGGTGGTGACTTGGGGAGGCCTTCATCCTCCAGTGCGTTGACCAAGGCTGATGACAATCGGTGTACTCACGCAAGTACAGTGTACAAAGATGCACAGGTTATGAACCAGACCAGCTGGAAACAGAAGCTCCCCACGTGTGGAAAATGTGGGAGAACCTTTCAGTAAGGTGCTGCGATGCAAGACTGTTCGCGTGCACGGGGCATCAGCATCCAAGGCATTTGGTATCAGGATAATCTGGGCAGGTGGTGCCTCTCACTAAACGCAAAGATAACATGCCATTGGGGTGAGATATGCCGAGGCTTTTGCTCCTGAGCTGCGTGTCAGACCGTAACCATGAGGCAAGGCTCGCGAGAGATTTGCGTGACTTACTCTCCCTGTCCGCGCTGCTGCCCCAGTCGATTGAGATGGCGCCCTGAAAGGTTTCCTTCCCAGATTGCACTGCAGCACAGACACATTCACACACCACCGTCACACACACAGATATTTCTGAACGCTGTCCAACTAAGATTAGCTCTGTCGGTACATCTGTCTGGAACGGGTGGTGGATGGCCATGATAACTCTCGTAAAGATGATTCAATGTCAATTTATGTTTATAATAAAGTTAACGTTCAGGACTTTCTCAGCTGAAATCGGGCGACATTTATCAAAGGGATGCATCAAAGCAAAAATTACGACAGTGTATTTGCCAGTACACAAACACATTTCGCCTTGACACCTGCTCCTCGGCTTTCATACGAATGAAGCAATGTTTCCGAAGACCAAAGTGCGTTGGGGAAAGTGCCACGTGAATGAGTATGTGCAATTGTTTTTCTCTCCCAACTTGTTAATTTATTGAATTCGTGAATGGTGA
The DNA here is from genome assembly GCF_965212315.1 of Lampetra planeri. Taxonomy (NCBI): domain Eukaryota; kingdom Metazoa; phylum Chordata; class Hyperoartia; order Petromyzontiformes; family Petromyzontidae; genus Lampetra; species Lampetra planeri. The sequence continues at coordinate 12,484,221 of NC_136125.1, read as the reverse complement.
CCCAAACTGTGAACGTGGAACAGTGGAGCGCACGCTCAATATTGGAAGAGCACACAAAGTTCACATCCTAACAGAGGTCGACTCAGCCCTTCAGTCCTCCGAGGAAAATTTAATTGATTTCAACTCTACGGGAATCCTGAATGTTCATCTTGTGCCGAGGGGCTGTGGCCAGCAGCTGGGCACCACCGCATTGCCACTGGAGTGGGAAGCCACCTGCAATTAAATTTGTATGATATTTATATTGATTTGTATGATATTTATATTGATTTGTATGATATTATTATTGATTTGCATGATATTAATATAGATTTGTTTGATATTAAAATATATTTTTACGATATTAATGTTGATTTGTGTGATAGAAATATTGATTTGTATGATATTAATGTTGATTTGTATGATATTAATGTTAAGTTGTATGATATGAATATTGATTTGTATTATATTAATGTTGATTTGTATGATATGAATATTGATTTGTATGATATTAATGTTGATTTGTTTTTGATAAACAGTAGTGGCCCCCTATGAGCCGGGGCATCTCGGAGCGCTTGACGCCTCATCTCAACCACGTGGAAAAGCCACGTCCCGTGGCAGCTGTCCATGCAGGCACACGGTGGTGGCTCAGCACTTGGCGTGCCAATGGGCGTTGGTCTGCCAGTAGGGGGCAATGATTGTGATGTTAAGTTTCACAAACTTAACGTGAACTTTATTTTAAAGGCATCTCTTTGTGTAAAAAAATCCCCAGGAAGAAAAAATGCACAAAAGTTCAAGGTTATTCTATTGATGACTCCAGTATCAAGAGCAAGTCGCTCTCAGCAACATCCTTTAAATTTCAGCCTTCAAAATATTTTGACTGCTGCATGTAAATATTTACGTCACCTGGAACACAGCCGTTTGACTCGAGGCCATTGTATCCCGGAGCCTCCACCAGCCGTGGTCAGATTCCTCGGAGCAAAATCATTGCCAAATGCCCTCTCTGTGATGAAAACCAGAGCAGGTGAGAGCGTGCAGATGACGTGCAGTGCTTTGAAAACCGCAGGCTTTACCAAAGATGTCTCCGCGAGGCTTCTGAGGTTCGGGGTCGATGCTGTTGCTCGCGTGGACGTCGTCTCCGCCCTCCGGCCTGGGGGTCAGCCCCACAGCTCCCGCTCCGGCCGCAACGCCGGGCCCTGCCGTCCCAGCGATTCCTCCCGTCCCACCAGCTTCTCCCGTCCCACCGGCTCCTGCACTCCCCCCACCACCTCCGGGACTCCCCCTACCTCCTGCACTCCCCCCACCACCTCCGGGACTCCCACCACCACCTCCCGCCCCACCGCCACCTGCACTCCCCCCACCTCCCACGCTCCCACCGGCGGTCCCCGCTCCTTCTGTGACCGTCGCTCCTCCTCCCAGGGCCGTGGTCCCTCCGACCGCGTTGCTCTCCTCCTTGAGGCCCTTGCGGCCGGCGGGCCCCTCCGGCTTTCGGGGCGCGCCGATGAACGCTCCGCTCTCGTCGTAGTCGAAGGGCTGGAGGCCGGGCCGCCGCTCGGTGCGGGCCGGGGTGCGCGCGGGTGCCGCCGGGGCCGGCGGCGTGGGGATCTCGTTCCTGAGCTCCTTGCGGTGCGGCCGCACGACGCTGTGCCGCCCGGTCACCAGGTTGCGCAGGTAGTGGCGGCTGCCGCCCCCGCCCAGGAAGACGGGCGAGGCGACGTTGGGGATTTCTGGCACCGCTGAAGAGCAAGGGGTGGGGGGGACAGTGGGAGCGCAATGTCACCCGAAGCTCTGCCACGACCCAGGAACTCGAGGGGCTCCACCAGGAGTCACCAGCTGCTGTGTTCCCCGCGCGTTGCGTGGAATGGCGAGAGGCAAGGGTGCAGCCCTGCAGTTGCCTCCTCACGCCACTGCTGGCAGATGGACCTCGACGAGTAGAAAGCTCTGGGGAGCCCCTTTGGGGCTATTTTGGCCTACTCTTCCAGGGTGGCCAGATATCTCGGAAGAGGTGGGAAATACCCACGCTTCTAACATGTGGTTGTAAGCACCGTTCGTCATCGTATCCATGCGTGACCTGAAACGACTGATAATTGGCGCATCGTTAAGACGCTCGCTCACGCGACATTATCATTCGTTTGGCTGTGTCGGGGTGGTGGAGCGTCTCGCAACATAAATTTGTCCGGATCATTATGTACGTACGTTTGCCTGATACAAAAATCGAATGTGTATCAAAGTAAGCGGTGCATTTTCTTGGGGGGAAGAGGTTTGGGGGGGGGTTGTGGCTATCCACTGAATCTTATTTGATATTTATAGAGCTCAAGGCGCTTTCTAAATATAAAATTGTTTAAAAGCAGTAACAAATATGAGAGTGATTTAGATGGCAGGGGCAGTGCAAGGGCCGAGGAATGAGCGACCGTAACAGAGGGCACGTGGGGGTCACGACAGGGCAGCGGAGGCACGGCGAGAGCGGAGGGGCGAGGGGAGGGAAGAGGAAGGCAATGGGCGATGGAGAAGAAGTGGTGGCGGTGGTGAGGCTTTAAGAGAGGACTGGAAGGTGGTTAAGGAGGGGGGACTGCTTCATAATTAACGCTGCGGAGGAGGAGCTTCCTCTTCTTTCGTAGATGCAGGTAAACAACCAGAATTTCACATCCAACGTGGTCAAGCGAGATAACGTGGCGGCGGCAGGCGGAGCTCACGTGTGCAGTCGGAGCCGCTGCCACGGAAGCCCGGCTTGCACTTGCAGCGGTAGGAGCCGGGCGTGTTGTAGCACACGGCGTTGGCGTGGCACCTGTGCTTGCCCAGCTTGCACTCGTCCGTGTCTGTGCACAAAGCCACTCACTCCGCGTCGGCACACGGGCTATCGAGACGGATCGCCCGCCCGCCCTTCATAGCAGCCACCTCTGTTGCCGTGGGTTACGGCTTAGGGTCACAACAATTGTAAGGAGTCGCTTTGGCTGCTAAGACGGAGGCAGCGTTGTGTACGTGGGGCCCATGTTCAGACTTTAAATTTTTGTTTTGCTGGCATTCAAAATTAGTTTTTCGAATCGTGAAGAACGTATGGGTTGAAGTAAAAGAAAAAAAGCATTCAAGCCGTTCATTGCCCATCAAGGAACTCCTGGCCATATTTCTCAGTATTTCATGCTGCTTGTCAGCCCAATGGAACATTTGGGAATGTTTAATACAGTAGCAGTACCCATGAACCCGATTAAAGAGCTGAACACTCCAAAAGCATGTGGCTTACAGTTGCACCCACACCTAGCTACAGAACAAGAGCAATGCACACCTGTGCACACACTTACGCACGCGTTTGTGATTAGCTGTGGAATCCAGCACGTCGTGGAGAGGTGCGTTGAGTTAGAAGATTCGTAGATTTAACCTCCCATTCCATCTCACACTGCTGCTGCTGCATTTATGCATAGGACAATCCTTTAGTTTTACTATTTATTTATATACAGTAGCTCTATTCCAGAAGCGACCTGGCCACAAATGATAACTCAATTAAGTGGCTTATCACGTGGTAATTTATAGCAGACAAACGCGTGATGTTGATTCTAATTGTGGAGGGACCCGGAGAAAAATCCACACAACCACGGGGAGAGAGACACGCAAACTTCAATTATACAGGTGTCAGGGTCGAACCCACGGCCTCCTGTATACCAGGCGAGACAGTTAACATCTTCGCCACCGTGACGCCCCATCGCCACCACGGTGCCCCTTCAAACATCCGTCGTGGCGACAGAAACTCCCGCTGCTACGCTAACGTGCAAAGCGAGAAGGGTGCGGGATGAGGCTTCGTGTCGAGACACCGTGTCGCTCAGGACAGGCCCAGTGCAGGGATCTGCTGAGAATTATTTTTGAAATCCCAAAGCCAGGTGTGTGTCTGGTTTCCAAAAGCACTGCATGTGCGGTCAATCTTCAGTTACCCCATTGGCAACACCTGGTGTGAATGGAATATTTAGAAATGTGCAGTCTGGGTCACTTCACGGGAAGCTAAAATAGAGTCCAGTGCAGCCACCGTCAACGTTGAGACATGGTTGCCTGCCACAGCCCGGCGTTCCATTGTAACCGGGGACTGCAATGCACATCAACCAATTCATGGAGGAAATGAGGTTTGTAGTTAAAGTATATAACAGTGTGAAGGCATTTATTCTAAATCCCTTTCCTGTAGAGATGAGGGTCAAGGTGCAGCCCTGCCATTGCTTGCACATGCCACTGCTGGTGGAAGCGCCCTCCACTCGAATAAAGACAGCCACCGCATCGCTCGTGCTTTCAGATGCGCTTTTGCGGCCGTCTGGAACGCTCTTCCTTCCAATATTAAGATGCCACTGGGAAGCTATGCACTTTTAATCTACATTGAACACTCATTTCTTTAGAAGTGCTTTTTGTGTTTAGTTTGTTGTCCTTCCCCCCACCTCGGATGAGCACGGTTGGCTACGTACGGCGCGAGAGAAGTTCAACTTACATACAGACAAGGAGATCTAGAGCCGCTCTGAGAGGGTATATTGACCTCCTCTTCCACGCTGGCCAGACATCTTGGAAGAGGTGGGAGTAGCCATGCTTGACTCCATCACATGTGACCCACCGATCGACGGCGGCACACCCATGACTGCATAGCCGCTCGGTGGACAGGGGCAGGGGGAGTAGAGAAACCCGCCCATTGTTTTAACTGCCGCGCCGGGAGATGGACGCCTGCTGCCTCTCACCTTTGCACTGGTACTTGCCACTGTGGTAGTTGAGGTCGTAGCCGTCGATGCACTTGCAGAGGTAGCTGCCGAAGGTGTTGACGCACTTCTTGTGACGCGGGCACACGGCCTTGCCCGCCTTGCACTCGTCCACGTCTACGGCGAGACAAACGTGGCTCTCCTCAACGTCTGCCACCCCGACAAGCAGCGGTGGCGCCGGCTCAATGGGGGGCGCGCAAAGCAGGAATCATTCTTGGCTGCCTGACCAATTGGATTATAAACTGCTTCACGAAATGACGGAAGAGATGCAGACAGGAGTTAGAGATGTAGTGAGATGAGAGAAGAAAGATGGAGAGAAGACATGTAATGAAATGAAAAAGATGCAGATATTAAATATAAAATATGGTGGGAGAGAGAGAGATACAGGCAACGTAGAGGTTGGAGAGATTAATATTCTATTATGTTAATTTGGTTTTTATATTTATTAGAATCTCAACTCGAGCTGATATTTGGTGCATCCCCATTCATGAATTTGGGGGCACTTGGGTTGCTTCGGGCCGTAAAAAGCCTTGGCTTGGCTTGGTTTGCTGATGGCAAGCACCACCACTGGTGACAAGTGGACGCGCTGTCCTGGAGTATGCCATCATTCGGAAAGGAAGTTACTCTGACTTTTGAATAACGTCTCTACAGGCTGAGACAATGCTGACTGCAGTGGCCGGTTTGAGAGGTTTTGGTGTCCAGGTCAAATGAACGGCTGGCGCTAAGTGACACTCTCCAAAACAAACACAGTGCTTTCCACGTGAACAGGAGATGTACATTAACACATGGGAAAAGGTTGAGTTGAAAGATTGGCTGCGAATGTCAGAGAAAATACAAAGAGTTATACAGGTTCAGGCACAGGTGCGTACTCATGTCAGAGAGACAGATCGTCAGACAAATAGACAAAACGTATTGTCATCTCTGCGATGAAGATTATATACACAACGCCTACATCCCGCGTCGGAACAGAAGCAGTTCTTGCTGCATAACTCTCCGACGTTTTTTGCGGGTTGTGCCGTGTGTGGTGTGGAAACGAATCCAGTCCCAGGATAAGCTCCCAGAACGTGGAGCGAAACGTTGGACATCGTGCCAAACAACACGCGGCACAACCCAAAAACATATCACAACCACAACACCTACACAGTACCTTGTGCTGTTACTCGGGGGGGAGAGGGGAGTTAAATGTCCAAGATTTTTGGAAAATGTTTCCGCTGTGGCAAGCTGTTAACTACCTCGCCTGGTATGCAGGAAGTCGTGGGTTCGATGCCGACCCTGACGCCTGCTGTATATTTATAGTTTGCATGTCCTCCCCTTGATTGAATGGATTTTTCTCCAGATCCTCCGTTTTTTTCCCTCCACATTTAGAATCAACATCACGCGTTTAGAGTATTTGGCTGCTATACATTCCCACGTGACGGGAAGCCACTTCGTTGAGCTATCATTTGTGATAGCAGCCAGGTCGCTCCTGAAAAAGAGCTGCATGGCTCAGTGGGCCTTTCCTGGAAGAATTAAAAAATATTTATTGTTTATTTTATTTGTATTTTTACATCCAAACCTAATGAGGCCAAGGGTATTCCCACATAATTTCTTTGCCTCCTTGCCTGGGTCTACGTCGTAAGTGCAATTAAGCAGCAAATCCTTGAGAGTGGCACAGGATTAGAGCCAGCATAAGCCCAGGCACATGCACAACTTCTTTCACTGAGTGCATCCAGCTGAGTTTCACTTCTCAAACCCTTAAGCTGAGCCCAAATGCAAGCAGTGCAATGGACTTCACCAGCAGGTGATCCTTATTAGTGGGTGAAGAAATGAACATTCCAATTCCTGAGAGAATTCACGCAGTAATGTACTCGGAATACTAAGAGTTGTTCGTTGTTGCAACTCATGGATTTCATCAACAATTAAACTTAAGTTAGCAGAGCATCACCTTACCAAGGAAATAGATCAGTCCAGAAAATAAAAACCACAGATGTCCTCTTTAGTGAATTCGTAATGCCGATGTTGAACAACACTCTATTCACTCGGTGTTACCTGGTTATTTTAAAAAGATTAACCATTTTATTCCTCGAATGTGGATGAGGCCAATGCAAATGAACAACTCAAATGACCTCATGTATGATTTTCTACAGTTACCGTCGATTGCACTGAGACTATCAACATGCTATGCTTGCTAATTTAATATCAAGTGGCAGATTCAACTCAAAATCAAATAAGGAGCGAGAATGGACAACCATCCCATGAACCACCCAGCCACTCCTACAAATGCTAAAACCCAACTTCGATTTTTCATGAACTCTGCCTTATGATAGAAATATATAAAAGGGGAAAAAACCGGGTCATGTTGTGGGGCAATGTTGCTCAATAACAGTTTCACCAACTGCTGGGTTTTTGTGGCTTCCTATCCCCGTGACAACTGACCAAGTTCCAATAGATTATCCTTCGGTAAACATCAAAGACCATTGGATGCAGGTGTCCTTCAGGGGACACTCGTGACGTGGTTTAAGTACTCAGGTGGCTCAGGCCAGCTGACCAATGCTGTCGTGTTTTCAAGTGCAGCCATGTGTGGGACTGCAAAGTGAGAAGGGTGAGAAAGAGTAAACCACAAAGATGACAGCACGGGCTATATTTGAGATGTCGCTATATTTGAGATGTCGCTATATTTACGGTGGCTGTTATGGAATATGGGCTAATGTGACCACTTGCTTGCGCACGTGCATGTGAATGTAGAATGTATGTGAGTGCACATGTGGTTATGCCACTAGATTGAGTTGACCTAGGTGAGACCCAGGACCCATCCATATATGACATGCCACTGATGTCAGCTGTGGGAATCACATCGAGGCCGCAGAGTTTGTATGCTCAGCCTTAAACGAGTAGCCGGCGTGATATGCGTAAACGTCGGTACTCGGAAGGCAACGTTGGCTGGGTACGGTGCTGGCCACACCATCCCCTCCGTGTGTCATTCCGGCCTTAATAGGTGCTCACTAACAGCACCCCAACAGTCTGTTAAAGCTACTCGGGGAATTAATTTGTTGTGCAGACAATAACACCTTTGAGAAGCTGTTACAGTCTGACCACAGCCACTGACTTTCAAGTTCTCAAAGTGGCTAATCCAAAAAATATTAAAACTTTAAAGTAGATTTACTTCCTGGTGAAAGGTGCTAATATAGCATCTGCATATATATAGAACTATACAGCCTTAAAGACCCTTATGTTATAACATGCGCAAGCACACCTAACTGATAACTTGTCATTAATTTCCCAGAAAAGCTTCGCTCATTGCCAACACTAATTTTCTCTTTTTTAATGTCCATGTAAATAAACTTGCATGCCAGTATAAACCCATGCTCAGAGGCAGCTCAACATCGTCCTTGCTGGCTAATCTGACGCATAGACGCAAACTCTGCACGTACGTACGAGTCTTATTTTCACTGCTGGCCAATTTATTGCAACTTGGTCAGTGGCTGTAGCCAAGAAGCCAAAACATCCTGGCTGGGTGGTAACGCTGCCAATTGAACAGCATTGCCCCCAACATTATCAAATTGCACATTTCTCTGTTATAAGGCTGTGAATGTTTTATGTATGTGGTGAGGATGTTTAACATTAGTAGGATTGGCTGGGTGGCTCTCAGGGCTAACGTCTATTTTGCGTACAGATTAGATTTCGGGTTCAGATCCAGGTCAAGAGCTGATACTAAATCAAGTTCCCAAGCAGGGATAATGTGTCGATGGCCTCAGCACCATCATCAATAACTCAAATGGATATTCATCAGACACACGGGTTAAAACTCACTTTTGGCCTGGTCCAAATCTGATGATTAACAAGTTCCCTCTGGTGTTGTTCAGAGAGGACATTGCCAAGTGACTCCTTCACAGGCCACGTGCTGATTCCTCTTTATCTGGAGTCATTCACTGGGCTGACGTGACACTACGAAATTTCAAAATAATACTACTTAACCTCCTATAATGTAGTTGAGGTATAAATGTTGATCAAATCCATATGACATATTTATAGATAAAAAAATATATCGACGATATCCTGTCCGAGTACAATATTGCATAATTTATCTTTGAAATTGAAACGTTTTAATTCACTAAATCCCTTTACCCAGTAATAAGGATCACCAGCTGGTGAGGTCCAGACACGGAACCTTTCTTGCACTTGGGGCTCGGATTAGAGTTCACCAATCGCGCCTCGCCACCGAGCAGCGAGCAGGCGGCGTTCCAGCTCTCCACGATCCACCAACCCCGCTGCGCGTCGCCGGACCGCAGGCGACGAGGGGTCGACCTCACGCGGCCGTGGGACGTCTGTCCGCGATGCGACGGAGTGGAAGTCGGGCGGGGGGAGGAGGAGGGGGGGCTCTCACCTATGCAGGTGCGTCCGTCAGGTCCCAGCTGCAGGCCGGTGGAGGGACACAGGCAGCGCACCTCCCCGCCCGTCTCCTCGCAGCCGTGCTGGCAGCCCGCCATGCCGCACGTGCGCATGTCTGCGCAGGAGGGGGCGGCACGTGGGGGGGCACACGGCCTGAGCGAGCACTCGCGCCACGACACCCACGCCAGCCCGCGGCATGTGCTGTGGCGTGCTGTGTGTGCGTGCTGTGTGTACGTGCTGTGTGTGCGTGCTCTGCGTGCGTGCGTGTGGCGCCTTGCAGCGGAGCAGCGGTGGTGGTGGTGCGGTGATCGCGCTGTGACGTGGACCCGCTGAGCCGAGTTCAATTCCCACTCGTGGACAACACCGGCGACGATTATCTGAGCCGGTCCTGGGCCTCCCCAAGGTTGACTCGGCCAAAAATGTGTCCTGTACCCGGTAGGATATGTGCATGTCGTCAATAGGGAGACAAAGGCGGCCGGGTGTGGTGCTGGCCACCCACCCCCTCGTGTGCCGTGCCGGCCTTCATTAGGTGCTCACTAACAGCACCCCAGCAGTCTGTTAAGGCGACACGGGAGATCTGTGTCTTTGCGTGCCTGCCGAGCACGGGCATAGGGGTTAGCGCAATGCGCTCTAAACCTGGAAGCCCGAGATCGATTCCCGATCGCGGCTAATATCAGCAGCGATTTATGTGAAGTGGTCCTAAGCCATGTAAATCATCAGCTCCGAGGAGAGAGAGGCAGCCGGGCCTGGTCCTGATCACACCACCTCCTGTGCCGCCCTTCACAGGGGCTCACTGCGAAACTCGTCCCGCCATAAACAGCTATATGGGGAACTTTGCCTGTGTAAGTGCTCACTTGCACAGCACTAACAGCATAATGTCCTTAACGTTAAATGAGCGACCACTGTGTGAGCGTGAGTGGATTACAAGTGAAGTCATCAGAGATGAGTCTGTCCCGTGCCAGCGAGACTTTGGCTGTGCGTGTGGTCTCAAAGTAAACTTGACCTGGCACAACGCATGGCATGGCTATCACCTAATGCGGCAAGGTGTTCAACATACATACATGTGTCGGGGTTAGTGTGAATAGTGCACGAACCACAACCACACAGCATCTCGAGTGACAGCAGACATTGACACATTAATGCAGCTAGGATAATAATACCCACAACACAGTCCCATCATAATGATCATAGTACTGTAGTCATCGTTTCTAATTTTACAACGGTGTCACAATCATTATTACATGTATCATTGGTATCATTATAATAATTTGTCAACTTCTAATGAATGTATGTTGAACTTTTTTGGCACCGTATGTAGCCCTACCGTGCTAATCGTAGGTGCGGGGGAAGGACAACAAACTAAGCACAACAAAGTAGTTCTACAAAGGCAGATGCACCTTCGATTAGCACGGTTGGCTATGTACGGTGCAAAGAAGTTCAACATACATACTCAGGAAATTGGTTTTCAATTTAGTAATAACTATCATTATGGTTACCTTTGCAATAAGCAGCACCCTGTTATTCCACAGACTTTTAAAAAGTGCTTGGAGGTTTTGAAAGTTCACGGTGTCTATTTAGAGCAGTGGTGAGTGCAGCTGCATGTTCCTGGCACCGCACAAACCCTCGCCAATGGACAGAGAACAAACATCCAAACATTTGCACGCTCTGTCAAACCAACGAGATCCAATTGGGACGTTTTGGCAAAAACAAAGCGGTGGTTATTTTTCATCTGATTCAAAACACTGCTTGTGCACCATAATTATACAAACGCGAGTGCGTTTTGGCAGCCGTGTTGTTAATGTAGAAACCACTCAAAGTGGGAATATTCATTCGGCTGCGTGCGTGAAATACATCTGTGGAGCCACACATTGGCCAACTCTCGCAGAGAGCACGTTGGACCATTATTAGCACGTGACGAGCAGAAGAGCAGAAGGTCAAACATTACTTCCATAAGTTTGCAAAATAAACACCACTTGTAAAACAGGAGCGGCGTGGTCGGCCCTGTACAGCGCGAGGCTTAACAAAACTCAGCAGAGGGCAACTCAATCTCGCGGAGCTGTCAACAGCAGACGATCAGCGCAGAGGGCACCCGAGTCCCAGGCATTAGGCGGGACAGCAGCTGCCAGTCACGTCTCGTGAACTCCGCTGACCACGACCGCCGGGAACATCGTGGGCACGGCCACACGCCGGGAGTTGGCGGTGTCCGTCTGGAAAGCGGTCCGCGTGCTTATCGCTGAGACTCACGGAAAGGGTTCCAAACGGTTTGCCCACTCGCCTCGCTTCAGAATTCTCCCACACTATGGTTATAAGAACAAAAACTCAACACATTTATCAATAGCACTGCCTTAAAATCCAATTATATATTTGATCGGTGACATTTCGGCAAACTGGCCTTCTTCGTAGCCACGTCGTGAGGTTAAGTCTGCACAACATGTGACTGGCGTGGAACTGCACTAATTGCTCACGTGCTGCTGTGTCTTTAAAGCCTCTGCCGTCACCATTTACGTCACCTTGTTGAGGGGGAGAAACAACGCAGGTCGAAAATTCCCATGTTTTCTTTCCAAAACTCTGTGGGTGTCTCTAAGCCAAAAACAAATACATATATGTCGGGGGTGTCCAGACATCCGTGGGCACGCACAGCGGCAGTGAGAAGAGGCCCCGGGGAGCGTGGCGGGCGCTCTGGGGGTCATCGCTCCACCTCTGGGCCGAGCCTCCCCCTGCCAAATGTTTGTTTACCCTGAGGCTGAGATTGCCATGGGTATTGCACGGCACTCTCTCTCCCGTCAAACGGGACCCTACGAGGCATCACGTCCTGCCTCAGTTCGGCTTCCCAGGCCCATCGCCCCGATGACACTCAGCTGGTTCTGGTGCCTGCGGGCACGGCCACTGGAACTGGTTTAACATTTCGTTGTTTTTTGTTTTCTGTGAAATGTTGTTATTTTTTCCCCTCGCCGTGCGCACAGGATAGCTCTTGAGTAGCCACTGAACCGCTCATCAAATTGTTTGTGTTGTTGTTGTTATTGTTGTTGTTGAAATGGAAACTTGGACGGGAACAGGTTGTGTTGGTGAAATTGGGATTGTTTTGAGAAAGAAGTAAAAAAATGTGCATTAAAAATGTTTTAGAAAGTGAGAACGAATATTAATACAGTATGAAGAGCATGGCTTGAAGAATATAATTATAAAATATTAAGCGTGGAATTTATCTCACTTGTACAACTTTCACCGTGATGACTGAACTGATAGGATGCCACTGTGGCGAGATGTTAACTCCCTTATTGCCTGGCGTGAAGGAGGTAGTGGGTTCGATTACGACTCTGACGCCTGGAAATTTGGAGTTTGTATGTCTCTCTCTCTCTAAGTGGTTGTGTGGATTTTTCTCTGTGTCCTCCGGCTTTTCCTTCCACATTTAGAATCAACATCTCGCGTTTGTAGTATTTGGCCGCTATAAATTTCCACGTGATGATGATGAGCCACTTCGTTGAGCTATCACTTGTGGTCAGGTCGCTTCTATGTAGCTCAGTGGGCCTTACCTGGGACAATAAAAACATATATATCTATTGTAATTCGTTTAGTGGAAATTAACAAGATAATAAACCACATACTATACAATTAACCATTCACCTGCTTAGCGCTTAGCTCCCACGTTCCACCAGACAGAAACCCGCGGTGCTGGCGGCAGGCACGGAGTGGCTGATGTCACCACCCCTCAGTCAGGGCGCCCTCTGAGGGTGTGAGGAGCCACGACCATCGTCCACAAGTGTGCGTCGCCTCTCCAGGGTGACCGCAGCATTCCATGCGGGGTGGCTCCCCCGTGAAGCCACTCAAACCTCCCCCCTCTAAGCCCTGTCCTTGCATCCTACTCGTCGCCATCATTAACATTGTTTTCACTTTTCATTGGCAGTAAAGGTCAACCCTAACCAGGGCCAACCGGCCATACCGCGTCAGCTCTCAACCAGCCCCATTGGATCAGATGTGGGAGCAGTGGTGGGTCCAAGGGAGGGGGGCGATGGGGGTGATTGGTTGACCTTCTGAACACCCACCCCTGAGACCTGGAAAAATAATGTCTTAATGATATTTACCTGAGAAAGTACATTGAATATTTGTATTATTGTTATCATTCATGTAGGGCCCTATTTAAAAATCCTGACATCCCCTGGGCTTGGGAGCGTTTCTCGATCCCTCTGTGAGTTCTGTCCTCAGTGCTCTCACCAATGCAGGATTTTCACACCACGGCGGCGTCACACCTAAAAGCTGCCCTTCGAGTTGGAGATCCCCACACTTTACCCCACTGCAAGTGGTTCACCAAACAGGCCACTGCAGTGAGCTACATTTACCAGCGCGTTGATGGAGGGTGATGTCAGACTGAGATAGATCGACAAACTTCTGGGGGGGTGGTGGGAGCCAGCTCCAAAATGGAATTCTCTTTAAACAGGGCCCTACTTTTATAATTACAAAAAGTGATTTATTGTCTTTGGAAATATCAATACAATTACAATATTTGGGGTCTCAAGGAGATAAATAACTCGATCACCACCCCCTGCCCACTCCCCAGCAGAAGCGCGTCTGAAAGCGCATCGCGATGCGGTGACCACCGCCTTTGTTCGATGGCGAGACAACAGCCGCTGCTGCTTCCGCTGCGAGGATGACCAGCGGAGTGTCGCGTGATGGTGGTTTATGCTCCTTGACGAGATCAGCGAGGTGTTGTGGTTCATTTGTGGCGAGCACTTTGCGTTTAATGAGTGCGAACTTATAACGTATTCATGGGAATGTTTTTCCAGTATCGAAATGTGAAAAATAACAATAGGTTTTACCCTTTCCGGCAACAAAGCAGGTGTTAAGATGTTCAAGCACCGAATAGAAACCTTTTTGCAAGGAATCAAGTTCCTGCATGAACCACACGCATTTGTGGTGCACATGCAAACAAACTCTGACAACAGATGCACTGTCTTCGATGCAGGCCAATCAGTTTCTTAGGTGTAGGCCAATCAGTGTTTTATTGTGAGAAAGGGTAACGACCTATTCTTATGTTCTATATATCGTGTCCGTTCACTGATGTCAGATGAAGAAACCCGCCAAAGGTTATTTTTAATGAGAGCTCGGGGTGAGCATCTACATCATGGGACCTCCTTTGCCAGTACCAAAATATGAGAATAGTTTTTCCTCTTTTTTCTGGCAACAAAACTGAAACCTTTTACAAGGAATCATGTCTGCATTGACCACAATACTTGTGGTCAGAATGCAAACATTACTCTGATAGTGCATTGTCTTTGAGCTGTACGCCTTTTGTCGTCCTCTATTCTAACACCGTTCGAGACGAAACTCAAAAGAAAGCTCTCTCTGGTGTGGACCAATCAGTTTCATGGACAACGCATATGTTATCAGAGTATTTTTTTTTAATTCTGACCACAAGTATTGTGGTCAATGCAGACATGATTCCTTGTCAAAGGTTTCAGTTTTGTTACCAGAAAAAATGGGAGAAACCTATTCTTATATTTCAGTACTGGCAAAGGAGGTCCCATGATGTTTTCAACTCCCCCGGCTGGGAGCGTCGAGCGAGCGCAGAGCGCTTTGGACTGCCGCCAGCTCGGCTCCGAAGCTCGATTGAAGCGACGCAGTCGAGATCGCTCCCCGCGTGCTCGCGGCATCACGCGGGGCGCGATCCACGCGTCTCGCTTACCGTTAACGGCTTTCCTAAATTATCACCTTCCACGGCGATTAGACGCGACCCTGTTTAAGGCACAAGAAATATGGCCCGCGAGGAATTCTGCCAAGCGTCATACCTGTTAATAGACGTCGATGGCTCCGTCACTACTTATAGTCAAATATTTAAACATTCTGCTCGAGCCATGAGCTTACACACATACGTACGAACCGGGGGTGCAACGATGCATCGACCCATTAGTTACTGTCGGTTATGAAGATCACGGTACGTGCATCGAACCGCAAGTGTAAATGTCGATGCGTTTCAATGTGTCTATGTTGTAAATCTACGTAGATGGATCAATGAATTCAGCTCGTGTGAATTATTTCATCGCAACCTGGGCAGTGAATTTATTGTGGCTGATGATGATGATGTAAACAATGTCTCCACATCACCGCTACAGCCGCTAGAAGCAAAACTATTCACCGCCAAGTGAAACAAAATCTAAGAAAATATTGGCTAAAGTCTCACGTACGTAAGAGGGTCAATGAGCAGATGGGTGGGTAGATAAGTGAGGCATTGAGTAGATTGGTGAGTGGGTAGGTAAGCAGGTCGGCGAGATCGCGAGTAGGTGAGTGGGCGAGTAGGTTGGTAAGTTGGCATGGAATCATTTACCACCCTCATCCCATTCCCAGCGATTAATTTAACTGTTGCAATTAAGGGTGATGATTTATTTCGATAATTAATCCAATATTTTGAACACTGTGATGCGTGGTGATAGCGTGGACCCACTCGGTGGGTGGCTCAGTGGGCACGTACACAGGTGAGAGCAAGAGAGGCCTCGGGTAAAACAGAAGGTAAAAATAACACCTAGAAGGAACAGAGGCGCAGATCTTCTTTAATGTCCACAGCGTGGACAAGAGCCTCATGCAACGCTTCAACGTGGCTAAACCAATACAGCGGTGACATCAAACGAACGCTGGAATGACACAAATTTAGCTTTCATTATTGTTTTACCTCCCTGCCCCGTCGCTGCTGATATTGCAATAACAATGGGGGTGAAAGATTGCGGAGCACTTGTCATGTAAATCAAGCTGGCGAGACAGAAAATAGTTTGGGGATGAGGGACGAACCGCCAGTGTGGCAGTTATTCTCAGCCGAGCCACATTCCCTTGTGGTCACACACACACATATATACACAAGTGTGTGTAAGTGTGTCCCGCTATGCTTTGCTCTCTGGTATGGCAGCTATTTCAATGTCGTGCGATTGAATGTGTGTGTTCTTTCAAATTATACGACTAACTAATAAAGGATATCCTGGGCGGAAGAGCATACGAGCCTTCTTAACAAACAAGCGGGTCTAATAAGGCAAGGCCGCGTTATAATAATAATAATAACCGGTGGCTCTCGACGAGGGAGGAGGTTTATTCTGCGGTGGGCAGCGACAAGAGAGACATTCGCACATGCCATGTCCAGCCCGCTTGTTGCCTATCCACTGCGGGGTGAAGGCTTCCCAAGACATTGCAGTCCACGAGGGATATTTTCACCACGCTGGTCAGTGCGGCGGATAGGTGAGAGTGGGGGTGGGAGTGCAGAACGATGGAATTCCCCGCACTGAACCCTGACTGCCCACAACGCCGACCGTGCCGTGTTGTTTATGCACGAGGGTGGTCACCCAGCCGAGGACTCTCCAGGCTCAACGTCGCTTCGCTTCTGAGATCTGATAAGATCGAGAGCATCCCGGGCGATTGGGTCATTAGGCAATTCGCACGTTTGTTGTACTCGATAGCAGACGGACATCGAGATAGTACGAAGAAAACAAGCGGTGTTTCGTTTAGCGGGCAGAGAAGGGTTTACTGCTGAGTTGGGACGACGTCATCATGGTAAGATGAGAATGAAGATGCTTCATAGAGAGAGAGGCAGTCACAGGCAGAGGAGAAGCGGAGAGTCTTGAGCCTGGACTTGACAGGAGAATGGTCTCAGTGGTGCAGACTGGCAAGGGGATACATAACCAAGGGAATACATAACCAATGGAATGTTGCAATTGGCCTTGAGGTGAATGTGATTTAGCTGTGGCTGAAAGAAACAAACAGCAAGTGGGACATTGCCATCTGGTCAATAATTGATAACATTCAGCCCTGAGCGAAAATCTATTTTCCGCTTAGATCGGAGTGAGGGTTGGTCACGGTGTGGTGATACTGCTCTGAGGTTATTTTGTGCGGCGCGTATTACTTGAGATGGCATTCGGAGACCTTAACCAACACAAATATTCCACAGCACATTGAGCTAAAGTTCTCTCCCGGCCACGATGCAAGGTGAACAAAGTCGTTCATAATCAAATATCTACAGCCCTTTGTCAAGCCACTGCTTCCTGAATGTCTTCCCAATCCACGCCTGTCGTGGTGGTTGTTTGACCATACTTCGCCACTCTGGTCAGCGTGGGCTGGTAAAGTTGGGCAGCCCAGAGCCAGTTCAGATACCGCTCGCCACTGACATTTGCCGTGTCCAGGAATCAAATTCAGGTCGCCACGTTCTGGGTGCAGTGTGCTAACCACGGTGCCACCACTCCCCCCTGTCCAGGGACCTGGACGAGTCAATATTCATGATTAATTGCACAAAGTCACTAACACTAGTTAGAAACCCAGAGTGCTTGCGCTGTTAATGTCTGTATGTATCACAGCGATGGTGATGTGTGTATGTATCACAGTGGTGGTGAGTGTGATGTGTGTATGTTTCACAGTGGTGGTGAGTGTGATGTGTGTATGTATCACAGCGATGGTGAGTGTGCTGTGTGTATGTATCCCCCACTGGGCCAGCTACTTGACGTGAAGACATTAATCCAGCGATCGGCAGCAACTGACAATCAGCGACAGTGAGGGTCATTGAAATTCTAATAACCCTCAAGTGATATTCAATCACCTTTTCGGTTGTTTTGAATGACACTTGTTTGAGAGCTGAGACCAAGTTGTATATAAATACACTTTGCACCATTCTAACTTATTAAATAAGCCTCTCTCTCCGTTCATCTAGCAGGGGTGCATTTCGGGTAATCTTGCCAGAGGAATTATGGTCATTGTCAGTGGAAAATACATCGAGTCACAGAATAAATAATAATCATAGTTTACAGACATTTGTCAATCCATTGCTGGATGAAGACCTCCCCATCCCATCCCGGTCATGGCGTTTTATTGACCGTACTTCACCGTGCCGGCCAGTGAAGGGGGGCACCCATGATGAGTCCCGATATAAATCGCCACTGTGCCATCAATCTCCCCTAATATTTATTCGTCAGTCTTAGACCTGCATATATTAAAAGTTATATTATTACTTTAATAAAAATGTATTAAATACGCTGAGTGACGCAGGCTTCGTGGTTGCGGACAGAGATGCGCACGCGCATATTTGCGGCATTACACAATTTGTCGCAATATTCTACTTCTCGCACCGCTCCCGGACACGGCTCTGCTGGCCGTCATGATCTCCGGCGAAGATCCAGAGCCACGCAGGAGACTGAGAAAACCGCAAAAAGCTGCGGATAGCCGCAATGTAAAACGGCCACCTCGCAGCGACCCGGTAACTCGGACACGGGAACCGACGACGTCACGGTGGTAAAACATTCACAACCCTGAGCCCGTAGCGCCCGCACAAGCCGCACGGAGAGCCAAAGTCACGGGCGGCGGTCCGGCAAAGGGGCATTCCTGCTCTCACTGGACGGTGACCGCAGCGGCCACTCGAGATCGCTGGCACCGAGGCGGACGTCCAGCGGGCTCCAGCCGCCCGCCCTCTCGTGCTCCAGCCGCGCGGCAATCCCGATGGCGACGTTCACAAGAGGGTAAGAGGGGACACCCGCGGCAGACGCGGCGTTGCGGTCACGCCACGCCTGGGTGGCCCCCCTACCTCCCTACTCCCCCCTAATATTTTTTTTCCTCCCTCCATTGCCGGCCAGACAGATTGGATGACGCGAGAGGTGAACCCAAGACGGAAGAGAACTATCGAAGAAGAATCGATAATTATTTAAAGAATAAAAAATAACCATTCGTGTCGTTGTGGAGAATATAAGTCATATATCTTTCACTGCTGAAGGCTCCAGCGATTGCTGCGCTCGTTAGAACGAGAGTGATGTGTTCCCGTAACCTAATCATTCGCAAAGTCCCTTCCTCGTCCAGCGCCCGCCCGCTTGTGCCCGTGTCTCGTGATAATACAACGAAAAGTGAACGTGAGCTCTTTTGCCAAGTTCCCACGCGAGAGTCTCTGAGCTCACATGTCTCTGTGTGTCCACTCTGAGAAGCACGAGTATGAAAACACCAAATTGCCGATGCTTTTCGCCCTCCCAACTTGTCACCTGTGGTCTCCTTGCTCATACAACACTCTGGGTTTCTTAGGCAGCGCCGCCCCACGGGGTGCCCACCGGTGCGACGTGGTGGAGGGTGCGACGTGGTGCACTCACTGGTGCAGCTGCCGTCGTGGGCCAGCATGTAGCCGTTGAGGCAGTAGCAGCGGTAGCTCCCGTACGTGTTCATGCAGCGGTGCTGGCACGGCCGGGGCTTCAGGCCGCACTCGTTGAAGTCTGCCGGCCGTGGCGCAGACATAAGCATACACAGCACACACAGCATACACAGCGCACATAGCAGACAGCAGAGACAGCAGACACAGCGCACACAGCAGACACAGCGCACACAGCAGAGACAGCAGAGACAGCAAACACAGCAGACACAGCGCACACAGCAGACACAGCGCACACAGCAGACACAGCGCACACAGCAGAGACAGCAGAGACAGCAAACACAGCAGACACAGCAGACAGCAGAGACAGCAGACACAGCGCACACAGCAGACAGCAGAGACAGCAGACACAGCAGAGCGAGATGAGTGATTAGCGGGGAGAGCCCTCGCGACTCGCGCAGTGAGAGCAAGCTGGGAGCAAGGGAGCGCCAACGCCTTCGCTGCGTTGTTTTCACCTCCGTTGTGATAATTTGCGATTGTTTGTTTGAGTGATGTTGCTTGTAAGAAATTTTTTTTTTGTGTTTGTACAAACATAGCAGCACTACAAGGGCACTTAAAACAAAAGCTAACAAAGCTTCCAAAAAGCTGTTTGATTAAATAAATTGCTGCCGTCGACGTGCCTGAGGTGACAAAGTGGCTGCGCTCCGTACATTTTCGAGTCGTTAAAACGTCCACGTGTTCACACGTTGTCCCACACACCACAAACACAGGCAGTGGACAACAACACAGGCAGGCGGTGAACCTCAGGAACATCCGAGCACGAGGAGTTCCTCGGCATGAGCCTCAACCACCCACGGGGCCAGGCGGTGCCACCGGATAGAACTTGTTTCTTACACAGGCAGCCGACACGGGGAGTATGTGTAATGAACTTTTTTCGCACCGTACGTAGCCAACCACGCTAATCGGAGGTGTCGGGGGGGGGCAGGACAACAAACTAAACACAAAAAAGCAGTGCTAAAGAAATTAACTTTCATAGCTCCAGTGGCTTCCTAATATCGCAAGGAAGAGCGTTCCAGACGGCCGCAGAAGCGCGTCTGAAAGCGCGCGATGCAGTGGCCACCGTCTTTTGTTCGATGACCAGTCAGCTGATCCTGCTGCTGCTGCTGTTGTTGTTGTGAGGGATGCACACACGAGGGCACAGCAGCAGCTGCTGCTGCTGTTGTTGTTGTTGTGAGGGATGCATACACGAGGGCACAGCAGCAGCAGCTGCTGCTGTTACTCCACTGGTGGCCGTACCCTGGTTGCAGGTTTTGCCGGTGAAGCCCGGCTGGCACTTGCACTTGCTGGGCCCCACGCACTCTCCGTGCTTGCATCCCAGCTCGCAGATCGCTACACGGGGGGGTTGGGGGGGGTACGGAATCGGGGCCACAGCAACAGGGCAGAGGAGACAAAGAGTGTCGGTAGAGGCCACGGTTCACGCAGAGACCCACCACTCTGTAACAGTGCACAGCAAACACGTGAGGTGAGCTCGGCCGATGCTTTCACGGTGTTATTCCTTCGTTTTAGTAACTAGTCTTGATCATAACGTACGCTTTCAGGAGTGTTTCATTATATTGCCTGGGTACATTGCTTTCTTGTTATAAACCAGGTGTATTGCATTTTATCTATTCATGAGGTGCCCCGAGACAGTTGTATTCGCGTGGAGCGCGTGCGATGTAGATGAAGTTTGACCGGTTAGCGCTTCCCTGGTGGTTGGGAGGGAGCCGAGTCGCATCACACGCAACCCAAAGCGAAGCTCCCAACGACACGAATCGAGACTTCTTTCCACACCGTTGCGTGCGTGTCGTTATATTTGGAGGCACGCGCACGTGACACGCTCGTGGCGTAGCGGGCACAGACACACGCGGGTCCGTGACTTTGGGAAAGGCAGTCACGTTCTGTTTTACCGGCACGCCGCTATTCGTCAGACAATGATTATACTTGATATGCAGGCCGGTGTCAATCCACTGCTGGATGAATGTCTCCCCACGTTGTGCCAGTCACGGTGGTTGTTTGGTCATACTTCACCGCGCTGGTCAGTGTCGCTTGGTGAAGGGGAGAGGCCCTGGGTCGGTTCCGATGTCACTTTCTCGTGGTTGTGAGTCGAGTTTATAGCGCGGTGCCCTCACCACTACGCCACCACTCCCCACTATTCGTAAGGGACAATAAGCCATAGATGTTTGCATGTCTTCTTACCACATTCAAGTTGGCGCAGACGTGACGCGGGTAGCACCTGACAATAGCGGTTGCTGTTTCGAACGCTTTAACACAAGCAAGGACCCGGCAAAACGCAGCGCAGACCCAACACTTGCAGCCGCAGAGCCACGTGGTGTCAATGACCGTGGTCGCGCGAGGGGCGAACGCTCGCGCTGACCCCGCGGGGCAGTGGGCACCACGCGGGGTGGTGGGCACCCCGTGGGGCGGCGCTGCCTAAGAAACCCAGAGTGTTGTATGAGCAAGGAGACCACAGGTGACAAGTTGGGAGGGCGAAAAGCATCGGCAATTTGGTGTTTTCATACTCGTGCTTCTCAGAGTGGACACACAGAGACATGTGAGCTCAGAGACTCTCGCGTGGGAACTTGGCAAAAGAGCTCACGTTCACTTTTCGTTGTATTATCACGAGACACGGGCACAAGCGGGCGGGCGCTGGACGAGGAAGGGACTTTGCGAATGATTAGGTTACGGGAACACATCACTCTCGTTCTAACGAGCGCAGGTGCCACGCACGCACACACGCACGCACGCCCAGGGGACCCGGGCAGCCGTTGTCTCGGTGGCGCATCCACGCAACTCGACAGCGAGCTCGCCCCGGGGCTAACCGGGAGGGCAGCGAGCGCGAGGCGGAACGTCGCAACGCGGAGCCCTGGACGGCTCCGGGGCGTCGAGTCGCGAGGGGGGCTAGGTGGGCGAGAGGGCCTTGATCTCCGTCATCTCTGGGATGGGGCTAAAAGGGGACCGGTGAGAGGCTGCGGCCGCTCGGTGCGTCCACCTGCGGCGCGGGTGGACGGCGTGACGAGGCGGCGCTGCCTCCCTCGCGGTGCCGGCGAGAGGTGGCGCCCGCAGGTGGTGGCCATGGAGGCCACGTCGGGCCCTGCGCCCAGCGGGGCCGCGATGCCACCCAGCCGCTCATCCTGGCTGTGGATTTCATTGCGATGGATTTCATTGCCCGCAAGTAACTTTGCCTTTTGTAATCGCTGGTGAGCAACAATATTGATGGAAAGATGGCCTTCATTGATTGTCAGGAAGAAAAAAAACGCTCCGTTGGTAATAAAATACCATATTTCTGCAATCTAAGTCAACATGCACTTTAAACCAAAACACTATTGCAAGAACAAACTTCAAAAACCTGTGCTATAATGATCCCAACGCACACCTGCTGAAACAACACACAGACTAATCCTTGCACACAGACACCATCTGTGCGCCCAGGGTGTTAATGCAGCGTCAAAACTCGACGTCGGCAGGCGTGAAGGCAGAGATTGAGTGTCGTGCAACAACAGTCCACGGAACATTTATTTTCAATTCTAGATTTGAAGCTTTCGTGACTGCAAGGATTCATATTCTTAGGTTTTTTCGGTAAAGTCACGTAGGTAAAAAAGTAAAATGTATAAAAGTTTTTATTTTACTTTTATTAATTTCTATTTTTTACCTACGTGACATTACCGAAAAAACCTAAGAATATTTATTTTCAAACTTGAGCATTCTCACCTGATAAATAGTTTTACCCGAGGAGAGGTGAGACGCGGAGCGATGCCACGCGGAGACGTTGTAGCGACTGAGCGCGGGGACACATCGCTCGAAGGGGTGACGGCCGACAGACGAGACTGGTGACCGAATGGCAGCCAAAGAAAAGAAAGCCCCACGTGGAGGAGGAAGAATGCGATCGGCTGAGATCGCTATTTACTATCACGACTATTTTTATTTTACTATCACGACTGTTTTTACTTTACCAGGTAAGGCCCACTGAGCTATGTAGCTCTTTTTCAGAAGCGACCCAGCCACAAATTTAAGTTTAACGAAGTGACTGATTACGTGGAATTTTATAGCGGCCAAATTCCCTAAACGCATGTTTCTAAATGTGGAGGGGAAAACTAGAGGGCCCAAAGAAAAATCCACGCGACCACGGGAAGACCATGCAAACTGCAAATATACGGGCGTCAGTTTTGGGATCGAACCCACGACCTGCTATTTTCCAGGCGAGGCAGTTAACATCTCGCCTCGATGGCGTCTCAGCTCACGCACAGGGGCACGATGGATTGTAGGGGCACGATGGATTGTAGGGGCACGATGGATTGTAGCATCTCAGGAGGATGAATGAAGGTGACAGCTTGGAGAGGCCTTCATCCAGCAGTGGCTAGAACATAGCTGGTGATGCTGATGATGAACAGGTGACTTGTTCAGCATACCAATGAGGTCATCATAATGGTGGCTCTTGCCAGGCCACGTGGCCAACTTTGTAAAACAGTTCAAAAATGTCTGCGATAAGCTCACGTGGACCTAAATGTAGTGAACTTAATTAATTTAATAATGAGGCACGGTCAAATAAACCCCACAGCCAGCAATAGATAGACACATTATTTGGAATTATTATTTATACTGTACATATAACCGCAATGTATTTGGAAAGTATTTATCACAATACAAGATACCTTATCAACGGACTGTGCATTATTAACATTTATATTTGGAGAAGTTTCATTCACGAGCCTTAAATCAGCTCGGCGTGTCTCAACGCAGAGCATTAACAAAATGTACCAACACATCCCTTTGATGCTTATCTGCAAAGAACAAATATATCTTCTAGCACGTTACTAATGTACGCACTATACACACGCGCGCGCACAACGCGCACTGCACATGCTTGTGCTCAAACATAAAAAGAAAAAATAGACCGCTGGGCTGAGGTGGGGGAGGGTTTTGAGGTGTGGTGTTTGGGAAGCCCTGGGCTAGGGTTACGGGGTGAGCGTTGTTACAATGTCCGCCGGCGTTGTTGGGAGCGCGACACTGATGTAACGCCATCGGCGTGGGTGGGAACCAGAGCCCGGTATGAGCGGAACGGGCAGCAGACACCTCCGGATGGGTGTGAGGGGGCCCAACAGATGTCTACAAATCGCTGGCTCACTTTGGGATGGTCGGCCTCCCAGCTATGAACTAATGTCCACTTTATCGAAGTTGGCATGCTTTGGTCATTCCCCACTGGAATCACCAGGTGGCTGCGAGTATTGAATAATTGACTCCATGCACACTGGCTCAATGGCAAACACTCTACGGTATACTCTATGCAGCCCCGCTTTCTATATATATAAAAGAGTAACAGATAGCGGGCTGCACGTGTTTTCTATCGGCTTTAGTGTTACATGCTGCAGGCGCAACATTTGTTGATTCACTGGCGATTGGGATCATGTATTTTTCAGTTTCATCATGAGACCTAAGCTGGGTTATGACACGAATAGTCACATATATATATCTATCTACTAGATTATCCCGGTTTTTTTAGTTTGGTCCGCACAAAAAATGGCCTGCAGGGTTTACTCAAAGTGGAATGGTTAGCCTAAAGTTATAAAACGTCATCATTACAATTAACATCAGCTACTCACTAAGTCGGTCACAATTATCTATTTTTCATTCATTACGAAAACATAATCGTGCACATTAATAATCACGAAGTGTGTGCACCAAAGTGTGTACACACGCACCCGCGTGCCAGGCGCACACACACACGTACACACACACACACAAAAGATCCCCCGTATAGCCTTAACAGACTGTAGGGGCAAGTGCTGTTAGCGAGCACCTATGAAGGCCGGAACGGTACACGAGGGGGTGGGTGGCCAGCACCACGCCCGACCGCCTTTGTCTCCCCAGTGGCGATTTTACACACCGCACCAGGTACTCATTTCAGGTTAAGTCGACCTAGGGGAGGCCCAGGACCTGTTCAGATAATCGTCCCTGGTGTTGGCCGTGAGCGAGAAATCGAACCCGGGTCGCCGGGTTCATAGCGCAGCGCGCTAACCGCTACACCACCGCTCCCCACCACGCACACACACGCACGTACACACACGCACACACACGTTCACACACGCACACACGTACACACATACACACGCACACACGTACACACACACGCACGCAAGGCCACTTACAATCTGGGCTACTGGATTAGCGCTGATTCTGTTTGTCTCCCCTCAACTCAACCTGGATAACAACACGGGCGCTTTGTGAGCATTCCTGAATGCTATCCTCGGTCCTGCCAATGGCCCCATTACACCCACCATTACCTTGAAGAATTAGCCACAGGTTTTTTTTTTTGAAAGCCCAAAAGGTCCCCTGTTGCACGTTCCAAAATGAAAGCAATGATCTTACGCAGCTTAAGCAGAGCCCTTTGCCATGGCAGCAGGGACACTCGACAACAAAAAGGCGCTTCAATCGTCTTAGCAGCGGAAATTGTCCGTGCCACTCAGAGAGCCGTCGTGTACAGCACGAAGCAAAATAAATTCCTCCTGCAGCATTAATTTAAATAAAAAGGCATATTGTGTTTGACCGTGAGAACAAGATGAATTTTCATTTTTTTAGGTGTCTTTCTTTCACGAAAAAACATTAAACAGTGATGGACCACGCAGATTCGAACTGCCGACAAAGAAGTGAGTGTGTCGCTAAATGGCTTTGCTTCGTACCGTGAAGCAAGCAGATGGATATTTTAACGACGGCTTCTGGAAAGTTGGCAGTGCAAAAAGTTGCCAGGCAAGCGGCTGAGCGAGATTGTTTAGGCGCTCGTGTGCCACTCCTCAAATTGGAGCTTGCCAAACGTGGAAGAGAATTCAAAACACGTTCTGTTTTTCATTTGCAGCGAGAGATTTCATAGGTTTAATCATGTTCAAGTGATGGGAGCGTCTTGTGATAATGACAATGACCTGCTGCGTGACTGGGCAGGCGATGCTTGTGAGTTCATGCTTGCTTCGCAAGCTCGGCTTTCCTATGGGCACCTTTGTTCGCCCATGCATGCATACGAGGAATGGATTAAACATTCAACATACGCCTTTCCTGCATGAGATGATAAAAATGTCAGATAAGTTTTCCTGGGAAAATATATGCAAGCGTAAAATGAGGGTTCATTCCGCCAAACATTTGCGATTCACTCCCCAACTGGCAAGCCTCCGAACCACTCCGTTATGTCACCGTGCCAAAAAGAGTCGCATGAATGGCATTTTACAACTTACAACCGTGTCAACGAAAAACTGACATGGGGTTTACTGAATACGTACAGAGCTTGTGGTAAATTCACTCGATAAGGGATCACCTGTAGTATGTTTAAATCAAAAAACATTTTAAAATTCTGAATAAATACTGCGCACAGGCAAACACGACAGGTCGGTGTATGGAGCCTCTGATGTACGCCTGGCATTGATAAAATCCCGAGCAAACTTGACAGGTAAAATCGATTCACCTTCTGATCTGTCAAGCAGGCGTGAAGACTGGATGTACAACAAAGCGAACCGGTATTTTAGGAATCTGACAGCTGCTTAAACACATTATTTTTTTGGAAGAATTTTTTTCTGCACCACTTAACCAGTTATGTAAGCGGATAATACTACAGTATAAACCAAGAAACAAACATTCACGTTATTTTGATGTTCTTTGTTTAAAAAATATACAGAGTATAAGTATGGCGTTCCTATTAATAGGAGAGGTTGTGATTTACAACAATCACGTGAAGAGAACTGCAATGTGAAAGTCACCGCAGTGTTTCCTCTTTTAGACGATCATGCAGTGGTAACCATCGCTAGTTATGTTTATAACTGCCACACCTCCGATTAGCACGGTTGGCTACGTACGGTGCGAAAGAAGTTCAACGTACATTCGTATGGTTTCAGACAATGACTGGATAGTACAGTCAACATATAAAATATTCTATACAATCTGAAATATGATTAAAATATGCAGCCATTTAGCAATCCACTGTTGGATGAAGGCCTTCCGATGCTGTGTTGGTCATGGGTTTTGT
This sequence comes from Lampetra planeri, assembly GCF_965212315.1. Taxonomy (NCBI): domain Eukaryota; kingdom Metazoa; phylum Chordata; class Hyperoartia; order Petromyzontiformes; family Petromyzontidae; genus Lampetra; species Lampetra planeri. Next base: position 12,457,034 of record NC_136125.1, on the reverse strand, counting down.
TTTCCCATACTTCACCGCACTCATCCCATCATCCTATCAGGGTCGATAAATTGTGCACCACTTAGTCAGAATCAACAGTGGCCCTCTTATTGTGAGACTTTCTCTGCACGAGAAACTAAATATGTCCACCTCTTCACCGATGGGCACTGAGCGTCGTGGTGAATTATGGTCGAAAAAGAAACATGACTGAAACATTGAGGCAAGGCCTCGCCCCAGCAGTGGACTGAAAATGGCCGTGCGTGCATTGTTCAGACTCTACATACCACAGCACTGCATTTGGATATTGTTTATCAAAACACAACATACCTTATACTATAATTATTCTACGGTGTGTTTTCTATTGGCCTGTGTATGTTGTAATTAAACGTGTGATTGTTTAAGATGCCCTATCAATGCTTAACCCCTATTCTAAGTGGCACTTTATTGAGGGCCACCAGAGCTAGGCAAAAGTTCTTTGTGTGTGTGTATTTGTACTTGGTTTGTGTGTGTGTCTCTCTCTGTGTGTGTATGGGTGTGACTGCCCCTTCAAAATTTACTGATCCTGTACGGTCGAACTTGTTTTCACTGCCCTGCATTACGCCCAGGAGGATGTGACTATTCTCAAGTCTTGAAGGTTTAGGCTGCCCAATCCAACTGTCACACCACAAAAAGACCTAACACGGGAGCCAGAATACGATGCACAATTAGAAAAAAACCCACCCCGAGTCACACACACCACGATGTACAGTAGCGTTCAAGGCATCCTATGAACCCCACTATGTACAGTATTACCACATTCTCCAGAGTATAGGATGCACCCCCCCCCCCTCGTAGTTTGAAGCAAAAGTTGGGGGCATGACTTACACTACCATTGGTGTGTATGTGTGTGACCAGATTTGCACGACTTTATTGGCACTCGCCAAAAGCTTGTGGTGGGTTTTACTTTCCTGAGGGTCTGGTAATCCAGAGAATATGGCCTTACACAGAAGTCCCACACCTGCAGCGTGGACGGCGTGTGGTATGTTGTCGATTATCACGATCGCTTGGGGAGCAGCGCTGGCGGCAATGCAGCACATTCATCCCCATGCTTCAGCACTGGCCACAGTGCGTGCAACAGACACTTGTATTTACAATCGGAAGGACAGGACGCGTCGCTAGAAGGGAGGATGGCCGATGGACAAGCGTGGTGACAGAACGTCAGTCAAGGGAAGGAATGCACCGGAGAGAGCGCGACCGCCGCGGAGACGGAGCGACGACATCAGTTGACGTAGAGATGACGGATTGTGGCATCGCGGGATTGTTCGGGATGGTGACGGCATGGGGGGGGGGGCAGTCATCCAGCTACAGATAGACCATGGCCACAGGTGATAAAGATGATGATGATGAGACCCCCACCACGAGCTTTGTCCCAATATCCAGGGCTTAATTTCAGCCAGATCTGCCCGGATCAGTGACCAGGGAGATCTTTCCGCACCTGCCACACCGCATCCAGCGCAGCTACTCGTTTACGTGTCTACCCCAGTCGACCACACAATACTCAGAGAGATATTAAGCACTGCCAGTCGCTCTTGAGTTACAGTTGAGGGTGCATGGAAGGCAACATCTGTTGAAGTTTAATGTCCCCCCACCCCCCCCTGAGCATTCCTTTGGGTGCAGTGCTGTGCAAGGTCATCATCGTCGTCGTCGTCGTCACACTCACGCTGGCAGGTGCCCCTCTCCGTCCAGTGCCAACCGTAGCAGCAGTCGAGGCGCGTGCCGAAGCGGCACACCCCGGGATGGCTGCCTGCCGGGATCCCGTAGGGAGCACGGGGCCCCACGATCAGCTGGTGGTAGTGGCGGTACCTGCTCGCACGACACACACGCGCGCATCGTCCCCGATTAGCGGGACACGCGCTGCTGGAGGGGCAGATGTTTGGTTGCGGTGAGGCAACGCCAGAGGTGGAGTAACAACCAGAGGCGTGCCGCGGATCCAGTTCAGGTTGATGGAGGCGCTCTGTCTCGGGGTTTTGTAATAGCGGGTGACATGAGCAGGCGATCCATTGATGAGAGCAACAGCAAAGCGGAGGTGATGTCAACGCAGCCGCGGGTGCAGGGGCTATCGCCAGACCTGTTCTACTGGGAGGCCCGTGTGGGATTCTTTGGCAGGAAAACCTGAACTGGAGCTACGGGACGCCACGGGAGTGAGCTTCGTTGTCTCCGCACTGGAGATTGCGGAGCCGGTCACTCCACCACGCACCCCGTTCGTTAAAGCCGGGGCGACTCAGGGCAGCCGTAGGCCAGGCCGAGATGGTGTTGGTGCATGGCCAGGAATCCAGCCCTGGGTCATTGGGATCAGAGGCTGATCCAGAAACTTCCCAAGGTGGCAGGGGGGGGGGCAGGTCTGAAAATATCCCCAAAAAATAAACACGACTCTAAATTGATCAAATTAATAAATAAAAACATTTAAATATTTTCTTTGGTAAATATCAATAGAATAGTGAATGTTCACAGTCTGTGGATGGGGCAATGCCCCCCCCCCGTCTTTCTTGGCTGCTCCACCAAGGTCGCTGCACGGCTGCGTCCACCACACTGCGGTGCCACCACAACTTGCACATTCAGAAACAAGTTTTCTTAAACAAGGTTTCTGAAACTAAGTTTCCGCGCTGTAGCTGTGAGGACCCGTGCTATAATAGATCACCGGCTGCGCGCGGGCATAGTGCGCGCTACACGTGTATGCGTGATGTCCCAAGATGGGATTGCTCGGTGCTCCAGTGACTGAGTCGCGAGCTATAAAAACTAAGAATAGCGCTGGCTCGCATCGTTGTGTACGTTAGACGCACGACGCGGCAGCCTCGTCATCCCCGAACACATTCCCTTTGTGGGCCCTCATCTGCATTCCCATTCACACGCTAATGGTGCATTCATAATCAGCTGTGCGAGGCGAGCCGTGCAAACCAGCCCTGCGTGTGTGTCGGTCGGTGTTCCTACGGACTACATCGGAAGGGAATTGTTTTGGGGTTAAGTCAAAAGTTGTCTCCACTTAGGTGAAGGTGTCTTATTCACGTTTTACGAAGGTTCGTGCTTGCACTGTCTGCATGATGCTCTTCTTTGGCACACGCACGGAGCCCGCCGGAGGTGTTCATTGTGTGTGGGTGGGATGCTTCCCCGGGGTTGCCACACGGTGCCCTGCAACCCAGAGGGTCGCCAGTTTGAGTCACCACCACCACCCCCACCCCCAGCCCGCCACCGTCCACCCATCAGTGGCATGTGAATACCGCAGGCCGCGCGTGGTGGGGTGACGCGTGGGTAATACCCCACACATTCAGAGACATCGAACAGCGTAGCAGAGTCGGCCACGTGCCCCCCTCTCTCGAAGGGGCTACCCAGAGCGGCCCCGACTGCCAGCAGTGGCGTGAGCAAGCGATTGCATGGCTGCGCCTTGTATGTCGAATAAGCCATTCACATTCAGCGTAAACTCATAATTTTATACTTAGTTTTAAATGAGCGTATTGTGCTATTAACATCAAATGCAGGCAGACCCTCGGATGTAACGCAGTCAACGTGGGTTTGTAAAGTAGGCGAATGTGTGAAGAGAGCCCGTTAGGTTATCTAGAATTAGACTCGAATTAGGTAATCTAGAGTTAGGTTATCTAGAGTTAGGTAATCTAGAATTAGGTTATCCAGAGTTAACACACCGAGACACGGACAGCATGCTTCTGTATGGGGTTATTCCAGCTGCCTCGTGCACAGCTGACTGAAGAGTATTTGGCTTAATTCGATGTACCGGGGCGAATGCGATGCTCTTGGGATGTACATCACAATGACCATTGTCATTGATGTTGATGATGATGATGGGATCAAGACGTGGCAGCAACTGTGACTCCAACGTTCCCACGTTCGTTAACAACTCACGTGGCGATAAAGTTGATGGGCACTGGGCACCGAACAGAAAAGTGAACACATTTGTTTGAACCAGTGTGTACAAATACTCTTGTGTGCAATGGTTTCCACTTCTCAAAACCTGTAAAATGCAGATCATGCGCCTGCAAAGAATGCTAAAGGATGTGTTTTTATATTTATACAGTAGATCTCCAACGCAGCACTCGGTCGCTTGATTTTCATGAACAATTTAAGGCGTTAAAAACGAACACGTGAAGTGTGTCTTGTCAACCGCGTTGTCCTGCCAAGTTGCCATGCCCCAAGCCTTGAAACTCTGAGTGGTGCGTGCGTCTGGGTGGGGTGTGGGTGGTGTGTGCGTGTGGGTGGTGTGTGTGTCTGGGTGGTGTGTGGGTGGTATGTGCGTGTGGGTGGTGTGTGTGTCTGGGTGGTGTGTACGTGTGGGTGGTGTGTGTGTCTGAGTGGTGTGTGTGTCTGGGTGGTGTGTGGGTGGTGTGTGCGTCTGGGTGGTGTGTGTGTCTGGGTGGTGTGTGTGTCTGGGTGGTGTGTGGGTGGTGTGTGCGTGTGGGTGGTGTGTGTGTCTGGGTGGTGTGTGGGTGGTGTGTGTGTCTGGGTGGTGTGTGGGTGGTGTGTGTGTCTGGGTGGTGTGTGGGTGGTGTGTGCGTGTGGGTGGTGTGTGTGTCTGGGTGGTGTGTGGGTGGTGTGTGTGTCTGGGTGGTGTGTGGGTGGTGTGTGTGTCTGGGTGGTGTGTGGATGGTGTGTGTGTCTGGGTGGTGTGTGGGTGGTGTGTGCGTGTGGGTGGTGTGTGTGTCTGGGTGGTGTGTGGGTGGTGTGTGTGTGTGGGTGGCGTGTGGGTGGTGTGTGTGTCTGGGTGGTGTGTGCTCTGTGCTCGCTGCTATTGATGATTAATGGTGACGCTGTTTCGTGATGGTGACGCTGTTTCGTGATGGTGCATGGGACAATTGTTAAAGAGCAGAGATGCGCAATAACAACGTCACTGGGCATTTACAAAACACTTCAAAACACTCGCGAAACACGCAGCAGCTAACAAGGTCGACTGCACGGGCTTCTGCGAGTCTAGATGTGTACAGGACGAGTGGATCGGGTGGTGCTTGAATATGCGGTGGAGCGGGGGGGGGCACAGCGGTTCGCGCACGACACCACGAACCCGCCGCATCCCAGTTGGATTCTCGGTCACGGATAACATCAGTGGCGAGTGACCTCTGAAGCGGCCACGGGTGCCTCCTTCACCATCCCGCACTTTGCGCTGTGCAGTGAAGTGGGGTCAAAACATTCCCCCTGGACTGACACAGCGAGGGGGGGGGGGGGGTCTATCATCCAGCAGTGGATGGCAGAAGAGGTCGCCTGCGATGTCGTCGACAGGCTACAGAGTGGAGGGGCCAGGTCGAGATGGTCCAGCACTCGCTCTGATGAGAGACCAGTCATCTCCTTGTCGCTCTGCTATCGCTACTGCCATGGTTAGCGTTCGTGTTCACTACACACAGTGATCACTGCTCCTGTTTAGAGGACTCGGTCTGCCGAACTCACTGTTTCATCTCATCCACAGTGTGTTCTAGCATCACGCTGCAGGTCACAACTCACTCACCCACTCACTCACCCACTCGAACACACTCACCACACAGAAGGTCACAATACACTCACACACTCTCACACACTCACCACAATGAGGGCCACAACACACACTCTCACACTCACCACACAGGTCACAACACACACTCACACTCACCCACTCGAACACACTCACCACTCTGTTTTCCCCCAAAACTCTTATAACAGTCTTGCTCACGTATAAAAAAAACAAAACAAATACGCGTCATAACTTTCATCTACTGCAACTTTGATTGTGCCGTTTGACGTGGCCTGTGTACAGCAGCTGCTGCTGCTGCGTGTTAAACATCTCGTGGGTGAGACACACTCCTGCACCTGCCCACCTGACGATGCACCACAAGCTCATTGTCCCAGTAGATGTGCCGAATAGATGATTTCATTCACGAGCTTATTGTTATTGTTATTATTGCTGCTGCATTCCCCGCAGCCCCGATGAGCACGGTTGGCTACGTACTTTGCGAAAAAAGTTCAACATACAAAGACACAAATGCCTTGTTGTTTCATAATATAATATACTATTAAATTGTATACACCTAAATACTATTAACATAAAGAAGGTCACTGTTGGATGTGTAGAATATACAACATCGCATGTGCTGATAATATTAATATCAATGAAACAGTACAGTGTACCGACCTAAAATGCATATATTTTTCTAAGTCTGAAGCACTAATCGCACAGCGAGCCCGAATTGTAGTTTTGACTGAAATCAATGAGAAGCGCTGAAGTAAAGTTATCGTTAAGGAGTCTCAAGACTCATTCAAGACGGGCCTGCGGTGGAGTGATTGGGCAATCGCATCCACGTTTGGTATATGGGAGGTAACCAGGGCCCCCTGAGAAAGCCCATGCACACACTCCACACAGATAGATACAATAATTCGTTGCTATACTACCTTTTTACGGTCAACTCACAGCCAAGCCAACAACATCGGGGCATTACCAAGCAATCTAGCTCCGATCAAAGTGCAATTACTTACCAAGCTCACACCTGCTTGGCTTGAGGTCTTACGAGATTGGGTGCATTCAAGGTGATATCTTCGTATGCCAAATCAAACAATATCTCGTTTCAAAACAAAACTGCCCATCACGTATAACATGTACACGACATTCATGTGCATCACGTGTGACTCAGGTGGAAGGTATAAGGAGGGGATATTCTTCAATACACGAGTTTTACTAGGCATGTTTAAACCACATTTTCATAACCCTGTGAGCAGTTCGCTTGCTAATCATGAACATCGGAGTTAACATCTCGCCACGGTGGCTAGGAGATGTTAACTACCTCGCCTGGTGCACAGGAGGTCGTGGGTTCGATCCCGACCACGACGCCTGCTGCTGTGTATTTGGAGTTTGGGTGTCTTTCTCCGGGTCCTCCAGTTTTCCCCTCCACATTTAGAATCAACATCACGCGTTTTGAGTATTTGTCTGATGTATAAATGTCCACGTGATAAGCCACTACGCTGAGCGATCATTTGTGACCAGGTCGCTTCTGGGAAAGAGCTACACAGCTCGGTGAAGCTTACCTGGTCAAATAAAAGTACTGTAGCCTATAGCGTAGTGTGCATAGCTTAGCTTAGAAAGTGACTAAAGTTCGAAAGTGGAACTGGTGCATTCGTCACGCGAGTGCACGCGTTCCTGCATCCAACACAAGCCATGCGGCTGCTGATGTCAAGAAGACACGCACCAGTACAGCACAGGGAATGAAGGGTTCTCGTTGGAGACACGCTGCTGTGCCGAGTGTATTTGTGTCCCACGCACGAGCTGCATGCTTCGGTTGATTCGTCAAAAGAACAAAAAACACTTAAAAGTGACGGCCTCCATAGGTTCTCGCAAACGGCACTTGTCCCAAAGTATGTCAAGGCTATACGGGGGATCTCTGTCTTTGTATACGTTATGCATAACCTGCACGGCGTGCGCTACAGCAGGTGGTGAATGCGCGTACGTCTGCGAGTGTGCGTGTAGCATCTCCCCTAGGTCAACTCAGCCTCAAGTGATGTGTAAACATCAACACTGGGGAGACAAAGGCGGCCGGGCGTGGTGTTGGCCAACCACCAGCCCCTCGTGTGCCGTGCCGGCCTTCATAGGCGCTCGCAAACGGCACCTGCCCGAACAGTCTGTGAAGAGGCGACACGGGGTACCTTTGCCTCCGATATCGCAGCAGGTGAGTGAGTTGGGCCCATACCTGCTTAGGCTTTGGTGCTGTCCACTGGTCGGCAGTGTCCACAGGCAAATAATGCCCAGCAGCAGCAGGAGTGGTGGAGGGGTCATTGTGTCCACTGCTGTGCCACAGCGCCGGGCAGAGGGGAGCCAGGGAGAGAGAGCGCCCAGTCGAGATGTCTTCAACACGCCAGACAGCCCAGCAGTGAGCTTGTCAAAGTTGTTGTTGTTTGCACAACCTTCAAAGTAATCGCAAGTACCGTAGAAGAGTATTTGTTCTTATGAAATGCAATCCCGCGTGGGTGACGAAGCCAACTCCCCGTAAGCAGCTTACACGCACTCGGCTGCCCGTTTATATCGGAGAGGAAAGTTGACAAGACTCGGAAAAAGTCCACCCCCCACCACCTCCACCGCACGCAGTGAAGCCCACGCGACCGCTGAGCTGTGCGTGAGCGCCCCGTGTGTGTGTGCGGCTCCAGCCAGGGCGACGCGACAGCGCCTCCCTCGCACCCCCCTCCCTCTCGCTCTCCCGGTCACCCGCACCGCCCGCCCGCCCGCCTCGCCTGCTCTTGGGTTGTTTTTCCACATCCACCCACGCACTCACCGACTCACTCGTCCACCCACCCACTTACCCGTCCACTCGTCCACTCACTCACCCACCCACTCACCCATCCACTCACCCACTCGCCCGTCCACCCACCCGTCCACTCACTGACTCACTCGTCCACCCACCCACTCGCCCACTCACTCACCCACTCGCCCACTCACTCACCCACTCGCCCGTCCACTCACCCACACACTCGTCCACTCACCCACTCACCCACCCACTCACCCACTCACCCACCCACTCACCCACTCACCCACCCACTCACCCACTCACCCACCCACTCACCCACTCACCCACCCACTCACCCACTCACCCACCCACTCCCCCGTCCACCCACCCGTCCACTCACCGACTCACTCACCCACCCACTCACCCGTCCACTCACCCGTCCACTCACCCACTCACTCGTCCACTCACCCACTCACCCGTCCACCCACCCACTCACCAGTCCACTGACTCACCCGTCCACCCACTCACTCACCCGTCCACTCACCCACTCACCCACCCACCCACTCACCCACTCACCCATTCACTCACCCACTCGCCCGTCCACTCACCCACTCACTCGTCCACTCACCCACTCGCCCGTCCACTCACCCACTCACCCACCGACCCACTCACCCACCCACTCACCCACTCACCCACTCACCCACCCACTCACCCACTCACCCATCCACTCACCCACTCGCCCGTACACCCACCCATTCACCAGTCCACCCACCCCAGTGACTCACGTCAGGTGCTCACCACTCTGAGAGGAGGAAGGCGCGTGCAGACAGCGCCCACACAGCGCCTCTCTTCCGTTCGACTTTACTTTGATTCGTTTTCCCGGATGATCCCGTTCAGCCAGTTGCCAACCCGGCCTATTTTACAAGGGGGGCCCGTGGTGCGTGAACGCAGAAGCAGCAGCAGAAACGCAAATAAAATACAAACACATCAATATCGCAGAGAACGAGTACGGAGTTCTCAAGGAACACTTCACAACTAACAAACGATATATTTAACGGTCGTAAACTAAACCCACGATAACCGTAAAACAGCAGCAATGTAACGTGAGTGCAAGAGGCGCCAGAAAGAGTTAGGGACAGATACGAACTCGCTCTATATTTTCGTCTTCACACCGTTCCTCTATCCCTCTCCCGTTCTAGATTTGAAGCTTTCGTGACTGCAAGGAATCATATTCTTAGGTTTTTTCGGTAAAGTCGCGTAAGTAAAACATCAAAATTAATAAAAATAAAATAAAAATCACGACGTTTCGGAGGCAACACAAGTCTCCGTCATCAGGTGGGACCGTCACAGCCAGATTAGCTGCAGCTAAACGTCGTGATTTTTATTTTATTTTATTTTTATTAATTTTGATGTTTTACCTACGTGACTTTACCGAAAAACCTAAGAAAATGAACCCTCTCCCGTGCTCTGCTACAGGCGGCTACACCTGCAGGACTGACGCGATACAGAAGGGCCTGGAGCTGAGTGGACTTGCCGATGACCGGCAGCAGCGGCAGCAGCAGCAGCAGTGTCACGATCGGCCTTTGTGGAGGAGGTTCGTGAAGGATGCTGCCGGGGAGATGGAGGCAGTCGCCCTCCAGCAACAGCGGAGGGCTGGGGAGCCACGCTCACAACAACGAGCGGAACGCCGGGCCGATAAAACGCAGAAAGTTGGCACAGTGGGGAGCGCAGTTGGTGCATTTGCCAGTCACCTCAGTACACCCATGGCACCTGGATCAGCTTCGTGACCTCCTGCCAGCGGGCATTCGACACTTCACGTGGCCTCAAAGTGAACCTAGCCTGGCACAAGCGCCGTAGTGATGTCACCGCCACTTAGTGGCGAACGGCGGTTGTTGGTTTGGTGTTAAGGAAGGACGAGGCAGAGCTGGCGATGGTGCGGATGCTTCATGGTTGTGTTTTATGACAGACGAAGGTCATCCAAGAATTCTCAATCTCACTGCAGTTGCGCTCTCTCCCTCTCTCGTCAAATGCTCTCCGAGTCATCCATTTGCTTGCTCAAGAATAGAGGATAATTGATAAAGTCTGCACAGACGCACAACACAAAGACCCCCCCCCCCACCTCATATAGCGTTTAACATACTTCTGTTCGCGAGCACCTATGAAGGCTGGCACAGCACAGCCACTTGTACACGCGCATGCAAAATCAGGTGTCAACCCCACAGCTGAGCAGGTGTGCTGCTGTTAGGGAAGGGCAGAGCGAGCAAAGGTGGAGATGTTTACCGTTTGTCTATTACACTTTGAAAGTACAACTGGGTTTATTCCATGACTACATACCAGATATTTCACTTTTCAGTAGCACGCGAAGTGGTAAAACTAGGTCGGTATTTTCAGAAGGTATATTACTCGACATGACAAAGAATTGGAAGATAACCCTTGCGAAATGTTCATACAGCGGTTATCACAAATGTTCTCTTTTGTTGGCCATACATAATTTTTTCACTCAGGGTTTGCCACCAAACTCCGCACCGGCTCATGTCCAAGAGCAGACTTGCGCACATACAAGAGAGTGTGTGTCTGCTTAAGTTTGTTACGCCCTAAATGGAACACTTTAGCATCTGCAAATATACAAACTTGCACGCTATGGTACATTGTAAACCGTCAAAATCACTGCATCAGGCTCTTGCCCATGACACAAGTTGTGTTAGTTTAACAGGCCACACTTTAGTGGTGATACTCAGTGAAGACACAACATTACATATGTTCCCAAGTACAAATCTGGAAGGCCCATTGGCGAATTGATTCAACATTAACCAACCACTGACATTTTTTTATTGACGCATCTAGTAACAGTGTATAAATGGCAATATTTACTAGTGCAAATGTTGGTCATGAACATAAATAACAACAAAGAGAATTGTTACAATTCACAACGTTAGTCCCTGCCACTAAGAGTGCGAGAGTGTTTCAGTTCACTTCTCGATTTTAATTTTGACTTAATTTCACCCAATAAATGATCTGACTTCTCAATTTGACCCAATAAATTATCTGAAAAATAATATCTGCTATACAAAGTATTTTCCGCAAAATTAGCGAAAGGACTTTCGGCTTTTTCCAAAATGATAATTAGCTTTGTAACTGTGCACTGATTAATTAAAATAAACTTTGACGCTCACGTTAGGCGCACCTACTTGTGCACGACGATCAATTCACAAGCCACCAAATCTGTGTCGGGCGAATTAATACATGTCTCAGTAATTAGATACACCAGGTGACATCCCACATCTTGGTATGTGGTTGCAGGGACAGATGGTACGTATACAGATTTATGTGCCCCATCAAACACTGGTCAGACTAGTCTCTGACAACCACAGTCAGCCACCCCCAGGGCCCCCACTCAGAGCCCTCCCTCCTGCACAAGGGAGAGTGCCCCCGTCTTCCTCTCTCTCTCTCTCCCCGTGCGATGTCCACTCGGGCTGCCACTCAGGCGTGGAGAGTGAGAGGCTCTGCTTAATGGGCAGGCCTCGCTAACAAGGGCGCAGAAGCATGGCCATTGTCCAAGTGTGCGTGGCACTCGTGCACCAACAAGGTAATCCTGCACGGTGCTACTGTGGTTCAGCGACTCGGGGATAAGCAGCTACAAACACTGCGAGCACCCTCTTTGGGGTTTAGTGGAAATTCCTTTGAAGTTTTACACAAACGAGAGAACGTTTGTTATCCGCGACCCTATTACCTATTACTAGATGGTCCATGAAAAAACCCCGTCACCCGTGGCACTATTGTTGCTATGATCCGTGATTATCCACAAACCTTTCCCATGGATGAGTGGAGTCACTTTGCAGTTCACCCCGCCACTAATAGGATCCGTGATATTGGTGGGCCACGCTACCGCAGATCACAGGAGATCTGTGTAGACTGCAGAGCGCCTGCACGAGATGGCAACAGGGGCACGAGCTGAGCGAATGTGTCGCGCGCAACGTAAGATGATACCTCACCTAAAGTGTATAAATGCATTACATACAGATGTCCATAATGTTATGTTGATATCAATTGCCTCAAACTGCCGGGTGAAAAAAGCTATCGCATATGGCATTTATAGATTATGCAGTGGTGCATTCATCACTTGAAAGCTTCGCATTCGTGCGATTCAAGACCACACAAGTCCATTTTTATTTTCATTTTTAAGTTTTTGCCACAATTCACAATCACATCTCACATGATCATCTACGTAAGCACTTTTGGACTAATTACTGGAGAATTAAGATGTGGTTCAGTCATTAACTAGAGTGTTCGAAATATATATCATAAATTTACCGTTGAGATCAATATTCTTCTTTCGAGCAAAAACCCACATTCTACCTTAAAAAGAAAAATATACTTAAACATTTCTTAAATATATAATTACATGAAAAAAATCTACATTTTTGGGCTATGGCCCTTCTCTGCTAATAAGGACCATTGGCAGCATCGCCACTTCTTAAACAAAAAACCTTTTAGGGCAATGCTATTGACAAATTTATTGGGGGTTTTGTCATTTCTGTTTATGCACCAGCAACAACGAAGTAGATCAAAACTTGTTTTTAGTGGGTTTTTTCCTCTCTCTCAAATATTTGTATCCAGGAGTTATGTTCCAGTGAAACAACCGGCGACTTTATCTCCACACCCTGCACGTTCCGAGCACCCAAGATCTTTCGCGAAAGCTCTGCAGCATCCAATAATGACACATTTTGCCCTTTGCAAATTGTCGCACACTCTCCTTGACCCCCCCCCCCCTTTCCCGGGCTCGTTCCCTTCTGACCAAGGGCTATTTTGTCTGGCGGGAGAGACAGGGGGCGGAACCCCGGGGGATTACGAGGGAGGAGAGCGACGTTTCGTTGAGCGCCACAGCCCCGACACCGCTCGATCAGCCCGGGTCGTAACCTCGTGCTCCGCAGAGGCAGGTGGCCGCCTTGCGTCTCAGCTCCCCCACCTCCACCAAACTCGCCGGGCTCGCTCGCCCTCTGCGCTCTACCCGATCAAACTCGGCATGTAACCACAAGCAGCGGGTCTCCGCGAGACAAGGCGCTGTGGCTACACGTGGACGCCGGTACCGCCGATCCGTACGATGCGCGACGCATCGAATTGCCCCGCGTGACAATTGCGTACAATTTCTACAAATTGTACGCGAATGATACGTCGTATTTTTGCAGCCAGTGCAGCCAACAGTCATGAATGTGCAATCATGCAGTGTTGCCATTGTAGTGATTTTGTCGCAAGATTTTAATCATTTTGTTGGGTTTCCCCAGTGACAAAATTTAGTTAAAAACGACTCACGGCAAACCGAGACAATTTCTGGGACATTTAAGAGCGATGCCCGGTATAGTGTATAATTAAACTTGTATCAGTTTACGATGAGTAACACCCGCCATAATCTAGTGACACTATTCACAGTGTCTGTATCGAGGGTTCTGTATAAGATGAACGACGTGAAATACTTTTTTTTAAAAATGTCTCGTGACATAGTTAACACATTTGTAAAGGCCTGCCTCGTGACGTCAAGTGACTTTTGAAGGTTCGTTTCGCGACTTGCTGCTTTAAGGAGTTGGGAAACACTGCACACAAGACTGTAGGATAAAAATACAACAAATAATTGATTTTTCAATTGAATCACAAGCCCAAATTGTGACATTTCTTCAAATCGCCAGGTGATGAATCCATAGAAACCTGGTTACCACCACCAACCAATACTTTTCTTTGTATAAAGTAGATGAAAGTCACTAACAAGACGAGAGCAGATGCTGGCAAACGCCTTCAAACCTGCAGCCTCCTGCACAGCTTCACATCCCCCGAGACTGGGAATCACGGTGAACTTCTCAGCTCAGAACACCTGCGCCCAATGAAGGGGGGGAGGGGGAAATACAAAAAGCAAATAATGGCCAGCGAGTCAGGTCTCAACATCTGGCCTCCGTCACTCGGTGTAACTAAGCCAGCAAAAGATCCAAAAGCATTCAGCAGCGTGACAGACGGGACAGGACGGGGGAAACAGACTGGCACTTTTGTCTATTAAGACACCGGGGTTTGTGAATCGCAGACCCATCCATTCTTCCTCGGCATACACGTGCTTTAAAGGTGGTAATTATATGTTTGCATGCGTCTGTCATTTCTATGAAATGCCGGGGGATTACCGAATGTGGAACTGGGGCGGCGCCAACTAACACAGCTTGAAACACGCGACGCTTTTATTTTGGCGCGTATCGGTCGCTGTTTGTGTGCTTTCGTTAAAACACACATCATCGCAATGTCCATTTCTTTAAAGATATATATTTTGCAATGTTGACCGTGTCCCATAATGTATTTGATCATTTTCAGCCTCTTAAGTGCGAGGATGTACCAAAGGAATTCTTCATTGCGAATCATTTAGGAATGTACGCGTGGATATTTTTTTGCACGCACATTCAATCAGGCTTTTAGCGGATCTCCCAAGTATTTTTGTTCAATGCAAACATAACCGATTAGGACCGTTTAACAGTGGAGCCCACAAGGGCCATCTATCAAAATGAGAAACTGCTTAAAGCCCGGTGTGCCAATGTCTACCTTTCTTAAATCACTGCGGTCGCGAATGTTATTCTTGAGCGAGCCCCCAAACGTGCACGTTGGCCCTGCTTTTTTGGAACAACTTGGCTTGAAAGAGGTCTTTGTGGGCGAACCCCATTTATATTTAAGTGTGCTGATATTGGCCAAAACATCGCAATATATCCAGCAGTGTATTATGAACTTGTATATACTCGTGTGCACAGCTGTTATACATTTATATTCGAAGCTACAATTAAATTTTTTTCAAACGTCTAAATAAAATGCATTATGAAATCAAATCCTGCACTTTGATTGTTTTCGATGGTCCGCAACGTTAGATACTGAAATGTTCATATTCAGATGTCTCATCGGCACCGCCCAGTTGCCAGGTGGAGCGAGCTTCGAAATCAATGGGTCCGCATTCTCTGTATCCGAGTTGCAGCATTAACATTTATCTTGATTCACTCGTCAGAAATTCAGTGTGAATGGCATTCATCTAAATCCGTGAATAAACAACAACACGTCCAGCTATGGCTTATCTCGGTTAAAAACATATTCTGAGCAAAATAAGGTAAGCAATTGAAAATGTTAACATACCCACCCCGCTATTAGTAGTCTGGAGATGGAGGTTCATTAATACATCGAGTGCATATAGAAATATAGACCTCTGAAAGTGCATGTGCAATAATGGCCATCACAATTTTCTCAATACGCTTGTTTATACGTTCACTGTCTTCACGACTTAATACACATGTTTGAAGGACTGTAGTACAGCATTACGCATAATGCATTATCGTCCCATTTCGTTTGCGACAATGCCAGTACATTAGTAACTACGCCGTGTTCATCATGCACCTGTTCGCCCACGCATGTTGCCCGTAACAGCAGATCACAAAGGGCCCTCGCCCATCCATGAACTTGTTGCAGAGTGGCTCCACTTTGTCTTGATGTCAGCACACAATGATGGCCACGAGATGTTATGAATGTGTCAAGCGAGCTGACAGCACGCCTGCTTCCTACACACCATGACCAGCCCAGACCACCGCCACGGCCATCAAGCCCTGGCGCTCGCAAGACCAGCAGCAGCACTTTTGAACTTCGCCAATGATTAATGAATGAACCCCTCGTACAGAGCACACACCATTAACCCACCTGTCTGCCCAGTAAAGTACAGTCACGCACAACTCTCCCATTGTACTCCGATGGCAAGGTCTCGTGCCTTGTTTTCCCGAGAGCAGCAGCAGCGAGAGTATATTTGACAGCTTCGTATCGACGCTGCTGAAAGTGAACGCTTGCCAAGGGCTCCATTATGAAGCCGAAGTTGTAGCAAGGTTCAGTTCAAGTGAACTAAAAGCTGTTTGTTCAAGAGTTCGCTTTGGGGCGCTGTGGCTGGGAACGACCGTGCACCTTGTTGGCACCGGTCCATGTTGCGGGCTGCGTTTATAAACCCCGGCAGTGCCGGACTAAGCTAGTGCGGGGCCTCGATCATGATGTTATTAAGGGGCCATAAATAAATAAAAACACACGTAAATATTAAAACACTAATTTTTAACTTGCATAGTAAAGTAGTTGTGTTTTTACCAGATAATACAACAAATCGCTAACCTTAACCAGTCGTTCGTAAAAGTTAAAGGCAGTATAGTACTATAGTAATAGAGCAAGTGCAGAATCACTGAACCGGAATTGATAGCTTGAAAGGATTTAGCGCGGGGCCCGTGAAAGTGCGGGGCCCGTAGCAGCATGTGTAGCTACTTGTGCTACGAGGATATAATCCGGCACTGAACCCAATCACTGGGAGAGTTGACGAATCTTCCGTGACATCGCGGCTTACCGACGAACTCACCTGTGGCACAGCCCGAGGCGAGAGAAGCCTCTCTCTGCGTCCCGTTGGCTGCATTCTCTCGACGAAAAACAAAACCTCCTGCAGGTTGCCCGACACCAGCACGTGCAACAAACTTGTAAACAAACGCAAACGCAGGCCGCCAATCCTTCAACAACGCCGTAGCGAAGCTTCTCTCAGTTTCACTTCCAAAGCAACGGGTTCCAACAATGGTTCTCAAAAATATTTTATTGTGACACAAAAGCCAGCCAGGTCTGGACAGCCCCCCCCACCCCCACCCATCACCGTGTGAAGGATTTACGGCAGCGAAGGAATAATTGCTCCTGCATCTGTTTACTTATGGAGTCTAAACTATGCTGCCGCTAAAAGGAGATGAAGGAGGGGGAGATGAGGCGAGATGAGAGCTCCTGGCGATGGGAAGAAGTGGCGGTGGTGTAAGTGGACGCAGGGACAAGGGACATGAGGGTGACCCGAGTCAACATTTCCTCTGCTCAAGTGTATTTAACAAACACCCCCCCCCCCCAAAATGCGTCTCGATCCCACCCTGTCTAGTTTAGCATCACAGAAGCCACCGCCGCACTACATTAACAATGTACACCTTCATTGGCGTTGCCAGACATGTCTTCTTAGCCGCATCAAACCCGACGCATGTCTGAGTGTTAAGACGCGGAGTGGCTAACAGAGGATTACGACTCTGTTCAAATGAGACGGGCGTGAACATGTCGATAAATGTACGTTTGCATTGGGCCAGTCAACACAACGGAAGCTGCCCGAAAAATCCCGGATGGCTGCTATTTTTCAAGACAGGTGTCATATTTTTGACACAAATGGCCACGTTCGATACTGAAATTGACAGTTGTTCAATTTGAGTAACCTTTGTATATATGTGTGTCTGTGGCCATGCTAGAACACCAGTGACGATTATTTGAATCCGGTCCTGGGCCTCCCCTAGGTCGACTCAGCCTCAAATGAGTACCCGGAGCAATATGTAAACATCGCCATGATGGAGACAAAGGCGGCCGAGCGTTGTGTTGGCCACCTGCCCCCTCGTGTACTTTGCCGGCCTTCATAGGTGCTCGCGAACATCACTTGCCCCAACAGTCGGTTACAGGCTATACGGGGGGGGGGGGGGATCATTGTATTTTGTTGAACTTATTACACCAAAATAAATTCCTCAAATGTACCTTTCACGTCTCATCAGGATGTTTTTGCCACCAAATCTTTTCAGCCCAGCATCAGCTAGACAGACTTCGTTATAACATACATTCACCAGTTACATGAAATCCACCACCTAATATTATTTTCTATCCAACACAACTGGCGTCTGCACATCATAAGAGGTTCGTGAGATTTAATACGCAGCCCGGCACTCACAACAGCATGCCGCTGTGCAACTGCGACCGCAGTGGTGGCATTTTCAGCGTCGACAACATTCTGTCTTGCAGACGCATTTTGTCACTTGATGGAAATTTCTCGCAATAGATGGAATAGTGGTCTAGGCACGATGAAACCTTGTTTGGTCCACCCCACATCAACAGGACTTTGGGTGTCTGGCTGATAGTTCTCTGCCTCCACGTCACCTGCCTGATATGCAATGTGATGCGTGCAACCCGTGGTCCGTATGAGTTTTGGAGAATCCAATCGATGCCAGGGTCAAAACAGGATATTACAGTATATGGAACATTAGCGGCCTTTTTGGAATTTCAAGAGGCTGTGTATATATTTCTTGAACGATTACCCAGTGAAACACACATGCCAAGTTTCATGCTCATATTATCATTTGAACAATTACAATTACCTATCATCTATAATAAAAGGATAATGAAAAAGTGACTGTGGCAATATATGCTGTTGTCTTCCTACTATTGGTTCAAAATCAATCCTGATACGAGCAGATTGGCAGACATAAAGTCCCACATAAAGTTCGTTTGTTATCAGCTCAACAGGTGCTGCAACACATGTCCCGTTGAAGCCAGTGTAAAATAAATGAAACCAAGTCAATATTTTGCTTGAATGCATGTATATTCATCGCGGCATTTATATAAAAGTTAGTTTAAATGACAGTAAAATAAGTGACAACTACAAACAAAAGTTATATAAACAAGATATGTTTCTATCCAAACAAACTAATAGAATTTCAAAAATAACTATTCAATTAATCAGGGTAAAATCTGTAACCACTTCTTGGAATTCAGACTCAAAAATAAAAGTCCCAGGAGGCCGTGACCAGCTCGCGCCGCATCACACGCACGCTTCCAATTAAAAACCCGTACGTGTGCATTTTTTGTCAGCTTAAATTCCACAACTGTACACAAGAAGAGCTCAGCTCTGTTTACACGTCGAGCCTGGCCCCACTCTTCCACCCGTCCTGCGTCTCTCCCCCTGGACGCTCGGGGGCCTAGCGCTGAGCTTGTGCAGCGAACACGGTGTGAGAGGAGCAGCGGGGGGAGGTAGTCGTGTCCGCCAGGAAGCGCGCGTCCGGGACCCCCACGAGGATGCTGTTCTTGGGAGAGCACGTCTCCGGAGTCATGGAGTGGACGTGCGCGTGGAATCCGCTCTCTGCGGCTGCTGCGGCCCTGTCTTGGTCGACCAACGTCATGCACGCCTTTCCTGCAAAATATATTCCGGTTAAAAAAAAAAAGATTTTGATGTAAACACAAAAGAAAACGCTTATTTACCCGTCCATATTTGAGCGCACACAAAGATCCGGTATAGAGAGTTGGCAAGAAAGGGGAGACGTGGTATGGGGAGTGCACCACTTCTAAGGCAGTGTCACCAAATAGGCATCCAACGATTACTCAGTCAGCGGTTGCATAAATTGTCACGATTTGGTCCCACGATTCAATTCAAGAGTTGATTCTTTGTGAGCCTACGAGCGTGAGAACCGATTAGAACCAATGCATCATTTCATGCCGAGTGAGAGGTAGGACGCCAAAGGATGATTTATCACGTAGATTTCGCGCCCAATATTATTTATAATGAAGTTTTTTTGGGTTACATCACGTAAATATAAATGTGTTGTGAGCCCACCACCTGACACAGCCAATTATTAAGGTTTGTCACGAAAAAAAGTGTCAATTAGTTACTACTTCTTTACACCAGTGTTGAAGGGGAGTAAACCCACAACATTGACAATTTGAGTGCGACGTAATCTCAACCAGCTTCATCAGGCAGATTTTGGCACGTAACATTTCTGGCAAAATCGCCTGATGAAGCTGGTTGTAATTACCGGCGAAAGTCACAGTACTCAGATTTCTACAGGATAAAGATGAAGATTTGAGCTCAGACTAACAAAAAAAAAGGGGGGGAATGGAGTCGGAGGTGGGAGATAAAAACAGGATGGGCAGCAGAGGAAGAGCGATCGTCTCCTGAGCAGAGGGTTACAGAGAGGTTTCACCAGGAGGTCTTGGCTGCTGCTGCTGCTGCTGCAGTGCAAGGTGCAAGTGGGGCAAGGGAGAAAGAAGAAAGGGGAGAGGGGTAGCCGGGCTCAAGGCCAAGTAGGATTGTTAACAGAGAGGACAGTTGACCTCGTATTGAATTTTCATTGTGAGGGTAAGCTACGGTGTGCTGACATGATGGTTGACGCTTCTAAAAGAGTGTGCAATGATGACAGTGGTATGTTGTCTATATCTGTGTGCTCGTTGGGACAATCTGTACTGAGCTTTGGGGATTTGTTGATTCAAGTCCACATGAGATTAGCTAGTGCAGAGAGAATGATGATAAAGTTTTTTTACGACTACCATCCCATACACAGCATCTCCAATGATTCAGATTAACCCGTATTATAAACAAACACACACGCGCAAAACACCGATACGCAGATATTATCCACGTGATTGGAAACATTGGTAAGCATGGGGACACCGTGCATGGGAAGGCGGCTAGTGGGGTGCGATGACAGGAATGTGAGAAGTGACGCCTGAGGGTGACACTGTTCACAGCAAAGCGGTCGGCGCACAAAACTGGTAACGGCAAAATGTTCAAAATGCTGACTCGGGAGAGTCAGTCCGTGCCGCAGCGTGCCTTGCGTCGAGGGGACGTGCTAATCCCAAGGTGCTAGCGAGGGGCCTCGTGATCAACAACCCCAAGCTGGCCGCCATTCCGTTTCTGATGGGGTCCTACACGCCCCCCCCGTCCTCCTCACCTGTGCTGCGTCTGTCAGCGGAGAGGTGCTGTGCGGTCTGGTCGGCGAACCTGCATAAGACCATGTGCTCCTGCGCGCACGCACAGACACACAACGGCAGTCGTGGGGAGCACGAACATAAACAAGCAGGCATGGAGGCACCGTCACGCCGTGACAAACAAACCGGCCGTCGCCGCAATCAGGCGTAGCCGGCTAGCTTCTGGAAATACGCGGGTTGCTTGTTCTTCTTCTGTATGGCAGGGGTGGAACGATTCGCCCGTCTGAACCCGACCACTGTTCTGTTTTGTTACACAAATTATCAACGTAATCGTAAGGACGTGAGTAATGCAATGCGTTATTTTGCATAGCGACGTCATTCATCCAATTTGCATATCGCAACGCCGTAAGATTTGTAACGCATTCGGCTTTCAAATGGAAAGCGGCAGGAACCCACAGACGAGTGGGAAGGCAATCCACAACTGGCACCAACAATTGCCCAAGTTCTGCGGTCTGCAAGTAGAGGGCAACATCCGCTTTGTACAATCCCAACCGATTCATTCGCGGGTAATTTTCTAACTTGGTCAATTTTGACACAGACACCCCACACACAATGGCCAACTCTTGCGAAAGACGCCACAGGGTCCTGTAAGGTCCACTGTTGAGACACCCACAATAACCAGGGCGGCCACTGAAACCGAACCTTGAATCTCTGCAACAAGCAACCAACGCATTGCTGATAGGCCATGTTACTGCCTCAACTGCTATATTTGTAAAACATCTTAACTATGTAACAAACATGTCATGTCTGCCTACTGTATGCTGTACACATCTACAGTAAATAAGATGTAGTGGTGTAAAATATATATTCACATGTTTAAATTGTTTTATTTTAAGCTGTGTCTGAGGATTACAAAAAGAATAATACAATCTGTGGTAAATGTTAACATCTAAAGTCAAATATGAATTATTCTTTACAAGATCGTGTTGAAATTCAGTGATTTCTGAAGGCCGTATGGACGCTGCATATGCACCGATACAACTCACATGTCAACTAATGTATCACTCACTTGAGATGACGATCCTCTGAAATAGTATCCATCAGTGTTTGAAGTTTCCAAAAACGTAGGGTAACTAAAAATAGCAATGAGGTGTCCAAAACTCTCAAACACGAGGCCTGTGCTGCCAGTCTACACCTGGTTTCAAGACCAAGATGCCATCAGGGCCCAAGGCAGCACAATGCTACAATGCCTCACCGACGCCTGCTACCAACGGAGCGACATTGCAGCTCTCTTTCAGAAACGGCCTGGCCACAAATGACAGCTCAACGAAGTGGCTGATCACATGGAAATGTGTAGCAGCCAAATACTCTAAACGCACGTTGATTCTAAATGTGGAGGGGAAAACCCCCAGAACCTGGAGGAAAATCCACACGAGCACGGGGAGAGCATGCAAACTCCCAATATACAGCAGCAGCAGCAGGCGTCAGGGTCGGGATCGAGCCCACGACCTGCTGTACACCAGGCGAGGTAGTTAACATCTCCTAGCCACCGTGGTGCCCCAAGCGGCCTCCAAGATCTGGCCTGACAGTGTCCCACTAGCTTCTGCTCATGGAGACCAATCCAATTCCTGTCTGGTTTAAGATGTGTAAATCTATAGCACACGTGCCCAGATTCACATAGATTACCGTAAAGAATACACTGATGGATTGTCTTTCAAGCTTGCAATGCAGCCAGATGACCCTTAATGTTGTTCACTGCCTCTTATTAAACACAAACTCCACTCTGATGGTTCAAACCTCACCCACAATGCCGGCTGTTGTATGCAGGCAGGGATGCATGGTCCAGAGCATATTGCTCGTAAATAGGTGCATTAATTTTACAGCCAACATAAAATAATGACAATATGATGGAATATGCAGCCAAATGCATAAAACCACTCCTGGTGCTGTAGGTCCTACTGGGTGGGCTGCTCAACATTTTTGTCTAAACTCTTACCCCATCCTACAAACTAAAGCAGCATTGTGTGTATTTTTTTAAAGTCTTTACTGAAAAATGTTTTTTAGAAACACTGTTTTGTTTTATAACCAAGATATATGAGCCTTAAAACAGAACCCACTAAAGCTCTGGGCACGGGAGAGTGGTGGCAATCGTGGTTCATTCAGTGCACAAGAAAATCCAGCGACCGGAGTTTAATTCCCAACCTCCATCATGAATACGGCGCACAGAGGGGGAGAGGTCTACATCCAGTGGCAGACAAACAGTATATATCATTTCAACGACACGTTGTGTGTATCGATGAATGTTAAAGGTTTGTAAATAACTCTTCCAGGAGGTGCAGTTTACATGCTTCCCTGCAAATGTAACGGTGTTGCGTTACGCGATGATAGGTACACAGTGAATACGTTGTAGAAAGTGGGAATTCCTCGCATGGGAATGCAGAACCTACCTAGTCGTGTAAAGTCACACTTACCCGATAGGACAACACCTCCTGAAACATCTGGCTGAAAGGGTCATAAATCACAGCACAAAGGAAAAATCATCAGACTTCAGCCACATGTGGTGATGTAATTCACACTTGGGAACATTTGGCTCATGGCGTGGAGGTTAACACAGATTACACTGATGAGAGACAAAGCACGTGATTTGTCAACACAACCGTACATTTCACTGAAGAAATAATAATTTTGAGGTTGGTGTCGTAATTTATTGGGATAATCTAACTAACGATATATCACCCTCAGTACATAAACGTAATCTTATCATTCGTGTGCTATAAACACATTGAGAAAAGTACAAAGCAGCCTAACCTGCAAAATAACCTATAAATAAATTGTATATTACACATTGCATTTTGGATAATTTAAATTCAGTCAAAACTATTTGCCACTTTAGGATTTTCACTGGATGTTGTAGAGGTTTATATTCCAATTATGATAGGCTGGGTCCACGTAGGGGAGGCTTCAGCCTGGCCTCGGCAATTGGCACCGATGTTAGCCGTGGCCGGGAATCAAACTCGGCTCGTGGGATCCAAATTCACAGTTCAGTGGCCCAACCACAGCCCCACCGCAGGCTCCAGCCTGCCAGGCACAGCACAACAGCCACCATTCGCCCCTACTAAGTCGCGGCGACGTCGCCACAGTGCCTGCGCCAGGCTAGGTGCACTTTGAGGCAGGAGGTCACGAGACAGACAGACCCAGGTGTTCTGGGTTAACCGACCGAGATGACCGGCGGATGCACCGCCTGTGCCCCCCGGCGTGCACACGGGAGGGCAAAGTCACCGCCGCTCGCACGCCGGTGTCGCTCGCCTTTTGGGGAAGGACACCTTGTCCGTGTTCTGGATGAAGCCGTAGCAGCAGGGGCTGACGACGAAGGCAGCGCGCGCCCGCACGCACCGCTCCAGCACCATGTCCGTCGCCACTCCGCACGCGTGCAGCGCAACCTGCGGCGGGGCGAGGGGCGGAGCGGTGATGCGGCCGTGCGACAAATAACAGGGCGCTCGCTAGCGGTGTGCACGTGTGACCGTTCCGTCGTGTGGCCTTCGCTGAGCTTTTGGGGCGAGAGAAAGGGAATCACGGGGAACCAATGGCCTTGGAGCGTGTTTCTAGAATCCTCCCACCCAGCAGCATGGATGTCGACACCACAGTTTGTCGATTGGCAACGCGTGGTCACACTCACCTCTTCCAAGACATCTGGCTACCGTGGAAGAGAAGGCCAAATACCCTCGAGAGGGATTCTCTAGAAATCTCCCAAGAGGAGGCCCTTCGGCCAGCAGTGACGTGAGAAATGGCTGCACCTCTACATTTTTAAACCGATGTTACACTTTTACACATCGTTAAACTTGCAAAAAAACGAATGAATGTAGACCAGTTGTGTCTCTTGTGTGATGCTCACCCCGATGTCAAAGGTGCCCTGGTAGTAGTCGAGATTGCACTGGTAGAGCGACACGTTGCTGAGGCCCAGGCCCCGGCACCGAGACCGGGCCCTCTCCAGCGACTGCTCCTTATTCTCCACCAGCACAACCTGTACGTACGTGTGTACGTGTGCACGTGCGTGTGCATGTTGGACTTCTTTCGCACCGTATGTAGCCAAGCGCGCTAATCGGAGGTGCGGTGTGTGTATGTTGAACTTCTTTCTCCCCTTATCCGAGGGAAGGACAACAAACTAAACACAAAGCTGTTTTAAACAAATGAGTTTTCAATCTAGAATTAAAAGTGCGTTTAAATGCACTTTTACAACCGAGAGAATAGCACCAAGACTTTGTTCATTAAACAAGTATATACAGTACATACATTTTTTTTCTAACACAGAGACTTTGTTGTCAATTCAATTTAACATTTTGGTTTAAAGTTAATATTCAGTTTGAGTAATGTGTTTGCTTCTGTAATGTTTATTTTTGCAAGCTTTGTTCTTGTTTTTCACAGTTTGTGCAAATTGTTGACATTTCTCTTTTGAATCGTTTAAGTTTACTCCAAGTTTCAATTGCAAAGCAAACCTATTGTCTCAAAAGTCTCTTGCTTTGTAATAACAATAATCATGTCATTTATCTCGGAAAGCCTCACCAAGTCTCAATAACTCTTTTTTTTTCATGCGGATCCGACATCGGAATGTTTGTGGCTAATTCCATTTTAAGGAGTGTTTTGTAAAACAGAGGCAAGAGGACTAAGCACATGATCATAGTAAACAGGAAAAATAACTTGAGTGAAACACCATACGCGCAGCCACGTGGCTTACTTGGCACTGGGGCAGCAGGTAGGCCAGCACGATCCCAAGGTGGCCCTGTGAAGCCGCGCACAGTGGCGGTGAAACAAGAAAACACGCGACGAGACCGCGCTCGGATTAGGGGAGAGAGGCTTGAAGAGGTTCTTATGACATACTCTTAGGTTTTTTCGGTAAAGTCACGTAGGTAAAAATAAAAAAATAAAAAAATAATAGAAATAATAATAGTAGAAATAAATTAATTTTATTTCTACTATTATTATTTCTATTTTTTTTATTTTTACCTACGTGACTTTACCGAAAAAACCTAAGAGTATGAATCCTTACAGTCACGAAAGCTTCACATCTAGGTTCTTATGAATTGCTTGTCCAGGTATGGAAAAGGTGCATTCAGTTAATCTCACAATGCAGTCGACTCTCGATTATCCGCGCGCAGTTTATCCAATTTGCGGATGAACGGCGCACCTGAGATGTTGACGTAACTTAATAACTCGTGGATTTACCCTCAAGCCTAAATTAATCATCTAAAAAGAGTTATACATTGTTATTTTTGGAAATGTTTATCACAAGTGTAGTGACATATAATGGGTCACTACGGCGCCTCGCGCCATCTGCCGACAGAGAGAGAGGAGTTGCGTGTGTAGTAGCCCTCTCTGCCAGCAGAGCGCAAGATGTCATGGAAGAGGTCCCTAGGGGGCATGGTTCTGGTGGCTGGCAGAGAAGGGGCATCTGAGGACGTAGCAGCCCGATTGGCTGGCAAGGGCACGTGACGGGACAGGGTAAGGATGTGGGCCAAAGGTGACAGAAGGGACACGTGATGTAGGGCCCAGAATCTTCTGGTGAGTTCCAGAAGGGGGCGTGGCCGAGGGCGGAGCCAGGCCACGCTGGGGGAGGGGGGGGGCATAAAAAGGAGGTCCCGGGGTCCCATCGGGGCTGTCTGCTGGAACCCGCCGTGCTGTGTCAGGAATAGAAATCGGTTCAGTTCCTGAAGAAGCTTCCAACACGATGAATGAAACATCAGACATCATACTGAACAATACACGGCACTACCCGAAAACACATCAGAGGGCAAATATATATGTTGTTATTATTATAATAAGTAATAATGATTTAATAGTAATCACTGAATAACATAATTCCATTCAGTGGCCTCCTCGGGGCTCCCGGCTCACCCCTCCGCTGCAGAAGTCGACGATGATGTGCGCCGGCTGGGCCAGGGAGCGAACGCAGCCCACGAGGTTCTCCAGCTGCTGCCGTTTCCGCAGGGCCCTCGCCTCGGACAGCTCTCCTGCTCGCCGCACCGCGCCAGGCAACGCACGGACTTCACGCGTGCCGTCCCAGAACCAACACAGGCAGGCAGCCTCAGCACAGGAGGCCTCAGCACAGGAGGCCTCAACACAGGTAGCCTCAACACAGCCTTAATGCACAAGGCCTCAACATGATCTCAACAAACACAGCCGCACAGCCACACGTCACAGCCTCCAAGCTCAACACGGTGCTTCAACATACAAAGCCTCAATATGTACAACCTGAACACGCAACCACAGTACGTGCAGCCTCAACATTCAACACGAGATGGTACAATTAGGACAACCAATTCACGTGACAATTCACAGAATCGCTGTGGGGCGATTGATTCATTGCATAGCGTTCCACTACGGCCACTGCGCTGATGGCACTCCACCCCCTGGTCGAGGCTGCTAAGCCACGTCTTGCTCTGCGAGCCGGTCTCTCACTCTCTTGGCAAATTCATTCATGAGGACATGAGACAAGGTACGTTTCTAAACAGCATGACATCTGACATATGTACTACATCGAACAAAGATGGTCACTGGATCGCTGCACTTTCAGATGCGGTTCTGCGGCCGTCTGGAACGCTCTTCCTTCCGATATTTGGAAGCCACTGAAGCTATGCAACTTTAAATCATCTAGATTGAAAACTCAATTCTTTACAACTGATTTTTGTGTTTAGTTTGTTGTCCTACCCCCACACCTCCGACAGATTACTCAGTATTAGTGACTACCTTATATGCTCCATTGATATATCGTGATTTTCCTTTGGTCAGCTTCAAACAGTTGCAATCTTCAACACGAAGTGCCCCAGGTGCAGTAAAAATCATCAATGATATTCAGAAAATCCCAAAACAGTCGAAGGCGTACCAGACGAGGAAGATGAATCCTGCATCACCAATAGGATTTGTAATGCCTTCCCACGTACGTTTGTCCCTACATGTATTGTATTAGTGACAATAACATTACCTTCCAAGTCACGCAACAAGATGACGTCAAAAGGCATAAAACGTGTGACATCGTCGGGAAGAGTGTGACATCATCGCCTTCATTGGTAAAGCCTTATCTATTATCGCTTATCGCCAAAGATTTTAGCATCGCATTAATAAATTTGGCAAGTCGTCTCTTGCACAACTCGACACAAACATTCAATTTCTATGTAATCACCCTCGTGAGAGTTACAGAGACGGGCAGCGCCAACGCATTTCAACCTTCGCTGGGAAGCTTTAACGAGAAGGGGAGACAACAGAGGAAGCGTGAACGAAGAGCGAGAGCGAGAGCCGCGTTGGGGTCGCGCCGCACCTCTGCGGCTCAGCGCGGCGAGCGGTTCGCCGCGGAAGGGGACGTAATCCAGGCATGAAGCGCTCGCTGGGTGGGGATCAGCCCTGGGATCAGGGACCTCAAGGTCACACACAGGTGTTCGGCTTCAGCGCTCAAGATTAAACGGTGTCACAGTCCAAACCAAAACAGCCGCAATTCAAATGTACTGCTCCCCCCCACCACTGCCCCCCCCCCCACCACTGCTCCTCCACACTGCGCCCCCCACCACCACATATGCCCATTCCAGTTCCTACCCACACACGCGCTCACACCGTGTCTCAGTGCCACGCTCACAGCCGCCTCTCTCCAACGCTCTCTCTGCCCCGTAGCCTCCCAACATAGTCATCTTGAGTTCACACGTTTTCACAACATACTGCCCATGTCGCTCAGCGTGCCATATCCCACCCGCATCCTTCATTCC
Organism: Lampetra planeri; assembly: GCF_965212315.1. Classification (NCBI taxonomy): domain Eukaryota; kingdom Metazoa; phylum Chordata; class Hyperoartia; order Petromyzontiformes; family Petromyzontidae; genus Lampetra; species Lampetra planeri. Next base: position 12,428,578 of record NC_136125.1, on the reverse strand, counting down.
CCTTCCGGCCCCTGCACATCCACACTTCAGTTCCGTTCCCCACCTAGCGCCACCCCCCGTGTTGTCCACCGCACACCCGATGCCCCAAACAAGAGTGCCCCTGCATCGTGTAGGCACGTCTCCCCTCCACTAATCCCCAACAACTGCAACACAACCTCCTAGAGAATCCCCAGGGCGGATTTCACACATTGCCCTCCCTGCCCCCCGTTCCCCCGGCTCCCCTTCACAACCGTGGGACCTCACAAACAGGCAAGCTAGTCCCTAATGCCTTTGAGCCAGCAATTGAATTACCTTATAGGGCATTGTGTCTTTTGGCATTGCAGTGTCTTGTGTTCTTGCACTGCACTCTGTGGCACTGTGGGCGCCAAACAAAACTGTAATTACATTCGCCACGTAAATCACATTACAACGTGGGAATGAGAGTGAGAATGAGCGTAGAATTGTTGTCACGACGTCTGAAGTTACTCTTAATCCTTAGGGAAAATAACTCTGTGCTACGATGTTTTTTAATTCGATCATCTGCAGGGTTAACTCAGCCGATTATCCTTTCAGGGTCAATAAATCGAGTAACACTTTGAAGGACGTCTACATTGTCTATTATATGGCAAAAACTGAGCCCTGCCAGAAGAATGTGGAATTTTCACAAAAGGTTTGGCAAGCCTCACCTCCGATTAGCACAGTTGGCTACGTGCCATGCAAAACAAGTTCTAAGTGCATACGTACATGCATACAAGCCAGTTGCATAAGTGCCGAAAGCAGAATTTTACTTATTTGCCATTTAAATCAGTTTAAGCTAAGACAGGGGAAAAAACCACGAAAGGTATTTCATGCAAGCGGCCACTGAGCCTTAAATGGAGATGAGCACTGACGCGAGACGCGACTGGGCGAAGACACTTTGACTCCTGAAGCACACTCGAGCACACGCAGCTGGCGGGCAGCAAGACGGAGAAGGTGGCCCTGGAGCACAAGCGAGCCATCAGCAGACAGCGCTAGCAAGGCTCGGGTCACGCTGCAGCCGCCGTACACCTCGCCCTGCTACGGGGGCCGACAACACGACACGCAGCCACCTCGCTCGGCCCCACGCTCGCTTCAACGCTATCACTGCCGTCGTGAATGGCAAAAAGTAATGACGCGGCCTCGCTCGTGCATTTCTTACTTACTGGAAAGCATCGGGGGAACACCTCTGGACGTGACAATAACAAATGGTTAACGTGGTCGCTGGGTGAGGGAGGGTGGCTTTTAAAGAAAATAATTAAAGAAAGAGAAATGGAGAAGCCCTCGAGAATTCACTTGAAGTCGCTGACCGCATGGACAAGACACGAGGGAGCCATCTCTCTCAAGTGCACCTATGGGGGATTCTCTGGACGACGAGGGGGGGGGGGGGGAGGAACCCCCACGAGTGCGCACACAAACGGCCAAATGAGTGAAAGTCGGACGGGCAGCTGTCTCTTGTGCTGGATTAGGCCACAGAACTGGAGCCAGAGATAATCCGAACAGGATTTACCTGTCACAGGCCCTAGCCCCGTGTAGGTCAGGAGGCAAGGTGACGAGTCGCCTCTGGAACCCCTCACCTCCACCAGTCCATGATCTCACGTCCAGGCAGCTACGAAGAGGGCCTTCATTGTGAGACCCATGAATGTCAGACAGCGGTCAGTGGGACCACACCGCGAGATGATGCATAGCCATTACATAAATACCATATATAATCTGCTATCGCATACTCGCAGCCAAATCCACATTTTTGACATTCAACTAATGCCGTGGTCTGGTTTTTGTAGGAACCTTAGATAGAAAAATTTCAATAATACTGTATTGTGGTGGTTTTCCTATCAGAATTGCAAGCTAAACCATACCTTTATTGTTTTAAAGTGTCTACAGATCCCGAAGTGGCTTGGTGGCTCAGCACTCGGAGCGTTGAGCCGGTACCTCCAAGACCTGGGTTCACATCCGGGCCATGAGTTGATGGTCTCAATTAAGTCACCAATCACTGTACACAAAAAAACTGTCAGAACATTAAAATCTGGTTTTGCATGTCATTTGGAGGTTAAGAATCTCTTCTGTAGCCATTCTCTAACATATAGGCCCCTGCTGTGAGTTACCCAAACTGCTTCTTCATCCCAAGCCATGATGCCAACAACACAATTGAAATTTTTTATTTTTAAGTAAAGCAACCACAGATCATAACAGCACTGTGTTTGCAAGAAATACACAACACACACAAAGTGAAGAGTCTACCCACTACAATGACACCCCTGGAATACGTGTCACCGCATGCATCTCTACTAAGCTACAGGCTGACATTGACAAACTGTGATGAGTTTTGCCTCCGGTTATCTTCTGGGTTATCCAAACACGCAGCTCAGAGCTCCACACATTTCTAAGCAGCCTGGGCGAGCGAGCCACGTCACGTGTGTGTCAGCCAGCCCGCCTGGCTAACCCACCGGCTACGGCAGCGGCCGAGATCCACGTCGTATTTTTCGGTGAACGTGGGAGTTACGATCCATCGTGCCACGGCGAGAGGCGGGGGGAGGGCCCCATCAGCCGTCCCCGTTGCAAGCGGCGTGCACTATCTCCGGGGAACAGCTGAGAAGTGGGCGAGAGCTATCAACGTGCAGCGGTGGAAGAAACAAAATCAATACGAGTTTAATAACCGCACAAACTGAGCACCGCAAGAGTCCCAGCGCTCAGCCGAATGGCAACGAAAGCAAGAGCGTAGCAGCAACTGCGCGATCCGCCGTTCACTGATCCGCTACCGAGAATGTGTCAAGACTGCGGAGCGCGTGCCGCCGGGGTGCCAGATCGTAGCGGAGTTTGGCAGGAACCCAGAGGAACTTCCAATGAGGGGGGCTGCTTGGCTCCTGGTACAGCCGTACACCAAACCTGACGTGGTAACATTTCATCCGGAGTGTTTACCAAGCGCGGGCCTGAACCAACGGAGTCTTTAAAACAAAACAAAAATGCAAAGGGTTGCAGTTTCATTCACCGCCTACGTTTCCATCCAGATATAATTGCACACGTACCGCGATTTCGTAAATCCACTGCTGGAGGATGACCTCACCATGCTGTGCGAGTGATAGGGGTTTGTTTGACCACAATCAATTTTTTTTATAAACGTTATGAGGTTTTTTTTATTTATGCAAAAATGTATTTCCTTTAAGCGTGCTGCATTTACAAATTAAACTTCCAAAGTATGCTAAGGTCCGGCACGCATATTGGAGATTTGCACAGCAGCAGAATGTATAACGCTTGTTGCACATTCGGATACATTTATCTGATACACACTGCCAACTCAAACAGAGCCCACTGTGTTGTTGTTTTTACAATTTCTTCTGCAGGAGGTTTGTCTGGATTTGGATATTCCTGCGATGTATTTGGTAGCATTGATCGACCTGCACTAAACAACGTGGTGAAGTATGGTCAAAACAACCCCCAAGACAGGTATTGAATCCGAAGGCCTTCACCCAGCAGTATATTGACCAAAGGCTGAAATATTTTATGATTTTATTTATGCTGCCAAGGCTTCACACATCAGTCAAATTTAATTCAGAATGCCACTTAAAATTATACCTGCATAGACCATAGTGTTTTAAATTCCATTAACAATTAGCAGTTTGATAAGTGTAAAATATCAAGTTCAGTGAGGAAATTGCTTTGATCAGTCATGGGTGCCTGTGGCAAATGTCGGTGCTGTGAGTGTGGTACAAACATTTGGCCAATCTTCACAAGAAATGCCATCGCAGCCGCATAACCCAAAGGCACCAAAGACATGAAAAATAACCCACAGAGGTGGCGAGCTTCTCAGTCGTCTCTTGAGACGCCGGTGTGATTTAATGTTTGATGTATTCCATGGGCAGACTTCTGTGCCTGGAAAACGCATCAGGCTCTCAAAGGGAACCCAATCTGCTGGGAATGGCACATGAGGTTTCTCCCCGGATGTGAACGTTCTCATCGCGCCCTCCACGCCGTATGCATCCCATGGAGATCGAATGAAAGCCCATTTATAATGGGCACTTAAGAGCACCACGTCTGGAATAACAAAGAGTATTCATACCCTTCGAGGGATTCTGGTGCGGTGTAACGGGGAGTACCCTGGACTTGGAATCCAGAGGCAGCGGGCTCGATCTCCTGACACAGCAAAACAATTGGCAAGTTTCTTAAATCCCTCCTGCCTTTGTCCAGCGACGGAGTATAAATGGGTACGGCACGGTCAGTCGATCGGCAGCTCCCGTTTGGTGGAGTGTGGGCACTCCCACCTCCTCCAGGATGTCTGGTCTGCGCAGAAAGAGTAGGCCAAGATACCCTCCCCACAGGAGGGACTCTGCAGAGCTCCCTCGAGTGGAGGCCCTTCTGCCAGAAGTGGCGACACAAATTGCAGGGCTGCAGTGTGCTGTTCGTCAAAGTGAATTCACAACTACATACTCTGGCACGCACACGATCTGATGATTTCTATCCACTGCTTATAATTGGATCGTATATTCTACAAAAACGTCAGTATTCATTATTGGTGTGTTAAAGTTATCGCGCAAGGCCCTTGAACTGAACTGTAGTAATTTCAACTTGGGGCTCCTATAATTTAAAAGTTAAGTAGGACCGTTGGGGAAAGCAGTGACAGCTCAACTGAGCAACTGCCCGGCACACGTTCCGACTATTCATCATCCAGAGACGCTTCTTGCTGTCACGATGAGAAGTGACTATAAATTATTGGCTGTCAACTTCAAAGTCACAAAAAACGAAAGTGCAAAAACAAAGAGAATGCTTTCAGGCCATGGCTCCAGCGTTTTCAAGTAGCGGCAAAACATAAACATAACAGGGTCTTTCGCTCCGAGTAGATTTCTGTTAACAAGTGCGAGCCACGGCCTTTGGAGCGTAACGACGCTATCGTCGTGGATATAGCATGCGATTTCGCGACACTGTCTGGATGACAAAGGACAATACAACAGCTTTCGAGCCCGATTATTCATGTATAATACTAATAGTTTACACTTATAAGATGCCATTTACAAAAGTCTATACAGAATAAATTCCGAAATCACAAAGATGTAGTGATGTGTACATGAAAAATATGGGTGAATTAATTTACAGACCAATATTTATTCTTAAGCTCAATAAGATACAATCTTTGAACCGCGTGTGTAAGATGGTTTTCTGTTCGTATGTTGTATGTAATGTGTTCGCATTACCCGCTTTCCAGCCACCAGAACCAGCCACTACATTTACCACAGTTAAAGAGATACATTTTTCTAGAATCCAATCGTGGAAATTCATTGCTGTACGCAGGGGTGAACCATTACACTCCTATTTTTTTTTAAGTGTAGCATCTCATTTTCGCTGATGGTCATCAAGAAAACTGCTGCAACGCACCGACAGTAAATATAGCTTGTCGAGAGAAAATTACTTTCCTTGAACGGTATTTCAAATGGAAAGTGTGACACGGTAGAATTCCTGAGCACTGCTCTTCATCACACTGGCCAAAAAGGCAGCCAAGTGATGGGCTGTGTAAGCAACGGAGACCCCAAAGAAACAAAACAATTTGGATCTTAGGCACTGGGCCATGACAATCTTAAGCCAGTTCAAATTCTTCCACTGCGGTGCACAACGCCTCGAGACGCAAGGTCGGCTCATTCGGGGGCCCCGACTCTGGCTCAGTACCAGCGCGGCAGGATAACTGCGACCTCCAGACGGACGTTAAGCATCCCTGAACCCTCACAAGGAGGCAACGTTTAACGGTCATGTCCTATTACAAGTATATACATTTATTTAAAAAAAACTTTACAGAGCTCGCTGATGCATTTTCAGGTTGCTAGGAGCTTCTTCAACTGAGTTCCTGAAGAAGCTCCCAGCACGTGGAACGGAACGTCGGACACTGTGGCAAACAGCGTGGTACGACCAGAAAACAGCACATCAGAGGGCTGCTGTACAGCGCAGCCCCAAAAACCTACGCGGTGCGTTAATACAGACATGACGTCATTGCAAAGAACACGATCGCGTGCTGCTTAATTGAGCCTCCTCGTTAAATTCGTCATGAAATGAACAGTGATTTTATGAAAAACGCACTTATTTACACGTAAACAGAGCCATACGTTACAATTCTAGAAATTAAAACAACTTAATAATGACAAGTTGTTGGTTACAAACCAATAAAACATACATGCGATGGCAATCAAATAAACCACAAAATCGCACACGATCACTTTTGTTCACTCAAACCTGCCACTCTCATCATCGTCGCCGTTTTTGAACATACCCCGCTATCCAAGTAACATTTCACAGAATGGTAAATCTGTTCAAAGTGATGGAAGATTTAAAAAAAGTGTGGAGGTGTTCTCCCGCATTCTGCCATTCATTAATTTTAACAGCCAAGGGGCAACAGTTTGTCCTCTGCAATGTAAAAATAGTGTGCAAATCTTGTGAATATGTTCCACTGCTTAGAAAAACGGAACGTCTTCACCCACTCACGTGTCATTTGATAACGAGCGCGCACACAATTTGTAATTGCGCTGCTCTGTGAAAATCTGCTCGACGAGCACTGAAAGTGATGCAAGGGTGGAATGTTACATTTTGTTTCTCCTAAATCCTGGCAATAAGTCTTGCCTTGTTGGATTAAATGTGACCAAGACAAAAACAAAGCCGGTGGGCTTTGAATCTGGCCTCAGGGTTGGATGAAAAGGGCACTGCGGACGGCTTCTTTGAGGCCGTGTTTCCAAACACAGCAATCATTTGCAAGCCCTCGTTTTGCCACAAACCCCAGTCACCGAGATGCCAGCAGCCATGGCCACCCGGGCAAACAATAGAATCTCTCGCTGCTGGCAGTACGTCTCAGGTCTCGTCACTCCGACGCCTCGACTCCTCTTACCGAGCGAACCAACTTTGACGAGCAATAACACATTCAATACCTCTTTGGGCGCCGACGAGTAATAGAGCCAAATGTAATACCCCGACACCTTTGACCTGCCTGTGACCTCGAAACAATACGGACAATTTTGCAAGACATTTTAACTAGCGTCTGCCAAGCATATGGAACATTATACTCGCAGTCGCCCTAGACGGCCACGCTGGCACATTAATGAAGAGTGGGCGGACACGGCGTGCCTTCGCTAAGCACCCGACTTTCGCCACCCGAGCTCACTCCTCGTCTGTTCTCATTCACGGAGCCGAGGCCTCCGAGGACGGCATGGCGGAGAAGTCTGGGGGGTGACGCGTCAAGACACCGGCGCAGCGGCAGGTAAAGCGGCGAGCACTCGAGTCGCACGCGTTGGCACCAGCTGGGACCACAGGCACGGGGCTACCTCGGCCCGATTGTTGGCCAAGTAGCGCTGCTGCTGAGTGACGTTCGACGCAGGCCCGATAAAAGTGTTAGCACCTCTGTTCAGACAAGCAGAAATGGCCTTTTTAGGCCCCCAGAGGTGTGGCGTTAGAGCCCATCACACTTGAACAAACAAACTTCTTTTCAGAGCGCAGCGCTGGAGGTATAAGCCAAGGCACGGGTACATATCCAGTTTCAAGTCGTGGTTAATCAACCGAGGAGAGGCAGAGAAAGAGCGGCAGAAAAAACCCATTTAACGAATGAGCGCTCTTCAGATAAGCTAAATCATGTGCCAATAACGCAACCTGGGTGAAGCCGAAGCAGCCGGAAGGGAAGGGCTGCGGGGAGGGAGGGAGGGAGGAAAGGCGATACAGCCGTGGCTGCCACCCGGCCCCTGGGGATGTTTCTCCACTAGCGAGATGTCCTGGCGAGCGACCGTAATCCACGCCCCGAGTCGGCTCAACCACCTGCCATGCTCCCAGCCCGGGCTGAGTTTAAATCCCCCTAACAGCGGGTTGCAGCGCTCTGCAGGGTGGAGCTGGATTAGATGTTGCCCGCCCCAAACTTAGCTGAGACAAAACGTCCCATCGGTCTTCCATTCGTCCGATTCATCGCCCCTCACAGCCACCGAAATCGTCTACCTCGTCTCGGTCTTGAGTCATCTGCTATCTGGCGGCTATAATGTTGTTTTGTTCTGGGGAGATATCATTGATTTCAGTGTTAAAATAAAAAAAAATCTCTTGATTTGAATTGATGCCTTTTTAATTAGATGTATATTATATAATACTGCAAGAACAGTTACAACAAAATATGCAAGTAAAGCTTAATACCAGGAATTTAAAAAAATTACAACTTCGGAAAAAAAAAATTCTGCAAGAGGCGGAAATGAAGATTGACTCGTTAATATTTTCCAAAAAATACAGTTAAGTAGAAACAACCAAATGGTAATGCCGAATCGTTGGGTCGTGTTCAGAGCCACGGGTTTCCACTGCTGCACTCAACAGGGCTTGGAGCCACGGCACGGCCACCTGAAGAAGCGCGCCAGGTGGGAGCGGTGAGATGAGCAACGAGAGTAGCGCACTCCAGCGCCAGAAGGCATCTGCGATGCCGCCATCACTCAGCGGTAATTCAGGGGAAGATAAAACAAAAAGAATGCCTCTGAGGGACCACCACAGCGGAGACGACCACTTGGGCAGTTTTATTATTTTATTATATCTCTTTTTTTTGCAAACGGTGGTTTCAGTTCACGGAAAGACATCACCACTCACCAAAGTTGCACTTTTACTTAAAAATGTATTTTGGAGGGTTGAAGTTGTCGGATGAAAGAAAGGTATTTGCAAGACCGACTGTGAGCTCTTCTGTGAATAGCTATAATGATACTAATATCATCTATGTATCCATAATAGCTCCACAATGCAGACTTTGTCAGGATGGCCATGCATTGGAATGTTCAAGTCCTTGATAAGAAGGGGCTTTGCGTGCGAGACAAACAAACTGTAGTGCCTGGAGAACACCCCCGGCATTGGGAGGAATCGTGCTCCAAGGTCCGCACAGATGGGTTCACAAACCCACCAGCTGTGTTGCTATCTCGCAGCTCAGTGAGATTGGGAGCTTCGCAAATCTGTGTAAACCCACTGAAGATCGCTTAAAAAGTGTTGAACCACACCACATCCCTCCCATTGTCGCTTTTCCCAGGTTTCTGACCAACTTGCCCAACTGAAGAATATTTGTAATCACACCGATTTCACGCTCAATGGTGTTGTTTCTTGCGGACTGCTTCACATGTTGGGTTCTGGGCCTTTGCTCAGCAACCGTGATAAAAAATAGAATTAAGTATTGTGCGAAATGAGGCGTCACTCCTTCTTAAACAGCAAAAAAACAAATAAATCAAACAATGATCTCACACTATCTAAAACAAACAGCAAATGGGCTAGAGCAGAAAACTTCACTCGAGAGGTTCGCAACAGACGAGTTAAACTGATGAGAGCTGAAACGAAGCGGAGAGGAGGGGAGGGCCAGGGTAGAGGCGGTGAACTAAGGAACGATGACTCCTACGTGCACATGTCGGAGATGAGTTTTACCACAGCTGCAATTGCCATGGAACAATGGAGTCAAAAAGCAGAGGTCTCCATCGGTCAATGGAGGGGGAATGGATGGTGGTGGCGGCGATGACAAGCGGTACCTTCTTCAGGGTTCACAGCCGCGGGATAGTCACCCCACGGAAGAGTGATTTGACAGCAAGGGTGGGGATCCAGACACGCTTCGATGCCCGCTTCCTGACGGCACGGAGAATCAAAACACAAGCAACGGTCAGCCAGTGGCTTGCGACGTGTCACAAAGTCACCGCCATTGTGTTTTTACACAATTGTATTATTTATATCTTACACAATTGTATTATTTATATCTTACACAATTGTATTATTTGTATTTTACACAATTGTATTATTTATATTTGGCTGCATGAAGGAAAGGGGAGCGGCGGCGTGGTGGTTCGCACGCTGCGCTATGAACCCGGCGACTCGAGTTTTTGACTCCCGGACGTGGCTAACGTCAGTGCTGAGTGATATCTGAACCGGTCCTGGGCCTCCCCTCCCCCTCTTCCCTTCACCAATTCACACTGACCAGCGTGGTAAAATATGATCAAACAACCCTCAGGACTGACACATCATGGATTGTATCCAGCAGTGAACTTAAAGGGCCAGACATTAAACAAAACAGCTGGATACAGCGCAGGTCGCTGGGCAGGCGGGTGATTATATAGAAACCATGAGTTCAAACCATGTGCGGGGTCAACAAAGTCATCATCATCGTCCCTTATGAAGTCAATAACACGCGTACCACCGGAGAGCCTTTTGCGTGGGAAATTTCGACCACTGGCTGAGGATCGCCAACAGAAACCCGCATGTAGACACACCCCACCGAGCATTGATTTCACAAAAGCTACCAATATTTTAAAAGTGGAGCACCTTGAGTTTTGTAAGCGTGGGGCGAGGGCCGCCTTTGAAATGCTTGTCAAGACTCGCGGAAGCCGTTCGGCTGCTGCCGGCGGCGGCGGAGGCAACTGCCGGAGCCGCCTTGTCGGGACCCAGGGCCTCGGGGTTTAGGGGGCGCGCGGGCCCCGGGCTTGCGGAGGACGGACGCGGCGTGGCGTGCGCTGGGGGCAGGTCGAGAGGCTGCAGCCCGACCCCCGCGGCCGCCTGCCTGACGGCCGGCACGGCGCTCACGCGGCCGTACCACGCCGTGACGAGCGGCACCGCCTGCAGGACCTCGGCCTGGCCAGCGGAGAGGAGCTGGGCCTGTGCTCGCGACACAGCCACCGACGAGCGTTACGCATCGACAAAGCGCAGCTGCCAACAGCAGCGGTACAATTCAAACACGGCCAAATTGAGATTCGTAATAGATTTTTTGGGTGCGGTCACGTAATGATCTGGCCAAAATTTGTTTTGTTAAGACCCTACACCAGCCGACACGGCCAAACAAATTAAACTTTTCACGTGCGCAAGAGTTTAGCGTGCCAATTGTTATTGTTTTCACTCACCGGTAGCTTGGAAAAATAATTCTCAAAAACGAATATCAATTAGACGTGACGGTTCATTTGAAAATACATCATCAGGACAAGATCCAGGAAGCCAGAATTACAATCCACGAGACTCCTTATAGAAATGTAGCTACTACAGGTACAGTTACTATAACATTTAAAGACTATAGATGCTGTGAATAAAATGTTATAAACACAGTAAAATCTCTCGAAGCCAGAATCAGTGACGCCAGATTGAGGTTTCCCAGAATAGCTGCTGGGAAAAGGAAAAAACTACGGAGAATAAAGAAAACTCCATGGGGGGATCTTTCTTTGCAGGAGCACTGCACAATTTTTATACAGAAGCCACTGGAGCTATTGCCTTTCTAAATCATCTACATTGAAAACTAATTTCTTTAAAACTGATTTTTTTGTTTAGTTTGTTGTCCTTCCCTCGCACGTCTGATAAGCACGGTTGGCTACGTACGGTGCGAATGAAGTTCAACGTACACACATACAATTACATCCAAAAAGCTAAAGATTACAAGGTTGTGACCATCAGAGCGAGCGTGCTACAAACCGAGGCGCCCCGGGGGCGTGCACGGGTTCACCGATTGCATCAGTCGATCACATGACCTGCCCACGGTAGCCTTGCAGTGCCTCGGCTTCAGACTTAAAATGTCTTTGTAAAGTAGCGCAAACATTTAAATGATGCAAAATGTATTGTATTTATAAAAAAAGAAAAAAGAAATTAAGGGCCACCTTTGAAATTTAGCGACACTTATTGAGGCCAAAAATGCATTATCAGATAAAGCCACGGAACAAAAAACAACGCAACCGCACAACTGCGCATACTCCCCAGCGATTACGGCCGTTTCCACCCTGGCCAAGCGCTGAGAAGGAGAAGGCAGCACTCACCAGGAGGAGGTGCACGCAGGGGAAGAGGACGAGGTCCGTGAGGGTGAAGTAGAGGCCCTCTGCGAAGACGTGCTCCAGCGCGGGCAGCTGGGCCGTGACCACGCGCCGCACGCTGGGGGCCTCGCGCCCGGGCCCCGCGTCGCTCCCCACGCACGCCAACCGCGCCAGAGCGGCCGCCAGCTCCACCGTGCTCTCCTTGGCAGAAGAAATCCGGTGCGAGCACGTCGTTTGTGAGGAGTGCTCTCGCCAATAGCAGCTGGTGATCCGGCAAAGTAAGTTAACAAGCCTGGCTCTGGTGATGAGCACCCAAAAGATTGTTAACTGGTGCAGAATTGTATTGCTTAAACAAATGCTGCAATATGCTATCGGATTGGAAAGCAAATAGGCTAGAACATTTTGTATTTACATGTGTAGATACAGAATGGAGTTCCGCTTATATTATCTTTAACACAGATCAACATGGGCCAAAAAAATAGAGAAACATGGGTAAACACTTTTCACTTTGACACCTGCAAGTAAATTTGACTCCCTATTAACATTGGGAAATGCTCATTGGAGGCCTTTATTAAGCAGTGTACATTTCCACATTAATATAACAGATGCGAGTCCATCCACTACGACGATCTTTGTTGGCTTCCCACAAAGTGGTGCCGGTCACTCTCAATGACCCCTGTGTACTGGACTAGGAGTGACCCAGCACTGGCCCAGGACCAGCACAAGGGCCCACGCCATCAGTGCTCACGCTCCGGAAGCCATGAGGCTGTCACGATTTGCAAGGTCGACCAAGGTCAAGTCGTATCGCTCCGATCAAGAAGCGAGTTCAGGACTCTGGGTCTGGATTCCATGAGGTGGGTTTGGGCTCTACGCAATTTCTCTGGCCCAGCACAGTGCAAGCATTGTGCCAGCATGCTTCCAAACGGCTGTGAAAACGAGGCATTGGTGTTACAATTCGTCCGTCCACGTGCTAGAGAAATTCAGTGCGGTTTCTCAGTGCATCGTATGTTCTACCTGGCTCGCATCACCACACATGGCCGGCTCCTGCGGCTCCTGCTGCTGCTGCTGCTCCCGCTGCTGCTGCTGCTGCTTCTGCTGCCGTCCCCGCAGCTTAACGCGCCGTAATTTGTCGTCGTTGTGCACACGGACAGGCTCACCCAGCCGACGCTCCAGCTCAAGCGCCTCTAAAACGGTGGTCAGGATAGGATGGGGATATATATATATACACACGGCTCGATGACATGCAAGACACAGAAAATATACATGACATTAAATTTGTGTCTGCATTTCATTTGGCTAAATTCCAGGTCTCAAAATGAAAATATCAGATTGAATGTTTTGCAAAAAAACATTAATCCCATATGCAGATCGAGTGTGAAGGTTCACCCTTCTCCTGTGTGTGGCAGTTGTCTTTTGATCGGATCTCAAAGGTAGCTTCGAGCAGATATCTGCTTCTGTGGAGAATTCTCTAAGATGAAGGGTTGCAATGCAATCGGCTTTCGCTACCAATGTTATCCATAAGAGGTTTGTCACGTAAACCAAACATGCCAGTTTGTTTTATTTCGATTTAAAGCTTTCGTGACTGCAGGGATTCATCTTCTTGGTTCTTTCAGATGCTGTCTTCTCGACAGACCTGTTTCTTCACCAGAGGACAGCTGCTTGTGTTGTGGCCAAAACGTCGTGAGAATCATTTTATTATGTTTTATTTTTATAATTTTATTACTTCCCTTCTACGTGACTTTACCGAAAGAACCAAGAAGATGCCAGATTGTTATTAGCACAGCACACCGGTGTGTTGGAGAGTAAACCCATAGCATTCATATTTCTAGTATGACGTTTCACCAGTAATTACAACCAGCAGCATCAGGCAAAAGCCAAACACACCGGTGAGTGCTGTACTAGTAACGAATTGCCATGTTCTGTTTACATGATAAACCTTACTAATTGGCTGTGTCGGGCGGTGATCCAACTCAAAAAACCTCGATGATGCGTTGCACTGCTCTGCGAGACATTCGAATGGATTCTAATTCGTCTCGTGACGTGGACGTGGGGCGGGGGGGGAAGACAACAAACCAAAACGAATGTGGAACGTCCCGGTTCAAGAGTGGAAACGGGAGAGCAGTGCCGTCCCATGCTCGCTACGCGTGGGACTCCACAAAGGGCTTTGAGAGCCACTGCTGGTGGGCGTCGCATCGCTTCACAGCCGTGCGGGAGGGCGGGGAGGGGGGGGCACCTTGCGGGAGAGACGACCGGCGACACGGCGGCTGCAGACCGCTCCGCACGGCGTCCACGAGCGACTGCACGGCGGCTGGGAAGGTGACCTCGCAGAGACGAGTCCACTGGCTCACCTGATCCCACGCGACGTCACGGCAGCACGGGGGAGGGCAAAGTCAAAAACACTCAGCAGCTGACCCGGCAACCCCAAGCACGACCCTATTGTAAACAGGCATGCCTGTACAAATAATAAACAATAATTATTTTTAATATATTATCATTGTTGCTGTTGTTGTCAAGCCAGGCAATGTATTTGAACTATCGCTGAAATGTTTACTTTGTAATTAGTTGGTCGCTCGTAAGTTTGGCAACGAACCCACACTTCGCGTACCCTGGTGACGAGCACCACCCATCGCTCATTTACCAGGACTGGTTTTACCCCTTTGGCTGTGCTTGACGTGGAATTCGTTTAAGCGTGGAAGTAAAACCAGCAATGTCCATGGTATGCCCACCAGTGCAGCAAAAGCCAGCGCGGTGGTGAAATGTTGTCCTCAATAACATTTTACGCGAGTATTTTGGACAATGTAAATCAACGATAATTCATGTTTCTCTGGAGATGACGCGGGATTTGCAGTTCTCAGTTTCCCGACCAAACGGGCGCTTTGAGCACATCCCAAAGGCTCGACGTTTACAACTCATTATACACCGCTACGCCACTTATCGGGAGATGACCTCAGCTATATCTCCTTCCTGTTTAAAGGAGACACAGCTTGAGGACACAATAAGTGGACGGGGAGCAATTTCAGGATAAGCATCGGTCCACCATTGGCCCTTGGGAGCAGCTGTAAAAATTCCCACTGAGCAGGTGCAATGAAAACTCTTGGAAGCACCAACTCCTCGGAGGAAATGTATAATTATCTTTGAGATTCAACACAAAATAATCAACTTTAAACATTTACCATTGAGATCATTTACCCACTCTTCGCTTATTTGTCTCCGAAATATCCAATAATGACTTGAGTTTATCTCTTTTATTGCAAGAAAAATGAGAAATAGTTCCTTACTCCAAACTTATCAGCTAGGAATTAAAAGATTGCTTGTAAATTTTTATATATAATTTAACGTAGAGTTTGCGGGTCTCTCTCCCCGTAGTCACGTAAGGATTTTTCCCCGGGTCCTCCACATTTATAAATAAGCGTTTAATTTTGTTTGGCTGCTATACATTTCCACGTGATTAGCCACTTCGTTGAGCTATCATTTGTGGCCAGGTCCCTTCTGAAAAGAGCAGTATAGCTCAGTGGGCCTTACCTGGTACACTTTTAAAAACAGTTCCGTTTTAGTTGCTAGATAAACACGCACGACGAATCACGAACATTTTGCTCAACAACGCAGCGCTTAGTCGAGCCACGTTCCCCGTGATGTCAAAGTGTTCAGGGTGTCCTCAATATTTGCTTGGTTCTTCGTACGGAAAAAAATTTCATGCAACCACGGCACGTGCTGTTGTGTTTCGAAAGAGAGCATCGTGGGACTGCAAGTGAACTCACGGTGACCCTCGCATCAGCAGCTTAACTTGTCTAGAGATCGCACGGGGGGTGCCGTGCGCCAGAAGACCTGACTAGTGAAAAGGTATTCCTCAGCCACGAAAATCCTCCACGAACACCTTTTCCAAACAGACTCGATAGCAGCGAGCAGGGCGTCAAGATTGTTACCTGCGATTCCCCGCACGCCGATACAACCTGTCAAACGCAACCCTCATAAAACCACGCCACCCTTCACTCCCGCAGCACCACACAACACAATCTTCATCTATAAACACTTTAGTTCAACAACTTTTGAGAAGAAAAATATGTTTGCTGCAGTGTCTCTGCAAAGCTATAGGTAGATGATCCCTTTACCTCCTCTCGAGGGTATATTTGGCCTACTACTCCTATTCCACGCTGGGCAGATGTGTTGGAGGTAGTTGTGGATCGAGGCGGGGAATCAAACTCAGGGCACCAGGTTCTTAGCGCCAGGCAACAACCACGCTCCACTGCCCCCATCGTGTAAACATAAAACACTCCCAACACCCTGACTACATAGTACAGTGCACGCGTGTGTTTACACGTGGTGGGATTTAATTAAACATATTATCGCTCCAAAGACGAAAGGCTATTCGATGAAAACTCCAAGGAGGGGGTATAAAGAATTAACCGCTTCAGTATTCGAGGGAATGTGAATATTGCATTGGGCAGGTGCCAGCGAATTGGCTGCAGGCAGCTGTTATCTCAACAATGGACAGGGTCTTTCAAAGAGTAAAGCTAATAAGATTAAATGCTACGGTCAAACCGAGTGCATGGCTTCGCCACGAGTAAACGTGGAAGAGGTTTCTGTTGTGCGTTTGGAGAGGGCTCCGTAGTGGGCATCTCCGCCGGGGCTCTGTGAAGTGGCTTCGCGGTGACTTTGCTTGAGAGCACACTCGTGGACTCGCACTGCAATGAAGGTTAGCCAAGGGAAGATTACGAGAAAATATCCGCTGGTGAAAACCAAAAAAAACTGTGCAGGCCCAAAATCCATATGTTTCAAACATTTGCTCAAATAAATTGCGATAAAAAAAACATCAACTATTGATGGTTTTTGCTAACTAATATTTTCGTCACTTTGTAGTAAAGTGTTAGACTTCAGTTCACTGCTTTAATTGTACAATTTTCTCAAACAAAGTGATCTTCATTCCATTTAATGTCACGGATGTTAACAGCTCGAAATAAAAGCATGGTGGGGGAGCAGTGGCGCAGTGGTGAGCACACCGCACTCTGAAGCTGGCAACCTGGGTTCGATTCCCGGCCACGGCTAGCGTCACCAGTAGGCGAGCGATTCCCGGCCACGGCTAGCGTCACCAGTAGGCGAGCGATTCCCGGCCACGGCTAGCGTCACCAGTAGGCGAGCGATTCCCGGCCACGGCTAACGTCACCAGTAGGCGAGCGATATCTGAATCCATTCAGAGCATTCTCCTTCCCCAACCTGCACTGACCGGCATGGGGAAGTATGGTCAAACATACCCCCCCCCCCATGACTGACGCAACATGAGGGAACATTCATCAAAAAAGTGGATCGATGAAGGGCTGTAAATGTTTCACTGTACATTATTTATTTTTTATGGAAGAATAGAATTTTTACATTAAAAAGTCACACTGCTGATTCTGTTGCATCCACACACAAAGTTCCCTGACATATACCAACATGACATGTTTGGGACTTAGCGGATAAACCACTTCCTGTGAGATCTACCACACCTCTGTGCCACGCTTGTTCTCAGATTGTACATTTCTGTTATCTAGATTGAAAAGTCATTACTTTAGAACTGCTCTTTGTGTTTAGTTTGTTGTTCTTTCCTTAACACCTCCGATTAGCACGGTTGGCTACGCACGATGCGAAAGAAGTTCAACGTACATACATACATGTGCTCAAACGACTTCAAATTGGTTAAACAAAACAGTTATATGGTCTTAGAATGATGGAGTTTTTTTATTTGTTAGCCCTGCATTCTTTCTGTGTCGCATCCAGATCACTCTAAATACACTTGGGAGTTTAAAGTAAGTTTATCCAGGTAGATAAAACTAACAAAACGCAGCTGACCATAATCTCCAAGGGGGGCAGAAAAACAACAAAGATCAAAAACCGATGTGTGCGGCAGACAACGTGCAGCTGGCCTAGTGCGGAGGAACAGATGTGCAGAAGCACTTTCACATCATGGTACGTCACGAGCATCACTTTATTCCGACGTCTTGTGTCGGGTTCATAAACTAAATACTAAATGTTTGAATGTTTCTCCAAAAGTACAATGCACTCACGCGTGGAACAATAACGCACGTGTTTTATATACGACACCGTTTTGTCATCGTATCGTGATCAGCTTCTGGATTCACTACTTAAATAATCGGCTCTTGCAATGTAGCTAGTGTACAGTTTACATCACAACCTCGTTAAAATCTATATTATTGTATTGGAATTGTGTAGAGTCCCTTCTTCAATCCACTGAAAGTTATACTCCTTCACAACGCTGGTAGGTGCAGGTTGAGGGCTGGGATCATGGATGTGGGACAAGGCCAGCTCTCCCGTGGGACACCTTCCTCCTACCCAGCGATATTCACTTCTAGGACTCCAGGAGAACGATAACGCACAAAGTTAATGGGTGAAATATGCCAAAGTACCTTGGGCCAGACGCAACTGGGACAGCCCAATGCAGCGACGTGGCCGAGTGGTAGCGTGCTTGCCGCCTGTTGCAGACGCCTGTGGCTTCGACCCGTAAATAATAAAGCACCTTCTGCTGCTTCACAGTAGACGTTAAATGTCACCCCGTGAAAGCTATTCGAAAAATAAAAGGCCATGTGTGTTCTGGTATCAAGGTTCCAATTTGCCAAGTTTGAAATTTATCTGCAAATTAATTAACCGGGTAAAATCACAAAGCAAACTATACCCACCTGTAAAGCATAGCGCCTCCGTGATAACTTTTGTGCTTTCACAAAAGGTGCAAATACCAAATGTACAAGACGACACCATCTACTTGAGCATCCCACTGTTGCACGAGCCCACGTTCAAGCGCGCACTCAACACCGTGCCGCCGCATCGCCGGCGGGATGGCGTGCAACGGGGCCTACCTCGGCGCAGGCCTTGAGGCACGTCTGCCGGAAGCCCAGCAGCTGCAGCAGCGTCGCTCGTCTCCTGGCCGCCCTCTGCACCAGGAAGCGGAGCACCACGGCGAGCCCGGCCCGGCACAGCTCGGCGCCGGGCCGCTCCGACGCGGACGGCCCGGCGCGCTTCCCTGGATCGGCCGAGCCGTCTCCGCTTGGCACGCCCGGGAGCCCGGACTCGCTCTCCGTCGGGCCGATGCGAGCGGCACTCTGCGGGCCACCCGCCCCATCCGAGGCGTCTTCGATCAGTGCGGGCAGCAGACAGCGCCGGACGATTTGCGGGAGGTCCGAGCGTCGAATGGACGTAACGTGGAGGCTGGGCGGCACCCAAGTCGGCGTGCCGTCGATCGCTGCTCCCTCCTCTTCGGACACCAGGTGAACCTGACAGCCACAACAGCCACGCTTGTCATGTTCTCGTATGGTATGGTTTATGAGACGGTTTTTTAGGTTCATACTCTTCATTTTTTCGTAAATTTTTTACAATTCCATTCCAATTGTGTTGTGGGTATCACACCATGAGACAAAGCATTCATCAGGATCGCTCGCATAGCAGTGGAACCCTTCGTGTTAGAGAATGGCCCACGGAACTGGATATCAAAGAGGTACCTTCTAGAAACCTTCAAGTGACCTAAGATCGACAAACAAGAGGGCATGAGAGTTATGGTCATTGCTCGACAGTAAAAATAAAATATCCGAGCTACAATTTAGACAAATTAAGTGCAGAACCAAATTCACCCATGCTGTAGTACTTCATAATGAAACACCAGTATATATTCACGTGTCTAAAGACAAGTATTTTCAGTCGCCGTATTCTGCCAGCTGTACCACTGAGATTGGAAACATTGACATTGACAAAGCAAACGGAACGAAGGCTGAGCACGTCCCAAGCGTCTATCAAGCCAGTGAGTTGGCATCGTGCCGGGTTGCATCATGCATGCTCGCAAGTTCCCGTCTCCCATGTTTGCCATCTCCTCTCATTCCACTACGGCATCCCTGCAGAGCATATCTAAGTACGTTGGTAAGTTTGTCGAGAGATGCATGCGTGGAATTACGCCGAGACAGGAAAACGCACACGTGGATGAGAGAACAAATATTTATCAGAGACATCGCATAGACTTATAAAGACGTAGGTGCTTGGGCAAAACACATCACACGACGCAATTATGTGTCTGATGCAAAAAGCCCACATCACACATGCAAAGGACATCCCACGATGAAGGGCATTTGGCCCCCACTCTGCCACAGCGAGGCGATAGATGGTAAGAGTTGAGTCATGCACACTTACCCTCAGGACGCTCTAAACAACGACCACTGTCAGAAACACTCAGCTTTAAATCAATGTTTGTTAATAGCGACTGCAGCAAAGCATTTTAAATCTGTGATCCACCAACCACTTCACTTGTCTGGATATACTTTTCACATTTGTTTGGGCAAATGCGGTGGTTGTCGTAGACACCTGCAAAGCTTTGCATCTTCCTTCACCTGCTCATTGCTTACACCTCACACATCCGATTAGCACGGTTGGCTACATCCGGTGCAAAGGAAGTTCAACATACATACCTCGCTTCTGATTCTTTACTCGCAATGACCAACTTCCCTGCAATCGTCTCTTTTCCAAACATCTTTTAAACCTCGCTCGATGCAATAAACGAATCCACTCATTATTTATAAAACCCTCAACAGTGCCAAGTGGTGTATTTGGCCTGCGCTGAGCAAACAGGGCGCCACGGTGGTGAGATGTTAACTCCCTCGCCTGGTATGCAGGAGGTCGTGAGTTCAATACCAACCCTGACGCCTGCTGCTGTATATTTGGAGTTTGCATGTTCTCCCCATTTTCGTGTGGATTTTTCTCCGAGTCCTCCAGACTTTTCCCTCCACATTTAGAATCATGCATTTAGAGTTATTTAGCTTCTATCAATTTCCACGTGAAAATCCACTTTGTTGAGCCATTATCTGTGGCCAGGTGCCTTCTGAAAAATAGCTATATAGCTCAGTCGGCTTTACCTGCCAAAAAAAACCACACCAATTTAAAGGCGAGCACAGTAATGTTTACAAACACACACAGAGCACACAGCTGGCACACACCTTGACTGACACATCCTGGCAGTAGGACAGCAAGAAGAGGGTGATTGCCGTCTGCAGAGGGGTGACTGTGCCTCCTGCTGTGCCCGTGTACTCCAGATAGAGGTGGGAGAGCTCTTCCTGTGTACCCATGGCTGCCACCGATTATTTAAAGTCACCGCTCTAGAAAAAAAAACACACGCAAAGAATAGAACATTAAATTGATGAGAAAATTAAGTACATTTTTGTGCTAGAATTCAGCATTTCTTATTTTTTCAAAATGTGCCGTAAACACAAGTATGTCCCAAAAGCCATACAATTATCTTTAAATTAGATTCTTTTTTTTTTATACCACCAATATACAAGCATCAAATTATTATATCTGAACAGATCATTTGATATTGCACGACATGTGCTTTAAATGACTCGTTATGAATGTGAAAATAAAAACAGACGGCAATGTAAATGAAGTTACAGTCACATGCGTTCATTGAATAACGTAGTAATGTGAAGTGTATCGTTTGAGGAGGCCGTCATCCAGCAGTGGATTAACAAAAAGGCCGAGCTAGAATTCCAATACAGAGGAATGCACACACAAAAGCATTCACAGAGAGGATGGGAAGCAACTAAGCCTTGCAACTTAACAACGTAAAATAGCACCATTGTATATAAGCAGGTACATTGAATGAGTTCAGCAGGCCCATTGTTCAAAAAATGTAAGCTAAACGTGTAAGCCTTTGTATCTTAGAAAAGGAAGACATCGGACGCGATCAGCTCGTTATCTCCACGCCGATCACAGCGTAACTCCGAGCACGTTAATAACGCGCAAGTATTTTGTCTACAAAGCACAGACACCCACAAGGCTACCCCAGCGATCTGGTTATTGCTGCACTCCTGCAGCGGGTTCCCATCGACAGGGCGTTATAGTTTTCATTCCGAGAGTGCATATTCCTGAATATTTAGTCTGAGGATTCCAAACAGAGAAACTCACTTCCACCGAGCGCATGCAGGTGCTCTGTTGGGCCTGCACCGCTCGTCACGGTGACTGCATCGCATCAGCGAGCTCCTGGGCGGTGAGGTGAGACCGTGACGTGTGGCATGCGGGCAACAGGGCGGGCGAGCCAGGGAATAAGCGGGCGAATGAGGGAGACGGTGCAAAAGAAGTTCAAAGTACATACTCAAGAATGGCCATGAGTGACCAACAAGCTGACATTAGCCCTCATTACCGCCACCATCTCTCCACACCCTTGTACCCTCAACCAGCACTTTCACCTTTGGGAATGTTAAAGCATGATGGGTGAAAGTTTTCTATCTTCAAATTTCCAAATGTTTAAGTCTTCTTTTTTCCCCATTCAAAATGTGCAGCAACATTGTCAAACTAAAATAGCCGAATGTATTCCTGTCAACGCTGATAAAAACAAATATTTGTGCAACTGAAATTATTATTCAATGAACCATCCTGGTGATGTAATCAATTGTCACGACACAGGGTCGTGATCATATTCCAGAGTGGGTTCCTCTTTGTACCCCTGTGAACACGTCATTGTCAATGTAATACAAATATATGCATTCTCACATGTGCAATTTCATTAACTATTAGTGAGCTTAAGAATTGCAATCGACGAATCAAAATTCTTCCTTCCACCCCTACTCATTTCACCCAAAGTTCGCGGCAGCTCAATCAGACAACGGTGACGTGATTTACAGAATGTTGACAATTCTGCGGTATTAGTTCCCCTCTGGGCGGTGCAGGTTGCTTCACCACAGACGCGCGTTGTTTATCGGTAACACTGGAAGAGGTCCAAGCAATTTACTTTCGTCGATTTAACACACGCGGGCTCAGCCAAGAAACTCAAATTGGTAAACTTTACTTCAAACTGTCCTCACGTCAGAGGAAATGTCAGATTTCAAGCCATGTGTCGCAACAATTATTGACTTTGGACACATCAGAAACCTCGGCCGGATGAGGCAATATAAGCATGGATATCACAGGTCCCACCAGCGGGTATCGATAGTTTCAGGGCAGCAACGACGCAGTGCTTAGCGCCCTGCAAAGTGAATCCAGCGACCCGAGGTTTGTGCTTGGCAACGTCTAACATCGGCAGCGAGTTGAATCCGAATCGTTTCCGGCCACCCCAACAAACCCCACCGACACCGGCCTGTGTGGTGAAGTATGGTCAAACAACCCCCAAACACGGAATGGTGTGGAGGACTTCATCCAACAGAAGATTAACAAAGTTCTGTAAAGTATTACTTTTTGTTTCATCGATAAAATGGGCCAACTTCACATTTAAACGATGATACACATACTGTGTGTGATTGCTGCATACACGGAAACACCATGCGTAACTGCACGCTGTGCATTTGGATCGTCAGCATGCCAAGCAAGTATCGTCTTGCAGGAGACTGACCCATTGGATTCATTTCCATCGGGGAAACTCCAGGAATGGAAAATATAACTGGTTCTCCGATGTGTTGTTGGATTGTACCTCAAGTACGTTTGGCACGATGTCGTACGTTTCACTCCGTGAACATATCGCTTCATTTGCTGGGAACTTCATTAACTGAAGCTCCCAGCACGTGCAACGAAACGTTGGACATTGTGCCCAAAAATCCAGGGTACAACCAGGGCCTGATCAAGGCATGGGGCTTGAGGGGCTGCAGCCCAGAGGCCTCCACCAGCTGGAGGGCCTCCAGAGATGAAGTGAAAAGTTATTTCATTTGTGAATTGTGAATTTTATTTGCTGCTAGCCTTGTAAAAATAAACTTTGTTTTCCTTTTGAAAATATTACTGGGGGCCTCACAGTACCTGCAGCCCAGGGGCCTACAAAATCTTAATCCGGCACTGGGCATAACCCGACAACACACATTCGGGAGCCATGCAGAAACAACAACAAACACCTACACAGTGTAAAACATGGCTGGTGCATTTGAATAAAACTGTCACTGCACCTGTGGTGTGACCATTTTCCCCCCACTTCCCAAAGACAATATTTTGCACATTAATGGTTTAGCTGTAAACAAGTGTCTGGTGTAAACAGACAAGACGAGCTGATAAGGGGCTTCCGGGGATTTCTATCTGCCAAGAGTTATGTGGATGAGACCCATCAAACCACATTCCACGACAAAACTGGACGCAGCCCAACATGCACTCCACTCACGCATAGCGGAGCCATTAACCCACGAGAAACACTTACCATTAAACCCCAGGCCTGACCCCATCCTCAACTCATGAACAGACAAATAAACACTAAAATTACACACAAACAGATTGACAAGACAAGTGACAACAAAGGCTGAAGGCCACAAGACTCCACCAGCAGACGGTGCTTAATAAATGTAGGCCCTCAACTAGATTGTGGATTATAAGATCCACAAGGCAGGTATCACAGAGAAACGCGAAGGGGCAGGTTCCAGTGCTGGGGAATGTTTTCTTGTTATTTTGTCAGATTTTTGGGTAAGGCCGTGGGTTCTGGCCATTTCATAAAGATTTTAAATTGGCCCTAAAAACTGAATTTCATAAACAAGATTAAGAAAAACAATTCTAACTTTTAGTGTCCATTTTTCATGTCAATGCATGACTGCATGCGGGACTCAATAAGCCCCACAACCCACATGGGTTATTTTACCATATTTCACAACACCGGTCTGTGTGGGTTGGTGAAGGTTGGGAGTACAGATGTGTGACCGCCATGCACAAACAGGCTGCCATATGCTTGACAACATGGAGCCCTATGGTAACCTTATAGGCATGGCGATCATCTACCCAAGCACGATCCAGGCTCAAACCTACTTAGCTTCGAAGATTTGATGAGAACGGGCAGGTTCGAGGTGACTTGGTCAAAGGCAGCATATGTCGGGGGGCAATACATTTGTGGCGTGAACATGATTTTTTCCCCCACTGCACACTTCACCTATCGTGGAGCTATAGTCCTTTATCAAAGACAACGATACTTGTTTGGCCGCACTACCCGTCATACACCTCGAGTCTAGGACATCCCAGCATCTTCATAACATACGCACGCTGCTCACTTGCTTGTGTGCACCTGCGCCAACTGCACACGGTGATTTAGTGGCATGCGTAAATCACTTTGAATGCCTCTACCTGTGGGGAGGGAGGCAATGTGAGGGTGGCGGGCCCACGTCAATCTGTGTGACGGCGAGGTTGAACGTACACCCATGCCGTGGAAGCTTTAACGAGGCACGGTCACTCACACAGGACTTGCACAGGACCACACGCACCATAGCCGAGGGTTATCTGGACGGTGTTCGCATACCACGATCTATAAAATTCGATACCATGACTCGCCTGGCTGGCACTTGCATGGCAGACTGCCTGGGAATAGAAGGTGCTGTAGGCATTGCCTGAGAGGGGGCAAAGTACTGGAGAGCGACGGATTTTGTTTTTATCTGTGGAGCTTTGAGTATTATCCTCTTAAATGTGTGGGTTTTCTCTGGGTATTCTGGTTTCTTCCAACGTGCCAAAACATCCTAATGCACCTCCTGAGTTTTAAGACTCGGTGAGATGAAATAAAGGGCACGAGTGCCTCATAGGACTTCTTATTCATTACATTGTCAATAATTGTGAGTATTTTACTGCATGCAGCTCAAATGGGCTTATTACATTCAATGGACCACAGACGAGTCGTGTGCTCACCATGTCAAATGTAATGGGGTCCAGGTACGGCCAAGCAACCGCGTGCCCACACCACTTCTGGTGCTCTAGACAGCCCCTCAAGAGCTCTAACGGGTAATTGGCCTACTCTTCCACACTGCCGAGACATCTTGGAAGATGTGGGAGTACCCACACTTTACCCCACCACATGTGACCTGCCGCTCGACTAACTACATGTCCAGTGCTGTGTGGGCAGAGGCAGGGGTGCATTTAAGAAACTTCCCCCATTGTTTAAATTGCCACGCTGGGAGGAAGAACTGGTAGCCTCTGGCTTGCAAGTCCAGTGTGCGAACTATTATACCGCAACAACATTCACTGGGTGCGCTGTCAAAATTAATCAATTTAAGACGTTAATTAAATGCAATGGTCTTTTTTGTATCACTGTATGCAATGCATCGTATGTTTTGATAACCCCAAAAAAATTAGTTTAATAATGCAGCGTGCTGCAGACAGTTTGACAAGTAACCAGATAAGGCCACTAAAAGACTCCGATCCCACACTGCAATTACGTCAGTCCTTAAAACACGCAACGCACATTTCGAGTTACTTGTCCAGCGGCCAGCGTACCCTTTCATTTGCAGCGCAAGGCTCATGCCGGGCCTCCCTCCCAGGCACTATTCGCGTTCCTTCCTCCTCCTCCTCGCCGCTCCGATCCTCCCTCAGAATAACGCGAGACATTCCACGTCGTTAGCCGAGTCTGACACCAGAGATTCCCGCCGGCATTCCTCCGTCTCGACTGCATGAGGGCATTAGGTGTGGGAGCTATCGTCAGATGTGGGAGTCCTCAAAGTTGACATGCATTACATTAACTTGTCGCTTAAAACCGATTATTATGCTCATGATACATGCAAGATGATTACCGTTTGCGCAAATTAAATGAGGATGGTACATTGCGAAGATGATTTTTTATTAAATTGACAAAAAAATTGTTGTCATTGAAGCGTGACAATTAATCATGAAAATTCACCACTTCGCTGGTTGGAACAGGGCGGGGGAACATGCGTGATTTGTCCGGTGCCTAATTTTGAGTGAGCATGACAAATCACCAGGTATATTTTCTGTTGTTGCTTTTCTCTTTGGAAGACACTCAGAATCTGCAAGCTTCTGGTCAATGCGCAAAGACATTGGACGCACAAACCCATTTCATGGGTTGCCTTTGGTGCGTTTTGTTTAATAATTACCTCGCGTCACATTACATTACTTTGGGCCACATTGGCATGAGATACAACAGGAGGTGCTCAACGCTTGACTTATAACAGAGTCATTTAGGTGACAGGCCAACGCTGCACCTGACTGCTTCCACTCCCTCCCCAGTCGGTCCGTCACCAACACTGCATTCTCATCTCAGGCTGAATCATCGACTCCGGGAGCACAAGCCAAAAATAAATTAAAACTCTCCCGAGATGACAGAGGCACAGTTCCAGATTGTCAACATTTATGGAAAGTCTGCCAAAAATCCAAAGCAAGTGATATAACATCAGCGTACAAGTCAACTATCTTCCTTTAATAGCACTGTCCCTCGCCTCCCCCACACCCCCATGATGCAATTCTCGATCCACTGCTGGATAGATGCTTCTCCATGCCAAAGCCTTCATCTGCGGCTCTCTCCAGCTTCAATTCACCTCGTACACACAAAGTCATTTCAATCCTTTACTCCATCTCTCCCCCAGTTTCCCATTTGGAAGCACCTTCTCTCAATTTTATCCGATAGCTAGTTAACATTTTTTAGCTGTGGAACCAATAATATAGCCAGAGAGAGCCACCACTTCAAATGGACAGGTGTTGTCCATACCAAGTCATTTAGCAGATCGTAAAAGGTGTACAGCCTCCCGCTCCACAAACAAGCGATTGATGTGGGCACGTGGTTGCAAACTGAAGGCGGTTTGATTCTTGATTTAACACAGCTGTGTAACCTGCTATCTATTTTACACTGGAGCCAGATAAAGGCACAGACTTTGACACTTTATCTCCAACAAAGTCGGGCTGTGCAAAAGCTGCAATGTTTTTTTGTTTCAGGGGTGTTCAGTGCCGGTCGCTTAAACGATCTCAAATGCCTTATCTGTGCCAAACACGAAATGTTGCTGGATATCATGAAAACTATTGCATGTTGTTTTAAACAAAAACGTGTACTGAAACAGTGAAAGGCTCTTGTTATTCTGGTTCAGCTGGATGAAACGGCTAAAATCAATGTCACTCAACATGCTTCGCTCGACACTTGCGGACCGAACGGTCGGTCAGGGCCTCTCTGGGCAGAACACATTGTGCCTAACCAGAGGGCACAGTAAGGCCAATTCGTCACCATAACAATGACTTGAAAAATGTATGTATTAAAAAACACATTCCCATTTTTATTATTTTTTTACATGGCACATGATGCAAGTGTTTATTTATTTACAAATCTGGATGTTTGTTAGCCTTTTCACAAAATCAGCAGAGAAGCTGCATACCACATTCCTGCCATTCTCCACGAACTACAAACACAGCAACCTTCCTGCCCTCTTAAAATTGTCCAGAGAAGCAAGATGCTGTAACACTTAAGAGGTCTGTTATCCTGTATCGCACGACCATTTCATGATAATACACGTCAATGAACATTGAGTGGGAGTCAAGAAACTATGGAGTGGCAGCCGAGGAGTGGAACATGTGTTCCATCAGAAAGGAAGTCAGCTCGAGTGCATGTGCCACGTGGATTATTAGGATCATGAGAGATGGCTGCAGCTTGGGAATGTCTCCATCCACCGGTGGATTGACCACGGCTGATGATGATGATATTCTAAATGTATATTCGCAGCTAAAATGCGAAATTGGTAATGATTCACAGGCCATTACGCATGCTTACAATTGCATTATTTGGCAGAAAAACCACGCGTGGAGTCTGTGGTTGAAGTGGACATAGAAGAAAGCGTGAACTTGAGACAGACGCCAGACTTTCAGCAGACAAAACCTAAAGCCCAGACACTTTCTAGGATTGCAATGTAACCCAAAACAGCTAATTACCACCACCTCACGCGAAACGGTAACAGAGCCACCACCACCACCTCCTCGCACAGCCAGCCACACATTGCACACTCCGCTTACGGCTCAAACTCGGGAAATGAAAAGGAAACGCAGACGCCGAAGCTTAACGGGTCTGCTCTTTATAGATCGCTTACTATTTCAAGGCTATAAAGTCAGTTTAAAGCGTAGCGTTAGAATGTTGGTTTGTAATGCGACATGGGGTTCCCCATTGCAGGTCTAATCCTGGAGCACATGCAGGATGCATATTGTCCGGTGTGGGCCATGGGTGGCTGAAGCTTGTTTGGGTGGCGAGGATTGTCCACGATTGCTTAGTTTGCGCCCGAGGCCACTCGGGAAACCACTGCAATCAAAAAGTTTCACAAGAATCTTGTCACAGGTGGAGGAGGGGCGGCATTGGGGAAGCAGCAGCAGCAGGAGGAGGCTGCTTCCACGACTGCTCTGGCCCAACACCGCTGAGCCTGGAGCACAGCACCACCTGCCGGGTTTATGCAGAACATGAACAAGTCACGCTATTTAAAAGAGTAAATAAAGTCTAAGAATGAGTGCAAATTAGTAGCGGGAGTTAAAGGCCGATTATAATTATCGGTGAGCGGATTAATTATCCAGGTTGTAGATTAACCGTGTGTGTGTAAAACAATAAAATGTATAAATCTTGACTTAAAGCTTTCGTGACTGCAGGAATTCATATCCTGCACCGTACGTAGCCAATGGTGCTAATTGGAGGTGCGGGTAAGGACAGGAAACTAAACACAACAAAGCAGCTGTCAACCTCGATTTAAAGGCGCATGGCTCCAGCGGCTTCCTAATATCGGGAGATTGTTCCAGACGGCCGCAGAAGCGCATCTGAAAGCGCATCGCGATGCGGTGACCGCCGTCTTTGTTCGATGTCGAGGCAAAGTCGCTGCTGCTGAGTTCGTGTGGTTGGTGGCTTCTGCTCCTTGCCACGAGCGAGAGCCCCAAGACTCACAACTCGGTCCCCATTCACCACTCAAGGCACTGGTCGTGTCTGTGTGCTCTCGGTGCGTGGCATCATTGCTCAAGAAGTTGGACAATTCTAGATTTGAAGTTTTAGTGACTGCAAGGATCCATACTCTTTGGTTCTTTCGGTAAAGTCACGTAGGTGGAAATAATAAGAATAAAAAAGAAAGAATAAATTTAGTTTTCTAATAAAAAATAATGTTTTTTTTATTTTACTCTTTATTTTTATTCTTATTTTTGTCACCTACGTGACTTTACCGAAAGAACCAACGTTGTGATTGCTATTACTGGACAGGGCCGCCTGGTTCGGCGTGGAGACGCAGCTGCTGACGAGGCCAGCATTGCTGTGCGTGCACTTCTGTTGTTGATCTTTAGGACTGCGAGTTAAAACCAATGTCGCTTTTTAGTGGATCTCCCGACCCTAAAACATCCCGGTGGTAATGCAGGACCCCGTAAATCATCCACGCGCGTTCCTTCGAGGACGCGTTGCAACAGCAGGGGGCGATCGCGATGCCGTGCAGCCCTCGTGGTTGAGTGGAGAAGACCGGCGACGGAGCGGGCTGGTCCACACAGCACCACCACCACCACACAGCACCACCATCACCACCACCACCATCATCACCATCACCACCACCATCATCATCACCATCATCATCACCACCATCACCACCACCACCATCATCATCACCACACAGCACCACCATCACCACCATCATCACCACCATCATCACCACCATCATCACCACCATCATCACCACCACCATCACCACCATCATCACCACACAGCACCACCATCACCACCACCATCATCAGCGGCACGTGGTCTACTGCCGCACTGTACGCGGCCCGCACTGTACCGAGCCGCCTTACCGCGTGGAAGGAGCAGCCCACGTGGAGTCGGCGCCAGGGAGCGCGTTCGGCTGCTACAACCTCAGGGCCCAGTTGCCGCGTTGTCATCGACAAGCAGTGCAGACGGGATGGGCGGGGCGCGTTCGGTTACTCCACGCCAGGGTTGTGACGATACGATATCTACGATATCTCACGATACGATATCTCACGATACGATATCCCACGAAACGATATACCACGTTCCGTGGCACGATATTCCACGGTACGACATTAATTTTCAAGATTTCACGATTCTCGCGATATCGGTTCCCCTTAACGTTGCAATTTAATTTCGCATGTTGTGGTTTCTTTCGTCGTACATTCAATATAAATAAAGATTGCGTTAAAGTTATTCAATTTAATTCCCTCAGCATTAGCATGTCTAATCATTGCAACGATATAGCTTGGAATACTTGACGCACATCAGAATATTTATTAATACTAAAGGAATCCGATGACCTATAAAGGGCCGTCCATAAATGACGTCACACCATTTTGGACGATGTTTTACCCCCCCCCCCCTCGTCACGCGTCGTCATGAAGCGTCAGACCCCCCCCCCCCCCCCCACAAATATGACGTCACAAAGCTCTGTCCCCTCCCCCAAAACCATATTTCCATTTTGAAAATAAAACATGCTTCAAATCGCTTTAAACTATTGTCATTGTAGTGCGTATTTAATGTGGCGCTGCACTCTGATGTTGTAGGAGAAACATTTATTAAAAAGTCTATTTAATTAAGTAGAACGTGTTGTCTGCATTTATTTAAAGTTGCGCATTTTGATGTCACGTCACATTTCTCAACTACCCCCCTCGTCACACATCATCACACATGTCTGACACTCCCCCCCCCCAGGTGCGTGACGTCATTTATGGACGGCCCCTAAAGCTCTTTTTCACAGATGGCATATGCTGCCAATTACACGTAAACGATATAAATTAGTAATAATAATAAAACCTGTGTTTTCGTAGACAATAACACGATCCATATCTTCTTTCTTCATCCTACCTGGAAAAGCGGTATGGCTCAGTAACTAAACTACAGCACCGTACCAACATTGAGGTCACACCCACCACGCACGCATCAACGACCCAGGGAAATACTTTGCAAAAGCATGAAGTCGATGAGAATTACCTGATTATTTACCACTTCAATCGCTGAATTCTGCTTTTGGTGTTCCGCAAATATCTTGTCGGGAAGCCGCTGCAGGACTGCGTCGCTATGGGAGAAGACCTGCAGGAGCTGACTTGTCCCTCAGCAGGGTCCAGTGCCAAGGCGGTGGGTGTTGGTGCCATGGCCACCAGCAGGAGGCACCACGACCTTCCGCTGCTTCCTGTCACTCAATCCTTCATCATAGAGGTGCTTCTGGGGTTAGATCGCGTAAATATATAAATGTGTCGTTAAACTCGCCACCACCCGATACAGCCAGCTAGTAAGGATTGTCACGTAAACAGAACGTGGCGGGTTTAACGACACATTTATATATTTACGTGATCTAACCCCAAAAGCAACTCTTATGGATGATATTGGTCGCGAAAGCCAACGTGTCAATCATTATTTTAAGTGTCAATATGGCCCGCGATAATGTAGGCATCAGTGCACGTTACAACCTTTTTGAACTGTTTTCTGTTTGTGTGTTTAGTTTGTTGTCCTTCCCCGGCTCCTCCGATTGGCACGGGTGGCTACGAACGGTGCAAACGAAGTTCAATATACAGACATTCTCAATACATACAGGGGGCACGGAGCAGCAGGAATGAAACACGCCCTCAGCAGAGTCAATTGCTAAATAGATCATCCCTGTAAATGCAACCACGTTATTTGTGCGTGCCCCATTCTCGGCCTGACAGCTCAAGACGCGGCAGAGCAAAACTCGCGATTTGACTCACGCAGAACCCGCGGCGAACATTGCTGACTCAGTCCAATTGTTGGCAGCCCAACGTGATGATCAGAATTTGCTTCAGGTACCTACTTGGGTTCCACCTGTCCTGGTTTCCCTGTTTTTGAGATTGCATTGTGAACGTCTGATGATGGTAAAAAAAACACAGTTAAGGAGGATGTAAGTGATTGACTTTACCTTTCTTATACTTCACACTCCGATCATGTTATGTTTGTTTTAACGTTCTGACCCGCCCCGACTGGACATCTGTGAGCAAGAGCTTTATTGCTCATCGGATTCCTCCTGCAGTCTAAATACATATTCTGATTTTGAAATATTTTGTATTTTTACCAGGTCAAGGCCCACTAAGCTACACAGCTCTTTTTCAGAAGCAACCTGCCCACAAATGATAGCCTAGTGGAGTGGCTTATCGGGTGGATATTTATAGCATCCAAATGCTCTAAACGCAACTTCAAATACGGAGAGGGCCTCTCTCTCTGAAGCAACCTCTGGCCCTCATAGCACCGAGGCCAGCCCCGCTTGACGATGTTGTTTCACACTGGAGTAGACTGCCCAGCGCAGCCATGCACATCACTTGAGGCTCGGCTATTGCTTCAGACAACCCTTGCCTCTGCACAGGGTCTGCTGGAGGGTGAAACGACCCAAACGCCCCAGCTCCAGCCTGGCAACCCGAGTGTCGCCCTGTGGCTCGTCGTTCAACTCCTTCGAAACGCACCACCCCGCTGCTGCTGCTCGCGTCGTTCCCATAAACACCAGCCCGTTTACACTTCCGTGCCAGTGGAGATCAATGGAGACAAAATTAAAAGCAGCTGGCAGCCGTCGATTTAAAAAGAGAGTTTAATGATCCGTGTTATTTTGTGCAAACGATAAATAACCGCTGGGTGGATTGAAAACAAAAAAGCAGCAAGTTAACCGGCATAAGCAAGAGTTAAAGACTGAGGCAGTGGAATTTACAGCTTTATTTTACATTTGGTATATAAGAAGTGTAAATCTCCATGCATTAATAATGCACGCATAGATTATTTACAATAACACTGCAAAATTGTGCCCCCGGCGTATTTATTCCTGTGAAGTCACGCTGGAAATCTCATTGTGTCATTTAGCGCCACTTAGCAAGTAGCTCAACTGTCAGGACGTGTGAATTACCATCCACGTAACTATTCAGGCGCCGTCATGTTTCCTGAAGTCTCCATAAAGATCCACGAACACAGAAACTACCTCGCTGCCCATTAGATCTCTCGCATGAAACAGTTTTTGTGCTATGACGCTGAGACGCACTCAATAGATTTTTTTCCGGGCCTTTTAATGCACAGTTGATGCTGGATAATCGCTGGGGATTTTAACGAGACCACCAATGCTGACGTTGTACCTTTTAAGGTTTCTCAGTAAATGTCTGTCCTTAAGAGGAGAGTTCGAATTCTCCCAGGCCTCGTTTATGGCTCCGTCAGCAAGACAACGTCAGCTTGACAGCTTTGGCACACTTTGTTATGATGCTGGATGGAAAGTTCGGCCAGATGGCTCAGCAGTACAGCGGGCAGCTTACATCCAGAAGGTTGCGAGTTCAAATTATGGTTGTGGGGGAGGGTGGGTTGACTCAGCCCATCATCCCTCTCGGGTCAATAAAATTTGTACCACTCTTTTGGGAGGTCAACAGTGGTCGTCCTATGGAGAAACTCACCTCTGCCATCGTGTTGTGGAATTTCCACCACTGGCTCACGGCTTTAAACAGGAGCTGAGCACGGCCTGAATGCTCATTTGAGGGAGAAATCACAGTGTGAATTGTGCTACATGTACTGTACATATCAATACAGTACTCCGAATTTATCAAATGTATAGTGTATCGTATGCATATATGGCGTACACTGTGCATATATAATTGCAGCAATTCCACTAACCATGCACGGAGATTTATTTTTTCCACAGAAATGAAAGCATTGATGTTTCAACATGAAATATAAATGAAGACCTGCAGTGGGGGGAAGAAAAATGTGTAAAATCTTTAAATAATTTATCAAGATGTGCGCGGCACACTTTGTACAAATGCACTGCACCGCCTGCTTTAATAGCTCTATATTTGTTCCAGTGTTATCTTTTGGACTTTACAACTATAATCTTACAAGAAGATTGAATGTCGCACAAAAATAAAGGGACCCTCGTGAAAACGTTACATTGCGATCTTTGTATGTGGGCCACAGTCGCTTCAAAGGGTCATCACAATGCTAATTTAGACGGTCTGTGGCAAGTGAAGCGGGCTGCTGCCACACACACACACAGCGCTCATCTGAAATGTTAACGATTATTGATTGCACGTCTCAGACCTTCCTGGAACTGTTAAGGGAAAAAAAATTGCGACGCCAGAGATTTCACAATTAATTTCGTCTCAATCCACATCAGTGTACAGTACGTATTTTTATGGGGGTAATATGTTTTTTTTACTACAGGTAGATTGAAAAATCGAGGTCACGGTGCACTTTGGTTATTGTCATGAGAAAGAAGTCAGCAATTGAAGCTGAGAATTCACGTTAAAATAAAAAACGTGCTTGAGTGTTATCATGCCCTGCTTGCTAATTAGATGAATGAGAAGCTACGGCAGTGATGCAGTATAATTAACAACAGATTACCTCCTATTCACTCTAACGGCAGTAATAAATTGGTGAGTGCTGCTGCATGGCACTTCTGCGATGTGCACGCATTCATCTGTTATTGTCAACAGCAGCAGCCACGCTTCATCTACTGCTGGATGAAGGCCTCCCCAAGCCATCGCCATCTCTCACGTTCCTGCGATGGAATAATCCACCTAGCACCCACACACGTGTGTGGTTGCCACATGTATACACCCTTATACTGCAAACAAACTAAAACATTCAAAGAAAAAATCCCCAAAATGTATATACTGTACTTTGTTCGGTATGGTAAGTTTTGAAAGTCAGTAAAGGGTTTGAAAGACTTTAGAAACCAGCAGCCTATCACTGAAATCAGCAGGGTTGGCGAGTATGGGAAGATCTGGGTAACGGAGGCCATTTGAAATGCAAAGTGCCGCATTAGAAGATGCGGCTGGAATTCTGCCACGTCTCGTTGAACGGAAGGGATTTTTTTCATATTTTCAGAAAAAGATGAATCACCAGACTAAGAGAGCAGTGTCACTCGATCATTTTATAGGGTCCATTCGAGTTGAAATGTGCAGCGGTCAGCGGTGCAGATGATAGAACGCTCACATATTTACATCTGTGCTGCCCACACACCGATATGGAAATGCACTACAATCGGACTCCAACAAATGGCAAACGAAATTCACACTCAAAACTGCACGCGAGCGGGACTCTCCTGAAAGAGAAAGTCTGAGATTCATTTGAGGTGATGGCAGTTTTCATAATCAATGTATGGTACCCAGGATTGCTTCTGATGTTTAAGGATGAGAGGGGCAGCGGTAGCGCATTGGTTAGCGCGTTGCACTATGAACCCGTCGAGTTTTAATTCTCGGACACCGAGAACATCACTGGTTAACGATACCTCAACCGGTTCACGACGCTCAAACACATTCCCATGACCGACGCTACCCATGCCCAGGCCTTCGTCCAGCAGTGGATTGACGTAATCGATCATGTACGCACTTCATACTTTTTTGGGGGACAAAATAACCCCAGAAAAGTTGATCATGTACCAATGATCACACGAGGGAAGACATTGGAGTTTGGTTGTAGTGTGGATGGGGGTCTGGTAAACTCGAATCTCGGGTTAGCACCACACCACGTTCTGCACACCTCTTTGGGCAAGGTTATCGACCACGAGGCCCATGTCCTGTGCTGCCCCCTCGGAGCTCCTTCCCATTGCAGATGGCAACGTCTTGTTCGCGTGTCACTGGTGGGGTGAAGGGAGAGCCGTGGGGACACCAGAAAAGTCGATGCCTTATTACAGCAGCAACAACAAAGTAAACGCGTCCACAGTCAACCTTCCATTATCCGGGGAGATATAAAAGTGGCTGTAAAACACGAACTGTATTGCCAACCTATATAGAATGATGAGGGTGAAGATGTTAACAGTGCCATGTGTTTGTATTGCTCGTCAAAGTTACAAGGTTTACTTGCAGGCACATTTGAGGTGACGTGAGCACCAAGTGACTGAACCTGGACAAGTTGAGATGCAGCTGATAAAGCAGCATTTGCGAAAATATATTCCGTCTATTAATTTTCTTAGGCACTGCTAATCTTCGATACGGCACGTGTTAGCGCTTTTATTTTGGTTCCGATTGCTTTACTTCTTAGCGGTATATTGTTTTGTTTGATATCACTTTGAAAATGTTGGTGATCCCAGATTACTCTTACAGATGATGTTTCCTTGAATTGTCACATGATAAACAGAAATAAACTAAATACGCCGGATAACCTGTTTATAGATAACATAACGTTAACTATAATACGGAAAGCTAAAATAATTACAGTTTATTAATGCGTCAAAATGGTAGATTTGATCATTTTATGATCAGAAGCCCACCGTTGCGAGGACAATAACAGCCAAGGAAATGGCAGGACGCACATCAACCCCACCCTGTGGATGTGTAACATGCAGCAGTCGTTGTGTAGTGGTGTTAACTACTCGCTGTTCGCAAACTGTGAGAGAGCCGATCGTAAACAAGGTTTTCCCGCTCAATCAAACGGTCAGGGTCAAAGGGGGTGAGGTAGGATCCAAACGCCAGATTGGGAAGGACCAATCGGAGGGTCCCACAAGGTGGCCGGGGATTGGACAACTCGGCCACGAACAGGTATAAAAGCCGGAGCGCTGAGAGCTCTTGGCCAGTTCTGCTACACGAAGACCCAAGTCGGCCAAAAACATCTAGGACCCTGGACCAAGCCCTCCTGCCCTTGTCAGGGCTAGGGTTCAATGTAACCAGAGGTCGGGGAGAGATCCCCTAGGTCCAGCCAGAGGACGCTGGGATAGCAGGGAGATTAGATAGCCTGCAAGGTCCGGAGGCTGTACCTTCTCAGGGTAACGGGTGAGGGGACCATATTACCCCCTTTGTGTGATAGGGACTGTGTATTAAGATAATAAACAGTGTGTGCCATAAAGAAGTTTAGAAGTCCGTCCTTTACAACACTACAATTGCATCGCTGCGTCTTCACAGCTGTGCAGCACACACACAGAAACTGAACAGGACTAACGCAACACACAAAGCAGCGTCTCAGCTGGCAGGGCTTTATCGGCGCATTAGCGATACAATCTCTCTCCCATTGTCTTTAAAGTCCTTCTCGGCCTCTCTCCAACTCGGCACGCCTCATCTCAATTCCCTCTGCTCCCAGCCTCACTCATTGCCTCCCAGCGGGCGAGCAAGCAGAGATCTACCCTCCATTTCCGAGCCCTGGGACTGCAGGTCGCACCCTCTCCTCTGTTGCTCCTCTGGCGGAATGGGTCTCTCACGCTTTAACTCCATCAGCGTTTTCTTGGTTCTTTCGAGGAGACATAGTCTCGACAGACCTGTTCTCCACCTGAGGACGGCTGCTTGCGTTGTGGCCGAAACGTCGTGAGAATTATTTTATTATGTTTTATTTTCATTATTTTATTATTTCCATTCTACGCGACTTTACCGAAAGAACCAAGAAGATGAATCCCTGCAGTCACGAAAGCTTTAAATCGAAATCCATAAGCGTTCTTTATATGTACAGTATCCATGTCCCTTCATCATAAACAAAAGGCATTGCCTCAATGGGCTCTCGGCTGGTAAAATGATGGCTACTGAACAAAATGAAGGGAATGGTTTTGCCCTCCTACCCTGTGGGCGTGACTCATTTCCGCTAATGAAGTGTCAGCTCTGCTGCGTGATTCATTCTACTGACCTCACTCGATTTGGCCTGATGGTGATTATTAATGTGGTGAGAAGACTCGAGAATAAATGATTTGGCACGTTAAGGCAATGGAGATGAGTTTATCGAATTGAACACACAGTAGGTAATTAACACGAATTATAAGCAACCATTAATTGGTAATAACCATAACAAGTGCGCTGTATTGCTAGCTACTAAAATTGGAAATTACTCTGTTAACTTGTAGCATCCTAAAGAGTAATTTCACTCCACGGCTCTTTACTGCATCTAAATGTAAAGTAAATTTTCAAGTTCACTTCATCATCAGCCATGCTCAATCCACTGCTGAATTAAATCTTCCCCAATCTGCCACTCTCTCTCTCTCTGGTGATCCTGCAGCGAAACTAATCCATTGAGCCGCTGCACCCGACGAACTGATCTCAACTTATTCCATCGCTCCATCTCCACGGTGGACGTGGTCCTGAGACGCGTTCCATGTCTAGGCTGCCCCTGTGTCGATATTCGTTATCAGCGGCCGTCAATCCCCGCTGCCGCTGTGTCCTGCTCAAGACTCACGTGCCGACCGGTCTGACCCCTGTGTTTGACCCCTGTGGTTGACCCCTGTGGTTGACCCCTGTGGTTGACCCCTGTGGTTGACCTGCACTCACAGTGCAGTGCTCTCGAGGCCACATGCTCCACTTTCTGTCTCTGAATGTAATTCCCAGTGTACACCTCGCCGTGCTCTTCGTGCTCTTAACGTTTAATTACAATTCATCAATAAGAAAAAAATACGTCGGTGCCTATACAGATCTTTAAAAACTAAATGAATGCTTTTAAACGATATTTTCTAAATGCAAATCACTAGCAAATTATTTTGGATGTGAGGCTGTGGCATAGTAGCGTGCATCTTTACAAACAATAAAACAACATCATAACCATTTGTTTAATACATTTATAAATCAACGAGGGAAGAGACCCTGCAAGAGAAAAAATGACAGCGATGAACACAGTTATAGAATCACTTCTACGGGAACTAAAATAATGGAAACTCAGAACAAAAGGCACAGATAACGCCACGCAAATACAGCAATCACGTTGAAGTCGTCTAAATCAATTGCATGCGCATTTGGGACCCAATTAACACTTCACGGCGATTAACCTCCCCTCGTCTTCATCTGTCACACGCTCACGACGCCGACACGTGTTGTAGCGCCGCATGCGAACACACAAACACACGAACAAACCAAAATCCTGCTTAAAATTAGATCCGTTTGCCATGACCACGCCAGCGATACACTCGCGTGCGTTCGTGATATGTGGCACCCGTGAGTGGGAAGTTTACCGACCTCGTGATTTTTGTTTCATTTGCGGCCCTTCGATTACACGGCGCTGCCACGCGCTGCTCTCAACACGGAGCAATGCAGAGGTCACAGTGTGAACTACACACACACACAGTGTGCACTACACACACACACAGTGTGCACTACACACACACAGTGTGCACTACACACACACACAGTGTGAACTACACACACACACAGTGTGTAGTACACACACACAGTGTGTGTACTACACACACACACAGTGTGAACTACACACACACACAGTGTGCACTACACACACACACAGTGTGTACTACACACACACAGTGTGCACTACACACACACACAGTGTGTACTACACACACACAGTGTGTGTACTACACACACACAGTGTGTGTAGTACACACACACAGTGTGCACTACACACACACACAGTGTGCACTACACACACACACAGTGTGAACTACACACACACACAGTGTGTAGTACACACACACAGTGTGTGTACTACACACACACTGTGTGTGTAGTACACACACAGTGTGTACTACACACACACAGTGTGCACTACACACACACACAGTGTGAACTACACACACACACAGTGTGAACTACACACACAGTGTGTAGTACACACACACAGTGTGTGTACTACACACACACAGTGTGTGTAGTACACACACAGTGTGTACTACACACACACACAGTGTGCACTACACACACACACAGTGTGCACTACACACACACAGTGTGTGTACTACACACACACAGTGTGTGTAGTACACACACACAGTGTGCACTACACACACACACAGTGTGCACTACACACACACACAGTGTGAACTACACACACACACAGTGTGTAGTACACACACACAGTGTGTGTACTACACACACACACAGTGTGAACTACACACACACACAGTGTGCACTACACACACACACAGTGTGAACTACACACACACACAGTGTGTACTACACACACAGTGTACTACACACACAGTGACAACTACACACACACACAGTGTGTACTACACACACACACAGTGTGAACTACACACACACACAGTGTGAACTACACACACACAGTGTGAACTACACACACACACAGTGTGAACTACACACACACACAGTGTGAACTACACACACACACAGTGTGCACTACACACACACACAGTGTGCACTACACACACACAGTGTGCACTACACACACACACAGTGTGAACTACACACACACAGTGTGAACTACACACACACAGTGTGCACTACACACACACACAGTGTGAACTACACACACACAGTGTGAACTACACACACAGTGTGAACTACACACAGTGTGAACTACACACACACAATGTGCACTACACACACACACAGTGTGAACTACACACACACACAGTGTGAACTACACACACAGTGTGCACTACACACACACACAGTGTGAACTACACACACACACAGTGTGAACTACACACACACACAGTGTGAACTACACACACAGTGTGAACTACACACACACACAGTGTGCACTACACACACACACAGTGTGAACTACACACACAGTGTGAACTACACACACAGTGTGAACTACACACACAGTGTGAACTACACACACACACAGTGTGAACTACACACACACACAGTGTGAACTACACACACAGTGTGAACTACACACACACACAGTGTGAACTACACACACACACAGTTTGAACTACACACACACACAGTGTGAACTACACACACACACAGTGTACTACACACACAGTGACAACTACACACAGTGTGAACTACACACACACACAGTGTGAACTACACACACACACAGTGTGAACTACACACACACACAGTGTGAACTACACACACACACAGTGTGCACTACACACACACACAGTGTGAACTACACACACACACAGTGTGCACTACACACACACACAGTGTGAACTACACACACACACAGTGTGAACTACACACACACACAGTGTGAACTACACACACAGTGTGAACTACACACACACACAGTGTGAACTACACACACACACAGTGTGAACTACACACACACACAGTGTGAACTACACACACACACAGTGTGAACTACACACACACACAGTGTGCACTACACACACAGTGTACTACACACACAGTGACAACTACACACAGTGTGTACTACACACACAGTGACAACTACACACAGTGTGAACTACACACACACACAGTGTGAACTACACACACACAGTGTGAACTACACACACAGTGTACTACACACACAGTGACAACTACACACAGTGTGTACTACACACACAGTGACAACTACACACAGTGTGAACTACACACACACAGTGATGACTACACACACACACACAGTGTGCACTACACACACACACAGTGTGAACTACACACACAGTGTCATACACACACAGTGACAACTACACACAGTGTGAACTACACACACACAGTGTGACAACTACACACATACAGTGACAACTACACACACACAGTGACAACTACACACACACAGTGTGAACAACACACACACAGTCTGTGTAGTACACACACACAGTGTGTACTACACACACAGTGTGAACTACACACACACACAGTGTGCACCACACACACACAGTGTGTACTACATACAGTGAGAACTACACACACACACAGTGTGTACTACACACACAGTGATGACTACACACACACAGTGAGGACTGAAGCTCCCCACCGTGCACAGGGCAGGAACAAGCAGCCTCAGGAATTCTCGCAGAGGCCTTGGCCATTGAAGTCTCCCTGCATCGGTTTCCTCCCAGTGGACCGGCATGAAAGCCCTCCTGGTGACCCACTCACGAACTCCAGATTCCTTGAACGCTACAAATGATACAAATGAATGCAAGAACTGTTTTGTCTAAGGGTGTGCTTATCCTACAGCAGCAGCTGTGTTTAGAATACTACCCTCATTCCACTGTGCCGCAGAAAAAGGCTGCATGCTTGTTGTTTCCCTGGACTTGCATTTTCAGACGTGTCAACTTGTGAATCCGTTCGAGATATCAGCTCTTCCTACCGTCACCCAACCATCTGAAATCATTCACTGCAACTTCCCTCTGGAGTTGTGCACGACGGTAACGTTTCGATCTCCTGTGTGTGTTCTCGGGTTGTGGCCGCAAGGTGATCGGCTTGACGGTGTGGGAGCCGGGCGATTGGGGAAAGTCGGTTC
Source organism: Lampetra planeri (assembly GCF_965212315.1). NCBI lineage: Eukaryota > Metazoa > Chordata > Hyperoartia > Petromyzontiformes > Petromyzontidae > Lampetra > Lampetra planeri. The sequence continues at coordinate 12,386,131 of NC_136125.1, read as the reverse complement.
CTGAATAAGGTCCCAGCACTTCAATTGAAGCGTCGGACAACCATGCCGAACGACACGCGGTAAAAGAGCAAGTTGCAGGGCCACTCTGTGCAGAACAGCACAGAACCAGCGCAGCTGAAATGTCTACAAGTGAAATGCTGTTTTGGTTGGAGGGATAAATACATAAACTGCTTAAGTGGTATTCACTAATACATCATCTTTAACATAACATAATTCTGCACCACCACAGGATGAATATTGCGTGCGGTGCTTCGTTTTAAAAGCAACTCTGTCGACGTATCTAAGAACATTCCACGGGAGACTTTTACAACTTCTTATCTTCGAACTGCAGACGCCAGTGTTTCTAACGGTGGAGATCATTCCACACACTCCATGCCTCCTGTGGAAACTGCCTGTGGGCTCAGGAGGAACCCGCTGTTAAGGCATTAATAATGGCAACATTGAGTCAGCACACGTCCACTATTTCTAATTTATTTGTAACCTTTTCCACTATTTTTGAGACCCACGTATGATTTCAGATCTCACATAGAGACGTGCGACATTTCGTGTTAAGAAAACGGCCCACGGAAGCAGATACCAGAGAGCTACCTCCGAGATTGCTTCAAGTGACCGCTTGCAGTGACAACATTGATTGCGGTCTGTGTATCCATATCCAGTTGCTTGATAGGTGCTCGCTAACTGCGTTTGACCTAACAGTCTGTTCAAGGCTGTGCTGGGGATCGTTGTCTGATGTTGCCTTTGCTTGCCAAACGTATTCACGAATGTCCTGTGGGCCTCCATCAGTCGGCGTGGCATCGCAGAGCGGCATTCAGGTCGCCAGGTGGCGCCACTGCACCAAAGGGCCACAATCGTTGAGGGAAAGAACCCGCAATGGGGAAACGAGAAATACTGTAAACGCCACAAAGGAAATACAAAAAAATCATTTAATAATTCTGCTCATTCCCCCCCCCTCCCCACCTTGTCCACTATAACGCACCAGCAAAACGCGCATGACTTCGATCCATGGAATGTGTCATTGTGTGACTTGTCTGGGTTATCTCTCAAGGACAATTGCGCAAAATGTGTCGGTGTTTTGATTCACGTTGTTCCTTTGTTCAGAACTGCGTAGCAGGCGATGTGGGTTGTTGTTTTTTCAACTGAATATGCATATCTGTGCTGTGTACGAGGCATAGCATGGCCAGTGAGCTTGCTACGCACACAAAGCACTGGACTGATGTTCGCCCTTTGCGTTCGCACGGCACACGGGTGGCCAACAGCACGTCCCACCTACCGGCTGTCTCCCCAGTGCCCATGTTCACACATCACCCCGGGTACTCAGTCCATACCGAGTCGACCTACGGAGGACCCAGGACCGAGTCAGATATTGGCTCACTGCTATTTGGTTCGTGAGCGAGGGAATCGAACTCGGCTGCGCCACTGCGCCCCAGACCGGAGCACGCCTCCACATGGGAAGTGGTGACACCCCAGGGGAAGTCAGACCCACACTCGGCCAAGAAACGTAACGGTCACACCATCTTAATCCTCGCATGGGGCTCCATTTTCACGTTTCTCTTGTTACGTTCCTGGTAAACAACACACGGCCACTGCTGCCCGCTGAGAGAGACTCCCAGTACGAGGAGCTCGTGGCCAGATGTCTCTAAAGAGATGCGGAGTGCCCACGCGTTACCCCTCCACACGCGACCGCGGGGTCTGTACCCATATCGCCGGCTGAATTGACACAGCAGGAGATTTAACAAACTAGCACCACACTCTATGTATGCTGAACTTATTTCTCACGTTCCCATGCCGGGAGACCGAGTGTGCTTCACGTGTGCACCGCGGCCACTGCTTAGTCGTCTTCTCTAGTGCTGCAGTTTAAAATGCTGACTTGCCAAGCGGAGAAGAGCTGTTGTCTAAGGATCATTGGAGGAGGACCGATATAAACGTGAAACGGTGGCACAGGCAGGATGCAATTTGGCCACTTTTAGGAAGCCTCTGGAATGACATTTTCAAAACTAAAAGCACCCCCAGAAGAAAAGGCAAAATCCATCCCTCCTCAGTCAACTGTGGTCTCAGGGTGGGCAGCTGTGGTGTGAGGAGACTTACAAATTAGCTACGGACCATTCCTTATTTGGCGAGGGAGTGTAAAACATTGCAGCACCGTACAGTATGCAAAAACTTACAAAAATGTGGAACAGGAAAGGACTTTGAGGCTATCAGGGCCTGCAGTGCGGCGAACCAAAAACCAGATGCCGATACTTCCCTTCGGGTAGCAAAAAGTGGAAATAAAAACCGTGAATGCGCTCGAAGCCAAATTGAGCCCGCAATTGTGCTCGAGAAAATAAAAGAGTGATCAGATAGTTAAGACACATTTACTGCGGTCATCTGTGCGTGTGGCAGCCAACAGAATTATGGATAAAGAATTATATATTCAACAAATGCACGTCAATAATTTACAGTAATGTCTTTGTGGAGAATATAAGTAACAAAATAAGCAAATATAAATAACGCCTCCTTACGAAATGTGTCTCTCTACATGAAAAACTCAAGTAAAGTGTCTTTACACATCACATTAGCAGTAGTCTTCTGGGGAGTGCATCTTTTCAGCGGCATTGGTATATCACCATCAACATTCCAGATAAATATTCACATTTGATATATCAGCAGTCCGAATTGCATAGACTGATACTGGTGAATGGATATTTAAATGCAAGGAAATGGGTATTTTCTTACAAATAGGTAATTTTTACAAATATATACAGCATGGATTTAGAAAAGTCGCTAATGAAAGCCACCCTTACATTGCACGAAAAATATAAAATAAAGTCTTCATTTTGTTTAACATCATGCAAAGCGGCTGTGGGATCGGCAGAGTGATTGTGAATCCTCAGTGGGCCTGCCATGAGCTTTTTAAGGCCACATTCCACACAACAACAATAGGCTCCTTCCTAATGCGGTCCCCTCGCTCTGACTCACTCCCGCCACCCGTGAGACACGTGACGACTCTTTACAAAATGTTGGTCACTCGTCGGCACGAGAAGAAAATGGCTTCTTTTTAACCAACTGCATGGAGAAACATCAGTGAATGGGTTTTTTGTCATGTCCTGAATATTTTTTTTGGTTGAGTTGCATATATCGTTTACGAATGGAATTTTATTTAAAGAAAAGAGTAAAGATGCAGGACATGACAAAAGCCATGTCATGTTACGATTCACTTTCGATAAAAAAAAATGAACTTTTTGCATTTAGCCAAAAGGACATTCTACATTTGACAAATCCCAATGAGAAAGTGTTAAGGAAGGCAAGTTTATATTTCTGAGCATCAGAACAGAATCTAAAAAAGTTAAAGACAACTGGTAATTTAAGGCAAGCATGTCAGTGAACATTAGATGGTAAACTAATTAATGTGAGTGACACTTAACATTCAGCACTTAAATTAATCTTATAATTCAATTAAAGTATCCAGGATTTAAGCAGCAACACATAGAATCTTGAAATGTGAATTTTTAAAAATCTGATTATTATTTATTATTATCTACCGAGGGAATCCTCACTGAGCCTCATGACTGTTTTCCAATAGGCTCCTCAGTTGTCGCAGTTGGGGTGGCGACACAATGTATTAATCCCAATTTAGTAATTTGTGGGTGACTATTTTTTGTTAGATATGGGAATGTGTACCATGATAGCAGCACGCAACGGCCTACTTTTGTGGACGAAGTCACATGACCTTTTAACGTCTGCTGTGAAGTAGATGGCGTGTATTTTGTTGTTGTTTGTTGTTGTCATGGTTGATGCACACGCAGTCAGGGCCGGGCTGCTGGATTGGTACCGTGAAATTTGTGCCACAAACGGGCGAACTCGACCAGGAGTTATGGCCAAGGAAAATCACGACAAAAAACAGCCCGTTTATTTTTGTTAATAAATAAACCATTTCTATATATATAAAATGTAGACATTTGCAGCTGATTAATTATTTAAACACTTCCTGCTTTATACGAGTAAAGGTTCTTTTTTTCTGCATGAGATCAGCGAAGTTTGTGGTGTTGCCAATCGGTATTGTACACTTATGCGCACAGCACATTTTGTATAAATTCTGGCCAGCACCATAATTGGCCACCTTTGTCACCCCAGTGCTTAATGTTTACATACTAAACCAGCTACACTATTAATTTTAGGCAAAATTATCATAAATGAGGCCCAAAACATGTCTAGATACCACTTGTTACCGATTTTATCCGTGGCTTGAGTCGAACCGAGGTGGTGGGGTTTGTATCGCAGTGCTCAAGACACTTTGCCATAGACAAGCAGCCACATACAGCAAGTCTCCGAGCCATTCCTCAAAGATATTGGCCTTTCCAATGCCTTCCACTGCCTTGTTGACTGCAGACTTAATGAGGCGGATTAACATACCTGAGCGATGCATGGTTAGCATAATGATGAGAAGGTCGTTTTAAAATAGGGGATTACGACCAGCCACATAGGCAATTGAATCACCCGACACATCTTCCAGTTTACATCACATCCTCAGGATAAATAGTGACGCATATACTCGCTGCCAAGTCACAGTGCTCAAAGATGTGACATTCTCTCGCTGCTAGAACACAATGCACACAAGGGCTGCTACTCAAGGTGATAGTTTTAAACATGGCAGGTATTTTATTATACAATTTTTCCAAGCTGTTACCATCTCTCACGGTCTCACTCATTTCACCACGATGTATGTATGTACGTTGACCTTCTTTTGCACCATACACAGCCAACCGTGCTAATCGGAGGTGTCCTGATGGGCAGGATTCCTTCTTTGGCTGTTATTCCATTGTTCGTCTCGATCACCAGCCATTAATCCTTTCTATTGACGTGGCCTGCGCAAGCTCACTTACTCTCTTAACAATCAATATCATGTGACGTACACTTATTTCTCTCAGTGCATTTCCCAGCATGCATCTAGCTATGATTCTTTGCACAGTTTTCACCTTGTTTTTCATTTTCTTTGTCAATGTTCATGCTTCTGATCCATACATCACTAGTGGGTAATATACAGTGACCAAACTTGTTCTGCTATAGGCCAAATGGTGTGCTGCTTTTCATTATTAAGCTCAGTTTTCCAAAAGTAAGCCAACCTGTTCTCATCTGCCTCTTTATAACACCATGTTCATCCGAATCCACCTTCAATAACCACATTAGGTATGTGCACTCTGATATGCCTTCATCCAGCAGTGGCTCAGTCATTGTTGATGATTGATGATGGTGCTTTTTTCAGTTAAACTTCAATTTCCAATTTTTATGTAATCAATGCTCTGTTTTAAATCAGGCCAAGGCCCAGTAAACATCAGCTTCCAAGGCCATTTGAGAGAGAACTGTTTAAGATCAAGGACGCTCCTGGTATAAAAATAAATCCTTCTTTCACATCAGTGTATTCAGGGCAGCCTTCCTCGTGACACTTGATGCGGGATGAACTTCAACTAACAAGCGTGACGTGTTAATTGTGGCAGGTAATGCCTCGCACCAGTTAATGTGGGATTACAGAAATAATTATTATCATATTTTTAGGTTTTTTCGGTAAAGTCACGTAGGTAAAAAATTAAAATTAAAATTAATGAAAGTAAAATAAAAATAAAATAAAAATCACGACGTTTCGGAGGCAACACAAGCTTCCGTCTTCAGGTGGAACCGTCACAGCACGATTGCTGTATCAAGTACTTGATGTCAAGTACTCGATTGCTGTATCAAGTACTTGATACAGCAATCGTGCTGTGACGGTTCCGCCTGAAGACGGAAGCTTGTGTTGCCTCCGAAACGTCGTGATTTTTATTTTATTTTTATTTTACTTTTATTAATTTTATTTTTTTACCTACGTGACTTTACCGAAAAAACCTAAAAATATTAATTCTTGCAGTCACGAAAGCATCAAATCTAAAATTAATTATTATCAGTTGCAACGTTTGCATGTTTTGGTTTATGGGACTGGCAATCTTGCATTGCGTGTCTGGTGGGGCTGTGCCAATTCCCGCACCTCCGATTAGCACGGTTGGCTACGTATGGCGTTAAAGAAGTTCAACATACAATTCCACAAACAGTGGATGTCTGCATCTATACCGCACCCATGAGGTGAATGGAAAATTCCAGTGAAAACAAGGTGCGCGTACTGTATGCAGATATGACAGTCCAAGTGACCCATCATTGTCAAGACGTCTTAGAACAAAACGAAATGACGGATTTCAGTGCAGATTCCAGAATTTCATTTGTGATACATATTGATGGTGGTAAGTGATTGACGCCTCAACATTCGAATGATTTTCCAAAAGGGCGAGACAGTTGAACCTGTCACAGTCACGTTAATTGTACTTATAGAAAGAAAGATTTTTGAAATGTAGTCACCTAAAACTATGGTTTATTTATTTTAGCCTAAAGTTTTAGATTTGCTTATTTATGCTTTTAACCTCCTATTGATTGTGACAATAAAGCCGATAGAACAACGCCCATTACAAGACACTAGTTATATGTAGTTTGTAAGTGTTTTAATAGTTTATATAAAATCTTCTTTCGCTGTATGGTTCCTGTATCAGATAAATTATGCTGCAACATATTAAAGAAAACAAGGTGCTGGTGAAATGTGAAAAGAAAACAGTTATAATCTATTCTAGAGACTGTTTCAACCCGACCACCAAAGGGTTTAATGTGAGAAGTCATGCAGAGACACGGACTGCTTGATATTATCAGCATTACCTTAATCATTTGAATTTGCAGCAAGATTTTTTTAAACCATTTTTTTTAATTCAGAATTGTGTGATTAATATTCTGCTGCAGCTTGATATTACCTCACCACAAAATGACACGGATATAAAAATAAATTCGACCATGATACTGTGATTAATAACTTGTTAACTGAATTTCAAATGTAAAAACTTACGTAAAAAAATGTTGCAGATCATATTAATGACATTGCGCACACAAGCCTGTCATTCTTAGAATATATCTCCAGGTGCTTCAGTTATTTTTTAAACCAGATCTGTATCATCAGCAGCAGCCCTGAGCTATCTACTACTTGATGAAGGCCTCCCTAAACTGTCAGCATCCCTAAAACTATGTTTAGGTCTTAATTGTGTTGCTATGACTAGCCTTAGAGAGAACATATCTCCTTTGCCGACTCCCGAATTACATTTATTACTTTCTTCATGCAATTTCAGTGTAGCTGTTCCATCTCTATAAATATCTGTTTACCGTATTGTAATTCATGATAAATGTATGTTAATAACAAAAATATATTATTTCCTGACCTCACCTATTCCTTTGAATCCAAAACTCAATTGGCCTGTTTATCATCTTGTCGTAGTTTCTGTAAATCCTAAAGCTACAAAAAGTAGTGCCTTCTATGTTAAAACACAAATTATAAATGGCTCTTTAGTGTTTACCAATAAAGATATCCTGTACTTCTTTACGGTCCATTAATAATTGAATCGCCCTTTCTCCGACATATGTACTACGATGTTGTGTATTTAAGCTATTATTTGAAATCCACTCTGAAGCATTAATAATACATATATTGCACTGCTCTTGCGTAACGGTCTACGTTCGTGATGTGTACCACAGTGGGAAATTTGCACGTGCCAATGTTTGGTCATTCTAAATGCCGCTAACAGTTTGCATCACCCCCGTCTTGTTTCTTTCTTTCTCCTTCACTCTTCATTCTATTTGCCCTGCTTCTCATCCCCGGCTTAGATCACAACTGGGTTCCTCTGTAGAGCCACTCGTTTATGCTGGACACGGTGATCTTTTGTTACCTAGATGCTGTGTTGAAAATACAAATATACAACAAGAATGATGATGATAGTGCTATGAAAATCAACTCAATGTTGTTCAGAAGGGCCATTGTCCCCAACGTCCCTTATTTTTCCCCTTTAAAGCCACAGTGTAGTGGCGAGCAATTAACTACCTCGCCTGGTACGCAGAGAAGGCATGGGTTCAACCCCGGCCCTGACGCCTGCTGTATATCTGGAGTTTGCGTGTCTCTCTCTCCCCGTGATCGCGTGGATTTTTTTTTCTCCGGGTCCTCCGGTTCTTCCGTCCCCATTTACAATCAACATGTGTTTAGAGTATTTGGCTGCTATAAATGTCCACGTAATAAGCCACTTCGTTGAGCTCAAATATAGCTCAGTGGGCCTTACCTGGCAAGTAAAAAGCTTAGAGTTTAGTTGTTTGTGCTCTTGCCAAATGTGTTGAGTTTTTATGGTGGTGCACCACTGCCAATGCAGCTGCTTAACCAAATGTATTAGTGTAACTCAGCACAGTTAGTTTCATTTCCACCTGATGGGAAAAGAAGGCGTAGAGAATTAATTTGTGGGAATCCACAAAAAAAAACACAAGTATGCAATTCATGTCTCCACATTTTATAGCTCCAGAGCCGAAATTTCATTAGTTCCATGAGCATCCAAAGTGAAAACACAATGTAAGAGAGTGGCCAGGCACTTGTAATTTTCTGTAGGAGTAAATTGTGGCATGGCAAGAGCCCACCACTGCGGCGTCCCTGTGGGTTCTTAATAAGTCGAGAATGTTGCGTGATCACTTTCGGTGCCTTTTGTGATAGATAGCCTACCTATTGTGCTGTAGGAATGATGCGAATATCAAATGTGCTTACACTAACTTCCTTGCAGCACCCACAGCGAGCTGACTTTTCCACACCCGGAAAGGACTGTGCTTTGTAGCGGACCACTGTGCCTGTCACATTCCCTGCCAGGATAATTTGCCATGAAAACTCTCCCCGTTTCAGACTCAGTGGAGTTTGAAACGGGGGGGTGGGGGGGGTCTCCCATGTTTCTGAACACCGCAGACTAACTTTACGTACGTCGTAAATGCAATGTATGGCAGTGTTCATTTTCGGCTACTGCTTTGTAGAGCTCAACTATCCCCAGTCACAAGTTACAAGCAAAGGTAGTAAATCAACGAGGAGTAATCATTGTTGGAAGTTAATATTTGATTTTTTAAAATAACAAAATTATCATCATCGCTTACTGCCTCTGCAACACTGCGTTTGTGACTTTTTGAACGCCTGCACAAGCGTGAAATTCAATACACTACAAATATGTAAATGCATCTCGAGTTAGCCACACGGAGAGGAAAAGCAGACTTGTGGTTTCTGCCAGAGAGAGATGCAAATTCCATTGGGACCATGACATCACCAGCACTGTACCCTAGAAAAAACCACACTTATTAGGTTAAACATTAAGCCTCCACTGCAGAACAGAGAGAGGCTAAGCCGCAGACTGTGAAAATGTGAGGCAGTCTAGGAGGCAAATGAAAGGGGCATTTTGGGACAACAGCAAATACGTCCCCTAACCCCCCTAACCCTCATGCCCCTCCCCCTCATACCCCTCCCCCCCCTCATACCCCTCCCCCTCATACCCCTTCCCCTCCCCTCATCCCCCTCCCCTCCCCCTCATGCCCCGCCCCCTCCCCCTCATGCCCCGCCCCCTCCCCCTCATACCCCTCCCCCTCATCCCCCTCCCCTCCCTCTCATGCCCCTCATACCCCTCCCCCTCATACCCCTCCCCCTCATACCCCTCCCCCTCATACCCCTCCCCCTCATACCCCGCCCCCCTGCCAATGGGATAGGTGTTACCATGGCAGCAGGCTCAGGAAGATCGCCGTTGCCATGGAAACACGCACGCGATTGGCTGCCGCATAGCAACGTAGGTTGGTCCATCTCACCGAAGTTGCCGCGAGACAAAAGTGTCCGGCATCACAATAATAACAAATCGTGATCGGTGATGGGGGTTGTTTGACCATACTTCACCAAGCTGGTCGGTGCGAGTTGGTAAAGGGGGGACTGTTTAGATATCGCCAGCAGTGTTGGTCGTAGCTGGGAATCTAACTCAGGCTCGTGAGTTCATAGGGCAGCGATGTCACCACTGCCCCAACCACTCCACCCACATCACAAAGACGACGCAAAAAATGCTCCGTCCTCTTGAGGCCAAACATCCTAAAAAGGAGCCATCAGAAAATACATCTCGGAAGCCTTTCCTGGGTATTAATTATTTAAAATAGGGCTGTGTGTAATCACACAATAATTACTTGCCGTGCCATTACAGTATTCAAACGTATTTGCACAACATCATCAGCAGCAGCAGCATGCGTGGACATGAGGAGGCCATCCTTCCATCAGTGCGTCGAGGAATGGACGAGGAGGATTTAGTGCTGCGACTGCGTTGCCATTTCCTCCTCCACAACAACAAGAAGATGACCCGCCACGAGAGTGTGCATCTGATGCGAGCGTGAGAGTGCAGGTCACCGGGGGTCAACATCTGTTGCCAATTCGCTCAGACACGTGGACGCTCCTCCACCACCCACCCCCAAGGCATCTTCCTCTCAAGCGAACAAAGTCGTGAAGCTCAGCAAGTGCGTGGCGCGCCAAATAACATTTTTGTTTCTGCAAAGTCGGTGCTTTTGTGCGGTTTTATCTTCTGTTTTCATTTGTTCGTGAAGTAAATACAAAAATAGAAGAATGTTAAGCGCAAGGCTTGGAAGAACAATACTCAACTCTGGTAGGCCAAATGGCTTTTTTTGCTCACTGAAATTGTGCCAGAGCTCCGTGGGAAAGAATAATAAAAACCTGAAGCTTTTAAGAGAAATTAAATGCAGACACTAGTGAGTGCAAGTTAGCAATGTTAGATATTTAATGGAGCTTTGCTATGTGTTATTTAGTCACTGCAGTCACGTGGTGCATTTAAATCACGTACATTTGCGACTGACAACCCCGCTGCAGCGCTCCATCTCCATCGCACTAAATACATCCCTGAACGCGACAGATGATAACAGATGGTGACAAGGCGGTCACTGTAGATGTGACACGGCCTATGGGTGCCCTCCTGAGCAGCCTACACTGGAGCAGCATGGTGAAGTATGGTCAAACGACCCCCATGACCAAAATATGTTTAGGGGTCTTCCTTCAGCAGTGGCACGATAACGAGCTGCACGTTATTATATTATTAATGCATAAAGAGTAACTTTGTTTTGGGGCATTTTTCCACAGTGGACATCTGTGCCTGAACAATGGATAATACATTTCCTCTTACCATTCACATCTTATTTTCCTGTTCGCTGCGGTTAGTTTCGCAACAAGCATGCGCTGTGCAACTGATGTGTGTAGCAATCAATGGACGGGCAACTTGTGTAAACCCCTTGTTTAACACACCTGCAGCCAGGTGTGGTGCTAAGAAGAGGCAAAATGGGTCCAGTCCTGCAATAGGCGCCATGGTGGTGAGATGTTGACTACCTCGCCTGGTATGCAGGAGCCCATGGGTTCAACCCAGACCCTGACGCCTGCTGTATATTTGGAGTTTGCGTGTCTCTCTCTCTCTCCCCGTGATCGCGTGGATTTTTTTTCTCCGGGTTCTCCAGTTCGTCCGTCCACATTTACAATCAACATGTGTTTAGAGTATTTGGCTGCTATAAGTGTCCACGTAATAAGCCACTTCGTTGAGCTATAATTTATGGCCAGGTCGCTTCTGAAAAGAGCTACATAGCTCAGTGGGCCTTCCCTGGTAAAGAATATATACATAGTTGAGTTGAATTGCTTTGTTGGCGCCGCTGCCAGCAGAAGGCCTTCCACTCGAGGCAGCTCTGAACTAAAGTCGTCTAGGAGGGTATTTGGACGACTCTTTGTTGCCTGCTAGAACTCTTGAAAAGGTGAGAGTGCCCACACTCTAGCTCACCACACGCGACCTGCTGACCGGCTGTGCTGGGTGGATAGAAGCGGGAGGATTGAATAAAAGTGTGAATTGTTACAACTGCCGTGACGGGAAATCGTAGTGGAACCGGCGGCCTCTGAAATGCGCGTCCGCTGTGCTGACCATCACACCACGGCAGGATCCCTGTCATGCGAATTGAATATGAATGGATACGATTGGTGTACGGAGACGAGGTTATCATCCCCTCTTCTGGCATTGTGGGATTTCAATTGTTCTTCCCATGATATGCCCCCGTTTTATTTGTACCCCAGGAGGTGGCAACTGCCATGAGCACCATCCCCCATGCATTGTGAGCTGGGCACCACTTGGACTCGAGGCACACAGCAGCACACGGCCGTACTTGCTTTAAGCACCCGATGCATCGGGCGTCATCATGTCGAGCGGCGTGTAAAGTTTTGTATTGGCAGTGTGCTATGAGGCTGCGGCACACACACCAGCCACATCTTTGGGGGCACGCAGTGGAGATGTAGCTATGTGAACTGCTTCTACTGCCCCCCCCCCTGTTGTCACTGCTTCCTTTGGCCCAGACTCTTAGCCCCAAGCGTTCACTAATGGCCCACGAACGAGCGTGCTCTCTGCCACAACCCGTACCCCACGATGGGAAGTTTTGTTTTGCTCTCCCCGAAGGCTAGGGGCAGGGTTTGTTTATTTTTTTGGGTGAATTAAAAAATATATTTTCAACAACCATGGCGTACATTGCTGCTTGTTATCTCTAAAAGAAAAATAACGGTTAAATATGCTTCCGTTAAACATGTCAGCGAAAAGTACAGTTACAAAAATGTCAGTGAATAGTGAGAATGTGTAGTTGTCATAGGAAGCAATTTACGAAATCATGAACAAAGCAAGCCTCAGCCTTTTTTGTTTGGAAAGTTTGGCCAATAATGAGCGATTGTGCACGTGTGAGGAAACCAACACACTCAGAGACAACATACACATGCCATGGGCAACCGCTCACGCCACATTATGAAATGTCTCCCCTTTGCTGCTACATTCCTATACAGCCTCTGCTGAAGCGCAATCAAAAAGCATTCTTCACCAAGAAGTAAACACGTAGAAATAAAAGTACAGTGCAGCCGCTGTGCCAGCCCCCTGCTAGATGAGCGCGCCCACGTGCCGTGCGAGTCGTGACGTTCGCTTCACCATATTTCACCACCCTGGTCAGTGCGGGTTTGCTGAATGTTAGAAAAGAGATATGGGAGCATTTGAATACGGTACAACAATGGATTTCCCTGCATTGCCCTCTGTCGTCCTGCAATGTATCCCGGCATCTTGGTAACGCCTGTCATGCATTTATGTCACCTTATCCAAGCGTCATCCCATGCGCCACTACACCGAGATCTGACCAGATCCGGCAACATTCCGGGTGAATTGCTCACAGGCAAATATAATGCCATAGCAAGTGCTCCCCGCAATTATAACCTAAGCCGTGTTATTTGGCTTTTAAAAGACTGACCACACATCATTACCAAAGCAATTTGCATGCCAAATAAAGGAAGTTACAGACCCAGCACGGGACATCACTTGCAAGAGGTGGCCCACAATAAAGGATTGCCACAGAACAGCTGTGATAATGAGAAAATTACCCACTCCTGACAAATAATGAATACAAATGTCTTCCCCTACTGGGAGCTGAGCATTCTTATAAATGACATGAATTGTCTCAGTATGTCTATACAGCGTTAATATAAAAGAAAAACCAAACGCCACCTGCAAAATGAAACAGCATTTGCTTTGAGATGATATTCAGGATGCAACGATTCGCCCACCACAGCAGCTTAATGAATTGTTATGACATGCGCTTGTGATTCGATTCAATAATATGTATTTATGTCGTGTTTTGACCCTCTCGTTCGTGTTAATTCCTTTTGTTCTGGCTCATTTGCATAATTGTGTTTGTCCCATTAGGCTGATTGTAACATAACCATATCGTTTGTATAACTCGTAACTGACTCACATCCACGATGCATTGCATCTGTCATAAGCATGGAAATTTACTTTAATTTGATGACTTGATGCATTGTTACGTGCGTAGAAGATGCACTTCACTGTCAACACAATCCTTAAAAAGTCGTGGAACACTGCGCCGTGACACCACAGCCGCGGCATCTCTCCAGACCAAGTCCCATTGGCTGAGATAACATGGTGAAGCCTGATTCGCTCATTTTGTTTATCTTCCTTTACAATGAGCTCAGCTTTCCCGCCAGTGCACGAGTCGGAGGCCAAATGGAAAAATGTCACATCCTGGGCCCTCATTGGCTGGCCGCTACGGAGCGAAAGCTTATTGGGTGGATTTTCTAAGGGGTAAAAAGCCCCTTGTTGGCTGGCTTATCTCTCTGCGAAGCATTGAAGCCTGCCGGAGTGAGAAAAAAATGTGCAACAGAGTAATGAAAGTTTAAAACAAAAAACCGTAAACGTGCATTGAAAAGCAGCCAAGCGGACACGCGGGGTGGGGGGGGAATGGCTCCGTGCACAGAGAGGGCATCGGCGTGAGTGGGTTGAAACGAGAGCACGGGAAGGGCATGCCACGGAAGACCGTCCACTGTCAACGCGAAGCAGTTTTGATAGGGCGAGAGGAGGGTGGCAGTAAATTGTAAATAATGTACCCGCAGCGATTGCCCTGCCGAGAGAAGCGGGCCGTAGGCGATCACGCCGTGCGTGATTACAGGACGTCTGGTTGACTGTGCACACCCCCCCCCTGCCCCCCCCCCCCCTTGTTCTGCTTTGTCTCACTTGGCAACGTTACACACACGTTGCTTTGCTATAATGAAGCAGAATTGTGTTGCGTTCATTAAAAATGTGTCCACGCAGAAGCAAACAAGCAACTGCATTTGTTTAATCAGCCGTGCAATTCCACTTTTATTTCCATGACACCTTTACTTGCGTTTGCTGCGATGTGTATGCCGATGCACATTGCAGTACAATATTGTGTTCGTGTGCCGACAGAGCCCCACAATTTAGAGGGAGTGCTCTTAACAGTAACATCTTGTGAATGACAAGTATTTGTTAAGCGAGTCTGACGAATGACGACACCCAACTTTTATAAAACATTCTATACCAAAGAATTTAGTCAAAAGTTTAATAAACGAATGTTGCTGACAGGCCACAAGACCAATTTACTACTTAAAATACAGAACAGAGGTTGGTTTATTTCTTCATCAATACAATATGACAACCGTGTTTCTAAATATAAGAAAGGAATAAGTAAATGTGTACAAAGCCATCATGCTATTTATAAAAACAAACATGTTTAACCTCAACTCTGAATGTCAGTGCTAATGTTAGAATGCTTTGTAATTACAAGTGAGAAATTTAATAATGAGAATTGCAGAAGATTACCATAGCATAGCTTGACCGAAGTCAACACAAGTGCCATGTACTGCAGTGATAAACCCCGCACGAGCTCATAGTCCAGGCAGCAGTAAAACAAAGTGCTCAGCCTTTACAGGCTTGGCTCATACGTTCATTCAAAGAACAAGCTTGAGGCCATAGACAGTGATACATTTCAACAAGGGTTGATTTAACAAACCAAAAACCAGCGTGTAACGCAGTGACGTTTAATATCCTCCAGTGATCGTTGCATACTCTTAGGTTTTTTCGGTAAAGTCACGTAGGCAAACATGATCGTTTCATGTGCTACGATGGAAAATGGTCTTGCTATCGCTGCACGGCGGCGATGAGATGATGTCGCGGGTTTCAAACTGTGCCACCTGAACAATGCAACGGGCGCGTGTGTGTGTGTGCCGCGTCCTTGTGCACGGCGACAGATTGTGAGACCTTGTTTCGAGATCCGCGGCCTTGCAAGAGGCATTTCCAGTCGTCCCCTCGGGAAGGCTACCCGCCGAGCTGACCTCATTAGAGAGCAGACGGCTCGGGAAGGGACAGAATTCAAGCTGGCTGGCTGAGCACCTGCCAGAGGCATTATACCACTCCACGAAATCTAAGACGTTTTGTGCTTTTCTTCCCTTCCGATAAAGCCACGCCATGTGCGCGCACCCACAGTGGTGGTTGCTCGACAATTGAGGCCCCAAAGCAGAGGTTAGGTTTTGGGTGGATTCCCCCTTTCAATGGATAGCGTCTTAGTGAACTGACGGAAGAGATGAGATGTAGTGAGATAAGAGAAATGTAGACAAAAACATAAATTAAGTGAGATGAGAAAAGAGAGATGCAGACGAGATGAGAGATATAACTATTGTGTTAATTGGCTGTTTATGTATCTTTAGGATATGAATGTGGGTCCATTGAGCTGCTTGAAACCCGATGCTTTTGTTCGGCTTGCTTATGGCTCGTGCCGCCACTGCTCATCCTCGAGAGAGAGCCACAGCAGCGGCAGCACACGCGAGATGCTGGCGGTGGGCTCGGTTCAGAGGTCATGCAGCAGAATCTCGGCTTTGTGTGACCCAGCCCAAAAAAACACATAACCCAGCCACGAATGCTGTGTTGCAAGCACGGCAGGCCACTAACGAGACATTTAAATACCACTCTCATGCAATTACCATTTGTACATTTGAATGTTTTGATTTTATGAATCAATTACAGATATTGATATATGGTACGGATGGCTCTATTTAAATCTGCAAGTTATTATTTTGATGTAAATCATTGAGCCAATTAGTAAGCCATTCTGCGTGCGCAATACTTCGTATATTATAATTGCTTCTGACAATTTCAACCGGAATACATCCGCTTCTTGTCGAAAGCTAAGCAGGTTGGAGCCTGGATCCGTCTTCAATGTGCGACCACAGTGCACAACGGGCGTAAGAGACCGCGGGGCTACGTGGTGGGCAGCAGAGGGCAGTGCAGCAGCACACGACAGTTGTAATGCACATCTATGGTCCCACATCTACTCTCTCGCCCTTCGGCAAACCGCACTGAACAAGCAGCGTGCTGAAGAAGTAAAGAGACACGACGCTTCTTTGACATTTGATACATTTCCTGCGCTGGCATTTACAGTGTATGAAGGCAGTGCAATGGTTTAATCGCGAGGCTTTGTGTGGTCTGATGTAATATCCAAACACAAATCACCCACTTGTGTGCTCCGACATTTAAAGTGATCAGCTTTCACAGCGGCTCGCAATACTTCGTATATTATAAGAGTTAGGTGTACACGTACCGCCTGTGTTTGTCACTTCACTGCTGGATGAGAGCTTCCCATGCCGTGCTGGCTGTGAAGGAGCTCTCATCCAGCAGTGGATTGACAAAGGTGCTGTACGTGTACATAGTGTGTTGAGTTTTAACAGCTAGGATGGCTCACTTAGTTCATACTCGTGATCACTAACAGAAATGAAAACCTCCCACTGCTGAATATAGCTTTTGTCCGCGTGTTGTTGTGTGTGTGTGATTTCATTGTTACGTGTATTTGTGTGTGTGTGTGCTCGTGTGTGCCGATGCGTTGAAATTGAATATTTGTGGGGAGCTTTGGCACCGTGATTAGCACACTGCACTACACGCCCGGTCACGTGAGTTCAGCTCGTAGCCATGGCTGGGATGAGTAATACCTGCACCGCTTACAAAGGTAGCCGGGCGTGGTGCTGACTGTACCCACGTTCTTATGCATCATGCAGGCAGGCCTTGGTATGTGCTGGTTAATAACTGGCGATCAACACCTGCCCTCAACAGTTTACACAGCATTGTGTAGCCCAGTGGTCTTCGCTGATTTTCAGAGGGGGGCACTTTCGCTGAGAAGACGTCACCAGTGCGAGGAGCGCTACTCGGCGTGCGAGTGGCGTTGTCACTCGCTGTGTGCTGTCGGGGGGGGGGGGGGTGCACGCCAGGGGCCCTGCTAAGACCACCAGGGGCCCTGCTAAGACCACCAGGGGCCCTGCTAAGACCACCAGGGGCCCTGCTAAGACCACCAGGGGCCCTGCTAAGACCACCAGGGGCCCTGCTAAGACCACCAGGGGCCCTGCTAAAGGCCACCAGGGGCCCTGCTAAGACCACCAGGGGCCCTGCTAAAGGCCACCAGGGGCCCTGCTAAGACCACCAGGGGCCCTGCTAAAGACCACCAGGGGCCCTGATAAGACCACCAGGGGCCCTGATAAGACCACCAGGGGCCCTGCTAAAGACCACCAGGGGCCCTGCTAAAGGCCACAAGGGACCCTGCTAAAGGCGACCAGGGGTTCCATGACGAAGCACTGCCCTAGGCTGTAGGGGGGGTGGGGGGGCCATTGTGTTTGTATGAAGTGTAGTAGTTGTTAGCTCGCTGCACGATGATTTCAGTGGCTTGCGTTCCACTGCCGGTCATGGCTAATATCAGAGGGGATTGACATCTGACCAGGATCCTTGGCCTCCTCGAGATCAACCCAGCATTACAAGAACATCTGGTGTGGTGTGGACACATCAATCCTGGGGTGGCCGCGGTGGTTTTGTGTGGCGATAACCTCACCACCATCACTTCGTGCTGTGCCTGCCTCAGTAGGTGCTGGCTAACAGCAGTGAACCACGCTGCAAGCGACGGATGGTCTTCATCTCGTACACGCCGTGTGCACGGTCATGAATTCACCGCATTATTATATTTTGCTGCCTGCATATAATCCCCAAGTTGCTCAGTTGTGCCTTTCCCTTGAACACGCTTCCATCGTCTCGCTCTACACCGCGCCATGTACAGCAACTTGTGCTGTTGGCTCGTGTTCCCCTGAATGCCCACAATTGCCTGGCAATGCTCGCTCGTGCTGGTTAATAGCACACATTGATTAAGAAGGGCATTCTGCCGGGCTGTCACCGAGGACACTTAACAACAACAACACTGGCAGTTAGCTAATAATCATCATCAGCTGTGAACCATCCCCTGCTGGATGATGGTCTGCCAAAGTCAACACGATCCCTTATGGTTCCGTACCTTTTCACGGGTCGATACCATCGCTCCATCTCCTCGGCTGGCGGGTGCGCTACATTATTTGGCTGTCACTCCGTCACGAATCTTCACCGTCAACTACATAATCCCGTCTAGCAACGGCGTCCTGCCCAAGGCCACACGAACTTTGCTTAAGTGTGAATGATGTCTTCAAACTGCGTACGTTGCTCGATACACGTGAAAGGATAGTATAT
Source organism: Lampetra planeri (assembly GCF_965212315.1). NCBI lineage: Eukaryota > Metazoa > Chordata > Hyperoartia > Petromyzontiformes > Petromyzontidae > Lampetra > Lampetra planeri. Next base: position 12,367,364 of record NC_136125.1, on the reverse strand, counting down.
ATATTTTAAATAGTTTAGATGTATTTAGATATATATATTTTAAGTGATTTGTTCACCTTTCCTAGACGTTGCACTCCTGCCGTGTGTTTGCCCTGTTTGTTGTTGTAGCGTTCTGGCCCGCCACGAGTGGACATCTATGAACAAGAGCTTTACAGCTCATCGGATTGCTCCTACAGTATAAAGACATTCTAATTCTGGACCTCACCGAGTCGAGATTGTAGACTACGTATTATTTATTTCAACCACCATAAACAACATTCGGCCACGACAGCTGCAGCCCCGGCATGAGAAGCCCTCTCCGTCTTTCTGGAGCTCCCTGGTTCACGTCGGAGGATACGTTCCTGGAAGGCGCGACGACTCATCGAAACGGCGTCAATCAAAGTCAATTTACAGGGTACGGCGGTGGTGGTGATGGTGGGGAAGGCTGAGAGACGACGGATACGAGAAAGCACGGACGATGATGCTGTCAGCGACGTAAGTGTGGGGTTGAGACGACGCAAATCGGGGTAGCGGTATTAATAAAGTGACGACGTCTTTGCCAAACGACGTGAAAGGGGGAGACGTAATTCGGGGTATTACTGTACCTCTACACCCGTTGACCATTATGCAGACTACCAGCCAGCCCCATCATTACCCAATTATCTTTGATATTACATCTCTACACATGTGTCCCTCTTCCTCTCTCGCACTTTAATTCCAAGCATTCATCTTGGCACCGTTTTTAGTCTCGAGTACTAGAACTTGACATCACCTTCCAAAGTTGAATGTGTGATTATTTGAAGGAGCAATGTCCAAAGGGTGGACAACAGCAACAACCACGATCACGTGGTTATGTTCATAGTGTAGACAAGTTATAGCAACAACAGGAAGTTCACATGGATTCTTAAGTCCCAAAGCAGCAGCAGCTGTTCTGCTTTGTGTGACATGGGGCTTTGAGTATGGCTCTGGCTCATTTGCATTGCAGCACAAAAGTGAATAGATGAAAGAATGCATTGTCTGGGGGAATGTGTGTGTGTTCATCTGGGCGAATGTGTGTGTTCATCTGTTGTGGGGAGTGGTAGTGTAGCGGTTCACGGGCTGCACTACGAACCCGGCGACACGAGTTCGATTCCCGCTCACGACCATCAGTGACGATTTTCTGAACCGGTCCTGGGCCTCCCCAAGGTAGACTCAGCCTCAAATGAGGACCTGGTATGGTGTCTAAACATCGCCACTGGGAAGACAAAGGCGGCCGGGCGTGGTGTTGGCCACCCTTGTATGCCGTGCCGACCTTCATAGGTGCTACTCGCTAACAACACTTGCCCACACGTTCTGTTAAGGCTTTACGAGGATATTTGTATCTGAAAAAGAGCAAATATGTTTACGTGTACTCGTGTGTGTCTGCAAAAACTCAACTTATTTTGTGTATCTTGTACTTGTACAAATACTCGTGTATATATACATGCGGGCTCGTGGTTATATCAGCCAATAATCTCCGGTACTGAACAATTCCAGTGACAAAATATTTGAATCCTGGCCATTCGCGTTCCTGTGGATTATAACCAGATAATAAGCCTCCTTCCCATATACGACATGTCCCCACATACCCCTCCATCATATCTGTGCCTGCACGATGTCAATGATTACTTCGCTCTGCGATGCGTTATCCCGTTGTAAGCCCGTCTGGCTGCGCATGACGTCGGATGCTTCATTCCGCGTGCTGCTGGAAGCTTATTCCAGCAGCAGCAGCACATAACCCTACATGGCAATATTACCGGAACGTGCTCTATATATATAGAGAGAGAGATGCAGTAGCGTAACTAAGGTGGGGGCAGGGAGAGCCTTACCCCCCCCCCCGCAAACCAAAGCTACGAGTTGAGGGCCCCCATGACGACCACCGTGAGATTTGGTTTCAACATTGTTGGACCCCCATCTGATCGATTTGCCGCACCCCCTGGGCTAACAACGTAGTCACTACGCCACTGGATAGATGGTGTTTAGTTTCAGCAGCAAGGGCTTACTTAATAAGCTCTGAGGTTCTTTTCATGGGCATCCTGCGACGGTACTGGCGTTATACAGTACAGATCTTATTTACAATCGTGGTTACAAAGGTCGTGATCTTGGCTCGAGGCCTCTCCGATGTCGACTCAACCTTACGTAATCATCACGTGGGTGTGGTGTGTGGACATCACAACTCGGAACCTTTTTCCCCTCTCATATAAGGCTACGATTTCTGGCAAGAACAAATGTTGCGTGTTTGCTTTTGGGTTAGGCCATGTCAGCCGTTTGATGCCAATTGTTTCCTCGTTGTCATAAACCGAACAAGTGAGCTCACGCAAAAGTAAACAATGCGCATTGTATTGCCGACAGAAACACACGTTTTAAGGTAAAAAAAAAGTTATTTACCATTCAAGAATCCCCACATTTAGCCGCAGCGCTGCACATATCTGCAACATGCACGCGACGTCGTTCCATCGCAAGACTTGTGCCACCCCACGACGCACTCATCATCTCTGCCACCAGAACACATTTAAATAAAGCTCCGAACGTTTTCTCGTGTCCCGTAGCCAAACTCGGGGCACAAAGGAAGGAGGGGGATGAGGTTTGGGGGGGAGAGGAGAGGGGTTGGGGGTCGTTCTCGCGCTACGAAGGACAACCTCCCGGCACAGCTGCCGGGACATGCAGCCCTCCCGTGCCACCGGCTCAGCATCAGCGCTGGGCGGCCCATGCAGCCCTCCCGTGCCACCGGCTCAGCATCAGCGCTGGGCGGCCCATGCAGCCCTCCCGTGCCACCGGCTCAGCATCAGCGCTGGGCGGCCCATGCAGCCCTCCCGTGCCACCGGCTCAGCATCAGCGCTGGGCGGCCCATGCAGCCCTCCCGTGCCACCGGCTCAGCATCAGCGCTGGGCGGCCCATGCAGCCCTCCCGTGCCACCGGCTCAGCATCAGCGCTGGGCGGCTCGAGCAGCGCCTCTCGGAGTGAGCGACGCTCCCTGGAACCACCAGCGGTGGCCCGCGACGGTCCACCACGTGGGGCCCGCGGGGTTGCTGATGCAAATGCAGGTTGAGCCTTAACGTAATGACCAACGTTAACCTTTTGTTTCGGACATTCATTAGTATTTCACTTTATTTAATGCAAAAAATGAAGTTAGGTAAACTAACCCAGTTAAACTACCCTGACCCTATGATTTAAATGCCCCCCCCCCCCCCCGACCTAAAAAAAAACGTATAGCTGCATAAACATTATTTTGTGTACTATTAATGTGGGTAACGAATGTATTTCAGACCAGCGCGGTCCTGCACGGATGCCACATTCTCTGTCCGCCTGCAACAGCAGAGGTGTAGGGAATTCCAACAAGACCTACATCTCTGATTTATTCACCTGGTCAAGGCATATGATACCATCAACAGATCAGGGATGTAGGCCGTTCTTCGTGCTTTTGGAGTTCCTGACTCTCTGCTCACAATCATTAAGATACTTCATGATGGTGGGGAGCCCGGGTAAAGCTCCGTGGCCAGGAGTCGGAGGCATTCCCTGTTCACCTTGGGGTGCGACAGGGATGTCCTTTGTCCCCCACATTATTTAACATTATCTTTGATCAGGTAGTTCCAGAAGTTTTTCATGGCTGTACTGGAGGAATTTGCAACTGGTACAGCTACAACAGGGGGGGGGGGCTGATCGATGCCCGGGTGCGGTCGAGGGATGGCTTCCTATTGGTCAACGATGTTGTGTATGCTGATGATCTGGTGATTGCTGCTCAGAGAAGGAGTTGGAGGCGCTGCTGCTGAACCTGGAGTGTGCCACAAAGAGGTGGGGTCTTACCATTAGTCCCACCAAAACTAAGCACCTGCCTGGGTATTTTGTGCCACCAAACACTCCACCCCCTCAGCTCCCCATTCATGATCGAGCAGTTGTGGAGAGAGTGGAGAGTTTCCCATCGTGGGCAGTGTGCTTATGACCAGCTCCGGTTTGACAGCAGAAGTCTCACTCCGAATCAGTCGGGTGGCATCTTTTCATCGGCTGTGCAATGCTGTGTGGAAGTTACCTGGCCTGTCGCTCCGAACGAAGCTTCGGGTCTTCTCGGCCACAGTCCTGCCCTCCGTTCTCTATGCTGGTGAAACGTGGACCCCTCTAATAGAACATCTGCGCCGGTTAGAAACGTTCAGGCTGGCATGCCGACGATCCATCCTGGGTTTAACCAGGCTGAATTGTGTGAGCTCACAAATCCTTGAAAGATGTGGACACATTCCCATCAGTGAGCTCCTCCTGCAGGCAAGGCTGCGTTGGCTGGGTGATGTAGCCCGCATGCCCAGCCACCGCATGCCCAATGCCACGAGAACGCCTGGCAGACACACTCTGTAAGGACGCAGCCATCGTGCGTTCCTGTGGAGCATGATGGGTAAAACATCTTACATAAGCGGCTCTCCGTTCGGTGCCTGCATATATACATACAATCTATATATATCCATCTAAACGTGTCGCACCAGAAGCTCGAAACCGGTCTGGAGTGTGCGTGCTTAAAACACATTTTCACTTGATGATAATGGTTTGGAAAGCCAATGGGGGCCGATGGATTGCAACGCATCTTAACTGTATTTACACACAAGGGGATACAAAGAATTGAGCTAAGTCTTGATTTGAAACTTTCGTGACTGCAGGAAACCATACTCTTTGGTTCTTTCGATAAAGTCACGTAGGTATTACTTTTATACCTTCGTGACTTTACCGAAAGGACCAAAGAGTAATTGAGTTAAGCTGATGCTATACATGCGTCCTCTTTGAAAGGACGTGCTTTTTGTTGATTGTTGTGCAGTCACCATTGACGCGGTCGACCCGTGAGCACCCAGGACTCGTTGCGCTGGTGGCGGATCTGAGGGCCATGCTGGTGGATTTAGGGGTTGGGGAGGACGTGTATCTTTCATGGTTTTTATGTAAATAGACTGAAATGCAGCCTCCGTGAGAATCGAAGCGTGTGAATGTCAGGCTCTGGTGGGCTCTGGGCTGTGCATGCCGCGCGCGGTGAACTCTGGGGGAGTTTGTGTTTGTCTATTTCAATTGGAGCCACATGTGCTGCAACCCCGAACCCCCCGATGGACGTCAGTAAACAAACAGCGGGCCAAGCACAGCACGTGCTGCCGTACCAATGTAGAACTGATGATTGCTCAAGTCTCGTACGTCCATCACCTCTCATCACGATCCAAGGGCAGAGAGCCCGTCGTTGTCCACTGCACATGGCGTCGTTTGCTTCCACGTTCCTTTGTCCTGTGCCAATATACTTCTACACATGTACTTACTTTTTTCTATAACGCACAATATATACTCTTTGGTTCTTTCGGTAAAGTCACGTAGGTATAAAATACAATAAATCACGACGTTTGGGGCGCAGCACAAGCGTCATCAGGTGGGAAAGCAACTGCTTGACTTTACGAACAGAACCAAAGAGCATGGATTCGTGCAGTCACGAAAGCTTCAAGTCAAGACGAAACGCACAATATGGTTGACGTGCCGTATGTATGTCGTTATGAGGCTACCGTAAGCGTTGCACGTTACGCACTTACGGCCCTGTACTCTACGTACAAGCGGATGCCATCACCCAGCACTGGCCTTGTGTGGTGAAAGCAAAGCCCCGTAGTCATCCACAGCTTGCGGAGCGTGAAGAGACGTCCCATCGAGCAGGGGATCGACAACAACGGGCTGCGCGTGGAGCGGTGGCGCAGTGGTTGACGCAGGTGACGGCCACCGTCAGTGGTGATAGCTGAACCTTCACTGACACACACTGAGACAAGTGCGGTGAATGATATAACTCCACCACCCCTGGCAGACGGTTATATAATCAATGTCATTTAATTCGAATTGACGGAGTATTGTTTTGAATGTTCTTTCATAAAATAAACGAGCACTGATTACTGATTTCCAATTTCATATAATCTTACAACCGTCGTAGAGCCGTATGTGAGAGGATGTAACTGGAGGACTGAATTACATTCAAGATTCGTGTACAATACAACTCTCAGTTTTCCGTTTTGCATAACACCAAGAGAATTGTTACATAAGAAGTCTGTTTTGTTGTAAATGTGTACACGACGCACCTATCCCAGCGCTCGGATTCCTCAGACACTGTGGGCCAGATTCACCTTGTGGGCAAATGGTGGAGTGGGTCTAAATAAACACATTGTCCTGCTGCGGAGGGAGCTGGTAGGAACGTTGGGTTGCTCGGTCAATGGCCAGGGTCAACGGCGGCGTGGTGTATTCCGCAAATATGCCCGACTGCGAGAGCGGGCACAAGCCGGCGTGAGTAGGTTAAACGTTGAGTTTTATAAGGGCACCACGGGGTGACCAGCCCCTCCCCACCCAGCCCCACCCCTCCCATCCCCACCCAGCCCCTCCCCACCCTCCCCTCCCCACCCCGTCCCACCCTCCCCACCCAGCTACTCCTCACCCAGCCCCTCCCTCCCCACCCAACCCCTCCCTACACGACGGACGGACGGACACAATAATCCCCTGTGGGCTGGTGGAACCAGTGGGTTCCTACCAGTAAAAGAAGGACCAATTTCCAGGAGGTGTTTCTGCCTTTTCCTTACGACGTTGGAGTGGGTCTAAAGAAATACCTCTGCTGTGTATATCTCTACACACACAGCACTGTCTGCCAGCTCGCTGTGACCAATATGGCACGTTTTAGTGGAGTTGATCCATTTATCTCCCCAAATTGTACTTGCATTTGCTCGGTCAATTAAATAATGAAAACATGTTTTACTCGGCCAGAGAAACCAGAGGACCATTATTTGGAAAATGACGCAACAAAGTAATTGCAGGTTTTTTTCCTGTTTAATTAACCAGTGATCAGCAGGCTACGTCCCGTAGCCAGAAAACCTTGACAACTTGGCTGAGGCCAAATCAATAGACTAGACGCGAGGCACATTATAACCGTGCAGCAGTGTTCGCTTCCTTACCAAGTCAAATAAAAAAAAGTGTTTCACTTTCACCCAAACAAACAAGCACGAGATCGTGCTCATCTCCATTGGCAGCCCTGAGACAGTGGTGGAAATTCCACATTCCTATGGCAGAGTATAATATAGGACAATCGCGGTTGCACTGTTGTATTTACGATGGACTAAGTCGACCCCAACTGGGATTAGGGGGTTCGCGACATTCCTACTGCCGACTTTGAGTTCAGAATGAGAACATTTATTTGTACCGGAGGAGGAATCCGATGAGCTCCTCTTCACAGATGTCCAGTGGTTGCTCACGATGTCGCAGTGCGACCCAGGCAGATGACGGTACAGGACTCCACACTCCCACGACGCATCGATGTGCCAATGAGAATCAATGCGTGAACCAAATCGTGTGCACGTTCCTGAACTTTCGATCTTCATTGCCAGACCCCCAACCCACAGACCCCCCCCCCCACTCACCCACTTCTCCCTAAGCACCAAATGAAGGCCTGCGTGCAACGAGTGACTTGTCTAAGAATCCGGTGGTTTAAATTACGGTGCGAAAATGACACGATGCAAATATGTGTGTGATCGTTCGTATTCGCACGGGGAGGGTGGGCAACGTGATGGAGGCTGAACGAGACGAACAACGCGGGGCACAGACGACAGCCGGGGCGTGAAGACACCAACAGTGGCAACAGGAGTCGACGGCACTGTTCAAGGCAGCACCAGAAGTGTAAAATGTGCGGTGCACGCAAAACCACACCACAGTACACGCTGCGAGAGAGTACAAGAGAGTACAGTACAACATTCGTGACAAACTCCCTGCCGCCGCTTGATGTTTGGTTCTTTGTGACTGTGCTCAGCACCTTCTAACGATTATCTGAATCGGTCCTGGGCCTCCCCTGGGTCGACTCAGCCTCAAATGAGTTTCTGGTGGGGTGTGTAAAACATCGCCACTGGGGAGACAAAGGCGGCCGGGCGTGGTGCTGGCCACCCACCATATCAATGCCGGCACAGCATTGATAGGTGCTCGCTAACAGCACTTGCCCCAACAGTCTATTAAGACTGTATGGGTGTTCTTTGTCTTTGATATACGGTAAGTATAAACATCAACTAAAAACCTGCTTCAATGAACTTGGACGGAAACACAAGTTGATGAAAAAAAACATTGTTTTGTTGTAGTCAGCTAGCATTTTATGGTACTGTCATAATAATCATCAAAATCTTTGCATTTATATGATGCTTAAATGTCGCAGTAACTCAGAGTGCATTACATCACATCTCAAAGGTCACTCAGTCTGCAGGACAGGGCGAGCTGATGATTGCTGTGTTAGACAGATCGGTGCTGGCGTGAGATTTGCGCAAGGTTACAATGGGGGTTTGGCAACACGGTGAGTCATCAACACAGTGACTCATCAACACAGTGAATCATCAACACAGTGAATCATCAACACAGTGACTCATCAACACAGTGAATCATTAACACAGTGAATCATCAACACAGTGAACCATCAACACAGTGAATCATTAACACAGTGAATCATCAACACAGTGAACCATCAACACAGTGAATCATCAACACGGTGAATCATCAACACAGTGAATCATCAACACAGTGACTCGTCAACACAGTGAATCATCAACACGGTGACTCATCAACACAGTGAATCGTTAACACAGTGAATCATCAACACGGTGACTCATCAACACAGTGAATCATCAAGGCCGCTGGCGTCTGGAGGGGGAGTGATGTGGGGGGACGGATCACTTTCTGGGGTCAAAGTGCACGGCATCGCCTATTAGGATTCATCTGCTTTGTGGGGCCGAGTGATAAATGTGGCTCGCAGGAGATTGGGGCTGTAATGCCACTTTGGGTCACCCGTGTGGGAGCGAGATGCACTTTTGTGTTGGCAAGGGTCGCTGAATGCTTCATTTTGTGGAAAGACTGCGGGCAAAAAATTGACTCGAGGGTAGTGGCTTTCACGGCAAAATGACGTCCAGCAGCCGTGTCTACAGGGGGCTTTGTGTCGTGAATTGCATCGCCTCACGGTCACCGTTTCATTTGCGTATCGTTGATTTTCATTGCGCCCGTGTCGGTGTCTGCCTCGAGCTCTGCTGATCTTTCTTTGTAAGACTGCAGGGTCATGTAACACGCGTTTCATCTAAACCAGGGGTCGGCAACCTACGGCTCCGGAGCCGCATGCGGCTCTTTACGGGCTGCTTCTTGACGATATGTACGTATGTACATAGATGCATTGCGGCTCTTGAAATACTGAATTTTGTACCGAATTGGAAAGAAATGGCTCTTCTTGTTATTTTGGTTGCCGACCCCTGATCTAAACTATTAAACTGTTTTATTTTGTATTTTACCAGGTAAGGCTCACTGAGCTCTATTTCAGAAGCGACCTGGCTACCACAAATGAGAGCTCAACTTAGTGGCTTACCATGTGGACATTTATAGCAGGAAAATACTCTAAACGCGTGATGTTTATTCTAAATGCGGAGGGAAAACCGGAGGACCCGGAAAAAAATCCACGCGACCATGGGGAGAGAGACACGCGAAGTCCAAATATACAGCAGCAGGCGTCAGGGTCAAGATCAAACCCACGACCTCCTGCATACCAGGCGAGGTAGTCAACATCTCACAACCAGCCGCACACCTTAGTTTGTATCCGACAGGAACCCTGCAGCCCTTAGCACCCAAATTGTAGTTAAACAAGGAAGCGATGTTAGAGACCGGTCGGTAGAGTCGTCACCGCTATGGTTGGCACCACGGCTCCCACCACTCAGTGGACATCCACTGCTTCTGAGGAGGGTTGTTCGCTACCCGTGTAACGCTGCTTCATCTCACACCGATGATTGCGCCCAACATAGTTGCATCGAATTGCGTCAGCATCAGTCGTTCGCAATTCGCATCAAACGAGAAGCTGATTACTCACTCACTGTGAATTACGAGACCATGGAACGAGGCAGAAAGAACTAGAATAACAAACCATACTGAAAATACAAATTAGATAATAAAGTTACACAATCCTCGCATTGCTTTATGCTTCTGACTCAATACAATTCATTGAATAACTGGGGCTGATGTTGAATCAAGAAATGGATATTTCTTTATCAATTGTTCAAAATGCCACTTCATATCAACACAACATCCTCACTGAGAGTTGCCACCTGTACTGGATCTCCCAGGATCATCCTTTTGTTCGTTTAGCCGTCCTGGGAAAATGTGTAAGTCTTCCCAGGATGTCCAAATTGCTGGTTTGAGTCAGTTGCCTACTAAAGCACCACTCCAGACAATGGATTTACACGCAGTTATCCCCTCTTTTGGTTTTGTGAGATGCTGTATTATTCTTGCCATTATATATCCCAGTCGGTTTTTTTGTAACCTCAGAGGTGGCAATCCTATCTCTGCTCCAGCAAAGTGACTCTCTCGTCCAAACAACCCTCAATTTAAAACGCCCCACGCGGTAAAGTGGCAGGGGCGGTGACAGACGAGGTAGAGCAGTCTGCTCCCCCGTGCTCAGTCGCCAGGTGTCCACCTTGCCACCGACGGCATGTGACGGGCACTATTGATGATGGAAAGGAGACTGATTGGCTGACACGTGGACATATAAGTCCTGTACACTACTGTGCTGTTACTATCCCCCCACCGCCCCCCACTTGTGTGAACAGCTGGAATTTAATTAGCTAATGTACCACTCTATCTGGTGAATATTTATTTTGTGAACGTTCAACTGCGGAGTGGCCTGGATGTCTTGTGACCCCCCAATTAATTTACCCCTAATATATAAACTTTAGAGGATTAAATGGGAGTCACACGACATCTATCTGGACCACCCTGTAGAGTATGGTTGCTCTTTACTAGGTTTGTTAAACATGCCAGGCGTAGTAGATGGCTGTGCGCCCTGAATAAGTCACAGAGGAAAGGCCTGAACCTCAAAGTAGGTCATCACAGGACCGCAGAAACTGACGCCCAGTGACAAGTGGGAGTTTAAATGGACATGACACCCTTCAATAAGTCGTTGTAGCAAAGGGAAGAAATACAGTGCATCGCAAGTATGCGTCATGGTTTTGGGAACTGCTGTTTTTCTCCTTGGCACTAAAACAGTTCGATAGCTTAAAGCAAACAGCACTGCTCATGGGTTTTATTTAAAGTTCAGCAAATGCACTGTGGGAGACTTTTTTTTTGAAACCTCATCCCTGATTACAAGTTTTAGGCGAGGTTACAGATAAGGGAATTTCAGAGCCCTGCTGCGATAGATAAATTTGTTGGCTGGATTACACCGGTGTAAATGTATTGGCTGGATACGCCGCTTTATTTAAGGGGTCCTACGGTGGCGTGATGTTATCTTCTTCGCCTGGTATGCAGGAGGTTAGGGGGTTCGATCCCAATCCCGACCCTGGCGCCTGCTGTATATTTGGAGTTTGCGTGTCTCTCTCTTCGTGGTCGCGTGGATTTTTCCCTCCTGGTCCTCCGGTTGTTTCACTTTGGCTGCTATTTATTTCCACACGATAAGCCACTTCGTTGAGCTATCATTTGTGGTCAGATCGTTTCTGAAAAAGAAGCTTTACCTGGTAAAATAAAAAAGTCTATTTTAAATTTGTTTAAGTGATTTGCTCACCTTCCCTAAACTTTGCACACCGATGGTGTTTGTTGTTGTAACGTTCTGACGCGCCCCCAGTGGGCACCTGTGACGATAAAGCTCTCGTCGGATTCATCCGCTATAAATACAGATTCTGATTGTGAAACGTACGTCGATGAAGTGGCCACACCGTTGACGAGGCTGCCACGGTGTGCAATGGCGAGCACAGCGGACTTACAGATCCCGGGGGTGACCTGTTCCTGCTCCCTGCACGGCAGTGTCAACAGCGGTGCGCGCTTCTTCCACGGCCCTCGCCTCAGTCCACGCAGCCGTATCGATGGGGACAACATCGATACAGCACAGCCGGTCTGCAGATCGCCTGCGGTGGGATAAAGTGTGGGTACTGCCACCGTTTCTCACGGTGTTTGGCCAGCGTTTAAGAGTAGGCCAAAACACAATTATACAGGGTGCTCCAGATGTCTTGTGACATCTGTGTTTTCCTTTGCATATTGATGAATATTTTAAATAAACCTTACTGTAAACATATTACGTTTTGGAGAATGGGATGGGGGTCACAAGACATCTAGACCACAACCGCCGCTCTCACTCCCCTTCCACTAGCAGGGACGTGAGCAAAGCAGTTGGAGGGCTGCACCTTCACCCTTTGTCAGGAGTTTATAAACTACAAATGCATCGTACAATTACATTTCAACGACTGCAATCAGTCTCCGTTTCACATTTCGACGTCACGTTACTATATATACAGAAATCACGCACTCGACTCAAACACAAATATGTGAACACAACAGAACCCCAATAGAATTGCCCAAACTTGGTGTTTCTGAGGCTCTGCTGTGGCACAGACGCTGCTGCTGCTGCTGTTGTTGGCTGGCGTGGGCTGTGCAAGGTTTCCAATCTGAGATGAGGGATGGCACAGGGTGCCACGGTGGCTAGATGTTAGCTACCTCGCCTGCTATGCAGGAGGTCGTGGGTTCGATCCCGATCCTGATGCCTGCCGATATGGAGTTTGCGTGTTCTCCCCGTGGTCGCGTGGATTTTTCTCCGGGTCATCCTGGTTTCCCTCCACATTTATAAGTGTGCTGCTGCTATAAATTTCCACGTGATAAGCCACTTCGTTAAGCTCTTGTTTGTGGATTGGTCGCTTCTGAAAAAGGGCTATTTATCCCAGTGGGCCTCACCTGGTAAAATAAAAACAAAATAGTTGTAGTTTAAACAGTTGAATACTTTTGTAGTTTCAGTCTATTTCCATTCATCAAGCATTCCAATAATTTACCCTGGATTACTAATTTAATTTCAGGCCCATGAAAAATGTGCACTGTTTAATTTCATTGCAATTATATCAATCTGTGATGGATGAGATGACCAAGGACTTGAATATTAATCCTCTGATTAAATACAGATCTTGAAAAAACGATATTATGCTAATATTGCCTCTGAGTGACCTTGATTTGTGATACGATGTGTTTGAATAACCTACGATATTGTGTTTAAATTCCGAAGTGCAAATTCTGTGCAGATGTTTACAATTTACATATGCTGTATATTCACCCTGAATCTTTGCAAATTTGAGATGAGAAATGTTGACCATGCAACACATTTTTTTCCAACGCACACATATGTCATATCACATTAAATATAAAGTAACTTAATATAATCGAGGCCTATTCAACCCACCAAATGGATACAATCCTGTCTGCATCGTGGCTGGTCACTGCGGGTTGGTGAGGACATGAACCGTCTGGATATCCCTCGCCGCTGATGTTAGCCAGTCGCTGGGTTCAGAGCACAGCACCACTAATCCACTGCTCCACCCTTCTGTTAAATTCACATTTAAGCACAATCTGTTCAACATGTTGATATATTTCGATTTAAAGCTTTCGTGACTGCAAGGATTCGTCTTCTTGGTTCTTTCGGTAAAGTCACGTAGAAGGAAAATAATAAAAATAAAACATTCTCGACAGACCTGTTCTCCACCTGAAAACGGCTGCTTGCGTTGTGGCCGAAACGTCGTGAGAATTATTTTACTATGTTTTATTTTTATTATTTTCCTTCTACGTGACTTTACCAATAGAACCAAGAAGATGTTGATATATATCAGAAACATCATAATCTTACTGGTAGTACTGTTTTGACAGACGTTTCTTCGTCGGCCATTCTGCTTTTAATTCGAGAACCAAGAGCAGAACAACGATGAACAATGAACTAGAGAATGATCCCCTCGACGAAGTGCGCACTTCCTTCTTGAGATGGTGCTGTGGCCAGGCCGAGTAAGGTGGCGGTGGGGGGTGGTACATTTCACGGGGAGAACTACCAGCTCAGTAGCCCGCTGCCTCATTGCCATCAGCGAGTCGCAGAGCACGAGATACAGCATTGAGCATGTACCAAACAAGGCTCGTTTGAGCAAAGTGAGCACGCAGAGTTGCTAATCTACACTGTGTACAGACGACTTCCTGTGTACATGGCTGCGGTTGTAAGACGGCGATAAAAGCCCGCTGCTGTGGGCGTAGTTAGTGATAACGTTTTAGCGGTTTGGTTGTTCAGTCAGGTAGTATAAGTGTTTAGAGTTCTCAATGTTGTTTTACTTATTCACCCAGGAAAGCCACACTGAGTCTTATGGCTCTCGTTTAATGTTTAAAAGTTTTCAGCCAATGAATGAGTAACACCTTGCGGATAGTTTTAAAATGGATGTGCTACGACCAGGGCCGGATTAAGATTGTGTAGGCCCCTGGGCTACAGGTACTGTGAGGCCCCCAGTGATATTTTCAAAAGGAAACAAAGCTAAAGAAACATCTAACTTATTTTTACAAGGCTGACAACAAATAAAATTCAGCATTCACAAATTAAACAACTTTTCACTTCATCTCTGGAGGCCCTCCGGCTGGCTGTCGCCTGATGATGCTCGTTGTAATTACTGGTGAAACGTCGTACTCGAATTGTAAATGTTGTGGGTTTACTCTCCAACACACCGGTGTTCTGAATTAGCATTTTTTGTTTACGTGACAACCCTTACTAATTGGCTGTGTCGGGTGGTGGCGGGTTTAACGACACATGTATATTTACGCGATCTAACCCAAACAACTTCTCTTATGTATATTCTTTATCGCGAAATCCCCCTACGTGTTAAACGGAATGTTGATATTTTTTGTTAACACTGGCTCAGGGCTGCCATAGGAGATGCGCTCAATGCCAGCCTCATTGAGGCAAGCGGACACTGATGTTTCCGAGCTCGAAGTTGTTAGTGGGGTTAGGGCAACATTTAAATTTACACTGAAAAGAATGCTGAGAATACTCGATATAGACTTCATGCAGCGTGGTTTCGGTGCATTTCGGGAAGGTGTGAGAATGCAGAAACACTGCAATCGTTTACGTGAATTCATAGTTTCAGGAAACGTCCCTTGTCGTTTAACATCAATTGGATTTCGAGGCTGTCTGGTAATAATTTACAAAGGTATGTTCGAACACCTTTGTCTCTGAGCTTTTGCTTAGTCTGCCCTGCCCCGTGTTTGAAGGCACGCATTCTAATGTGCTCGTGCCTAGCAGCACCATGTAAATACATTCGTAGCTAATGTGTCTGTTACTCGATGTGTGAATGCACGGCCAACTACCAAACCATCCGGCATGCACTTACACTCATCGCATCTCGGACGATGAGCGAGGTGGAGCATGGCTAGTGGCTTGCATGGGCGCCCGCCGTGCATAACAGGTGTTATAGGATGGTACAGCAACATCCATTGTTGTACTGCATCGTTCTCCCTTGTCTCAATGATCCCGCGGCTTCACCCACCGGCAATAACGGGGATGGTGAGGTATGGTGGTCAAACGACCCGGATGACATGGGGAGGCCCGCATCCGGCAGTGGATTGGCCATGGTCCCTAGCCCAGTCGGTCCCCTTGGCACAAAGACTGAGACTCGCTCAGCACTGTACGCCCAAGCCACAGCACGTGGCCCTTCAGCTGATACACATCTGCCTCTGCAATTCAGACTCCGAACTCTGCCTGCCTCGGCGCGATCATATCAGATATCAGCTGCATGTGGGTTCCCTGTTCATGAGGATAAGCTAATCATGATAATGATGGGCTTCATTTATATATAGAGACCCCCCCCCCTATACGCGTATTTGAGAGAGAGAGAGAACACTCTACATTGCGTGTCTTCTCAGCACGTTTTAAAGGGCACCCCCAGGGGCAGCTGCCCCGGGTCGACACAAGGTGACTGGCCTGCAAACGGGCATGAGTCTCTGCTGCCAGTCGAGGGCAATTACTTGCTGCGATTTGTGTAATCTCTAGTGAGTAAATTGCATTTAAAACACTCGGAATATTTTTTTCATCTTATTATTAAACTTGTTACTGTAACAAAGGACCGGTGTAATTCGTGCAGTTTCACTATTTCAGCGGGGACATTTTTTCATTAAAAGTGCATCGTAGGCAGCACGCTGATTTTCTCTGCCTCTCTGGTATCCTCCCACACGCTGCTCGACGCTCATGAAGCGAATATAATTTCCCAAACATCTCAATGTAGCAGGATCTCCTGGGAAAAAAAGTCGTGAAGATTCAGAGGAGGCTTTCCTGGATGCAAAAATTGCATTTAATACAAAAATACGGTGAGTTGTTCTTCATGCGGCAAGCCGTGGATAGAGCCACCAACTTTTCGACTGCTCACTGGAGCACAGACACACTCTGAGTTGACTTTTACGTCCAATAAGTAATATTTAAAAATACTTGTTTTTAAACACGCTTTAATGAAATGTACCGTACTCGTAATGGCAGAACTCCACGACTCCAAGAAGTGGCCCCGAGGCTTGCCACAACGTAAGAGGCCGTGGTCATTTACAGCCAACGTCAGTTGAGCGTGGACAATTAGACCCAAGCCGAAACATAACATATAAAAAGGAATGTTAAAAAATATATATATTTTTTTATGATAGAATATAGCAGTGTCATCAGTATGACATAAGTATACCAAGTTTGCAGTCGATACCACATTGGGAAGTGGGTTAAAATCGAGTTACAATATTTGAGGATACGACAACAACAACAGAGTGAGTTAAATAAAAGCGTATAAAATATAAAACATAAATAACGCTGCGGCCCTTGACTCATTTCCCTCTCTGCTCTCAACCAGACAGCGCCCTGCCATCGCCGGGTCTCTGAAGTCAAACATCGAAATGCCTCCAATGAGCACCATGCAGTTTTTATGTCTTGGTCTAGAACGACGACATTGCTTAATTATCATCGATTCTCATGCTCACAACAATGCTTACACACGTGTTTTGGGGGGTAAAGCGTCGGAGCTCTCACCTCTTCCAAGACATCCGGCTAGCGTGGATGAGTAGGCCAAACACCCTCTAGAGAAAGCTCTAAACAGCTCCCTGGAGTGGAAGGCCATCCGGCTCGCAGTGGCGTGAACAAGCAATTGCAGGGCTGCACCTTCACCTTGTACAGTGATGTATGCCCGTAAGTTGAACTTCTTTCGCACCGTACGCAGCCGACCGCGCTAATCGGAGGTGCGGGTGTGGGTTCACATCTCCCGTGCAGCCACTGGAGATGATCTCCACCGCAAAGTTCAAACAAAACCCCTCTGGATCCTTGAACAGTTTCACTCCGACTCATCTCCACTGGGAGTCCTTCGACATTCCTGTGTCAAGGGACCAGTCTCTTTCTTTCTGAAGAAGGCCTCACTGTTGCCTTCTCACGCACATGGTGCAAGCTCGCTAGCTGGGGTACTCGTTGTCTGCCACCATCAGTTATCACGACAGCATTCAGAGACGTGCGTGTGATGAATTCCCCCACTACAAAATACAATTGTCTCCGCAGCGGCGCAGCAGATGTGCACAATGGACAGGGGAGAATTAACATAAAAATATACACACGCGGGCAATGGATTCTGTTGATGGATGGAGCCCTTTTCATGACGCGAATGACCGAGGGAGCCGACATTTTACAAGCAATCTCTTTAATTAATGTGCTGTGCGCAGCGTGGTACCCTCACAGTGAATAGCAGTTGCATTGTTGAGATTGCAATTGCATTGATGGTTCTATTGTGAGCGTTTCCAAAGCTGCCTAAGTCAACAATTCATGGACAGTCAACATGAAAAGGGCAATGCACACCCTGGCATCCCCACACACCCTGGCATCCCCACACACACGAGCCTCACGTGAAGGTAAACCTGCAGCCATCGCTGGCTCACAACACGACGGGCGGACATCCTCCACTCTGGAGAGCCCGCTCTAGCGGGTGTTCGGCCTACTCTTCCACATTGGCCAGGCGCCTTGGTAGAGGTGGGGAGCACGCACACTTTACCCTCCTAACTGTGGCGTAGCCATTGTAATGTCCACTGATGCTTACTTTATTCAGGGCGATGTTGGCACACACACCAAAGATTGATGTTGCTGGGTAGACTCAGGCGCGGGTGGGTTGGGTTAAGCAACACCCATGAGAGGTCGAGATGGTGGGGAGTGGCAGCGGGAAGGATGGGGGAGACATTACTGTATTTGCAAGAGCAATTGCTACTGTCGATATGTGTGCCGTTCTTACAGTGCAGGGCTATCACGAACGCGCTACGTTTCACAGGCGGGTATCGGTTGCCAGTTTAAACGACGCTGCTGTGTGTGCAATGCAAATTGACTAATGTGCGGGTATTTATGTTTTCTTCAAAATTGGATAATGTAGACCCTGACGCCGGCACACAACAGCTTACGTCGTTTTCAAATGACCTCGTCAGATGGTCTCTAACCGCCACTGTGTCTCTGCACGGATATTACCCTGCAGGAATAACCAGGGCAGCCTGCCCGATTCAAACCTCTGCGCCGTCCACTCGTCTCTACCCAAACATCACTTCCTTCCCGACGCACCACCTCGTGGTTTATATTCAAAGCTATCGTTGGTTAAACATTGTTTTTGTAAAGTACGTATTCCACGCACAGCAGGCTAAGTGAACCCGTTAGGCTACCCCACTGCGTGATATCGGCAGGGTGGAAATAGTAAGCAGACAAAAAAAGTAATATTTAAAAAACTTTTATAAAAACACGCTTTAATTAAATGTACCCAACGAGTAATGGAAGAACTCCACGACTCCAGGAAGTGACCCCGAAGCTTGCCATAACGTAAGGGACGTGGTGATGTACAGCCAACGTCAGTTGAGCGTGGACAATTAGACCCAAGCCGAAACATAACATATCAAAAATGATGTTTAAAAAAATATATATATTTTATGATAGAATATAGTATTGTCATCAGTATGACATAAGTTTGCAGTCGATACCACATTGGGAAGTAGGTTAAAATTGACTTACAAGATTTGAGGATACAACACCAACGACAATAACAACAGCAGACAGTGAATTAAATAAAAGCGTGTAATAAAAGAAGAATGCTTCCTATCCCCAACACCGAGAAGTGGTTTTCGTGTTTCTTAACGCAGCCACTCCGCCCTGGCAAGGGGCGCCGTTGCACGTCGTGGAGCAGCCTCGGACTGAGCCGCGTGTCCCAGCCGCGGGGTTGGGAGCGTGAGCCACATCCCTTGCCACAAACTGGAGCCCGATCAGGCTCAGCAACCTGCGGCTCAGGGAAGCCACGAGCCGCATGCGGCTCTTTCACGACTGGCTCTTGACGTTGTGGACGGTGCATTGCGGATCTGGAAATATTGAGGGTTCTTCTTTTTTTTACGATTGAAATTTAACAAAAAGGCTCTCGCGGTGATTTTGATCGCCTCCTCCTGAGCTCTATCATCCCACCCCGCCCCGAACGACACAGATCCCGTGGGAGCAGCTCCTGTGAGCGAGCAGCTATTGAGGCTGGCCACAGCGCAGGAGGGAGTGCCATTGTCAGCACCACGCCCGCCCGCCCGCCCGCCCGTCCGCCTTTGTCTCGCCACCTATTCATCCTGTACTTTGTTTCTGGGTAGTAATTAATGTTTAGCTAAGGCGATGTATTTCAATACAAATTACATTTAAAATCTTATTTTATTTTTTGCGTGCAGCGCTTTTGATACACGTTGTGAATTGTGCTTTTTTAATTAATGGATATATTGACACCGATGTTTTTTACACACTGCACCAGGTACTCATTTAAAACTGAGTCGACCAATGGGAGGCCCAGGATTGGCTCAGATTTAAGGCTCGGCGGTCAACTTATTGGAGACCCAGGATCGATTCAGATATTCGCCCCCGATGTTAGCCGTGAGCGATAACACGATGTAACACCATTTTTGTTCCTGGGTACTAAGTGTTATGTTTTATTGCTTATGCCTAAAAAGTATAGAAAATGGATATTATTCCCCACAAACTTTGCTGTTCTGACCAGGACTTTACGTGAAGGAATGACACAAATGCACACCGCGTTTTCTCATTGAAAATTGGTCAATTTAAAAATGTCACTGTCCTGGTCACAAAAGCAAAGTTTGTGGGGAATAATAGCAATTTTCTGTACTTTTGAGGCATAAGCAATTAGGCAATAACACTTACTACCCAGTAACAAAGAGCACGTGCTATACATTGTGTATCATCACAGCGCACTGCGCTAAGCGCCATGCTGGCAGCCCAAATCACCCTGCAGTCTCCCGCCTCGCCCCCAAGACAAAGATCCCCCGTACAGCCTCTACGGACTTGTGGGGCAAGTGCTGTTAGCGAGTAGCACCCATGAAGGCCGGCACAGCGCACGAGGGGGTGGGTGGCCAGCACCACACCAGGCTGCTTTGTCTTCCCAGTGGCGATGTTTACTACACACCGCACCAGGTACTAATTTCAGGCTGAGTCGACGTAGGGGAGACCCAGGACCGGTTCAGATAATCACCACTGCTGCTGCTGTTGGCCTTGAGGGCGAATCGAACTCGGGTCGCCCTGGTTAATCGTGGAGCGCGCTAACCACAACACTTCCACTTCAGACAAAGATCCCCTGTATAGCTTGGCCACACTGTTGGGGCAAGTGCTGCTAGCGAGTAGCACCCATGGAGGCCGGCACTGTGGCACACGAGGGGGTGGGGGGTGGCCAACACCACGCCTGGCCACCTTTGTCTCCCCAGTGGTGATGTTTACACACCGCACCAGGAACTCATTTCAGGCTAAGTCGATCTAGGGGAGGCCCACGAACGATTCAGATATTCGTCACGGGAGTTGGCCGTGAGCCCCCGATCCTCCCTCGCTGGACGCAGCCGTGAGAATGGCAGCTGCGAGTTTGGGCGAGCGGTGGTTGCTGTGCAGGGCGGAGTGCGGATGTCTGCTGCAGCCATCGATTGCTTCCACCTCGTTTAGTATTCACACCCCGCCACTGTCTCGACTCAACAGATGCCGTCTGCTGCGCTCCCTGTGCCCGTGCCAGGGCGAACATTTACAAAAATATGAATGTGCAAACAAACGTTATGTAAACACTGGGTCAAATTGCTTCAGTCTGTAAACGAGCAGAATTGTAAACAATTTCCTTCTGCCCCTTTGCATGGTTTGTACTGAATATTTTCATTGAAATAGAAGAGTACGCCGTTTAAAATTGTTTGGAAAATCTAGAGGATGTATAAGAATGTTAACGTCCTTTAAACGTCCTGCCAGGAAAAATGTGTCCTGCTCACAAACAGGATAACACGTAATCTAGATTATTACGTACTTAACTGTTATATTTTGTCAAATATGTGCCTTTAGGATGTAGTGAATACATGTTGCAGTAAAATCATCTACATGTGACTGATTCCATCCAGCCACAGTTACAATGAGGAGGCAATTGCAAAAAAAACCATCATTATTTACAGCACATTGCCAGTTATGGCCCAAAATGATGTAAGAATTCGGCAGAACGTCTGCTGCAAGCAGCATCATACCATTTTGTAAAATGGTACCATTTTTATTTAAAACAAGGCAAGTTATTTATTCTACTTATTAATGGAAGCTCTCGTAATTGCTACCCTAAGACAGGATTTATTGGTATTTTTGTATTTATAATACATTGGACTTTGGATTAATAAACACAAGCAGCGATGTCAAGGGATCTTTATACGCAAATCGCTACCACGTGTCATGCTCTCGCACTGTCTGTCTTTGCTGCTCACAGACAATATTGAGCTTCTGCCATTCTTTGAGGCTCACAGACGGCAGCAGTGGTGAGCGCAGGTCTTATTGGCTGGGCCACAGTCCGTCTTTCAATGTCAATCAATGAAGAGGGAGCATGCGATGCTCATTATGTAATTCGTGAGTGAATGACGCCAATTTGGTTGAATGTGGGAAGGCGAGCTTTGTGCTTGCCGTGAGACTCGCTTTGAGGGAGTCCCAATATCAAAGAAAAGTTATTTTCCAGAAACCGTAATGTATCCACCTTACCAACCAGGGTGATTGATAGAAGCAATACTCGTTTAACAATTGACACCTGAAATGAATAAACACGGCTCACTTATACAAGAAGGGTAATACGCCATGAAATACGAATTCCAATAACATTTCGGGGACAGCTTTGTCAGCGGCGTGGAATCACAAACCAAACGGGCTTCACCATCGGCGTTATAATCTAACGATGCCAACCACGCCGCCTCTTAAGACAAAATGGACTTGCTGTGGATGTATTTGCATCCGCTGACGAGATGGGAGCAAATGAAATCAGTTCGTGTGCAGGTGCTCGGTGCAGTGCGACATCGCAGGATCGTGCAAGAGGGATGGGGGTGAATTGGTCACGCCTTCATTCAGCAGTGGCCATGGCTGCTGATGATAATGATGAGTATATCTACTGCACGATATAAGATCCCCAGCAGAGAGTAGCATGATCCACTCATATGAAGTTGTATTTAACGACTGGTGCTCCACCATTATTATTGTTATCATTAAAACCACAATGTATCCTGCAGCATGACGGTGCTAATTACTTTAAATATCCCTGAGTTTAACTGAGGTCAAAAATGCTCACGTGTGATTGCAAAACTTGTCCATCAAGCCACACGAAACAAAAGCAAACTATTGACATCGCTTGCAGCCGAAACCACGCTCTCATGTGGCGTTTGAAAAATAACCAGTACACGGATTGGCCTTGTAAATCGTGTTCTTGATTCTTTTGCACACAGAGACAACCGCAATAAAACTGGAGCTTTATAGATGTCCGACTGGCACATGCTTGATTTATCTCCTAAACCCTTCCCATCACATGTTTTTGATTCGCTAATTCCTCCCCCTGCTTGCCACATGCAGGGTGTTTGGTTACAAACACTCCGAAAGCGGTGTGGGGAATAAAGATTTGACAAGCGTAATCGTTTTCAGTTGTTGCCCGCCTCTACATGAAAGAAAGCAATTTAAGAACTATCCCAGAATTTACAGGCCATGCCTCATGTCTCTGACAGTGTAATAACTACACGTTTAAAAATATATAACAATTTATATTTGAAATTGCAAAAATATTCCAATTTGCAATAAAGTTGCCAGTCAAAACAAAATGTAAAAATAACCTTCATTATGGGCAGCGTTTATACAAAAATCAACTTGTATTCGATGTGTGCATGTGGTCGTCAGTATGCCACAAGGGAGCAGTAGCATACTGATGAGCACACTGCTCTACGAATCCACTTACCTGGGTTCGATTGCTAATCATGGTGATTAATGATATTGGAACCTATCCTGGGCTTCCCCTAGGTCCACTCAGCCCAACATGAGTACCTGGTGCAGTGAGTAAACAACACCGTGGTTGCTGCCCACTCCACCCCCTCCTGTACCTTGCCTGCACTGAGCAGGTGCTCACTAACAGCACTTGCCCCAACAGCCTGCGGAGGCTGCACGGGGGATCTTTGCCTCTGTGCTGAACCTATGCAAAAAAGCAGCCCCGTTCACTATAATGGACTTCTCGTACATTCCTGAACATTCCTCATGCAACTCCCAGTGGTCCACATTCGAGCTAATTATATTTAACCAGATGGTGGTTCCCTACCATACCGAGGCCCACACTTACACGGAAGCAGGAATACACACTTTGTAGACAGTTGTGGTAACGTATATCGGTCCAGTCTGGTTCATTTAAATGTCGTGTAAATGGTAAAGGGTACATCAATGGTGGTTGATTGGCAGGTCGCGTGGGGTGGTGTCAATGGTGGGCACTCCCACACCAGCGTGGGAAAGTAGGCAAAACACTCTCTCGAGAGGGACCAATTCCACCAGCAGCGGCGTCAATATGCAATTGAAATGCCGCACATTTAATCGGACATAGGAACGTGGAATTAGTTTAGCACACTGCAGTCTCCACGAGTCTGACGTGACAACGGTTTAAACCCGACTCGAGATGGCACTAGATGTTGGATGGATAACTCCACTCACAAGTCACCCGAGCAGGAGGGTAAATCAGTATAATCTTGATGTATTTATTATTTTATTTTGCCAGGCGAGGCCCACCAAGCTACTATGTAGCTCTTTTTCAGAAACGACCTGGCCACAAATGATAGCTCAACGAAGTGGCTGAGCACGTGGAAATATATAGCAGCAGCCAAATACTTTAAATGCACGTTGATTCTAAATGTGGAGGGAAATACCGGAGGGCCTGGAGAAAAATCCATGCTACCATAGGAAGAGAGACATGCAAACATCAGAGGCGGTATCGACCCACGACCTCCTGTATACCAGGCGAGGTAGTTAACATCTCGCCACCGTGGCGCCCACCACTCTGTGCCACGTGACCGTGCTGTGTGCTGTAATTGCACATGCAGCAGTAGTCGTGGGTGAGATCTGAGTGGGTGAGATCTGAGTGGGTGAGATCTGAGTGGGTGAGATCTGAGTGGGTGAGATCTGAGTGGGTGAGATAGGAGTGTGTGAGATGGGAGTGGGTGAGATGGGAGTGTGTGAGATGGGAGTGGGTGAGATCTGAGTGGGTGAGATGGGAGTGGGTGAGATCTGAGTGGGTGAGATCTGAGTGGGTGAGATCTGAGTGGATGAGATCTGAGTGGGTGAGATCTGAGTGGATGAGATCTGAGTGGGTGAGATGGGAGTGGGTGAGATGGGAGTGGGTGAGATGGGAGTGTGTGAGATCTGAGTGGGTGAGATCTGAGTGGGTGAGATCGGAGTGCGTGAGATCTGAGTGGGTGAGATGGGAGTGGGTGAGATGGGAGTGGGTGAGATGGGAGTGTGTGAGATGGGAGTGGGTGAGATCTGAGTGGGTGAGATCTGAGTGGGTGAGATCTGAGTGGGTGAGATCTGAGTGGGTGAGATCTGAGTGGGTGAGATCTGAGTGGGTGAGATGGGAGTGGGTGAGATGGGAGTGGGTGAGATGGGAGTGGGTGAGATGGGAGTGGGTGAGATGGGAGTGGGTGAGATCTGAGTGGGTGAGATCAGGCCAGGGGGGAAGCTGTGACTCGACAAGGGCGGAGGGGGCGGTGGTGGGAACATTTTTATTGAAAGGGAGGTCATGGGAGGTGGTGGTGGGTGGATGCAGCCAACCCAGGAGCGAAGAAAAAAAGAGCCCACACCGTGTGTAGCGGTGCGGAGCAGACTTCTTCATGGGTCTGTGGTTCCACAGCCAAAGGCCTGCCACCACCGCTATGGAGGGGCCAAGTGCGTGTGGGAGATGATAGTTGTGAGGTGATAGTATAAGAGTGATGTTCACTAAGACATTTTTCTGTAAATGTGTTACTGGAAATACAGAGTTCATCGATGAGATTTCCATTAATAGCGATTTTACACAAAGCCACTGCAGTTTTTTTTTTAAGCACGCGTAAACTTGTAGCAGATTACAATATAGTCAATTAATAAATTAATGGCAGTTTGCACCATCTCCACTGGGTGATTGGATATGAGATCACACTTTTTTGCTGATTCCTAAAATATTTGGTTATTCGCTGCTCACGAGATGGGCTGAAAAAGTTAAGCCATATCAAATAATTGTTAAGCCATATAGAAATACTTTTAAGACATATATAAATATTGTTAAGCCATATAGAAAATATTGTTAAGCCATATAGAAAAGATCGTGCTTTCTATTTCCCCGTCTCCACGGTCTCTCGAAAGCAGGCCGAGCTGGCCCATGAAGTGCCCGGTTCTGCCTCAGGCACCACAGGAAGGGAGGGCCCACGGGGTCTAACTCACACAGGCAGGGCCCTGGGGTCTGACTCCCAGAGGCAGGGAGGGCCCCAGGGTCTGACTCCCAGAGGCAGGGAGGACCCCAGGGTCTGACTCACACAGGCAGGGCCCTGGGGTCTGACTCCCAGAGGCAGGGAGGGCCCTGGGGTCTGACTCCCAGAGGCAGGGAGGGCCCACGGGGTCTGACTCCCACAGGCAGGGAGGGCCCCAGGGTCTGACTCCCAGAGGCAGGGAGGGCCCACGGGGTCTGACTCACACAGGCAGGGAGGGCCCCAGGGTCTGACTCCCAGAGGCAGGGAGGGCCCTGGGGTCTGACTCCCACAGGCAGGACCCACAGGGTCTGACTCCCACAGGCAGGGAAGGCCCCAGGGTCTGACTCCCAGAGGCAGGGAGGGCCCACGGGGTCTGACTCCCAGAGGCAGGGAGGGCCCACAGGGTCTGACTCCCACAGGGAGGGCCCCAGGGTCTGACTCCCACAGGGAGGGCCCACGGGGTCTGACTCCCAGAGGCAGGGAGGGCCCGGGGTCTGACTCTCCGCATTTGGCGAGCCGTGAGGTTCTGCTGCCGTGATGCCTCCCACTCCTTCCCCTACACCCCCCCCCCCCTCTGAAACCTAGACAGGATAAGATCTCGATTTTTTTTATATTTAAACAAAAAAATGTCTGCATGGGTCAGTTGAGGCTAATTTAGGCTAAATTTGTTTTTTTTCCTTCAACGTTATGCCATGTGTTTTACAGCTGGGAAGTTGAACTTGCGGAGTCCCCGTCACAGCGTCTTTATCTCACCCCACATTGACCAGAAGTCATCCCATTTCGTTCCCCGAGGAAAGCCGAGAGGGTTCGGTTGTTGGGGTTGGTTCGGCTCAGGCCTGCCATGGGATCATGGCGCCTCGGGTTCGGCTCCGTGAGATGCCCCAGGCCA
The DNA here is from genome assembly GCF_965212315.1 of Lampetra planeri. NCBI lineage: Eukaryota > Metazoa > Chordata > Hyperoartia > Petromyzontiformes > Petromyzontidae > Lampetra > Lampetra planeri. The sequence continues at coordinate 12,340,900 of NC_136125.1, read as the reverse complement.
CGTCAGCTCTCAGTGGGCATAGAAATGCGGCATTAAGAAGGGCCCCCATCATTTGCTTTGATAGCAGCTCCACTGAGTTCCATACAACTCGGTTTTCATGACTTCTTACGTGATATCTACAAGAAAAAATATAATTTAAAAATATGGATAATTAACACAGCTCTGTGGTTTAAATTAGATAGAATTAATATGGACTAATAATACACTGTATATGTGAGTATTGTTTAACACGTAGGCTTTTGTGAGTATTGCTCCCTCCTAAGACAGTCCTCAATATATTTGTCATTGCTTTGACAGCTAATGTCACTCAAAAGTGACTGACGCGCGTGTTAATGTGTGGCTGCCTGCCAAAGGGTACGTGTATATCAAAGTCCAATTAGGCTCGCAGGGAGGAAAAGCTTCCCCCACTCCTGCCGCAAACAGAACGACCTTCAAGTCGCACGCACAGCATCGTAACAAGCAGCACCAACAACAAAACAAGCGGATCTCACAAAATGGAGAAATTAAATAATATTATTTGATCCATCATAAAATACATAGAGCTTACAAAACCGGCACAAACTCTAAACGATGTCAATGATCGTGCCTTGCCAGAGGAGAACACGGTTTATTTTATTTTATACCTACGTGACTTTACCGAAAGACCCAAAGAGTATAGAGAGCACGGTAGGAGATTGATGGCATTCCAAGTGATTGCGGTGGTTCAAGCCGCGTCTCAGTTTAAAGGCCCAGCGATATGCACAGCCCTTCCTATGATGAGCTGTTTGACGCGCCACAACACCCATGCTACGGCTGCTCACCGTGCCCATTGAATCAACCCTTCCACCTTCACGTGTTTGTGGCCAGATCAGGGTTTTAGTTCGTTCTGTTGCTGCGCTGTTCTGGGCAGGACACTGGGACTTGCAATCCGGAGACGATCACCGGCTGGGTATCCGAGTGCGGCAGTGGCATGGCCAAGTAGTTGTGTCTATCCCTCTGCCTCTGTACACCGAGAAATGTAAATTATTTCTGTGACAAAGTTACTTATATATATGACACATGAGGTGGAAGAGAGTAGGCTGGAGTACTTTCGAAAGCTAAACTTAGATAATGACAACATACCAATGCACCTAAATAAGAACAAACGCTATTCGCACTCCTCTTTCGTAAATGGGACGTGAAGGCGGACCCGTGTGATTGTGGCCATGCACGCCACAATATGGGCCACGTTCTGCCGTCGTAAACCACTTGAGTCTGCGCTCTTTTAGTGGAGGAGCAGCAAAACAAGAGACTCTCTCTCCAGAAGCCCTCTCGCTGCGCCTAGCAGATCTCGACATTGGCATGGAGCTCCTGAACTTATTGCCATACGCAAGAATAGAATCCTCCATCCATGATGCATGGATCAGTAACAGTCGTTAAGTAAAATTACAAAAAACTTAAAAGTGCGCAAGGAAGCATGGAGATAAATGCGCGCTTAAAATTACATGGGTCGGATAACGTATAGCATGTAGGTAAATTGTAGCATCCAAACTATGAAGAAAAGTGCACTTGGGTAGGACACGTGGCTATAAGGGATGTCAATGTTCAAGATAAGTCGATGTTCAAGAACGATAACGGAGTGGCAGCCAGGAAACAGCGCCCATCCTCGAGGATGTTGCCGAAGGAGTTGTGCGTACTTGCCGTGCCGAGTGGTTGTATTTAAGAATCGCGAGAGGTGATGATGGTGGTGGTAGCTTTGCGAGCCCTTCATCCAGCAGTGGATTGACTGCCGGGGCAGGTTTAAAGGAAGCCCAGGACCAGTTCATGGCACTCGCCACTGACGTTAGTGGGTCGATTAATCGTACCCGCAGTATTCTCTCCAGAGCCGAGTATTTCTATGGAAAACGCTGCATAATCTGTAACGTCACACCCCCCCCCCTCCCACGTCTGCAACTTGGTACGTGCCTCCATCGCTCGGAAGGCTTATACAAAGCCCGTGAGCACGTTAGCACATTACCGGGTGAATCTAACCATAATCTATCCAGAGCCCTCATTTTTATTGTCCACTAGGATAGCATGACAATTAAAATAATTAGAAAACCAAGTTACGAGATTTTCCAAGGTGTAAATCCGCTAAAAAAACAGTGTCCATCATTTGGACGCTGTCTTTCCAACAGCTGTTTCTTCACCCGAGGACGGCTGCTTGTGTTGTGGCCGAAACGTCGTGAGAATTTTTATTTTATTGTTGTATTTTTATTATTTCCCTTCTACGTGACTTTACCGAAAGAACCAAGAAGACGAGTGTCCATTGGTTATTGCTTATAAGCAACCACGTCGGCGACTGTGCAGTTAAGGCGAATTGTTTCACAACACAACCACGAGGTGGTGGTGGTGATAGCCAAGGAAGCCTTCCTCCAGCAGTTGACTGGTCATGGCTGATGCGACATTGCCGTCATGACGAAAGCATGCAAGGATTCGTATGGATTGCAGTTTATACGGCATCCACTTAAATCGATGCATTTTTCCACTGCATGCAGCTAGCGTCGAAAGGCTTTTCTGGAAAACGGACTCGTTTATCAACTCGTCACTCCCTAGGAGTGCCATCTCAGCAACGAGCAATTACGCACACGCCTGCAGACAGCTGGTGCCGTCACCATTCCAAAATCCACGAGGGACAACCTCCAGCAGCCCATCTTAAGTCACCGATAACAATGTCCCACAATCTACGAGTACCACCAAGCACATTCTTTTCGGGGGCCACTCGTCACACCCGGCCTGCCATAAACTGGAGGCCACAAGGGCAAGATGCAGCACCGAATTGAGTCAAGGCAGTTGGAAAAATACCCAAGTTTGCAGCAGGGCAAATCGCTCAAGAGGTGGCCTGCTACGAGCTAGCGATTCTTGCACCAAAAATCCAAGTAGGCCATTGCAATATCATGAAAATAACAGGCAAGCTACTAAAAGACGACCAGTCATTACAAAACCATGAGGCTGCAATCTAATACAAATCTAAAATGTGTTACTAGCTTTGCCGAAGCTTCAGACTGCAATCAGGCAATCCCTAAACAAGACCAAGCATCGGTTTTGAATTATAAAGCCGAGGTTTTTGCTCGATACCCTGCGCCTAGATTGTTTGTGTTTCACAATACAATGCGGGCAATCCAAACAAATATCCCAGGATTGTATTGCATACAATTTGGGTCGATGGAAAACTCCCGACTATTTTACAAGAACAGAACCTGGCGCTGTTCTGCAAATAAGTTCACGCTCAGTCTCCAAACTCCTTTTTGCTCAATAATCAAAACTTAATTCACTTTCCTGACAAATTAGACTCAGAACAATTGGCTTGCGTAAATTACTGTGCATCCAAAGCAAAAATGGCAAACTTAACATTCTGCAAGGTATAAAACGGAGGGTTAACGTTTCCATGAACGTCAAAATGCCACGACAGATTACGAGTTGCTTGCATCTTAAATGGTTTATGAATGCCAGTATGAAACGAGCATCTTAATCTGCAAGTCACTATTCAACATTTTAATGATGTTCATATACGCAACAGAAAGAACCTCCATCACCACAGCAGTAGAGTTTTCATCGGTTTGTTTGTTTAATGTTCATAGTAAGTGCACATTACAAATAAGCTTGTTGCACAGCGTGCTCCCAACAGACCAATGGCATTTTAGAGGGGCATTAACACAAAGCCCATATACCACAGGTTAACCAACCGTTTGGTCCCCATACTGGTAGCAAGGGGAGGGGGGAAAAGTAAATTGCTTTACAACAGAAAATTATTTCACGTAAAAAAACTAAGACCACCACAATTCACAGGGAAGTATCTCCCCCCCCCCTCTTGAGCCATGGACGGGATGCATGTTGAGGGCACGGCAGCTCCTGAACACCTCACGCGTCTGGCTGACTCTTCTCCTGGTCAATCGCTGCAAGGACAAACGTGGTGGAGGGAACAATTACTTTCTACAGAAGGAACTGGTTCTGAACAAATGCACACGTGGAACGGGGCAACATTTTGAGTCACCGATGAGCCGATTCATTTAGTCAAAAATACTCAATTATGGAGTTTTGGGTACATTCTGTCCGAATATTCATAAATATTAAAGTTTTAAATGGCCTCTCCATCTTCGATAGAACAATTAAAGACTCCTTAGCAGACCGATTAAAACAATGCATTACAGGAGCATGAAAGGGATGTCATTAAATTTAACCTCAGGTCGACTTGACTTGGGCACGGAAAGGGGCACCTGCCCTACAGCCAGATACATTTTTAATGATGAAGCAGACTAAGTGGCCTTCAAAAAGAGGCGTCACAGCCGTGCAGCAGAGGCAGACACCAGCAACACCTGACAGAGCACCCAAGGGCGACAGGCCGATGCATCTGCCTAACGACCACCCAGAGACTTCAATGTTCCGCCACTGCTCAAATATTCATGGCCACATGCTGTGGTCACTTTTAACTATAAATCTTAGCTTTGAAAATAAATTAGATGTACATTTGACAAGAAACATTTTATTTCCATCTCGTGGGGCAAAGCCTCCATTATTAATATCTTATCAGAAATTTTTTTGGATGCAAATGAATTTCCACCGATAAGTGCAGAACAAAAGCTCTACGTCCCATCAAAATGCTGGACACCTACATTGAAGAGCTCTATAGCTCAAATTATTTCAGTATAAATCAATATTAATTCAGAAATGTCACAATGAATAATAAAACGTGCACTTCTGCAAAGGTGGCGAGGGATGGATGGATGCATGTTGAACTTCTTGCACACTGCATGCTAATCGGAAGCAGGGGTGTAGTCGTGCGGAAATGAAAGCGAGGGGCATCAAGGCATTTGTGGATGGGTGGAATGCAGCAGTCGGGCAAGGAGGGGGGAGGGCGAGGGTAGTGAAAGGAGGGGGGGGGGTACTCACTCTCCTTCGTGGGCAGGGTGTTCTTCTCAGTGGTCTCCGCTTTCTTCAGCTTCGACTTGTCGAACTTCTCAATAGAACTCAGGTCTGGTTTATCTGCCATGTTGCTGCAGAGTTGCTGACACACGAACAACACCATTACACATTAGCACAGACGCACGCCACCATCTAAGATGTCATCCGAGGCTACTGCCGCATTGCGAATTGGCATCGGTGGGCCGGCAAAAGCTCAAGTTATTTTGAGAGGCAATTTGCCTGGCGTTCATCTGATTAGAACCAATGCGCCGGTTATCAGATTACAGCAAGAACGAGGCTACATTTGACCAAGCAAGCCGTACGAAGCCTCGCAAATAACCTGCAAAATGTATTTATCTTTCCAATTGACGGTCTCCCATTCAACAAGTTTACACGACCACACCCACCCATCAGCAGCAGCCTTCGATGGCTCTTGGGACATTCCAATGGCTCAATTTACAACCTCAATTGCAGACATCTGTCCAATAGCTTAGTTTATACACTTTAAAGTCACACCGTGGATGGTAACAGTGTTGAGGCGTTACATTTATCATTTACACGGGAAGGACTTAATTTATTCACCAATTAAGAATGTGCCCCCCCCCCCTCCTGTAAAGCCAAGTGTGCCATTATTGCACGGGGTCAATTGCTCGACATTTTATTTCTACAGTCTCAAAGCCCCCCTTTGTTGACAAATGGGCGTGGGTCATCCCTTTACACAAAGACGCCAACTCACATTTGTTTCGTAAAATAAATTATTGTATTACCTTCAGTCTGGGCTCAACAAGCAACAGCAATTACACCCACAGACGGCTAAATATTTGCAGTAGCAACACGTAAATGACCCTCACCGCTCCTACACCGTCTACACCAACGCAACCATTCTTCTTCAAGTTGAATATTTTCGGGAAAAACAGAATCCCACAAAAATGTATTCAACATCTAAATCGTGTGCCATGATGGCATTAAAATTATAAACTTATGGTGGCCTAGGCCGTGCTCGAGAGGGCTGCGAATGAATGAATGACGAGCTTCTGGGGCACAATGGTGAGGGGCTGGGGGACCACGCCCCACTCAACGTGGGTCGCCATTGTTCGTCTGCGGAGAGGATCGGGGCCACGACTTGGCAGTGGGATAGTCAGAGGGGCCCCCCTCCCCGAACGAGCAGCAATCTCACAGCACAAAGGGGCACGGACTCTCCCCTCCTTCCCACCCACTTGTCATCGCCGAGATGTGCCACATGCCCCTCTGCACACACCTCCCTGCTGAATAGCACCGCCACATTGGTCACAGATTTGTTATATTAACATTCTGTACACGCTTAGAAGGCCCACATGGATTCTATATATTTTTTAAAGGAGAAATGCTTAATGGCGTATTTGGATAAATGTTAAAATTTGGCAAGTTGCTTTAAAGCCACAGACGTGGGGGAGAACCTTGCAATAAAACATCCGCCCGCCCGTTTGATCCTCCCACGTACCTGCTAATAAAAGCAAACATTATTGGCGAAAAAGGAGACATTAAATCCTCAAAAGGGCAGGGCAAATTCTTGTTAAATTTTTTGCTACAAGCCAACAGCGCCGCTGTGCGCAAATACGGGCATCAATATAGTTATTAAAAATATATAACATATAGCGAATAGCGTAAACATCTCCACCGTTACAGATTTAACGTGGGAGGGGTTGGGGAAATAATTATACGAGCAATTACACTCGAGAGTAACGTGGCTTGAAGCGAAACAAAGAAAAAGCCGGGCGAGAGGGGAGGGGGGTTACTCACTTGGGACGCTCAACACAGCCACGACCTCCCGGATTCCTCGCTGCAGTGCGACTCCGCCTACAGAGCGCCCTCTTTTATACACGGCCCGCGGTCACGTGGGCTCGCCCTGACCACGCCCACATCCGTCTGGCCACGCCCATCGCCTGGTTAGTCACGCCCGCCACCGGGCTAAGCCACGCCCATCGCCGGTTAGCCACGCTCACAGTAAATATTTCACTTTGTCAAGTCACGTCGATAAAAAATTATATCCAAATAATAAAATTAATTAATATAAAAATAATACATTTAAAATAATAAAATTAATTAATATAAAAAAATAATACATTTAAAATAATAAAAGAAAAAACCCCACGACGTTTCGATCGCAACACAAGCGGTCTTCATCAGGCGGAGAGAAACGAGGGGGCAAGCCTCAATTTATTATTTTTAATTTTATTATTTCATTTTCTATGGTGGTGGTGGTAATGTTGATGTTGTTGCTGCTGCTGCTACGTTGGCAGACCGGTGTTTGTGTTGGTGGACAAACGCAAATACCGCAACACACAGAAAATAACTCGACGCATTCATCAATACAACTGTGCGTGGCCTTAAATGGGAGAGAGATAAACATATATGGATGTAATAGGCGACGTTTCGGTCAATGGCCCTTCTTCATGTAAAATGTATAACAATGTTCTTTGAAGACTGATGTGATCTAAAGGGCCATTATCTGAAACGTCGCTTATGTATTGTATTGTTTTAAAACCACCGTGTTATTCATTAATGCATTGAACCCATTAAGTTGACCACGCCTTTTCTTCCAGGCCCTCATTAACATATTGACCACGCCCATTTCTAGCTGGACCCGCCCATTAGCCACCTGTGATTCGCTCATTGGTTTATTGACCACGCCCATATCGATTGGCCACGCCCATTAAAGTTCCCATTACCCAAATAGGGCATGTGTGGCTCCTGGCATCCACACCAACCCACGCGTGCCCCACACAGCCACCATGTCCCAGTTGTTTCCTTGTCTGAGTATTTAATTGCGTTAATTGCATTGATATGTTATTTAAATGGTTCAGCACGTGCCCTTATTTGATTAATAATGAGTCGTTGCGCATGATTAGTCAATTGTAACAATAGGTCCAAACGTTGATGATGGAATGATTGGCGTCCTTAATGGGGCATTGAGAGTCAAACTGGGAATAATTGTGTATTTGATACCTGCACACAATGATCATTCGAATTCGCAAATCGTAATCTCGCATGAATTTGAATGTTCACTGACGCAGGGATCGAACCGTCAATCGATACCGTTATTGCCTTAATGCCATACCCATATCACCCAAGCAGAATTTGTTTAAGCAAACAAATTATGGACCGGCTTCCATTTGTCGGGCTTGTTAAATGATGCAGGGTTACCCAATGTTATTGGCAAGGGCACTCCCAATAAAGTCCCGAACGCCGTTGGAGGTAATAAGCGATACTGCACCGTCAAGCCGATGGCCCAGTGCCTGAGTGGTGAACGCGTCTGTCGTGGTGAACGCGTCTGTCCACTCGGCTGTGTTCACGCACACGGTACGCACCCACTACCCAGCTGGAGGACAGGACTACAATTGTTGAATCGAATTCACGTTCCCCCATATTTGATCGTCTGGTGAGTTTTTCGTATTTAGCTTTAATTGGGACACGAAGATACGCCCAGGAGCGGCGAAACATCTTCCTCTGCAGCCACCAGGGTTGTATTTTTGAAACTGCTTTTTGTCTTTGTGACACATTGCACTCTGTGTTTGGTGCTTGAACATCTTATCGCCTGTTTTATTGCCAGAAAGGGTAATCCCTGTTATTGATTACACATCTCAAGGCTAATTTGCCAATGCTTTTGCTCGGATGAGTCTTCATTCCACAGCGTGGAGTGGGGGTGGTGGTTGTTGTTTGACCATATTTCACCTCGCTGGTCAGTATGGGTTGGTGGCGGAGCGGTGGCCCAGGCAGGACTGGTTCTGTGTGAATGAGAGCTGTGAGATTTCCGTTGTCTTTCAATGCTGGACAATGACAATGCCATTCCTCGTGGTGGTCTCATTGCTTCGTCTTGCTTACACGAGCTCGTCCACGTCTAGAGTGCAGCATTCTGTTATATAAGATCACAATAAGCCGAATGATGAAGACGATTGATCTTTTTCATATTAAAACAACAACCACGTTAAAGTGCCACTCCAGAAACTCGTTTTTTTCCGAGTGGAATGTGCGGCACTGCCGTTTGTTGCGTCACTCCGCAGCTCCGCAGTCGATGACCCCCTCGCGATTCGTGCGGCTGGCTCCATGCGGGCACTACTACCCCAGGCCCATTGTCTGCTTGGCTTCTGCGAGGTAAAACGTCGATCGGGGCCGGGTTTCTCGCTCACGAATAAACCAGCGTGGAAATGCGCTCTTCCTGGTTATGGCCTTGACCTAGAGTTGGAAATTCCACATTTCCATGACGGGGGCGAGTCGTTCTTTCGGAAACCTGGTTCCGTATCCATTTGATGAGGCTCGCGCCATGTTTACCTGCGCCAGGTATTGCTTATGCGCGAAAAATATTTAAATAGTTTCTATTACATCTAGGGACTATACAGCATGTGTAATGTGGCGTTAACGCTGGTCACATATGTGCCGATTCAGTCGGAATACGGTGAAATTCCAGGTTAAGTACGGGACGGTGGAGAACGAAGTTCCAGTTTCCTCCCACGCATATCGATTTTCACGAGTGCATAATGTATAATTTACAGATTTAGAAGTTGCGTGTACATATGTCAATACGTGTTTGCGATGTATGCGTCCGTTGGTAACGTGGGCAGCATTGCAAACGAGATGCCCCATTTCAAGGGATTTTCCAGGTGAAATACAGTAGTTTAAAAATAACATCTGAACAAAAAAGTGCACTCCAAAAATATTGGGGGTGGTCCAACGGCATCGTCCAGCGTTAGAGCTTCCCCCGACATCAATGAATGCCAATCATTTCTGTCATAAGAACTGTCGGCATATTTACATTATGAAATATACAGACTCGTCACAATTCCTTTTGTAAATGCTCCTCTTCATAAATGCAAATCACGCCACGGGTGGAGCGGCGAGTCGCGTGGCCACGCTGGGGAACGCGTCCACGGCCTGCGAGCGCCGCCTCGTGGCCACTGCGTGGCGTGGCAGTCAACAACCCGTGCCTTGTCTACCGTGGCAGTCAACAACCCGTGCCCTGTCTACCGTGGCAGTCAACAACCCGTGCCTTGTCTACCGTGGCAGTCAACAACCCGTGCCTTGTCTACCGTGGCAGTCAACAACCCGTGCCCTGTCTACCGTGGCAGTCAACAACCCGTGCCTTGTCTACCGTGGCAGTCAACAACCCGTGCCCTGTCTACCGTGGCAGTCAACAACCCGTGCCTTGTCTACCGTGGCAGTCAACAACCCGTGCCTTGTCTACCGTGGCAGTCAACAACCCGTGCCCTGTCTACCGTGGCAGTCAACAACCCGTGCCTTGTCTACCGTGGCAGTCAACAACCCGTGCCTTGTCTACCGTGGCAGTCAACAACCCGTGCCTTGTCTACCGTGGCAGTCAACAACCCGTGCCTTGTCTACCGTGGCAGTCAACAACCCGTGCCTTGTCTACCGTGGCAGTCAACAACCCGTGCCCTGTCTACCGTGGCAGTCAACAACCCGTGCCTTGTCTACCGTGGCAGTCAACAACCCGTGCCTTGTCTACCGTGGCAGTCAACAACCCGTGCCTTGTCTACCGTGGCAGTCAACAACCCGTGCCTTGTCTACCGTGGCAGTCAACAACCCGTGCCCTGTCTACCGTGGCAGTCAACAACCCGTGCCTTGTCTACCGTGGCAGTCAACAACCCGTGCCTTGTCTACCGTGGCAGTCAACAACCCGTGCCTTGTCTACCGTGGCAGTCAACAACCCGTGCCTTGTCTACCGTGGCAGTCAACAACCCGTGCCTTGTCTACCGTGGCAGTCAACAACCCGTGCCCTGTCTACCGTGGCAGTCAACAACCCGTGCCTTGTCTACCGTGGCAGTCAACAACCCGTGCCTTGTCTACCGTGGCAGTCAACAACCCGTGCCTTGTCTACCGTGGCAGTCAACAACCCGTGCCTTGTCTACCGTGGCAGTCAACAACCCGTGCCTTGTCTACCGTGGCAGTCAACAACCCGTGCTCTGTCTACCGTGGCAGTCAACAACCCGTGCCTTGTCTACCGTGGCAGTCAACAACCCGTGCTCTGTCTACCGTGGCAGTCAACAACCCGTGCCTTGTCTACCGTGGCAGTCAACAACCCGTGCCCTGTCTACCGTGGCAGTCAACAACCCGTGCCTTGTCTACCGTGGCAGTCAACAACCCGTGCTCTGTCTACCGTGGCAGTCAACAACCCGTGCCCTGTCTACCGTGGCAGTCAACAACCCGTGCCTTGTCTACCGTGGCAGTCAACAACCCGTGCCCTGCCTCCCGTGGCAGTCAACCCGTGCCCTGTCTACCGTGGCAGTCAACAACCCGTGCCTTGTCTACCGTGGCAGTCAACAACCCGTGCCCTGTCTACGGTGGCAGTCAACAACCCGTGCCCTGTCTACCGTGGCAGTCAACAACCCGTGCCTTGTCTACCGTGGCAGTCAACAACCCGTGCCTTGTCTACCGTGGCAGTCAACAACCCGTGCCCTGTCTACGGTGGCAGTCAACAACCCGTGCCTTGTCTACCGTGGCAGTCAACAACCTGTGCCTTGTCTACCGTGGCAGTCAACAACCCGTGCCTTGCCCACCGTGCAGTGGGGTGAGGACGAGTCACATGTCACGGCGCCTAAAACGAGAGGGGTGTTGTAATCGGTGTACTTCGACTGAAAAGGAGAATGAGTGACAAACTAACAACGTGTTTGATGAATCCACGGATGTTGGGCAGAGCTCAGGTGTCCAGTCCCACTGGATCACGTTAATGTCCTGTGTCTAATGTATTGTGGATACAAATTGTGCCGATATAAATGGAAACACAGTGTGGATTATTTAAGCAGGCTCGCTAAATTACACATTACAATAGCACGGAGTTTCCATTTGTATCAGTAGGAGAAATTATTGTAAGCAAATGTCTTGGAGGATAAAAATGAGGATAGATATGTTCCGGTTGCTCGTGCGATGCTGTTAAAATGCTGTAGTCTGATGAATCCAAGATGTGGATTGGCCACACTCGGAGGCAAAAACTGGTTAAAGGAAGTGGCGATAAAAAGGACGTTGGGAAAGACGCCAAGAGGCAGAAAAAAATACTTCTGCTTGATGACTTGAAGGAAGGCGCCACATGCAGTGAAATAAACTCAAGATCAGACAGGATGGAGAGTTGGTGCCAAAGGGCTTCCATTGGGCAGATAACGAGGAGATCAACCCTACAGGTTTTCAGAACCTTTGTTGCATGCGAAGACAGTGTGCTTATGAAAGCAAAACAAATGAAATTGGGAACACACTGAGTTTAGTTACCAAAACGTCCCCTCGTCTCTGTAGACTGCAAATGTGAAGAGACATCGTTGTTAACATTCCCCGAGCCCCCTCCCTTCCCACTGCTCGACTCGTTTCTGCCCAGTCGACAATCTGCAATTACAGATCCGTCACGCTCATGTGAGAGCCGCATGTTTATTGTATTTGCGAACTGCACACACGCTCCAGGCGGTGTACTGCAGACGAAAGCAATCAGGTGAAAAATGCTCGCTTGGACCGTGCAAGGATTGAGTTGGCTGCAATGAGTAGCGTGGCCATGATAATACAGGACAATGTGGGCAGGAACAAAGCTGTCTTGCAATCAATAACACGCAATGTGATTTTCGTGAATAATTACACTTTAATCAGACGAGCGGGTGGAGCGCTGCCTAGATGTATAAGTGAAGATTTGACACTTTGGATGCTTTCGTCACATTGCAATACAAACGCAAGGACTTCAGGGTTCAATGTGTCAAAAATTTAATTGTAGATTTAATGTTTTACACGCCAAGTGAAGCCAACCAAGATTATCACCGTTCTCTTAAATCATAAATCGAACAGAATAGTTGGACAAGAAAGCATTTAATGAATTAATGGGAAATGAACAGACAGTAATAAAAAAATTCACATATATGAAGCATATACATGGATATTAGCTCTCCTACTTGCACACACGGATACGACAGTTGCTGTAAAACCGATCATTTCCTTGAAGCTAAAACCACCGTTTCCCGATGCAGTGGACAGCCTGCCCATTTTAGAAATCGACGCCAACAAAACACAGCTGTAGTTCGTGACGAGAATGATGCTGGTTTAAGTATTAAAAGCTTTCTAAAGAGGACACTGTACCATTTTCAGAAGAACAGAGCAGATTGACACGTGTACTTGTCGAGACCACACTTAGACGATTCTGTTCGGTAGAAAATGGTCTTTACAGCAACTCGCTTTACTTGGGCATTTTTTACACTTCAAATATTATTACAGCAGTGACTTGAACAACAGCCATAACATATACTTTTTTTTGCTAAATACAACAAATAGTTAGTCATTTAAACAAAGCATTTTTTTACAGTTTAAACTAAATTAAAATAAAACAAACCCTGTGCTTTCCCGGACAGGCAGAATATGTTTTGAAAACTCGTTTTAAAAGGTCACAATCCATCGGTGAACCCATCACCCACTGTACACATTCGTCGACTACAAACCCTGTAAGATAACTGGCACACAAGAAGCGACTGCACATTTTGGGATCGGGTCTTTGCTCATCCTTTGCATCAGACAAGTTCAAATATTTCATAAGATGCGTGAAAGCTGCAACTGCTGTGTAGTTCATCTGTACACATTTTAGGAACATGGCTATTACAAAAAAAAGACGTAAAAATATTACATTTGCGTGTAAAAAAAAATCATGACTGCACGAAAAGCGAGATGTGTTCATAGGACAGCGTTGAAGGACCAAGAGGTCGTGATACAGCTTTAGCAGATGCAGTTCATGGGGATTGTCCCAGGGCGCCCTTCTCTACACTGCGTAGAGGGCCATCCCACCCACACGTATTGGAAGAGCTCTGTATTTGTAGCAATCTTACAAGCAACATCTTAAATGTGAGTCGATCGAATGTGGAGTCTCCACACTTGCACACAAAGGAGAAGTCATCACTTGAACAATGACATACACTCACATGCACACACACACTGACCATAGTTTTATAAAATCACCTCTTTTGTAAAATTCCACGTACAAATTATTTAAAATGGCGAATCCGGCAGTCTGCCGCAGGCCCGTAATAAATAACTGATTATCGCACACTGGTAACAAACCTACTCTGCCCAGCCTAAAGCACGATTATAAATACCCATAAATAAACAGCAAGCTTTCCTTACATCTACAACTACGCACACGCGCACATACGAGACAGAACTAAACGTTAAATGCATGCCCGTCATTAACGCACTATCTCAAAACATCGTCTGCATTAGAAGTACCAAACATGAACAATATGAATAACAACAAGCATATGAAACAATGTCTGAAACCAATGTTAGAATTCGGACGAATTAATCAAGACAGCTGCTGCAAAGCACTGGCATCAGAGAAGGCCATATCACCAATCAAAAGTAGCAGCAAAATAATTTTTGCAAGAAAGTATTCAAAGGTCGACTGCATGGGTATTCTAATAATAGCTCGTATACGCTCTAGAAACTTATCTGCACCAGTGCTAAAACATGAAAACATGGGACGCTATTAAATGGAAACTGTACACGTAGACAATAGATGTGTTTCTGGAAACACCAAACCGACGACGTGTGGGCCCACTGGCAGATGAGAAATGGGACAAGGTTGACCCAACGTCACGGCCTGTAGCAGACGCGTGAGTTCGCGGCCATCGTCAAAGTGTGCATCCCTGGCAGGGCTCGTGATGCAAGACACACAGCAAGCCCCTTTGCAAACCTTCCCACAGTACACGATTATTTCATGAATGTGCAACGCCGATATAAAAACAAAACACGACGTCCAATGGCCTGTAGCATGGCGTTCTCCCAATGCCAAGGAACGTAACAAAAAATAATAGCTTTGCATAAATGATGGATGATATGGCTCCCATCATAAGCTTATGAAATTTTCACCTCCCAGTGGCAATTTGTGTTGTCACTGAAATTGCTTAAAATTGCAGATGTTGCATAACATTGTCTCCAAAAACAAGCACGACAACCACCAATTGCTTTGCTTTACAGTGTTGTGCATCTTGAAAGTGAACTGTGCAAAGGCTGTCTTTACTCGGCTCCATATCTGCAGCCAGAGGCGTGAATACACTGTAAAATATGGCCTGTTCATCTATTACCCGCGAGCTCATCACAAACGCGAAAGCAATCCGCGCCAGAAGGACCTTTAAAAAAAACCCGCGACCCCTCGACAATGATGGACATGAGACGTCGTCCCCTGCTGCAAGTACTTTCACTCTGTGAGAGGACCACAACTGGTGCCGGAAACATCGCTGCGTCCCACAAGGGCCAACCAAATTTGACCTCGGCAATGGAAAGCAGGTTTCGTATCGCAATAGGGCGGGTTCCGTGTTCTCGTCTTGGCTGATGCAGTAGACACGTAGAGCTGTTGGGCACATACGTATACTCAGGTCACTTGCAAACCAGACCATCCTGGTCTCACCTGGTTCAACAAAGTTTTCGCCTGGTTAAATACAATAACTTAACATGTACACTCCTTGATTTTTATGTGTTCAATGCAAACTCATAAAATGAGTAACACTGCAGTAAAACTATTAACTTAGACGGGGGCAAACTAATTTTAAAAATTGTGTTCCCTCAACTCAAACAAGTTTACTACGACTCCACCACCGACTCCACCACCCACTTCGGGTATTCAAATTAATCTCGTAATGGAAGCAACACACTTATCTCATACAAAACTTACATGCATCCAAACATCATGGATCAACATTAGTTCCATGGTATTTCAAGGTAACGGGTTACCCTGCATACATGCGTCGTCAGTGCAGTCAGAGGCCCTGAAGCGGCGACATTTATTGAGCTTTCACCCACGCCAGGCAGGTTGGCGGAGGTGGAGGAAGACACTAACTGGTCACAAGATTTCCACTGATCAGCTTTACCTGACGTTTGCTCCAGCGACCTGCAAACAGGGGCAATTGTTGATTCGTGTACAAGATTTCAACCTTGAACATAAATTTATCAGACGTCAAGCGTTTTAGTTGTACATAGTATCCCTCCATACTTTGGACTCTTACGACAGTTAACGATTCTGTAAATGCATCCGATAAGATGAATTCACAGAACCGAGACTGAATTATTATGGGCACGATGATTACAGTGTATCACGCCTACGGTGTATTAGTTAATCGAGCACTGCCAGGCAGCATGAACACATTATTTACAACTATTGCCACTTTCACATGCAGCGTTCAACTTTGGACGCACGATGATCGACGCTAACATTGGTCCCAAAAATACTTCGGCGTAATACAAACACAAAGACGGCGCACACGGTTAAATACAAAAAGTGACGGTACACTCCCGACCCAGTAAAAAAGGATGCAAAAGTGTTGCATGCCAAAGTAACTGTAGTTTTATTCTTTGGTTCTTTCGGTTATCTTTAGACGTGACTTAACCGAAAGAACCAAAGAATAATTCCTGCAGTCACGAAAGCTCCAAAAATGAAGATTTAACTGTAGTTTATGTGAAATAAATGTAACATACACATCCACGTCAACAAAACGGTGGTCTCAGAGGGCAGACTTGAGCAGAGCTATCGTTTCAAAAGTCGTGCAACGTTGGTCGAGATTAAACACTCGTATTATTTTCATCGGTGTAAAAAGAACACTCTAAAAGCGATTCTATTTGTGAGGATTTTTGTGCCGTTGATATAATGCGAGCAAATGTTGAAATCTTTTCACGCTTCAAAATGTCATCGTAAAAAACACATTGTTCTTCCAGAGACGGTCGAAACTATGGTTCTGGTTTGCACTTACAAGTTCTGCATTCCCTGCACAATCCGGGGGCTCCATGAGACCACTGTGTTAAACCAAAGCGAGCAATGCTCATGATAGTGATTGCAAATTATCTTTAAAAAAGGCCTGTTTAAAAATAAAAAATTAACTTTCACATTTACACCGGTGGACTAAATAAAATTGCAACAACAAAAAATGACACTTAAAAAATCATCCTATAAGTTTATCGGGAGGTAAAAAAAATACAAACATTAGAAGGGAAGATGCAAAGAGACAAGGCGAGCGTGGAGTACTGCAATGAGAGACATTCTAACGCCGTAAGACGGGCTCGAGAGCTCAGTGGTTGGTGGAGCGTCACGTCAGTCACGTGTCCTTGCATTATTTGACAGCTGAATAAATTACAGTACTTGTACTGCTTGCACAGGCAACGTATCACTGCATTTAAAAATATATATACACACACACTTAAATACATATATTTGTGTATATACGTTATATCTATACTTATACTTGTATATACTTTTAATTGAATTTCTTACCCACGAATAGTTAATACTCCGCAATGACCATTACTAGGTACCGGTGCTGTACACAAACATTGAGAATAAATTGTGGAAATCAGTGATTCTGGGCTAACAAGAAGAGCAGTGTTCATTCATGCACTGCTCTTTGCGAAGTTTGCAAATGGGCAGTTTTATGTAGCGTGACTCGTGTGGCCTGGGCATTTGAAACACGTATACACTGAATTGAATCAGCAGGGCTGGCCTCCTTGGTTCAGGGGTTAGGTAGGTATCCTTAGCACGTGGGCACTCAGTGATGGTCACTCCTGAGATGTAACCAAGAACACTAAAAGTAATCTACAAGTGACACGAAAAAAATTAAAATATAAATGTCATAAAATTGGCGAGGAAACGCTCCAAATGAATTATGAGTCAAGATCTGAAGAGGCAAGAGAAGCTTGGAAACATTGCCGTGCCAGAATCAACAACGCTGTGACGATTCACTCGCCACTCTGGCCAAATAAGATGGTGCCGTGGTGATGCCATAAACCAGAGAAATTACACACACATACAAAGCAACGCTCCACATGTGCTTAATTTGCAAATTGGGTCATGGTGGCTGTGCGAGACAAAGGGGTGAGATGCTCAGCTTTCCAAACGACAGCAACACGCTAATGGGTCACCACATTGCAAGCTACGTTTCCCAGAGTTCTTAGCGCTTGGGATAAGTGTGAGCACCGTGTCCTATACATCTTTGGCAAGCCACACATTTCCACCAAGCTCAAGGAAATGTTATCAAGAATAATGCTCAGATCTGTGACCGCTACACCACAACGTACACATCAAAACCAGTGTTCAGAGTTGGAGCTTGGATACATCTCCAGCAGAATTAATCAAGTGAAGCATTTATAATGAATGTGCAATAATCATTTCACATCATTACAGCTGGAAAAAAAATCTATATCCACAATGTGCTAGACTCACTCGCACTCGCATGTATCCAGATTAGTGTTTTGCAACATTGGAAAAATCAGAATGGGAAAGTCACTTCAGAGTTCAAGTTAAACGACAAACGACTCTTTGTATTGTTTTCAGCATCTTGCCAGGTTTGAGAGAGGAAAAAAAAATGTATATTTTAAATTAGAACAGGTACAGTCAAAACGTGTTAAAGGGTTTCCCATTTCCAAGTAACATAATCAAAATTGACATTGCAAACACTCCTTTTGTGCTGTACCCAAGTGACTATAATACCAAAGGTGATATCCACATTTTCCAGTATTGTAAAAGTAAATTCAAACTATTGAACCTGTTCTAGAACATTGAGATATTATTGCAGAAATAAAATTCGAGCCACAAGGCAGGGCACTCAGGGTTTAACCTTCCAACGTCTCGCGGTCACCGTGCAAACAATCTTCCCTTCAAGCACTTCGCAAGCGGGAAATGTACCCACTGAAAACTCTATTCAGCACGGTTATGCTCAAGTAAATTTGTCACATCTGTATTCTATTTGGTGCCTCGCTCTGCTGCAGTCAGTGAATCACCAATGTATAATGAGGGCGAAGGAATGTCCATTCTTCCATATGGGCTCTCACTCAATACGACAATTATTGCTGGGTCTTTTTTAAATCAAAACTTGTTCACTCTTCTCACTGTGGCACTTTTAAATTTCAAACTGACATGATCCACAGACATTTAATTTGTGTATAACAGGATGGGGATTTCGTTAATTTTAGGAAACACAAAACTGAAGATCTATTCTGGCGGACTCACTACACCAAGCTGCCACAAGGAACAGGAAATGAAAAAATGTGGGAAAAAATGACAAACTCAAGCCAATTATAATTCCTGGACAGAAAATCTCTGCACTGTCCTCTTTGGCTTTTGTGTTAAGTTTTATGTTAGTGTTTCAGCCAAACATCAAGACAAGCTTTGAATAATGAAAATAGAGCTTAATTGTCATACAATGGAGAACAATATATAGGAAACGTCGTATTCTATTATTTAATTTATTTTCTTTCTACGTGACTTTACCAAAAGAACCAAAGAGTAATATATAGGAAGATGCAAAATATTGAACTGTTTTCAATGTTACCACAGAATAGATTAATGGGCCCACGAATGATAAAACAAACAACCAATAATTAATTCCTGTGGTGTTTTACACAAGGATTCATCGACAACATAAATTGTTGTCAACAGCCCCCAGTGCCTTCCAACCTTGAACATTCCATCCTCTAACAAAGAAACCCTAAAAAATATATCTAACACTAACTGATCAAATGGATGCTTATACGCCAACCAATGTGCGATGGGAAAAAAACATGAAAATATAAAAATGGGACCTTGGATTTCCTTGACAAATAATTTATAAAATCGATGAGCGAAATAAAGTTTGTAACAGTTGGTTAAATGTAATTTTTTTCCATAAAATTCCAAATAGTACCAACTGGAAGGACTCGCCATATAACGGTGTGACATTGGAACAACATTTGTGAAAATAACAGCAGTCTGCACAAACAACATTGATCTGCCAGAGAAAAATGAAAAAAACGTATGTTAAATGTTAGCCAAGACGTTTTGTTTGTAATTGTGTATAAAATGACTCACAATCATGCATTGACCACCGACGTTTGAAGTGTTTTCCCCATAATGCTTTTAAGTGGAAGTTTTAGGCATGTCTGATTAATATATTACTCACGATTAAAGGGGGGAGTGAAAGGACAAATAGGTAATCAATTAGAGCAAGAAATGCAACTTTTGAAAGATTAGCAAAAACACGCTCACCTTTCAAATGACAGCAAATTCTTGTCATTGACCCCCAAAAAACCTAACATCCTATAATCACTTACAAGAGAAGCAGACACACCGAGAAGCAGACAGTCATGGCAGTTCACGTGCACAGTAATTGTGAGCTGTGCATCAAACTAAAGACGTACATGAATAAATACGTTAAATTAATTACAAAATATGAGTTTGCACTGCTGCCGTACGCGCAGCCGAGGGGGGGGGGGGGCTTGCTCTTCGACCAACAGGCAAGTCAGGAGGGCGGCTGGTTCCCTCGCAGGCCCGGCATTCTGCGTTCTCCAAACCGTCACAAAGTTTACTCAAAGGCAACTGATCGCCCTTGGTGTGATGTGCTGTCAAAAAATGCAGCCAGAAGGTTGGGTGGGGGGGGGGTGCTGCTTGCCGTCTTAAAAAAAAAACGTTTGCACGATGTCATTAAGAAGCATGCCACTGAAGAAGCTTGATCTCAACTCCCCGAGAGGTTGAACCTTCCAAACGGTCACAGACGATAAAAATTGTCAATCGATGCGGGACTGTCTGCATGACCCGTCTTGTGGCGGTCGTGAAAGGCTCAGGCGGTGGCCGGAATTAAAGCCGGTAAAGCTTCGTCGCATTCCATCGTGGCAGTCCCTGGCTCTCCCCCTTCCCCTCCTCGGTTCACTGCACATCACAGCAGTTGCCCCTCAAAGCGAAGCCAGTGGAGTCCTTGGCGAGTGTAGCGCACCAGCTCCGTCATGCTGCTGTTGAGAGTCAGTGCCCCCATCAGCTGGTCCAGGTCACGGAAGAACTCTGCGGGGGAGTGCGCACACACAGAGACAACGGATAATTGTTTAGACATACAGTCGGAGCAAGTGATGTTATAAGTAGGCATTTTCAAGGCATGCATGGTACACAAATGGGTGGTCACAGCAGCGCCCAGAGTCCAGGCGCTCACTTTACTCCCCAGCGCTGTCTCGAGGGGAGACCCATACAAAGTTTATTTATCAATTGCTCCTGTTGTGCATGGCCATGAATAGAACCTAGATGGGCCCGCATAATAATGCAGTGATGTTAAGCATTTCCCTACCCTTCTAATTACACACAATAGCGGTTAGAATAACCACACAAACACACATGCTCAATCAAGTTCTAATCGTTAATGTTGGTAAATCCCATCTGGTTTTTTTAAGATTAGAAAAAAAACTGTGCCACAGTGCAATGGGCAATTGAACCACGAACCCTTTAGCACAGGAAACATTATTCAGCTAAAGCTATACATGAATTGTATACCAATAACAGTGCCCATGGGCTTCTCTTTAATTCAGCATGCAAGGCATTAGCCATCCAATAAATTCACCCACACCTCTATACAACAGCCCCCAGGTAAACGTTCAGTGCTGACAAACACTACCCTTTACATGGACGAGCAGAAGCGGTCAGATGAACTGCTAAGACACTCGACGGTGACTGGGAGAGGCACGTGGAGCATGTAATCTGTAATAATGATTTGTATTTGATAAAGAAAGCACCCTTAACGCCGGGACGTCTCGAAGCGCTTTCCACGTGATAAGAGACTTACATTTGAAACGGCACCCCCAGTGGCAACGGCTGTCCCCGTACGGCACAAGGTGACCCAGTACTTGGGCTACAAATGGGCATTCGTTTGCCAGTCGAGGATGATTGCTATGTGTAATCCGAAGAGTAATTTTCTCCGGCAATTTTTATTTATTTATAATATATGGACCATGACACTGGCACACAACGGCCTACTGATTTCAAATAGATGTCGGTGGACGGCAGTGTCCAATATGAACCGGAAGACGTATTTTACAGTCGATACATCTGCAGTAACAACCAGGGCGGCCTGCCGGAATCAAACGGCGAGCCTCTGTAACTAGCGGCGAACGCGCCACCGCCCACGTACCGTGGTTCTCCTTGGCCAGCAGCTCGGCCTGCTCCCAGTGGTCGTAGCCGTACAGGAAGTGGTTGGTGATGTTCACGTGGCTCGCCGCCATCTGGTGGATGCGCTGCGGGATGGTGACCGTGGCCACGGGTGACGAGGACGGCGCCGCCGTGTTGGCACTGCCCTGCGAGCCCACCGAGCCCGCCGGCGACGGCGTGGGAGACATGGGAGACGGCGTGCCGTTGCCCCTGCATGTGCGCGTGCCAGAGTGCGAGTGTACGTATGGGGCGATGCGATGGAGCAGTGGTTAATAAATATACCTTTGTTATGATGCGTTGTGTTATGCGGTTGGTGACACAGGTGTTAATGAGTCCAAGTGTTTTTTCCAATTGTTGGCCTCTTCTACAAAAGAAGCAATTTTTAAACAATCTGGCAAATTATGGGCAATGTCTTGTGCTATGACAATGTGAAAATGTAATTTTATACACAAATAAACCACATTTACTCAACTTTTAAACATTAATAAACAATGTTGCAAGTTAAAACAAAATAAAGTCACCGTTATTTTGGGTAAAGTTTTATGATGGGATGTGTTTGTATCCAGGTGCATGTGTGTGTGCACCAGCGGGGAGTGGCGGTGCAACAGTTAGCGCCGTGCGCTACTAACCCAGAACCCGCATTTGATTCCCTGCCACGGTTGACACTGGAGGCGAAAATCTAAAACCAGTCTTAGGTCGACTAAGTCTTAAACAAGTACCTGGTGCGATGTGTAAACATCAGCACTGGGGAGACAAAGGCGGCCAGATGTGGTGCAGGCCACACGACCCCCTTGTGTGCCGTACCTGCCTTAATATGCGCTCGCGAATATAGCACTTGCCCCAACAGCCTGCAGCAGGGCTGTATGTGGGTTGGATCTTTGTCCGTTTTTGTGCAAGTGTTCAGGGCTAGACTGTGGCACAGTCTTACAATGCACAAAGCTGCCCTCTCCCCCCCCCCGCCCCTCCGAAGGTTTGGGTCACTCTCTCCTCCCATGTCCAAGTGCGGCGATTAAGATGCTTAATTTTTTTTTTTAAACATTGTTTAAAGTGTGTTTATAAAGCTTGTCCAAGCAGCACGAGCAAAATTGAAACGTTATAAGAATTTTTTTTATAGATGTGTTTAAGCACGTGGACATTGGCTGGTAAGATTAAACAAACTGAGAACAGACCAATGTCTGTGAACTGGATTTTCATAGCACATCAAGTTGTTGCAGCATAAACCAAATGACTGTGTCTATGTCATCCAATTGTAATAGAAGATTGATTTATTAGTTGTGATTACAGGATTTCAGTTAGAAATATAAAAATGAGGCTGCTGCACTGGTGTAAAGGCACAATTACCAATATATTTTATCACCATCATATTTAGCAAACTCTGACCTTGAAATAAAAATAATAGTTAACCAGCAAATAATGTGTGAGGAACTACTCTCAAAGCCAAAACCTGTTGGGCTCATGCAAATCCGTGTGTTTACTTGTGTCTCAGTACATGGAGTGCATGGGGTATGTCCTGAGACACGTGTTTACTTGTGAGTTCACTTGTGTGTACACATATAAAGACGTATAGACATACCTTCCGGTCCAAGGTGGTGTCTGCGACATCTTTGAGGCATTCTGAAAAAGAAACACAAAGCACAAACACACCTTGCAATGTCGGCAGTAGACACTAAAAACCATTAGTTTTACACGTTAGGTTTCTACGACCAATATTCCGTACGAGCTTCTTTTGCAATCTAAGCAAAAAAAAATCTAATTATGAACGAATAACCATTAGTCAAAAAAAACCCCACAGCATTAACAACTTCTCTAATCACGCTTGCAGTGCGCCTAAGTAAGACTCATGGCGCTCAGCGCTCATAAATATTGACGCACTACGAATCAAATAGAATGAGTGACTGCCAGTTAATCAAAGTTAAAAAAATGTTGGTGCAGTTTAAGTTTTTTGGATGTCGGTAGTGAAAATGTGCCAAAATCCTAAAGCACAATTTTAAAAAGTCTCTGACATGCAGGAATGTTGGTGTGGCATGTTGTGTAATGGCATGTGTGCCGTTTAGCAACAATGGACCTCTTGGGATGGCAGCAGTACTTGTGTGAATCATAAACTACCATGATGGTAGTCACTTTTTTCGTCATTTGGCATCCAATCTTACACAAAATGTAAATCTGCCTTTATAGTTTTCACAAAGTCTCTCGGCCAACCTCAAAATGGGGGTCTTCGACCTCAGAGGCCGCCCGTGTTTGCAAAAGGCAGCCTCGCTTACCATATTCAAATCACCCCTTGCATAAAGGAGCCATCTGGTGTTATTTATTTATTTAACGCACTCGGCGCTTGCGAGCAAACACCAGCGTGAACGGCGGGCTGCTGTTTATGCGCTAGCCCCACTGTGCACCATTCTCCATTACAGCACATGATTAATCCACACGCTAACCTGTCATTTAGCCCGACCTGTCCCAACGCTTTGCGTGAACACGCCAATTCAGCTGCACTTGCATCAAGGCCGGCGGGCCGGAGTTTCGGATTCCGTGCTGAGCAGCGGAGAGGCTTTTTGGAGAATTCGCTGCCTTTCATTGCTGACCATATGGCCCAGCCATCTGTCCGCCCCCCGCCCTCCCCCCGTTCTCTGTAGCGGGAATTTCAGCTGCTCACTCTTTACGTTTATTTATATCAGATTTGTTTTTCTCTTCTCTTTCGTCACATACTTGTTCTGGGTATTTAAATGTATTCATGTGTTCATCATGTGTTAGGCACAAGGGGGCATATGGACTACAAGTCTTGCCATGCAATATAAATCTGACTTATTAAATTAGGTCACTAACATAGCTGCCATCATTTACGTTTTCGTCCACTCTCAATCCGCTGTTAGATGATGGCGAAAACACTCAACCTGCACAGATGCAATCCATTTGACTCCCAACTGTGCTCTCATTTAATTTCTCCATCTGCACTTTGGTCATTCCCTTGTGAGCATTCCCTACTGACAGATGCATCCAGTTTGCCATCTCTGTTGGTGACATGGCCCCGCTCAAGTCCACTTGTGTTTGGGGTTTCACAATAGTTGCCGCGATAGAACTTTTCACGATACAATACGAATAGTAATCAGTTTCAGTTCATATCAGTTTCACGTAATATTGTAAATCACATCTTCTCTGTAATGTGCTGTACGTCTATGATGAATAAATAAAATCCTGTAATGTTGTTCAACGGCAGTTCACTCAAAATGAGCCTAGCATTACTATTCTAATCTTTAGAACTCTGACATCTGTAACATTTGCTGTTGTCACACGAAAAATACGTTACTTGAATTACAAAAATTAAATCTTAAAATTGCCATGCTGTTAATGGCTCAATTAATTTTTTTCGCAAAGCATTCACTTGATGAATAATGGCTATTTATATAGAATTGTGATTATTCAGTAATTTTGTGAATATATTTTGTCGGGAAGTAAGACATGTTAAGTAAAATTAAATGATTAACAACAAACACTGACGATATAGTGCAAAAAGCAATACAATTATCGTGGCCCTTACATTGTACAATTGATCATAGCTTCGCCATATCATGGCAACTTCATTTCAAACATCAATCCTCTAACACAATATATATCGTCTCTCCTTTCTAAGTAATTACAAGCACGATCAATGTGATTTACGTGACAATTATCGTCATGATGAAACACTTAACAATGCCAACAACTGGCAATACCTTGAAATGCTCCAGGAGAGACTTGGAATATTTCATGGCGCTGTCCTTTTTCAGCTTGAACATCCTCAGGTAGAGCAGCGCCAGGCAGCGGAGGCTGTCACGGAGAAATTACAAACTTAACACGTCGGTTTTTGCAACCAATATGATTCGTAATAATATTTTTAGGTTAGACCATTTAATGACCTCACCAAATCTGCCATTAGGAACCCTACACCACCCGACACGGCCAAACAAATTGTCATGTGTAGAGGCGCTTATCGTGTCAATAATTGTTTCAGCTCACCGGTAAGATGACGAGCAATCCTCACAACCAAATGTAGAAATTAGATACATGAATATTCTTTGGGTCTTTCAGTAAAGTCACGTAGATAGGTTCAAAGAAAATAACAAAAAACTACGATGTTTCAATCGCAACACAAGCGTTCGTCATCAGGAAAAGGGGGCTAGCTTCTAAAGGCAAACTGTTTATAAAGGTTTGAAATGGGGGTAGCCCAAGTGTCAGCAGCATGGGCGGGGCAGCGAATGTGAATGGCAGTGGTGGGCGGCAACTGCCTTTAGAAGCTAACCCCCTTTTCCTGATGACGACCGCTTGTGTTGCGATCGAAACGTAGTAGTTTCTGGTTATTTTCTTTGAACCTATCTACATAACTTTACCGAAAGACCCAAAGAATATGAATTCCTGCAGTCACGAAAGCTTTAAGTCAAGATTTAGATATATGAAGCGGAGTTTGAAATTGTCAAACATCATCAGGACAGGATCCAGAAAGTCAACGTCACACTCCATCCAGGAAGTCAGAATCAATTGACCTTCTGCATTGTTATTCTGACTGCTGCTAGTGGGGACCTATTCTGGATGGACAACTTATTAGACAAAGTTAAGGAAAGGAGACTACAGTGGCTCGGACACATTACAAGAACAGAATCCCAAACTTAGCGATGCTACACACACACAAGCAGAAGGAAACGGGAGCAAATGAAGATGCAGACAGAGCCAGATGCAAAGATGGAGTAGGAAATCTTGAATACAGGGAGTGAGATCGAATGAGGCGGTAATACTAGCTAGAGATACGTGGTGAAAATGGATTTAGCCCTCATCACTGACGAATAGGATACATGATTAAGGATGACAATGGCACAAGCGGGTAGATGTGGGCAACGCCACACTTGGTTGCCTGTCTCTCAAGTGCTGATGTTCACAAACTGCTAAATATACTAATTTAAGGCTTTAGCCAGCTTTTTAGATGCCAAGGTTCCGATACCACTGATGTTATTCATGGCCAGCAAATCAAACCCACGTAGCCATGTTTGTAACGCAGTGGCGCTAACCACCGAGCCACAGATTTCCACAGGCTGTCGGACATGCCACAAGACACTTTCCATACGACTGGCCAATGTGGAAACATTTGAGGCCAAATGTTCCTGGAAAGAGTAGAGACCCGCACCGTCAGCGTTGTGGGAAGTATGCACAGGGGGAGACTTTTAAAACCAACAGCGTTGTTAGTGTGGCATGAGCACGTGTACATAGTTTAACGAGCATACAGCGGTTATGTAAGGAGTGCATTGAGTGAGTACCTGAACACCCCAAGCTTTTTGTCGGCCGGGGTCGAATCTGGAGCAGAGTGGCTTTTCAACTTCATGGCGTACCTGCCGTATCAAAGAAGCGCCTTTACTTAACCGCGTGTTGGCTCTGTTCATGCTTGAAACTTTTAAGGTATTCAACTCAAACACTGAACAAGCACACGTGAGTGCTTGACGGCACATTTCATTCACCTGTTAATGATGCAGTTCTTTCATATATTTGCTGGTAGTGAAAATATATTAAACAGTTGTGTGTTCCTTGTTTCCATTTTTATGTTAGACTAAATAGAAAAGAACAATCCTGAAGGTTAACATACCCTTTGTTTCAGCAACCAGGACACTGATCAAAATCCCCAGATAGCCTGGCTCAATGGGAGGTTGGTTCCGCTTCTGCTGCTGGTCTAGAATGTCCTCTCTCTGGTTATTCGCTGGGGGGGGGGACTGTCTCCCTGTTCAAGCTTAAGCCTTTCATCTTCTCTGTCGATGGCTATTCAAGTGACTTATATTAGAATTCCTCTTCCATCTATACTCTCCTCAAATTCCAATTCTCCCTAACAATAAAATGTATCCTCCCCAAAATCTTATGATGTACATGTTCTCCCAGTGTACAACATCTTGAGATGCAAATTTAGAAAACGTATAAATTCGAATGTATTATATTCAACAAATTGTACAATGTCAAGAGACGCAAAGTATCCATTCGAAATTCTCGCAGATCAGTGCAACCCTTCTTCGCGTTAATTTGAAAACAGCCGATGAAAGTAGATATCACGGAGCTACCTCTGAGACCCCTGCTGGTCCACGCGGTAGAGGGCAGAACTTTTCCTCATGCGCTGCATTTGAAATGAACGTTCACCACAGGAGAGTGAAATTGAAATGTAATATTCTCCGAGATGGAATTTGGCTCCATTAAATGCAGAACGTACGTGAAATGCGATAAGGATTTTTTTTGTCGTGCAGTGATTCATAACTAGGTTGAGACCATCAACTCACGACACTTTAATCACCGGCAAATGCATGGATTCAAAGTCGCCGGGTACTCAGCAGTGCCAGCCGAGTGCTCTGACCTCTGAGCTACCGGGCCACCTCAAACGTTGGATGTAAATCTTCAAGAGGCCTTGAGACATCGGTGGAAGGCGCCTTACAAGCCAAGTGTAAATTATTATCAACAAGGGGTTAGAGGCTGCGCTTCTCGTGGGTCGCCCAGTGGCCTGCCGGTGGTCCTTACTGTCGATGGCCGGAGCCGGGGCAGCATGGCGGCAAAACTCACTTGACGAGGTCGGTGGTCTCCGAGTACATGGTGTACGGGGACTTGGCCTCGAGAGGGTTCTGCTCCATGGCGTTGCCGCACTCGATGAAGGAGAGGCCTGCGTCTGTGTAGTTGATCGCCTTTCCCAGCTTGTCCGACTGCGAGTGGTGGCAGCAACACAATATTTAGAATCAGAATCAATACAATACAGACAAATACAGCAACATGGCACGGTCGTTTTATTTGTACTTCACAATGGCACCAGGTTATAGATACCCACTAAAATTACGTGAATAAATTGTAGAAGAGAATTAAAAAAACCTACATAATTTCCATCACCTCCACACGTCTCAGACTACCAATCTCTAATTCACTTACGAGATATTTCACCACCGTCAAATATGGCGCCGTCGCTTTCACAACAATTAAATCACGTGTTGAGAAGTAAGAGTCACGAGAAGTGAGCAGGGACTCTATAAATGGATCGCCCTGCACCTCTGCAGGGGCCCGTTGCTGAGAAGGGCCGTTGAGAGAGAAACGTAAACTCGTTACTGGAAGGGTGCGGCAAAAGGCCAGGAACCAGAACGATATTGGCGCTGCCCTCGTCGAAAATGCGAGCCGAGTGCGCCAAGATCAACGTGGATGTGTTGAGGAATGTTCAGGCACCCCGTGTCAAATGGACTGAGATGCGTGTCCAAATAAACGGTGTAGAGAGCGAGCATCTGCTATGATTTTCTGTATAGATGCACGGTTCCTGGCTTCTGACGCACACTATACATTCAATTACACGGCCGTGTACAGTGCTGCTACTGACCACACAGGGCAGAGGTGACTTTGCAGCCTTTGAATTGACGCGACACTTCTGCTAATGTAGTTGCATAAGTTAGATGAGGAAGTTCATTGAAACTGGCTTGCAAAAAGGCCCACTTTTTTAAGTATGCATATAGTTTCAGTCATAGGAAATGGAAAAAATTGTGCACGTTGTATAGGAATGTTAAATGATTGCAGTAATGCTGAGGGCATGGGTCCTAACAATGTCAAATCAATCAAAGATGTAATTACAGTAATGTAGTTTCTTACCATCATATGTGCAATATATGTTTATATTATTTTGACCAAGATAACAATTTTGAGTAATGGTCCTTCAGGGCAGTGATTATTTCCAACTTTTTGAGGTTCAACACCATTGCTAGAATGGTATTTCTGTGCTGGACGCAGCCTTACCATGCCATCTGCCATGTGTTTCAGCTTCTTGGCCTCTTGCATGTGGAAATCCACCGACTGGGGTCTGAGCACACGACAGTTCACGTGGAATAGAGAGCGGGGCAAGCAGTGAACAAAGGGGAGCGCGTACGAGCATTGAAGACACGGATGCATAGCAGGCGACATCAGGAGCATTCCAACTCATGTCCGTCGCAAATTTGTTTTCCTGACCCCGATATATAACGGAAGACATTAGTTCGGGCAAACCAGAGGTTGCCAACCAAAGGGGAAATGGATGATGATAATAATGTAATTTATTTATCAAAGAAAGGCTTGATGATACGCAGGACTCTCTCAGCAGGGTCCTGCACTGTGTTTTGTACGTGTACCTAAAGCCAGATGGTTGGATGGTCTAAAAGTAAACCTCCAAGGTCAGATGTCAACTGTGCAACAGTTGCCGATTTGACGAAAGAAATCAATGGCAAGATGTGATGGCATCAGCAGCACTGGCAAATACGACCTCTTGACCGTGGCTATTTATCATCATCTAAGAGCCACCGCTACTCAGGTTTCCTAAACACATCTGGGTTGTGCGCGGGATCGGCACCCTCAACCCAGGCTTAAAACGCCACGCCCACACACTGAAATAGCGCGCACTCACTTGTCGTCGAACACAAGCCGGGGCCTCAGTAGGGTGGGAGAGACGGCGCACAGCCCAGGCTTGGTGAAGAGGGCCTCGGACACCTGTCTGTCGTCCGCGACGCTTTCCTCCTAAAACACACACACACAGCCACGGGCGTGAAGCTCCAGCAGCCTGGCGCGACTACAACAAGCGGACCAATCATGTTTGGGAGTTGGCAAGTGTCTCACCAAGGAATCGTGAGAAAAAATCCACGCTGTCCTTCAGTTGACACTTGTCTCGGCAATGTCAATGCATTATGGTTAAATGAGCACTACTTTGTGCTTCTTTGAATGGACTTATTCATTGCATTAGAAATTCCCATAACTTTTCCCCCACCTACCACTATATAACTTGTGCACCTTGCCACGAAGTGACGGGATTTTGATTCATAAGTCTTACAGCATGGTACCATGCGTCAGAGATCAGTTCCAAAAGAACTACATTCTGATATCACTTCAAGAGGAATGTATCTATAATCAGGGCATACTCTTTACGTGTCCTTCAAAGAAAAGTTAATCACATGCCAATCACACAGTGATGTATAATTACAATTATATGAAAGACCACATTTATTGACAGTTTGTGCAGTTGTGAGTGATTGGGCGGAGACCATCAACTTTCTGCAATGGAGAGTCCCCAGTTTAATCCTGTGCGGATGCCCAGAATTTGTACCCAACGTCTCAACAGTGCTGGCTCAATGCTCTTGTGATACCATCCTAACCTCCTAAGCCAGTTGGCTACCTACCCCACCACTTTCTCCAGGACACAGGTCATTTGACTTTCTATATTTCAACAGTATTCTTGACATCAACTCATATTTCCAAATTACGATGAAAGCCAGCAGTGCACGCACAGTGCCGATCAATGCGATGAAGGCTTCCTGGCCTCGGTGCAGTGGCACCCAGTCGCCGGAGTGGCGAGATGTTAACTACCTCGCCTGGTACACAGCTCATGGGTTAGATCCCAACCCTGACGCCTGTATATTTGGAGTTTGCATGGTTACCCCGTGGTTGCGTGGATTTTTATCCGGGTCCTCCGGTTTCTCCCTCCACATTTAGAAACGTGCGTTTAGAGTATTTGGCGGCTATAACTTCCCACACGATAAGCCACTTCGTTGAGGTATCATTTGTAGCTAGGTCGCCTCTGAAGAAGCGCTATACAGCTCAGTGGGCCTTACCTGGAAAAATAAAATGAATTTAGTTTAGAATCAACAGCAGCAGGAGGAAGTAGTCCCCCGTGAGTGCCGTCCGATCTGTAGGCATGGCGGCGCGCGACGCTCGGTCACAGTGCGGAGCCGTACCCGGTTCGCCATTTTGGCGCTGCCTGCCGTCTTGCCATCCAGTTTGCGGTGTTTGCCCGAGGACTGGGAGGCAGCGGCGCCTCCCGCTGGATTCCCTTTCTTGCTCGACTTGCCGGCCTCGCTCACGGTCGACACGCGGCTCGACGTGCTGCTCTCGCTGTTGCGCCGCTTGCGCTCAGGCGCAGCCGTCGACTTGGAGAGCGGCGACGCTGGCGGGGCGACCTTCTTCTTATTATCCACCGTGTGCTTGCCCGACCTGGGCGGGAGTGGGGGGGGGGTAGCATGGAAGGGACGCGAGCACATGTCATCAACGAGATGGCATTTGTAATTGCCATGTTGCACACCTCAAATTGGTAATTTGTATGTAAATTGCAGGAGACACGGTGAATTGGTAATCTGAATGTACATTACAAATAATCCGAGTAATCTATGATTTCAGTGCCCATTTCTGCCCATTTTTGCCTGGGGGCTGCTTGCAGGGCCCTTTGCGAGTGCTTTGCTTCGAGGTGCATCGCTCTTAAAGTTCAGCTTTTATGGTTTTACGTGATCCAACGAGATCTATGCCAACAAGCTCATTCCTCCTTTGAGCCGCTTGACATCTGAACCGTGAGACACAGCCTCGCGCAAAGGCAGGCAAACAGGTCGGCAGCGCAGTCACGCGCGTGTTCCCGCACGCCACTCGCAAGCGTCCACGTAACGGCGCTGTGGCCGGGCAGGGACTGAACGACGAACCGGCATGATTAAAGGCTCCATTCGTCTAGTTCGGGTTTAATGTCATGTGGCAAGTGTCACTTTGCTCTGGTTTAACACATGCTCCTTGGAGCCACGCCATGCGTGGAGGAGACCTTTCCCATTTCATTAAGGGTACTCGTGAAAATAAATTACCATAATCCCAGTTAACCGGTTCTGCCTGACTCACTTTTATGAGCGGCGCAGTGTTTAGATGGATAAATCCTGAGCGCTCAGCTAATCAGTGCACTGAACAAGTGAGGGTATTTACTGGTTTCACAAACAGAAACCTAACAACCTAACACTTTGGAAAATACTAAATGCAGATGCACTCATGCATTAGCTAACAAGGAAGATTTTTTTTTCCAAATTGCCAAGAACATTTTGGAAAAAATAAATGAGGATTGATTTTATTTTGGTTTTATATAGGTTCTGTATAAGGCTGATATATATGGATATTGAAATGTTCCTTTTGTTGTTTTACGTATGCGTCCGGTTGTGTTTGGATTTATTTTTTATTGATTGTATTGAGGTATAATCAAATTTTCCAGACTTAAAATGGTAATGAATTTTAGAAAAATGTTGCTAGAGCGTATAAAAGAGATATAAAAATGGCATTTTTAGTTGGCGACAACAGAACTAACCATGACTAAATAGTCAGAAAAGAACAGTCGCACCAGTCATGTGACCTCCTATAACAGCGTCTTCAAAGGATGCTCTTGCTGACATTGCAGTGTTGTGGGTAATGTTCGACTGAATTTTACATCAGTAAATAACTAACAATTATTACGTGCCCCATTTTCCTCTGATTGAATACTTGCCAAACACACACACTCTCTCCATTTAGGTTGATCAATAAGTGAAAACTGCAGCAAGGCATCACTTGGTAGTTTAATAGACAGCGATAAGTACATACAGTAAATCTAAGTAAATCGCTATTTTAACATTTGTGTAAAACATACACGAATATATCAACTTTCAGAAGAGAACCCGGCAAACCAAACGGCAGAAATCGGCACAGACTCCCAATGGCATTTATTATCAAGCCATGTGGTCAAACGCCACCTAAAGAATAAAATAAATTGAGGCATTTTTAAAACTACGCAGTGACGCGTCTGTGGGGGGGGGGGGGGGCGAATAACAGTGACCCGACCATTGTGTGTTGACACGTGTAAATGTTGAACTTCTTTCGAACCGTACGTAGCTAACCGTGCCAATCGGTAGGTGCGGGGCGGGGGGGGGGGAGGAGGACAACAAGCAATTTAGTTAGTCCGCTGACACGACGAAGCCTTCCGCCGTCTTGTCGGCGGAGGAGCCGAGCGCGCACCGGGCCGACCCTTCCTTCAGCTTCGTCGTGTTTGCAGAGGCTCTGGCGGGACCCGCCAGCAGCCTTGGCCTGGCACCCGCCTCTACGTGACCCGGGCTACGCGGCGGCAGCAGCAGCAGCAGCTGCGGACTTGCTCTTGGGAGCCCCGTTGAGTGCACCGTGTGTTTGCACGTTCGACTTACTCCTTGTTGACAGGGGGCTTGTAGCTGGAATGAGATGGGGTCTCTGTCTTGACCTTGATCTTTTTGCGATCGCTGCGAGTGCAAGTGAGAGCGACAGAGAGGCAAAGGGCGAGAAGTTAGGATGGGGGGGGAGGGGTGCGATGCGGTCACTGGGTAATGTCGGTACGACGACGCCAGGCTCTGCTGCCCATCAGTCACAGCGGAACACTACGATGTTAAGGGCTGTCACTCGCGAGGAATGAGCGTGCTAACAACAGAGAGAGTGCCAAAGCGTACGCTAAATTCAGAAGTTAAATAAAGTAAATTATTTTACGTAGTGTTCAGAAAACTAGGTGGTGGTTTGTTGGCAAAATCACTCTGCAATTCTTCAACAGCCCATAAGATGCTGCTCTCTACCCTTGTGAACAAATAATACACCACTGACTGCTGACTCATGTCCAATGCTATCTTTTTACTTAAAGCAAATACAACTTGTGTACACAAAACTCTCAATAGGGCCAAGTGGGCCAGTGAATGGCAGTACAATAAATACGCCCAATGACTTATTTGTATAGATTTGAGTGTAAACTTTTTTCAATGGTTTACCCAGTTTAATTCGACATGCGAAACAAACTAATTTGCAACCATCTCAGTCCTCAAAAAGTGTCAACGAGGCTTTAATAAATAAATAATTTTCCAATCTTCACTCAAATTCTAACTTCCGATTACTGCATACAAAACAATGTTGTTTTACCGGAGAATTTAAAGTCTGTTAAATAAATAAAAGGCTTTAATTACATTTAAAGGATTCTGCATTTAAATGTTTACAAGGCCTTCTCTCACCTCCCCTTCTAGCACCTCTGTAAACCTCTGAAGAGGACAACTGCAGGTGCTGCTGAGCATTACCGGGGGGGGGGGGGGCAATGGGAAAGCCGTGGTGCAGTGACTGTACCATGCCCCGCACAGCAGCTGCGACAACTCACTCTTTGGTGGCGGCTGCCTTGTGCGCAGAGTGTGGCGTAGCGTCCTTCTCCACCTTCCCCCTCTTCCTCTCGCTGTGAATGTCCTCGCTGTCGCCCTGGTGAACCACACGGGTAAACACTTACAGCCATACCCTTACCAAACCACTGGGAAACACATCGTTACCGAACCGAATATGAGCACTCCTTACCACGAACGCTTACCCAACCCCCACGTTGCACGCATTTACCGCAGACCCTTGCCAAACAGCACAAGCTCAGTCTAACTAAACCAGCGGTTGGCAACAATAACAAATTCGGTAATAAAACTCAACAATTCAAGAGCCGCAATGCATGTTAATGTGACGGTCCTTAAATAAGTAAGGTCACAAAGCAGTCCTTAAAGCGCCGCATGCGGCTCTGGAGCCGTAGGTTTCCGACCCCTGAACTAAACCACAGAGGCATTCTTACCAGAATCTCCCTAAACCACTGAGCGCACTTCACCACATGCCCTTGGTGAACAACATGGCCCACTTTTATCATCGCCGACTTAGATAAAAGCACTATCTGTACATCGCTTCAAAACAGATATGCATTGCTGCAATACTGTACAGGATTAGTCATGATACAAAGTTTGGACAGAGTGTTCTATTTATTTCACACTCCATTTTCATTTCAAACTGACAGTAGGGCAAGAGTGATGGGTTACCTCTGGGTGTCATTTTAGCATTTTATAAATAGCACACCGACTGGCTCACATTTCACGCCGTCCACTGCATAGTGTGTCATCTCGTGGAAGTTCGACACACCCATGATAGATAACGAACAACGCTACATTTGCCCACGAAAAAAAATACTGCTTATTTCGTATTCATTAGTAAGTCACATGCTGTTGGTTTCCAAAGCAGTAATTTTACATAAGCAAGAATTCTGTCACCTCGCTTGGACACAACTTTCCCTAAGCCCAGCTGCATTAAATGTGCAATGCGTTTGCAAATTAGGGGGGGAGGGGGGAAATCACTTTTTTTTTTAAACCATCACAACACAAACTCCTTATTCGTTCACTCATTTCAGATCAATGCGAACCTATTGGAGTTGACATGGCAAATATAAATAATTAAACGCCACAGCCAATGAGTTGGTCAGAAGGTTGCGCCACATTGCGAGGGGCTGGGTGCAGGAATGTTGGCACACACTGGTCGGCCATGTCTCCCGAGGGTCAACCACGAGTAGCCAGAGCTCACATTCCTCACTGGCTGGCAGCCCTCACTGCATCTACACTGCCCCGCTCACACTCACCACTGCCGCATCCAATGCCTTTACACCAAGGTGTAGTGTTTGCCGGCAATAACCCAAGCAGTACTCTTTGTTTGTGTGTGTGCCTGTGTGTCTTGTTCTCTCGACCACAGTCGTGAAAAATAACACGGAAAGTAGAGATGGATGACACAAAAAGTAGAGATCAATGTTTTTATGTGTGTATGCGTGTAATGAGTTTGTGTCACTCATGACGCTGCTGTTCACTGCCATGATAAAAAAAATGTGTTGTAAAAAATAATCAATTAAATTCGCCATATCGCTGTGGGGGAGGAGAGTGGATGTTGCGAATCATTTCTTTCCATGTGGAAGCAGCCACTAACATAAACAATGCTCACAGGCTTGTACCACGCCTGAACTTTTCAAACATTTCCTTGGCACACTGTGCACATGGATTGGTAATATTCAAGTGAGCCAGCTATCAACTAAGCATGACTGCTGATGAGACAGAGTTGCAACTGCTAGTATTGAATTAAAATTGCTGAAATTATGCACCCCCAAAAGTCCATGTGGCTGACAGTAATTGTAAAGAAAGACTTTGCAGGGACCGATGTGTGGGAGGTGCATTATCTGCTTATTTATTTTGTTAAGAGATATTTGAAGTGCACCCTTGCAAAAGTCTAAAGTAAAGCGGTGGCCAACAAATGAAAGAAATAGCTCGATCCTTCCCACGAGAACAAAGCAGAAATCCACGACAATCGTCCACAATGAGCACGTGGAAGTCCTGGCCTTGCCTCATCTGAATGCTCGGGTGCAGTGGCGCCTTGCTTGTGACCCCATATCGACGGTGCAAGTGAAAGCGTCGGGTAAGCTCTGTTTGTCGACCAAGATCGATAACGCAGATAATGCATCTATGCTATGAGTTCATGTTCATGGTGCCTAAGTAGTTTTTTATAATTTCTCTCCAGCACCGCGCATTCATTGTACACACCGATGGGAAATTGCGTGCACCGGCAGTGCACGGCTACGGGCCGAGACAAAACGCCGGATCTGTCTGCTGGAAATGTTAATGCGAAGCGCGGCCCCTTAATTGCACTGACAAACATGGCCAGGGGTCTTTAACAACCAACAGGCGAGTTAATCAATTAACATCACGGGCTGGAGGATTTAGGTACATGCGCACCCATGTAATGGAACATCGAACTCATGTTTAATTCATTTGTTAATTTTTAACCCGGCAGCCAAATGTTTTGCGTACAAACAAGGCAATGCAAAAGGCACCAGGTTTTATGTTGACAATATTACGCATCATTGCAATTATTGGTTTAACATTAGATTAAACGTAATTAATTAGCACAGTAGGTTACGGAGCATTATAAATAATACGGCGTGCGTCTATTTACATATGGAGGTGAGTAACAATGTAATCCGCACTGCTCTAAAAAGTACAGGTTGCACGACGAACATGTACATAGTAATTATGGAACAGCCCATTTACAACTACACCATGATGTATAATGTTAACAATATTACTTTGCTGT
Organism: Lampetra planeri; assembly: GCF_965212315.1. Lineage (NCBI taxonomy): Eukaryota > Metazoa > Chordata > Hyperoartia > Petromyzontiformes > Petromyzontidae > Lampetra > Lampetra planeri. The sequence continues at coordinate 12,303,384 of NC_136125.1, read as the reverse complement.
ATTGTCAACCAAGTGAACAGAATCCAAATTGTGTCAGCAAACCAAATGGCACTCCGGTAAACCCATCAAATTGCCCCGCTTAGTTATTGCGACAGTTCTGACATGGCCAGAATCACAAGCTTCTCGGGCCACGCACCACCGTCTGCGCTGTTTGTGCCGATTGTGCCCACGTGCGCTCCGCTTACCTGCCGCTTGCGTTTGGATTTCTCTCCTAACGCTGTGGTTGGAGGCGGTGGTGATCTTTCTCTGGATGTGCTCTGCTGCCGGTGAGAGCCCGCCCTCTCGGACACCGACGGTGGCTGCTGCTGCTGCTGTCCCTGGCCTCCGCCGCCCCGAGTCTCGCCGCGGCCCGGCACGCGGGCAAGAAGGCTCAGGTCGATCTTCACCACGAGCGATCGCACCTCGTCGTAGTCGTGGATGGGCGACAGCAGCTCACCGCCCGCCACGTGCAGCGGCGACAGTATCTGCTCCTTGCGGCTCAGCAGCGGCGGCTGCGGCGCGGGCGGCGCGGGCGGCGCGGAGCCGGGAGCGCCCTCGTCAGAGTGCTGCGGCGAGTCGCAGGGCGCGTCCGAGCCGGACGACTTGGCGGCGCCGGACGGAGCCGGCGAGTCCGCTTTGCCCGCCGGGCTCTCGTCCGGCTCCGACTCAGAGTCGGACGAAGGTGACGACGAGGACGAGGAGGTGTCTGAGTACACCTTCTCGCGGCCCTTGCGCATCGACTTGCCTGGCACACGCTGCTTCTTGGCCTCGGCCGTGCACTGTGGTGCCGGCTGCGTCTCCTTCTTTACGGCAGGCTTCCGGCCGGTGCCGCCTTTGGGCTTGCTCTTTGGCTGCTCGTGGTTGGTGCCCGACAGAGCGCCCGTACCTGCCTTGTGCTTCTGCGAACTCTCTTGTGCTAGTGTGAACTCTGACTTGGGACAGTTTTCCACATCAGGGCTAGCTGGCTTCTCTATCCTGCGTGGCTGCTTGCGGCCAACACTCCTACGTTGTGGCTGCTGCTGCTGCTGCTGCACTGAGACTTCAGGTTGGGCCGGTGACTTGTGGACACCAAACGCGTACTCCGGCTTGGTCCAGTCAGGATCCTCTGGGCTCAACGGCTTCTCGGTCCGCTTGGGCTGCTTCCTGCCGACGCTACGCCGCACTGCAGCCACGCCGCTGCCTCCACCGCCGCCACTACTCTCCACCACCGTGGGCGATGCCTTCGGGGGCTCGTACCCATAGTCCGGCTCTTCGGGGCTTGGCGCCGGCTTCTCCAGCTTTTTGGGTTGCTTGCGGCCGATGCTGCGACGCTGAGACAAAACGTCGGGCTGCGCCGGCGACTTCTGCCGCCCACCGCCGCCCTTGCTCTCCGCATGCCGCTGCCCGCTGCGACCCTTGCCCCGCTCTCGCGCGGGGCTCCGCAGCTTCTCCTTGGCGTCGGCCTGACTGGCAGCGACATTCGGCCGCTCCTTGTCCTGGGCCCCGCCGCTTCCACCGCCGCCTCCACCAACACCGCTGCCGCCAGCGCCACCATCGCCGCCGCGCGGGTACTCGTGCCCTTGCACCTTTGCGTTTCCCGTGTCAGCCTGCGGAGTTGCCGACTTGTTGGTGTTCAGGTTCACCTTGGGCAGCCAGTTGTCTAGCTTCCACTTGTTGGTGGGCGGTGGCTCGGGCTGCAAGAGTAAAGAAATGCACGCAAAGTGAGCAAATAGCGATGCGTAGGTGAACTTGGAAGCAGAGCCTAGATCACGTTATTCATAAAGTGAGAATGTCACCCCATCTGTGTGATGGGGGTTAAGAGTGTTATCCCCTAACATGCGTGGGTATTCTCCCAGCACTTCAGTTTCATCCCACCCAGAAATAACCTCAAATATAGGAACTAGCCAAACAACCCAATCAATGTCGGCTTGAAAAACTACCTTGAGGCTCCAATAAAAAGTTAAACTTTAACTAAGACAAACCAATGCGCAGTGCAAGATTCCTATTCTGTATATAGTGTCCCGTTCAGTTGTCATGTGGAAAGGCTGGCCTGCACCACTGGCTCAGGACAGTGTTATCCCCATGCCCATTTGAGCAGGGCAGCATTGACTCTTGACTCTATGTACTCAAGTCTCCAAAGTCTTTGATAAGGAAAGAGCAGAATACAGTAAATACACACAACTGTATCAGTTATTGACCGAGTAGGAATGCACTGTCCTAAAGAGATTGACGGGCACATTGTGGCTGAACTTATTGTGGATGTACTGCTTACTGGGGGATGTGCAAGTGACTAATGCTATGGGGTCATGTGTTCTGGCCTTGTTGTTGAATGGCGTTAGCCGTTGATACATAGCAAGATGCTAGGGCGCTGCCTTTGAAGACGCTGACTGACCACAAGCCACCAATAGCACTCAGCCGCACGGGCACACAATAATACATTTTTAAAAGCATAACTTGTAGCCCTTTGTCAATCCACTGCTAGATGAAGGCCTCCCCATGTATTGTCAGTCATGGGGGTTGTTTGACCATACTTTGCTAGGATTGTCACTGCACGTTGGTGAAGGTGGATGGGGATCCAAGACCGATTCAGATATCACTCGCCACTCATGTTCGTTTTGGCCAAGAATCAAACTCGGGTGGCGAGGTTAATCGTGGAGTCCACTAAGCTCTGGGGCACAGCTCCCACAACAACAACAATAATAATAATGTACTTTACTCAAGAAAGCCTCACTGAGCGATAACACTTTTCAGAAGGGTCCTGAATTGGGCTCTTTGACCAATTTCATGAGTATTTGGCATGTGTGAGAAACCAAAAAGAACTTGAATAAATCTCACAAATGCAACAGGGTAGAGCTCAAATCTCAGCACAGATCGATTCAATAACCCATCGTTGTAATGCTTCCTCCTGGCCATGTTTGCAGCCCAAGCCTACAACACCTGGAGTTTACAAAGCAGTCTCCCATTCAAGTAATAGCCGGGCTGGACCCATGGCTAACGCAGACGAGTGAGCGCCTCACCTGGGGAGAGGCGGCGTTGACGGACTGGTTTTGGGCCTCGCTGTCGCTGGAGCTCGTCTCGCTCTCAGAGTCCGACTCAGAACTGCTCTCCGACTCGCTGGAGGAGCCCGACTCGGCGCTGGAGCGAGGGGCATCCCCGCTCTCTGCCACCGGCACGCTGCACACACGGAGGACACACAGGAGCAACACCGACGATGAGATGAACTAATAACTACATGTCTTAAAGCTGCTGGTTCGGTGAAATTACACAAATGTTAACAGATTAACGGGTACGTTAAAAATAAGACTGTTTCAGCAGACTGACCTTCTTCAGTGACCGGAAAGAAAAGAAACAGTTGTTTTTAATTTCACATCCTGTGTACATTTATATCGATGTATACAGACCAACAGCTCCTGTATAGCCTAGAGGGGTTGCTGGGGCAAGTGGCAGTGAGCCAGTATCTATTCAGGCTGGAACAGTACATGAGGTGGTGGTCTCCCCAGTGCTGATGTTTATACACTGCACCACGTACTCATTTAAGACGGTGTTAAATTAAAGGAGGCCCTTGACCAGTTCAGATATTTGCTACTACATTAGCTGCAGCTAATTACTACGCTGCAGTACCATCCTCCACCCCATACATATATAGACAATACAATCAAGGCATTTAACATCGTGAAACCTAACATTAGGATAGAGATACATCTCTGAATTGGGCTCTTTGACCAATTTCATGAGTATTTGGCATGTGTGAGAAACCACAAAGAACTTGGATAAATCTCACAAATGCAACAGGGTAAAGCTCAAAGCTCAGCACAGATAGGTTCCATAACCCATCTCTATCCAGGGACGAATATGTGGCAGAACACCGAGCCAGCATTAATGAGATGCCGAGTTTGAATTTGAAAGGCCAATGATGATGAAACCAGATCAAGGTCATCGCGCCGGGGGCTGTGGCACGAGTGTTGACGTCACGGCCCGGTCAGATTCTTTGAACCTGCGATCCGGCTGAACACACGACTATGCCATCACGTGCCTGATAATGAAGAAACTAATGACCGCGGTGGCAGGACACCAGGAGAATAAACAATCTTGTTGTTTCTCAGCCAAGTTATCATCGGCTGTACACAAACGCAGGCACCTGTTGTAAATTTGATTTTCCACATTATTTGGTCTGGACCAGCCATGAGAATGAAGTTTTATCACCCACCAGCGGTAAAGAATTGCCATACAAAGCATGACTATCGTGAAAAAAAAAACTGTACGCATCAATAACACTCGACCTCTCTGGTGTCTCATTGTGTTGTGAAGGGACATTGCCAGGAACGTCACCTATTATACATCTTTTATTTTTATGACCGTGTTAAATATTACAGCTTCCTTCCGACGACGGGCTAACAAGCTAGTTGACAAATGTGTTGAGTTCTGTTGTTATTTGTCCTTATGCGCCACTCCCTTCGTAGTATAAAAACAAACATTGTTTTATGTACAAAGCATTATGGTTCACCGTCCAGTTTGACCTGAGCTACATAATGAAGCGGCGGGAAATTATATCTATTGGCATCATCTTCTGGGGCCATTCATTGAGATGATGTGATTCTCGAGTTATGAAATGGTCATTCTTAGCTGTATAACATTATTCAAATTGAATTATAAGGATATTAATTATTAATGGCGGTAAAGTAAAATACAATGGTTCATATAAATAGAACTACTGCCAATTATTAATTCAGGGAAGAGTCACAATATGTTTTAAGGAGTGTTCTGCATTGGGATGTTTGGCCATTATATTTGTAAGGAGTTTGATTGCATATAGGAATGGCCAGATTAGCCAACGAAAACCCATGAACGAGGGAATAACGCTTTAAAAAAGGTCCGTACGGTCAGGTTCAAGAAAGTATTTGCTGTCCTGAGATTTAGCCGCCACCTCAGAGCAGGTTGTTTATAGTTTCACAAATCCATGTGATGCAACAACACCAATGGTGGACTAGAGGGAAGTGTGCCATCACAGAGAGAAAACCTGTGACATGTTATTGTGAGTGTACATACCTGACAGGAATTATGGCCTTGTTCAGGACAGACTTATCCGCAAACTGGGGAAACACATTGGGTGCATTCATGAGGCATGACAGGACAGTCTTGCTGTATGGAAAATAACACACTACTGTATAATTTGCTTAATTGGCTCCAATGAGACACTTGCAGCCCCAGCCTTAAGACTGCCAGCAAGAGTGTGATCCACTACAGGTTTTTAAAATGCCTTGCCCAGGGGGCTAACAGATGTAATTGAATGCACAGGTACAAGACCCGTCATCACTTCCCTTTATTGGCCACACGTGGTGCAGGGATTTTAAAGACCTGCCATAGATCACTCCATTGCCATATAAACGAAGTCTGGAGCCGACGCTGGTTAAAATGTAAATTGTTAATGTATGTAAATGGATTCATTGCAATACAAGCCATTTATAATTAACCTAAAAATTATTATTCATGTTCTCAGTCACTTTTAACTGTGATGCACTGCAGACAGTACACACATTACCGACATGGAGTAAATGTGTTAAGCTGTGAATTATTACATGGCAAAATGGTGTGACTGTAACAGCGGATTCTAATTAATGTCATCTAGAAAGAACTACAAACAATTAAAATGGAGATCTTAATGCGTAGTTTACCAGTTCAACATCGCTCTCATCACTGCTCAATTTCAGGTCATCTTCCAGCATCCTAGACGACAAAGCATTGTGGATACACGTGGTGAGTGAGGTTGTGAAGGTCATGGAACTTGCAGTTTTAAAATTGCTTTGCTTTGTGTGGAAGGGAGGTTGGAGTTGTTTGAAGGACCCTAGCCTTCTCCCAGTCGTTCCCAGCACTTCCCAGCCTGCTTCAGCAAATGCATGCCGCCCCCCCCCCCCCCCCATTATAATCACTTACCACAACATTTTCCATTCCTCAACCACTCGAATGGCCCATCATTTTGCCAGATTTATATAGCCTTTTGTAACCGTTCCCGGCTTCCATAGCCCGCAAGTGTCTCTCTAGTCTTTCCTAGGTATTCTAAGACCTCTCAATTCTTTCCCATCCTTCACAATGCCTTCCAATGCGTTTTGCAACCTTCCGTAACTTTCTGTTGCGTTTACTAGTCTATCCCGGGCATTTGTTGTGATTTTAGGAAATTGTCATCCTTTATTAGCGATGGCAAGACATTCATATTTTAGTAAGCTATGTTTGCTAAATTCTAATGTGGCCCACCACACAAGTAGCGTTTACAGGGTCTAAATATTTACCTTTCCTGCTCAAGTATTCACAGATGCACAAAACAACGATGCAAAGACTGCACTTAACAGTGAACTCCTTTGCTACAAACCCCTGGCGCTATCACCCTCGCGTAACCTCACTGAGACGCAGGAACATAGCGCGATTAACGCATTAAATAATCAATATTCTCATCTCGTCAATCGTTATGCGTTCTTCTGCAGAACATAAAGCATTGACATTGAAACAGCCCTACCGTGCAGCACCAGCATCTTGCCCGATTGTATCAAATCAGAAACGGAGATTGTCATCTTACACTGCTGCCAATAAAGTTTAACAGAGCCCTTTGGGCACGTACACATGTTAACGCCTTCATTTATGTAAAACCTGCATCAAACAGCTGCTGAATAAGAGGTGTTGGCCTTGTTGCTGACATGTCATACCAGAGTCGATTTAAACACGAAAAAAAACGTAACAAAAGTAAATACTTACGAATTATCCGCCAAGGTGTTTGTGGCGCTCTTTGAAGAGGCATCACCGCGCTCTGACAAGGGCGAGGTAGAAAAGGACAAAGTTCAGTTCACTACGCGAGCTTTATCCAATGCGGTCGAAGGCAGTATCCACGGGTTTAAAGCAGTCAAGGTCCAGCCTTCACTGTTACTAGCTCTGTCATGACCAACGCTCGCACACCAGGCAACGTGTAATGGTCTCCGTGAGCAAAACGCGATAGGCGACGCTTTTCACCCAAGGTCTGCGATTAACGCAGACAATCGTATGGAGGCAGGACATCACATTGTACAATCCACAGTCTCTTTGTGCAGAGAGAGCTGTTAAAACTTTATAAATTGCTATTGACATTGGCAAAAGCCAAAGTCCATTAAGAGGTTTTAAAAAAACAAATCTTTGCTGGCACGCGTGATTTCTGCACGGATGGCAGACGCGTTATCAGTGCGCTTTCACAACGCACGCGGTTCCCTTTCAAGTCCCGCACGAGCACGATACACCTGTGTGGGGCACATTGATGCAGGTGGCGCCAACAAGGTGGCATGCACCTACACTCTTTACGACCTTTCTGGATATAAATTACAGTACACAAGCAGAAACACACAACAAAAAGGGGACCACTTAAAACTTACTTGTCCCTGGAAACGACGTGTTCACATGCTGGGAGTCCTGTAAAGCACGAATACAACGTCCATGAGTAAAATTACGTCGTATTAAAGGCACAGACACAATTCATCAAGCAATTAAAGCAAATGTTCACTTGAGTAGATGAAATCCTACCTTCACTCATGGCATACCATACCAAGAGCTACAATACAAGCTACAATACAAAGTCCACTGCTGTTAATTTTCCAATGCATAATTTAAAAGGTACTTTATTTAAGGCTCAGAGAAAAAAAACGAATTTTCCGCTGAATTATTTAGACATGTGCTTGTACCGGCTGTGTTCAATGCAAGCATAAAGGTCAAAGCCTTCCTTGTGGAAATCTACGTAGATGTGGTTTTGCGCGAGACAGTGCGTGGCCGCATTTACGTCAACAAGTGGCTTCGGCAGCCCAAGCGTGTGTGTGTGTGGTGCGTTAACGCGCCTTTCCAGGAAATGGGAACTTGGATGGTTTGGCGGTAACTGGGGTCTGTATTGCTGTCAGAGGGGAGGGCCAGGGATAGGCCATTTCCTGTGAAAAAAAACACACACACAACATGTCTTACACTCACGAGCCAATGGGCTTAGCGCTGTCATGTTATCTTCATACTGTCCTAAAGAGGGCACTGTGCACATAGCCTCCCACTAAAGAAGTGACGTCATGGAATTGTGTTTTACTGCAACTTAAAGGGAGGGCACTTGCATCTATTTCACCGCTAACAGCTGCATCACCCCACCCCCAACCATGTGGCAACCAGCGCGCCTTGGGGCACTCGGGATTTACAGCGTTCATTTTATTTTGCTTCGCCGTTGCCTACGCTTGTGTGTTTTGCACAAGAACAAGACGTGGTGCGCCAGACGCCAGGGTTACAGACAGTGAGTGCAGCTGCACCCACCCTCAGAATCTCCTCCACGCAGTTGCCATCATTGTTGTTGCCAGCCTGGGGCAGACGGGGGAGAGAGAGAGAAGCAGGTCACGGGTTTGTGGCACGGCTCTGCAATCACTCAACGCGCTCGCCTCTCGTTAAAATGCGGCACGCCGACAGACTCATCTCTGCACAAAGCGTACCAGCAGCGGTACACGTGCACTGTACAAAAGACGAAGGTGTGCCATGCACACAAAGGTCACCGCGCTGCAGGCCAAGTGGGAATTTAGCCTGTGACTTCCGACGGTGATCTGAAGTGGGAGAAATACGCAACTGCAAGTTGCTCGTTTTCACTACTTTTATGGACACTGGCAAAGGTGGACGATGGAACTTGCCCAGGGATTCCAATGCTTGCCTTTAAATTAACCCAGTAACACTGCAACAAGACCATATTGCGCTCGCCGTTACATCACTCACGTTATACATCATACATGCTCACAAATATAATCTATTCATTTGTGAGGGCGTGCTGGCTTGCATTCCTTACATTCAGTTTACAAATGATTAAACACACACTTCTGCACAACCCCCAGATCGTAAACCCCTCCTTGTCCTAACATCACTTGGAGTAATGCTACTAATTAACACATTTCCTTTAATTTCAGCGCAGTAGGCCAATACACGGTGTCTTATTATCGGCTCTGCCCTCAGTTCCCCTTACCATTAGCCCTTTGGTTGTTCAGGATGCCCATAGACCAGGATAGCATCTTCATATAGTATTCCTTGGTGACCTGCAATCTGGCCTACGGTTCATTAACTGTTGGCAATAATCCCAAAACCAGAGTAGAAGCAAGCGGTTGCTATAAAATAAATAAAAACAGGCGTCGTGCAAGCATGTAGGGGGGGGGTCTTCAGTTCATGCGAGACAAAAGCACATGCAGTCCAGCTTCTGCAGTAAGAGCCATCGACTTTAATTAGGATTCTTAAAACTGTGGTGCACTCGTGCAAGCCTTCACTGCTGTTGTTCCCGAACGCAAATCCCCCCCATCATCCTTCCAACGGGAGGCAACGCTGCTGCTGTTGTTTGTGGGATTTAAAGTCGAATTCCTGTCTGAAAAGATGCATGACCTCTTTTAAGGGTAGGCCAATGTGGAGGAAATTGTCAAGTAGCCGGAGTAAAGAAAAAGATGGATATGCTGGTGACCAAATATAAAACAAATCTCTTGAAATACTTTATACCTTGGCATATTTTTGCAGAACATCACTTTGGAAGATGCTCATTTGCAGATTTAAAAAAATACCGATCAATGTTTGGCTCATAAACGTTCCAGGCGCAGCCTTCAACACTCGCAGGCAAGGCATTAGATTCAAGTTGTGTGTGCAGGCACCTTTTTAGCACGGCACAAGCACGTCCGATTTGAAAATGCAACGTCCACTATCAAAACGTGTCTTGTTGTGGTGAAAACAATCTTACCAGCAAAACATGGGGTAACATTGTTTATCTACTTCAGGTACTTTAATGGATTCACCACAATAACTTAATTTTGACATCGTGTGTGCAATGAGCTACACACATAAGTGCAAAAGGTAAGTAAGTAGTGGATATGGTTAAACATGTTTAAACACAAACATATGTTTCTGCAAACTGCCCTGTGTGCCAATCGTTTCCAGCATCATAATAACGGTGTGAGCGAGTGCACACGCGTGCCACGCCTTGTCGAGACGTGCCCAGGCTTTTCCTGAAATTTTCCAGCAGATTTCAGTGCACTGCGAATCGCGCATTATATAGAAACAATGGAATGTAAATACTCCACCTCCCACCCTCACCTCACTGTCAATTCAGGATTGAGAATAATCACATCAAGGAAGCCCTGCCAATTTAACCCGATTCATCACGAAGCGTCTCTTGGAGTGGCCTCAAACCTGGCATGTGGTGGCAGAGCTGAAAATCCTGAAAATGGTAAACAAGAGCATCAAACTGCGGCTTCGAGTTGTTGCCTACCTCTCTTGGGCACAGTGGCCCTAAGTGTGTCAAAGGGGGCCACACTTTAAAAGCGTACCAACCAGGCCGAAACCTGAGCAGAAGCAGCAATGAGGAAAACAAGCTGTGTGCGCGTGTCATGAAAAAAGCGCGTGTCATGAAAAAAGCACGCACCAGGTTTTCAGGACCGCACTAATAATGCAAAATAATGCACCGTCCTTTGTCAATCCACGAGCGGATGTAAACCCTGTTATGCCATTTGTTGGGTGTTTGTTTGACCATACTACACCGTGCTGGTTGGTGAAGGGTTTTTGGGGGGGGAAATCAAGGACCTGTAGAGATATAATTCGCTACTGATGTTGGCCATGGTTGGGAATCGATGTTGGCCATGGTTGCGTTACACACTGTGTCACACCCCCCCTCCTCCTCCTTATAGTAAACTCGATTTTTAAAAATCATACTTCAAATAACACTAAAATAAATGGTTCATAAAAGAAACGTGTAAATATGAAGATACCATCTATTTGAATACAGTGGAGATTGAGGACAATCCAAATGGATCAAGGATAAGCACATGCAATTTGATCTAAATAACTCTTTTTTAGGCTGGGTTAAAATAAATGGGAAAGTAGATATCTACGTGTATAAAATGAGACCGGAAAGCATTGGTGTCTGAACTGCGCCAAAATTATGAATGAAATTTTCAAGGATGGAATCAATATCTTGGAATGTGATAATGTCCATGCAATTCAGTCAAGACCATTTGCTCTTGACTCGAGAGCCACGGCTAAGCTGGCAGGTATTTATTCCTTCCGCCGCAGCTCATTTCCGCAACATTCAAGGCAAATTCAACCATGGAAATTGCCAGAAGGGTCGTAGCATTAGGGATTGTGGTCATACGTATCAATCAAATGGAGTTCATGATGGCCTACACACACCCACGGCCCAACATGCACACATTGTATTGTAGCCTACACACACTCATGATCTTCAAGCATCTTGCAGGGTAGTCTACAGCAGCCCAATCCTCACATCGATCCACTTTCTCCCCTTTGCGTCTAGCCTCAATTATAAGATTGTTGCCACCTATCTTTTATTAAGATCCTACCATGGTCTTGCTCGTGTGTTCCCCCCCACCACCTCATCGCTCCCTACTCCCTCACTTGTACACTTTGCCCCAGCAACCAAGGCCTCTTTGCAAAACTCCCCCAGTCAGATTGTGCCCAGTGGGTGGTTGCTCTTTCTCCTCCGTCACCTCAGCCATCTGGATCTTTGTCAACTCCCTCATCTTGAAAGCCATATATATACATTTTATTTAGGATATAACCAGGTAACAGCCTAATGAGAACCAAGTATATATATATATATTTACAATGGAGACCGTATCAGTGTAGGCACAAGGTCTCCCTCTTTTCCTACTGCCTTTGAGTATTTGCGTTTCCCATCACACCTCCTCAAATCTGCCCCAAAACTAAATTCCTTGGTGTGGGCCCCTCTATTCTGCGACCATGTCTTGAGATGCAGTTACACTTATATTCTACATAGTCAAACTGTCTCATAACGTAGTTATGAAAGATAAGGAAATCACCGGTCTCCAACGCAAAACGCAACTGCGTGACTTTCTGGTATTCGCCGAGACAGCAGGCCTTTTAAAGGCATTCCGCCTGTGGGGGCAGTGACGCTGCCTTCACTCTTATTTAAAAAAAACAAAGACCAAGAGGAGGAGGAGAGGAAATGGGAGGGGAAGGTCTGTATGGTGGGCGGAGGGTGCTGCTGTGTACACACCACCCCCCTCCCCGCCTGCCCAAGCAAAGCGCACCAAGAATATGCCAGCCAAATGGTTCAGTGGGCGGGTTAGGGGAACATTCCCACAGTATGAATGTGTGCGAGCTGGTGGGCGCGACGTTGGGTTCGTGGCGCATGTGGCCAAGATCACACATGTGCGTGCGTGCTGGCGAGCCATGGCAGCTGCAACTCAAGCGTCGTGCCGTCAAAGTCGTGGCAGTGACGCGCACTGTCGTAAACAAAGCAATGAAACTTAAACAAGATTTCAACTGGTGTGATGGTTTCCCCAGAATTATTTAATGCCATACGAATTAAACTTGTGCAATTTAAACAGGTGTGGTGTTTTAAATAACACACCCCAACCCACCCATACCCAATGAGCATCGTTCAAACTCATCTACACTGAAGGTCTCGAACCTGTGTTAGACATTCTACACTCTCATGGTTGGGATGAGTCTTTCCATCGGACAGCCACTGTGTGTTGTTCTAATTTATAACAAAGTGCTACTTTTTTTTATCGAATCCAAACAGATGATGGGCCGAGTCAACCACAAAATGGAATTTGTCATCGCCCAACAATGTGAACTCTCTGCAGATACCAACTGTACTGTACATTTTGGGGAACAGCACTGCCTGCAAGTGAAGCGATGAACAGCAACTTTCTGCAGCACTCACCTCCAAGGGCTGGGGCGGGATTGTTATTTTTGTTAGCTTGGCCTTGGCGGCTGCAGCCGATCCTTTGGGGTCCGGCACGGCACCGCCGTAAGCAGACGGCCCCGAGGAGTAGACCACGTCTCCCGTCACGGCCGCAGGGCCCGACGATGAGGGCAGCTCGGAGCAGTCGCTCGACAGCTGCTGGTCCTGCCCATCCATCGGCCGCACGTACGCCGTGGGCTTCTGCTGCAGCGACGACTGCTTGCTCGAGACAGGCAGCGATGAAGGGAAGGCCTGGCTGGACATCTGTGAGGACGATGCCGCCGCCGCAGATGCAGACGAAGAGGAGCTCGGCCCCGGCGAATTTGAAGAGAATTCGGGCGGCTCTCGCGGAGACTTGGAGCGATGCCGGTCGCGTCCGTGGTGCTGCTCGACGGCAGCCGACGAAGTTGTTGCGGACGCCCGCGTGCCGCCGTGGTGTTCACCGCCGGTCGCGCTGCTCCGGGAGTAGGAGTGGCGGCCCGAGTGCGAGGACGACGCGGTCGGCGCCGGGCTTATCGACTGCTGCTTGGAGCGAGCGTCCACACCGCCACCATGCTCCCCGCGCCGGTGATCCCCGTGGCTGTAGCCGTGAGACGACGAGTGGCGGCTCTTGCTGGAGCTACTGTGTCCGCCACCGCCACCGCCGGCGCCGCCGCTGCCGCTTCCTCGCGACCGCTCTGCCCCGGGCTTTTTGCTGCCGCTTCCGCTGGGCTGGTTGAACGACGGTCCGCCGTACCCCGTGGCCGCGCTGGAACCCGAGGCCGTGGCCGAACTAGTGGAGGCGGACGAGGGACCCGACGATCGGCCAGTGCCGCTGCTCCCTTGGTACGGCTGCATCACAGCCGTTCTCTGGTCGGGAAAAAAGCTCTGCTCGGTTTTCTCACTTGGTGTCTGGGGGACGGACATTGCTGGGATGCCAACAAATCGGCTCTGGGTTGACCTGTTGCTCAGGATGTCTTTCATTTCGTCGTAGCTGCCAAGTGTGCTCTGAATACGACTCGAAAGCTCATCCCCTCTGTTCGTCTGCAACACAAACGCGGGCGCGCACACACACACACACGGTATCATTTGAGTCACCAATTATTTCTGAACAATACAGGTTTACTCTACGGGTTGACACCACATCGTCTTAAAAATACTTAGGCTCAATTACACAGGAAACAACCACCAAATTCCCAAGGCATAAAAAGAAATGGAAAATACAGACTTAAAAGTTTCGTAAATGGAACAGTAAAATACTTTATTTGGAAGTGAAGAAACTTTCACCACTATTCATTAATTCTTAATTCTTACCAACTATACAGGAGGTTGTGGGTTCGATCCGACCCTGATGATGCCTGTATATTTGGAGTTTGCATTTTCTCCATGTGGTCACGTGGATTTTTCTCCGGGTCCTCCATTTTTTCCCTCCACATTTAGAAATGCGCATCCAGAGTATTTGGGTGCTAGAAATTTCCACATAAACAACTTCACTGTGGCCAGGATACTTCTATAAAAGAACTATGTAGCTCAGTGCACCTTACTTTGTAAAATAAAATTTGTTAAAAAAAATTATAAACTTACTATTTAATGGAATCTTGACATTTCAGTGAATCGTGGGAGGGGGGCGGGTGAACCTTTCTGTGCGGAACAAGCTAAGATTTCATCGAAATGGACGTGACAACAGACCTTGTATGGCTCCTTGAAGAGGTGCTCCGAGCCCGTCAGGGCCTCCTCCTCCTGCAAGGTTTCTTGATTGCGACGCTCCCACTCTCTCCTGCGAAGGGCTGCTCGGTCCTTTTTGTCAACACTGCGAGGGGCACCAAGAGACAACGGGGTCCCGGTTAGCTTGGTCTGGGTGCAGAGTTCAGCGAGCGGCAGACAAAGCAAACGAGGTGACTACAAAAAAAACACAAGTGTAATCAATAATTGTTTTTTTACCCTTTTATCTGGCAACAAAACTAACACGTTTTTTACAAGGAGTCATGTTTGCATTGACCACAATACCTGCGGTCAGAATGCAAAAAAAAAACAATTATCATATTTTGCTACTGGCAAAGGAGGTTACAAAAGTGTAATCAATGTACAAGAAGCAAGGAGCACTGCATACATGGGCACAATTACAGTCGGAGACAACCACAAACTCAAACACACGCTGCTCTAATACCCTATTTGTGCCATCAAAACAAATACAAAATAACTACCATTATCAATTCTACACATCATAAACACAAAAGATTGGCTGCCTCCCAAAATTGCATTCAGAAACATTTGCACAGACTGAGTTGGCCATGAAATGGATTTTAAACCATTTTCTCCACTCCAACTCGTCACATGAGAGGGCTAGGAAAAAAAATCACGGTCACTACTGATAAGTAAAAGATATCTTATAATCCAAGTAATGTGCAATCTTTGTTTGAAGGGTAATAAAATGAATAACTGCATCAAGGGTGTCTTGTAATTTGCCCATAACTATTGCTGTTCTATGTATGGATAAGTACAGTGTCTGATGCTTCCTTAAATAGTTTCCTACTCGGTAACGAATGTGCACGTAAAACAAACGTACGTATCTGTGAGTCATGTCACAAGCAGGCGGCTCACACATCACTATCATTTGGCAAAAGGCTCTTCGGTCTTTGGCAAGGTTCCATTGACCAAAAATTGTACAGGTTTTGTTTTCATGCTGAGAGCATTTCACTTCAAGTGCTGGGGGGAGCTTCTGAAGCAACTGCACTTTAGAAGCTCGTGGCAGCAACGTGCAGCAAAACGTCAGAATCCTTTCCCAACCCCACACTGTACGACCTAAACACACACACACATCGGAGCGAGAGCTACCCAACAGCACAACTTCAAAAACCCCACTCGGCACAGTTTTTATTTTACACACCTGCACCGTTTAACAGGTTGGGAACATTGTGCTGGCACGGAGCACTTGTTCTAACCTCGGTTTATGAAGTACAATCAACAAAGATTAATTCACGCAGAGTTGCTTATGACTTCTGTAAAAATAAATAAATCCGCAAGTCCAGGGTTCACTGCGTCTTCTGAGGGCGGAGTTGGGGGAAGAAAAAAAACTGCAATGAGCCAACCCGGCCTTTCTGGACAGCGTACGTCACACGCGTGCCCTTCTGGAGCGATTCCAGTAACGTGCGAGTCACCGTCATGCAAAACTGGCGTTACCTGTATGACACGCACCTGCCTTGCGTGTCCTGTGTCGTAGCCCTTATAAGGAGAATGACTGAGTGTGCTCCACACTTAAGCTTTATCCCTTATTGAACAATTACTATAAAGAATACAACAACAATGTTGATGTATATAGTGTATAAATACAAACGCATCTCAAGACTCGTTACAAAAGTAACGATGGAAATATTATATTTGTGTAGAAGTTGGTTGGGGGTAGGGGGAGGAGTCAGAGTAGAGGAACATGATTAGAGAGGACAGAGAGGCAGAGCAAGATTGGGGCACAGCCTGAGTTGAAGCTACCAGTGCCCTGCATCAACATCGAAGCCACGGGGGCAGCCAGGGCAACATCAACGAGTCCCCGAGGATCTTGAGAAGGCCTCGACCCTTCACCAAAGAGTCCTAGGGCAGTCTCAGAGGGCCAGGTTACTTCACTAACAAATCCCAGGGGCAGCCAGGGCAGCACAGACGAGTTTCTTTGCAGCCCTGAGGGCAGAATATTTTGGAGATAACAATGGGATGAGGTGGTGTCGAGGACCGGCGAGGACGTGCAAGAAAGGTCAGGCAAGGGTCAGGAGATAGCAAGGGGTGGGGGGTGCAACAAAAACAAATGAGGTCAGGGAGAAAAATAAATAAGAGCGGCAGGGAGGAAGAGGGGATGACAGGGAAAGTTTGGGTTGGTCAGTGGCAACCACAGCACTGAAACACAAGGAGGTTGTGAGCGGGAAACAGCCACAGCTGCAAGGCGGCCATCTTACCCCCAATCTTTACTCGCCGCCTTCCACCAGAGGAATGTGGAATTTCCATCACAGTCTCAGGGCCACCAATGGAGATGAGCGCCACTCCATTGCTTGCATGAGCATGGAAATTGCACTTACACAACTAGCAAAATACAAAAATTACTAAAAACTTAATGCGTTAAACTAACGGCCCAAATAAACTTAGCACTGTGGTATCTAAGCATTGCTATGTAAAAACGCAGAAATGCATTCCACTTTGCGAAAGGTTTATAGAGGCATGAAACGGATTGAGGGCATTATCAACACAATTATTGTACGACACTGCTTTTCATCGCAGGCAACTGATGATATCAATTTGGAACAACTGCTTATGTACCTATGAAGAACAACTGAGTATAGGTTAAGTGACCTGTGTATGACTTGTTACAAGCAGCTTTGGCAGTTAATGCAAGATATATGTAACATTATCGCACCCATACATGAATGTAAAATTGCCCAAAAAAAGATGTGGAGAGGAATATCAAATATGAAACATTTTGGCTGTCAGGTGTAACAGCATTACATCAAGGAAATGTTCCAGCCAATGTGACTTCCTAAAATTCGAATTTGACAATTTAATATTCCATTTGAGTTTAAATAACCTATCAATCCTGTCAATTAACCTTTCAAAGGTACAATTACATTGACTTTAAGGCTTCAGTCCACATAAAATTACAACTGTCAAATTGTATCAGAAATACCTTCGTAGATTGTTCTGTATGCGTAGCGTTTAAAAACGCTCTCAATAAGTGCAGTGTATTTGGTGATGTATCATTTTTAAATCAGTCCTACTGGATTGCAATAAAAAAAGGTACGAGTGTTATTTGGCAGCGCGACATGCAATGTCTTCCATCGCAGATGCAGCAAGGTGAGCTATTCATCCTAACTGCACCGAGCATATGTACAGCCTCCTCCAGAGCACTGTTTTTGCATACCAACGTACAACTTCTTCTTTCGCACGGTGTATCGCAGAGTTAAGAAACTGATTTTGGTAACAGAAATTAACGTTACAAATTGACGTCTAGGTTTTTAAGCCATTCAGGGGCCTTGGCTGTAAGCTGATTAATTGCTTTGGCCCTGCCATCATTCAATGGGCTCGGATGAGCAGTCAACAGCTGACCCTGTGCTCCATTGTTCGTTCTTTTATACCCATGCACTATTACGTGAGGCTTAGAGTACCTGAAGTAGTTAAGGAAAAATCTCCGTGGGATGTCACTCTGGTATGTTAAGGAGACATCAACTCTGCTGCAAACTGGCCAGAAATGCAAGGCTTTGCTCATGAATAAATAAAGCAGCTTCTCTGGGCGATCACGGAGATCGGCCAATGGCACGAGCTCTGATGCCGCGACCTTTACGCGCGATTAGAAAATATAAAAATAACAACAAAGCTGAGCACGAAATGGTGCAAAATAAACCCTGTAGAGTACACACCAGCAGAGTGATCTACACTGCATTACATAATTGTCCAGTGACGATTAGTGGATCTGTTGTGACAAAAAAATTCTACATTGACGATTTAATACAATCGATTTCTGAAGATGTTTGTCAATTTCATGAGCTTCATAACAAAAAAAGTTAAAGGATGAGAAATACACCAACAATCTGCACGAAAATTTCCTTTTCATAATTTTGTTTGTTTCTTGAAAGGATAACCTGACCTTCAGAGCATGAAAAACACATTCAATGCTTTGGTTGGTTGTGACAGCTTGCTATAAACACGAATTGACATAAGCCTGAATTACAATATTTGTCAAAACATCATATTACTATAGATGCACTAAAATATGCTTGTCAGTAATTCAGCTTTTAATGCGAGGACCAAAACCAGTGCATGGATGAGCCCCTGTGCACACGGAAGCCTTCCTGTGTGCTCGGACGTGGTGGGACGTGCCCAAGGCTCCGCTTACGCTAATCGGTACAGGCAGCTGGCTCATATGGGGGATGCGCGCTTTGCAGTTTGCAGAGCGATGAGGTCGGCTATGACAACATACCAGATTGACACGTCACGTGTCTCCTACCTATCTATCGAGGCTTTTGATCCTGCACGGCCCAGGTGCAGATCCCCTCTTAAACACAGCTACGTTTGAAGACTTAAAAAAACGAAGAATGCGCAAGTCTTGTGAAAAATGGCATGACCGATGAAACACCCTTGTGATTACTACGAAGACGGAGGACTTTCTCGGTAACCGAACCACAACCCATCGTCGTCTGAAACCCAGAGAACATTCGAGAGCCGGGATCAAGGGGAGCCAGCGTTCTAACGCGAGGGAGACTGCGGCAATCATTGTCCATTGACGGCGATGTTCGTGCAGCGAGGCAGGGTGTGTGGGCAGGTCAGCGTGACCGTGAAACATCTGTACTCGTTTGGCTCAGGATTGCAACGAGAATCAATTTAGATTTTTTTTTTTACAGGTATGTTGCGTGTGCTTTAGCGCTTCGTTAATTAATCACGTGTAATGAGGTGGAACAAAAACTGTGCTTAACCATAATCAGGTTCCTTTAATTTCTATCCTAACCATCTGCTATACGCATACTGCAGACACATAATTGTAGACTAAATATCTACCTATTTTCTCTTGCTAAATATTTGGATTTATCAAAAAAAAGTAAATGTTTCCCCGACTAAAAAGAGCATGTGGCAGTGCTTATTGGCTTACAGCCTTGAGGCAGTGGTGGAAATTGTGCATTACTGTCAAGGGGGCCAGGCTATAAGAAAACCAAAATGTTGACTTCCCATAAAGAGGTCCTCATTTTATCATCCACATAGGGATAAAGCATTGAGTCAACGTCTGATCAGGAATTGAACCTGTCACCTTGTGAATTCTAACTATGTCCAAAGCTAGATTCCATATAAGTAATTTAAAAATTCGGTCAAGGGTTGTACGTATAATGAACTTCTTTCGCACCGTACGTAGCCAACACGCCAAAGCAAAGTAACACTTATCTCTGTTGTCAATAATGAATCTGTCTCAGATGAGTCAAATTTTCATTTAATAATGGAGGGGAAGAATATGAAGGTTATCTGCATCATCCTTCAACACTTGTTCCAATGGCAAACACATGTTTTTATATTTAATAACAGATAACTCTAAACCGGCACACCACACCGTAGAGTAGTGGAGACAAGGGCCCTATTAAAATAATATAAATACTATATTGGTGGCTCCTGTCCAAAATGACTTGGAGAATGCTGGTATCAGCTCTACAGATGCTTGTGTCTTAGCTCTGGGTGCAAAAAAAGTTTGGACCTAAAATTAGTTTCCCATAAAACAATGAACCCAGTCAACAGTGACAAACTGAGATGGGAGCGTTCTTTACTTTAAACTTTCGTGACTGCAGGGATTCATATGCTTGGTTCTTTCGGTAAAGTCACGTAGATAAAATATATATAAAAATAATGAAAACTAAAAATAATAGAAAATAATAAAATCAAAAGAAACACAATAAAAACAGTAAAAAAATAAAAAAATAAAAAAAGCCCACCAATTTATTAATATTTGTAAATTCTTTTTATTTTAGTTTACTATTTTTATTGCGTTTTTTTGCTTTTATTATTTTAAATGTATTTTTGCTTTCTATCTACGTGACTTTACCGAAAGAACCAAGCATATGAGATTGGAGTGGCAGAGTTGGTATACAATTTATTAGCATACTGCCAAGTGAGGTTTTGCTTGACAGGTAATGAGCATGATTATGAGGTTTGACGCAGGTATTTAACTATAATTGTTGCTATAATGTCGATCCAGAGCTCCAAGTGGCACGGCTTGACCATGCACACTGCAGAACACATTTGGAAAACATTGACATGGGGGGCTCCATGGCACGCCCCTTCCAAGTTCTGTAATGTGAAGTCACGGAAAGGTCTAGAAGTTATCTTCCAAGTGCTTCAACAACAATGCCCACTGAAGCGCACACCCACATGGCCTTGCAACAAACCGGCAAGCGTCTTTAAACCACGCTGTTAACAAAACCCGACCACCCCTGCCGAAAGATTGGTGCCGTGCAAGTCAAAAACGTGATGTAAAAAAAGAAAATCTCACAACAGTTACTCAAAACACCACTTCACTGCAAGGCAGGCAGGCAGGCAGCGACAATGGCAACATTAAGTCATACATGACCAGGAAGCCATACGTTTATAAAATACATGAATAAATAGCACAAAAAACACCTCATTGCATTAACAACATATATACAAGCTCCATCGGCTGTGTGAACTAATTCAGAGAACGCAAATTTCAAAACACCATTCTCCAATTGTTTAGCAACTCACTTTACCTCTACGATTCGAGTCAATGTGGTTGTGTCGTATGACTCATGTATAATCATTGTACGCTTGGTGTAAGTGCCAGCAAGTCCAGCGTGCGTGCGTTTCCCCACGGCGAGAAAGATAGCGTCCAAAAGGGCACGTGTTAGAACAAGATGTGGCCACGCTCGCATACAGTGCACGTGGACTTTCACTCACCACGCATCCTGATGCTTTCCGTCCCCGTTAAATTAAAATGACACACAGGAGGCTATGGTGATTAGATCGTGTCTATTATATTTGACCACATTTGACAAACACGCACACCAGCTACACATTTCCAGTACATAAACACATAATATATACAGTACACTGTTGTTTATTCATCAGTGGTCACCACCAGCTGAGGACTGTCAACAGAGATGAGGAAAACCCCATTGCTCATTTCAGCAAAGACAATTTTGACTTGTCTTAACATGCACACCATATATGAATGCACATATTAATGCACAAACACTTGAAAATTAGTGTGGACCAATCAGTTTCAAAGACAATGCATATACTGTCAGAGCATGTTTTTGTTTGTATTTTCACCACAAGTATATGTGGTTAATGCAGACATGATTCCTTGTAAAAGGTTTCAGTTTGGTGTTTTAACATCTTAACACCTGTTTTGTTGCCAGAAAAAAAGGGGGAAAACCTATCCTCATATTAGTATTCATGTTTACGAATTTCATGTTAAATATTCTGGCTATAAGCAAAGTGGCCTGTCATGGATATCTGTACCTCAAAATGAGCACCGTACGTCCATCACACAGCAGCCCGCCAACCGTAAGTAAACACTTTCCAGGTGAACAAAGGAAGAAGGCAGAGATAAAAATCTGGGCTCTGGAGAAAAATGAAAACTCAGAAGCCATTTCCCTGCACAAGGGCCTATCTACATCCTACGGGGCTATACAAATGTGGGTCCCTGGAGCCAAAAACACCCCACCGTGCCACTAACCACTGGTGGCCCTGCAGCCAACATGAACTGCCATGATGGTGTAGACTTGGAGGCCCTGCCAAGTAAAATTATAATTTGCAGAGCTTTTCCTGTGGGCAGTAAATCATCAACACCACACAAGGAATTCAAAAACAAATCTGTAAGGAATTAGGATTATGCTCACTTGGATTCACGCAACCCTAGCAGAGGCAGTAAGGATCTAATTGTTCAAATCCCCAGAGCGCACACGTAGATTTCACAATAACATGACGGTGGTAATAGGCAGCACACTGCATTATTTAAATCATGTGGCACAATACCTTGCCTCGTTGGAGAGCTTTAAAAACACACACAACTCATTTCACAATATTCTGCCACCAGTGTTCATGGGCTTTCGACTTTACTAAAGTTTCAGTTTTTTTAAATAATGAACTCGTTTCGGTGCTCGTACTGACGTCTGCAATGCGTTCCACGTGCAACCCGAAATTATAGCGTCAGACAGCCGTGCTGCGACACTGTCCATTGCGACTTGCACAAGCTATTAATTTACAGGCTCGCTCATGAATCTGCATTTAATTATCACATGTGTACGTACAGTTCGAATGCAGGCGAGAGACATGAAAAGCAACACTTTAAAGGAGTTTTTAGAACAGAAATTAGCAGGGGAGTACATTTTGCACGCCTTGCTTACTCCACAACGCCCACACTTCACCGACAGTTTTGGATCATTATTCCGCACTTGTGTTTTCAATCAACAGTGGCCCCTATAGACAAACTTTCCCCTGTCATGCTAATCTGGAATTTCCACTGGTTTAACCGTTAATTTGGCTTAATCGTGCCTTTCCTCGCCAGACAATATTCTCCATGAGAAAAGATGCACTAATAAAGATATTTAAAACTCCTACAAATATCTGACAAAGGCTGACTTGGGCCAAAGGTGAAAGGAGCATGTGAACTCCCTTCCCTCTGTTTATATTTCAGGAGCATGTTAGGAAAGTTCTGGGGAAAGTGGGTGGGTGGGGAACGGGAGGGGGCACTGCACATTGAACGAGTCATGAATCAATGATGTCCAGGTGCAGGACTTGTCCATCACCTGGCTGCTATGACCACTAGTGAACTGCAGCCACCGCATGATTGATGAGTTCGGAGGCGAAGCACGCTAAATCAATTGGGCACGCTGTGTGTGTGAGACACCTTTGGGCCATACCAGGTGTGGCTCCACTCACAGCATAAACAAACCATTCGCGTCCATCCCTGTTGGGGGGGGTGCGTTGCATGTGTTTCCAGGTTCAGTCGCTCAGGGATGAACGACCAGCTTATACACTGCAAGAATATTAGACATCTACATACCCCAGCACTCCTAAATTGCTCTGCTGTTGCAATTGTTAGTGCTCTTATAAGTAGTTATTAGTACTCTGACTATTACTAAGTGCGTTTTCAGAGCTTACAAGATGTCACACCGTTCAGCACAAGAGAACCCCCCAACCAGGATTTAAACTCACAACTTTCAGATTCCGAACAACTCCTCACTTTACCACCGAGCCCCGTGGTCGGATTACTATTCGAAAAAATATTTAAGTACATTTATTACTATAATGCTTTTGTTTTTATCAAAGGTGGCTATGGTTATGTTGTTTAAAATGCTACATTTATTACTTACATTTGTAGCACCTATTTATCCTATTCACAGTCTTTTCAAGCAAACTCCACAGCATAAAATCACTGAAAACGTGAAGCAAGCGAGAAAGCGAGCAGCACTGCAGATCTTTTTGCTTTATTCGCAATGACCGTCTCCGGTGCACCGTCGGGGTATTTATTTAATGTCGACATCGTGGAAGCAATACGGCTGCCTGCACTGCTTCATTGTGCACGGGGGGCGGGGGTCCTTAGACTAATTGGTGGCCGACTCGCACACAACTAGGCAACAGGAGAGTTGGAAAGGCAAACTAACGAAGGGATTGGCTAGACAATGTTACATAACAAAACAATGTCTGACACGAAACATCATTCCATTTAAGGTTCTTATCCCTTGGGAAGATGATATAAGTACTACTATTTCGATTGGCTGGCAGCCTTGACATGACAGCTGTATGCTATAACCTGAATATCCCAAAGGGTCCAGAAAAATCGCACACGCAAGTCTGAGAGCTGGCACGACGGACGAGACCCGAAGCACTTGCCACCCGAAATTAAAGTGCCAGTTTCTCGGCTTAAGTGGCCGAGCGATCCCAATGTGCCGCACATACAACCGCCGATAAGATGCATCTCTACGAAATCCTTCGGTGACTTTGGATAAGTCAAGCGGGTCATGTGCCGCTGTCGTGGACATGGTAGGCATTCGCAATGAATAAGGCTCCACATAAAGACACAATAGCGTCTTTGCTATGAAGCTGTTTGCAGACTTGCCTTACAAACATGATGTGGTTTGGCTGAGTGAAATTCAATCACGTGTAGAAAATATTCAACCAAAGCAAACGGGACTCCTCCCCTCCCCACCCCCGACGTGTAAACAACAAGCGGTGTGTGGTTTAATGAAGCTATCAAGCTTACAGCTTTGGAAAAAAACAATATAAAGTGTATACTCTAAAAACATAATCCCCGCCAAATAGACGGTGTTTGGCAAACATGTTGAGCCTTACAACAATCTAAAAATGCAGCTGAAAATAAATGCAACATTGCACAACGATTTCGTACACCCTGTGGCGAAAACGTACTCCAAAAACAGAACGGAGTGCCAATATAAACGCACGACCAGGTGATCAGGGATACACATTCTACCGAAAGCACCTTGCCAACAGAATTTCGCCATGTATCCCTGCTTAACAGTCAAAGCATTGGCACGTCCGAGTCCATTCTGGTACCGCTGCTCCATGACGCGGGAGTTCCGTGTTACCAAACGTCAGTTTTAGGACGTGTCTGTCTTTTGAGTGTCAATCTACTTCGCACACCCTCGTATTTAAAGGGGGGGGCCACAGAAAGTGCCCCGTGATAACAGCCCCATCCCTTCTGTTCTCAGGGGGTGAAGCTCAGCGCATCTTTTTCACCTGACCCACACACACGCTGCTGCAACAACTGTTGAACCGTGCCAGGGGGGCGGTGGCGGGGGGGACACGGGAGATGCCATTGTCTCAAATCCCCAGTGACGGTAAAATGAGTCCGAGTCAGACTGTGGCACACCTGGCCCTGCAACAGATGTGCTGTGCTTCGTTCGTCGTAGACTGTGCAGAAGGAATGGCAAACCAGATGGCATTGATAAGCATTCTCCCCTGTATCACTGCTGGTCACCATTTAAAGATTAAGCGGCAGAAATGCTGCAGTTTGGTACGATCGTTCTGCAGCCAATAAAACGGAGCACGGGCTTAGAGGCCGATATTGAAGATTAAAAGGATCACGGGGCCACCAAACTTCTTGATTAAGGGGAATGCACGGGCAGTGCTTTTGATAATTTGAAACCAGCTGGTGATAGAGAAGCACCCAAAGAAACCCACCTGCCTAGAAGTTGCTGTATGTGGCACGGCACCAGCCACACTATGCTGCATGTGCTACAGAAGATCACAGCAAACAGATAACAAAGAGCGTGCTCTGTGCAGGGGGTGATATGCATTTTACAAGCAGAGGATCCATTCTCCATGCCTTACTTTTGGATTGCAAAGTAAAATCTTTGTGTTACAGTGTAAGAATGATGTATTCAGATACTAACCCCAGAAATTGAGATTAACCCCAGAAATTAAGATTAACCCCAACAGGAAAAAAGAATGCAAATGAAAAGTAATTGTGTCGAATTTTACAATGTACGGATGTTGAACTTCTTTAGCACCATACGTAGTCAACCGCGCTGATCGGATGCCAAACGTCCCGTCCTGTCGTGTGTGTGCATCTGCACCTTTATACGTTGACCTCACCTCGCGTCAAGCAAACATAACTATTAATACCGCTCCCAGCTGGCACGCACAACTCTGCAGCATGCTGCTACGCATCAACCAGAACACTAAGTACTGCTCTACGTTTATTACGCATCAACCAGAACACTCAGTACCGCTCTACGTTTATTACCTCGCGATTGGCCAGCTTAATGACGATACACTGTACACCGATAGGTGCACACTGTACACCGGCACTGTGCGCACTGTACACACTGTACACCGACACTGTACACACATTGGTGTGGACCAATCAGTTTCAAGGACAACGCATTTATTATCAGAGTACGTTTTTTGTTTGCATTCTGACCACAAGTATTGTGGTGAATGCACACGTGATTACTTGTAAAAGGTCTCAGTTTGGTGTTTTAACATCTCAACACAGCTGTTTTGTTGCCAAAAAAGGGGAAAAAACCTATTGTCACGATACAGTGTATACTGATACAGTACACACTGTACGCAAACACGATACGCGCGGTACCGATACAGTGCACACTGTATACAGGCACGATACACACTGTACTGATACAGTACGCACTGTATACAAAAAGATACACACTACTGATACAGTACGCACTGTATACATACGCGATGCACTGTACGGGTACATTAAACACTGTATACAAAACGATATACACTGTACTGATACAGTACACACTGTATACAGACAGTACACACTACTGGTACAGTACACACTGTATACTGAGTGCACACTGTACTGATACAGTACACACTGTATACAACCACGATGGCAAGGTGGTTTTGACGAGTGCACCAAATGCGAACTTCAATGCCTTCATTAAACCAATTAACCACGTAACGATCTAAACAATGTCACCGCCAACGGCAATTGAAGACGCATGACATCACAGTCTTGCTATTGTTGCAACACTGTATCATTACTTATTACTTCATCAAGGCCGAGGCTTAGCAATTACATTTTGCCGCGTCAAGACTTCCCTGGGGTCCGAAAGTGGCCACGAGACTGCGCCGACACTGCCAGGAGAGACTTTCAACAGCGTCTCGTTCGCGATGGCACCGAAGATGATCCATTTCATTTACATTGTTATAGGCACCTGCATTGCATCGTGGTTTAAATCACCACACTGTGTGTTTAGCTGTATGCGCATGAATATATAAACTCTCCAATTATCCATCCATCTGCCGGCACTTGTGATTAGCTTGCGCGTGACGCCACGTGGGCTTGAGAATGATGTCAGAGAACAATGATCATGCGCCGAATACAATGGTTGCACGTTTTTACACAATAAAGTAGCTACAGATTAAAAAATTTAAAAATTCCCTTCACCTTCACCACGCTAAGATGTGTGGAGCAGGTGCGAGGGACTAAACAATGCTATTTCACAGGTATCATCCACCAGCTGAGACCAGCTAAAACAACAAACATAGGCGAGTGTCTAAAGCACGACTCTGGTTGTCATCACAAAGTTACATCACCGACCATTGAGGCCGCCACGCCGCATGACGTCACAGTGCCGTGCTCATGGCGGCATGCAACTAACAATGGCACATCCGACTGCACCGTCGTGCTGTACATAGCGGGACTGATGCCCCCCCCACCACCACGTTGCTTGGCCAGGGCAAGGCGGGCAGGGCGGGCAAGGCAGGCGGTGGGCGGGCAAAGCTACCCCGGTGATCGCCGGGCTAAAGGGCCTGTGGCAAACTGTACACGTAGACGCCAAACTCTGCCGCGCCAGGGTCACTTGGCCGCGGCGTGCTATTGCAGGCACCTGTAGTTACATTAGCGGTGCCCGCATACCTGTACCAACACAGGCACTCACGCCAGCCTAACCCCTGCTGGAAGTGCCCCGAATTCTGCGCGCACTGCACTGCTTTGTGACACCAGCCTAGGCACGCCGGCCTTGGCGCGCACCCCCCCCCCCCACCACAGCAGCAGTCCATAACACGGCACATTTCTAATTATCAGGAATTTAAAAATGTGTCCCCACGCCCCCCCCCCCCCTACTAGTGACTCAATTCGCCGTCATGACTCGGATTCACGATTCTAATAAAGAATATTTCATGTCTTTTTTTCCTCTTCGGTCGTTCCACGAATGCAAAGGTAGCGTTTGCATAATTCCCGTAAATTATAATTATCAAACAATTGTTAGATGCAGGGCTGTATAAGTGTGATGGGTGTATAAGTGTGATGGGTGAACAGAACTTTAAAGTTTTTGGGGCACCTCTTTAAATATTCAGTTCTTACCATGTACTGTCTTTATACCACCACCCATCCTCAATGTCAAACATCTCATTGCTATTCACCTTGGTTATTTTCAGTTTTTTATGTGATATAGGAATTTGAATGCCAAGATGAATATACAAGTTTAATTTTGGCCTGTAACTGCTGGTAAAACACAGTTTTGTTGTGATATCGATTACCACTGTAGGATTCATTATAGTGCCAAAGTATTGCGTCTAAGCATCATAATCTATTTTTGGGGGTCCATTAAAATTTGAGGCCCCCAACTGCTGCCCCAAAAGCGTGATTTAATGCGTGCATCAGGAGCGTAAGAACTAATATTAATTGTTGAAACATTATGTCCTTGACGACTCAAGCATCTTTATTTTGTGTCACAGGGCACTGCCGTGGTGGATATGTTTAAACCTCGATGTCATCATTCCAGAGGGTTGATGCGGAGAACTTGTTGAGGACCAAAGTAACACCATCGGGCAGGATTGACGTTATTTTTAGCACCACCATCGCTGCCAACCCCCACCAGCATGAATTTTTTTGCGAAAGGAATGAGCCCCAGTCCGTTGTCAGACTTGCTCGTGTAGGTGCGACAGCAGAACACAAGCACTCACCACAAGATGCCAGGGTAAAGGCTAATTAAACCCCATGCTGGAAATTACAACACTACCTCATAAAATGCAGTACTTACAACGGCTCTCTCGCTCTTAAAATTAGGGCTCTAACCATCCCCAAGTCACTGCTCCAGTGGGGGTGGAAAAGCTAATAAATAAATTACACTTTCATAGCCGATCATCGCGGAAGTGGATTCAGGATATTTGTGATATCAATTGGCATGTGCCCGTTACACCGATCGGGCTTGACAGATCACAATTAACACGAAGCTATGGACCGCATTCAGGAAGAGGAACGTGTTCAGGACGGGGAGGGCAGGCTACTGAGGACAACCACCATTGGAGGTCGCGTCAACAGCTCGGCAACCAAGGGGGAAAGACCTAAAGCCAAATGGTGATGCCGATGAGATTAAGAGCGGACTTTGGAGGTTGGGTGTCGACTGCGCAACAGCTGCGGGAAGCGGCAGCAGAAAGAGATGACGCGTTGTTTTTTCGCATCAACAGCAACATTGGGCCACAGTGACCTCTTAACCTTTGAGTAGGACAGTCATGTGCTAGCCTTGGATAATGGAATGGTGTTCACCGCTTGGATGCACAAAGAACAACTCGAAGGGCACAGAGCAGGCAATCAACAAGTGCTTCATAAACTACCCAGGGCCCCGTAAGGCATGCCGTTTACTGTGCAGTAAATTTCACCAGTAAACTTTACACTTTTGAGGACGGTAGGGGTCAAGGAGGTGACGGAGAGGCTATGCCCGTCGCTGTATGGCCTCGTGTGGCGGCTCAGCCTGTCACCCGGCGAGGGTTTCCTGCAGGTCAGCTAAGTCTGAAGAGGTAAATAAAAATAGAGCTTGGCTAATGCGAGAGAGCAGGAGTGGTAGCTGGCCACCCACCGAGCTCTCCCTCCCCTCCCTCCCACCACTTGTGTGCCAGACTGCAGAGGGATATTTATGTCGGTGGTGTCATGGCATTGGCTCTAAGGTTGTATAGTGAAAGAGTTGGCATGCTAGCACGGATCAATTAATGAAACGCATCGCTCTATCCGATGTGGCTGGAATAAAATGAGAGGCTTGGGGGAGGAACATACTTCCTCTGCGTGTTACTGTACAGCATAAAGCCGCATTATTGTAAAACAACAACTTCTAATGTTGGGGCCAACATAGCAAGAAGAAAAGTTAAAATGATTTAAAGGCTAAGTAGTATAATAATTGCATGAGTTGCAGTTTGGAGAATAACTTTAAGAGCCGAGATGTAATAGCCGCACCAGTATGGTGTGAACATAATTGTTGATAAGTAAAGAATGCCTTTCACACGAATACATGCTAATACTACTGGGGAAATCAGTTTGGGCCGTTACGTACATATCCACAGATAATACATCAGCACTGTACATGGCAAACTCAACCGCTGCAGCTAATCAAACGAATGAAATTAATACAAATACATTATAATACAAAATAATCTTTTTTGGGGGAGAAAATTTGTACTTATATTTTTGCCTATATTTTGGTGGTGGTAAAGGTGCAGCCCTGCAATTTCTTGCTCGGAGCACTGCTGGTGCAAAGGGTCTGGGCAAACTTTTGGAAGTGGGAGTACCCTCACTTTATCCCACCGCACGCGCCCTGCTAATCGACGAACCGTAGCTGTACATTTACGTTGCTGGGTGGAAAGAGGCGAGCCGGGTGGTGGTGGTGGTGGGATTTAGGACAATTTCGCTTAATTTTAACTGCTGCACCAGCGGATCAAACTGGCAAACCTCGAGATTGCAAGTCCAGTGGGGTGGGACCATTCCACCACGGCAACATGCCATTGTCAAAATGTACACCAAGCTGTTATTGGTAGGGTCCATTGATGTTGACGCTCGGCCTTCTTTAATACATTTTATTTTGTACTACCACGTACCCTGCATGCGTGGATTGGCTAGGCAACCACGAACAAGCATTCCCGAAGGGTAGTATTTTTCATGGCAGGCTTTTATAAAACAACTCGCACAGACACACACACGTGTACAGAATGTTCTGCATAAGTGGCCTGTTATGGTTTGTGCAAGCATGTTCCTGTGTGCCCAACTGACCTCAATAAAAAGCACTGCCAAGAGCCCTTGACCAATCATATTCGCATTCCAAAGGCTGTTAGCAGCCATGCGCTGTGCTGTAGAAGGCAAACTCTACCCAATCTGTTTTATTCTTGAGTTTAATATGTTTTCACGTCATGTATTTATAGCACACTTAACCGTGCGGCAAGCGTTTTACGGAGCATTGAAAAACCCAACCAAATTCAGAGGCCATTATTTATCATGATGCCATTATTAGACCCAATAATATTTTATTTCAAGTATTTCCCTTTCATACACCTTTATTTCGCGACATCACGTTGCACTTCCTCAACAACACACGGCGGTTAAACCTCAATAAAAAAAGAGAAGACCGTCGATAAATAGCGGCAAGCGTAAATAAGACGGTTGAGCGGAATGCATTCAAACTAATGCATTGCTGTTGACATGCCTTTTCGGTGCTGCGATTATGATAAAGATGTATCCGAAATCAACGGGGAGCCTGCAGAAGTTGTGTTCTGGGTCATATCCAAACCGTGCAGCTTGCGTGTATATAAAGCACACGGCGCTGATGCCTCCAGGCGGCTTAAGGGCGGTGTCATTCCCATCGCTCCCCACCCCCCACTTTCGTTTCACTGCCCTCCATTTTCATCCAGTCGGTGGCAGCAGCAGCAACTGAAGCCAACTTTTCGGCGTGCAGAAGAGGTGTGCTGGGTGGTGGTGGGGGGCTAAGAGACTAAACACAGTACGCAGCATTTACCCAAAATCTCCGCGAGCACTCGAGCAATTATTTCATTGTTTTACGGCATTCACCTGGACATCTTGTAAATGCAGCCAGCCAGCCGCCCAAACAACAGACGAAGAAGAAGCAATGAACAACACGTTCTTCGCCTGATATCTCCCATGCGCGTCTGGCCACTTAGGAGGCGTTGTAGGACGCATGGGATTATTTTGTCATGAACCAAGGACATGGATATTGTTGTCCACCGATTGAGACCTACTGCGGTTCCCGCCCACCAAACACCAAGCTTGCAAGTGCATCATGGATCGGTTTCAAAACTCGTGTTTTGGGGTAAACAACTATTTTACGTCTGCCAATAGACAAAAATGTGCAACAATAAAAACGTCCGCGGAATAAGAAAACAATAAAGACCGTGGAAGATGTTTCATACGGTAAGGTTTAAATGTGTCAACATTGATTATGAGATGCAAATGGTTTTTAAATGGGTTTCAAACTTGTTCCACAGCTATAACAATTATTGCACAAAGGTCTTTTTGTTGGGCTGCCTTGCCCCGTTTGTTTTGATGATCTGTGTGTGTGTTTCACAGTCAAGGGGGAGGGTTGTCCGGCCTGAAAAACTAAATAAATAAAGAAGAGAAGGCGAAAAACACACCCCTGATTGTGACTCTACTGTAAGTGGCCTCTTTTCTCTTTCACATCCTCGTGATCACTGCGAAGACGAAGATGAAACTGAACTCCAACCCAGAGAGCAAACGGCAGCGCTCCTGGCTTGCAGTGGCTCGCACTGAGCGACACGCAACACTCAATGATTGATCACTCCGCCGCGGCTTTATGTCCATGTTCTAATGCAAATGAGATTATGTAACGACGAGCTCACAGTCTCGCGGAGCTTGATACCAGACTGGACATGTAAATGAGTTGTTTATGCCCAAAGGCCCCTACGGGCAAGAGGATTTTAAAATGAATTAATGATAATGCAACTAACACAAATCTGGGGACCAAAATTCAATATGCGCATTCTCAAACAGAGAGGAAAAAAACACCGCTCAACTGGTTCTCTCGGCTACTCGGCCTGTTTATATTATTCCGGAAAGTGTTAGTCACTGTATTGTGTGACGTTTTAAAAGTTTATCCTCAAACGTAGCCAACTGGAAGTACAAAAGAACAGAGGCCAGGGTTTAGGCTCGAAATCCTTGCCTCCAAGTAAAAACAACACATGCATTTCCCAGTCTCTTGACAGAGCTTTACAAACCATAAAAGTTCACCAAGAACACCAAGCTGTTCATCCGTGAAACCTCCAGGACTCTGGCTGATCCACAGCATCGGAGCGCCCGAGTTTAAATATCTACCGCATCTCAAACAGCAGCGGTGTCATCTTGCAATTACACATTCAGCCGCAGCCCCGCAGCTTGAGGTCTTTGCGGCCGTTTTTTTGGGGCCAAGAAACCACACTGCAATCACCCCACTACTTGCACCCTGGAGAGACATTTTGAACAACCCACTGCATTTTGGCGGCAAGCCCTTCTTAAGTATTCGGTTTGATACCCTGACACCCAGATCCAATTACTGGCATTAGCGCCACATATTTGTCCACAGCTCTTGGGGAAAAAATTACGGTCCTATGAATGCAGTGCAATTCATCATTCCTACACTAAAGTGGACAGCGTTCTGCACAAAGTAAATTGTGTGTATCATCAAAATGTGTGTTTTTTCCTCTCTTCGTGTATTTCATGGAGACACTTGATGCACTTAAGTACTGAAAATCCAGCAGGCCGGGGAAACGAAAGCAATGGCAATAGCAGCCATTTTGTTTCATTTCTAGAAAATGATTATAGGTCAAAGTGTTTAAGGTAAACAGTTGTTACGCAAGCACTGCCACACGGAAAAAATACCCTTCTGTGTCCAGTGTAAATGTGTAGTTCAAATGTAACGCACCTGTCCACATAAAAGCGTGTCGCTTCAGAAATGTAACGAATGTACAAGCAAAAATGTGCATTGTTGTTTTATTGCTACCGACTTGCTTATACTGGGAAAATCATGAAAGTCAATTGATAACAACGTAGTTACATACATTCATGCTATTTGTCCAATCAACATTCAGTGAATTAAGTGACCCTGTATGATGGTCAGAACATGTGCATGACTGACATGCAGTCACTCGGTTGCTTGTAATAGCACAATTATTTTAAATCAATGACTGAGAAAGCAACATGACAAATATGCCCTTTTTCATAACCCTCGCGTAAGACACTACAGTATGGTGGACATTGTGGAAGATATATTGTTATTAATACTCTACACAATAGGAGCTGTAAGGCCACCAGTCAACATAGAATTACTAATCTAGAAAATTGATTCTTGGCAGTTTAAATAAAGAGAAGCAGACTGGCTTACTCTGGCACGGCTCAAACTTATATGCAGAAAAAAACAGAATAATTTAAGACAATTAAATGTCGAGCAGTAATCTGGATTATTAATGAAGACTTTGTCCTGGCTTTGAGCCCAGTGTTTGGATTTTGGGAATATTGTTTTCTTGAGAATTCCTGCGGTATTCCCAGGGCAATGCTGGGAATGGAACTGCTTCTTGTTTTTTTATGGACACATACACAGGCCATATCTCAGTGTGTCACGTCACCTTCGGCCTCTTTCCTGCAGGCGTGTCCTACAGACACATCCGGTATCTCACTGTTTAATGCTGAAAGCAGCAGCAGCAACAAAGCAGCTCCTGGCTCCCGTCGAAATGCTTTTGGGAATGTGAAAATCAAGGACCGCAGATAGCTGATAGAAAACCCCAGCAGCACATACGACATCAACCATGTAAAATGAGCAAGGCCTGTGTTTATAAGAGTGTTGCGTAAAATGTGGTTGTATGTAAGCAAGTTCTCACGTCCATTGGCCTCTAAAACCAGAAGTAATGGGTAGTAGACTCTCTCACATTAACAATGTTCTCTGTTTTGGTTGGAATGAAGCCAACTCGTACCAAACCGTTCAGGACACTCTGCTGCGATCACAACGATCGGAAAACCGCACAACGCAGCTCCGGCACAAAGCACACATCTACTGTTACGCCTCACCTTTGGAAATTAAGCACAATGATCGGAAACCAACGAAATAAAACTGTTTCTACAGTAAATACCCACCACATAAGGGAGGTAAATGAAATTCATCTCCAATGGATATACATCAGTTTACATAAAAATGCACAGCCTCTCTTGACAACATATACAGCCATTAAACGCGAACACAGCGATGAGAAAGAAGCTGTCAACACGTTTATGTAGATACGTCACAGATTATGTATGGGACTTCCAGAATAATGCAAAAAACGCACTGCACCCTTGTCCCCAAGATAACAATTATAAAATGGATGCTGCCATTTAGTTGATGGCTCAAACTACTGATGAAATCATATTAAAAGTTGCAATCCATTAAAGATGCAATGGTATTTCAAATGAGCAACAGGCTCTATTATTGTGTATTTATGATAGTCGACGTTTTTTGTATCTTTGCTTTCAACTAATGGTGAGAAAACACACAATCGCGTGCTATTATTTTATTATGCACAACGTAGAATGATGAAACTCGATTCAACAAGCTGCTATTTGTGAATTACAGCATGAATTGAATCTGAATCCTTTGTGTGCCCTTCCTTACACTGGCTGCTTTTCCAAATCCATGAATGTGCCTACAACATTGTCATGAATACCGCAGACATGTACAGAATTACGAGCATCCAACAAAGACATCTTCCATCCTAACCACAAACCTCCTCTTTTCCACTCATTCACCTCCCACTCATCATCCATCTTCCCTTTCATACCACCCTCATCCCCCTGCTTTGCCACTTCCTTTCAACTCCTCCACCATCCAATTGCTCCCATGACTCTGCCTGGTCTCACAAGTCCTAACTAGCCCCCACCCCTACTACCAACCCCAGTTCTCTCAATCACCACCAGTCTGACAGATCATTTATTGTTCTTTCCCTTCATCTCTTCTTACTAACCCATTACAATCCTGGGGCTTGTGGCTTGTCACAACCATCAAATCTTCAATTTGCAATCCACCACTTCACCTTTGGGCCAGAGCACCAAAGCCATCTCCGTCCACCCATCACACTTCTCTGAATCCTTCACACTTCTCTGAATCCTTCACACTTCTCCGAATCACTCATCACATCCGCGTTCAACATGCGTGGCTCCCTTGCCGTTGACTTTTTCACAACCGCACTCAGTATACACAAGCCAAGTCACCCACAATCACATCAACAAACAGGATACCCTCACACAATCCTCTTAATGTCACCTATTGGGCCCTTCCTCTCTTCCCGCTATTTGTTGCCAATCCATCTGTGCCACCTGCCTGGCGTCCACCACCTGACCCATCTCGACAGGGCTGGGACTAACATTGTATCCAAAAGCTTGTAAAAGAAAGCCCTGCCAAGGAAGGAACACTTGTCCACAAGGGGTAGAAACGTTATCCACACCACCACCCCCCATAGTCCATGGGCCCCAAACAAGATATTTCACTTGTTACCACCTGGAGGTGGCAAAAGTTTGCTGTTTTCCAATTTATTTATATGGCCAATAAAAGTTAATTATAACCATTTGAAATGAGTGTGTTATAACATAATTCACCTTTTTAGACGTAAATTAATCGGTACAATTTAAGTTTGATACCTTTGGTGGTACCAATTCCTGCTCTGAAAAATTGCATACCAATGGCATGGGCATGAAAATTATATTAAGGAGACGGTTTACATGGCATTTAATAATACACAAATGCATCGATTAAACGGGACACATTCATAATAGGCGACGTTTCGGGCAATGGCGCTTCTTCATAGCACATCCTTCATAGTGCTAGTATGGCCCATTGTCCGAAACGTCGCCTATTGTGTAGGTTTACTTTCAAGGCAGTGTTATTGCCAGAATGTGTTGATGTGTTGCGCGCCACTGTCAAAGTACTTTTACCAAAGAATTAGATTATAACCGATTGTTATCCTCGAATTGATCATGTACCGATTCATGCAAATGCTCTGCAAAGGTTATGACGTTATATTTAGGCTAACTGAGTGAACACTGTATTATAGGGTCATAACAGTGAGAAACAATACCAACAAGTCAGTAACAATTAAATGAAAAATGTGATTCTGAAATTGAATAGCAACCCCAAATGGTGACAGTTAATCTAATTGCAGGGAGGATGAACTGTTAAATGTCTTCTGTTTGCATCACCACCATGATACCTACCATCACAATTTCATAGCCACCAGGAACATCAGTTCCAACACAAGAAATGAAGATCATAAAAGCAATGCCTCTAAATAACCTCCACACCACCGCTGTTACCTCACTTATCACCTCAACCAAGACTCCTGACATTATTGCCACCACCTCGTTGACATGGTATCCATACAGTCATCAGCACGACCAGCAAGCCTCCTACACTACCATCCTAAAAACTACCTCGACTCTTCTGCCAATGAAAAAATAATTGCCCTCACCACCTCATAATTCCTCATTAGGACCTCCAAAAGTACCATCTTCTCTTGGCATCACAAGAACCACCACGACTTCCACCACCGACGTTCAACATCTATCCTCCACCATGTCACCTCCACTCTCATCAACATGACCTCCAACAGTTCCATCATATTGCATCCACCAACAACCATCATCTGAATTCCACCACCACCTTGCCTTCACGACCATTACCTCTGTACCTCGAACGCCCACATCCACCATTAAACACCACCTCAGTATTAACCACCACCAGCATTTCACCCCGCTGTCTCCAATAATAAAACCAACACCATCTAACATCATTCATCACCATCCTCCCACCTTCATTACAATTATCAGTGCCATCAACCACCATCTATCAACCATCACTATAACTCCACCTTTTATAACCACGATCTTCACCACCATCTTACCTCCACGGCATCATCTGACCACCACCATGTCGCCTCCACTTTCTCGTGCCACGGACTACAATCTCACATCAACCACATCCATCAACACCACCTCCACATCACCACCAAACCACGCTCACCTCCCACCACCACCCTCACACCGCCACAATAACCACGACCATAGGTGACCGTCACCCATCGCACCAGCACCACAAACACCGCCAGCAAAACACAATCACGGCCTCCAGCACCACCACCATCACCACCACATTCACCACGACCACCACCACCACGACCCCGACGCTACCTTGAGCACGAAGCCATGCTGAGCTCCGCGCCGCCCTCACTCCATCACACGCCGCCGCCGCCGCCGCGTCCCCTCCAGCTGCCCGAGGCCAGGTCCGCGGCGGCGCTCTGCCGGCCCGTGTCCCCCCCCCACCGTGAAGACGACAAGCAGCAGCAGCAGAGGAGGAGGCACGGACAGACACCCTCGGCGCCAGACAGAGACTCCGATCAGCTCCCGCCGCAGCTGCCCCCGGGGTTACAGCCCTCGGCCCCCCTCACCAGAGCCCCCCTTTCACGGTCCGCTCGCCGCCAAACCGGGCCGGCTCGAGGGTTTCCCCTCACCGCCCCTCACCGCCTTCGTTAGTCTCCTATTGTTGCCGACGTCGTCGTTGTTTTTGTTGTTAGGATTCAAATAATAACAACGATGATGATGATGGTTCTTGTTGTTATTGCCGCCACCTCCGCCGGTTGCTTTGCTGCTGCCGCCGCCGGGGCGGCTCACGTCTCCGTCGCTGCTTCCCTCCGCGCCGCCCCGCGGAACGCTCCGCCCGCACGACCCGGGACTACTTTACAGCCATCCTGGCCAGGGCGGACCATACCAAGTGGCGCCCCCCCCCCCTGCCTCACCTCCACTCACTCCAGTAGGGGTGGTGTGGTCAAACTAATTAATAAAAGTAATCCTAATACGTGGTACGATATGAACTACGCAACAATCATGAATTTAAATCGGATTATAACTATATGGATTTAGACATCTCAGTGAAAGTTACTGTAGGTAATTAGTTTTTTAGTCGCGTTGTGATTGAGCACCCCTTGGATGTCTGCGGAGAGGGCCAAGGTGGACGAACCCGCGTTGCTACGCGCGCGGTGACGTCACCGTTTGTTGACCGCCGCGTGGCCAATCAGCGCGCGAGGCGAGTGCCGACCTCACCGCCCGGGGTAGGAGCTGAACCTGGGCGGTGATTGGCACTAACACTCGTTATAGTTATATAGTTATAACTTGTTATATAGTTGTACACTACACTAGTTATATAGTTATAAGTTGTTATACACTCGTTATAGTTATATACATATAACTAGTTCTAGTTATACACTAGTTATAACTATAACTAGCTATAGTTATACACTACACGAGTTATACACTAGTTATTGTTATACACTAGTTATAACTTGTTATACACTAGTTATAACTATAACTTGTTATAACTTGTTATAGTTATAACTTGTTATTGTTATACACTAGTTATAACTTGTTATACACTAGTTATAACTATAACTTGTTATAACTTGTTATAGTTATACACTACACTAGTTATACACTAGTTATTGTTATACACTAGTTATTGTTATACACTAGTTATAACTTGTTATAACTTGTTATAGTTATAACTTGTTATTGTTATACACTAGTTATAACACTACACTTGTTATAACTTGTTATAACAACTTGTTATAACTCTACACTTGTTAAAACACTACACTTGTTAAAACACTACACTAATGATAAAGGGTTTAGAAGCGACCCGGCCACAAACGATAACTCATCATCACCACTTGTGCACTACGTCATCACCATCACTAGTGCACTACGTCATCATCATTAGTGCACCACGTCATCACTAGTGCACTACGTCATCACCATCACTGGTGCACTACGTCATCATCATTAGTGCACCACGTCATCACTAGTGCACTACGTCATCACCATCACTAGTGCACTACGTCATCATCATTAGTGCACCACGTCATCACTAGTGCACTACGTCATCACCATCACTAGTGCACTACGTCATCATCATTAGTGCACCACGTCATCACTAGTGCACTACGTCATCACCATCACTGGTGCACTACGTCATCATCATTAGTGCACCACGTCATCACTAGTGCACTACGTCATCACCATCACTAGTGCACTACGTCATCATCATTAGTGCACCACGTCATCACTAGTGCACTACGTCATCACCATCACTAGTGCACTACGTCATCATCATTAGTGCACCACGTCATCACTAGTGCACTACGTCATCACCATCACTAGTGCACTACGTCATCATCATTAGTGCACCACGTCATCACTAGTGCACCACGTCATCACCATCACTAGTGCACTACGTCATCATCACTAGTGCACTACGTCATCACCATCACTAGTCCACTACGTCATCACCATCACTAGTGCACTACGTCATCACTTGTGCACTACGTCATCATCACTAGTGCACTACGTCATCATCACTAGTGCACTACGTCATCATCACTAGTGCACTACGTCATCACTAGTGCACTACGTCATCACCATCACTAGTGCACTACGTCATCACCATCACTAGTGCACTACGTCATCACTTGTGCACTACGTCATCATCACTAGTGCACTACGTCATCATCACTAGTGCACTACGTCATCACCATCACTAGTGCACTACGTCATCATCACTAGTCCACCACGTCATCACTAGTGCACTACGTCATCACCACTAGTGCACTATGTCATCACTAGTGCACTACGTCATCACCATCACTAGTGCACTACGTCATCACCATCACTAGTGCACTACGTCATCACCATCACTAGTGCACTACGTCATCACCACTAGTGCACTACGTCATTATCACTAGTGCACTACGTCATCACCTCTAGTGCACTACGTCATCATCACCGTGTGGCAATGTCTAAGCAGCCAAGTAGTCCTCTAAACGCGTGATGTCGAGTCTAGACGTGGAGGGGGGGGGGGGAAACTCGGAGATAAACCCACGAGGCGACACAGACAGAGCGAGAGAGATACCGCAAACGACAAACAGCAGCAGCAGCGGCAGCCACCAGGCGTTGTCAGGGTGGTGATCGAACCCACGAGCCCCTGCACAGCAGGCGAGGTGGTCAACACCTCCGAGACGCCGCGGTCACCGCGACTGTGGTTAGAAACACAATCAATGGGTTGGTTACAGTAACGAGTCTGTTATTGCATGTACATACATTGTGCCGTCGTTTAAAAAAAGGGATTGTGAGAAAACATGTCACGCACTTATTGTTTTATGCTATGATTTATATGTGCATAATTGTGTTCCTTAATGTTGTTATTATTGTTGGCTTATTATCATGGATGATATTGGTGGCGACAGCCAACGTGTTAAACATGATTATTGACTTTGTTCGCGGCTGTGAGCTGGGCCACTCGCTACTGCTCTAGAGCAGCCCACCTGGTTCAGCAAAATACAACTTTCAACTACGACGACGACGCTGCAACAACAACATCAAGTCGCGTGCAACAACAACAACATCATCATGAAGTCGCGTGCAACAATGTCACTGAAGCAGTGGGAGAACGGCGTGGAGCGGACACACCGGGACAAGAGCGGTGTGTGGGTGGTGTGTGTGTGTGGGTGGTGAGTGGGTGGTGTGTGGTGAGTGTGTGGTGTGTGTGGGTGGTGAGTGGTGTGTGGGTGGTTGTGTGTGTGTGGTGTGTGTGGGTGGTGAGTGGGTGGTGTGTGGTGAGTGTGTGGTGTGTGTGGGTGGTGAGTGGTGTGTGGGTGGTGAGTGGGTGAGTGTAGGTGGTGTGTGGATGGTGTGTAGGTGGTGTGTGGGTGGTGTGTGGATGGTGTGTGGTGAGTGAGTGGGTGAGTGTAGGTGGTGTGTGGGTGGTGTGTGGGTGGTGTGTGAATGGAGTGTGTGTGGTGTGGGTGGTGTGTGTGGGTGGTGTGTGGTGTGTGAGTGTGGGTGGTGTGTTTGTGGTGTGTGTGTGGGTGGGGTGTGTGGGTGGTGTAGGTGGTGTGTGGTGTGTGAGTGTGGGTGGTGTGTTTGTGGTGTGTGTGTGGGTGGGGTGTGTGGGTGGTGTAGGTGGTGTGTGGTGGTGTGTGTGGGTGGTGTGAGTGTGGTGTGGGGGTAGGTGGGGTGTGTGTGATGGTGTGTGTGGTGGGTGTGGATGTGTGTTTGTGGTGTGTATTTGGTGTGTGGTGTGTGGGTGGTGTGTGTGGTGTGTGGGTGTGGTGTGTATGTGGTGTGTGGATGTGTCGAGTGGTGAGCGTGGCGCTGAGCGACCGACACGGCCACCAAAGTTCGTTTCCAGCTCACGGCCAACACCGAGTGACGATTATCCGAACCGTGTCCTGAACCGCCCCTAGGTCGACTCGGCCTCAAACGAGTACGTGGTGCGTGCACATCGCCACTAGGGGAGACAAAGGCGGTCGGCCCGTCGTGGGGCTGGTCACCCACCATCGTGCCCTGCCGGCCCTTTATAGGCGCTCGCTAACAGCACTTGACCCCAAGTCAGTTACAGGCTGCACAGGGAGGGGGGGTCTTTGTCCCGTCTCGTGCGCTGCGTATTTAGTGTAATTATAAGTGAAGGGGGACCGGCATCAAGATGGTTAAATAAATGGGCAAAGGAAAGCGTGATGCAGTGCTTCTTGGAAATGCAACGTGGTGATGAAAACACACAAGACGTGGATGCAGAATATGGAGTGAAAGCTGAAAGGTCTCACGTGGAGATGAGTGGCGGTGATTTACACCGAGACGGAGAGACGCGTGGGCCCGAGAACACATCGCAAAGTAAACACAACGCCGACTTGAGAAAACGAAGTGATTTCGAGCGCGACTCGCCGCTCGAAAGGACAATGGGGACTGGGCAAGGCCGGCGATGAACTGTCGGTGGAAGGAGGAAACGTGGCCTGGGAGGAGGAGGAAGACCTCCAGCGAGAGACGGAGCGACAAGAACAGCTCACACCACGGGATTGTGGCGTCTCAGGTCCGTGAGGGCTGGCGACGCGATGAGGTGGATATATCAACACGTGGGCTGCTGATGACTCAAACCAGTACCTCGATGGGTGTCAACCGGTTCCTTTAACAATCAGCATTTAAACATTCCTCCTGCGGAGGGAGCTGGTAGGAACGTTGGGTTGCTCGGTCAATGGCCAAGGTCAACGGCGGCGTGGTGTATTCCGCAAATATTCCCGACTGTGAGGGCGGGCACAAGCCGGCGTGAGTAGGTTAAACGTTGAGTTTTATAAGGGCACCACGGGGTGACCAGCCCCTCCCCACCCAGCCCCACCCCTCCCACCCCCCACCCAGCCCACCCCTCCCACCCAGCCCCTCTCCACCCTCCCCACCCAGCCCCTCCCAGCCCCACCCAGCCCCACCCCTCCCACTCCCCACCCAGCCCCACCCTCCCCACCCAGCCCCTCCCCACCCTCCCCGTCCCTCCCCACCCAGCCCCTCTCCACCCAGCCCCTCCCCACCCAGCCCCTCCCTGCACGACGGACGGACACAATAATCCCCTGTGGGCTGGTGGAACCAGTGGGTTCCTACCGGTATGAATCAGCACTCGTAGAGCAGCGGAGTTATGGAAAGGCCTTCGTCCAGCAGCGGAGTGACAAGAGGGCTGTACATGACACGTGGAAGGAAACTGGAGTGCCCCTTAGATATGAATGCTAGGAGGGGATAACACTTCGAGATAAATACTCCATTCAGACAGATGTACGAATCTGGTGCTGTACTGCTATTTCCTGCCCACCTCGTGGCGTTCCTGGCGTTGTTTATATTCCATGGCATGTCAGACAAGGAGCAAGCCTGCAATTTTGGAAATTATGGCAGGGGGGGTGGGTGCTATGAAGTCACCAATTATGACCCCATTCACAGGCACTTGTGATGAAAACCATTAAAAGCTCCTCACGAGTGAGGCATTTTTCGCCTTTTGTCCAAGTCTGTTTCTGAGAAGCATTCTGCATGACCAGCAAATTGCGCCATCTGATTTTGAAGGCGTCCGAGTGTCAAAACCACTGTACATCCATGATAACCACTTCTCCCTTCACGGACTTCCCCTTTGATTTCCTTTGTCATGTAAGTGTTCAGTAAAAAAATGTATTAAGCCTGGGCGATTAGTGTACATGTAAAGGTTTAACCAAGGTTGAAACAAATGTGTAACAATCAGATTGATCATTCGTATGCATAGTGTACAATTTATAGATTGAAATTTTATATTTGCTACACACGTCAATCAACAGCCGTCCTGGACACCCTTGCAGACGAGATGCTCCGCCTCAAGTGAAATTTCCACTGAAATATTTTAATAGTGAAAACAACAACATTGTACGTTGGACTTGCAAACAAACCCGTACCTTTGTAGAAAAAAATATGGTAATCATCAACGATGTTCCCAAGCACAAGACCTTACAAGAGGACTTGTCATTTAAATAGATATATTATGTCAAACATGCGTACTCATTGCACCAGTTACTGAGCCAAAACGGTACATTTGATTACCACTGGGTCGTGTAGTGTGGAAATTCAGACACACTGATGATGCCCAAGTTGGCCCGGTGACCATGAATCGCGTGAGCGTTGATATCATCGCATATGCTAATGATTAAGGCACCTGCCACCACTACACAAGTAGCCTTCACCACCTGCCACTGGCACTACAGGTGGCCCTGCGACGTGGCATCATTGGGAAGGTGCCGTGCCAGAAAGCGCCAAACACATTGTTGTTGTTTGGCGCTAATATTCAAAAAGAATCTGGCATTTGCGGAACC
Source organism: Lampetra planeri (assembly GCF_965212315.1). Lineage (NCBI taxonomy): Eukaryota > Metazoa > Chordata > Hyperoartia > Petromyzontiformes > Petromyzontidae > Lampetra > Lampetra planeri. The sequence continues at coordinate 12,259,262 of NC_136125.1, read as the reverse complement.
CATTGTTTGAACAGCTCCATTTCAATTCTCGTCCTTTAGAGTTTGGCGTGCGTGTGCGACTGCATGGGTCGGCTATAGATAAGGACATCTTAGTACAGTACAGATTATCGAGACCTGGGAGCATACTCCACTACACAAAATCTGGTGAACAAACATGGTGAACAACAGGCTATCACGGCTGGGCCAGGCCAACTCGAACAGATATGTTTGAACAGTGCACGCATGTGACCCGCCAAGAATGTGACTACCAGAAGTGCCCACTAATCAGATTGTTTGCTAGTTACTCATATACTGTGAATAATTACACTCAAATACGTATTATGCGCGCTCCACAACTTCATACCAAAACAGAAACAAAAATGCAATGTGTTCTGAAATGTGTTATACAAGAAACCATTCCAGTGCATTAGATTCCTTTAAATGCAAGTAATATTCCCAGATGATGCATTCAGCTCAACCCAATGTTCAGCTGAACTCAATGAACATCATACACATGTTGAAGTAATGAAACAAAGTCAGTGATTTCCTCTTGCAGTGAGCATCGAAGCAGCGCTATTATGTTGACAACCTAATACAGTGTCGACAATTCAACATTCCTATGGCGTGGGTCGGTCTGTCCAAATCACAACAATTTTTAACTTCCCCACAAAGTGGAACCCATTGTGAACTAAACGAAACTATTTTTTATTATTTTACCAGGTAAGGCCCACTGAGCTATGTAGGTTTTTTTCTTTCAAAACCACGATAGCTCAACGAAGTGGCTTATCACGTGGAAATGTTTCGCAGCTGGAGGACCCGGAGAAAAATCCACACAACCACGGGGATAGAGACACGCAAACTCCAATTATACAGCAGCAGGCGTCCTCCTGCAATCAGGCGAGGGAGTTAACATCTCAGCGGACGGATGATGGGCTAAGCCAACCCATCAACCAAAGTTGAACTCGCTACCGCTGAGCCACTAGACGGTCAGAAATAGAAACAATAACTCAAACATTTGTCAATCCACTGCTGGATGAAAGCCTGTTGCCCACGCCGTGTCGGTCAATGAGGCTTTTTTGACCATACTTCCCCAGGCTGGACAGCGTAGGTTGGTAAAGATGAGAGTACGGTGCAGTAATACGGTCCTCTGACGCAATACTATGTAACTGACGGATACATATATCACATGTCTCAAGCGTGCTTTTTTTCTATCATAAACCCTTTTAGCTCTGCCATTGCATTTCCATCACAAGCAAAAGGTGCCAGTTTGTAGCGGATATAATCGATGTTCCTGTGCAACTCCTTAACATTCCCTTGGTCGTTTCACTGCCATGCTGGATATGGATTCTGGGCCTCAGAGGGCGCAGCTTTTAAACATCCAGAGGGTGAGAGGGGTACGTGTTTGTGTGTGGACGTTTGTTCACGACACAGCCACTTTATTACAATTACAAAGTGCAGACTTGCATGCTTTAGTCAATGCGGTGACATCAAAAGGGACGGCTGCAAGTTTGTGTCTCGGTGTGTGTCCTGTTACAATGGGAACACATCTTCGTGACCTGCACGTGCCGCTTGCTTGGGACTGGTGCTGTGAGTGGGTCCCCATTGAACCCACGTCAGCTCAGCCTTACACCAACTTGAGCAGCCCCCCCCCCCGCCCGTCCCACGGACTGATATTTATATTTTAAATACTGCATTGGACACTCATTGCAGGCTGAATAGACCCATGAGGGCCATGCCCACATGATGCCCAGAATGCGCCCGAAGTCACGAGATCTTGGAAGCTCAGCAGCATGCAGCCTGTGGGGGGGGGGGGGGTGCAGCGTGATGATTGGGGCGACTCCCATGCTCGACAAGTCGTGGAGCCACGTGGCAGCCAGCAGAGGGACGTGCAGGAAAGGCATTTGTCGAACAGCATTTTATGCTCCCAAATCTACGCGTCTTGCCTCCCCCCATCTTATGGCCAGTTGTGGTGAAGTATGGTGAGATAATCCCGACAAATTTCGATTTAAAGCTTTCGTGACTGCAGGGATTCATCTTCTTGGTTCTTTCGGTAAAGTCACGTAGAAGGGAAGTAATACAAAAAAATTAATATTATGTTTTATTTTTATTATTTTATTACTTCCCTTCTACGTGACTTTACCGAAAGAACCAAGAAGATGAATCCCCACAAAGCTGCACGGCGTGGATAGGTTCTCATCCAGCGGTGGGTTGACGAAGGTACGATAGAGATGCAGAGCCAGAGAGAGTGTGTTCCGGGTTCAGGTAACATTTGGGAACTGGTTTTCAGCATTGTCCGATAATTGAACCATCACAGGGCAGTGTACTAACCACAGAGACGCCACTCCCCACTCGACAAACACACCTCGACAGCTTCGTCTTGCAATAACACACGTCCCACAGCTCGGTCTGGCAGCAGAGGACGCGCTGCATGCAGTTACAGCGTGTTGCCCACTGGGAGCATGTAATTATCTCTTTCATAGTTGAGAACAGGTACTGATGGGGGTGTCGCTATTGTCTTCAAAACACCCATGGCCCCTCAGCGGGCGTTTAAAGGGCAAGCGACTTGGTAAGATGCGTGGAGTCACTTTTTTTTAAGTGGCTTTGAGCAAAAGCATCGTATGATGCGAACCTGACGGTTAAAACCGGCAGTGTGTCATTGAACGGATCAATGGTTTCAAAAGGTGGATTTTAATGCCACAGGTGAAAGAGGACATGTATTAGACGCAGGGTTCCAGTGGCACTGCTCGTTGTGCGGTCACTCGAGGATTCGTTTTGGAAAAGTCATCATCTGTTTTTATAGCCATTCCTACATTATACAGCCGTTGAATATTTGTCGCAATAACATTGCATTTTCCGCAGTGTAAATTTGTTTTATTATTCAAACATCCTCTTGAATTGACCCTGCCATAAAAAAAAACGTGTATAGAGATATTTCACGAATGCCTCTTTTTTCTATATGTAGTGGAACAACTTTTTTTCAGAACGTATACATTTCAACATAAACCCATTATCAAAGATGACAAATGGAGTCGTTTGAATAGGATTTACAAATTAGATGACTTGCTTGGATTAGCCCCAACTGGTAGGGACATTTACCATTTTTCTTTCTTCAATCAGGAAACCGAATCAGCTAAGAACATGCCATTGTAATTCCCTGTCATGCTATGCGAACAAAACAAAAAAACAAGCAGAATCTTGCACCCTTGTGATGAAGATTGGTCTGGGAGCACATCAGAGATAGGAGGGCAGCGTGTGCCTTTGTTTGAATGAATAACACGGGATTTGTATCCAATACATCTGTTGCAGATAACCCCTATCGCGTGCGAAGGTCTGGGAGCCTTCCCCGCGGTGTTGTAATTCACAGAAAGACATTGCATCTTGGGAAAGCTGTGCCGTGCGATATTATCGCCACGTGGGTAATTCATGCACAGTGCCACATTTAATGTTGGCTTGTAAATATGCATGCTTTAATATACTGGCCAGGGACTCGATTGAATGGTAACCACGCTTTATTAATTTAGCATCTCATGCTCCGAGCTGAAAAACTCAATTTGGCCATGACAAGCCGGAGAACAGCACCTATTAATAGTCTAACCTAATGGTTTAAATCAGCCGCAAGGGGAATGAATTTGCAGATATCTGCTCCTGGATGCAGGCTTGAGAGGATGTGTTCCCAACAGTGGCCTTGGCTGGGGAGGTGCGGGAGCGGTGGTGGTGTGGTTGTGCAGTGGTTATCGCACCACACTGTGAACTTGGAAACCCGCGTTTGACTCCTGGCCATGGTTAACATGGGTGGCGGTTACACCTGTACAGGACCATGGTTTACATGGGTGGCGGTTACACCTGTACAGGACCATGGTTAACATGGGTGGCGGTTACACCTGTACAGGACCATGGTTTACATGGGTGGCGGTTACACCTGTACAGGACCATGGTTTACATGGGTGGCGGTTACACCTGTACAGGACCATGGTTTACATGGGTGGCGGTTACACCTGTACAGGACCATGGTTTACATGGGTGGCGGTTACACCTGTACAGGACCATGGTTAACATGGGTGGCGGTTACATCTGTACAGGTCCTGGACACCCCTATAATCTTCACCAACAAGTCCTGACCAACTTGGTGAAGTATGGTCAAACAACACACATGACCGCCACGGGTAGGGAGGGTAGGGAGGTCTTCCATCAATCGTGGATTGACAAATTATTGTTAGTAAATGCCTTCCAGGGACAACTACTCATATCAGCACTTTTATTAAAAGTATTACTACTGCAAATTTTCCTACCTCGTGACTGAAGCAAAATATGTAAAGTCGTTCTGGCTCAGTCCGCTGGCACAGACGCAAGCCCAGAGCCACCCAGACATACACATTGGAAGTGTATTTGACGCTTCAAAGCTTAGACTTTCCAAGCGCTGCAAAGTTTACACATTAGCCAGAGAGGATGATAGCCACATCTCGCAAGGATTCACAGACGCACGAAGTTTCTTGAAGAGAGCTTTCTCCGAATTGAATGTGGATCTCTTGTGGTGGTGGTGTAATATGCGGTCACCCCCATATAATGTAAATCACGTGGCAATCATCACGGAATGTAGACAGAGGCCCTCCTTGGGGGCATCGTGATTACAGAGGGGCAAGGGGGGAGTGATTGGCGCACAGCACTTTAAACCTGGCAACCCGAGTTCGAATCCCGGGCACGGGCATCTGAGCAGCGTCTGAACTGGTTCTGGCCCCCTCTTCACCATCTCGCAGGGACCAGCAGGGTGAGGTATGGTCAAAGAAAATCCATGATCATGACGCAGGGGGGGGGGGGGGGGGGGCTTCATCCAGCATTGGATTGACAAAGGGGCTGTTAGAAATAGGAAACATATCGACGTGCGTTCCCTGATTTTAATGAAATCAGCTTCTCATCACAATACATTCACTTAGAGTGACTGAGATATTGGTTACCAAGTTGCCGCTGCTTTCATGAACGTATACGTATGTAGAAGGTAAATTAACAAATTTAATTAATCTATTATATTCAATGAGTTATGACCATAGTTATTGGAACAAAAAGAATAATCAGAGCACGATTACACTTTGCAATGAAATAACATTGTTACAGCCCCAACCACAAATGTCACAACGATCAACTAAATTGTTTATATATACAACAACACCCTACTTAATTAACGGTACACCTTGGCAGAGGGATCATCAGTGGAAAAGTGCCATCACCAAATTAACGATTTGGACTGAACTGAATGCAGTTCCAATCTCTCTTCTTATATATTTTTCTATTTCACAATTACATTGGAATTGCGCTATTGACATCATGTAATCAGACACGTTGCGATCAGTGTTAGACAATATCCCCGCAGAACGAGATATCCCTCAACTACTTCCGAGTCATCTCTTTTATCTACACACTTTTTTTGCACACGTACCGCTACAGAGAAGCATTCGTAATAAGGCAGTCAAGCGCACATTTCAAATTCGTAATAAAAATTGCCAAATACATTTTCCAAATGCAGTGAACAACCAAATCAGACCATCGCCTCACTGCGCTCAAGAACCCGGTTTAACCACAGGTGGGTTTCCTTGTTTCTAACTCCGAATCTAAGCCGTGTGGGGCTCATTCCTCCAACTCCTGAGCCAACCAGCCACGTCAAGATGGAGTTACAACCTCCAACAAAGGTAACTTTACAATTTAAATACAACTCGGTGGCTGAAAACCATTTGTGTACCGACAGGGAGCACTGCGCTCATGGCTCCTTTTCATTATCACCAAGAACCAGGCTCTGCTGGGCCAGAAACAGCAGCCCAGGAATGGCCAGAATCAGCACTGCACTTCGTGAGGTTTCGTCGGCTCAGTCACCTTCCTTCATCAGTTTCCTTGACCACCTTGCTTCACCCAATCCTCTGCGGCTGATGGGTGGAAGTCAAAGGGCTATCATGAAAAATGTTTAAATACAGTTTAATGGAGGCTTGAGTTAAGTTGTACTATTTAAAGTAAAAATGTATAATTTTTGTTGACAAAATTTCACCGTTTGTTTTAAACACCAACACGGCCTGCAATGAAACCGAGTGTAGACCGCACGTGGCCCACAGACCTGGACCACTGACGCCAGCCCACAATTTCCTCCTCCTCTCCGAACGACACCACAAATATAATGAACGCCCACACTGCGAAGCGGACGGCACACGTTTTGTGACGGTCGGAACACCCGCGCGGCATTAACCGGGGCGGCCGTCGCGCTACGGCCCGGGCCTCGTCGCCACGGCCATGGCTGCCGGCTCTTAGTCGGCGAGCACGACGCAGGATTCGGCGAGAGGCGGGCACTCCCGGTAGGGCTTGAGGCCGGGGTGCTCCAGGTCACCGGCGTTGGGGTGCTCGGAGGACGCGGCGGGCCCGTCGGACGGAGGGCCCGTGGTGCGCACGCACACGCAGCTCGGACTCGAGCCCGGAGCGAACAACAGGCGGGGCACTCCCACCCAGTCGCGCTCCACACCACCGCTGGCCACGCACCACGCACAGGGATACAAAGATTCCACCCCGTGTGGCCTTTGACAGGGTGTCGGGGCAAGTGCTGTTAGCGAGCGTCTATGAAGGCAGTGGTCAGCACCACGCCCGGCCGCCTTTGTCTCCCCAGTGGCGATGTTCACACATCTCACCAGGTACTCATTCGGGGCTGAGTTTGCCTGAGGGAGGCCCAGGACCGGTTCAAATAATGGTCGCCGGCGTTGGCCGTGAGTGTGAATCGAACTCGGGTGGCAGGGTTCGTCGCGCAGCGTAGCGCTAACCGCTCAACCACAGCTCCCCACACACAAACATACGTCAGCAGGGAGGGTTGGGGATCAGGAGATGGAAGGGGACAGGTGCGGAGGGAAGTGAGCGCGGACACGGGCGGAGAGCGATAAGAGTGAGGCCAAGGGATGTGCAGACGAGGCAGCAGGGAATGAGGCTGAAGAGAGAAAAGCAAGAAAGTCAAAGCCAGTGAGGCGGACATGGAACAAATTAGACAGCCTCTGAAACAGAGACATGCAGGCGTCGTCTATGACGATATATTAAACACCAGACTTTGAACAAGCTTAAGTTATCGTCGTGTGTTAATGAACCATCCGAACTTCACTGTAACGCACTGTGAAAACATCGAGTGCCAAGCCACTGAGGCGTGCGTTTCCCGCATCATTAAATCAATTAAACGCTTTAAAAATTAAACCAACTTCATCAGCCAAATGTGAAAAAAATATGCTGGACCAGTTGTGAACTACGCAGCTGCAGCAAAGATACGACACAAAATTTCCATGCGGCGCATTCAAACGCAAGCCAGTGCTGGTGACTGTGGCTCACAGTCGAACACAAGTGCACTTCTCTCACCGCACAGTATTTTCCAACGGAGTTCAACTGATGTTCAGTACGGAAATGCCCCGATTCGTGTCGGGGGATGTGCTCCTGAAAGGTGCGACGACGAATATCGAAACGACTTGCATCAAAGACAATTTACAGCGTGAGGTGGTGGCGGTGGAGGCAAAGGCTGAGAGGCGACGGATACGAGGACAGACAGCCGATGCCGTCAGCGACGTGAGCGCGGGTTGAGGCGACGCACATCAGGTAGCGGGTATTCATAACGTGACGACTTATGTGCAAAATTACGTAAAAGGGGGGGGGGGGAGACGTAAATCGGGGTATCACTGTAACTGCATTTTGACATCTTACTGCAAGCCACGAGTTACCTTGAGACGGAGGTCTGTCGACCCCACCTGACCACTAAATGCATTGTAAAGTGAAAAGATGAACACGGAAACATTCACAGCATGATGGCTTGCTTGGTCCCAGCAGATTCGTCTTAAAGCAGCAGGTGGATCACAATTCCCCCCCCCCCCCCACCTCGAGATTCAATGAATTGTCACATTCTAGGGTCACAATTCAAAAACCGATTGCGTTTGAAATTTTCCAACAAAAGGTTAAAAGCGTTAATGTGTTAACCATAGCTGGATCCGTCTGTCCGTCCCTCTATAACAGGGGGAACAGGATACATCTCATACGAACAAACTTTAGAATAAATGTGCTTAGGTATAAGGACAAACCGTATGAGAAAACAGTCCAATTTGACCATTTGGTTTCCCAAGACCTGGAAACAGAACGGGCATTAGAATGATTACTCTTGGCATCTGTGCCTCGCCGAGTGAAGCGTGGATTCCTTCCCTCTGCCTCTGCCTCCGATGACAACATTACATTTGAAGTCACATAGTCATGTTAATAATTGATTATGATGAGTGAATTGTCACGTGCCTATAATGCAGATATTGCCAGCTTCCAATCCTTATGCCCCACTAGATATGAACAATATCCCACAACCTATTTAGCATTTTTAATGACGAATAACTGGTGAGGATGGCAATAGAAGCTAACCTGAGGTATGGATAATTGAGAAATGTCAGTCTTAATGAGCAGCTGTGATCAGCCATCTCAGGTCGCTTACCCTCTGGCTTGCAAGGCCTACGAGGATGTCAAATGTGCATCAGAGTAGCGGATTGTTTTGTCCGCTATCTGCACAATCGGCTATAATGATCTGCCTCAAAGTTTGATCAGCAGGGTGCAAGCTGCATGAACGTCGATGACCACCCCGACCGGCACCACCACACCGCCTTCACTCACCTGCGCCTGCCGCACCAAACCCTGCTCCCGCTGGCCATGCTCCACTCCGAGTTGCAGGGCGGAAATCTCCGCTTCTGCAGCTCCTTCTCCTCCTTCGCCTTGTGCCCGAGCGCCAGGGCCTCCTCCACCTCACGCAGGGCTCCCGTGGGCCCACCCTGCTCGTCGTAGAACCTGCCCACCAGCTTCCCTGCGGGCCCCCACACAACGGCGCGCGTCTCCCGAGGCTTACCGCGAGCCTCCGAACGCCCCGTCTCAGCCGCTATCCACACAATTGTTACCGCAGCCGGCGGATTGCCTGTGGGGCGCTGGGGAACCCCACGCGGTCATCCACTCGCTCACGTGCAAGGTCAACGACGTTTGCATGCTTACGAGTATCGCTTATTTATATTATTATTTTTAAAGGGGTTTATTGGACTGATGTTTAATTTTAGCTCCCAATTGCGCAAATCAGTAAGTCTCGTTTGTGATACTGCTAGGAAAATCGTGCGTGATACCCTAATTGGAGAAATTCCTCAAAAGAATACCCCGCATATAGGCGAAGGGATAAGCTCTTAATCTCTTTATCATGGTTGCTGGGCACAGGCCTGAATCACCAAGCAGCCAGCAACAAATGGCACGACTGTATTTAAGGCATAATCGACGTGAGTTTCCACACGTCTTAACTTGCGCCCGTTTACAAGCACTTGGGAAAAAACAGACAATGGGAGGGAATTCTAGAGTCGAGGAAAGCATCTGAAAGGGAGGTATTGTGAGGAGCAGTGCGGTGGTGGTTAAACAAAGTGTGGATGGAACAGTCAGCCTGGTTGACAGGGTCCTGAACATCGGTGGAGGAATCAATGCGTGACGTTAAGGGGAACCTTGACCGTGACGGCAGCGACAGAAGAGTGATAAGGAGGAGGCAACTGACATGAGGCAGCGTGAGGCTGGAGTGAATCAGTGAGCACTGGATCATCAATCTATCAGACTGCTCTACTTTGAATTCTATCAATTGCGGTGGGGTAGGAACTGGATGCGTCATGCCAACTATAATAACAGTGCCACTTGGGTATTGTAAAGAAAACCGCAGTGGATGGGTCAAAATATGAAACTCGCTGTGTGATTAATGCTTTCAAATGACGGTATTTTGCATTTGTCGGCACAAGGCAATGAATACATACGCACAGCTACAAACACCCCCATGTGTAGGCTTAAACAGTTCAGATAAGTGCTGTGAGTGAGCAGCTGTCAAAGGCTGCATGACACAAAAGGCTGGCGTGGCCAGAACACAGCCACCTTGACTTGAGATTGTCCAAGACAAGTCCAGATACTTTACAAAGGTGACCACAGCCAGCAATTGAACCGAGGTCATTGGGAAGGTAATAAACCACCCACATCACAACATCTGAGCGCCATACACATTTGGGTCCAGATTCTAGCGTTCACAAACATTTCTCTTGGTCCTGTATTGACAACAAACACACCTGCGATGGTGTTTCCATAACCAACAATGTGGCTAATCGCTTATTTCATGTTTCAGACTTCCTAAAAAGATTTTATTATTTTACTTCGTGCTTGTGGCTTAAAGCCAATTACCATCAACGGGTGCTCGTGTTGGGGTAGATTTTTTGTTGCGGTCACTTCCTGATGAAGCTCCGGGCATGTGGAGCGAAAGGTCAACATCTCGCCACGGTGACGAGATGTTCACTAACTCGTCTAGTGTACAGGAGGTCGCGGGTTCGATCCCGACCTTGACGCCTGCTGCTGTATATTTAGAGTTTGCGTGTCTCGTTCCCCGTGGTCGCGTGGATTTTTTTCCGGGTCCTCCGGTTTTTCCCTCGACATTTAAAAATATCCGCTTAGAGTATCTGGCTGCTATACATTTCCACGTGATAAGCCACTTCATTGAGCTATCATTTGTGGCCAGGTCGCTTCTGAAGAAGAGCTACACAGCCCGGTGGGCCTGACCTGGTAAAATAACAAAAATAGTTTTTAGCAGTTTAGCTTTACTGCGTGCCGAACAGCACGCGGCGACACGCAACCCTCAAAGCACACGGGAGGAGCTCCGGTGCTGCAGCGCCAACTCGGGGGGCACGTGCTTCACCTCTCCCCCTCCCCCCTCCCGGCGTACACGACGTAGCACCCGCGTGCGAGCGGGCCTCGCGCGCTCGTGGGGAATCTCACCCACGTAGGCGTAGTCACGCTGGTAGAAGGACAGCCAGTCGTGCAGGCCCAGCATCCGCGCGGGGCTCAGTCCGGACACGTCGTCCACCAGCCCGGCGTCGGAGAAGTCCCCGCTGACGAAGGCGCGCGACGCGTCTCTCCCTGGCGGCGGCGACCGACGGACACGCGTTACCACCGCGCGGGTTTCCGCTCGGCACGATGCCGTCACGCGTTTCTCCACTTGGCGGCGAGTTCCCCCGGGAATTGAATTCAGCCGCTGGATCGAGCTGGAGAAGCTGCCGGCGCGCGGAGCGAAACGTCGGGAATGCCGCCGAACAACGCTCGGCGCAACCCGAAACACAATGAAGACGGACACACGTTGTCCACACGTTGTCCACACGTTGTCCACAACGTTGTCCACAATCAGCAGCATGGTCATCAGCAGCTCGAGGTTAGAGCTAAGATATTCCTCGCGAATCGTATAAGATTCGTATAATTCCACCACAGCCGATTGTAGCAGAAATTGCGATTCCTCTGAGCAGGCATTCTGCCGTGGAATGCTCGTGCAACGGTTTAATGGCCTGGCTGTAACATGAACATGTCATCCGCATTAAACGTTGCTACGGACACACACAGCCTGACGAAGGTGTAATGACAGGGTGCCACCTGTTGGCCTGAAGGGGCAATCGCGGTTGTGGGTATATGACGTAACCCCTAAGAATGAGGGGGGCGTATCTGGGGTAAAGGTGAAAGGCAGAGTCAGTCGAAGCTCCGGGAACCTGCTTGAAGGTTCTGGAAGGGGGCGTGGCCGGAGGCGGGGCTTGGCCACGCTGGGGAGTATATAAGGGGGACGGCACCAGAGGTTCGGTGCTGTTGCGGGTCCTGGCTGCGTCGCTGCTCGCCGTCATCTCTCTTCGTCGTCCGCCCACGTGGCCGATCTCCTGCAAGGCTGCGTAGTTGGACGCCGACGATGGGGTTGCGTGATAGGGTCGGCTATGTGCAGCTGCGTTACATAAATGTATCGCCCAGTGTATTCCTAATAAGTAAGAAGCCTTCTACACGACGTGTCTCGGAAGCCGCTCAATACAAATGTATCGTGAGCGTAAGAATTGTATTTGATCTACGCCGTGTGATTGGGCATGTAACAAGTCGCCCTCCTCCTGCCGCCAGCGACTCGATGAATTGGCACACACGGGATCGTGTTCAAAGTCAGGACACGATTATTTTTTTGCGATTGTAGTCAACATAGCGCCTCAAGAAACTCTTGCGCTTTGCACGAACCAACTGCACATAACGACATTAACAACCCTTTGTTAATCAACCGCTGGGTGAATGCCTCCCCCAAGTCGGTTGTGGGTGGTTGTTTGACCACATGGGTTGGTGAAGAAGGGGAGCGAGTCCATGACCAGTTCCCATATTCCTCACCCACTGATGTTAGCCCTGACTCGCAGCCAAGACCCGGAATCATACTCAGGTCGCCGGGTTTTCAAGCACAGAATGACATGTGCTCTTAAAAATATAATGTAGTCTTGCACGCAGCGTTTGATGCATTATAATGAGCCGGAGACCCAATTTAAACCGATGAATCTGTGCATTACTATGCCCGTAAAGTCCTTTGGCTACTTTGCACTGTCAAGGTCGGTAAATGGTACGAGGCGAGAGAAGTGAAAACTGGTGAACTCGAAAGACAAAACGAGGCAAATCCCAAACCAAATCAACAAATGTGCCATAACTATAGCCTCGTTTTAATAATTTATCGAGAAAAAAATGGAGAAGGCGGCAATCTGACGCAAGGTAGCTTCAATTCCTGATTAAGCGTTGCTGATGGCTGTCTCCAACATTATTCACCGGGTGGAAGCTGTCGATGGCTCGGAGGCTCGGCAATTCAACACCGAGTGTGGACACATGCCTCCTGCTGGCAACTCGTGTTCATTGCTTGTCATCGCAGCTCGTATTCCACGTGCTGATCAATCACGTTCCGAATTTTTAAATGTGTCATAAGCCGACTGAGAAATGGCCAAATAACTTCATACGGAGATAGAGCAGTGCAAATTGGTTGATTGCATTTTACCCAAGAAAGCTTCGCTGATACGCAGGCCCTTCTTTTGAAATGTCAGACCGATTACTTTTTTTTTTTATGTTTTTAATTGCATGTGGGAAGGAATCATTTGGTGGAGAAAACCTAAGCATAGCAGCAGAACAAACCCAAGCATATAAAGAAATACCGCGATATGCGAAGTAGATGCATTCCTGGAGCTTCGTTAGTTTGGAGAAACTTCGTATTTTGATCATGGGACCTTATAGCCAGTATCAAAGTATGGAAAATAAGAATGGGTTTTACTCTTTCTGGCAATAAAACAGGTGTTTAAATATTCAAACACCAAATATAAACCTTTTGCAAGGAAAAAGGTTTCTAACAATTTTTATCCACGGATAACCGTGAGGATATCCAGATTTAGGTTCAATTTTAAGGTGCGGATAATGGGGATCAGGCAGTAGCGCCCACAAATCAACGCAAGATCATGGGAGTGTTGTTTGGCATAGTGAAGTTTGGTCGGATGGAATCGGGCTTTCGTATATCTTTTGTGGGCCGCACATTTAGAGACACACACACAGCGTTCGACAATCGTAACGCGAAATATAACTTCCTGCGGGATAACATCTGGATAGGGCCTTGCAGTGACAGGAATAAAAACAACTTCAGGGCCATATTAAATTCATTCTTTCTAGCACTCGAATGGTGGCGCTTTGGTGCTTCCCATTGGCCGGGCAAAATACAGGATGTGCTTCAAAAAAATATTAACACTTAAACGGGACTATCGGCATTGTTGAAAATTCTCAGAAGTGTTAACATTTTGTTTGAAGCACCCTATATTGGGAGGGCCGTGACCCGGCACGCAGCGAAGTCGCGGACCGCATGCGGCCCGCCGCCGATTCCAGCGGCATCGTCGCACGGCTATCACGCACATCGCGACGACACGGCTGCCACTCTCCCCACCTGTGCACCTGGACGCGTGCACCTGGACGCGTGCACCTGGACGCGTGCACCTGGACGCGTGCACCTGGACGCGTGCACCTGGACGCGTGCACCTGGACGCGTGCACCTGGACGCGTGCACCTGGACGCCGACCTCCTTCCCTCTGCACCGCGCGTGGCCAGCACCACGTCCTCGCCGGGGCACGCTGCGGCTGCGCCTGGGGATGGATGGAACTTGACCATCAAGATTGGAAATCAAATCAAGATTGGAACTTTACCTGCGAAGGCTTGGTATGAAGCACCCGGTCCGTAGTGCTTGGCGCCCTTGCTCACGTCAAACACCTGGCCCAGGATGGCCAGGTAGAGCCCCGGGCTGCCCTCACGACCGTCGTATCGCTCCAGCTCTGACATCGTGAGCAGCCTCTGCTGCCCGGACGACGACGGCGACGACGGGAAGAAGTCAGCGGGCAGCAGCAGCTGCTGCAGCCGCGTCAGGAGTTGTCCGGGCGGCTCAAGGCGGCTCAGCAGCAGAGCTGAGCCAGCCACGCACAGGGACGCTGCGAGCCACCACGAGGAGGGCATGGCCCCCTGCGATTGCGTCCAAGTAAATAAGGACGAGCAGAACGAATACCCTGGGAACTGCGGCGTGTGGAGGGAAGGGATGGATGTGCCAGTGGATCGTATTGATGGAACGCAGGGACTGAACGAGGGAATGATCAGAGCGCTGCTCGGCAATCACCGCAGCGGAGTAAACATCGTGACAGTCGCAGCACCAGCAATGCCCCTCTGGGCTCTCCGTCTCGCCGCGACGTTAAGTCACGAACGCGATCGAGGCGAAACACGAATTATCCCCACACTGGCCGCATGATTGTCGACACGTTGTTAATATCCAATCAGAGCGAAGTGCCCAATGAATGCAGTAGGAATCAATAATTATCATGGATTATTATCGTCGCGCTCGCCGAGACGACCTTCGACAAGAGGCCGGCAGCGAGTTCCTGGTTCGATGCCCTCTTGTGGTGCAGTTGGCACAATGCAGACGCTGCCGGAGCGGGTGGTTTGTGTTGGCGTGTTCACCACAACTCACAAGTACATGCGGTTAATGCAGACACGATTATTTGCAAAAGGTTTCTGTTTGGCGGTGTAACATCTTAACACAACTGTTGTATTGAAATTCCCCCCCCCCAAATATATTATAATTATGGCCTTGAAACCCGCCACCACCCGACACAGTCAACTAGTAAGGGTTGTCACGTAAACAGAACGTGCCAATTTGTCACTAGTACAGCACACCGGTGTGTTGGAGAGCCGAGCCACAACATTTACAATCTGAGTACGACGTTTCGCCAGTGATGAAGCTATTTGTAATTATTCAACTACAGCATAGAACTCTCCTACAATAATTATTTCACATCTACTCCAGTCCCTGCTCAGATTACAACACAGACCCACACCCTCAATGACATGATGATCTTTACGTCTAAAGACTGAAGGGTTTCATAGATAATACTTCGAGGCAATAATTAACCACAACGCTTATTGTGTAGAGGACCGTACAATGTTTTTGTAATTGCATTAAAACATGAGTGAAATTTCCAACCGTTTTGAGATCAGTCATGTTCAATGGACCTGCTGTTGTTAAAAGCCAGAGAGCAAATACGGCCTTCAAACACTCACCCTGCACTGTGCAAAGAAAACGGCGGCGTGGGATCGATTAGACACGAATGCCTTCACTCAAGCTGATACATTTAAAATCACAAATTCTACAAACGGCGTGTCTCCTTCCCATGTAATGTCTTAGTTTGATGTGCACTGTCATGCTTGCTTTGTCTAACCTTTAAAAGACCTCCAAAATATGTTAACAGACCTTGTCTAACGTCTGTAAATATAATTCATTGGATATCAGCAATGTACAAAGTTAATGACATTGCTTATAACAACACATGTATGACCCAAAGCTGCACTACATTTTCTATGTCCAAGCCCAAAGGCGTGCCTGACCATCAACTGTCTTAAATCGTGACTTAAAGCTTTCGTGACTGCAGGAATTCATAATATTTGGGTCTTTCGGTAAAGTCACGTAGATAAGTTAAAAAAATGAAAGTAACAAAAAACTACGACGTTTCGATAGTTTTTTGTTTATTTTATCATTTTTTTTACCTATCTACGTGACGTTACCGAAAGACCCAGATAATATCAACTGTCTTGTTTGTGATATTTTTAAAGTGAGCGTATAATAGTAACTTCCGTGTGGATTTGGAATTAATTTATTTTCTAAACGATTTAATGAAAGCAGACTAAATTTAAAAAAAAAATTTCCAGATCAATATTTGTTTGGCCCTAAAGTTGTAAAATGTTCAATATAAAACTGACACGTGCGGCGATGACTCCACTGTGAGACGGGGTTCCCCTGCGCGTTAATTGACCGACTATTTGCAGAACACCGCAAACTTCCCGTGCATTTGCTTACTTCTCTTTCGGTAAAAAAACATAGCAACACGGTTTGCATTGCGTGTTGCTCGGCAACTAACCGCAGGTGTGAAGATCCGTATAGAATTACGGTGCACAATGCCGGAGGTGGAGATAGAATGATATTGGTAACCATGGAGAGGTTGCCTTTTAAATGAATTCACTCGGAGCGCGGCTATTGACCGTGCCGGTCGCGCTCACATTCACGGCCCCGCGGAGTCCGTCTCCCGACATGGAGAAGCGAGCCACGAACTCGGCGCAGAAGGCGCAGAAAGTCCAATCGGCCAACTGGAAGGAGGAGATGACCCTCAAGAAGCGGCTGGACACCCTGGAGAGTTTGCGTCGGCAGGTCGTGAGCTCCATAACGCTCGAGCAGAGGGCCACCTACAACCGCTTTCGCGTCAAGCTGCAGCGCTCCGAGCTCGCGTCGGCGCGGCTCCTCGGCCACGCGCACGGGGCCCGCAGCGAGTCGCTGCGAGCCACAGCGGGCGGCTGCCAGCCCCACGGGAACGACGGCGGTGCCCAGGTGGCCATCAACGCGCTGCTGCTACTGCAGCGGCAGCAGCGGCGTCCCGTGAGCGCTGCAGCCGTGTCCTCGACAAGTCGCCAGCCCCGGGTGGACTCGACGCCGCGGCCGCCTTCACGAGTGACGGGGCCACCACCTCCTCCACCACCACCTCGACCTCCTCCTCCGCCTGTGTCCGCGCAGCCGCGAACAGCGCGCCACCGTGCCCAGGACGTGCAGCCGCTCCCTGCGTTGGTCGAGCAAAGTGACGACGGCGGTGGACGATGTCGCGCCGTCAGGCCGGGGACTGCCCCGCAGAGGACGGCTGCTCGCAAGCGCTCCTCGCCGTGGAGAAGACCGCGTCCCGTCTCATCTGTGAATGTCGCTGGGACGGATATGGACACTGCCAACTGCAAGGTGCCGCCTTCTTCGTTGGGAGCCGGAGTGACACGCGTCACATTCTCCACAAACAAGGGGCCAGAAGGTGAGCTCGGTGGACATGCTCCGGGGTCGGAGCAATTTCTACATATGGCGCGAGAACACAAGGTGATCACGCCTGCGCCCTCAGGGATTGATACGACTCTGGATACAACTTCACCTCCGGGGAAGCAGACAATGAGCCAGACCGGTGACCCTCAAAGTAAAGCATCCATTCAAGAATGTGGTGGTGGTGGTGGTAACATCGGAGGAGCGATGCGCGTGTTTCTCCAAAACGTGAAGCCTACGGGGTCCAGCCCTGCCGAGGAAGCATTGGCGCGGCTACGACGTGAGCAAGACGAAGAGAAGGAGCAGCTGAGAGCCTTTGTAGAGAAGCTGCAGCCATTGCAGGTCCCCGCAGAGCTAACGCGTGAGCTGGAGACTCCCTGGACACACCGGGCCACTTCCACCAGGGTGGACGAGTGTGCCACGCTTGACCCAGAGGAAGAGCTGAGCAAGTGGATGGTCGTTGGCAAGGAGGCCAAATCGAGAAGTCTCACCATTCGAGCATTGGACCGCACGGGTTCACCTTGTGAATTCTCCGCAGAAATGTTGTTTGTGGAATTTTACAATGCGTCCCTGACGAGGGAAAACTGGGAGGAAAGAAAGTGGTTTAACAACGACCCTTACACACTTGTAAACTGAACCTGTAAGCTGTAAATTACTTCGCTTTACGACAACAGCCAACAGCGGGCATAAGGTGCGTCATAAGCTGAAAAGGACAAAGGTCTGATTTGATTTTTTCAGCGTAAAGGTGCGGGGAGGAGAGTTCGTGAGTTGTTAAATTCAATTGTCGAGACGAGAAGAAGTTGCCACCACAATTATGAGGTGGATGCCTCGTTACGAGGACATACACAATATTCAGCCTTTTGCTCTGTACAGCGTTGTGGACCTTGCAGGAGAAAACCCATCGACTCAGAAACAGTCATTACATTTGCTTCGCAATTAGCCTAGCAGACGATGGTGTTAGCCTGACTATATTTTCTGTACGTTTGTAATAAATATACTATTTCACTTACCCCAGAGTGAACACCACTGAATCAGTATTGGCTAGATTTCTGAACTTTGTGATGGCATAGGTGCTTTTAAATAGAATGTAGAACATGTACTGTACTTATTGAGTGGAGTTATTTTTATTACGTTTCTAATGGGCCACTCTTGCTCATGTGTTGACGCGTGTGCTCCTCAGTGAACACTTAATGTCTCAAAATATGTTATCGTACATATTTATTCCTAATAATTAGCTGATTTCATGAAAAACACATGGCTATTTCAATTCATTGCTGCGCTATGATAATGATTTTCGTGTTAAACAATGGATACAAATTATTCATATACAATTTAAGCAAAGGGGGGGGGGGGGGAGTCGTGGCGCAGCAGTTAGCACACTGCGCTATGCTGCCAGAGTTTGATTCCTGGCCACGGGAATCGAACTCAGGTCATGGCTAACGTCAGCGCTGAGTGATATCTGTACAGATCATTGGCCCCTCACTTCACCAACCTGCATGGACTCGTTTAGGAAAAGCAAAAGGTCAAATAACCCAACGACTAGCACGGCGTGGGGAGGTTTCCATCCAGCAATAGACACACCGCCTGTAAATGCCTACGATGATCACCCAGGAATGTCTGTCCTTAACGCTCGTGGCGGCACTCCACATAGACCAGCCCCCCTAATTAATATTCATGAGCAGGTGACGTCCTCCAAATGGACCCCCCCACCCCTCATTAATAATCATGAGCGGGTGACGTCACTCAATAAGGAGTACTCCCCCCCCTCACTAAGAATCATGCGCAAGTGACGTCACTCCACATCGAACAGCCGCCCTCATTAATAATCATTATAAGGTGACGTCCTCCAAATGGACACACCCCACCATTAATAATTAGCGGGTGACGTCACTCCACATGGGGGGGGGCGAGGCGCCTCCTCCCCCCCCTCCTCGGCGTCAACTTACAACCTCACTACAAAGGCAGAACCCTCACGTCATCACGCGATCTCCGTAACGCTGTTGAGACATCAAAGTAAAAAGAACGTCACGATGAACAAGGGATTATAACCTTTACATGAAATAGGTCTGTGTCACCGCGCCCTTACAAATTGCACACGCATTGATGCAATGAATATCACGTCGCGGGCTGCTTTTCGCTTGCAAGTTTCAGATTTACTGCAATACACCCGTCCTTGGACGGGCAAAAGGCGAGTTGTTATTATTATTAAGCAATACCAAAATAATCTTGGGGAATACGTTGGAGGCTCATAAATTAGCCAAGCCTGAGCACTCCCAAAGGATTGCACGAGTGGCGAGCTGTGCGCTGTCGTCAGCTCTCGCTGATCGTGGGTGCTGGGGGGGGCAGGATAAAACAAAACACGGATGATGCAAGAAGCGTGTAAAATAGGGGGTACAACATCATTATGCTTTACTGATGTGGAATGAGAGTCAAGATGTATAAAATGCGGTCAGTTGCCACTGCCTATGAATCGGCTTCCTTGCTGACATGTTTCCGTGAGTCACAGACCTTCTACGAGTGTGGAGGAGCCTCTAATAAGTAAACCAGCATCTCAGTCAAGATATTTTATTTTCCCGAAAGCATCGATAATTCGCACCCACAGATAATCGAGCGTTAACCATAGTTTCATACGCTTTTTGACAACTTGGATGTAAAATGGTGTACAATGCCAACAGTGAAATAAAAACACGTTTTACTTATTACAGCATGAGCCAATGTGGGTTGTACATAACACACAATTGCTTTTATGTGCACAAGCGAACCAATAGCTCAGCGGGCGGTGTTCTCCGCAGTGAGATATGCCAGAGGCCTTGACAAAAGCGAGACCATGACCTGCAATCGGCTTCCACGTGACGCTCATTATAAAACAGGACGGCAAGCCTCACAAGATGTGCACATGCAAATATGCGAATATTCCGACAAATGGATGAACACGTTAGGTATGCATATTCACGAGGCACGCGCCCTGACACGCAACACGCCGACTGCAGTGCTACGCAACGTCACGTTAACTTTGAGAAACAGCAAAGTCTGAGAGCATTTCATTGCAAATCTTGTGCAAAAGATGCCGTATCTTTTTTGTATCACCAAATCACGTGGAATGCACCCGATCTCATCAGGACCCAAAAGCTAAGCAGAGTTGAGCCTGGATAATGCTTGGATGGTCGACCACCGAGCATGACATCGGTATCATGGGCTGCTCTGAGATTACACTGTCAACAGTGCAGCAAAAATGCCCCTCGCATTCACCAACAGGCACTGACCAGCATGGCGAATCGTGGTCAACTAACCCCCACGACCTGCACCACGTGGGGAGGCCTTCATCCAGCTGTCGATTGATAACAAAGGGCTAGACGTGTACAGCATTGATTTTGTAGCAATCGGGTTACAAGTTCTCGTTTTTGTCTAAACAGATGCAATAAGTTGTCTTAGAAAAAATGACAAAATAAACAAAACTTGGGCAGAGGTGACGCTAGGCATAATGGGATATGGGTCCTTTACCCACTTCTTCCCTGCCCCGGCACGCGAACACTGGGTTCTCATGAGAAGTTGATGAAATCGAACTCGCGGCGCATGGGCAGGGTGAGCTCCAGGGTCTGCGTGTCGCTCACGAAGCGCGCGTGCCCCTCCTTGCTGTGCACCGCGTGCGGGAGGTGCAGCCCCAGTTTGCTGCAAGCCGACGGCGACAAGGGAGCCACAGAGAAGACAACAGATGAGAACACAGCACCCAGGAGCTGGGCTCATTCACCGCTCAGGTGCTCCCACGACAGAGCCAGCAGCCATACGATGCCGTCACGTGGTTATTTGACGACGGTAGGAGTGGTTGCAACATGCTTGCGTCGGGGTACAAATTTCGAAATTTAAAGAATTACCCGCAAATTACTCAATTGGGATTATACACGCAATCATTGCCCCCCCCCTCCTCCACTGGCGTACGAATGGCGCAGGTCACTGCTGCAAACGAAACTACCCTTTAACCGCAGGTAAACTCCAGTGAAATGTGATCATCAACACATCAAGTGCGGGTGATCGCGCTTCCCAGGTGAGTGAGAGAAGAGAGCAGACTGTGAATGGATCACTCATGGCTCACCGTAGCCATGTGATTTAAAGTACTCTGATTATTTAGCACGTACCCAGAAATAAACTCCAAAACATAACTCCAATGCATATACATTATATCCAGAGAGGAAATACTCAAATAATACACATGACGTGTTAACGCATCAAGACGAAACCAAATTGAGGACTTTTCCAGAATTTTTTTTAATTGAATTCTTTTCAGTTATCTAAGTTAATGAAATAGCCAGACTGATTTTATAATTACACAATCTTAAACAATTCAAAGACAAAGTTAATAAAAAAAATGAAACGTTGCTGCTAAAAACCACGAGTGTGATTATAATTGAGGTGCCTGTGTAAATGGCAGGTGAGAACACAGCACTGTATCAACACATACATCACTGTGGCGCTGAGTACACATGGCAAAGCACTAAAGACCCAAAGAGTCATACGGAAACACACTTACTATGTGTCTGTCCTCACATCCAGGAACGTATCATGAACGTCCAACTTAATGTCAGCTGACCTTGAGCCTGGAAGCTGAACCTTGATCTGTAGACATCAAAATACAAAGTAGAGCCGCAGCTGCTGGTATTACAGTGCCTTGACAATAAAACAAGGCGCTGCAGTGTGCCTTCTCGTCAGGTTGACACAAGCAATGGATTTCACGTAGGGGAAGCCTTCATAGTTTTTTTCCCATATGGATAATAGTCATGAATGTAAGTGACAAGAACAAATCAATCACGATAAGAATGATAAGTGGAACAATATTGCTGGATTTCAGATCAAAGAATATCATGGAGCATTTTACTTAACTGACTTGATTGATATTGATTTCACATATGTCTGGAATGATTTAACATGTGGACGAATAATGGATGGTGTTTACTGAAGAGTAATGAGAGTTTTAAAATCACCGCTGAGTCTTGTGTCACAATGATATCAGTGGCGTCTTTTACGAACCAGCATGTCTTCACAGCAGGCTGTGGATGAGTCCTTTCTTCCCATCCCCAGAAAAATGTCCTCTGTCCCAACCTTCTGCTTGAACAGCACTTCATATCTGTGAATGCAACACGTGTTCCAAGTATTCGATAAGCAAAGCACAATCGTGAGCAGGTAGAGCCCCCACTGCAATGTAATGCGGGAGTGGTGATTTTAGCTGTTGATATATAATGTGTTGTAATAAATAATTAATAAGCAGATAGACAAAAAAATAAACCACATTTGGACCCACAACCAATGGGCCTTTCTGAAGAAATGTTTTGCAGGATCCTTAATATGTAAGTTGTTAAACACACTTGCAAAGTATATTTCTTTTCATAGTTTATTTTACACAAGCCAATGCTTTTTTTCACCACTCCTATTACTTCAAATAGCATTTGATTTGTATTATTTGTCACCCTGGGATTCACGTAGCCAACACACGTGGACTATTATTGGGTATTTAGAGTCCGGGTGTTAAAGAATAGTGAAGGCTTTGAAATGCAAACGGGCTGCAACAATGTTGGCGTCACCTGGTCCTGAGTGGCCAGTGTAGGGATGCACCACGTGACGAATCGGTGCACTCGGTCACGAGAAAATCTATCCGCTGCAGTGCCACGCTGTGGTTCTGGAAGCCGCTTGGAGTTAAAATGCACGCGGAGACTGAAACCCTGTGCCCTCTCTAATCTTAGCATTACACATCCTGGTACGTGTGGGAGCTCACGTTATGGTGTGTTACTATTTCATGAGTTAAAATTCAAACGATTGCATCCTAAATTGTGAGTGATGCAATCAGATTGTTCGTTTACATTCTGTAACATTTCAGATTTGTATTTTGTAAATACTGGACGATCGTACGTCAACATAACATCGAGAATCAAGAACACGGCTCGGCTGAGTATGATTCCTGCCTGTGATAGATCCGGGCACGTTGGATGTTGCCATTCGTCCACCCACCAAGACCTCGGTCACTAGGTGCAGCAATCCACACACACACACGCTACGCAGTAGTCAATAGATAGCAGTTCTGCAAGTAGGTTGCTGACCTGTCTGAATGCATTTTCACATTTTTTTGCTTCTCATGCGTCTGTTTTCTTGGATATACTTCAGTGTTTTGCCACATGCAAAATACTTGTTTAGGAATTAGCAAGGCATTTGAACGAGCATCCTGAGAAAGTCTTGAGACTGAGGCTTTCCGGTAGAAACAACTATCATGAATAAATGATGTACAGTTGGGAAGAGGGCTTCATGACAAGGAGCATTATGGAGTAAATACAGTGTTCTCCATCTCAAGGGAACCTCCAGCTATTGGATTCAGGCAGCAGCAAGATCATTACACAAGCGAGCAGCGCCATTCAGCATTTCGGACCACTTGCACATATGTGCAAATCACAACAACATCATTAATAATTGAAACAAGAAGACGCGTTAAGACCAAAAAGCTTACGTGAACCTTCATGGCCAGGAAATGAAGCGATATAGTTGTGTAAAAACAAATATGACTGGAGAGATGGTCTGTTAATTCATGCCTAAGCTGACATGACTACAGCTGAAATGCAACGACTGCCAATGCAGCATGAAGAGCTGAGATGTTGTTCTCATGTAGTTTATTTTTTTCCCCATGGTGACTGTGAGGTGGACCTGCACAGAGAGGAGCATTTTTAATTTAGTTCCTCTTTGGTTGCTGCAATTTCTCAGCTTAATGCATCTGATCCAACTGGGGCTCTGCTCACGTGTCTGACGTACAAGCAGCACGCTCTGCAAATTCAGGTGAGCCACGTTCTTCCATCGGCCTTTCAGCCAAACCAATTCGTGCTCACTTCACCATCTGGCATCTGTGGGGCTGTCGTAAACTGGCGCTCAGCTTGATCTTTGTGAGAGTACACGTGACCATTTCCTCTTGAAATTGACTCCACTTCTCCTTTAGATGCCCATTTATCATCCAGATATGAGCACTAACCTTCTTGCACAGAGCCAGCACTGTATCGCAGTGAACACAGCCTCTTAAGAGCTCCCCTCATAGAACGGATATGAATTTCTATAAGCAAGGCTTCAGGGCCATGAAGCAGAACTGTCGCAATCATCATTTCACGGTACTGTCCACCCATTTCCTTTGTGTCAATACAATCATTGTATAAAAAGCGCCACTACATTTTCTTTATATTGCTCCCGATGAATGGGGAGTAACATATCGTTTAACAGACATTTATAATAACTGTATAATTCGTTCATTCATCATGACATCCGTGACACAGCCATGAGATTTGATATGGCTGACTACATAGACTCAAGCTCATCAAAGGGTCCCGAACCTTTTTGCTGGACACAACAAGCTCTGAGGAAAATAAAATTACAACTAGACAGACGTTAAATTTTGATTTAAAGCTTTCGTGACTGCAGGGATTCATATTCTTGGTTCTTTCGGTAAAGTCACGTAGAAGGGAAATAATTTTACCTAAAGAACCAAGAATATAAACAGACATGGTTCTGTTTCATCACCAAGCAAGGCAGAGAAGCAATGCCTATACAAGGATTCTGCATGCGTTTGTCTTTGGAAGTGTTTAATTGGCGATAACAATATTACGTTCCAAGTCACACGAGATGGTGTCATATACCACATGGCGAGACGTCACAAGATGATCTCACGTGTTCAGACGTCATAGGGAGAGAAGACGATTGCATAACTTGTGACGTCGTCGCCTCGGTTGACAAGGCTTATCGTTGGTTTCAATTGACAAGATTCGGGCATCTCTTTCATGAACGTAGCCAGGTTTCTATGGGGTGAGTTCATCATCGCAAAACGACTTTATAATAAAAAGTAGACTATGCTGAATCATCATGACGAGTTATTACAAAACTAATACATGAATGTATTCAAAGTTAATTGGAAATTGTTATAAATAAATTAAGGAATATTTAGCCCCATCAACTAAAAGGCCAAAGTTTTTCAGGTGCAATTTAAGCAGGCGAAGTCCGTGTCAGTTTCAGGTCTCTGAGTCTCACCCACAGCGAGTGGCCTTTTGAATATGTTGAACAATTAATCCGCTATCTTGGCGAGCAGAGAGGGCTTACTGGGGCTGTAGCCGGTGGTCAGGAGTGTCATCGTACTGAGGCCCAATTGGAACCTCGTCCTCATCCCAGATGTCCTTTGAGCTGTTTGGCTTAACAGTGGCACCTTTTGGAAATAGGTACATAAAAGCAAAAAGCAACATATGATAAGCATGAATGTCAAACCAATACACAGTACATATGCAATAAACTAAACGATAAACTATAAACATTTTACCAGGTAAGGCCCACTGAGCTATATAGCTCTAATACAGCAGCAACCTGGACACAAATAATAGCTCAACGAAGTGGCTTATCATGTGGAAATGTATTGCAGCCAATTACTCTAAACGCATGATTCAAAATGTGGAGGGAAAAACCGGACACAGAGAAAAAGCCACACGGCCATGGGGAGAACATGCACACTCCAAATATACAGCAGGCATCGGGGTAGGGATCGAACCCATAACCTCCTGAATACCAGGCGAGGAAGTTAACATCTCGCCACTCCTGGAATCAAGGTATCCCTCAGAATCAAATGACAGTAAAGCACCAATGTTAACCAACCAAATCACAGATGAATAAATATTGAAGGATCCCTTCTTATCAATCCACTGCTGAATAAGGGCCTCCTCACTTCTTGACCACACTGGTCAGTGCGGGTTGATGAAGGTGGGAAGCAAAGACGTGGAAACAGAAGGACCTGCTGCACTGCCCTCGACTGCTGAACACATAGGCCCACAGTCCTATGACAACCTGCTGGTGTATGGTGTTTTCCCACCCATCCAAGCACAATCCAGACTCAACCTGCTTAAATTGTAGAAATGTGACAAAATTGGCAACATTTGGGATGATTAGGCCACAGGCAACAGGTACTGTTGCTGTTTTATTTTTGTACAATTTTGGCAAATAAAAAAACATCTTCCCTTAAGTGTGACATACAGGGTGGCCCAAAAGTCAGGACACAGCGGGTTATTTAATTTATTTTAACACTGGAATTAAAATAGCTGATATTGTATCTGTTATCATTATTCATATATATTTGTGTTCTTCCTGTGGGTCACCTCAAATTCGTCGTTTACAAAAAGTGATCAATAACTCTTGAATTGAGACAAAACACAATCGATGAATATATTAAAAGATTACACCTATAATCTTTTAAAAAGTCACGAATTCAATTAACAAAAAAATGTAAGCACGCATTAATGTTCATAGAAGTCAGTTTTAACATTTGTTAACATACATTTAATAAAGTGATAGGTTTTTACCCTTTCAACTGGTACAAAAACTGACACCTTTATACAAGGCATCATGTTTGCAATAACCACAACACAAGCAGTCAAAATGACTGCTTGTCAAAATGACTGCTTGTGTTGTGGTTATTGTAAACGTGATGCCTTGTATAAAGGTGTCAGTTTTTGTACCAGTTGAAAGGGTAAAAACCTATCACTATATTTCGATTTAAAGCTTTCGTGACTGCAGGGATTCATCTTCTTGGTTCTTTCGGTAAAGTCACGTAGAAGGGAAGTAATAAAATAATGAGAATTGTTTTATTATGTTTTATTTTTATTATTTTATTACTTCCCTTCTACGTGACTTTACCGAAAGAACCAAGAAGACCTATCACTATATTTTGCCACTGGTAAAGGAGGTCTCATAGTATACATTTAACAACCCTGTGTATGTCCTGACGTTTGGGCCACGCTGTGTATATTGTGTGTGTTGCTCAATGACAGTTCGATCGGTTCAAGTGGAAACGAAGCTGACTGGTTTTGGGCTCCTTCTTTGCTGGTCCGATGTCCCCTGGACCCAGACGATTGACTGATGACACACGCTGCAGACACAGAGAGGAGACGTCAACGACAAAGAATCACACGATGAAAACAACGCCAAGATCAAATTGTTAGCTTGTTATACTCATGGGTGAGTGCCTATTATGGAAAGCTTGGCACGCGAAATAGTTTATGGTCCTGGCTAAGAATGAGGCTGTTATGACTTTGCCTTAAAAGGCAAAGTGTTCACTGATACACTGCCTGATGGATTAAACAATGACATGCATGTGCACGACCAATAATGCAGCCTTATTCTGCCCATACGACTGAGCCCAAACCCCAACAGAAACCTCAATATGCCTGAAGTCTCCCCCTATGATTTGTATTATGTACAATGTTATTATTTCGCTTGTTTAACGAGGAAATCATCGCTGACCCTCATGACTCTTTTTCATGAGGGTCATGCAAAGTTGTGGCAGTAGTGGCTGATAATCTGCGATGTAGATTCCGAATGAGTATTTTGTGGACACTAAGTGCTTGTTGTTGTTTTTCCTTTCACATTTCGCAAACTTTAGACTGACTTTTTTTTGCTGCCTTGCCCAAGATTTCATTTGGTGTTGAAATATCGGTAGGAATTGATGTTGTTATGCAATTTGTTCTTCATAGATTTTTATTTTTACTTAGCGACTTGCTTAGCTTGTCTATACTTTGCATTCCCATCAGTTGTTGTGTTGTTGTTGTGGTTGTGTTGTTGTGGTTGTGTTGTTGTGGTTGTTGTGTTGTTGTGGTGGTTGTTGTGTTATTGTGGTTTTTGTTGTTGTGGTTGTTGTGTTGTTGTTGTGGTTGTTGTTGCGGTTGTTGTTGTGTTGTTGTTGTGGTTGTTGTGTTGCAACTTTTTGACCTCGTGCCACGACTGGACATCCGTGAAAAAGGAGTGTCAGAGCTCATCAAATACAGTCTAGAAGTATAAATACAGTCTAGAAGTATAAATACAGACTGCGAGTATAAATACAGACTGGAAGTATGAATACAGTCTGGAAGAATCTGAAGGTCCCGGGATCTTCTTTAACATCCGCTGTAAAGCAGGCGGCGGCTTAACACAAACAATTGTGGTGAATACACAGAACACACATAACACACACAACACACAGAACACACATAACACACAACACACCTCGCTACTAATCAGGGCGCTGCTCTAGGCCCGAGGCGTCCCCAGCCTCCCATCGTCCGTCTGCCACGGGCTCTCTCTCTCCTCAGCAGAGGGCGCCTCGTCTCATTCCCGTCTCACCTCCTCTCCTCCTTCCTCGTCGTCGTCGTCGTCCTCGCCGTGCTGCCGGGAGCCGCGCCCAGCCGCCAGGAGGCCGGCGAGAGCCGCGAGATCGGCCGAGGAGAATCCCAGCTCCGCCATGCGGCACCCAGCAGCAGAGCGTCTCTCTGTGTCTGCGCTGTCGCCATGGCAACGGCGTCTCGCAATGTGTCTGCGCTGTCGCCATGGCAACGACGTATCTCTGTGTCTGCGCTGTCGCCATGGCAACGGTGTCTCTGTGTCTGCGCTGTCGCCATGGCGACGATGTGTGACGAGGGGGGCGGGTTTGAGAACTGTGACGTCATATCAAAATGCGCAACTTTAAATAAATATAGACAACACGTTCTACTTAATTAAATAGACTTTTTAATAAATGTTTTCTCCTACAACATCAGAGTGCAGCGCCACATTAAATACGCACTACAATGACAATAGTTTAAAGAGATTTAAAGCATGTTTTATTTTTTTGGGGGGGGGGGCAGAGCTTTGTGACGTCATATTTGAGGGGGGGGGTGTGACTTTTTGTGACGCCGTGTGACGAGGGGGGGGGCAAAAATCGTCCAAAATCGCGTGACGTCATTTATGGACGGCCCCAAAGGCCCACGAAGCTTTGTAACTCTCGTTTCAGAAGCGACTTCGCTCCCACAAATGATCATTCGTGAGAGCCATAAGCGATGTACTTGAGTCCTTTATGGTTTAAATTGAGATCCCTTCCCTTTACATCTCACTTATCCTCCGCCATTCCCAAGTCAAGGTCGTACATACTGACCCAGGAGCATAGCTTGAAAACTAGAGCCAATCAACCATTTTAAGCATCATTTTCATTCTCAGTGACCCAGAATTAGTAACGTTGGACGACGTTTATTTCGGAAGCATTTTGACTGTAGACCAGTGGGTGTCATCGATAGCTCAACGAAGTTGACTCGTTATCATCACCGTGTGGAAATCTGTAGCGGCCAAATACTCTGAACGGGTGATGTCGATTCTAAACGTGGAGGGAAAACCCCGGAGGAGAAAAATCCACGCGACCACAGGGAGAGAGACACGAAAATACCAAACATACAGCAACAGCAGCAGCAGGCATTGTCAGGGTTGGGATGGAACCCACGACCTCCTTGCACACCAGGCGAGAGAGAAACATATCATAGCCACCGTGATGATGATGATGGGAGAGAGACGCAGACTCCAGATATACAACGTGCGTCAGGGGTAGGGATCGAACACAAGACCTCCTGCACACCAGGCGATGGAGTTAACATCTCCCAGCCACCGTGATGATGAGTGAGAGACACAGACCTCCTGTATACCAGGCGAGGTAGTTAACATCTCCTAGCCACCGTGGCGCCCCTCTTTGCTGTGAATGGCCATTACGCGAAACGTCGCCTATTACACACTTTTAAGGCAGTGTTAATTGACGAATGTGTTGCGTTTTTGTTTGAGTCCTACTTGTGCACCAATGCCAACGCAGACTCTTCGATTAGAGCTGTACAGTAATAAGGTTACAAAGGAGTCTATAAGAGGCTCCTTTAGAGGCTGTGGTTATTTATAGCTATTTATATATACACACACACAGAGGGATGATGTATTTATATTTACACACAGTGAAGATGTTGCAATGGTGCCTTGTGTGCTAGACGAAGCTGCCCGATTGACGGCATTAACCACGGTAATGCAGATTTGATTCCTTGCAAAAGGGTTTTTTTTATTTTGTGTTGTGTTCTCGCCAGCCACTGTTACAGGAGTGCAACTGTGCGTCTGGAGCCTTTCTCCAGCACCAGAGTAAAAGTGTGGCATGTCAGCCAGCCCCAGGGGGCATCGTCCTGGTGATGGCCTGAGAGAGAGAGGGGTGCAATGGGGGTCGTGGTGGTCTGGGAGAGAGAGGGGGGCAAGGGGGGTCGTGGTGGTCTGAGAGAGAGGGGCAAGGGGGTCGTGGTGGTCTGAGACAGAGGGGCAAGTGGTCACATGGTTGCCCGAGTGGGGCACGTGATGCTCGGTCGGGGTCCTTCGGGAAAGGTCTCGAAGGGGGCGTGTCCGAAGGCGGAGCAAGGCCACGCCCAGGAGCACCAAGGGGCAGTCCCGGGAGGGCTCTGGGCTCGTCTGTGAACTCAAGCCGGGGTCCCGCGTCTCGTCGTCTCTGGATCTTCGTCTCGAGTTAACTCGCAACTCACATCGTGAGCCACATCACCTGCTATAGAACCCGAGTTACGTTCAGTGTTACCCGCTAGGGAAGTTAAATAAAGGTGTTGACACCCAGTCCAGAGTGTGTGCCTCCGTGTTGAACACGACACTTTGATACTGGCAAAAAGGTCCCATGATAGAGCTGCTCACCCCCAGCTATACATGCTCTGGTAGTGCATTGTCTTTGTGCTGTTCGCCTGTCGGCGTCCTCTGGTCTGACACTGGTGGTGAGACTGGGCCATGAAGAAGGCTGCGGTTTCTGGTGCAGGCCAATCAGTTTCAAAGTCAATACCAAACATTCTCATCAGAGCACGTGTACTTGCATGTTCACCACAAGTACGTGCGGTTAATGCAGACTTGGTTCCTTGCAAAAGGTTTCTATTTCGTGTTTGAACACCTCTTTTATTGCCAGACAGGGTAAAATCTATTATTTTACATCAGCCGTGGTCTGTCCAACGCTGGATGAAGGCTTCCCCACATCACCACCCCTCAGTGCCTTGTAATGCTACACCTAACATGGGCACTACGTAAACAAACGTCTTCGTTCAGTCTCATGTCGTTTTCTATCTACTGCTGGATAAGCTCCCTATGCGTTTACTAACCCACCATGGGCTTGTGAGGACACGATTAATCTCACTCCTGTGAATTCGCTGATCTCATCACCCCAAATTTGCGGTGGTCATCCTCTGTTGATTCGTTGGCTGTCATTCCATCACCTTGATGTGTCCTACCCAAGCACACGTTTTAAAGTCAATGTGATGTCTATTAAATTGGTTTCCCCATGAATGTGTTCCACTTTCTGAAGAGTGCAGTATATCCGAGCACACACCTCTCTGCTACTTGTCAGTCTGATGTGCAATGCTCGATGCACATTTCCCAAACTCGATGTTAGTCCAGAGCTTTGCATTTCCAAGATCCGACGTACGGTATGTTAAGTGGCTCCCCCGTGAGACGTACAGAACACAACGGAAGAGACGATCAGTGAAAATTTTATATTATTTTATTCTCCGGTTACACAGTCACAATGCGACAACTGTGATAAGACACTCCTCCCCCTCATCGGTGTCTCAAAACCAAAAGCAAATGTGAAAATAGCCAAAAACACCATACAGATGCCCTTTTAAACAAAATAATAAGATAACAAAAAACACGTGGTTCATATTGATGTATTAAAGATTGCCAACAGGTTTTGAGAAGTGGATACTAAACACAGCTGAACACATCTAATGCTTTGCTGACTTTTAACCCCATTAATTACGGATTAATAACATAATTTATGAGGGGTGGTTATCGTCAGTGCATGCATATTTTAGTATCATGTTGTCAAAACCCATTGACCGTTTCTCGCATGTTCTAATTATTCAAGCAGTGACGAGGCTACTAATAAGCTGTTATTCAACTTGTAACAATGTACAACGTAGCTTAGTCCGCATACTGAAAACATTCCAGTACACTTTTGCACCATAGATTGCAATTTAGTTTTATACATATATATTTCATCCGTTTATTTTTTGAAATTATACAATACGTTACCTTACCCTAAATTTCAGTTGGTTGTTATTTTGTGTATGAGACATTAAAGAGTTATACACAGCAGGGGACAAGCAAGAGGACAAAGTACTGTATATGTGTCGGAGTGAAACTTGTGATTTTTTTTTGTCTGGTCTGCAAACAGCCAGTCACAATTGCTCATGACCTGCATCCACATCTTGAAATCCCAAGTCTGCCACTGCTTAGCAATTTAGCAATCCATTACGTTAAACCGGCCAAGGACAAACCACCTAAATGTGTGAATGAATTATATAATATACGCTACAGTGGCCTTTAAAAAAAGATGCATTGAGGCCAATGTTGTTAAACTACAGAATGGAATACGATTCTCAAAATTACGTGAGCGAGTAGTCATCGGTGAAAGAAAACACTTCATAATTTAAGCAAGTCAGTTTTAACAGCTCTCCCTAAAGATGCAGTGGTGTGTAAAAAGAAACATTGTCAGAACGTTTTCTTTAAATTATATGCTGTGAAAGGTCAGTGACCCATTTCACCTAAACTTGACATCCAAAGCCCCACGCATTGTCGCTGTAATTGTATTGTGAAACAAAAGTTTCTGGATGGAGCTCGGTTAAACAGCTGCAGGGCATTACGTTTGGATGAATAGCATGAGCTTCCCAAGCATGCAAAGCCTTATAAGGGGAGACATTCCAGGATGATGCGACACACGTGGTTTCACATTCGCCTTCGGGATGTGCCACATTTCAGAGTTCATTTAAAATACATGTTCAAAATAACACAAAAAATAATCCCCTCTTCGGTTCGCCAATAAAATTCTGCACACTCTTCCAATGATCTGTGCTTATAATAGACACTCAATTGTAATGTTGCATGTAATGCATTATCCTGAAAATATTAAGATGTGAAGTAACAAGGAAAGCACAATAAACATTGCAAATAAACATTAAACACGGCAAACCTGCTTGAACCAACACCTGCAAGTAACTAAAATTGATCTATTGGGCATCTCTGTGGTTTTCAAGTGCATTTTGACTGAAACCCAGTTAAGCCACAAATGACGTGAATTTGGGAGCTAAGAATGTAAAGTTACACTCCACCAACATTTCTCTTACAAACAAAAGCAGTGACTGCAAAATGCACTTTTATTTTAACAAGGTCTGGATAATTGGGGGTGCATGTACACAGTAAGGAAACTCCATACATTCATGTTTTGTTACACACCAAGTTAAACCAATGCATCGTTTAAAGAAAACATTACAGGTTCCACAAGACATTGCTGTAGAAATGTGGCATGTTGTACACATTATCCTTGGTATCAGTAAAATTCCCTTTACTCGAATCAAGCTGGTCTCCTACGTAGTCTCCTGCCCTGTAACTTTTAAGTGGCATTGAATAGGACATCAGACATGATCGACATAAATGCTGATGCACGGAAAGTTATTAAAATATCAACTCTAAACTCCAAAACATTTACAGAGCTGTGCCAGTGCAGCGAGTTTCAAGAGAGCACGTTTGTTTCCAGAAACACGTTTCCCCATATAGCGTTTATAACCCTTCAAACTCTAATTTGTGAGAGAAAATGGATGTTACAAAGAAATTACTTTAGCAATAAGACAATAGGCTCACGATTGGCTGCTTGTGATCGCTAAGTCAAATTGTTCACACACTGCATCCTGTGACATTTCTTTCTCTGCTATGCTGTGGAAATTAATGCTGCGTACGAATCTAGCCCCACACTGAAAGTCTAACCTTCTTAGGCCTTGAAGGATCATGGATGGATCCTATTCGGCCCCAAAAAAGGATTCCAATGCACTCAGTGAAAGCTTAAGAGATGCTGCATTAAAATAAAACCAAACAATAGTAGACCAATCACTGGTGCTCAAATTAAAATACAATTAAGCAAGAGTAGACAAACTGGTGCTCAAATATGTACACTTGTTCGATGCAATGACTTGGTGGCTTGCATTCCGAACTTGTGTTAACATGATGAGAACTCCCAGGCCCAACCAAAATCGAAGTATACACCATCAAATTATGAAACACTGCTGAAATTAAGTTCTCAGAAAAGCACAACCAACATCAATGATCTGTGGGTGTGGCCTGTCATCAGCTGACTTTCTCGTTCATACCAAGTCTTGGCCTCTGCTCGACTTATGATCAGTGTCGTCGCCACCATTGTGAAAATGAAATACTCTTTGGCCAGCAAAGCATGATACTTACATTGCCACCATTTAGCACAAAGCCATCAGTTTCCAGTAATTAATTGCAATGTTTAAAATTTTTTAAATCACTATCTGCTCTCCTTTCAGGTTATGCTAATTCGTGCATGCATTTACTCCGAAGTTGTTAATGTGTGTTGATGCAAGCGATACAAGTACTGTTCCAGTTTGCTACACAAAATAAAACAATTGGAGGGACACTTGGAAATGGGTATTACACACAGGATAATAATTGAAATAGGGATAAGCATTAAAATGATTAATTATAGTAAATGACAGCAGGGATAAGTGCTTCTGTAAAACTGAATTTGATATTGAAAATAAGTTTACCAACGGGCTTCTAGAAGTAAAGTTTGGAATTGGTGGATGTTACCTGCGATGACATTTAAAAACATGGACACTAACAAAGGGACCAAAGATTCAATAGTACAAAAGGCATGCAATGTGCATTGGGAATTACACCGTGACAGAAAATCAAATGGATGAAAAGTAAATTAGACAAACATATGGACCGTGACCAAAAGTGGGCTTGGGCAGGACATTCCTGTAAGGATTGAGGACCGGTCCATGCGACTGGTGACAAATCGGCGGCCGAAGGCAAAACCCATGCCTAATAGGGTGACCGCCAGACATGGAGCGATGAGATTAGCTCATGTGCACGAGATGATTCGTGGTATCGGAGAACGGTGAGGCTTTCATCTAGTAATCGCCTACGACTGATGGTGATCGTAAAGCGCAAAATGTGCTTAAGTGCATACCCTTTATTGTGACCTAAAGCCAAAATAATTTACAAGACTCCTCGCTGGCAAACCAATTTCTTTGCGGAGATGGAGACACACAAACGTTCATGTCAATTTAAATGTCAATGGCTTTAGAAACATCAGCAAAAGTTTAATTTAACAGAGTACATGCACAAGTGCCATATCAGATTTTATTTATTTTCGACAAAATACGGGAAGTGTGGTCTCAGTAACGTGGAGGGCTGTCAGTACATGGCAATTATATTCAGAGATTTCTGCTTTTAAAATCACATTGGTTAAGTCCCGTTAAAAAATGGCATGAACAAGGTAAGGTGGTGTGCAGTATGCTTCAGTGTGCAGAAAGAGTCGATCGCAATGGGGTAGTTTCTTTTAAAAGTACAAGGTGTCTTTTGGAAGACTGATAAACCAACAGACCAGTCTTGGTAATTTCGAGGCAGAGTGCTTATATTAAATGGACAAATTGACGTTTGTGTCCCTTGACAAAAAAACACGTTTACTAAACTATCTTGACAACTGGACATATTTCGGTATAATAAGTGCCCGAGCTAAACTACAAATGCCGTGGATGAACCATTTAAACCGCAACTCAATCCTGAGCACCGAACAAGACAGTGGTGACATGGAACATTTACCGTGGATATTATCGCATCTTAGCTCCGTACATATCTATAAGAACCTTTTCATTGAAAAAACTATAAAGACCTTGATTTCTTTGTAATGGATTTCAATTGTATGTATTTTCATCTGGCTTTAAAAGTTTGGTAATTTGGCGCATGCCAACAGAAGTTTGGTTTGTAACATTTGCCATCGGTAAGTAGTTATTGCAACATCTGCCACAAATGCATGCTTTACAATTTATCTTTTCGCTGTAAACATCACATTCACCACTGCAAACACAAATCATTGCTCAACATGGGGCAGACTTAGCAGTTGTTAACGAGAAAGAAAAGTCACAGTATTTAATTGTTTTTAAGCATCATCTTTTTGTACCTATCATATAGCAAGTGCTGTGATTTTAAGGGCCCAATATAATAAATAAATGTACGTGCTTCAACAATATCCAGCTCTCAAAATGTTTTGACTGCCCCACATAAAAGGGTTTGCTTTAGCATGTGTTATACTAAGATATTAATTTGGACAGTTTATTTAATCCGCGTTTGGAATATTTCTATCAGTGTACATTTACCACTTAAATTATATGCTTAGTTGTTTATTAAATGATGGTTAGTTAAAAAAATAATTAGTATGCAGTCATGCAAAGCGTTCATTCGAATCTCGAAAACAATATCTTCAGGACCAGATAACCAATCAATGACCGCTCTCTTACCCTGGGCTGTGGCAAATAAGAATAGAGCAATTTAATCATTATTTTTAAATGTTTGCACTTTAACAAAGAAGAAACATATGTCAAATGTAACAAAAATCTAAAATGTGAAAAACCTTAATTGACAGTGGGTGAAAATGCTTTAATTCAACAATGACCACAAATGTTTTTACGTCAAAATTGATATATATAACAAGAAAAAAAATGTATGAAAACAACTATAAATTAGCAGCAACATACATGGGAATTGAAGGAAGAATGAACAAAGTAGATTTTAACGATACTCTTGTGATGGAAAAAAAACTGCGGCTGTCATCATTTAGAACAGCCATAACGAGTTCGGAAGCAAATTAATAAGGCTTGTGAGGGGTATTACTCGCTGCTATCTTTGTGGTTTCATTTGATTTTGGCAAATCACTGTAGCCTTGCTGCAAAGCCTGTGCCGAGTTGCGGCTGGGAGGCAAAACTAAAAATGTGTTGGCCCAACTGGTGGGGATTTCCTCAGACTCCCCTTCACACCACCACCACCAACCCCCCCCTTTCCTGGAGGCTGGGCAGCGACTACAGCATGCCTAAAGCATGCCTAGAGCATGCCTAGAGCATGCCTAGAGCATGCCTAGAGCATGCCTAGAGCATGCCTAGAGCATGCCAAAGCCCTTGGCGTGGGTGATGGCTTTGAGCAGCCTCTCCTTGAGCTTTTCCCGGCTGCAATACTCTGGAAGCAGCAGCACGTTGAAGCAGGTGTGTGCCGTGGGCAATCTGCGTGGCACAAGGAGGCGGGGTAGGCGACATTGAAACATGTTTGTCGAGCGTTAGCACACATTCTATAAGCCACCGTGTGTCGTTTCACCAGGTGAAACCACATTAATACACAAGACCAATTTAGTTGTGATGAACATCTGACTTTTTGCTCAACATTTTCACAAACAAAGTGTAACAATCTTCGGTGAGTATCTTGAGAATGATGAGAGATATGCATGAGATTTGAATTAGAATGTTGTTTCGGACAATAGTTTCTCCCCTATTGCGTTAGTGCGTGCATTAATAAACAGGTCTCATAAATGTAACAACGTGCAACAAATAAAAACGAGGGTGGTTTGGCACGCGTGTTCCACGGAGTGAGCGAGCGAGTGACACACAACACAGGGGTAAGAGACCAAGGCAGTGAGTCGTGGCTCAGCTGACCTGTCCGAGTCGGGCCCGTTCTTGGCGATAATCATTTTGAGTTTTCCCAGACCGCCGACAGGTGCCCGGTCCGTGCCGGTGGTGAACTGAAGGAACAACCTCTTTTTGTCTTCGCAAAAATCGTGTACTGTGTCCCAGAAGTCCCTGCAAATGACAGACGGAATGAGAATACTTGATTGGAACACAACAAAGAGAGTACAACAAAGCCACCAAAGGTCACCGTGTAAGATATATGAACCAAACACGCTGAAATATGGACCCCTCCATTACGGTGTTTGGCTCATCTGAAATTAAATAAAAGTTTACGTCACTTTTATGGTGGGCAACAAAATCATTTGTAAACCAATTTATCCTACGAAAGCTACAGTGACAACTTATTTGACAAATCAGCAAGGTTTTTTTGCATTTAATTACTCGGTACATTTGAGTCTAAACACAATGTACCTTATGACTCTTGAACTTTTATTGAATCCACCATCATATTCCGTTGCATCTTCTAAGGCATGGAAATCCAGCACCTGGACAGAATGCACACAATCAATTCATCTTCACAAACTTAGAGGCCCAGAAGCAATTATTGTGGATTACAAATACACATTTTGCATAGGTCTGATAAGTGGTGCTTCAGTTCCTAAATTTAACAATTGCTATGATATAGAAAATACATCCGTTAGAATAATTGAAAACAAAACAATGTCAACAAAATTAACTTGTGCAAAGAAAATACAAGCTCAGCAACCATCCATGCGTAGGGCTTTTCGTTTGAAAGCCTTGCAGTGGTATAACCATAATATGGACAAAAATCACGCGGCATAATATTAATACAGATGTACAAGCATTCCATGTTTAAAGTACAAAGTTTGCTTTCCAGACACATGTAAATAATATACACACAGACATATATAAAGGATGTTGAGGCTGAACAATGGACCTGTGGCCAGTTACATGAACATCTCAAGTGCAGCTTTCCTCTACTTTCAAATTGAAATCGGTTCATGGTAAGGTGAAATACCGCATGATATGCGTTACGTACGTAACTGTCTACAGAGTAATTTTCCATGCTGTACTGGGCTATATCAGCACTGTAGTCTTTGTAACGTCTGTGAATTAAAAAAAAGAAACTGCAAAGAAAACCTAAACCAGATTGACAATAAAACCAGCAGCCAAAACGTTTGCGTAGAGAGAGAGAGAGAGGGGCTTTAGTTTAACGATGGCCATTGGGGGCCGCGCCGGCACGACAGAGCGAGGGAGAAGCAAGGCTCACCCGGCTGCCGCACACGAGGAGCTCCACCTCCTCGGGCCGGAAGAGGGCCTTGAGGGGCGACTCGCTCGTCACCATGTGGAAGCCTCTGCGGAACGCCTTGAACTGCTTCTCCACCGACTGGTTGAGGATGTACTCGGCGTACAGGTCGACAAACTCCTGCGCTCGGACAACACGATAACCCACACGTTACGACTCGGACACTTGCCTGCACTTGATAGAATTCAACGGAATTCAGTCGGGTCGATTGATAACAACGCTCACGAATTCACTCCAGTCGCTCGTTCAAAGGCTGTCAGTCACCTCCCTATCAATATTCAACCACTACTGTTCCTGTGAACTTCACCCACGTTGAGGACTCTACCCAACTGCTTTGCCGCATCCATATTGTGTTGAACCACCACACGTTGCAAGGTCACAACACTTCTCTTCCTGCTCGATTCCTCGTACCGCTCGACTTTGGAATTCTGTCCCATCGTCTCTTTTTCCTGAGCTTTTATAAACCACGTACCTCCACGCTGCTTAGTGCGAGGATCTTATATATGGGGTATAGTAGTACATTTGATTTTGATGCCCTGCCCCCTCTGCTTCCCACAATAGCATCCTCCAGTCACCTAACCTACTTCATGATATAAGTCTATGGGTCATACGTAAGCCTTGTGGTATACTGTCCATCTATTCATCTTATGTAAGCCAATGTAAGTCTATTGGTTAATTGTATGTCTGCAGGTCAAAAATCAGTCTCCGGGATAAATGTAAATTAATGGGTCTAATGTAAATCTGGCCAAAATAAATGTATGGGTACAAGATGAAGTCTCTGGGCCCTATTATTATATACCCAACCAAGCTTCGTGGTCATATTTAAAAACAGGATCTTGAAGAGCACTCCTTGTTATGAACTGACAAGCCTTATGCTGCTCTTGCCTTGGGGACAAATACCTTGAAATGACACATTTCTGTTGTGTTCATAAATAAAAAAACTCGCCACCTTTTTGTTGTCATTAGTGACAGGAATGTCCTCGCCATTCTCCTTCAGATCTTGAGTGATGGGGGTGCCAAACATGTCGAAGTAGGAGATGCGAAAGGTGGCCATGATGTCATCCTCCACGCTGCCTTCGTAGGCCAGCAGGTCCTTCAAGCTTTGGTATAACGCCTGCGGGCGGGGGGAAGGAGAGGTCACGGGGTGCCGTTCAAATCACAGCCTCGGTGTCGCACTCACGCGAGCCGTAAATCCCCGCCACGCCATGAGAACGAGCGTTCGATTTTTGCGTCATGATTCAAATGACGCCGCTTCATAGGAGACTTGTAAACAAATCGCTTATCCGCCCATTAAAATTTATTGCTGCGGTCACAATACGCTCAATAAATCACACGTTCAAGGAAGGATTGGCTATTTTACGAATGCAAATGTTAAGCCAAAAATTTATTTTGGCTGGGAGTCGGAATGAATGAGACAAAAAATTACAGACAGCAGCAGGAATGAGACAAAATACAAACAAGACATTACAAGCCTTACAACAGAATACAGATGAGACAGAGTACCATCAAGACAGTAAGACAGAATACAAACAGTACCAATGAGACAGTGTAAACCAGACAGCAGCAATAACAAGACTGGCAGCACAGGCAGTATGAAGAAGAATATACCTACAAAACAGTACAAACAAGACAAAAAAAAAAGAACGGATAATTGAACTAAAGTCTAAATTGTCAAGATTGTTGCTATTTACTTTACATGCCAACTACTTCTTAAAAAGTATAACCAAGAGTGAATTATACAGGGGAGCCATGACCCCAGACAGGTGGCGGCACTGCGCGTACCGGGTGGGAGTCGGCGAGATCGTGAAAGGTCCCCCTCTTGCCCATGAGCTTGCGGTAGACAACCATGGGGAAGTGGATGTCGAGGATGCAGTTGTTGTAGATGGCGAGCCCCAGCACGATGCCGATCAGCGTGAACTGGCCCTCGTTCTCCAGCGACGACGGATTGAACCAGAAGAGCCTCGTCGACTCGTCAAACGTGAACATTCCTGCGGAGAAAGGTCACGGCAAGTTCAGTCTATGGCAAAAGCAGGCGTCAACGGGAACACGGAAAAACAATGCTGAATCCCCAAGTAAAGTCCTTCGTATTCCAAATGTCAAAATGAGAATGACGACCCTTTGCGTGTGAGAAAAAGACAACTGAGAATGTACAATGTGAGCCAGGTTAGGACGATGACCAGCCTCTTACAAATAGAGTCATGTTATAGAAAAGAGAATGCCCTGTAATTATATGATGCAAAAGTGACTAAGTTAAACGATAGCGGCGTAAAGAAATGTTGATTCATCGATTCATACAGACTCTCAGAATACAGCCATGGGGAGGAACACCATATGATATTACTATAATACCTTAGCAAGACGGCACTTTAGGTAGTAAAGAAACAGTAATGGAGGGAACTTATGCTTCCCATCCCTGGTCAACAGCTACTTGGCCCGTTTGTCTCTTCCCATCTATTTTGGCAGGGGAATATTGCACCGAAATATTCTGCAAAGAGAGCAAACCTCCTCCTGAGGTTATTCCTACTCCCGAGGTATCTCTTCCTCTGTGGTCCTTCTTCCATACTGTTATGGCAGACACCTTTCAGTGTCACGTGTCAACTGCGCAGCAGCTGTGGTATTCGTCAGAGAGACGAGAAAGCTTTGGCAAGGTGTGGCGGCATCAATGGCTATCTTGACATCTTCACCTTGCTCTGACTGTCTGATGGACCTCAATGTTATCTTACCGTTTGTTAACGAGGCACGTGTGCGTGTATCGTTATGTGAGAGTCGGGTTGCTCACCTATATCTGGGTTGAAGAGCTCCTCCACGACGAGCTGGAAAAACTCCTTGGAGACGCCACCTTCGTCCACACCCTGCTCTCCTTCGAACTCCACGTACAGCTGTTTCTTCAGGTCCGCAGGGTTCTCCATAGCAATCATCTCCAACTGATGACAGCCAAAACACCACCAGGGCAACCACGTACCATCATTTTACCACAATACCATCATAATTGTGACCGTGATGTAGTCACACCAAGTACACATCGTCAGTATCACAAGAAATCACAATGCCAGCAATCCAATTATCGGAGAGAAAGTTGCTCAGTTAAAGTGCCAACATGTGGCATTTTATCACTTGGTACAAAGTACTGGAAAACCAGGTACAGTAATGTCAAATAAGCAGCAGCAGAGGGGGCCCATTATTAATTGACTGTCAGACCAAAGTTTCTCCGTGTTGATCCCACAGCGTCTCCATTGATGGGAAGCTCTCAGTAATCTTGCCACACACGTTATACAAAAAGGTCTGTATTAATCGGATGTAATCCTAAGACTTATACATACGTACAAGTGATTTAAATGGCTGTGTGAAGGTTAACCTGTTTAATGAAATCACACGTTCTTTGTTAGTTTACACAATACATTTTGTAACATCAATCGAAACAGTAGATTCATACGCGAAAATCAACACAGGCAGCCATGTATTTTAAAATCCTAACACCAAATGGAGCACACCAACCTAAACTCAGGTGATAGACCGTAAAAGTCGGGGTCGTATGCAGCCCGATCTTTATGAAGCATGTACATAGTAATAATCAGTTTTAAGGAGCTAACATCCGCAGTCCTCAAACATTCAATTTCTGA
Organism: Lampetra planeri; assembly: GCF_965212315.1. Lineage (NCBI taxonomy): Eukaryota > Metazoa > Chordata > Hyperoartia > Petromyzontiformes > Petromyzontidae > Lampetra > Lampetra planeri. Next base: position 12,216,794 of record NC_136125.1, on the reverse strand, counting down.
TCATTCCAATAAACACCCCCATCAGTCAAACCGTAGAACTCCAGTAAGCTGACCGTTATAAATTTGCACAAAAAGTAGAAGAGGTTGGGCCTGCGGGTTAAGATGATGATGTTGCAGCCATGACATTATTTGCTCGTGCCACCGCTGGCGTGAAAGGTCTCTACTACAGCGGCTCTCAGAGGGCAACTCTAGAAAGTATTTTGGCCTACCTTTCAATCCTGACCACACATCTTGTAAGAGGTTGGAGACCCACAATTTACCCCATCACACGCAAACTGCCAATCGACTGTGGTGTATCCATTTCTACTACTAGCCGGAGAGTGGGGGATTAACAAGTGTCCTTCGTTTCAAATGCCGCGCCAGGAGATCGAACCGGCCACTTCTGGATAGCAAGTTCACTTGGCTAACCATTGCACCATGGCAGAATCCCACGTGCAGTAGACTGAGCAACTTGGAGCAAACCATTTTGCAAATTCGTTAAGTAGGGAGGGGGGGGTGTGCCCAGTTGGTGTTCTAAAGGTGCTGAGTGATGGAGCGCTCACCCGAACGAGCGCGTCGTCGATGACGTGGTCTCTGCGGACCTTGAGCCTGAGGTAGGGGTGCAGGTGCTGGCCCTGCACCAGGCTGTGGAGCACTGTTATCCGCCGCTCGCTGTACATGCGTATCCGGTTGTCGTAATACAGGCCCAGGTTCTTGGTGACGGCGCTCAGGATGAATGGGCAAGTCATGAACGAAAACTTCTTGTCCTGCTCAACCTTAAAGAACGTGAAGTCCTTGTCCATCTCCAGCACGTCGTTGAGCGGCTCGTTGATGAATTCCTCGTACGGGATCATCGGCTTGCGGCAGTCGGTCCTGCGCAGGCTCAGCTCGGCCTCCAGCTGGTCAATGCGCGGCCCCTTCTTGTTGTGACGGTCCTCGCCGAGCAGTTCGCGCAGCGTGGCGTCGTTCAGATCCGGCACGGGCTCGTCGTCGTCGTCCTCATCCTCCTCGATGTGGCCCTTCTCCACGTCGCCGCCCAGCAGGCTCGCGTAGTACACCACCTTGAGACACTTGGTGGCCGACACCACCGCGTCGTCCTCGTTCACCAAGTTGCGGCTGTTGAACTCCTGCGTGATGACCCTGCACGTGATGAGCTGCTGAAAGGTCTCCAGCATGCGTCGCAGCTGGTCGGGGCTGTATTGCGACCACAGCCGCGCCAGCTTGCCCTGCGCGGCGAGTGGCAGCTTGCTCATGGCCTTGCAGAATGACGGCAGCGCGACGTCCAGGTACTCGGGACTGTGCAGGTTGTGGTTCTCCATGATGATGACAAACAGGTTCAGGTAGTTGGGGTCCCGCACGTACATGTTATGGTACGTCAGTTCGCACTCCACGTTGGGCGACAGGCACAACAGCGCATTGAGAATCGCCGTCTCTATCCTGTCATGCGCCAGCAGCAGCCGGTAAGCGCGACGCACCGCCTCAATGTCCAACGTCACCTCGTCGGGCCCCAGCTCAACCAAGTGATTCTTGGCCTCCGTCTGGCCACTCGACGACGACGCTGCCGCCCCCGCGGCCGCCACATTGCCACCTTCGGCCGTGGCCGCCGCAGCCTCTTCGACTTCCATGGGCGCATCCACAAACACCTCCTTCTCGTCTTCGTCCTTGTCCTCGTCCTTGGTCTGCAGGGACTTGAGCTCCTCCTTGGACGGCTGCTTGGGCTTGCGGAAGCTCTGGACGAGGGCGTCGGCGCTCGAGAAGATGCGGCCTATGACCCGCACAAGCGGAGACAGGTCTCCCACGCTGGTGCATGTCTGCATTATCTCCTCCAGCTTCTCCTCCGTAAGGAATCTTACATCTGGAAAGCGGACAAACATGAGACCGCAGAGTTTAACAAATAAATATATATTAATGAATATACGTGCAGATGTTGAGGACGCGTGCATAGACATTGCCAGGACAATCACTTTCGCTGACAGGGTTTCGATTAGAAATTGACAAAGTACAGTGTACACCGTAAGCTTTACATCCAATGGCATGGGCCCGCCACTCCACGGCCAACATTAATCCATTTGCACTCAGCAACCACTTCTTGCTCCATTATCCTTGAATAATACAGGGCAAACCATTAAATGACAGACTGTTCTCTTTCCCATTTATCTGCCGTATGGGTGCCAAGGCTGCGTAAATTCACTGGATGTTATCAGATTTGTAGAAGCAAAACCGTCGAAAAATGAAATGTAAATAGAGATACAAATTGGCAAGTAAACATTAACGGCAATGATGATTCATCATCGATATTCATACCAGGACTCTGACGTGATGCAATCGCTCAAACATGAGTTTTAATTATTCATAAATATATGAAAATTGTCGACAAGTAGAGATTGTTTTTAATAATACAAGATAAATATTATGAAGATAACAGCTTGGCTCATGAAATAAACCAAAAGCAGAAAAACAAAACATGTAACAGATATCAAGCGACAAGATTATTTTTAAACATCCACCTAACCATCTCAAATTCGTAAAAATGTTTCAGTCCGATTAGCACGGTTGACTCCGTACTGTTCGAAATAAGTTCAACATATGTACACACAAATACTACAAGAAGATAACAATATGCAGTAGAGTTGCTCAAAACCATATTTACTTAGAGCCACAATTCTTTTGGGGAAGTCAAACACAGAAGTATTACTTAGTATTTCACAAGTGTCAGAATCACCAACGAGTGACAATGAAATTCAACTTCTTCATCAACACCCTCGGAAGTTGGGTCAACACAAACAATGTGCGTTTTGGTAACACTACATTTTAAGTCAGTTTTACCTTACACCTGCTTTTCTTTTGGGCCCATCAATGCACACGCAAGCATTACCCAAATAACCGGTAGGAAGTATACGTCCACTGGGTAATGACTGCAGTGGCAATGCCAATAACAATGCAGTTGAAAAAAGACCAACGTTTTATCAGACTTGGAATCCTTATTTATCCTGGAGGAATCCGATAAGCTATGAAGGTCTTTTTCACAGATGTCCACGAGGGGTGGCACAGCACGTTACAACAAACACAAAACGATCAGCTCATCCACCAGACACTTCAAGGGGCAGCAGCCACCTCTCGATGGCCCTGTTGACGAGGATGCAGAGGGCCACCACCGGAGCCACGTAGCCGACCGACCAGCAGCGAACCTGACCTGGGAAGTCCTGCCTGTGGGGCTGTGCCGCCTTCCCCAACGCCACGGCTCCCTCGGCTAGCCGGCTGTCCTGGGACGCCAGCTCGCCCTCCGGGTAGTAGTCGATGTGGCAGAGAGAAGCTCCCCTCTTGGAAGGGTGCGGGTCACACAGCTTGGCTTTATTACGGCATAGCTCTACAGCCCTGGGCAGAGACAGCAGGAAGAGGGGTGCACACGGCGGCGTAGTGTTTAGCGCGCTGCTGCGCGATACAACCCAGTCATTCTGAGTTGATTCCTGGCCGTGGTTAACATCAGTGGCAATAATCTGAACAGGTCTTGGATTAATCCTGGCAGATATCAGTCAGTGAACCCTTATAACCTCGTGACATCCTGTCAACATTCTTAAGCTAATGGCTTCAGACGAACACGTAAAAACCTCAGAACAGACCGTATCATCACACTTAAGATTACCGCATGCGTTGACATACATAATTCAAAGAGGCATTAATTGCCAGGCAAGTGCTATTACCAAGCACCTATTTTGACAAAGATTAACACAGATGGAATAGCTGAGGCAGTATCAACGTAATTTTAATCTCCAAAGCAAAGTTGTAGACATATTTTCTCCAGGGACATATTCTAGGCTGACAAAACCTACCACTGCAGGTACACATCAGGCATCAATATTGAATTACACCGATTAACAAATAGAGCAATGTAATCTGGTTCAACTGGGTAGCGATCGCAGCGCGTTATCCACAATATTGATACACAAACACATTCATTAGAAGGCAGACACATTTACTTTGCGGAGGATGACCGTGAACTCAACAGTGTGAATTGAAACAGAATCCAGGCCTGGGTTTTCCCCACCCCCGCCTCCTAAAGCTCACGTGACATGACTGCAATGGAGCGATCAATGAGGGCAATGCAGCACAAAACGGAAGCTCAATACTCTCAACGCTGCCTACGCATTTTACGTTGTCGCTGCAAAGCAAAAACCCCAATCACTTCATTTATTCTGTGCCCTCGATCATTGGGCCACGTAGGTTTATCGCTCAAGTGTAACAACTATATTTTTTACTCGGGTAGGCGGGGGTTTCAGGGAGCTAATACCAAGTAGCAGCACTGAGCCAGCCCTAACAGAGAATCTGGGTTTGAAACTGGGTTTCAGCTACCCATGCGGAAACCAAATTCCGAAGTTTAGTGAGTTAATGATCAAAGACCGGTCACCAATAAAGCACAAAAGAATCCCATGCTTTTACATTTTTTAAATTTTATTTAAATTCTCTTATTGCAAGTCTGAAAATTAAAAACATGCAACCTAATGTCTGTGATTCGAAAGACCTTATATTGAATATTGTCCCATGTCACATGCTCATGGACAGAAATAAAATGCAGTCTCATTTCAGATTGTAAAAAAAATTAAGATGTTTTGCATTTCTGCCCTATCCACATGCACTGTGAAGCACAGGGTTGGCACATCTGGCTAATCTAATCGGGGTGACGTTCAGGTTAATCCGCGATATGTAACGACAGGGTTAGGGTGGCTGGCACGAGAGCCTCTGGCTCCAAGGAAAGGCAAAAACAAATTGATTCTCAACAGCAATCTGGCCTGAGGGGGATGAGCGCTCCGGTTGACGAACAGCTGTGGAAGGCTCTCCTTGCGTCAATGTTCCACAGCTCTCGAGCTTACATGTTTACACTCCAAATCACCAGATTGGAACATTTCCGATCTAGCCTGTGGTGAACCTTAATTGGAAGTTTGGCATAAAAAATAAACCTGATTAATAATCATTTGAATTCAGTTTTCAGGTCTAACTAAATCAAGCCTTTCATATAAATAAGATAAGCTGATCTGTAAATGTGATGCATGCCAGGGTTGTGGGGTTCAAACTCACCCTGACTAAGAATCATGCACAAGTCATCACCAGATGTTAATCAATGAGATAATAAATCATCTACAGATACTGTTTAGAAAAGTGTGAAAAATCATTATGTCCTGGTGTCACATGCAATTTTTTTCATAAGTGCTCAATTACGAGTTTGTTCCTTGTTGAATTACTGTGGAGGCCACATGCCTCTGAGCTTTAACAGAGGCTCGTTTGAGGATAAACACTTCCAGAATATATATGAATGACAATGGTCATATTGGTGATAACATACATTGGAGTATCGCCCCTAAGCACTGCCATGATAGTCCAAATGCCACCAAACAAACACGCTATTTCTGGGAGAGCAGATGACAACAAAGTGGTTACGCTTTTCAAAAATTGCTTATTTATCTTACTGGCGACCACAAGTGAGACAGAAAGACATAACTCAATGCCTCCTCCGTGGGTCGCCCATATTTGTTTCCCAATTGTGTAGGGCGCCACCACGGCCAACCCAGCGTAGTCTCGCCACCCTCACCAAGTGAACCATCTCATGCCTCCACACCGGCACCGCACACGCACGTTTCAATAGAAGACTTCCGGTGCTCAAGTCCATATACAATAAATAAAATAACATCCAACGCTGGCCCAATTCAAACCGTATATCGACATAGAATGCACTGAAATATTTGCTGCGATATTCATACATTCTACTCAAGGCTGGTCTGCGTGATGCCACCAACAGGAAGTGGGGACCCTATCAGACAACCCTTGCTTATCAAAAATGCACCGTTCAAGAACCTTTGGATAAGGTCCCCTTGTAGGCAATTCCGCTTTGCTTTTTCCATTGCAGACCGGAAGTGCGGTGCAAGTGCTTACTGTCAATTTGGAGGCAGGTCCAGCAGCAATCACGGCTGTCAGGGGGGGGGGGCTAGCAGTCTTACACTTGACTCAATGCAAGCCCTCTAAAGGGTCAATAGTCCTGCAATTTCACCGTGGGCTTGGCAACCCGGTGTCGGGAGAAGCTATAGGATTTTGGCAAGAAGCACGCCGTTCAAGCCCATGGAATCGCTGCGGTGCGAGATTCCTCTGAGCGAGCAGAGCAACCTGTCCAAGAAATTTAGAAAATTGACGAACATACGAAGAGCTGATTATCCTGGTAAACTGCCGCTTTCTCCCCGTGCGACAACAAGGCAAGCGTGAAAGCGCGGTGTCGTTTTGGCGACAGGAGTCTGGGTGACAATATTACACGAGGTGGGGGTCCATGGTGGGTGAGGTATGGGCGAGCTGAGGAGGAGGCAGCGATGTGGATCCTAAGTCCTGTCTGCCTCTCCCCATTCAAGGCTTCTGGTAAAATAAAGACCAAATGCTTTGTCGACCGCAAGCACGGGATTGCATGCTGTACGGCGGCACATGGTTTAGCACTGTAAAACGATTCATGAGTTCAGTAAGACGTGGGCCTGTACCTGATTGCTGCACTGTTGTTATCCAGAGGCTTGAAGGCTGGACTGGAGGCACAGAATTCGTTGGAGCAGCTGGTGTTGCCACAGCCTTCCGTCAGCTGGTGATAATACCGCTCTATCATCTGCTTCACAGCCGCACGCTTCCTGCGGGGAACAGTAAAAGTGCATCCTCAAGTCTCAATCCACGTTTACCGTTTACTGTCAAAAACACATTGCCGATGACTTCACGAAAGACCATAACACAATCAAGCTCCATGTCCTCCACTTTGTACTTTTCTGTAAACAAATATAACAGTTTCCATGGAAACTATTAAAATAAAAATAGTTTTAAAAAGTCGGTGATTTTATGCTCAAATGACCAGAGGCAATGCTCATGTAATGCTTATATATCCACAGGCCAGTGGTGGAAATTACACGTTCTTATGGCAAGTCCATCCAAAGGACAACCACTGTTGACCTTCCTGCAAAGTGGTACTCATTCTATTGACCCCGAAGGAATGATGGGCTGAATCAACTCACAATCAGGATTTGAACTCGCATACTTCTGATTGTGAGCAACTAAAATCAGCGAGCAACAGCTTTTCATAAGAAAACAAAGCCACAAGATGCAATATGCAAGTGCACATTCCTGCTGCTTGAAAATTGTTAGTGTTAAATTGGTAATTTATTTGTCTTTGTGAGTGTCAAATATCCTTCCAATGTAGATGGTTAGCGAGTGTTTAAATTTAATAGACAAGTACAAACGAACATATTGTTTTTGCTCTCTAAATGTTACATAAAACATGATATTAACTCAAGCAAAACAGTTTGTCCATTGCTAAAAGCTAAAAGCATCCCCTGCCATTGATTGCCGATCTCCCGCACCACTCATGAGAGTAAGTTGTCAAGCGAAGGCAATGCGTGTGCCCTGTCAATGCCGAAACACAGACAACAACAGCAAAGCCCAAGTGTTCAAGGTGGTAATAATAATCACCAATAGAAGGTCTCGTCTTCTGCCTCAATCAGTGATATGATCTTCTATATCGGCTACTTTGGCACTCACTCGGCCTTTCCATGGGATGGTTCACGAGGAGGCACATTCCTACAATTCAAAGTTTTTTGACACAAGAGCTGGTGGGCCACAAAGTTTTGAAATTCCAAATCCGCTGGGCTTCGAGTTGGCTAGAAGTATGGCAAATATATGCATAGTTCTGTCTGTGCGGATCTTTAAGTGCGATACCCCCATAAATATCCCGGAGTTTTCTCTGGGAACCTATTTTTCCCCCACACAAACAACTACTGAAATGTAATCAGCCAAACGATACAATACAGGATCCCCCTAAAAAGCTGCTCAAACGTAGAAAGGCTTTCCATGATTAATTAATGTAAAAAAGTGAGGTAAAATAAATTACACTTATTTATGTGACATAACCTCACAAGTGACAATCCCTGGGATGGCAGACAGCAGTGCACATTCTGGTAGGTGCCCATGCAATGCTGCGAACAGGTTTCTGCTTGTGGAAACGTCATTGTGTCCTTGTTTTCCTGTGCCTACAAATCCACAATCTTCCAATTATAATTACACACTCTCCCATAAGAAACAGGGAGAGCTTGATTATCTTGCACCACCACATACTTCAAAGGCCGACTTAAATATTATTACATACACAATTTCTCTTGGCTGCTACTTCTGCATTCCATTTGCTTTCATGGCATACTAGAATTGAGAAACGTTTTCCTGGCTGCACTCCTGTCTGGATTCCTGGCGCACGGGCAAGTGTGCTTGTGCGGTGACATCAACGCGCACATCTGCGTGGTGATGTCACCCGCATGCCAAAACGTATCCCACACAAATGTGCTGTCAAAGTACACGTGGATTATGCTTCTGCTTCACGTGACTAACAGCACACCCCTTTAAAAGTGGGGAAAAAGAAAACCCCACACGTGAAAATAAATTAATGAGATTTGCACATCAATGACAACTCCAGAAAGAAAACTAAAATTTGCAAACGTGAAACACATAACATGCGCTACGTAAATAATGTAGATGTAGATTGCATGCACACCCGACATCTACACTGGCATAATACAGCGATACAAATAGAGTAAACGTATTTTAGATGTGAGAAAATACATACCAAGGGTACAGTACATGGGAAATCCATGTATGGAAGTCACGATTATATTTAGTTACATATAAAAGTATGTCAATTATGTTCGAGTAATTGTCACTCATCAATTTATCAGAGAGAAATCTCATTAGTTGAATGTGCTATAAAACGTGAAGAAACTAAACAGGTCGGGGTGGATTTCTTCAGCGAGAAAACCCTGTTGACTGCTTGCTTCTTCTGCATGTATTGTGTATATATATTTTTGAGTCATTTTATAAATCCACTGCTGTTTGAGGGACTTCCCAGCCCTCTACTGGTCGTGGGTGTTATTTGACCACAGTTGTTGTTCTGCACGCTGGTCAGTGCAGGTTGGTGAAGGTAGGGCACAGACATGAGAGCATAGAGGTACAGTGCAACAATGGATTTTGATCCACTGTTGACCACTATAAAAAAAAACTTTTTCCTCAACGGAAATAGAAATCGTGCGTGTTAGAAGCTGACAGGCCGTTATTCATCGGCTGGATACACAGTGTACATACACTGTACTTTATATAACGTGAGCAACAATTTGCGAAATTTCAAATCGTGGCTTGCACAAGACGAGTACAACAAAGCACAAATGAAGGAGTGACAAATTAAAAATAGAAAGGCCACAAGTACGAGGCCTACACACAGTGCAGCCGTCCCTCGGTGAACAGCGACATCGATGAACGGGTTTTCGGTGACCGTTTCGCCTCCCACGTGGCCCCGTGGTGTCGACTCGCGCGCCGCCGTCAACATGCTGTGCTCCACGCTTGTGCTCCACGCTGGTGCTCCACGCACCAGGGGCCAAGTTTCGGACAATCCGAGCACTCGTAAGGTCATCGGCTGGGGCATGGCTTAGCCAATCAGCGATGCCCATTTGGCTTTGTTTACATTGCGTTTTCTGTTTTGGCAGTGGGAAACAGCTCTCTCTCTCGCGTGCAGACTCGGAGATTTTTACTTATCCGATTAACAGTTATTTCGGTGAGCAGTAGTTTCCGAGGAAAGGATTAAAAACGTGAACCGAGGGACGACTGTATACACCGAGGGAGTTTTTGCAGTCTTCTGCCACGCAATGCAATGATGTCATTGGCTAATCATGTTGCACACCGCTCTGACAAAACTTTAATTTGCTGCCAAGAGGATTTGTACATAGCATCGGCCATACGCTTTAAGGACTATATTTTTCCATGTTACTTGACAAAACAAAAATGTACTGACGTTAACGGCTGGAGCAATTAATTTCGTAAAACTGGCCGATTAGTTCCATTAAAAAAACATGCATGTTTACTGAAACCGGTAGCAAGCGACTGCCTCAGTACTTAATCAGGGAGCTCTAGTCCACTGAGCTAAGACGTAAATGCAGTCTGCCGGCCCATTTGGGGTGAGACGACTCATTCAACAGCAAGCACAGTTATGGCCGCAGGGCTCAGCGTTACTTCTATTACGTAATGCGCTAAGTGGAGAAATGAGTTTGCATGGCTAGATATGCTTTTCGATGCTCAACACGGAGTAATTTTTACAGAGTTGACTATTTAGTTCCTTTCACAATCCTATATCTTATGGAGGACCACACAATCGAGGTACGTATGTTGAACTTCTTCCGCACCGTACGTAGACAAACATGCGAATCGGAGGTGCCGGAGTATTTGTAGTAGTATCTACTAGTGGAAGCATTTGACCAAAGTGTTCCAGGTCTTCCAAACAACGTCGCTTGATTTTAATTGAAAATATAAAAACATTTTATAGCTCTGCCAGCCTGTTGTTTTACTGGAAAAATAAAACGCCACAACAGACGCATTGATAGTCATAAATTTCCTTGGCACCGGAATTTTTGGCCTCCAGGAATCCACTTCTATTTTTATGCCATGTACGTTCCCCGACGCTCATCATCTCGCGCCGCCGCGTGTCTTAAACGTCGACGTTGGGCTGTGGTCACGGCGGAATGAGTTGTAAAAGAGCTCTACGCGCAGGCAACGCAGTCCAATCAAAACATGACCCCTCTCCGGGCGGCACGTGAGCATCTTTAAATACCCAACACATTCCGCTGTGCTGCACTGGTGTGACCCGGCACTCATGACGCGATGGCTTCAAGTTACCTGCCTGTGTACTCGGAGAGTAACAACAGTGTCGTGTTAACAATACGGCAGAACAGTAAACACCCGGGGGGGGCTCCAAAACACAATCGGTTCGCAGAGAAATAGGAATTCTCTATTAAAGTGCAGTTTTCCAAGTAGTCAAGTGCTAGTGGCAAACTATATAGAGGATGGGCAGGTGTAGCATGTCAAAACTAGCCAGTGCCAGCGCATCACGTGATACCATCTCATGGCAGTGCGAGAACAGGATAGCCGCACGGATGATATCGGTTGCGCACTGCGGACCACCAGCCGTGATGATACAATCAATAGCCTTGTTACAGCTTCACATGGACTCACAATAGGCTGTTAATTCAGGGAGGCAGTGCCCTTGCTCGAAAATGCACTACCCCATCTATAGGTTCGGGTAAACACAATCATATTGATCTTCTTAAAACTGTGACAATTTAACGCTTGTCATTACGATGATGATACTACCAGCTATCTCGGTTTGGGGCCTCCTAGATTAAGCGTGCCAGAGTTACAAAAAAAAGTGAAACACTTTCCACGAGTCCTTTACTGGACCAGAATGGACCACCTTCGGGCAACCTGGAGTCCGCTGACAAGTGGTTTTGTACAAGTCAATCTGCCACCCAAGCCACAAACAACCCTTGAGCCCTGCTGTGTTTTTAGCGACCTAAATATAAACATCCTTGCGTAAGAAAAAGTTGACACGCACTCGTTAATCTGCCTGACTGCTGTGGCTGAGATCTGAAAAAGGTGGCACCGATGGGCATAACGGTATATGTTCACCTGAAGGTAATAACATCGTCATCTTCTCAGTCTCAGTTAAATGTTGTTCACACCAATATTTGTAGTTGATGACCATAGCTCACATAACAGTTAAAAAAAAAAATCATGACATTGGTGGTTAGTTGTGCACATCATGGGCAAGAGGCAATGCGTTGGCTCATGTTCTGTAAGAAAAAATGAATGAGAAAACTGATCAAATTAAAAGGGGTCATTGTTATTGTGACAGCTCACAGTTCGCTGCCAGAACGTCCAGCATATTTTCTCTAAAAATTCAGCGATTGTGGAGAAACCAAAGTAGCCATCCGTGGACTAAATACTAATTTACAAACAACCACACTGACCAATGTGCCAGTGCTGGGCAACAATAATCGATTTAATATAGTCGATAACATTAGGGCAACTCTTACACCGCATCCCGTGTAGGGAATGATCTAGATAAACATGCAAGCCACCAACATTGCCGTGACATGAGATGGTCAATGACTGAACTTTCATTTCCAGATATTTTCCAAAACACCGATGCGTCAGCACTACAAGACACGTTTTTTTAGGTTTACAGTCAGGCTGCCGGTGACGTTAGCCAACCTACGCTCTGGGAAATATTATCCATCACGGGGTTCCAATTTTAGTCCCTTCACAGTGGGGGAAAAAATGGTTTCTAACTGCAAAATAGCTCTGAACATTTTTACATGCCTGCAAGGGCAGTGTTATGCTTTTTAAATGTTCATTAATACAATGGTTGCTTCATTTTCTGCGTCACGTGTCTTGCGGAAATACATGTTAAATAATGTTGTACTAGGGACTAAAATAGTACATTTAAGATTAAATGATAATAAATTATGCCTCTACAATTTAATGAATGTTGCATTTTTTAATGTCAAAGCCCTTCACGAGTTTACAAACATTCAGTGAAACTGATTTAAAATGTTATTTTACAATTACGTTAGAATTTTCACCGAAAGGCTTCAATAAATCCTTCAATCAAACTAAAATGATGACTTATGCACTCAAGGTGAGTAACAAAGGGCAGTGATTTCATTTAATCAATGTTGCTTTTAAATTCCTGAATGTCTAGGCTGGTGACCAACAAGTCAAACCCGACATTCTTGAGTACCAACACTGGAAGTGCACTGTTCACAGTTCATGGGTCTACCATACGCATGAACTCTTCAATAGAGCCCTATTCACCACAATCCAGACAGCAGCCATGTGCGTAAGAAAGTTGGCGATCTGCTGGCATTAATCTCACTGCAATAGATACTAATTCATCCGCCGGCAATCTACGGAATTAATGCACAACATTGCGTCAGTGCTCATGGCACACACATATTATCATTCGTCCAATGCGATTTCTACCGCATCCCTAAATTATCATATTAGTTTTAAAAAATGCAATCGAAAAACGTGTGCTGATGAGCAGGCCTATTTGTCGTTACACACCCATGTTCAATACATTTTGTTCGTACACTATATGGAATTTGGGAAGCAGAGGAGCCATTACACACGTAAATATATCTCAGCTAAATAATTTTAAATATGGGAGTAAGCAACACACCAACACTTTAAAGTATCAGACGAATTGCCCTTGCAGAAACAGGGATTCAACTGCCAAATGAGTTGTCATTGGTAAGGGGGACGGGGAAAGACTGGGCTCCCTTGTTCTCCCATCTCAATGTCTCGGCTCATGCTGAAAAACAAAGACTACTTTCTCAACGGTAGCAGCCACCGTCTGCCAGCCACTGACCAGCCTCTTCCCTCTATGCGAGGAGAGAAAAAACCTCCAAAAACCTCATTATGATAAGAACAATCCACAACTTAAATGGAATGTTACATAATATGTTTAAGGATACTCCCGGCAAGAACAAAAAGTACTCCCAAATATCGGTGAAGGTCGTTTATGAGCATTCTCTGGCACTTTCCTCCACTGTAAATTATCTAGAAATATAGGTCAAGGATTGTGAAATGTAATCTAAGATATCAGGAAAACATAACCATTTATTTAATTTTGTAAAACTGTTCATTAACCTCCAAACAATAGTTCGACTTTTCTTTTGTTTATCGTTTGATAAAATTTCTTGCAGCACGATGAGAACGAGCACAAAGGAAGCACGCTGGCGAACCTGGCTACTTCTCGTTATTGACCATAGCACCCCCTTTCGACTGCCGACAAACCTTCACACCGCACACAAGCAAGCGGATAAGTGACATCATCGCTGCGCGCTGCCCGGTGCCCGTGTTTTTCTATTTGTGCACAAGCGACAATTATATCTTGTGGGAAACTACAGAGTTTTTATTGGAGTATTTAAGAGAAGCCATTCATCTGGCAACTCTGTAAACCAATGGCTCAGATCACGTTATGCATTAAATATTAATACGGTTAACGATCACCCCATGAGCAACGTGCAGCAGCTCGCACTCACGTGTGTGCGCGAGCACCGTACGGGGCTGTGGCTTGCGCAGCTGCCATGCCTCATTCAGAAGACAGTGCGCAGATTGCATCTCAGTAGATTGTTTCATTAGTATTTGCCTGTAACGATGTCTCCTTAACCAAGCAGAAAACGGGCCCTAACTTGCTCGGCTTCTGCCGAATGACGATAATGCTAGCATGCTCTAAGGTGGTAAACAGCTTTCAATCAATGCATGAATATCAAGCAGTGGGCATACATGCATACCCAACTATTACACCGCCATAAAGCATGTGCCAAGCACTGCTGCTGCCTTTGAACAAACCAACCTGGCAACACAGTACATTGGAACTTGAAAGGGAATCTCAAGCAGCTATGCCTTTACCCCTAGCAACAAGCACGCACAGTAAACAGCATTTGCTGCGTGTGCAGTATAGCCAGGCTGCACAGGCGCTGCACAGACGCTGCAAACATTGTGAATTTCCTGACTGGAGGAGTCGTTTCAACTCGGCCGTCGCCTTAACATAAAAAAAAATTTATCAGACTGAGCTGTTCACTTTGCATGGCAAAACATGGTTCAGCATTCAGGAGATGTCTTTCGTTACAACTTCGGTAATACATTATACGTCTCAAAACACAGCTTTCAGTAAGGAATTGCACAATCAAAGTGGTTCATAAGAAAGGTGTGTGTATATAGTTGCATGCATCACCTGAATGAATTTGCATATAAAGTGAAAGATGTAGGACCGATGAGCATTGTGCAAGGTACATTTTAAGCGTTTGTTTCACAACGCGCACACTACCGCAGTGATTATCGCGAACAGAGAAGCAGCTGAAAATGGAAAACGAGAGGGTGACCCACGGAAGAGTAAAAAAAGCAACAGACAGGCGGATGGGTGGCGTAGACGGGCACCAATGCCCTTGCTCCTGGTCTGCTGTTGAGAGCCCGAGGGCAGGGCCGCAGCAACACCTCCCCGCTCCCCACCCCTCCTCCCCTTTCCCCGAGCCGCACTACTCACATGAGGCCAGATTCACAGTCTCCAACCAGGGGATGGCGGTTGTTATCGGAAATCTTTTCGCTGCAAGAATAACACAACACGAGCACACACACGCACGCGTACATGCGCACGACCCAGAAGCGCACGGTTTTATCATGTCTTACCGTACAGAGAAATACTGCACTTGCCTAATCGTCGCCGAGATGTGTGGCCGTCGCCCAATCTTTATCGACGTGACACTCAATTATTCAATAGCTGTCTTAAAATTTATTTTTTATTTTTTTAAAGATGGTATGGTAATCGTTAAGCACTGGAAACTAACGCAAAGTCATGCATTCGATGATGGTGAAGCGTGTGCGACCGCTGCTCCACGCGAATAACAGTCTACACGCTTCACCTCAAACCCTAACCCCCTCCCCCTTTAAAAATACGAAGTATCGTATTGCAAGCGGCTTATATTTTTAGAAAGCAATTTGACGTGATCTCGCGCTTGATGTGGAGAGGCTGCTCTTGCGTTCTGGCCTGGCTATGAAGGGCCCAGTAGGCGACACCGTAAACACATTTCACAGCACGCAGTGACAGCTCCGGCAACGCCAGTACACACACACACACGCACTCAAGAAGCGTTATCACGTTCACAACAATTCACTCCTGCCAAGCGGAATATAGTTATAACATTGGCATGTCCCTGCCGAACCTCTTGGCTAAACGTGGGGCCCGTCCAAGGCCAGGCCTATTGACATTGCCGTACAGTAACAGGGCCTAGCAGAGGAGTGAAGCAACACAAGCTGGTACACACACACATGCAATTATACACATTTACTTACACAAAAGCATGCACATACACAATTAATTATACATAATATGCACACGCATACACGTATACATAAATGAGAAAAGAACATGTCAGCATATACACATGTTTACACTGAAACACACATACACACACATACTCAAGAACAAAACATCTCCACAAATATGAAATCCGACAATGAATACACATCAACACAAACATAATTAGCACACTCATCCAAACATGCATGGGCCAGAGCAGAATGGGCGCCAATTAAGTGGAAAATCTGTAATGGTACAGATTTATTTTAACGGCCAAAGTGAAAATCGCCTGCAAACTTACTCAGAGAGTTATACCATGATTTTTTTTTATCGCCGTACGAATTCATACCTCTAAATTTGCCCGTGACCTCTAATTTGAGATGTGGCATTAACCGCTCAGAAAAGTTGGCTTCGGCTGGACACTCTCTCCCTAGAATGGGCAAAACTGGTCACGGGATGGCACCAAACAAGAGAACACGCACCTGAGAAGGCATCGCTGGGGAGGTGTGGCAATGAGCTCGGTCTCCATCTAAAGGAGATGAAATTTTACAGGACGGCTGGGTCTTGGTGACAACGTTGGGAAGTCGGTGTCGAGTCACGGACACATGGCTGCCAATGATTATAATGGGGAAGAGGCCTCAAGGGAGACCTGGGAATAAATAAATGACCATGACAATGCGGGAAGCCCTAATCAATCAGCGGTGATAACCGATGCCGATGAAAGTATTTATACCACCCCACGCGTTACCGACGGGTGAAATATCTGCTTTGAGCCCATAAAGCGTATTCCCTGTACACACACACACACACGAGTGACGATGGTGGATGAGCAAAGGAGGAAGGGGGGGTGATGTCCCGTACCTGCTGCTGCTGCAGGCTGCTGCTGCTGGGCTGGCACGGGCCGCTGAGCTCCCGCCAGACCCGTCCGAGGAACTCATACGAGGAGAGCGGCCGGACCACGATGACAACGATGAAGACGACGACGACGAAGAAGACGACGACGTTCCTGCTTCACGATGAAGGAGACCAGGGGGGGTTGTGTTGCTGGCTGTTATTTCGATGATCTCGGTTTTGTGGCGTCGATTCGGAACCCGGACGACGTTCTGAAACTTCCAGAGGACGGGAGCTGTCAAGTGGAAATGCGAGATCTGTGAATGTCAAACAACAAAAAACTGCGTTCTTAAATGGTAAGAGGCGAGCAATGTGCGTTGATATCTGGAGACGAAAGGGAGAGATTGGGAACTGAAGACATGAACGTTGCGTTTAAGACTCTGGTCATAAACAATCGGCACACACAGGTGCTCTGAACAAGGATACACGAGGGGTTGCCGAGCAGTGAGGTTAAGATGCGTCCTGAATTATGTGGAAAATGGTTCAGATATCGTCATGCAAGCGGGCGGGAGGGGCTTTTGTGAGTTTTGGGAACCGGCACACGAACATTCGGTTCTAAGATCTGCTAAGTGACGGGAGCTGGTTCTGATTGTGTGAGCTGGTTCTGATTGTGTGAGCTGGTTCTGATGTTGGGAGCTGGTTCTGATTGTGTGAGCTGGTTCTGATGTTGGGAGCTGGTTCTGATTGTGTGAGCTGGTTCTGATGTTGGGAGCTGGTTCTGATTGTGTGAGCTGGTTCTGATTGTGGGAGCTGGTTCTGATTGTGGGAGCTGGTTCTGATTGTGGGTGCTGGTTCTGATTGAGTGAGCTGGTTCTGATTGTGTGAGCTGGTTCTGATTGTGTGAGCTGGTTCTGATGTTGGGAGCTGGTTCTGATTGTGTGAGCTGGTTCTGATTGTGTGAGCTGGTTCTGATTGTGTGAGCTGGTTCTGATTGTGGGAGCTGGTTCTGATTGTGTGAGCTGGTTCTGATTGTGTGAGCTGGTTCTGATCGTGTGAGCTGGTTCTGATTGTGGGAGCTGGTTCTGATTGTTTGAGCTGGTTCTCATTGTGCGAGCTGGTTCTGATTGTGTGAGCTGGTTCTGATTGTGGGAACTGATTCTGATTGTGGGAGCTGGTTCTGATTGTGTGAGCTGGTTCTGATCGTGGGAGCTGGTTCTGATTGTGGGAGCTGGTTCTGATTGTGGGAGCTGGTTCTGATCGTGTGAGCTGGTTCTGATCGTGGGAGCTGGTTCTGAATGTGGGAGCTGGTTCTGATTGTGTGAGCTGGTTCTGATTGTGTGAGCTGGTTCTGATTGTGTGAGCTGGTTCTGATTGTGGGAGCTGGTTCTGATCGTGGGAGCTGGTTCTGATCGTGGGAGCTGGTTCTGAATGTGGGAGCTGGTTCTGATTGTGTGAGCTGGTTCTGATTGTGTGAGCTGGTTCTGATTGTTTGAGCTGGCTCTGATTGTGGGAGCTGGTTCTGATTGTGTGAGCTGGTTCTGATTGTGTGAGCTGGTTCTGATTGTGTGAGCTGGTTCTGATTGTGGGAGCTGGTTCTGATTGTGGGAGCTGGTTCTGATCGTGGGAGCTGGTTCTGATCGTGGGAGCTGGTTCTGATTGTGTGAGCTGGTTCTGATTGTGGGAGCTGGTTCTGATTGTTTGAGCTGGCTCTGATTGTGGGAGCTGGTTCTGATTGTGTGAGCTGGTTCTGATTGTGTGAGCTGGTTCTGATCGTGTGAGCTGGTTCTGATTGTGGGAGCTGGTTCTGATTGTTTGAGCTGGCTCTGATTGTGGGAGCTGGTTCTGATTGTGTGAGCTGGTTCTGATTGTGTGAGCTGGTTCTGATTGTGTGAGCTGGTTCTGATTGTGTGAGCTGGTTCTGATTGTGTGAGCTGGTTCTGATCGTGGGAGCTGGTTCTGATCGTGGGAGCTGGTTCTGATTGTGTGAGCTGGTTCTGATTGTGGGAGCTGGTTCTGATTGTTTGAGCTGGCTCTGATTGTGGGAGCTGGTTCTGATTGTGTGAGCTGGTTCTGATTGTGTGAGCTGGTTCTGATCGTGTGAGCTGGTTCTGATTGTGGGAGCTGGTTCTGATTGTTTGAGCTGGCTCTGATTGTGGGAGCTGGTTCTGATTGTGTGAGCTGGTTCTGATTGTGTGAGCTGGTTCTGATTGTGTGAGCTGGTTCTGATTGTGTGAGCTGGTTCTGATTGTGTGAGCTGGTTCTGATTGTGTGAGCTGGTTCTGATTGTGTGACCAGGGTGAAGGGGCCTCCTCCTCCACTTGGCGTGACAACACAATTCAGACGCCAGCGGTGACGGGCTCTGGAACCCAGTCAATCTGCTGGTTGGGATCTCAACCCAAGAACGAGGCGAGGTGGCGGGAACATCGGCAGCCTGTCACGAGCGAACGCGGCAGCTTGGTAACGAGGAGGACGCGAGTCGCGGTGGGTGAGGAGGGAGCTGAGGGAGGCCTCCTCGGAGTGCCCGACCGCTGCGGACGAGGGCGGCACACGGACACCGCAAACCCCGTGGGCGCGGGAGCTCAGACCGACCACCAGGCCGCGTGTGTGTGGTGTGTGTGTGTAGGCGTGTGTGTGTAGGCGTGTAGGCGTGTGCGTGTGTGGCGTTGCCGATGACACAAACACGGCGCTCGCCACGGGGACAAATCCGTTCGGAACTCGACGGAGCCGGGGTGGTGGTGGTGAGGAGGGAGCGAGGCTTGTTCGGCGTCACTACGCACGGCCTCTGCCGCTGCTGCAGTAGCCGCCGCTGCTGCGGCTGAGTGTGCACCGTGGTGGAGCTTGGCTCACGTGCTGCTCTGCTGCTGCTGTCGCTGCTGCTGCTGCTGTAGCTGTCGCCGTGTCCCGCCCGCGCAGTCCGCCGCGTCGTCAGGCGCTCGGTGGAGACGCGGCCAGCAGCCACACAGCCACCAACGCCATCTTGTCCAGCCCGCTACCCCCAGCGTGCACTGCGCGCGAGGGAGGCCTTCACTACAGCCCCTCCCCTCGTCCCCCACACAGCCCCTCCCCTCGTCCCCCTCGTCCCCCACGCAGCCCCTCCCCTCGTCCCCCACGCAGCCCCTTCCCTCGTCCCCCACACAGCCCCTCCCCTCGTCCCCCTCGTCCCCCACGCAGCCCCTCCCCTCGTCCCCCACGCAGCCCCTCCCCTCGTCCCCCACACAGCCCCTCCCCTCGTCCCCCAAACAGCCCCTCCCCTCGTCCCCCACGCAGCCCCTCCCCTCGTCCCCCACGCAGCCCCTCCCCTCGTCCCCCACGCAGCCCCTCCCCTCGTCCCCCACACAGCCCCTCCCCTCGTCCCCCACACAGCCCCTCCCCTCGTCCCCCACACAGCCCCTCCCCTCCACCCCCTCACAGCCCCTCCCCTCCACCCCATCACAGCCCCTCCCCTCCACCCCCTCACAACCCCTCCCCTCCCCCCCGAGTCCCACTGTCACCACCACCATCGTCTCTGCTTCTCGCTTCACCCTCCTCCACCCCTCCACCCCACCACCACCCCTCCACCCCCACCCCTCCACCCCACCACCACCACCCCTCCACCCCACCACCACCACCCCTCCACCCCACCACCACCACCCCTCCACCACCACCCCTCCACCACCACCACCTTCTCATCGCTCTCCACTCCTCTGCTCTCATTCACCCTCCATGCTACTCATCACCCTCCACTGCCCCTCCCGGCATTGCCCACCCACCGTCTTCACTGCTAGCCCTCTTCATCACACTCCTCGTGTCCCCTCATCGACCCGTGGCAGAAACTCTTTGTGAGGTCCGTCGTTCCGAGCTGCCCACCATTCGCTGCTATGCCTCCAGCAAGTGCCTCGTCGATTACCCGAACAGCCTCACAAGTGTCGCCACTCAAGCCATCTATATCCAACAATCGTTCTTTGGCATCCAATTATTTTCCAAACGTGATCACACACGTCGCATAAAACTCGTCGTTTTTTTATACTGATGTTAAAATAGTAAAACATTCTCAGTGCCCTATGCTCAAATGAGCAATGGGTATCAGTCATCTCCACTCAAGGTTCTGAGCCTGCAGTCAAAATACACATTTTGGCAATAGTCCGGGCTAACCAAAGGAATTCCACTAATTTCCCAACAAACACCGTTTTGTAACCTCACAAGGCGGTACTTGCTTTAACTACCTTAGAAAGATGATGGGCCGAATCAACCCTGACCAAAATCTCACATTTGGCAAGCACGCTCCACCGTCAACTATTCCCCACTAAAGATGAATAATGCCGCAGCATCCACGCGCGTTTCCTTGATAAAGGACACCAACAAGGGACTTTAAGAATTAACTGGTAGCTCGAACTGCAGTACATTTATTATGAATCTCTAATGATGACAAACATGCCTGTTATTCACCATGATGCCTTCCACTCCAGCATGTGCACACTAAGGCTAAGAGATTGTATCTGTGGGGAGCGGCCAGCTGCATGCCGTGCGTGTGCATTGGCGAGTGGAAAATAATGTCCAGGAGGACGCTTTGCGTTACAAATGTGGACCAGTCGTGACGCAATCGCCAGTCCCTATTATGTAATACATTTTGACTGCCTTCCCATAATTATAGGCCACAACAGACACCGCTTTGTGGAACGTGAACAGTGGTCATCCTGCAAAGAAGCTGACCCTCTCCATGGGAATGTGGAATTTCCACCACTGGCTCAACGCTGCCAATGGACATGAAAAATAGCGAATAGCTCAGTGAGCTTCACATGGCGAACTAAACAAATACATCAGCAGAGCAGCGGTGCAAACACCCACAATAAAAATTCGCCAAATATGAAAAACAAACGGACACATGTTGCAATCGTGAGCAAGGGGTATGCAGTCTGAGTGGAGCACACGAGCCAACAACATGCAAGATCTCTCCGGCACATCCAATTAGCACGGTTGGCTACGTACGGTGCGAAAGTTCAACAAATATACAACTTGACAATTATGCGTATTATCGTGTATAGTACGTGTACTTGGTCATGCCAGGCCACGCCAGGCCACGGCCTCGTCTGCATAGTTCAGTGTTCTCATACCTCATCCCGTCTGATCAGACCAGCCAATCAGCCATTGATGCGCGCCCTCTCACTGATGATATAATCCCCGTGTCATCCACCAACTCCAAGTCTTGAAAAGACTGAATTACGCAGCACACGGCAGGTTTAGTGTGAACGCGAGGCCGGCACACAAGCAAAAATCAACACCGAGCAATAAAATACACGTGGCCAAATCTTCTACTTATGAAAAATCATCACCAGCATTGATCTATTGCGGAATGAAGGCTCGTTCAAGCCATCGCCATCCCTGCGATGTAACAATCAATCTGGCACCTGCACACCGGCTCATTCCATCGCTCCACCTCAGTGGTGGACATCGCCTTGAGCACGGCTATTTGTTGGCTGCCACTTTGGCATGAAGTCTCCACCACTGGCCATCGTCCATTCTAGCAAAGGGTCTTGTCTGAGGCCACCAATGTACGTGTCTTGTGTCAATAGGTTCTCCAACTTTGGGGTTTCCCTCAGATCCATGTGTTCTTCTTTCTCTCTCTAATTACAAGCATGCACCTATCCGTGCTTCTCGGCACGCGTTTGTTCCATTTTCTTTGTCAATGCCCTTGTTTCTGTGTAAATCAAATGAATACAATATATGCTGCATCTGTGACATTTGGTCCCGTGTGGTTTTTCCCCCTAATGAAGTACTGTACTGTATAAAGGACCTGCGTACATCCGTGTGATGTATGTAAAAAACAGACAATATTTTCTGGCTGCTTTGAAGTTAAAGTATGAAAATACATCAGCCTATTTCTACTGAGCACAAAAGTTTAAGAACATTTTCTGATCCATTCTATGCATATGTTTAGAAACAATCTAGCGTTCAGCAGTTATACATTTTTTCATTATAAAAGTATTCAACCTTGATTTGAAGCTTTCGTGACTGCAGGAATCCATACTCTGTGGTTCTTTCGGTAAAGTCACGGAGGTAGAAAATTAATAGATCACGACGTTTCGATCGCAACACAAGCAATCGTCATCAGGTGGGACAATCACAGCAAGACAAAACCGTTGAGTGTTGGCGAGAAGTCCGCCGTGGCACGAGGTCATACAGACTAATTAGAGATAAGGCAGGATCATGTCAAATTGATTCGGAATTAATTGCAGACTAAATCATGAAGATATCTGTGCTCTGACCCAAACTGTGGGATATGCAAGCTTTGTTGCCAATTCAATTACAGGACATTGTTTTTACATTAAACCCATATGTTAAAGCAGGTAATATGGACTCACTGAAATCCCTTTGCTTGAGGCAACCGTGTATTTCACTATTCATTATCATGTTCAGTTTTCCAAAAGAACTCCATCGTGCCCTCGTCTGCCGATATTAAACCGCTCTCATTGATATTCATAAACAATTCAAGTATGAACAATGAGAGGCACACAGAAATGAAACGCCTCAACCATGGAATGATGACTCAATCATTATTCTATTCAAAAAGGGCGATACAATTGAATTGAAGAAATTGACTTTTTTACATACCATAACCTAATTTTAAAACATCATAATAGGCTAATCATAGACTCGTACCTTTCATACAAAGTTTAATGTGAAAACGATACAAATATAAGTAATACAGTATTAATTAATTTAATCAATATTATTTGCTTTGATTGGTGAGAAACATTAAGCGACGGTTTGCTTGTAATAACCATGCCCACACACACAATACAGAGATGCAAGCAATCTGTTATAATTCACAGAAAACACAAAAGAGGGATACCACAAACATTTTTAATTTTGCCTTTTAGAAGAAGCCAATTAAATTGTGAACTCAGCTGGGCTTGTAATCACGGCGGTGGAGAAGCTGCGCAAATCGAATTGTCACGAACGGACGGACTCTCCGAAGCCCACAAGTAACGGAGTAATGAACCGAGCAGACCCTGGCGATAAACAGCAAAGTCAACCTTCAAGAATTTACTTTTTGGGTCAGATCACCGTGTAATTCAACTATGTGTTGTAAACCCTCCTCCACCCAACACGACCAATTCATTAAGTTGTTGTCGGTTGGAGGAGGCTTAATAACACACATTTTACTTACGCGATCTGACCCAAAAATGGAACAAATTATGAAACTTGATATCGGCCGTGAAAGCCCTCGTGTTAAAGTCGACCTACCCCTGCCTGACGGCCATCCAACAGTTGTTCCAAAGTGCACGCCACACGCCGCAAACACGCCGACGAAATAACAATGTCTGCCGTGCAGCCATAACGGCGGCGGCAGCCGCAGTGATCACACGGAGGTCATTCGGAGGTCACTCGGAGGTCACTCGGAGGCGAGCGTGAGCATGTCGACGGCGCCGCTTGGCCCGCCGCAAACCCCTCCGATGGCGTACAGCTCGCCCGGCGTCTGCAGTGTGCTGCAGGCGGCGCGCGGCGTGGGCATTTTGCCCGCCGGCGCCCAGCATTTTGTGTCGGGGTCCAGCACCTCGGTTGAGGCCAGCGGACAACCTCCGACACCTGCAACCGGTACGAGAAGGTGACGGAGGAGACGAAGCCACCAAACGTCTGGGAGGCTGAACCGGGACACACGGCGAGTGGCGGCCTCCTCGCTCGTCCTGACGTTCACCCAGGCCACTCCTCACGGACCCTGCCCACTCCTCTGCCAACTCCGCTCACTAATGAGGTGGTCTACCCCTCTTTGGGATTGCAAGTCCATTGCGCCACGGCAGCTATAACGGTTGCATAATGGCACAGTTTTAGTCCTGTCTACCACAAACCCATCCAACTTGATCCATGCAATTTAACAGAAGGTCTGACGCAGGAATGAGCTGGCCTCAGCCTGCAAAGAAGGCAACTGGCTCTGCCGGATTGTGTTTGAATAACACATGGCAGGCGCAGCCATTTCTTTCAACAAATGAAAAATGAAAAAGTCCGCCCTGTTGTGAATGTGGAGAAGTGGGATCTGCCGATCACAGGAGACACAGATAACATACAGCAAATAACTCCTAATACTTTGCCATTTCCTCTTCAAATGCTGTTCGAAAGAGAGATACATTTCAGTGTTACTCACCGAGACCACCAGCCACCACCACCTTCCCTTCCAAAGTTCCCATCACAAAATCTGCTCGCTGCTCCTTGAGGCTCTGTTCTCTGGTCAGGGCCACCCACTCGCCTACAGGAGGACAAACGTACATACACACACACACAAAAGCCTGTGGCACTTGGCAACACACGGCTCACAGCAGAATTAACCATCAGTGGCGATAATTGCCACAAACATGCACGTTTGCATTTAATGTACATGTCTAACAACTCCCGATAACTGACAGAGCACGTGTAGGCCTTCATCCAGCAGTGGATTGACAGAGGGCTGTAAAAATTCAACAGGCCAATGACAAGACGTTGTTGTTCTACGGGAGACCAGAGCTTTCTGCAGCCAGGCTCTGAGATTGTGGAATTCCCTTCCTTCGTCCATAAGGGAATCTGAGTGAGTTACACTTTTAAATTGCATCTTAAAACTCACCTGTTTTTACAACAGCCTTTTCCATAACTGAAGCTTAACGTAAAGTGTTTTGAGGCCTTGTGCGAACAGCGTGATAGAAAACCGAGTTTGTTTGTATTATTGTTGTTATTAATTTCTCATTCTCCGCGGTGTTGGAGGGGTGCTCTCGCCTGCGACACCAGACAACCCAGCGGCTTCATAGGCCGCACAAATCCTGATGAGGTGCGTAACGTCAAACTTGGCCCAAGGATTGACCGATTAACAAAATGCTGCTGGAAAATACTGGTACGAAAGACCCATTTGGGCAATGAGGCCTCATGGTCAATTAACTTAATTGTTGTGGTGAAAAACCAATCCGTAACGCATTTACTTACGATTATATATAGCTCAGTGGGTTATACCTGGTAAAATAAAAAGTGTATAGAGCTTATGAAGAGCAAATGGCAAAGTCTGATAATTGTGAGGCTGGTGATCCATTTCATGGCATCAGGAGTTCCTTGCTGTATAGCGTCCGTGCCTCCTGTGATCAGCAGATGACACTTCATCACATTCACTACAAGGCAACTCATTCATATTTTACTTGTGAAGGAAATGACCCACCTTGCCATGTGTCAATAAAACGCAATCAAGTGCAGCCAGTTGCCTTCTATGTTGGCTGAGGCCAGCTCCGAAAAAAGGCTAAATAGCTAAGCAGGGGCCTTACCTGATAAAATAAAATAAAAAGTTGATATAGTTTCAACTAAAGCAAGAGCTACTGCTACCGCTGCCCGCACCCTACCCGCGACGGCGACTCACTGTGCCGCACGTCGAACGCGTGCACGGCGCTGGTGAAGGTGGGGTGCGCGTGGCGGGCACGCGCCGGCGGCGGCACGACTCCCCCTGCGGTGACGATGAGCCGCCCGGTGGCGCCGTGGTTCTGGAAGACGTGCGACGAGGGGAGCTCGGGCAGGCTCGTCCACGACCTCGTCTCCAGGTCGAGGCATTCCAGCGACGTGACCGCCCGCTTGTCCTGCCGGCCACCTGGAGACACGCGCGCGTCGAGCGTGTGGAGCGGGCTGCCGCTGTCACCGGAGGTCAAAGGTCACGGCCGAGCGGTGGCGCTTTTGGCGCTTCTCGCAGCGGTTCGTGATCGTTCGAGCGACGCGGCCGCCCCGTTACAACCGCAAAGACGTCCCGTCAGGACGATTCGCTGCGAAACGATTTGAAAAAGGGCGGACGTCTTATTTGTTCCTCATTGTCGCAACGTCCGTGCGATTGCGGCGCGTATAAATATTCTTCGCAACGGGGGGTGTTGAGCCGCCGCGGCGATAACCACCACGCCTCGGCTCAGCAGCGGCACAATGTGCATTGTGCGGAGTTGCTGCGTGTGGCTTTCGCCTCTTAATTATAGCGGCGGGTAATCTCTCCCGGTGGGGGGGGGGGTGACTCAGCCACAGATGCACATCACCTCCCGCCTCCACCATTTCCTCTCCTCCGGCACGGATCAGGGCTGATCCTCAACCTCCGAGTCAGAGGGGCGGGAGGTGAGGGGGGGGGGCAGGGGGAAAGGCGTCGAGTCCCTTGCACATGCAGCGGATTGTGCGTCAACAGTTCGCTGGAGGGTGCTCCCGGCGTGACAAACGGTGCAGCCGAGCCCTGCGACGGGGCAGCAGCGTCCTTGCTCTTTGTGATCCGTCGATTAACCCGCCAGACGGTGCAGCGGTCAGCACACTGGACCTGCAACCTGGAGGTGGCCGGTCCGATGCCATCATCTCCTGGTGCCTCTTGTTCACCCGCCATCTTGGTGGGGTAAAGAGTACGGCTGCTCTCACCTCTTCCAAGACGTCTGGCCAGAGGGGCTCTCTGGAGCTCCTGCTAGTGGAGGTTCTTCAAATAGCAGTAGCATAAGCAAGCAATTGCAGGGCTGCACCTTTACTTTGTACTCACGGATATCTGATTTCTGTAGTTTTACTGTTACATTTACCTGTTCCAATAAAATCCAAAACGATGGCTGCCTATGTCAACATATAGTGTCTCGTAGGAGTCAACGTTGCTTGAATCAATGCGAGCGGCTCTCACCGGCAGTTCGGCATCGTGACAAGCAAGAGCCCGACTCTGCTGATGAGACGCCCGACGTCGAAACGGGTCCAGATGTTGCTCATCGCGAGGCCTGGGGCAGCGCGCGGGTACCCACCGATGACGTAGATCTTGCCGTCGATGAGGAAGGCCCCTGCGGCGTAGCGGGGCGTGGGCATGGGTGGCATGGCCGCCCAGCGATCCTGCGCCTCCACGTACTCAAGCACGCTGCTGTGGCAGCTGGAGTTGGGCCCCATGCCCCCGATCACGAACACCTTCCCTTCTGCGCGCCATCAGACACGCGCGCACGTCTCGAATTTCGACGCACGCAGCCGAGGTGGCATGGGTGGCGGCCCCAGGGGTCAGGGACACCGAGACAGCACCGCTCCGAGATGCTCGAACGTGGGTGTCCACCGTGCCGTCATCCTAATTCGGGTTTTCTCAAGTGCAGCGAGCGGATGGACTCAGCCCGGTCACTGATGGCTGTGCAGAGAACCCAGCAAATTAAATGTGGCCTTGCGCTAAGTTTGGTTGTTGTTGTTTTTTCCCTGTATTGTTTTGGTGCTATACATTTCCACGTGGTAAGCCACTTGGTTGGGCTATGATTTGTGGCCAGGTCGCTTCTCAAAAAGAAGCTCATAGCTCAGTCGGCTTCACCTGGTAAAAGAAAAAATTGTAGTATCGTTTTATTTGTAATGTTTTTTTGTGATTTAACTTTTCCGATACTTTGCGCTCCTATCATGTGTTTGTAATGTTTGTTTTTGTAACGTTCTGACCCGCCCCAACTGGAAAAAGAGCTTTAGAGCTCATCGGATTCCTCCAGTATAAATACATATCTTGATTCTGATTCTTGTCATTGGCTAAATTCCAGCTGTGAGAATGCAACATGTCAGTTCTGAGTGCCACATGAAGAACATTCCTCACAGTCAACACGTGGGAGAGTGAGAGTGCACTCCCGGCAGTAAGACAAAGTAACGCCACTGGGAGGGATTTCAGATGAAGTCCTGTGACAGCTCGTCCCACGGGTGGTTGTCTAACACCCGGGATGAGCCTGCTGCTCTGCGAGTTGTGAATGGCGACGTTGCTGCGAGGATGACCGGAGGTGTCGTGATGATGGTTTAGCCTCCTTGGCCACGGTCTTATCGACGAATGTCGATAATTCATTATGGTTGTTGTGGTCCTGGCTGAGCGATCCCTAGTGGCAACTCAATGTCAACGAGAGGTGACGGGAAACCCGGGTCAAGGCGGCCACAGACGAGGTCATTGGTGCCAATCGTCAGGGCAAGGCGTTACAGACAAAGAGCAAGGCAAATGAAGCACAACACCTCGCTGATCTCATCAAGGAACATGAAGCACCACCACGCAAACTCCGGGCATCCTCGAAGCAGCGGCTTTTGGCTAACCATCTAAGAAAGGCGGCCACTGCATCGCGCGCTCTCAGATGCGCTTCTGCGGGCCGTCTGGAATGCTCTTCCTCATGATATTAGGAATTCAGTTGGAGATATGCACTTTTAAATCATCTAGATTGCAAATTAATTTCGTTAGAACAGCTTTTTGTGTTTAGTTTATCCTTCCTCCACACCTTCGATTAGCACAGTTGGCCACGTACGGTGTGAAAGTAGTTCAACAAATGTATGTTGAACTTCTTTCGCACCGTACGTAGCCAACCGTGCTAATCATACGTACAAGGGCTTGGTGATATGGGCTGAGCAGAACAGCTGTTGAACGTGAGCGGGCTTGAGCAGCCCAACCACACAGACACCAGCTCACTCACCGTGCGTCACCACAGTGGCCACCCCCATGCTCGGCTCCGGCAGGGGCTGCGCGCTCCTCCATCGCCCCTCGTCCTCCGCGAACACCACCACCTCCTTGAGCGGCCTCTGCCGGGGGTCCACCCCACCCAGCACCATCAGCAGCCGGGGCCGTCCTCCCTGCGCCCGCAGGGTCACGACCGAGGCGCCTGCCCGAGGCGCCGGCAGCGGCGGCAGAGGGAGCCAGCGGCCGGCCCCGGGGTCCCACTTCTCGGCCACGGCGAGCGGCGTCCCGCGGCCGTCGCAGCCGCCTAGGGCGCAGATCGAGCCGGCGGCGGGGAGGAGCTGTCCCACGGCGCAGTAGACCCGCGGCGTGGGCATGGGCGGCAGCGACTTCCAGCGCAGGGCGCAGCAGCGTGGCTCTTGTGGCGATGCCTCGGCCATGACCTCGCTGGTGGTGGCGGTGGTGGTGGAGTGAGTGTGGTTTGGGTTGTTGATGATGGTCGTGGTGGTGCGTGTCGTGGTGATGGTGGCGGCGTAGCAGGAGGCGTAGTGGTAGTAATAGTAGTAGTGGTGGTGGGAGTAGGAGTTGCGGTAGCAGTAGTAGAAGTGGTTGGTGGTGGTTGTAGTGTGGTGGTGGCTGTAGTGTGGTGATGGTAGTAGTGGTGGTGATTGTGGTAGTAGTGGTGGTGGCGGCGCTGATTGTTAGTCGTAGTATTTGGAAGCGCTGCACCTTCCTCGTGCTCGCCTCTTCCTGGATTGCGCAACGGCAACGTGGGACGGATGATGATGGTGGTAGTAGTGGTGGTGGTAGTAGTAGTGGTGCTGGTGGTGGTGATGATGGTGGTAATAGTGGTGGTGATGGTGGTGTTGATGATGGTGGTGGTGGTAATAGTGGTGGTGGTGATGATGGTGGTAATAGTGGTGGTGGTGGTAATAGTGGTGGTGGTAGTAATAGTGGTGGTGGTGGTGGTAGTAATAGTGGTGGTGGTAGTAGTTGTGGTGGTGGTGACCCCTACCGACGCGGCCTCTCCACCTGTTTGTCGTGAATACACGTCGTGTTTGCCGCTGTGCAATGGGTGTTAATTATTGCGCCATTGCTGTGAATGATTGATGTTTGTATTGTCACTGTTTTAAGTGCGTGTGCTCTAGTTTTAGTTTGCTTTTAAAACTGACTTCGCTGTCAATTCACCCACTTGCCTTGATATTTGGGTGCGTGGATTGCGTTAACGTTTGCATTCGTTCACTGTTTTCATTCTATTCGCGCGTTTCTTTCAATCACCTTTCATATGCACTGTTTGCAATAGTTCCCGTCACTGCGATTTGGCCATTTACAATGCCACTAATGAATTCATTAAACATTTTTTTTTACTGGGTAAATCTCGTTCGCCACGGTGTGCATCCATTAACACAACTTATTGGTTGTTATTTTTTGTTCACGAATGTTCATTGTGACGTTATACTCTTCGGAATGTTTAATTACGCTGGCCGCTGGCGAGGTGAAATTCCATTCGTTATAAAATCGTAAAGAAAGTCCCGTTTATAGCCAAGCAAGTCGGGTTGGGTGAACAAACGTTATGCAACCACGAACGACTGAACGCGTGGATACTAAAACAGCAGCAGCGACTATTTAACGAAACCTCAATCTCTGTGCCACGCGTGGACACACACACACAAAGTCCACGTGACAAACGAGCCCCCCCCCCCCCGCGGCAATGAGCTCAGTGTCACCACTGCAGTGAGAACACAGCCACGCGTGCAACACACCCGGTTCGGAGTCACGCAGTGATTCATCACGCTGCTGTGTGCATCCTTACCGCTATACACACGCAGCATGGTGATGTCGTTCGACATACAAGGCTACAGGAGTTAGAATTGCACGTTTTTGTTTGTGTCATAATTCACCTTGTGGTGTCTTATTATTCTCGTGTTGTTGCTCTTTGTGATTAACTCCTATGTGTTTGCAGACTGCACCCACTATTTTCAATGCTGTACTTTACTGTATATATAAACTAAACTTGAAACTTCTCGTCCGGTGAGTTGCTCATCATGTGCGGGGAGTGTTCAATTTTGTTGAAACACATACAGGACGTGGTTTCCCTCGGCTCGGTGCCTTTGTAATGAACTGAAAGGGAAGGAGAGGCTATGCAGGAGTCAGTGTTGTCAAGGCCGTTGAAATAAAAGGGAAATCGGTGTATTTCGTTTCCTTTCTGAAAGTGACGTGGATTACCAAGCAAGGTCCATCCAATACAAGGCCGTAGCCATGGGGGTCTGGGGGTCCCCCCCCATAAAAAAAAAATCTAAATTTGAAAATGAATTTGCTGCCTAAAATATTTAAAAAATTCACTAACACTTAGGATAGACTTGTTTTACAATAATGTCTAATAGTGTATTGTATTACATTGTTCAGTTTTTTCTTTTTTACCTTTTCTTGTTTCATTGTATGTAATGGCAGAGATTAGGGATTAATAAAGTACAACCATAACCACAATCATATAAACATAAATCTATTTTATAGCAATATATTCAGGGGTACATTTTGAGCATATTTGAATATGGGGGGGGGGGGGGTGTCGTCCCCCCCCCCAATGTATTATATTATAATTACGGCCTTGATCCATAATACGTTGAGGGCGTCACTTGCCAGCAGGCTGCTTGCCCAGAACTCTTTCTGTGCGGCGTCTTGAGACGCGGGTCACGGTTGGAGGTTCTGTGAATTCACTTTGCTGTTGATGTTCGCCTCGCTCTCACCACACCACAGCGGTCAACCCACACGGTTCACCACGTATTCCTGGACATTGAGTTTGCAGGTCCATACGGCGTACAGCCGTTTCAATACGGGCACAAACATATTTTGGTCTGTGTGTTTGTGTTTCTCCCTCGTCATGGGACTTTGGAGGATGAACGTTGAAATGTACAAGGTTTGAATTGGTCTGTAATAAGTTAGGCACTGATAAATGGGTTGGCAACTCTGCCACACGCGGACCTGTACCATACCATCGCTGTCACATCTGCGCGCTTGTAAAGTGCTTTTAAGAAGCAAACGCATTTAGGCGCCAAAAATAAATGCACTCTTCTATTCCATGCGAGTAAACTAATACGTCAATTCGCGTCTCGTGCACGTGCTCAACAGCCAATAACCAAGACGACAAATCGCCGGAAGGCACCCGACCTTTTGACAGCTATCCGAGGTAAGCAAAGCTGAGCACGCGTAGTGCGTGGATGGGTGAGCGACCAACCGCACCCCCAGGTTAACTGAAGCAGATGCACGGCTGTGCACAGCGGTGGTCAGCAGAGGGCAGTCCAGCAGGGCCCACGTCGCAGTGCTGCACGCGAGCGCTTCCCACGTCTTGTACTCAACTCCTCACCACACCCGCACCCACCAGCGTGGGTCAGAGGTCAAATGACGGCCACAAGTCACGCGGCGTGGGGAGGGCCTCGGCTAGCAGTGGACACCAGGAGGGGAGCAGGCTGGGTGCAGGAGCCATCGTTGTTGTTGTTTGACTTGCATCCCACTGGGATTTTTGCACAGCGTTGGTGTACGGTGCTTTTTTTCTGGAAGACTTTGCAATTTTTTCCTGGATTTTTGGGTTTGCGCATAGTCACTTTAAGATGTTTTCTTGTTTTTTGTTTGTTGCGGTTGCACCCGATTCAAGATCCGAATGGCTCACAGGGCTTTACCAAATAAATTAAACTGAAACTGAAACCAGCCGGGTGGCGGCAGTGGGAGACATCATAGGTTGCACATTTGAGTAAGCGGACTTTAATTCGTGGGTTAAACTCAACCCTGCACACGTCCGGGGCTAATGTAAGGAAAGCCACGTTGTAGCCACAGCACCAGCGGTTGTTCTGAGACAAGCCTTGCACCCGCCAAAGGAATGGGGAATTTCCACCACTGGTTTAGGGTTGCCAACAGATTGAGTGGGATGTGACAGAGTTGTCACGTTTCACAGTTAGCAGACTGTACCAGACCACAAAAGATGAAAAGCGTCTGCCATAAACGTCGATCGTCTGTTTTTGAGTCGACATAGGGGACACGTTGCTGTTCAGCCCGAACTTTCTACAAATGTTAAGCAACTGGGCAGTCTTCAGGGCGACTCGAGCACGCACTGCCCACGATGCTCTCTGCTTTGCGGGCGCCACGGCGCGATTGTGAGATCATCCGCGCCAGCGCTGTTGCGGCACCAGGACAATTGACGAAATTGTCCAAACCGCAGGTGCGAGTCGTCCACGCTGACAAATTGTGCAGACCCCCTCCCTCCCTCGCTCGCTCGAGGCCACTGAGTGTGCCCATCCCTCCTTGCCTGCAAGTGTCAGTATTTGTGAAGTTCGGCCCACCGAGTGCCTGCGCTGCCCGCACCCCGGAGGGCACACGCCAGCGTCTACAAGGGCCAAAATGCCCCCCCCCCCTTTGATCTCCGTGGGTGTCACGGTCGGCCCGGCACACGAAACGCTCGCCCCGCCAAGTGTCGTGGAATGCTGAACTCCGGCCAACAGCCAAAGGCAACGTGCATATGAATATACAGGGCGCTTCAAAACAATATTAACACTTCAGAGAATTTGCAACGACCACCTGGAGAGGATTCCAGGCACATGCTGACAATGATGGGGAACAAGTTGAGACTCTATTTGAAGCTATTAACATTACATTTGTTATCATGTTACAGTGTAGCAGTATCCATTCTTTTTCCATGAATAGCGAACGTCCCATGTAAGTGTTAACATTTGTTTGAAGCACCCTTACTTGGGAGGTCGTCCCTTTGAAGTGTGGAGGCAAACTGGAAGGGTTCATAGTTACTGTGGGGGGCACCCCCCCCCCCCCCACAACACCACCACACTCTCCCAATCTCTCCTCGTCTTCCCACGTGTTGCCCACTGCTCTGGCATCTTGCCCGGGCGATTATTCACCATGCCGACTACCGATGCCCAATGTTGGTTCATGACCGACTGCCGGAGATTAATGGCCCCACGTTAATATATAATACCCATGCAATTACAGCGAAAACAAGAGACATTCGCTTAGAAGACCTGCCAAAACATTCCATCACTGTCGTTATTTTCATTGATGAACATAAGATAGCCTCAAGCAACCACAAAACTATAAATTATCTGTGGACAGACCTGCACGAGGACTTAAACCATGCCCGTTCCCCATGCCCCACTAAAACCATTCACTACAAAACGCCGCTGTACTTCAAAAGACCAATATCACAACCCTTGCCTACACAAATCCTTCACTACTAAACCCTCTACACAATTCCCGCACTATGATTGCACGTTCTCCCTACCGCTGTATAATAAAATAAATCACATTTAAACTGTAAATTCTCATTTGTATTCACTATACGGTGTTAAGATTTAGACGTTCACACAGCATGCAACTGGAAGCTCGTTTCTTTTTCGCTTTGGTGTTACTCTTCCTAAAAGGACGCGAGACACGGAATTGTTGAAAATTTTATATTTGAATTCAGCACCCTTCAAAACCGCCAAATGTAAACTTTCGCAGGCCGAGTTTTAAAAACAAAAAGCTCAAATATTTGCACTCTTTAATTGAGTGGCCCAAAAAACCAGAAATGTAGCTCAACGGATTTGTTTAACGTGACAGTACATATTGATTCACTGGCCTTCAAAACCTCCAGACAAACTCTTGTAGGCTTAACATCAACCATGACACAGCATTAACATGTTCTCCCAGCAATCTTGGGTGGGAATGTACAAATCAAGTTTGAATGTCCGTGTGCTTGTCAAACTTCTTCCGCACCGTACACAGCCAACAGTGCTACTCGGCGGTGCAGGGGAAGGACAATAACCTAAACACAAACACATGGGCCCAAACACCCCCCCCCCCCCAGATGATAAGCACGGACGTGACGATATTTGTGCCACATTTCAGCTCTCTCGCCCTTCTAAAGACACAATTAGACTTGACGTCAGCCACGCGCGACTGTTGTGCATGGAAGCCAGCTCAGGTGAGCTGTCACAGGTGCGCGAGGCTCGGTGTCGTGCAGCGTCAAGCGACTCTCCTGCCACATTGCTCCTGCCACATTGCTCCTGCCACATTGCTCCTGCCACATTGCTCCTGCCACATTGCTCCTGCCAGCGTTACAAGCACAACAGCACAGCAGCATCAGCCATGACCACGCAGTCACTTGACGGACCAACGTGGATGTAGCGAGTCTCGTGTGGAATGGTCGCAGTGTACACAAATGTGTACACTAGGGGGCAGCAAAGGCACGGAGAACGTCAAGGGGGCAGCAACACGATGGGTTGCCGATGGGTTGCACATTGTTTATTTGTTGACAATAATCTCCCAACAGCATTTCCCTGCAGTGTTCAAAACAAGTTCACAATGCCGCTGCCTTTGTCCACCCGTTTCGCTTTTGGATTCTCCAAATGTCCGACAGCACTAAATCATTTACTTAAAAAAAAACCCACGCTCTCTGCACAAGGTCATTGTTGTTGAAACAAAGCAACGATGATTTTATTGGTAAATATTTTATTTTTGTTTTTTTTTAAGAGCAGACACGTAGGGTACGGAAGGAGAGCACATACACATCTCGGGAAACAGATGTTCACCTGTCATGGTAAAGACACGACATCCTGTGTTACCTGGTGAGCTACAATTGCTTATTTATTTGGGGGGGGGGGGGGGTAGAAAGCCAGACAACAGCAACCAAATAAACGCCGCCAGTTAATGTTATGAATCTAGATTGCTGTGTCTCGTTACAAAATGATCACGCTCGGGAACCAGATTACAAACAAATGCAGTGAAACAGGAAACAAGAAAGGATTTTTTTCTCTCATCAGCCATCATCGATGTTGGTGTGGGCAGTAAAACAGCAACCCGATTTTCAGAAGTCGTGACATCAGCGGTGCCTGGTGGTCATTGCAGTTATTCATTTGTATTCAATAAACTAAGGAATTCATTTCCATCGAGTCGATGTCTGCTCTCGCACAAGTGTGCCCTTGTAAGCGCTTATTTATGAGATTACCAGCTCATTACAATATTGAGAAACGCAAGCGTGTTTGTACATGGATGGAGTTTTAAATAAAATCGAACCCGAACCGTTGACAGCGACGGTCACAACCGTGCGGCTTGAGCCGGAGGAGGGGGGCAAGCAGCAGCACCAGCAGCAGCACCAGCAGCTGCCTGACAGCAGTGCCATGGGGACGGGTCCAATTTAGGGAAGACAGCCTTTGTCCGCTCAGGTTTATTTTTGTTTAAAGCATCACTCGCCCACTTGCGTCCAGGTGAAAACCGCAAGTCACCAGCCCCCTTTGACTTAAGCACGCCTGGCGTAAGTTATAAATAAGATCCACGGACCGCCAGTATGAAAAGTGATGCACGAAGCCAACGGCTCCACCTCCACAGACTCGACTCGCACACACCGCTGGATGCCACAGGGTGCCGTTTAGGTTTTTAATTTGCGCACTTCCATTTACCCACACGCCCCCGCAAGTTATCCAACCCCCAGCATCCTTAGTCCTTCACATCCAACCTCACAGATGGTCGGCGAACCCACGCGCCGGTGGAAACGATGACACGCGGTTGCTTCTGAGAACCCAGAGGGGTTTTAGTTTTAATGCCCTAAGCACCCACATTGTATGGGACTCTCCACTCCCCCTGGGGCATTTGTGATGAAAAGTCTCAACACTCGGCTCACACTTTTAAAGCAAACCGTAAAACACGTACATAATAACGTTAACAATGAAAACAAAAACAATATTTTGACTTTATCATCCCAGATAACAAATCTGCCTCAAGGCAGCTTATGCCAGCAGCTACCCTCAAGGCAGAACTGCAAAGAGGAAAGCTGCGCGTAGTTGTGGTGTGTACGTGTGTGCGTGTACACGTGTGCGTGTGCTTTGTAGACCACGTGCAGGGAAAAACAAAAAGCCAGAGAACACGTTGACATAAAAAGGCTTCAACTACAGGCACTGCCAATAAAAGCTGAGCATCCTTCAATCTGTATTTTAAAGTCTTCGTCTTCTTCTTTAATCTTTTCTTTTAAAATGAACAATACTGAATGGAACTTGGTCACAGTCTTGCGACATTAAAGCGCATTAGCATTTTTCATTATTATAATAAAACAAGAATTCTCTTGCTTTAATTTATTTGTTTAAACAGAAATTGGAATACAGTACTGTACAATCAATGGATAACATCCCCCCGCCAAAAAAAAACACTTGGCCCTGTGTCTTCTCAAAATAACACACGTCTAAAATACATACAAACTGTACAATTATTATTATTTAAGTGTAACAGGTCTGGTCAATTACACTTTTTTACGCCATAGACACACACACACCCGCAACT
The DNA here is from genome assembly GCF_965212315.1 of Lampetra planeri. Classification (NCBI taxonomy): domain Eukaryota; kingdom Metazoa; phylum Chordata; class Hyperoartia; order Petromyzontiformes; family Petromyzontidae; genus Lampetra; species Lampetra planeri. The sequence continues at coordinate 12,179,565 of NC_136125.1, read as the reverse complement.
CAATTGCCCAACGGTTATGGGAGACACAGAAATGTAATGCTTTCCGCTGCAAAAAGTTGTCTCACTTTTGGTTTATCCGATACACAGAAAATAGAGTCGAGGCTTGCAATGTCTTGATAAAAAAAAACGTAATTCTGTTGATCATACGTCGTCAGCCGGGAAGGGAGGAACGCCGATCTTAGTGCGAGTAAAGAACGCCATCTTCTCCCTGAGAATGACAAAAATGAGATGGGGTCAGGGGTCAACACCCGGATCGATGGGGTCGGAGAGCGTACTCGGCTATTCCGCGTCCTCTCTACGCACGACTTGCACGAGCAGCGCCGTGCGGACGTGGAAGGATAATACACAGCACAGGGACAGCTACAAAGGCCTGTAAATAAAATGGTATTTGTATCATAAAAACACCTTTTACAAGTCTACGCGCATCAATTTAAATCATGTGCTACACACGACAATGTAACTGATAAAAGCGAGCATTTTAATTTCACAACAGCATGGAACACGAGTGACAAGGCAAAACAAATAGGTAAATGCACGTCTCAGGACTTGTTATTTTTGATAGCGATACACACATCGCAAACAATGCTGACGCGGCTTGCACTAACTATTCTCTACCCGCGCTCTCTCTCTTCTGTATCCACGTGCTTATCTCATCCTTGCTATTTCTAAAGTTTATATCGCAACTGCATCCCTGAGGATGTCTTTGGGAAGCCGGGGCCTTAATGTAGTTTTTTCCTGGCAGAAGAAGTCATAAGTAAATATAGGAAATAAATAATACACGCCCAATCGTGCTTTACAACGCTTTTCAGGGCACTCCTAATGGACTGGATATTTATTTTTTGCCTGGCACTATAGATGACCTATCAGACATTAAACATTGAGAGAAATTGCGTGAGAAACAAAAGTCATTGTTTTTGTGGGGGCATTTGGAATGGCTCCGTGCCCAAGTTGAGTGGGGAATCGACTTCCTCACAGGGGCCAGTTCAGTGAATTGGGAGAGGGCACCGGAGAGGGCACGGAGTTTGTTTCTCGGTGATAAACGAACACAGGGTGGGGGTTGGTGGGGGGTTGGTGGCTGGGTTGGTGGCTGGGTGGGTGGGTTGGTGGCTGGGTGGGTGGGTTGGTGGCTGGGTTGGTGGGTTGGTGGCTGGGTGGGTGGGTTGGTGGCTGGGTGGGTGGGTTGGTGGCTGGGTGGGTGGGTTGGTGGCTGGGTGGGTGGGTTGGTGGCTGGGTTGGTGGCTGGGTGGGTGGCTGGGTTGGTGGGTTGGTGGCTGGGTGGGTGGGTGGGTTGGTGGCTGGGTGGGTGGGTTGGTGGCTGGGTGGGTGGGTTGGTGGCTGGGTGGGTGGGTGGGTTGGTGGCTGGGTGGGTGGGTTGGTGGCTGGGTGGGTGGGTGGGTTGGTGGCTGGGTGGGTGGGTTGGTGGCTGGGTGGGTGGGTTGGTGGCTGGGTGGGTGGGTTGGTGGCTGGGTTGGTGGGTTGGTGGCTGGGTGGGTTGGTGGCTGGGTGGGTGGGTTGGTGGCTGGGTGGGTGGGTTGGTGGCTGGGTGGGTGGGTTGGTGGCTGGGTTGGTGGCTGGGTGGGTGGCTGGGTTGGTGGGTTGGTGGCTGGGTGGGTGGGTTGGTGGCTGGGTGGGTGGGTTGGTGGCTGGGTGGGTGGGTTGGTGGCTGGGTGGGTGGGTGGGTTGGTGGCTGGGTGGGTGGGTTGGTGGCTGGGTGGGTGGGTTGGTGGCTGGGTTGGTGGGTTGGTGGCTGGGTGGGTGGGTTGGTGGCTGGGTGGGTGGGTTGGTGGCTGGGTTGGTGGGTTGGTGGCTGGGTGGGTGGGTTGGTGGCTGGGTGGGTGGGTTGGTGGCTGGGTGGGTGGGTTGGTGGCTGGGTGGGTGGGTTGGTGGCTGGGTGGGTGGGTTGGTGGCTGGGTTGGTGGCTGGGTGGGTGGGTGGCTGGGTGGGTGAGTGGGTTGGTGGCTGGGTTGGTGGGTTGGTGGCTGGGTGGGTGGGTGGCTGGGTGGGTGAGTGGGTTGGTGGCTGGGTGGGTGGCCGGCACCACGCCAGGCTGCCCCAACGCGGTCCCCCAAAAAGGGCTCGCCGAATTCCTGGCCTGACTGCTGGTTCCTCGCTGGAAATGAAATTGGAACTAAAGAGTGCAACAAGTGCAATTGGTTGTTTCTGTCACAAATAATTAGGTATTTTACGGAGTCAATAATTATTAAAATATTTTTTTTACTGATGGCTAAACTAACTATTAAAATAAAAATTACTGATATGTCTACACCTATTCTGAACTTAACCACAATCAGCAACTGCACATCAGACAGCGGGGAGCAATTAATGTCAGATAAAAAAAACTGCAAGTTGGGTTATTATTTTCAAAACCGAGCAAGCAAGCGGTGTGGAGGCAGAGTGCACTGTGTGGTCGGTCAGCAAGACAACACAATTCGCATTGGGGTGAGTAACACAAGGACTTCAACATCAGGTAGAATACGTTAAGGGACTGAAGAAGAGCACTGACCACAGGAGGCACTGGCTGTCACGGCAGAGAGAGGCAACAGAGCAACAATGAGAGAAAGGCAGCACTGGTCATCTCGCCAAGAGCAGTTGTAGTCGTGTGCGCATGAAGAGCCAGTTCGTGCCGCTCCCTGGCACACAACATCCGGCACCGGCTCTGCTTACCGGAAGGATTGGACTTGGGGGGGAACCTTCGTGCTCTGCCCGCGGAGCCTGAACACCTCCTTGGAGGCCTTCTTGAGCATCTTCTCCGCTCGCCTCTCTTGCCTCTGTTCTGCCGAGGTCTGCTCAGCCTCCACACGCGAGGGACACACGCGACGAGCACACACCCGTGTTAACATGCCCACACACACGACGTGCACACACACGACGTGCACACACACACACACAACCCCTGTGTTAACATGCCGGGGTGTATGTAAAGCTCGCTCGGCGCCCGCCACGAACCGTGAAAACGTATCGAGGACGAGGCACAGCAGCGTCTTCAATTCAAACCGTGTTAATTAATTAATTGGCCGGATAAGGTGACTCCACTACATCGTTCCGTGTTAAACACCCGATCGATGAAGAAGGCCGGAAGTCAAAGGTGAGAGAGAATGTATGGGGGGGAGGGGGGAGGGGTCCACCAGGCGGCACCTGCTTTTCGGCCTCTCGCAGGAGGTTGCGGAAGCGTTCGTCGTCGGTGACCCAGGCGGGCAGCTGCGTGCGGCCGTGCGCCTTGGCCTCCTCGAGGCGGTGCTTGAGCTCGCGAAGGCCTCGCAGCTCGTCGCCCAGGCGGCTCTCCCGCGCGCGCGACGCCTGCAGGTCCAGCTCCAGGTCGAGCGACGTCCGCCCGGGCCCCTCCACCCGCGGCACCATCAGCACCGACTGTCGGACCCAGACCCCGCCACGCGACACACACCCAATGACGGCAAGGCAAACTTGCGGCAATCGTTCGAGTCGACGATTCATGTCGTCTTGTCGGCAAACTGCGTCCGTGACACGGAGGAGCTCGTAACCACGAGCGGTAACGTGTAGCCACGAGTGGTAACGTGTAGCCACGAGTGGTAACGTGTAGCCACGAGTGGTAACGTGTAGCCACGAGCGGTAACGTGTAACCACGAGTGGTAACGTGTAACCACGAGCGGTAACGTGTAACCACGAGCGGTAACGTGTAACCACGAGCGGTAACGTGTAACCACGAGCGGTAACGTGTAACCACGAGCGGTAACGTGTAGCCACGAGCGGTAACGTGTAGCCACGAGCGGTAACGTGTAACCACGAGTGGTAACGTGTAACCACGAGTGGTAACGTGTAACCACGAGTGGTGACGTGTAACCACGAGTGGTGACGTGTAACCACGAGTGGTAACGTGTAACCACGAGTGGTAACGTGTAGCCACGAGCGGTAACGTGTAACCACGAGCGGTAACGTGTAACCACGAGCGGTAACGTGTAACCACGAGTGGTAACGTGTAGCCACGAGTGGTAACGTGTAGCCACGAGTGGTAACGTGTAGCCACGAGTGGTAACGTGTAGCCACGAGTGGTAACGTGTAGCCACGAGCGGGCCGCCCCCCGTAGGAGCTGTGTCGGCCTGAGGAGGTGGACGTGCTCACGTGATTGTGGACTCTCTCGTCCGCTACTTATGGGCCCCGATGATGACTCATGTCAAAAAACTTTGGGGATAATTATAATTACGCGTTAATTATGTTGATGACCGAGTACATTTTTCAGATTTTTTTTTTACTTGCCGTTGCATTCCATTTTCTGCACTGAGATTTGTTGAATTTTAAATCGCACCCAGGTCTCCTTTGCGAAAGACTTTCCACAAAATGGTTCTCATTTTATCCACACGAAACCAGCGATGAGGTTGGCCCATGACTGGTATTTCAATTGACAACCTTCGGGCCACCTGGCTTATGCTCACCGCATATATGAATGGCTCACTCTTCCATGTAAAGGAACACGGTGTGGGAAAGAAATTGAGGCCGCACGAGGCGGCTCAAGTCAGGAACGTGGAAGTGTCTCACCGCACGGCGTTTGGCTCCCACTTATTTCCAGCCGGAAATGGGAAAATATACAATGAAGGGTATCGGGAGGACGTCATTCTTTTGAAAGGTGGGTTCATTTTCTTTCAGGAAACAACCAGCTGATAACGGGCATCGGCCGCTCCTGCAGATTTAACCCCTTAATCGACACATTTCTTGTTAATCCACAAGTTGTATGCTTCAAGCACTGGGAAAGACACCCGGGGAATTTATAGCTCGTCAGTTGCGCGGTGGAAACAGGAGGCTAACACCTCCCCCGTCCGGTTACGAGGATGCGGGGATTTAAAGTGAGTGGCGTTAATTGTCCCAGCTGGGGGTCCCGGGAGCCGACCATGCTCACCCGCTTGACGCGAAGGCTCCTCCGCTCGACCGCATTCCTCACGAACGGCGTCCTCTTGGGCATTGCCGAGCTGTCGCTGTCGCTGCGGTTTAACTGCACGGGGGGGAAAAATACCGGCAATTAAAAAAAAAATCACTCGCAAAACAATAACGAGGTCGGTGATGATAACGACACTCGTGCCATTTACACTACAGTGAATGTTGGGCCACTGCTCCCGACACATTTGTGGTTCCGAGTCAGTGGTGTAGATCCTCGCACATTCTGATGCTGCCAGTCCGTCCGCACGCAAATCACAGCCGAGGGCTCATCCGGCAGTGCAGCCTTGTCAATCGGTGCACACTTTACCAACCCCGCCCCCAGAGAGTCAATCTTGATGGTAATGAAATATTTTTGGCAGAGTTGACCATGGCCAGGATTTAAAACGCATGACTGCATGAATGGGAGCCCTGTTGCACCATTCCTATCAACCGAGTTGTAACCAGGTGGAATGCAAACCTCACCTGCTAATAGTAGTTTGCATAGAACGTAATTATTTTCATCATCAGCCATAATCAATACACTGCTGGATGAAGGTCATTGGAGGTTAGTAGCACACCGGTTGTGCCCGAACTCGGCACTCCCTTCTCGCGACACGGTGACCGCGCGCGCCGCCGTACGTGGGGGAGGGGGGGTCACTCACCCGGCACACGTACTGGTTGCGGGCGCCGGGCGAGAACGTCTGGGAGCGCACGATGGTGCTGCCCCGCACGAAGGGGCTGGCGTGCGCCACTCCACAGCTGCCGCGTTGCTCCTTGGGCCGCACGCTCGGCGCCTCGGGCAGAGGCCCCTCTGTGTTGGTCTCCTTGTCCACCTGGGCGCGCACGCAAAGACGGAGGAGGGTCCCACGCACACCACGAGGCCGTTAGCAAATTGTCGGAGGGAAAGTAGCGATGAAGGCAGCAACACGCGCCCAAGCTGCTGCTGCTGCTTGGTCCTGGGATTGCGATTCCGTTGTTGTAAAGCAAAATTATTCCGAATTTAATTGTGGAATCGTGGAGGAGTCTGGTCACGCGGAGGCCAGCACGTGCATTCAGGCAAAATGGTAGGGCCCATGGAGACTGGCCAGCCTTGTTGAATGGCCATTAAAATGATTGGGGATTCTATTGGGTCATTCCGAGGCTCGGCAATGATTCCCTTCATCAATGGCAAGTCCTGCATCTCCATTCAAAGACGAGTTATTATTTGGGTTGAGTCATCCAGTACGACCCTTGCAGACGGGTTAAACACTACACGGCTAGGGCAAGGTGTGCGAGAGCAAGCAGCTTGCAGGCACCTGACGGGAGAGACAAGGCACAAGCTTGCCGGGGTCAGTGCTCAAACAAGGAACTGAAATAGGTAACTCCATCTCATTCACTTACTAATGCTGTTCTCAACGAATCTTCAACAACTTTTATGGGCCTCGGCGAAGCAGCTAATCAATATTGAAATGTATGTGGTCACGGTTTTCTCCTAAAATCCGGTTCAACTGCAGATAAGTTGATGTCAAATAAGGTAGGATAATGCGCAAGCTCACGAATTCAGGCACCGAAGTCTCACTCCACAATAGCGCAGCTCATCGCGATGTGCGCACACGGCATCGTGCAGTCACCTTGTTGTTCTCATCCACAGCCCCCTGCGTCTCCTCCAAGGGCATCCCGTCCAGCTCCTCCTCGTGCGCCGTGAGGCCCCCTCCTCTTCCTCGCTCCTCCAATCTCACCGGCTCCTCCTTGTCGTCTTCCTGCCCCTCCTCCTCCTCCTCTTCCTCCTCGTCTTCCTCCTCCTCCTCTTCATCGTCTTCCTCCAGCTCCTCTTCTAATTCCCGCACGCTGCCCATGATCCCCTCTGCTCCGGAGAATGGAGAGTTTTCTCGAGAAGGGCAGCACCTGCATGCACCCCGGATCGTCGCGCGCATTTCCACCGTCACCAACCGTGACCACGCCGCAGCCTACGGGAGTAAATAATCCCTCAACAAATAAAAAACACCTACAGGGTAGCATTCAAACTCCAAAGTAGCGTAACAAAGCTTTCATTTGACAAAAGCGACAAACTCCCATTGATCGAAAACGCTCACAGCCACAGCAACCACAACCGACTGGCAGCGGGGGCCCTGTCCTCGCGTGTGCGCCGCGTCATACCAGCCCTCGGCGTTGATCTCCACCCGGGGGTCGTCGCCCTTCCCGGCGAGCTGCTTCTCGACGGCCTCCAGATGTGCCGTCGTGCGCTCCAGCAGCGCCGAGACGGCGTCGTGCTGCGGAGGCAGAGAAACGCGCCGCGGTGGCGAGGAGATGTCATCTCCCCCGCCCGATACGCAGGAGGTCGTGCGTCCGATCCCAGATCCCGACCTTGACGATGCCTGTGGTTATATATTTGGAGTTTGCGTGTTCTCTCTCTCTCTCTCTCCACATGTGGTCGCGTGGATTGTTCTCCGGGTTCCCCCCGGTTTTGCTCTCCACATTTAGAAAATCAACATCACGCGTTCAGATTATTTGGCTGCTACTATGAATTCCCCCGTGCGGTGATGATGATGCAAGCCACTTGGACGAGCTGCCATGCGTGGCCAAGGTCGCCTCCGAATAAAAGGACAAAGCGCTCGGTGGGCTTCACCCGGTGAAATAGAAACCACGCGCAAGGTGCTGACGCGCACACGGCAGGGGGCGCTAGCGCCCACGGGGCGACCGCCCGGCACCGCCGCTCCGAGCGGGGGCCAGGACTACCACGGCCGCGCGACGCCGAGCACTTGATACAGTCCCCCAAAAAGACACTTTAATCCAGAACCGCAAGCTTCAAGTATTAAAATGCACATTGTGCAGTTGAGTGCACCGCCATTGGCACGGTTGGCTACGTAGAGTGCGTAAGAAGTTCAACATACACACAAACATTACTTCCTCAGTCTCTCTGGCCTCTTCTTCCCTCTGCTATGCAAAAGGGGCCCATTGCCCAAAACGTCGCCTCATGTGTATATCTCTCTCTCGTTAGGGCCAACGGCGTTGTCAACAAGTGCGCCGAGTGTTTGTCGTTTAAGCCACGGTCCCCTACCGTGTCCTGAGCGTTGTCGAGGGGGGAGGGCCCCATCGGGCGTCCAGCGAAGTGCCTCTCGGATGCCTGCAGGTCCTGCAGGTCCTGCAGGCTCAGGAGGTTGTACCAGCATCCAGGAGACGACAGAACGCTCTGGTGGGCCAAGCTGATCTGAGCCATACCCTGCAGTACGCAATACACGCGCACAAACGAGCACTCATTAAGGAGGGCAGTGCACACAAGGGGCCAATGCACGCAGCAGACTCGTGCAGCACACAACGACGTCCCCCCGAGTTGGCATGCGGATGGATGGCTTGCTGTTAAAAGGGCTGATAGTGAACTCCTGCTGCGGCCAGTACTGCACATAACAAGATAGGACAACGCGCAACAACATTTCTAATTAAACGAGATATTAAACGCAGCTTTTCAGGCAATGTTTGCTTTTACAATGGGCATACTCGGATGAATATAGGTCTTTTGCACAATTAGCTTCACAGATATTTTTACAAATTGTTTCGGGCTACGACAAGAAAAAGAGGCCAACTGACGATTTAGACGACTGCAAGACGGGTATTGATGGATCACGCAGAGATGGAATCTGAGAGAGACAGCCTGATAGACATCCAAGAGGCACATAGCTAGAGCAGGACAGCAAGTAGGTTTTGGACTTCACTAAAATGTGGGTTTTCTCTACACACTCGGAGCAGTTTCTCTGAAAAAAAAAATGCCCTAACATCCCAAACACCACCTTTTGTTTAAAACTAGTCTTGACACTCAATGAGGTTTTCCTGGGTAAACTTAGCATTGCAATGATTATTGTTTACATCATCATCGATTTAATGATGCTAGGTGAGGCCTCGTTGAGACTCAGCATTATTGTAAAGTGACTTCTGTGTCACACATACAGTGTTGGATGATAATGTGATCGCAATTCTCCAATCCAGACGAAACATTCACAGCAAATCAGCAAGCCATGAATAGCTGAAAATCAGTTGTTTATTTTCTAGTCAGATAGAGTTGAGCTGCGGTATATGATGCATATTTGGCTTTGGGAAAAAAAACCCGCTGGCTAATCTTAGATCTCGGCAGCCAAGCAGGATTTTAAGGCTGGAAAGTGCTTGGATGGGCAACCACCACCGTGCATAAAAGAGGGACTTGTGGGCTTTATTGCGGCGATCCGTTGTCTGCAGAGAGTAATGCAGCAAACTCCGTTGTTGTGCTGCACTCCGCTCCAACGTCTATGCTCACCACCTAACAGTGACCAGCGCGGTGAAGCATTGTCCAATACCCATCACGGAACACGCGCACAACATGTGGGGAGGGCCTCATCCAGCAGTGGGCGGACGTAAGCGCTGCATGTACGCGGGGTGATCCTGTATCTACAGGATGCGTGGACACGCGGGGAGTGGGGGGGGTTGTGCGTGATCGCCGCCCGAAATGAACTTTTGTCGTCGACCGAAGTAGCCGCCAAGCAAACTTGTCAAGCACCTCGCCCCAGGACGGTGCACATACAAAAAAAAAGCCCACTGGATTCTCCTGCATGTGATAAGCCATGAGAGGCCCGCAGATCCGAGGGCAGCAAGCACGGCTCGGAGAGAAGCTGCCAGAAGCGACGGGGTTAAACATTTCAGATGCGGAAATACCTTCACTGTCACGTCTCCATGGGCACGCAAAATACTTAACATTCCATCGTCAGACGTCTTCGCCATAAGCAGCAGAGTTATTTTAAACAACCTTATTATTGCTAAACATTTTTTCCTCGAAGCAACGGTCAATTTACTTGACAATCAGCAGAAACTAATTACCGGTTCACAGGAGGAAGAAATTGCTTACGTACATATTTTTCAAAGGTTTGTAGAACATTAAAGTGCTTTCATTTACCCAGAAAAGCTTCAGCGAGTCTAAAGACTGTGGGGGTTTTTATTAGGAGTGTCGCACATTGGGATGTTTGGTCAATTCCGTGACTGTTTGGCACATGGAAGGAAACGGGGGGAGTGCCCAAAGAAACCTCCCGTGCATATCAAGGGGTCCAACTTGTAGCTCTGCAAAAACCGATTCATTATTCCACTCCCATCTCATAGCCACTACTCAGGCTGAGCCTATAGCATCTGGTATTCCAAGACATGCTGCTAAACACTGCATAGCGTTCAAGATCCGACAAGTTGCATTCAGGATGATGCAGCGATGGGGCCGAGGTGTACGCTTCTACTCCTGCAGTAATGAACGAATATTGGCACGTGTGGTCTCAACGGAAAAATCTAAGGTAATCTAATTTATAACCTAATTTACATTTATAGAACGCCTTCACAGAATGTTACAAGACAATGTAATATGTTGGTTGATCTTAGGCTGTAGAGAAATAACATTTGTAAAAATTTATTTTATTGTTCCAACCAAAAAAAAAAGTCCATTGTGCCTCCTGTCGTCATGATTTCTATTCAGCGAGCAGATTGACATCTCATCTGTTGAACTGGTTGGATTTGTGGACTGCTGACTTTTCTTGTCCAAGGACGGGGCTTCTTGCCCGTGCTTTAATAATGATTAAACTCGAGTGCAGTTAATTCTCAAGCGAGCAGCACCAGCGAGACCCCAGCAATGCTGCCGCCGCCTCCCACAGATCAGCGTCTGGGAATTCGACTGCCACAGACCAAACACAAACAGCGGGACCCCCCCCCCCCTCTCAGCCGACACTGCAGAGAAGTGGGTGCCTCCACCCGCTCACCACCCCCCCCCCCTCCTGCCTCCCAACCTCCAGGGGCCACAGGGTGTCAGGTCATAGGTGACGCACCAGATAGGAGGGTCACATTCCAAAGCAGATTAGCTTCTATGGCAGGTATTCTGTTGGAAATGATGACAAAAAAGAAGAATTTTGGCAGTGTTTGTTTGGCGAATTAATCGAAAAGGTGCCGAACTGGTATTTTGGAAGTTCAGATGAAGGCCTGAGAAGTGAAGTGAGGCCGGGTTTTCCGGTGCTTCGTGTCAACCGTGTGGTACTCTTTCATGGACGAAAATTTATTTCACTAAATGATGTATGTAATAATAACATACAGCCCCTTTATAAATCCATTGCTGGGTGAAGGGGTCACCCCACCGTATCAATCACAGGCACTGCCCTGTACCGAATCAGGCAACACTCCCCACCGATGCTAGCCACGGTCGGAAATCGAACTTGGATTACCGGGCTTACAGCCAAGTGTACAAAACACGGCGCCACTGCTCCATCGCAAAAACAGGTGTGATTTAATCGTCCTCTTGGTCAATAACCTATCTCCACGCCTTCCTCTCCTCACATCTTCTCTCTCTCTCCATCATGGCCCAGTCCTGTCCTCTTTTCTCACCAATCCATGACATCATCTTTCCACCTCTTCCCTTGGCCCTCACCTTTGGTCCGCGACATTCTTTGCCCAACTTGACGACCAAATCTGAACAATGGGTTTCACGTTCGCTTTTCCTCTTCTTCTGTCCTTGCGAGAAGTTCCCCTACTCCCTTCAAGTTTTTGTGTTTAGTTTGTTGTCCTTCCCCCCCGCACCTCCGATTCGCGTGGAAGGATACGCACGGTGCGAAAGAAGTTCGACATACAAACATCCAAGTTGCTGATGCGCTGGTCCACTTTTCATGTTGCGTCTCATTTTTCTAGCATGCTTCTCGGAAAACTGCACTTGAGTTTCCCGTGCTCGGCCCTCCTTTATAGAGTCAACGTTTCCGCAGCACATGTTAGCATGGGCACAGAGTATGTTTTGTTATGTAATGATAATAAATGTAATTTATTTATACAGCAAAGCCCCTAGGGGAGGATTCAATACATTTTTTTAGGATGGTCCCCCATATTGGGATGTTTGGCAAATTCCATTCAAGGAATGTTTTGCATGTGGGAAGAAACTACAGTCGAATCTTGAGAAAATTCACACGCACACACGAGGGGCTAACACTCAACAGGTCCACACAGATGGGTTCACAAACCCATTCTCTGTACTGCCACCTCCGGGGCCGCCGTGCAGCCCAGCACCTCCGATTAGCACGGTTGGCTACGTAACGGTTGCCAAAGAAGTTCAACACACATACGCACGTGTCTGGGAGTTTCGCAAAACAGTGTTTCATGAACCCATGCCATCCGAGCGCTGGATTAGGCTGCCGAGTGGTAGCGTGTTTGCTGCTTGTTGCAGAGGTTTGCGGTTAAAATCCATCAGCCACCCTGGTGAATGTGTTAACGATAAAAATTCGTGCCGTCCGTGTCACAGTGAACATTAAAGATCTCACGATGTTATTTCACAAAGAGCCACGTGAGCTTGCGTCATGGTGCAATTTGATCAATTACTCACAAATACATTTTAATGGGAAGCATTATAGCAACATCTCCCCATCGAGCAGACCAAGCCTGCTCGCTAGCCAATGCTGCAGTCAGACTGAGCCTCACGGAGCCAGCGCATGGAAGGCCTGGTATAATATTTAGCGACGAGGATGATGATAATGTCGAAGCCAGCTGACGATTGTGAACGCTGCGACAGCTGTTGTCGCGAATTTGCGGTGTCGTGGTGGAGCGACGGGGGTGGTGTTCGGCGGAGGCGGTGGGGGGGGGAGAAGAGAGGGGACGGAGGAGGGGGGCGTGGGGTCGTGGGGTCGGTACCAGAGCCTGCTCCGGAGGGCCCACGGTGTGGACGTCGACTCTCAGCGTCTTGGCGCGCAGCGCGCCCGCGGTCGGAACGCTCTCGCGGCAGCTCCAGCCGAGGCAGCAGAGGCCCGGCACGCAGGGCACCGCGGGGCTCGTGTGCACGCCGCACCCGCCGGCCCCGCACGGCAGCAGCACCGCACGCACCGCCCTGCGCGCACGCGGAGAGGGGCCGGGGACGGACGTGGCGGTGTGATGGTAGTACGGAGGGCACGCGGGCGGCTTGGTCCGGGGAAAGGCACATCGGTGAAAAAGAGTTTTATAGCTCATTGGATTCCTCCAGTCTAAATAGACATTCGGATTCAGGGCAGACTGCGTACGTGTCACGATCCACATTACTCAAGTTACCCGCAAATCACTAAATTGGGTAAAAATCGACACCGTACACAGGGAAGGAACCAGAAAGAGAGGGAAGACCCAACAGAAAATGGCTTGACGACGACATGAGATATTGGTGCCAGAAAGATGTGGTCACTACGTGAGCATATTGGCACAGCAGACAGAGGAATGTGGAAACAATTGACGAAATGGGCAGTCGACACCTACGGGCTGTTTGCCCATGGACCGTAATGATGATGATGGCAAAACATTGCCCGCTACGATGCCCGTCTGTGAAACAGAGCACCTTTCTTGATAGCCTTGTGCTATAAGAATGGCGCATGTACCAAATGTACGTACGATTGTTACGATTGATGCCCGCTGGTCCAGCAGAGATGCTGAGGGTGCGTTTGGGTTCGGGATAGGGTTAGAAGTCTAGTTTGAGATATGGCTTTAGTTGGTGTAAATTTAAGGGCAGGAATAATGGTTATGGTTAGGGTTCTGGGTGTTTGAAGTTAAGGTGACAAATTGAGTTATGGTTCGAGTTTAGGAATAGATTATAATGGTAAGAGTTTGTGTTCGAATCAGCGTTCATCGATAACGGTTGGTTTAGTTGTTGTCCTTCCCCCACACCTCCGAAAAGCACGGTTGGCTATGTACGGTGCGAAAGAAGTTTAATAAACGTATATACATAGATGGTTTAGACTTAGGGTTGGAGTAAGTCTTAGGACTTTGAGACAGGTTCAGTTTAATGTTCAGGAGTGGGTTAGGTTTAAATCTTGTACGAGAGCAAATCTATAAATGAGTTAGGATTAGGGTTGCATCAGAGTTTAACATTTTCCATTTATATAATAAGAGCCATGACAGAGTTGGGACATCAAAGCGAAATGTGCACGTAAAAATGTTCCAATAATTGGCATTTCAATAAATCCACTTGCCACTGTAATCCAAAGATTTCAATACCCCAACAGAGCACACATGTTTAAGCTTTGCACCGGCTGCACATGGGCAGTGCACGTTGTTCAGATTATTCTGAACTGGAGCAATTTGCTTCTCTCGAAGGCGTTAAAAATGCCATTAGGGGCATTTTAACAGAACGCATGTGTTACACCTAACGAGCCGCCCCACGCAGAAAAAGGGCACCTAAGGCTGCTTAAAACCATTCCCACTTTGGCACAAAAGCACCGAGTGGGATGCACAAGAAAGGGCCCAAGTGGGAGAATGGAATGCCTTAATCCTGAACACGCGCTCGACACAAAAAATATAAAATGTGTACGGGCTTCACCTCAAGCCCCGCGCGCTCATTAGAGGCACGCACATTCACTGCGCCGTGATTGTGCGTGCCCGAGAATGATGGGCGTGCACTTCTTGTCCCATGTGCAAAGCAGAAAAATCTTGCGTCGCCTATAAATGACATCGGGATGTGTCTGACTGTGTTCCATGAACTTCTTTAATTGCGAGAGCCCTGCGACGAGGTGCAATGGCCCCATTTTCGATCAGCTAGTAATTGACAAGCCTGTAATTGCCCGAGGCATTTAAGTAGGATAAACAAAAGCTTAATGACAAATCAATATTGTACCACAGTCCAAAACCCAATTAAACGCCCTCATTCTGGGCCAAGGAGTTAGAGAGCCCGACTCGCAATTGGAAGGTCATGAATTAATATTCTCCGAGACCGTTGGAATAGGTATCACATTTTGGGAAGTCCACAGTGGAGAGGCTGGCCACAATCAAAAACACGTGCAATTTACACCAACGATATCAAGTCAAAGGCGAACACCGTCCCACATTGCTCGTCTGACCAGGGAGACGCCGACTTTGAAAAAACGCGTTTCTCTTATTTAGTTTATTACAGTGGCTGAGACACAGATCCCAATGCCCAGAATGCCAGACGGACAGCAATAAACATCAGAAAGGAGTGTATAATAATAGACAAGCGTTAATATGCTTCTTAAAATAAGCAAGGTTATATCAACTTGGGAATAGAGCTGATGGGAGGATATTCCAAAGTCACGCGAGCTGGCAATGCTCGCGTCACGTGAATAATACCTGGGGACTATGCGGGAACGCAACACTGATGGGCGTTAGTATAGGGGAGAACTTAAATGTGTGAACGATAACAAAATCCTTACACTTTGTTCCCATCGGGGATGCAAAGGGCCTGCAGATTCTTGAGCTGAAGGACGTGAACCATGAACACACCTTCCTCCGCGTCATACCTGGCAGGGGAGACGCGGGCACAGACACGCGAAACAAGGCAACGAGAATTGGTCTCCGAGCGGAGCACCGCTCCAACGAGGAGGCACGCGGAACTCCACCGATCGCAGACCCATTTGCAGCATCATTCCAGACTGTGGTTTCGTGGCACAGGTAACAAGAAGCAAGTAGCTAGACACAGTGATTTTTAGATGGTTTTGTGGCTTCACTCATCGACACATTTATTTTATGCATCATGCCATAAACTAATACAAACTGAAACCACAAAGCAGTGTCGTTCAGCTCAAGATCTCAGCCAACAAGCGGTGCGTATGAAAAGGAAGCCACACAAAGAAAACACACAAACATCTCTTATTTTGTATGCGTGTCCTGTTTGTGTTAAGCTTAGTTAATAAGAAAAAAAATCCGTGAAGTTATGATCATGTTTGTCATTATGGCACTCTCGTTACCTCGTGCCCAAATGTATAAATTCAACAACAACGTGGTTACGATCAAACTCGCGTCAGAACCGTCGGGGGAGCAATGTACATCTCTACAACGTGGGAGCTCAACGTTTTTTGGGTTATCAATCGGATCTCTAAAGTCACGGCGTGTCGCCCACGTAATGCGGAGTATGTTGCTCGTGCAAAGACGTCCCCGTACTCAGTCAGGTACATGTATGTTCACAGACAGCCCTTGGGCAGTCCGTGGCCGGATGAAAGCTTTCCCATGCCGTGCGAGCGAGCGGTGGGGATATCTGACCGCACATTTACTTAGACGCCGCTCACCGGCGGTTGGTGTGCGATGTCTCAGCGGGCTGACAGGGTTACCGACCGCCGCAACGATTCATTTCGGCCCGCCGGCCCCGCGGGAGGGCCATCGCTCACCGTTGCGGTCGAGGCGGGAGAGGTCCACCTCGGGACAAAAGCCAACACCGCAGCGCGGGTAGAGGTGGCGCTAACCTCACCCGCCACGTGGGTGGGAATACATCTTCCGGGTGCCGCTTGCATTGGGACAAATTGACCTCTTGCACACGACGGGCCCCGTGTATTGGCACGTAACGTCGCCGCGCAGATGAACGAGAGCGCGCGGTCGCGAACCTCATGTCGAGCTGGATCTGGGCCGCGGCAACTCCGCACGTCGCTTTATCTTCGTCGTAAAACGCCTCCTCCGACTCGTCGGGCCTGCCAAAAAGGCACGGGTTCGATCAATACGCCACTCGCTCCACGCAAGTCGAATTAAACACGCGGAAAGAGAAGACCCGAATTAAAAAGCACCGAAATACACCGTGACATTTGTTTTAAATGTAAACCTGGTACTGTAACAAGAATGTGATGGAGGAATGCGAAGGTTTTCCTTGGGTGCAGACAGGGCGTGTCAAACGTCGGCAAAACACATTGACGAGAATCAATATGTCCGCAAAGGGTAAATCTTTCACATGCGCATTCCGGAAATATGATAGATTCTGGAAGGAGGACGGGCTGAGTGCTTCTCATAAATGTGGTGCTCCATTCATGCGAAGCACTCAGGCGATCATCCCTCCGGGCCCGGATAAATGAACGTATTTCGTTGCTACAAAGACAAAGATTCCTCCCGAAGGCCTTAACAGACTGTTGGGGAAAGTGCTGTTAGCGAGCACCTATGAAGGCCGGAAAGGCACACTAGGAGGTAGGTGGCCAACACTACGCCTGGTCGCCTCTGTCTCCCTAGTTGCTATGTTTACACATTGCACCAGGTACTCATTTGAGACCAAGTCGACCTAGGAGAGGCCTAGGACCGGTTCAAGTAATCGTCACTGTTGCTAGAGACACACAAACACGTTGTTTCTTGTAGACACGCCCCTGCCCACGTGACACGGCCATGTGTCTGCACCCAAGAGACGTCTCGTGCCGGGCACCAAAGCGAGGCCGTCGTGACTGCGGCACCTTTTAGCCGGCGCCTCAAACACGCCGCTGTCGGCGGCCACGGACTCGTCCGAGACGGCAGCAGAGACCCCGCGAGCTTTCCTCCCGGCCAGCGCTTCCTCGTGGTCCTCCGCCATGTTCATGCCTGCGGGAGCGCGGAATGACGTCACACGAGTCCCGTGGGAACGCGAAAATGCAGTGTGTTGAAAGGAAGATGCAAACCCACAAAACAAACAGATTGCACACTGGAGATACGAACCCCTCGGCTATCGGTCCCGAGACGTGCAACCCGAGTTGAAAGCTTGGTGAACGAGAGAACGAGGCTTTAACATTACATTCCAGCGCGTCATTAATTACAGCGGCAGAGTGACGCCACCTTCTTCTTGCTGGAGTTTCCCCCTCTCACCGGTGGTGTACCTTCTATCCTCGTGACGCCACTCACGGACGCGTTAATGCGACAATGCAGTTAGAGCACTAGAAACGCATTATGGTGTCGCAGTTGTCCGTAACTTTAAAGCCTTTTTGTTTTCTCATTCGCGAAGCTGCACACTTGTGTAAGACAGAGGGGAACAGGCAGTCTCATCTATAAGAGGTGGAATGAAGGACCCCTGATGGCGAGCAAAAGATTCCAATAAGAATGCACACTGCCTTCTCATTTGATTTCAGAATCGATCGCTAAGCTCGGACGCTGTGAACAAAACTTTTCCAGAGTAAACGTTACTTGCAATGTCTGAAAATGAAGATCACGCTCAATTCAAATGCAGTACGCGGTTTTAATTTGCATTTAATAAAGTCACCTTTGTTTTAAAGACGCTTAGTTTGTTGTTTTTCTTCGCACCTCCGATTCGCACGGTTGGTTACGTATGGTGCGAAAGAAGTTCAACATACATACATATCCTAATGAATTAATTGAAAATATCAACCACATTGCTTGTGTGCCAGTGTGTGTTGCATTGGACAGCGGGTAGAAGGATTAAAGAGGTAATAAACGAGATGTATTTAATTACTCATTTAATTTCAACGTAGCTCAAAGAAACATTTTGAAAACGAACAGTGCCCAAGAGAAGCACCGGCGATAGCAGGGCTACAAGCTGCAGGCCCCATGCGGGAACAACTACGCCTGGATGCTCGGCTCAATCGCCGAGCCGCAACTCTGCGAGCGAGGCTGCATTGATACCAAGAGTGGGATTCTCAGATGTCATCAATTACGGCGCTTCAGTGCCAATCTTCATGTCACTGATATCCGACCGCAATCGCAAGAAGGACTTTCTTTATTACTGTCGGCAAGTGCACTCGAGTGGTTTAGATGACTTTATATTCATCGCACGCATTTATGTTTATACACTTTACGTACCGACATTTTATAGCCCTTTGTCAATCCACTGTTGGATGAAGGCCTACCCACAGTGTCTGCCATGGGGGTTGTGTGAACATTATTTGCTATGCTGGCTAGAGTGGGCTGGTTGAAGGAAGGGATCCAGGAATTGGTTTAGACATCACTCACCACTCCTTTAGCCATGCCCAGAAAATCAACTCTGCTCCTCACATGAACATTTACGCAAAAAAATAGTGTGTAGATGAGTAGGGATGTAATACTGAATCTATTCACCAATAAAAATCGATTCATATGCTCACAATATACATGTGAAATCGTGTGTAAGAATCGATTGAGTTTTGTTATGTTTTTATGAATCATTGTGTAATGTTACATTTAGGCTCATGGAGCAAAAACTAAAAATGAAACAACATGAATGTCAGTAAAATAAGGAAGCTATACTTGAATAAAATGTCGATAAAAAATGTTTCATAATTATTCAAAATTTCTAGCACCAGTTTGAGTCTACCTCCAGAGTGGGAATGAGCCAGCCCATGTTTTCCATGGCCAACAGGGCTAAGATTACGTACGAATTCCATAAATGCCCACGCTAAATTAAAAGGGGCCTTGGTTCAGAAAGGTCCATCAGCTGCTTCTCGGAGCAGAGTAAAAAGATCCGACTATTTGGGGCGGCGCAGACGCTCACTCGGAGCATATTTCAGCCCTGCAAGTCATCGCCGGTATGAGTCAATAGATACGTTACGGATTTTCCTAAATAAACCTCATAAACATCAATACAACAAAAGTGACATTGGTGCGTAATAGAATCCTCTCCCAGCCCACATCAGCATTGGAATGGGCCTCAATGTGACACCCTGCATATGTTATTAATGCACTGAGAAAATGGCTTGTAAAAAAAAATATCCACTTCAGCTTCACACTTTTCTCAAAATAATAAATATCCCAAGCCACACGTGCAGTGCAACAGCACATGGGCAGATCTTGCACACAATTACCGACGTCTGTGGAGGGGCAGGAATTAATAATATTATCACTATTTTACCAAGAAAACGTTTAAAAATAGCACAAGTTATTTCCGCACCCAGCAGGGCTAAACTTACGTGCAAAAATTCCATAAACGCCGAGGATAAATTATAGGGGACCTCGGCCCAGAGGCCCGTCAGCTGCTCAGAGAAGAGTAAAAAGAGTCGACTATTCGGAGCACAGACGCACACTCTGAGCACATTTCAGCCACCGCATAAATAGCAGGGGGCCCACTCAATGACTCTGCCAAATGCATTGCCAAACAGGGAGGCGGCTTTAAAATTTGCCGCCGATTCAAATAGCCGAAATTACCAGACGCCACTTTGAAAGACACGTTATACTTAAGGGCTAATTTCTAACGTGGCATTTTTGTTACAAAATGCGCGATACATAGGGGCTCAGTTTCAAGCGCACTAATTTTTGAGCCGGGGTTTATTTTTCCATCTTCCGTTGGGGGCGGTGTCTCGGGGTGCAGCGGGCACTCAGCAGAGGAAAGCTCAAAGGGCCCACAAAGCCACAGTCAGGCACTATTTTAAGGAAGGCTCCCCCAACCCCCCCCCCCCGGTGAAGGGCAACCAATACTAGGGCCAATGACAGCCTCCCTCTTCTTTCAACCAGTGAGTTCACCTCGGGGACAAATACTTTGTATTTAACAAAGGTATGGGGCGTGTGCAGATTACGGGCGCACACTACTATGCGGTGTGTATGCTCAGGGGCGTGCAAAGTGTGAGCGCCCACTGCCATGACTTGACGCATCCTACCACCTGACATCCTGTTTA
Organism: Lampetra planeri; assembly: GCF_965212315.1. Taxonomy (NCBI): domain Eukaryota; kingdom Metazoa; phylum Chordata; class Hyperoartia; order Petromyzontiformes; family Petromyzontidae; genus Lampetra; species Lampetra planeri. The sequence continues at coordinate 12,159,442 of NC_136125.1, read as the reverse complement.
GAATTCACGTGGCGTCTGAATGTCAGAGATGACCAAAACCTAAACATAGCAGCAACAAAAATGTGATGCGTGCAGCTTTAAGGTAGCTTTTGAGCCAATGGACTGTCACTCATTGCCACGATCACGTGACACACGCGCATTCTGTTCAGTACGGACGAGATGCATCACAGAGGTGCGAGCGAACGTTTGCCGCAGAAGTGAATGCAGTTATAATGGTAGCACACGACAGGAATTTCGTGTTTTGCAAGCAAGAATTGGCGGACAATTCAGATGTGCAACTGCCAAACCCACTGGGCCCACTGAGCAGTGACGTGGCCACTGGGCAGGATATGCCAGTGGTGCACCATGTGGGTTGGTAAATCTATTCGTGTGTAATTTTTAGTAACATGAGCTCATAAAGCAAAGATTTTCTAAAGGTCACTCCGATTTCCCCACACACACACACAAATGCTTCTTAATATTAAATTGGCCAAAAATCTGAATGCAGGACTCTCCTGAGAACAGGGCTTGAGACTCAGAAATACTTTTTATATAAATAATGACATTAGTCGTATTATTATTCTTCCTAAAAATACATTATAAAGATCTTCTTTCGTGGCCTGTCTGCTTTGGAAAACGTTGGATGCAAACAATGGCTGGCGCTGTTCTCCTGAACCGAATTTGCGCACGGCATTACCGCATCCCGTAAAGATGTCATCGTTTATGTTTTCAGTTACTCCTGCCTAATGCGACCTTATTTGTGCAAACTACAAAACAGCCGCCGGGCGAGCGTCGCTTAATACAATCATTCAATTACACCCAACGTCCGGACAAAAAGCGCCCCCCCCGGTTAATGCGGAGCAGCCGGGTGTGCGTGAGCACGGCAAAACTATTCATCTGCGAGCTACAAACCTGGGCAAAAGGGGGATTTGGTGGATTGCACCGGGATGGGAGCAGCCGAGCAAAAAACCCTTTCTCCTTGGCGGAGGAACGTGTACCGATTAGCACGGTTGTATACGTACGGTGCGAAAGAAGATCAACTTACATACAGGATGCGCAAGAATGGTTACAATGCTTGGCTTTACGAAGGAATTTATTTCGGCCTTGTCCGTCTGGGTCAGCGACACCAGAAATATTTCCGGCACATTGCTAACCACCACATCCAGGATACCCTTTAACTTCAGTCTTGGCTACCCAGTCACCTGCCACCTCTCGGTCTATCGGCGACCTGGAGAATATTCGGTGAGAACGTAAGCCATGTAACACTGTGCCGAGAGCGACAAGGCATTGGAGAATCGCACCGAAGGCAAAGAAACACAAGTAGTGGTGTTATCGTAGGCACGGCTCGTGCCATAAAAGCCATCATCGGTCGGGAACGCTCAACGACCCCAGCTGTTGAGACATTTGTCAATGGTTTCATCGCCGCCCACCGTGGTAACAATCAAGGACAGCAGATAAAGCGGCCCATTCCAGAGTTCTCCTTTTAATGAATTATAAATCGCTCCGCGCTGGCTTTAATTATGCGTACAACTCTTTTTTTGTTACTTGCCGATGGGGAATTCCATACGCGAGTCTTTCATCAGCTGTGTTTTAAATCAGAAATGTTTTTAATCTTGCGATAAGTATAATGGTAATTACGGTATATTACTAAATAAAAATTCTGGATCAGTGGCACAGTGGATGGCACACTTGACCATGAACTCGGTGACCTGAGTGTGATTCCTGATCGTGGCTAACACTGAGTGGTGAATGACTTCGGAACTGCTCCTGGGTCCCAGCTTCACCAACCCGCATTGACCGGTGTGGTGAAGTATGGTCTAATTATCCTCATGACATGACCACGCGGATTGACCAAGGACTGTAAATAATATTTTTAGCTTTTTAACCGAGTCGATCAAATGAGTCGTCAAAAAGGGCAGGTTGTTATCAGTCTAATTGAGTGCAAACAAATCTAAAGATAGATCGTAGTTTAGGCGATATTTTAAAAAGTCAAGTCAATGTTGAGTTGTGCAAGCGAGGGCCAACTGAGAAATACGTTCAATAATGTGAGTGAAGAAACATTCGATACTCAGTATAAACAAACAAAAACGAGTGAGGACAAATTGATGGGGCCCGCAATGTTCGCCCGATTTTGTACCAGGAGGAGGAAGAAGACATTCAATGGGTGCGTCAAACCAAGAAACTCCGATGACACAGCTCGGAAAGCCGCCCCCTAAACCAAACACCCCTCGCGCGTCCACCCACCCACCAAGACTGTGGAATCCCTGCGGTGTGGCAGGCACCGAAAATGCGACGACTGCTCGTGGACATCAAAGGTTAATGCAGGAAAAGCTGCACACCAGTCAGTATGAAATCATGTTCCTGAATTAGCAGACCGTGGACTGTTCGAGGTGGCACTCTCCTCCTCCTCCCACGTGCTAAATGCGATTTAACCTCATTTTTCCGCAACGGGACATTCCACCAGTCCAAGTTGACTCATGCACATAGTTTAAAGGTTCTTAACAAAGAATGTCGTTACAGGCAGTGCTCCTTGCCTTCATAAGTACTTGGTGTGCAGCTTCCAGTCCCAGTCTCATATGAAAATCATTACGCGGGCATGTGGGATGCTTCCGATTGCTCTCCATTATTCTCGATGTATCGATTCAAATATAATAACACATTTCCTTGAAAGCAGTGCTTTACAGTTGGGATGAAGCAAAAGGACCCTGGAGAAAATCCTTGAGGGGATAATGTTTAAAACTGAACAGATCTGTTCATGCACCCAGTTGTCGTACTGTCATCTGCAAGCCACCTCGCGGCCCAGTGGGTTAGGCAGTTTCACACATTTGCATATCCCACCAACCTTTGCCACTACGCCCGCAGCTATTTAACGAGAGAGCGGCCCCACTGCATGTTTTAAACACCACCGAATGTCACTGCCTACCATAAAATAACATGCATCACAAAACCCAAGTGTGTACGGGAACGTTGTATTAGTCACACACTGAATGGGAGAGAATGAGACGGTGTGGCCCGCAGGGTCAGATGTATGTTTTCACGGCTGAAGCCGACCGACCGCTTTGTGGCTTGCGCGAGCCCCCCATCGCCGCTTTGATCACAACGCAGTCCATGACTTGAGACAATATCGAACCGGGCCACCGGAAAAACCCTATACCTGCTAACGAGTGAATGTAAACAATCCCACGGTACCCGAACAAGCCGGGACCCCGTGCGTGCCAGCATCGCACCCTATTTGTCCACAAAGTCACCCGTGATTACTTAGCGCAGAGAGAGAGGAGAGAGAGAGAGCGCTGCGGGGTTTGCCTTGCCAATGAGCTGTATACAGATCAAGGCAGCCACACTGCTCAAAGAAAGAAAGAAAGACATAAAAAATGCCTGGGTGTCGAGCCAGCACCTCTGGGGCGCCGAGTTCAAGCCCGAGGGGGCGGTCGCACAAAAAAAGCAGCATTCCTCACTGCATGAGAAGGGTTCTCACGCGGAGAGGAAAGCTTTTTATTTTGGGGGGGGGGGGGGCGGAGGGTGGGAGGGGGGGGGGTCACAACCCACCATGAATGCATTTGAAAAACGTGCAACAACATGGGGCGGCCTCACCGAAACTCTGCGAGTTCCCTCAGCAGCATCAGCGGCTGCAGACTCGCAGCTGCAAGTGCCACCACGGTCCCGGCAGAAACGGGGGAATTATACTCTCCGTGTCGGGGCCGAGGCTCGTTGAGTAGTCACCAGGCGCAGCCCGATAATGGATTGTTCTTTTCCTGTAGCGTCGGTTTAAAATGTTTCCCTAATCCCATCATGGGATCTAATTGTGAAAATAGCTCTGCTGGGTGCTTATCTTGCGCCGTTTCACACTCACGCTGAAAATAACAACGTGCTCATGCATTCATTATCCCTAAGCCAGTAATTACATTTTGGCAGCCCGGCAGTACCCCATGCACTCATCTTTTAACGCACAAAGAGTTTGCCGATGGCGTAAAGAACACGAAACGTTCCGAGTTAAGCCAGGTCCTTCCGTTGGTGTGAGGAGCAATGGGTAGTGAACCGCTCTGGAGTGTTTAAAACAATTTTCATCATATAATCATGCCCTATATCCACACTTAAACGAAGGGTGGCAAAACACGAAGATAAGTAAACCTCACGAGCTGTGCAAGACATTAAAGCTGCTTATTTATGACAGGTTGCGGATCTGAACTTGGCCAAAGTGGAAAGGTCTCCTCTGAAGTTTGGACACCGCCTCAGCTGTAGCAATAAGAAGAACAAAACCGCAGGAAGAAAAGTGTGCGAAGACAGCCGGCCACACTCGCACGACCTGCTGCGATCGATCGAGCTCGCGAGCGGAAGGCAGAGGAGACGGCTTCCACGGTATTAATTGGACACCGGCGATGTGCAGAGGCACGCGCGGCACCACTCCCACGGGTGCGGGAAAACAGGCCACGTCGCATTCCTCTCTGAAAAGGGAGCCACGCAGAGGGCATTCCGCACGGTGGCCGCGTGCAGCCCCCGCCGGCCTCCGCTCCCTCGCGGGAGATCGGTGCCTTCCGCTCACTACACCCACCTCTCCCGAACAGCTCCTCCCCACCAACCCCACGAGCCGCTTGACGCAGCGTGGGACTCCGGCTCTGGTTCGTTTGGACCCCTCCCCTCCCCCCAACCTCTCCACCCTCCATCCCCGCCTTGCGCGCCAAACGCCGGCCGCCACCGACGGCCCACAGCTGCCGTGCCCTCCTGTAAATCTGCCGAGCCGTGCATTCAGCCGCCGCATCAAAGAGGAGCACAATTCCAAAATGAAAAAGTCTACGGTTTCAGTCCATTTTCTTCTTTTCCCCTCACTCACTCGCCCCCCCCACCCCCACCACCCCCCCCCTCCACCACCACTTTTTTTGTCTCCTTTCAAGGACGCCGGCAAAAATTTCCAGCCTTTTTTGTTTTTGTGTCGTGGTTTTTGTTTAAACGCATGCTGGCCCGAGTGTGGGGTCTCCCCTGTTAATAATCCGATGAACCTTGAGCCCCCTGGGTGCCTTCGCTGAACGCCACGTCTAGGAGCCGACGTTATTGTCCCGTATCAGTGACAATAACTTATGCACTGCTAGTCCCCTGTAAATTCTTCTAATCATACTATAATTTGAAATTTTGGCTAAGTCAATGGATTTTGTACATTTTGGCAACATTAGTAATATTACACGAAAGATATACCTCTAAAATGTGTCTCTCTTTCCGAAAATCTATATGAAGATAAAAAAACAATTCCAGAGCGAGTAAATACGAGATAAAAGATGTAAACTCCTGCCAATGTTCACGCCTTGGTGTGCTCTGCCTTATTCTCGGTTTATTTTGACACTGTGCGAATGCCGCCCATGTGCCCTCAAATTATCTGCGTTTTCCACGGGCCATTTAGTTTAATTTAACCTCCATTAGGCAGATAGCACGCCCAAAGGCGCCGTGGGATTTTTTGCCGCCACGCATTGCAGCGTTGGGGGACAGACCGCTGGAAACGACATTAAAATAAAAACGAACCCCTGTGTTCGGATTATGAGACGCCAAGACGGACGAAGAGAGTCATGGGAGGGAGCCGAGCGGTGGAGAGCGGGGGGGGGGGGGGCCCAGGGGGGGGGGGGACCCAGGGGGGGGGGGGGGAGGGGCCCACGGGAGAATAAAGCGGAACCAGGGGGGGAATTTTGTTCCCGCCAGTGCGGTGAGCAACACTGTGATCCTGATGTCGGCCTGGTGCACGAAAGGGCTTGTTTTGATCTTAAAGCTCAAATGACACGAAAGTGCATATATTGCACTCCGTCTCGTGGCTTGAAAAGCTATACAAGTACCCTTTTTATACCATATTTATAGTTCAATGCTCCCTTCAAAGGATGCATAACGCCTCCGTATATTTCCACGTATTTCGAACACTGTTATTTTTAACTAATTCCTATTCTTAGTGCGAGTAATGAAGTGTTCTCAGTGCATTCGCTGTGTGATGGCGAGACCAGCGTGGGATCAAGCAGCCTAAATTTGCAGCTTTCCTCTCGCACTTACGCAATACACTTTTTTCTTACGAGCCATCTGTGCCAGCGATTTTTTTTCAGAACACGCAATACAACTCAAAAGACTGCCATTTGGAGGATCACTTCCATAGTGGCAGACTTGTGAGCTAGGACACCTATTAAGAATGAAAAATGTAGCTATGAAAGCGAGCATTGCCAGAATTACACAGTTAGACATGGCGGCACAGTCACTGCAAGAGGCCCTCTGCCCTGACAGAAGTGACTTGAGTGCGATGAAAATTAAAAACGGGGTTTCCAGGTCAAGAATATTGCTCCCTCTAGGACCCGGTTACTGTGGCCAAGATGCTTGGAGTAACGTTTCATGATCATTTGCGGGCCGTTTCACAGGAGATGGGCCTCATGTGGCCACGGGTCGCGTAAAGTTAAAGGGTCGCGGGCCGTAGATTCTCGTGGGGGATCTCACCTGCAACGGCCTCGGAGATGGTGCTGAGCTGCGTCCCTGCATCGCCGGCGCACCGAGCGGCATTGCCTGCGGAGGCGGTCGTGCCGGCGGGAGCCTTGCCGGGGTTGCCGAGCGGCGGCTCGCGGAAGGAGCCGGGGCGCGCGAGCGACCGCGCGGTCGTCCCCGTCGCCCTCCTCCTCCTCCTCCTCGTCCTCCTCCGCGTACTCGGGGCCCAGCTCGACGGCGCGCGCCGCGGCCGAGAACGCGGAGCCGGAGTCGACGACGAGCGGCGACCCGGGGGGGGAGAGCGAGGAGAGCGAGGAGCGCGGGGACAGGGAGGAGCCCAGCGACTCGCGAGTCTCGCGGATCACCGAGCCCGCGCTGCGCACGGACACGCCAGCAGCGAGGGTGGTGGTGGTGGTGGACGGTCGCATAGATGGAGGGACAGACGGACAGGGGGGGGGGGCATGGGCATCACAAAGCCAAAATATTCACACCCAGTTTCTGTTCTCACCGAATGGGCCCCACGGTTTAAGGGAAGCTCTCTGGCCAGTATTAGCAGACAACCCAGCAGCATTGGTTTAATAGGATATGTCATGGGACCTGATGTGGGCCAATCAGTTTCAAAGACAATGCATATATTGTCAGAGCATGTCTGTTCGCATGTTCACCACAAGAACGTGTGGTTAATGCAGACGTGATTCCTTGCAAAAGGTACTTATTTGGTTATTTGAACATCTTCACACCTGTTTCGTTGCCAGAAAGGGTAACACCTAATCTTATTTTGCATACCTAAAGAGGCTCCAAGTAAACAGTTTGCTTATATAAATGTAAAATTAAAAACAGTGTTAAATATTGTTCACATTTACAACATTCCTCTCTCATACCCCAATACTTTGGCTAATATGCCCATGGTGATGGATATCGTTTTTGGGCCGTTTCAAAGAGACAGGCCTCATACTGGGCACATGATACCAGGTCGCGAGCCGTACGCAGGGTGTGCGCCGCAAGTTCCCGACCCCCGCTTTAAACGAACGAAAGGCACTTGGTGCCCGAATGAAACACCCAACTGAAAATTCAGCAAGTGACGCCGATTGACGCCCCCTGCCCCCCCCCACCCGTCACCCACGATGCCCCCGTGGCAGCGCACGTACCCGCCGGGGCCCATCTTCCGCGGCCGCTCCTCGTAGAGGAGCACGTCGACGCGGCGCCGCAGGTCCTGCCCCGAGGAGGAGGAGGGCGACGAGGAGAAGGAGGAGGAGGAGGCGGCGGCTGCCAGCGGGTGAGCGGGCTCGCTCTGCGGCAGCCCGTAGATGTCCGTGAAGCTCAGCGAGCTCAGGGACCCCTTGCTGGAGGCCGAGAGGGAGCCGCGGCTCGACGCCAGCGAGCCGCGGCTGCTGCCCGACGACACGGACAGCGTGCTCGCCGAGAGGCTGCGGGCCACACGCACGGGACGGGGGGGGACGAGGATGAGGAGGTGTGAGGTAGTGGAGGAGGAAGAGGGGGAGGAAGAAGATGATGATGAGGAGGCGCGAGGTAGTGGAGGAGGAGGAGGAAGAGGGGGAGGATGATGATGAGGAGGCGTGAGGTAGTGGAGGAGGAAGAGGAAGATGATGATGAGGAGGTGTGAGGTAGTGGAGGAGGAGGAAGAGGGGGAGGAGGAAGAAGAGGAGAGGAGCAGTGCCGTTGATGATCGTGCGAATGAGAATTTCAGAATCGGATTCAAATAATCCCGCGATGGATTATTTGAACAAGAGACAATGAACAACTATGTGTGCTTTAACAACACTGCCTTGGCATTCTCTAGGTCATTTAATGTGTATGATGTGTATACATTTGGAGGTACAGATTCAGTTTAACACGTAGGCTTTCGCGACCAATATTATTCATAATAAATGTTTTTGGGTTTATAAAAATAACGCGATCGAACCCAAAAACTTTCTTATGAAGGTACAGATTCATCAACTAAAATATTTTTTTCCCCCGAAATCAGGATATGCGCATTGAACCGTGTCTGAGAATTGATTAGTAACAATTCATGGCAACGATTTGCCAATGTAACCTTTCTGCTCATGTCACAATACAGAACGAACATGACAACAAAAAACATTGGTTCTTGCATCAAATTGCGATGCCCAATCACAACAATTAATCAAATCTCGCATAAAGATAAACGTTACGCACGTAAGATGTGTGTACAGCATGGCTTCGATTGAAAAGTACGCCTTTGCATACTCGTATATGTTTATACGTACCGACGTATTCTATGTTACAATCATACGTGGGGGATGTGTCAGCGGAGGCGGCAGAGTGGACACTCTCGCACAGGCAGGGCGCCGATGAATTGCTTCACTAAAAAAAACCTCACTTCGTTTCGGGAATGAGAGCTCACTACAAGGGCCCCACCATGTTTTGATCACTCAAGGACATCTTTAGTGGGAAACACAAAAACTGCACCCGAAAAGCAGGGTGATGCCCCATTGACTATGCTATTTTAGTTATCAAGAGTCTCTCACTGAATCAATTCGACTTTAACATTTATCTTCCCGTCTGTAGCTCATTGCCATTCATGAGCACGTCGGCACAAATGCCGTACGCGTTTGTTAATATGCACTCATCGTACACGGGCACGAGTGATTCAAGCATTGCAAATAGTTACGTGTGCGACCTATTAATCAGCCTCCTCGCCACAAAGTTATTCAATGCCCACAACCAAAAACTGCGGTAAGAAAGCATTCGCTCTCTTGCCCAAGTACCATTCCGAAGTTATTGCAAAGCAAGCAAGCCATGAGCATGAGCGTTGACAAAGTGGTCCACGCACGCACGCACGCATGCAAGCAAGCACACACATCAACACGCACGCACTGCGGTTTTGAAGAAAGCTCTCCCAATGCAAGCATCTCGTCCCGCACGCCGCACATGTGCAGTCTCATTAGGTCCTCTCATTAGGATGGCCGAGTAAGCCCGGCTCCTTCCTTAAGCCTCCGGGCTCACGTCCCGGGGAATCCCGAGCATGCGGAGCGCGCGAGCGAGCATGGCGATGAACCGCCAATGCAGGCCGGCATGCAAACGGGGGGTGGGGGGGAGCCAGGTGGGGGCGGCGGGGGGTGGTTAGGTGGCGGTCACACCTCTTGAGCTGCGTGTGCAGGTAGGAGGCGAGACGCGTGGTATCCTCCAGCTGCCGTAGGAGGTTGTTCCTCTTCTCCTGGAGTTGTAACCTGCGCGCAGCCGAGAGCACGAACATCGACTCAGCCAGCAAGCAGAGCGGGCTGGGCGGGGTGCCGTTTCCTACCGGCCCCTAACGTCTTGATGCTCAACAATCGCGGTTTATTTTAATATTCTGCCATGTCCACGTGGGCCGAGTGTAAGAAATAATCATCGTAAATTACAACGGCAGCTAATGCTGTCAGAGGATGAATGCTAAAAGTGATTAATGTCAACGACACCAACGCCGCCGACAAAGAAAAATTACAAATAGTGCCCCCGTAAGGAAAAGTAATTACGCCGTGACATTAACGATGCAGTGATTCCTCAGCTCCAGAATTGATGGAATAACCGTGTTCATCCACGCGTGGCACCAAAATCACTGTGGTCGGCTTCACGCTACGCGGCATTTGTAAAAGTAGCAACAATAAAGGGGAGGGAGTGGTGGCGCAGTGAGCGGTTATAGCCCACTGCGCTACGACGCCAGATGTCTCAGTTGGATTCCTGGCCACGTCTAACATCAGAGGCGGGCGATATCCGAACCGGCCCCGAGTTCCAGCCCCTTCACTAAACCCGGACCGAGGAGTGTGGTGAAGTATGGCCACACAGCCCCCATGACTGACGGAGTGTGTGAGTGGGGAGTCCTTCACCTAGAGCAGTGGATTCAACAAAGTGCTCTTAGATCACTATTGTTATTCTTACGATTGCTATTACAACAAGAAGGCAAAGCAATCCCACAAAGGCTGCCTGCATGTATCTCCATAGTTTAATCCTCACAATCTCAGAATGCCTGCCTGGTCTAGTATTAGCCCAGAGGAACATTGATAAATCAACAATTAACTATATTGGGCTACACTAATGTTAGGCGACTTGAAATGTTTGTTTGGTTAATCTGTGACTCATTTCACCAATCTAAATAACCTTTAGTTTATCCATATCTCAGACGCACAAATGTGTTTTTAATGCCTCCTGGGAGGATGTTTAATGTTTGGAGGGGTTGCCATACTTTGGGGATGCATTCAGCATGGTCGCTTCCGAGCACCGTACGTTCGTAAAGATGAATAATGCTGAAAACGCGTCACTTTTTTTTGCGGGTTTGAAAATTCGACAATCGAAGTAACCTCCCCCCCCTCCCCCCCGGTAACTACAACAGGCAGCATTCATTCCTCGCACTTAAAAGAAAAATGTTTGCTTGAATTATTATTTTTGCAAACACAGAGTCACTGTTATTTCAAGAGCCCGGTCAGCGCTTTTGTGCTTTTGGCTGCGTGAACTTTACAGCTGTGGCAACAACCACGGTCACCCCGGTGCAGAGACAACCACGCCACTCACGCAGGACAGCTGCTGCCATCACATTTGAAAGCAGCTGACTCGTGGGGGAGAGGAGCACCATGGTGGTGAGATGTTAACTACCTTGCCTGGTATACAGGATGTCGTGGGTACGATCCTGACCCAGACGCCCGTATATTTGGAAGTGTGTATGTTCTCTCTGCCCGGAGTCGTGTGGATTTTTCTCTGGGTTCTCCGGATTTTCCCTCTACATTTAGAATCAACGTGCATTTAGAGTATTTGCCTGCCATAAATATATTTCGCATTTGTGGCCAGATCACTTCTGAAAAAGAGTTGGTAAAATAACAAAAGCTTCGTTTAGTTTCAGGAGCAGAATTGTCCCGGCTATCCTTCAAAGACCAAGTAATCTCCTTAATATTAATTAACCTGAAAACTCAGCCTGCGTGACATTGGTCTGCTTGTTTATACATAAGCGGCTTGGAGTACCATGGTGGAAAGAGAGAAGTGTTGTGTTTTGTCGAGTAGAAAATCTCTGCATTTGAGTTCCCACCTCCACAAGCAGCAGCCTATCACGGTGCTCTGGCACTGGATTTTTAGAGTTCAGCTAAATCTATTAACATTCAGTTAATGTTAAAAGGAAACACATATTTGTCAACGTATGACTATTATTTTTTTCCCCATTAAATCGTACGAAACGACGTAAAAAAAGCAATGCGCAGTTTGCCACAAAAGAATTGGCTTAAAATGCTGAGCACAAAGAGGCTCCTGTTGACAATGGGGCTATGCAGTGGCCTTTGGAGGGCAGAAACAAGCTGAAACCGAGCGCTGTTGGGATGAGCGATAAGCTCAATGTGGCTTCCCGCGATTTGTCTGGCACGGAAATTGACCAGATAAATGAAACCAACCAAACAAATGCTGTACCTGATAAACGACAGCGCACGATTGATTGTGAAAGCGTGAAGCGTTCGATGCATTTTACAGAAATAAATCAAATGGGCACTTAACACCTGCGGCCTTTAATCACAGCTCGTTTCATTAAATCAACAAGAGAGGAAATTAAACGACGAATATCAGCGTCTGCCTCCCACAGATAGGAAACGGTGGTGGTGGGGGCTTGCTTTTAGAAAATATTTTAACGAAATAAAAAGCATCACCGCTATAATAAGTTACACTGGCCCCACGGTGTTCAGGTAAGAGCCCGTGGGGCAACACGCACCGCGCACACAGGAGAGCGTCAACAAAGAACAGCCTGTTGGAGGGCACGTTGGCCGTCCGTCAGCCGGTGCAGTTTCGTGCAAACCGGCAAGCGGCAGGGCGAGCGCTGGAACCTGCCGACCCAAGAGAGTTAGGTTGTGCCCCTCGTCCTTTTCTGCTGTTGCCGTTGCAAAATTGTTGTTTCATGAAGAAGCGTCTGCATGCAAGAGGCGCTTCGGGTGGCTCATGGGGCTAATATCGTGCCACAGCGCTGGGGCTGACACTGCTGAGATCACGGGGGTTTGAATCCGCTAAGCCAAGCAGAACGAATTGCGGTCAAGTGTGAAAATGTAACGGTTTAGCCCCACACACGAAAGATTGCACGTAATAAACTTGCTTTAACATTTCAATTGCCATATTCTAGCTCTCATAATGAAACGTGGTTTGATTGCCATGCAACAAACATTCCCTGGCCATCGAAGAGGTGCCGATTGTGGAAGTAGTTCTGTGAAGTCTTCTTCCAGGATCATTCTCCGACACAAGGTGGTGCGCACAATGCTCGCTACAAGAGTTCATAATCGTACATTTCTTCGCCTCGCGATGGCACCACGAGCAAAGTAAGATTATAATTGGCATAGGGCAAGGAGAGGAGGAATACATTTGTGCACGCCGTGCTAAGTAAAGTTTCACCCGACGTAATAAGTGAGCTCCCAGCTGGTGGGTCATATTTCCAAGGCTCGTTCTTCATCTTCATCAGTGAACCATGTAACACCGTGCAGAGGCAGCTCGACAACTTGACTCACAATTAGGAGGCTACCAGTTCAAATAATTTAATCAGGGCCAACTCGGCCCACCAGTCCATTATAGCCAGCAAAATATGTACGAGGACTATCAAAACGTCGTAGTTTTTTGTTAATTTTTTAAACCTATCTACGTGACTTTACCAAAAGACCCAAAAGAATATGAATTCCTGGAGTCACGAAAGCTTTAAGTCAAGATTTTACAATACTTTGGTTGTCCTTAGAGTGATACTAGCCACGCCAGAGGAGTATGGAATGTAAATCACTGCTTCGCACAATGTGCTATGAACGTGCCAAGCCGAGTGCGATTCCCGGCCACGTCTGCCATCAGCGGGCAGTGATATTTAATCTGGTCCAGGGGGGCCTCCGTGTGCCAACTCGCAAGGACCAACCACCAAAACTGGCACAGCGTGGGGAGCCCTTCATCCAGCAGTGGACTGACAACAGACTCCCGTTTACCAATGACAAATCTGCCAGACAACATTCTCCACACGGCGAGCGGGTGGGTGGGGACAGCGAGCGTCAATATCCCGCTGCCTGGGGGGGCAGTGCCGACCCCATGACAGGACTTCAGAAGGACACTCACGAGTGGGCGGGCGCTGGGGCCACGTGTCCTGCCCTCCTCATCCCTCAATGCCTTCCCATTGGGGCTGCACCAATAACGATAAAATAAAAGTGTGATGACGGGACGTTTCTCCCGCTCGGATTTTTACACCCGCAGGAGATCTGCTCCCTGCTATAGATGTTTTACAGCTGCCCGTAAATAATAATGACGAAAAATGTAGGCCTAAAATGGGTTAGCTCAGCGCATTTTGTCATACTTGACACCTTTCAAAGAACAGGGATGGATTTCCTAGAAAAGAGCCTTTGGGCTCTCACACCTGGGCATAATTCATTACTGAGGATAACTTTCCAGGAATAATAAGTTAGCAGTAACGATTCTCAATGGCCGACCTATGAGAATAATATCACGGCAACTAATACAACGGGTCCATTCTGTAGTAGTGCATTTTTATTTTAACTAATGTAATATGAGAATATCCGGCTCCTAAGATGAACTAAGACAGACAAAACCTTGGGCCTGGAACTGTATTCTTGCATAAGGAACCTTACATTCGAACCCTTTTAAATAACGTACCAAATTTCATCAGAGGCTTTACACACCCTCCGGTTTTTCGCTCCATATTTATAAACATGCGTTTAAGAGTATTCGGCGGCTATGAATTTCTACTTTGTGGGGCTACCATTGGTGGCCAGGTCGCTTCTGAAAAAGAGCTACACAGCCGAGTGGGACTTACCTAGTAAAAAAATAAAAATTGCTAGTAAGGTAATAGTCGGCAACACCACCGCGGGCCCCCCGCCCACACACCCCCCGGCGCCAATTCGGACGCCCGCCTCCGCCAGCGGCTGACCTGCGAGTGAGCGCGTCGGTGTTGGCGGTGCGCGCCTCCTGCAGCTCCTCCTCCAGGCGGTGGCGCTCCGCCTCGAGCCGCGTGGCCTCCTCGCGCGAGCGCTTGCGCGGGTTCACGTACCGCAGCTCCCGCAGGAGCTCCTCCTTCTCGCCCAGCAGCAGCAGGCGGTCGCGGTCGGCCTCCAGCGCCCCGGGCCAAGCCTCCGCCTCCAGCTTGGCCAGCTCGATCTGGATGTTGGCCAGTCTGGGGGATACACACGCAGGCCGTGAGGATATCGCGCGCAGGGTTACGACTCTAAAACGCGAGACACGAGGACTTGAGTCGCGAGGATGCGAGATATGGGGCGCGGGGGGGCATGCGGACACAGGGATAAAGGGACGGGGCGTGCAGACGGAGGCATGGGGCATGAAGAAACAAAACAATGGGATGTATGAATTATGGAATATGGAAATGCAAGGGCATAGGACAAAGAGAGACAGGGACAGGAAACACAACAGCAAGGGCAGATGAGTACACAGAGAAACAGGGCATAAGGACAGGAGATAACGAACACCAGGATGCACGTGTACGGGACACAGGACACCAGAATATTAGAAATGGAGACGCAGGCACCCGGGGACATGAGAACACCGGGACAAGGGACACACGAATCTAGTGACATGGGTACACAGAAATGCACAGATATAGAAGAAACACAAGGGTAAGGGATACAGGACGCCAACACACAGAGGCACAAAAGAACATGGGTACAAAGGAGACATAGCGATGCAAGAAATATAGAAACAGGAACTTGTGGTATGAAGCGCACGGACAAAGTACATAGCAACACATCGGCACCGGAAACAGAGCATGAGCATAGTTGACTTAGAAGACACCCTACGGCTTATTTACCCATCAACTCTCCCACGTGCCATGGCTCAACTTTCCCACCCACGGCTACTGGTCTCATAATCCCCGTTTGGATTTCCTGGGCAGGACGCTCACTTCTTTAAGAACACAGCAGGAGGAGACGGAGCAGTGACTCCGTGCTCGGGGAGACGCCCCTCCATGTGTGCAGGGTTTATTTGTTGCCTTTCACAAAGCGCCACCGATATTAAAGCCAAGCGGCGGCCGTGTGCCTTCAGGAAGTGGCCCCCAGAGAGGGGCCGCACTGGATTATGTTTTCACCCAGCTGCCCAAATAAAGCAACCTCAAACGCGAGCGCACGAGACAAAACGCTGGCACACCACGCCTCCCAGCGAGGGTGGCAAGCTCGGCCATGCGGGGCACACCACTGCGCCGGACCTCACACAAACAATCCTCGTCCCTCCCATCTTCCCATCTCCCTCTCTCTCTCTGAGGGTCTTTTTTTTTCTCTCCCACCGGCATCACGCCCGACGCCTCAGATAAAAGGACGACGGCTGCGTCCCATGGACGCGAGGCAGTCCCGTCCGGAAAAGCGATCGCCGGCAATCACCTGCCGCGCGCCGCTTCACCAACCCCAAAGCAGCAGCAGCAGCAGCTGCAGCTGCCCCGTCTTTGTATCGAGGTTGCGATTTTTGTGCTACACGTCTGATGAACTGGCCTCCCCCCCACCTTGCGCCCATCCACACCCCCGGCCAACAAATTCTCCCACCAACCCGGTAAAGAAATCTCTGCGAGTATTTTATACTCGGCTTGAGAAACAACAAGCGGGTGAATGGCTCCCGGCAAAAAATCTGACAAAAAAAAAAGAAGAAAAACCTCAAAGCGCCCACCACACCTGAGATGAAACGGCAACTCGTGCCGAGACAAAAGGAGGCACTGTTGGCTCGCGGGGTTTCGCGAGGCGGCAGAAGGTGCCGCTGGTGTCAGGTGGCAGACTTTCCCATCTCTCCTCATCTCTCATCGCGGGGAGCGGCCCACTCTCTAAGGTTTCCTTCGCTACAGGGAGCGCTTTGTTCGGACTCTCGCCGTAGTGGGAAAAGTTGCTAGCCGCGACCGCCAGTTCCGGACGAGGACGTGCCAATTTGATACTTCCAGATTCCAGCCAGCACAGCTTGCCACCTTCCACGCCAAACCCAAACGCTGAGATTTTTGCGCAAGCCGCGTTGGGATCCCAGGTCTTTTTGATCCAGCCAGTCTTACCAGCTCTTCAAATTGGCAAAGCGCACACGCAGTTGCGGACCTCTGCCCAGTTCCGGAGGAGAGGTGATTAAACATAAGCTCAACTTGGACACACTTAAAAGCTACCCATCTAGGCTTTCAGCAAAAATAGTGATCCATTTACTTGTTAACAAGGGCAGTCCTTCTTATTTAGTTGAAATTAAGTGTACACATGTCTACAGGATGTAATGCATCGGTCAGGGAGGGTTGTTTGATTGTACTTCACCACGCCGGTCAATGCGAGTCGCAGAACGGGGGTGGCTCGGACCGGTTCCGATATCACTTGCCACCGATGTTCGCCGTGACCGGGAATTTGAACCGAGGTCGATTATAAGCAAGACGGTTTCCCACCACGAGGCTAATGCCAAGGAGTTGGTTGCGATGTGGAGCCAACCCACTGGCGCTGACCCACGACCAACGGCTCAGATGCTGCCCTCACCTGCGCTTGGCCTCGTCGTACTGTAGGTTGAGCTTCACCTTCTCAGCCAGCTTGGCACGGCCACCGCTGAACACCTGTGAACGAGGTGGCAGGAGGGGGGTGTAACTTGTGCAGGCGTTGATTTATCCATTTGGGAGGGGGTATGGAAGTAGAGGACGATAATGCATCATGCTGCAGTGCTCTCTACTGACTGCAACGTAGCCCTGTGCACCGTAACCACGTGGTGTACATGGTGGTGCTAACGGGGCTCAACCCTGCATTCCTCACACAATCTGACGAGATTGGGCATATTCCGGGCGATTTGATAATTTAGCTGATTATTTACAATTCCTGAAATGCACCCACAATTATTAGCTTTTGGATGCTGGCCCGAATGAGACCGAACAAGACTCATCGATGCAATTTTGCAAACCATCCCAATAATGGATGCCCCCTAAGAAAAAGAGTCTTGACACTCGGCGAGGGCTTGCTGGGTAAAGTGCGCGCTATTAATGCGAGCAAGCACAAAGCGCAAACGAAGCTGCACGAACGAGATCGAACCGTGACCTTGAATCGCAAAGAGCTGCTCCTAACGTCGTCAAGGGCACGGAGCCACGGCTCACGGTGGGTGCCGTGGATTGGCGCGTACGAGTACACAGAGGGAGCGCACGCGCGCACGCATTCACACGTTCAAAGGCTTTCAGAGATGTCGCGCGGAATCCGGCTGTCGGAGGTCTATTTTTATTATTACTACTACTTTGTTGTTGTCGTTGTTATTGTCTAAAGGTTTTTTTTTTTCCCAGTTCGGATGGCGGTCGCGATAGCACAATCACAGAACGGATGGCCGATTACGAGCCTGGCAAGCGGGACGAGTGGGGCACGCATGATGGGGCACTAAACGAGGTCGGACAGGCACGGAAACAAAAGACGAAGATCCCCCGTATAGCCTTTAACAGACTGTTGAGGCAAGTGCTGTTAGCAAGCACCTATGAAGTCCGGCACGGCACACGAGGGGGCGGGTGGGGTGGCTAACACGATTCCCGGCCGCCTTTGTCTCCCCAGTGTTGATGTTTACACACCGCACCAAGTACTCATTTTAAAACGAGGCACAGAAAACACACACACACATAACGTATACAGATGCAGAGTAACTGGATAGCAAACAAGTAAACCCGTAAAAACAAAGTTTTTCACTATAAATCCTTTATATGCGTGGCGGCTAGAGTCCTCTCGTCCTCTGGCTTGAGATGGCTGCCACCTATGCGTCAGATGATTGTCTGCCACCATTAAGCAATTGGTAATTAAACATTTAATTTGTTTTCCCTAAACAGTGTAAAATTTTGGATTTTTTTTCACGAAAATTAATTGTCTGGCACAACGAGTCTGTGTGGAAAATGTCAGCTCGATTGGATCACGGGAAGTGGGTTAAAAAACGAGCGAAAGATTTGCACGGTCCTAAGCAAGCAAGCGAACTTAATATAAAGGATTTAAAAATATATTCGCCTGTGGAGGACGCGGGGATCGATCCCGCGACCTTTGGCATGGGAAGCGAGGGTGCTACCAACTGCGCTACTCCGCCACGGCCTGTGGAGGGGTTACGCTCTGGGCTCTTACACTCTGACGTTCAGCCAAAGCCATGAATGCGTTCTATTTGAATATATGTAAAATAAAAATTTTTTGCCTAAAAAGTGTCAAATTTTGGGAATTTTTTTTCACGAACAATAATTGCCTGGCACAACGAGTCTGTGTGGAAAATGTCAGCTCGATTGGATCACGGGAAGTGGGTTAAAAAACGACCGAAAGATTTGCACGGTCCTAAGCAAGCAAGCGAACTTAATATAAAGGATTTAAAAATATATTCGCCTGTGGAGGACGCGGGGATCGATCCCGCGACCTTTGGCATGGGAAGCGAGGGTGCTACCAACTGCGCTACTCCGCCACGGCCTGTGGAGGGGTTACGCTCTGGGCTCTTACACTCTGACGTTCAGCCAAAGCCATGAATGCGTTCTATTTGAATATATGTAAAATAAATTTTTTTTGCCTAAAAAGTGTCAAATTTTGGGAATTTTTTTTCACGAACAATAATTGTCTGGCACAACGAGTCTGTGTGGAAAATGTCAGCTCGATTGGATCACGGGAAGTGGGTTAAAAAACGACCGAAAGATTTGCACGGTCCTAAGCAAGCAAGCGAACTTAATATAAAGGATTTAAAAATATATTCGCCTGTGGAGGACGCGGGGATCGATCCCGCGACCTTTGGCATGGGAAGCGAGGGTGCTACCAACTGCGCTACTCCGCCACGGCCTGTGGAGGGGTTACGCTCTGGGCTCTTACACTCTGACGTTCAGCCAAAGCCATGAATGCGTTCTATTTGAATATATGTAAAATAAATTTTTTTTGCCTAAAAAGTGTCAAATTTTGGGAATTTTTTTTCACGAACAATAATTGTCTGGCACAACGAGTCTGTGTGGAAAATGTCAGCTCGATTGGATCACGGGAAGTGGGTTAAAAAACGACCGAAAGATTTGCACGGTCCTAAGCAAGCAAGCAAGCACGCAAGCAAGCAAGCAAGCACGCGAACTTAATATAAAGGATTTAAAAAGGGTTTAACAATGGGTTAAAAGCAGTGCTCTTTTAAGGCTATATGGGAGATCTTTGTTTTTTCCTTCGTACCCGTGCATGCCCGTGCCTCTAAAAATGCAAGTGTTTGTGTGCAAATGGTGGCTATTGCTGTCGACCGCGGGGGAAATGGCCCAGCGGGAGCCATAGCTCGTTCGCTATTTGTCGCAGAGGTTCGTGGTTCGAATGTGGCAGGCCACCCTCGTGATTACCGCTTGGTGTATTCGCCATACAAACATGCGCCGTCTGATTCACAGTGAACTACAAAGATTCCCCAATGTCATTCGAAACGAGACGGCGGCGTAAAGCTACTGTGGCCCAAATTTGATAAATGACACCACCAAACACTCGTTCTGGATTACACGCACGGCAGAACACACCCGTCTGTGAAACATAGCGCCTTTGCGATATCCGCGCGCTATAAGAATGTCAGAGTATTAAGTTCTTATTACGACAATTATCATTATTATATCTGCCTGCGTGCGTCCTGCGTGCACGCGTGCGTGCGTGTTTGCGTGTGTGCGTGCGTCCCGCGTGCACGCGAGGCCGTGTCTGCGAGCGTCTGCGTACGTCCCCGGTGATGTCCGTCTGCGAGCCGGCGTCCAGGCAGGGCTTGGACAGCGAGAGGTCGGAATTGACGAGGAGGGAGCCGCGGCTGCCCCGCAGCTGGGCGCGCGCGTCCTCCCGCTTGAAGCCGTCCTTCAGCTTGGCGAGGCTCTGCGGACGCCACGACGCACAGACGCACAGAGAGCAGCACGGGAATCTCTACGACCCCTCGCTCATTTTGTACGTTCGCAGAACTTCTTTCGCACCGTACGGAGCCAACCGTGCTAATCGGAGGGGCGGGATGACGGTTGGCGTGCTTTGTAGCAGCCCATTGTAGGCACTAACTGTCGTATTTTAATGCTCGGTGAATGAATGGTGGATTCAGTGACCGTTAAGGGTGGGCACTAAATACGTCTTGTGGAAAGTGAAGTCTCAGTTTACTCTCCCCTCTCCATTTGTTACTTGCGGTGTAAAAGTTAACTGCTGAGAATGTCGTTCTTATCTGTTCTTGTTGACAGGTTGTTCAGGATCCTCCACAACTCTTCCCTGCGTCTATGCCTCTACACGATGACGACTCTGTGTGCGTTGACTCTCCTGGAGTTGTCGACTCCGTTGAGCGACCAGCAAATATTTAAATGTCTTTAAACTCGCAGTGGCTTCAGTTTTACAGGCAAATGACTAGAAATAAGGAGGTGCGACCTTGAAAAAAATGTAAACAAATGAATTTTGAGTGGTACCCAAAGTGCACGTGTACAGTTCAGACAACCGTAGGTACTAGAGAAATGTGCACAGGCAATTATCGATCACTGGATGAACCCACATGAAGCACACCTAACCGGTAGTATAGACGGCCACACACGCAAAAACAAAGGCGCGTGCTTGCAGATACAACTCTGACTCTACAAGGTCCCCCCCCCTCCTCCCACTCGAGCTTTACGAATGCCAATTCACACGCACATCTGCAAACCGGAGTCTGGCTAGGATTTGTACATCGAGCGGTCGACATTACTGTGCACCCCTTCCCACCCCCCCTCCTCCGCTTGATGCGCTGTGTGCCTACTCACAGACATCGTGCCGGCGGGGAAATGTCAGATGGAGGAGGACCACAATCATTTGTTGCAGTAAAACTCGCTACGTAAAAGGCACATTTTTCGCAAATTGTTGTCATCGTCGTCATCATGATCGTCATCAGCCATCAAGAAGGCTTCCTCAAACCGTCACACCATCATCTCTCACGGTCCTGCGACACGACAATCTGTCTTGTACCTACAAAGGGAGCCGATCTCATTGCTCCAACCCTGCGGTGGGAATCCCCTTGGGTGTGTTCCCTCACCTGGCTGTTACGATGTCGTCAAACAGTGACGCAGCCCGCTTACTCTTCTTAACGGTGAACGCGTCTCTAACTCAGCCCGAGCACTTGCTGTGGGCGGCATGTCCTTCTCAAGGATGGGGTTAAGCCTGCTCGCACGCGACGGCTGTCCGGTGACATAATGCCATACTATTTTTTTCACTGACAATTTTGTTTTATTTTACGAGGTAAGGCCCACTGAGCTATATAGCTCTTTTTCACAAGCGACCTGGCCACAAATGATAGACCAATGAAGTGGCTTATGTGAAAATTTACAGAAGCCAATTACTCTAAACGCACGTTGATTCTAAATGTGGAGGGAAAAACCGGAGGACCCGAAGAAAAAATCCACGGAAAAAAAGACACGCAAACTCCAAATATGCAGCAGGTGTCAGGGTCGGCATCGAACCCACGACCCCCTGTACACCAGGCGAGGTAGCTAACACCTCCTAGCCACCCTGCCGCCCCAAAACCACAAGGGACGCTCGAGCGTGACGGCGTCGATGTAATTGCATCTCATTGGCAGCGACCAGCGGGGATATTGACTCGCGCACGATGATCAATGATCCCGGCGATGCGGCGAGGCTGCGGGAGGACAGGAGACGTGGGGTCCAGCCTGGCGCGCGTGCGGCACCCCATACCTGCATGAGGTCGTGTTTCTCTTTCTCGCCGGAGCTGATGGCCTTCCGGATCGACTTGAGCTCGCTCAGGATGGCCTGCGCCTCGTCCAGCTTGTAGCCGCCCTGGCTCTCGGCCATCTTGCGGTCGATCCTTCGCAGACGGGAAAACAAACGGCGACGGCGCAGCAACGGAGACATGGTCACAGAGGGCGGTGGAGGGCGTGGGTAACGTGTAAACAAACACATTAATCAACGAGTCGGCAAGACGAGAGATACTTTTGAATATGCAACAAACAATAACTGGATACTCTGTGCAGTCAGTGGCATGGGTGTCGAGTGTGCAGGCGGTGCAATTGCCCCGTGGCCCATGGGACCTGGCCTCTGGCTATGAAGAGAAGAGGAGATTGAACAGAGGGGGTGCACCATTTCATGCCTTGCACCAGGGTGCACGCCAGTCGTGCTACGCCACTGCATATAGTACACGCATGAATCTTGAACTTCTTGCGCACCGTACGTAGCCAACCATGCTAATCGGAAGGACAACAAACTAAACACAAAAAGCAGTTCTGAAGAAATTAATTTTCAATCTAGATTTTAAAGTGCACAGTGGCTTCCTAATATCGCAAGAGCGTTCCAGACCGCCACATCATCAACATAACCACCATCAACATCATCGCCACCATTATGGATATGTTCGCCAGATTCATCAGCTTCACAATAATGACAGTGACTTCATATCCTGGGTACAATCGACGTAGCCCATCATCATCATCATCATCACGATTATAATTATTATGATGATCATCATTGTCGTCCCTTCAGAGATGGTACAATGGGCACCACCTGTTGAAGTTCCCACCTGTTGTGAAGCAGGGTACACACATATTGTCCAAGCACGACTGGTCCCCGCCAGAAGCATGCGGAATTCCACAACTGGCTGACGACCTCCGATGGTCATGAGTGTTTTACAACAGTTCCGTCTTTTCCATGGCTACTCAATTTGCAAGCAGGTGAGTTTACACATGACACTACAAACCAACAACTACGCTTATAATAAACTAAGACCTTTCACTAGAAGAAACAAAAAGTCACGTACATATCACACATCGAATGTACATTACGGCGGACAAAAGCGGCCATAACCTAAGACCTCTGATATTACGGGTGAGCAAATGTCTACGAGCACATTCATTAACGAACAATTATTTAGCCGAGTAGTTTCCGTAAAATTAAACGAACGGCGATGACAGCCAGCACACCCGCCAATGTCTACGCGTATTACATCACTACAATTTAAACTATTACAATTTGTATTTTACCGGGTAAAATCCACGAAGCTAAATGGCTCTTTTTCAAAACCGGCCTGGCCAAGAATGATATCCCAACGAAGTGGCTCATCATGTGGAAATTTATAGCAGCCAAATACTCCACGCCACCACAGGGAGAACATGCAAACTCCAAATATAAAGACGTCAGGGTCGGGATCGAACCCACAACCTCCTACATACCAGGCGAGGTAGTTACCATCTCGCCACCGTTTCAACTTCATGGAAGCGTGCTCGTGGAAGAAAACACGGCCGATTTTAAGGGGGGGAGTTAAAATCCATTAGCACACCACGTGGCAAAGTACCCTCACGACATAATGCCCGCAGATTTTGCACCTGCGGCCCTCCGGCGGGGAATCCTTAATGCGAGTTAATGCATCCAAATATCCACCACAACTGGGAGTAACAAGCACAATTCATCTTATGATATATATAGATTTACATAGCGCCTTATTCAAAGGCGTTTTAGAGAAATTATAACATTGTACATAAGATGATAGTGGTTCAGATAAATAGTGGGGTTAATCAAAGTGGTGGTATAGTAGTTATGGTAATAGTTGGAAGAATAGGCCGGGGGGGGTTAAGGAAGGGCTGGGGTAGGGGTGGTCGTAGCGAGGGGGGCGGGCGCAGGGAGGAGCAGTTGCAGGATGAGCTCGGGAGAAGAGATGGGGGTTGTTTTAAGGTGGGAGTGGAAGCAGGCGAGTGAAGATGATTGTTTAATAAGAAGCATGGCAAGCACCACATTTTCAACCTAGTGAAAATATTTACATGACCATCACTTCAATTCTTAAAATCTCCCATTGGGCGGTTGCATTTAGAATGGGATTGTTCATTTTCACAAGAGATTCTGTGCGAGGAACATTCGTTCACACTAACGTTTTGTTTGAAAAGTAAGTTGCTGTTTGGCAACATCAATGATAGCAGGGCACCAACACCACCATCTCCTTATGATCATTTCTCCCTCTTGCAAAAAACAATTATTTTGGCTTCTTACGAGGTTAAGGCTCGGCGACGACTGTCAGACGTGAACATAATATTTTTTAAAATTAGTTTTTTTAAATCAGTCACTGGAAGAGAAATCATAAAAATCAGCACAGCAATATCGCGGCAGTACCCGCTTCAGAATGGCAGTATCCGTGTTGACGTTTTATCAAAACTAAAATCTCTATTTACACTGGAGGAATCCGATGAGCTATGAAGCTCTTCTTCACAGATGCCCTGAACCAACGGACAAGCACTTCCATTTGATGACGGCTGGGGAAAGGGCCGTGGTCTTTCCTGGGGCATGGCGCGCTGCTCTCTGGCGCTCGTTTTTTACTCCTCACCATCCATCGGGGCTACGCACGCACCATTTCACCCGGTGCCAAAACATATTTCACGTACAATTTTGAAGACCACAAACGTTATTAAATTTAACAACTGTGTGTTTTGTTTTTTTAAAGCATCTTGAGAGACTTGAGACATGAATAAAATATGTTCTGCAAATGTAAGGATGGGTATTGGACCATGTGGGTTTTTTTCTATCATCATCATCATTACCAGCCATTGTCTATCCAAAGCTGGATGAAGACCTCCAGTTAACCATCGCCATCTCTCACGGTTCATTGTTGCGACCATCCATCTCGCTCCTGCACGTGAACCGATCTCATCGCTCCATCTCTGCGGTGGTCGCCCTCTTGGACACAATCTTTCCTTTGGCCACCACGGGATTTTGACGCGAGTAAAACGGGTAACATGACAACGTAAGGAACTGTGAAACACGGCATTCAATAAAACGACGTGCATTCACTATCCAATGTGGACTCGCTCTCATCGGAAAGTAGGTATATGCGCAAAATGCGCAATCGCAAACGTGCAATCTCATCGTGACGGCATCGAAGCCACGAACCATGTGCGCCCGTGAAATTCTGACCCCAAAAATAAATAAAAAAGGGTCCCTTCTCCTCCTCCGAAACCCCATCAGGCAGCAATAATGGCAATGCCGAAAGATCCACGTTGGCAGCGGAAAATGGCACCGGTGCGTGCCGGAAAGATTATTTAAGGAGTCGGTGTTAATTTGCGTTAAAATAACAAGCTCGCGCGGAAACACCGACGGCGGACTTCTTTTTGCAAATCAGAAAGGGAAATGAGCAACATGAATAAAACTTAGCGCACCGTTACTAAATTACGGTTCGTTTCCCCAAGCGCGTGCACAGCGACCGTTTAATTTTGTTATTGCTGCCTGCTTGCGAGCTTTAATTTAACCCGCGCTGGCGGTTGGGTCAAAACACACGCTTTGGATAGAACGTAAATTGACCAAGACCCGAAGAAATATTTCCACACTGCCCATTAATAAGAGGAGGACGACAGGACGGGGAGAGTTATGTCACGTATAACGGTCTCCCCCAATATCGTATTTCCCACAGCAATGCAATTCGAAATTCCAAAATCCCTGCAAACTGTTTATGGGACGAGACCCCTTCGGTATACCGTCATAAATCACCGCGGGCCTTCACAGCCCACGCCAAAGGAAATCCGAGGAAGCCTCAACTATAGCCAAGAACGTAAGAATGAATTCTCCCAAGTGAATGCTCAAGTCGAGTGGCAGTGCTGCCATGAAACGTGCAACTTCGACGCTGCCACGGTACTCCGCCCCCTCTTGCTCATAGCCGAAAATTAACTCTGTGACTTTTTTCATTTCAAGAGAATGTGAATGCTGTTCTCACGATCAAGATTACAATAATCAGCTTTTTAATAGCTCCCTCCGCATTGGTTATTATTATATTTTATTATTACATTGGAAAATTACTTTACAAAAAACAAACACATACCAAATGTAACCACTGTAATTTGTGCAACCCACTGCGATGAGTGAGTTATTTGAAAAGCCAATACGAATCATGGAGGACTGAGTGACTGCGACCATGAAGCCATTCGGCTACACATGCATGTCCTTTATCATCACCAGCCATGATGGGAAACCTCCAAAAGCCATGCCCATCTCTCGATGCTTTGCGATGCAACAAACCCTCGAGCTGCTCCACACGAGCCAATTTCATCCCTCTCCATCTCTGCAGTGGACGTACACTCGGGCGTGCTTCCCTCCTTGCTCAGGCATGTTTCCCATATTGCCACCGTGGTGCCACTTAAGAGGCGAGATGTTAACTCCCTCGCCTGACATGCAGGAGATCGTGGATTTGATCCTGACACTTGTATATTTGGAGTCTGCATGTCTCTCTCGCTCCACGTGATCGTGTGGATTTTTCACCAGAGCCTCTGGTTTTTCCCTCCACATTTTAGAAACATGCGTTTAGAGTATTTGGCGGCTAGAAATTTCCACGTGATACACCACTTCGTTGAGCTATCATTTGTGCCAGGTCACTTCTGAAAAAGCGCTAGATAGCTCAGTGAGCCTTACCTGGTCAAATAAAAACAGCATAGCACTTCTCCGTGAATCTCGACCACTGACCATCACCCTTTCTAGCTACGACGCCGCCTGCCTAAGTCCTATTACTCTTCTTAGCAATCAATGCCATGTCTTGAACTGGAGTCTGCTCTTCTGCCTCTCATTGTATTTACAAGCACACACCTCTCCATGGCTT
The DNA here is from genome assembly GCF_965212315.1 of Lampetra planeri. Taxonomy (NCBI): domain Eukaryota; kingdom Metazoa; phylum Chordata; class Hyperoartia; order Petromyzontiformes; family Petromyzontidae; genus Lampetra; species Lampetra planeri. Next base: position 12,132,550 of record NC_136125.1, on the reverse strand, counting down.
CTTTACGGACTTTTCAGCTCTTGTTCCATTTTATTTGTCAACGCCGTTGTTTCTTATCCATGTGTCACAGCAGCTACGATAGGCTGAGTACAACTGTTCTTGTTTTAGGCACACTAGTGTATTGCTTTTCACGATTGAGTTCAGTAAAAGAATGCCAACTTAGTCCCTCTATGGTTTGTCATTTTCATCCAGTCGACCTTCGGTAACCCTGTTAACACGCAACATTGGGCCAGCGTTGGCATGTGGTTGAAACTGTTGGCCCAATGTTCCATGTTCGCTGGTCACTGCCCTAGGTATACATAATCTGACTTGTTTTCTAGTTTTGTCCTGTCGACATATATCTTCCACCGTTGAATGACTTTGTGCATGGCTATGGTTTTTCTCATATTCATCTTGAGCCCAACTTTGCAGGCTTCTTCATGAAGTTCTCAAATCAACTCCTGCAGTTCATTTCCAATGGCTTTCAGAATCACTGTGCCATGGAGCCAATTGAAGAGGGTTAACATTTGCTGTTTTTTATGTTAACGACTTTGTTTATCCAATTTTAATAAAATATATTACGATGTCGCTGTGACTAGCTTTGGCAAAAGGCCTCGGTGGAAACTGATGCAGTGATTCAAGTTCCCAGAAACCCAACGCCTAAATAGATACATATTTGTTACATAAATGGAACAGCTGCACTGAGATTACAAGAAAGTAATTGAAAAATCCACATCACAAACGGAGTCGGACAAGGTGACACCACTTTCCTGTCCCTTTATAAGCTTCTAAAATAAAACTTAGCCTGACTGGGCTGTAGAGAAAGTGGCACCCTATAAGCAGCTTGGCCCTAAGGGTTTTCTTAATGTATTTGTGTGCAAACAGCACTTGTGTACAATACAGTCTTACAACTATGGTATTTAATAAAGCCTTGAGAATGTGCAGAGATTCTATATTTTTACATAGTAAATTGGTAATTCATTAATCACTTACATTTTACGAAATATATAAATCCATGAAAATTATTATATCACATGCAATTTCCACTCCTGTCAATGAATTAACGCCAAACTAAGAAGTCTCAGACACATTTGATCTTCGTGCTTTTAAAAAAAAATCACAATCCTCCTCGTTTCTGCATCCGTGAGCTCGTGTTGCCTGAGAACAGCCCTGGCTCCACAGGGCGCAGAGACAGTGAGAACACACACACACACTGCATGCAGTTGGAATGCCTTTGAAATTCTCGTGAATTATTTAACCTCTGTGGTTAATATGGCACGCACAAACTGCCACGATTCATAATGATTCGGAAAAGCTGATGGATTCAAGATTAACCAGTCCATGTCGTGCTTACAAAAACACACATGCACACACACACGCGCGCGCACACACACACACACTTAAACAAAGCATTTCGCGCGGTTTATGTAACGAGCTGTGAAATGAGCAAGCGTGGGTTGAGAAAGACGCACCGTCCTTACCCTTCACAGAAACCCCCACGGAGCTTGGAATAAGCAGGTAAATAAAGAAGCAGGCAGCTCTACCGCGGCCGCTGCGGGAGAACGGGGCAGGGATTCGCGGGGGCAGCTTCGCGTTGAGCGACGGCCACCGCCGCTCACGTTCCCCCCACGTCCTCTTCCGGCGAGCGTCCGGAGGAGTGGCAGTGGCGCCCGCTGGTACGGCAGCCCGAGCCTCGCTCGCTCGCAGTCGCCGAGCCTCCGTTCTCACGGGAAGATTCCCGCGCAGCGGACGGCTTTAACCCATTTGTGGCGACGCGGATTTTTGCTGGTGCCCGACAAACCGCCCCCCCACCCCGCCCCCACCACCCCTATTTGCAACGACTCGTTGGCGATCAGCCGATAGATGCACAGTGGCTTGCGACGGCTGCACCGGCGGAAAGATGCTAGCGACTAACGCGGACGAACCCCGCAGCATGCGGCGGCGGGACCGTGGTGCACGCTGCGCCTGTCTCAAGGTGCAGGTCACACGGTGCGAAATGAAACGCCCACTTTTGACGATAAACTGAAGTGGTAACACAGCGAAGGAGAGAGACGAGAACCGGCGTAGCTCTGACACAGTCTCGGCTGCCACCTGCCCAACCACCTTTTATAATCAGATCGCCCAAAGATGCCAGCGCTTGCTCTTGGCTTTTTCACACTTGGCTTGCCGACGTAGATTTTTTGTTCAATTGCCACCAGCGCCGTCTCCCTCGCAGACGCCAGTGACACACACCCCCGTAAACCGTTTCCTCATCACCGTTACGTTCTCAGCCTGCCACTGTGTGCTTGAGAGTGGCTAATATGGTGGTGGCACCTCCGCAAGAGCACAATATTCAATCTGGCCAAATTTTAAATGTTTCTCTCTACCTCGAGGAGTTGCAATTAGCACAGCACTCGCACCCCCTACTGCCGGAGGACTCTCTCGAGACCAATTTCTGTCACTCAAGATCAGCGGAACATTTCCCGCGTCATGCGAGACGGTTGCCACGGAGCGTGCGAGTGGAGGGAACTGCTGGCGCCATGGTGAGGGCAGAGGACCTATGAGAGGTTGGTGGTGGTGCTCCCCACGGCTACTGTGCCCCCCCCCCCACCTCAAACAAGGAGCAGTAGGGATAATGGTACGTTACGGAGCAAGCACCCGAACACAGTGAAGACTTACTTATTGTTCAGGATAAACGTACGCAATGAGCACGCAGGTCAAATATCGTCACCATTATCATCGTCGGCAGCGGACGTGATCCGTCCACTGCTGGATGATGACCTCCGCAAGCCGGCGTCATCTCTCACAATCCTGCGGTGCAACAAACCGTTTTCACAACTCCATCTCCGCAGCGGTCCACCTCTCAGGAGTGTTCCTTTAGTTGCCACACTGTAGTTTGTATCGACCATCGGCCATCATCCCCTTTGAGTGACGTGTCCCCCCCCCAAGCGCACTTATTTCTCTTGACAGTCAATACGATGGCTCTTCACATACGGGTAATTGGTATAATGGAATATTGTCCCCACACAACACTTAACGTTCATATATATTTAATGCTAGGCCATTCCATGCTGTGAGAAAGGGAAGGTGCTCATCTCTGTTGCCAAGTATTGAACCACTAAGTAAAACTTCACATTCACGTGAGAATCACCGAGAAAGACTTCCCACTGCGTGTGCTCATTTCACCAGCGGCGAACGCTACACGCTGCATTACAAACCTGGTTCCCGCTCACAGCCAACAACGGTTATCTGAATCGGCCCTGGGCCTCCCCTAGGTCGAGTCGGCCTCAAATTAGTACCTGGTGCGGTGTGTAAACATTGCCACTGGGGAGACAAAGGTGGCCAGGCGTGGTGTTGGCCACCTAGCCACTCGTGTGCCGTGCCAGCCTTCGTAGGTGCTCGCCAACAGCACTTGCCCCAACAGTCTGTTAAGGCTATGTGGGGAATCTTTGTCTTTGGCCCCCGAGAAATTATGGCGATAAGCCGACTAGACCGTGACAGTTACCTGAACTTGTCACCCTTCCACCACATGCAGTCATCCCAGCTGTTTTTGCACGGCCACACGTCCGTACGTACACACGTCCGTACGTACACACGTCCGTACGCGCCTCACCAGCCGAAAACTGCCGCTGCTGTCGCTGGGGTCTCCCCCTCGAGCACGAACGTGGCAGTACCCGGGAGAACTTTGGAGCAATGGAAAGGCTTCCTCTACGTAAAGTTTAGACGGGCTCACACACGAGCCGGGGCGTCTCGCTTCGCGGAAGGGTGCGAGGACTTACTCTCGCAGGGTCTCGATGCCCTTCTCCTTGTAGTTGAGCTCCTGCGTCATGTTCTCCAGCTCCCGCTTGAGCCTCGACACCTGCCGGAAGCAACGGTCACCGGGGAGGGGGAAGAAGCTAATAGCTCAGTGGGGGCTTTACCTGGGAAGATACAAATCTTTATTTTGATGTGTATTTTTTGTTCGTGATTTGCTGACCTTTTTTCCTACACTTTGCACTCCTATCGTGTTTTTGTATTGTTTGTTGCTTTAACGTTCTAACCCGCCCCGACTGGACATCCGTGAAAAAAAGCTTTACAGCTTATCAGATTCCGCAGGTACGAATAAATATTCCGATTCTGATCTCTATGAGCTGCCACTTGAGGGCAGCCGGTGATCTGCAGTCCGAACGCGGCAGAACCTCAGGGTTCTCCCTCACTAAACCGACATCGTATCCCAATCGGCCTTCAAAAGGGTTTAAGGAAATACATTGATTTTCTTTAAAATTATTAACATCGGGTAAAGATTATTTTTAAAGCCTATGACCGAATCGCACGGAATGCACACTCGCTCGTCAGATGTTGGAAGGCCAAGCAGGTTTTAGCCTGGATAGTGCTGGTAGAGGTGGTCCTGCCACATGCAGGCTGTCATGGGTGGTTGCGGGACTGCACCATTTCGTGGGATGTAGTGGATTGACCCCCCCCCCCAATCTCTCTCCCCCCTTGCCGCTCCCCCCTTGTTACCTATATAACCTCTTGCCACGGCTGCTCTCTCGCCTACTTCAGCGAATTTTTTTTATTGCTGTTGTTTTCCCACCCGATGACGATTGCTTGTGTTGCAATCGAACGTCGTGATTTGTTTTATTTTAATTCATTTATAACTACGTGACTTTACCGAAAGAACCAAAGAGTATATACAAACTTCTTTTCGTGAAGCTTTATGCCGCAAAACCCACGTGAATTCGATTTGCTGCTTAGGCCTTGTGTGTTCAAGTGTGTGTTTCTGTTTGAGTGCTTGTGTCGTGGTTAGTGCACTACGAAACTGGCAACCAGAGTTTTACACCAACTCATAGTGACCATTGGTGACAAATATCAGAGCCGGTGATATAGGCCTCCCTTCAGTCGATCTAGCCTCATAAGTACCTGGTGTGGTGTGAAAACATCAGCACTCGGTAGGCTAAGGCAGCAGGGAGCGGTGCTTTCCACCCATCCCCTTGTGTGCTGTGACGACCTTCACAGCTGCTTGCTAACACAGCACTAGTCCCAAAATTCTGCTCAAGGCTACACGGAGGATTTTTTTACAATATTTGACTTTGTGTCTAAACTAGGAGGCACTCTAAAAAAAAATACAAAAGATTAAAACTTGAAAGCACATTTAATATATTTAAACATTCACCCCGTGCGTATTTATATCTTACCCTCTCCTTTGTTTCGGCGATTTCAGCTTTCAGGAGATCTGGGTCGTATTTGGTACTTGCCGAGGACCCAGAATGCACTGCAAGAGAAAGAGGGGCGGGGGTTAACCCTGTGTCATTACCACTTTTTTCTATCTGCAGATTGCGCTGATATACAACACTGCCAACATCACATCAGAGGTCTGAAGTGATCGAGTGCTTAGGACAAGACAGCCATCCCATTGAAGAGTAACAGTGGATGGGTTCACAGCGCAGTGTGCCAACAACTACCCAGTCACTGGCCATGCAAACTGGTCATCACTAAAAAAATTGTGCCAAGCCCATCAGTGATTTCTCATGAATTCACCGCACCGCCCATCTATGCGTTTGACCGGTTGCTGTGATGTACAGAATTGCATCTACAAAGGGTGTGCATTAATTACCATCAAATCAATGATCTGCGCAGCAAAGTCAATGTCAACAGCATCGGGCAGGCAAAACACCAGAGGAGGTGGCGGCGGCAGACAGATTTGGCTATGTCGCTGGCGGGAGCCGAGAGGAGTGCGCGCGTGTACTCACAGCTGGTGCGCGAGCCACTCTTGTCCTGCCACACGGAGCTCAGGTGCTGGTACTCTTCCTGCGCCAGCGCCAGCCGCTGCTGTTTGACTTGGAACATCTCCCAGCGTGCGTCCAGCGCATCCTTGGCCACCACCAGGTACTCCTTGAGCATCACCTCCTGCTCGCCCCGCCACTGTGCCCGCGGGTCTTCAATCTGCGTCACCTCTGCACGGAAGAACAACAACGAGAGACGATCAAAAAACGCGCCGGGGCTGCGACGTTGTTTACTGGACACTCATTAGCGTCGTCGTTATTAGGGCCTTGGATTTTTCGGTAATTTGTGACAAAAATGCGGTTTTCATCGCTGAACATCACGGCGTCCTCACAATAATCGTTACCGTTGCCAGCACCGCCGTCATCAGCAAAGTTAAACATAGACAATGATGGAACGTAGACATTTTTGGCACAGATTAGTGAATCCCATACACATACAGCTGAGTGAGCATTTATTCTTTGCTGGCGCAGTTCAATGTCCACTCAGAACTTACGAGTATTACTAATAATGACAGACTTCCAAGGTATTGATGCTCCTTTGCAGAGCTGAACCTTAAGCTTTACTTTACATAATAACATTGTACACTGAGCACAAGAAACATTTGTCTTAAACCTAATCTTTCTAGACCACTGAACCCACATTGCAATTTTTTTATTACCAATTACTCATCGAAATGCTTAATTGAACAGACCTTTGGGTGCTGACATTTTGTTATTTTACTCAGCCTCGACCCCATAAAAAGCCAAAATTATCGTTATTTGCAGAAATAAATTGACTGGACAGTGGTGTCACTTGGCCAATAAGAGATGACCTATAGAAAATACTGCCTAATGGGCTTCACCCTGTATTCAATTAATTTACGGCCGTGCCCCAATGATTTTGCACGGCCAGTTTTTGACGTCAAATGTCATACCGAGCCCTGCATTTTTAACACGATTGGCCTCGGCCAGAAACACTGCATCAAAAGGTTAGCCGAAAATAAAGACGTCGGCACTCGCTGGACGGAATCGAGGGGCGGCTACGGACGTGGGGCAAACAAAAACCTCATTGAGCAGGAGCTGGCCGTGGAAGCAGCGAGCTCCTGTCTCTCTCGCTCGCTCTGCCACGACAACTCCGGGACCTCGCTGAACCGTGCTGCTCGAACGCAGCGTGGGGAGACGCCTTCCCCCAAGCGAACGATCAAATAATCGGCGAACTACGACTGTGCTGAAGTCCAAACCATAAAACGCATTGCCCACGAATGCACCATCCATGCCACATCTTGCCGGGGTCATAAATTAGCATTCAACTACGAATGCATTTCAGACAACTGTGGCTTTTCCCTCCTGCCATACAAGAGAACAGGCCAATTCGGGTTTGGTGAACACCAGTCATCCTAGCTTGCTGCGCTACACTGCTACCTCTTATCATGGAGAAATAATGGCACAGTCCAAGAAGCTGTTTTAACAAAAGTAAATATTTTTCTAGTAATAAAAAGCTGACATATGCAAGTAAATGTTGGCCCCTCACACTTGCATTTGTTTTTTTAATGTTTGTAAAACTTTACAAGTCCAGTTACTAAATGTTAAGGCCCCTTTCAAGTTGGTAAAAGCACACATTCTTGAAGATTTAAGAGATTACAGAATTTAAAAACACATTGCACTCAGAACACTTAATGAATCATTAAACAATAATAAAACACAAGTCACCCGCGAAAGAATTCAAAGCACCTCAACTATTTTAATTGCCTCTGCTTAGAAAAACAACTTAAAACATTTCAGCACAGGGAAGAGAAATGTTTAATCTGACACCGTGCTGTATACATTAAAGCAATCTGCTGAACAGCGGACTACAAATATTGTTAAACAAATTAGTCGGTGATGCTGCTGCATTGGCAGTGGTACACAATCGCAATGACCAAAAACGCAACACATTACTGAACAACAGTGTGCGGCTTTAAATAGAATATAGAACAAGTCGCATTTCGGGCAATGGCCATTCTTCATAGCGCACGGTTGTTTTATGTGCTACGAGGCATTTTTTTTTTACAATGATGGTCACGCGAACAAACGTTACATCTGCGGGTCACGGTGGCGGGGGCCGTCTGTCTTGAGCTGCCGGGGCCAATAACGCAACGCCGCATGTTCGTCATGTCCGTCATGTTCGTCGCGTTTCTTGCTTTGGATAATGAGCTGCTGCTATTTGAGAAATGCAGCTATGCCAATAATGAGAACGTGAGCTGGTCATGAGTGATTACACGCACCTTCTTTGCCTCGTATTTCATCTGCACTGCATGGTCTTGATAGAATGGAATGCCACAGAAAATAATTAAAGGCTGTTTATTTTTATTAAACGGTTAAGTCCAAGCATGCTTAAATCACAACATATAAACACACTTTTTTTGTTTAAAGGCTCACTGTCTTATAATCACTTCTGCCTTACAGCCGGAAATATGTTTGCAAGGGGTTCATGTTTTGGGAAAATAGACTGCCTGACTCAGTTGGGGTACAGGAAGGACGGCAAGACGGCCTGAATTGAGTGGATGCGGAGAAAGGAAGGGAGACTGCCTGATTTAGTTGGCGGAGAGAAAGGACCGAGTAATGAATTGCCTTGACAGGCGGAGTTAAGAAAGGGCAAAGATTGCCTGACTTAATTGTATAGAGGCGAGAGGATATTTACTGACTTAGTCGATGTAGAGACAGGGCAGAAGACAGCTTGAATGACTTACAGTTTGAGGCTCACACTTTACTCGCGAAAAACAACAATATCCATTTTGGTAGCGCTGAGACGGCGGATGTTAGCATACAGGCATTTCAACTCACAAAAGTTGTGTACTTTTCTCAGATTCTGAAAACATTCGGAGGGCCAAAGGCTGGTAAGGTATGTGAACGCAGTTCACCGATTTGCATTTCAGTACATATTTACTCATGAAGCGTACGTTTCCCTTGCATGCTGCAAGGTGCAGGAATGCTCAGCCCCACATCCATCACTCAAAAGGGGAGGGGGGCGGACTGTGTTTGTGCATCACGAGCCACTTTGCTGCGACGACGACGAGTCACGCTGGCCGTGACGGTGACACACGGTCTACCATTCCCGTGACACTTAAAAAAGTCCCGCGGTGATTCGGTGAGCAAGGCCACGTTCCCGGCACGGCGGCAGCGGGGTGCGCGGTGCGGTGTCCAGAAGGCCACATTTGACTCACTGGTCCCACAAGCCGTGGTTCAGACAGATAACAAAGCATGCTGCTGCTCTTGAACAGTAAGCGCTGTTGGCAGGCCCTTCCATCTTGCTAGAGGAATTAGGGCAATGCCATGAAAATCGCCGACATATTTCTTAATTTTTGACCGCAATAATGTTACATTGCACAAGGCGTCAGAGAGGAAATGTGCATATTAGAACTTGGACGAGGAGAGACTCCTGACTGGGGCGCCGTGGTGGCGAGATGTTTACTACCTCGCCCGGTATACAGGAGGTCGTCAATTCGATCCAAAACACTGATGCCTGTATATTTAGAGTTTGCGTGTCTCCCTGGTCACGTGAATTCTTATCAGGGTCCTCCGGTTTTCTCCCTCCACATTCTAGAATCAACATCACGTGTTTAAGAGTATCTGGTTGCTATCAATGTCCACGTGATGATCATCCACTTCATTAAGCTATCATTTGTGGCCAGGTGGCTTCTGAAAAAGAGATGCATAGCTCAGTGGGGGCCTTACTTGGTGAGTTAAGATATAGTTTAGTTTAGTTTTAGGCCGAGAAGCTGTGAATTTAAACCTGGGCGTTGCAGCCAGGATGGCAGCATAGGGGGCAGCGTCGCTGGCAAGAAACACCGCCCCCCCCACGCCGCACAGCGGAATCCGCTCGACGTCGCACTCAGGAATTTGACATTTAGCGATGTTTAAGAGACGAGCTCGGGCTCCGAGGCGCACACGCGCGCTGTTATTATACGGCAAGGAGAAGCGGCTGACACCGTCAGTGGTGATATTTAAAGGAGCCACTGAATGTTGCTTGTGAATATATATAATAAATAAATAACCCCCCTTCTACAGTGGCCAATGATGAGGTATAATGACACGGATTTTGGCAATGCCGAGAGGAGACGATACCAACTCGAGCCCTGCAAAGGGCAGGGCTGGTTGAGACGTAGGCTTTGCACGTTCCAGTTGAACGCTAAATTAGCAGAGGTATGCAGACACGGAGACACATGGATCAAGGTGTGCTTCGTGAGGTCACCCCCCCCCACCCACTGCCCTCCCACGCCTGTGGTGTGATTTACGATTTAAAGCGTTGCGACACCACCCTAAAATTACTGTATTTAGCCTTTGCAGCCCGTTATCCAGACCACCCTTTAGATTTAAGAAAGATCCATGGGAGGGGGGGGGGTGTTATATAAATGTTAAGAGTCGTAAATGTGTGCGTGGACGGGCACGAGTGATGCAGCGGCCGCTGCAGGGCTGGCTCCCAATGGCAGTGCGCTTCAGTTCCATTTCGCTTGACAGCTGGAAGCCCACTGACAAAACCAGTGGTGGCGAGAAGTCAGCTCCCTCGCCTGGTATACGCAGGAGATCGTGGGTTCCATTCCGACCCAGACGCCTGTATGTGTGGAGTTTGCATGTTCTCTCCATGGCCGAGTGGATTTTTTTCCGGGTCCTCCGGTTTTTCCCTCCGCATTTAGAATCAACGTGCGTTTACGGTATTTGGCTGCTATACATTTCCACGTAATAAGCCACTTCGTTGAGCAATCATTTGTGGCAAGGTCGCTTCTAAAACAGAGCGATATAGCTCAGTGGGTCTTACCTGGTCAAATACAAAATAGTAGTAGTAACAAGTCTCTCACACAAAAAGCACATGAGATGCTCCCATTTTAACACGAGCCTGTGTTATGTATTTTTCCATCTAAAACTGTCAATACCCAGGCTGCCTGTAGGTTACCACAAGCTTGATTAAAGGTTGGCAGATTCAGACTCGATGACGAACCTCTAATACATCTCCTTAGAGACACCGTATAATAGACATCGCTGCATAATAATAATATATATACTAAACTGGGCGGGTATAAAGGTTACGCTTCGGATGTAGTTCAAAAGACCGCACCGTCACGGGCAATTTGGGTGACCATAGTAGCAGGAATAGGGAAATATCTACATAGTCTCCTCCTGAATGTTTGTCAAGGCTAAACTCTCCTACGCCTCACCGTGAGCAATTCCACAGTCAAAAGCTGCCACAAATAATCCAAATACTCGAGATATAGGCATTGATGGAGAAGATTGAGATGTTTTTAGCCTACCATTTCAACAAATTGACTTGTAGCATGGGAGGTTTTCCATCTGGGTTAACTCGGTCTGATGAACGATGCCTTGTTCAACAGCAGTGGAGAAACAAAGTTAAATACCAATTTAATTTTGAATGCGTAGTGCAAAGAATATATCAATTCCTTTTGCACCAGCCACTCAAATCCAGACATAAATGATCAGGCCGCTGGCAGGGCAAACACTTTAAACTGAATGATCACCACACACAAGTGTCCTTTCATATGAAATAATTTCCGTGGACTGAGCAGTCCTGAGTGGTAACCCCATCACATGTTCCCTATTCCAGCTCAAGGACTAAGGTTTGCACTTTGCCAACACCTGCTTCTGGGGCCCCACTTCACCACGACGGTGAACTCTCCACCACGAGAAGCCCTCGGTAACAATGGTTGCCAAAAGTTAATCGAACATTTAATCACAGGGCGGCTCTCACCTGGTTTGTAATAAATGTGTGTGCTTACTCAACGAGTGGTGCACGAGACTGGCACAATTGAGCAAGGTGCTTTTATTGAGCATCTGCTGCGATACAATAGACTATTTTAAAGTGACCGTTATGGGCTCATATCGACAACCCAGGGGCCAAAACAAGGCACCGCATCTGGCTTGACCAACTATCGGGCAACTCAGATCTCTACTCGTTTGCCTCGTCTGCCTTTCTTCAGGCACCATGGGAATTCAGAACTAAAGAATGAGAGGAGTCTCCTCTCCCATTCGAGGCCTCTCCCATCTTTCTCCATCTCCCCAGGAACCTATCACCCATCCTCCTATCTTCCCAGTAGGAGGGCCCACTGCTGCGGTTAACAGCGAGTAATCCACAGCTACCCAGACTATCTGTGTGGAATGCCACTTATCTGAAATGACATGAATCGCAGCCTTATCTACAACCAATTGACTCTTAAGTATTTATTTTGGTTTTGCCATCTGTCTGCTCCCTGAAAGAAGGGGCGGGTGCATCTAAAATCACTCCTTTATTTCTTGTTCACAAGAAATAGGTGAAACATGTTAAGATAAAGGTGCAGCCCAGCAATCGCTCGCTCACGCCACTCACTGCTGGCAGAAATCGCCTTCAGTAGAGGGGGCTCGAGATAGCTCCGCTGGGGGGTTAATTTGGGCCCCTCTTCCAAACTTTGGAAGAGATTTTAAAAAAGGTATTTACTCTAGAAGGTATGTGAAAATGATGGACACGACACGATTGACTTTGCAAATCAGGTGAACATTGTTGTACAAGTAAAGCCACAGTGTTTGAGAGCTATGCAGTGTATCAATAAAAGTAAACTTTTACTCTAAGGTCTGTCCTGGTGCAAATGTCAATCCAAAGGATTTAATATGCAAACTAATTTCTTGCTGCAATGCCAGTAATGTCCGGAATGACAGACACACTACAAATAATACCCCCACAATAAAAGTTTAAAGACCCTCACAAAAATTTGCACTAAATGTTGACTGAACGTAGGGAAATTATGAAACATTGCCATTTGAACACTAATTTACGAATGATCTAAACCAAACCAGGCTATCAACGTGACGCTCTCGGTCCTTGCTGGGGCTACCCAGGCTGCCCCTGGGGCTCGTGTTGACAGAGCTGCTCGCTGGATGCTCGGTCCTGGGCTATGTTGCGAAGTTGCTCTCTCTCTTCGCTCTACCACGTCTCTCCGCCCCTCCCACGTTTCCCTGCTTTGACCGTCCCTCACTCTTGGAAAATAATCTTGAGATGGGGTTCCATGAAGACGGTATATAAATTGCAATGCAGTGATTTTTGTGATTTGCTAAATTCCATAGCTTGCTTTTTGATTTTAACTGTAGACTGTTAAATTGAAACTTAAGCCACTCTTGTGATGACCGACGGTTTGTAAAAGTAACGTTAGCTGGGGAAAATTCAATTAAAATAATTTAATGAAATACGTTGTTTAAAAAAAAGCACGAAATATGAAAGTCAAAGTCATTTTCTGCTCAAATGAGCATTTAGGCAGTGCTCACCTGAGCCCTGAGAGCCAGAGGAAGAAAGTCCAGATTTATATAGCAAGGGAAAGTATTCTCCATCGGACAACCACTTGTATCAGTCAGAAAAAGTGGTACTCATTCTAACCTTTGAAGCATGACAGGCCGAGTTCAACCAGGATTTGTGAAACTAAACGATAAACTATTTTTATTTTACCAGGTAAGACCCACTGAGCTATGTAGCTCTTTTTTCAGAAGCGACCTGGCCACAAATGATAGCTAAACTTAAGTGGCTTATCATCATGTGGAAATATATAGCAGCCCAATACTCTAAACGCACGTTGATTCTAAATGTGGAGGGGAAAACCAGAGGACCTGGAGAAAAATCCACGCAACCACGAGGAGAGAGACAGAGACTTAAACTCCAAATATACAAGCGTTAGCGTCGGGATCGAACTCACAATCTCCTGCATACCAGACGAGGTAGTTAACATCTCGCAAGATTCTAATCGCAAGCTTCTTGCTGTACCGCAGTGCCACCTGTCAATTTATTTTCATTTTGATTTTAAAAAATGCACAGGCCTTCCAGAATATTGTTTCCCCGACAGTATTTGCTCAAACAAGATCATCTTGAGACTATACTTTCCTTTTGTCAAGTCCCATCAGCTCTGTGTGGCATGATTAGCCAATGCTGCCCAGGAAACCTGATGTTACAAGATATTGGTCACTACAAAAAAAATAACCGCATCAATCTTTGCAAAATAGTTTTTTCTTTAATTAAAATAAGCCAATTTTTGTCAGCGGGCAGCTACGCACATGCCACAGGAAACGTCTGATCATACGAGGGACTGCAAAGACCGTGCAAGCATTTGGCACTTTGATCACCTCTTTGCCCTCTCATGCCTTCTTTGTTTCAAACAACGAGCGACACCCCCCACCCCAAGATGGCCTTGCTTGCCTTTTCACCCCTTCAAGAACACAAAAACAGTTTTTTCTTTTTAAAGTAACTGCATCGTGAAGTGGGGGACGAGCAAATGAAAAATCCGCTCATCAACATTTTGGCCGCTCAACTGTAGAGCAATTAATTATATAATTAACAGCAACAACAACAACAACAACACAAAAAAGATTTGCGGTGCTCAATGATGGGGCCCTGCGTGTGCGGTGTGGCACGAGAACGACGCATCGCTCGTTACGGGTCGCGTCCCCGAGACAACAGCACTACTCTTTAGGAGCAATCTGTAAGGGGGCTTAACAGACGGACCCTGTTACAGGATAGCTGCCATACTCATCAATACCATCATCATAATTACCATCAACATTCCAACGTTAGGAATGCATACCTAATTTAAAATCAGTCGGAGATGAACGTCTTATGCAGACAAAAACTCCCCTTGTAAATGTGATTTTTTTTTTCTAATTGGGTAAAGCAAGAGTCGGTAAGCTTGAGCCCAGATTCATGGTTGCGAACACGCATTTTATGACTTCGTGAATACACTGCAAAATAAAATTGAAAGTTCCACGATGAAAGATTCTCAAAACGATTAAAATCAGTAAATCGACGTGACCACTTAAATTCATTAAAAAAATTGACACAAGAGTGAAATGGGAATCAACAGTAACAAAACTGTGCACATGAGAGATGGGGTGACACAGCAACAAATTCGAATGGTGGAGATCTTAAAGGGCACTCATGGTAAAGGAACAGTTGTTTCGGATTATTGTTGAATATTGGCATAAGCCACTGTATGCAATCTTTGCTGGAAAATCTACAATGACACGCTGCTATTTCAGATTTAAATTTAAGTTTCAAAGCAACTTTCTTGCCGACAGTTCAGCACTTGTTTAAATGTTGATGCGTCAGGGCAGCAGACGGCTGTGGCTATAACGTGTTGCTTCAAGGAGGTATCTGAAAGCAATTTTGCAAAATGAAACATTGGCACCCATCCAGCCTCTCACTTAACACGACAAAGCAAAGGCTTTACTGGTTTGTTATAAATTGCATCCACGTATAAACTAATCAGTCATCAAACTGTGCTTGTTTCTTGTTGGCAGGATCATTATTACAGTATTACATAGTTCAACTTGCAATTGATGACAATTCCCCACCGATTTGATCAAGATTTCAGTCAAGATTACGAAGGCATGCGTGTATAAGGTACCCTATTCAAACATTCATTAAGAGTACTTTGTTATCAGCCACTTAAATTGAGTTCACAAAAAAGCTACAGAGGCTCCGCATTGTGTGTTGATTTGCCGCTGTTGGCAGCCCTCGCTCGCTTGTTCTTCTCAAGTCATCAACTGCCGTCCGCGTAATTTTCCCACAAACCCGCCGCCCATATCGTTGTCGTCGCTTTCTGCCAAACTCTGAAGAAACACACGGCCACCACCCGTTGATGTCTCCGCCAATTTGGAAAAAACCAAAAAAAACACGGACTGCAGTATCGCGATGGGAAATAACAAACAAACGGCCGACAACGCGAGCCAATTTCACGCGCTCGCCGTGTGTGCCACGACAAGAATCGCCACGTGAAATATTACAACCAACGTTTAAACGTACGGAGGAGAGACTTGCCACCCATGGTGTACGAATGTGGAACTGCAACTAATGGGTGAGCGCAGTCAAAAGAGATGAACACTGTTACACACTCGTGTCAACAGGCACGCACCGTGACTTGACATCAAGCTTGCACGCTTATAACAGGTTCCATTAACATTCTTGTCGAAATCTTCCAGGTCTCCCTTGAAAAAGAACGTTGGTTTCAATGGGCTCTTATCTGGTAGGATACATTACAATTTGGATTTATAAAGTGACGCAATGCAGCCACATTTCAATACGCTGTACAACATAGTACTACGGACAGAAAATAATGTTTGGGTTTTTTTTTTAGACCAATTGCTGCAGTGTGGATGGTACAACCACAGCCCGAGCCACATTGGCATCGCAGTTATTCACAAAGGAGAAAGTGCTATTTGAAAAATACAAATTTAACTCCCTCGGTCAACTCAGCCACTAATGAGTACGTGGGTGGGCAAGTCAACCTCAGTGCTGGAGAGACATAGGTGACCAAGCATATCAACGATGACACCAGCCAGTTATGTCATGTGGCCTTAAAAGGTAGACAATGACAATAGCATATGGCCTTCAGGGTGATACGTTTATTGATACTCCACTAAAATAATCTAGAGAAACTCTAGAGAAAGCAACATTTCATTTCAAAGCCTCTACACATCTCCCATTCATCTCAACATAGTGAATACATCTGCTAACACTCGCCTCTGTACGATATATGGGGGGCGCTTACTTTCACCACATTCAATCACCTATTCAGCAGAACGTGTGAGTGCCATTATAAATCATTGGGGTACATTTGAATAGATGGCCGTGTATAATGAGTCCTTGACTACATTTTCAATGAAACTGAAATAAGGTGGGTTTCTGTGCAAGAGGGCAGACATGGGGGTGACATTGGTTCATGTGATCACATGGGCTGTTTGCACGAAGCAAGCGTGCTGTCACGTGGGATAATGGGGGTGCGCGTGTCTGTACGTGCATGTGACGCGCAGATAACGCGGAGGGACAAAGAGTGTTTAAATGACAGATGTGTGTTCTTGTCTGTAATAAATGTTTGTCTTTGTGACTGCTGTCACAGATTGCAAACAGAACATAAGGCAATTGAATGGACATTTTTCTCTACTCCCTACAGGGTAAATATTTACGTTTTCAATAAGGGCTGCAATGCCCTAATCGCCACGTCAACGATCATATTAAATTCGGAACATCTGTGTCCTAGATACAAAAGAGGAAATAAATGAATGTCTCAAAACAGGACATCCCTTAAATGTATGCCACGTGTTTGTAAGACAGCGGACACAAAAAGGCCATCCCAATGTATCAAGTAAATTAGTAAACCTTTGTCATCTGTAAATATTTAAAGATTTTCTTGAATTGCGTGTTTACTTAAAGAGGCACTGAGTCCACAAACAGCAATTCTCGGTGTACATACAAACAACGTGTAGAACACGACAGCCACGTTAAACAAGACGTTTCACGTTGAAAGACGTTCCACATTGAAAGGTTCGTGTAAACAAACAGTGTGTTATGCCAGGTGGACGTTTTAGCCACGTTGTACCCAGTAGCAAACTTTGGGTTTAATGAAATGACAAAGCAGAACATGACAACAGCAAAGACTTGACTAAATATTACGACACATTAAGATGGAGCAGACCATATATTAAAATCACATTGGAGTAGACAATGCAGACTCTGGCATAGAAGGCATCATTATGTCGTGGAAACTAAAATAATCGTAAATATTATAATAATAACAAAGTGACAAAAAGACTTGCCACCTTCATCGTGAACACTGCTTTGTGTTTGAGAATTCCTTTTTTGTGTAGCTTGTCGTCCTCGCCCACACCTCCAATTAACAGAGTTGGCTGGGTACGGTGCGAAAAAGTTCAACATAAATACAGAAAAGTAGTTTTATTAGACCATTTTTTGACGAATGACTGTGTTTTAGTGATCAAGGTGGTGTGAATCGTTTCGATGCATGCACGGGACCGTTTCGCTTTGCTCCCGACCATCGCCCGGACTCACTGTTGATGTGGTCGACATAGTAGACGCCAACTTGGGGATCGTAGGCCTGCTCCCAGCCGTACGGCAGCTCATCCCCGATGCAGTCGGCAAACGACAGCGGCTTGGTCAGCCTGCGAGCGCACGGCGCACAACGGGAGGGCAGCAACAGCAGCGGCGCGCAGGTGAGCGGAACTCGTGGAGCAAGCGCAGGGGATCGCAAACATCGTTTTGACGCGAAGTAAAAGTGAGTTGGCTTGTAGAGGACGCCGCAGCAAGAGGGGATGATGACGGTGGTCACAATTAACGGCTCGGAGTGGCGGACAAAAACAGGAACACGCCAGCGTACGTCCACTGCGCAGATGGGAGCGATGAAATCAGTGGAGGCGCTTATCTTATTGATTTATATAGCACCTTTACCAAGGCGCTTAATAAAGAATGATCCAGTTTGACAGCAGAAGTGTGATGAGTTGAGTTGATGAGAAGTATGGTGGTACATGAATATAATGATGCGTGCAATAAACGCCGATGAAAGTGACAACGAGCGGCTAGTGATGAGCGAGTGTGATGAAGGGCTTCGGGAACATTGGAAAGGCGATGATGGTGTTCATGATTGGAGAGTGAAGCTGACTGTTCGACATGTAGGGGCAGTTTGTTCCAGAGTAAGGAGGCCAGAAGTGAAAAAGATAACAATAGAATAGTGTATTCTTGGTTCTTTCGGTAAAGTCACGTAGAAGTGAAATAATAAAATAATCTAAATATAAAACAATAAAAATTCCCACGACGTTTCGACTGCAACACAAGCAATCATCATCAGGTGTGAAATCCACAGCAAAACATTTTAAATAAAAAAATAGAATAGTGATTGGGCACAAGGAGAAGGGGGAACACACAGCTGCTCGCTAGATTGTCACATCACCGGAGAGCGAGAGATGGTTGACGATTGCTTGGGGGGGGGGGGGGGAGTCCTTCATGATTGATCATGGCTGACAATGATGATAACGAAAGAAGTATCCATAAGCAGGGCAAGCAGACGGGTATTTTAAAAGTGCTCTGCGTATTTTGTTTTAATTCACTTTGTTTACTCAAGAAAGCCTTGCCGAGTCTCATGACTCCGTTTTCAGGAGGGTCCTGCAGTTTTCGCGGTAGGGGGCAACGTTGCAATGAGTTAACTCAGTTGAGCAATTTACAGGTACGGTAGTTATTTTTAATTGGGATGTTTTGGCAAAACCCAGTCACATCGTATGTGTTTGTTAAGCTATAGGAGGAAACGAGACATCTAGAGGGAAACCACAGAGAACAGGAGAACACACAAACTCCACGCAGGAGCGCGCCCAAGTATGGACTTGAACCCAGGCCCCTTCTGGCTCCGGGTGCACAAGCATAGCCCATGCATTACACTGCTGCTCAGCAGGAAGTATTAACTGGTAAGTGCAGAGATTGTTTTTTATTGGATGTTATTGAAAAGCATTACTCAAGTATAACACAATGTGTTAGAAATCATAACATCAGCAGCAGGACCGATGAGGGCCCATTGGTGTTTTGGTTGTCAGAAATTGAAATGCATGTACTCTTTGAAATGCAGTCATAGATTTAAAAGTTGGAATCGTCATTGCGCAGAATGGATGTCATTTCTCGTTGCACATGGTACACCACACCGAGGGTTCAGACGGATAACAAGCCACGATCTGCTGCACCAAACTAGAATCCAGCAGTAATCTGACTTTTATAATCAGCACAAAAAGTTAGGCGCATTCCAAAAATGCTGGTTTTCAACGTCCAAATACCAACTTTTTCGTTGTTGCCAAAGCAAAACACCAGGCAGCAGGAGGAGGAGAAGAAGAAAACCTCGCAAACCCCTTCGAACGTTTCTGGCGTCTCTCAGCATAACAACATTTTTTTCTTGAAAGAGACGTGGGGAGGGGGGGGGCAGGAGAGGAAAAAATAAGCAGGGACCTCAGCAGCAGCAGCGGCGGCAGCAGCGGCAGCACGCTCAAGTGTGGCGAATGTCGTGGCAACTGTTGGGCAGAGCGGCGAGCACCCGGCTCGCCCCTCCAGACGACCACGACGCTAGGAGACGCAGCAGCCATTCATTCCGCATTCCTGGATCGCAAAATCTGTGCAGCCCACACGATGTCGTAAACAGCCAGGCAGGCACCCACACACGACTCTGCAGCAGCCACCCGTCCACCCCCACCACCACCACAGTAGTGATGGCCCAACACCCCCCAGCTCAACAGTCAGCTCCAACCCCCCCCCAACTCCTGCCTCCTCCTCCTCCCCTAGTTAATCACTAAACCGTGTGGAATGCACCCCCCCCCCTCAAGTTTAAACTACCCACCAAGAATTACACACTAAACAAAACCCGCTCCCCGCCTATCCCCCCCTCCCTTCAGCGATGGTATGCCCGATTTGTAAATCAGAGAACGCGTGGGTCCCAGCTGAAAATGTATTTGGTGGCAGAAACGTCCGTGATGTTGAGGTGGTTGCGATCACCAATAGTGGTTATGGCTGCAGAGTGGGTGGGGGACAGGGCTCGTGCCCAGGTAGCAGCAGACACGCAAAGATGGTGGCAGCAGACACACAAAGATGATGGCAGCAGACACACAAAGATGATGGCAGAGACACACAAAGATGATGGCAGAGACACACAAAGTTGATGGCAGCAGACACACAAAGATGATGGCAGGAGACACACAAAGATGATGGCAGGAGACACACAAAGATGATGGCAGAGACACACAAAGTTGATGGCAGAGACACACAAAGTTGATGGCAGCAGACACACAAAGATGATGGCAGGAGACACAAAGATGGTGGCAGGAGACACAAAGATGGTGGCAGGAGACACAAAGATGATGGCAGAGACACACAAAGATGATGGCAGAGACACACAAAGTTGATGGCAGCAGACACACAAAGTTGATGGCAGAGACGCACAAAGATGATGGCAGGAGACACACAAAGATGATGGCAGAGACACACAAAGATGATGGCAGCAGACACACAAAGATGATGGCAGCAGACACACAAAGTTGATGGCAGGGGAGACACAAAGATGATGGCAGGAGACACGCAAAGATGATGGCAGGGGAGACACAAAGATGGTGGCAGGAGACACACAAAGATGATGGCAGGGGAGACACACAAAGATGGTGGCAGAGACGCACAAAGATGATGGCAGAGACACACAAAGATGATGGCAGAGACACACAAAGATGATGGCAGAGACGCACAAAGTTGATGGCAGGGGAGACACAAAGATGGTGGCAGGGGAGACACAAAGATGGTGGCAGGAGACACACAAAGATGGTGGCAGACACACAAAGATGGTGGCAGGAGATACACAAAGATGGTGGCAGGAGACACACAAAGATGGTGGCAGACACACAAAGATGGTGGCAGACACACAAAGATGGTGGCAGGAGATACACAAAGATGGTGGCAGGAGACACACAAAGATGGTGGCAGAGACACACAAAGATGGTGGCAGAGACACACAAAGATGGTGGCAGAGACACACAAAGATGGTGGCAGAGACACACAAAGATGATGGCAGGAGACACACAAAGATGGTGGCAGAGACACAGAAAGATGGTGGCAGAGACACACAAAGATGATGCCCGGGTGCCACAAAGGTAGAGGGCGCTAAGGTGACTTCGACTGGCAGCTGCACACGGGGGGTGGGCGGCTCGAGCTAGTAGAATTTTCCTCTTCTTGATTCTTTCGGTAAAATCACGTAGAAGGGAAATAATAAAATAATAAAAATACAACATAATAAAATAATCGCACGACGTTTCGGCCACACCACAAAACAGAGCTGTCGGAAAAACAGCGTCACAAGGAGTAATTTATTCTTCTATTTTATAAAACATTACGATAAGGCCAAGGTCTCAGACATCCTCCAGAATACTTTTTAGCAAATGCAAAAAAAAGGAAAACATACAATCTACATGTAAAAAGACTCTTCAATAAACAATGTTTTTGCACGAATGCTACCTTCCAAGTGGTATGGTATAAACTTCGGATATCCTCCAGATTTTGGGATTAATTTTAATAAAGAAGACACGAATTCTTAGACGGTGGAAACAACCAAGCTGTGTCACTCGAAATCCACGTAAAAGAGGTGAGGGCCTTGAAGGGTCTGAAAAGTAGCGTAGATCGAATGCTGTGCAGCAGGATTGCTTTCCAACCTCGTGTCTCCACAAACCTACAAAAAAACCCAAAACCCAATCGCTATGAGACGTAACACACATTCTAGATTTGAAGTTTTCGTGACTGTAGGTAAAAATAGTATTTTATTTTGTTTTTTACCTACGTGACTTTACCGAAAAAACCAAAGAGTACGTATCACACAGCTTACCAATTGCAAAACGACGCAGATGTGTATGGTTATGGTGGCCAAATTGGAAATGCGGGTACAGATAAATGGGGAATTTTAAAAAGTTTACATTTTTTTAAGTGTAACGTTCCGGCTTCCTCGCCGCACGCGCAGTATGCGTGCGTCAGATCGCGTGTACAGGGTATTTTCTTGCGCGTCTCACAGCCGCGGTGCGAGACACAAATCAAGCACAGTGAAGTGACACCCACACTTACGGCTCTGGCTTTCTGTCCGTTTGCACTCGTGTCCTCTAAACGCGCGTTCGTATGTGCGTGCAAGCGCGTGGGGAGCGGTGGTGCAGCGGTTAGCGCGCTGCACTACGGACCTGGCGAACAGAGTTCGACAACTTCCGCCCACGGCCAACATCAGTGATGGTAATCTGAGCTAGTACTGGGCCTCCCCTAGATCGACTCAGCCTCAATTGAGTACCTGGTGCATTGCCTATATATCACCACTAGGAAACAAAGACGGCCGGGCATGGTGCTGGCCACCCACCCCTCGTGTGCCGTGCCAGCATTCACAGGTGCCTACTAACAGCCCGTGCCTCCAAATTCTGTTATGGCTATACGGGGGATCTTTGTACGTGTGTGTGCCTGTTTTAGTACACAAAAGGTGCCGTGCTGTAGTGATTACAGTATTGTACCACGGACCCTAACGACCTAAGTTTTATTCTCAAACACAGCTGACATCAGTAGTGGGAACGCCTAGGTTAACTCAGCTTTATTTGAGTACCTGGTACGGTGTGTAAACATCAGCACTGGGGAGACAAAGGCGGCCAGTGGTGGTGTATGCCACACCACCTCCTGCTTGTGTGCCGTGCTGGCCTTAATGGATGTTGATTAACATTACCGGCCCCGACAGTTTAGTCGGCTTTGACTTGGACAGGAAAGATCAACAGAAGGAATGACAGTCAGCAGGAGGTCAAGACGAACCACGCACACAGCGGCAGCCCAAGGAAGAACATGCCCGGGAGGATGGCCATCGTGAATTATTACGTAATGAATTCAACCCGCTAAGATGGATTGTTACATCACAGGACTGTGGGAGATGGCGACAATTTGGGAAGTTATTTTTTTATCATCCAGCGATCGATAGATCACGGCTGACGACGACGATAGCTGGTGTGCAAATCAACTTAACTTGAGATCGTATTCCGCGGAATGTTTCACAATATTATTACACGTCGAGGACATATCCTATGATTGCCCCTAACCAGTCGAGGCGCCCTTTCATGGACGGGCCCTAACAGCTTGTTATTTCCTCTTGTGTCTGTAGAACCCTACAACACTAAATCACCAGCAGCAGCACTAAACCCAAGTGGGAAATATGGTCAAGGTCCACCATTGTCAGCCTCTGCGCAAAAAAAAAACAATAGAGTATTTTAATTATTTCGTGGCTACAAACACGTGGACACGAAAACAAGCGATAAACCCCCAAGAATGAAAATTGCTGCCATGCGATTTCCCATTGCCCACGGGCTCCCCGAAGCTGCACTACTCAGAGGCGTCGTTCTCACAGCGGCCACAGCAACGTGGACGACCCATTGGAAAGTCGACCACAACATCCGTGATGAAATGAACACAGATCGGATTTAAAGCTTTCGTGACTGCAGGGATTCATCTTCTTGGTTCTTTCGGTAAAGTCACGTAGAAGGGATATAATAAAATAATAAATAATAACAGCGTCTGAACAGCTGTCTTTCCGACAGACCTGTTCTTCACTTGAGGACGGCTGCTTGCGTTGTGGCCGAAACGTCGTGAGAATTATTTTATTATGTTTTATTTTTATTATTTTATTATTTCCCTTCTACGTGACTTTACCGAAAGAACCAAGGAAATGAACACAGTTTGGATTTACGTAGCACCCACGTACAACTGTCTCTCTGCAATCATAGGCGGAGTTTGATTTCTATATTTGGGGGGGGGGGGGGCAGAGATTCGCTTTGTCCCTCACATTAGGATTCACGGTGGCGCCTACGGTAATTCATTGATTTGGGGCAACATTTAAATAAAATAAATTAATAAAGGCGTCCAGTTTCGGAGGGGCATTGCCCCCCCCCCCCACCATATGCCGCCGGCCCCCTGCAAACTCCGCCCATGGTGGCAATCCACTGCTGGATGAAGGCCTCCCCCAAGCCACCGCCATCTCTCACGATGGGCGCGTATCAGGAAGGTTAATTGTTTCGTGGAGTGGATTTAACAGTATTATTATTTCAACAATGCCATTATCGAGAGATGCACAAATACACCTACAAGTGTATGAACAACTTCAAAATAAACACGCGCTGCTGATGCAAATAGCTACCCATTTTATATTTTTCCGCACCTCCAATTAGCCCAGTTGGCTACGTACAGTGCGAAATAAGTTCAACAGACAAATAAAAATATGCGTGTGGCAATAAACAAAGGCAAAGGTTCCTCCCTACAGCCTGAACATACCATTGGGGCAAGTGCTACTAGCAAGAACCTACAAAGGCAAAAAAAGGGGTGGATGGCCAGCACCGCCGCCTATCTACTCATGTAAGGCTGAGTCGACCTAGGGGAGGCCCACGTCTGTTTTAGATATTTGTCACCAGTGATAGCCATCGGCAGAATTCGAACTCGGGCCGACGGTTTAAACAAGCAGGAAAAACACGGTAGAGTACCGCAAAACGCACACAAACCACAGTCCATCAGTACAACACAAGCCACGGTGTAAATAAATTCACAATCTGTACACACATTTGAAAACGTTAGTGGAGTCAACA
This sequence comes from Lampetra planeri, assembly GCF_965212315.1. Taxonomy (NCBI): domain Eukaryota; kingdom Metazoa; phylum Chordata; class Hyperoartia; order Petromyzontiformes; family Petromyzontidae; genus Lampetra; species Lampetra planeri. The sequence continues at coordinate 12,107,903 of NC_136125.1, read as the reverse complement.
CACAAGCACCGACTGGTGGCTCGCGTGCGCCGTCGCATGCCACGTTGGGACTGGCAAAAGCAGATCACAAATTCCCTCTCATCACCGCACCACAAAGGGCCACTTGTGGTGCACAGGGACCGAGCAGAGTAAACAAGGCCCCTGCCTCGATCCACGTGGGCCCCTTGCTGAGAAAAAAAAACACAAACACTCTGCTTTGTTTTTGGAGAGACTCTACGGCGGCGCATGGGGGTGGATCTGCGGCAGCAGTGCCGCTTTGCGCACACAAAGCACTACGAACCCAGCGACCCCAGTTTGATTCCCAGCCGCGGCGAAGCATCAGTGGCGAGTGACATCTGAAGGGGTCCTGGGTACCCGATCCACAACCCGCATGGCTAAGTAGCATCAATCAACTCCCATGACTAACAAGGTGTGGGGGGGGGGGGGACTCATTCCTTCTGTAATCGATTTTTGTAAAGGGCTGCATTATATTATAATTCTTATTTTGTTATCTTAGGCGCACCATCGTGTACATATACAGCCTTTTAGTAAATCCACCGCTGGGTGAGGGGCCTCGCTATGCCGTGCGGGTCTTGGGGGTTATAAGACCACATTTCACCACAATGTTCAGAAGGAAAGATGAAGATTATGCACACGGACATACTTAAAGCCTCACTGCTCGTGCTGCTGTTACATTCTCTTGAGCGGCGTTTCTCTCTCTCTCCCTCTGTGCGCCTCGTCTCCGACACCCCCTCTCCTCGCCGTGTCCACTGCTCTCCCTTGTCTTGGCGTCTCTTTGTTGTTAGGGCCCCATCTGGCACGAGCGACGGCGGTCTGATCAGCGGTGCCCTCTTTCAACGCATCTCCCCGGGAGCTCGCATTCCTCTTATCGGGCGCACATTCCTGGGCGAATCGCTCTTCATACTCGAGTGAACTTGGCCCAGGCAGCGAGCGAGCCTCAGCCTCAGCGCTTGGCCAGCCCATTCCCCACGGAGCCACGAGACCGGGCAGCCGGGCGGCCGCCGCCGCCGCCGAACTTTCGTCGGCAAGGCAATTTCACGCACGCTTTAGGAGCATTAAAAAAGTATGACTTGTATTGGACTTGCACCAACCTACACAACTCAGAGTTGTTCTGATTTGCCAAAGTCCGTGGTTCCAAAGTGCCAAAAAAATTCCGATCTGAATTTGTTCGCGCTTTTTTGGTGTTGGTAAATTAAGCCCACACCCTGTTGATGACACTCAAAGCACAAACAGCTTCTGAGGTCATATGCTTAAACGATGGCCGCTAGAAAACATTTGTGTAATATATGACTTTGTTTCACAGTAATAAAGAATAGATTTATTTGGTATTCATTAACTTGCTCAGGGCTGGTTAAGAGTTGACTGTTAAATGGTAATTTGAACATTTGGATAGTAAAACATTTTATATGGATATATAATTTATATAGATACTAAATAGAATTGGCCTGTCTCGCTGGAGCACACAGAGTAACACAGCAGCACTGATTCAAACCAAAAATTGTTCAGAGCGTAAACCGCACCACCACCACCACCACGCTGGACACTCACGAAAACACGATCGGCATGCCAGGGGGTCACAAGGTCACATTTCTAAATCCAAAGCGTAAATAATGTTTAACACAGCTTATTGTTATAGCCACTGTTATTTAATAATCTATTAACACATTTCTAAGGTTTTTTTACGAGCGTGAACAAAAATAAACACCGATTTACCCCCCCTCCTCAAAAATGTATGCAATTAAAGTAATGAAATTGACTGAGCCAATGTTGAACGAACATCCACAAAATGTCGGTAATTTGGCCAGTTTTTTTTTAGAACGCTTGAACCCAGTTCTTCTTCTCCTCCTCCTCCATGGCTGGGGAACTGACCTGCTTCTTAACCCTTCTCCCCTTCCGATGTGACGTGCGTGTACCTCATCGGTTTTTATTCCGATTCCATTACGATTATGTCATTGGAACGTAACTGGAGGAAACCTAAAATAAAATAATTGTATCGGTACCGAGTCTCCCACAAAGCCACGCGTGAGGGCGTGGCAGTTTAGCGCCAGGTATCAGTGCGGTCGTGTCGCTACAGTTCTTTGCGGCGAGTACAATGTCTTCAAAAACAACGGCGCTATGCCCCTCTAAATCAAATTAACACTGAATCGATTTCACATTTCGAGATTCAGCGGTCAACGGGACCCACCCCGTAACTTGCAGACGTCTCTAAACGGTCAAGGTTGAACACAACTGACTCGGAGGACCCGTGCATTCTCGTTCACAAGCAGAACTTGGTAGATTTTAAACTCATGCTTGCTTTAAACGTGTGTCAAGAGCACTGAGCAACGGGCACCTCGTAAACTTCACTGTGCAACATCCTCCCAGACTGAAGGGGCTGGCCTAGATCCAGAATGGGCATTATTCCCACTAGCCATCTGGCCACCTCAAATAGTACTTCTCTTACGACGACGACGACAGGCATCTTCACTGCGTGTAAAATAACGGACAGCTAGCAAATAATTCATCAACCCAATTACACGATAGCCCCAAGCGACATTGCCTTTAATCTATTTGCCAAAATAAACGATAATTAGAAAACATATAAACAGATTAAATAAGGCAGTTTGTATGTAAAGCTTGGGTTTGTGCAGTCAGGAGTTTTGTGAGCGATCAGGGTACAGACTGCAGAATACATTGTCTCTTGTAAACATAGCAAAACATAATTAGTTAGTGAATCATTCATGGCTTCTGAACCACACAAGGTCAACCTTTTTATACCCATCCCTGATATACCCTCCTCAGGACATATTAAAATGGTGACTCTCTGAAAGACATTTATCAACACTTTCAAGGTATAAAAAAAAACAATGTGTTACAATCGGCTTCATTCAACCTCTTCCCCACTGGCATACAATCTTGTACACTCGTGACACTGACAATACCTAACTTGAATGATGGCAAGGGTACCGGGTACGCTTCAATATCGCAACACATTATCACTCATCTAAAATACCTGACAAGCTAAAAGTCAGCAGAGCACCCATTGAGCTGCCACAATTGAAAACACACTTGCCGCAAAAATCGGGCGCCGTAGCGCCTTCAGGACTGCGCCGTATACATCGTACTGTTATCCTTAGGTTGTTTCGGTAAAGTCACGTAGGTAAAAACATTAAAAAGTAAAATAAAATAAAAAATAAAAAATCACGACGTTTCGGAGGCAACACAAGCTTCCGTCTTCAGGTGGTACCGTCACAGCCACGACAGCTGTATCAAGTAAATGAGAGATTTCAGGAGTTACCACTGCGTTTATATAATGGTTGGAGAAGGTGGTGGGGCATGGGCCGCATCTTTATTATTAATATGGTAAGGTTTGGCGTGTACGCAAGGGAGACGTGGCCTCCAAATTGACCCCAGAGGTCAACTGCATCGGAGTTCACGACCTCTTGACTTTGCCGTGTGTGGGCATTTGAAGTCGGAGGTCTACACCGACCGTCCAGGAGACATCACAGCAACGAGGGGGGGAAAATAGGCGGGGAGTGCACGACGATCGATGTGGACGTGTTAAGGAATGTTCAAGCATCCTGTGCGAAACGGACTGGGACGTGTCCAAGCAAATTGCTGCACAGTTTCAGCGTACGCTGTGAATTACTGTAGACGCACGGGGTCCCTTAGTTTCTGCCGCATCCTGTGCATTGCCCATTAGCGTTGCTCGTCAATTCGCAAGGGCAAATGAGTGGCGGGGGTTAAATGTTACGGGAAACTGGAGCACGGGTTGGAAAGAAGAAAATAAACCCATGAGACGCAACACGTGGTGCTCAAGTTACCTATCGCACTACCTGGCACGAGGAGTTTTCAGGTATCAATCATCTCGCTCAGCCACAGGGGAGACACACAATACGTGTACACAGCAGGCAGAAGGATGCCTGTAATATGCAGCCCAAATACGCACAACTTCTAATATCCACAGACCCCAATCGATCCAAGGAAAAATGGCACGAGCCATTGGTGGATGGTTTTTATTGTATGCAGGTTGTGTGCGGCTAACAGCCGTAACCCGGGTGGTCACAAACTCGTCCGGATTTTGTGCGCTTACCCAGTGGGAATTCTGCAGATATCAGGTGGGATTTTTGCAGACCGGCACGGTTATTAGCATACACCAATAAACATGCCCCGTCTCCACCGCTGTATCGTAGACGGATGAGAGGTTTCTCCCTTTGCATAGCGGACCCGACGCACGTGTGTATGGAAACACACGACCCCCGAACGGGGCCGGGGACACTTTTGGGGTTCGTAAAAAAAAAGGCACCATGCTTGGTGACCTCCGAGTGACCCCTGGTAAACAATGTCTTGGCAGGAGTCAAACCAGACCAATGGAGGTTTTTTTTTTTAAAGGCCTGGAGCCTCACTCCTAAATGCATAAGGGGTTCTTTCACGACCAGCAGACATTTAGTGCACACATCTCGGATCGTGAACAGACACTTTTTTTTTCAGCCGTACGACGACGACGCTGTGTCTGTTGAGAATGGTTGCGTCGCGATCGATGTACAAAGACGCCCTTGTCTTGATGCGATTCAAGCAGTCAACGGCACCAACCAGAGGTGACGCCTCGCAGGTCTGACAGCTGCAGGGAGTAGATCATTCTAAGACTTTAATCCATTAGCTTTGAGCGCGCTACGTCTAAAGTTCTACTTTGTTACTCCACGCATAACGTAACAATGCGAGAATGGGACCGCGTCTGGCAAAGGCCTCGGGGAACCTGTTGCTATTTTTATCGCAGTGCTCAATAAATTCCTCTGCATTTCACCAGGTGAGGCTCTAACGAGACACAACAAAGCAGGTGAATCGAGGTAGAACGGAACTTATTTCGCTTCGCAAAGTGGAAAAAAATGACTCGCGGGGCAGATAAAAATGTTGTCATTTTTAACGCAGCTCTCAATAAATTCCTCCGCTCTTGACCAGGTGAGGGTGAGGAGGAAGAATGGAGCCTATATTGCTGTGCAAAGCGGAAAAAAGACCCGCGGGCCAGTTAAAAATATGCCAACGAAAGCATCGTTCCGGCACAATGGGAAATGCAAACGCTGACCTTTACGAAATCCTGCCGGCCTCATCCATAATAGATGTCACGTCACCGATTCACCAGAACGCGGCGCAGCCCGGCACAGCCCGGCACAGCCCGCACGCCGAGCGCCATCTAACAGGTGGAGCGGTGGAGGTGCGCTCTTCGCGCCGGCTGACACTGGGCACGGCGGCCTGGCGTGCCCTCAATTTCTAAAACGACCGACTGCTTCAATAGGTGCCGTTCAAAGTTTTAAAAGAGCGCGGCGGCAACTTAACGAGAACAATAATACAAAAACGCCAATCGACACCTTATCCACGCCACACTTAATATTTGAGAACATTTGCATTTGGCTCATTACCGTGATTTCACGCCACGGGGAAAGACGGCCGAATTTCTGTGCCAAGCAAGGGGTTAACGAGCGTAAACTAACGGGGGGTGGGGGGGGGCAGCGGAGCAATTCAAAGACAACTCCTTGTTCAAGCAGGGTTGCACATTTAAACCTCGCTTGAGCCCCAAGCGTGGACCCTCTTGTAGAGGTACTTATCCTTGTGACCCGTGCGGCATTTCCACAATCCAGGCTCAAGCACCGGGGGTGCAGGCCCCGTCCGGTCAAGGCCGTGCGAGGGCTTTGCCCATATCCCAGTGGCTTCCCGCCTCAGGTGTTTCTTGACTCGCCAGGCACTGATTTACCCTCCGAGTGATTCCAGGAATTGTCAAGATCTGGGGTTGCGATTCCATTGAAGAATCGATTTTGATTAAATCTCATTTATTGTCTAGTTGGTAGAGTTTTTTTATTTTTCCCTGTCTCATGTGTAGTGTTTTTACACTCGATTCAAAATCAAAATCCTTTCCTGCTCAAATTGGCATTAAAGGCGGTGCTTGCTTCCTGTTACAGCCCTGAGCCAGCGGTGGACATTCCACATTTCTATTCCAGTGGCAAGCCTATCCATTGGACAACCTTTGTTAATTCATACTCCTACCACAAAGTGGTATTATTTTATCGACCCTGGCAGGATGATGGGCCGAGTCAACCGCTAACCACGGTTTGAACTCCCAACCTTCCAACGATACTCAGTACTCTACTCACGCGGGTTGTTCGACTATACTCCACCGCGTTGGCCAGTGAGGGTTGGTGCGGGGGATATACAGCAAGACCCGCTCAGACATCGCTTGCCGCCGATGTTAGCCGTGGACAGGAATTGAACTTGGCCCGCCGCGTTCGTGGCGGAGTTCACTAACCGATACGCCATCGCTCCAGCCTTGGCAATACACAAGCAAACTAGAAACTCATGATGGGGCGAGGAGTTATGAGTTTTGCAGCGAGGGTCACCCTCCCCACCCCCCACTCTCCCTTACAGTTTGCAGCTTCGGCTGAACGCAAATCGCCGAAAACCTACAAAATGAGAAGAGGCGCATTCAAGATGGCACCGTCAATTTCCTTTCTCAATAGCAATAAGAAACAAGACTTTTTTCGGCTAAGGTCGCCCGAGGACATGTGGAGTTGTTAAAAAAAGATACAAAAGGGATCATAAATGCTCAAGATGGATAACATTCCAAGGATTTTGCAAAACCACAGGGGCCTCGTAGCACGCGGCGGCGGAGATTACGGCACGGCACGTCTGTGAACGCAACGCCGCCCGGGGGCAGAGTTAAAAGCAAGGAGGCGGGCGCCCCCTCCCCCTTCTCAATCAAGCTGGCGTGCCAGGAACGTTGCGAGGGTCACAAAAAATTGTGGCTTTGGTGTAAAAAATTGTGAAAACCCTCAAGCGGTCGAATTCTGGGTACCCCGGACACGTAGTTATCAGATCGACAGAGGGCTCAGGTCAATAGAATGCCGTCGAGAATGTGCGACAGGTGAAAGACGTCAAAACAAGATTCCTTTGGCACGCGCAAAGACGCCACACAGCCACCGTGGAGCCGCACGCCACCGATGTGGTGCAATCTTTATCAAAACGACCCATCTTGATTATTGCAAGCAGGCAGGTAAAAATCGCCTAAACACGATCTTGTTTCACAAAAAAACGCATCGTGTTAATAATAGCCAAGAGCAAAAGTTGGCCAAAACGCTTATGAAATATTAAAAAATGCATTGTGTGCGACCGGGGGGGGGGGGCAGCGTTGGCAGCAACACAATATCGTAACGTCTACACGATTCTTTGTTGTTTTCTTTTACTTTACACACTGTATGTTTTTCCCCCCTTTCTTTTCCTTTTTTTCTCCCTCCCTGCCGACATTAATTGCACTTCCTTGTGTTGTTTCAACTGCCGTACTTGAATGCGAGGCGGCGCGGTGGTTCCACGGGCGCTTTCCTGTGCCTGTTGTGCCCCGAGCATTTCTCAGCGGCCGCCGGTTGCCTAGGCGGAGGCCGTAAATTCCTCGGCTCCAGCCAAGGGAGCTGCACTTTGGACATGGGAATGTTTGCTCTTAAGGCCCCGACGAGATTCCTTCGCCGGGGCCAACGTCCGTCCGTCGTCGTCGGAGAAGGGCGACTGCTCGCAGAGCCGCCCGGGGCCCAACCCCTCTGGGAGGGGGATGCTTTGTACAGTGGCCGCACGTCCGTAGAGGGGGGCTTTGAACCTCCTCCTGTAGTGTGCGTTCTCGAGGGAGCCCTACTCCTTCCCCGATTCAAACGCAGGCATCAAAATACCTAGCCCTTCTCTGCACGCATGCCGAGCTTCTTTCACACCCTACGTAACCAATCGTGCTAATCGGAGGCGCGGGGGACGGACAACAAACTAAACACAGAAAGCAGTTGTAAAGAAAATAGTTTTCAATCTAGATTTAAAAGTGCATAGCTCCAGTGGCTTCCTAATATCGGAAGGGCGTTCCAGACGGCCGCAGAAGCGCATGTGAAAGTGCGAGCGAAGCGGTGACTGTCTTTGTTCGATGGTTAACCAAAAGTCGCTGCTGCGAGAATGACCAGAGTTTGCATGATGGTCTATGCTGCTTGACGAGATCATCAAGGTATTGTCGTTCATTTGTGGCAAGCACTTTGCGTGTAATGAGTGCTCTGGGCCGCCTCGACCCGACACTTGAAAATAAATCAGCACTCCTGTGTGGAGGCAAACACATGGACACAAACGATTTAGATATTTAAAAAATACTCGCTGCCAACATGTGACTGATGGACAAAGTAAGCTCATAATTCCTTTAAACATTCCATCAGCCACACAGCCTTCTGGGAGCGCATAATTTCAGCAGCATTCGTTCAACGCAAGCAAACTCTTGACCAGTCTAGCCATTCATTGTTGAAGCAAGCCTGACTGTTGATGAGACATCGAATGTGGAAGGGCGCATATTGTGAGCTCTACTAGATTGAGGAGAGAGTTCCATGCGGCACGAGACACACCGCTATTTGCTGCATGTAGGCACAAATGAAACACCATTTAACTGGTAGCGAGCTTCATGCGCTCTCTAGTGAGTGTCGTGTAACACTCCACAGGAGGCAATTTACTTGCTTTACGGATGGAGATGTGAGATTTTAACTACTTCGCCTGGTATACAGGAGGTCGTGGGTTCAATCCCGACTCGGACGCCTGCTGCTGTTTATTTGGAGATTGCATCTTCTCCCAGTGGTCGTGTGGATTTTTATCCACTGGTTTTTTTCCCTCCACATTTAGAAGCATACGTTTAGAGTATTTGGCGACTATGCATTTCCACATGGTTAGCCTAATCGTTGAGCTATTACTTGTGCCCAGGTTGCTTCTGATAAGGAGCTATATAGCTTAGTGGGCCTTACCTGGTAAAATAAACAATTGTTTCGTTTAAGTGTTTCATGAGACTTGACGCAATGTAGAACTTGAGGCTCTGCGTGACCTAGGAATTAAACCAATCGACCTCCACACCAAATTTATTTTGGGACCAGATTTTTTAAAATTAGTTTTGGGCACGTGCCCTTCTGGCAAAAGTTATGGACAATGCATAACTCATGTTTGTGATTAATAATATAATTACGGAAGTTCAAAACGGTCCTAAACAAATGATTGCAGCATCAGTTATCACGAAGCAAGTAGGGGCTGGATGTATTTTACTTTACTTCTGCACGGAAGATGTCTCCGGTCAGTGGCGAGTAACATCAAGGAGTCGTTCTGTGGTCAAAGAAGTCTCAGAGCAAGCACGTGCTCATTAACTACTGCGAATGATTAAACAGTTTTCAGCAGTCTGAACCACATCCCCAGCCTCACCAGACTGCAGGTGCAACATCCAAGTCTCTCTTTGGGTGCAGGGTGACGAAGCAGCAACATCTGTGCCGCGGAGCAAAATAATCCTGGGCTCGATTCCCGACTGGGGCTGCTTGCTGCATGAAGTCTGTGTGCTCCTTTCCCCCGTTCTGAGTGGGTTTCCTGCGAGTTGTCCGGTTTCCTCCCACAGCTAACAACAACAACTGCAACTGCTAAAACATTCTGCAAATTACTCAATTGGGATTACAAATAGCAAAATCGCCCCAATACTGTGAAAACTAGTCCGGACCCTCCTGAAAATAAGTTCTGAGACTCAGGAAAGCTTTCCAGGGGTAAAAAGCATAATCATAATTTTCCCAACGCACCAAGGCTAATTAATGCGCATCCAATGTCACTCTACAAAATGAGGCCATTTTTGTGCCCATGCTGAAGTCAATGTGTCATACAACAATTCAGTACTGCTTAGATCATGCATGCCAGTCGCCTGAGACTACAGCACCAATCAACAACATTGCACAGGGTTTGAGCTCCGCATAGTCCAAAATACCAAATTCATCACCGCCGTCACATCACCCACTGTGGTTACCCGAGCATGTGTTCGCTCATTTGCCATGGGTAATGAGCACGTGCTTGTTCTGAGAGTTTGCTGACCACGGAAAATGTCCTTGAAGGACTCCACCCGCTGACCGAGCCTTCTTCATTCAGTGCAGACTTAAAGTTAAAGGCATCCGGCCAATGATGCAGAATAAAGGTCTCCCCCACCTCTGCAGTCGCTAGAATTCAACTCGCACCTTCAAGCGAATATATTTTACCACTTCGTGTTCGTGTTGGCTATCCCCGTGCGGGTGCGTCTCTCCTATTGGCTGCCACTTCCATCACAGAGTGTCGTCCACTGAACGTCATCCCTTCTTGCGGTGACGAGTCCTGCACGAGCCCGACTGCTTTTTATTTTTAAACGGTCACTGAACGGTCGTGCAGTTCTCTTAACCGTCAGCCCCTCCGTTGTCTTTCAGCGGAACAAATCATTCACTTGAACCTGCAAAATTGACAGTGAAATTGACACCCACAAGAGTTGATAACTAATAAATAACACTTTAATAAATAAACAAACCCTAAGTAATTAACGTTTTGTGTACCCAGGCAGCAAGTAAGCAACTATAATTGCATTCCATTCAGCAAAGCGTGCTCGTATTTATAAACTACCGCCGCCGATGACGCGTCTAATGGGCCCGCTGTTTTACAAACAATCAAAAGGTCACGCAAGGGATGCATTCACACAATTAAGTGCACTTTTTCCTCCACCGCTGGCTCTAACGCTTGGGGCCGGGCCTGCGTGCAGCTGGGGGGGGGGGGGGAGTTGCTCGCACGACTTCCCGTCGGGTCGCGGCGTGGACTTGCCGGAGCCGATCCCACCATTGACGGACCGCGCCCCCCTCTCCGGCGATGCCGATTTCCCAGGGACCGGATCGCAGTTTTAGTGTCTGCACAGAAATTATTCCAGCCAATAAGGGCAACGGTGAAATGCGGCGTCTCCACTTTGGAATTTCAGCCGTGCGAAAATAAGCAGGGCTGCAAAACACGACGATTCCATCGCTTACGCCTTCGCCAACCTGCAATGGCCAGTATGGTGAAGTATGATCAAATAACCCCCACAACCCCCATCGTTTGGGGAGCCCCCCCTCCTCCAAAAGTGGATTGACAAAAAAGGGGAGCACATGTACGTGTGCTCGTTGCTGTTTGACGATTGACTTGAACTTTGAACTAACAATACATCGGCGGGAATTGTGGTTGCCACGTTTGCGAAGTTATTTGTGACCGAGCCGAGAGCATCAACTCATCACCGCACTTGAGAACCAGGTTTCTATCCACGTTTTGCTGCCCACATGCAAAACCCGGCATCTCAACGACGCTCGCTGGCTCAGTGCTCCATTGCAACATGTGACCCACCCTCACACTCAAAGGTCTCCCAGCTACCTCCACAACATATTAATATATATTATACATTTCTTCTGGCCGAGGCGCCCCTTAAGTGCAGCAAGGACTTTTGAGCCGGGCACTCTCGCCGGGCGCGATGGGCTTCTGCACAGTCCGTTCGGCAGTCAAAAGGCCAGAACGGCGTGCTAGAATCACACACACACACGTGCCTTCACTTCACACACACACACAGACACACACACGTGCCTTCATTTCACACACACAGACACACACGTGCCTTCATTTCACACACACACACGTGCCTTCACTTCACACACACACACAGACACACACACGTGCCTTCATTTCACACACACACACGTGCCTTCATTTCACACACACAGACACACACACGTGCCTTCACTTCACACACACGTGCCTTCACTTCACACACACACAGACACACACACAGACACACACGTGCCTTCACTTCACACACACACAGACACACACACACACACACGTGCCTTCACTTCACACACACACACACAGACGTGCCTTCACTTCACACACACACACACAGACACACAGACACACACGTGCCTTCACTTCACACACACAGACACACACACACACACAGACACACACGTGCCTTCACTTCACACACACAGACACACACACACACACAGACACACACGTGCCTTCACTTCACACACACACACAGACACACACACAGACACACACGTGCCTTCACTTCACACACACACACACAGACACACACACAGACACACACGTGCCTTCACTTCACACACACACAGACACACACACAGACACACACGTGCCTTCACTTCACACACACACACAGACACACACACAGACACACACGTGCCTTCACTTCACACACACACACAGACACACACACAGACACACACGTGCCTTCACTTCACACACACACACAGACAAAGCTGTATAGCCTTAACAGACTGTAGGGGCAAGTGGTGTTAGCGAGCACCTATGAAGGCCAGAACGGTACACGAGGGGGTGGGTGGCCAGCACCACGCCCGACCGCCTTTGTCTCCCTAGTGGCAATGTTTACACACCGCACCAGGTACTCATTTGAGGCTGAGTCGACCTAGGGGAGGCCCGGGACCGGTTCAGATAATCGTCACTGGTGTTGGCCGTGAGCGGGAATCGAACCCGTGTCGCTGGGTTCATAGTGCAGCGCGCTAACCGCTACACTACCGCTCCCTTCACTTCACACACACACAGAGACACACACACAGACACACACGTGCCTTCACTTCACACACACAGACACAGACACACACGTGCCTTCACTTCATACACACACACACAGACACACACACAGACACACACGTGCCTTCACTTCACACACACAGACACACACACAGACACACACGTGCCTTCACTTCTCACACACACACGCGTGCCTTCACTTCACACACACAGACACACACAGACACACACACGCGTGCCTTCACTTCACACACACACAGACACATACATACACAGACACACACACAGACACACACGCGCGTGCCTTCACTTCTCCTGACTGCATTCCACTGCCTGGGGGGAAGGGCCCGCAGGGGGGCGAGGGCCGGAGGGGTGGGGGGGGCTAGTTGGAGGGGGGGGGGCAGGAACCGGCCCAAACTTGTCCTGAGGCTCACAAGGCAGGCAGAGAGCGAGGAGGCAGCAGGAGGAGGGGACACTGTGTGTTTGATGGAACAACAACAAAAAATCCAAGCCCACATGAATAGCCAACATTTTCTCGGCAGCAAATCTTTGTTCGCAACATAGTAGAAGAAGAAAAAAAGATCTCCAAGTATGCGCACGCCGTGAAGGCCAGCCGAACCGAGAGCGCTGCGTGCGCACGGTGTTTGCAAGAGGGGAGAAAACACAAAATCTGCTCTCAGAACCCACGCGTTACTTTCCAGCGTACAGCAGTTAGGCGCTGTGGTATGTAGTCGAAAAAAATGTCAACTATTTCCTTTAACAGCCACGGCTGAACATCTACAATAGGCACATTGCGACTGGTAAAACCCATTTAAGACGAGATCAAAAACTTCAATAAAACACAAAAGCACTAAACTAATATTAACAATGTTTTTTTTTTGCAACCACAAATCAACTATTTTCGTTCAACAAATACACCAATGTTCATCGTCTAATAAGGACCAGAGATGCTTGCTGTGTAAATAGCGTTGCTTAAACTCGCTGGGTCACAGCGGCACAGAATTTCAAGTTCAGCTCTCGTGACCTGCCCAAGGTCCAAGTTTCCAAATTAACAGACTGTAAAAGTGCAAAACTGATTACACGGTATATCACTGCCAAATTCACAACCCAACCAACGCCTCCATGTAAAGCGCGTGACCTGCAGGCACAGAAACCTTGATTTAATCAGAAAAGCACCAAACGAGAGGCTGCGTGTGGTGTGTCTTCAAGTCCAAGGTTAGAGCATTTTTCCAACCCCACATCAGCCCAAAGTCCAGCACCCTCCAGCTTGTGGACATTAAGAACTTGACAAAACCCTCAACCAAGCGCGGTGGACCGTCACGTGCAAGTCTGGGGTCACGGCCAAAAAACACCTCCCGGACGTGACAACGTGACGCAAGGGCTCTCCGGTGAGGGGGGGGGGCGAGCTTCTTCCAGGAACAGAACCGATTTCCAGGAGAAGTTCTCAGCGCGTGGAGCGAAACGTCGCGTGGAACAAACACGCGGCACGACCTGAAAACTCGCCAGAGAGCTGTACTGTACAGCGCAAATCGCTAAAACCAGAGCGATAGCGGTACAAAAAAACAACCCCTCTCAAGTTGGGCAGCATTAAGGTAAAGGCCTCGAAATGGAGTTGCTTTAACATTCAATAAACAAGTCAAGCTCCTTGTCAGTAGGCAGCGCGCTCGGGTGTGATCGAATTGTGCGGTGTACCCGCCTTGTTTGATTATCACGAGGCCCCTAAGCTGTGAGCGAGCGGTATTGCTGCCCGATTGGGGGCTAGCCCGTGTCAAAGTAGTCAACAACAAAAAACAAAACCGGCTGTTCTCGCGATCAGGGTTTGCATTTTGCCCGATGAAGTCACGCAGCGCGCGAGGATATTCAACTCTTATAAATGTGCGCTTTATTCATCGTAAATCGGCCTTTCATGCGTCGTCCAACGTGACCCGCTTGGTACAACGAAATCCAACACCGCGCGGAAATTCTTGTAAACACGCCGGGTCGTTTCCAGTGCACAAACATTTTCGATCCCAAAAAAAAACGCGGCGTGGTAATAACAACGAGTGAGAGATTGCTGCAAAGAAAGCCCCACACTGTACAAATGTAATTTCCGCAAGCTGCACTTTTGAGAGAGAAAAAGGGGGGCCAGGGGGGCGGGAAGAGGAGGAAAGAAATTGCAGCGGGAAGAAGACCTTGTCGCAACTTCTGGCAACTGAATTGTGAAGCGTGGGCGCCGACAAGAATGTCGCCTGCGGCTCGCAGAGGAGTCGAGCGCGCCACGCCGAAGTGGGCCGTGGAAGAGCCACTGCCCTCAAAGAAACACGACCGGCATGTGCTCATAGCGCCTCTCCTCACCGCCGTCACGGCAGGACGGTCAAATGAAGTGCTGCATCGATTCAGACAACAAGTTCCAATGAGCACAAAACGTGCAGAATTCAGCCAGCCATACCAGAATCATAAACAACAGCACAGTAATACGTGGCAACCAACACAAGCTTCATAATAAAGGTTGTTGGGTTAGATCGCGTAAGTATAAATGTGTCGTAATCCTCCACCAGAAGACTATTCTGGCAAATTGCCCGATGATGCTGGATGTAATTACCAGCGAAACGTCGTACTACTCAAGTTGTAAATGTTGTGGACTTACTCTACAACACACCGGTGGGCTGAAGCAGTAACTAATTGGCGTTAAGTTTACGTGACAAATCCCTTACTAATTGGCCGTGTCAGGTGGGGGAGGGTTACGACCCATTGATACTTACGCGATCTAACCCAAAAACCTTTATTATGAATAATATTGGTCGCAAAAGCCTACGTGTTAAACCAACACAAGTTGGTCAGTTAAAACATTGAAAGCACGGTTATTCAAATAAAATTGGAAATGCCTCGACAGCATAAACCGTTTTGCAAGAAATAATTGAAAAATTGATTCAAGGGTTACAGCCATGTCATGTTGTGGCACTTACGTGCGGTTTTGTTATTTTGCTAAAGTTTGGATAACCGCGTGGCCAGTGCACTTGTGACCGATGACCAAGCCAGCTGGCCGCTGTCGTGAACGGTTCAATTCCCACGGCAGCCTGACGATGTTGAGGCGTCAACCGAAGATGCAATCTTCCGTTGAGTGAACATTAATGCCCCTTTGACGCGACTACATTTGTCGGGGGAGGCCACTTTGTGTCCAAGTTGCAACATAAATCCGAGGCCTTAAAAACCCCATTCACACGTAAATAATGAAAAATAAATGGTCCTCTTCATTGTACACTCACACGGAGGTGGAATTCCATTGCGAAGGTGACAGGGTCATGGGGCCTAGCGAGGTATTGCCGGGTAGATAATCCACACGTACTTTATCAGAACAAATCTGCATCTGCTTCATAGGGTTTAAGGGAAACAGAAAGAAATATCGTCAAGTAAGCAATAAAAACCTACAAAAATGTTCAGCATCAGCGAGATCCCTGGACAGCATTTGCGTACAGTGCAGCACAGCTCCAACAATGGGGAAAGAGATTCATCCATCAGAGCCTGCATCCGCACCGTGGGCCCAATTCGTGTGGCTTACTTTGGGCATTATTCCACCACTCACTGGAATAAAGACGACCGATTCTGAAAAAAAAGTATCTAAAATATTCCAGTTTGCAATTGTGGGACACAAATGGCAAAGGAGAATACATAAACATCTGGAACAGCTGTTGCGGATCGGCCAGAATCCAAGTAATGAAATGAGGGCGATGAGAGGAGGTTGCAATTTTTTTTTTTACATGGAATGAGAATGAAAAGTATCATACCATTACGCCTAAGGAAGATATATGTTTTTATTCGTGTACATTACTTGCTGTGACACGGTTTTTGCTAAATTGACATTGATTCTTAGGAAAAGTAAGTGTGCTTGTGAAGGACACTTCACGAGAAGGAATGACACCAATGGTCAAGACTAACACCAGTGGCAGCCAAAGAAGGGCAGACGCTGGAGAGGACATCCACCGTTGAGATGGAGTGATACGATCAGCCCTTGTGGAGGTTCCAGGTGAATTGTTGCGTCCCAGGCACATGAGGGACGGTGGCGGCATGGGGAGGTGTCCACTCATTACCAATGGTGCTGTTGAAGTCGTCTTTGGCTTAGCAACCACATTCCACACCTCGGTGGAGGGGGGGGTCGCTCGACTGTCACGCACACGTTCGCACGTGCACGCGTCTGCGCGTGCGAGACGGATGGAGCCCAACCGGTCGGCATGGAGCGCAAGGCGGCACGAGCGTGCCGACCTCATCACGGCGCCGTTTCGCATTCACCTTGGCGCTTCTCCAGCTTTTCTGAGTGGATGCGCTTTTTTTTTTACAAAATGGGCCTCCACCCATTGCCCCCTCCCCCCGCCCCCACCCCCCCGCAATAAATCATTCCCAAAAGCTGCGAGGGAAATTTGGCGAAATCGTCAGGAAGGAATTTCGTCACAATGCCGGAATTTCACAGAAATTCTACTGCACGATTCGGGCCCCCCCCCTCCCACGTTTTTGGAGCAGAGGTGGAAATTGGACCTGTCTGGGTGGACGTCATTCATCATCCCAACTTTTAACGGGTTTCCTACAACAGCCGACATAAAAATGATGGCCATGCAGCCGTCCAAGTCCGCATAGCTGAAGGTTAAACCAAAATAATTTATTTCACCAACTCGCAAACAAATTCTGAAACTATACACGTGCATGACAAACGCGATTATCTACTGCGTGCAATAAATAACAGTGGTTTAAATACCAGTCTTATGCGGAATGCGACAAGGGAGAGAGATACACACACAAACACAAGAATGGCATTTCTCATGGCATTTCCCATAGGTCGCTAGAGCATGAAATATGCTTTAATCTGCAAAGAAGTATTTCTAGTTTTAGATCTCCTGTGCCAAAACGCTGTCACTGCCTGCGACCGCATGACAGCTTGCTTCTGCAAGAGAGTGGAGGTGATTATCTTCTCAAAGAGTTACATTAAATTGGTAGGATTGACTTTGAGCTGCCAAGTCAAATTCACCTGCTGGTGGTCATCCGGCTAAGCAGATGGCTGCATTGGAGAACGTCGGTGCAGAACAGACATTCAGAGCTCCCTTCAGATAAGCTTCATCGAAACAAATTCATGAGTGAGGAAAAAGGGGAAAACTTGAGAGACCTGTTCACGTGGACAACGATTTAATTAAGTCAAGTATGTCCAAGGTTACAATAAATATTTCACTTCTGCTGCAACGTTTTCCTTGTTCACAATATTGTACGGAGAGAGGGTAACTGTAGCCTAGAGGCTTGTGGGTCAATTTGCACTCTGCATCTGATGCCGATGCCTTCAGACCCACCTGGTGACACTACGAGGCATTACCAGAGCAGCCTCGTGAAAAGTAAACGCGACGAATTCCCCCACCAGGCATCGGTGTGTCATTTAAACAGAACTCGATTATAAATAATCATTATCTCAATCTTACGACAGTAACCAAAAGTCAGTTGATTATATGTATGTAGCGCCATTCACACAAGGCCTCACAGTGCTTTACAACACAATCCAACCAAACCATTAAAACCAAGAGGAAAACACCCCAACAAACAGATACGCAGAAGAAAACAAGTGTGCGTCTTCCGACGAGCCCTAAAAACATCGACTGACGAAGTCCATAACGGACTGGGGCAAGACATTCCACTCGCTCTCCCGTAGAAAATATGTACTGTACCTCAGTCAAGTCTTAATGCTTTTTTGTTAAAAGAGACATGAAACACTTTTTTAAGAGGAAATGTCCATTTCTGGCTGAACCCAAGGTGCCCAATGCATGGATGTTAATCCCCAGGTCATTTACAATGCAGTGTCTCCTGCTGACCCCTGCGAAACGAATAATCTAATAATCGCCACGCACATATTTATAGAACACGAGAGAGAGCTCCGCGAACTTAAATTCGCGAGCCAATGTAAACCTCAGGCCGCCACGTGGCCTGCGACATGGATATTCAGGAATGCTGCGAGAATGTGAAGGCTAGCAGGGAGATTCGTTCTTTGATAAGTGAGGATAAAAATGTGGAGCCCAGAGTTGGTTATAATTTACAGAGAGAAACTATAGACAGATGTCATTGGCAATTTACTTTTTTGTCAAATCAACAGATTTGTTTTAGTTCGTCTTATCCTTTTGCATGCGTGGGGCTTCTCTGGGTGCTGTTCCTTCACTCGTAAAGAAACTGGCCAAACTTCCTAAAACAGAAACCTCTGTGAGATTCCTGATTACAGAGATCTATTCTTGTTCCTACCAATTTATACAAAGTAAATAACCAAAAATAGCTTAAGCCGCATTTTCTTCAAAACCCACCAAATTAACAAATTGTCCTGCTGCATTTGGCGGTCACACGCAGGCAGAAGAGTCCCTGGCTCTGCACAGACACAGGATCATTCCGCATTGTTTCAAGCCGTTTTTCTGCCTGAGACATACGTGACCCATGTGTACAATGAGGCCCCACACGTAAGGGGGTCATGTTACGCTGTAGGAAAAAAAACATTTCCAAATTGTTTTCTTTCAGCTCGTGACTCTGTGTACACACCAGTCACAACAGCCCATTCTAGAGCTCCTGACGCTCGACAGCCCAGGGGCTTGGGAGCCATCGCAGGGACAGAAACCGCGCTTGGGGCTGAGAAAAATGTGCGGCGACGCTCTGTCACGGCAAGAAGAGTCGCCGTTTCCTTCCCGGCCGCGGGTGCGATGCTGAGCCGATGCTGAGCGAGTGCCTCTCAGAAGAGGCCTGACGGCAGAGCGCAAAGGGAGGAGGGCTGAAAGCCCGGAGCGGCAATGTCACCCAAAGTGGTTTTGGTCTCCCAGGCAGAAACTCACACGACTGGGGACGCAATGAGCGGGCAACCACAAACTACTGCAACTCGACGCTGGTGAACGGAACGCGAATCATTTATGGCCCTCGGCTGCAGTTTGATTGGACAACCGTGCTGTTCTCACGTGAATGAAACGATTCCAGGGTGCCGCATAGTAAATAAACTTGATAGAAAATATGGAAATGGCAGACAGGAGGACGAATGCGTCGTCATGTTCCGTGTGTGTATGAATCATTCACCACTCATTGTCACTTTCATCATCGTTTATTTCACACATCAATATATTTACATACTATCATCCTTCTCATTAACTCATCTCATCACACTATACTGCTGTACAAATAGTTAATTATTTGTTCAGCGCCTAAACCAAGGTGCTATATACATTAAAATATGATAAGATATATATATCTCTCAAGCAAACTCTGAATGAAGAAAGAGCTCACCTTCAGGTTTGAATCGTCAATGCTAAGTACACAACCGAGTGCGCGCACTGCACGAGTTGTGATCTGTATTTTTACACAGGGGAAGAAAAATACATGCCCTCCCACAATTTGACCTCTTGAAATACCAAGAACGCTAAGAATTCGGGGTCACGAATGTTTTCACAAATCAATCATTGTATTTTTTGCGTGGTTCTTCGTTGGCACCTGCAGTGGCTGTAGAAGTGACCCGGGACCCATCATCGTGTACGAAGCAATCTCCCTTTAATCCATCTCTTCTTACACGCAACATATGCACTATTGCAACCTTAAAGCTCAGGTTTACTGCAACTCATGACATGACGATACCTGTAACAATTCCCATTTAGATTCAAGACCAATGTCAGCTTTACAAACAAAACTGCTGCAAATTCATTTAAATAAAACGTAAATTTGGGAAGCTTTCTTTACTTAAATATTAATGTTCCATTCAAAAAGGGAACTTTTTTCCCACCATATTACCAAACCCCCCCCACCTCCCCCCCAAAAAAACCCCACAAAGACCCCTATGTTTGACACCCGATCTCACTTTGAGTGGCTCGGTTTAAAAATTCATTCGAAGGCATTTCACTAAATCCTATGAATTTTAAAAGAAAGAAACCCCATCTAGGTCCCTTTGTTGCGGCAGCACTCACCGTGAACTGGACCACGGCCGCCGGGTTTTTGTTTTCCCCGCGGTTTTGTGGCGTTGCCGTTGTGGCCTCCTTCATTTGCTGCCTTGCGGCAGATCATTCAGCGACAGGTGCAGAGCGACGCTCGCTCCACTCACAGACGGCCGTTCAGCTAATGCCCGGGTAATGTTGCTCAATCCCATCGCACCAATGCCGAGACGAAACCCTTCTGTAACCTGCCTAAAAGGGGCTTTCTTTTTTGGCTACGATAACCTGCCCAATGCCCATTCACTATTAAAGCTGAGAATGACCAAACCCAGAAGGACGAATTGCCCAGTGGGCAGGGTGCTCTCACCTAAAGTGAACAGTGAAGACCGTCTCACAAGAGCGGACTTTGACTGTGGCCAGTGTAACAACTCAAATCCGACATTTTATAATTAACCACTGAAAAGTCAAATGAACAACACATGTACAGCCTTTACTCTTGTATATTAAGAAAAGTAAAGAGGGCTTGGGGGCAGGACATGGCCGGTGTTGAAGAATGATAGCCGAGTGGCAATCAAAGGAGGGAATAAATCCCAGCGGAAGACCGCAGTGCAAATGCAGCAACGAGATCAATTCACGTGAAGGAAAGGGATGGATTTTAGCATCGTAAGACTGATGGATGGTGATGGTTTGGGTAGGCTTTCATCCAGCAGTGGCTAGATCATGGCTCATAATGACGATCATGAACCTCGTCTGAACTCAAATTTTTTTCTTGCTGTGACACTCCATCATTTCAAAAGGGTGTCACCCGGTGGTGGAGAAATGAAAATGAATTAAGAAACACGAAATGAAAGCGTACGCCGTACGTCGACTCAGGAGAGAGCTACCATCGTTCATTTCTTGCGCGGTCATCTGTGACGAAGCTCATACCGCCAAAGGTGCGGTGCGTGGGAACAAAATAGGCCAACGTTAAGTTTTTTCAATTTGTTTTCTGCTTCTTTGCCGCGAGGGCCTTGGCTGCCGATTTGTGCCATCTCACGAGCCTGGCAAAGACAATGGCACCCCACATACCAACTCCGGTGGCCTCAAGCCAAAACTCCTGAGCAAGGGAGCGATCGTCTTGCAAGCGATCCGCATTGAATCCGTTGTCCGCATCGCACCGTGGACGCTTGTTTGGGTGCAGAAGCGAATAGTTCAGTAGGCTTATCTCGTGGCGCTATTCAAAAACTGGCCAAACCGGGGTTAATGCCCCGCAACCGGACACCGGCCCCCCCCCGGCACCCTGGAAACACGACGCCAAATAAAGTGCAGGTAGGAAAAAAAAATCCAAACCTTACCTGGCCCGCTCCTCGCAGGACAGACGAGCTTTTGTTCCTTCGAAGGTCGCTCAGTTCCTTCATTTTCCCCAATGGACGTGACAAGTGAGGTGTGCGTAGGGGCCGAGGCTGGTTTGAAGCAGCTGCCGATTATGCAACAATGGCAGCATGTGCATTGTTACGGGTACAGCAATAAATGGAAATCTGCGAGGGATCTATTTTGACACACTACATCTTGCATTTATGGCATGATGAAAAGAATTATGTGCGCGGGGGGGGGGGTCAAATTCTCAAGATGCAGCGTACGATACCTCAAATGCCATGCGGTAATGGAGCACACACAAAGTGTAACTTCGCATTTTATCAGATTGGTGAAACACTTTTCTCGATAGAACATCTCAGGCATGAGCTTGCGACTTAAGCATCATAAATCGGTTAAATAAGTGTCCGGATGCTATACAATGCATTTTTCTAATTCAAACTCACCCTGGGGAACCATACATCATCATTTGGGATTAACTCGCGTAAGATGTTATTGATTTTACATTTTTCCGATATATACACACACACACAGATAAACACACAAATATTGTACAGATGTATAGTGTACGTGCAATATGTGTAAATATGTATGGGTATTACATCACAAACATTTCGAGGCAGCCATCCAGAGAATAATTAAACCAAGGAAACCTGGCACATAGCCTTTCTTTCTATCCCACATTTACCAGAATGCTGTGTGCACGCAATGCGAGGGTAAAGTCGTCGCTGTTCTAGCGACTTACGTCAAGAAAACGATGGGGCGTCTCGGTGCGATTAAACGTATCAACGAAAGACAACTCTTGCTACCTTGCACAAGCGTATCAAAGGAGTTTCCTAGAATTGGCTGTCTGACGACACGAGCTTGAAGCTTTGGGGAAAAAAACTGATAAAAAATTAACAGTCTCAAGAAGCAATAATGCACTCTAAAAAGAAAATCTCCAAAAGGATAAGAGAAAAAAAACCCATCAGAAAGGAAAAAGTGCGGTCCGGAAAGACACAAGTTGGAAGCGTGTTGTTTGAAACTTGAATAACCCGGAGGCTTATTTTATTGGCCTGACCCACAAAAGCATCGATGACAAATGTGGTGGAGGAATGTTTCTTTATTTAAGCCTAGACAGTATAAGGGACAAGAAAAACAACATACAAGTTGTTTATTTTTTTATGGCCGTTCCCTGCTATTAAAACACAGGTAAGAAGAGCAAGCACCCTGGAAATTATTGTACACGATGAAAATCACTGGATTATTGGTGGCGGGTGGGGAGTGGAGTTGGTACGGTAGCGCAGGGAACGTGCAAAACTCATCAGAACGCGTCACACGGTGACAGAACTCATCAGCAGCCAGCGCTCGTTCTGTTAAACCACGCTGCGCAGTCGGGACACGGCGCGACGGTGGTGTGGTGCAGTGCAATGGACGAGCTCAGAGGAGTGCGTGGTCCCCTCCATCCATCTCTTCCCGCGGGGACAAACTGCAGCAATCATCAGGCACGTAACGAGTCAATCCCCAACCATTCCAGCAATTTGAGGAACAGTCACGATTCGAATCCAGAATCGAGCATTTGTTTGTCTTGATTGCAGTCTCAGTTGTTATTGTGCGTCTCGTGACGAACGTCTCATTTGTATTGCCCGTCCGGATTGTACCCTTCCTCTGACATGTCCTGTCCGTCTCTTTTGTACGGTCTGCGCTACCTGCTCAATTGGCAAACGCGTAACGTTATCATACAACCTGGATACGGTGTTCATAAATTGCAAATGACCAATTCTAAAAAGCTCGGACGCTGACGCATGTGTCGCGAGCATTTCGGAATCGATTATGAACCGACAAGAACGAAGCGTCGTTGGCAAAGCGCAGCTCCGAACAGCGTAGAGAATGTTTGTGCACGCTGCTCGAGAAGGGGCCCCACACCTTCAAGTGCAACAAAGGCGCGCGCTCCCCACTTGTCAGCGGCACGCTGCGTGCGAGCAGCAGCGCGGTCGCCCCGTGCCCGGAGAATGCGGCTGTCAACATCTCACGCCGCCGCGCGCCGGCCGGCCGCAGTGCATCTCAGTGACTCCACCCTCATGCCAAACACAGGGGCGGCGTGGAATTCCAAACGGTTCAACAGATCAAACATTGCCTCCATTCTTGTGATGATTGAAAGAAATTGCGCTGCACAATGTATTGATAATTATAGTGGAGGGGGGTTAAAGCGTGTTATTAACAAATACGTAGGTAGATTGCGTCATTGTTTCCACAGCGGTGTGTATATAACGATTTTTTGTTTACTTAGATTATTCTTAGTAGGGCTCTCTTTAAAATGAGGATTCTGGTCTCAATGGCTCTTGCCTCATTGTAAATAAATGTCATCTGTCCAGTACATTTTAATGATGCTTTAAATAAAAAAATAATCCTTCATACTATCATTTTTACATTAAAGTTTACATCACCCGAAATGCCTGGGATCTTCATAAAATACGGTGGCACCGTGACGAGGTTGAATAACGGCTCGGGTCATTGTTCCGCAGGCTCGTAACATTAGACTTTTGCCGGTGATTGAACGACAATGTTTTATAATGCACAAGTTGAGCTATTACCATGTCAGACTGAACCGCATATGCACTCAGCCTTAAGCCACGAGCAGTGGGTAATTCAAATGCTGTGGTAGGGCAGCGGGGTTTGGCTTGACCCACGAAACGACATCAAGCCAGAGACACTGCACACAGGATTTCACTTTTACAAAGCCAGCAGTAGCAGCACCAATGTGTGCAAAAGAACATCTATTATTGGCATTTTGTTCCTCCAATTAATAACACACACCTCTCTTCCATGGCCAGAGGGATTATTTACAGGAAGACATAATTTATCCGATTCTACTGTAAGTACAGCGCTTCTACTGGGATGGAATTGTTAGAACAATTGACCATGCAAGCCACGAAGCTGAGTCGATACAATTCGATCTGCCACTTGCAACTACGTGGTACGTTTCTTATATAGCAGCAGTCTTAAGTACTAAGACACACATGGACAAAGACAAAAGTGCCACCATATATCCACAGGCAGTTGTCAGGCTGCTGCTGGATGGGGCCTCCTCAAGCTGTGCAGATTTTGGGGGTTACACAATCACACTTCATCACGCTGGCCAGTGCAGGTTATATATGGTAAAAAAATAAAGTAGAGTACAATTAGTTTAACTCGACTGACCTCTGTTGTCAACAAGATTAGCCTATAGGAGCCTACAACACCTGTCTTACATATGGCGGTCGCCCACCCAATCACGGTCCAGGATAAGATTTGCGAAGCTGTCAAGATCTGACGTGACCAGGTGCATTCCGCGTGATTTGTCCATATACACACCGCAAAGACTGTACACAATCCCACACAAAGCAAGCGATTTTAAACGCTGCCACGAAGTCATTACCGCAATGAAGAGGAAGGCGCTTCTCAAACAAACGTGAAATATCTTGGCACTCGGGCGTGCAGGTGAAACAATGCGCAGAATGCCCCCGAAGTGGTTCAAATGTGGCCCCGCAGCATTCTTGACGACTCCCGGAGAGGAGCCGTCGTCACCACCGTCAGCTGCCGCGTGGCGCGCTCGGAGACGCGGACCGGACAAACCGGCCACGGCTACAACGCGAGAGCGGCACGGTCTGAGCACAGACAGCACTTGTGGAGGTTTACAACTGACGTTGAAAGTGTTCATTCAGAAGCTCCGTCCATCCGTTGTTCTGTTCGTCTTGTCACGAAACCAAATGAAGACGCAACAGGAGTCATTAATCAGAGGGTTGCTCCAAAACGAACGTGCAGGGAAATTTTGGTAAAATACAATTTAGCTTTATATGCGGTCTCCTTCAAAATCCGAAAACGCAACGTTTATATGCAAGTGGCATTTTCCTATGCCCCAGGAGCCTATTAACGCTATCTCGCTCCACCATGAATTATATTTTTCTTCACTTTATCAGATGAGAGAGCATTGGATTTTAAAAAAAAAATTCTTAGTGATGGATGGGTGGCTGGCTTCACTTCACACCGTGAAACAGTGGAGGCTGATGCACTTGGCATCTTGCTATGCCCACCCATAGCAAGCCCCCCACCCCCCCCGGGCGAGGCCAGATAATAGTGGTGTCCACTTCATGCAAGGTAGCACCAGTGATGTGATGGCATCAACACGGAAGCACAGGGCTACGGACAAGAGCAGGCCCCGGTAAGCAGAGACTGTCTACACAGACGACTGCAAAAGTAAATGTACACAGCAGCACACTGTAAAAGAGAATGGAATTTACAGCACGGAGGAATGTCAGCACACAACGCAACTCCCCCAAGTATTATATAAGTGCAGTAAACTTTTAGGGGAGGGGGGGGCATTTTTTTTGCTCAAAAGCACAAACATTTATTAGGGTACACAGAGCACCGACTTTAGTGTTCAGGAGATTTGTAAACTATGGCATTTGTATATCTCCCACGAATAGTAAACCCCATACCTTGGACAGTGGCAGTATAATTTGTGGTCTCTTGGAACTTCCATCGGCTAGAGAACGTGCACGGTTGAAAACATATCCGTAGGGAGAGAGAAAAAAAACTACCCGGGCTAAACGATGAACCGGCAGACACACCACACAGACGTGAATCAGCAGCAGCACATGGAATGAAAAAAGTGTGAAATAAATAAAGAACTGGAAGAAAAGTTGCTGTTGCCTTGACGAATTCAATACAAATCTCCCCACACCCATGCCGAAGACTGCAGCGAGACGCCAATCATGCCATTAACATTCCTTTCGCAATGATGCCTCTTCATTCGAAACACGACTCCCAATGAACGCCATTTAACGCGCAGTAATGAGATTACAATGAACCCAGCTGGTGTGTGGCGGGCGGGCGGGCGGGCGGGCGGGCGGGCGGGCCTCACCTGATTCAAAACTGGCCAAAGAGGGAGGTACAAAACCAGGACCGAACACTCAATGTTAAATCTTCACGAGAGTGTCATCAAGATGCCTTAGGCACGCCGGACTGCCGGGAGCTGACGTTGTTAGCGAGCACCTATTCCACCAAGGTTTTCAGAGCACAGGGAGGCCAGTGGCAGCATTACACCACGTACAACTTGAGGAGCTATCATTGTCTCCCCCAAGTGCTGGTATTGACTATGGCGTAAAAGGTACACATTTTAAGGCTAAGTTAAATTAAGAGACACACAGGCCAGGTTCAGATACCAAAAGCTATAATAGAAAATAGACATACCAATTCAAGAAAAACACGCAGTTATTTTTAGGGTCGTTTAGGCTATACTTTGCAAAGCTGACCTGAAGCAAGGTTGAAGGTGGGTGAAGGGTGGTAACCACACTTTACGCAATCATAAATCATCTTCCACGTATCTTACAGCCAACAGACACACAATCGTACGTAAAAAACCGCACCACCCTACTGCAGTTTACATTGCTGCCAAACTCAAGTTCCACGTTCAACATACGTGCGCATCCTAGACGCCGCCAAGCCCATTGCGGGCGGACGCATTACACTGCATGTGAACCCAATGCGAGGGTGTAAAGCGATAGGTCTCGGTTCAAGATAAACCGACCGCGCTAAATTCGAGTCTCCCCCACCGCCTCCCACGCCGGCACCTGAAAGGCAATTCCACAATGCCGATCATATCTGTGAGAGCCCACCGAAACGCAAACGCTGCACGGAACGACAAACGCATTTCTCCCTAAAAATAGAAAAACGCAAGAATGCTACATGGCCTGCCAGGGGATCCGCACTTGCACCAGACCCAACCGAAAGGGGCCACGTGGACGGGCATTTTACAAAAATGTGTCCGTTAAGCACTTTCGGCAATTGGCAGTGCCAATGCGGGTGGCACAAACTTTACAGGGGGTCCTATACGCACACTCCAACAACACGGAGGGTTATAAAGCGTTCGGCGTGTGATCCATCAAACACGAGAGGCAGTAAAAAATAAACATTTAACTAGTAAATGTATTATCGGGTTGGATGGTCCATGAGCAAGCTTGGCCAATTCAGACTGTTGAATTTTCAAGGATGGACGATATTGAACTTTTGTCGGAGCTTTATCGCCTCTTAGTTCTGCGGCAACGATGCTCTCAATGAATGCCGCTGCGGGGCGTTTAGCCTGCTGCCTTCACCGTGCGTTCCTCATCCAAGAACTACACTGCGGAGGGGCCTGCGAAGCACAGCACTGGCACACGCAGCATATGCATGTTGTTGATGTCCGTATATAGACTGGAGTGTTAACTTACATGCACAACATATATGCTAAACTAAACTTTCTATTTTACCAGGTAAGGCCCACGGAGCTGTAAAATAGTTATTTTTCGGAAGCGACCTGGCCATCACAAATGATAGCTCAACGAAGTGTCTCATCATCACGTGGAAGCAGCCAAATACTACAAACGCATATTTCTAAATGTGAGGCAAAAACACAGAGGAACCACAGAAAAACCACGTGACTACGGGGAGAACATGCAAACTACAAATATACAGCAGGCGTCGGGGTCGGGATCAAACTCACAACCTCCTGCATACCAGGCGAGGTCGTTAACATCTCGGCACTTACGTAGAACGCCCACCGCAGAGCGAAGAAGATGTTTCACACACGTATGTGTTGCGCAGGATTTGTAAAAGGTCTGTACAGTCCTTCGGTTCCTAACAGATGGCAAAACTACCACTGCGCCAAGATTATTTTCTGCATAATGCTTCTCATTGTGGCACACACGCGCAAAAGCGTGCATAGGGAGCAACCAGACATTAACGAAAACAATAACAGAAAGAAAATGTAAGCCCACTGCCAATCCAACACTTCTTACCTCCGCGCTGTGTTAACATCAACTCACACTGGCTCCTGTTAAAAGTCCACTTTGAATCAAAGGCAGATATGCCTAAGACTCAAGGCCAAGGTACGATTCGCGACGGAGATATAACCACCATCAACCACAACTCATTATATATACACTGGCAGTCACATATAATACTCACAATAGAATATACTAACTATATACAAGTACTTGCATGTTTAATACAAATGGACATGCATGATTAGAATATCACCACAAGTAATCACACAAAATAAAACATATGCACGTTTAAAAATCACTACACTGCCAGTCACATGCAATACTCACAATAGAATATACTAATCATATACAAGTACTTGCATGTTCAATCCAAATGGGATATGCGCAATCAGAATATAAGCACACAAGCAATCACAGAATGAAATACGCACCGAAAAAAATAATCGCTAGAATAATTCACACTTGATACAGCTGTCGAGCTGTGACGGTTCCACCTGAACCTGAAGACGGAAGCTTGTGTTGCCTCCGAAACGTCGTGATTTAAATTTTTATTTAACTTTTACTAATTTTAATTTTAATTTTTTACCTACGTGACTTTACCGAAAAAACCTACGAATATAATTCACACCGGTTGTCGATCGACTGTTGGATGCAGACCTCAGCAAGTCGTGTGGGTCATGGGGGTAGTTTTGACCCTACTTCACCATGCCACCAGTGTGCGCGTTGGTGACGACGAAGAGCCAGACCCAGTTCATAAATCACTCGCCACTGACGGTAGTCGGTGTCATGCCTAGCAGGTACCAAACTCACAACATTGAATCTGTTAAGGTGGCGTGGGAGTCAAAAAAAAAACACCGGCAAACCTATCGCAAGGATTTGCAAAATTCTTTCAAAACAGCCCATATTATAATACAATATGCTTTAAAGATAAACACGTGGAAACTAATCAGCCAGCCGTGTTTTCAAGTTGTGTTTTAAAGGCCAAAACACTAACCTCCCCCCCCCCAGATATAACATTCAAGTGGCCAGGGTATTTAAAGAAAAAAATATCGACCCTTTATTTTCCCAATTATGTGAATATGGCGACCACCCCTCGCACCCCTTCACCAACCCGCACTGACCAATGTGGTGAAGTATGGTCAAACGACCCCCGTGACTGACACATCATAGGGGATGCCTTCATCCAGCACTGGATTGACAAAGGCATGAACATTGCTCTCTAGACTGTGAACAATTAACTTAAAAAAACGTTGGTATGTTGGCAAGATTACACCTTTCCCATACAATCTAATCCAGCACATCATGTATAGCAAGATGTCAATAAGTTACAGAATGGTCAATATTATTCAAGTCCAATTGGACTTCCAGAAATTATCATATCATTCACTATCTTGCAATAATAATAATGTACCCATGTTGTTAATGATCAAATTGTATCACACACAAACACTAGATGATAAAAATAACAAAGGTGCATTTATTTTGCGACTATCCAATTTCATTGGAAGTGTAACAACGCATTTGCTTTAAAATACACGAGCATGCCAATAGCATTCCAATGATGTCATTAACACATCGGCAGGGGGCAATACATCGGACGTAAGTATTAATACTCGTACTAGGTAGTGGACTGTCGTTAGCATGTTTTAATCACATAAACATTCATACAAACAACATTTGCAGCTAAATGTAACAATATTTTATTTATTTATAATACTTTATTCACTTGTATCAGACCACCTACGTCCAAGAAAAGTCAGTGAATTACCAGGTGAATTGTACAACTGTGCAGTATTTATTTCTAACTTGAGTAAATTAACACAGCACCAAGCTCAGTGTTTAATATACAACTCTCAAATATTCATAAGCCTATCTTAGTCATGTATTTAGTCATTACATTGAATTACAACTGATTATATAAATATACTGTAATTAGTATTTATTTTAATAATACGGTATTAACTTCTATTACTTCAATAAACCACAGCTCAAAATAATATACCAGTCAATAGACATTACAACACCGTTTTTTAATACAGCAGGTACTTTTCAACGCCACATTTTCACAATGTGTTAATAATGTCAACGCCAACCCAACGATGCCAATCAACCAGACAATCAATGCTACTGAAACTGTCATGCAGTTACATTATGTAGGAACGCTTTAATTAACACGATCATTACCATCGCTAACTTCAATAATCTTGTAGTAGTTTATCACAAACACATTTACACGGCACGCAAAGCAAACTTGAAGTTAAAAGTAACAATGGTGTATGGGTTTAACTTCAACAATGCTGCACCAAGTGAAGTCAAGTTCATGTCAATGGTGTAAATAAATCATTTGCAGGTACAAAGTTAACCGCGCAATATTAACACAGACGTACATCAGCAACAGTTGCCTTGAAAGTATAAAAAAGGCGACGTTTCGGGCAAGAAGCCCTTCTTCATAGCGCACACATTGCTAGGGAGGGCAAAGGGAAAGAGTGGCTTCTCTATTAGTACTCTGAAGAAGGGACATTGCCCGAAACGTTCCTCCACCACTCACCATCGCAGACTCGCCAAACAATGCGTTTAATATTAACACAACGGAAGCGCTGTTGCTATTTTATTACATTGCATTAAGTGATCATGTACCACATGATCATGTACCACATGATCACTAAACAAATTCGACGATAAACTTCATTACTAAATATTTAATGGTGACGCTGTTTTAAACTCCTTTATAAAACAATGGCATTGTCACGACAGACATGTTACGGCCAGTTAATTGGCACTTTCAGAAAGACTTCCATATTAATCGATATTAATCGCTTTTAACAAACACTTATTAATTACCCTACATGAACGTAAAACAGAAAACGTGAAGCTAAAAGTAGCAATACCATATTAAGGTTCCTCTCGTCGAGAAGAAAAATCAAGGCAATTGTGTCAAATGATGATACATCGTTTTAATTTCCGTATAACAGTATTTACGAACATTTTACAAGCACCACAATAATCACCCCCCCCCCCTTCTCTCACGTACTGTCATGCATTACTCACGTCACACCAACACTAAACTAACTTTAAGTTAGCAAATCAACGATACAGTCCTGTACATCGCTATTAAGTGCGTTTCTATCAGGTTGATCGTGCCAGAACTACGCAAACGATGTCAATGAATAGTAAATAGGAAAGTCAATGGTGTTTCGTGAACTTTTGGAGTAATTCTACTACAGAAACGATCTCTATTTTATAATCATGCTTTCATTCATCACAACTCATTGATAGCATACGTTATGGTTGTGCCAGCTTCTCTCACGCCAATACCAAGTCAGAGATACGGGTGTTACAATACGATACAATATAGATCTGTATTGTGAAATATCAGGATTTAATTTATTACAACACATGGAGACCGCTCGAAACATTAAACTAAAAGTAGCATTGCCATTAATGAAATGTTCATCAGCTGCGACTAAAGTCCACCACGTCATGTCACGTCAACATTAACGCACGATCACTATCGTTAATCGTCACTTATTGTGTAGTTATAAAAAAAACATGAATAACAACGTTATCTTAACTGTTAAATTAACAATGCCACATCTAAATGACAATGCTGCGTGAAATCCCGATGAGTAAAACACGTCAAGTCGATTATGTTCATAAATAATATCAGGGTCATTGCCCGAAACGTCGCCACAAGTTACATTTAGTTTTTTTTTTAACGAACGCGTGTGATTGTGTTGATAGCTGTACACGTGCAGCATCATCATCACCATCATCACCACCCACCAGGTAAACCCACGGGCAATGAGTACAACCGCACGCTAGAGACTTTATCAACTCTCTTACTAATAGTGCACAATGACAATCAGAACAACGTTTCATTGTCACGAATGTGTTAACCCGCTACTCATCAACACAGCAGACACGACGACCACCAAAACTCCCAGTTGACAGCAACAAGTTGTGGTTTGGGGGATCACCGTGGTGATGATCATCGCTACCCCGGGTAATCACGGCGGCACATCGACACCGAGCCGATAGGATCATTACTACCAAGTCAATAACTACGAAATCAATAACTACGAAGTCAATAACTGCTAAATCAGTAATCCCGTCTCGACTGCCTGGCAAGCCAGCGATGTAAATAACTCGTGGGGTTGAAGAATATCGATTGGACAACTCATAACCCGCACAAGCATCGCCGGTATTTAAAACAAAACATCACGATCACCATAAACTCATTGATGACAACTTGTCAAACTATCACAACCATCTTGACATATCATCATCATCGTCGTCGTGCATCAATGACGAGAGGATCGCCGCCAACTCCGTAGCCCACGATACCACGACACGTGACGCTCAGGAGGCTACGAACACCGCTTGTCAACTTGTGCCCAGAGTTCATCGTTACCATAGCAGCAGTACTATAGGAGCAGTACTATAGGAGCAGTACAATAGTAGAAGTACAGTACCATAGGAGCAGTACTATCGTTTAAGTAATATAGGAGCAGTACTATAGTAGCAGTACGATAGCAGCAGTACTATAGGAGAAGTACTATAGCAGCAGTACTATAGCAGCAGTACAATAGTAGAAGTTCTATAGGAGCAGTACAATAGTAGCAGTACTATATAGCAGCAGTACTACAGTAGAAGTACTAGAGTAGAAGTACTACAGTAGAAGTTCTATAGGAGCAGTACTATAGTAGAAGTTCTACAGTAGCAGTACTATAGTAGAAGTTCTACAGTAGAAGTACTATAGCAGCAGTACTATAGTATCAGTACTATAGCTATCTGGTAGTGGGCTGCACGTGTAAGCAGCACGGACACGAAGCCGCGCTTCAGGCCGCTGTCAACGGCAGCACAACGCCCACAGAGCGCGCCCTGGACAGCTGTGAAGCAGCAAGCGCTTTACAGCTCTTCGGATTCCTCCAGGTTCAACAAATCCGACTCATCCCGGAGTGGAACTCGCCGGCACAACTTCCAACAACTTCCAACCACAACTACTTCATCCACCACGGCGTTGTGGCAGAGCGACTTCGCACGGGCAGAGGAGTCGGGCGAACCACGCAACAACCACCACAACCACCACAACAACAACAACCCTCACTCACCTGTCGCGGGGGTCGATCCAGCTCGTCTGCTTGGTGTTGTGGTCAATGTAGAACACTTTGCCGTCAAAGTCCCTCGCTTCCTCCCACCCGCTGGGGAGAGGCAGCCCTCCGTTGCCTCTCTTAGGCATGTTTGTCCGCCTAGAGCAGCGGCAGCGGCGGCAGCAGCGGCAGCAGGGTCGAGCTCCTCCATGATGACACCATCATCACCAGCAGCAGCAGGAGAAGAAGAGGAGTCGGCATGGTCGTCACCGCCGGTCTGGGCATCAGCGCAGCATCGCCGCCGCTGCCGCCAGCGCCGCAATGCCTCCCTCCATCTTGCCCGGACGGCGACCTCATTAACATAAAGCGTGGAGAGGGGGGTGGGGCGGCGACGGGGGCGTGGCCTCGCTAACGGGGAAGGTGATCATTAGCATAAATTACGCGCGTAAATTATGCTAATGAGCGCGCGCGATCGTTTTGGCCAATCGTGTCGCCGATGCTGCCCACGCCCCCGCCCCATCGCCACGCCTCACTTATGCTAATGAGCACCGCCAAGCGTTATGTTAATTAGGTCGGTGAACGCGTTATGTGAATCAGGGTCCCCGACGCCGGCCGTAACGGGTGACGCCGTTTCACTTGTCAGGGTGGTGTGGAGGGGGGGGTTGTGTGGTGTGGTGGGGGGTGGTGTGGAGGGGGGGTGTGGTGGGGGGTTGTGGGGTGTGGTGGGGGGTTGTGTGGTGTGGTGGGGGGTTGTGTGGTGTGGTGGGGGTTGTGTGGTGTGGTGGGGGTTGTGTGGTGTGGTGGGGGGTGGTGTGGTGTGTTGTGGTGAGGGGTTGTGTGGTGGGAGGTTGTGTGGTGGGGGGGTGTGTGGGGGGGGTAGTGTGGTGGGGGGTGGTGTGGTGAGGGGTTGTGTGGTGGGGGGTGGTGTGGTGGGGGTTGTGTGGTGTGGTGGGGGGTGGTGTGGTGTGGTGGGGGGTGGTGTGGTGTGGTGGGGGGTTGTGTGGTGTGGTGGGGGTTGTGTGGTGTGGTGGGGGGTGGTGTGGTGTGGTGGGGGGTGGTGTGGTGTGGTGTGGTGGGGGGTTGTGTGGTGTGGTGGGGGGTGGTGTGGTGGGGGGGGGTTGGGGGTTGTGGTGGTGGTGGGGGGGAGCGGTTCATTGACAAAGCCCATTGTTGCCACTTGAGCCTCCTGCGTTCCTGGGGCATTACGTAAGCCGGCAGCGCCACAAAGGGGCGCGCATTCTGTGCGTCCCTGGCCATCATTCTCCAGCGAGCCTCTCTCTCTCTCTGCCTCTCGCAGCTCACGAGCGAGAGAGCCACGGACATACATCATCAGAATCTTGCTGTAGACTTGGAGGAGGAATCCGATGAGCTATGAAGCTCTTTTTGTTGTGGTTGTTGTTGTTTTCCGCCT
The DNA here is from genome assembly GCF_965212315.1 of Lampetra planeri. Taxonomy (NCBI): domain Eukaryota; kingdom Metazoa; phylum Chordata; class Hyperoartia; order Petromyzontiformes; family Petromyzontidae; genus Lampetra; species Lampetra planeri. The sequence continues at coordinate 12,072,982 of NC_136125.1, read as the reverse complement.
CAGATGCCCGGCAATAAAAAAAACCCAAACGAAAACTGCCGGGATATTGTTGTCACGGAATTTCTTTCGTCGTGTTGTCAACAGCTTATTATCATTCATTCATCGTGCACGGACATTAGAGAGCCAGATTAAGACACTTTTAAAACAAAACTTACAGTCAACAAAAGGCCAACACATGAATGTCACTAAGACTGCCTGGTGAGAAAAAAAAATATATATAGTACATACTCTACATATATGGTATGTACTATATCTACTCTACATATATAGTATGCACTATATAAAACGCGTACTATATATACTATACATGTATAGCGCACACTGTATATTCAGTTTCATTTATTTGGTATAGCCCTGTGAGCCATTCGGCTCTTGAATATATGCATACATAGTACGTACTATATATACTAGGCGAGGTTTGTCCGTAAGCACACAGATCGATGGTGAATAATACAATAGTTGTAAACTGCACGCTTCACCATGGGGACCCGATAATAATGATATCAGTGAGAATGTTTCCAGACTGAACGTGCCACTAAAACAACTTCTTCCCACTGCAATTCCGCACGAATCAAGCCGTGCCACACTCTAGCCGACTCTTCACTTTATTTACAAGTTGAGGATGATCGAGATTGAACCGCCTCTAAGTTGAGGATGATTGATCATTAAAAGAACAGCCCCTTGCCAATGCCGTGGGACGAAGGCCCTATCTCGCCTCTGACAATGTCAGTCGCGGACGTTGTTTGGCCCTGCAGCTCATCACGTTAGCAGATTTGAAGGCTTCAGGGTGTCACCAAACACAAGCAGGCAGTGTGGGGCTACAACATTGTGGTTACAAAGACAAAGATTCCCACTTTATAGCCTCAACAGACTGTTGGGGCAAGTGCTGGGAGCGAGCACCACGCTCGGCCGCCTTTGTCTCCCCAGCGGCGATAATTTTACACACCGCACCAGGTTCTCATTTGAGGCTGAGTCGACTTAGGAGAGGCCCAGGACCGGTTTCAGATACTCGTCACCTGGTGTTGGTGGCCGCGAGCGGGAATCGAACCGCCAAGTCCATAGCGCACAACAACACAACCACAACAACACTCAACAACAACAACACTCAACAACAACACTCAGCCACAACAACACTCAGCCACAACAACACTCAGCCACAACAACACTCAGCCACAACAACACTCAACAACAACACTCAGCCACAACAACACAGCCACAGCAACACTCAACAACAACACAGCCACAACACACAGCCACAACACAAATCAGTGGCGATCACCGCACTGCGCTACGGTGACGCAATCCTTGGGGCAGCACCCCCCCCCCCCCCCGGGGCAGCCCCCCCCCTCTCCTCTCTCTCTTCAAACTCCTCGAGGTGGCGCGGCTCTTCCAAGTTGGTGCCAGTCGGTGACTTTGTCCTCCTGCTCCTTCTTCTCCCCCCAAACATCTGATTCAATTGCGCCCTCTCGTGGTCAAAGCGTCAAAGCGCGCTAAGTGTCTCGCTCGTTAAGAGGCAATCGACTCATTCATTCAGCGGACATTCTCCTGCAGGATACTGGCGAAATGAACCCCGGCCCTCTGCGTAACAAAATATTACATAAAAAATCTAAACGACTATTTTGTTTTACATTGCTTGTATCGGGCGCAGCGGTAGCGAGATGTTAACTACCTCTTATGGAGGACGTCGTGGGTTCGATCCAGACCTTGACGCCTGCTGCATTATTAGAGTTTGCGAATTCTCCGCATGGATTTTTCTCCGGGTCCTCCGGTTTTCCCTCCACATGGATTTTCGCATTCATCGGCCAAATGTGTGTGTTCGCTGCTGTGCGTAGCGGCTAAAGACGAGATGAGCTCACGCGGTACAGCAGGACGTGGAGCTGAGTGGACTTCAATCTAGATTTTAAGTTTTCGTGACTGCAGGGACCCATACTCTTTGGTTATTTCGGTAAAGTCACGTAGATATAGAACAAAATAAATTGAATGACGACGTTTCGGGCACAACACAAGCGTCCGTCATCAGGTGGGACAACCACAGCACGAAACAACTGCTAAGGCGGGCAAAAGAGTGGACTTGCCGATGACCGGTACCAGCAGTGTCAAGATCAGCCTCTGTGGAGGAGGCTCGTGAAGGACGCCGCTGGGCAGTTGGAGGGAGTCGCCCTCCAGCAACAACGGAGGGCAGAGGAGCGACGCTCACAATAACGAGCGGTACACGCCGGGCGGCTAAAGCCCAGCAAGTTGGCACCGTGGAGACCACAGTCGGTGCATCCGCCAGTCAGTCATCTCAGTCAGCCAACCCACAGCACCCGGGTGTGTGTTTAATGACCTCTTGCCAGTGGGCATTCGACACTTCACGTGGCCTTGACGTGCAAATCGCACAAGCGGCGCCGTGGTGACGTCGCTGCCACTTCGTGATGAACGCTGCTGCTGTTATTGTCTCGTCTCCCACCGTTCAGAGCTCTTCTCTGCACACTTCGATTTGCTCCCGAATCCCAAAATGCTCTAAATTTAACCAAACTAGACAATAGTTGTTGTCGACCCTTGAAACTAGGTAATTTTTGAGACGAGGTAATTTCCTGAGTCGGTTATTTCAGAAGTGTACGGCATTGCACAAGACCACGTCTCAGTTTACGAACTGTGGTTCAATTCCTGGGTTCGAACACTGGGTGGCAGGGTTAGGTTATTCCTTCAAACTAAGACAGCCTTTTCAAAGAGAAGGGGGGGAAATAAGAGATGGACAAAGTGACGTTAGAAGCGAAAAAGTCCGGGTACTTGATCCTCACAGACACACACCGTGGATTGTGAGAGATTCCTCGACAAACTCAACAGACTCAACAGGGGAAGCCATCACAGGGTGGTGCAATACGAGTTGGACTTCAACCGCAGCCAAAGAGAGTGCATACCCCTTACACGAAAACGACAACATAGTTACTATCAACATAATCTTAAAGCAGGAGGCAGCTGATTTAAGAATAACTGTCAGCAACAGCATGCAGTGCTTAAAGGAGACAATTTTATGTCGATTTTAAAGGCTTGTCACCAGCTTTAATGCAATAGCCTCGCACGGTAACGGATAGCGCATTGAATGCGGAGGAAAGGTGAACGTGTTGGTTGGAACGCCTTCACGTATTGTTATTGTGGAATAATATTACACACTAATGGGCAGGTAATCTGACCGTGAGGTGGGGACGACGTGACCCTGCTCCCCATAAGTGAGGCGTGATGATGAAAATCATATTTGATGTTCGCGAACATAGAGAGAAAAACATGCTCGTCTTCGAAGAGAACTCGCATTGAATCTGCTCCGGATGAACCGTAGGAACGCAACCCTGAAACAGAGTCATTTACCAGGAATTGGGATGCCGCTGTGACATCATTGTCAAATGGTTTGCGGGCTGGAGTTGAAATCCAAAGTTCGTCGGTTCCATTTCCGTTTCCTTGCGCGGTGTTGTTGATGAGCGTGCTGAGCTTTTGTTGACTGCAGAATGCGCTCAAGTTCCCGTCAACCAACGCTCCCTGCCAAAGGTTGTGGTGAGGTTGTCATCCAGCAGTAGATCGACAATGGGCTGTAACTCATCATAACTATTACGACCGTACATTTTGAGTGCTAGCGAGTAACTCATATCCAGGTCACGGTTTAAAAGGCAGAGCTACAGGTCACAGGAGTGTAATTGTGATTAGATCATTATGTTGTATTGTTGGGATTGCGCATGGATTAGCAGGCCTCTGCACCTTCTGTTATCGCTTGTTGACACGGCCTGTAACTTGAACAGGAACAAAACACGTTGCTATGCACACGTCTGCTAGTTGATACCAAACAACAATTTAGCTGTCAGTGGCATAACAGCAGCACAAACAAACCCCAGCCCACTTTGAAAAGTTTACGCACACGCGCCAATTGTGATTTGTACATTTCTGTGGAAACATTTAATTATACAAAAATTGCTTTGCTGTAATTTAATATCTCTCCTGCTTTCAGAGAGTTTCCAGACTCTGCTGTTATGCCTCACACGTATTCTTCTTACTCTTTGGGTCTTTCGTTAAAGTCACGTAAAATAATATTATTTTATTATTTTCTATCTACGTGACTTTACCGAAAGACTCAGAGAGTATGCATTCATGCAGTCGCGAAAGCTTTAAGTCACGTAGAGTAAAACCTTGGATTGCGAGTAACTTGGTCTGCGAGTGTTTTGCAAGACGAGCAAATTTTTCAATAAATATTAATTTGATAAACGAGCAAGGTCTTGCAATACGAGTACTACGTGTACACTTTGTTTGCCGAGCGTCACGTGATCACAACTGATATACGAGTGCTTTGATATACGAGTGCTTTCGATTACAAACACGTTTCCGGAACGAATTATGCTCGCAATCCAAGGTTTTGTTGTATACTTCTTGACGGAATGCACGTGTGTGTCTTCTCACGCAGGGACATAGTGCAGAAGCAAAGTCTGTTCTCCTATAACGCGTGTTTTCATAACGCGAATTTGATACAACGCGATTCAATATTCGCGGACACATTTTTTACAACGCGGATGCGAATTGGCTATAGCGCGAGTAGGAACAAGCGCTTGTTCGGCTGCCCTTGGCGTGGCATCATCACGCAAGGTGACGTCATCACGCAATGCGGCGTCATCACGCAATGTGGCGTCATCACGCAAGGTGGTGTCATCACACAAGGATGACGTCATCACGCAATGAGGCGTCATCACGCAAGGTGACGTCATCACACAAGGTGGCGTCATCACGCAAGGTGACGTCATTACACAAGGTGGGATGCTGCTGGATGCTTCTAGATGCTACAGACGCGCCTGAGACTTTGCTCAGCCTGCGTTACGCATCTCGCGTGCTAGCGCGGACCGTGCTTTACCCTCTGTTATTTATTATAACGAGAATTTCCCATAACGCGGTGTTCTTCAGGAACGCCACTACCGCGTTATAAAACAGACTGTACTGTATTAGTATTACACCAGAATTGATCCTGTCCTTATATAACTCATGATAGTTCCTGTCTGGAAGGCATCCCGCTTCGAACTCAACACATCTTGTTGTGTCGTCATCTTGATGTGCCGTCATCTTGTTGTGCCGTCATCTTGTTGTGTCGTCATCTTCGTCATCATTAAATCTCGAAGAAGATGGCACCATTTCCTTAAAGTCGACCTTTGCCCCGCTATTCATAGCGAGTTCGGATACTTGTACGCGCTGACATGGCGAGATGTTATCGCCTAGTATGCAGGAGGTCATGGGTTCGGTCCTGACCCTGATACCTGCATATTGGAAGGTTGCACGTTTTCCCCGTCGTCGCGTAAATTAGTTGTTGGGTTTTTCCCTCCACATTTAGAAAGATGCGTTTCGAGCATTTGGCTGCAAAACATTTCTGCACAATGAGCAACTTCGTTGAGCTATCATTTGTGGTCAGGTCGCGTCTGAAAAAGAGCTACATAGCTATACTCTTAGGTTTTTTCGGTAAAGTCACGGAGGTACAAAATAATAATAATAAAATCATAATAAAGGAAAATAACTAAATTAAATCACGACGTTTCGGAGGCAACACAAGTCTCCGTCTTCAGGTGGGACCGTCACAGCCAAATGTACTGTATCAAGCTACATAGCTCAGTGGCCTGTACCTGGTAAATCCAAGTTTCTTTTTGTTTAATACCACAGACAGTCTACTATATTAATCTGGGAAAGTTGTATTCTTTTCAGAAGGGTCCTGCTTAAGGATATTTGACAAAATCTCTTAATGAGTGATCTCCATTGGGTAGGAAGCAAGTGGAGGGCTTCACCATTCTGGCGAATTGCCCGATGATGCTGGATGTAATTACCAGCGAAACGTCGTAGTACTCAAAAACTGTAAATGTTGTGGATTCACTCTTCAACACACCGGTTGGCTAAAGCAGTGAACTATTTCGTATTTTATCAACGTGACACATTTTTTGCTGATTGGCCGTGTCGGGTGGTGGAGGGTGACGACACATTTATAAATAACGCAATCTAACCCAAAAACGTTTATTATGAAAAATATTGGTCGCGAAAGCCTACGTGTTCAACTGCCCAGGAACATTCGAATCATAAGAGGTGATAGCACTACAGTCCTGCCTAGAATCCTTCAGCTAACGTCCACAGGTTTGTAACGGTATTTATTGTTTTACAAGGCACATCATTCAACGAATTAGTACTGTACTTCCGATGCAATAAACGAAACACTAAACACCGAGCATCGTGTCATGAGAAATGTTCTTCCAAACGACCCTTCAGGGATATCCGTTGCTGCACGCCCCGCTCGTTTCTCCCTCCCACCTCGGAGGCATCTCCAACTCAGCGTGGATCCAGGAGAGATTTCTCGTCTTCCAGCTGATCACCCAAGTCCCGGCGACTCACCGGCATGCGTGATATATCATTCATTGGTAACCTCCTTTCGTGGTGTACAGGCCGGTCCAGATTTCTTGTGAGCCCCCATTTTATTCTGGACAACTTCACAAATTTCTCAAGGTTTATTTAAAACAGAAATGAATAGGCAAAGGAAAACAATGTTAGGGTGCAATTTATTGGGGGTCGCGAGACATCGTGGACCACCTCTGTACTTGCGTGTTGCACGATAAGTGCACCTAGCATGGCACAAGCGTCGTGGTGACGTCATTGCTCATCGTCTCCGCAGCCTTTGTTCGACATTAGTTGTTCGTGCTGGTTTACAGGTGCTGCTGATTTTAACTCCTGAACATATTAAACAACGCAATAGACGCGTTAGAGTTAGACGGATACTCAAATCCACTAATGTAAGTTGGCTATCTTCTGATGGTTTTGCAAAAAAAAAATTGGAAATATAATCCACCCACACCGACACAAGGCTCGCATTAATGCCATCATTTTCCAGACGGGTGTCACTGGCAAAGCTCGTTTTGAAAGCTGGCTGATGACAAAATTGCTGTATTGTGTATCACCCAGTTTTCTCGTTTTACAAAAGGACTGACATGCGGGCGGTTTGAATCCAAGGGCACGTGAATGAGGCCATGAACATAAACGTGATCTTCTCAACTGTATCTGGGGCACTCCTTCGACAAGTCTAGAACGCCCTAAATAGTTCCGTGGACACGTCTTCATCGAAGAACTCCAGCCAATGATTATTTAACACTGGCTCCTGAAGTCTGTTCTTCCAATACATCACCTAAGAGATATATATAAACAAAAAATCCCGGGACATTTCATGGAAAAAATATCTCACGGTATCGCAAGAGGGTAGAACTACATGAAACACATTGTCTTGGGTGGTGAATTATTATTGTTACGTCTTCGGGAGACTTACGGATTTCCCTGGACAGTTACCTCAAAAATAGGACGATCCTGGGAAAACCGGGACGGGTGGCAACTCTCCACAATGCACACCTGCTGAGATGGATTTCCCTGTAGGGATACCGCTGTTTTGCAACATGCTTGACGATTGATATTTTTTAAATGGAATATCCCATAATTGCGCGTTTCTTTTATTTTCTCAAATTCTGCCCTGTGTGACTCTTACACCTGGCACTGCTTATGGAGTTTTTCCTCAAATGCCTTTGTGCACTATCATGCATCCGTATTCACAGAAGCACGGCTGTGAAGTGCTCTTGGCTCTCGAAAGCCAACGATGGTGAGACAGATATTAGTGAGTCTGAATGAAAACACAGACGGATATAAATTAGTGAGGATATTGGAGACGATAATGTACCGAAGCAGACCAAAACGGTATTTGTCTGTATACGTAAAATTAAAACCTATATTGCCTGGCCTGACGTACAATTGTTGTGCTGCTTGGCATTGTTTTTGCAGAGTAAAAGGGTAATTGCGCTATATAAATAGAAAAACAAGACAACGTGATGCATGCTTGGCATCTCGGCCAATGGAGTGAAGGAAACTGTTCAGAGAAGACAAAATACGAACGAGACAGTAAAAGCAGGGCCAAGAATAACCGATGGAATCGTGACACCCAAACCGTGACAATGTATCCACTCATGTGCCGAGTCATTTACCAATCACTGCTGCCACACCGCAAATACCTCCCGTGCTGGGCAGGGTGGTCCAGGTATCTTGTGACCCCCCATCTAATTCTCTAAAACTTCATGGTTTTTTTTTCAAGTCGGGTTTATTTAAAACAAAAATGAATATGCAAAGGGAAACAAAAAAATCTATTTTGGATCAATTAATTGGGGGTCACAAGACATCTGCAGCACCACCCTGTCCACCACAACACCAATCAAGCACACAGCCGTCCCACGGCTCGTGCAACACATGTGTCACAGTCGGAGCAGTGGCACTGACTATCGGGCGTGGAGGTGGTGGAGCTGGGCTGGGGTCCACAGCGCGGAGGGTGCCCAGGCACTGAGCTATAAAGAGTGGGGGGGGGGGCGATAGGACAGGGGACTCCTGTTTCATTCCTTCTACCAGGTCCCGACCAGCCACTCGACATCATTGAGCAAGAATGAACATGGATGGGGGTTAACCCCCTCTTTGTCCTGATTATGTGCTTCTTATGTTATTCGACTGTGTCGCCTTGCCCTTTACAGCTCTGACCTTGTACGAGCCGTACACAACCGTATTGCCAGGAAGCAATCAGAAGCTCGCATCGAGATTGCCGAGCTGCCGGTAAGGGCCACGTGTGAACCTTGGCCTCATAGGGGGCAGTCATTGACTCCTGTCAATAGGTTCAACAAATGAGCTTGGAGAAAATATAAAAAAAAAGTATGGAATTCTTTAAATTAAACCCATGCCCGCACCTCCCATTTGAATGGTTGGCTACACACGGTACAAAATAAGTTCAAACATACTTACATGAATAGCAAGCAGAAGCTCAAAGGGCCGTGGGTCAAACTCCATTGTTGTACTATACTATACCCAACATTCTATACTTCAAGCTTTCAACCGAACTGCACTGGCGAGTGATGTCACCTCCACACGCCGCCAACCCGCACTCACCGTCGTGGTGCAGTTAAAAATACATTTCATTTTATATACACAGTAGCGCCATTCATGTTAATTGCATCCCAAGATGATGGAGGCTCCCGCCGAGAAGTGGATTGACAAGGGGGGCGTGCGCTCAGTCATCCACAGCTCGCTTGAGAATGGCTCCGTCTTGCTGCTATCCACCGCTAGGCAGAAGTAGGAAGTGCCTTTGACTATAACTGTTTAACGCTGGTCTGACCAATCAAAATGTGTGCTTCAGGACTCTTTTACTTCCGTGGACTGGGAAATGTTCTGGGTTGCGTCCGAGAATAACATCGACGAATACACAGACTCAGTCACCTGGTTCATCAAAAAGTGCATAGAGGATGTTGTTCCAAGTGACGATTTGTACATACGCCAACCAAACGCCGTGGATAGATGGCAGTATTCGCGCACAACTGAAAGCGCAAACGACCACATTAAACCACGGTAGGACGACCGGGAACATGGATGAATAAAAACAGGCCAGCTACGACCTCCAAAGGGCAATCAAAGAGGCCAAAAGACAGGACAAAGTGGAGTCACAATTCAACGGCTCAGACACGAGATACAGGTGGCAAGGACTCCAGACAATGACGAACTACAACGGAAAAACCAGCTGGGTTACGGACACCGACGCCTCACTCCCAGACAAGATGCTCGCTTCGAGAAAAACAACACCGACCCACCGACGCGGACCCCCGCTGCTCAAGAGTATTGTGGGCTCTCGGTCTTTGTGGCAGACCTGAGTCGTCAGTCTTTCAACCGCGTGAACTCTCGCAAGGCTGCCGGTCCAGATGGCGTGCCAAGTCGCGTTCTCAGAGCATGCGTAGATCAGCTGGCAGGAGTGTCTACGGACATATTCAATCTCTCCCTAAACCAGTCTGTTGCCCTCATGTGCTTCAATAGGTCCAACATCGTTCCTGTACCCAAGCAAGCTAAGGTCACCGAACCAAATGATTGTCGCCCCATAGCACTCACTTCTGTCATCATGATGAGCTTTAAGCGGCTAGTCAAGGAGCATATCAGCTCCACCTTACCATACACCCTAGACCCACTCTAATTTGCATACCGCCCCAACAGATCCACGGACAACGCAATTGCCACTGCACTACACAACGCCCGATCCCACCTGGACAAGAGGAACACTTATGTGAGAATGCTGTTCATTGACTACAGTTCAGAATTCAACACCAGAGTGCCCTCAAAGCTCGTCACGAAGTTCAGGGCGCTGGGTCTGAACTCCTCCCTGTTGCAACTGGGTCCTGGACTTTCTCCCCAGGGGTGTGTGCTCAGCCGCCTCTTGTATTCCCTGTTCACCCATAACTGCGTGGCCACGCACGACTCACTCATCAAGTTTGCTGACGACATGACAGTGGTAGGCCTGATCACCAACAATGATGAGACAGCCTACAGGGAGAAGATTAGAACCTTGGTGGAGTGGTGCCAGGACAATAACCTCTACTTCAACGTCAACAAAACCAAGCGGCTGATCGTGGACTATAGGAGAAAGAAGGGAGAGCACGCCTCCATCCACATTGATGGGGGCACGGTGGGGAGGGTAAAAAGTTTCAAATTCCTGAGCATACACATCACCGAGGACCTGACATGGTCCCATCACATCGACACGGTGGTGAACAAGGCGCAACAGCGCCTCTTCAACCTCGGGTGGCTGAAGAAATTCGGCATGGCCCCTAAGACTCTCACGGACTTCTACAGATGCACCATTGAGAGCATTCTGCCGGGTTGCATCACCGCCTGGTACGGCAACTGCACCGCCCTCGATAGCGAGGCCCTACAGAGGGTGGTGAGGTCAGCCCAATGTACCAGCGGGGGCACGCCGCTGGTACATCCAGGTGAGGTTCAGGACATTTACACCACTCGGTGTCGTAGCAAGTCCAGGAAGATCATGAAGGACCTCAGCCATCCAAGCCACAGACTGTTCACTATGCTACCATCTGATAACCGAATCATTTCACTGCACCCACTAGAACATCAGCTGAACTGTTTATGTAGTGTCTTGGTTTACATTTACAACTGTGCTCTTGATGTATCCACTCAAGAGGTGGTCTCTGAATTTGGTGGAAGCCTCCACCCGCACGTTGAACAGCTCGGCGCAGCTGCAGTTGTGGTCACGATGTTTACGCGGTCAGTAGCGCTCTTGAGAGACTCCGTATGGCGACAGTCTCTTGTCTGGGCTGGCGCCTCCAACCGCCCATTGAACAACTCAACATGGCTGCAGTCCTGGCCATGGAGTCGACACTTTCAGTAGCGCGCTTAAGAGACTCCACGTGGCGAGTCTCGGGACTTGGCTGACGCCTCCAACCGCACCTTGAACAATTCAAGGCGGCTGCAGTCTTGGTCCCGAAGTCCCCCGCCCAGCAGTCATCGTTGGTCTTCTCCGGGCGTGCCTCGGTCGTGATGGACGTCGATCATCTCTACCCGTACCCGGTGGCGCCCGCTTAAATACACACATTTAGTCCCGCCCCCACGGCCTCTCCCTCCCGAGCAGCCAATCAGCTGCCTGTGCTGGGCGGCAGACATTCGTTGCTCGCCTTCATGGCTCCTGTCAATCAACTTGGCACGTGCAGCGTCCTCCAATCGGAACCTCGAAAATCCGTGATATTAAACCTGATTCTTTTTGTTGGGAACACCTGCCACCAATCACGCATAGCCCCGTCGACTGCTCCCTCACCCCACGCCACCTGGCCTGTCCTGACTGGTCAATTCGTGTCCCGCCACCAATTAAGGCCAGACTGAGTGGCGCACTTGATTCCAGTCGGCGGGGTCTTTTGGGGAAATCTACCCCCTATCCACTCACACCCCCCCCCCCTTTTACCTGATGTAACCTCAGCCACCTCGGCTCACCCAGGTGTGATAGTGCTCACCCACACCGTTACGCCACTAAACCAAACTCGTAAAGTCTTCACACAAAGCTACCCCATTTAGTGTGTTAACTGTCGGGGAAAGTGTGCGCGTGCTATTAAAATTTAACGAATACTTTACAGCTATTTCGGCACATAGGCTGCTGAATGAAGAGTCAGTCGTGAGGGTTTTGTTGACCATACTGCACCACACTGGTCAGTTCTGTGGCGAGATGTTAACTACCTCGCCTGGCATACAGGAGGTGGTGGGTTCGATCCCCACCCTGGAGCCTGTATATTTGTAGTTTACATGTTCTCTCTCTCCGTGGCCGCGTGGATTTTTCTCCGGATCCTCCGCTTTTTCCCTCCACATTTAGTAACGTGCGTTTTGATTATTTGGCTGCTATAAATTTCCACGCAATAAACCACTTTGCTGGGCGATTATATTATTCGTGGCGAGGTCGCTTCTGAAAAAGAGCGATATAGCTAAGTGGGCCTTACCTGCTAAAACACAAATAATTTACACTCACCGCTGATCAGGGAATTATTTCTGGTCTTGCCGGTGTGCACAACATCCAGTACAGCAAGTCCTCGTTTAACGTGGTAGATGCGTTCCTGGAAAGTGCCGAGTTAAGCTAAAAACGCGTTAAGTGCAAAGATTTCCCCATAAATAATATAACGATAAAGTTTGTCGAGATACGATGCACACACACGGTGAGATGGCGCGTTACTGTATCATTCCGCACCCTGTATCACTGTCCCGCTCAACCGCGCAGCTCAAGAAAGTAGTTCGTCATCGACTACTCAGCGATGTTAACTACCTCGCCTGGTATGCAGGAGGTCGTGGGTTCGATCCCTAACCTGACGCCTGCTGTATATGTTTTCCCCGTGGTCGCGTGGATTTTTCTCCCGGTCCTCTGGTTTTTCCCTCCATATTTAGAAACGTTGCGTTTAGAGTATTCGATTGCTGTAAATGTCTACATGTCCACGTGATAAGCCACTTCGTTGAGCCATCATTTGTGGCCAGGTCGCTTCTGAAAAAGAGCTGTATAGCTCAGTCGGCTTTACCTGGTAAAATACAAACATGGATTAGTTTTAAACTGCGTTTTAAAGGGGCGCGTTTCGCGTCTCACACGTACAGGATGTCCGCACTTAGAAACGTGTTTGGAAGCAACTTTAAAAACTCGCAAGGGTTCAGATATCACTCACCACTGATGCTAGCTGTTGTCAGGAATACAACTTTAAAGTTGCCAGGTTCATTGCAACAATGATCTACCCCACGACTCCAGCGCTCCATCCACACATCAACACACACACAGACACATCTACAGAGACATCAACACACACACAGACACATCTACAGAGACATCAACACACACACAGACACATATACAGAGACATCAACACACACACAGACACATATACAGAGACATCAACACACACACAGACACATCTACAGAGACATTAACACACACACAGCCCAACAAAGACAGAGATCCCCCCCACCCCCTATCACCTTTCAAGACTCTTAGGGGTGAAGGCTGTTTGCGAGACTCTATTAATGCTGGCACTGCTACCAAGGAGGTGCTGTGACCAGCACCACGCTGTCTTTGTGCCCCTGTGCTGATGTTTACTTCATCACGTCGGGTTCTTAGTCTAGTCAGAGTCACCTCGTGGAAGGCACGGGACCAGTCAAAGAAAATCGCCACCGGTGGCTTGTTCACACGCTCACACTCGCCAGGAGTGGGAGACCTTTTCATGACCGAGGGATGAATTGGACTTTTAAACAGCGTTGGCAGGAAACACGTGACACACAACACACACCTCGGCCACTTAAATCGGAACACTACACTGGCCTAAGTTACGTCGGAGCTATTCACTTAGAAACTCACCGCTTGTTGCCAAGTTGGAAACATCGCCCCCCCCCCCCCCATAAGCACCCAAATAGTGCAGCGAAGATAATTGCAGTGTGGGGTTTCAAAGCGCGGTGTGGGCTGGGATAGAGCACCTCCGAATAGCACGGTTGGCTACGTACGGTACCAAGGAAGTTCAACATACTGTAACATACACACACGTGGCCACACGCCTGGTGGACCCTGCTCTGGAGGTGCTGTACTGATCCCCTGTCTTGTTGTCACATCGTGGTTCACGTCGCGGTCACTGGTGGCTACTGGGCGGGGGGGGGGGTCACGTTGTAAACTCATGACAACGGAACACATCTGGATCGAAAAACATTGCTCCTTTGACGCGTGCATCGTGATCTCAAGAACACTCGATACCAATCGATTGTATCGAAAAAAATAACAACGTTAAAGCCCTTCATTAATAATACACTGCTGTTGACCATACTTCACCACGCCGGTCAGTGCGGGTCAGGGAGGCCCAGGGCCGGTTCAGATAGCACCTGCCACTAACGTGACCCGTGGGTGGCAACTGCACCGTGGGTACCGCGCACCTCGCCTCTTACACTCGCAAACACTGCCCCCCCTCCCCCTTACACCCCCCTAAGCCCCCCCCCCCTCTTATCCAGCCCACCCCTCCTTACCCCCCCCCTCCTTATACCGCCCTCCTTAGCCCCCCTTCTTATTCCCCTCCCTTAGCCCCCCCATTTAGCCCCCTCCCCCCCGCCAATAGCCCCCCCCCCCACCGCCGGTGCCCAGCAGAGTGACCCATCTTCGTCGTCGATCAAACTCCCTCGAGTCGCTGCGTGCCCAGGTGAGGTTCACGCGCCCCAGGTGAGGTTCACGCGCCCCAGGTGAGGTTCACTCGCGGGTTCCCCTGCCGACGGTGTCGCGCCGGCAGCGGGCGGCGACCCGCGGGGCTCGCGGGCTGCGGCAGCGTCTCAGTGTCCCCGTGGGGGGGGGGGGGGGGGGGTCCGGGGTCAGGGGCCAAGTGTCGTGGGTGTGCACGGGGACGCTCTGCCGGGGAGACCCGCGACGGGCGAGGGAAAGGGCGACGCCAGGCCACGCGGGGCGATACAGATCGCACGTGGAGTCGAATCAGCGTCGTATCCGCAGCGACCAGCGTGGTGAAGTATGACGGGACGAGCCCCCACCCCTCCCCAGTCCTCGCCCTGCAGAGGGGCGAGAAAGGGGGGGGGGGCTTGCAAATTTGTTCGTGACGAGAGAAAGCCATGAACGTCACGGAATTGCAGTAGTAATGATGATAATAGTAGTGTCCGGCTGGAAAAATCCGTGAGTTTCAAACAACAACAACAACGTACACAAAACGTGCATGGAAATCACAAAGCACGACGGCTGTGCGCTTTGTCCACACGCTTCGTAATCGGTGTGTCTTGAGGCAGGTCGTTGCAGAGAAAACGAACGACGCCAACTTTCATCTCGAAGCCCCCACCCACACCCGACAGAGCAGAATGAGATCCAGTTGTCACGCGATGGCCAAATATGCCGCACCTCCGATTAGCGCGGTCGGCTACGTACGGTGCAAAAGAAGTTAAACGTACACACACGCCCCAACTGATGTATTTTACGAGTAAACATGGGAGAGCGGGGGGAGGGGCCTGAAGAGAAAACAACGTTTTGACGTCGTCGAAGCGACGTTGAAACCACATCAATTATATACTTAATTTGGAGCTTTCGTGGCTGCAGGAATGACTCTTTGGTTCCTTCGGCTATACGTCAATCGGCACATGGGCTCACGTGACCAACTCGATTTGATCAACTCTGTCGGCTGTCGGTGGAGGGGCACGCGCAGGGCCGGATTGAGGAGTAGGCGAACTCAGCTGCAGCCTCGCGCCTCAAGTCCATCACGAGTGCGCCGCACTGACAAAGACAAAGATCCCCCGTATAGCCGAACAGACTGTAGGGGCAAGTGCTGTTAGCGAGCACCTATGAAGGCCAGAACGGCACAAGAGGGGGTAGGTGGCCAGCACCACGCCCGACCGCCTTTGTCTCCGCAGTGGCGATGTTCACTACACACCGCACCAGGTACTCATTTGAGGCTGAGTCGACCTAGGGGAGGCCCAGGACCGGTTCAGATAATCGTCACTTGTGTTGGCCGTGAGCAGGAATCGAACTCGGGTGGCCGGGTTCATAGCGCAGGGCAGCGCTAACTGAGCTCACTCAGCGCTAACTGATCTCACACTCACACAGCGCACGCCACTGGGACTAACAACGCGGCCGCTTGAAGTGCGTCACTAAACTGTCTCGGGCTCGAGGCGCTTCCATCGAAGGCCGCTGGTGCCTCGACTCCGACCTCGAGCCTACCTGCGTGCGTCCCTTAGCGGTGTGCACACGTGTCCCTCGCTCTCTGCATGAATGAGACTCACACGGATCAAGGTGGGAGGGAGGGAGGGCGGTGGGGGGTGAGGAAGAGGGGAAGGCGGGGGGGACCCAGATGCTATCGGCAGCACAACCTCAGATTTCACAGCTGTCTACGGACGACGAGATAATGAGAAAATTTACCAGGAAATGAGACGAGGCGCTGTAAGGAGATCCGTCGTTCAGGCGGAACGACCCAACCTCTCCTCGGATTGCCCACATCTTTTTAATTTGGGGGATATGAATCCATTGTCTCGAGCCGAGCGGTCGCGGCAAGAGGACGGTCGCAGGAATGCTGAAAGGACAAGAAGAAGACATCTTCATCTACTGCTCCCTCTAACTTGCCACGCAGCAACACGCGTGCTCGGTGTTCAGCAGCAGCGTCAGCGGCGTTCGAGAGGAGGGATGGGGGGGGCTGGATGGGGGCCAGAACTCCCGGCTCGGTTGACCCCGAGCTCTTTGGAATGACCCCTTCCTCGCGCCCTCCCTCCCACGTCAGCGGGGGGCACCTGGCAGTGGACTTTACCGCAATGCACGAGGCTTCCGACACGGGGTGGGAACATGTTGTGGCGCCTGTGTGTGCACCGATGTTTTCCCCGGCGTCCTGAGTTCGATTGTCGACAACAGTGGCGAATATCTGAATCGGTTCTGGGCCTCCCCTAGGTCGACTCAGCCTCACATTAGTACCTGGTGCGATGTGTTAACATCGCCACTGGGAAGGCGGCCTAGCGTAGTGTTGGACACCCACCCCCTCGTGTGCTGCTCCGGCCTTCATAGGTGCTGGCTAACAGCACTTTCCCCAACGGCATGTTAAGCCTATACGGGCGATCTTTGCTTTTGAGGGATGGGGCAAGTTGGCACAGGCTGGGGCACAGCTGGTGCATCTCCTCGTCATCTCAGTCAACCCATGGCACCTGCCAGCGAGCCTTCGACTATTCACGTGGCCTCAGGGTCCGCCTAGCCTGGCACAGCGCTGTTGTGAAGTCACCGTCACTTAGCGGCGAGTCGCGGCTTTTGATGTGTTATGTGTTGGAAGTGGTGGCAAAGTGGATCTCGCGTTGCGCTAAGAACCCAGTGACCTGGGTTCAATTCCCAAATATGGCTAAGGGCGGTGCTGAGTGATATCGAAATGGTCCTGGGCATCCTTGGCTCAAATCAGCCTTTACGGACTGCCTGGTGTGGTCTGTGCACGTGAGGACTGGGACACTAATGAGGCCGGCTGCGGGGTCTTAGATCCCCACGCGAACTGTGCAGGCCTCAATCGGCGCTGACTAACAGCACGACATGCTCGACTCTCTTACAATTCCCCTCATTCGTCTGGGAATGCTAATTTAAATAAATAACGATTCAGAGCCCCAGAACATGATCTACAATGAAATGATTCCTGTGATGATCGCCACGTGTGTCTCTGTCTGTGGAATGAGTGGGCGTTGGGCCTCCACGTGTGTGGTTTCCAGAGGCAGACTCTGCAGCGGTGGACATTGGTGACAATTCTGTGCTGATGACTCCCAAAAAAAATAAACCGATTCACAGTCGTCTATCACTGTGTCGCTTCTGTTGTAATTTAGTCACATTTGAATATCTGATGGTGGGGAGTGGAGGGGAGGGTGAATGTCTAATGGGGTGAAGGAGTGAATATCTCACGGTGTGAATATCCAATTAAGCTCTACGACTCCTGCAGCCACGAGTGGCCGCTACATTCATCAACATGTTCATAATAAGAATGTTGAATTTCAACCGTGAATCATCGGGACAGGGGGTCAGTTTTTCCACCAGTGTGTTCGGGTTTGAAGAGACCTGGCACCGATATTGTGTTGGACTTTATTACGGTATCACAGCGCAGTTTTGATAATCGACCTCGGCTGACCCGAGACATTTCTTCTCCTCCGGCTTTGGACTGTGGAACGCGTGACAGCCCCGGAAGGGGGAGGGCGGGTGGTGGTGACGATGCATTACTAAAGATTTGTGGAAAAATAATCATAATCTGCACTGGTACGCCATAGTCCATTTGAAACATTATTTTTATTGATTCAAGTATTTTGAAAATCACCGTTTTGGATCAGAGTTTAACATAACACACAATCCACTCATAGTACAGTACAGTATTTTAAAACAATAAACATATCTGGGTTGTTGGAGCTGCTACCCTGTTGTAAATAAACGGAAATAACTTGGACTATCGAGCACAGAGGGCTGGGCGCCACGGTGGCTAGGAGATGTTAACTACCTCGCCTGGTGTGCAGGAGGTCGTGGGTTCGATCCCGACCCTGACGATGCCTGCTGCTGTATATTTGGAGTTTGCGTGTCTCTCTCTCTCTCTCTCCTGGTGGTCGTGTGGATTTGTGTCCGGCTCCTTCTGGGTTTCCCCTCCACATTTAGAATCAACATCACGCGTTTAGAGTATATATGGCTGCTGAAAAATTCCACATGATAAGCCACTTCGTTGAGATATCATTTGTGGCCAGGCCGCTTTTGAAAAAAAAGCTACAGCGTATAGCTCAGTGGACTTTACTTGGTAAATAAGTTAGACTGAGGCATCTTTAAGTTCATGACTGCAAGATGAATGTTTACCTTTGTGCCGGGAATGTGTGTGCGTTGTGATTCAATTAACATTCTACCAACATGTGAATGTTTCATACAGTAACTAATGTTACGTGCCCTTTGTCACCTCACTGCTGGGATGAAGGCCTCCCCAATGCGTATAATTCATGGGAGATGTTTTGACCATACCTCACCACACTGGGTCGTGCGGCTTTTGGTGACGTGTGCGCCCAGGACCGGTTCCGGTATCGGCTCGCCGCTGATGTTAGCCTTGTCCGGGATTTGAGCTCAGCTCTCCGGATTCATTGCGCAGATAATCACATTGTGTACGCGTGCAGCTCCTGTGTCAATCCACTGCTGAATGAAAAGTATCTCGCGCCGTGTGGGTCATGGGGTTACTTTCTTTAACCATACTTCACCACGCTGGTCAATGCGGGCTGATGGAGGCGGGGGGAGCATGGATGTGGGAGCTCAGAAGTCGAGTGCAAGAGCTCTCCACTGCTGACGACCTGCTTGTGCACGGTTGGCGTTCAGCTCAACGCCCGCTTCGGTTCTGAGATCTGGCGAAATCAAATCAGGTGCATTGCAGGTGGATCTGGTTCTAGAGATTGTTTTACAGTCCGTAGTGACAATTTTCGTTTATCTTTGGGAACAAGAATATTATCGTCTGAAAAATGTATTCTTGAGAACAGCTGTAGGTCCTCGCTAAGTGTGCATCCGTAGAAAATAACCCATTAGGATGTCCTTGAATATAAATTCACCTCGTTACAAACAAGAATTTCAACAAAGCCCAGATAGTTTCCCTTCATTGCGACTCCATTCAACTGATCCCCCGCATCGGTCGTTCCAATTGGGGAAAGCTACACTTAAAGTATCTATCAATATTGGTTATATTTCGATTTAAAGCTTTTGTGACTGCAGGGATTATTTTATTATGTTTTATTTTTATTATTTCCCTTCTACGTGACTTTACCGAAAGAACCAAGAAGATGAATATTGGTTATGGTAACTTATCGCCAGACTTGTCAAGCTAAACAGATATGGGAGCTCCTTTCTTTTCCATCAACGTCCATGCCATCAAGAAAATCATTCTGCTCAAAGAGCTCTACATGTCCCAAAAGCTTTTGGTTACCTTATACCCAAGTGCATTAATTTTAGCCCAAATCACCCCTCCAGCATACATTTGGCTTGAATCCACGTGTCTGCCTTCGCTAGAAGGGACGTTTATTCATAGTTTTGGAGGTGAGAATTTATGTAGATGGTGATATATTAGATCATTAACGAATTATTTCGCTGCAAACCTTCAATGACTGATACCAGCTTTCCAGATATCTCTTTTGCTACACATTTGCAAACGTGAAAGCTCATCACACCTGTGATGTGTTGTCTTCATCGCACCATCTCTAAGACTGTGGTGTGGATCGCTCAGTCTTGAATCTCGATGTCGGGGGCCATGAGGCTGGGACTAAAGCTGCCAAGGCCTGGGCCCTCTTTAGGTCAAGGCCAGTCTCGAGACCAGTAAGGGCCGGGCACTCTATGCAGGATATGAATTCTGCAATAGTATGCATATTCTGCTATTGCAGAGCTGACCGGAGTTCAAAATAACTCACAAACAAACACCCAACACAGAAAATCCCTGGTTTCGATCTTCCACGAAGCTCATGGTCCACCATGAACAGCATCCGTACAAACCGTGATGCGACAGTGGCACGAAATGTCTCGATTTGCCAAGGAGACGTTATCGTCGGGACTCGATATCTCACGGATGATTGTATGTGGCCGTCCTACCTCCAAACCCTCCCAGACCCTGCCCCCCTCGAACAGTGTAGAGGGGCGCGGTGGTGGTGGTGGTGTGATATTTGCAAGAGCTCAGCCCCAGACAGGTATGGATTACATCAAGCCCCGGCTTAACCATCCTGGTCCCGGTAGAAACTACAGCGAGCGATCCGCAACACGTGCCATCAATCGGTAATGTCTTTCTACCACGTGACGTAGACACCGCTGATTCAAATTAATCAACGAAGGGGCGTCATATTTATCAATCATCAGGTGCGCGCAGCGTGCGGAGACTTAATGTGAGGGCGAGTGCATTGCAAGCGCCATGTACGTGACATAACCCGGCCTGCCCGCACGGGATTGACACGTCACACATGCATGGCGTGACGTCACACAGTCGTACTGCCCGATGACCAAATCACTCGGGAGCTAAGCTAAGCAGGTTTGAGCCTGGAGTGCGCTCGGATGGGTGGTGACCGCTGCCGTGCCCCGAAGAACTGCGCGGTCCACGTTGTCAGCAGTAGAGGGCAGCGCAGGGGAATCCATAAATCATCATTCTCATGCTCTGCGTGTTAAACTTCTTTCGCGCCGTACGCAGCCGTCAACGCATCCACCTACTGCTACTTGACGAGCGTGGTGAGGTGTGGTCAAATAGCCGTGACGCAACGCACGACCAGAGAACGAGAGGCTTGTACAGCCTGGTCCAGGTGTCTTGTGTTTTGTGACAGCCCCATTATGTGACCGCTAACATTTTTTTCAGACCACATCCACTTTGAGTTCACTCACAGCCCTGTCCCATTCACGCCCCCCTCACTCAACATCTTGCTTTGAGAGCTCTCCAAACGCGCTGCGGATATAGTCAAACGTATTAACGGCACGTATTAATAATAATAAAGTAACAATGATAACGACATTATTTATTTCTGTTTGTTGCAGGAAAGCCTCAACGAGTCTCGCAGCTCGTTTACGGGAAGGCCCTGCGGTGGGGGGAGGTGGTGGTGTGGGGGAGGGTGCTAATGGGACGTGGTCTTCAGAAGAAGTAAAGATCGCCACGTGGAGCTCTGCTCACAGCCGGGATGAGCTCCGTCACACGTAGACGCTGACGGCGCGTCCGTTGGGGGCGTTCGCGTCGAGGAAGTTGACTTTGGCTTTTCTCGTCGACGACGACGACGAACTGAAGGAGGTCTCGGGCGACACGAGGTCTCGCTGCGGCACCGTCTGAAATTCGGACATCTCGACGCGCCGCAGCTGCTGCTGCTGCTTAAAGAGGTCGCCCGCTCCGGGCGACTCGGCGGGCGGCAGCGGCCGTGCGATGCGACGCACGGAGCGCGCGGGCGGCCCGCGGCCCGGGCGCTTGGCCAGGCACGCGGCCACGGCGAGCGCGAGGCCGCCCGCGAACAGCAGGAAGGAGGCCATCCAGCCGGCGAAGAGCGCCTCGCCGAACTCCCAGCGCGGCACGTAGTCCGGGATGTTCTCGTCGAAGAAGAGCGCCACCGTGTCCACGGCCACCGTGCACACGGGGGCCATCACGGCGGCGCTGGCGACGAGGAAGGCCAGCGCGCCGGCCAGCGAGGCGGCGCGCTTGTGCGTCGTGTTGCCGCCGCCGCCGAGGAAGGTGGTGCACCTCATGCCGAGCGCCGTGAGCAGCGTGCCCACCAGGCCGAGCACGTCGGCGGCGCACATGAGGATGCGCGCCATCTGCAGCGTCGGGATGAGGTCCATGAGCGACTCGTAGTCCCGGCACTGGATGTTGTCCCCTTGGTCGACGCACGAGCCCCAGAGGCCGATGAGAAAGTTCTCGGCGAGCGGCGCGATGTCCGAGTTGAGCGACTGCCAGTGGGGCAGCACCGTGGTGACGCAGGCGAGGAGCCAGCCGCACACGCTCACGGCCAGCCCCACCAGCTGCAGGTCGCACACCCGAGCCATTGGCGTCCCGCGAGCCCGCCCGGCCGCCCGCCCGCCTCCTTTGCCGCCTCTCGCCCTCTCCTCTGCCTGCGGGGTCCGAGCGGTGGGGAGGAGAGGGCATCAACGCGCATCGCACGCGCGCGTTTGACAGCGGCCTTGAGTGTACTAATAGGGGTTTTCCCCTTTTTTCTGGCAACAAAACTGACACCTTTTGCAAGGAATCATGCTTACATTAACCACAATACTTGCAGTCTTTGAACTGTGCGCCTTTTGGCGTCATCTGGTCGAACACCATATGAGACTAGGCTCTAAAAAAAGCTGTCTCTGGTGTGGACCAATCAGTTTCAAAGACAATACATAAATTATCAGAGTATTGTTTTTTGTTTGCGTTTGACTGCAAGTATTGTGGTTAATGTAAGCATGATTCCTTGCAAAAGGTGTCAGTTTTGTTGCCAGAAAAAAGGGGAGAACCCCTATTAGTATATTTTAGTACTGGCAAAAGAGGCCCCATGAAGCGGCCTTAAGTGTTCGTCAGTCGGGTGCGGTGCGCGTGGCTACGCGTGCGGGCCCTGCGCATTGCTCACGCCGCTGCGAGTGGACGGGGCTCTGCTCTAGAGAGGCCCCCTCAAAGAAAGCCACTGGCAGACTTCACGCGGCCCACTCTGTTAAAGGGATACAATCACGACGAATGCCATCAACGCGGCAACCGAACATCGATTATAATTAATCGATCTCCCGGTCGCCAGAGCAAACGACACGAATACAGCCACGAGAGGGAGCGCCGGCGGCTTGGCCTCCTCCTCCACGCTTGCCAGGGGTCTTGGACGAGGCGGCAGTGACCCACACGTGAAGCTGACCCCACGCTACCTGCTGATCGACGGGAGCGGTGTCGTTACAAACAAAAAAGACCAATTGTTGAAACTGCCGCAGTGCTAGGAGATCAAATCAGCGACCTCTGGATCGCAAAGTCCACATCGTGCGAACCATTACAAGAAGGCAGAAGCACTGCGTCTGATAAGGGTGGTTGATTAGAAAGCACGCCCACCGCAGGAGACGGAGCGGTGACATTAACTCGCGTGTAGCCGCCAGGAACAAGCCGCCGCGTCGCAGGACCGCGAGGGATAGTGGCGGCTTAGGGAGTCCTTCATCCAGCAGTGGATTGATCACGGCCGATGAAGATGATGCGTTTTTATAGTTTGACAATAAAAACGCAGTTTACCAAAGTGCCGTAAAGATGGATTTGTTGTTGTTGTTGCATCAGTTAAGTGTTGCGCTGCCAGCACTCGTGACATCGTGGGCCAGAGACGAGAGAACGACATCGGAAAGATGCGCAAAGAAGCATGGAGAGGTGGAAAGAGAAAGTCGTGGATCGAGGGACAAATGTAAGTCAGAGACAATGACTGTCAATAACAGTGGGTATGGGCAGGACACACTCGCTAGATGGACGAGACAGCTGAGAGAGAGAGAGAGAAAGATCAGCAGCAGCTGAAGGAGAAAGCACGGATGAGGAGCGATGAGATGAGTTAATCTACGCCCGCGAGATGCATCGTGGCATCGCCTTCATCCAGCAGTGGACAGAGAGCAGCTGACGGCGAGTGACCCTCACAAGTGGAACGCGGTGCACTCCTTGGACAGTCAAGAGCCGGGGGGGGGGGGTTGGTGTCTGTGAGCGTGGCCCGTGCCGTGATGCGGCGCTGTGGAGGAGGAGGAGGAGGAGCAGGATGGTGGATCACATGCAGCTCGCTCGACTCACAAAGCCGTGGCCGCTGCGGTACCGTGACCCCGACTTGCCAGGAGATCGTGTTACCCCGCCTGCTGGGGTGGCTCTGGGTGCTCCCCACTCGACACCACCTTCATATGTAGAGCACCGCAGAGCTTGGCCAATTGTTGTCTGCCTGCTCACTACCTGACTGCGAGAGTGCCAATCCTACGCGGTGGCGCGTTACAAGTTAACTTGGGGCGCCACGGTGGCTAGGAGATGTTAACTACCTCGCCTGGTATACAGGAGGTCGTGGGTTCAATCCCGACCCTGACGCCTGCTGTGTATTTGGAGTTTGTGTGTCTCTCTCTCATCATCATCACGGTGGCTAGGAGATGTTAACTACCTCGCCTGGTATACAGGAGGTCGTGAGTTCGATCCCGACCCTGACGCCTGCTGCTGTGTATTTGGACTTTGCGTGTCTCTCTCTCTCCCCGTGGTCGCGTGGATTTATCTCCGGGTACTCCGGGTTTTTCCTCCGCAATTAGATTCAACATCACATGATGATAAGCCACTTCGTTGAGCTTTCATTTGTGATAGCCAGCTGGCTTATGAAAAATTGCCGTATAGCTGAGTGAGCCTTAGCTGGTAAAATAAAAAAGAGAGTTTAGTAAAAAAAGTTTTCGCCATAAGCACGAACAGAGCAAGTTAAAATCAACATTATTAGCGTTATTTCTTGTACGTACAGACCGGTCCTCAGCCATAGTAATGTGGAAGTTCTTTGTCCTGGGAGACACCGGGCACTGAGTGAGTCAAAGCAGCGTGGGTGGCGCAGGGCCTCGGCCTTGATGATCATCTCTGAGAGTTACGAACAAAAAATATCTCGCCCGGCAGTTTGATGAAAATGAAAGGTTCTAATTCATGAAGTGAATGGTGTCGGTTGTCATGATAGTAGCCGCCCTCCCCCCCCCTCGGCACCCCCCCTCCCGATCCCCGACAAAAAGTAGAATTGTCATCAAAAGCTCAGCTCAGGTCGCTCATTCTCCGAAGCGGAGACGTTGGTCGAACTAAACACGAATTAAACAGAGATGCACAAACCTGCCGGAGGCTACGATCCTCTCATTGAGACGTTGATTCATATACAGCACGACGAATTGATGCGTGTGCTATGGAGAAGGGCCATCTCACCCGAAACGTCGCCCATTAGATACAGAAAAAAGTATGTTCCCTTTCAAGGTCGCGGTGTCGATGTGTACGAACGTGTCGAGCACAGGGTTTAATTGTGCACCACTAATCCACTTACTGCGCGCCACTGGGAACGCAGCGGCGGCACGCTCAGCGAGACGGCCTCGCACGGCACTCACGCTGCCCACCCTCGCACGGCACTCACGCTGCCCACCCTCGCACGGCACTCACGCTGCCCACCCTCGCACGGCACTCACGCTGCCCAACCTCGCACGGCACTCACGCTGCCCACCCTCGCACGGCACTCACGCTGCCCACCCTCGCACGGCACTCAAGCTGGCCAACCTCGCACGGCACTCACGCTGCCCAACCTCGCACGGCGATCACGCTGCCCACCCTCGCACGGCACTCACGCTGCCCACCCTCGCACGGCACTCAAGCTGCCCAACCTCGCACGGCACTCAAGCTGCCCAACCTCGCACGGCACTCACGCTGCCCACCCTCGCACGGCACTCAAGCTGCCCAACCTCGCACGGCACTCACGCTGCCCAACCTCGCACGGCACTCACGCTGCCCACCCTCGCACGGCACTCAAGCTGCCCAACCTCGCACGGCACTCACGCTGCCCACCCTCGCACGACACTCACGCTGCCCAACCTCGCACGGCACTCAAGCTGCCCACCCTCGCACGCACTCAAGCTGCCCAACCTCGCACGGCACTCACGCTGCCCACCCTCGCACGGCACTCACGCTGCCCAACCTCGCACGGCACTCACGCTGCCCAACCTCGCACGGCACTCAAGCTGCCCACCCTCGCACGGCACTCAAGCTGCCCAACCTCGCACGGCACTCAAGCTGCCCACCCTCGCACGACACTCACGCTGCCCAACCTCGCACGGCACTCAAGCTGCCCACCCTCGCACGGCACTCACGCTGCCCAACCTCGCACGGCACTCACGCTGCCCAACCTCGCACGACACTCACGCTGCCCACCCTCGCACGGCACTCACGCTGCCCAACCTCGCACGGCACTCAAGCTGCCCAACCTCGCACGGCACTCACGCTGCCCAACCTCGCACGGCACTAACGCTGCCCAACCTCGCACGACACTCACGCTGCCCACCCTCGCACGGCACTCACGCTGCCCAACCTCGCACGGCACTCAAGCTGCCCACCCTCGCACGGCACTCAAGCTGCCCAACCTCGCACGGCACTCACGCTGCCCACCCTCGCACGACACTCACGCTGCCCACCCTCGCACGGCACTCACGCTGCCCAACCTCGCACGGCGATCACGCTGCCCACCCTCGCACGGCACTCACGCCCCGCTTTACGTCGGGGGTTGCGTTCCTGAAATGCGCGACGCCGAATCTCGAAACGGCGTCAATTACGCGATCTAACAAAAAAAACCCTCCTCTGTTATGGATGATATTAGTCGCGACAGCCAGCGACGTGTTGCACCGGTCGAGGCCGACGTGGAGGCTGCGGCGTGTGGGTGGTGGAGGCGACGGCTGAGTGGCGACGGACGCGAGCGAGGGGTCCAGACGACGCAACTCGGGGGCCGCGCTCTGAACGAAGTGACGACGTCGTTGCGAAACGACGTTAAACAAGGTGGGGGGGGGGGGAGACGTAACTGTGGGTGTCGCTGTTACCTTCTTGAATTGGAACCCTCCAACGGATGGGCTAGCGAAGTTGGCAGTCACCTGCACGGCAACGAGGAGACAGAGACCCCTGGCATCTGGGTGCGCGTCCAACGGCGCCACCAACCACCAAACACAACCACCGACCACAACCACCAACCACCAACCACCAACCACAACCACCGAGCACAACCACCAACCACAACCACCAACCACAACCACCGACCACAACCACCAACCACCAACCACAACCACCGAGCACAACCACCAACCATAACCACCAACCACAACCACCGACCACAACCACCAACCACCAACCACAACCACCGAGCACAACCACCGAGCACAACCACCAAACACAACCACCAACCACAACCACCGACCACAACCACAACCACCAACCACAACCACCGACCACAACCACCGAGCACAACCACCAAACACAACCACCGACCACAACCACCGACCACAACCACCGATCACAACCACCAACCACAACCACCGACCACAACCACCGAGCACAACCACCAAACACAACCACCAAACATAACCACCAACCACGACCACCAACCACAACCACCAACCACCGACCACAACCATCAAATACAACCACCGACCACAAACACCGACCACAACCACCAAACACAACCACCGACCACAACCACTAACCACAACCAGCAACCACAACCATCGACCACCGACCACAACTACCGACCACAACCACCGACCACAACGACCAAACACAACCACCGACCACAAAAAAAAACAATTCAGAGCCCTTTGTAAACCCGGCCATGCTGATTGTCTCCCCAGACTTGACCGCTCTGGCCACTTGCGCGTTGATCACGATGGGAAGTGCGGGCGGATCGATAGCACGGGCTCAGATATCACGTGCCACTGACGGTAGCCGTGAGCGGGGATCCAACTGGGGTCGCCGGGGGTCACGGCGCGGAGCGGTACCGCTACAGCAGCACCCCGCTCGTGAACGACACAGACAAAGATCCCCCGTGGAGCCTTCGCAGGCTGTTAGGGCAAGTGCTGTTAGCGAGTAGCACCTATGAAGGCCGGCACGGCATGCGAGGGGGTGGGGTGCTCAGCACCACGCCCGGTCGCCTTTGTCTCCGCCGGGTGGCGACGCTCACAAACCGCGCCAGGTGCTCAAGATTTGAGACCGATTCGAGCAACGGGAAGCCCAGGGCCGGTTCAGATGATGTCTATCACAGTGTGCGAGCGGTCACCCCTCTTCTGTAAACACACAAAGACATAGATCCCCCGCGTAGCCTTAACAGACTGTAGGGGCAAGTGCTGTTAGCGAGCACCTATGAAGGCCAGCACGGCACACGAGGGGGTGGGTGGCCAACACCACGCCCGGCCGCCTTTGTCTCCCTAGTGGCGATGTTTACACATCGCACCAGGTACTCATTTGAGGCTGAGTCGACCTAGGGGAGGCCCAGGACCGGTTCAGATAATCGTCACTGGTATTTGCCGTGAGCGGGAATCGAACCCGGGTCGCCAGGTTCATAGCGCAGCGAAACACACAAACACACACACAAACACACACACACAAACACACACACACAAACGCACACACACAAACACACACACACAAACAAATACACACAAACACACACACACAAACACACAAACACACACACACAAACACACACAAACACAAACAAATACACACACACATACACACACAAACACACACACAAAAACACAAACAAATACACACAAACACACACACACAAACACACAAACACCGCGTGGTCACTCCGCTCACCGTGCAATGGACCCGCGCGCCCGTCTCGCAACGAAGCGACACGCGGCAAATCTGAGCAGCGCGAGTTCACGACATCGTCCGGCAAATCCACGGCGACAGCAAACGTCGGTTGCTGGTCTTCAAGTCGCGCTGCTGGCGGCTTCTCAGATTAGAGGTGAAGATTTTAAACCTCCACTCCCACCGACCCCACCGCCCGCCCCTCTCTCGCCTCTTCCCGTCGAAAATATATTTATAAATCCTTCATTTAAAAGCGCCCCCCACCCACCCCCCCCGCGCCTGTTGCCGCTGTGGCTGTTTGCACAGCGTGCGCGCTCCACGCCGCGAAGCTCTCCGCTCGCCTCGCGGCCTCGGGTCCTTTCTTGTCGCTCCCGCGAAGGGAAGTGGAGACGGGGGGGGGGAGCGCGCTCCCTCTTCACGCCGGAGAACTCTCCCGCACTCAGGAGACGCTTAAAGCCGCCCGGCGAGGGGGGGAGGAGGAGGGAGGAGGAGGGAGGAGGAGGGGGGGGGAGGGAGGAGGGGGAGGAGAGGCGGAGGGGAGAGGAGGAGGGGGGAGGAGAAGGGAGGAGGGGGGGAGGAGGAGGGGGGGAGGGAGGAGGGGGAGGAGAGGCGGAGGGGAGAGGAGGAGGGGGGAGGAGAAGGGAGGAGGGGGGGAGGAGGAGGGGGGGAGGGAGGAGGAGGGGGGAGGAGGAGGAGGGAGGAGGTGGAGGGGGGAGGAGGAGGGAGGAGGAGGGGGGAGGAGGAGGGGGGAGGAGGGGGCGAGGAGGAGGGGGGAGGAGGAGGGAGGAAGAGGGAGGAGGGGGGAGGAGGAGGGGGGAGGAGGGGGGAGGAGGAGGGGGGAGGAGGGGGCGAGGAGGAGGGGGGAGGAGGAGGGAGGAAGAGGGAGGAGGGGGGAGGAGGAGGGGGGAGGAGGGGGGAGGAGGAGGGAGGAGGAGGGAGGAGGAGGGGGCAGGAGGAGGAAGGAGGAGGGGAGGAGGGAGGAGGAGGAGGGGGGAGGAGAAGGGAGGAGGGGGGGAGGACGAGGGGGGAGGAGCGGGGAGGAGAGAGGAGGAGGGGGAGGAGGAGGGAGGAGGAGGGGGCAAGAGGTGCCCGGCGAAGTGGCGCGGGTGCGAGGGAGGGAGGGTTGGTCAGAGTGGCCAAATGTGTTGCCAGCCTAATTAAATGCACGTGCGCGTGTGTTGGACTTGCTCGCACCGTAGGTAGCCAACCGTGAGACTCGGAGGTGCGGGAGGAGGACAACAAACTAAACACAAAAATCAGTTCTAGAGAAGTGAGTTTGTCAATCTAGATGATGATTTAAAAGTGCATCGCTCCACTGGCTTTCGAATATCGGAAGGAAGAGCGTTCCAGACGGCCGCAGACGCGCATCTGAAAACGCGCGGTGATGGTGACCGCCGTCTTTGCTCGATGGCTTCGCCAAAAGCCAAAGCCGCTGCTGCTGCTGCTGCGAGGATGAGCGGAGTGAGCGTGATGATGGTTTACGGCGAGAGGTTTTGTGGTTCATTTGTGCCAAGCGCCTTGTGTGTGTCATGAGTGCGACCTCGCAGTGTGTTCGTTCGGCAACGGGAAGCCAATGCAGCTCTCCGAGCACTGGATAGTAGACATTGGACGTTTGCACTGGGAAACTTCACTTTTTAATTTTATTTCACGACCCTCTGTAGAATTGCCTCCGATCAACTCACCCGGTAAATGCGCCGGACCTCGCCAAAAAAAGCACGGCGGGGACTTGAGCCTGGCTCGTGCTTGCATGGGCAACCACCGCCGCGTGAAACAGTTGCCAGAAGGGCTGACGAAGCAGGAGGCACGTGGCGGACGACACAGCGATCGCGGCGCGAACCGCTCTCGATCCACGCGTGCGCTCTCCGTCGTCACCAACCTGCACTGACCCCGCGTGGCGATGCAGCGGCCGACAACCCCGAGGGATCGACTCGGAGCTTCCCTCGGAGCTGGGAAGCTCCGAGTCGATCGGTCCCCGTTCCGGGTGACGCTGTTCGGCTGCGTGACACTTCTTTGCACGACAATCTTCATCGTCGCCGCCGCCGTCACCTGCGTTGTTGCTAAAACGAGCACCGCCTAGCGAGGCTGCAATCAACTTGATGGGAAGTGAGGAGTGCGTAAAAGATGGCTCCCGATACGGCCAGGGAAGCCTCACTGCGGCTCGTTTTAATGACACTTTGCGTGTGCGGAGGGAGACGATTTGTTTTAGTTCCCGGAGAAAAGCGCTCGCACAATCTCCGAGCTGAGTCGACGCACCGCCAAGAAACCATCTGCACGGAGAGCGTTGCCACCTAAACTGCTTGCACTGGCATCTACTGGCCGCCTCGTTTGCCCCCGGTTCGTGAAAAGCCTCGACTATTATAATGATCAGAACGAGCGCCCCCAGAGGGATGTGGAAAGCTCGTCTGTGCCGCAGAACCACGACCGGATAAAAATCGTCACTCGGTGCTCGTTCGGAAACGGGGGGTCGCATCGGCGTGCCACTGCGTGGACGCGCGGTCAGGGCAGGATGAATGGGGGATCAAGAAGGGAGGGCAATGTGATACACCGAGCCAGCCGCGTGCCCTGTCAGAGGTCACCCACAAATTAAATGCCCCGCCTCGGACAGCCTTCATCACAAAGTAACAACAGAAGGATCACAAACAACGTCCTCACAAACAGCATTCTTGTTCTCGCGCGAGCACGACCATCGCATCCCTAGCGCAGTCCGCGTGGAGCCACACGCTCCTCGCTCCGGCGGTCACCCCCGAGGGGCACCACAAACGAGGAAGCACCACGGACAGAAGGGCATCTCGCCGCACCGCCAGAGAGGAGAGCAGCGCGTACTTGTATTGAATCGAGTGCCCTTGTTATATTGCAGATGAGTCTGACGTTTCTGAAAGATGCGGCCCCTTTAATGAACGTCAGGAATTCTTTTTGGTAAAAGTTGGCAGATGCGTTTTGTTTTTTTACGAAAGGATTTGGGTCCGCCAAGCTGTAACTGTGGGGCTTAACTTTTGCAAAGCAGGACAATTAAATGGGCATCAGAAAACCAGAACTTACAGTATTATCACACAATTGTAACACCATTATACCGCTGATAAAAACCGGGACATTCAATGTCCTGGAAAGACTTACAAATTCCCCAGGACAGCCACCTCATTTTTACACAATTGACCAAATCTTGGACCGTTAACGTCTCGGGAAGACTTGACAGATATCCGAGGCCAGCAGCTGTCTCAACGAGAGGGCATTGCTGGGGAAATCAGTGCAGGCAGAAGCCCTAACACTGCATCCCACGGCGTGACCACACAACAAAAAGACAACGCCGTCCCTTGAGCCGGCGAGCCACGCTGACACAGAAGGGCATTCACATTCTGGAGTTTCTGAAATGAAGTCTGCACCACGGACATAATTAGAGTCCCAAATAGGCACCAAGCGTGTTGTGTGATTAAAAAAAAAAGTCAATTCCCCGTCCGTCGGAGGTGTGCTTGTTGCGTGGAATTGTTATCGGTGGAGCTTTCCAGCAACGCCACGGATGCTTGCAGTCGGTCGTACAGACCGATGGATGCGTGGAGTCTGGAGCGTTATCTCCTGATACATGCGTGGACTTTCTCCAATAGATGCATAACCCGTTTTATTCAAAACAAAAAAAAACACAACTCATGCCACACCTTCCAATAAAGAAACTTCCTAATTTTTTTTGGAGATTCAGGGCATCCAAGATAAACAAAACCGTATACTCTTAATAAACACACACACACACATGGTAAAACTGGATTTTAATTTTAACAAAAAAAATTCTACCGAGAACAATTGCTTTGCTGTCACTGCTTCAATTCAGGCCTCATTGCCAACGCTTCTTATACTTCTTGTCAAGTTCTCTAAGGGAAGTTTCTTGGTTCAAGGTCCCTCCACCTTCTCCCACCTCGTGCTCTCTCACATAAGCCCCCCGTTCTTCAAGTCATCGATCAGGTCTCTTCCAATTTTGATTCTTTCTAGAATGTTGTTGCTGTTGTTGTTTCCTGTAAAATTTTCCTCCTGGGCTCTTCCTTCGGCGTGCCAGTGCACCCAATCCAGATCATCAAGCAAATGCCCTTCGCGTGAACTGACGTGGGGTCCGTGAATCGAATGAATGGGGAACGCGATGATTGCAAAGCGCTGAGAATGCGTCACGCATCTGTGCCCTGAGCACCAACACCACGAGGCCTCGGCGCCAAGCCCCGCGTGTGTGGTCGGCAAACAGGGGCCGTGTGGGGCTCCGCACACTCGCGGCTCTGCCTCAACATTTGCCATCGCTCAAACTCCCCTCGGCGCAACATCAAATGTACGGGGCGAGCGTTTCCGCCTCGCCCCGGTGCATTGAGTCCACTCAGAGCACCGTCGCGCGTTATCCATCAACGTCCGTGCAGCTTTGCTTTAGAATTGGCACCGCTCAAATCTTGGAAGATATTTTTTTTTGATCTACGCGAGTTCAATGGGGTCCCTGTATTTATTAAACATTACACAAATTCAACAGCCGCCGTCTTGAACCAAAGAATCGCGGCTGACCTGCGCGTCCCTCGCTGGGTTGGCCGCCGAGATTGTGCAGCAATGTGCTGGCATTTCCTAATCGCTCATTCATCAACTATGACAACTTAAGAACCCGCAACAGATTGTACTGTACGCTAACGGCAAGTGCTCTACAGGACCCCGTCTATGATTTAACTTCTTTGGCAACTGACAAGTTCAGTGGGGGAGGGGAAGGGAGGTAATATAAAAAAACGAACATGAATACCCCCGTAAGGGATACTGCTGCCCGCGGTGTGATGGTCAGCACGCTGGCATTGTCTTCCTGAGGTCGCCGGTTTGATTCGATCTCTCGGCTCGGAAGTTAACGTATTGGATATGTTTCTTAAACCGACACGACCTCTACCAACATATTATTATTATGTATTTCGGTTATTTACAAAGGAGAGCCTCACCGAGTCGCAATCATCTTTGTCAGGAGGGTCCTGTCAAGTTTTCGCATTTGGGTGCAAAGTTTCTGCAATCCCGATTGAGTCCTCGTTTCGTCATTGAGATGTCTGGCCAACATCAGTTCCATTGCATTGGGTTTTGTTTCAGCTGTTGGAGGAAACCGGAGCCCCCGGAGGAAACCCACGCAGAGCACGGGGAGATCAAACTGCACTAGGAAAGGTCCCCGTGTCCAGAATCAAGCCCAGGTCACGTCCGCTGTGAGACGCGAGTGTTGCCACTGCGCCACCCTGCCGACCACCGCCGTCAGTTGATCGGCAGCGTCGCGGTGAGACGACGCGTGGGTAACCCCCCACCACTTGCAAGACGCGTGGGTAACCCCCCACCACCTGCAAGACGCGTGGGTAACCCCCCACCACCTGCACGACGCGTGGGCATTGCGGAGGAGTTGGCCAGCGTGCCGTCGCACGTGCAGAGCTCCCTCGCCTCGAGTCTCTCCTGCAAGCGGCGGCGTGAGCAGCTAATCGCAGAGCTGCACCTCCACCCCCTGAATGAGGACGGGCGTTAGAGGTGAAGGGTCGACTCGTGTTCGTCGTGCCGCGCAGACAACGATAATCCACCATCACGGTCACCCCGCGATGCCCCATCGAACGGCTCGCGCGCCTGTAATTCCCACCCCCGCGCCCCCCACTCCTCACGATGCATGGCAGCAGCGATGCACCATATCGACTGGCCATGAGCAGCACGTGCTCGCATTGCCCGGAGTTCGCTCAGCGGCGGCGACGCGGCCGGGCAGCCGGAGCGCGTTCGCTGCCGAGTTGCAGAGGTTCGCGGTTGTCGCGTTCCAAAGGCCGCCCTGGTTAATACTGCGGGTGTTCTAGCCATGGGACTACGATTCCGCGCTGTCTGCTTCGCGTTAACGAGTCCGTGACGTCATTCCCATGAGCAGGCCATTGTGTGGCGGTGTCATGGTGCGAATTTAATAAAAAATAAAAAAAAAAATGTGACACCACACACGACTCGGTACGAATCGACGGTACGGGGCAATCATCGCCCCCCCCCACCCCGACTGCAAAAAAAAAAAAATTGGCAGGACCCTCTTGAAAACGAGTCATGAAACTCAGCGAGGATTTCCCGGGTAAATAATCACGACTATCTAGATTTGAAGGTTTTTTTTACCCACTTCAGCAGTTGTTCTTGCTGTGGTCGTCTCACCTGATAACGGGCGCTTGTGTTGCGCCCGAAACGTTGTGATTTATTTTATTTCATATCTACGTGACTTTACCGAAAGAACCAAAGAGTAATCACGACTATATTTAAAATAAATACGTTATTCTATAATTACGACTACTACCGCGATAACCAGCACGAGTAGCGATGCGACATTTTGTCCATCGTGCATTCTGCACGGGGGCCCCTTTCCCGTGTTTGTTGTAGCTGCGGTGCTGATCGATACATTTGTACAATTTTTTCGTGTGTGTGCCAATCACCGCCAGTCACCAACCTCTCCCCCGCAGCCCCACGCCGCTTTGACGGGGCCATTGACGAAGGGGCCATCGGCCGAAATGCGAGTCCCGTTGGTCCAAAGGCTGGCATTTTTCAATCCTATCTCATGGACAAGTTCAGAACAAAGTGCGTTCATATCTGACAGATACATTTCTGCGGCCAGGGGCGCTATTATCGCCGATGTTGAACCCTCCACCACCCCCACCTCAACCCTTTCCACAGCTCCCTCCGCTCCGCTCCAAGTCGTGATTCAGAGCGGTGGCTTGGCCATCGAGAGCGCAGGCGGGGCAACTGCTCCGCAGGACCCATCAATCGCAGGGGCAACGAGTGCCGGGAAATTGAACCACCACCACCACCACCCTCCACCACAACAACAACAACCGCCGTTCACCACTAAGTGGCTGGCGGTGACGTCACCACGGCGCTTGTGCCATGCTAGGTGCACTTTGAGGCCATGTGAAGCGTCGCAGGCCCGCTGGCTGGAGGTCACTGGACAGACCCCGGGTGGTGCCATGGGTTGACTGACTGGGATGACCGGCAGAATCACCAGCCGTGCCAACTCTCTGCGCTTTATCCGCCCGGTGCTCCGCTCGTTGTTGTGAGCGTCGCTCCTCTTGCCCCACACCACCCACGGCGCGTCACTCTTGTTTGGAGTCGTAACTCGATTCAAGATTTGTTTTCGCCTCGTCTCAACGTTGTCTACCGTCTCTCTTCCATCAGTGATTGTTGGTGAGCGGCAGCCTCGCTCGCTATAAATATCACGAGCTCTTTCATGATTCCATTCGATAGTCCGCACCTCTTGCACGCGCAGCTCGAGTGTGTAACATCACGAGCGTCAGAACAGACCCAGCTGATGAGTGTACCCGGTAGAAGTGGCAACGTCGCGCTAAGGTTGGCGCCTGCTCTGTAAACCGCTGTCCCGGCGTTCCATGTTGACACGAGTCGCCAAGTGCCCAACGCAGATGGTGCGTCGGCGCGTCAGCGGCACGAGACGCGTCAAACTAAAACTGGCACGCCGCAAACACAGATCTCCTCTCGTCCGCGACGCAGTTACCCGCGGCCCCTGCAGGTAGTCCCCGCGACTGCCATTCTGACGATGCATTCCTTTCTATCTGCGGTTATTCGCGATTTTACTCAAATGTATCGTTCAGGGGCTTTCTAATACTCGCGAATTTTCTGCAGGGAACAGGAATCGCGCTGCAAATGACCCCTGATATCCGCGGTAAACCGCGATTCGAAGAAATGCCTGTGATGTAAGATGCAAGACCACGGGCGGTAGAGAACTTGACGTGATCCCGAGACTACACAGTCAAGCACAGACACGAAGCCAAAGACAAATACCCCCCGAATAGCCTTAACAGACCATTGGGCCAAGTGCTGTAAGCGAACAACACGCCCGGTCGCCTTTGTCTCCCTAGTGGTGATATTTACACACCACACCAGGCACTCATTTGAGACTGAATCCACCTAGGGGAGGCCCAGGACCGACTCAGATGCCCGTCACTCGTGTTGGTGGCCGTGAGCGGGAACCGAACTCGGGTCACCGGGTTCGTGACGCGCACAGAGAGACTCAGACACAGACGTGAACACCCTGACAACGACACGGAAACACGGAGACATCGATTCTCAGACACGTGTACACTCGCGGAGACACGGAGAGACACATGGAGACGCGCAGAGACACACGAAGACACACAGAGACACGGAGACACGCAGAGACACACGGAGACACAGAGAGCCACACGGAGACAAAGAGACACGGAGAGACATACGGAGACACAGAGACAAACACGGAGACACACAGAGACACGGAGACACACAGAGACACGGAGAGACACACGGAGACACGAACGCACTCACGGAGGCGCGGAGACACCAAGACGAGACACGGAGCCACATAAAGCGATAGACAGAGACACGGAGGCACGAGAAAGACACAGAAAGAGACGAAGGCAGAAACATGGAGAGACGGAGAGACGGATACACGCTTACCTCTCTCTGTTAGTTAGTCGGCTTCGGTCGCTAGCTACCAACGACGAGTCCACAGACACATGAGTCTGTCTGTCTGTTATTGTGCGTCTCCGTGTGTGTCTGTCTCGTGTCTGTCCCCGTGTCTGCATACAAGTGTGTGTGTGTGTCTTTCTCTCATTCGTTGTTGCTTCCAGGGGGATGGAGAGATTCCTGTCTCTGAAGCACCACACACACACGCACGTGTTTGCACTCGAATGCAAACACGTGCGTGTGTGTGTCTCTCTGTGGGGAGCGGTAGTGTAGTGGTTAGCGCTACGCTGCGCTACGAACCCTGCATCCCAAGTTCGATTCCCCCTCCCGGCCAACACCGGTGACGATTATCTGAACCGGTCCCGGGCCTCCGCTAGGTCTACTCAGTCTCAATTGAGTACCGAGTGCGATGTATACAAACATCGCCACTCGGGAGACAAAGGCGGCCGGGCGTGGTGCTGGCCACCCACCCCCTCGTGTACCGTTCTGGCCTTAATAGGTGCTCGCTAACAGCACTTGCCCCAACAGTCTGTTAAAGCGACACTTTGGGATCTTTTTATCGTTGTTAGGCTCGAACGACCCCACCCAATGACTCTTGAAAAACCTCCAATAATGATCCGATATTAATTTTTTCGCGGATAAGAGGAGACGCGTCGCAAATTCACTCCGCTGTCCATGCAGAGTAACACTGCGAATCATGATCTCGCGATAATGGCCCACACCCCCAATCCGCGATGCTCGGTCCTCCATATCACCGCGGATGAGAGGCGTGCTCTCCCGTGATAGCGATGCATGACAGCCAATCCACTGCTGAGTGAAAGTCTCCTCCAAGCCGCGTTGGTCGTGAGAGGCCATTGAACCATACTTCACCACACTGGACAGCGCCTGTGGGTGACGGCGGGAAAGCATATACGCGGGGGCATAGAAGTGCCATACAACAATCTAATGTGCGTGCAATGCACCGCCCTTTGCTGCCCACCACGCGACGGAGCGACCCATCCAAGCATTGTCCAGGCTCAAGGTTTATTCCCGCCTGCTGAGCTTGGCAGATCTGGCCGAGATCTGAAGCCATTCCACACGCGATTTGGCCACCAAGGGCGCGGGGCAGAATGTGAAAATGCTCCGATGTGAGGACACAGGTTCGCCCTTGATGCCCACCCGCAGCTGGTAACAACGCGGTGCCCGTTCCCTTGAGTCGATTCCATCGCTCAGCAAGGCGATCGCGTCCGTGAATGCGCCCTTCCTGCTGCGTAGCGATCACACGCGCGGTCCAATATTCAAGCATCGTTTTTGTCACCCCACCCCCCTGGCATTGATTACAAAGTGGGGCGCAATTATACCCCGAGTTACGTCTCCCCCCCCCCCCCACCCTTTTAACGTCGTTTCGCGATTACGCCGTCGCTTGATGAGCGCCGCGACCCCGAATTGCGTCGCCTCGGCCTCACTCTCACGTCGCTGTCAGCAGCAACGTCGCCGTGGCGTCCTGTCCCGTTATCCGTCGCCTCGCAGCCTTCGCCTCCACCACCACCACCGCCACCACCGCCACCACCACTACCACCACCGCCACCACCACCACCACCGCCACCACCACTACCACCACCGCCACCACCGCCACCACCGCCACCACCACCACCGCCACCACCGCCACCACCGCCACCACCACTACCACCACCGCCACCACCACCACCACCGCCACCACTGCCACCACCGCCACCACCACTGCCACCACCACCACCACCACCACCTCCACCACCACCACCACCACCACCGCCACCACCGCCACCACCACCGCCACCACCACCACCACCACCGCCACCACCGCCACCTTACTCCCCTGTACAC
This sequence comes from Lampetra planeri, assembly GCF_965212315.1. Lineage (NCBI taxonomy): Eukaryota > Metazoa > Chordata > Hyperoartia > Petromyzontiformes > Petromyzontidae > Lampetra > Lampetra planeri. Next base: position 12,034,076 of record NC_136125.1, on the reverse strand, counting down.
GAATGACTGTGCTGTAGAGGACAATATATTATTTACGTCGTCTTTTGGTGATTTTTTAAAGTGTACTGTATTTTGTTTTACAAGTGTACTGCCGTACACCAGTGTTTGCGTACAATACTTTTGTTTAGTAACGTTTTAGTGGTGTCACGTAACGTTGTGGGTACGTGTAGGATGACGATGCGTGCCTTAACCCAGCGTCCCCATCCCCTCCGTGTCTCGCTCTCGTGGCGTCCAGAAGACGCTGCCGTTGATTTTACGTCGTTTCGACGTTCGTCGCAACTTTCCGCAACGCATCCCCGACGTAAACCGGGGTATGACTACAGGCATACCAATTTAACCATCATTTCCTGTACCACCACCACCACCACCACCACCGTGATCATCACCCCATTGTAATTTAAAATGCCATCATCATAATCATCATCATCATATCCATCATCATAATCACCTTTCCGCATCATTTCCCATGCCATTACCACCACCATGATGATTCATCCCCTATCATAATTTTAAATTCCACCATCATCTTGATCATCATTATTATCATCAACATATCGACCACCACTAATATCATCATAAATTACAATGCTATCACCAACAACATCATCATCATTTATATGTAATTATATAGTGTACTACTATACCGTGCACTCTATCCTACGGCCGAGTGAAAGCTGTGCACATGCACCTGTGTGTGTTATGCTTTAATTTCGCAATAGACATAGGAGACCTGTACTATGTGCAAATACAAGTGTATTTCACAATACAATTGTATTTGCACATTTGTATTGGTGCCTGTATGTGCAAATTCAAATGTACTCGTGTTCTCATGTGCATCGTCAAGGGCCCAGTTCACACCGTCCATAAACCTGTCACAAATAACCCTGACGTGGTCCTGAACTCCCAGGTCCGCACAGGGGATTCCTTATAACGAGGTTAATTAAATATCCGTATCAATTGGAAATTTCACTTCTTTCTGTTGTATGCCAGCACACGTCCAAGGTTACAAGCTCGTGGTCAGACTGACAGGTGGCAAACGTGGACCGCCCTTCGCCGTCCCAGCCGATCGAACGGATCGTGCAATGTTTGACATGCGACGCTCTCGCAAACGACTTAAACACGAACCGCCGCTCCGCAATGTAATTAAACGGTGCCATGGTACAATGTTTCTCAAGCGCTGCTCAAATTTATCAAAGGCTTTGCTCAACGAGCTTACTATCTGCTTATTGGGTTGGAGTTGGGGTAATGATTGGGAACGTTACATTTACGCTAACCTCCTGCTGAAGTTCAACTGATTAAAGGCAACGCTGTTCATCGTGGGAAAACCGAAAAGCACGGCCCTGCACTTTGTGGAGCACGCCACTGCTCTGGAAGAAACTCCACGAGAGGGCGAGAGAGATGCCCGCTCCAGATTGAAAGTTCCACGACTCCTGCACGCTGGTCAGAAGTCTTGGAAGAGGTGGGAGTAACAGCAAACATATATTTTTATGGACCAGAAGCGACCTGCCCACAAATGAGAGCTCAACGAAGTTGCTTGTCACGTGGACATTTATAGCAGCCAAGGACTGTAAACGCGCCTTTCTAAATGTCGAGGAAAAAACCGGAGGAGCCTGAGAAAAATCCACGCGACCACGGGGAGAGAGACACCGCAGACTCCAAATATCCAGCAGCAGGCGCCAGGCTCGAACCCACGACCCTCCTCGCACACCAGGCGAGGGAGTAAGCACGTCGCGCACCGCGATGCCCCCTTAGCCCCCACGCTTTACACAACCTGCTGCCGATCTGCGACTACTGCCTGTGGTTCACCCATGTATATCCCTGGCTGGACAGAGGTGAGGGCTCAATAATGTGCCCATAGTGCGTGTGTCCCGGTCTGCCAACGACGTCAGGGTTATCCATAGCTGGTCAGTGCATGTTGAAGATCGGGAGCACAGACGTTGGAGCATATAAGTAGAGTACAACAATGGATGCTCCTGCACCACGCAACCTCTCAGCCATTGCACATTGCACATGTGTAAGACGTTACGTCCGTGGCTGTTGTATGTGCAGCGGGTTTCCAGCCAGAAGACAACAAAAACCCCGCGGCCGCGTGAACCGCTCGGTTCACGCGAAAGGTTGAGAGACATTGCCCGATATGCGGCGATTAATGTCACGGTTATATACATTGGCCGGATAATTGAAACATCGCGGATAATTGAAACATCGCGGATAATTGAAACATCGCGGATAATCCCAAAAAAAAAATTCCGCGGATCTCCATGCCAATAACGAACGATCGCCTTGCTGGATGATGCGCGTGATCAGTGATCGAACTTTCCTGCTCCCGCCCAGCAGAAGACTCGGCCCACTAAGTGGATGACAGCAGAGCCACGCCCATGAACATCAATCAAACTCCGCCCCAATGTTGTAAAGATATTGCAACTACTGCACTGTAGAGACGATCACACGTGGATGTCGGACTAGGCGGAGCACATCGCTGTATTTGTTCGGGTTAAGCACGTTACTTGTAATACACATTTCCAGGAACAACAATGTACAACTGTTTTTAGATTATTAATTGAGGCTTAAAGGAAAAATCCACGAGTTTTCCGCAAATCGGATAACCGCGCGCGGATAATCGAGAGTATACTGTGTACAGTATAATCAACACGGTAAAACTAAGAAGGTGTTACAGGCCGTTGTGGGGATATGTGGTGGCCATCAATTGTTGTAGTGTACTTCTGTGCTCTCGCGTCTATGCTCTCCGCCTACATCAACTCTCACTAACCAGCGTGGTGAAGTATGGTCAAACACCCCCCCCCCCACTACTCTCACGTCGTGGGGAACCCCCCATCCAGCAGTGGATTGACGTGAAATTCTCTACATTTACATACAGTACATCACCGGGTATATGTGTAGAGTATTCGCAGTCAACATTAGATGTGACTACCATTCAATTGCCCTTGTAGTCTAAGTTACAATATAAACTATTTTAGTTTTATTTGACCAGGTAATGCCACAATATGACAGATGGTGCCACGGTCGTGTGAGTAGGTCGCACACCGGACTTGCAATGCAGACGGAGCTCCTCCAGTACAACACAAATATTCTGATTATGATCTCCTGGCGCGGCAGTTGAAACAATGAGGGGGTGGGGAAAGTTTCTTAAATAAATTGGGTCCTAAAGTCTGCGCTCCTTTAACGGAAAAATAAAAAAAAAACTCCACAGAACTCTGTCTGCTGAAGCCCTCTCGTGGCCACGGGCAGACCTCGACAGTGGCATTTGGCTCCTGAAGTTTGAGACTTTAGATAAAAGGGAAGAGCAGAATGGGTTCCTCCACCCTCTATCGATGCAGCTGGTCGCGACTTGTGGTGGGGCAAAGAGTGGCTACTCCCACCTCTTTCAAGATGTCTGGCAAGCGTGGAATAGTAGGCCAAAATAAAAACATACCCCTCTCGGCAGGACCTCTAGGGCAGTGCTCTTCATCGGGGGGCCCCTGACAACACACAAAGAGCGACAACACCACCCCAGCAGCAGCATCATCGTCATCATGCTGCGCTGTCAGACCCGGCAATGGTTTCAAATGGTGCGGCGGCCCTCACACCCCGATGATGGCTTATCGACCAAAGTGCCCCCCCCCGTCTGAACACGAGTGAAGAGCGCTGCTCCAAGAGCTCCCCCTCGCAGAGGGGCGCCCGCCAGCAGCGGCGTGGTCAGGTAACGCCACATCGCTGCCCCCCCCCCCTCTCACGGTGAGCCCAGGGCAGGTGGCACCACAGCGCTGCCCCCCCCCCCTCTCACCGTGGGCCCAGGGCAGGTAACATCACAGCGCTGCCCCCCCCCCCCTCTCACCGTGGGCCCAGGGCAGGTACTGGCGGCTGTCCACGCGGTGCCCGCTTGGCCGCGAGAGGCGCCCTCTGCCGAGCGAGTCTGGGCACAGCACAGATCCGAGTGGCACGCGCCTCTCGCGATGCATTCATTGCATTGTCAATCCACCGCTGGGTGAGGCTCCTTCCCCCACACCGTGCCGGCCGTGGGGGTTTTTTGACCAAACCTCACCACGCTGAGTGATTCGTGCGCGTTTGTTGAAGGCGGGGAAGCGTGGGCACGGGAGCATAGAAGTTTCGTACAACCGCGGCCTTGAGCTGCACCGCCCTCTGCTGTCCGCCACGTGGCTCCGTAGTCGCCCTGTGGCCAGCGTGCTCGACACGGCGGTGGTTGCCCGTGCGAGCACTGCTACCCAGAGAAAGAAACATGCCAACGTTGACCCAACGTTGGCATGTGGTTGGAAGCGTGGGACCAACGTTGACCAACGTTGTCTCGACGTTCGCATTAAGAGTGATTTTACCAAAGGCGTGTTGAATGTATTGCTTCATAAGTAACAACAACACTAAAACATGTTATTGCTATTCTTTGGTTCTTTTGGTAAAGTCACGTAGATAGAAATAATAATAATAAAGTGAATAAAAATACTAAATGTTTTTAAAGGTCTATGGACATTGCCTAACAACGCCCTCTGAACGCCGATGACTGTTTGGTTTACGAAAAAGGATCCGGTCATTGTTGATCGATGACCCTAAATGTTGAATCGCCTAAGATCCATTGGGTGGAGCGGTGGCGCAGTGCTTAGCGCACTGTGGGTCACTGACGTTCGAGTCCCGGCCCCAGGCTGAGTAGCGAGCGATGTTCAAAGCGGTCCTCAACCGAACCCGCACCCTGCGCTGACCAGTGCGGTGAAGTATGGCCCAGAGAACTGTAAAAGGCGTGGGTTGCACTCCCGTGGTGCTAATCTCTCACTAGCACTGCTGTTGTGCAGATATGCGGGCATGATGCTCTTATGCGGTGACGGAAGCTCATTCGTGCTAATCTCTCTCCCTAATCCCTCTCTCCCGAATCTCCCCCATCAACACAACTGAGGTGCTGGCGTGCGGGGATAGAATTCCTTTCCAGCTCAGACCCCGCCGGCTTGCCCATCACCACGTATATAATAACCTTCTCCTTGTTGTAGCTGCTCTCTCGCTCGTTCAGCAGTTCCACTGCTGGATGATGTTTTTTTCCGCCTGAGGACGACAGCTTGTGTTGCGATCGAAACGTCGTGATTGATTGTATTTGATACCTACGTGACTTTACCGAAAGAACCAAAGAGTATGGAAAAGGCGTGGCAAGCACTTCATTCAACAGTGGGGTTCACAGAGGGCCGTAACAGATCGAGATCGATTCTAGATTTGAAGCTTTCGTGACTGTAAGGATTCATACTCTTAGGTTTTTTCGGTAAAGTCACGTGACTTTACCGAAAAAAATCTAAGGGTAAATCAAGATCGCACTGAGAGCCAGCAGGTTGTTTCCAGAGCCTGCCTCTTGCTACATCGCAAGGCCAGCGAGTGGATCGAGCGGCACATCGCCTTATGAAGTCCAATTGCACGGAATTTATTAATTTATCAAACCTGCCCGATTGTCCTTGTGCAGAAGAGGAATGATAAACGTGGACCACCTCGTATTGTTTGAGAAAGGCCCAGATATGACCCCCCCCCAAAAAAAAAAATAGCCTCCTTATTTATTTTAGTCCAAAAAAAAAACCTGCGCTGAAAGTAAACAGTGATATATTAGCACAGGCTGGAAATAATTTACCACCTTGATCAGTGAGTGAACTCTGAATATGAAATGTTCTATTTGTTGAGCTAATATTTGCGACTAAGGGATGTGTTTTTCTTCTCCGGCGCAGGGAATGCAGGAGGTGATGCACACAAGGGCAACGCTTATAGGTGGGGCGTCAGAGAGGGCCGTTACATTGCAGGACAGCAAGTAGGTTTATACTGACTTGTCCGTGTGCACGGTTGAGGAGAGCGGGGATGTAGCACTGCGTCTAACGATTGCACTCGACCACATTTTTTATTTGTGGTCGTTTATTGTCGGCGCCGATAACAAACGAAAACCTGCGGCCAGCCATCCCTCGGGCATTCTACCTCATGAAGGTGGGAAACCCCCCTTGCGTGACGTCACCAAGCCCCGCCCACCACCTCCTGTTCAGTGGCACACACGTGGACACTGAGGTTGAGACGTTTTTTTCCACAACTATTTTCCTGTTGTCTGATCAGTCTACTACTACATCTACTACTACATCTACTACTACTACATCTACTACTACTACATCTACTACTACATCTACTACTACTACATCTACTACTACATCTACTACTACTACATCTACTACTACTACTACATCTACTACTACATCTACTACTACTACATCTACTACTACATCTACTACTACATCTACTACTACTACATCTACTACATCTACTACTACTACATCTACTACTACATCTACTACTACATCTACTACTACATCTACTACATCTACTACTACATCTACTACTACATCTACTACTACATCTACTACTACTACATCTACTACTACTACATCTACTACTACTACATCTACTACTACTACAACATCTACTACTACATCTACTACTACTACATCTACTACTACTACATCTACTACTACATCTACTACTACATCTACTACTACTACATCTACTACTACTACATCTACTACTACTACATCTACTACTACTACATCTACTACTACTACATCTACTACTACTACATCTACTACTACATCTACTACTACATCTACTACTACTACATCTACTACTACTACATCTACTACTACATCTACTACTACATCTACTACTACATCTACTACTACTACATCTACTACTACATCTACAACTACATCTACTACTACATCTACAACTACTACATCTACAACTACTACATCTACTACTACTACATCTACTACTACATCTACTACTACTACATCTACTAATAAGACATCTACTAGCACATCTACTACTACATCTACTACTACATCTACTAGCACATCTGGAGAGTTGGTTATTCTAATCCTCGTTGGTGGTGGAGGACGAGGAGGATATCGACACACGACCGATCATCCCTGCGGCTTGTCTACAAAGCGAGCTCCACTTTGTGGCAAGTCAACAGCGAACAACCTCCTGTGGATGGACGTCACCCTCGGCACGGGAATGTGGAATGGGCAGCAGCGTCTCACGCTCCGTCTGACCAGGGAGACACGTGTCACCACTCGCTCCCTCCCTCCTCCGTGTGACCTGCGAGGTGCAAGACGCTGGCAGCTCGTCCAAGGCCAGGCGCACGATCCGATCAATCCACGCGATCCTCCTGCTCCTCCACCCCCCAGCTCTGGTTCTGTCCAGCGCTGCTTTGCTGATGCTGCTTCTGCGACTTCCTCGCGGGTTTTGATGGCAACGAACTCAAAGAGACCGCCAAGTCAAAAACTCGGCGCTTGAGCAACTCGCGATGTTGCCAACAAAACGCATTCTCTGACTTTTACAAGACGCGTTTGAAAAAACAAAAATACCCAAATGTATTTTTAAACGTAAGTTGTGGGTGCGTATTTGCACGCGGATACAATGTGTCAAGGTCGTAGCCATGGAGTCGACATTGGGGGGGACCAAATGTTCCAGGGGGTCTGGGGGTCCCCCCCATAAAAAAAAAAATATCTAAATTTGAAAACTAATTTCCTGCCATTTCCTGCCTAAAATATTAAAAAATTCACTAACACATAAGATGGACTTTTTTTTATTTTTACAATAATGTCTAATAGTGTATTGTATTACATTGCTCTGTTTTTTCTTTTTTTAACCTTTTCTTGTTTCATTGTATGTAATGGCAGAGATTAGGGATTTATAAGTACAACCATAATCACAATCATATAAACAGAAATCTATTTTATAGCAATATATTGGGGGGTATATTTTGAGCATATTTAAATATTGTGGGGGGGGGGATGTGTCCCCCAAATATATATTATAGTTACGGCCTTGCATTGTGTGTGCGTGTGACCAGGTTTTATTGGCACCGGGCACACGAAGTTTGGGTTGGTTGCGTCCGGCTTGCCGGAGCGTCTTCTAGTCCGCAGGATAGTGCCAGTGTCACGATCCACTGCTGGATGAAGGCCTCCCCCACCGCATGCGTGAGCCAATGGGCTTGTTTGACCATACTTCACCATTCTGGTCGGTGCGATTTGAAGTGGGGTGTGGTTTTGGGGTCCAGAACCGGTTAAGATATCACTCGCACTGATGTTAGCCGTGCGCTGCCAGTCGAACTCAGGTCGCCGAGTCTACAAAGAAAGTGTGCGTGTCTTTGTCTTGTATACTGGGAGACAAAGGCGGCCGGGCGTGGTGCTGGCCACCCACCTCCTCGTTAACAGCACTTGCCCCAACTTTATGTCCAGGCTGAACGGGGGATCTTTGTATGTTGTTGTTGTGAATATCATCACGCAATGTATTAGCCAAGGATGCACCAGGGGTGTATGCATCGCCAGCGTACGGCGCAGTCTATTAAAATGCGCGCACAAGTCACCAACAATGAGGTTGTTTAACAGAAAATGTGTCGGATTTCGTGAACGTTTTAAATTTGACGTCCGTCGCGACAAGGCTGCAGTGAAACTGAACATGTGAAGCGCGTGCCGATGGGCACTGCGTGATCCATCGAGAACTCGGTGCCCTCTGCATTGCTCATCTGTCTGCGGTAACTGCGACTCTACAGCAGTAGGTTATTAAGCACAATACTTTACTTTATTTTTCTAGAGGGCCTTCACTCAAGGCGTTTGACGTTGTTAAAAACAAAACAACGCTCTCTCCGTCGCGGTTTGTGGTCTGACCCGGGCATCCTCTTAGAATATAATAACAAAAACACAAACAAAATATAATAACAAAAACACAAATAAAATCTAATAACAAAAACACAAACAAAATATAATAACAAAAACACAAACTAAATCTAATAACAAAAACACAAACAACAAAAATGTGTTAAAAGAACAGTGACAAAATAGAAATATTTAGATGGCAGGGGCGTGTAATGTATACGTACGTTGAACTTCTTTCGCACCGTACGTAGCCAAACGCGCTGACACGCTTCAAATCACTTTAAACTATTGTCACTGTAGTGCGTATTTAATGTGGCGCTGCACTCTGATGTTGTAGGTGAAAACACGTATTAAAAAGGAGGCGTTGGAAAGCTGAAATTTTGCATAAAATTAACTTGAGAATATTCAACGTCTAACTAAAGCTGCAGATGTTCAGAATGTTATATTGACATTATCTCATAATTATAAAATATTAAAAGTAATTATAACTATCAAAAACACTTGAAACTTTGTAGGAGAACGAAGCAAAATGGAGAGTACAATTATAACAATCACATATTCATTGCACAGAATGAAAAGCCCTGGTAGGATCATTAGAATCAAAATGTTTAATAACAATCATTCAACAAATTTACAAAATGTATGCTTCTCTATTCTCCCATGGAGAAGCAAAATGCTCCTTCATGGAATAAATAAAACGTCACCTTAGTACATTTAAATAATCAAATAGTTAATAATGAAAATTAATCAAAATTAGTGTTGTTATAACAACTATATTGTTTATATTTATTTAAAGTTGCGCATTTTTACGTGACGTCACATTTATCAAACCCCCAACCCCTCGTCACACATCGTCACAAATGTCTGACCCGCCTCCCCCCTAGGTGCGTGACGTCATTTATGGACGGCCCCTAAGGGGCCGAGGAATGAGTGACCGCGGTGAGAGGAGCGACTCTGGGACATCACGACGGGGCCGCCGGGGAGGGGCGGCAGGGGGTGAAGGGGCCAAGGGGAGAGGGAGGAGAGCGAGCGACAGGGGACATGACGTCACGTATTCGCCCTTGACGCTGAGCGCATCCTGCACTGAGATGCACCTGCAGGGTGTCACACCTGTGTGTTGGGTTCGTCTGCGTAATGATGAAGCCAACTTTACACTCGCATTGTCGTAGTTGGAGCTCGCCCACCGCTAAGTTGAAGAACAGATTGTACAGTTATCAATGGCTATTCCCACAGACACATTCTCGAATCTGAATTGAGCGACGGCTGTGAGAATTGTTAACGTACCCACGGTGAGCTAAAACGATAACAATTGGCCCGTGAACGTTTGTTCACGTGACAATTGAATGTGTTTGGCTCTCGGGCGGTGAAGGGTTTCACCATGTAACATTTGGCAAGATCAGTACATGGCCAGACCCAACAATCTATTATTACGCAGAATACTTCTTGTTTATGTTGCATATATTTTTTACATTTACAAACACATTCTATAAACTATACATAGAGACACAGACTCAATATGTATCACAATTAACATACATCCAGTTTAATGTGTGTTGTAGTGAAGTTGTTACAGATGTAAGTAAATAATATGGAAATATCAGTTTGGCTATAATGCCCAAATCACATGTATAACGACAATCATATAGACAACGAACAATCCTTTATCAATCTACTGCTGAATAAATGCTTCCCCACACCTGGTTGGTCATGGGGGATTGTTTGACCATACTTCACCACACTGGACAGTATATATTTGGTGCAGGCAGAAAACCCACAGGACGGATTCAGGTATGATCACTCGCCACTTCAGTTTGCCGCGGCCCGCAATCGATCTCAGATCGCCGGGTTCACAGCGCCTTGTGCTGACCACTCCACCTCCTCATACTGCCGGCACCAGCTCCACCAGCACCGACAGAGCTGCACAAACAATAGGACTGGTACTAGACCTGGCACGTGTTGGGTTTACATTGAGCAGCGTGGGCTCCCCTACCCGACACCCACCCACTCGGGCGCACGCTCTGAGGATGTCACCTTCTCCTGCTCGCTGCAATGCTCGGCATTTTGGGAAGGCTCCCGTCCCTCGTCGCCAGGACGCTGCGAGGAAATGTGCCCCGCTTGACCGGCGTGGCCAGGGTCTGGTACGGAGTAACTCTGCTCCGACTTGCTGGAGTTGTCGGCGAGCATACGCCGCTGTTGGCCGGAGAGACGAGACATCTGCAAGGACGCTCCCTCCTGCCCGTCGCGCGGATCGCACCTTTGCGACGCCCTCTGCCCCGCCGCCGTGCCCGGGGGCTCGTGGACGGGAGAGCCCCGAGGGCTGCCCGGCCGCGATGGGAGGCGACTGTTCGGCTGCGAGAAGGAGAAAGGCGTCGCCACGGACGCCCTGGCCAAGCGCCCGTCCCTGAAGCACGGGTGGACCTTGAGCCGCTGCCTCGTCGTCCTGTAGTACGAGGCGACGCCGGCTCCCCCGGCGAACATGAGCAGCGCCGAGCAGAGCCCCAGGTAGATGGCCGCGCCGTGGATCTGCGCCTCGGCCAGCGGCAAGCCGAGCTGCAGCGCCCGGCTCGTGAGGTTGGCGGGCAGCGCGATGTCCTGGCGCGCGTTCACGGCGTACGCGTGCCAGGCGAGAGGCACCGTCGTCACCAGCGAGGCGGCGCAGAAGAGGGCGCCTCCGGCCAGAGCGCAGGCGTGCGACGATCCCTCCCCCTCGTGGCCGAAGAAGATGAAGCGGAGGCCGGCGGTGGTCACCACCTTGCCCGCGACGCCGATCAGCATCCCCAGCGTCATGAGCACCTGGCCGGCGATCACCTGCTCCGGGGCGGCGGGGGGATGGACATTGTCATGAGACCATTGAGTCAACAGCTACTACTGCCATTCGTTCGTTCGTTCATCCGTCCGACCGTTGAGTTAATAATAGCACGGCAAACATGCCGTTCGACGGGAAATTGAGTCAATAAAGTGACTGTCATTCGAACAAAGGCAGTCACCGCATCGCGGTGCTTTCAGGTGCGCGTTGCACCTTTAAATGTGGAAACGTATTTCTTCAGAACTGCTTTGTTGTGTTTAGTTTGCTGTCCTTCCCCCGCACCTCCGATTAGCGCGGTTGGCTAAGTGCGGTGCGAAAGAAGTTCAACAGACATGAATTGGACCACCGAGTTAAATTAATGGCATTTAATCATTCATGCGGTGCCTCTGATCAAATCTCCCTGCATGCATCCCATCTTCTCAGGGCTCGAGAAGCTGAGCAGGAGGGGAGTTAAGCTTGCTTCGTACTTGGGTTGGGAGACTGTCAGGGAAGATCAGCTGCTGCATGCTGCGTGGCCAGGACATGGCCATGTCCTCTCGTGAATCTGCGTGCGGCACCTATCAGGGTACCGCCCCTTCCACATGCCACCCACCCATGCACAGAATCGACCAAAACATCCCAATACAAGTTCCTGGTCAAAAATATTCTTGAGACTCAGTGGAACTTGTCTGGATAAATGAAAGATAATATTCATAATAGAGGTTTCTTTGGGTTACATCACGTAAATAAGAATGCGCCGGTTAAACCTGCCACCACCTGGCGCAGCCGATTAGTAAGGTTTGTCATCTTCTTGGTTCTTTCGGTAAAGTCATCTCCCTTCTACGTGACTTTACCGAAATAACCAAGAAGATGAATTCCTGCAGTCACGAAAGCTTTAAATCGAAATTTAAGGTTTGTCACGTAAATAGAACGTGGTCAATGCGTTACTCGCTCAGCGCACCGGTGTGTTGGAGAGTAAACCCACAACATTCACAATTCGAGTACGACGTTTCGCCGATAATTACAACCAGCATCATCAGGCGACAGCCAAACACACCACTGTGCTCTACTAGTAACGAATTGGCATGTTCTGTTTACGTAACAAACCTTACTCATCGGCTGTGGTGGATTTAACGACGCATTTATATTTACGCGATCTAACCCAAAAACCTCTTATGGATAAGATTGGTGGTGAAAGCCTACGTGTAAAAGATCATATTATTAATATTTGTATAGCAATGTATGAATTAATGCATTAATTTATTATTATTATTATTAAGGTCTTTACGTATTTATCCAGGAAAGCCTCGCTGAGTTTTTAAGATATTGTTGGGGGGTTCTGCATTGGGATATATCTGAACCATTTTAATTCTGGATAATTCCTTTTCATGGAGGGTTTGGCTTCACGTGGGAAGCAATTGGGGGAAAACCCACCACGCATAAGAGGACATACCACTGAAAGGTCTACATAGATGGTTATACAAACCTGCTTGCTGTACTGTCCTGCTACTCCCCTGACTGCCACCTACCCTTGCCTCAAAACATACCTGTTACAAACGCGTCCTCCTCCGCGCAAACGGCTCATTGTAGGCATCGGCCTCACGAGTACCAGCACTCGGGGGGAAGTCGAGATGGGTGATCATAAGCACACGCTGGTCTCCACCGTAGGAATGTGGAATTTACTAAATTGGCTCACGGCCGTTCGACAGCGATAACCACCGCCCCACGCTCGTTTGAGCAGGGATACATTGTTAGACTTTGACTACGATAAGCTTCGAGTTCACATGCCCGGCGCGTTATACCGCGTCGCGTGTGGAACGTGCCCATGCGGGTCGTGGTGGTAACTTCATCATATACTTCATCATGCAAAGTTGGCTGGAATCATAGGGGCGTGCAGCACAACAATGGGTTTTGCTGCACTCGTTACTGGTCGTCTGCTGACAATGTAAAGTTTCGCAACAGCCGACATCACCTGTTGCATTTTTTTTACCAGGTGAGGCCCACTGAGCTATACTGTATCGCTTTGTTTTCATAAGCGACCTGGCCACAAATGATAACTCAACGAAGTGGCTTATCACGTGGGAATGTACAGCAGCCAAATACACTCAACTCGTGATGTTGATTCTAAACATGGAGGGGGGAAATCACGCGACCACGAGGAGAACACGCAAACTCCAAATATACAGCAAGGGTCATGGTCCGGATTGAACCCACGACCTCCTGCACATCAGGCGAGGCAGTTAACATCTCATAGCCACCGTGGCACCCTAACGCACGGCGGTGGCCCAATCAAGCACGGTTCAGGCTCAAGCTGATTAGCTTCCAAGATCTAACGGGCTCAGGTGCATTCCAAGTCATTTGATTCTAGGTGTATCGTACATTCAGAATCTGCATATTGTATACATATATAAGGTCGTGACGGGTCTGCAATGTATGGAATTACGTGTAGAGCTTCACTCCTCGTCCCGCACTCAACACCTACCGCTCTGGTGGTCACAGGTACATTATTGATATCCGGTGATGCGGTCCGCGTGTGTTGCTCTGTTAACACAGCAACCGCGGGTGCCTCTCACAAAGCCCAGGCACTAAAGGTAAACAATTAAAGACCCCGTAAACTTGCACATTCAATTATTTACTTACTTTTACAGGTCTGCTTATAGCACTGGCCAGAGGGGGGGGGATAGCGATCGGGTGGATTTCCCCGTCCCTGGCTCAGTGTTATCCCTTGGACTTGAACGTCCCGCGGTTACTCGCCCCGGATGAAAGATGTCGACTTTGTAATGTCACGGGCAGTGCTCTGAATGGGATTCTGCGTGGCCAAAGCTGGCGCCCTGGAGTTGTGGCTGGCTGCGATGTGGCCAGGAGATGGACGGGCAGCAATGGATTATTGTATCTATCTGTGCGGAGCTTTTGAGTGTCACCCCCTCCTATGAGCGGTGGGGTTTTTCCAGGTTGTCTGGGTTCCTCCCGCAAGGACTGGCCAAACATCCCCAGCAGGACTCTCCTGAAAAGTGGTCTTTAGACTCAGTGAGACTTTTCAAGCTAAAATGTATTATTGTTTTTTTTAATAACACGCGAAGCCAATATCTCATGTAAATGTGTAAATTTATGTCGTATTGGGGTTGTTTTTTTCACTCTCTCACGTATTTGTCCAACTATTATTAAAATGCATGCCTCTTATCGCTGCATCTATCGTGGGGAGCGTTTGACCAAACTTCACAACTCTGGTTAGTGCTGGTCCGTAAAAGCCGTGTGTACATTGTACCGTATTCACAAATCGTGTGTATATTGTACCGTATTCACAAATCGTGTCTATATTGAACCGTATTCACAACTCGTGTTTATATTGTATCGTATTCACAAATCGTGTCTATATTGTACCGTATTCACAACTCGTGTTTATATTGTATCGTATTCACGAATCGTGTGTACATTGTACCGTATTCACAAATCGTGTCTATATTGTACCGTATTCACAAATCGTGTCTACATTGTACCGTATTCACAAATCGTGTCTATATTGTACCGTATTCACAAATCGTGTCTATATTGTACCGTATTCACAAACCGTGTGTATATTGTATCGTATTCACAAATCGTGTCTATATTGTACCGTGTTCATCACCCGCACGCGTTGTATGTATGTATTTTCAGGAGGACAAACCCCCCCACACACACCTCTTGGTCCGAACCTTCACGCGCACGCCTTTGAACATTGAAATCGAATGGAATTTTTGTTGTTGCTCAAAGTAAACACGACGAGTTTCTAAAACATGGAAATGCTTTACGTGACGAGTTTCAGTTGCTTAACAGGGCGATTAGGAAGGCGACGAGTAATGTGTGTTCAGGGTTTGTTTAAACCTGTAAATGAGCCCGGTTTATACATCCGTGTCAGAAAATGACTTTTATGCACGACTGACACCCACACCGGATCGTGTATACCGTAGCATAGTAAACCTGGGACCCTACCCTACGTATAAACTGTATATCCTATATATACTGTATATCCTATAACGCAGTACACACATGATGCATCTACACAGCGATGCGGCAAAGGTCCACACATTGCTACGTGTGCGATGGAGGGGTGGTTCTGGTTTAATTGAGCTCTAACCCTGCCAACGCGAGTTTAAGTGACAGCCACGGCCGATATCATTGGCGAGGAAAATATGAAACTGCTCCTGTCCTGCCACCTTGACCAACCCGCCCTGACCAGCGTGGTGAAGTATGGCCATCCCCCCCCCCCCACACACACACGTTACCGACATGGCGTGTGGCAGTCTTTATTAGTAGACTGAGATGGGGCGGAATGTACGACTGTATTGTCTACACATTCATGTAAAGCCCAAAGTGCAAACTCAAATGTGTTAACATCCACGACAAGCTGCTGGCAATAACACGAGCGCCAAACATTTCACTGTACAGCTCTGACCAAAACGACAGCCCACTGCTACACGGCGAGACTTCTAGTTGACTGCCTGCGTGGTGTCTCCGTGTCTGTCACGAATCAATCAGCATGTGCCCGCACCTCGGATGAGGACGGCTGGCTGCGTACGGCGCGAAAGAAGTTCAGCATACACACGTGGCACATACATGGGTACATAGACACACGCGCGTCTGCAGTGAGACGAACTGCGGTGGCTCGCGGCTGTGACGCGCCACAAGGTTCACGCTCTTAGCGAGACGCGGCTGCTCGCCACCTGAGCTCATGAATAAGGAAAGCGCCGCTCACGCCGTGGCCTCGTGTACCGCTCGCTGCTGCACCTCCTCACCCACTCGGGTAACCCACTCGGGTAACCGCACGCAGACCCCCCCCACCCGTCACTCGGGTCACAACGCGCTACTGCGCGTCGCCAAATTCACACCAACACGGACTGCTGCTGCTGCTGCGGCATGCAGCCTCAGGACTCGCGCAATATTCAATTAACTCAGTTGCGAATGTAAATTTCCCCCGCACCGCCGATGAGCACGTTTGGCTACGTGCGGTGCGAAAAAAGTTCAGCATACATGCATTACGACATAATTCGCCATTTGTAGCTTTGGTTGTTATCTCTTAATTGTGGAATGCGCTGATGTTGTCTGCCGGCCGGCCGGCCGAGTCGCCCTTTGAAAAAAGCCGAGCATCTCAGCTGAAGGGGCTTTACTCGGTAAACACGCTCCTGATACGGATTCTGAATGTACCGACTCGTGTAACGAGGCGTGAGCAGAGGGGGCCGGGGGGTGGGAGAAGGGCTGGACGATTACACCGAGACCCCAAACTCACCGCCCGCTGCCCAACATTTGTTGACAAGGTTTTGAAAAGTGGACCTCAATGATAGGGCTCCCCCAGCCAACGTCACGTATGGGGGGGGGGGGGGGGGAGCACATTGGTCTCCACGGGCCTGAGTGCATGAACGCACCACGTGAGGCTTAGTACAATGACACGGGCAGTGGCGAGTAGACTTCATGAGCAGCAAGCTTCATGCACTGGCCCATGTGATCACACGGCGATCTTTATTTACCTTCACGGGTAAATCCAGAACAGTACAACGTACAGACTAGGGGTGGGACGCGTATTGACTAATCGATTAATATCGATTCTTAAGCTCACAGATACGTGCGTCTCTTTTTTCAAAGGAGACCTTCACGGGCAAATCCAGAACAGTCCAACGTACAGACTCGGGGTGAGACGCGTATTGATTAATCGATTAATATCGATTCTTAAGCTCACAGATACGTGCGTGGAATTGCATGCGTAAATACCGTATGGAAGCTTTTTGACGCGTATGTGCCGTATGCAATGGGTTCACGTCACCCCGACTGCCGCGAGAGGCAATGCCGTTCACGTGAATCGAATTGCGACAACTGTTCATGTGGCAATAAGGCCGCTGAATCGTTCCACCCCTAACACGAAGCGAACGCAGGGTAAGAGCAACAACACGAAATGCAGCGATACAAAGACGAATGAAACTCAGTGTAAACCTTCAATGACACACACAGATTAGGATAGACGTTAGAATGAGGTATTGCCCAGCCGTACGTGGAGTGTGCGGTGGTGCAGTGGTTTAGCGCGAGAAAGTTTGTATTCCCAGCCACGGTGATCACCAGTGGCAAGTGATATCATGACGACTAGACCCTCACGCCCTTCTCCAACCCGCCCTGCCAGTGTGGAGCATGGTAAACCAAAACACACAAAAACACGACTTTGGAAATTCTTCATCCATCCACTGGCGGATTGTGAATGGCTGGAATTTACTTTGTATTCAATCGTTGTTATTACAGGCGCCAGTCAATGATCCATGCAGATCTACATCATCAGAAGTTTCAGAATCACAAGTTGACTTCGCGACTAAAAGCACAATCGAGTGAGCGAAGCAGCTCCTTGCCGAGGGCGACTCCGGCGAGCAGGGGAACGCGTCGGGTCGTCGAGTCCTCACCTCGGGAGGAGCTGCGTCCAGCTGGAAATGGTAGCAGCGAAGTCGAACCGTCGACGTCGGTCCGAGGACGCAGGCCCGCCAGATGCCCACCCACACAGCCTCCGTGGCGCCATCCTCTCGCTGGGACACGCGCCACTGAGCCAGTCCCGACGTCACGCACGCGCCGATCCACCCGGTGACCGCCACGAGGAAGCTGGCCAGGCAGACGCTGGCGGATTGCGTGCCACCCGACGACATTGCGCGCGTGTGTGTGGCCCCCTGCCCCGCGCACCTGCCCAGAGAGCGGAGCCGCTTGGACACGCGCGCACGCAAACGCAAGTCGGACGACACGTGCCGAGGCCAATTGTGTCTATTTTACGAGTGATGATCCCTTAATTGACACACTATGTACGTGTTTTTGTATATATAAACTGTAATAGGTACTTTGATTGCTACGCGCTCCATTGCGTAAGCTATTATGTAAGACTTCTCCCATTAAGTGAATTTCCATAGCATTTTAAACGCTCATCAAATTAAACCAGAAAACCGTACTCAACACCAATTGTTCGTTTTTTTTGGGTAACTTTACGCCTTATTCTGTCCTTAACAACCCCCTGCTATTATTTGTTTTCGGATATTTGCACAGCACGTGTTGGACCCAACACGTTGGACCCAACACGTGCTGCGTAAAATATAAATGCTCATTTCAATTAAATCCTAAGCGCCAAAAAAAATAATCACACAGACGATGTAACTCAGAGCGACACACACGTGCCACGTTTGCCTGACACGTCCCGCTGTGCTTCAAGTGTGCGCAAGATGATGCGAGTGTCGCTGCAAACATAAATAGGCGACCGCCACTGGTTCCATCCAGCAGTGACGCATTCTCCAGCAGCCAATGGAGAGCCGTGCATGGTGTGTCGACACATTATGCCTTTGTGTTGTTCCGAGGGTCACGTGTGTATACGTACGGCAGGCACGTGTTGGCTTGGGTTACCCAAGGGGGTGGTGGGAGGCTCTGTCAGTGAAAAGTGTTGAGCTTATTGTGAAGGGCGCTTTGACACCCCAATACCGTTGCTGGGCAGTTGCCTGGTTACTCTGAAAACACGCCACTGCAACACTCTCGGGGCGCACGGAAGCGCCCGGTCGTTACCTTGAACTGTTTAAGATGCTGCTACTGCTGCTGCTGTCGGTCGAGGTGTAGCTCACGATGTGGGGCAATGAGGAGAGATTCGCCGGACGCGTTCGAGTTGAGACTCGCCTCTTACCCGCGCTGGGTTGAGTAACTCACGCTGTGGTTACTCTTTGGTTCTTTCGGTAAAGTCACGTATAAAGATAAAATAATAAATTAAATAATAGCATACGACGTTTCGATTGCAACACAAGCAATCATCATCAGGTATAAATGAAATAGCAACAAAAATCTAACCAGAAAACTATAGACAGACATATAAGCAGACAGATATCACCAAGATACATAGAGAGAGTAACACAGGTACAGAGAGGGAGATCTCCCTCTCTATACCTGATGATGATTGCTTGTGTTGCAATCGAAACGTCGTATGCTATTATTTAATTTATTATGTTCTCTTTATACGTGACTTTACCGAAAGAACCAAAGAGTAATTCCTGCAGTCACGAAAGCTCCAAATTTAAGATCACGCTGTGGTGTCACGATGAACATCGTCTCCGTGAAGGCCACTGCTGGTGTTGTGTTCTGTAATTTATGAACAGTTTATACCAGCAGCACCCCGATTGTAAAACTGTAATCGCAGATAATCTGACGTATGCTATTTCGACTTGGAGCTTATTCACTGCGCCCTGAATGCAGTTCAACACAATATACACAGGATGTAGAATTCGTGTACAGTGTTTGCAAGTGTAGGATGAGTTTTTGTTTGAAGTACGTTAGAAACTGTACACCAATCAGCCTAACAGATTTTGCAAACATACTTTATTTAAACATACGGAAAATATTCGCTATAATCTCACATTTGTATCGTATTTTATCTTAAAATGCATTCGTTGTGCCTTAAATAATTTATTAAACAAACCATAAATGACGCGTAACTCATGTATAGATGTATGATTGTTACTCTATAAACGTTCATGTGTAAGTGTGTTAGTGTGTTGGTTCGGGTAAACCTGTGACACCTGGGGTCTGTTGCGTGACCTCCTGCCAGCGACACTTCCACCCTTCACGTGGCGTCAAAGTGCACCCAGCCTGGTACACTTGGGACGTGTCTGGATGTGGTTGTATTGACGCACGTTACACCCGGTCACCATCCCCTTGACGTTGACTTCACCTGCTGTCCGAAGCAAACAATCTCAGTCGCTGGTAGAGCCGACCCAAAGCGCTCGGTTGGACACACCGACACGTAACGACAGAAGGTTTAACACGTAGGCTCATCATTTCAGTCGCTTGTCCCAACGTGATATCATCTACAACGCATTTAATTATTTTTGTTAGAAAAACCCGCGCAATTCCCTCGTGCTTGCACCCTCCTCGGAAGGATAATTGAACAATGCTGATTCAGCCCCGATAGAAAAACATCAAGCCGTGGTTTTTTTCCATACTCATTATATTACTCCCAGCAGATAAGTGGTTGCCAGGTGGGCCAGTTGGCAGTGCCGCGGTCAATTGAGTCAACGTGCAGAGCTTTGTTCGCGCTATCCCCTTGCGTGCGTGGGCTTTATCCTGGTTCTACAGTTTTCGTCCACATGCCATCATCATCACCACCACCATTCCAGTATCGATCCACTGCTGCATGAAGGCCCCCTCCAAGCTGCCACCTCCCCCCCCCCTGCGATGCAA
The DNA here is from genome assembly GCF_965212315.1 of Lampetra planeri. Taxonomy (NCBI): domain Eukaryota; kingdom Metazoa; phylum Chordata; class Hyperoartia; order Petromyzontiformes; family Petromyzontidae; genus Lampetra; species Lampetra planeri. Next base: position 12,013,406 of record NC_136125.1, on the reverse strand, counting down.
CAGTAGCATCTCGCTCTTGAGCGCGAGATGCTTTTGATCGACCAGTCTCCGCGGTCGATGCCCTCGAGGGCCTGTTCCTTTGGCTGCCGCAATCTTTGCCGTGATGCCCGATAAGGACCCCGAATAGGAGGCGTGATCCATTCGAGACCGTTAACTCTCTCGTGGAATTTGGCCAAACGCCACAATGCAGGATCTTCCTGGAAAAAAAATGTCAACGTGACTTTCCCGACGCAAGGACATGACAGATGTTACATAAGTCATAATCCTAAAGTGCAACAGTCACCGTTTTAAAGAGTTCCATGCTGTGAATAAAGTGATGGCTCTGTGCGTTGGTCGTACTGGACACGCCCGTAGACCAACGGGGAAAATCACGTTCTCAATTTCGCGATGTGCGATCGAGTAAAACGACTGACGTACTGTTTGGTCATCGATTTCTCGTATCTCATTTCGCGTGTTGAGCGAACGTCCGTCTCTCCACACACGCGGCGACGCCTGCTTCCATTCTCCATATGAAGGGTGGCGGAGCTCTCACGAGAAACAACTCATCCTTTAGCCTGCTGCAATTGTTGACGAACAATTGGAATGATGATCATGTACAGCCCGCTGTCAATCCGATGCAGGGTGATAGCCTCCCCACACCGTGGGAGTAATGGGGGTGATCGGATCACACTTGAATGTAGCAGCCAGTTCATAACCTCTCTGCACTCGAGTTATGGTGCAGGACCCACTGATTCAGCCACCCATGTTGAGGATTCTGGTCGAGCGGACTGCCTAATCCCATCCCTGCTGTGTCCGACCACCAAGCCACACTGCAGGTCACAACACTCCTGTTCCTGCGTATTCCCTTGCTCAGTTCAAGAAAAGTCTTTACCCTTGACAGCGCTTCGCGTCGTGTCGCACGCATCTTGACGTTTTTACGCCTTTGCGTCTGCGCTTAGCAACTTTGTACACAAGCAAAAACAATGCAAAGGTAGCCGGGTCCACAGCGCGGTGCGCTAACCACTGCGCCACCGCTCCACCACGCACCTTGCTGACTGAGTGGTGCAGTCTCGACCTTGTCAGGGGTTCGGCGATCGGTCAGGAGGGGCCCCAATATTTGATTTGTACTCGCGCGGTCTCACCTCGGAGGCTATTCTAGATAGCGGCTCCTCTTGCCCGAATCTACATCGTCGTTCAGGATTTTCATGAGAAAAAAAATAATTTAAACCGCGTTTTAAAGAAGTGGTTCTTGTTGTTGTTATTACCGGTAGGAACCTCCTGGTTACACCAGCCCATAGGGATTATTGTCCGTCCGTCGTGCATCCAAAAATGGGAGGGGTGGGGCTGGGTGGGGAGGGGCTGGGTGGGGAGGGGCTGGGTGGGGAGGGTGGGGCTGGGTGGGGGTGGGAGGGGTGGGGCTGGGTGGGGAGGGGCTGGTCACCCCGTGGTGCCCTTATAAAACTCAACGTTTAACCTACTCACGCCGGCTTGTGCTCGCCCTCACAGTCGGGCATATTTGCGGAATACACCACGCCGCCGTTGACCCTGGCCATTGACCGAGCAACCCAACGTTCCTACCAGCTCCTGTCGCAGGAATGTGTTTATTACTGTTGTTCAAAACATGGTGGTTGTCAGGTGGCTTTGGCCACCAGAGGGTGGTCAAGGTACCCGCTGCCTGACCCACGGCGCGACAAGCTTGCTGCGGCGTTTGATTTGAACGACCCCAGGCGCGCGGAATTTGACCGCAGTGGAGACGATCGCCGCTCGCGTAGCCCTCTGAGAATTCCAACAGCGCCGCCCCGTGGACACGGCGAGCCGCAGCACGATAAGCACGGCGCTTCTGCTGCACCAGCTCCGCGTGGCAACAGAAGAAACCCGAAACAACTCGGGCTTTGCGGATTGACGATGTGAAGTGTATCACTGAGCCGATGCGATGAATGGACAATGTAATCGATTACATTTTTAACAAACAAGCAGCACCAAAAAAAATATTCCTGGCAGCGGTGGGATTTGAACCCACGCCTCCGAAGAGACTGGAGCCTTAATCCAGCGCCTTAGACCGCTCGGCCACGCTACCTCCTGACTCAACCCGGCGTGACAGAGCGTAATGGCTTTACAACAACACTCCACGTGCACATTCACGCACCACAACCACCAGCGTCATCACCTGCATGGACGCGTTCGGCAGTTATTGAATAATGACCGGATTAGCCAGGTTATACAATTAGAGGACTGTGTTGATGTCATTGATTATCTCTGCCGACGACTGTCGGTTTCATTGCTCAGCGAATCGGGTTCGAAGGGCAATTTCCGTTGCGCCCACGTGGATGGGAGGAAAATGGGCGGAGTTTGGGGCAGCCAATCCACCTCTCGCGTCACGTGGGGTTTGTTCAGGGGGGGGGGGGGGTTCCTGCCTTCAGGAGGCAGGATTGTTGAAGGGAGGCTGATTAATATACCACAAACAAGTAAATAGTTACGAGTTTTTAAATCTTTGTATCGTCCCAGCACTCATTTAATACCCGTGCCTCGGAAGCCGAAGTGATAACAAGCAGACGTATATATTTTACTTGTTCATGTTTGTATTAAACATTTTAAATTCTAGATTTGAAGTTTTCGTGACTGCAAGAATCCATACTCTTTAGTTCTTTCGGGAAAGTCACGTAGGTGGAAAATAAAAAAAATATGTTGCGCCAGAAACGTCGTGAGTTTATTTGTTTCACCTACGTGACTTTATCGAAAGAACCAAAGAGTTTAAACATATTAAAGTCACCTCTTACCAGCAATACTCACATTAAATGTCCGGCACTTTTTTTCAACCCACTGTTGAACGAAGGCCCCCCCCCCCTTTGCACAGACCACCACGCTGCTTGGTGCAGGTTGGAGACCCGGACAATAAAAGACGTGGGGCCAATGAAGCTATGGACAACGCAATTCAAGTCTACATCATTAGAATTACTGCGAGCTCTTGTATGGGCCTCCTCCTGGTGCTTGCGTTTTAATTCAGCCACATTTGCTTAACGAGGTGCAGACTTTTCGTCACGGAATAGCGCCACTTGAAGTATTGTCAGATAGTTAAAAAACACTGCGTGAATTCGTAACTTATAATTCACGTATTCCGTGGCTTTTACAGTATGAAGCCAATTCAGGTTGAACCCAAGAAAATGACGGCATCATGCTCCGTTCTCTCCGAGACGGCGACACTTGTTTAAGTAAAACACAAACAGAATGACGACCCACGAGCATGTACAGCCCGTGTAGCTTCAGGCAGAGCGGGATCACAATGATGAAAGTGGCAGAGGAGAGCAGGTTGATGTACTGTTGGCAACGCGAATATAATGGAAAGTTTGTCGTGTTATAAGTACCGATACCAGGCGCCGGCAACGGTTGCAGACCCCTGACGATGACAAAACACATTCCTGCGGAGGGAGCTGGTAGGAACGTTGGGTTGCTCGGTCAATGGCCAGGGTCAACGGCGGCGTGGTGTATTCCGCAAATATGCCCGACTGTGAGGGCGGGCACAAGCCGGCGTGAGTAGGTTAAACGTTGAGTTTTATAAGGGCACCACGGGGTGACCAGCCCCTCCCCAGCCAGCCCCTCCCCTCCCTGCACGACGGACACAATAATCCCGTGGGCTGGTGTAACCAGGAGGTTCCGACCAGTATTATTTGGTAAATTGAGCATATGGGCATGGGCGAATGGAAAAGCTCAAAAGTGCACGAGGCATGGTGAAATGTACGATTGAAGAGGAAGTACGGATCAGAGGGAATATAAGAGACAAGTTACAGGCGGGCTTGGCAAGGCCACGTCGCGATAAGGAATGAGTGATTGAGATTAATGACTGTTGGCAAAGGAGCGAACACGCCCTACAAGACTTCCACAGTGGAGATTAAATTGCTCAAGCGCAGGCGCCAGATCAATTGTTGTATCGCGGGACCATGAAATGGAAACGGCTTGTGGAGGGGCCTCATACCAGCAGTGTGTAGACCAAGGCCAATGCCTTACGTGCCAATATTTTCATAACAGCCTCACAGCTATCTTTAAATGTGCTACAATACTGTCACCCTTTATCATTAACGGTTATAAATACTCGCACACATGTGAGATCAAGTAACGAGACAATACCTTAAAGGACGACGGGCAAACATTGTTGTGGCGAAATATGTACAGTTTAATTACAAGTGCAAAAGGAATAATAAATCAAACATCACAAAGAGAATGTTTTTTTTTTATCCCAACAAGTACCGGCGGCTTTAGAGCAAACAGACAAAATCATTCGTCCCTTCTGAGCAATCACGGATGCGAACACAACTGCTGCACATTTCTTTCTTTTTTTGAACGCCAAATCCACATTTTTTTCAACAAAATGTTTCAGCTGACAGTGATTGTGTAAATGAGCACGGCAGAAATCCCACCAAAGGGCAGTTTACATAAATAACGAAAAATGATTTTTTTGTATTGACTGTACGTTTATGCTTTTTTTGTTATGTTTAAATATAGCATGGGCTTATGAAGAGTTTGCACTTCTATACTTTGCATACAAGTTAGTGGACTACACAGGGACGCGACTGTCACCGTATTTTTCTTTTTGAATGTCGAGTAATACGGAAATGCAACTTTAAATGTCGCAAGCGACCCTCCCCTCGTAGCTGGCCGCGCCTCGCCGCTCATCAGCAGTCCTTCCAGCTCTGCTCCACGATGGCCGACACCTTCTTCTCATACTCGCGCTTGTTTTCTTGGTACAGCTGTGCAGCCTGGCTGTTTGCGGGGCTGTTTGGGTTGGGTTCATCCAGTAGAGACTGCAAAGCAGCAGAGGAGACACCGACCACCACTGCTAAGATACCGTCAGCAGTGCAGCCGACGACTGCACACGCCGCCAAGAGCCGATCAATTTGCCCGTCTTGCTAAACATGCAGGTTTAGTGGGAATTGACAATTTTTGTATTGGGTGTGGACACTCAAAAGTAGCAAAAAATGGGAGCTGACAATTGTAAAGGAAAAAAAAATCACCCGTTTAGCTTTTTGTACCACCACTTTCACTGTATTAAAGACTCAAGGTCAAACAGAGGTCACAAATAAATGCTAAAGTACGTGTGATGTATTCACATCCAACACGGGTTTCACTGCTGACCTGAATAGATGTGAGGATAGAAGAGACGTCATATGTGGGGCTCCAGCGATTCTGAAGAATGTCCAGACATATGCTTCCATCCGCATACACTGTGACATAACAGACCGTTCATTTAAATATAGCACATTCTAACTGGACAAAAGATACCAACATATAGCGGCATTATTGCACATTGGAACGGAAATAGTGAAATACAATGCCCATCCCTTGTGTAAAAGTAAGCATTGTGTCCATTAAAAGGCAAACGTGATAAACATTTTACTTGAATTGTCATACACATGCTCACCATTTGGATGAAACATTTTTGACACAAATCTGACTGTTGGGGGTTTGTTTGGGTACTCCTCTGTAAATTCAATCGTCAGCTTGAAGGTACCTGAAAAACAAAAGTGATTTTTTTTTACATTTGTGCAGTAGAGTGCTGTCTGTTGTAGTAATCTGTAAAAATGCATTTTCTTTATTTTTACATGGTACGATCACCTGCATGCCGCAGCGGTAAACAAGAAACTTAACCAACTGACCAGATATGAGCTTAACTCCCTCCCATCACTCTGATACACGGTCGGGTTTCAGGACACGAGCCGAGCGCTTGGTATGCAGCTCACACGCTGTGTTTCGGCTGCACGATTCTACCAATCCGCTCCGGAGAGAGAACCTGTTTGGCCTCTTGTGCCAAGCAAGCATATAAATGTGTGGCACTCACCATCTTCAAAAGGAGTCCCTTCCGGCCTGTAAAACAACACAGTAAGAAAATGACTGTAATGATACACGTTCGAGCGGACGCACGATCCGTAATGCATGTAAAAATCAATGGATGTGAAGGCAATAATGCATATTTACATATTTATTAATAGTAGCACTTGGTTTGACCTTGGAAGCTGCCCGAATTATTCATATGATACTCACATTTATTAAACTACATTTATATTAGTGAAGGTTTACGTTATTTGGAACCATGAAAACGCTTGTGATTTGGATATTAAGTTTGACTAAATTAGCTGTGAGATTACAAGACACGACAAAACTAATGGGTAAAAAAAGCATCGCTCATGCCAATTTACAGCTAAATGAGAAATACATTATTATCAACTGCCATTTGCAGCTATCACCACCAAATAGTATGAGTAAGAAGCGTGTCATCGTAAAGTGAGAGTGTTATTTACCCACCCAAATATAACCGCATTCCAGACCATTATGTTGTTTTCTGTCGGTGCTCCGCTCACGCCTGCCGGGGGGTCTTCCTGAAGCCTGGAGAAAACAACGTTTCACGAAAACGTTTAGCGACGAGCTGTTAGAAATGTGGCCGACCTAAGTGTCAGGTGAGGTGCTCAAGCATTCGTCGGTCTTGCTGCACTGCTCAAAACACGTGAAGAATGTACGTGCGGGCAGAAAGCAACGTGCGGAAAACAGCCAGTTCAGCAGTTGGGGTGACTGAAGGGAGGTTGCTGGGGTCACTGCAAACATATTGACTCTCAAGTCATACAAGGTCAGTAGCCAACAACTTCCAGTATGTTTTTGCAACTGCAACTTCCTGGGTTTGCATTGTTTTTGGAGTTGCACAATGTACAGTATAACTAAAACGATTTCCAAATACCTTTACACTTCTAAAAAAAAAACAATGGTAGAATTCGCTTTGAGCCCCAAAAGAAATAACGGATAAAAAACCCATAACAATTGCCGATAAATGGTATGACAATAATTGTAAAGATCAGATAACATACACTATACATAAACAAAGAACAAGACCTACCAGTATCGATGAAACCGTCATGTCAGAAATTATACTCGATGAAATTAAACGCATCTAAGGTTGTGGTATTATTCTTTGTTTACCCAGGAATGCCTCACGGAGGGCAAATGTTTCTGATGTATATAAACTTTTGCTGATGTAATACTATGCTCCAACAGTGTTTATTATGGTGTGTTCATCATAACTGCAGTAACAGTAATTAGTGTTGTGTCATGGCTGCATATCTAATCTCTATTCTTATAGGCTTTTCCTGCAAATTATATTCAAATTGGACTATCAAGGCACGTACATCATGGCATATCTCCATTTGGAACTCTTGCAGAGAACGGTGCACCTGTTGGTATAACATATTGCCAAAACAGTCACAAAAAGAATGTTGATGTCACTTACATTGACATCTTTATCCTTGCTAGAGCCATACCTTTAATGTTACCTGAAAATAATGTCCACCACGCAAACGGACTTTTTTCCTCAGCTAGAAATTTGCCAATGTGTAAAACCAAATTCAATGTTTCTTGTGTGCCGTCATTTGTAGATTCTGCGGTCCATCAACTTTGTGTGTGCAAACACAATTTAGTCACGAACGGCCAATACCTGCGTTCATACCCTGGATGTCAGCGGTGCCAACGTAGTGCTGCGATGCCAAGATATCAGTCCCATGGGCCATCCAGCCGTTGACTCATCCCTAATATTAACTTCAGTCCTCTGTTACAAGTTATCGGAGACCCCTCTTAGCACAACTCTTATTATAGAAGTTGCTGGTGCCACAGCAAGTGCTATGGCAGATCATAACCTTTACAACGGTGGGGTGTATTGGAGCGGCGCGAGGATTGATTGTAATATTAGCATCGTAATTGACTCGTATCAAATATTAAATGTTGGTGTCACAAGCCCTCAGAGCCTCCTATTTTCATGAGTTGTATTGATTTCTGATGGAAAGGTGTTTTATTAATAGGCGTGAATGATTTAAGAATATTAGTGATTATTGTAATGTTCGTATTAGTCAGGCATTGCCCCTATTAATACTGGTGTCTACTGCCTCAAGTCCTCAGAGGCTCCTTAGATGTTTGGATTAGTTGTAATAGTGCATTAAATGGTATAATAATGTTACAATGCAAACTGCTATGTATTATACAAGTGTTTATATTATGGCCTCAATTAAAAACAACTTCACTGCCCTTTCCTCTAGCACTGCAGTGTCCCCTTTCTTTACAACAATTAAAAGCCAGTAGTTACCAAGAATGAGTATACAACGCTGCTAATCTCCTGTGTAAGCCATAAACTAGTCTGGGAAATTCCACATTCCAAAGACGGGAGCAAGTCAATGAACAAAACCACCGAAACATGTGATTATACAGTGGTTGGTGTAATAACTGTTGGTATACATATAACATGGATATCATTGTCACATTCTTGCTTTTCTCATGGGCTTCTGTGAAATATTAATATCCCCAATTAAATGTCCTCATAGCCCCTTAGTATTACAGTGTCTGTATGTGTAACGAAGTTATAATTATGGTTACAAAGGTATAATGAACATTGTAATGTTTATCATTGCAACATTAGTGTTTATGCCAAGGCCTCGTTGTGATTTTTTGCTTTACCTCGTTATAAAATTCGAATTTTTTAGTAGTCGCTGCTGAAACTGTTACAAAAGTGGGTTTAAGTTATTTAGCAATGGATAGTATTGCAATGTAACATCCGAAAATACATATGAAAGATTCACATGTGGTGCCCTCTGACCCAAGCATGTCCTCCTGTCATATTACCTCTCGTTACAAAGGTATGCGGTGTAATGGTACAACAGTAGGTTCAATACAGTTTAAGAAGACGCGTACATTTGTTTATGATATTAGTGTCAGAGCCCCATGCAAATTACTAAAGCTAATGTCCTCTGCTTCAAGTTGAGACCGCCCGCGTCATAACAAGTACGATTCTTCTAGCATGTGTTGGTGTAAAATTAGAATGCATTAGCAAGTCTAATTGTGTCATGTATATGATGGATATTAAGTACGTGTTTACGTTGTGGTTACATCTCAAATATAGGCATTCGGGAGCCTGTCACGAGTCCTAAGCAACCGGTCCTTTTAATTAAAACCATGACTATTCGTGGGTTTAAGCACATGGTTCAAATAGTAATGGATGTCATTACCGTACATTACTCAAATGTACACTAGTTCTTCTCTGCATAAAGCCTTATACGGAAGTCATAACAATCATCACTCGTATAACAGTGCCTCCTGATATCCTAGCAAGCTCTAAGTGACTTTAAAGATACCATTTGAATTCTATATTTCACGGATCATAATCACTGCCACAGAATGTGTTTTTGTTAAAGAGACATCTCAATAACCACTAGGTGTGTCTTGTCACAGGTCACACCGCACCCCTCGTGCCAATCACCACGACTCATCTCGTGTCATCAACTAGGAAAAGTCTGGCTTTCATCGGACAATAATCGATTACACGGATCTCGGCCCTCTATCTTATCGTGACTTATGCCATGGCCACGCGTCAAAAACAAAAACATATTTGGTGCCCTCTGCCAGCAGCTCCCGAGGGCAGCACTCCTCCCTCCTGCTGCTGCTGCCACGACCATCGCAGGCCGCCCTACAGCTGCTGTTGTACCCGCTGACAACAACACACCAACAACGGCGGCTTGGCTCACCACAAGCATCGCTTACGCGGCGGACGTAGTAGGGTGGTGGCGGGCGGGCGGGCCTGTAACACGGTCACACAAGGTAGTCGCCCTTCCTACCGTGCGCACGAACGAACGTGAACATTCCCCTGGTGCCCTTCTCTGCCTCGGTACCACCACGGCCCCCCCCCCCCCAACCAGCCCCCGAATGGCACAACAATCACAAAGTCCCCGTCGCAGCGTTTCGCCGCCGTAAAGCAGCGGCGTTCTAGCGGCGTTCTAGTGGCAAAACAACGCGTATTCTCTGTCGTCGACGTGACCCCTATGTGTGTGTGTAGTAGTGGTGGTGGTGTGTGTAGTAGTGGTGGTGTGTAGTAGTAGTGGTGTGTAGTAGTGGTGGTGGTGTGTGTGTAGTAGTGGTGGTGGTGTGTGTGTAGTAGTGGTGGTGTGTGTGTAGTAGTGGTGGTGGTGTGTGTGTAGTAGTGGTGGTGGTGTGTGTGTAGTAGTGGTGGTGTGTGTGTAGTAGTGGTGGTGTGTGTGTAGTAGTGGTGGTGTGTGTGTAGTAGTGGTGGTGTGTGTGTGTAGTAGTGGTGGTGGTGTGTGTGTGTAGTAGTGGTGGTGTGTGTGTAGTAGTAGTGGTGGTGTGTGTGTAGTAGTAGTGGTGTATAGTAGTAGTGGTGTGCGTGTAGTAGTGGTGTGTGTGTAGTAGTGGTGTGTGTGTGTAGTAGTGGTGGGTGTGTAGTAGTGGTGGTGTGTGTGTAGTAGTGGTGGGTGTGTAGTAGTGGTGGTGTGTGTAGTAGTGGTGGGTGTGTAGTAGTGGTGGTGTGTGTAGTACTGGTGGTGTGTGTAGTGGTGGTGTGTGTAGTAGTGGTGGTGTGTAGTGGTTTGTGTGTGTAATAGTAGTAGTGGTGTGTGTGTAGTAGTAGTGGGGTGTGTGTGTGTAGTAGTGGTGGTGTGTGTAGTAGTGGTGGTGTGTAGTAGTAGTGGTTATGGTGTGTGTGTAGTAGTGGTTTGTTTGTGTAATAGTAGTGGTGGTGTGTAGTAGTGGTGGTGTGTAGTAGTGGTGGTGTGTGTAGTATTGGTGTTGTGTGTGTAGTAGTAGTGTGTGTAGTAGTGGTGGTGTGTGTAGTAGTGGTGGTGTGTGTAGTAGTGGTGGTGTGTGTAGTAGTGGTGTTGTGTGTAGTAGTGGTGTTGTGTGTAGTAGTGGTGTGTGTAGTAGTGTGTAGTAGTGGTGTGTGTAGTGGTGTGTGTGTATAGTAGTAGTTGTGTGTGTAGTAGTAGTGTAGTAGTGGTGTGTATAGTAGTGGTGTGTATAGTAGTAGTGTAGTAGTGGTGTGTATAGTAGTAGTGTAGTAGTGGTGTGTATAGTAGTAGTGTAGTAGTGGTGTGTATAGTAGTGGTGTGTATAGTAGTGGTGTGTATAGTAGTAGTGTAGTAGTGGTGTGTATAGTAGTGGTGTGTATAGTAGTGGTGTAGTAGTGGTGTGTATACTAGTAGTGTAGTAGTGGTGTGTATAGTAGTGGTGTGTATAGTAGTGGTGTGTATAGTAGTGGTGTGTATAGTAGTGGTGTGTATAGTAGTAGTGTAGTAGTGGTGTGTATAGTAGTGGTGTGTATAGTAGTAGTGTAGTAGTAGTGTGTATAGTAGTGGTGTGTATAGTAGTAGTGTAGTAGTGGTGTGTATAGTAGTGGTGTGTATAGTAGTAGTGTAGTAGTAGTGTGTATAGTAGTGGTGTGTATAGTAGTAGTGTAGTAGTGGTGTGTATAGTAGTAGTGTGTATAGTAGTGGTGTGTATAGTAGTGGTGTGTATAGTAGTAGTGTAGTAGTGGTGTGTATAGTAGTGGTGTGTATAGTAGTAGTGTAGTAGTAGTGTGTATAGTAGTGGTGTGAATAGTAGTGGTGTGAATAGTAGTAGTGTAGTAGTGGTGGTGGTGGTATTGGTGGTGGCAGCAGCGAGAAACCTCCCGTGTCGGCCGCCATCTTCTCCCTCCCCCCCTCATCATCATCACCCTCCTCCTCATCTCTCTCTCCGTTGTCCTCACCTCTTGAAGTCGCGCATGAGACGCCTTCTGGCGGGCGTGGACATTGTCAAACAACGGGGTGCCGCCGACACCGACCGGTTTAAAAGATAATAAAAATGTGTTAATTTGAAGCGGAGCGGCGTCCACTCGTCCACTCTCCCCTCCTCCTCCAAGTCAACGTCGGCCTTAGGAAGACGACGCCGGCGATGACGCTGTGTGCGTGTGTGTGTTGGGGTTGCTTGCTTGGTTGGGTTAAAGTAAAATGGGGGAAGACGGCGCCGTAAAAGTACGAGGCGAGAGGCGGGGGGGACAACAGAAAAACTTCTCCCTCAAGCCGCCTCCTCGGCCTCCTCCTCCTCCCCGCAGCAGCCGTCGTCGTTACAGCAGCGAGAAATAATTAAATAACTCGCCCGCCACCCCCCAGCAGCGAGCCACGTGACGCGTCGGGCGAAACCATTAACGCCCTCCCGCACGCGCGCGCGGGGGGGGGGGTGCTCGTGCTCAATAACGAATTATAAACGCCCCCGTAACGAACAACACGAATCGATTTTTTTTCAACGATAACTAATCTTATAGTTTAGATCTTCTATATGTTACGCGAGACTCCGAGCGTGTTTGCTGCGCGTTGATCATTTTATCGAGTGACAACAATGGTACAGCCCGCGGTGACGTAACGTGTTTGCCCCCTTGTCCGCGGACGAGCGGTGACGTCAGCGGGCGATGGGCGGTGACGTCCCCGCTGCTGGGCTTTCACGTGGCCGAGAGACGCGCCAGGGGCGTGCTCCACCCACTGCTGGATGAGGACCCGAGTCCATCACTCCTCGGAGTGGACGTCCTCTCGAGCGTGTGTGTGTTCCCACCACCACCCCGCCCAGCCTTGAGCTGCCACTCCGTTGATAGTCTCGACCACCGGGCCACCCCAGAATCCGTGCTGCCCCATGACGCCAAATGTGCCTGGCAGAGGTGGCCACGTGCTCGCTTGGGCAGGCACAAGGGGCGTCACGAAACGACTGCCTTGCTCGTCTTGATCCCACGCCTTCCCCTTGCTGGTTCTCGTAATCCCACGGTGGCTAGGAGACGTTATCTCTCGCGCCTGGGCTGGGTTCGATCCCCACCCTGACACCTGCTGCTGTATATTTAACATTTTGAGTGACTCCCTCTCCCCCTGGTCACGTGGATTTTTCACGGTGCCACATTTGGAAACAACACGCGTTTAGAGTATTTGGCAGAGGTGTGGACTCGAGTCATGTGACTTGGACTCGAGTCAGACTCGAGTCATGAATTTGATGACTTGCGACTCGACTTGGACTTGCATAACAATGACTTTGTCCCACCTATGAGATGTGGACTCGAGTCATGTGACTTGGACTCGAGTCAGACTCGAGTCATGAATTTGATGACTTGCGACTCGACTTGGACTTGCATAACAATGACTTTGTCCCACCTCTGGTATTTGGCTGAGATAGATTTCCACGCGATAATCCACTTCGTTGAGCTCTCGTTTGTGATGGACAGGTCGCTTCTGAACAAAGCAGCTTAGCTTAGTGGGCCTTACCTGATCTGATTTTTAAAAATTGCTTAGTTTACTTTGCACACTTTCAATATTGAATCTTGATTTGAAGCTTTCGTGACTGCAGGAATCCATACTCTTTGGTTCTTACGGTTAAGTCACGTAGTTAGAAATAAAAACAAATCACGACGTTTCGATTGCAACACAAGAAAAACATTTCTCGAAACGTGAATTCTTTTCAATATTTGTTTTCATTTTTATTGTCAGCGTCCACGTTGCTGGGCTACATTGCGTAACATGTCATTCAGGTCGCAACTGCATTTTTTAGGCACATTGGTATGCTGCTTTTCATGATCAAGTTTATATTTCCTAAAGCAGCCCAACCTGTATGTATGTATGTTGAACTTCTTTCGCACCGTACGTTGCTAACCGTGCTAATCGGAGGTGCGGGGGAAGGACAACAAACTAAACACAAAAAGCAGCTATCAAGAAATGAGTTTGCCAATCTAGATAATGATTTCAAAATGCATAGCTCCAGTGGCTTCCTAATATCAGAAGGAAGAACGTTCCAGACGGCCACAGATGCGCATCTGAAAGCGCATCGCGATGCAGTGACCGTATTTGTTTGATGGCCAACATAACTTTGGCCATCTTTCAGCCAAAATAGCTTGACCTCGTCGCTCACTTTACTCCACCGTCGGGAGATATCTGAGAGACACCACTTGTAACAATATCCACGCCCAGGGCAGCTACTGAAGGCTGACTGAGCCATGTGGCAAATAAGGGAAGAAAAAAATAGTCGGCATTGGCCATGTTCTTGATTGCCACATTAACCGTCAATTATAAACTAATCTATAAACAATATTTTCAACCTTTCAGTGACCACGATAACAATCAAATATGTATGGTGTCATGAACACATAATTTGTGGTCAATAATAATTGCTCAGTTACCACATTTGACATCAACTATGGCCAATTTAACAACAATCGTCAATTTAGTGATCAAGGTAGTGATCAATCAGGGCGGTAGGGTGACTCAGTGGTAATTGCCCTCAGCAAAAACACATGGGTTTGATTCCTCACTTTTGCACCTGTGTGCAGTTTATATGTTGTCCCACTGTCCATCGCGGGTTTCCACTGGGTCCTCTGCTTTTCTCGCAGAGCTAAACACATGCAGTGCCATTGTTGTTGGCCACACATCACAATGCAGGACCCTCCAGAAACATTTTTAAGACCCAGTGTGTTTTTTTCTGAATAAATAAATAAATACAATTATTATCGTTCAGTTGCCACATGGACAATAAACTATTCAGTGATCATATTAACAATTGATCGGTGGTAACTGTAAAATAATGACAGCTATTTGTCATTCACTGATGAATGTATCCCTCCACGCACCATGTGCCAGTGTGGGGAGGGAGGGGGTCTTGGAGGTTCTTTTACCAAACTTCAGAATCAGAATGTATCATACTGGAGAAATCCGATTAGCTATAAAGCACGTTTTCACAGATGCTTTGGTCGATCAGCCGGGTTAGCGCTAATACCGGTTCATATGTCACTCGCCACTCACGTTAGACGCGAAAATTCTGGGGTCACGACCCTCAACCGCATCTGCTGCACAAAGCGTGGCTGCAGCAACTGTGGTCACCTCACAGAATAGACGGTGAAACATACTCAATGTACATGCTCAATGTGCATAATCAGTGTACATATTCAGTGTACAACGGCTCAATGCCCGATTCATGCAGGAGGGGTCTTCACAGCGATGCACTCCGCTACTCCCCACGCAAATATCTGTCTCAACCACGGCAATGTAGAATGAAAGTTGTTGCTCGGCAACAACGGCAGTGCGAAAAAAAGAACGCTTCACCGAATGCCCCCTTTAACAACCGATTAATCATCACAATTCACAATGATCTAATGAGTGACCACATTCATAATCAATAAATATTATTGTTAATCAAGAACGACTCTATCTTGCCTTGTGACGGTGTTTGCCTGAAGGGTGGGTGACGTGGTGCCGCGAAGGGGTTTTCCAAGTCCAGAAAGAGAACAAGAGGTGACAGCCATAACAGCGCTCGTCATCAAAATGCTGCCACGTTACATTTTACGCTCGAGTCGTTGACATTGTACTTCTCGCGAGATTACACAGCGCAAGTTGCAGCCCACAGAGAGATTCCCCATTTGGCTCGGAGCAATCTCGTCCAGAATCGCCATCGTAATAATGCAGGGTTGTGATTTGTCAACGTTTCCAGTGGAGGAGCATGAAAATATGCTTTCTACAATTAGCCACGACGAGCGTGGTGAAGTATGGGCAAACAATCCACGCCACCGACACGCCCTGAGAATGCCCTGGCCCAATAGTGGGTTGACAACTGAAAATTAAATGAATTGAACACACAACAGGTGACATTGCATGCATGTGTAATAATCACTTTTAATTGTATAATGATGCACTATACTGCATTTTACCTTGGGAAGCCTCACCGAGTCTCAAGACTTATTTTCAGGAGGGTCCTGCTACATTGAGATGTTTGGCCAATTCTAGTAATGAGTGTTTGGCTTCTTGTGGCAGAAAGCCGGAGAACTTGGAGGAAACCCAGCCACCTCGTAGCCAGGCCCAACCCTATAATAAGATTTAGAATACTTGATCGCTATAAATTTTTACATACGCCACTACGTTGAGCTATAATTTGTGTCCAGGTCGCTTCTGAAAAATAAGCTAATAGTTCAGTGTGCTTTACCTGGTAAAATAAACATAGTTTTAGTTTATTTTTTTTCTTTGTGATTTGCTCACCTTTCCTATACTTTGCACTCCTATCGTATTTTTGTATTGTTTTTGTTTTAGGTTTCCGACTGAACATCTGTGAAAACGAGCTTTATAGCTTTTGATGGGATTCCTCCAGTCTAAATAACGATTCTGATTCTGTTTCACGTCTCGCGACGTCAGCGTAGACATTCACTTTGGAGATACCATTGTGTTGGCCGTTTTTTTTGTTATATATAAGGAGAACAAATATAGACAAATATAGACCAATGCTGCTGTGAGCTCTTGGGAACACTGAACGTGGGGAAATTTGATAAGTTGCTTCTAAATATAGCCATTGTTTTCTTCCAGATAATTTGAGCCAATGGCATTCTCGCAAAAAAAACTGCACTCCAATAACCTTGAGGCCAAACTATGATGAACAGTTGTAACAGCCTTGGATGATTTGCTTAATAAAAAATATCAGTCCCCTTGTGAACCCACTGTTGGATGAAAACCTCTCCCATGCCATGAGGGTTTTACGTCTGTTGAACTTCTTTCGCACCATACGTAGCCAACCGTGCTAATCGGAGATGTGGGGGTAAGGACAACACACAAAGCAGTTGTTTGACCATACTTCACCACGCTGGTCAGTGTGGGTTGATGAAGGGGGCCACCCAGGATTGGTTCTGATACCACTCGCCACTAATGTTAGCCATGGTCAGGAATACAACCCAGCTCGTTGGGTTCAAAGTTCAGTGTGCCAACACTGCACCCCTGTGACAGCTGTGAGATTCTGTACACGTGACGAGTCTCATGGCAAATACCCAAGACGTGAGAATTCTGTTGACAATCTCTGCAATCAGGAAGCTGTATCTGTATGACTGAGTACTCCACAGTTGAAAACAATTTAGTTTACCAGTTATGTTTCCTGGTTGTGCTGTTTGTCATTGGAAGGCCTTTTGAGTCTAAAAGCGAACTCGGCGTGACCTTTTCAGGAGAGCCCAAACCTGTACTTGATCAAAAATAGCAGCGCATGGTTATGACTGTACTGTAAATTCAAACCGCAAACACGTATGCGCATGTCATGCATTTTTTAAATGTCCCAATCTCATCTCGGTTTGGCTCGAATGAGGAGGGCACGTGGATTTGAAGTCATTGCCGATTGGCTGTGATTCTACAGCGATAAATACAATAGTTGCAGTGATTTAATGATAAATTTGAATTGAAGTTAAATTATATTAGAATAACGTTGACCAAGGCAACCAGTGCGCATATATGTACTGATTGTTGAAATATATTTTGAAGTTTGTGTTGTTTTTGACATTGCAGACCGCACGCAGGCTCATAGTCTGCCCCATCCTCTTGCCCAGCGTGAATGAACCCAGACACGCGACCCTTTCAGCTGCACAAGAACCACGAAAGGCAGAAATGGTTTCATCTCAGAGAGATTGTTCGAAATTGTTACTTTGAACATGGAACAGCTCCAACTACGGCTGCCTGAAGAGAGCAACACAATAGAGGCGAGGAGAGCGAGGCAAGGTGACAACGCCGTCGACAGATGTGTCACAGCGACAAGGTGTGTGGCCTTGAAGGGCAATAATACCAGACCAAGGCCCAAGAGATGAGAACTCAAGAGACCAGGTTTGTCTAATTTGCAAGCGTGACCATGTTCAGGAGTGCCTATGCATTACACAATCGTGTAGGATGCAGCGAGACTACATTGTGAGCAGTGCAGAAAATAAATCCCTTGTTGGACTGTACTACCATTCAGTGTCTATGCTCCCGGCATTCGCAAAACCGAAGTGACGAGCGTGGTGAAGTATGGTAAAAAAAAAACTCACGAACTGCAGTCGATTGACAAAAGGGCTTTCCATGTACAGGTTACAAGTGGGCCTCCTCAAGGGAGTGTGGAGACATCTCATTTGTGGGATCTGCTCATGGCAACAACAATTTAACACATCGAATTGGCCAAACAGTTGAGGCAACGTGAACACTTTTAAAATAACAATGTCACATTAATAACATAAATCAATTAAATGCAACCATTCTTATTCCACTGATGGATAAAGACCTCGATCCCATGCCACGTCCGTCATGGGTTGTGTTCGCCACACTTCACCACGGGGACGGTCAGTGTGGTTTTGCTTTAATGAAGTGGGTGGAGCGAGGGCAGCACCATTTGTCACTTTTGCCACTGATGTTAACCGTGGCCGGGTGTCGAACTGGGGGATGGCTGCAGTGCCAGATTATATCCTCGTAGCAAAAGTAGCTACATATGCTACAGGCCCCGCACTTTCAAGGGCCCCCGCACTAAATACTTTCAAGCTATCAATTCCGGTTCAGTGATTCTGCACTTGCCCTATTACTATAGTACTATACTGCCTTTTATGAACGGCTGGGTGTTTAAGGTTAGCGATTTGTCGTATTATCTGGCTGTATAGAAAATTAAAAAAAATACAATAACGTTACTATGCAAGTAAAAAAACGTGTTTTAACATTTATGTTTTTTTATATTTAGGGCCCCTTTATAACATCATGCTACAGGCCCCGCACGAGCTTAGTCCGGTACTGGGTGGCTGGGCGTACCGTGGGACCAACAACAGCTCCCACATCCATACTCTGAGCTGTGGAAACCCCATGGCCTCTGGTTCCTCTCCAAAACCTCGCGGCGCAGCACCGCGCCACTAGCGGGCAGCACTCGCTCGTGCTGAACTAAGCCATAATACAGGTTTTTTTGGGGGTTAGATCGCGTAAATATATAAATGTGTTGTTAAACCCGCCACCACCCCGACACAGCCAATTCGTAAGGTTTGTCACATAAACAGAACGTGCCAATTCGTCACGAGTACAGCACGCCGGTGTGTTGGAGAGCAAAACCACATTTACAATCTGAGTACGACGTTTCAGCCAGTTAACACACTGCCTCCCGGAAGCGTCTGCTTACAAAACCCCGAACAATCTCCCTCCACATTCACCAGGGGATCTCACGAGGGAGAGGGGGTGGCTCCTCGTCACCCAGCCTCCCTGGTTCTCCCTGTGGCTCCACTCATTTCGAGGGTTTTTTCTTAGGAGATTTCTGTCCCTTTTCACGCATTGTCTTACAATTGTAAACATATTTTTGCTAAAACCTCTCAAAGTTCTTGTTAGCTTCAGGAACGGAGTTGAATATAAACGCGAACACAGAGAGCTCTTAACAGCACGACTGCAGTAACCTGTCCAGTGGCCCTTACCAGTGTCCCTGTACAAAGCGAGTTTGCCAGTACCTTCATATGATGATATGAGCGTTTTCAATTTGTAACATCCTTTAATTAAGCTCCTGCTGTGTGCAACGCTGACCTTTGACCTTCATCCGTCGTCACCTGCCTGGGCACTGCCAGCAGGTGATGCCCATCCGTGGATTGTGCCATCGCCTGTGAATGCAATTTTGTTTAAAAGAACATTCCGCAGTTTATTGCGTTATTGACATTCAAGCCCGTCTGTGAGTCAGAGATGCAATTTGCGCCCTCCTTTGTGGCTCGTGTCACGACACGTGAAGAAGCGGAGACTGACAATCTCGACGATGAGCGATGTCCAACAGATGGCTTTTGACCTCGGCGTAGAAATGAGGTTTCAGCTTATTCATTATTTAAAGTGTACACGGTATTATGGTTACGAATAATCACCCCATTCATAGTATGAGCAGATATCAACTTGTTTATAAACAGACGTACGTACAATTGTTAATTAGATATGAGGCTAAGTTGTGCAATAATGAATATTTCTTGCCAATTTGACTAAATCACCCGCAATGGGCCTGATCTCTTCAGCTCTGAGAAGCTAAGCAGTGGCGAGCCTGGACACTTCATGGATGCATGTACAGGTGTTGCAGCAGGCTGTGTGCAACAGAGAAGGCTGTGGGAGGACATGCGTTGTCGTGTGTTCCTGTGATTCCACGTGTATGTTCACTGCCTTCACCAATCCGCACTGCGTGGTGAAGTATGGCCAATGACCCTCACGACCCACACGGTGTGCGGAAACGTCGGTTGGTGGGCGCTAATGGATGATTGAGTATTGAACGCGTCATGCCCGTGCTAAGTGGAGGTGGCTGTTGCAGCAGCCCTCTGAGAGTGACAGTCACCACCGCCACCTCTGACCACAGTCACATTGCAGTGCATCGTCAGTGAAGCGAATGTCGGTGAGCGTGGACGTGGTCGCACTGCTAGTCGCGTGGTGACGGCGAGACAAGGGGTCGCTCATCTTGTCAAATCTTCTCTTTGCCAACAGCAGCGACGTAAGGTCGGGGGTAGGCGACGGGGAAGTCGCGCGAGGCAGGCACAGGGAGAGGGGGGAGACTTCTTCTTCTGCTGCTGCTTTGAGATCGCTCGCAAATGGGAACGGGGAGAGGCGCGCGCGGCTCCACGCGGCCTTCCGGAGAGGATTTCCATCGCGAAACAAACAAACGAGATAACAACAACAACAAACAGCACGCGTGTGTGGCCGTGGCGTGGAAACGAAGCGAAGCTCTCTTTATTTCGCGATGTTTGCACGGTGCGCAGCTACATCCGTCCCATGGCATATGCGTTTAATGCACAGAGCTGTTTTCAGTACGGGTCTATAAGCAATTGTAAAAAAATAGGCAACTTAATTTAAGAGACTGTTATAGTCAGCTAGGGGAGCAGATCGATAACATTCCCACGGGCGGTCCAGAATGTACCAGCTTCTTAAATAGGGACCGATATGAATAATAAATAATAAAAACAATTTAAATGATTTCACCCCCTCTGGTGAATATAGAGACAATACTAACTTTGGGCGTCTCAAGGGAGGAGGTTAGGGGCGATGCCCCCCCTCCCTCACCCTTGATCCGCCACTGAAGCCAGCAGCTAACACAGCAACAGCAGTAGCAGTACACGTGTGTGTTGAATCAGGTGAACGTTTCTGTTCCACGCAGAAGCAACAACGCGATTAGTGCGAGCGTTTAGACTCGGACAACGTCGCCAAATACAGCTCCGACACGCGGGCTTGGGAGCGCACGTCGCATGGAACTTTACTCCAAAGGCTTTGCCACTTTGCCAAGACTCTCACGGCCTTGTGTGAAACCGAGCAGAGGACGTGATAGATGGCCTTGAATTAAGTCCGCCGGCAGTATTGAACTGAGTTCAAACAAATGTAGGGAGCCGATGTAGAGGTGGGCCTGGTGGCCTTGGGACAGGGTAATCATTGATCGGCTAATCATCGAGGTTTATATACCTACGTGACTTTACCGAAAGAACCAAAGAGTATGGATTCCTGCAGTCACGAAAGCTTCAAATCAAGATTTATCGGCTACTTGGCCCGAACCTCACAAGAGACGGGGAGTAGGGTTGCAGTGATCTGGCGATACCAAAGATCGATCGCACGATGCGACGTGTGTATTGTACGTTTTGCAACATATCTTCATGTTGTGATGATCGATTCTGAAATCAAACGAGCGCCCCATTCGTCATCTGGACGTTGCTGCTCCAGCCAGCCAGCCAGCCAGCAACACTCGTCTTCTAATATACCGTCGTATGATCTTTTATTGGACGACAAAATGTTTATTAAATAGCAACAATTAAAAATTCACAATAATAAATACAGTAAAAAATAGAAACGCTATCCCTGACACGCATGACAATTCGTGGAGTGTCTCACTGCAGCATGCTTGTCGCGAGGTCTCCATTCCCGTCGCTGATTGCCCTAATTAATTTAGCAGTTGACCGTGCGGAGTGTGAGCGTTCCAGGTTGTACATTTGCTACGATGCTCAGTGAACAGAACTTTTCAGCAATCTCTACTCGCACCAGAAGTGCATCAAAGCACCAACAATAAAAAAAGTTTATGAAACACAATAAAAACGTCATTGGGGACTGATATCGTGATTGTCGTCATTGCACGAATTGTATATCGTATCGTATCGTGAGAACTGATATCGCCACAACGCCACTTGTGAATGTGAATGATCTGTGCTGGCTCAGCAATGACAGCACAGGAAAGACGTAAGAGACAAAGCTCCCCCGTATAGCCTCAACAGACTGTTTGGGCAAGTGCTGCCACTGAACACCGATGAAGGCCGGCCCAGTGGCACTCGAGGGGGTCGATGGTGAGCACCACGCCCGGGCGGCCTTTGTCTCCCCAGTGGCGATGTTTACACATCGCAGCAGGTACTCATTTGAGGCTGAGTCGACCTAGAGGAGGCCCAGGACCGGTTCAGATAATCGTCACTGGTGTTGGCTGTGAGCGGGAACACGAACTCGGGTCGCCGGGCTCGGAGTGCGAAGAACTATATCCACATCTAGAAATGCATCATATAATAGCGCAGCGTACGAACCGCTACCTACAGACAAACGTGGCCGCACTCTGCTGTCAATAATTCGTGGTCCAGGAGAGGGCACGGATGTATCGAGCTGATGGCACCAAAATAGACACGGAGTCTCTGCCTGGCAGGGTGATTTTTACGCATCGGCACTAACTGTGGCCACAGGGAGCCTTGTGACTCAGGGAGGCGTGCATGCGATGCCACGGTGTGTATGCAACTGAGTGTACGGTACACGTGTGCGTGCGGTGTGTAGATATGGAGAGCGGCAGTGTAGCCGTGAGCGAGACCCGAGTTCATTTCAGTTTCATTCATTAGGTAGAGCCCTGTGAGCCATGCGGCTCTTGACTCGGGTGCAACCGCAACAAACAAAAACATGAACATCTTCAAGTGTCTACACGCAACACCGGTGACGATTATCTGAACCGGTCCTGGGCCTCCCCTACGTCGACTTGGCCTCAAATGAGTACCTGGTGCGGTGTGTAAACATCGCCACTGGGGAGACGAAGTCGGCCTGCCGTGGTGTTGGCCACCCGCCCCCTCGTGTGCCGTGCCGGCCTTCACTAGGTGCTCGCTAACAGCACTTGCCCCTTACAGTCTGTTAAGGCTACACGGGGGATCTTTGTCTTTGTCTGTGTGTCTATAATGACGGCTCGGAATGCGTGCGCAGAGTGCTTGACACTGGATCCCACTGGCAGCAGTGATATAATTCACAAAATAAAAGATGCAAAAGGCCATTCGGCCCCTTTAAATAAAACACGTGACATTTGACCAATTCTAGTCCTGTATATTAAAAAATATATATTTACATATTACGGTTTAAAAATTGTAATTCACGATTGCCCTCTCGGATGATGGTTAAAATGACATTAATTATATAGATATATATATATGCATGTTTGCCACTTAATAATATAGTGTCCTCCATATATATCGATCATCAGCCATGTTTCATCCACAGCTGGATGAAGGCATCCCAAAGCTATTGTCTTGAAATCCTGCAGTGTACCAATCCATATAGAGATACCCCACTGTGGGAAAAATATAGAGAAGATCACGTTTTAAACCAAAGCCTCCACGTGTCTCCCACTAATCTCATTACACCCATTACATCTTTTAACACTTGCTCCTCTGTAAGATGTGGAGCCATCGCTTTCATCGTATACACAATATGCCATCATCTGTTGAGAAGAAGCAAGAAGGGTGGAGGGGGTGATTAGAAATCAGTGGGGGGGGGGGGGGGTAGCTGTAAATGGATCACCCGGAATTAAAATTCTGCCATTGATTCGTGAACACATGAGATGAGCAGTGGCACTTGGGCAGAGTTGGGCCGCAGGACCCCTTTGCGCTCTCAAACCGGGCCCACTGGGGGTGCAACTTACATGGTCCACGGAGCTGATTTCATGGGCACGACAAATCAACCTCACTGCCAAAAACACAAAATATATTTTTTTAAAGGACAAATATACAAATAGCATTTCAGCGTAACATCGTTCCAGTCGACAACACGGCAGTACTGATCACCAGAAATGCACCCGATCGTGTCAGATCTTGGGAGGCTAAGCAGGTCGGAGCCTGGATAGTGCCTGGATGTTTAAAACAGGTACTGTAGGCTGCTGTGGGCCTGCGTTGTCAGCAGAGGGCAGTGCTGCTTCGTTGTATTCACCGCGTGAGTCAGGGTGGTGAAGCATGGCCCAAACAACCCCCGCGACCCACACGACGCGCCGAGGCCATCGCGAGAGTGACCCTTAAGGTTGCTGGGTTATTAAATGAGCAATTTGTCCTCCGCGAACGGTGAACTCATTCCTGCCTCGCGATTGAGTATGTGCCTCTCGGCGTTAACGGTCTCTGGCTGACCAGCTCACGAAGGGCGGCACCGTTCACCAGGGTGCGATTATTTCATGTCGGGGGGGAGGGGGGAAGGGGGGGGATTTATTTTATTCTCGCGATTGCTCTTTTGATTGTCGCCCACAGAGGAGATAAATGTGTCCCTCCCGGCAGATAAAAGATGTTGCATTGACGATGTCAGGGTTGATCCAGGTCAGTACTTGAACGGGAGACTGATTAGGACTGGCTGCAAGTTGGTCGGGAGATGCGAGTGTGCCAATGGGTTCTTGAATCTAACTCCGTGGAGTTTTGAGTGCTATGCGTGGCGATGCGTGGAGGGTTTTCTCCGGTCTCCTCTCACCACAATAAGCCAAGCACTCATTAATGGAATTCAAAGTCACGGTAACTTTTTGCTCAAATGAGCATTGAGGTGGTACTCGACTCCTGTTTAAAGCCCTACGCCATTGGTGGATACTCCATCTTTCTATGGTGGGGGCAAGTCGATCCATAGGACAACTACCGTTGACATTCCCACACGTGGAACGATGGGCCCAGTCAACTCCCCAAACCAGGATCTGAACCCGCAACCTTCTGAGCGCGAGGCGCTCACTCAACCACTTAGCCACCTGACCAGATTCATGGAACCGGCCAAACTAAATCATCCCCCACCCACCCTCCACCCCACCACTATAAACGTTACAAATCGCACCCTCCGGTCACTATAAACCGCCCGTGGACTCTCCATCTGCCACTTCTTGCCCAGTGAATCCCAGCAGCCTCGTGTACCGAGAGAGGACCGCGGTGAATACATTCAACTTGAAATATCCTAAAATTGGGTCTTGAAAAACATTTCTCACCGAGCGCAGCGCCGGCGTTCATCTCGAAGGCTGCCGGCGAAATCTCTCCTCCCAGGCGTCTAAATTGCTCTCCAGGGGAAGAGGCAGCGGAGAGTCAGCGGTTCACAAAGGGCGCCCCGTTCCGCGAGAACGTAATGAACCGGCGCTTGCTTCCGTCCCCGGCGACGCGGCAAAGGGAGCAATAACGTCGGAGCGCGACCTCCGCCGAGCCGGCGCTCGCGTGGCCGCAGCTCCTCGCGTCGTTCTCCCTGCACGCGCCCCGGCGCTGCTCTAGAGACGCTCGCTCATCGTCGCCGGGCTGGGCCCGCCTCGGCCCTTTGCGCCGCCTGCTCCGGTCCGGACACGCGCGCCCATCGCCCGGACCGCCCGCGTAACCTTTCGAACGTTCCGTGCGGCGCCGCGGCCGGTAACTGGGCTTCCCGTGGGAAGCGGGCGTCCATCCGTGGTGGCGGACCGCATTCGAAAGTTCCGTAGGAGGGGTGGGAGCGTCGGCGAGAGCGGGAGCTCCCCTCTAGGTTGTCGCTGGAGGAGGGGGCACGTTGAAGCCCACTCTCACATTCGCCGCTTTTGCTGCCCCTGCAGCTTCAGGAGTCCGCGGGTGTGAGCTCCACCTGTCGCTCAGCTGCCTGATGATGGTCGCCAGGTCTTCGGTGTTGTGGGATTTCTCCTCTAGAAGCTCGTAGCGGAGGCTGGAGATGTCCTGCTTGATGTCCTTGAGCTCGCCTGCGGAGGGGCACGGGGGCAGATTGTCAGAATCGGAATCAGAATATTTATTTAGACTGCAGGAGGAATCCGGTGAGCTGTGAAGCTCTTTACCACAGATATCCAATAGGGGCGGGGGGTTTAGAACGTCACAACAACAAACGATACAAAAAAAACACGCGGTCTAACGGCGGCGGTCCTGCACATGGCGAATACGCGAGTCGGGACTGTCGTGAACTGAAACCGGCTCCCGCATTGTACCTACCTTCGTTGACCTCGTCATTCTCCTTGTCCGACTGGGCCTTGAGGATGTATCTCTTAATTAGGCGCCGCATGATTTTCTGGAAGGGTGACAAAAAAAAAATGAACGATCGTTCACGGGAAGTTTTACAGTGACTATACCACGCAATAATATGAATAATAATAATATAAACCACCTTGCCTTCAATCCACAGCGAGGCACTTTACAATACAGATAAATGAAACACCCGTATGTAATCCATTAATGTTGAACGTATACAAATTAGGTGGCTGAGAATATAATGAATGTAACACAACAGGTTTGGGCAGAACAGCTTGGTGTTGAACAAGTAAGATATCTCTTCATAATGAAGGTTTTTGGGGTTAGATCGCGTAAGTATGAAATGTTAACACTTCTAAGAATTTGCAACAACACCACAAGAAATGTGCCTCATCCGGGCTCTGGAGACCACCTGGAGAAGATTCCAGGCACACGTTGACAACGATGGCGAACAAGTGGAGACTCTGGCTTTTTGAAGCTATTAACATACATTTGTTATCATGTTATGGTGTATTATCCGTTCTTTTTCCATTAAAAGTGTTAAAACATTTTTGAAGCACCCTGTATATGTACAGATGCAGTGTGTTCTCCTACAACGCGGTCGCCGCATTCCTGAAGAACCTCGCATGGGGAAAAACCGCGTTACAATATATAACGTGGGGTACAGCAGAATATGCGTTAACCCGTGAGATGCGTACGCAGGCTGGACAAAGACCGAGGCACGTGGGTAGCATCTAGAATGATCCAACAGCATCCCACTGCTTTTATTATATTATACCGAGGCAGCTGTACAACCGCTTATTCCCACTCACATGCATAGTTTGGTTGATTCAACCGCGTTATATCCAATTCGCATCCGCGTTATCAAAAAAAATGTGTTCCCTAATACATTAATCGCGTTATATCCAATTGGCGTTATGAAAACACCACGACGAGTTCCAGTAGAACAGCCGCCTGTACTTATCTAGCAGCCGAGTAAAGTGGCAAGGGCTTGACCTGGTAGCGGCTGGGCTGGATCGAGATGCTGTTGCCTCTGCTGGTGCCGATGCTCGGGACGCTGGGACCCTGGCTCTGCTCCTGGGGTTGACGGGCGAGAGGCAGGGGGAGCACACGGCGAGCGGAGCACCAGAGGTAAAGGCGCAGCCCTGCAATGAGCTGCTCAAAGTCAGAGGAAGCTCCACAGGGCAGTGTTTCTCACAGGGGGGCCACTTTCGCCGATGAGATTACATCAGTGTGAGGGCCCCCACACCGCCTGCACGGGGTGTTATCGCTCTCTGTGCATTGTCAGGGGTCGCACTAGAGGCCACCAGAGGCCGCCAGTGGCCCACGGTCCTTGCAGTGAAGAACGCTGCCCTAGAGAGGCCCTAGAGAGGCCCTAAAGAGGCCCTCGAGAGGGAATTTGGCCTGCTCCTTCACACTGCCCCAGGCGTCTTGGAAGAGGTGGGGGCACCCACGCTTGACCCCACCACAGGTGACCTGCCAGTCAACTGCATGTGGTGTACCCACTTATATTAGTGGGCTGACAAGAGGCCTCACTCAATAAAATTAATGCCGAGCCTCTTGCGCGTTCCGAGATTCAGTGGTGCACGGGACGCCCACCCCGCAACTTGCTGACGTCCCAGAACAGGAAAGGGTTATAAGAAGGTACAAACGTCGTGCGTATTGAGGGACAATTCTATATGCACGGCAAACCGTTCGTTTTCAACCGGTTCATGGAAATGCAGCAAAGTAAATGCACATGTCCACGTACACGTGCACCCCGTGCTCTCTTTTAGCCCCGCCCCCCTCCCGATACGTTCAATTCATTGGCTACCACATTCTGATAAGCTCCCCCCCCCCTCTCCTCCCCCTCAACTTGTATTTAAGAGCTTGCATCTTGGAATCCCTGCCTCACTTGATGCAGCAAATCTGGTTGTGACGGTCCCACCTGATGATGGAGACTTGTGTTGCCTCCGAAACGTCGTGATTTTATTATTTTTTATTAATTTTAATTAAATTTTTTACCTACATGGTGACTTCACCGAAAGAACCAAGAGGATAAAAGAGAGATAAACGGCCGCCGGAGGATTAGGAGGCGAAGCGGCGCCGCTGACCTCGACGTCGGCCGCCCACCGGCCGCCCCGGCGGAGGCCGGCGAGCCGAGTGGCGCAGCGGGACAGGCGCTGCAGGCCGTAGAGCAGCGACTTGGGGCTGGGCACGAGGTTGAAGGGCACGGGCAGCGTGCGGCCCTCCTCGAAGTACGAGATCCACAGCTTGGCGCGCGCAAACTTCCACTCGACGTCGGCGTCGTCCTGCCGGGCGCGGGGAACAAAGAGCGTTGGGTTGTTTGCGGCTCACGTGACGCTTTACAACCGCGCGCGTTCACTCGGAACATCGCCCTGCGATGGTTACTTTTCTTACAAACACATTTGGCTAAGTATGTAAAACAGTAATGGTAGAGTACGCATACAAAAAAAACATAGCATTATTTTTAATGAAATATATATTTTTATTATCTTAAAATCTCGATTAAAAACGAATTTCTTTAGAACTGCTTCTTGTGTTTAGTTTGTTGTCCTTCCCCCGCACCTCCGATTGTCGCAGTTGGCTACGTACGGTGCGAAAGAAGTTCAACATACGTACGTACATTACCGCCGTGCTCATGATTCATAGCAAGGAGTCAGAACTCACCAAAGGCGGATCTAGAAACTTCCCAAGCAGGGGGTTAGTAGGTAAGAAGTCCCGAAATGGGAAGCTTTGTAAACCCACGGATTCTCTCTGATAACCATCAACGAAACACAAATTGTCTCTCCCCCATCGCCACCCCCACCCCCTACTTGAGATCCGCCAGTGGGAGGGCGACACCGATGCCCCCCGCGGTACCTCGATCTCCTGGTAGGAGCTGTTGATCATGGCGATGAGCATGTTGAGCAGCACCACCACCATGGTGACGTTGTAGATGCCGAAGAGCACGTAGCCCGTGTTCTCGATGAACTTGTGGTTGTACTTGATGACCACCGAGTCCACACCCGAGAGGCCAAAAATGGACCAGAAGAGGGTCTTGAAGCTCTCTTCCACCCTGCCACGTAGCACCACATCAGTGTGTGGGTGGGTGTGATTGTGTGCGCGCGAGTGCGTGTGTGCATGGATGCGTGTGTTTCTGCACGTGCGCTTAGATCGACCCGGCCTCAAATGAGTACCTGGTGCGGTGTGGGTGGCCAGCGTGGTGCTGGTCACCCACCCCTTCGTGTGCCACAGTGCCGGCCTTCATAGGTGCTCGCTAACAGCACTTGCCCCAACAGTCTGTTGAGGCTACACGGGGAATCGTTGTCTTTGTGCGCGCTTAGGGTGTCTGGTTTGCCCGTAACTGCCAACAATTGACATTTCTGAATGGTCCCATTAAACGAACCATCTGTAGCTCCGCGGGGTGGCTCAGTGGTGTCGTGGTTAGCGCACTGCGCTGTGGACCCAGCGAGCTGAGTTTTATTCAACGGTTTTATTTAACTTTACTTGTGTTTGTCATGGTCAAATCTTGTCATCAAAAGTTAGTCTACTTCCTGTTGTCCGATCAATTCCAAACTTTGCACACGTACTCAGATCCGGTGACAAGGCATGCCTGTATGAAAATCGGCATAAATTCATCAATTAATTGCCTCCTTTCAAGCAATTGCAATTTTTGTATGGATGCCTCATTATTTATATATATTTGTGTAGGTTAAAAACGCCGCGGTCCCTAAACTGTGGAATCGGCTTGCACAAGAAGCAGGCGCCGCGTGTCTCAGGCGCCATTGACGTACTTCTCGACTATAAACGATTTTTTATGTTACCAGGTAAGGCCCACTGAGCTACGTAGCTCTTTTTCGGAAGCGACCTGTATCCACAAATGACAGCTCAACGAAGTGGCTTATCTTATAGAGATTTATAGCAGCCAAATACCCTGAACGCGTGATGTTGATTCTAAATGTGGAGGGAAAAATCGGGGGACCCGGAGAAAAATCCCTGCCAACACAGGGAGAACATGCAAACTCCAGATATGGAGGCGTCAGGGTCGGGATCGAACCCACGACCTGCCGTATACCAGGCGAGGAAGTTAACATCTCCTGGCCACCGTGGCCCCTCTCCCCTACGCCACGGTCACCGTTCGTCTACTCACGTGACGAAGGCCTGGTTGCACTTGGCGTCGCGGTAGTAGGAGTAGAGGTTGAACATGCCGATCATGAAGGCCACGAACACCATGATGAAGATGACCATGAACTTGAGGATGTCCTTCACGGTGCGCCCCAGGGAGATCTGCAGAGGGCCCAGGCTCTCGTTGGCCGGGAGGATGTAGGCGATGCGCGAGAAGCTCAGCACGATGGCGATGGCGTAGAGGCCCTCCGAGATCAGCTGGGGGTCAGAGGGCACCCAGCGGCTTCTAGCTGCTTGGGGAAACGAGGCGAGAACCACCGCCACTGTTTTTAAATCGAGCTTCAACCAATCAAATCGACGCTTGCGTGTACGGCGGAGCGCTTCGAAGCAATGGCTGTTGGGGCATCCCAGATCGCGCTGGGATAAAATTAAGTTTACATGGATGGCCAACACTTATGTAGCATACAATATTTAAAAAGGATGTTGTTTTGACTGACCCACTGGTAGTTTTGAGTCATGATGCCAAAGTTAAAATTACAAATTTCCGTTTTGAACGGGTGGTGCCTAAAATATAAACGACCGATCCTAACCCACCCACAGTGTTTCTAGGAAGCATTTTGAACTGACACATATACACGCCGTATATATAAATCGTAATATAACAAGAGAACTGCATTTAGAATTAGCTGTCAGGCAGCCATAAGTGATGAATGGGTGTGCGTTGTTACTGGCAAATGATGGAGCGAGGGGGGGGAGGGACAACACGATAAACAATTGAGCGCTTATATTTGCTCGCTCATGTCAATTGTTATTCCATTTCCACGAGAACGCTGGGAGGGTGCTCGTTCGCGATTTGGAAGCTGGGGGTGCGAGCTGCCGACGTCGCGTCACGGAGAACTTTAATCCGCGGGAAGGAACCGCACGGCGGTCGCGGCCCCCTCTCCTGGTCCTCTGTGCGCGGAACGACGAACCCTCCCCTGGCTATTCCATTAATCGCCGAGATTTGGGGGTTTTCGCTTTGATATTTGTTTTTACCTTCTCGTTAGTACAATGTTGACCGCTCCGTTCGCCTAAATGTGACATTACATTATGACATCGTTCCCCATTGGAACCTCCTTTGCCATGCTTACCCCGAGCTCTCATACTCTGATGGTGCATTGTCTTTGAGTTGTGCGCCTTTTGGCGTCATCTGGTCCAACACCATGTGAGACTAGGCTCTAAGAAAAGCTGTCTCGAGTGTGGACCAATCAACTTCAAGGACAGTGCATACATTATCAGAGTTGTGTTTTTTGTTTGCATTCCGACTGCAGGTATTGTGGTCAATGCAAACATGACTCCTTGTAAAAAAAAGGTGTCAGTTTTGTTGGCAGATAAAAGGGTAAAAAAACAATTATAATATGACATCGTTGTCATGAACTCATGTTATGCACGTGCTGTGAGCATAATAATGGAGGGTGGTAAGTCTACAAAACACGTGATGTCAGTAATAGCAGTAACAAGGAGACAACGCAAATTTTGTCAGAGTATGCATGGGTTTTCGTGTTAACAGCAACATCGCTTTCGTTTTCTTAGGTTTTTTCGGTAAAGTCACGTAGGTAAAACATCAAAATTAATGAAAATAAAATAAAAACAAAAATCACGACGTTGCATCAAGTGATGCAGTTAATTCGGCTGTGACGGTCCCACCTGATGACGGAGACTTGTGTTGCCTCCGAAACGTCGTGATTTTATTTTTTATTTATTTTTTCATTAATTTTGATGTTTTACCTACGTGACTTTACCGAAAAAACCTAAGAATATGATTCCTTGCAGTCACGAAAGCTTCAAATCTAGAATCGCTTTCGTTTTATAGTTCATATCATGACGTTGTTTCTGCTCGTGTGTTGCCTTCAGTGACATCATTCGTTTGTGGAATTGCCGTGCGATACAATTTCATTCAGAGATTCCCGTGTTAGGGGAAATCGCCTGCCGTCCCAACCATCCCGGCTACAGCTCCTCCACACAGAAGGTGCCAATTCTTTCAGATTTCACATCGTGGAGAAACTGGCGTCATCGCCGGAGCCCAGCTCTCTCACCCCGCCCTACCCCTACCACTACCCCTGCCACTACCCCTACCACTACCCCTGCCACTACCCCTACCACTACCCCTGCCACTACCCCTGCCACTACCCCTGCCACTCTCCCTGCCACCCGACCATGCTCACGATTTCTGATTTATTCCACCGTGTGTGACGAGCGCCTGCGCACGCACACACGCCACACACACGCACATATACACACACATACACACACACACGCACGCCACGCACACGCACATACACACACGCACACACACACATGCACGCCACACACATGCACATACACACGCACGCACACCACACACACGCATATACACACACACACGCCACGCACGCCACACACACGCACACACACGCACATACACACGCCACGCACGCCGGGTGTAGTAGTCGATCTCGTCCGGGAGGTGGGCGCCGGAGAGGCTCCCCACGACCTGCGTGTCCACGTAGAGCTGCGCCCTGGAGGCCTTGAGCAGCGCGACGAAGCGCACCGTGTACGACGCCACGAAGATGGCCAGCATGGCGAAGTCCAGCAGGTTCCACAGCTGCAGCAGGTACTCCTTTGGGCCCTCGGTCCACAGCTCCTTACACTCGGCCCACAGCATGCCTGGACCCGCAACGCCACGGGGGAATATTTTCGCATTGTAAACAAAACGGTTGGCGTGTCGCTTCCCCACGTATATTCCATCGCCAACGAGCAAATCGGAGAGAGTCCGCGACTCAAACCCTGATCTCTAAAACTGGCTGGCAAACTAAGTTTTGCCTCTCCTCCACATCGACCGCTAAACACAAATTAAAGCCATCGGCACCGCACGCAGCAAACGCCTGGAAAAACAACGGCGGAGATCAATGCGCTTCCAACAGTGGTGGTAAATTAAAGCTTCAAATCGATACCCATCATCTCCTTTTGATGTAGAGTTTAATAAATAAATACATTTTTATTTATTTGGTTGGGAAGCCAAATGCCGCGTCGGATATCCTGGGGTTCAAGAACTTACGATGGAATATTTACGGATTTTGGCAAACGACGAACGGTTTAGGGGCAGCAGCGAGCACACGCTGCTTTGTGATTAGCGACGCACCAACGCTGCCGCCGTCGGAGCTCGCAAGAGGCCTGAACGGCTTGAAAAGCATCAACGCTGCGCCCCAAATCTAGCAATGAGGTGGCCTTAGCGGATCAAGGAAGCCAACGTGTGCACAAGACATCGGCCCACAAGGAAACAGCGCCTCCTGAGATTGCGAGGTGGCCAGGAGATGGCAGTACAGCATCGAATAGAAGCCATCTGTGTGGAGTTTTTGATGCGGTACCCCTGTCTGGGTGCTTCTGTTTCCTCCCACGTTCGACCAACCACTCGTGAGAGCAACTGGCCAAACACCCCAACGCAGAACTCCACTAAGAGAGAATGTCGACAAAGAGGTTTTCCTGGCTCCAGAGCGTTGTTATGATTTTTGACGAATTCCCTAATGGGTAATCTTACATGAGCAATGAAACTGTGGCCAGAGATAAGGGTGCAGCCCTGCAATTTCTCGCTCACACCACTGCTGGCAGAAGGGCCTGCATTAGAGGCAGCTCTAAAGAGCCCCTCTAGAGGGTATTTGGCCTACTCTTCCACGCTGACCAGACGTTGTGGAACAGGTGAGCGTAGCCACACTTGAAGCCACTACACGTGACTTGCCGAATCAACTGACTGTGAAGAGAACACGAAACGCAGCTGAAATGAAATCTATATTTTGACGCAAATGAAAAAAAAATTGACGACATACAACTGCCATATTTACATTTTGTGTCGGGGCAGCTGCCTCTACTGCCTCCCCTGGGCACGCCTCTGTGTCGCCACGGCCTTCGGAAATGGGGCGCACGTGGGAATAGCATCTACCCCTGCCGAGAATCCAGAGGAGGATGAGCATCTCGGTGCAGGAAGAGCAGCTACCCATCAACCCATTTACCCATCTACCCATCTACCCATCAACCCATCTACCCATCAACCCGTCTACCCATCTACCCGTCTACCCATCTACCCATCTACCCATCTACCCATCAACCCATCTACCCATCTACCCATCAACCCATCAACCCATTTACCCATCTACCCATCAACCCATCTACCCATCAACCCATCAACCCGTCTACCCATCTACCCATCTACCCATCTACCCATCTACCCGTCTGCCCATCTACCCATCTACCCATCAACCCATCTACCCATCTACTCGTCTACCCGTCTGCCCCTACCGAGAATCCAGGCGAGGATGAGCATCTCTGTGTAGGAGAAGGTGGTAGTCTTGACGCGGAAGAGCTGGCGGGGGTGGTCAGTCCGCGTCTCGTTGGGCAGGAAGGGCGCTCCCTCGAAGCGGTCGGACGCGTTGACGATCAGCAGGCCCAGGAAGACGGAGAAGGAGCAGGCGTGGGCCACGAACTTCATGAAGGGGCTGCGCAGCACCCGGCCCAGCTGCGTCCACGCGCGGTGAGAAACACCTTCAACAATCCCATCCGCTGGACACCTCGCAGCAGCCCAAACCTACGACGCCCGGCGTTAACCAGGCGGGCTGCCGTCCGTGTGTGCGCTAACGAGGCTCGTGCCTGCTTCGCTTCGGGTGCCATTATTGAGGGGCGATTTTGGCTCAGAACTGTGCTCAAGGGGCCTGGGTCTCGGTGGCCATGGAAACGCGGCAAAACAGAGCAGGGAAAGATACATCGTTAAGTATGCTTGGATTATGTAAAACTTTACAACCGTATTCACGCCAGCCTTGGTAGCAGTAAGTCTGTTGGCTGCGATGAGACAAGGGGGCTGAGGGAGGATGCATCCTGGGCAGTAAGGCCGGGGCACCACGCTGGCTGCTTTTAGCGCTGGTGTGTTTGTGCGAACTTTAGGAAACCCCTTGATGATCAATTGGTCCCGAGTGACCACGTAACATGATGCTAAAGTTCACTGCATATTGAGACCACCTATTTGAGGGTTATGATGCCCACCACCACCACCACCACCCTCCGCCACAGACGGACGGATCTAATCTGTGGTTGGGCCGCGTGAGCGTGAGCGCAACAAGGAGCACTGGCGGCGGTGACGGCGGCGGCGGCGCCCCACGTACCCGGCTGCACGGCGCCACCCAGTAGGCGAGCGCCAGGAGCGGCATGCATAGCGCCACCCCCAGCACCACGAGGCACTTGACCCCCACGGAGCGCTGCCGGAGCCCCGAGACGTCCTCGTACCAGATGGAGAGCAGCTGCTGCTGGCAGTTGGGGTGCGCCACAAACTGCACGGCCACGTTGTTGCGCTCGTCAGCATCGTCGTCGTAATCATCGTCATCACCGTCATCATTCTCATTGTCATCATCAAGATTGTTATTATTATAATCATTATTATTATTCCTACGATGGTCATCGTCAAGACTGTTTTGGTCACCATAGTCTTGATCACATTCATCATCAAGATTATTATCATCTCCATTGTGGTGATTATGATTATTATCATCATCATCGTCGAGATTATCACGGCCAACGTCAGTAGACCGACAAAGAGCCGTAAGGCGTTGTTATTATTATCCATGTGTGTGTATGTGTGTGTGTATGTGTGTGTATGTGTGTATGTGTGTGTATGTGTGTGTGTATATGTGTGTGTATGTACGGTTGTACATTCGCGACGGCCGTAGCCGCAAGTCGCCGTCCGCGTAGGCTCACCCACCTTCTTCACCTCAAACTTGATGGACAGCTTGAGGCGGCTGAGCGTGGGCCGCCACTGCCGCCGGTTCCTCTGCAGGGGCAGCGATGTCGCCGGGCCCCCCTGGGACGCCTCGGTGGTGGTGGCGGCGACGCCGTTGAGGATGGCCTCCACCTCCTCCGTGTCGCGGCACAGGTCCAGCAGCCCCACCACGAAGTCCTTGCACTGGCCCGAGAGCTTCTTGTAGTCGTTCTGCACGCGCACCAAGAATCGAATTTCTCTTCTTGGTTCTTTCGGTAAAGTCACGTAGAAGGGAAATAATAAAAATTAAACATAATAAAATAATTCTCACGACTTTTCGGCCACAACGCAAGCAGCTGTCCTCAGGTGAAGAACAGGTCTGTCGGGAAGACAGTGTCTGAATGAAACACCCCAGGCTTGGAACATATATTTAAGCTGGGTTGGAGGGGGAAGAGCGCCTTGACAAAATAATTTGCATATCAAGAGGAATTTAGCATATTTATGGGAAATACAGATATGGGATCGTCCGGCACGCAGTGGGGGCCAATGTCGTTCGCGATAGAGGTTTTATTTTTGGGTTAGATCGTGTAAATGTACATGTGCCGTCAAGCCCGCCGCCACCCGATGCGGCCAATTCGTAAGGTTTGTCACGTGGACAAAACGTGCCGATTCGCTATTGCTGCAGAATATAGGTGCGACGATGAGTAGACCCACAAAACTCACAATTCAGTGCGACGTCTCGCTGGTGATCAGAACCAGCTTCATCGGGCGATTTGGCAGAATTGTGAGGAAGTTATTCCTGATTTCAGTCTTAAATAGAGCGAGACGATGTCATCACCGTGAGCCTATCAGGTGCAAAGATCAGTGGGGCGTTTATTGTAATCACATACATTACTATGGATTGTTAATCTGAGAAGATGCAGGACAGATGGTACTTCCAGATGGGCTCATCACAATGCATCACTGTGAGCTGTTAAGTATTTGTTATTTATCTGTTATTTTATTTTTGTTATCATTCCTCTTCACCCCGGACTGCAAACCCTCACCAGTGCATATTCCACACGTCCTCGTTTCACAAAAACAAATACATATAAAACGTATTTTGCACGCAGTTTCTCAGCTGCAAATCGTCCGGTTGTTTGTACCAATCCCCGAATCTCATGCATCCCCGAGACCGATGCTAAGAGCCCTCAGGGTCTGCTGTTTTGTATTGAAATATTCCACTCTAGCCGACGATTCATCTGCCGCGAGCGTTCCAATTAATTGCGTTTGAAGATTTATTCCCATTTTATGGGTTGGACAATTTCAAGAATTAATGAACATTTTTTTTATGGCCGGATTATATATTTAGGGGTTTTTTTCCTGCCAAAGACGACATGACCCGGAATGCACCCAGTCTTAACTGACCCAGTAAACTAAAGGAGAGTAGCGGCTGGAGAGGGCGAAAACGGGCTACCACCACCACCACCACGACTCTGGGTTGTGTGGTCAGCAGAGGGCAGTGCGGACACATCTCCTCTCTTCCCATCTCTTCCCATCCCATCTCCTGTCTTCTCCCAAGTGCGGCTCTCTAAGCAGCACGGCCGCCGCCGTGTCGTGTACACCACCACCACCACCACCACGGTGCATTGCGCCTCACCAATTGGAAACAACAACAAAACAACAAGACAACGTCTCTCCTTGGCGTACTGGCTGCTGACCCCTGGACAAGGCCGACCTGCTGTGACTCCCTGCCCCGCTACCACGACCCCTACCACTACCCCAACCCCTATCACTATCACTACTCCCATCACTACCCCTACCACTACCCCAACCCCTATCACTATCACTACTCCCATCACTACCCCTACCACTACCCCAACCCCTATCACTATCACTACTCCCATCACTACCCCTACCACTACCCCTACCACTACCCCAACCCCTATCACTATCACTACTCCCATCACTACCCCTACCACTACCCCAACCCCTAACACTACCCGTCCTGAACCACCTGTTCTCCTGCCACCATCACTGCACCACCACTTTTAACGGCAACAACAACAACAGCCCCACTCTAAAATCTCCACCACTTCTCGTCCTTCACGTGCAATCATTCAATCGCCGCAAAGCGCCTTGAGGTACGAAGGCGCCAGATACATCTGGACAGGATGTGATCCGACATCGTCGTTGCCCTGCCGCCACAACACAACACCACAACACCACAACACAACACCTGCCGCCACAACACCTGCCACCACAACACCTGCCGCCACAACACCACCGACTCGCCACACTCGAGACAGACAGCCCGCATGCAACCCCGGACTCCACCCGGAGGAATCATCAACAACAAGAAGTGTCCATCACGCGCGGGCGCAGTCCGAGACGCGCAAATCTCAAACGACGACGCTGCGGCAGTATGTGCAGCGAAAAACAAACAAACGTTACGCTTCGATTTAAAGCTTTCGTGACTGCAGGGATTCATCTTCTTGGTTCTTTCGGTACAGTCACGTAGAAGGGAAATAATAAAATAAAAATATTATATTATTATTTTATTATGTTTGATTTTTATTATGTTATTACTTCCCTTCTACGTGACTTTACCGAAAGAACCAAGAAGATGAAACGTTAAGCTGTATAGAAACATTAGTTGTTTTCCTCTCTGACGTTTGATTGTTGTGCATTCTGTACTTGTACACTGCCCGCAGAGTGTGCGCGCGCGTGTTAACGCGTTGGCGATGTCGTCATGTGTTTATATCGTGCACGAGTGAACTGCTTTCTTAACCCATGCTAACAACGCGCGTGCGTCTTCTACGCGGCGCGTAAGAACCGGTTCAAGCGCGATTCACGTCCTCGATGGCACTCGGCTGGAGACGATTATCGGTGTTCTCGCCGCGTCGGGTAAAACCGCGGCGTTGTGAATTGGGGTGTTCATCGATACTCGCACGGCGCGACAGCACACGGGCACTGGTACGGTACCAACGGACGCCGGGGTTCCTCTGCAATCACTACAATACGTGTGCAATGACAATAGAGCCTGCACGCGGTGTGACGGGACTAGTGGCCACGGGAGGTAATGACAGAGGGGAGTCGGCCTGCAGTACGAGTGGACTAGTGGCTATGGGAGGTAATGACAGGGGAGTCAGTTGTGAGTGCGAAGGGATCGGTGGCCACGGGAGGTAATGACAGGGGAGTCAGTTGTGAGTGTGAAGGGACTGGTGGCCACGGGAGGTAATGACAGGGGAGTCAGTTGTGAGTGCGAAGGGACTGGTGGCCACAGGGGGTAATGACAGGGGAGTCAGTTGTGAGTGTGAAGAGACTGGTGGCCACGGGAAGTAATGGCAGGGGATTCGGCCTGCAGTACGAGTGGACTAGTGGCTATGGGAGGTAATGACAGGGGAGTCAGTTGTGAGTGCGAAGGGACTGGTGGCCACGGGAGGTAATGACAGGGGAGTCAGTTGTGAGTGTGAAGAGACTGGTGGCCACGGGAAGTAATGGCAGGGGATTCGGCCTGCAGTATGAGTGGACTAGTGGCTATGGGAGGTAATGACAGGGGAGTCAGTTGTGAGTGCGAAGGGACTGGTGGCCACGGGAGGTAATGACAGGGGAGTCAGTTGTGAGTGTGAAGAGACTGGTGGCCACGGGAAGTAATGACAGGGGAGTCAGTTGTGAGTGCGAATGGACTAGTGGCTATGGGAGGTAATGACAGGGGAGTCAGTTGTGAGTGCGAAGGGACTGGTGGCCATGGGAGGTAATGACAGGGGAGTCAGCTGTGAGTGCGAAGGGACTGGTGGCTACGGGAATGTTCAAGAAAGGAGCGTGGTCAGGTGACGGAAGAGGACGGTGGAGTCTACCAGTAGAGGGAGCGTCCAGAGTCAGTGAGAATGATCGAGAAGGGGGGCGTGGCCTCGTGTTGGTACAGAAAGGAGATGCGCGGGAGACTCGGGGCTGTTGCGGTGGAATCTCCGCCTGATGTCAAGTGAACGTGTCTTCAATGAAGTGCCATCTCCAGAAAAGTGTGTCAAGTCGTCATTACACGTGTACAAACTTTATCAAAGCGCGTCCGTTTCGGTAAAGGACGATAATATTTAAAAACTGCCGTGTCCACCGCTGTGTATTTCCTTATGTGCTGCGACGAAGGTGAGTGGTGGTTGATGGTGGTGGTGCTTGACTCGATAGTCCACCTGCCGGCGTGACTCTTTGTCTTCATGAGGCCACCATCGGATATGTCGTCATCACCGGGGATTCATTTCTCAAGGAATATTTTACGGGTCGCCGGTCCACAGGGGAAATGGCAAGTGGTCAGTACCCACAGCGATAACAAAAACGAAACTATGTTTTTTGTTTTACCAGGTTAAGGCCCACTGAGTTATGTAGCTCTTTTTCAGAAGCGACCTGGCTGGCCTCAAATGATA
This sequence comes from Lampetra planeri, assembly GCF_965212315.1. Classification (NCBI taxonomy): domain Eukaryota; kingdom Metazoa; phylum Chordata; class Hyperoartia; order Petromyzontiformes; family Petromyzontidae; genus Lampetra; species Lampetra planeri. The sequence goes on along the minus strand of NC_136125.1, from coordinate 11,973,367 downwards.
GCTCAGCGAAGTGGCTTATTATCACGTGGAGATTTATAACAGCCGCATACTCTAAACGCACGTTTCTAAATGTGGAGGGCAAAGCCGGAGGACCTGGAGAAAAATCCACGCGACCACGGGGAGAGAGAGAGAGACACCGCAAACTCCAAATATACAGCAGCAGGCGTCAGGGTCGGGATCGAACCCACGACCTCCTTGCACACCAGGCGTAAGCGAGGGGCATACTGGGTGTGGTGTGCCGGGAAATATTTTCCACGCCGGAGAACCGGACAGACCCAGCTGCAGTTGATCACCGATGATAAAAGCTGCTGGCAGTCTCTGCAGCGTCTGCTCCTCTGCCTCCAAGAGCAGGGATTTTGTCGATTCAAGTTCGAACCAAAGGCCACACGCCCGGCTGGCGATATGGGCCATTTAATCGGTTACCGTGACGGTATTATTTATGAGGGCTTGGGAATGCCCACTGGGACCTCTGGGGCAGCACCGTAGACGCTACCAGGGCAGGTCTCGAGGGGGTTTTGCCCGGTTAGCCCAAGATACCCTCCCGTGGCTGATAGACCTTGCGAGATGCTGAGCAATGGGAAATTGTGAGAAATGGGAGATGAGAAATGGGAGATGATGAGAAATGGGAGTTGCGAGGAGAGTTTACCAGAGCGAGCGCCTACACACACGCCTGTCACTCGTGATGGATGGCCTTGATGATGATCCTGTAAGATGATAATATATATGATGATGGTCTTTGGTACCTTTCGGTAAAGTCACGTAGGTATAAAATAAGATAAATCACGACGTTTCGATTGCAACACAAGCAATCATCGAATAAAACAAATCACTGCGTTTCGATGATTGCTTGTGTTGCAATCGAAACGTCGTGATTTATTTTAGTTTATACCTACGTGACTTTAACGAAAGAACCAAAGAGTATGGATTCCTGCAGTCACGAAAGCTTCAAATCTACATGATGATGATCGAACTTCATTTAATATAGCACCCTTTACAATAAAATTGTCACAGAGCCTATATAAATGGTGACGACTGTTTTCACTTTGTAAAACTATAATAATACTATTTTTATTTTACCAGGTAAAGCCCACTGAGCTATGTAGCTCTTTTTCAGAAGCGACCTGGCCACAAATGATAGCTCAATTAAGTGGCTTATCACATGGAAATCTATAGCAGCCAAATACTTTCAACGCATGATGTTGATTCTAAATATGGAGGGAAAAACCGGAGGCACTGGAGAAACATCCACACGATCGTGGAGAAAGAGACATGCATACTCTAAATATACAGGCATCAGGGTCGGGATCGAATCCATGGCCTCCTGTATACCAGGCGAGGTAGTCAACATCTCACCACCATGGCGCCTGCAAAAGGAGTATGATGATTCTGCACGTGATTATGATGTAGATCATGAGGATCATGATCCTGCAATTATCATGACGATTCTGATGATTTTAACAATGACTATGCTGTACCAGTGACGAATTGGCACGTTTTGCTTATGTGACAACCCTTACTAGTTGGCTGTGTCGGGTGGTGGCGGGTTTTAATGACACTTTAATATATTTACGCGATCTAACCCAAAAACCTCTCCTATGAATGACAATGTGCATGATGATTATCCTGTAGATGCCACTGATAATAAAGCTAACCACGGCAACCCAACACCTTGAACCACTCAAAAACAGAACACCACCACCACCAACAACTTAAGATCAATTAATTAATTGGTAGACACCACGTAACAATTATCACCCGCTGCTGTGAAAACTTAATAAAAAAAACCCAATGAGGCTAAGTGAGGCTTTCCTGGGTAGAAAAAGCAAAATAACAATCACCAACAACAACAACAACAAACTTTACCCACAGATCCTGTCCATCGTGCAAGGACCGCCTGTCCACCGCACGGGCACGCACGCACACACACGCACGCACGAGCACGCACCTTGAACTCCTTCTCGATGTTGGCGAGCGTGGCCAGCTCGTCGCTGAGCTCGAGCGCGGCGAGCACGGGGTCCTCGCTGGACAGCGACAGGTAAGCGGCGCTCGCCAGCCCCCGGTACGCGTTGATGCGCGAGCGCGAGTGGCTGAACGAGTCGCCGGCGCGGTGCCGCTCGGCGCACTCGCCGCACGCGCAGAAGTAGTCGTGGGGCCGCTCGATGCGCGCGCCTTTGCGCAGCAGGATGTGCACCACCTCGAACTCCTGGCGGTGCGCGGCCAGCACGAGCGGCGTCACGTCGTGCGAGAAGCGCGTGCCGTCTTCGTCGTACGCGTAGAAGTCGTCGCTCGGGTCCAGCTGCCCGCGGGGCCGCGGCGCCAGACGGCGGCCGCCCGCGAACGCCGGGTTGCTCAGGATGGCCTCCACGATGCGCACGTACCTGCCGGCGGGCGTGGCGGCGGCCGACGTTTCGGTTAAAATCGGCGCCGACCGCCACCCGCGAGCCCGGGTCACGGTCATCCCCACGGCAACCTCCCCCCGCAGATCGAGAGCAAGAAAAGCGGTCCTACAAGGCATCGCCATCACTTGGATGCACGGCGAATCTGTGCGACCGCCCTGGGTCCCGCGCTTTGGGGGGCTGACGGCGGGGGGCGCGCTTGTGACGTCACGGTGTCACGTATTCTCCGGTTTAGTTTGAAGGCGTCGGCGTGATTTGCCCTGGGCCCCGCACCCCCCCTATGGACGGCCGCGCCTACAGCTACTCTAATCTCCCCGACCCTAAACCCCAACGCGAAGCCCTCACCCATAATGCCTGACCCTTAACTTAAACCCTCAGCTTAAATACTAACCTTAAATATAAATAATAACCCCAACCATCAACCACCATCCCTACCCATCATCCCTACCCCCTAACCCTAAATCCTAACCTCCCAACCCCAACAATGAAAACTACCTCCAACCCTAACTGTTCACCCTAAACCCGAGCCGTAAATACTAACCCACAGTCACACACCCTAAACTTTAACTGTATTCTCTAACCTAAACCCAACTCTAAAACCCTAACCTTCACCCTTACACATTCCTGCGGAGGGAGCTGGTAGGAACGTTGGGTTGCTCGGTCAATGGCCAGGGTCAACGGCGGCGTGGTGTATTCCGCAAATATGCCCGACTGTGAGGGCGGGCACAAGCCGGCGTGAGTAGGTTAAACGTTGAGTTTTATAAGGGCACCACGGGGTGACCAGCCCCTCCCCACCCAGCCCCACCCCTCCCACATTTCTCGTGGTATTGTTCGTTTTGAAGCACCCTGTACTGCAACGGCCTGAGGCTATTATAATATTCGTATGGCTTTATAATTCACCCCCTATTTATCAATCATGAGCCAGTCCATAGCCTGAGGGGCTGAGAGGTCTGCAGACCGATACCACTCCACCATCTATCTCCCTGCCTTCTGCCGATTTCAATACCCCCCCCACCCCTCGTTCTTGGCGGCTGCCTGCAGAAGCGATGTGGACACTGACAGCCCTTCGCTGAGTCTCGCAGAGCCCTCAAGAGTCCATGCCAGGGTGTCCCCGTGCTTTGGAAAATGTGTCAAGTCTGTTGTTGTAAACTGTTAACTTTTCTTTTTGCACTTGGGATGAAAATGGAGCGCTTGGAGAAAAGTGCGTTCACGTGACAACGAACGCGGACATTGATGTTGCTGGCCGCCTACTTGCTGTGCAGTGTCTCTCACCGGCATTGATTTCCTTCACGGGCTGACGTCTCGCTAAGTCAGATGCCTGCGCCGCTACCGCGAGCGGTTTTGTTGTGTAATTGAAATATCTACACGTCGTTATTGCGCAAACGTTTTACCGATTTACTGGCGTAGTGGTTGAATGCACTGCATTGTGAAGGTGGAGACTCCACGCCATGGCTACCAACTCGTGGCAAACCATATCGAGAACTTCCCAGGGCTCCCCTCCTCCTCAGCGGTCCGCACCGTCCGGCGTGGTGGAGAGCGCCGTGGCTTGGGGAGGGCCTTCATCCAGCAGTGGATTAAAGAGGGGTCTGCCAAATATTTTTTTCTTTCTTAACATGCAAACCGTTTTCATTTTGCTTTGTTTTCTGTACTAGTTCCCCTGCCAATGGGTGAACTGATCTTCACCCTAACGCCTCGCAAGCATTGATTGGAAATTAAAAAAAGTATCAATTAAAAAAAAATCAAGCAGAACGCCGGAGCTGTGCGTGTGTCGAGAGGTAGTTCCCCGGCCTCACCACTCGACTTGCACCGCCTGACCCGCAACGTGATGCCCGCGGACTGGACGGCCCCCCGCCAGTGCCCCGTGCACCGCGCGTGGTGCCCTGGGAGGAGCGGTGGTGCAGTGGTGTCGGCGCACTGAGCTGTTGTGGACCTGGCCACGTGACCCACTTGAGTTCCATCTTTCCCGGCCACGGCGAACGTCAGTGGTGGGCGATATATCTGAGCTGCTGGTGGGCACACCCTTTCACTAACCCACACCACAATCACCAGCGTGGTGGAGTATGGCCAACCCCCCCCCCCCCCCCCCAAGGACCGAGAGGAGTTTGGCGCTTTTTATCCATCAGTGGATGACAAAGAGCCGCGAGAATCGAAGAACACAATTCCATCCTCTGTGATCAACTCCTGCTAGAGCTCCCAACGAAGTCTATGACTGCGTGTGCGAAGGCACTCGGGGTTAGATTCATAAGCAGTGAGTTCAGCGAGGCGTCGGTCTAAGCCTCTCGCCTCATTAACCAACAGGAGAGAGGGTAGGGCACAGGGACTACAGTCCCGTGCCTGCCATTGGTATAAACGCACAAAGATAAAGATGTCTCGCTTAGGCAGACAACCGGTTGGGGTGCCGTTACCGAGCACCTGCTAAGGCAGGGAGAGCGCGGCGGTGTGGCCAACCCAACCCCCAGCCGCCTTTGTCTCTCTCTCTCTCGAGTGCTCACGTTTCACACGTTACGTCGGTTACTTCTTCAACAACGCTCAGTCCACAGAGAGGAGACCCAGGACCGGTTCTGATATCGCTCGCCTCTGATGTTGGCCGTGGCCGGGAATCGAACTCGCGTCGCTGGGTTGGTAGCGCGGTGCAGTAACCGCTCCGTTGTCGCTCCCCGCAAAGCATCATCATTGTCGGCAACACCTGCGACCAGTCCACGGCTGGACGAAGGCTTCTTCAGGTTCATTGCCACCTCTGCCGCAGGACTCTGCAGTGGCGAGATGTTATCGCCCTCGCCTGGTATGCAGGAGCTCGTGGGTTCGATCCTGACCCTGACACCTGCTGTATATCTGGAGTTTGCATGTTCTCCCCGTGGTTGCGTGGATTTTTCTCCGGGTCCTCCAGTTTTTCCCTCCATATTTAGATTATTTAGATGCTGTAAATGTCCACACAAGCCACTTCATTGACATATCATTTGTGGTCAGCCAGGTCGCTTCTGAAAAACAGCAACATAGCTCAGTGGGCCTTAACCTGGTTGAATAAAATGGTTTAGTTTTAGCTCATCTCATCGCTCCATCTCCATGGCGCTAAATGTTTCTCTTTGACGTCTCTCCATCACCAATCTTGTCCCATCAGCCATCGTGAGTCGTGTGCTCGCCCTCTCATACTTTTCAGCAGTCAATGTGATGACTCACAATGCCTTCCTCTGAGTGTAATTATATCTCGAGCATGCATCTCTCCACCCTTGTTTGTGTCATGCTAAGTTCTTGTTGCGTTGGCCATGTTTACGATCTGTATGTGTCTAAGCGAACGATACGCACGTGTCGTCTTTGTTAGAGAAGGATCCCCCGTGTCGCCTTAACAGACTGTTGGGGCAAGTGCTGTTAGCGAGCACCTATGAAGGCCGACACGGCACACGATGGGGTGGGTGGCCAGCACCACGCCCGACCGCCTTTGTCTCCCCAGTGGCGATGTTTACACACCGCAGCAGGTACTCATTTGAGGCTGAGTCGACCTAGGGAAGGCCCAGGACCAGTTCAAATAATCGCCACCGGTATTGGCCGGGTCGCCAGGTTCGTAGCGCGGCGCGCTAACCGCTGCACAAGCGCTCCCCATTTGTAAGCCAGACACGACTCCGACAACTGCACGTGTGCTGACAACTTTCCTCTGTAGCTACATTGGTGCCCTGCTGCTCAATGATAGATTAATTAATTATATTATTATTTATATAATTTGTATTGTTGACAATCATTCTCGGTGTATTTCCCATTGTTGTACACGACTCTTGCGTGGGTTATTTTTTATCACATTTATGTTGAGCCCTGCTCTGCACTCTTCTCTATTGGGTTCCTCGATCATTTCCCGTGCTTTATTTCCATCGGTTGTTATAATGATTGTGTCATCGGCAAATCCGAGATGGCTAATAACATTTTTCCATTTATATACGTGCCATTATTTCTCTCGTACAATGTTTCCCTCTCCCAGAAAAAAAAAAATTCGCTTCTGTAGTGCCGCTGTGAATATCCTTGATGAAAATCCCTCTCCCCGCATGAGTGCTCTTCTCGATTTGTACCTTGTTACGTAACGTATATGTCGTCTCAGCTTAGCCGTTCCATCTTCGCAAAAGGTTTTTGTAAAAAAAAATCGTTATAAAGGACACGGTGTGTAAAGCGTCTTCCGCTGAATTAAAGAAATGTAATATTTCCCCATAGTCTTCGCTGCTTGATATTTATTTGATACGTTTTTTTAATGACGTATCCCATCCTCTCAAGCACCAACTCATCCACTCGCATCGCACTTAGTAGCCTGTCACCCACTCCACTGCTCGCTCATCCTCCTGTCCTCCTCCGCTCGCTCGCTCGCTCACCACGCACACCAATTGTCGAACGAATACGTTCTAAGTTCGCACTCATTACACACAAAGTGCTCGCCACAAATGAACCACAACACCTCGCTGATCTCGTCAATGAGCATAAACCACCATCACGCGAACTCCGCTGGTCATCCTCGCAGCAGAAGCAGCAGCGGCTTTTGGCTCGCCATCGAGCAAAGGCGGTGGTCACCGCATCGCGATGCGCTTTCAGACGCGCTTCTGCGGCCGTCTGGAACGCTCTTCCTTCCGATATTAAGAAGCCACCGGAGCTATCCACTTTTAAATCATCATCATCATCTAGATTGACAAACTGATTTCTTTCCAACTTATTTTATGCTTTTGTTTGTTGTCCGTCCCCCGCACCTCCGATTAGCACGGTTGGCTACGTACGGTGCGAAAGAAGTTCAACACACGCACACTCCTCTCCCGCACTCACCCCTTGCTGATGGCGAGCAGCAGCGCGTCGCCGACGCGCGCCAGCCCCTCCTGCTTGAGCAGCAGCTCGGTCACCTCCAGGTGCTCGTTGCCAACGGCGAGCTGCAGCGCGTTCTGGCCCATGTAGTCGACGCAGTTCACGTTGATGGGCCGCTCGCCGAGCCCCTCCAGCATGCGCCGCACCACGGGGATGTTGCCGTACTCGGCCGCGTCCAGGAAGCGCTCCTCGTCGGCCGTGAGGCTGGCGGCGCGAGCCCCGAACATGTACGCGGGGCTGCGGCCCGCCTGCCGGCGGCCGGCCTTGTCACGCGGCCCCGTGGGCCGACGCAGCATGCACGAGGGCTGAGCGCGCAGCGGGGGCGCGCGTCTGCGGGGTGGGGAAGGGTGCGGGGTGGGGGTTGTGGTGAGGAGGCGAGGGTGCGAGAGAGCGGCTTGCTCAGCTGCTCATGTCGTCCTCGTCGTCATTCTCAACGAAATCGCTCAATTTCTCACCCGTTCGTTCGCTCGTTGTTCTGCACTCACACCCCTCCACCACGCTTCCATTCGCCCCGTCACCCGTTCACCAAATCTCGCGTCCTCGGAGCACCTCGCTCACTCCTCCGCCACCCAGCGCTGGATTAAGTTCGATGGGAGCCTGGGGCTGTGGTAGATTTTTGGAGGCCCCCTCTTTGTCCATCCAATTCCTCCCCCTTACTGTTTCACTACCACCACCGCTACCGCGACTCATGCCTGATGCCAAACGGTACACTCTCATTCTGCTTGGTTATTGCAGTTGCAGTTGTTTTCCCTTATAAATGGGGATATGCAAATTGTCAAGCTGCGCGGCCCTATAAGCTTCACCCCCTAAAGGAAATCTGTCCCTGGTCCTAGAATCCGCGCGTGACCCCACGCGCGTTGAACGAGGAGGGACGGACGAATGACGGCGCACGGGGAATTGCGCCGTGCGATGTGGGCCAACAATGTGTGTTTGTGTTCGCGAAGGTTTTTGTTTTTGTTGACGACTGCGTGGGGATTGTTTGGCCGGCGTGGTGCGGCTCTCTGGTCGGACCTCGTGCCCAGCGTCGTCCTTCCCCCGGCGACCTCCGATGAGCGCGGTGGGCTCCGTGCGGCGTGCGGGAGAGGGGGTACGTAACGGCAGGTCGGGGAATGTCTCCCGTTGTGAACACTCCATGCGTCTTCAGTTGTACATGGGTGTGTGTGTGTGCTTTTAATGAGCGCCGTTTATTTAAAATGAGGTTCTTTGGATAATTGAGAGAAGGGGTTAAAAAGTAAAATGTAACGATATGTACCAGAGCACGCATCCTACTCACAAACAAGACGATGTTTGTGCTTTCAACGTTGTCAAGTTCTTCACTCAGTGTATTTAAGCAGGTGGGAAACTATTGAGACTCCAGTTTCTTGTACAGGGTGTATGCAGTTAGAATTCTCTGTATGAGTCTTATCGTCGATAACAAGATGTATTTATCCTCCTGGAGAAATCCGATAAGCTATGAAGCTTTTTTCACAGATGTCTAGAAGGGGGGGGGGGGTTAGAAAGTTATTAAAACGAAAAAACGACAGGAGTGTAAAGTTTAGGGAATGTAAGCAAATCACTAAAAGTACATACATATACTAAAACTAAACTATGTTTTGTTTTACCAGGTAAAGCCCACTGAGCTACACAGCTCTTTTTCAAAAGCTACCTACCCACAAATGATAGCTCAACAAAGTGCCTTATCGTCGTGTGGAAATGTATATCCCCCGGAGAAAAAAAACATCCATGCGACCACGTGGAGTACACGCTCGCTCCAAACAGCGGGCGTCGGGGTCAGGGTCGGACCCACGCCCTCCTTGCACACCGGGCGAGGAAGATGACACCACGCCACCGCGATCCCATTGAATTGCGGTGACGATCTCGATGGCAAGCGCTGCTGTTGTACCCATTGAGCTACCCACCAAGAAGCTCTCTTGCCAAAACATAGAAATGAGAATACATCCACGGTACTCACATGGATGGCAAAAGAGGAGTAATTTAACTCCGCTCACTGTGCCTCCCCAGGGTCGTTTCTCCCACGCTTAGCAATCACCAGATGTAGGTAGTGTACGACGGCTGTGTCCGATTTACACATGAATGGGGAATAACGGAATGGGAAGATGGGCTCTGGGGAGGCGTAACGGCCTAAATTATTTGAGAATCACTGCGTGAGGCTTAAAATTCGGCACCGTGAATGAATATCTAATTAATACCGGAGATAGGGGAGTGTTCGAGCAGGCGGTCTGAGCGATATAAAGCGACCGTGTCTTGTTCTGCACGTCGCCCATGAAGGTATCATCATTGGTTGAAGATGTATCATGTGACGGCACCTTAAACTTAACGGTCGACATATTGTCAACGTACTCCTCACATTAACACATTTCCAATTAACTCGTAGCCCTGTGTTAATCCACTGCTGTGATGAATGCCTCGCCACACCCGTGTCAGTCATGGGTGTGTGTCTTTTTTCCCCACCATACTTCACCACGCTGGTCAGTGCAGGTGGCGAAGGGGAGTGCCCCAGGACCAGTTCAGATATCGCTCGCTACTCATGTTAGCTGTGGCCAGGAGCAAACTCAAGTCCCCCGGGTTGCTTACATGTAGAAACATGTCAGGGTTGTTAAACGATGATCCGTAAACCAAGTCATTTTCCGAATCGATGATCGATTAGAAACTCAAGAATCCGTAAATTTCTCCCAGTGGTATTTCGTCAACGAATGAGCTGTTTTGTTGACACGCGTGATCATACACACCGCCGTCGTCGTACACACCGCGCGGCGCTAGCGACTTTGTCTGCCAGCGGCCGTCATCTTGGGGCGCGAGTGGGAGGCCTGAAGCACCACCGTGCGGCAGCACACTTCGCTGTGGACGGGCCTCAACAACCAGGATGGGTCTCTGGGTCGCGCCACGCTCTACCCCAGCACACGTGACCTACCGAGCGGCTCAACTCGTGCACCCATTTGTTCCCGTGGTGGGTGGACAGAGGTGGGCAGATTGAACGAACTTGCTGCCTTTATTTCAACTGCCGCGCCCGGAGATTGAACGATAAGATCGGAACCGGCGACCTCTGGATTGAAAGTCCGGTGTGCTGCAAGCTATTACGCCAGGGCAGCTTATTTTGTCTCCCAGCTAAACAAAAGGGCAGCGATGTTTCGTTTATTGCTCGAGACATTTTTAGACGTACGGCTAACCGGTAAATGCGTTTCGGCCCTTTTATTTCTTGTGATTGTAATGCACTTGTTTTAACAACCCTAATGCGCGTGTGTGTACACAGCGATGCAGAGGTGGGACAAAGTCATTGTTATGCAAGTCCAAGTCGAGTCGCAAGTCATCAAATTCATGACTCGAGTCTGACTCGAGTCCAAGTCACATGACTCGAGTCCACACCTCTGCAGCGATGTATACATTCCGTGAGTGTTTTCTTGTTTAGCAATAGCCCGACAGGTATTAACGAGCCCCTTAAGAAGCTGTGATTACCCAGCATGCTGCTCTATACAGAAAGGGGAATTGGACCCGTTCCATTACTTTGGGAAAAATGTTTTATGGGCGGGTAATAGGTAATGTGTGTGCAGTTTTCAATTGAGATGACTGCTGCGCTGTAGGAGTACAACTTGTAACTGCAGCGTAACATTTCCATGGCATTATATGTCACCCCCCCCCCCCCCCTCGTATAGCTACAACAGGCTGTAGGGGCAAGTGCTGTTAGCGAGGAGCAACTATGAAGGCCGCCACGGTGCACGAAGGGGTGGGTCGCCAGCACCACGCCCGGCCGCCTTTGCCTCCCCAGTGGCGATGTTTACTACACACCGCACCAGGTACTCATTTGAGGCTGAGTCGACCTAGGGGAGGCCCAGAACCTGTTCAGATAATCGTCATTGGTTTTGGTGGTGGCTGTGAGCAGGAAACTCGGGTCACCTGGTTCGTAGCGCAGCGCGTTAACCACTGCGCTACCGCTCCCCACATTATATATACTAAAACAAAGATCCCCTGTATAGCCTTAACAGACTGTTGGGGCAAGTGTTGTTAGCGAGCACCTATGAAAGCCGGCACGGCACACGAGGGGGTGGGTGGCCAACACTATGCCCGGCCGCCTTTGTCTCCCCAGTGGCGATGTTTACACACTGCACCAGGTACTCATTTGAGGCTGATTCGATCTAGGGGAGGCCCAGGGCTGGTTTAGATAATCGTCACTGGGTGTTGGCCGTGAGCGGGAATCGAACTCGGGTCACCAGGTTCGTAGTGCAGTGCACTAACAGCTACACTACCGCTTTACACACTCACACACAAACATTCTATATTCCATCATGGCAACTATCACCGTAGAGGTGAAACTGAGCACCCATTCAAATCACAAGAACCAGTGCTGAATCATTTATTGCAGTTGGCACACCGAGAGCACGTATAAATGATGCACTGCACGTTAAATGGATCTGATGATTGGGAGCCGAGGGAAGACGTATTGCTTCTGGGTGCGGAGGTTGTGGGCTGCTCACGCCCGTGTGTTTCTAAACAGCGATATGCCGCACTGTGTGGGCGGAGTGGTGGCACAGTGGTTAGCGCACTGCACTCTGACCTCTGCAAACCTTGTGGGTCGGTGCCTCCCATGCACCATGACCTCAAAGCGATGCACCAACTGCGCTGTGCTGAATCATCCGCCTGCACCGCCGCACCTGCCATGGTTAACTTGAGAGTGGAGAGCGGCAGCTGAACCGGTCCCTGGGTCCTCTCGACATTAAGCAACCCGCACTGATCACCGCGGTGACATATGGTCAGTCGTGCCCCATGAGCGACATGTCGGGGGAAGGAAGAACTTCAGCCAGCAATGGATTGAGAAAAGCCTGCCGATGTTTATTATGATCACTATCACGGTACGCTGCTGCTGCGGCGTGATGGTGAGCACACCGGCTTCGCGGTTTGGAGGTCATCAGCTCGGTCTCCTGGCATGTCGGTGGCAACATCGGTGCAAGTTTCTTTAAATTCCCCCACGCCTCTGTCCACCCAACGGTTTGGATGGGCTACTTCACAGCTGAGCGGCACTTCGCGCGTGGTGGGGTGCATTGTGGGTACCCCCATCTCTTCCGAGACATTTGGCCCGCACGGAAAAGGAGGCCCAAACCACTCCATTCTACAGAGTCGAGTTAATTATTTGGCGATGCTCCTTCATTGGCAGTGGTGCACAAGCACAGAACATTCACAAAAAACCCCGCAAAATATTCGTCCGTAACGCTTTGGCGTTCGAAGGAAAAAAACAACAGATTATAACGGCCGACGTTTCAGGTGATGGCCCTTCCTGACAGCACACAGAGAGAGGCCCGAGCGAGAGAATGCAGGCGATCTGTAGCGCTCCCTCTCGTGGAGGCACCGTACGCCCGCAGGGGCGTGAGCGAGCAATTGCAGGGCTGCCCCTTTACCTCCCGTCGTAATCGTATGCCGAGTGCAACCAAACCCAGCTGTGGCCAGGCGCAGACCTGAATGGTTCACAGGCCGCCGTCTATTCTCGCTCAAAGCGACGTGACGGGAGCTCTCGCTTGTCACTTGTTCTCATTAATAAACCGCGTGGCTCCTCCGTCGATGCCTTCATTTGTATCGATCAATTAATCGATCGTGGCATTTCATGGTAAGGCGCTAGGCGCCATCTGTTTTTTTAGAGAGAAAACGAGAATGTCGGTAGCCACGTATTGATGCGAACTATTAAAATCATGAACGGGCACGTGCGTGGTGAAACCCTCCTGTCACTCCACTGCTGGATGAAGCTCTCTTCCACGCCGTGAGGGTAGCTGCCCAGTGCGGATTGGTTAGGAGAACAGAGAATGGAGCGTAGTTGCAGCACAACAGCGGATTTGCGTCACTGCCACCTGCTGACAATGTAGCCCTGAAGCAGCCTGAAGCAGCCTACAGCACGGGTTTTACGTACAGTAGTAACTCTTGCGAAATGGTCATTGTTATACGTTAAACCAGTGTTCTCCAATGGTCATTGTTATAAAATGGTCATTGTAATAATTTAAAACAGCGTTCTCAATTGGTCATTGTCATAATGTAACCCAGCGTTCTCCATTGGCCATTGTTATAATGTAACCCAGTGTACTCCATTGCCATTGTTATAATGTAACCCAGTGTTCTCCATTGCCATTGTTATAATGTAACCCAGTGTTCTCCATTGCCATTGTTATAATGTAACCCAGTGTTCTCCATTGCCATTGTTATAATGTAACCCAGTGTTCTCCATTGCCATTGTTATAATGTAACCCAGTGTTCTCCATTGCCATTGTTATAATGTAACTCAGTGTTCTCCATTGCCATTGTTATAATGTAACTCAGTGTTCTCCATTGGCCATTGTTATAATGTAACTCAGTGTTCTCCATTGCCATTGTTATAATGTAACCCAGTGTTCTCCATTGGCATTGTTATAATGTAACCCAGTGTACTCCATTGCCATTGTTATAATGTAACTCAGCGTTCTCCATTGGCATTGTTATAATGTAACCCAGTGTTCTCCATTGCCATTGTTATAATGTAACTCAGTGTTCTCCATTGCCATTGTTATAATGTAACCCAGCGTTCTCCATTGCAAGGCCCGCGGGCCACTGGCGGCCCCTGGTGGCCTTCAGTGTGGGCCCTGACACGTGGTCCTCCGAGAGTACACAGCGAGTGACAACGCCCAACAGCAGCATCAGCATCATCGTGCTGATGCCAAACCCAGCGACGGGTTGAGATGTGTGGCGGCCCTCACACTGCTGACGTCTTATCAGCCTCTTGGGTTCTCGCTTGGTAATGTACAATAAAGCGAAACTAAGCAGAGCGGTCACCCACCCAGTCACTCTCCATGAGAACAATCATAATGAATGCACACTGTAAAATAATTAATCACAATTATAGATAATGCACAAAACGTTCATTGTTCTGAAATCTTCTAAAGGAATTGCATTAAAAGCACGGGGAGATGAAACGTGAGTCAAAGTGGAATACCTCAAACTAAACGGAGTGGCAACTCTTGAGGGATCAATCGGAAACCGGTCACGGCATTGGAGATCAGCGAGAGGATTGCAAAACGTAACAGCTCAGAGACTCCACGCTGAACGAGAAGAGACGCGAGTCGTTACACGTGAAACGTGCGCTGGCGTGGCACTGCGGTCCGCAGCAGGCGTACTGCAATGGGGGGAGCAAGGAGGAGTGATTATTTATGATCCTGGAAACACCCGAAGCTGGAGATGGATGTGAGGAGGTGCGAGGCAGGCGTCGTCACAGTGAACACTCTGAATGCCGCGTGATTTTCGCGAGCCCCAACGACTCCGTGTGCTCGATTACCCGCTGAATAATACAATCTTCTACCTGGTTTTCATGGAAATGCTTTCATCCCCAAGCCAACAAAGCCCCATCAGCTTACGACGGCAGAATCAACAACGGCAGAATGTGACAATTGTGCGCTTTGCACTGTGTATCCCTTGCACGATGGGCATGACGCAGGATGTCATATCGATGTCATGCCGAGAGCTTCATTTTTCATGGAATATTTTCCATAAACCTAAACCCCCTTGGAACCCACCCACACACTCACTCACCGCCCCCCCCACCACCCACCACCAAAAGCAGGAAAACATTTTCTGGAGCTCAGCACCCAGACAGCGTTGGCTGAAATTAAGTCCATTCTCACTCACAGACGTAACGAGAAAGCAGGCACACCACCCTGTTTCGTTTTTTCCCCCTTCTCACAAATAAACACCGACAGCCATCGGTTTCTGAAATTCTGGGCGTGAATTAAACCCCGGCATAATGTACAGCCTGCCACGGACATCGATTTCCAGAGGGCTCCGTGCGCTACACTGGAGTTCATCGGGAAATGCCTCTTTGTGAATTACGTGCTGTTTGAAGGCGTACGAGCGAGTAGGGAAGTGTGAATTTCTACTCTTAGGTTTTTTCGGTAAAGTCACGTAGGTAAAATAAAATAAAATGTTAATAAAAGTAATAATGGAAATAAAATAAAATAATAAATCACATCAAATCAATTTATGATTTATTATTTTATTTGCATTATTACTTTATTAACTTTTTTTTTTACCTACGTGACTTTACCGAAAAAACCTAAGAGTATGAATCCTTGCAGTCACGAAAGCTTCACATCTAGAAAGTGTGAATTTATTATTGTTGTTGTTGTTACGTGCCCTGTGCACATTACATGGAGCTAGGACCACATCAAACAGAGTGCTTTATGAGTGATCACCGTGCATAACAGGTGTTATAGGTTGCGTATTTGGCTGTTTTAATTCCCACGTGATAAGCCACTTCGTTGAGCTATCATTTGTGGCCAGGTCGCTTCTGTAGAAGAGCTACGGAGCTCAGTGGGCCTTACCTGGTAAAAAAAAGTTTCTCGTTAATGTTGCCCGCAGTTCACCACCCCGCATTGACCACGGATCAATTTTGGTGACTGGCCCACAATCGGTGAACTTGTCAAATGTGAAAGTTGTGAATTTATCGAACGAGGCGGACCTATGATGGACGCCGTTCACTGTCAAACAGGTGTTGGATGGGCGCTCGTGTTTCATCATTGTCCGGGGCTTTGCAAAGTAAATTCCACATTCCTGTGACCGGAGGGACACTGCTGCGGGATCGCTCAAGTGAATGCATCAACGGGGTGGAGCGGTGGCGTAGTAGTTGGCGCACTGCGCTCTCAGCTCGGTGACCTCGATTCGATTTCAGCCCATGGCTAATGTCAGCGGCGGGTGATGTCCGACCCAATCCTGGGCAACCCCTTTCACAAATCTGGCGTGACCGGTCAGGTGAAGTATGGTCAAACAACTCGCAATGTCAACACGGTATATGGGGAGGCCTTCATTCAGCATTGGTTGACGAACTTGAAAATGAGCTTGAACTTGAACATGTCCAGTATATAATGAAGTTGAGTAAAAGAACCTCACTGGGTCTCAATACTCTTTTTCAGGCGTGACTTGCATGGGGATATTTGGCAACGTCCTTTGAGAGCAGTGTTCTTCGCTAATCTTCAAGCTGGGGCAACTTTCGCCGACAAGGCATCAGTGTGAGTGAGGGCCGTCACACATTTGAAACCATTGGGGGGTTTGACAGCAGCACGATGATGATGGTGCTGGGGTGGTGTTGTCACTCGTTGTGTATTGTCTGGGGCCGCACTGAAGGCCACCAGGGGTCCCAGTGGTCCGCAGGCCTTGCAATGAAGAACGCCTCTGTTAAATAAATGTTTGAAAAAAATGGATCTCTACTGAGCACACACATTCATTCTATTAACCTGCACTCAACTGGATATATGCATGAGGTCGTGCCAGTCTAACAATGGCCACGCAATTTTTGCTGACATGGAGAGCAGATAACAGCACACAACAGACAATTAGCAAAACAGCAGGCCTGCATATTGTGGTATTTAATGTAATTGCGCTATTATTGAATCACATCTTTTGTTTTCCAATAACTCACGAACAAAAGCAAACGACAAATGAAGACGTGTCTACTGGGAATATTCGCCCTGGAGATAAATGCGTCCTGTTGGTTGGTTACTTTGTTGAGCCAATAAGTAGAGAAGGAGTTAGTAATGAGTCCAAATCATGCCCCTCGTCAACTCGATCGGTCACTGTGCTCATAATTGATTTCGGGTCAGATCGCCGCGTGAGTCAAATGCCAACAATGTGTGTGTTGTACACCCGCCTTCACCCGGCACAGTCGATTAATGAACGTTGTCTAGTGATGAACAAACGTGGCAATGTAATATTGCTTCAGCACACACACGGTGTGTTAGAGGAGCAATCCGCAACATTTAACAATGACGTCGTACCAAATTCAAAATGTTTGTACGTTGAACTTCTTTTGCGCTGTACGTAGCCAACCGCGCGAATCGGAGGTGCGGGGGAAGGACAACAAACTGAACACAACAAAGCAGTTCTCAAGAAATTAGTTTGTCAATCTAGATGATCTAAAAGTGCATAGCTCCAATGGCTTCCTAATATCGGAAGGAAGAGCATTCCAGACGGCCGAAGAAGCGCATCTGAAAGCGCATCGCGATGCGGTGACCACCGTCTTTGCACGATGGCGCGCCAAAAGCCGCCGCTGCTGCTGCTGCTGCGAGGATGACCACCGGAGTGCGCGTGGTGGTTGTTTGTGCTCCTTGAGATCAGCAAGGTAAATGCTGGGCATTGCTCGCCAACATACCGGAAATAGACTGGTACTTGCCATAGGAATGTGGATCGACAATCCAAGATCACTGCCATGTTTTTACTGGGATTTTTTTTTTACTGTTTCAGCTAAATGCTAGTGGCATCTGCGTGGCAATGCCGTCCACCCGGGTAGCGTGGCGCGTGGCCACACGGGGTTGATTGATCTTGCTGAGTGAAAAGCGTGAAAAGTGTGAAAAGCTGAAGCTCGCTGCCTTCATCACAATCCACCCAACATCGTATTGAGGTCAAGTGGTCCCTTATCAATTGAGATTTGTGGGCCAGACACACGATTGCCAAAGGTGAAGCAAGTCGATAGCCTAATTGTGGTAACCCCTACAGCTTATGACGAAGGGCAAAATCTATAGGGGGGTCCGAGGGGCGTGCATGACCCGTATGCGTGCTTGCCGGTGCGGCAAATTAGTTAATGTTTAACTCTAGACAGCGGAGGGAATGATCACATTTCATCATTTTACCAATTTTAAACCCTCTCTGACCTGCAATTGTCCACGCGCCACGCAAGTTGCAGCGAAGACGTGGAATTTAGGCGAGTCTAATGAGACAGGTCACATGGCAATATTCTGTCTTACGATTTTCCAACATTTTTTACAGAGCCCAAGGGCATCTCCAGACAGAAACTCAATGCGGGCATTCACCCAGGGAAACCTCACCGAATTCTCAAAACGTTTGACAGATTCACTTTTCAATATTTTTGACACTGAGAAGAACACTTGGGTGTCTGGTGAAAAATAAGAACCCATCCATCGGAGGGATTAAAAACTGTAACTCTTCACGGAGAGGTCAGCACCTATTTGCTGTACTGCCTTCGACAGGCAACTCAGGTGATGGATGCTCTGAGCACGGTGGTTAGAATTTGGCATGAACCACCAACCCCACACCAATCTAGCTAGATGACAGACATTGTTCCATCGCACGCAGTGATGGTTGCAACACAATGGCCAGCAAATATGGCCCAGCTTCAAAATTACCAGACTGCATGCACTCAGCAGCACTCAGTCTGGATCGTGCGGGGACGCGTCACCACCATGCATGACACCGGTGCCATTGGCTACCCCAGGGCCACGTCGTGCCCAGTACAGCAACAGTCATTGTTGTTGCGCTGCGGGAGCTAAACTTGCACATCTGTAGCTACCTCGCCTTCACCAATCCGCACTGACCAGCATGGCGAAGCATGTTCAAGATAATCTCCATCGCGGCATGCACGGGGATTCCTCTCGCTCGGCAGTGAATTGGCAACGCGGCTGTACACGTGCACGAGTGAATGACTGTACCGCTTTTTTGTGTAGGCAGATTATAATTAGGCGTTTGTGTTTTTTTTCTCCTCCGTCTGTAGACCTGTGCCTTCCATAGTTTATCTGGAGGGCTCTTGCCAACATCGGGCGCTATTCCAGCGGCATTTGTTTAACAAGCCTGGCTCTGTTGACGAGACCCTGCAGGTCGAACCCGTCCCAGGGTTTGCTTGCTCAAACAAATGCTGCCGGATAGCGTCGGTCTGAAGAGACAATAGGCCGATGAAGCACACGCGTTGTCCAGCTATCATTGATGGTCAGGTCACTTCTGCGAAATAAGCTGGTGGGTCAGTGGGCTTTACCTGGCGACGTAAACACATGTTTAGTTTTATCGGGATATTTGTTAAAGTTATTTGTTTACCTTTGCTATAGTTTGTAATCTTAGCGTGTTTTTGTTTGTACTGTTTGTTGTTGTAACGTTCTGACCCCGTGCCCCGATTGGACATCTGTGAAAAAATTGCTTCACAGCCCCATCGGATTCCTGCTGCGGTATACAATAAAATAAAAACATTCCGATTCCGATGCTTTATTTATATCTGTGCAGGCACCGAACGGACCTCTGCTTGTATATTTATTTGTCTTGAAGCAACCAGCCGAGCCGGGCCCTGCCGCCCCCCGCCCTCGGCACGACACCGGCAATCATGTGGGTCACGTAGGCGATGTGCTCCGCCAATGTCCCACCCTGCTAATGCGTCTCTCGCTGGGGGCGGGGGGGGGGCGGGGGGGGCGGGGGGGGGGGCATGGAGGCCACGGAGCCGGAGGGGGTCGCGTGCCGGCCACCTGCTCACGAGAACCCCGCGCGACGTGGACGGATGACGACGATGACGGTGGTGGTGGGGCGATGTCTCCCGTGGCCACGGTGATTTATTCTACCCCCGACCTGCCTCCCCCGGCAGCGCAAATGCACGGTCGGCTAAACTCGCGAGAAATGCCCTGCGCTGAGCGGCCGCGCGCCGTTCGGTGTTTACGCGTTTGCCGGCGGTCCACGTCGCGTCGGCACAGGCGTCGTCGGTCGGTTCCCTTGCTGGGCGGCGGGTTCTCCGAGCCATCGCCATCTCGCGTGGACTTGCGCTGGCACCGACACAAACGTCATGTGGTGTGTGTTGCGCGCCCGCGACATACATGCCGTGCGCTTTTTTGGGCTCTTTGCCCAGGACTGGTTGACGAAAGGCTCGCCACTCATGTTGGTCATGGCCAGGGATCGAACTCAGGTTGCTGAGTTCATAGCGCCCGTTCGTAGGAAACCCTGAATACATAAACACGCGTGGCGTGTAACGGTTCATCAGCACCACGATTCAATGAATTACCATGATATAAGGTCACGAGTTGATGCAAGGATGAAGGATACATAGAAAAAAGTGATTGTAGCGGCCTCTGGCGGCTGTAGGGGGTGGTAAAAACTCGTTCCTTCTACTCGAATGTGGAATTTTCGCTGCTTCCACGCGCGGTCAACGGACACGAGCACCATTCAAAAGCGTAATGCTTCTCCTGTCAGCATCATAATCATCACCATCACATCAGCCGCCATCCTTTCACGTCCCACGATGCTACACTCCGTATCTCTCGCGCACGCGAACCGATCCTCGTCAATCCGTCTCCGCGGTGGTCGTCCTCTCGGCGCGAGTTCCATCCTTCTGTTTTCGTGTCGGCTGCCACTTCGTCACCAGTCGGACCCTCTTCCCGAGACGCGGGCCCCTTCTGCGTGTCTCTGATTTGTATTTGTTCCCCGAGCGATGCGTTCTTATTTACCTCACTGCAATTTCCAGCCGGCGTGGGGTCGGCGCCGTTCCCCCCCCCCCCCCCCCCCCGTGTGCTTGTCAGCCGTGTCTAGTAACAGGTCATATTTGATCATCACGCGGCCTAAACCAAAAATCAATTGTGAATCAGGTCACATTTATGTGTTTTTGTTGTTGTTTAACGCAACAGCTGAGCGCGGGTTCACAGGCCCAACATTTCCAATGACCAAACAACAACAACAACAACGCAGCTGTATCGGGGTTGTGACAGCTGCGAGTAGCACGTTTGTTTGAGATGGAGCGAGGTTACACGAGCTTGAGCAGAAGAGGCGATGGGGAGGGCACAGCGCGTGAAGAAGCAGAAAGAGGAAGCGCTGTGACCTGCGCTTTAACACAAAGTGCGGCGGAGGTCAATCTGGTAGGTACCCGAGTCCTTGACACGGTGGGGAAATGAATGAGCGAAGTCCACTTGAGCAGTCAGCATGGCAGTAGTGATAGAAGAGTGGTGATGATGAGGAGGAGGAGACGGTAAGGAGGTAGTATCTCGCAGCCGGCGGTGAGGGAGTGATGGGGGGGCATCAGCAGCGGGCGCTGGGTTCATTAATCAGCCTGCCCGCTTCGCGTTGAATTGCACGAGGAGCCACGGAAGGTGGAACTGGGGCGATCCACCCCCGGCAGGTCACCAGGATTCCAGCTAATGAGGAGTGTGTGCTTTGCATCGAACCGTTCTAATATTTGTACACGGGGGTTTTTTTTTAAAGAAGGCTTTGGCACGTAAAACAAAAATCCTCACGCTTCTTTTTTTTCGTTGACGATACACCGATCGAACACTTTGCGCGGTGCGCAATGCATTCTGGAGTTGTGTGGCGCCTAAATGTGATTGCATCTCAATCCGCTGTACAGAACAAGTGGGGACATTAATATTCCCTCTCTCGAGAGAGAAAGAGAGGCAGTCAGTCAACGACCGTGTCACAGATCGCAACTATATTTCCAAACCCCAGATTGTAACTGTCACGCACACGACGAGATTTACTACCTCGAATGAGCGCGCAGTTCCACAAACTACGAGACTTTCTCCTCGAGATTGAACGTAACTGTAACGAGTTCTGGAGCACCCCCCCCCCCCAGTGCTTCACATACATCGTGCGCAGCTCGAAACCCATCGGTTCTGGCGGGTGACATTGCACGCGTGAATGGTGAGCGCAATCAACAAACGCAAATCGTCGCCGCCCTCGCTTGATGCTGATGCCGCTGCTGATGCCGCTGCAGACCGCAATAGCGCACGTGCCTTCACGGAGGGGCGAAGCGCACTCAGAGTCAATTGCATTCGCCCTCTTTCGGCTGCGAGATAAGACGTGCGCGGTGCTTGGCTCCCCTTCTATCAGCAAAACGTCGTGATAGATGGGGGCCAGACCACTCCACGTACGATGCCGCTAAGCAGCGGCACTGTGGGAGGGGTCTCGGCGAGGCTATTGATGTCGCTGCCGATACGATCAATGCATCGAGAAAAGGTGGTCACCGCATCGCGCGCTTTCGTATGCGGCCGTCTGGAACGCTCTTCTCTCCGATATTAGGAAGGCGCTGGGAGCTGCGCGACTTGTACGTCTACGTTGACAACTCGTTTCATCCAAGCTGCTTGTTGTTGCGTTTAGTTTGTTGTCCTTCCCCCACAACTCCGATTAACACGGTCGGCTACATTCTTGTATATACATACACAATCATCATAATCAGCCTTAACCAATCCACTGCTAGATGAGTTTACCGAAAGAACCAAGAAGATTACATTTGTTATCATGTTACAGTGTTATTATTACCCGTTTCTTTTTCCATTAAAAACGAAAGTCCCACAAGTGTTAAAACATGTTTTTGAAGCGCCCCCTGTACATCACCACGCGGCTCAGTGCGTGTTGGTGAAGGGAACGGGGAACCAGGATGGGTTCGGACATTCGAACTCAGGTGGCCCAATCGATAGCGCAATGCACAATCTGCTGCTCGTTCCACGCCACCCACTGCCCCCCCCCACCCCTCAATAGATAACTAGAAGCGATTGGTGAAAATGTATGCAAATATATCGCAACCATTATTACACTCCCGACATCCCAATTTCATCTCGGTGGGTGACTCCAGCAGGCACGAATATGGATGAAGGCGATTCCTACAATTCCGCTGTTGCGATGACAAACCATGTACCCAACCTCTCTCCTGTACCGTAATTCATCAACTCCACGTGCCAATTTTAAGTTCACGTCCGCTTGCAGATTTGTTGCACGTGCTAAATGTGCTCATCGGGCCTTTCGCGTCAGTCAAACTGGTGACACGTGCAGGGTGTGCGCAAAGACAAAGATCCCCCATATAGCCTGTAACAGATTTTTGAGGAAAGTGCTGTTAGCGAGCCAATTATGGGGTGGGTGGGTAGCCTGCACCACGTCCGGCTGCCTTTGTCTCCCCAGTGGCAATGCTTACACACACCGCACCAGGCACTCATTTGAGGTTGAGTCAACATAGGGGAGGCCCAGGAACGGTTCAGAAAATCGTCACCGGTGTTGACCGTGAGCGGGACAGGAATCCGGGCCGTTAGGTTCGTAGCGCAGCGCGCTAGCCGCTGCACTACCCACACAAACACACATTCACACGTACAGGCGAGTGGGGAAAATGGGATTTGGAGAGGGGAGGAGGGCGTGCTTAGGCAGGCGGAGGGAGAGACAGAGAGGTGTGGGAGTGTGGATGCTTGTGGGAGTAAGCACGTCAACATCTGCCGCAACGAGATGTGGCGTTTCAGGGCGCATTTCAAGTAGCGCATGCGATGCTACGGACAGAATGACCCTCTGCATGCTCGGTTAAACCCTCGTCCAGTGATCAATGCATCTGCACAGATGATTCATGGAAGATACTCATCGCTTGCTTGCACCTTTCCTGCATATTTATTTGTCTGATCGATCGACTTTATTGCAAGCTTCTTGTCCAAGGGTGCCCGTCGTCAGAAAGTGACGATACAGGGCAATGGAATCCTTACAAAGCTTAAAACGAAAAGGATTTTCAGTCAAATCAATACAATCTGTTTTTATAACCATTTTTTCCACACACAATGCATTGAGACAAATACGATTATCAAACGCATTTGCAATCAATGTGTGTGTGTGCATGTTTTTCTTTAAAGCGATGAATCAATCAATCAAACTATTTCTGCAATTCATAGTGGTTTACAGGCATGAACAGTAAAAGTGAAATTGTAGGCAAAATAAAATCACATTGTAATCCAGTCTCCAATGAAATAGTGATCGAGAGGGAAGAGACTACGTTTGTGAAAGAGACTCCAGATTGTTCGAGGTTTAATAATCGTCTAGAATGATGGAGAAAAACGAGCCGGCTCTCAGTATTCCGGTCGAAAAGAACCCCGACTCGATTAATTCACCCCCGACGCTACGCTACAGCTTGGCGCTACTCCTCTGTTGAATGTGAAATTGTTAGCTCACCCTTCTAGCAATGCACAAAGCGCATGTCTCTTGGGTTAAGCTTCTGTCTGTATCGATATGCCTATTTCTGAAACACGGTGTATATATAAGAGAGATATGGTTTCACTTCAAATAGCCACAGGGTTGTGTAATGGGTTGTGATATAGCTCCATTAGTAAGGCAGCACACGTACAATCATGGAAACATGGATTCAAATCCTGGCCAGGTTTGTTTGAGTCTCATCATCACCATCACCATCAATAATTCATCATCATCTTCATAATGTAACTGGACAGGGTGAAATGAGCACCAGATGTTCATTATATTTTGATGGGAAGTTAACTACGGCTGTCTCATTGAGAGTCTGCAGCCCCTGCCACAGTAATGTTGAATTGTATCGACTGGCTCGTGACAAGCAATGGATATAATCGCCACGCAATGCGCGTCTGGGTGCGGTCAAAGGCAGTTTGGCTGGCACATTCAACGAAGGGTGCAGGATTTCCGCCTGTTGTCTAGCCAGCGCTCACTCTCATACTGACCATCGCACCGATACACAGCAGTTAGTTCAGGGCGAGTCGGCCTATGGGTAGGTCAAGGCGAGGTTCATAAACCGATGCTCACTAATGTGCAATTCATATGGATGTGGTTGCATTGCAGTGGATAGCAGCACATGCGCGCACAACAAAGACAAATATCCCCCGTATAGCCTTTACAGACTGTTGGGGTAAATGCTGTTAGCGAGCACGCGATGATGTAGATGGCCAGAACCACGCCCGGCCGCCTTTGTCTCCCTAGTGACGACGTTTACTACACACCGCACCATGTACTTATTTGAGGCTGAGTCGACCTCGGGGAGGCCCAGGACCGTTTCAGATCAATCGTCACTGGTTTTGGTACCTGTGAGCGGGAATCGGACTCGGGTGGCCAGGTTCGTAGCGCGGCGCGCTAACCGCTCCACCACCGCTCCGCACATGCACACACGCACGTGCACGCACGTGCTACAACTGTACGTGCGTGCATCTCAAAGCGCTGATAATAGAGTCCCCGTCCCCACCTCGCCCCCACCTCTGCCGAAGAGACCTCGCGTGCAATTTGCTCGCAATACGTGGCGTGTCACACCGCGATGGTGTTCCACCCGCACACGTTCGTCGGATGCGATCAACTAATGGGGATGGCCTGTACCTCCGCATTAAGCCGAGGCTCCATCTCTCCAATAGACACCCGTGCGGGCGGCAAGCGGCCCGTGGATTCCACTTGGGACCGCCGGTTAGAGACCATACGACCAAATATTGGGTGCATTTACTCGCATGTATGTCCATCGAGCCAGGCTAGAAGTGAAATGAATTTCAGCGGACAACTATGGAAGGGGCATTTGCATGGCAGTGCACTTCGCGTCCGTAATCATTGCGGCGCGTTCTCCCACTTGCACGCATCTCCGTGTGTTGTGCCTCACGAAGGAATGCCAGAGAGGGCATCGCTGCAATGGAATTCTGATCGAAAACTCTTAAAATCCATAAAACTTTAAAAAAAATCTTCTTCCCTCTTCATCATCGTCTTCGTCCTCATCTTCCTATTCTACTCAAAAATTCTGCGTGACTGAATTAAACGCAGCGCAAACAATTTGAAAAAATGCATCTGATTCATTCTAAACTTGGACAGCTGACTGGAATGCTCTTTGCTATTCAAAGTAACTAAACTCTTTTGAGCAATTTAAAATAAATTTTTCGAATGTTTAACTCAGCACTCCCACTGATCCGAACCCTAACCAAAGAGCCAGCCAGACCCTGGTACCAGCCCTACCACTCATCTAATCAATTAGCCAGACCTGTATACGAGCCCTACCACTACTCCAACTAACCAGCCATCCACTCACTGATACTAGCTCATCGAGTAACTGTCCCACTTACGCGAACCCAACCCATTAGATCGTGTAAAAATAAATGTGTCGTTAAACCCGCCACCACCCGACACAGCCAATTAGTAAGGTTTGTCACGTAAACAGAACGTGCCAATTCGTTACTAGCACAGCACATCGGTGTGTTGGAGAGCAAATCCACAACATTTACAATCTGAGTACGACGTTTTTACCAATTCGTTACTAGCCCAGCACATCGGTGTGTTGGAGAGCAAATCCACAACATTCACAATCTGAGTACGACGTTTTTACCAATTCGTTACTAGCTCAACACATCGGTGTGTTGGAGAGCAAATCCACAACATTTACAATCTGAGTACAATCTCACCCGCGGCACTTTTCACCTTCGCGGGTTGATTGTCAGTGGCTGCCGCTGGGAGCGTCATCTGCACGAAGCGCGCCCTGCCCACGGGCGATGGCGCAGCCTGGCCGCCACGAGTCCCCTGTGCGAGGAATTAAATCCCCCCCCCGTCCAATCTCCCCCTCTCTCCCACCTTTGTGAAGCCCAGCACCTGAGCCCCCCTCTGGCCCGTTGCGCCGTCTGTCCGCACACTCAACAGCTCTGCTACCCCCGCCCGTGGGCAGTGACCGTGAGCGTGTTTGTTGACAACCTGGTGCATCTGTGAAAAAAAATAAAGATTCTGATTCTGAGCCTAATTATGTGTCGTTGTATATCGCATGATGGGTGGACAGTTGTATAAGCATAACTAATTTATGTCGCGCAAATTAATGTTTAGAATTTCCCATCAGCGGAGCGGCTTTTATATCAGCATTTGTTTGAGCAAAACAACACTCTGTATTGGTTTATACTTTCTGGGTGTCATCATCAGCAGAGTCCAGCTTTTACTGGTCATTGCTCAGGCTGCCTTGCCCTGCCTGTCCCCGTGTGCTTTGTGGCTCCGCACAGCGGAGACAAATCACTGTGCAGAGCGGCTCCCACACTCACGTCTATCGATCAGCCATGAGCCTTCAGTTACAAGCTGTCGCGCCAGTCGATTACGGGAGCCTCCATTTTGTTGGCGATTACCTTGCTACGAAAATGGTCAGAAACATGGACATTGATGAAGAAAATTAAAATAACGTATGAATGCACAAAGTCTCGTGGAGAAAATGCGTACTTGGGATTACAATGAGAGAAAGGCAGAGGAATCCATGGATTAGAGAACATACCACAGGTTAGAGGCATATTTAGAACTTTTTTTAAAGAACAGCTTTAGGTAGGACAGGTCGCTCGGAGGGGAAATACGGATGGTGGGAGACAATAACAAGAGAGGTGGCAGCCAAGGGAGGGCTTCAACCGCGGAGATGGAGCGTTGACATCGGCTTGTGTGAGCGTGCCCGATGGATTGTTGAGAGCTGGCAATGGTCTCGGGAGGCCATCATCCATCGGTGGATGTTTGTTGCTGCTGAAGACGACGACATGCCTGTCGACCCCTTATCAGTGCCCCTACCTCGTTACAGACAAACTCAGACCGTATTGGTCACCCCGTGCCCCTTGAAAATCTCAAAGTTCATCCTGCAAAGTCCCGTACGGCTGTACGCAGTATGGATATGAAAACTTAATTTCTCTGTACAAGAACACGGGGTAAACCGTATGGGGTGACAGGTTTGTGATGATGATGATGACGGCACTACAATTTATTATGCTAACGCTCGTGCACTAACCGCACAGGTAACGCTATTCTGTCAGAGTGTATATTCTATTCTGCAAGAGTGTATCTTCTATTCTGTCAGAGTGTATATTCTATTCTGTCAGATTGTATATTCTATTCTGCCAGAGTGTATCTTCTATTCTGTCAGAGTGTATATATTCTATTCTATCAGAGTGTATATATTCTATTATATCAGAGTGTATATTCTATTCTTCTGCCAGAGTGTATATTAAAAGTGCTTTGTTAAAGCATTTCGGTGTTAATCAGTCACTTCCTGACCTTGTTGAAAAAACTAATTACTGGTAAAAACAAATACATGTAAATCAATCTCGCTGAAAACTATACAGATAGAGACGTTCGCTAAGCTGTGCGGTGGTAAATCATCATTATGACAATGTTAACAGTTTCTAAGCTATCAACCCAGCGGTGTTTGTTTAACAAGCTGAACTGGCGATGAGACCGAATCCTGCCCAGAGTTTGCTCGCTTAAACAAAATGCTGCCGGATAACATTGGCACAGAAAGCCAATGGGCCAATGGACTGAAAAATTATATAATAAAATAATTACAATTAGAGGGGTCCGTTCGTCGGGGAGATGGAGCGATGAACTCAGTTCATGTGCGGAGGCACTGGATGGATTGTTGCATCACGAGATCGTGAGATGTGTCGGCAGTTTGGGGAGCCGTTCATCCAGCGGTGGTTTGATCACGGCTCATGATGGCGATGATGTTGACTTGGAGACCCAAAGCGAAGGTCTTGCTTGGTAGCGTAGCGGGCAGCATGGTGGCCAAAGCTACGGGTTGGGGCGCCCTTGACGACCACCATGGGATATATTTTCAACAACAGTGTCAGAGAACAAACAAGGTATTTAAAACGCGGTTTTAATTGTTATTTTCACGAAAAGGCTTTTATTTACGTTTCCAATTTTTATTTTTATTTAGTTAGAGCAGTCCCGGTTGGCTTCCGCAACATTTGCGCATCGCATGTTCGTTTCCATGTTGTTGTCACGTAGACTTCGACACCGCGAGCGTAACGATGATGCGCTTCGGGCAAGAGGAGCCCTCTGGGTACCACCGCGCGAGTCCAAATCAAATATTGGGGCCCCACCCGACCGATCGCCGCACCCCGTGAGCTGATAACGTCGTTACTGCGCCACTGGTCCTGCCTGAATATTTGGTAATGAAACACGACGATACATCAGCTGCCGACCATCGCAAAATGATACGTGGCCTGTCAGCTCCCCCTCAAGGCATCGCTCTGCGTGGTGCGCGCATTTGTGTCGCGGGACTGCGAGCGCGGTGCGCTGCAGACGCGGCCACCCGAGTTGGATTCCCGCTCGTGGCCCATAACAGTGACGATTATTTGAACCTGGGTCTCCCCTAGGTCGACTTAGCCTCAAATGAGTACCTGGTGCGATATGTAAACATCACCACAATAGGCACTCGCAAACAGCACTTGCCCCAACGGCATGTTAAGTCAGAGAGCGGTGGTGCAATGGTTTGCATACCTGCATTACGAACCCGCCAAACGGAGTTCAATTCCCGGCCACGGCCGTGTTGAAGGTGAACCGGGACCCACTTTCGGTGTCCCGTTCACGCACACTTTCCTCCGGTGAGTCAAACTCAATGGGAGACGAAAGGCAGCCGGGCGCCATACACCGACAGATGACTCGCGCGCGTCAATAGGTGCTCGCTAACAGCAGCGCTCACGCCGCCTGCAGCGTGTGCCAAAACTACCGAGCGCTCCATCATCGCGCGTCCTGGTCACGTCTGAGTCTGCACATCTCGTTAGCCGTACACAGCCCCCCCCCCCTCTAGCCCAGCAGTGTTGGTTCAACACGAGCAAACCCCCGGCTCGGTTTTCACATTCGTTGTGTCATCGGCAGTCAGGCTTCCATACATCGACGGCGAGTGATGAACTTACCGAATGTTTATAGGCATGGATGCAAGTCTGCGTGGCTGCACGGGCATCTGTGTCTGTACGTTAAGATGGAATAAACGCATTCCGACCAAAAGACTGAGCCTCATTCTCGAACAAATAGTACTTGGTGTTTACAAAAAAAACGGATACCTCTTTGGGTTATAAACATCGCACATGCGCCAATGGTGCTGTAATATACCGGGTGTAATTATCAGTCTGCTGATCGTGCGAGCGAACGGCGACTCTCTTGTGCGTGTGCATGCCGGACGATTCATTTAAAGATGCCCCACTAATACCGTAGCGAGATATTACGACGTTATCGAGAACAAACATCACGTTTGAATTCCAAACCTCCACGTATCTCCCACCAATCTCAGTACGCGTTTAAAAAAATCTTGAAACAATCTCCACTGCAACAAATGGAGCCATCGCTTTCACGGTATGCACGACATTCACATCACCTGTTTGAGACGAAAGAGGTGGGGGGGGGGTCATGCGAAATGAGCAGGGTATCTATTCGTGGATCACCCCGTGTTGGATACCATCCCCAAAAGGTTCTCGCTACCAAAAGCACTTGTCCACCCCAGCAGCGTGTGATGCCGTCAACACGGGCCAATCTCGCTCTCTGTGTTGGGTCAAATGAGCTTCGCTCATAACATCCCCATCATGTCCACGCACGCCAGTTACTATAGTTACAGCCCGTGTCGTGCTCTACAGCCCCTTGTCAATCCACTGCTGGATGGATGAGGACCTCCCTATGCGGGTTGGTGAAGGCGGGGAGCTGTAGACGACGGAGTAGAGTACAACATTGGGGATGTTCCCGCACCACCGTCTGCTGTCAAGATCAGGGTGCCCGCTCGCAGCGCGGTGACCACACATCCAAGCCCTCGCCAGGATCAACACAACCTGCTTAGATTCTCAGCTCTGGCGACAATGGTGCGCAAATTCGTGCGGTTGTTTCGCATGCAAATCAATAGCAAAAGTCATAACAATCACAGTCACTACAAGGTGTGCAACAGCCCCTGGCCATCTCGGCAATTCATTTAGCATTAAGACCACAAACCTTGCGTGGCCAACGCAAATCATGGCTTTGGCAATGTACAGATATCGATTATAATACGACAGCAAGACGCCTGCGGCTATTACAAGTAATATGCATACACACACGCACGCACACACACACACACACGTGTACTCGCAGAGAGTATAGCAGCTATTGCGGGCGCTGTGCACGCACACACGTGCGCGCAGCACACACACACACGCGCACACACACTTGTGTACTCACACAGGATAGTAGGATAAGCCATCGGAGCCCGAGTCGTGGAACCCCTCCGGCTGCACGCTACAGTCCCCGTTTTGATGCAAGCGGCTTGCCGAGGCATCCATCACACTCGCTTGGCTTCTTGAATCACTCGGGGGGTTTTGGGGATGGCGCTGGAAGAAAGCGTTCGGCTGGGCTGCGTTACGAGTGAGGCTTGGAGTCACAGTCGAATGCCACGTGTCCACGACCGGCATCCGCGGCTCTCGCGTAGCGCCTCGGAGCGGAGTGCGCTCTGCATGCCGACGACGGCGTTCTCGTGTGCATCTGCATGCCGGCTGACGTCACGCGTCTCCTTTATTGAGCCGCTCCTCCTCCTCCTCTCTCCCCGAATCAGCACGTCGACACGCTCGCATTCGCGGGTAACCTTCAGTTTCATGTATTCGGTATAACCCTGTGAGACATGCGGCTCTTGACTCGGGTGTCCGCCCGTAATTGTCCGCCCGCACGAATCGCCTCTTGATGAATATTCATGCGACCGATCATTATTGGGTGCCCGTGGGCAATACACACCAGCATGTGTTTGCGGTGTATATTACAGACATAGTCAAGCGACACACGCGGGATTCTGTCGCGGTGTAAAGGGCAGTGCACTGGACCTGCAACCCAGAGGGTCGCCGCTTCGATCTGTCGGTAAAGCAGCTGCAAGACGGAGCGCGATACTGAACTCCCCTCGCCTCTCTCCAACTCCGCAGTTATAAATGAATGAGCGGTCGATCGGCAAGTGGTGGTGGGATCTTCTTGTCCGCGCTCACACTTCTCTCAATTCGTCTGAGCAGCGTGGAAGAGAAGCCCCCCCCCCCCCCATGTGGGAAGAGCTCTATGGAGCTCCCTCGAGTGAAGGTCCTCCATCAGCAGTGCCATCAATAGGACATTGCAGTGTTGCACCTTGACATCGGCGACAGACGCACGCCACGTGCCTCCTCTCCACGTGCAGAGTTTTAGTAATCATCCTGTGGGGCTTGTGGGTGCATTTTCAGCGGAATTTTGTTTAAGCAGGAACAATCTGTGGTTGGGTTTCCCTGTTTCAGTTTCATCACTAGTCTGGCCTGAAAAACAACTGCTGCTAGCTTTTTTTTCGATTTAAAGCTTTCGTGACTGCAGGGATTCATCTTCAGACGCTGTCTTTCCGACAGACCTGTTCTTCACCTGAGGACGGCTGCTTGCGTTGTGGCCGAAATGTCGCGAGAATTGTATTTTATTATGTTTATTTTTTTATTATTTTATTATTTCCCTTCTACGTGACTTTACCGAAAGAACCAAGAAGAACTGCTGCTAGGTCACGTGATGCTTAAAGGGCAAGATATCTTCACTAACATAACAATGAAAATGTTTCCTTTGTCAATCCGTTGCTGGATGAAGGCCTCACCACACCACGTCTGTTGTTGTGTTGATCATTCTGCGGTTGTTTTGACCATACTTCACCAGTGCGGGTCGGTGAAGGTGATTCACCTTGATTGCAGTCTCCAGGTAAATCCCGACACAATAATAACGTAAATTTGGTTGTAAGTCATGAACCTTTCAGCCATCGTGCATAAGCAATTCTTCACGTAGAAATTGTCTGCCATGCAACCATCATCTCTGGCTTTCGAGAACACACTTCCCGTGGCTTGCTGACAAGTGTCAAGGCCCAGCACGCAGCAGAACAATGAAACGGACTGCACCGTTATGCGCTCTTGAAATATTAGTTTTTAAAATAGTAAATCACATCCTTCTGTGAATCCACCGCTGTATTATGGCCCTTACCCACGCCGCGTCGATTTACGGCGGTTATTTGAGCCGACCCGATCAATAATGTTTGAAGGTAGGGGACGGAAACGGGAGAGCAGTGGTCCACGACTGATTCAAATGTCGCTCACCGTCATCACGCGCCGTGCGCTCAACACAGCGCTACGTCCAACACCACCTGCGTACATCAGCAGCATGCATGCACACGCAAGCTTGTGTCGAGTGTAGAGCTTGATACTCATTGCTTTACATTGATGTTTGCGTATTTTATACTGCGCGCGTTTCGGACCCTTACATGTATTTTATTTAAGAAACCTATTTTTTAAAATTATTTCTATCTTCAAATCACGCACCGTATACAACGTATTTGGTTCTATTCTCATTTAAAGGGTTAAACACGAAATAACTCCGCAATTCACTGAGCTTCCTCCTTGCGGAGAGAAGTGTCCCTTGCCATGCATGGTCTTGTACCGGGGAAACGAATGGAATAAGCATAAGGCTGTAATGATGCATACTCGCTAATTAACAGTGACTGTGATTTTTCGATTTAAAGCTTTCGTGACTGCAGGGATTCATCTTCTTGGTTCTTTCGGTAAAGTCACGTAGAAGGGAAATAATAAAATAATAAAAATAAAACATAATAAAATAATTCTCACGACGTTTCGGCCATAACGCAAGCAGCCGTCCTCAGGTGAAGAAACAGGTCTGTCGGAAAGACAGTGAGAATTATATTATTATGTTTTATTTTTATTATTTTATTACTTCCCTTCTACGTGACTTTACCGAAAGAACCGAGAAGAAGTGACTGTGATTTTGAGATATGCGTGGGTTTCGTTGTTGTTGTATTGCACCGATATATGTTTTATTCGGCGCTTTTACGAATGTCCACAGCATGCGCACGTGGCCAATTTGCACCATGAACTAGTGAGCGTAGCCGCCGTTGCTCCGGTGTACATCAATTGTACGGGAAAAGCGTCTGCTGTGCGCCGTTTGGTCTTCAGAGATAAACGAGGCGCGATTGGGAGTGAGGAGAAGGGGTATGGGTTGGGCAGTAGCCAAGCGTGGGTGCAGTTCGGAATGTTAAGTTGACCCCACACGCAGCTACACTGCCGTCCGTGTGTGCGTGTGGTGATTTCCGCTCACGGACGCCAACACCAGTGACGATTATCTGAACCGGGTCCTGAGCCTCCCCGTAGGACGACTCAGCCTCAAATGAGTACCTGGTGCGGTGTGTAAACATTGTCACTAGGGAGACAAAGGCGGCTGGGTGTGGTGCTGGAAACCCCTCCCCCCTCATGCGCCGTGCTGGCGTTCATAGGTGCTCGCTGACAGTCTGGTAGAGGCTATACGGGGGATCATTGTCTTTAGCATATAGCTGCAATGCATTGTTCGTCACAGATCGTTTGAATTTAGAATTGTCTCTCTCCCCGTGCAGACACCAGCCACTCTTCACCACACATTACTATACATGTGACAGTGCTGGGATTTGACACACAGAATCAGAATATTTATTTATTCTGGAGGAATTGTTTTCGCAGATGTCCAGTCGGGGTGGGTCACAATGTTACAACAACAAAAAAAATACAACAACACGCTAGGACTGAAAAACATGCTAAGTATAGGAAAGGTTGGAAAATCACGAAAAAAAATACAAATTTAACTAAACTATTTGTTTAATTTAACAGGATAAATCCAACTGAATTATGAGCTTATTTTGCAGACGCAACCTGGCCACAAATGAGTTGCTGATCATGTGGAAATTGAGATCAGACAATAATCTAAATAATATAATCTAAACGCATGTTTCTAAAATGTGGATGGAAAAACCGGAGGACCTGGAGAAAAAAATCTACACGACCAAAAAATCCACACTTGAACAGCACACGTGACGTGGGGCTGTTCAAGGACCCCAATCCCATGACACTTCAAAAACGTATTTCAATATATATTACTGCTATCGTATGCATTTGTGATTTAAAAAAAAAATCTCATTGCCATTTCTTGAAAGTGTGTCGTTTGGATCAATTGTTCTGCGATGATGAGACGCATGTTTATTTTATTTTCAGCTTCGTGTAGTATGTACCTAAATGCATAATGTAGTGTAGCTTTAGAAGAGCTTGGCTATAACATCAGACAACCCAACTAATTTTGTCTCACAGGCTTTCTTTATATCCCCACTTCTCCCACTTTTGCAGGATCTTTTACCTTCATCGCTGTCATAAAGCTGCAACAATTCCTTTCCTATTCTGCTGCCGAGACGATATTTCATTCTGTTGTCTTGCATTATGTGACTTACCGTAACTCTCGCCTCTACGGACTCTACTAAGTTCAAAATCCTGCTGCTAGACTTCTAACTCGTACCCATAAGTGAGATCACATAGATCAATTTACAAATCTCTTCACTGGCTCCCAATTCGAGCTAAAATCATTTAAACAATCACCCTCACTGTTTCAATAATTCTCAATTGTCCCACGCTGGCCTATCGCTCTCCTTTCATGTAACTAAAGTCTCCTGTTCGTACACTTTGCCCGAGCAACCCAGGCTTCTTGGTCAAACTCAAAATAAACTTACCATCTGTGGGAGGTCCTTTGCTGCCTCTCCCCCTGGATGGAGGCACTGTTAGTACCCACCCCCTCTTTAAGCCCAGATTTGACAAATGTCCTCTCTGCACTCCTTAACTAATGTCCTCATAACAATCTCCCTAAAATTTCTCACCCCTTTGCGCCTCCATCACCATATATATCATGACGCCTGCCATTCTCCCCCTGCCTGATTGCTTAAGGGAGAGATGTAGTCGCCTCAATCACCACACATCACACTGCAATACACCATTTGTGTGGCTCATGGTGTGTCGCAACACTGCTCAATCTGTCCAATTTGTGTTTTCATATTCCTTTTATTGTCTGAATGTTCAGCTTATACATACAACTTATTCTGACGCTTACGAATGTATACATTCAAATTATTATTAACAATCTAGATTTTAAGTTTTCATGACTGCAGGGATCCATACTCTACGTGAAGTTACCGAAAGAACCAAAGAGTATTATTAACAATTACAGAATGTGCGTGTTTCAATAAACGGTTCTATAAAACTTTGGTATAGAAGGCCCATAGGCAGATGGACTGATGTTTTTATGTCAACTGTTAACATGATCACGTATCTGCTTTTTATGTATCTATTTGGAACTTCCTCCTGTTCATCTGAGGGATGGGAATAACTTGGGAAGGTATTAAATCCAGTTGTGGATTGATCATGGATAAAACTATGGAAGAAAGACGGTCAATGCATCGCGCACTTTCAGATACACTCCTGCGGCCGTCTGGAACGCTCTTCCTTCCAATATTATGAAGCCACTGAAGCTATGCACTTTTAAACCTAGATTGAAAACTAATTTCTTGAGAGCTGATTTTGGTGTTAAGTTTTGTTGTGCTTCCCCGCACCTCTGATTAGCATGGTTGGCTAAGTACGATGCAACATACATAAAAGTACGGTTAAATAACCATCATGACTGACGTGACATTGAGAAGATTGCATCCAAATGGCTGTACAGGATTTCGCATTATTATTTGTGTGTACTGTATTTTTCTGGACGGTACTATAGTATTTTTAGTTCTAGAATTAAAATCTTATGACAAATTTCAGAACATCAATGGTAGTATGTTGATGAAAGCCATCATCTGTTAATAAATAACAATATTGTATGAGTTGAGAAATATCGGCTTCTGTCTCGTTTGCTGTCGTATCAAAACATTCGCCTGAAGGAACCCGTTCGGCCCAATAGAATAGAACGGAATCCCCAAATAACGATTCTATACGTCCGGTGTGATCGTAGGAATTGATGTTTAAAAATATATATGTCTCAATCGACTAATCCAGGGGTCGACAATTTGCGGCTCCGTAAGGATTGCAGCTGCGGCTCTTGACATTCGAATATAACAGCTCTTGTGAGAATAGGGTTTCCCCTTTTTTCTGGCAACAAAACAGGTGTTAAGATGTTCAAACACCAAACTGAAACCTTTCACAAGGAATCATGTCTGCATTAACCACAATACATTCTGACCACAAGTATTGTGGTTAATGCAGACATGATTCCTTGTAAAAGGTTTCAGTTTGGTGTTTCAACATCTTAACACCTGTTTTGTTGCCAGAAAAAAGGGAAAAACCTATTGTCATATTTGGGTACTGGCAAAGGAGGTCCCATGATATAATGGCTCTTCTTGTTATTTTGGTTGCAGACCCCTGACCAAGGAAGTACAGTATACCATGGGAGTCCAGTTCACGATGAGAGTTAATTTTACCATTGGAGTCCAGTTCACCATGGAAGTGAATTTAACCATGGGAGTCCAGTTCACCATGGAAGTGAATTTTACCATGGGAGTCCAGTTCACCATGGAAGTGAATTTTACCATGGGAGTCCAGTTCACCATGGAAGTGAATTTTACCATGGAAGTACAGTTCACCATGGAAGTTAAGTTCACCATGGGAGTCCAGTTCACCCTGGAAGTCAATTTTACCATGATAGTCCAGTTCACCATGGTCATGTGGCTCGCCAGGGCTGTTTAGTGACAGTATTTATTGAGGACCACCACCAACAGCAACCACCGTCTCGCCTTGACACCCATTGCGGCTCCTGAAATAGTTTTTTATTCTCCTCTCACTACCGAATTACGACAAAAGCCGTCTCCTTGCTGTGTGGGTGACCGACTCGCGGGCTAATCGACGTTTCGCAACCGCCCAAAGGTCGCAACTCAAGATCGTAAATGTTGTGGCTTTGCTCTCCAGCACACAACCAGTGTCGCTGTACTAGTAACGAATTGGCAACGTTCTGTTTACGTGACGGACCTTACGAATTGGCTGTGTCGGGTGGTGGTGGCGGGTTTAACGAGAGACATATTTTTACGCGATATAACCCCAACAAACAACCCCACGGTGTGTTACGAGCCGCTCAATGTTTACCAAAATAATCGCCAAACCCCGTCAGCCACCGCGTTAGTTTCCCTACAACGCACAAGCGGCGCTCTTCATTTCCTCGCCCTCGATTGGCTTGCGCGTCGTTAAACGGGTCCGCTGTGGCCAATCGCGGCGCGCGACCGCCCCGGCGCTGCCTGTGCGTGGGAGCAAATCGAATGAGCCTTGACGGGGATCGTGTAGACGGGGTAAGGGAACTCCGAAGACCCGCTCGGCTCGAGTCGCCCCCGCTCCAAGGCGCCTTTACACCATGGAAGCCGCCGCGTCTAATCGCGCATAGACCCTACGGACGTCCCCAGAGTTACTGCCGAGGTAAGAGGGTGTTCAATCGGGCGACCGGGTTGGCGGGTGAGTTTGGGGCCTACACCGCTGTGGGCTAGCCGGCCTCTACCGGGCACGGCGCGTCCTCCCCGGTAGGGCGGCCGGGGCGGCCTGGGGTAGGGGGGTCACTCAACTACCTCCACTGTGGCTTTACAGTCGTTAAATCTGGTCTTTTTGTTTATTTTGTTTGATTATTGAGTTGTTATCGCGTTGCTGCGTGCTGTACAGGAGATTGTGTGTGTCTGTGGTGTAGCGAATGACAGAGGCACGCCCGAGTAGGTGGAACTTGGAAATCCTCTGCTTGCGTTTTCGGTACAGTGATATAATTTATGAATGTAATAATGTTTATGAATTAAATATTCAGTAGCGCTCGATGTTATTTTGACAACAAGGTTCTGGATTTACACGTTTGCCGTATTATTTTGTAAGGCGTTTCCCGCATATTTAGTTTGTGCAACTTACAGCCCCAGGTACTGCCGCATGCACTGTTACATAATGACGTGCGGTGTTTTTGCTTGTCAAACAATTACCTTTTCGCCGTAGCTGCGTGTGTAGAGTTTCTTTTTCTGGGCAGTCGGCCACTGTGATTGTCGAAACTCGACAGGGTGCATCCGGATGACCGACCGTTCGCAGAGGGCAGCAATTGTGATTGACAGAATCTGACACTTTGTCGAGGAGTTAAATGCCCCTGAAGGAGTTTCTACGTCAAAACAAACATTTTAGATGCTCCGCTCGCTTGGTCTTCAACAACAATTCTTGGACTCGTGATCACAACTGCCTGCTCCGGTTCGTCTGAAGTGGGGCTCGTACACAGCACCTCGGGCATTATTTGTGCCAACATCTCGTGCGAAAAAGAGGAACATCGCTTTTTGATGATGATGATGATGATGTCAAATTAGAGCACTGCACTGTATTGTCTTGGCAAAAGAAAAGTGCCTCTGATTTGTTTTAAAGCCAGTGTTGCTCATGATGCCCGGTACTGTAAATATGACACGTAATTTATGGTGTATGTCTGTCACTTAAGTTATTGAAAAGGCTCGTGAATGCAGAAATCCAGTTTACAATGGGGGAAAGATGTGGTTACCTTCCTGGTACGAGTGAGCATAGGGGGAAAATGGTAATTGTTTCACAACAATAACTACATACTCTTTGGTTCTTTCGGTAAAGTCACGTAGGTAGAAAATAAAATAAATCACAACGTTTCGGGCACAACACAAGCGTCCATCATCAGGTGGGATGATGGATTCCTGCAGTCACGAAAGTTTCAAATCAATAACTGCAATAAACCAGCTTAAATATACGCTGTCAAGCTTGGCGGTGTTCATTGGTACGCTGTCTTTCCGACAGACCTGTTCTTCACCTGAGGACGGCTGCTTGTGTTGTGGCCGAAACGTGAGAATTTTTATTTTATTATGTTTTATTTTTATTATTTTATTATTTTCCTTCTACGTGACTTTACCGAAAGAACCAAGAAGATGAATCCCTGCAGTCACGAAAGCTTTAAATCGAAATCAATAACAAATAACATCTTTTTTTGTATGACCCGTGATGACAATTTGACGACGATGGAGAGGTGGTGGTGAGGAATTCAGGAGGATGACTCCTCGGCAGAGACAGGTGTTTGATAACAACCTACATCTTAGCACTCTGGGGAGCACCTACCGCAACACTTTCCCTGCTATGCATTCGCGTCCTTTTCATGGACCTCACAGTCGACTTGTTTAATGCAAAATGTATAAACGCGTCGACTGTACATGTAAAAAATGGAAATGCACAAAGCGAGTACAGAGTGGAATTACTGCGAGACTGAGGACTAGCGGGCAGCTGCATATTCTAGATTTGAAGCTTTTGTGACTGCAAGAATTCATACTCTTTGGTTTTTTCGGTAAAGTCACGTAGGTAAAATAAATAAAAACAATTTAATTTAATTTGGGCAGCTGAATCTTCGCAGTTTCAAATTAAAAATTCTGCGCGCACCTCCCCTGTGTCGGTGGCCCGTGGTCTCTACGTACACGAATATTGGAGTCTGCTGGGTCGCGAATAGAGGATCGGTATATTTAGTCTCTCGCGAAACTCTCAAATCCAAAACTCGCGCATAGTGAGGGTTTACTGTATTCACCTAATTTACAAGTATAGCTAGTTATGACAATGAACAACTTTTTTGTTAACACTTTTGGTCATATTTTTACAATTATCACTCAAAATCAGATGTCATTCTTGCTTAACAAAAGCCATTGAACCACAATGTTGGTATCGATCGCAATTGATGGGCAAAACTGTCAATGGCACTTGAAGCCAAGAGAGACGACATGCTTGGAGGTATGATTTGGTGAATGTATTGGCATCGTGAGGATTGGTTCAACAGAGAATAGCTGCTGCTGGTGATGGAGATATTCGATCAATGTGGGTTCCTCTTTTTCACTTTCATATTCACTCAGCAGCACCGAGGTAATGAGTATACCGTGCCATTTTTGTCATAAATTAGCTCTTACTTGCATGGGTACCAGTTGATATTCAAAATGCTGATGGCAGTTGTAACTTAGAGGCCAGACACGTGTACTGTACTCATTAAATTAATGTAGTGGCATCAGCTTGAGGATTCCTTCATCCAGCAGTGAGCCATGAATGGTTGCTGCTGCTGCTACTGATTGTTATGATTGGGCATCTAACATATATCTGTTGCATTTTGCTGCTATACATTTGAGCATGATAAGCCACTTCATCGAGCTATTATTTGTGGTCTGAAAGAACAGCTAAGAGCTCAGTGGGCCTTACCCGGTAAGAGAAAAACTAGTTTAGTTTTAATATAATGATATTTTTTACCTTTTCTATACTTTGCACTTCTATTGTTTGTTGTTGTATTGTTTGTTGTTGTAATGTTCTGACTTTATAGCTCATGGGATTCCTCCAGTGTAAATAAATATTTTGATTCTGTATTTTTTTTTGCAGGACTGAGGCCGTGATTGACCATGACGTCTTTTGCTGTGGACGTGCCGTACAAAAATGACACCATCGTACCCAGCATTGGCGAGCTGGACGACTATCTTACAGAGCACAACTCCAATGTCGGCTGGCTGCTTGCTGGTAAGAGCCGCGTACTTCCCCACCTAAGGGGGCACTACTGGAGACATTTGAACCAAATCCACCGGGGTCCTCTGTCAAGCTTCAATCGGAGTGGGCCCAGTGATCTATCTCAGATATATTTTAACAAAAATAGAAAAATTATTCTTGCCATGTTTGTATGGCTGGCAGAAATAGAACAAAATAATTGTATTCAACTCGGTAACCTGCAACCGGCGTGAGGAATTTAATTTATTTCGCTGCTGTGCATTTTTCCCATGTGAAGTACAGTGTATATACTATACACGCTTTGAGATATACTTATAAGTGTGTTTTGCAAAGCTTGTGTGGCCATTGCCCATGGGAGAGATGATAACATTGATCCCAACATATTTTAGATTTGTGATGATATGGCCTTGGAAAAGGAGTCCTTTAGAGACATCTTGCTGTTCGATTGTCATGAATGTGTTGACCTTCCACGTATTCAGTTGGCTTTTCTCCGCCACTACACCGTATAAATATGTGCAATTATGTTCATTGTGCATATGCAGTGCTTTTGGTTTATATATATATATAGCGCTAAGGCATGGGCAAAAAGGGCTTTTTATGAATTCTGCATTTGAAGTTAAAGGCTACGCTGCAGGTCTTTGGTTCGCATGTGTGCTGCCACCGGTCATGTAAGCAGTGTGCATCCAAATGATGGAAGCATTGATGCGGCGCATTGAATTAAGCCACCGTTATGTGCCGCATCGCGTTTGGTTTATCGGCCTGATATTGCGAAGAGAGAATTTCAGTGATTGCTGATCACTGTCGGGTTTGATCCGTTGGCTGTCTGTGATGTGAACACTTTATAAAAGCCTGCACAGTTTCATATTTGCTAAAATTTGTTTTGTGTTCAGAAACAAATGTTTACTGCAAATCATTTTTCTCTGACAATTTAGTCTTAGGTGTCTGCTTATGATTGCTTTCTATCTAATTTGTACCACCTAGGGATTGAACGTTTCACTCCGCCTGTATGGAGATTGAACCACTTGGGGGCTGAACTTTTCACCTGTGTGTATTAGTTTACACAGGCACTTTAGTGCCATTATCTGATAAAACAAAATGACAATCATTACATTATTTGTAGCCAGTATTCAGTTCCTATAACACAATTCTACTTATAAGTTAGGGCCAAAAACGTTAGGGACGGAAAGCAAGGGTTTAATACCACCTGTTGTAGATTAAATAACTAATTGAAATTGTAATTGTAATCAGTAATATGAAAGTATCCTTTTAAATATTGGTAATATGCAAAGAGAGCTGAGTAGTGGTGCAGTGGTGAGCGCACTGCGAGATTAATTCGGTGACCTGAGTTTTATTACGAGCCACGGTTAACATTGTCGGTGAATGATTTCTGAATACATTTTGGTTCCGCTATTTCACCAATCCTCTCTGATCAGCTTGGCAAGTGACTTTACCGAAAGAACCAAAGAGTATGGATTCCTGAAGTCACGAAAGCTTTAAATCAATATTGATTATTATATAAGATACTAAAGCATTCTATGATTATTTAAAAGCGCGACACAACTGCGACAGTGGTAGCTAACAAGCAGCCTGTTGTCTTGCTCCCAGACACCCGCGCGTTCCAGGTTTAATGGCTGTGTTGGCTCTGGGTTAGATGTGAGGCGTTATCTCCCATTTGTTTCCAGTTACTGCATCCCTCTCCCCAACGGGATGCGCACACACACGCACACACACGCTTGTGTTTGTATGTGCCCAAAATTGGTTTTAACTGGCAAATGGATGCAGTAATAAAAAATACTAATAATTTGCTCATGTTTTTGTGATGCAACTATGCTGATGGGTATATGAGATTTCATGACGAAAGAATATTTCTGAGAAGTCGGTTACCATAGAAGAGTTAGTTTTGCATTGTGGTTATGACATCTATTTTTTTTTAAAATAATACATTTTATTTACACTCACTTGTTGCCATTAAGAATGGGCGCATCTCATTCTTTCTTTGAGCCTGATATCCGTCTCGAATGCCATCCTGATGCGCAGTCACATCATTCCATCTCCACCTAATTTTAATAGACACTTAAAGTCCGATGTCCTTTCCCTGGCTTTCACGTGACACTGAGTTTGGCTGCAAGCCTCAGAGCCACGGTCATTTATGTCCATTAAATATTGTGTGCTTTATAAATTGTATTATTATAATTATTGGTGAAATGCTGCAATGAATTCACACTGTTTTGCTTCTAAAAACTGACTAACATTATTAAGAAACAGTGTGTTGTCAAATATGTTTATTTAACTTATTTGACTGCACACTTCATGAATATATCCATTTAAAATTACTATTAAATTGACTTAATATTGCTGTACGTCACGCTACTACTGCCTTTATGAAATTACTCTTACACAATGTCACACTCCCATAGCTTCTAAAGAGATAAATTTCCATTTTGTAAGCTTCGTAAATGCTGTGACCAAACAGGTTGCGATGCAATAGAGTATAAAAGGCATAGCTAGCGGTCTTAGCAATAATAGCCAAGCTTTGGCACGCAGTCAAGCAATGCCTTGCACAGATCTTGGCTGACCTCCGAAATGTATAATTGCATTGTTGAGAGTGAAATTTGAACTTATAATCAGCTACTGAAGATGGATTTGACACTCATAAGTATAAGTACATAATGTTCTCCACGCTGATGGCATTGTACATTTTTATGTACCAGGGATTACCTAATCCTGTGTTGAATCGGACGACTAACAGATATATTTTTACAGTATGTGCATTTATTTGTTTTGAGGAATTACAAAGAAGATTGTCAGTCATTCAAAGCCTCCGTGTGATCTTCTCACTCTGACCTCCAGCTGATGCCCGGCTGATGAACACAACCCACGCATCCGGTGTTGTTACGTGACTAGCACGTGAGACACACGAAATAAAATTTGCTTTACATCATAGCTGTGGTCTCATGAGATCTTGGAAGCTAAGCAGGCTTGAGCTGGTTTCTTATTGGGTCGGCAACTACTGCCTGAAACAGTTGTTGTAGGCTGCTGTGGGGAAAACGTTGTTAATAGAGGGCAGTGCAGCAAATACCAGTCATGTACTGTGTACTATGTTCTAACGTCTGTACTCCCCGCTTTCACTAAGCTGCACTGACCAGCGTGGTGAAGTACGGTTAGTAAACCCCATGACTAGTATGGCATGGAGGGGTCTTCAGCCAGAAGTAGATTGACAATAGGGCTGGACATGTATTTGACAACTTGCAGCTCAGCACACGGCAGATGCCTGCGCAGCGTGACTCACGACCTCCTCTCGATACCAAGATCCAGGATGGTCATGTCTATGCGCTGCTTCTCGGTGGCAGCCCCAACAGTCTGGAACGCAATCCCTCTGCACATTCGCAGCATCACCTCAATCGCCTCCTTCTGGAGAGACTTAAAAACTCACCTCTATAACCACGTGCTTTCGAGCGACCCTGAGCTTGGCTCCGCACCTCTCAGTTGCGGCCGTTACGTCCGCAAATTTGCGCGCGTTATAAATTGCATTATTATTATTAAAATCATGATGATTCTCATCATTGCTAGCCTGGAATCACGAGTAAATTACAATTCCGAGTGGGATCATGGGATTTAGTGGACTTTTGGAATTGTCAGGGATCTGAGCTCTGCTTAACGTGGCATGGCATTAATGGGTATTTTACCGTGTAATTCCTCAGCTTTCTAAGAATCCCATTCCCCTCAATGACTGTTCCGCGACTGTTCTTTTTGTCGTCAGAATCCCATTGAAGTAAATGGAGATTTTAACCACGGAGGAATAACGATTGCTGCAGGAGTCTTCCGCAGTGGTATTTCGCCGTTTGGACGCGATTCCTGCAGGAATTTCCTAGCACTCGACTGTACAACATTTTGCTCACTGCAATATGTTGGGCCATTATGAAGTGCAATTGATAAATTGCGTCATTACCTGTGGA
Source organism: Lampetra planeri (assembly GCF_965212315.1). Classification (NCBI taxonomy): domain Eukaryota; kingdom Metazoa; phylum Chordata; class Hyperoartia; order Petromyzontiformes; family Petromyzontidae; genus Lampetra; species Lampetra planeri. The sequence goes on along the minus strand of NC_136125.1, from coordinate 11,928,643 downwards.
AAGATTTGTGCACAAACAGCGTCGCGCTTAATAATATTTAGCCACCGGTGGCGGAGGTCTGGTTTATTACCGTCGGATGTGTTCCGAGGTCAAGTCGGATGGTGACTTTTAACAGTACCAATCATGGCGCTTCATGAGAGAGGATTTGCTCATTCTCTTGTGGTACATGATGAAGTTTAAGTTAAAATGTGTACAGTGTGAGAGATATAATGCATGACTTGTTATAAAGCTACCATTATATGCACGTACTGTGATTACAAAATAAATAGTTCACCTAATGCAGCATTCCATGGCAAATTCATTCAACGTGTGCACCAAATGTAAATGTCATAATGCTTGTATTGCAAGGGTGGGATTTTGCATAAATTTGTCGGAGCCTCATTAACAGTAGATACATTTATTATAGTATTCCTGTATAGGATTTTGCTTTTAGCACATAATCCAACCCCCCATTTATTTAAACGTGTTGATTTTTTCAGTGGAACAGTAATCGGTAATTAATCACCATTGGAACCTCCTTTGCCAGTAGCAAAATATGATATTTTTTTTTTACCCTTTTATCTGGCAACAATGTTTGCATTGACCACAATACCTGCGGTTGGAATGCAAACAAGGTGTAAATGCTTACCCCGAGCTCTTATACTTTGATGGTGTATTGTCTTTTGGTGTCTTTTGGCGTCATCTGGTCCAACGCAATGTGAGACTAGGCTCTAAGAAAAGCTGTCTCGGGTGTGGACCAATCAACTTCAAGGACAGTGCATACATTATCAGAGTTGTGTTTTTTGTTTGCATTATGACTGCAGGTATTGTGGTCAATGCAAACATGACTCCTTGTAAAAAAAAAGTGTCAGTTTTGTTGTCAGATACAAGGGTAAAAAACCAATGATCATTATCGGTAATTAATCGTGTGTGTGTTTGTCTTTCCCCTGTGTGCTGCCAGCAACGATCCTGTCATGCGGATGGATCATCTACTTGACCTACTATAACTCGCGTAATATGGGCTTTGTCCTCACCATCTTGTTAAACCGCTTTTATAAATATGGACACATCCACTTTGGTGAGTAACATGCTCAATGGCAAAATAATTCCGCGGTGTATGTGTGCGTGTTTTACTCGTGTTATAAAAAAAATCTACAATATTTATTCTCTTGAAATACAATTATAGATTCATTCTTTGATTGTTTTTACTTTGGTGTACTTAGATTATGTTATAAATATATTATATTGTGTGTTGAGGTGGTACAGATGAGATCCCAGGTAAAGAGAGTTGATGCTCACGGTCCAGTCACCAATGACTATTGAAAAACGTATGTTACGTTTGGTTTGTCACTTAATGTCAGCATGATTTTTCAAATGTAACAAGGAACAAACTCTTCTGAAATTGTATTTACGAAACAAATTATGCAATTGGAACTAATTCTTCTGACTTAATGTTGATCAATACCTTCCTTTTCTCGATAGTATTCAGACAAAATGTATTCTGTTCGGCATTATTCCGATCGATGTGCATTTTATGCTGATTTCACATGGGCTCACTGAATTTGTTTCAGGGGAGCGTATGCTTGCCGAGGTGTACACACTTCCCCTAACGCTCAGAAATGTTCGTCTTATTGCTATGCCATGTAAGGCGGATGTTCACTTCCATTCACCTCCAGGTGTTGCTCAATAGAGCTAAGGTCGAAACTAAATTATTTATTTTATGACCTTTGATTCGTGCTCGTTTTTTGGGCTGCAAACCACTTGGCTACACGGAGGCTGCTTCTCGTACTGTTGGGATGAATTTAAATGTTTGTATGTAATTTCAACTGTGACACTTGCACCCAATGTTCCACTTATTTTCTGATAATGCCGGCACATAGAGTGAAAGGACAGTCCCCTTTTCAACTGATTTTTTTTGTTGTTAGCATTTTATCTGTTGGCCTTGGGTTTTGTTCTATTAAAGCTCCATGAAATAATGCAGACAGGCTTGAAAGGTTGCAGATAAATCGGCCACACTCACAACATTTGTCGTAAATGTTTTGTGAAACCATGGAAGATGTGTTTTCAGTTGTTTGTACAACATAACATAACGCCCAGTGGGGGAAACACTCAGTGGGAACCACGATCATTGAATTAAGGGCCCTTCTTGGTGAGTTTTATAAAAATTAATGTTTTTTTTAACAAAACTGTTCACGTCATTGCAGTGTGTACTAATACAATTAAGCATTGTATACCAGACTCTTTGGGTCTTTCGGTAAAGTCACGTAGATAGAAAAAGAGTAAAAAATCACGACGTTTCGGTCGCAATCGTCCTCGGGTGAAAAAAAAAAAGATTTTTTTACTATTTTTCTATCTACGTAACTTTACCCAAAGACCCAAAGAGTATGAATTGCTGCAGTCACGAAAGCTTTAAGTCAAGACTGTTTATCAAGTTGTTTGTTCCCTCTGGCAAGAGGATGGGGTTTTGTTCTACATCTTGTCGTTAATGCTTACCACTCGCCGATTCTAATTCTGTTCCAACCCAAAACAAGTGCCCTTATGGATAAATGCAAATGCGGTCAATGAAATGACCTTTCGGTAAAGTCACGTAGATAGGTTCAAAGAAAATAACAAAAAATAACAAAAACTACGACGTTTTGATCGCAACACAGGCGGTCGACTTCAAGATCGAAACGTCGTAGTTTTTAGTAATTTTTTTATTATTTTGTTATTTGCATTGAACCTATCTACGTGACTTTACCGAAAGATCCAAGAATACGAATTCCTGCAGTCACGAAAGCTTTAAGTCAAGAATGACCTTCGGTTTAACCAACTTCCACTTATATTCATTTGCAAGTTTTTTTGTCCAAGATACCTTCAAAAAATAAATTGCCAGTGGGAACCGTGATCACTGAATTCAGGGACATTCTTATGACTGTTGTAAACACGAATGCATATTTTACAAAAACTAAGTTAACTTAATTGCACTTTGCTGAGAGAATTGAGCGTCGTTTGCCAAGTGGTTTTACGTGTTTCTCCGTCTCCCTTGCAGGCTCTTTCACTTTCTCAGTGTTGTCTGGAAAAGTCATGTTCCGTGATGTTCACTTTGTCAACGAAGACATGTCTATCCGGTGAGTCAATATCAAAGGGACATTTTTAGTAAATTATTTTTAAATTATACTTTTAATATAAATGTGTTTATTCAGTAATATTTTATTATTAAAGGGGTTGTCTGTTACACAATTGCTACTGCTAGGGAACTATTAATATGCCCAGTAAAAAAATTGGTTTTCACAAACCATTAAATAAAGAATGTTCCTCAGTGTAAAGTGCAGTCTCCAACTCTTATTGTCCACCCTTTCTGGCTGTGGCTTCCTTATGTATGGGCTTTATAAAATGGCCTTGGCCCGAAACGTCGCCTATCATATAAATATTTATTATTTTGAGGCCACACCGTGTTATTGAATGATGTGTTGAGTTTTTTGTTGACTGTGCTTGTGCACCTCTGCCAATGCAGCAGCCTCACCAGATAATTAGTTCAATTACACATAGCACATTATACCGATACAATGAATGAGATTTTATTATTTGCTTTACACGTATACTTTCAGTCTTGCTAATTCCTTGAAAAATGTTTCTAACTTTGTGCCAGCATTTAAAAAAAAAAGACTTTAGTATATCAGCCATATCCGTAAGCAATGGGCCCGACCTGCGTCGGCAATAATTATAGAAAAAATTACATTACGCATAAGGATAAAAGTTGTTGCCTTCCATCCATATATATTCAGCGTTTCCTTTTTGTGTACTCAGGATACAGGACGGATTGCTTATCTTCAGATGGTGGCGAATATACAACCCAAAACAAAAGCACAACGGTGAGTAGTACACTTGCTGGCATGAACCCTTGCTGAAATGTCCAAACCTACTGCGCGTGACAAATCCATTGCGAGTGTGTGCACTTGGCTGCACTACTAATGAATAAGCGTCACGCTGTTGTTTGCGCGCATTGTCTGTGCAATTTAGGGTTGTTGATCCATTATCGATTTTTCGGAATCGATTTCAGAAGTTGAAATGAAATTTATAATCGAATCCAGTTCAACTTTAACGATTGAATAGATTGGGCCACGTGGATGATAACGGCTCAGCCCATTCTAAATGGATAGGTCAGCAGTAACCATCATAAGGGACCAAGAGGCGCTTGTGCCAGGCTAGGTGCACCTTGAGGCCACTTGAAGTGTCGAAGGCTTGTTTGCTGGCAAGAGGTCACGGGACAGACCCAGGTTTTTTGGGTTGGTTGAGATGACTGGCAGATGCACCACCTGTGCTCCCCTCTGTGCCAGACACAAGACAAAGATCTCCTGTATAGCCTTAACAGACTTTTGGGGCAAGTGCTGTTAGCAAGCACCTATGAAGGCAGGCGCGGCACACGAGGGGGTGGGTGCCCAGCACCATGCCCAACTGCCTTTATCTCCCAAGTGGTGATATTTACACAACGCACCAGGTCCTCATTTGAGGCTAAGTAGACCTAGGAGAGGCCCAAGACTGGTGAAAATAATCATCACTGGGTTCGTAGCGCAGCGTACTATCACGCAAGGCTGGACTTTTGTTTTTATTGCTAGACATTTCAATTTGTGAGGCAAACTGAAATTGTATGTTTCTAACAATTTTTTTTGTTATTTGAAGATCAGAAAGGGTCAACAAACTAAACAAATTAGCAACCCAAGTGCAATTGTATCTCAGGCAGTTGCAGTGCGTAATTATTGTGACATCGAGTGCCGTGGTGAGCTGATGGCCGCGTTGGGATCATTTCTGAGCCATCGATACAAACAGCAGCACGCTCCGAGCTCTCGTTTCTGTTTACTTCCTGAGCTTGGTCGTCATCCTGCAGCCAGAGGCCGGCAGTAATTGAGTTTGCGTGGCTTAATTTAATCTGTTGTCTTGTCGAGTGGAAACCCAACGGTGCGAGTTGGTTGCGTTCTTTCACCGGTGAGTTATTGCCATCTGGAATCAAGGCACCGTGCTTTCTGACCCCATGCATATTTAGTGATTCTTATTCGAACTTCAACTCAAATGCCACATGAATGCATTACGAATATAAATGTGTAACGCACTATGTGCGTTCAATCTTACGTTCTAGCCTAATTTGCTCAAATATGACAAAATTTACATAAATTCTAGATTTGAAGTTTTCGTGACTGCAAGGATTCATACTCTTTGTTTTTTTCGGTAAGTCATGTAGGTACATTTTTTAAATAAATTAAATCATGACGTTTCTGGCGCAACACAAGGACGCTTGTGTTGAGCCCGAAATGTCGTGATTTAATTTATTTTAATAACATTTATTTTAATTTTTTAAAATAAATTAAATCATGACGTTTTTTTTACCTACGTGACTTTACTGAAAAAAACAAAGAGTATTTACATAAATGTAGTAGCTGCTCGTGTTGCCATATTTTGGAAGTAAAATCTGAATAGTGAAAAAGAGAGAATTGCCCAAGGAAACTAATCTCCAATGGACAATGCTCATCACCATTATCATAGTAAATTCCAGGTGGTGGCTTGTTCTTGCCTCTGTTGCTGTCAACCACATTATATTCCACACCCTGTTTTTTTAATAACATAAGGATTTACATTGGAAAGCTTAATCAAGTAACGATATTGAGAATATGACTGCAAAACACGGAATGTATGCAAATAATCAATGTGTGTGTGTGTGTACATATTTAGGAAGAAGGGCAGAATAAATATGTATAGTGCGTACCCCCCAGCAATTCTATGAATTGTCACTTTTCGGGATCATAATTTGGTTCCAGAATAATTTAATTTCGTCTTCTTCGTCGTGTTCATATTTTACGTCCGCGTCCCTTGTACAGTTGCGTTTGCTCCTTGGCACTTAAAATGTACCGTTGGCGTATCTTTGGTCACGGTCTGTCCACTGCCGGACGATGCCTCCTCGCGCCGGCGCCATCCTGCAGCAGCACCACCGTCTCGCTCACGCTTCTGTGTACTCAGTTCGCTGTCATTCCATCGCCGGGGTTATCCATCAGCCATCGTCCCTCCCAGCGACGTGTCCTGCCTAAGCCCACTCGCCGCTTGTTTTTTTTTTACAGTCGATACGAAGCGTCTGGTTTGTGTTTTGTTCCCTGATCCTCGTATTGCTCTTCGTATTTCTCTGTAATTCCAAGCGTGCGTCTCGCTGTCATGTTTTGTGCACTTTTCAGCCTTGGTTCAGCTTTCTTTGCCATTGTCCACGTTTCTGATCAATGCGTCATAGATCAAAATTGGTAGTATTTAAGCACACTGTCCAATTTTATTTTTGCAGTTGTACCCCCTATTTTGCCTTATTCACTTTCTTTCTTTTTCAAATAATATCGAATATATTTTTTGTTGATGAAATGAATCAATGTAAAGTGTCATATAATTTGCATATCATTTGTACACATTGTAAATAATCAATTCAAACCGCAATTTTGTCAAATTGTAAGAATTTGCTTTAATCAGTGTCTTATGCGCACAGTTAAAACAGAAAACATACTGTATATGCACGTACGTATACACGCATGCGTACATGTTTGTGCATATTTATTGAGCCTCAGTGATTTTGTTTGTGCAGAAGGACGCTCTTTGGGGAATTATCAGGGGAGTTTTCTGTCACAGTGGACTGCTCTGCATATGCGTTATGTTTACACAAATCAGCTCTGTCAGCATTCAAGTTGCCACTGCTTGCTGAATGACAAATTCTATTACACTTCGTTATTTCGTAAATGGGTTATATTGCACGTGAAAACATTCTATGATGACGAATCAAAAAAGGGCATTGTGACAGCAGATGTGTTCTGGTGTGCTTGATTGGAGGTGACCTCTGGGGGCCCTCTGTTCTGCAATTTATTTATTTGGTTTTGTTCACTTCACCACCACGTGCCTATGACCACATCACCCAGGGTGTGCACCTGATCCGTGTTCCTGGATGTTAAGCAGGACTGAGCCCTGATGGTGCTTGGATGGGTAAACACCGTCCACCAGCAGGTTGTCATCAGGCTGTGGGGCTCCACGTGGTGGGCAGTGCAGGGCAGTGAAATCCACTGTTGTCCTGTACATCCACACCCCTGTATGTCTATGCTGCCCGCACGTACACCAGCCTGCACTGACCAGTGTGAAATAAAATCAAAGTAACGACGTATTTATACTTAGACGATCTAATCCACGTGTCAAACTCAAAGAAATCTGGACGGTTTAGGGAGGCCCTTATCCAGCAGTGGGTTGACGAAGAGGCCTGCACATGCATGTCTCTATGTGGCGAGTCATTGACCGCAGTAGTTCACCCGTGTACTTGCTGTTCGTGTCTGCGTATTACTGTACGTGTGTGCGTGGATGTGTGTGTGCTTAACATGCGCACCATGTCAATTTTATAATGGGGCGAATTGCAGTGTAATTTAAGAATAGGTTTTCTCCTGGTCTCAAACCGTGTTAGTCAAGAGGACGCCAAAAGGCGTACAGCACAAAGACAATGCACTATCAGAGTAATGAGGGCTTGGGGTAAGCATCTAACAGATAATGGTATTTTCTTTTGGTTGTATATTGTTTGGCAAAATTGGTATGTCAGATTATTTTCCTTTTTATCATACACATTCCATTTTAAGCTGCACCAATGTGAACCCTATTTCTAAAGTTGAGTAGTTCTCAGTAAAACAAGTACTGGAAATATATAAAAAAGCAGATAATGCCTTAATCGCCTACGTTTTATGGGCACTAATGTACCCACTGTTGTGAACTTAAGGGACTAGGTTTGTCCTTGTGCTCTAAGAATGATCAGCATGGGATGAACAGATGGAAAAATGCAAATAATTGGCACGCCACCATCTGCAAGTGTTGAAATCACAATTTCACCAATTTTCTTGGGAGAAATTAAAAAGGATCTGAATGAATGCATCATACGTGTTTGATGATTCACTACCCTCTCCCCCAATAGGCAATTTAATTAATCATTGCTATTCAAAACGGCAATTCAATTGAACGAGTATTGTTCAGTATTTTTCATCGAGTTATTTCTATATCTTTTGTACAGCTTTGTTTGAATGTAATATTAGTAATTAATGTGCACATTTTTGTTGCATACATTAAAAGACATTGATGTTAATTGATGAACCCATGCATTTTTATTACATTGTGTCATTTATATTTGCACCTCGAAGATCATGCCAGGCTAATTCCTCACATTGGAGAAATGTCAGCTTCTCAAAACGCTCTTTTACGAGTATCATTTTGAAGGTGTATTGCATTATGAATTGTACCTTGAGATACGTCCGTTCCTTCCGATATTTTGCTTTGAACGAGCCACACTAAGCTCCCATTGCGCCTCATGCATCATGCGTATCCCAATCGTTGTCGGGGTCGAGACGTCTTGACCCATGAAGACCACCAGCAATTATTGAACTGAATGGATGCGAGCCGTCTGGAAGTGACCTGACTGGCCCCCCTCTGCCACGTGCAGCTGAGTTTAAAAGATTGACTGACGAAGATCCACCTTGACCCTTGACCTCGTGTGCCCTGCTGTGCCCCCCCCCGTGCTTGACCGTGTGCTGCGGCGCCAACAATTTCTCCGCCGTCAGATCCCCGGGCGGAGACGCGGCTGCACGGCACTCTTAATGGCTTCGAGCTGCACGTGTACAACCGCTCGTCGCTGTACGCGCACGTGGAGGAGGTGTTCGGCCTGGAGCCGACCGTCATCCTGCCCCCCAAGGACAAGCCCCCGTGCAAGGCCGCTCCGAAGTCTGACAGGTGCGCTCCTGGGCTGGCCCGTTGTGAAGCACAGGCCGCGAAGTGCAGTCTGTGACACGCGCCTGAAATTAATGGCAGTTTTGCCCGCCATCTGTGAGCTGTTTACTTGTTTATCTAGCTGTCTTTCTTCCGGTTTGTTTAGCATGAGGGTGCAGTGATAGGGAGAGAGAGATAAAACCTATTCTCTGTGTGGTTTATAATGCACATGGCATGGTTGGAGAATAAAATCGGTAGTGCACAGCAGATCTCTTATGTATTTTGGACCTGTGTTTCACTGCTACTTTCATATGCCCGTCCACCTTTTCACTTATCCGTGCATCTTGTCATTTGGCTGATTGTTCCATTCATCTCTACACCAACCATTCATCCTCGTATCTGCCAATCATTCTATATTATCGTATTTTATTGTGTCATTCTTATTTTTTTAGCTCACCATTGATTTCATCTGTCCGTTCTTGGGGCGCTTTATTCAACATTCTCATGCCATATCAGTTGAGTGTCGTGTATGTGGCATGTCGTGTGTGTTTTACATTCAGGTGCTTGCTATTATTTCTAACCCCCAAAGCCTATATTGTGGCAGTCACATTACCTGACGGGAGCTACCTGGCAGCAGTGTGTCCGCCGCTTGCTGCAGAGGTTCACGGTTCGAATTCAGCGGCCGCCCTGGTTATTGCCGCGGTGTGTAATGACCGAACGTTAAAGATCCCCTGACGTCATTCGCAGGAGTAACGCATTGTGTGCCGGTGTCGGGGTCCAAATCTGTGAATGAAAAGTATACTGGTACGTTATTTAATTGAGATTATACGAGCAATCATCGCCCTGTTACTGGCACCACTACTAATGCCCCAAGTCACTCTTGTAATTGGCACTAACCTGGTCTCTTTGAGTTTTCACTTGCTTAACAAAATAAACTTGAACTTGTATTTATGCCCACGCTCTGTCTGTCTAGATTTGTCTTTCCGTAATCGGAGGGCACAATAACTCCCACAAATTTGATTCATTTTGCGTGCTATGAAGAAGGGCCATTGCTCGAAATTTTGCCTACTTTATATTTTTCTGTTTGAAGCGGTGTTATTGATGAACATATTGAGTTTTTTTGTTATTTATGTGGCTTAAGGATTTACTTAATTTAAAACTGGCCAAGTTGACAAAAGGGTTATCCATACTTGGAGACAAAACCAGCGCTAAGCTGACGGTTTTGCACCCCGCTTTACCCTTGCGGCTACCAGTTGGCTTCCACATTGCAAACGGATATTTCTAATGGAATGTTGGAGAATGTTGCAGTAAACCAAGATTTCTCTTCGTTGTTTTGCGTTACAGTACGCAAGCTAAAAAGCCCGAGACTGAAGACCCAGCATCGTCATGGAGGTCTCTGATTCCTGTCATTAAGCTGGACATTCATTCCGTAAGCCGTTGAGCGTCTGTGCCTACACCACGTGGCGTGTTTTGTGTACCAACACACGTGGAGACATTGCTTAGAAACTCTTCATTGTGCAGCTATCATTATTTTTAATCGAGTGGCTCACCCATCTCCACCACCTACCACCACTCGCCCTCCACCCAGCCCACTTTGATGAGACATCAGCTATTCGGCAAACTGATTAAAAAATTGATTGTCTACATTGGCATAGAAACGTTAATTGTTTTCATGCTAAATATGTCACTGATTATCTGGTGTTTACACATGATTACATGTGCATGGGTGATTACTCCAGTTTGCAAATCAGTGTTATGGCAGACTTCTGGGTTAAAGCTTACAGCTCATGAAATTTATGAGTGTTTTATACACCTCTTGTCGATTTCATTTGTACACGTCTCTTTGTACATTCACCTGTAATTTTGGTGCATTATTACAGTTGTGATTTATAATCCCGCCAGCATTGCGACCTCATGACTGAAACTACTCGCTTGATACTAAAAGGACGCTAGCGAACGTCACTGTTGCACCTGAGTAACAGGCGAACTGCATTAGTTTGCAAGCCAAATTAGTAGCCGCAGGTGCACTCCATTAATTTGTGATGCGCGCCACACGATGCTTCGTCTGTTGAGACCAGAATGTTGTCTCTCATCGTTTCGGTGACATCTCCAACCGATTGGGAACATATCTTGGCAATAAGAACAAAAGCAGCCCGTGTAAAAATTTGTGTCGTCCGACAACCATCCGGGGACAAGAAATGGCAGTAAAAGTGCATCTTGTGGTGAAATTAAAACAACTACTCGGAGGCGTGAAATATGTTGTACAAAAAGAAAGCGGCCCAGTGCCTTGTCGAGTGATAAGTTGAAAATTATGCAAATTTCACACGTGTAAATACAGCATCATGGAAAGATGTATCAGCTTTTGTAAAATCCAAGGCTGAACCTCCATCATCATGAACACATACTGGTTTTTTTAAATACAAAAATGTATTACTTCATAAGTGAATGCGTCAGTTAAGAGTTCTTATCTAACATAAAAGGAAGACAAACATAGGTAGTTAATCCAAAATCCACGTGTGATCGCCTCTACAGTACAGTAGTTGTATATCTTTACAACGGTGGGCAGAGTTTGATGGCTTTTGATTGGCGTGTGGCTCTGTTATCCACTTCGTAGGCAGAGTCTTCTACATGGGAGCAGGAAAGTGTTATCACTGAGCACATGCATCGATCAGTCGATTCTTGACTACAATTTATTATTTTGTTCATTAACAAACTCAATCTTATTAACTTAAACATAATTTTTCCCCATATTAGTGGTTATTGGCATAGAGATCCTCGGAAAATTGATATTTTTGAATGATCCGCGATGTTGAATTATCCAATGACCTTTTCCCCCAGTCATTTGCGCAGATAAACGAAAGTCTCCTGCACATGATATTGGTCCTATTGGGGAAAAAAGGGATCTCTTCACCTGTCAGAATAACCACTCCAATCGAATTCCTGGAAAAGCAAAAGAACAATTGCATGAACGCACTGGAGAGCGTGAAAAGGGGAAGGGAGTCATGGGGAGAAAGACATTTTGTGTTGAAGCAGAGATGTAACCACCACTTTTGCCAAAGGAAGAGTCCCAACACCACAAGGGGGAGAAAAAAATAGCAAACCTTTGTCTAACTGGAAGGATACATTTTCTCTTGTAGTGAAAGTCCCAAGATACGGTTGTATTTGCTGATTTCCCCTTGGATGAAATAGATTTTCTAGAACTAAATGTTTTTGATTTTCTTTCTTAAACCTAATACCGTGGTCTGCTTGCCACTTTTATTCTTCAAGTATGGTAAGTTCAACCATGATAAAACACATTATTTAATCAGCATTGCATGAAATGGAAGGCCTATAATACTAAAATTCCATGGCGCAGGGTTAACAGATGCAGAAAAAGCACTTGATTGAAGGGTCCAACAATGGCTAAATATAGACAGTGAACATCTGGGCATGACCATAAAACATGTTGGAATGTTTGCGGACCCGAGTGGGAGCATCCGTGTCAACCTGGAGGCAAGGCAAGGTGTGAACCGGGCGCGGTGTTAAATTGTTGAAGCCTCGCTGGAGCCGATCCAATACCTGAAAATTAGGCTTTCTAGATGAGAGGCCAATCTTTTTCTTAGAATCCGTCGGGTAGAAATCCCCCCCCATTAAGATGTAATATAAGGTCTGTGCGAAGACGTCTGGTCCTGGAGAAATGAGTTTACCCCAGAGGTCTTGTTATTGCCCGTCGGTCTACAAAGTCGTCCCTCGAGAGGTATTGGAAAAGGTAATGAAGAGGACAATACTGTATCGTGGGTTTCATTTGAAACTGATTGGGGTCACTCACAGCAGTTTCATGGTGTGCCTCTAGGAACGTGTTGTTATTTGTTTCAGCGTACTGGTGAATGTAACACCTCCAGTGGATGCAGGGATCGGAGAACCAATTCAACATCCAATCATCACCAAGTGCATGATGCTAATTCTAATCCTGTTGAAATGAGAAGTGAAACCAGTAGCGAATCACTTTGTGGATTATGTGAGAACTGTTAATTAGGGAAGATATCTAATTTGTATTTTTATCAGGCCCCATGGTAAACATGCTGTCTTCAACACTACCTAGGACATACATACCTCAGACATTCATTGAAAGTGGACAACATCTAATTTATTAAATAAATAGGCATGTCAGATCAGGTTGGAGTGTTTTTGGAAAACAACTTGATAATGAAAATCAACATACCAAGGTTCCTAAAGAATACCGTGTTAGTCACTGCTCTTACATATGGATAGGCAACAGACTGACAAAGGCCTTGGCAGAGTGACTCATCGCCCCCTGAATAGACGCTCTACGCTTCATCATAAGCCTTATTCAGCCTCGGCAGCAATCCATCCAACACCTGCACACATTGCTTCATCTCTCATAGTGCATGTTCTCGTACTATAGTTCACTGTGCGTCACACCAGTATTAATTTATTCAGCATTTCATAAATTAGTCAGAGTCTTGTCAATGGGAACCTGTGCACTTTAGTTTGGATATTAATCTGGATTATGTGGAGCAGTCAAAAATCTCATCCACTCCTTGTTATGTATGTATGTTGAACTTTTTTTGCACTGTACATAGCCAAACGTGCTAATCGGAGGTGGTTATTGATGTTGGTGTGAAGAGCCTGCAAATCCTTCACCCCCTCAGTATTATCAGGTCAAGATGTCGGCCAATCTTTGCAAACAAATATAACTAATTACCCTTCTGTAATATATTTCCTAAGCAATTTTCGTCTGCATCTTCACTCAGGCTAGTTAGTTTCCTCTCCTCATAATCAGTCATGCTGTGATATAGATAATTACTTTTTATGACTGAGAGTCATTGTTGACTAAAATAAAAAAAAACAAAGCACTTAATCGTTGAATGTTTCCATCGCTAATTCCATTGATGAAACGATCGCCGGCTCGTGCGCGTCACGTGCACGTGCCAGGGCCGGCTGGTGTTTGGCAACCGCCTGCTGCCCCAGATGCTGTGCGTCAACTTCGACGACGCCTTCCTGACGTACACGACCAAGCCGCCGTCCAGCCACCTGGACGAGTACATGCACATCGTGAAGGGCAAGCTAGAGAACGTGCGCGTCATGCTGGTGCCCAGCCCGCGCTACGCCGGCATGCAGCAGGACGAGTGCGTTGCGCACCCGTGTCACCCTTGCCCCCCACCCCCCCACAATGCATGCCGCCCGCTTCGTTTCCTCTCGCCAAGATTACTGCTACGAGTCCGCTCGTTGGATAGATCCCCGCTGAGACCAACTGTCTCGGTTAGACAGGTTTTTCCCCAAGTTCTTACAAGCTTAATTCAAGAAACCTATTAACTCTTCGTTACGCCTTCAGTAGTGCTGTTTGTTGCTGGTCACTTGGCGTTTTGGGTCTTGGGGCCTTTGGGCCTGTGCTCGGCAAGCAATACAAATTTTTCGTAATTCATGAAATCATTGACACACGAGAGATTACATCTTGAGGTTCCCTGTTGGAGAAAATGGTTTATATTTGTAAAGTTAATGGTACAGCATATTGTTAATGTTAATACATATATATTTTTTTATAGCCATATGCTAAAGTCATTCCCAAGCAAGCCATTGGCACTCAGTTTTATTTCTTTTTCTCCCAACAGACCTCGTAACATTTATAGAGAATATACGGTTAACTATGAGGAGAGTTTAGAGCTGTAAAAACACTAATTGGATAACACGTGCTTAGATCTTTACAAAGTTGCCGGTACGTGTGTGGGATCAGTACATCGCCCGGGTGCAAGTGTCTCATTTGGCTATCCGACGTTGCGTGTGCTGCGATGGTTTGGCACGTGCTGTGTCACACCGGTGCCATTTTGGTCACGTATTTTGCGAGCGCGAGCTTTATCATCCACTCCACAAATAATTTCTCTGATTGGTTTGTAATTGTGTTTTGTGTTACGCCACGCAGCCTAACTCCCCAAAAAATATGGATCACTGCGTTTCCCATTAAAATCTTTACTTTAGTTAATTTCACCAATTACTGTGCGCCTTTCGTTATTGTCGAGGGCGCAATGGGGAGAGTGCTTTGTGCGTCCGCGATTGCTCATCCCTGCTGTGTGCGCGTGTTCCTGGCAGGCCTCCGCGCTCGATGGGGGAAGGCTTTGTGGTCATGTTGTCTAACGATGTGGACATGTACTACTACATGGATAAGCCAGGTATTGTTAGTCATTTAATAGTTGAGTGTAAACGTGTACATTTTAAAGCTTTGGTTTGAGTTTTTTTTCTTCTTTTGCACATCAAATTTTCAAGGTTCATGCATACCATTAAATTCCCGGATTCTTCTTAATAGGATTACAAGAGATGCATTTACATGATTTCACTCGGGGCAGTTGACTATGCCAAGTTCACAAAAAGAATGAAGCCAAATGTTTTATACATAACATGCGATGTTCATCCTCTTGGTTCTTTTGGTAAAGTCACGTAGAAGGGAAATAATAAATAATAAAAATAAAACATAAAATACAATTCTCATGACGTTTCGGCCACAACGCAAGCAGCCGTCCTTGGGTCAAGAACAGGGCTGTCGGAAAGACAGCGTCCGAATGAAAAAAAAATGCGATGTTCAAATTTGCACAGCAGCAGACTGATCAATTTTGCTCAATAATAGGGTTGATACAAAAATAGGTTTTTAACACGTAGTCGGTGAAACTTCCAAAATCGTATTCCTAAAACGTTCTGACTCTACTGTCATATGCTTGGTAGCGAATGCACCTTGTCAGATTTCAGTATGACGTGGTGTACATGTGCCCAACTTATGAAGGCCACCATGATGATGACGACACCACACCCACACTTTAAGGCCACAGTTTCCAGGTGCTCTGTGGCCATGTGTGTTGCCCAGAATGAAATGAATGATAGCAGGTTGGAGTGCTGCTGGAAAGCTAAACTTGATGATTGAACAAATAGCGTGCGTGTTGTTATTTTAATGTGTTTTGGTTTTTATTATTTCTCAGCAAACTGACAGATCAGTAAATTGGTTTAATGTCGTGTTTTTTGATATTATAATTTTTCCAAATTTGAGAATGTTTTTAAAGTATTTATATGATTGCCCACTTAAAACTTTTATAATTGTATTGACGTCTTGATTTTATTAACTCTAACTCCTACCATATTTCAGAAATTACATTCTCACAGTGAAGCCAAAAATGTGAATATTGCTTTCATAACCTTTGCACAATCATACAGTAGACAGTAGAGCAGTGGTGCAGTGGTCAGCACACTGCCTTATGAAGCTGTCTCCCTAAGTTCTATTCCTGGTCATGGCTAACATCATTAGCAAATGATATCCGACCCAGTCTTGAATCCCATCTTTACCAGCGGTGAAGCGTGCTCAGACAACGCTGTTGTTGACACATGGTCAGAGGAGAGGCTTTCATCCAGCAGTGGATTGACAACGGGCTGAAACGTTTAATTATCAGTGTTTCTTCGGTTTAAACCTTGTGTAATATAACAAGCTAGAGCTCGTGGTCCTCGTGTGGATCCACTGGTTCTCGCTATGCAATTCAGGTCCATTCCTTTGGTCACAATAGAAGATTTGATTTAAAGTGGATTAATAGAAACGCAACTTCTTCTCACTTGCACAAGTAGCTTGTTTTAGTTCTTACAAAAACATTTTCTCTTGTCATTTCTCTCCATCGGTGTCTCAATAAAGTTAAGTATTATTTGGTATTAAAATTATTTTATTAAATTATAAATTGCCTCTTTGATTGCACGGATAGAGAAAACAAACAAATAAATGTATTATTGACTGCAGACATCTTGGTATTTAAATTACTGCACATTTACTTCACCGTGGCCCGTGGATTGTACTTGCACAGCATTGCCAATACCTCATTAAAATGTAAAAGATGATCTTGGCAGTTGGAGAGCAACGCGCCGCTCTCTGTTTGGTGTGGGTCCCGTCAGTGGCAAGGTTTCCTCTTACGACGCTACTCTGCCATCATCTCACTTTATGGGATAATTACAAAAGCCCTGTGGTGATGTGTGGTTATCATGAATCTGCAACGCGCAGACTGGAAGGGAGCCTTCAAAGGAAGTGTTGCTTAACTTACAGTGGCTGCAAATAAGCTGGCTGAGAACAAAGTCCATTAATTTTCAATGCGTGGAGCCCCAATGCATTGTTTATTGCCCTCGTGTGTTGGTGTGGTTTTGAATTCCTGATCATTCATTCGGGAACGTTAACATCGTATATGAATATAATTGTTATGAATGTACTCTAGCTTTACTTCTGTGCTGCATTTATTTGGAAACGTTCATCTTGAGAAAGTGTTAAAAGTCACTGAGCCACAATTCTTTCTCTGGATATTCCTCTGCTGAAAATATACTGGGTGTTGGACGTGCAATGTTTTCAACGAGGAGACTGGCTAATGTCCACTTAAATTAGCTTCCATTGTCTCCGAGTTGCACTTGTTTTAATTATTGCATGTGGTGCAGGTGGTGAATTGAATGGGAAAGAGAGAATAACAGGGAAAATTGGGTTCCAGAGTTCATAGCCAGGTTTCGTTTTTATGTGGGTGTTGACACAAATCCTGGAACATCACGCTACACTTTCACGAGAGCCGTGTGGACCTGTGTGTGGACAACTGCTGCCTATTTGTTGAAACCGTAACATAACTTGCGTTGCTTTTCGATTTAAAGCTTTCGTGACTGCAGGGATTCATCTTCTTGGTTTTTTCGGTAAAGTCACGTAGAAGGGAAGTAATAAAATAATAAAAATAAAACATAATAAAATTAAACAATTCTCTCTTAAAAACTTGCGTTGCTGTTTAGAGGACGGGAGTGTCACATATATTTTTTGGAGGGAAAATTAAACGACATTTTTGGTAGCAGCAACAATTTATATCAAAAGCTGGTTACAGAATATAATACATTTAAATTTCTGGAGCTCGGGAGCCCGCATGAATGAGCACATCTCGTATATGTGAATGATGTCTGTGAATTAAAATGCTGCACCACTGCTCCTAGGGTTCAGTTTTCCTCACCTGTTCACTAGGAAGGGACCTCTCACCACTGCAGCTTGGCCACGTGTACACGGTCTCACTCTGCCTCTGAACTAGGAGGATTGGTGACACCTCTACAGCATTTGTGGTGCCTAACAGCAGCAAGTGATAGCGATGTACGATGATGGCATCAGCAACATTGACCATCGTGACCTCTTGACCTTGACGCTTGTTTTCCTGCTTGCTCACAAAGTGTTCCACTCTGTGCTGCACGTTGACCAGGCCTGGTGCCAGAGGAGAGCGAGGAGAGCTCTGAGGACAGTTCTGGCAGTGAAACCTCCAAGCTGCAGGACCTGCCACCCTGCTGGGGGCTCGACATTGTGTGCGGCAAGGCCACGGACTTCAACTACGGGCCCTGGGCTGATAAACAGAGGCAGGCTGGTGCACAGACACAAAAGATAAAGATCCCCCGTATAGCCTTAACAGACTGTAGGGGCAAGTGCTGTTAGCGAGCACCTATGAAGGCCGGAACGGTACACGAGGAGGTGGGTGGCCAGCACCACGCCCGACCGCCTTTGTCTCCCCAGCGGCAATGTTTACACATCGCACTCGGTACTCATTTCAGGCTGAGTCGACCTAGGGGAGGCCCAGCACCGGTTCAGATAATCTTCGCCGGTGTTGGCCATGAGCGGGAATCGAACCTGGGTCGCCAGGCTCATCGCGCAGTGCGCTTACCGCTACACTACCGCACAGACACACGCGTACACACAGTCACATACACACTTGTGTACACGCACATAGAGACACATTTTTCCTGTTTAGTTCTACCGTTCAGTCTTTAACACTGCTAACATTTACGGGGCATAAGACAATAATTGCTGTTAGGTGACATGGAGAGTGAACCATGTCGACATTTTTAGTGCAAAACAAAACTGCTTTGAAGAGGTGGCGTTATTGAATGTGCCCTGGGGTAGATGCTGCCATTGAGCGTTTGTCGGGCATTACGCAGCACGCGGGTAGTGTAGCGTGACCAGCACCGTTTACGCGTGGCTGCCGTTGTTTCCCGCAGTGCTGATGTTGACAACGCCACACTGGGTTCTGATTTTAGCTCGTGCTGACCTAGGAGAGGATCAGGTAAAGTTCAAATACCAGCGGCTACTGGTGTGTTCAGCATGGTTTGAAATTTTTCTCTGCTGGGATTATGGTGCAGTGTGCTAAACACTACACCACCACCACCACCCCTGGCGTTTTCTTTTTGCTTTTGCCGAGCACAGTCTTCTATGCTTCAAACGCAAAGTGGCCAGCAATTAAGGTCACTAATGATCGTCCAGCAGATATGAAGCAACTCATCTCTTGACATGAGCAGGTTCAATAGGAACATGTTGAAAAGAACATGGAAGGGAATTCAAAAGTTGAACAGTACAGGCAGACGAGGAGGAGGAAGATGAATCCTCTATCTTGCATCATGGTGTTTGAGAGTTACTGAAGAATTGATGAGCGTAGGAGCATCAATTAATGTAACTGCTTCATGTTGTATAACATCAATGCTAATTATTGTTTTCTGTTCCGTGTTATATAACTATGCACCCAACTTGGACCCGTGACGCACAGAGAGGAGGATCCTTGCCTGTGAACATTAAGCAGTTTGCCAGCATTGTTTAAGCAACCCTGGCTCTACTGATGAGACATGTCGAAACTAGTCCAGAGTGTGCTTGTTTTTCACCAATGCTAATGAAATGATGTACTCCCAGAAGGCTGTGTGGTTGATGAGATGTGTAGAAAAATACTTCTACTTTTTACATGAAGGGACGGAATCGGTGATAAAGTTGTTATTGCCTGCTTATTTATATTTCTATCTTCAATGTTATTGAGCAGTAGGGTAAGCATTAGGAGTCCTACTCCAGATATCCCAACGTGGAAGTACATAAGCACAAATGCATCGGTATGTATGTACCTGTTTGCAGTTATATTACTTTGTAAGTGTATAGTGCGGTCTATGCTCATGTTTGGTTGCATTGGAACACTGAAGTGTTTGTATCCAATGTTCAGAAGTGTGATTGTTTCTTCCAGTAGGCAGGGCACTTTGCCAAAGTAAATGAATATTCAATATAAACAAAAGCCATTAGAGACTCGATACGTAAAGTGTTATGGAACATGCCCAATTGAGATAGGAAACGCGTTTTAAATGTAAATTAACTGTGCAAAGCAACATGCAATAATGTTTGAAAATGTAGCCTAATGTGTGTGGCTTTGTAAACTCGTTTTTAAATAACATTGACCAATGCTTGAGGATCTAAGTGTTGGTTACAAGACAGAATGCGAAAATGAGCGAGGCTGTGTTTTGCATTTTAACATTCGATATATAATTCGGTGAGATTTGGACTGAAAAATGGTATGAATACATTGCTTCCTTGTGCATTAATGGGCCTTAGTGCTGTGCGGAAGGTTCCGGGTCATGTGGGTAGATTGTTTTCAGTCCTCTAGAGTGAAAACTCCTCTCTTTACAACTGCTTTTTGTGTTTAGTTTGTTTTTCCCCCCACCTCCGATGAGCACGGGCAGCTGCGTACAGTGCGAAAGACGCTCAACAACATACATACTGCGCGTACGTAAGCGAGTGCAGGTGTGTCCGCGCGTGCGTGTACATGCGCGGTAAAATGTACCGCGCCATATTTGATTTGTCATCCTTCCTCTTCATCTTTGCCCTCTGCCCCTCACCAGGGAGCATCTCTGGAAGTTCTTTTTCCCGAGTGACTACCAACCCATGAAGGTCACGGAGATGGCCAAGCCAGGCGAGCTGCGGCAGAACCTGGCCTTTGAGTTGCGCATGAATATCATTGCAGATGCCACCATGGACTTGCTCTTCACCAAGAACCGGGTGAGCTGGGAGTCATCGGGATGTGGTGCTTTGATGACGAATGCTCTATGTCAAAGGACTCAAGTTCTGGGTTTAAATATATACGGTTACCCACGATTATGCAGTACCGAAGCCTCAAATGTAGAATAGTGGCAGGCTCGCTCGTTTACATGATGATTATTATTTATTTTATTTTCACAGTGCCTTTTGTTTTTTATTCTGTGAAATAACTTTGTGCATGAATGTATTATTTGGCTGTCATGCAGGAAACCAATGCAATTCATGTGAACATTGGGGCAGGATCATATCTGGAGGTGAACATACCTATGATTGTGGGTGAAAATGGTGAGTTTGCCCAATGCCAAGTGCCACGAAATCGCAATTGAATGAACGGAGTGCGTTCAAAAGGTTGTTTTGTTTAATATTGCTGATGTAAAGTAAATTTTGTAGGTGTATGATGTGTAACTTGCTGCTGACTCATGCAGAGACCTAGCATGCATCAGCCAGCAAATGTTGCAGGGTAACGAGGTGTGCGACGCTAAAAGGTTTTAAAGGCTTTATTTATAAATGTAAAATCGCCCCCATTTCAAGGGGGTATCAATACATTGCACAAACACATTCAAAGATCAAATCTCGTAAAATACAGAACGATGAAATGCACTTAAGGGAAAGCAATGAGGAATTAGTGAGTCTTGCATTTCCTCCTGAACACGCGGAGACTCGGAGAACACAAGACATTGCAATGAATGTCGATACGCTGAATGTAAAATGTGACGCATAAAATCAGTGTTGTTACTTGGGGAATCGGCTATTTTGTAAGAAGTCTGGCTGCATTCGACAACTTAGCAGTCCCATGATGAAGCCAACATTTGAAGATGTTGGTTACTGACATGTTGATAGGTGTTGCTCAGCCTTTATAAACATAACTTTCGTGACAGCCACCTGGATGGCAAGACAGGATCTACTATCCCTACGTGGGGTGTACAGTTTATAGCCAGATCTCTTATTGTCATTAGAAACAAACCTTTGCACATATCAACTTAACATTCATGAAAATAAAAAGCTATTTGTAGCTTGTGACAGTGTTTTATTGTATGCGTCTGTGGCTTGGTCAGGTGATCTGTGTTTCGTGTGCAAGTTCATGATTGCCTTTCTATTAAGGATAACATTTGTATTTTTTTTTTATGTAGCTGATAAGACCCATAGTTCTGGAAATCCACAGAGGCCAAGTGATCACAGGTCAAATATACGTTTATGGCTGTAGGCACGTAGAGAAATGGAAATTTGACCCATGTGATGAAGTGGCTGCAGCAGAGCACAAATTAAATGTACACTTCAGGAATCCATCTTCTGTGTGCACAGTGTAGGATAATCCATCATCCAATGCAGGCTACTCGCTAAAGAGTATGTTATGTTCATGTGCATAACGCACAACTTCGTTTGAAAATTGTTGAAGATGAACTTGATCAGGTCTTGCATCCAGAATTCTGTAATGAATCGCCTCAAATGTCAACTTGGTGCAATTAATACAGACTTGAAGGAAGACTGACTTGATTGAAACGATCAGAGCACCGAATAAAACACAACACTTGTCAGACTTCGTTTAAATTAGAAGCACTTATTGACCTTGAATATATTAAACCACAGTGAATTAAAACCTCCTGGAGATTTAATAATTCGTACGATTCACCACAACTGGTCAGCCTACCTGGGTTGGCCTCTGTCGGTCTACACGCTGATTGTTGGACTATATAATGCCAATGGTCGTGATGATAAGCCTGACGGCAAGCGGCACTGCTCGGTAAATCCTGAACATAATTTATTCAAGCATTGATTTTGTGTAACATTTTGTGCAGTGGTCAATGCACCGCGATGTGTGGGCTGCGCTGGATTCCTGGCAACGGCTAATATGAGTCCAAATTATATCTGAATCGGTTCTAGTCCTCTGGCTTGTAAACATTACCGTTTAGGAGACAAGCCAGGCATGATGCTCACCACACCACCCCATCGTGCACCATGCTGTCCCTAATAGACACACAGAAATAATCACTTACCCCAACTGCCTATGCAGGCTACGTGGACGGTCTTTGTACATGTGTGAGTGGGCCTGCTTGCTGTATGCTCATAGTTATTGTTTCTATTACCGATATCGCTGCCACTTCTAACAGTGTTTACCCTTCTCCTCCTAGGTTTCGCCTCCACCATCAAAGGGCAGCTGTTACATGTGGATGCGACCAGCAGCATGCAGTACCGTTCCCTCCTGGAGGCTGAGACACTGGCGGTGAGAGACACCGCACCACACTGCCTTCAACTTCTCCGTTAATGGTGCAAATGATGATTGTGATTCCTCTGGGTTGGCAGTGATGTACAAGCACATGGAACAAAAAAACTCAACACGTTCGACAATAATGCTGCTATAAAAGAAAACGTGTATATATATATAAAATAGGTGATTTAACACCTAGGCTTTCGCGATCATTATCCATAATACAGGTTTTTTGTGTTAGATCGCGTTACTAAATTGACACAGCCAATTAGTAAGGTTTGTCACGTAAACAGAACATGTCGATTCGTTACCAGTAAAGCACACCGAAACACCGGTGTTTTAAGAAATTGCTCTTTTTTTCTAGCATATGAATAGAGAGAGAGGCTGGAGAGATAGTGGATCAGATATTTTATAGTCTCCAATAAGCCGCTTGGGGAGTGGCTCGATAGAGAAAAAGGGTGCTTCTGCAGAGTCCTTCTCTTTGAACAGAACACCATGTGAACACATTTTTTTTACTACTCTTCTTTGTTTGATATATTATTTAATTAATTTCATGATTTGATAAATGGGACTGACGGCGAGGCTTGACCTGTGGAAAAAACTGCGTTGGCAGCACCCCTCGCGCGAGCACGGCCGAGCCCGTATGTCAGTACAACCTCCCCGTCTCCCCTCCGAGGCCGACTTGGGAGATGTCCGGACTGTGTCCTGCAGTCGTTCGTCTTTGAGCCCGATCGTATAACGTGCCAGGCACAAAGCAGGGCTTGGTGTGGTCAGCACTCGGATTTAGGATCGCTTGGCCAAATCATTCGTATGCACGATGCAGTGGCTGATGGTTATAATTTAGCTACCTGGTGCTAGGGCAGAGTGATTGTGCTGAGATCACGCTCACAAACCACAGCACCAATCTGCATAGGCAGCATTGAGGCAGCACAGCAAATAGGTTGCTAATCTTTGCAGTGTTTGTCACTGCTTCAGATGTATGTGGGGACTTTCTGCGTACTTTGATTCCCCCCCCCCCAATTGCACAAATCCTGTGCTCAATAGGATTTGGCCAACTTTATCGAAGTACGGTCCTTCTCAAAATGTCTTCTGGGTCTGAGTGCGGCTTTGCTGGGTAAAGGATGAGTGCTGGTCTTCTGTCCATCATTGTGTCAAAGTCACATTTCTCTCATGCCATTGTTACAGGTCGTTCACTGGAATTAAGCGTCTCACCAGATGTGCGTGTGGTGTTTCAATGTTAACGGCCATGAATTCGATTTAAAGCAAATTCTGTGCATGACGGGCCCTTTTGACATTTGCTTGTCCCTTGTTCTCTTTTCTGTATCTCGTTAGTTTCATGTCAATGCCAACTACTCGTTGCTGTGGAACATGCACCAGGCGTGGCAGTGTGAGATTGAGGTCTGCAAAGCCACCTACTACTTCATATTTGCACAGAAGAACTTCTTTCAAGGTGAGTTGTGTCACACGTGTTTATGGTTGGATCCCAGCTGGTTTGTGGTCGTTAATGGACGCCTCCGTTGTGTAAACCACTCATGTAAAAATGGAATGCTTTAAAGCTGGTTGCATGTAACTGCTTTCACAAATCGTTGGCGGGCGGTAGTGGCGAATGCCTGTAACCCAGCGCTGAGAAGCTGAGGTGGGTTGACGGATCACACAAATTTTGTGAAACTCCCTTTCCGTGGGGATTGAGATGCCTGCCATACCCTGGCTTGCCAGGAGAAGGTTGTACACGAAAAGTGGTCTCCCATCTCCTGCAGTTGTATGAGATACAAGGGTGTTGTCCCCATACACAGTCAGTTTGCCAGAGAGCACTCGTTATGCAACGGTACTGGTTATGCAACGACAGCCACGGGAGGGAACACAGGTGAGACGATTACACCTGGGGTTTACGCATTCGGCGAGAAAATTGTGCCGCATCGTTCTAAAATGTAAGGCAGGTGCAGAGTGGAGAATACAATAGCAGAGCTGCATTAGCAGTTCATTCAGAGTAGATGCCCACGATGCCGGTAATGTTGCTGACGACGACGACGATGACGGTGGTGATGTTTTTGACACCGGTACAGATTTGATTGAGGACTGGACGAACGACAACCCGTTGGACATCTGCTCGTTTGTGCCGTACACCTGGAACTTCAAGGTGATTCTGCACCAGTTTGAGATGGTGTGGGCTGCCAACCAGTACAACTGGATCGACTGCTCCACCAGGCAGCAAGAGAATGGTACATGCCGCGCGAGAGTCTTTGTCATTCTGATTTCACCAATATACACGTCGTATATCACGACGTGTACGTTTCCACCGGGTCGCACATTTACATTTCTCGCAGTCCCCCGGGTTGCCTCGCATTTGTTAACGATAGAAGCGGAGTTTAAGTCAAAGTGCTTTTTTGCTCAAACAAGCAAGGATTAGTTGATCATAATCTGTGTACAGCTCTGAGCCAGTGGTAAACTTTCCCCATTCCTTTGGTGAGGGTGAGTCGATCCATAAGACAACGCTTGTGTTTCCACAAAGTGGTGACTTGAGGGATTGTTGTGTCCCCTGTGTGCGAGCCGTGAGCTCCAGCCACCCTGCCCCGTCAGCTGAACGTGTCAAAATGTAAAAGGGGGGAGGCAAGGTTGCAGCCCAGCAATGTTCTTGCTCACACTACTGTTGGCAGAGGGGACTCCAATACTGGGAGCACTAGAGAGGGCCCCTCTAGAGGATGAATTGCCTTCTCTCACACTACTGGCCAGACACCTTGGAAGCAGTAATATATGGATTTATGAAAGTGCATACAAAATACACATTGTGCTCGGGCAAACTCTATTCACACCCCCCCCCCCCCCCCATGTAATGAATATAAAATTCCAAACTTTAAATCTGTTGCTCTCTGGGCATGCATGCTGTGTTTAGAGTGACACTTGCAAGTATGCAGTGTTCACTGTCTCAATGAAATGATCCCTTTAGCCTGTTCCCGTTCACTACTTGCCCACTATTTAATACCAGCCCAGCCATTGATTGGTAAGATGCAGATCAGATGGATAATGAAACCACTGAGATTACGTATAGCTTCGTCAGCATTCCCGATTGCTGGGCATTACGCTGTGCACGCAGGAGGCCACACGCTTGCCACGCTTGCACAGAGCCTGTAGCGTGTAAGTGCATTATGATGTGAGGAGCACTCGTTTCAGTGGCACTTAGGCGTCATTCCTCGTGCAAGCGCTAAAAATTTAAAACAAAACTCATTGGGGAGGCACAAGCGTCACGGCTGCATTTCAGCGTTTGGCACGGCGATTCCCGTGGCCAGTTTTTGCTCTTTACAGGATTGGTTTTAGTTGATACTTGGCAGCAAAGCGTCATCCAAACAGGCAACTAAACTTTACGAACAAATGGCAGCCGAGTTGTATGAACAAATTCACCTTGACACTGACTATATGCAATTCACATTGAAGTTTTTTTTTAAACGTGTACATGAACCACATGCATTAAACACCTTGGCCGTGCGTGTAAAACTTTCACATTTTATGATGTCAAGCTGTTAGTCCGCATTCACCTTGTAAGAATGTGGCAGTGTGCGCGCCATTATTCATGGATGATCGCACAGTCCATCAATAGACAAGGGGTAATTAAATTCCAAATTTAAACTGAAGGACATGGAGATGTCACGATGGTGTAAAATAACTCGGCTATGCTGATTGCGGATTATTGTTTGGATTGGGGTAGCTGAGATGTCAGTGGCAGAAGTCACTTGTTGACCTCTGGGTTCGGGGTTTGATGATTTAAGTCCTATCTGCCACATATTAGCGAATGCCATATTTTGAAAGGTCCCCTTCGTGAGCGTTAAGCAGTGTGTGGCTTGGTTAAATGTACCTCCTGAATAAAATTACGTGTGACATTCACCAGTATGTGACCCTTTATAATGGTGTCATGTAGGAGTGGAACAATTGACCCTCCTGGCGATTCTAGGAAGCTTTGCAATTCAGGGTTGCGATTTGATGCAATAATTGTTTTGTTTTGATTTAAAGCTTTCGTGACTGCAGGGATTCATATTCTTGGTTCTTTCGGTAAAGTCACGTAGAAGGGAAATAATAAAATATTTTTATTATTTTAACAATGAAATATTTTATTATTTTATTGTATCCCTTCTACGTGACTTTACCGAAAGAACCAAGAATATAATTGTTTTGTTATCACTTTGGTGCTGAATGGTAGTGCCTCCAGTCACTACAGGGCTCATGTGGAGGAGCCCCAATGCATTCACCGCATGTGATTCTAAAAACATACATTCTTACGCACCTGATTTAATCCACATATCCGCAGCTTTAAGGATCCACGTTAATCATTTCATCTGTGCATCATTATGGCCATAGTATCTAGTACACACGTGGTAGACAATCTGCAAATTGTGTTGACCTTCGAGCGGTTGTGGTAATATATATCATTGTCAGGCAGTGTAAAGTGGAGGAAAAGATGAGTTTGTCAACACACTTAAATGGAGAGTATGCATACACAATAGAAATGGGTTAAAATAATATAACCTGGCATGCACGGTCATATAGTAGTACTGTTCAGTGTTTAACCTCATCTATGCTAATATATAATCGGACAAAGCAATTCCATAAGTCTGTGAATGCCATTATGGCGGTGAGCAGGGTTTGATTACAGCTTGGTCTGTCAGGGTCAGTGACCGGGAAATATTCCATTGCTGCACGCAACGCGTCGCATCCAGTGCTCCTCCCGCTGCGGCCCGTAGACACGCACCTACTCCAGTCGACCAGTGACCTGGGAAATATCCGCTGAGCGTTATTATTGAGCCATTTTTAGGCCACCTGGTGCATTGGGACATTTTGTGGGATGTTTAAAAAGCATTTTTGGCTCTGCTAGAAATTTGGGGGGGGGGGGGGGGGGGCACAGGAGTGAGAGCATTCTCGTGTCCCCAAAGCACAGCTCTAAGGCCTCCTGCCAAGGGGCGTAAACACATTTGTGTGAAGCCCTCTGCCGTTGTTGCCACTTGCCCGGTTGATGCATTCTGAACAGCTGCGAAACCCTATGGCAACGACAGTCCTCCAGATTTGGATCTGTGGAACATTGTCACTTATTAATTATTAGAAGAGGGGGGGGGGGCAGACCTGCAGCTAATATTTAGTGAGAGCTCGTGGGAACAAAACCGAATCAACAATGGTGCTTAGTTAGTATTTCTGGACACCCGTGTAATTTTGTGCGAAACACGAGCGTCCTTTATTTGATCCAGGTGGGAGGGCCCATTGAGAATGGAAGTCTCTTTTTTCATGGGCACCTGGGTTTGCTATGAAAATGCGATTTTAAAAAATCACGTCCACAACATGCAAATTTGATGTAAAGATATACATATAGATCAACCTGGACGTTACAGCAAATGAAAAACAATAGAGGGGAAAGTGTAGCACACATATATAGCAATGGTAGACATAAACATGAAGGGTTGGTTTCTATTTTTCATATTAATCTGAAACATCATAAAAGCGGACCCAGATGCTACATTTTGGATGACCTGACTTTCTGTTGTTTTTTCGGTTTACCTGAAAACATGAAATCACAGGAATTGACGTCAGTTCAACGATGTCTCGTCCACTGCCTTCCCACCAAAAGTGCCATCACGTGATGGCACTTTTCAATTAAAATGTTTGCATTAAAATTGTATATTTACTGTTGGTCTTGGAGGGTTTAAAGTTTTGCTTTTCAACATTTCTACGCATATTGTAAAACAGCGCTGTGGCGGTTGGGGAACGTACACTGAACGTGGGCGCAGGATCCTGGATCTGTTTGTGCAGCGCCTTGTTTAATGTTTACTTAGCACGAGCTGCGCTGGTATAGGGGCTGGCCTCGTGTGACAGTGACCGTGATTTAACCACGACAGCCCATGGTCAAGCAGACCTGCTGGCCCCCGCCTACCTGCCACAGGTTATTTTATGCATTTGTGGCAGTGGCAGCCAACGCAGATAAACTCTTTTAAGAAATAAAAAAATGGACAGGAATGTTTTTAACACAGGTCAGCGTTACGAAGGTGAAGGTGTCACGCTGCACAGACTGTTTGATTATGACTGGACATGTGGAAAAAAAATGTTGTCGTGTGTATTGGGTTCACATCGCCTTTGCACGTAATATTACTCTGGCTAAAGTTTTACTAAATTGCTTGCATATAAGTCCCTGCATACATGTGTTTGTCTGTGTGTTTTAACGTTGTGCGTTAATATTCTGGTTAAGTTCAAATGAAGTAGTGTATTGATTTGTCTGAGATGTAAATGAATGTCGAGTGATGTCTTTTGAGTTGCATATTTTATAGGCAAGTCCGTTGTATTGCTTTGCACACTCATCCGCATCAAATTGCATTCTTTCATGAGAAGATCTTAGCTATTGCACATATTAATAGTAGATATGTTTCTGTAGATTGCACATTCTCTTACGCAGTGATTTCCATTTAAATGAGCCTTGCATGCTTCTGCACAGGAATCTATTTGCTGTGTGAAATACCATAGGAATGCCACATGAATGTAATGGTTATAATAATATCCCCTGTTGTATGTCAAGCTTTCACATTGTCATGGTTGAGAACTTCAACGGTGGTGTCAAATAATATTTGCTCAAAGCCCCCTGAACCAGTTTTGAGTGAGTTTGTGGAAACCAACTCACTTGACCCTCAGGAGGATATCCGTAGCGGCCAAAGCATTGTCTCAAAAAGCTGGACAGAAATCTCCAATTTAATTTTTGTGGCGGATATATCTTTTTATAACTCTTCAGTCGGCAGAGAAAAATGTCATGTTCGGGAACTGTCCTGGAAGATGAAAACTGTCAAAAATAAAACCTACAGTCGCTTCAATTATCCCCTTCTTAAATGAACATCGGGTAGTGCCATTGTACGCTGTGTGATGGGACTGCGTAATAGGGCCTTATGTTCCAGAATTGTGGAGTTTTTTTTCTATTTGTAAACGGTGTGATCATGTGCACAGTAGCGACTAAAACAATGTATAGCAACACGCATATGCTTACGTTATAGGATACGCCATTAACATTCCCTGTGCAAATATTATTTTTGTGGGGAAAAAAAATGATAATTTAAATTTCCACTGTTAAAATTCACTCCCCTCGTTTCGGTCGCCATATACAAACATCTGAATTCGACACTGATTATCTGGAAAGTTCACGTAAGTACTGTTTGAGTTAGATGCATTTCAGTCTTGGAGTACACTCAAGTTGTCGACATTTCACCCTGGAAGGAGGCAGGTGATGAGGAACCAATGATAAATATCATCCCAACAGGGTCTTGATGAGTTATTCTGTGTATTTGGTTTATCAATCAAAATGTATCGATATTACATATTATTGTTAATAATAATTTACAGCCCATGTTCACTTTACTGCTGGAGGAATGCCTATCCATGCTGTGTAAGTAATGGGGGATGTTTGACCTTTACTTGCTGATTAGTGTGGGTTGGACCTGTCCAGATATAATTTGCCACTGATATGAGCCATGGTTAGGAATCTAATCTGGTTTTGGGGTTTATCGCCACTGCTGTCGTCCCTACATTGCACACATACACACATACGTTTAACCTATCTAGATTATTTAGCTGCTGTCAATATCCACGTAATAAGCCACTTTGTTGAGCTTTCATATGCGGCTAGATTGCTTCTGAAAAATAAGCTCATAGCTCAGTGGGCTTTACCTTGTGAAATAAATAAATATATTTCGTTTAATATTTTGTTATTGCTTTGCTTACCTTTCCTGAACTTTGCACTCCTATCGTGTTTTTGTATTGTTTATTGTTGTAACTTTCTAAAAAGCCCCGACTGGACATTTGTGAAAAAGCTTTATAGCCCATTGGATTCCTCCAGTATAACTAAAGATTCCTATTCTGTAATTCTTAATCGAAACCTATCCATAAACATGTTTCCACAGTATAATCCTTCAGAACGGGTCAACATCTTGGATGGCTGCCTTGTATATACGTGCCTTAAAAAGTGAATCGGATTGAAAACTACACTTGTGGACGTACGATTTTGTATCTTCCGTTTATCATTGCGCAGTTTATCTCGCTGCGTGTGGGGAGGTGCTGAACATCGATTTCTGTCTTCCTTACATCGACTTCCTTCCGGCAACCTGCAACATCAAGTTTGTCCTGAAGGTAAGCGACGTGCACAGCACTCCGATTACCCACACGCACCTGTACTGCGATTATTTTATCATTAAATTTCGATTTAAAGCTTTCGTGACTGCAGGGATTCATCTTCTTGGTTCTTTCAGTAAAGTCACGTAGAAGGGAAATAATAAAATAATATTAAAATGAATGCTGTGGCCATGAAG
Organism: Lampetra planeri; assembly: GCF_965212315.1. Taxonomy (NCBI): domain Eukaryota; kingdom Metazoa; phylum Chordata; class Hyperoartia; order Petromyzontiformes; family Petromyzontidae; genus Lampetra; species Lampetra planeri. The sequence goes on along the minus strand of NC_136125.1, from coordinate 11,897,541 downwards.
AATGCGTATTTCTATATCATAAACAGAAGATAAAGCCATTGTCTCTTAATGTAACCATCATGTTTGTTAAATTATCTACGTGGAACAAATTATGAGTATTGCTTTCATGTGCTAAAACTCTATGCTTCCCTCGACATTAATTAGCACATGAATGGTGCGAATGATTAAGAGGATGCTTATTTTCCTTTGGGTTGTAAATACATTTGTTGTAGTTCTGATGTTTGTGTTGCCCCACGTCTATTTGGGGAGAAGAGCGATTTAGTGTATTGGTACGCTTTTTTAAGATGCTGTTTGGGTGCAGTAGATTTTCGACAAGGCACAAAACCAAGGGACAATTGCTATTTAAACCAGACACGTGCATCTCCCACATTGACACACGTTTGTGTCATCATCAGCACTTGGTCAACAGAGACGGGCCAGGCTCAAACCGCGCTGGCTACCCCCCAACCTTTGGTGCCCCTTCCTCACCTGAATAGCCGTACACGAGGAGCACTTGACCCTGCGAGTCTACAAGAGTGAATGGGCAAAGCTTTGCATTGTATTTGTGTGTTTTATTAATTTCATCGTTGCCAGTCGGAGGACGTGGAGCTCCGCCTCTTCCTGCCGGAGAGCCACAGCAGCCGCTACGCGCTGCTGTCGCTCGCCAAGAACAGCTGCTCGGCGGGCCGGTGCGATGCGCCGCCGAGCCCCACGGCCCCCGAGCACGCCGGCGCCAAGCTCAAGAACAAGTGGCGCAATCTCACCGACGCCGAGTGAGCACCGGCTGAATCAGCGTCCTTCATTGCGTGGCCCGCGGGCCACTGGCGGACCCTGGTAGCCCCTTTAGTGCGGGCCTCTGATGCGCGGCCCCCGACAATACACAAATTCTGAAAACACCCCCCCATCGTCGTGCTCTGTCAAACCACAATGGTTTCAAATGTGTGGTGGTGGCCCCTCACACCGATGATGTAATATGAACGAAAGTACCCCCCCTCTAAAAATTAGTTAAGAACAATGAGCAAAACTCCCAGCCCATGCACTGACTGTCTGCCACCTGTGGCCTTGTTACTCGTGCTTTTATTTGCCTTGTCGAGTCTCTCCCGATTCGCGCCGTCGTCGTCAAAGCCTTGAACTAGGAATCCCTCAAGGGTTAGAGTTTAAATCCAAGTTGTGGGTGCCTCCAGGTATTGTGAATGTCTACCACGCTGTGGGAAGAACAGAAAAAGGAGGCAATATTAGCCATCTCTGGTTTGCTAATTGCGTGGTCATGATTACAACGAATAGAAGTTATTAGCAGGAAATTCTAGGAGAACTTGGCAGAGAAGGCTGCACAGTGGGGTGCAAGATAAGCATCGGTTAAACAAAGGTCAACAAAATGTAGGTACAACACCTATAGACAACCACTGGTGATCATCAACCAACAATGGTTGTCTGTCGAAGGAACTGGTTCCCGCCATAAGAACATAGCATTTCCACTGCTGACGGAAATGGGCATTGTCCCATGTTAAGTTGAGCAGCGGGGCGCTTTGATGGTTGTGTCCCGTTGTTTCAACCTATTAATGAAGGAGCACGAATTTATTTCTGAGATCATTGATGTGTCCGTCCATTTGTTGTCATTACTACGCTCGAAATTAGAATTGTAAATTGTATCGAGCGCTTTATTCTTCGTTCATCACTGCGGACTGTTCGCTCAAGTGCAAATTAGATTGTGCCAGTGAGCGTGATGTTGAACGCACTGATTAAAATCTTTCACTATTTCTCATCCATATCCCATTGAGGGGTTCAAAGCTTAATCCCACATTGCCATGCTCATTTTCAGACGGCATCATATTTTATTTAGATGACAATTTAATAACCTTACAAATGTAAATGAATTGAATTTAAAGAACGTAACTCTTATTTCAGGAATGAGAACATTTCACAAAGCTGCTTAATGGGTTTTGGTTTGTGATTATTTAATGAAAGCAATATATAATTCCCCGTCGCACTGTTTTCAATCCTTGCGATTTACCTTCGTGTTGACACAAAAGCGCCCCTCGTATTGAATTTCAGCACTTAACCTAATTGGGCAATGACGCCGGACTCTGGGTTGTAGTAATTACAACAAGAATGGTGTTGTCACAGCACAGGCGCCTTCAGTTTGTGATTGGGACCATATAAAATCTCTCCCCCCCCCCCTCACCGGAGTCGTTGAGCGAGCGATGTGCGGTGTGTATTGGACGGCGAATAACCGACCGTACGTGCGTCGTCTGTTGGAAGGCTTGTCTCTCTCGTAATGCGACAATTGCGGCACTTACGATGGAAAAACATATGAGTGGGTAATTAAGCAGCGGAACACAAGTAAAGTACCACAGCACAGATGCCAGTGAAGCAATTATGACGCAGTGCCGTGGTGCTGCCTGAAAGCTAATTTCACCGTAGAGTTATCAGGATGAAAACAGGAAATTACATAATGCACATGATTAGGGCTCTAATTGTTTTGTCATGTTAATCATCAGTCCCATGTAACCCGTACCTCACAATAATATAGAGTCCTTATCAATCCATTGCTGGATGAAGCGTTTGCACTGTGTCGTTCATCAGGGTTGTTTGATCATACTTCACCATTCTAGTTAGCGTGGTTTGGTGATTGGTGGGGTCCTCAGGCCTGTATAGTTATCCCTCATCACTGATGATGCCTACGGCTAGAATTCAAATTCAGGTCACGGGGATTGTAGCGGCATACATTGTTTGGTGGTCTTGGGCCCCTCTTTCACCAGTCGACATTGATCGGTCAACAACCCCCACGATCGACACAGCATGAGGGGGCTTTCATCCAGTCGTGGATGAACGAAGGGATGGGAAATTATAATGGCGTGACCACGTGATTTGTGTGAGTTAAGTGGATGGGTATACTGAAATACAGTTCTTCCTTGCAAATGACATGTAATGTCATTTCCTTTATCCAGTCCTTTATCCAGTCCATGAGGGTCCTACATTGCGATGTTTGGCTGATTTTGCATTTCTAGATTTGAAGCTTTCGTGACTGCAAGGATTCATACTCTTAGGTTTTTTCGGTAAAGTCACGTAGGTAAAAATAAATAATGAAAATAAATAATAAAAATAAGTAATAAAAATAAATAATAGAAATAATAATAGAAATAAAATAATAAATCACGACGTTTCGGATGCAACACAAGTCTCCGTCATCAGGTGGGACCGTGACAGCTAAAATGTACTGTATCAAGTGAGGCTAAATTGTATTTATTTAAGAGCTTATTATTTCTATTATTATTTATTTTTACCTACGTGACTTTTACCGAAAAAACCTAAGAGTATAATTTAGCATTGGTTGGCCAATTTTGCATCTGTATCTCAATGGGCTCCTACCTTGGTTTAATAAATTTCACCTATCTAGATTCAAACACCCAATATTTTTCCTACCAAGGTTTTGAAATGGCGATATTTAATTGATACGCACAGCTCTGCTCTGTGTATCACACACATCCTTACCAAAGGATGAGCATCTATATACATCTTCTGCAGTGGCTCACTGTTAGGTATGCAGGAAAGATGACAAGTTTGGTTTCAATCGGCAGCTAATGTCCTGCATGTTCCGTGTGAATAACATACCAGTAAAAAAAACTAATTTACAAAAACATAACGAAAAACGTAATTACGCGCCTTCTCGATGTTCAATCTGCTCCACTAAAGCGTGTCTTGCCGGAATAGGCAGAGAGAGAGTTGCGTCGGGTGTGTGCCTGCCTCTGGAAGTGGAATAAATGTCGCGTAGAAGTGCGAAATTCTTCCAGGGGACAAAAGTGAGCAAACATACAGGAGGAAGTGACCTTGTATTGACAACATCAATTTCTGGAAGTTTCTTACAGGAACGAGGGGTAGAGAGGAGGGAACACGGGGGACGAGAGAGAGGTAAGGGAGAGGGCGATAGAGAGGTCACACGGGGGGGAGGTGGGGGCGGCGGCGGGAGGGGAAGAGGGGGGATGGAAGAGTGAGGTGAAATGAGGAGAGATGCGAGGGGAACAGCTGCCCATGGGATCGCTAGCTTCCTGTGAGTAATTTATATTCACCGCCGCCACCACAGCTGAATCAATTAATTGTTATTTCAAACGGGGTTAAGAGCCCATTGAGATTCAATTCCTCCTTCCTCGAGCGAATGCTTTCCACTTGCATAAGTAATACTCTAAATAAGTACTCCTGCGTTCATCAAAGGTGCTTTTGTTTTTCTCAACTCGCCAAGACGTTGCTGCCGATGTTGGTTTTGGCTCACTTCTCCCGGTGGCAGTCTTTATTTTTACCGTTGTCCTGGGGGGTTGGTCATTGCAGGCAGGGCTGGATCGACTGCTGGGATGTGCCGTCCCTGCAGCTAACGTTCGATTACACGTGGCATCCCATCTACCCCGACAAGGCTGACGAGCAGCTCAAGCACTCATGTGAGTCACTGGGCGTGCCGGCGTCGGGGACGCGCGCACGCGGGCGTACGCACACCACCTCCTGCACGCTCTCATCCTTAATGCGCCGGGATCGGGTTTTCACCGTTAATTTAATCGTATCGTTAGATGTCCCGTCGTGGGGAAGCCTTTTTGTGCATGCCGAGGTTGGTTTACGTGGATCATGACTGGTGCTGTGGGTCACATTGTCCGAGATGAGCGTACACTTGCACCTTTGAAATCGATTTACGACGGATAACTTCACCTTGCGATAAAATCGGCACCAGTCTGAAAATGTGTAATTGAATGTAATGGTTAAATAATGTTGCGCGATAAAAATCTCGCATTCGTGATCGAATTAGCAATGTTAAAATTCATGGCAAAGACTAACATGCCCCACTTATCCGGACGTTCTGTTTGGGTCAAGTTCTGTCAGTGAGCTCATATTAAGGCTGACGCAACACCCACGAGGATAGCATGTCCAGAACCAGGCCCATTCCCCCCAGCCGTTATCTCCACAGTGCAGATATTGACAACATCAGGTACTCATTTCAGGCTGAATCAGTCTCGTGGAGGCCTGGGCCAGGTTCAGATTTTAGTCGGCACTTGTATTGTGCTTGGCTAAGTATTACATCTGGATTCCTGCGATCTTAGCACCGTGCGCTTAACCACTCGGCATGTAACAGTCCAATGCCCACCAACCACAAGTGAATTAGAATTCTAGGGTACAATTTTATTCATGAATTTTTGCTTTTCTCTCAAATTATTTAAGGGTCCAGTTTATATTGCTTGTCTCATCTCGGTATAATTTGCACTCTCCCGTTCGCGCTCTTAGTCTAGAAGTCAAAGGAGCAGAAATAATAGATAATCGATTCTCACTTCATTAAATACATGTATTGTGAGCATAAGTATCCACTTTAATGGACAAATCAATACATCCCTCCTTACGACTACGTCACCGTACTCCACAATGCACACAAACGCAAGACGGCACACGGACATTACACGAACACGCGCACCAATGTACTTGTCACTGAAAACCAAGCGTGTGGCTTAATTCACTTGGTGCCAACGGCGTTGCTCACAGTGTCGGAACTGGAGGAGGAGCTGCTTGCGGCCCTGCGGCCCTTGCCGCCACCGTCACACGACCGCCGGCCCTCCAGCCCACGGGCCACCTCCGGCGGCGGCGGCGGAGGTCGCCACTCCCCTTCGGCCGGCACGTCCCACCCGCTACCCTCCGCCGCCGACTTCGACCCCACGCTGCTTCTGCCCGACCGCTTCCACGTGGAGCTGGAGGTGGCGGCAGGCTCCCACGTGCTGCTGTACGGGCCGCTGCTGCAGGGCGTCCTCGCCGTCAAGGTCGGTCGAGCTGGGTCTGCCGTGTTTGCCAGACTGTGGCTATATTTAAAGATTTTAGAGATTAAGATTTATTTTGGTTTCAGCACGAAGCAGGAAGGGCCTAATGAGCTGCTAGGCTTTGTATCGTACGCGTCTGTCCATTCGGATGTCTCGTAGAACATTGCAACCCTTCATGTTGGCGAGTGGCTTACGGAAGTGGACCTCTCAGCAGAGTTTGAATGTTTTTTTATTCTTGTCAGTATGGATTTTCTACCTGCATTCCCAGAGAAAATGCTGCATCATTAATTGGTCTGGCATTCTAAGCAGGAATCTCCCAATAAGAGTGTTGAGACTCATCAATACTTCTTTGGATACATACACGTTTAGTAGTATTAATATTCAAAATTATACCATTTATATTACTTTTGTTGTCCTTCCTCTACACCTCCGATTAGCACAGTTGGCTTCATACGGTGCGAAAGAAGTTAAACATACATACACTATGCAACAATAATACTTGTTTACAGATTTATCTAACAGGAATAATACGATAAAAAATTGCCGGGTTACGCTCCACACAAGGCACTCATACCTGCACAGGTGAGTGAACCACAACCGGCAGGTGCTTTGCGGTGTCTCCTTCTACACTGGCATTCCAGTCGTGACGCCACCAATTCACAACTCTGGGGGGTCCGGGGCGTGCGGTGGGGGTGCTGCGTGCGTCACAGGAGAACTACTTTGGCGTGTACGACAAGTACACGGACTTCGAGTCGTCGCCGCCCAGCCCGGGCATGTCGGCGTCGCCCTCGGGCGCTTCGGAGTGGATGTCGGTGCGGGTGGAGGAGGAGGGCCGGCGGGAGCGTGGCGAGGGGCTGCACCCGCTCTCGCTGCGCCCCTGGGACATCACGGTGCTGTGCAACCTGCACCAGGTTCACGGCAAGATGCCAACGGTGAGCGCCTCGCCTCTGCAACGCCGTCACTTCTCTCGGAGCCCCACCATCATCATGGACATGCCTCCTCCGAACAGGTTCTCAGCTCATGGGGCTAAACGTCGGACATGGTGTTCAACAACACGTGGTACAGTTCGAATGCACATGGGAGTGTTTTCTTTAACTTATGGTTTTGTGGGTCCTGTCCTGGTACTCAAATTTTCCTCCCACACGCAGAAGGATTTGGCCGAAACCTTCTAATGCAGATATTGCCTGTAGGGGATTGGAGTGACATGAGAGGGGAGAAGTATGCAGGGGCAAGTGCAGAAGGGATCTTGAAGACGAGTGCTATCTTGAAGTTGATCTGGGATTAGATTGGGAGGCATTGGAGGGATTGGAGTCTTGGATGATCAATGCGTTCTCTTTCACGAGGTCGAGGCGAAAAGGGTGGCGGCGGCAGCATATTGAATCATCTCGAGTTTCACGTTGAGGGGTTTGGGGAGGGCCGTACAGGGGAGACACGCAGTCGTCAAGTGGAGATGTGATTCGGGCATGGATGGGGGTCTCAGCTGCCAGCTGGGTTAAGGGCCTGACGCTGTGTCTCGCCGTGCAGCACTGCAGCGCGGAGAGCTCCGAGTGTCCGTACGGATTCCTGGAGCAGCTCTGCTTCGAGATGAAGAAGGGCTACAGGGAGACAGTCCTGCAGCTCGTGATGTCCCCCATCACCATCTACCTGAGTGACTCGTACCAGGTGACCACACGCCCCCCCCCCCCCCGTCTCGCCCCACACGGCACCCGTTTCTGGTAGGCAACTGAACGCCACCTGGTGTCATGAGAACGAATGAACCAATTGCTCCTGAGCCACGTGTAGTGATATTAGAGCAACATGCGAACATCATGAGTGATTGTATCGATGTGATCATCATCAGCTGCACCAGTTATTTCCTTTCCGCTGCTAGTTGGGTGGCAATCGTTCTATGAAGATACATATTTTAGATAACGTCTGGCAACAAAAAAAGAACGTTTTCTCAACAGTTGAATTAGCAGAGTATGAAACGAAAATGTGTTCTCCGTTCTTAAAATATTGTGTTGGACGTTTGGCAAAAGAACGTTAGAGCTCTGATAAATGAGGGTATAAAAATTAGCTCTGTAGATAGTAGGGCCGTTTAACTTCCACGGCCCATTCTCTGCCACAATTATCCCCATACTTCTTCTTCTTCTCCTGCATTCTCATTTTATTTTTGGAATTTTAGGTTGTCCCGTTGCACGATGTAATGTCTCGATTTTGAAATATACTCACGGTCTCCATTGGATCTAAACTGGTAAATTACAGGTACCGGAATGTAAGATAATTGAGTTGGAATGGTTAGAGGCAGATGTGAATTTGTGTGTGTAATGGTGGGGAGCGGTAGTGTAGCAGTTAGCACTCTTCGTTACGAACCCAGGAACCTGAGTTTGATTCCTGCTCACAACCAACACCAGTGACGATTATTTGAACCGGTCCTGGGTCTCCCCTAGGTCGACTTGGCCTCAAATGAGTACCTAGTGCGGTGTATAAACATCGCCACTAGGGATACAAAGTGTGGTGCTGGCCACCCACCCCCTCGTGCGCTGTGCCAGCCTTCATAGGTGCTGCTTGCTAACAGCATTTGCCCCAACAGTCTGTTAAGGCTATACGGGGGATCTTTGCGTTCTAATGGAGAGTGTTAATGAATATTGATCTCGTGCCCCAACAGAGGCCGTCTGCCGGCAGTCACCTGGGCAAGGGACACCTGAGCCTGTCGGGTCTGCAGATGAGGGCCCACGCGATGTTCTCGGGCAAGGGCCTGCTGCCGGGCAGCGACACCTTGGAGTACGCGTGGCTCATCGACCTGACGCTCGGGAAGCTGGCCGCTCGACTCACCGCCCCACAGGTGTCCCCTCTTCATCCTTATGCACTTCCATGTATGTGGGTTGCGTGGGCGAGTAGCCGGGTCGTCTACTTACACAACGGTTCACCGTTTTAACTGGGAACTGGGAGAACCAGGCAGCTCTTCATTAAGAATCTAAATGTGTCGGCATATTATTACGAGGGCTCCTTTCATTTTTTCGGAGGGGGGGGGGAGGAATTCAAATGTTTTGCTAATGAATGTCCCAAATGCTGCCTCCTTTTGTTTCTCTTTCTAGCTGAGCACGCTGCTGGCATGGGTCAAGACGTTTGCGTTCCACGTGCAGTGTGAGGAGTTTGAGCTGGAGAAGCCGAACCCGGTCATGCCATGTCAGCATGGCATGGACCAGCGGCACTGCGACGCAATGGTGAGGGTACAGCGCGTGTAGTGACATTGTGCTCGTCAGATTCGGTGAAGGTCAAGGGGTCATAACAGCCACTGTTTAAGCTACCGCGGCTGTAGCAAAGTCATCCACTGTTTAAACTGTTCTCCAAAGTCTGCTCTAAACATATCCCTGCACCTGGATATAGGTTCTCTCTCCCTTACATGCCAGATAAGGCTACAGATAAATTGGAAAATCTTATGTCGGCTCCAGTCGTGGCTGAACACGATGTGTGGAATGACAGTGATTCATAGATTAATGTCAATACTTGGGCTGCATGCATTGAGAACAGGTCGTGCAGGAGTTAAGATGTTAAATCATGGGAAGATGGTGACTGCCTGGGGAGGCCTTCATCCTGCAGTGGAGAGAGATGATGGTACGTTATGTACCGAGAGGGGACTCATTCCACCCCCCCTACTGAACACATGACCTCTTAAAAATGCTTTCCCTAAACAATGTGTGGTGCAGCAGCGGTATCCCATGATGTTTTATTTCCTCTGATTCTTCCCTTGGGTGTTGACTGGCGTGCTGAAGTTAAATTAAAATGGGTTATGTTATTTAAATTGTGTACATCGTTGAAACGTTTAATTAAAGGCTTTAAAAAAATATAATTATATAAAGCCCAGGCTAGAAGTACTCATATTTGCCAGTTATCAAAGAGGTTCTTCATATTTTATTTGGTTAAAATACTTTGAAGGTTTAGAAAATCGTAATTGGGTCTGTTTCAAAACATACAAGTTATCGCCAAAGGAGCCCTCAGGGGATGAGGCATAAAAATACTTTGCATAATTTCGTACTATTTCCTGATGAAATGAATATATAGCTTTTAATAAGTCACTTTAGGATGCATTGGAAACATCAAGTTGAACAGACCAAGCTGCTGCTCAAAGTTGAATCTCAAAGGTGTTTGCTGTCATCCTTGTAGTTGTAATTTCATTATTATCCTACCGTGGATCAAGTAGGTCTTAAAATTAACACTGACTTTCACAAAATAACACAGGCGGCCACGCGGAATATGTGTTCAGCACCACGTGTGTGTACCGCATGTAAAGTATTAACGTTTAGTATTTTTCTCATATTTGCGCATTGCAACTTCACGTGAACTAATACACCTTCAAGTAACTTGTATCGAATTTCAGCATCGCATGAGGTCTTGTACTCGCCGGGGCATGCACGTGAAGACTTGGTTCATGTTCTTAAATATCCGCAGAATTCAGCCACCTCGGCTGTCTGCCCACTGCCGGATGACCTCAAGTACAAGATGACTCGGCTGAGCATAGATGGGCTCGATCTGTTTCTGGTTGAGTATGGATGTGCTGCTAACTTTAAGGTAGCAACTTTTCCTTTTCACCTCAGCTCTCTGCACCACAAGTCGTTTATTCTCTCATGCCTATACATAACTACCATAGGTACATTTGAATGGTTCGTTGATTAAAATATATTTTTGTTGCTAAAGATACATGAGTTGTGTATATAAATTGATGATATGACTCGTGTATATTCGATGGAATTGTTCATGAAAAGCCTGCCGGTTGTTTTTAAACTTTGCAGCCTTTCAAGATTGTGAATACACTATGAGGGCAATAGAAATATTATATTTTGAAATTAATCTGTGGTCCACAATTGTGACAATTTGTCTAATTGTGGGTGGGGGGGTAGGTGGTGGCATTGAACTCTTACATATCTTATTGGCCTATCCGCTGACTCATCTCCACCCGCACTCATGGTTCACATTAATGACCATCGATGTGGTTGATGACGACGACGAAAGTGTCCTAACGCGCCTCGTCTCTTCTCGCGCCCGCGTGCGGCTGCGCGCTGCGCCAGGTGGGCTCCGTGCGGATCGCCACGTGCAACCTGCACAACCACAGCGTGAGCGAGGGCGTCTCGGCCTTGGTGCGCGACGTCACCCTCACGCAGTACTTCGAGCAGCCGTGCGCCACCACCGCCGAGCCCTCCTGGGCCTCGCCGCCGCAACCCACCGCCGCCTCGAATTCCGCCGGCGCTTCGGCGGCGGCGCAGGCGCCGGTGCCGCCGCGCCGGCAGTGCTGGCTCGAGGCGGCCTCCGCTTCCTTCTCGGTGGTGAGCGCCGACGTGGCGCTCGCCACCGAGCTGCCGCTGCAGCACGTGGAGCAGCGGCGCTTCCTGGAGCTGCACGACGGTCACACCAAGCGGTAACGAGCCGTCCGCCGCAAGTGGTCACCGCATCGCTGCGCTTTGGGATGCGCTTCTGCGGCCGTCTGGAACGCGCTTGCTTCCGATATTAGGAAGCCACTGGAGATATGCGATTTTAAATCTAGATTGAAAAGTCATTTCTTTAGAACTGCTTTTTGTGTTTAGTTTGTTGTCCTTCCCCCGCACCTCCGATTAGCACGGTTGGCTACTTATGGTGCGGAAGATCTTCAACGTACATGCAAGGCGCGCAACGTTGGCAGCACACGGCCACAAGCGGCTCTTGTGGCCACTTGCGCAGAAGCGCAGCGACGCATTTACCCGCACCCTCATCCCGTTATTGTACTCGCCGTTAGTCTGCAACTGGTAGTCAAAAAGGTTAAATTCACAAGACCTTCCACTTCACGTTCATTGTTATTGCACATCAAAATGTGTTAGAAATTATGATTTGAGATTTCTACGTGAGTTTAATTGATACATTCTACAGACTCGTAAAGCTATACATTCTGCGAAAAAAATTAAGAAATAGAATTGTGACCCCGATCCGAGATTAAACGTTTAATTTGTTGAAAAGGTAAATTATGACATCCAATTTAAGCGATAGAGTAAAAAAAGGGATTTTAAATGAGTCCAATTTTAGCTTGCTCAAAATCTTTTAAAGTGACCTTTCAAAAGTTTGACTGCCTTTACAGGAGGTTTTACTGTGATTGCTGCGCAGTTTAATCCTGTGTGCTATGGCGCCACGGCACCCTGTGCGACCTCACTCGCGTTTTAAGGCAAATGTCGTTTCGATCTCCGACAGGCTGTGGTTCCTGTGGCCTGATGGTGGCGTGGGGGTGGCGGCAGGGCACCTGCACGGCCGCTGCGGGTGTCTGGGCGGCTGCTGGTTCTTCGCGGGGACGGCCCCGGGCTGGGAGCAGATGCAGGCGGAAGAGGGGTCTCCCTCCAGCTCCTCGGACGCCTCCAGCCCCGAGACAGAGGCTCAGCTCAGCTACGGGCAGTCGCTGCTACGCCCGGGGGAGCTTCTCCTCCATGCTGGTGAGTAGTAAGGGGCTCAAGTAGCCTTCCTGCCCCCACAGGCCACAGCATTGCACTTTGCTATCACATTGCCTTGTAAGACAAATGTAAGTGGTGCTAGCCAACGGTGGCGTGTATCATGAGACCGGGGTTTGCAAGTGCGTGTGGTTATATGTGTGACGTGTGTGTGGTGTGTGCTCCAGTGTATTATGCTTGTGTTTGCTGCGTGTGAGTTTGCCATGCGCTGAGTGTGTGCTGTGTGTGTGCATGCGAGTATATTGCGTGTTGTATGTGCATGCCATGTCTGACTGCGTGTGCCCCATGTATCTGTGTTTGTACGTATGCATGTATATTGACTCGGCTTCAAATGAGTACCTAGTGCGATGTGTAAATATCACCACTCGGGAGACAAAGACGGCTGGGCTTGGTGCTGGCCATCCACCCCCTCGTGTGCCGTAGCAGCCTGCATTGGTACTCACTAACAGCACTTCCTCCGCCAATCTGTTAGGCTATATAGGGGATCTTTATCTTTGTACGTGTGTATGTGTGTGTGCCTTGCCATGCATTTGCCTGTCCTTCCCCTGCACCGCCGATTATCACGGTTGGCCACGTACGGTGCGAAAGAAGTTCAACATACATACATGTATGCATGCCATCTTTGAGTTTAGCAGTGGTTGACGCTAAACCATTTTTAGTTGGCACCTCCCATACTACCACTGTCAATGCATCTACTAAGAACAATAAATCCATTTGTGTGAATCGAGGTAACGGATACGAACGCGCGCGGTCTCGTTTCGTCAGGCGCCGCTGTCACCGTCAAGTCGGGCGGCCGCTCCGAGATGGCCAGCGCCGGCCACTCCCTGCAGGTGCCGCCACGCAGCCACTCGCACACGCCGTCGTCCTCGTCGTCCTTGGAGGGCGAGGTCAGCTACTCGTCGGGCTCGGAGCTGCCGCTGCTGGCGCGCGACAGGGCCGTCAGGGACTCGAGCCCCGTGGAGCTTGGGGCGCCCTCCTTCTCACCTCCGCCCCTGCCGCCGGGATCCTGCGCCGATGCCGATGTCTGGTACGCCTGCGGTCTCGCCGTGCTTGGAGGAGGGATTTAGCAACAGGCCGACGACGATTGTGCATTGTCGGTCGCGAGCATTGCGACAACTACAATTCTTGAGCCTGATGTGTTCATTGGTCGATATTGCCTGTCTGTAAATACAAATATCGATATTGCCCATAGCATCGACCAGCTGAATGATACTGGTTTAACAAGCAGTGTTCTCCCGATTAGGGTCATAGATGTAGGAGCTACTAGATCACATTTCCTATCTCCAGAACAGAGAAATTGGAATGAATATAAAACATTACATTACATAATGAAATCTACTATACATGATGATAGATTTTTCCCATTTTTTCTGGCAACAAAACAGGTGTTAAGATGTTAAAACACCAAACTGAAACCTTTTACAAGGAATCATGTCTGCAAACAAAAAACATAATATATGCATTGTCTTTGAAACTGATTGGTCCACACCAGAGACAGCTTTCTTTTGAGCCTTGTCTCAAACGTTGTTCGACCAGAGGACGCCAAAAGGCGTACAGCACAAAGACAATGCACTATCACTCCCCCCCACCATGTTCTATTTGAACGGGAAAGAACAGTGGCTTCCTGCTCAAGCGTGGTACATTAATCCAGCTTTACAACACCGCTCCACGTAAATAATCCTTACATTTGATTGTGGAACAACTTGCAACGCTCTTCCCTGTGCCTTGCGAAACCTGCACAGCGTTCCCGATGGATCGACAACGTTGGCCACGACGCAGGAGGGCGGCCAGCTGCGATCGCCCCTCCGCGCTCCGCTCCTCCGCCAGGCGTCCATCGGCTCGGCGCACACCGGCAGCTCGCGCAGCCTCTCGGGGCCTCCTGACCGGCACTCCCCGACGGGGCCGCCCGCCCTCTTCTGCCCGGCTAGCGAAACTTCGTCCTTCCAGCCGGCTTATCCGTTCGCTGTGCCGCCATCGCCGCCGCCGCTGCCTCCTCCGCCGCCGCCGCCTCCGCCACCGCCTCCATCTCTGCCGCCTCCACCGCCGCCCGATTCGCCACCGCTGCGGCACAGCGTGGGTTCCTTCCCGACTTCCGTCGGTTCCAACGGCTCCTTCCGGCACTACCACTCGCTTGAGTCGAACATCTCCGTGGCGGAGAGCGAGGCCTACTACTCGGCCACGGAGGACATGGACGCGGCGAGCAGCGACGAGGCGCCCGCCTCCTTCACTGTGCCGCGCCGGACCCGGCGTGTCGCCGCGCAGCATCAACACCAGCACCAGCAGCTGCAGCTTGGGTCCGGCTACAGCTACGTCAGCTTCCATCAGCCGCAGCAGCAACAGCAGCAGCAGCAGCAGGCGTGCGCGTGGTCGCTGCAGGCCACGAGCCGCAGCACCGTGTACCAGAGCTGCGAGGGCATGGAGGAGCTGCCCACGGCGTCCGTCTGGCCGGTGCTGTCGCAGCCGCAGCCCGAGCAGCGCGTGCTGCCGTCCGTCGCGCAGGCGTCTCAGGTGAGTGCCGCTCTTGCGGGCCGCGACACACCTGGGGGAACACACGGGGCTGTCAGCGCGCACCTGTCCATCGCTTCCTCCCTTTGTTATATCCCACCATTGTTGCAAAGTCCTCCAGCTTCTACAGTCCGCTGTCAAATATCACACCAGCTGGCTTTGTGTCTTCCCCTTGGTCAAACCCTTAATTTATGTACAGCCAATCCACTGCTGGATGTAAACCTTTCCGTGCCATGTCAGTTATCGGGTTTGTTTGCAGCATAGAGGTATGGTAGAAAAAAACCTTTAGCCCTGTAACCTATAGAGATTTATTGCGCAGTGGTGGTCGCCCATCCAAGCACTGTTCAAACCCACTCGCAAACTTGCTGAGCATCCCCGGCGTGACGCGATCTAAGGGTGGTATGCATTTCGGGCGATGTGGTCACACCGCAGGCGGCGTTCCTCTCTGTGCTGGGCGGGCCCGAGGGATTCGAGGAGCACCACCGGGCGTCGGCGTCGGCCTCCTCGGCCTCGGCGTGCGGCTCGGCAACGCGAGACTCCACCGAGACGCCCGAGGCGGCGGAGCCGGAAGCCGCTGGCGACCGCGGCGCCCCGGCGGACGCGGGGGCGGCGGGGCAGTCCATCTCGCGGCAGCCGGAGCTCATGCTGTGCTACGCCGGCGCGCTCACCGCTCTGCAGGCCGCCGACTGGGCCGTGCGCCACGCGCCACAGAAGAGGGCCTCCAAGTCGTCGCTGCACCGGCCCCTCGACCTTGACACGCCGCCCGCGGTCGACGATGCCGAGCCGCTGTCGGACTACCCGGCCCTGCCCGTGTTCCGCGTGCGTCCCCTCCTTGCGTTGAGCAGTTACAATTTTTAATTGTTTTTATTAAAATTTAACGCTGGCCCGGTACAAAGCGCTGATCGCAGAACGGAGGGGGGACAGAAACTCCACAACCCGATTTTGGCGCGACAGGTGCCCAACGAAGGGGGATAATTGGGCTCACTGCCCCACCCAGGTGGGGACCACGTGCCGGGACATGGAGGTTTATACGGGGCGGTCTAAGGAGGAACATCACTAACTTACTGGGGGACATAACGGGACAGGGGGAGGGAGGAAGGGGAGGAGTGAATCTGGGGAGCAGTTTGATTTAACTGTTGTTTTTGGGTTGTACGGGGGTGTTGGTCGTCTTGAGGCCGGATGTTTCGCTTGTATGCCGGAACGAAACACGGTACAAACAGAACACCGAGAGCGACGCAGCACGTCCACGAGAACGTGAGCAGTGGTTTGATTCAGCGGCGCTTCAGTCAGGCCACGCGGAGAACGGGTTTGGTGGATCAAACTAGGATGAGGACTTTGCTATTAAAAAGAGTAACGATTAATTACATTTATATCGTTGTTATGTTTATATACTGTTATGTTATTTTTACAATAGCTGCCTCACATGGTTACTTACATTTCATGAATATTGTATGCAAATGTTACTTTTAGGTTAAGGGAATTAACAAGACATAATGCATGAGAAACGATACAAACTGGACAGCAAAAACCTGACCCCAAATATGGACAATGCATACAATCTCAGGGGTAGAGGGGTGAATCTTTCCATGCCTACATGATAAATACAACAGACACTAACCCGCAGCAGGCCAAATAAGGTGGTGACTGTTGGAGACCGTACAGAAGTAGGATTTTGATTTGAAGCTTTCGTGACTGCAGGAATCCATACTCTTTGGTTCTTTCGGTAAAGTCACGTAGGTAGAAAATAAAATAAATCACGACGTTTCTGGCGCAACACAAGCGTCCGTCCTGATGACGGACTATTGTGTTGACGGACGCTTGTGTTGCGCCAGAAACGTCGTGATTTATTTTATTTTCTACCTACGTGACTTTTCCGAAAGAACCAAAGAGTATGGAAGTAGGATTATTATCTGCCATTCTGTGGGAACTTCATGTTCAAACCACTTTCGAAAGTACTTTTTAAAGAACAGGTCAACATCCCGGACAGCATTATAATTATAATTCGATGAAATGCATCTAAATTGACCTTGAAACCAACGAAGCAATTTTTGTTATGTTAATCCGTGTTTATGTGTGTGTAATAAAAGTTTCAGTAGGATAACGTTTTGCTTTAAAATTTGCCCCACTAATGAGCCTCTGTATGGCAGTACAGTAAGTGACCGTTGAGATGATCCCGGCATATTATTTTTCAGCCCAAGGTCAATTTCAAGCCAAGGGAGATTCATCATTATGACAAAAATTGTGTTCGTCTTTGTGAAGTTGTTAAACGTGAAAGTAGAATTGTTTTGTAGTTGATGCTTTTTTTTTATTATTTCTGTACAGGTCATCAAGCAAGGACTGAGCGCCAGCGCCATGAAAGACCGCGCCTCTCAAGAGGCAACCACCTCCAGCAAGTGAGAGGCTAAACAGGCTGATAGTCATTAACACATCCATGAATATTACATGCATATTCTACATTATTCATGTAATAAATATTCATTTTTGTTCTAAATGAAAGTTGAAATATAATGTGCATGCATAGCGAAGCTTCACTCTCTCCCTCTTTGTTCTCAGTGAACACAGTTTGCAATTATCGTGCAGCATTATTCACAGAAAACTATTCAATGTAAAGCAGTGCTTATGCCCACAAATATACGCAAACTTGTGTCTGTATCAATTGACTCAGTTCTTTTTTATTTTGTTGATAATCGTCACACACATTCACGAAAAGGAAATGCAGGCGCCTCTGTTTTGGCTGACTGACTTCTAGAAATATTGAGTTCTCACGAGGCAGTGTCGATGTCATCTTCATAGGTGAGCTTGGTTAGTGGGTGTTGTCAGATCAATAATACATTCCAGAAAGTTAATATTCAAGATTGCCTGATCAAAGTGCAATAAGATTTTTCATAATGTGGACACACCATTCGGCAGGACCTGCAGTTTATCAAATAGAACTAGTGTTTGACTAAAATTGTTCTTATAAATTATGATTGAACGTGTGGCGAAAGTGCAGGCACTCGGCAGAGGAGAAAACTGTGCGCACAGCCATGCTCATGCTGAACGTGCGTTGACATGTTAATGAAAGTGGCCAAGTTGACAACTGTCCATGCCACGTGCTAACCATGTGCTATGTGCTAACCATGCGCTAACCGCACGCTAACCACATTATAACCACATGCGAACCACATGATAACCACGCGCTAACCACGTGCGAACCACGTGCTAACCACGTGCTAACCACACGCTAACCACACGCTAACCACGCGCTAACTACGTGTGAACAACGTGCTAACCATGCGCAATGTGGCAGCGTGTGCTACATGTCCCTGAACGACCGGCGGTCGGGCCACTCGGCCACTGACGAGGTCACTTCTGAGGAGGCCGACCCTGGGCCCAGCATAGGCCCGGCCAAGACGATGGCCGTGGTGGAGGTGAAGGGAGCCCTGGATGTGGTGTGTACGCCACTGCTGGCCGAGGCCCTGGACAGGTGAGAATTCCGCTTGGCGGGTTAACTCTGAGATCCCTTAAGGTGACCTCTGCCTCACAGTCGAGAGCAGCACTTTCCTACCCATCCTGCCATGCAGCTGTTTTTTATATTTAGTCTGAGACTTATCAATTAGTTCTGAGTATTTATACCAAGTCAATTCATACAGTTCATGTTTAAAGTTTAGTGTCAAGTTATGCGGCCCAATAAAGATATTTTCTAAGTTGTTTTAAGCCCTCGGTAAGGCAACGGCTCACCACCTTTTCTTTAGTTGCCTGTCCCTCACGTCGAACACGTTCTTGACCATCACAAGCGGAAAGATGCCTTGCATGTTGATTTGTGTTCCATCTCGCCGCTCTCGTCGCTGCTACGCATGCAGGTATGTGCAGGCGCTGGTGTACCACGTGGGCACGCTGCACGCATCTACCGTTGTGGAGAAGCTGCACCAGAGCTCGCTGTCCGACGTGCTGCAGCAGAGCAAGGCCCTCGCTGCCGACACGGTGCGCCCCGCGCTGCTCGCGCCCCGCACTGCTCTCACGAACAATGGCGTTTGAATTTCGATTTAAAGCTTTCGTGACTGCAGGGATTCACCTTCTTGGTTCTTTCGGTAAAGTCTTTCGGTAAAGTCACGTAGAATGGAAAGAATAAAATAATAAAAATAAAACATAAAGTTTTTATTATTATTTTATTATTTCCATTCTACGTGACTTTACCGAAAGAACCAAGAAAATGGCGTTTGACTCGAGGGCTGGCAATGCAGGCCCACAATTCCTGCTGTGATGCTTGCGGCGGTGCACAAATTACATGCACGGCATAACTGTAACGCGAGTTGCGCTATACACCGTCACTTTGTAAACTTTCAAGCTGTACATTATCGCACGGTGCACTGTGTGGGTTTGTCCACCTCCTCCCAACGCATGATGTCATTATTTCACCCAGGTTTCCCCTGGAATTGTATCGTTGCTTTGAATTGGTATTGTGACACGGGGGCTTGGCCTGGCATTATGAGCCTCTGCCTTGCGCAGGTTTCTGCCAAGTCGGATGGCCGCAGCGCGAAGACGGAGGGCAAGACCCTGTCAACGGCCGCCTCCGCCCCCCTGTTGGGTGACGGCGCGGTACGGGATGGCGGCACGATCAAGAGCCTGCAGGCCACCGTCTCTATTCCCAAGGTGTGCTGCTCTTCAGCCCCATCGCATCTCTCCACCGCTCATTACATCACTCGTTACACACAAAGTGCTTGCCACAAATGAACCACAATACTTTGCTGATCTCGTCAAGGAGCGTGAACCATCATCACGCGAACTCCGGTCATCCTCGCAGCAGCAGCTTTTGGCTAACCATCGAACAAAGACGGTCACTGCATCGCGTGCTTTCAGATACGCTTCTGCGGCCGTCTGGAGCGCTGTTCTTTTTAATATTAGGAAGCTGCTGGAGCTATGAACTTAAAAATCTAAGCTGAAAACATATTTATTTAGAACTGCATTTTGTGTTTAGTTTGTTGACCTTACCCTGCACCTCCGATTAGAATGGTTGGCTTCGTACGGTGTTAAAGAAGTTCAATATACATACATGTGTACAGCTCTCCAGATAACTCCGCCTAACTATACAGTTTCCAAATTTACTCCATACACCAAGTGATTGTTACCACCCCCAGGTGGAGTTTCCCTAATCGTGTCGGCAGGGGATTCCGGTAATCGAGGTTATCAGAGGCTGGAGTTAGTGGTTCACCGCAGACTAAACGATACCTCACATGATTGGCAAATATCTCCTGGTGAAACGTCCCCAGGCCGTGCCTCCTGGACTGTCCAATATGAGTGTGAAGCTTTCTTGGTGTGATAAACGTCTCAAATATGGCACTCTAGACACATCATTGCGATGTCATGTCCATACATTTAAATTAATGCGGTGACATCATTTACGTACTATGACAGTGTGTCTCACTGAAATTTTAAAGTAATTTCTCATAGATGAAAATGTGTGTCGTTCAATCTGGAACATGCTAGGTTCTGCAAGATTTATATTTTTTGAGGATACATTTCTTATTCTTTCAGTGTTTTCTGTAAACACAGTGGAAACATTCGACACAAACTTGGAATTCGAATGCACTGCTTCATGTAACACGAGCACAGTTTGACAGCATTTAGGGTCATAGTACACAGCGGCAATCTTTAGGGTGATAATACACAGCTTGGCGTTCCATAGCTGCTAGTGGATAACGCGATGGTTCTGCCGCGCAGATCAACTTGTGCCTGCTGCAAGCGTCGCTGGAGGAGTCGGTGGTGAGTGGCGGCACGGTGGTGCAGAGCTCGCCCTGCATGTCGCTCGTGTGCATCTGCATCGACTCACTGTCCTGCCAGCTGCTCATGAACAGGTGCGTCGTACGATCGTGAGCTCGCCGTCCTCGCGCCCGCCGCGCGGTTCATTCTCCTTGAAAACATTCGCTGAACTGATAGTGATGCTGCCAACGCCGAGCTTGCACTGCTGAGGTGTTCTGGGTTTTAAGGAAGATGCAACTCAAGAAAATGAATAACTCTTGTAGACGAACACGTCGGTTGTGTGACCTGGACTGTGTGACGTGGGTTTTAAAAGTTATTTAATATATAAAAGCACAAATAAATACTGTCTTTAGTGGGATGTTTGGCCCCTTCCGTTCATGAATATTTGACATCTGTGAGGAAACCGGAGTAGAGGGCAAGTTCCCCGCAAATCTTTTGCCATCGACCAATCGTAACTCATCGAGTTCTGGGCACACGCTTCCATCTTCTGCGTCACAGTATGAATTGCTGTGTTTTTAATTTTCGCCGATCGGACGCAGGCGAGTCATGGAGGAGGGGGGTCGTGCGGGCGGCACCCTGGACAGCGGCGGGGGCCCCGCCGGGAAGCTGCAGCCTCGCTGCACGGGCTCCCTGCGCTCCAACGCGCCGGCCGAGACCGCCATCGAGATCGCCGCCCGCCTCGGAATCCGGCGGATCCACGGACAGCTCAGGGGCCTCGTGGCTTCGGGTAGGTGCCGCCAGCAGGCGATGGCCTCTTTGTGCCCACCGATGGCTCGTCGCTCCGACCTTGCCTTGGCACGGACGCAGCGTGCAGGTGCGTCGATGATTGGAACGTAAAAGCGACGGGTGGTGTTTATGCTTCCCTGCTGGGCACCCGGCCAGACCGGGTTTCTTAGGAAGCTGTACGAAGCCATTGCCTCTCAAGTCCGGTTACTCCACCTTCCATGCATCACGCTGAGCCTGGAAAACCCGGGACGACGTTTGTAGCATTGATCAAACTGGAGCCGTGAGCTGCCACTTATTGCTTACTATCTGTGGAGTGTTCTGAACAAGTGATATTTCCTGCAGTTTTTCTTAAATTAGTTGCATGTGTTTGTAAGACGGAACATTGGGTTTTGGGGTCTCAGCCTGTACCAGTAACAAAACTGATGCTCATTTTACAGAGGTGGGACGTGTCAGCAAATCACGCCACTCGTGTCATGCTCCCCCTCTCTCTTCTGCACGGATCCGCAGGCCAAGACGTGGAGAGAAGCATCATCACAGCCATCCCCTCGGACAAGTCGCGCGTTCTCTTCCTCATGGAGGAGGCCGAGGCCTTCTCATTCTCGGCGGAGGGCGACAAAGTGGCACAAGAGTCATCCGCCGGTGGGCCCGGGGTGGAGGGCGGCTCGCAGAAAGCCGCCCCCGACGCCTGGGGATGGATCATGTTCGAGTGCGGCATCGAGGACGTGCTCATCAAAGGTTTGTCTCGCTCAGCGGTCTGCTTTGCGCTTCGCTGGTACCGTTGTCCTGTGACCGCCGTTTGCCGTGGGGCTAATTCAGTGAAGCGAGTCGACGTCTTCTTCTCGCTCCGACTCGTGTGGGCTCTGACTTTTTGGTCCTATTTGTCCACTCGTTCCGGTCCGGGCGGCCATCTCCACTCCACAGTCTTCCCTGTCCCGGTTCATCACTTTGAAGCACCCCTTTGTGGGCTTGTTTCTTGGTCTCCGCTCTGGCGCTTCCATGTTTTTTCACTTTTCTTACAACGTGTCCCAGCCACCACCTGAGTTGACTTTGTTTCAGCTTTTCTGAGATGGGCGACCACGTTTGCATTCTTCCTCATCGCATCTTTATTCATGCAGTAAAGTGGGTGATGTAGCACTTTAGACTATTCGCTCCTCATGATCTTACTTGAAACTCATAAATCAATAAAATCCCCTATTTATAACCAGGCAATAGACAAACATCTCCTTTTGCAACTTTGTTTGAAAAGTGGCTTTGACACTTAGAAATCTGCTTACATATCTGTCCCACATTTAACAACCACATGGATATGCCGGACGCATCAACGTGTCATTGACAGTCACGCACACACCGCCTAGCTGTGTCCCTCACCGAGCACGCCTATGACCCAGCCTTAGCTGAAACATCGCTTGCCCCCACCGTAGGCCCGCGTTCGTGCGTGCGCGCCCCTCGCCCCGTCGCTCAATTATACATCTCTATTCCCGCACGCCCGCCCCTGGCTGCAGGAGGCAGGCAGAAGGGTGCTCTGTACGGCCTGGCCACTGGAGCGGAGCGCTCCGGGGGCCTCTCGAGCTCCCCCACGGGCAGTGGCTACAGCACGGATGACTCGGACGCCACGCCACGCGCCGACGACAGCCGCCGCCCCTCCTGGGGCGACAGCCACTCCAGCTGCAACGAGCAGGTAGCAGCGTCGGCCGCGGTGCCTCCGCAGGGTCACGGGCGGGAGTTCGTTAACCGGTGCGAACGTTTGAACCCGTTGCCATCGCTTGCCTTTTCTCTGCCCCTCGTAAGGATGAGGGCGTGGAGTCGGACGACCTCAAGAAGGACCTGCCGCTGACCGTTCCTCCGCAGGACTCGTGCAGCGTGAAGCTCGCCATCAAAACCATCTGGTTCAGCTTCGCCGCCCCGACCAAGCTGTCGACGGCGCAGGGCTACTCGCGGTACGAATGCACGGCCGTCCGTTACCAACGCCGGCCGTGAGATGCGCCGATGCGTATGTTCAGCGAGTAGCATCGTGTGCGTGTGCGTGAACTTGGCTGGCTGAGGCGGTGTGTACGGCGTTAGAGCTACGAGCTGGCACTGCTGAGATTATGGATGCTAATCTGGGCAGTGACCAATGAGTAAAGGGATTATCCGAATGTGGAGTTTAACGTTATCCGTCCAGTCAACAACGACTTCACAAAATACCATCATATTTTAAGTTGAGTTTTATTGAATACAGCTATGTTTTTGCACGTAGAATTAGAACAAATATTTGATTGACATGCATTGAACACTCTTCACAAAGCGTGTAAAAGGTACGGGCCGCGTGTCGATGAAGTGGCCCACTGAAGTTACGCTAGTTCTGTCACGTCATTTTACAGGATCCTTATCGTGAGAATTTGAGTGGTTATTTCTTCATCCCATGGCAACACTAATGGCACAGTTGAAATATATTTGGGTAAAACAAGGAAAATAACGAGATTCATCTTGAAGTTAGCGGCACAGGTTGGACCTCTAGCTGATGAATTCCATTGGTTCCTTTGCGGCATAGACCAAACGCACATCCGTCCC
This sequence comes from Lampetra planeri, assembly GCF_965212315.1. Classification (NCBI taxonomy): domain Eukaryota; kingdom Metazoa; phylum Chordata; class Hyperoartia; order Petromyzontiformes; family Petromyzontidae; genus Lampetra; species Lampetra planeri. The sequence goes on along the minus strand of NC_136125.1, from coordinate 11,873,813 downwards.
ACATCATCGGCGTTCACAGAACGACGAGCTGAGACCGTCTTGTGATTTGTAGTCCTCTAAGAAATACCACGGGGCTCACCCCCCCCCCCGCTCACTCGTCGCCCCCACCGCATGACAGGCAGCTGAATCTGCTGAGCACGGCGAGCCCGGCGATCGGCGCGTGGCTCGTTCCCGTGGATCAGCTCAAGTCGACGCTGGACAAGCTGGAGACGGAGGAGACGCTGCGGATGTGTGCCGTCATGGCGTGCATCATGACCGAGGCTCTCAAGGTGTGGCCCCGGCTACGGCCGCCGGGCATTTGTCGTGCTGCCTTGCGTTGCGCGATGGTTTCTCTCCTACCGAAGCGTTCTTGAGATATTGCGTGGACGCGATGGTGTCTTCCATGACTCTCCCTTGATTGTTTCTGGGAAGCGACGAGGGCAGGTCCGCGTTTGATTAATTTATGGAAATTGTCTATTGGTGAATAAACAGATGCACAACCGTTTCTCCATATAAAATGTATTATTTGTCCATCACCCTAAGGCAGTGTTAATGTGAAACGTTGTTAGGTTATACTTTTGGTTTACAGCAGCAGGCAGGAAACACCGCCAGTAGGTGGCAGTCATTATTTCCCAGCATGGGAGCGGCATCATCACATGTCATGTGGTAGGAGGCTTTGTGTTCCGTGGTTGATGACTTTGGATGAGGTCCACCTGCAACCCACACCCTCTCCCATGTCTCCTCCGCACCAGGTGCAGAGCATTCACATCCCTCTGAAGAGCAGGTACTGCCGGGTGTCAAAGCAGGCCCGTCTCCTGCAGGACAACCCGTCCTGCCAGCTGTGCAACATCCTGCACCGCTACCTGCACCAGGCCGACTACACCCGCATCCAGGAGGCCACCACCGTGAGCGCTTGTTTCGTTAAGCGGCGGGCTCCACACCAGATGACCGCCTTTGTGTGCATCAATGTCGGATCATCTGTCCCATTGGACAGATGAACATTGTGTGTGCGTCTGCTGTATGTTTTTTCGACTCACTGTTTGCTTATGAACAAGGTATACCTGAATTCATATCTATGGTGTTAAAGGAAGGTGTAACTCAAACACAAAAGTGCATCTTATTTTTCAGTGTTTTGATGAAGTAGCGTGTCCCCATGCTATCTTGTGCGAGTTCGAAGTTTTGTGAAAAAACGAAAATTTAAAGCGACTTGTGTCGATCACCGTCTACTGATGTCACTGCGGTTTTAGTAAACTAATTGTAGTGATGTCACGACAGTGCTGTGGTCTATATTTTAAAGTAATTAAAAATAATTCTCGACGACAAATCATGTAAAAAATACAGATATGCACAGATCTGGGTAGTGTTAATAAGGATGGTTGTAAAGTATTTTAGCTTACAGTTATGATTCTTACCAAGGCGAAGCCATACAGCCAAGGTAGGGATGCTGTAAGGAGAGACATTAGTGTGGTGTGGCTATCGCAGTTGGCTACCTACGGTGGGAAAGAAGTAAACAATACATGACCTTTTGACCTTGACCTGATCATTGATTTGCATTTTATATTTCCACATCCCACTGCGCTAAATCCACATGCCCTTGTGGATCGATCGCTGTGGCGTTTCCCAGCAGCAACAGCACGCCCTGTTGAGGATCCCTTCGTGAGCGTGTGCGAGTGTGCTTGTGTCGTGGGCGCGTGCGTGCCGTCACAGGCGGGTGGCCTCCCTGCGCTCGTGACGCTCAAGAAGGGCCTCATCGCCCTGACGCGACAGTGGATGAACTTCATCGTGGTCACGTCGGGGCTCGTCGAGCTGGGCCGCCTGGGCTCCAAGAACCTGTCCAAGCTGCAGGCGGCCTCGCACCACGCGCACAACGCCGCTCAGGCGCACGCCGCCGCGGCCGCCCACACGGCCGCGACCGCCGCGGCCGCCGCGGTCGCCGCCACAGTGGCCGCTGCCGCCGGCGTCGTCCTGGTGCCCTCGGAGAGCCGTGGCGTACTGCACAGCGACGCGAGCGGGGACGGCGCTGAGATGGATTACGACGCAGGTCCGCGCCCGCCCTACTGTGGCTTCGGTGCCGATTGTATCGTTGTTACTAGATAGGCTTGTAGAACGTGTAAGCTTCTGCACTTACGTGTGTGTACAAGAATTTGTTCGCGTTGGGATCATAATGACTTTTTAGCCGTCAGCTGGTGAACCAAAATGTTATTTGATTTTTACGTGATCAAAGGGCCTTTATCTCATATGGCCTTTGATGATATCTTTGTGAACGCAATCCATCAAGGCAGTGCATAATGTGAACAGTGTTCCTGTGCTGCACTGAACGGGCCTCACCTTTAATACCCCTTGAGGACTCTTGCATGTAACATCAGCAGACACACTGAGCACCACAGTCGAGTGTTGGTTTGAACAAAAAAAACCCCGTGACCAACATGGTGCAGCAATCTATGCCTTCATCCAGCAGCGTATTGACAAAGGCCCGCAAACTTTTCACAACACCTCTGTTTTGCTCACTCATTGAGCTCACGTGCCCTTGTTGTGTAGGCACGGTGAGCGAGCACACCATGCTGCTCGAGATGGGCGGTGCTCACGTTGGACACAAGACCCCCCCGGCTCACTCCGGGCCCGTGTCTGGCTCCGACATTCTCATGAGGAAACTCTCCAAGCCTCACAATGCCGAGTCTGCGTTCAAGATCAGGGTATGCTCCCCGAACATGCACTCACAGGTCTGGCCAGAAGGGGCTTTGCCTTGTCAAATTAAGCTTTACAATAAATAAATACGCACCTTTACTTTGAAGTTTGAAGTATTCAGTTATGGATCAATATGGCCGTGTTCTGACTAGGAATGGCCTTTATATGCTACCCTAAAATACTTTGAAGCTCAAACTTTACCTCCTAGCTGTATTTTCAAAGCTGAACATCAATTTACTCACCACAAGCTATTCTTCGTAAAGGCATTCATCTCAAAGTAAACAGTAAAAGTGTAATTTTTGTCATTTATTCAATTTGTAAAAAAATACTTTGTTCCCAATGAAGACTCATTTGGGATGGTGCTGGATTTGTAAGTATTTTTTCCCATGGGCGGAAACCTCAGTGCCCAAAGAAAACCGATGAAATGTGTAAATAACATTGTCCAAATACGTCAGCAACCTACTTCGTGTACTGCCTCCTGCAGGCACTTCACCGCACTGCCAGTGGACACATCACGTACGCGACCCATCAGCCCTACCTCCGCGTCGCTGTATCACGCACGTGCGCTAGCTTTCCCAGCTCTACTCTTTAATGCTGCCTTTTATTTTTTTTTCCTGTTCAACTCCTGACTGAACTGGCGTCTCCGTAAGCAGGGCATCCATCCGTATCAGTCGCTCAGCCACACGAGCGGCGAGACGGTGGGGCCCGACTCGCCCGCTCACCAGGCCGGCCGCTTCTCTTCTGCCGTTGCCGCGGCCGCCACGGCCACCACAGCCACTGCGCCAGGCCAGCACGAGACTCCTCGCAAGGAGAGCCTCCTCAGCTACCTGACCGGCAGCATCCCGAGCCTTCCCAACCTGTGGGAGGGCACCACGCCACTGAAGGCGGGCGGCCCGTCCGCCAGCAAGAGCACCTCGCTCACACGGGCCGGTGAGAGAGGGCCGGAGGAAGTGGCAGTGCGGCACGCCGAGGGGCCACGTCTTGCCGAATCGGCCGTTTCTGCGCGTTTCTGCTCGGCCACTGCAGAGCATTTCCATGTGGAATGCACGCGTATTTTGGTTTATTCTTAACCTTTTTTTTTGTAAAGTGCAATTTAATAAGCAAAAATATCTATGCTAGAAGGATTCCAAAGTAAATAGACAAATACTGTATGTAATGTATGTACATGTCTAATTCTAAAGTTTTGTTTACTTTAAGCTATTTTTCCAATTAGGCCCAGCTTGGTATATTTGGCTACTATCTTGTTATGTTAACGTGTGGGAGGAGACTAAGGTGCCCAGAGAAAATCTACTTGAACAAGTAGATGGCTTGTATCGTATCTCAAGGGTTTGGATAACTCGTGGTGCTTGAATTGGTGTGTGTCTATATTGTGGTAGTGTAGCGGTTCGTGCGCTGCGCTACGAACATGACCAATACCACTGACGAAGATTTTAACCGCTCCAGGGCCTCCCCTAGGTCAACTCGGCCTCAAATGAGTACTTTTTGTGGTGCGCAAACATCACTACTGGGGAGACAAAGGCGGTCGGGCGTGGTGCTGGCCACCCACCCCCTTGTGCGCCGTGCCGGTCTTCATAGGTGCTCGCTAACTGCGCTTGCTCCAACAGTCTGTTGCGGCTATAAAGGGGGTCTTTGTCTTTGTCTAAATGGCACAGGCCCTGGCATGGGACTGGCCGATGGCCTCCCTGAGCACCCTCTGCTCTCGGAGCCGTCCAGCGTCAGCTTCTACAACTGGATGTCACAGGCAGTCGGTGGGCGGGCAGCAGCAGCAGCGGCGGCCGTGCCGCCGGACTCGCCGCCGGTCAGACGTGCCACTCATGGAAACGCCGCGGGCGGTACGCTTAACACATCCTCTCCAGTTTAACACGTAGGCTTTCGTGACCAATATCAACCATAATAAAGGTTTTTTGGGGGGGGTTTGATCGCGTGAATATATAAACGTGTCCTTAAACCCGCCACCACTTGACACAGCCAATTAGTAAGGTTTGTCACGTGAACATGCCAATTCGTTACGAGTACAGCACACCGGTGTGTTGCAGAGCAAAGCCACAACATTTACAATCTCAGTACATCCTCTCCACCTGCGCGCCTGCCGACCTACCTTGCTGTCATCCCGCCTGTCTGCCTACTGATCATCTACCTACCTCCCCACCAGCTTGCCTAACTACCTGCCTACCTTCCTACCTTCCAATCTTCTTACATACCTTTCTGTCAGCCCACCTATTAATCTGCCTACCTTATGCTATCTTAGCTACCTATTTAACCTAACTACTTATCTATCCACCTACATGTAGAAAAACAATAACGTAAAAAATCTTAAGGCACGATGGAAAACAGACATTTTGAGGTTAAACTTCGTATATTGTGGACAGGAAAACACTGTTACAATCATTATTACGAGTTTGATTGTTTTTTTTTTAATCGACAACAGACGGCAGCGCGCTTCCCCTGGCGTCGTCAGCAGCAGACTTCAACGCGGCGCTGTCGAGTGGCCAGAACTCGCCGGACGAGACACAGTCCCAGCTGAGCGCCAGTCTGGAGACCGTCATCGGCCTGGAGGGAGCCCAGGGACTCCCTGCCGTGCAGCTCGCCGACGCACAGGTACCGGCGCCGGCATTCTGCCACGAACCTGGCTTACAAATCGAATGAAATAAACAAACAAGGAAGATAAAACCAGGCGCATGCCTTGATTATGCGTTTTGTCCTCGGAAATATTTAATTCGCAGTAGAACAAAAGTCTATGCAGATGCTTGCAGGTCACACCTCAGGCGCTCAGCACATGTAGGGCAGCCATTCAAGACTGTGGTTAGTTTATGGTGGTGCTCAGGACAGGCACGTGGTTTTCTCTCTTCTGATTAATCACGCGTCGGATTCTTGTTGAACAGCCCGGGATACACGTCAAGGTGGTATAGCTCCGAGAGAAGCGCTATTAAGTGTTATTTTGTGGTTGCGTCCTCGTTAAAGTGACCGTGCTCGTTTTGCCGCTCAAGGTCGTGTTCCGACCGCTGCTGAAGCAGCTGAGGATCCACTCGCAAGAGGCGGTGCCCGTGAGCTACCGCAAGCACGTGGGCGGGCACGTGTCGCTGTCGGGCACGCTGCACTGCCTGCGCGCCGACATCGTCGACTCGGACGCCTCCCGGTCGCGCAGCTCGCGGAAAACGGCCAGGTGCATTTTGGGAAGTGGTGGGCATGGCGACGGGTACACTGTTTTTCTATATACAAAATAATAAAAACTGTCAAACATTCTGCTTCGAATATATTTATATTTTAAAATGAGTGTGTTGTTTGGAGAGTTTTGTTTTGATTTTCTAACTGCCTGACACATGAAGAAATCAAACAATTTATAGTTTAGGATGTGAAAATTATTCCCCCCCCCTGGTGGATTCTACAGACTGTTACAATTTCGTTGCAATTTGATTCATGTTATTGGTGATATTGGCAACTGTACATTAACAGCTGTAGGTTTCACTTAAACCCATTAGGTAGAACACTTACGAGTTGTGAATAATGTTTTCTTACGCAATTCAATGTGTGTATAGTGAGTGTAAGAATCATGTGTAATGGAGGAATTGATATTTCGTGATAGCTCTAACCGGCATCACAAGACCTAATTTTTTTTATGTAGTATTGCTTACTTTGAATACACATATGGATTGTTATAAAATCAGAAGATCAAGGGTAAACTTAACAGGAAAGTTTGTTGACGTTGAGTCGACATTTAACAATACATCAATTCTATTATAAAAATATTCTTGCGCTCAATACATACATCAGATCACATGTAAGAATGGATTATTTATGATTCATTCGATCATATGCTTCTGTTATATTTAGGATAATGTAGCAAACAAAGCTATCAATGAGACAGTAAAAGCGAGAAAGGGTACAAACAAAGCAGTAAAAACGAGATGAAAAATATTTTTTTCTTGACTTGAATCGCAGGCCCCAAGTCACGACAATTCATCAAATCGCTTTGAGGATGGATGGAGGTGGAGGGTGATTCATTCGATGCCTTTATTTTAGACTTTTCTCAAAGCCTCGTCCATGTCGCCCTGCGCAGGTTACAGCCCTCGCTGCCCCCCGACGACGCTCAAGTGGCCGCGCCGGCCCTAATGTTCGACACCTTCAAGATCTGCGCCGTTGTGCAGGACAAGTCGGCCGAGACCCAAGGAACCCTTTACGGCGCTGGAGGCGGCGGCCGCGGCGGCTTCGGCCTGCACGAGCGCAGCCGCGCCTTGCCGCGCGCCGCCTTCCACGCCAACTTCACCGTCTCTTGCCAGTCCATCGACCAGCGCATCAACATGGCGCTCGTGCGGCTCGTGCACCAGTTCTGCACCGTCATAGCGGACGTGCGCGCCACGCAGACCGACATCCGCCTCAGCCGATACTCGGCGGGCTCCACGTCTCCCACGCCGGCGTACTACGCCACTGTGAGACCGCGGGGGGGGTGGCGGCGCTGGAGCGGCGGGCGCGAGGGGGGCTGCCGCCGCCGCCGCTGCACCAGAGACGACCGGGCCCAGCTCGCGGGGATGCCTGGAAACGGGCGGCACCGGCATTCAGGCCAGACGCGGCAGCGGCACCAAGAACTCGCGCAGGGTGGGCACCGTGGCGGAGGCACCGGTAACGCAAGCGACTTCTTCTCTTTCTGCGTTTGTGTTTGTCAGCGATCGTGTCGTCGTTATTCTGTCGTGAAGGCAAGAAATGCTGTATAGAGTTCTCATTTGCGGGATGATCGGGCTTTTGCCAGCTCCCAAGCTGTGGAATGCTTTATATTTGCTTGTCAATCCACTGCTGATGCTGAACGAGGGCCTCGCCGTGCTGTGCAGCCTGTGGGTGTTTGTTGGTCACGACCAGGGGTCAGCAACCTGCCACTGCGGAGCCGCGTGCGGTGGCTCTCTAAGGACTGCCTCGTGACAGTTCTTCATTAACGACCACCGTCTCGTATTCACCACTCGCATTGCGGCTCTTTAAATATTTGAGTTTCTTTTTTTTAATGAATGGCTCTTCTTGTTATTTGGTTGCCGACGGTGACGGTCAGTGCGTGTTGAAGGTGGAGAGAGCGTGGCTGCACTGCCCTCTGCTGACCACAACTTTACTTACTTTATAAGATATTCTTGATTCTTTCGGTAAAGTCACGTAGAAGGGAAATAATAAAATAATACAAATATAAAACATAAAAAAATTATCACGACGTTTCGACTGCAACGTGACTTTACCGAAAGAACCAAGAATATGAATCCCTGCAGTCACGAAAGCTTTAAATCAAAATTTTACTTTATATTCTTTCGCAACTTTTTAAAGGGTTGTTCATTGTAACATGTCATTTGATTTGTTTTGTAAATAGAAATACACTGTCTTGATTTAGCTGTTTGTAAATAAATGACACAACAAATGTGATCTGATGTCATGTAAATATGAAGTCGTATCCCTACCCTGCACAACTTGAGACCAGAATTTCATCAGTGGCACCTCGGTGCTCTATGCAGCCAGCCTGTGAGTCACTCGGGCACTTTGTGAACAACGTGACAGAAGTGATAGACAAGCCACAGAGTGATCCACTGTACCCCTCGACACCAGCAAGTCAATGAGTTGTCATCATTCTGGGAGTCGTTAGATTAAATAATCTATTCTTTTTTCTTGGTTCTTTCGGTAAAGTCACGTAGAATGGAAATAATAAAATCGAAATCTATTCTTTGTTTCATCAAATGTTTACAGCGGTCTTTGTATTGTTTATTGTTCTGTCTTGTTTGTAAAGTTTTGTACTGAATTAGCATATAATTTGTACATGATTTGGATATATCTTTAAATTATTATGACCAAAATTAGATATCTGCCATGAGCATCAGGGATAAATTTAAGTCAGTCAATCTGCATCGCCACATCTGTAATATATACCCCAAAAAACACACTCATTCCCTTTTGTCAAACTGGAGAGTTACAGGAAAACACCGCGGAGGGACCCACTTCGCCCTTCACCCTTTTCATTCTGAACGTCCGCAGGCGGCAAGCGCCGGGCCGGCGCGTCGCGGCAAGCCGGCGGGCCGCGGCGAGCGCAAGTCCTCGCGCACGACGACGCGCAAGGGCTCGCGCGACGGCATCCTGGAGCCCGTGACGGACTCAGACTCGGTGACGGTGTCGGAGCAGAGCGAGCCGTCGGCCGAGTGCTGGCAGCACATGTACAAGCTGCTCAACTTCTACTCGCTCATCGCCGACCCGGCCGGCGTCATGCAGCACGCGTCGCCGCTGACGCTGGCCGACTCGGGGCGGCACCGCGACGACAACGCAGGTGCGGCGGATCGCTCTGGCCCGAGCGCCCAATGGGGAGCGACACAATTTGCCTCCGTTGCCATAAAGGGGTTGTCTCAACACTCACGTTGTAAGGACGGTATTGCAACGAAAGGCATTGCTGCAGTTCGTACGGTGGTCTTCGTATTATAGATTTAGTCTTGGAAGAATTCAGTTTGTCATATCCTCGGGGGACAATTGGCCAAAGGCACCATAATTTTCACTGATATGTCTGCCATCTAGCAGGAAATATTTAATAAACATTGGATATTTGCACTGACATTTGACAATTATTATGGAGAAAGCCAGCAGCTTGCTACTTTTCTAATGTGCTATTGTGGAAGGGTGCCACAAATTTTTATTACATACACATCTGCCATTTAGAAGATAAAATAGGGGTAAAAAAAATACCCATAAGTACCAGCGACATGCTTCATTCACTCGATTGGATCTGACCTGGCAAAATAATATCTTAAAAATGCAATTCAATTTCCAAAATGTAAAAAGGTTATGTAATGATAAAAAAAATGCTTTGTGATTTGTCTAGAAATCAGACTTCGTAAAGGGACTCATTTTCCAGCACCTCTTGTATGGTAATCTGATGCATTACTTGAAATACGGGGTGATATTGACGACTTATGTCCATACGCTTGCCTCGCACATGCAGTTGTACATGTGCCCGTATTCCGGTGTGTGTGTGCGTCATGGCTTGTGTCTGTGTGTGGAGCGGTAGCTAACAGCACTTGCCCCGACAGTCAGTTATGGCTATACGGGGAACCTCGTCTATTTTTTTGCGCGTGTTCGTTTGTTTCCCTTCCCCCACACCTCCGATTAGCACGGTTGGCTAAGTACGGTGCGAAAGAAGTTCAACGTGCGTGCGTCTGTCTTTGGGCATGCCAGGGAGTCCCGGTGACCCATTCTGCCGCATCGCCTTCGAGAACGAGGTGGAGGCGGCGGCGGCGGCGGCAGCGGCGGCGGCAGCAGCCGGGCGGCCTCCGCGCTGGCGCGTGGGCTCGGTGGGCGCCGCCGAGCCTCAGCACGTGACGCTCGTGGTGTTTGGCGTGGGCATCGTGAACCACACGCGGCTGCAGGCCGACATCGGCGGCCTCACCATGGAGGCGGAGCTGCGCAAGGCGCACGGCAGCTTCACGCTCAAGGAGAAGATGCGAGGTACGCTCCGCTCCGTCCGTCGCGTCGTCTAGGACATTCCCATTGCTGCACAGTGAGAGGGTTAAGACGTGGCTGTCACCGTGCTCAGGAATTAGAATCATGGGCTGAGGCCTCTTGAGACCCGAGGTTCGATTACAGGCCTCAAGAAAGTCAATATATACCGTGTATGAAAGAACAGCGCTGAAAGATGCAAAAATACATCTACGAGATCTACTGCCTCCTACAAGAACCACTTCTCACTGTCATGATTGTTACATATATGACCCAAATGCCATACAAACTGACAAATACCCCACCATGAAATCAATTGCTTTTGTTCTACACTATTAATTGATGCAGACTCCAAGGCTTATAAAGTTGCAGTTAAAGATAATGCACTGCACTTAGTTGTGAGGTAGATGACTTGTGATATGGGTTGTAGATTCCCATAATGTTGGCAATGGTAGAAACATTCAGGCTAAATGTCACAAAATAAATGCAGTGGGCCCTGCACCCCTCGTCAGTGCATTGACCCTGTGTGTCCGCGTCTCCCGATCCTCTCGCCAGACGTGTATCACCAGAAGACCACGGAGACGTGCGCGACGGCGCACGTGGGCTCCGTCACGGCGGTGCTTCTCGAGGGCATTGCTCCCAACATGCAGTGCGTAGCCACTCAACGTGACTCCCATGAGCCTCCCGCTATCTCCAGCAGTGCTGCTCGCTTTGCTTCACTGGTACCACTCGTGCTTTTCACCGGTGCCATCCCCACGACTCATTTGCCATCTCCCTTTGCTTGCACCGGTGCTCTCCCTTGCGGCACTGGTGCCGTTCCCCCGTGCTGGTGCTTTCACTGGTGCTGCCCTATACGCTTGACTCTTGTCACCCCTACTATTTCACTGGTTCATATATAATTATTGGCAGAGCAGCATATACTCACGTACACACGCGTACATTTGCATGGTCGCTATAAAATCGTGAAGCTGCACAAGAATTGATGCAAATAACATCCGGGCAACTTGAAAAAGCTCTGAGGTTCCCATGCAAAGCATTGTGTCAGCTGCCCTGGTTATTACTGCAGATGTAGTAACCATAAAATATGCTCCGTTTGCTTTGTAGAGGGTGTTAAAGATATCCTGACAACATTCGAAATGAGAAGGCCATTGTGTGCCGGCGTCATTGTCCAACTTTGCCATATTCGTTAAATTACCCACGAATGACTCAATTTGGGATTACAAATAACAGTCATTGCCCCTACTGGCAGACATATGCCCACTTTGAGACCACGTGCCGAGTCATCTTGTGCCGCACAGGAAGAGCTGCCACTGGGGATGCCAAATTCAAATGTGTTGAGATGAGATGCGATGTGGTAGTAGTCACTTATCGCATGTAAATCTCACCGAGATGCCCCGACGCGTGAAGGGGCGCCGTGTCAAACACAAATCATTGTTGCCCTTGAGTGTTTCATTTCTGGCGTTATCGTTTAAACAATTTTTATTGAAACATGTTTTTTTATTTTACCAGGTAAGGACCACTGAGCTATATAGCTCATTTTTAGAAGTGACCTGGCCACAAATGACAGCTCATTGAAGTGGCTTACGTGGAAATTTATAGCAGCCAAATACTCTAAACGCATGATGTTGATTCTAAATGTGGAGGGAAAATCTGGAGGACCAGGCGGAGAACATGCAAACTCCAGATATACAGGCGTTAGGGTCTGAATCGAACCCACGACCTCCTGTATACCAGGCGAAGTAGTTAACATCTCGTTGGATTCCTCCAGGATAAATAAAGATTCTGATTCTAAATCCACGCTGTCGGGCGCAGGACGGTGGTGAAGTGCAGCGTCGCCAAGTCGCAGGCGCTCTACACGGCGCTGCGTGGCGCTCGCACCAAGAACTCGGCCGTGCTCAGGGTGGGCGCCGTCAAGGTGGACATCCCGCAGCACCCGGCCACGCTGCACGGCATGATGGTGCGCAGCTCCCACCAGCTCTCCAAGCAGATCTCCGACCTCATCCGCCAGCCGGCTCAGAGGTCAGCGAGCAGTCCTCTCCCACAGCCTCCCCACCGGTTGTGTTTATTTCGGCGTCGGTTATGTGTATGTATGTTGAACTTCTTTCGCACTGTAGTATACAACCATGCTAACCTTTTGCCTGTGATTAAATCGCCTGGAATGCACCCCCTCTCATTGGATAGTGGAAGCTAAGCAGGGTGTTGAGCCTGGGTAGTGATTGGATGAGTGTTGTAGGCTGCTACAGATGGGTGACCACCGTTCATATAGCAGGGTGTTGTAGACTGCTACAGGGGCTACGTTATTGGCAGCAGAGGGCAGTGCATCCAAATCCATTGTTGCACAGTACATCTACACTGGAGTCATTCAATTTTGGTTACTGCATGTCAATCATGTGGTGTTTTTTTATCAACTGGGTAAAATAAATTAAGGGAAAATTTGGCATTTACGTGTCATTTTTATTTTCAATATTTGGTGATGGAGCTGATGACGCAATTTGAATTCAGAACTTTCTGAGTTTTAACCACAGTGGCCCCAAGCTGTAGCTTGGTCCGTCAAAGCCAAAGTAATCGCAGTCAAACAAGCATGGAGTGGCACTCATCTGCAGTTTACAGTTGTAACACGGGTAAGTAAATCCACAACACAATGTTGAGCTTTCCACAAAGTGGTCCTCGTTGAAGAAAGTTGTACCCTTTTTATCCACCCTAGAGGGATAAAGCCCTGAGTTGAATCCCAGCTGGGATTTGATCTCATAACCTACCATTGTGAGCTGTGCACTCTAACCACTACGGATAGAGTAACCATTGCATGAGTTAAAAGGCATATTTCTCACATACGAGTGTGAAGGTCACTACGTATGTATGTTGAACTTCTTTCGCATCATACGTAGCCATCCATGCTAATCGGAGGTGCGAGGGAAGGATGACAAACTACACGCACACAAAAAACTACACACGCAACCGTTGCGTTGGTCCAACGCTGCGACCGATTCGCGCGTTCCCGACCTGTGTGCAGGGACGAACCACAGGCTCAGGGGACGGCAGGGAGCCAGGGCGCACCGCAGTCGGTTCCGCGCACGGCCAGCAGCCAGACCCAGACGCCGCTGGAGCCCAGCGACTTCCCGCAGCTACCCGAGAGTCTGGAGCGCCGGCCGCTCGTGCTCAAGTTTGACGCCATCCTCGACGGGGTGACCATCGGCGCCGCGCTCCTCCCCTCGCTCCGCGCCGAGTACAAGATGGAAACCATGAAGAGCCACGGCATCACCGGTCAGAGCCGCCCCCCCCCGCCTGTCTATACGCCGAGCACGGTGTGAGTTGCACCCCCACCCCCGCCCCCCACTCGTGCGTCACGCTGGCCCCGAATTGGCCCTCGCTAACGGCGCCAGAGATTGTTGCCACGGAGGTGACGTGGAGGTTTCTGCGCGTGTGTAAATGAACGGGAGCGTGTGTATCGCGTGGGGAGTGATTCCTGCGATGGTTATTACCTTGCACCGTGAAACTTGGTGCGGAATAATGTCTGTGGAAAGTTATATCCAAGCGAATACTCCTGGTCCCACCCCAACTGCTCGTGCACCATGCCGGCCTTAATTGGAGCTCGCTAGCAGAACTTTCCCTGACAATCTATCAGAGGAGGAACAAAGTCATTGTTATGCAAGTCCAAGTCGAGTCGCAAGTCATCAAATTCATGACTCGAGTCTGACTCGAGTCCAAGTCACATGACTCGAGTCCACATCTCATAGGTGGGACAAAGTCATTGTTATGCAAGTCCAAGTCGAGTCGCAAGTCATCAAATTCATGACTCGAGTCTGACTCGAGTCCAAGTCACATGACTCGAGTCCACACCTCTGCAATCTATGTAGTTCTACAAAGGGGCCTCTCTCTCTTTGTGTGTGAGGGAGCAACATGTCAATGCGGGATATGTAATGCTCAGAGCACCACGTGACCACTAGGTGCGAAAACCTCACCGCCGCGGTGCGCTGTCTCCCCCAACAGGCGCGCAGACGCAGTTCAAGTTCGAGCTGCCGTCCCACCTGCTGAGCCTGACGTCGCGGGTGGCGTCGGCCGAGTCGGTGGGAACGCTGCCCTCCACCAAGCTGGCGCTGCCGCGCATCGCCGTGTCGGGGGAGTACGTGATGGAGGAGCACGGGGTCTTCGCGCCCGAGGAGTGGACTAGCGACGGACTCACCACGCGACGCGGGGACTACCTGCAGTGCGTGGCCGAGGTGAGGCCCCCCCCCCACCCCCGGAGCCCGCTGCGCGTGGACCACGGCACAGCAACGTCCATCGCCGTTCCCGTGCCGTTCCTGGGCCGTTGCTGAGCTGGTAAAGTGAAGTCCCCACTGGTCTTGGACATTACCCGTTCAGCTGCGCAGGCGGCTGTAGATGATTAATTCAAGGGGGGCCTATTGCCGCCAGCAAATCACAAGAAGGGACAGCACCGTGCTCGGCTGCTCTTGCCACCATATACCCTTTTTAGGCTGAGTGGACAGGGGATGATCAAGGGACATTAACATTATATTCTCTAGTCGCGTATGTTGCTGGGAATAAGCCTGAGGAACTGAGATTGTAGCACCAGTGCACCTATCTGTCCTCGTTGTGACATTAATTGCTGACTTGACTTAGAACATTGCTCAAGCCAAGTACAATTACCCAGTCAAGATATTCATCCAGAGAGTTCAGTGCAGTGTGCTAACCATCACACCACTTCCCAGCAACCACAACGGTGAATATCACAGAAACTAGCCATTGACGGTGGCCTGGTTGCACCAGCACCAGCACTGCTTTCTCTAGAAAGTGTGTAATATTAATTTATTTTTGTGCGTCGTTCCCAGATTGGCTCATTCGAGCACAACCTGAGCACGGATTTGCTGCATCACCTCGTTTTCGTGCAAAAAGTCTTCATGAAGGAGGTGAACGAGGTCATCCAGAAAGTGTCGGGTGAGCACGGAACGGGGCAGTACACAGTCACTCCCGCACGTCTTCTGGGAAAATTGGTGTCTCGTATCAGCCGACGCTTGCGGTTTTTATTGTTCCCGTATTGCCTTGTCTGTCATTACCTTGTCTGTGCCAACCATTGCTGACAACGGGCATTCACGCGTCATTGGCAAAAACTGTCGGCAGATAAACAGAGAGGCGGGGTTGGGGCGGGCTTGTGGAACATTTAATTTGTGTGCAGGTTTCCGTGATGGATGTAAGAGATGAGTGGTACTATTTTTCCTGTCCCCTGAGTCAAAGGGGCTCCTTTTGAGTGATTGGAGGTGGGTGGACCACACGAATAACGGTGGCGTTTGTAATTTTGGTGCTGTCTGTGACAGCTGGCACTCTCCGTAAACTGCCATGGTGGCAATGCAGGAGCGACGTCCAGTTCTCTGTTCGCCACTGCATTTAATCTCATAGTTTTACGATAGATTTGGTGCTTTTCAATTGCCATACTGCGACATATGTGCATGATTGTCTTTGTCGGGAACTCATTTGATAACGAATTAACAAACAAGCAAATGCATTTGCTACTCCACAAGGCTGTGATGGCTTGGTCAAAGTATATTTTCTTCAGTCTCAATGCCGGAAACAAACTGTGAATTGACAGTTTTGCGTGTTACTCGTATTCGGTGTTAGGCAGCCCTGATTTTGATGTGAGCGTAACGTGATTGCACACAAGTAATGAGGCTTGCGTGTCCATGCCGGGCCAGGCGGAGAGCAACCCATTCCCCTGTGGAACGAGCAGGACGTAGTCAGCGCAGATGGGGAAAGACCTAAACCTCTGCTCTACTCTCTGCAGCTCCGCTTTCAGGTTAGCATCGCGGTGCACCACCGCCTTATCGGCACACGCGCACACGCTCATCCATTCACGTGCGGGGATGGTGGAATCGATCCCTGGTGGGTGGGATTGCTCGTCAGGATAGAGCTCACGGATTGTTTCGCGCATTTTCGCAGGGAGTGCAGGTGACGGCCACCACGCCCACCATGAGCGCAGTTCGCTTCGAGACGGGAGTCATTGAGTTGGTGCTGTCCAATCGCATCCAGACCAAGGCATACGCTGGGCTGGGCCGCAGCGGCAGCTACCTCAAGCTGTTCGGAAAGTGTCAGGTCGACCTGTACCTGGCCCTGGGGCAGATCGTCAGCAACCAGGTGGGTGCCCCGTTGCGGTCATCGGTGGCCATGTGCAGCTGTTAAATCCTCCCCACCTCGCGCCTGACACACAGCCATCAAACAAACGCCTGCAGACAAAGACAAGAGGCAAGGTCTGCTTTGCTGAGTAGGCTTGTAATGATTCTTCCCGGTGAGTCAATAAATTGCCAGTATTTGAGGTGACAATTTAATGCAAGAATAGATTCATTTTTATTTTGTTTACACTTGCATCGTCTCTGCATGTGTACAGTGTATTCATATATACACCCCCTGATGCACATGTCTCACCATTCTGTGGCATTTCGAGACGCGATTGTATTCGGTTGCTGTATAAATTCAAGTCGTATTGACTTGTCTTGTTCTGTCTTGTGCATACCGTTAGCCTGGTTTGCATTAATTACACCAATTGAGTCTTAACACGCACAATTTTTTGCTTGTATTGTGGGCTTAAGAACCTTTTGTAATCAACGAATCTATGACTAGTTGGAGGATATGTGCAGTGCGTATTGTATTTTAGCTTCACCCTATGAACGAAGGTGTTTTGAAAGAAGCTATAACCTAAGTTATAAATTCCCTTATCTCAATCCATAGGTTTATTTGACTGGTTTTTGGGTTTGATGAAATAATTATTGGTCTCTTATCTATTATCTTGAAATACAATCTGCGCTGCCGCCGAGACCCTCACCAGGACAAGCGGATTGAGAAACGAAGGAACGATATGGGCAGTGTCCCAAGCTGCCCGACACTCACATGAAACTTCCATGATGAGAACCAGTGCCGTCAGGTTTAAATGGCTGAGCCAAGCGCCAGCCAGGATTTGTACGCGAAGCCTTGCGATTGCGAGTTGCGTGCTCTGATCACGGGGCCACCCACTCGCAAGACGATCAGTGCTCCTGCAAACGGTGGCGGAGCGAGAGAAGCTGAGCCTGCAAAGCCTGGGCCGTGTGTCACCGCACGCAGGTGTACAAGGAGGCGGTCTCCGAGTTCCATCAGGTGGCTTACTTCCGCACACGCATCGGCCTCCGGAACGCCCTGCAGAACGAGATGAGCGGCTCGCAGGACCGTGAGGCCGTGCTCATCACTTTGGACCGGCCCATCGTGTACGCCCAGCCCGTCGCCTTTGACAAAGGTCTCCTGCGCGGTCGTGCGGGCGGAACTTCGCCCGAAGCACGCACGCACGCACACGCGCACATGCACGCATGCGTGTGCGAGCACACGTAGTACACAAGCGTAAAATATTAACACACACACCTTTCGTAATATACATGCACGCATGTGGTATACAAGGGACATGTCCACACGAAGATCTCCTGTGT
Organism: Lampetra planeri; assembly: GCF_965212315.1. Classification (NCBI taxonomy): domain Eukaryota; kingdom Metazoa; phylum Chordata; class Hyperoartia; order Petromyzontiformes; family Petromyzontidae; genus Lampetra; species Lampetra planeri. The sequence continues at coordinate 11,856,267 of NC_136125.1, read as the reverse complement.
AGCCTTTACTCGACTCTTGGGCAAGTAAGGTAAGCAAGCGCCTATTAAGGCCGGTACGGCACACGAGAGGGCGAGTGGTTAGCATCATGCCCGGCCACCTTTCTCTCCCTAGTGCTGTTGTTTACACACCACACCAGGTACTCTTATAGGGTCGAGTTGACTTAGGGGAGGAACAGGACCGGATCATGTATTTGTCACCGATGTTGGCTGTGAGCTGTAATTGAGACTCAGGTGGCCGGGCTCATAATGCATTGGGCACACATCCGCACACGATTATACACACAGCGACATGATAACAGAAGACAACTTCCCGGACACTGTTTGGTTCCTGTGTAAATCGCAATAATGCCATTTATTTACTCAAGAAAGCCTCATTGAGTCTCAATAATGGCTTTCAGGTGGGGCCTACATTATCTGGAAGTTTATATTCAAAAGGTATCATTCTATATGTGGGCCATAACGGTGTAGGCCCCGTTCATCAGTGCACGCGCACGTCTTGTATTGCGAGGCTTGTATAAGAACTCGCCACTGTTAAGCGAGTGGCTCGTTGCTTATGGCTCACAGTTAGTGACAGTTTACATTCTAAATGAGGTTTTTGTTGGTGCCCCCTGCTCCCTTTCACGCACAGCTGTGCTCTTCTGGCTGAACTACAAGGCGGCGTACGAGTACTGGAACGAGCAGCGCATGGCGCTGGGTCGCGACGTCTACATGGCCACGCGGGAGCTGGTCGACAAGTTGCCCACCATCTCGCAGACCCCATCGCAGGCCTTCAGCACGCTCATCCTGCAGCTCACCGTCAACGAGCTTGGCATCTGCCTGCCCATAGGAGCCACCTCACAGGTACCGGCGTCAGGCGAGGCGCGGAGACCCCCTCCTAACGTCAGCACGAGCCCTGGAAATCTATCCCGCTTCTGATTCGAACCCTAACCAGAAACATGAACACAGCCCCGATTCTAAACCTAACCCAAGCCCTGAGCTTAAGGCTGGTCACGAGGCACATTGTAGCCGAGGCTCAAATCTGATCCGCGTGCTAATCTTGGCACCAGATATTTTGGCTGCTTCTGATTCCAGCGTAAATGTAAGCAAAGTAAGTACCCCGTAGAAGCAAACATTTTACACAAATGCGCAGAGATCCTTTACTGTTGGTAAACAAAATAATATTCTGGAGAGGGCAGTGTTTGGATGGTGACGGAGCGAACCAATGATGTGACTTTGAAGCTGAACCAATACTTGGACGAGGACCCCGGTTCGGCGCTGGTGCTTACGGTGGAGAGCACCCTCATCTCGGCCTGCTCCTCCGAGTCTCTCGTCAGCAAGGGCCACTTCAAGAACTTCTGCCTCCGCTTCGCCGAGGAGTTTGAGACGTCCTGGGACGACTGGAAGCCGGAGCTGCGCAACGGGACCGTCATGAACGCATGTAAGAATGTGGCCACCCCTTCGCCGCTTTCAACTTTGAACTCTTCTTGAGGACTGAGCGAGAGCCGCTTGAGAATGACGTCAATTGTCTCCTTTGTATAGGACTTTGTGGGAACATGCCAGGAAAGGGGAGCGCTCTTCATCTTTTTGCATTATGATTGTGTAATTTTCACTGAAGCACTCCGTGCCACGCAGCATCGCTATGGGGGGGCAGCCGGTGGCGTGCACGGTGGTGCTTGCTTGCGATTGGGCGCTTTGAAGTCACGGGCTGGCGGATCACGCGTATTTGTGGAATTCCCAAATCCACTGGGTCGCGAGAGAGAACTCCACAATGGGGTTTAACCCAATAGTCAGAGCACGCCGAATATAACAAAACAGTTGACCGCTTAACCGACATTGATTGATTTTCTTCTTGGAAGTGTAACATGGCAATGGTTATTGTTTGTGCACACTTACCATGTTAACATTTTCAAAAGTACACCTTCCTGGAGACCGAACAACACGTAGCTTACATTTTGTTTGCATATGTACATAAATGCCTGCAAAAAATGTACAGTCCTCTGTCAGTCCATTGCTGCACCGGGTGCATCTCGCAGTGCGATGTCTGCTGCACAAAGCTACCCTCCCCAGAACATAAATACACAAGAAATGTGTCCATGAGCTTCCTTTCTAGGCAGGTGAGAGCCCATTCAGATAGTGTGTGGCTTTTTAAAGTGAGACCAAAGGTTAACTTGTGGGTGCCATATTACGTTCCGTGACGTCATCACACTGGACGGCACACATGACGTCACGTCCCCATTTTACTCCTCTACACATCTGTTGAGCAAATTAATTGAGCTCCGTAGTGATTACTTCTTGAGGCCAGTGCACATTCTAGGGCTCCCATGCTCACGTTTCAGTCCTCAGCGTCACCACAGCGTAATTCGCTGTTACACTTTTGCCTAATTGAGGTGAAGTCCGCTTAATTCCTTGGTGGGTTTTTTGTTCTTCCAGATGTGTTACCGTTCTTCCCTTCAATCCATGAGCACCCGTCATACGTACACTCTTCCTGTCATTTGGATGGACGTGCCTTTGGTTTGGCATCACTGGTTTTTTTTTTTTTGTCACAGGCGTGGTTCCGGATGGGACCTACGAAGTCTGTTCACGCACTACGGGGCAGTCTGCAGCAGGTGAGTTCGTGGGAAAGGACACTTTAGATATATAAATATATTAATATTTGGTATAACTCCAATGAAGGCAAAAGTCATAGTGGTCTCACTCCTCAAGTGAGCATTGGGGCGTTGCTCATGTATGCTAACAAGCGTGATCCAGTGGCGGAAATGTTTATTGCTGTGGTAGAGTCGGTGTCCTCTTAGGACAGCCACCGCTGATTTCCGTTTATGGACCCCGGAAGCATGATGGGTTGTTTCGTTGAGTCCATCATGGTTGAGTGAGGGGCTCAAACCAAAGTGTGCCTCCCTCCCTGTGACCTGCGATTATTTTAGGAATGTTCTGGAAAAACTCGATAGCCCACAAAAGCTGTTTAGAGTGTAGGGTTTTGTTGACCGTTGAATTTTGTAGGTGAATTGAGTGAATGATTAAGTTCATGGCTTGGCCATCTGTGGGGAGATTATACAATACAAACTGTTAAAGATATACTATATGAATAAGACATTTTTTTTTTCACTTTATCTAAGACACCCCTCATTTGCAGGAAGATGGAGTCAAAAACAAACAGGTTAGGCGAATGAACCAGGCTGTCTAAACTTTGGCAGCATTTTGAATGCGATAAAAAATACTTTTAAAGTTAGTCAAATGCTCGTCAGATGCTTGTTTATTATCGCTATCATGACGTAACTGTGACCTCACTCCCTTACGCTTCAATATGACATGGAGCTGTACGACAATCCTTAAAGATTCTAACTCGTGTCCCGCATGCCGTAACAGCCCCGACTGCTTGGCACCTTGTTGCACCATTCGGGTACGCCCGCCGCCACCCCTTCATGCGAGCGCTGAGCTGCCCAACAACCAACCACCCGCATTGTCGAGGCCTGCCCTGTAGACGGTGAAATTAAACTGCCGATTGAACTCAGTGACGTGGCAATCTAGTGCTTGCCTGACCTATGATCGTAAATGCAAGAAGTAGCCTAGGGAGACATCTACAACCTAACAGCTGTTTGTCCTTTCGGTTACGTCTTTAATTTAAGCGCCGTCATCAACCCGCGCGTCTTTTCCCGCGTGAATGGTTGCCACCCATGTGCTCGTTAGTAAGTATAATCCTCCCGGAATTTGTTGCGGCGTAGGTTGTGCCCTCGATTGGAAACGCGGGTGCCATCCATCCATGGCGAGTGAAAATATTCCGACTCTTAAGATCGTTGTAAAAAAAGCACGCGCGTCTGGCAGACAGCGGCAGTGCGGGCACGTGGATGCTGAACGTGCTGTGGAAGATGTGCGGCATCGACGTACACATGGACCCGAGCATCGGCAAGTGGCTGAACACGCTGGGCAGCACGCTGACCACGCTGACGGGCGAGGAGGACCTGGACGACATTGCGGATCTCACGTCCGTGCTGGAGCACGGCATCTCCGACGAGGACGAGCCCGACGGCGTCGCCACTCCCTTCCTGCATACGGTGAGCACATGGCCCTTGCAATGTTTCACATCGGGGGTCTGCGACACATTCGACCACGATTGAGTCGTGACGTAGCCAACTCAATGGCGTATAGCGGAGTATCGGGAAGGCTCGATTATTGCAACTCACTACTCCACGGGACGTCTGATAAGAAAATTCTTTGGCACGTGTCGTGACGGGTACTGCAAGATTTGACGATGTTCGTCCAGTGCTCGCTGGGCCGCATTGTCTTCTGGTTGCCGAATGAATACATATTAAGGTCGCGCTCATTGCCCACAAAGTGCTTGCCACAAATGAATCACAATACCTTGCTGATCTCATCAAAAAGAATAAACCATCACGCGAACTCCAGTCATCCTCACAGCAGTGGCTTTTGGCTAACCTTCGAACAAAGGCATCGCATGCTTTCACATGCGCTTCTGCGGCCATCTGAAATTCTCTTCCTTCCGATATTATAAAGCCGCTGGAGCTATGCACTTGTAAATCTAGATTGAAAACCAATTTCGTTCGAACTGCTTTTTGTGTTTAGTTTGTTGTACTTCCCCCGCACCACCGATTAGCACGGTTGGCTGCGTACGGCGTGAAAGACGTTCAACATACGTACGCTACATACAAAATAAATTCAACATTCCATTTTCCTTGCTTGAATTGCTCTGCGTTTCAATTGTTTTATGTGAATGAATACAACCAGCTTCGCGCTGCACTGGGTGCGTTTCGACCACCTTGCGCATATCAGAACTTAGCCGTACGTCGGTTACAAGAGCCGCAGGCTGTAATTTGGTGAACATCGCAGTCGAGGTATTGAAGCCTGAATATTGCGAGATGTCTGTGTCGCCTGCCTCGTTTTATTCGATCAGAGGGTTCTGAGTGGGGTGCCACCCGTGCGCTGTGCAGGACGTGTCGGATTTCAGGCGGCAGCCGTCTGTGGGAGGCCCCAGCACCGAGCTGTCGCTCAGGAGGACGTCGAAACGTCTCATCGAGAGGGAGCTCAACGAGCAGGCCAAAGTCATCGATGACCTCAAGTACGGGCCCAGCCGCTGCGTTCAAAAAAAATAATTAACCTCATACCTCGCGTTAAGTAATTACATTTTCACAATGCACGGCAGCTCCAATTAAACCTCTCACAGCTTGCTCACAAGAAGAACATGGTGACCTGCCCCAGTTAACGTTGCCCAGAATTCCAAAAAAGTCTCAGGATAAAAAATAGAAAACCTTTTAAATTAGCGAAACTTCCCCAGCACGCACGACCTGATTTTCGTTTTTATTTTTCGTCAGGAAACTCGGTGCGAGTGAGAGCACCATCAACCAGGAGATCCAGCGCTACCAGGCCCTTGAGACGTTCGCTGTCAAAGACATCAGGAGGGACGTGCGCAAGAAGCTCAAGCGCTCCAGCATCGGGGCACGTGACCGCTGCCTCCATCACACTATCCAGCACGCTGCCTTCGTGTTCATGCATACAACCAAATCAGTCCTGAATGTGCCTGATCTCATGAGATCTTATAACCCCTATCAGAGGTGAGCTTGGGTAGTAATTGGATTGGAGACTGCCTGGGGATACCGGGTTTGCTAGGCATTATGTGATTCGATTTTCCGAAACACACATTCAAACCCCGTATCTCAAGACCTGCATGCTCATTGGTCCAATACAGCCATGTGCTCCTCCCTGAGCCACCTGCCCTCGTGTGGTGCTGCTGTTGGTTTTAGGCGCTGCTTGCGCCAAGGTGGACAGGGGGCTAAGAGGTCAGAGCGCCGAACTAGCTAGCACCGCTGAAATTCTGGGTTCAAATCCACTAACTTGTCTATGATTAAACCGGATCCTCTATAATACGTTTCTATTGAGTTGATGGTGTCAGACAGCTCACCAATAATTGGACAAAAAAGTCATTGTGTTGAATTTGGTTCTGCGCCCTAGTTGGCCAAATTTCAGTTGCCTCAAGATGTTCTCGAACGCGAAGAATTGCACCACTGCCAATAGCGTGACCGGAATATAACTCGGGAAGCGTGGCAAAAATATGAGTAACAGTGAATGCACGCTGCTCGTGTGCCGCAGGCCGTGTCGCTCAAGGATCGCTGGGGCCTGAGCTACAAGCCGAGCCGCTCCAAGAGCATTGCGGCGAGCGGACGGCCCAGCCTGAGTCGCGTCGGCCGCTCACGGTACGGTTTCCCTACCCTGGCCCTTACGGCTTTCTTCCAGCCTTGCTCTCCCCTAACTCTCCTCCTCCAGCGAGCTGTACCGCATCCATGGCTACATATGTACATGGCTGCATATGCACTCTGCTAATCTCGGCCCGAAGGTAGAGAAACCTTTTCGAAACTCTGAATTGCTCACATGGTTGGTTGGCCTCTAAATGTTTTCTTGTTTGTCTTTGTTCCCGATACTCATTCTAAATTGTTTGTACGAATGCATTAAATGTGTATTTCTCAATTTAGACGAATGTAGCAAACATTACTACAAGCGTCATTTAAAAAAGTCACCGGTAAAAGCTAGATGGAAAAAAGAGAGCAAAAAAACTTGACTGTTGACTTGAATCGCAAACTCCACTTTGTGACGATGAATAGAATTGCTCGGGAGGAGGGTGAATCCTTTCATGCCTAGCAGTTCTGAAAGAAAATGTTTTGTATTCATAATTTATATTACATTTTTCTATATTTCACATGAATTAATTAGAATATATTACTTATAAAATATGTATTCTGAATGGTTTAATGAATTTTTAAATAGCTGTTTACTGTTTTTTGTTGAATTGGAATTAGCTATTTTACTCTACCTTTTTTAATCCCACGTGTTTGCCTATCTGGTCTCAGTGCGCGTTAACCTGCTCGTGAATAGAGGTTATCCAACCACTGAATCTCTATGAGAAAAATGTCACGTGTTCCATGAAGCGGCACTAACACGAGGATGAAATTTTGTTAGCTGCCTTCTGTTATTTTATTGTTCATTTTATTTATATTTTTTGTGTTTATACTTTTTGTTTTTTGTTCCCTGGGGCAGTCACATCGATGGAGATGATTTGCCGGAGATCCGAATTTACGAGGCCACAACTCCCATGCCCAGAGTGACTTTTGACATCCACAAGCCGGTGAGACGCCCAGTGCTAAGCCTCCTAATCGGAGGGATTTAGTGTTAAAGAGGACAGACACACACACCGACATTGGTTTCATTAAATCTATTGCCTGTAACGGATTGAGTGTGCGTTTCTTGGAACGATGATGTTTATTCAATTATTTGTCCTGGCTACATCTGCTTTTGTCAGCCTTGGCTGGCGCTACTGTGCTCGTTAAACCTGGTTACAATGCATATTTTATTTGGACTTGTGTTCCATGATGCATTGCACGTTGCCTGTCATTGTATCACAAGTGATAATTCTGCCCGTGTTTGATTTAGCCCATGGTAATGATGCATAATCTATGCGTTTGCATGATTTTTACGGACTTGTTTTTCTTCATTTGCCCTCTGTTGCTTGTGCTGAGTTGCACCGCTAACAAGAGTGGTCCCTTCGTCCCCTCCCGCCCCATGTGCGTGTGAAGTCTGTGCTGGGTTATGTGCCCGAGGAAAGATATTCAGCTCGAGACAACCTGTACTTCAAGGTAGCATCGGCGACGGACAAAACAAATCTTTGTGTCAAGCCACTTACTAACCTGTCTTCCGCTTGCGCAGTTCATTCTGTGAGCGACCAGTCCAACCCGTTTCGTTCACAAGCGATCCGTGAAATCTAACGTGAAATGTATTCTTTTCTGACTATCATAGAACATGTGCTTGCGCTGACGTGTTTTTGGGTGTCTTTTTCTTTCAGCCGGATATCAACATAGCCCAAACGCCGCATACCATTTAGACTCTTTGCAAAAAATAGCATCGGTCACAAGTACAGTCATTTCAGAGTAAAAAAAAAATCGCCAACATGAAATAATCATCAAATTACATCATCCCAATAATTTCCAATTTATATGCTTGTGATGCTTTTCTATTCTTGTCTTTCCTTGAATTTGAAAGTAATCTCTGCGCAGTTCTGCAGAAAACCCACATTTTGTACGGTTATTTAGTGATTCTCTACGATCCCTGCATTTTTGCTGTGTAAAGCAATCTGTGACGCGGCAACTCAGCTGTGTTAAGAATCTACAGGTGTGGTGACCCATACTTGAACAGGATCGCTATTGTACCTACAGTTGACGGTTGTACGGGCAACCACTGGATACAGGAATTGATTTGCTTGAACTCCTGGAATAGAGGATGTGGATTTGGCCCCAGTGGCTGCCGGTCACGTCCTCATGCCCCCAGGAAAGGCCCTCTCGCTGATTGCGTCATGAGCGCCTCGTCTGAATCTCTATCCCGAGACAGAGTGCCCTGATGGTGTGTAGGGTTACAAAAAAAACACAGCTTTGCCTAACTTTTAATTCATTCCATGGCCTGTGCATGGATCACGAGCCGTGAATGCATCTTACAAAAATCATGTTTGCGTGTCCAATGCTTTTAAGGTGTCATTTTGTTCTGAGCGTACCTTTCCATCTGTGCTGCTACGTTGCTGTTGGTCTGAAGGTAGAAATCTTAATGCGTTGGTGGCGTGGTTTGCCTCGGTTATTGCTGGTGATCTGTGCATTCTGTAATTGTGCTTTGTGGAACTAAAAGGTGTGGATGTATTTGAACTACATGGCTTGTGTGCTGGCCTTGTAAGGCAAGTTAGCGGTGATGTCCATTGCAAGCGGTGACGTTTGCAACTCTCTTTGTTTTGGCGAGTTAATGAGTACAATTGCTAATTATCCATGGCCGTGCTGCTCTTTGGCACACGGTGTGAATCGCCAGCAAGCTACAGCATGACGTTCAATAATACATCACACACTCAACATCCACAGGGATTTGGAACTTGGTGCCTTTTCCATTGCAATTATTTCTGTTCTATGATTTTTTAAATCAATTTTCCAATTATGCTTACTCTGAGATGTATTTGCTGCACGCTGACCTGTCTAACAAGTCATCTGGAAACATAAAAACATTTCAGAATGTAGTTTGTCAAACCACTGCTGGATAACGGCTATTCAACACCATGTCGATCTTGGGGGTTCTTTGACCATACATCACCCATGCTGGTCAGTATGGATTGGTGAAGGGGGGGATGTGATCAGGGCTAGTTCAGATATGATTCCAATGTTAGATATGGCCAGGAATCGAACTCAGATAGCTGGCTTCACAGCACAGTGGCCTAACTATTGTGCCACTGTTCCCCCACTGAATATGATACTCTATCTGATTTTATTTACTACAAGAATATATAGTCCTTTTGGTAATCCACTACCAGATGAGGGTCTTTCCTCGCCGTGCGAGCTGTGGGGAACAATTGACCATACTTCACCATTCTGGTCATTGCAGGTCGGTGAAGGCGAGAGCTTAGTCGAGTCCACAAATTGCTTTTCCAGCACTGCCCTCCGCCGACTGGGTCACATACAGCCAGTAGGACGCATTGCCTCGCAGTGCGAACCACGGGGTGGTGCCGGGAGCCACACGCGCGCGTGCGGTACTACTCAAGACGCGCTGTTGATTCGTTTGTTGTGTGTGCGTGTGACCGGACGCGCAGTTTCCGGAGGAGACGGAGGCGGACTTGCTGTCTGTGGTCGGCGATGACGTGCTGCGCCTCAGTCCGATGAGCGACGGCCCGAGCTCCGTGTTTGCCAGCCCCACGCCGAGTCCGTACCTGCCGTCCCGCGGCGCCACCGCCGATTCCCTGCCGCCGCCGTCGCGACCGCCCGCCATGCCCCCCCGCCAGCTACCGCCGCCGCTGCCGCCCGGCCCCGGCCGCACTTTCCCCGCCGCCGCCGCCGTCGACGCCGACGACGCCGCCGACGACGAGGACGTGCCGGACGGGCCCGCCGAGGAGAGCGACTCCACTTACACGGACGACACGGAGAAGGAGGACGAGGAAGTTGAGGAGCAGAGGCAGCACAAGGCGCGGTACGGACGAACGCCGTGATTTCTCCCTGCTGATCGAGAGGTGGTGGGCGCTGCCGAACCCCGGAATTAACACGTGACGTGAAAGGGGAGTCAGGGTTCGTATTTGGATAGGACGAGGACTGACCTCTTATTGCCTAGATTGTTAGGCGTTGGGGTGACGTTTGTGTTTAATGCGGCAAGTGTTGTCTGCTTCAATAGGAGTTTGTTCCTTCTCCTTCATTGCCAATTTTGGCCTTTTCACTGTTTAGGTTTTATTTATTTATAGTGGTTTTAGTGCTTTTTAGGGTGTGATGCATGAATACACATCGACATTCACTATGGCAAATATATATCACGTATAGCAGTTAAAATAATACCGTTGAAATTAATAGATAAGTGGCATTGTGAACAACATCAAATGGTGCATGGCTTTTGATATAGTATCCCACTATCCATAGATGCTGTAAACATCTGGCAGTCATGCCCAATTAACGATAGATTTATGACAAAGCCGGAGTGAGCGCACGGTCAAATCCCGGCGTAGCGGCGTAGCCATGACGGGCCGCGCGTCGCGATGCCGTGATCGGCGTGCGGGGCCCGAGCGTGCCTGACTGCCACCCTGCGCGGCGGCGTAGCAGGCGGCGGTCGGATCAGCGGCGTCGGCGAGGCCTGCGGAGCCCTCGCCTCCTGGGCAGCAGCAGCGAGCGCGTGCTCCCGGCGGTGAGCGCCGCGGCTGCCGCGGCCGCCGCGGAGCGCAACATCGACTTCAAGCTGGACGTGCGCGTGGAGATCGACAGCGGCAAGTGCGTGCTGCACCCCAGCATCGCGTCGCAGCCGGCCGACGCAGACGAGTCGTCGTTAAAACGGTGAGAGCGGCCGCCGTCCTCGTCGTATTGCTGTTCCTCCCCGTCGTGGTCGTGCTTTTGTTCAAAATTTTCTGTATTTATTTTATATCTTTAGCCGTGGTGTTACGATTGGGAGTCACGCCGCCATCTCTTTGCATTCGATGAAGTGTCACGATTTGGGGCCATGAGTCAATGAGACAAAGTGGAGTCGCTGCCTCTTCGTAGGCTGGAGGGGCATAGGTACTGGGCTGTAATCATCAACTTTTATGAATGAATCAATGATTTCTTCCGTGCATCGTTCTTGTTGTGAATCATAATCATCGTCGCAATCATGATCGCAATTATCGGCATTGCAAAATCATCTTCATGATGGTGAATATTGATGTTTGTTGTCTATAACATTACAATTTGGTTATTCATCCACATCAATATCACTGTTCTAACAATCTTAATTATCATTGCACCCTAAAACGGGCATATTATAACTCCTCATCAGCTCTGTCGTAAATTGTAACCCTCAATGTCATCTTTGTCCCCATGCGCCATCGCTTCATGTTGAATAACCCACACTGCGTAGTTTGGCGCTCAATGGGCACTGCTGAGCAAGCCTTGGGAGCGTTCCGCACCAACGTGCGTGCGTGTGCGCGGTACCGATCGTCTCCCCCCCCCCCGGTGCAGGGAGAAGGGCGGTCGAGCGGGACAGGAGTCACCCACAGGCAAGCGGTGCGCCTCCGGGCTCGGCAGTGGGATCCTCGGCGGCTACAAGAAGGTGCCATCCACCTTGCAGACCAAGGGCATGGACCTGGAGACCACCGTCTTCTACATCCCTGGAGTAGAAGTCAAGGTATCCACCTGCTTATCCATCTCTTCGTCTATTCGTCCAGCCATACGCTTGCATTGCTGGGGCTGCCTTCACGTCTTTGTTTGTGTGATGCTCGTTTGTCCAGAATAATAATTTTTCTACGCGACTTGTTAATGTAGTTTTGTTTATCGCATATTTGATCTGCCCGATAATGTTTTGTGCATTGTATATCCTTGATGTGGGATTATGCTGCATCTCATCAAATTATTACATCTAACACAAACGTCTACTTTGCTCCTTATGATAGCATACGTTGGTTAGGTACCCCTGGTAAACGCCCTTTGATGTATCTAAAAGATGTTGCGAGATGTCAGTTGTTTTTCTGCTGTAATTTAGCTCCATGAGAATATTGCATTTTTGTGAATCATCATGTTTAACATTTTTTTATATAAAAACGTATTGTGTAAATTATCGATAACCTAAATTAACATTCGAAGATGCGTCCGTATTTTAAAGAATGGTAAACACAGTTTAGACGTATAGAAATTAATTGATTAAAATATATTATTACACTCATGAAACATGTATCACATTGTGCTTGTGAGCATTGATTATTTGCCATTCATAAATAACTTACCTTGAAGATCATGTAACAAATGAGAAAAAAAAAATAGAATACAAAACAATGCCATAAACAAGACCAAAACCTCGAAATAATTCAGTTTAATTGTGACGACAAATCATGACAATTCACTGAATTGTGAAGGGGAGGGGGGGGTCATTATAAACCCACAAAGAAAATTTCTTTCTCCATCAATCCACACAGGTTCACTACAACTCCAAGACGGTGAAGCTGGAATCTCCCAACATTTCTCGCGGCTCTTCACTCAGCCGCTCGCAGTCCAAGGAGTCCAAGCTGTCAGCCATGAAGGACTTCAATTACCAAGTGGGCAAAGGCCTGCCCCAGGCACCACCGCCACCCACGGCAGGTCAGTCCTGAGATACCCATGTCACAGTCGGCATTACATACACTTGAGTCACCTACCTGACATAGACTTTGAACTCTTTGACCATAATTTTTACAGAAAAATTATGTAAAGATCCATCAGCGAATGGAGCTCCTCAACCATCATTTGAACAGCATTTAAGCAGGCGAAGCTTTAATTGGTTTACAACTTTATTAGGCTCATCAGCAGAGCATGGTCTGTGAAGCAAGTGCTGCTGGGTATAATTGGCGTCACAGACAAACGTCATCTACGAATACCGCGGGGTCCTGCAGCGCTGTGCTCCAAAATGATGCGTACATTATTACATTTGCTTTTTACAAAGCTACGTATGGAGAATTGGAATCTGTTCACGTTGACTGGAAATATAAATAATGGTGTAATGTTCATTGTTTTTTCAAAAGCCGCGCTGGGTCTCAAGACTCGTTCAGGAAAGTTTTGCTTCACAAGTTCCAAATACCCTTTTTCTGCTCAGGCGTGCATATCTTAGGTATCTGGAGAAAACCCTCACACGAGGGGATAATATTCAAGTAACCTACTTAACCATACATCATTTTACTAGACACCTTGCAGCCATTGTAACTATGTCATTGTCTTTGAACGAGCACAGGTGGCTAAACTTCCCAAAGTTTGAACTGCAACAGCAAAATTGATCGTTCCGAACGGCAACGCTTCATTCATCATAAGCTGGGCCTCCAACGGTTCTGTGAGCGTGCGTCGCCTGCTAATAACCAGCGGCGGACCAACGTCCGGCGGTGTTGCATGCGTGTCCCCCACGCAGGCAAGGCCAAGGTGGGCGGTGGCATAAAGACGGCCAAGCTGTTCGCGTGGGTGTCCCTGCAGTCGCTGCCCGAGGAGATGGTCATCAGCCCGTGCCTGCTGGACTTCTTGGAGAAGGCGCTGGAGCTCATTCCCATCACACCCATCGACCACCAGCCTTCTGGTAGCTGCCACTGCTCGCACGCTGTGCACGCTGTGCACGCTGTACCATGCCCTCTCTGTCACAACACCGGCGTGGGAGGCGGTTTATTTTGGATGGTCAATTTTATTGGTTTATCCATCGGCACGTATCCCTTTGTTTAATGGCCTTCTGGTGAATATTGTGTGACTCTTGACTAAATGTGCATTTTGCTCCTTTGTTCATGAAATTGCAATGCAGAGATTGGATTACTATCTGTTCCCTAACCCTAACCCATGGGCTTCAAAGGCCATAATAGTATTCATTAGTCCAGAATTTGATTAATATTCTTGATTTGAGCGCCTCAGAATGTTTGGAATGACGGCTCTGTATGAATGTAGATTATTATTTGTTGTTGTTACGTGATCCATTATTCTCTTCGCAGTCATCTTTGTGAATAATTTATATGCATGTACAAGCGATTGGAGGCTAATGAGTCTGGAACTCCTTAAAGTCAGGTTTTTCACCCTTTCTGAATTGCGTAATGATTGAGGCATCATTTCGTGATTAAAGTATTAATTTTTGTGTTAACTTTCGATTTGAAGCTTTCGTGACTGCAGGGATTCATCTTCTTGGTTCTTTCGGTAAAGTCACGTAGAAGGGAAGTAATAAAATAATAAAAATAAAACATAATAAAATAATTCTCACGACGTTTCGGCCACAACGCAAGCAGCCGTCCTCAGGTGAAACCAGGTCTGTCGAGGCGACAGCGTCTCCATTCAGACGCTGTGGCCTCGACAGACCTGGTTTCACCTGAGGACGGCTGCTTGCGTTGTGGCCGAAACGTCGTGAGAATTATTTTATTTTGTGTTAACGTTAGTAAATATGTCTGCGACTTTTGTACCAGCAACTTGTTTGCTGATGTCCACCATTATTCCATCTGGTCCATAAGCTTTCCCTTTTTCATGCTAGAAATGACATTGTTTATATCTTCATGAGTGAAATCTGGAATCTCTTCATCCAAAAAATCAGTCCGATTCCTTTGATGTGATGTTTTTATTTTGCAATAGAGATCCAGATGAAAATTCCTCTCCTTATCATAAGATGCAGACAGCGTTTAAGAAAACACATAACCGATTCTCGTGACCACAGTTCAGTGTGTCTTATCACGAGCGTAAGAATGAGTTTTACTCAATGAAACGATGCGCTAAAATGTTGTACCGATCTTGAATGGTTAAGTGACTATTATGTACCGACTTCTTATTTTGATTAAGTCCCACCCACGCTTGTCCCGGTCAGCTTTGCTGCAGCCTCAGGAGGAGGAGGTGGGACACTTTGATGTGACGGTGGAGCCCCTGGAAGAGTCGACCACCTCACTGGTGTCATCCTCCACCTCCTCGTACTCCTCTTTCCCTGTTGACGTCGTTGTGTACGTCCGCATGCAAGTGAGTTCTCGACCAGCGCGCGCGTGCGTCACTCACGCGGTGTGGGAAGGCCTTCATCAAACGGAATCAAAATCTTTATTTAGACTGCGGGAGGAATCCGAAGCTCTTTTTTTCCACAGATGTCAGCATGGGTGGGTTAAGTGAATTAATAATGACATGTAAATAAAAAAAAAATGCATTATTCTTGTTTCATATTATGTATTTAAGTGGTTGACCCCAAGAATTGACGTTGACTTTTCTAAAGCGAAAGGGGATTCATCCACAAGCTTAAATTCATCACATTTTCAAAGTTAAATTTGATGTGAATTTGAAATCTACAACAATCATTATTTTATCATTATGAAAACAAAATAATTCTCCGCATACGCATCCCAATTAAGGTAATTCTGTTTTTATTGCAGTGTACGAAGTTGTTGATGGTGTTTTGAATGTTCGAATGAACCACTTGAGAAGTCTGTCTTACTGAGGTCACTCGAGTCGAGAGAATGCTTTTTATTTTTTATTTTTGCAAATTCCAATTGGGCTACTCTGTGTCTTGTCGTGAGACAAATGTCCCGTTTGTAATTATCACGGAGAAGTGCGTCAAGTTAAAAAGAATGGCCTGCAGAATGAGATCTGAAATCACTACGAGTGATTTTGGTTTTATCCACGCTCGTCGATAAAACGTCCACTTTTTAAATCCTGCAACAGAGACATGTTTATGAAAACAACTCTTTTAATGCTCAGAGCTGGATTTGAGCCAAATTAAGCAAAATAAAAAAATAAATTGTGCAGTCGTCAGTGACTGCAGGAAGTCTATCGAGACGTTATGTCTGAGAACCCAAATTCCAAATCAGTATCTCAGTGGTGTCGGCTCAGCATTGTTTAGAAATGTGCTTTTAAAGTATTTGGCTTTTGCTATATATTTCTCCATCAGTAAGCCACTTTGTTGAGCTATCATTTGTGGCTAGGGCTCTTCTGAAAAAGAGCTATACATCTCAGTGTGCATTACCTGGTAAAAAAAAAGTATAGTTTTAAGAGTTTAAACTTACACCTGAGCCACCAAGCCACCTCTTGTACTTTCCACCTGGCTAAATGGAAGGTGATCGATGGCTTTGATCGAGTTTTTTCTACATTCAATGCCATTGCCCCACGTCATGCCCCAATGACATCACCTCCTCGTGGCTTGTTTTTTCCACACGCACAGCCATCACAGATCCGCTTCAGCTGCCTGCCCGTGTCACGGGTGGAGTGCCTCCTCAAGCTGCCCTCCCTCGACCTCGTCTTCTCCTCCAATCGGGTCGATCCAGAGGCCTCTGGCGCTTCGTGCGGCAGTGGCGGCGGCGGCGGCGGCGGTGGCGGTGGTGGTGTTAGTGGTGGTGCCAGTGGCCTGGGGTCATCTGCTGAGAGCACCGGCTCTTCCCTGGCCCAGATGGTGCTACGCACGGCCGCAAGCAAGGCAGCGGGGCTGCAAGGTGGTGCGTAGGTTGTGCTTGCGTGCGTGTGTATGTGTTTCTAGAGCATGACGAGTGCTGGCATATACGCAAACACAGGAGTGAGTTGGGGGCATGGAGCATTTTAATCTTTGGTGTACTACAGTGCATCAGCTCATCGTTTGCCATCGATTTCGTACACTGGTGATGCGTGCATTACATTTTGCGCTTAACAAGTCAGTTGTATGCATGCCAATTATATTATGTTTCGAGTTTGTAAATTTGTGAACAAAACTGTACACACAAGGTGGAACAAATGAGAAGCAATGCAAATGAGATAGAAAATAATGGATTCTTGAATTGAAGCGTGACCACGAATGATGATTATTCATCAAATCACTGAAGGGCCGGTTGTTACCTGCCAAATTAAAATCTGTATCTACATCACACACGAGACTCTGAATTGTATCCACTATCTCCTGATCCCATAGTTATTGCATTGTTATAAAGAGCGTGTGATTGCCCTCGTGACTTTAAGACAATTCCGTTTTTTGCCAACAGTGGTCATTGCAGGTAATGGCTGTTTTTTCAGAGATATTAACTGTGACGATCTTCATTGAAGAATGGCTAATGCCTATAATATTGTCGAGATACATAGCTATTAAGATACAAAGCATGTTTTTCTAATTGCAACGATGTTGAATGCATCTTCAGACCAAGCATTTAGAAGCTAATTGGTGGTGGTTATAGATAGATGACCATTATTTATCACCACATTAGAGTCCACTGAGACGAGTAGTCTCATTGTCAAGGGAGGCTCATGTAAACAATAACGCAGTGTCTTCTAATTAATATCTCAAATTAATGTAACTTAGCATAAGTGAGAGAACACAATTGTGTTGAGTGTTTTGTTAATTGTGTTTGTGCACCCTAATCTCTTTAACACACAGGAGACTCTGCACTAATGCCTTTTCAGACCAATGTGTTCATAGTCTTTGTGAATTTACACAAACAGGCATCAACGTGTCGACGAACCTGATCCAACGATACCCGACGACGTGGGATTGGTCGAGATTTGTCGATTATCTTCGTTCCCGTCCGTTGCAGGCACCGGCTCCGGCGTGCCGGGGTCGCACACGTCGCGCACGCGGCACCTCAGCAACCAGTCTGACGGCGGCGCCAGCAGCATGAGCGCCTTGCCCGGCAACTGCAGCGGACTCAGCTTCACGGCCATCATGTCCGACTTCTCCTTTTACGTCTTCCACCCGTACGGCGGCAAGCAGAAGTCCGGCGTCGCGGCGATGGCCACGAGCAACGTGCCAGGTGCCGCGTCAAAACTTGGCACCGTTTTTGCGCAGGGCCCAAGGCGCACACTTGCAGCCGGATTGCCTGCTAGAGCTCATGTGGCGGGCCGAATTGTATCTAGAGTAATGACCGATTGTGTCTACCGCATTGAAGTGGAGATGAGAGAATCCTATGATATTTATCTATGGCAAAAGTAGCGAAAAGTCAGCTGGTGTTGTAGTGAAAATCCAAAAAAATGGCATCATCATCAGCCATGGTCTAAAATATATGTTAGAGTTCTATATAAAAAAACATATGTGGGAACATTGCCTCCAAGTGAATAAATAGCCCAGGTTTTGCTTGAAAAGCATATTAAATCTTAACTCGCATTTAAATAATTGGTATCGGTAATTAAATGAGTAATGTGTAAACCGTGGCGGGTAATTTGCGCTCATCACCAATTTCACTGGCTTCACATCAAGGTCTGGAACAAATGTGTGTGTCGATTGGACCTCGTGATTTCCACAGAGGTGCCATGCTTATGTTGACTGATTAGTCGCCCGTGGGTGTTCTGCATTTCGTAGCAGGTGTTTGCCCTTGCTGATCGTGTTTGGCAATGGTCCGTGTGAGTGTTCGCTGATTGATGGAGCGGCTGGTTTTCGTCCTCCATGGCAGGGCTTACGGCAGAGGAGCCCTCCTCTGCCACGGGTCGCAAGGATTCGCTGAGCATCAACCTGGAGTTTGTGAAGGTCAGTCTATCGCGCATGCGCAAGACAGGAGCCGTGCTCACCTACGAGACCCCTTCTGCCTCGGGGAAGACTGGGAACAAGATGGAGACCACGCTGATCAACATCTCGGGTAACTCTCAGATTCTTCCTCATTTGTTTATATTTATTAGTTTTTACAACAAAGAGGTACTCGTGTTTTAATTTGGATCATATATATATAATGTGTTCATTTCACAGATGTATGATTTATGTCAAACGGATGCTCATGGCTACGAGTTGTAAAATGTGGAAATTCATATAATAAGCATGCGGCGTAAAAAATAGTTGTGACCTAAAATGTTCATATTGCCTAACAGCAAAACAGACAATAATCTGCTTTGAGGTAAGGTAATGGTGGCGCATAATGGCACGATGAACACACTGCAGGTGGGAAGCGATTTTAACACGCTCAACAGAAAGCCAGCGCGTGTGGTTTCCCGTCAAGATATGACCATGTGTGATAATAAAAATAATAATAGAAGTAAAAATCACTTTAAGAAAATGAAGAAAAGTAATACCTTCACAGCCAGTAGTGTATTCAAAAACTGGTGGGTCGCCGCATGTTGCCCAGTGTCTTATCACACCATGTTTATGATTTCTAATGAGTCAATGTTAACGCCAAAGGCTCCAACAACTTAAGCAACTCATTGATAATCTGAAGTGGAGTGGGAAAAGTGTCCCAAACCGTTGCACATGGCTGCTTTGCAGTTTTCTGATTCTCCGTGCGTATGTCTTCAGCCGTATGCGATATCGGCTCCGCGTCATTCAAGTACGACATGCGGCGTCTGAGCGAGATTCTGGACTTCCCCAAGGCGTGGTACCGTCGTAGCATCGCCCGCAGACTCTTCCTGGGTGACCAGACCATCGCTAACATGCCAAGTAAGCGCTCCCACGATCGATCACAAGTTCTCCATTTCCTTCATAGATTCGTTTTGTTGGGCATGTCATCGGCTGACCACGTACGCTGGGTAAAAGTTTCACTGCATCGGAACGCGCCGATAAACAACGTACGGCGGGTTCCCGTGCTCGCAGCGTCGGTGGCGGGTACCCCGGAGTCTGCCGACGGCGTGCCCTCCCACCTCTCCCCGGAGTCTGCGCGAAAGGCCTACCTGCGCACGTGGGACACGCAGTCGGGCCAGGGCTCGCCCTCGGGGTTCCCGTACGTGCCGCCGTCGCCCAGCGTGTACAGCGTGCCGCCCTCGGGGTCGCCGCTCGGAGTCAAGTCGCCCACGCACACGCGTCTGCGCAGCGCGTCCGAGTCCTCGGCCAGCCGCGCCGGTCCGTCGATGACTCGCACAGGCACGCATGCACACACCAAGCAACAAAAACATGAACAACCGCCATCGCCACGAGGTGACGGTGACTTTACTTGAGGTGTCAAAGGCTCGCTGGTGGGAGGTCATGGGACAGGCCCAGATGTTATGGGTTAAATAATTTTAATGATTAGCAGATGCACTGCATTGCTTTATTTTGAGCATCGCTCCTCCACCATCCTCTTTTGCTGGAGTGCAGTTGCCTCCCAACTGCTCGGCAAGCATCTTTTACGACCCTCCTCCACAGAGGCTGACCTTGATTTATCGCAACACCTTTTGGATTTACAGAGAGCTGTAAATGAATGAATGAAATGAAAGCAGTCAAATGAAAAACATAAAATACTTGTCTCCCTGTTGCCTTTGAAAGCAGATTCAGGCTCCCACGCCAAAACGTCCACTCCAGCCACTGCCAAGAGCCCCGACGGGAGCAAGAGCAAGGCGGTAGCGGCGGCGGCAGCGGCGGCGCAACAGAGCGCCCCCTGGGAGACACTGGTGCTGTTCGCCGTCAACCTCGCTCAGCTCAACGTGCAGATGAACATGAGCAACGTCATGGGAAACACCACGTGAGGCCCCTGCCACTGCCCTCGCCCGCTCGTGACCCAATGCCCCGTGACCTCGTTGCTTCTGTAGCATTCGGAGCTTAACACGCAGAGGGTGATGCCTCTTCACTGTTTTACGAAAGATCTTTTGGGGACTGCAGCACAAGTGTGAGAACAGTTATGTGATACAATGCTCAGAGGAAGTGGCACTGGTGATGGGTTAACCCTCTGGTTTACGTAACACAGTTCACCATAGTTTATGTATGTTGAACGTCTTTTGCACCGTACATAGCCAACCATGCAAATAGGAGGAGCGGGGAAAGGACAACAAACTCAACGCAAAAAGCAGTTCTAAAGAAATGAGTTTTCAATCTAGATTCTGCTCCTCGTTTACGGGAGGCCGTGATGGTGGATGATCCAGCTAAGTCGCAGGAGTCATTTGTGAATCGCACGGAGGTCGTATCTGAGACACCCACTTTTAGCGACAATCATCTGGGGGCCTGTAGGAGACAATACACCAAGGTGGTTGAAAACCTATCTGTTTGGAGTTTTTTTTTTTATTTGCACGTGTGGAGTTTTTCCAGGGTGGGCCCCTTATTTCGATCAAGAAATAATCAGTGAGGCTTTCCCAGGTGAACAAATAAAAAGTAATTCACGATTCGTACCAGCGCGTATATATAGATTACGCCCATAATGTTTACTGGAACGGCCTTTAATTTTGAGATGTTTACAGCTAGCCGCAGTCGTTAGTGCATCAGCAGCCGGGCGCTCGTTAACAGAATCGCAAGTTTTTACAGCGCTCGACACGAACACCCCCTGGCAGTCGGCGTTGGCTGAGAAGGTTTGGGGGTGTTTCTGGGGCCGCCTTGCGGCCGACCCGCGTCTCGCGCAGGTGGAACACGAAGGGCGTGAAGACGCAGGGCCGCGTGTCCGTGGGCAGCAACATGGACAGGGACATCAAAATGACCCTGGGGCTCGGCAGCTCGCAGCTCGACTCCAAGGGCGGCGTCGTCGGAGGCACAGTCAGGGTCAACACGCTGGAGATGGTCGGTGGGTGCCGCCACATCAACACCGATCGGTCTACCGGCGGCGGGTCTAAGCATTGCTAGTTAATCAGCTGACAACGGGTCAGTGTCGTTCGTAAGTCGGCAACGGTGGGTAGGGTGCACACCTTTAAGACAGCAACTTGGGGGCAGAGTTGGTGGAACACACAGAGATGGAGTAAGGTGCGTGAGATGCTCATCTGTAGTGAAACGATGTGGCTGTGTAGGCTCTAGGGTGTGGTACATCAAGTAGGTTGTCAACTGGCTGTCTACAAAGACTTCAGAGTTTTCCCTTCATATGTGTGGGATTTCTCTGGCTATAGTTATTTTTGCTCGCATAGAAAACATTCTCAAGGAAGGAATTTGCCAAACACTTCAAACGTCTGTGAATTTTGTTCTGGGTTAACAAAGAAATCGCATTACCCCCTCAGTGGATTTGCAAAGGTTAATACACTGCACCACGAACCCACTGACCTCCGTTACATTTCTGGCCCTAGCCAACATCAATGGCGTGTAATGCCTGAACGGGTCCCCGGGGGGGTCTCCTTTCACCAACCCGCACTCACCAGCATGGGGAAGTTTGATCAAACAGCAGCACAGCAATGGATTTGGCAAAGGGCTCTCAATTATATTACCATGCCCATCGGTGAGTTTTGAGCGGTGGCCTTAGAGCAAAGTAAAGCAACAATCAACAACGTGTGTGATATATTCTGACAAGCACATGGGATCAAAGGCAGTGTTCAACTAGTTAAATTGCACTGGGAAATCATTTTACGTAGCAGCGACACGATCCAGAGCCACAACAAATGCGGGTCGCCAGCTTCTCCTGACGCCCACGGCTGCGAACGAGTCAGGGTTCACACGGCTCTGCGTGCGAATCTCCCCGCACTGTGCGTCGTCGCCTGTGCGCAGCCTTCATCTCGGAGCACCCCACCAAGGAGCCACGGCACCGCGTGCAGACGTCGCTGGGCTCCACGGAGGCGCGGGTCGACTACATGGGCTCCAGCATCCTGATGGGCATCTTCAACAACGCCGACCTGGAGCTGCACGACGAGTGGAAGGCGAACCCCAACCACACGGTCGGCCTCAGCGACTCGACGTTCACCGATAAGACGTGAGCGGCTGCCCCCCCCCGCTCCCCCCACCTCTGCGGAGCATCGTTACAGAGGCTGCCGCCCCTCCGTTGACCGCTCGCAGCACATAACGCGTTTGAGTTGCGTGTAGATGTCAGATGCACCGAGCGAGTTGCCTCGAGGTTCATCATACATTTTGTGCCCCTGTTAACGGTGACATTTATATTTGTTCAGAGGTCTGTGGTGTAATTATTGTACCGACCCAATACAGTCGCTTCTTTATGATTAATTTTGCCCATAATTGGTCTCTCCGGACACAGTTGCACTGATATTGAATATAACCAGTATAATGAGGCATATTTTATTGCGTGAATTAATACTGATGACAATGGCGATTGTATTGAGTCTCAACACAGTTTGAAGTTCGTTTGTTCGTTTCTCGATCCACTTGTCCTGGTGAGGGTCGCGGCGGCAGCGTGTTGAGTAGTGGCGGTCCACACCTCCTGTTCTCTGGTGACAGCCTCCAGCTCTTCCTGGGGAGTTCCCAGGCATTCCCAGGCCAGCCGAGCGACATAGTCCCGCCAGCGTGTCCTAAGTAGGCCCCGGGGTCTTCGCCCAGTTGGACGTACCTGGTAGAGTTCCAGGGGGAGTCTATCGGGGGGCATCCTTACAAGGTGTCTGAACCACCTCCACTGGTTGGGACTGATTTGGTGATACTGACGTCTGATGACCGATGACAACACATTCAGATCATAATGTTGATTATTTTGTACTGGATCAAGAAGGCTTTGGGCCAAGACATCTGCCTTCAGGCAGAGAACTACGGAATATCACATTTGCTTGAGGATGTCTCCCTTTGTGACGAAGAAGACGACAATTACCAAAGTACAGCGACGGTGGTGCCGACCTGGCGATTGCGACGTGTCCTGACTGTGCCCTGTGCTCGCGCGCCGCAGGAAGGTCTTTGTGCACGGAGACCTGTCGTGGAGCGTCTTCCAGGTGATGATTTCACGCTCCACCACGCCGGACCTCGTTCGCATCGGCGTGAAGCTGCAGGAGTTCTTCACGCAGCAGTTCGACACCAGCAAGCGCGCCCTCTCCACGTGGGGTCCCGTGCTCTACGGCCCGCACAAAGTCGCTCCTGCTGCACAAGAGAAAGCCACGGACGAAGAGAGTCAGTCACTGCCCGAAAACGATCGCCGCCTCTGCCGTCGTCATTATCACGAATCCTCACTGTCACCACCATTACCGTCGTCATCGCCAGTTGGCATCGTCATCATCATCAATTGCATATTTGGCATCCTCGTCATGATTCGCGTGGCTTGGCTCCAAACAAATATATGTATGTACTCATTATGAGTGTTTCCTGTGAAACTAGAGGATAAACAAAGCTCTGCCAAGTAAAGATGCAATTCCTTTTGATGCAATTTTTTTTTCCATAAATATTTGACGTGGAACAAAGTGAAAGATCTTTACTCTGCATTACTTCATTAACATATCATGCATCACCACTTTCAATTATCTCTCTTTCCATTCTCTCTCGCTTTGGAACATTCTTTTTCTGTTCCACTAACTCCCTCTCCATCTGCCACCTTAACTCCCTCTTCTTCCCTCCGTAGCCTCTTTACCCTCTTTCCTGCCCTTTTCCCCAGAATTTCTTCCTTTTCGGTTGTCGTCGTTACCCTCCTCACCCACCCTCGGCTCCTCGGCCCTCTCCCTCCGTCCTGCCGGCGCTCCCGGTCGCGCCTCTCAACGTGCCGCCCCCTCCCTCGTCTCGCCGCTCCCCCGCAGGCCTCCTCGACACGGTGCTGCACCGCCACTGGCCGAGCGTGCTCCGCACGGTGTGCGGCTGCCAGCTGTCCATCTTCCCGCGCCCGCTGCCCGACAGCGCCGTGCTGCTCGGGGGCAGCGTGGGCCTGCACGGTGACCACATGACGCTCGCCTGCTTCCACGGGGTCAACTTCCGCGCCAAATCCTGGGCCCTCTTCCATCTCGAGGGCCCGAACATCTTCTTCTGCACCGAAGCGCAGGAGATTCACCAGGAGGGTGCGTTTGTAAATGATCGGCCACTTCGTTGGGCTATCATTTGGGGCCAGGTCGCTTCTGAAAATGTAGCTAATAGCCCAGTGGGCCTTACCTGGTAAGATACAAATTGTTCAGTTTTATTTTTATACTTTTTAAAGTGATTTGTTTTACCTTTCCTATACTTTGCACTCCTATATATATCATTGCTGAGCCAAGCAGCAAAATGGCATTCATTGAATGTACAATAGATAAGAGTTGATACGTTTCTTGAACGGAGCGAGGTTATAAGAACTTTGAAAGAATGACGATGATGGGAGGGAATTCCCAAGTGGTGCAGCGCGAGTAAGATGCAGGAAGAGTTATATTGTGATATGCGGTGTGGCATCACGCAGAGGTCAGGCTGTGGGGTTGTGTTGTTACACCGTTTATGTTTGGGCTGGGAGGTCCCTGTAGTTTTTTTTGTCGTAAAAAAATGATTGGAAATTAGAAAATGTTCCAGGAATTACAGACAATGGAGCGGTTCATGTTGAAAGTGCACCTCATGAAATTAAATGTTGAATGTTTACGATGGCTTTAAAATGTTTCTTTTTGAACTATATCAAATTTCAGCCAACATTATGAACTGTTTATAAATAATTTTGAGAGGAAGTGGCAGAAGAAGTTTTTATTTTACCCATTCTCAGCACATTTTGTTTGGAGAACTCTGCCTACAGCCAGTATTTTTCAAAATCATACTTATTTACTTCAGTTTCTTGTGGACTCAGGAAAGGGCAACACACAAGGCAGTGTTTGCAGCATCAACTTTAAATGAGGCCAAGGCCGATCATTTCTCTACACGGTAGGCAGCGGGAGAGGTACCCAAACCAAAATGTCTTCGTATAATTGTGCAATATTGAAATGCGCCCTCTTGGCTGATAGCAGTATTCATTAAATAATCTATTAATATTTTGTATAGGTTTGCTGTGCTCTGCTAAACATCACTGGGTTCCCCAGGGCTCCAAGCCTTCTGATGGCCCTTACCAATACACCAAGCCAGCCAACGGCATTCGTTTAACAGGCGACGTTTCTGCTGGTGAAACTCGGTGAATTTGAAAGTGGTCCTGGGTTTGCCTTACTTTACTGAGAGCATTTCTTCACCGGCTCGAACGCCAATGTATTGCCGCTGTTCATTTGTCTCAATCGTGCATCCGCGTCCCTTCTTGCACAGACTCAGCCGAGAAGTTCATGTACATGGCCCAGAACTTGGACTTTGTGCTCGGCAACAACATGATGGTGACGGGCGGGGCGCTGGAGAGTCCCATGGCAACCATCACCAAGGTGACGCGCCGTCGCCACGAGAATGCCCCGCACGGCGTCGCCACGGTCAACGAGTGGTTCAACTACGTGACGGCGATGCGCAACGAAGGTGAGCTGCGTTCAACCACTCTCGGAGAAAATAAAAAATATCGGGGCAGGTGTGTGTGTGTGTGCGTGTGTGCGCGTGTGCTTTTTTTTGGTTTAGTGAATTAAGCTATAACAGAGCCCCATAGTGCACTTGCCAATAACATCTGGTAGCTCGATAGCATTTAACGAGCCTGACCGCCGATGGGACCCAGAGATCCAGAGTTTGTTTGCTTAAATAAAAGCTGCTGGATAATATTTGTCTGGCAAGCTAATATGCGATGGACTAAAACACCTTTGATTTATACGTGGAGACCCAAAACGCAGTTCTGCTTCTATATAACACATAAAAAATGTACAGACAGCTGAAAGCATTGGGTACATATTTTATTTTTCAACTGGAGGATAAATTAAGATTGTTAAAATAGTTTAGGTTTTATCCCTGGTGTTCTAAGCTTAATTTTAACCGAAGTTCCTTCGTTTCAAAGTGGAATGGCAATGATTAATCATTTCCCACATAAAACATTAAATATTAGTTACAGTTTCCCCTGGGAAGGTTTTTTGTCACTTTGCTTAACTATTTCCTTGGCTAAATAACTTTTGGACACGTGTATAAAATTCACTTGCATGCATCATTTGTGTATTAATTACTGAATTTTAAAAAGGTCTCAGGTGTGAATTAATTATCTCTAATCTTATAACTCCGAGTAATTAATGATTGCATAACTTAAACCTTGATCTCATTTAGCAGTATGCATCTTTACTCTTAGGCAACACCAGACTATGACGAGCAGCCCCATGGTTTGTCATGCACAAAGCTATTATGAATTATTTTTGGAATATAGTTCGTGATTTCATGAACATCCTGTCTTGGACAGGAAATGAGGCCTAATGTCGATGGTGAATGATGAAGTGCAGATATCGTGTGCTATGCATCTTCAGTGATTGCGCAATATGTGTTTCTGTTTCGTATATTTGGCTGTGTGGATTGTCCTTCCAGCTGTCAGGTGAACTGAAACACTCACTGTCGGCTCGTTGAGCTGCTTCTGCACGTGATGATTTAATTTATTTGGCTGTGTCCGGCGGTGGGATGGTTTTAACAACAGAAAATTTTGCCTATATCATTGCGTGGCCTAAGCCAAAAAACTATTTTGTAAATCGCATGATATCATATCCTGCCTGATTGGTGTCCTCGTATCCGTGAGGAACGCATTAGCACCTCCGATTAGCACGGTGGGCTACGTACGGTGTGAACGAAGTTCTGCATACATACAGCAGGGCAATGAGTGGCCGATTGAACCTAGTACAGCAAGTAGGGCAGTGAGGCCCACTTGTGAGGGAGGGGCTGGCCATTCTTGCCTCCCATTTGTGGCTTTACCCAGGGCATTGGCGCCTCTCTCATAGCCAGCCCTGCTGCGACAAAAGGTCTTCAGGGTTATAGAGCAGATGGGTGGTCTAAACTCCTTTAATTCGGATAGAAATCATGAACAATTAAAAATGTTTAATTGGAATACTGAAAAATGTCAAAATTACTCTGACTTGCCGCAGTTGTAGGAGTGCTGCGGTGGGACCAATTTCTAAAACAGTAATGCCTGTTAATGTGGTACACACATTTTTTTAAAGCGTATTATTATGGTAATTATGTCAGTCTACCCTCCATTCCCTAAATGTCTTCGGCAGTAATGTAGTTTTGCAGTGTTTTTTTATAGAATGCACAGCGATAATGCAAAGCTATAATAAGCAAATCATTTGGTAAAGCGATTGAAATACATTTTCTTGCCAGCTATTCCATTAGTGTTTGATTTAAAAAAAAACCTGTCAATCATCAGTGTGGCTTTTTCATGCATGCCGTTGGTCCAAGTAGGTGGCATAAAATTGATGTTTGGCAACAGGGATTTGACTCTAATTAGCCTAAGCATTTTTGAGCAAAGTTAATGATGGGTTTATAGTTAAATCAATCGGTAGGCTACTCACTCAGCAGGATTCAGATGAGAGCCCACTGAGAGGAAAGTCTCTCTTACAAGAGGGACCTTGTTTATGATGCAAGGGATACATAATTAATGTTACTATTTAAACATATAATGAGTATTACTTGTAAACTGTGTTGGTCATTTCAGAGCTATATTATAAACATTTAAGGCAACACAAAAAATATGAGTTTAAAACTTAACTTTTTTGCAAAAAGTATAAAGAAATAGAAGCCAACACACAAAACGACACGCGGATGACCGCAGACACAAGGAACCGACTGCCCAGAGATGGACTTGCACAGGGCAGGTCTCTTCACCCACGGATGAATCTGCAGGCAGTGATTTGCTTAGGCTGATTTCTCACGCCACACTTGCAGCAGTGGCAGAATATTTCAGAGTTTGAATAATGCCACTTCGCAAATCCGTCTCAACTACTCCACCCGCCACTTTCCCGGGGAGAGCTTGGCGAGCCTCGACGGGAGAGCCACGATTCTGTCGCCCCTCCCCCCCCCACCCGTCTCGCCCGGTAGAGCTGAACCTGCTGCGTAACGTGGATGGAAACGCGACGGAGGGCGGCGCAGCCCAACGCAGTGCCAGCCTGTCTGGCGGGCCGCGCGGCGCGCCCAGCTACAACCACGAGACGGAGACCATCTTCGCTCTGCCGCGCACGCAGCTACTCTTCAAGTCGGCCCAGCTGCAGGAGTCGGAGAGACCGTCCCTCCAGGGTGCGCTCGAGCGAATGTCGTCTGACAGCGTCGGCAAGTTTGTTTCTGTGCACTCGCGCGCTTGTGGGGAAAAGCTATGCTCCATTCCCCAGGCTTCTTCGTCAGTGGCGAGTTATATCTGAACCGTTTCGGGGCCTCTCCCCTAGCTCAACTCGGCGTTAATGAGAACCTGCTGCAATGTGCAAACATCAGTACTGGGAATGCAAAAGTGGATGGGGGTGGCCCTGACAATACCACCTGCCTCCATAGGCTCCCACTAACAGCACTTTCTCCAAAAGTCTATTTTGACTTACATGGGGTTATGTCGGTGTTGTATAGTTATTGAACTGCTTTAAGCCTGGAAATATTGGTTAGCTCCTGACCCTGCATAACCTCAGTGATAATTGGTGTCAGAACCTTATCCTAACCTCAACGAGGTTCACCCCGATTAAAATCCATTTCCTAGTTAGGGGACAAAGGTGACCTGTTGCGGCACCAGCCATATGACCATCATTAAGCACAATACCATGGCCAGGTGTTACATTTTGTGGCCAACAGTAAAACTTGGTTCAACGAGGTCATAGCGCATTGATTTTGCCACTAAGCCATCGCTCCCCATAAGTTCCTAACCGCACACTTGCCTCGGCGGTTTTTCAGCAGGTAAAGATGCAAACGTTATTTTCAGAGAACATTAGCATCAAAATGACGAACAAAATATGTATCCATATATTATATTAAAATACACCTCTTCCACTGGCCCACGTGCTCTCTAATGCCAGCAGCATGGAGGTCTTGGTTTGTCCTTAAGCCGTAACTGAACTACTGCCTTCACGGTCCTGTCACTGTTGAACCACCATATACACAGAGCTCCTTTCAGCGGTTAGACTTTAAACAGATGAGAGTCTGGAGGAGCTACGTCTGGGCTCTATACCCGATGTTCCAGAACATTCCATCCGAGCTTTCCCAACAATTATATTGTGGCACCTGAAGAGAGTGGGTGTCTATTATCGCGCTGACATGGCATTTGCAACAAATCCCAGGCTATTGTTTTGTTCCCCAACAAGTCATATATATGTGAAGCACTTGAGACAGTGTTTTGATATTTTTTTGAAAGGCAACTTTTCCCTTGTATATCCCAAAACAAAATGTTTCGTCGCTACCCTTCTAGAATAAGGTTGCGACTAGAATTTGTGTTTCTTTACTCGAGAAAGCTGGGTGTTTCCTTTCGGTGCTCTTGGCACTCACTCTCGAGCTCCGAATGATGAACACAACGTTCATCAGCGGTGACGATGCAAGCCAGAGATGCTTTGTCTTCACGGAGGAATTTTGCTGATAAGGCACAGCGAGCACACATTCTATTCACATGTTGGTCTTCCGTTATATTTTTTGCCACTCAGCGGGCACATGCTTTCCCCAAAATTCATCTTGTCACTGGTTATTAAATGAACTGTTCCCACACGTATCACCATACCCAGTGATCTATGCTCAATTCCCACTCTCCAGTCATCTAAAATCAACCCCTCGTCATGAGCAAGTTTGGGTAGAGTTAAAGCATTGACTGACCGACCATGCTTATGTCCTGATTACAGCCGTTCCACCCATTTGTAAACATTTGCACTCATGAAGTTGTTGCCATATTTGGAGCTTCAAAATGTGTAATACATTTCGCTGGTCTTTCCAGCCTGAGGGCATAAACACAAATTAACAACTCACTGCTCTTCTAATGTGTAGTTGTGCAACGGCGCTGCTCTCATTGATCACGTGACACGTTTGTCTGGCATCTCGCAGCACAATCTGGAGTAGATATTGTTGCACATGAGCAATAGTATCATGCCGTGGGAAAATGTTATTGAAATATCACTAACATGGGTGAGAGAATAATTTTCTCCTTGATATAGTGTCCTGCATGCATAAATATATAGCAGAAGACCTCGGGCCAGATGTTTGTACACTGCACTGTCTTAACAGACCTTGGTGGTTGGATGTAGACATTGCAAACAAGTGTAGGATCTAACGCAGGGGAAGAAGCAATTGAGATGTTGGTAACATCAGCCGTTACGGTCATAATGACCTCTTATCCTTGACCCTGACATTAGTACGCCATTTCGTGACAGTTTTACTGCCAACTTTGTACAATTATCCATAAAAAAACTAAAGAGTGTTTTGAATGCTCATTGCAGCTACACCCGGTCCCTTTCTTTACTCAGCTGGGAAAGATTCCGGTGGGCCAAACCGCTGCAGGGTGGTGCTTCGAGTATGAACGATGATTGGTCTTATACAATATTGTCTGCTGGGCCAAGAAAGGGCATGATATGAGGAACAATTAAAAGCTCCTCTGGGCACCGTAAAGTGAGACAATGCTTGATGTAGATGCGTCGAGGGCAGGCGGGCGGGCAGGCGGGCGGGCGGGCAGGCAGGCACTTCATTGATTCACTTCTTAAGTTGGGGCTGGAACGTAAAAAAGTGTTTTTCTTCGGCAAAAAAGAGGCAGGATGACTTAATAATTTCCATTTAAATAGTAATGTATATGGTAATTCCAAAATAATAAAAAACACACCAAATAAATCTGTGAACGGTCCCACGTGGTTTCCTTGGAATTTTTGTAAAATTTTACTTTACGTGGTTTTTGTCCAGGCAAAGCCATTCTTTTTTTTAATTAAAACCACGATCTGCAAACGAGCATGCTCCCAAATTTCACGTATCTTGGATTTAATAGTGAGCGTACAAGCAGGCTTCTCTAACTCAAATAAACAAGAAACGTTACCAAATGAGTGCGTGCTATTATGGGAAAATACTCAGAGTGTGATGTAAATCACAATGACATTAAGTGCTTTTCTACAATGTGTATTTCACAATAATATCATTAGAGAGAGACAGAGTTCATTATTGAGATTTTCAGATTCAAAGTGGATTATTGTTGCAAAACTGTGTTCTATTTAGGCACTAAACTATGATCCTCTTAATGTTGAGTAATGACCAAATTATAGTTTTTCATCGCGTTGGCAGTAAGGAAAGCATTGAGGATGGAAAAGTTTCATTTCATGACTTTGCTCAGTCCGTTCACGCAAGGAGATGGGGCAGAAAACATCATCACTCCGTTTCCTCGGCCAAATTTCCGTCTCCGTGTTTTTCCAAATCGCTTTGTAAAAGGGCAGCGTTGTGGAATAGGCCACGTATTCATGGTCGGCAGTATTTTTCCATTTCGTGCACAATTCTTCCGGCGAATAATAGAGAAA
Organism: Lampetra planeri; assembly: GCF_965212315.1. Lineage (NCBI taxonomy): Eukaryota > Metazoa > Chordata > Hyperoartia > Petromyzontiformes > Petromyzontidae > Lampetra > Lampetra planeri. Next base: position 11,824,579 of record NC_136125.1, on the reverse strand, counting down.
ATGTAATTTTTTTGGGAATGTGGGGTTGGGAAATGAAATACGGTCTGCTAGAATGTTGTGTTGATCGGCACAGTTGGGTTTCTTGTTGAGCATTGGGCCCCAATCTGCAACTGCAGGCACAGCGTTTACACGATCAACACCAACACCAACCCGTGTTAAAGCACACCCCGCTGCGTCCAGTTGTGTTTTCTTAATCTTACTTCTCCAACACTGCTAACATTAAACCTCATTATGATTCATTGTAAATAGCTTAGGCTAAGTGAGCCAAACAAAAGCACCCAAGAGAAAACAGACGGGATTCTATTAAGCGTCACAAGGTATGAGACAGCTAGGACAGAACGGAGATTCTTGCACATGCCAGGGCTTAAAAACTAAAGAAATTATATGTTTTAGATTGCGTGGGATATTAACTTTCTGTGCCTTATCGCAGGAGCATAAAAATATCCTAATTTTGTCACAGCATTTGGGTCAGAGCAGATCCCTCGAGGAATCAAGTCCGTTTTGACTGAGCATTATCTCGCCTAGCCCACACATTTTTAGTTAATGGAATGCATGCTGGGTTTTACCTAAATAGGAAATAACAGAAACATGATTATTTTATGTTGTACATTTGGAATTCTGAAGATGCCTGTGGTATCGCAGAAGAAAAAGAAAATATGTTTAATTCAATTGTAAATTTTCATATGGAACGTATAATGAATATATTTTTTTCGTGGATTTAATTTCGTTTACGAACGGTTTCTATTTCACAAAGTGCCGTGTCTGTGACTGCCGCAGGCAAAGCAGACGGAGTAATACCGTTTTCACGACCAGTTCTAAGCGGGCTGGAGCCATTCCAGGCCAGTGCTGTGCCACGGGCCTACCTGTTTTCTTGACTTGATGAGTGGACTTGTCGTACGAACAGCTGTGCTCAGCAATATCGCTTTTCCACTGGCACAAGCTAGCTCGGCCAGAGCAGAGCCCTCACGGTACGGGTAGTTTTTCCACTGGCTATTTGTCGAGCCGAGCCGGAACCGAGCCACGCTGTGCTTGTCTCGCAAGCCGTTTGAGTCTGGCTCGGGACCAGGCAGGGCCATAGGCGGGGTTCATAATCATTTTGTTTCGTGCTCTGTGTCAGTCGGTGCACTTTAACGCCTGGTGCTGATGTCACGTTGGTTGCGTGTGATGCCAGCAACGCAACTTGGGTTCTGCAGCAGAAAAACAACTGCGGCTCTCGAGAGCCGCGCCGTGCTGGCACTGTACGGCCCTGGCGTGGCTCAGTTGTCTAGTGGAAAAGAGGTACGAGTGAAATAACCCCAGGCACCGAGGCTGCCTGATGACATCAATGGTCACTGTTGTGTGGCCTTGACGGTACCACCTCATTTAGTCAATGAGCAGTGAGATTTGAAAAGCAAGACATTAGTAGTTTTGCACATAATTTTGATGTTTAACGCATGATATACCACCTAATTGTTGCATTTAATCGTGATTTGAAGATTTTTTTTTATATCTACGGAGTGCTACTCACCTGGTCTTGCTTACATCGCTACTCAATGAACGTGCACCCTCCCAGGGTCTTCACTCAGCTGCCATGGGCAGGGAGAATGAACAGGGTTGAAGTCAGGAGGCAGTGGTGACAGAAAGGATGTCACCGCATCGTCGATGGCAACACGAAGCAGCCCAGTTGTGGCTCTGACATGCCTCTGACATACTTAAAGCTGGTTGTGGAAAGTCAAGTTTAATCAACAGCCTCCTCTGAATTCGACGTGTCTTTTTTTTGCACCCCCCGCGTTTTTTTTTATTCAGATGCATCACGGAAGCCGAAGGTGGAGTGCAGCGTTGTGACGGAGTTCCGCGACCACATCTGCGTGACGATGGACGCCGAGCTCATCATGTTCCTGCACGACCTCGTCTCCGCTTACCTCAAGGAGAAGGAGAAAGGTATCACGGCCGTCTTACCCGGCGTCTTGCCCTGAGATCGGGAGTCCCATCGCACCTTGCGCAGACCAGCGCCGCCCATGTTATAAAATAAGCCGTGGAAGGTGGTGTCCCGCAGGACCAGCTCTGAGATCTCGTAAAGTGATCCCTTGCCCACACCGCGCGCATTGCACTCTGCCACGTGCTGTGGTGTTCTGTGGCCGCATGCTGCTCAAACCGATGTTCTGGTTTTTTTTTTTCTCAGAGCGAGATCTATCGTTAAGTTAAACACGCTGTTTGGTGGACTTTGTGTTCAGTCACAAGTGACTCGGCTGAGACCATCGACTCCCTGGGATGCTCCCGAGATTTGAACCCAGGGTCTGAGTGATGCTGTTTCGGCTCTCCGTGACCCAACCAGCCACCGTCGTTGCCAGGGATGGACGTACAGTTTAGAGAAGAAACGGCAGCGACCCGAAGCAAAGGGACCAGATTCCTTTTGCCGGATAAAGTAATTTGTTAATGAAACTCGCAATGCTTTGTTGTTAGACTATCAGCAACATGTAAATCAGTTTGCATGGTTTCATCATTCAGTGTGAGGGTAATAGTGTTATATTTTAAATGTGTGTGCACCATAGCTGCTCTATATAACGTTTAGTGTGCTTTCCATTGGCAAGAGGGTGCGCACGCTGGTGAAGACTTAGCGGGACTGCCTTAAAATCCATATTTTCTACGTGAGGTTTTTTTTGTCTTCTAACTGTGGCGTTTGGAAATGTGAGTGTCTGAGCTATCCGTTGATTTTAAAGTGAGTCATATTGCATCGGACTTTACTGCACCGTATTCAAAGCTCTGCGAGATTTGACCCACCCGAGTTATGATTAATTTTGAATATACTTATGAAAACAGTAGCATTCCTCATAGGATGGCCCAGCTAATATATTTTTGTGCAAAAAAAATGCCTTCGTATCTCATCACATGTAATTTTAAAAGTGTCCATCACTCGTGGTCATTCGTTCATTCTTCACCCTTATGCTTTGCAACTCTCTTAAATGAACATCTTCTGTGTCACATCTCACATTACTCGCGTGTTAAGCTGCACCTAAATATCCGTGCTAATTAGGTTCCCACCGAAATCGCCGTGAGATGCTTCAAGTTTTCGTGAAAAAAAGTGCGAGAAGGTTTATGGCCACCTCCATAGAAAAAAACATTCCGAAAGTATATTTTGAAAACATATCACAGATAAGGGTGGCATGCGTGGTAATTAGCACACACCCGAGGTACGTGGTGGTACATTGGTTAGCACGCTGCGCTGTGAACCTGGCGTCATTCCTGGCCATGGCCTTCGTCAGCTGCGGCTACGATCTGCACCTGCCCTGCTCACCATCCTCCTCTACAGCAGCTCGACACGGCTTTTATGCGACTTAATAGAGCAGTCGATTTACAAAAGGCTTTTAAATGATTCTCATCATTCTTGTTATTATTGTCACAGGTGAACATCGTGAGAGAAACGTTCCGCTTCTTGGCGAAATGGCCAAAACCATATTGCCTTGTCATCTCTGTTGGCGATGACGTATCGAAACTTTTCGCCAAAAATCGGACAAAGGGGAACGTTTGTCAACGCGAGAATTGGTCCCACTAGATTGGCTTGACATGAGGAGTAACTCTCTGGAAAACGCTCACAAATCAGCAACATACCTTGCGGTTGTTCTCCACTTAAGAGTTTTGAGATATGTCTGTTCCAAATGCATTGATTCCCGAGTCCTGAAAACTTGCATCCAATACTGCACCAGGTAATAGACTGTGGAGAACAGCGGGGAGTTTGTGCCAGCAGGCCGATTGCCATTCCGTCAAAGCAGCAGATCATTAATTCACAACAGAGCAGCACAGCAAAAAGGTCTGACGCGGTACGAGACCTCATTTCCGCACTGGCACCACATCCGCATTGTTTATGCGAGCAATGAGGGCATTATCATAAATCCCAGCACCACTAGGTAAGACCATAGCCTAAGTGGTTATTAAAAAGTGTGGAGATGCCTTTAAGCATCTTAAATTTTTTGTTCCATGCATGTTAAACTTCAAACTCTTGAGGGCCATTTATTTTGTGTTCTGGTTGCGAATGCTTTGATGACCTTTTTGAATGAACATTTCGCGAGAGTTTTGGTCGTTGCGCAGCAGATTTGTTTGTGGACGTGTGACATTTACTTTCTCGATCCAAATATATACAGACGTGCACACATCTACGCATGTACATAAATACACACACACACTCATACTCCTGTCCACATTTATACGGTGTGCAGGCAACCTCCATTCCACTTAGCCTTATAGGCTATTCTTCACAGTTTATTACCCAGCCCTATAAACTGCCTTTAGTGAGTACTCGTTAGAACAGTTCAACACCCTTGTAACAGGGTTGTGTGGTCAGCACCACTCATGCCAAGCCACCTTTAATTTCCCAGTGCTCATGTTGACCACACCGTTGTAACGTGTATGGAATCTAGGGGAGTCCCTTGGCTATGTACTTTGCACTCCTATTGTGTTTTTGTATCGTTTGTTGTAACTTTATGACCCGCCCCTACTGGGCATCTGCGGAAAAAAACAGCTTTGCAGCTCATCGGATTCCTCCTGCCGTCTAAATAAAGATTCTGATTCTGTGTGTGAATTGGCCACCGCAAGGTGACGAGCCGGTAATCACTCCAATATCAACCTCCGTAATACAACGGCAAAGACCCCTGTTGTGGACGTACTTTCGTGCACCTGGGAATCAACGATGCCACCGCTACAGTTTCACAGATGCACACTGCACGCGCTCACACACGGGTGACTAAGGATGCCACCGCTACAGTTACACAGATGCACACTGCACTCGCTGGCACACGGGTGACTAAGGATGCCAGCACTACAGTTACACAGATGCACACTGCACGCGCTCACACACGGATGACTAAGGATGCCACCGCTACAGTTACACAGATGCACACTGCACTCGCTAGCACACGGGTGACTAAGGATGCCAGCACTACAGTTACACAGATGCACACTGCACTCGCTCACACACGGGTGACTAACGATGCCACCTCTACAGTTACACAGATGCACACTGCACTCGCTGGCACACGGGTGACTAAGGATGCCACCTCTACAGTTACACAGATGCACACTGCACTCGCTGGCACACGGGTGACTAAGGATGCCAGCACTACAGTTACACAGATGCACACTGCACGCGCTCACACACGGATGACTAAGGATGCCACCACTACAGTTACACAGATGCACACTGCACGCGCTCACACACGGGTGACTAAGGATGCCACCGCTACAGTTACACAGATGCACACTGCACTCGCTCACACACGGGTGACTAACGATGCCACCTCTACAGTTACACAGATGCACACTGCACTCGCTGGCACACGGGTGACTAAGGATGCCACCGCTACAGTTACACAGATGCAGACTGCACTCGCTGGCACACGGGTGACTAAGGATGCCACCTCTACATTTACACAGATGCACACTGCACGCCCTCGCTCATGGGTGACTAAGGATGCCACCGCTACAGTTACACAGATGCACACTTCACTCGCTCGCTCACGGGTGACTAAGGAACTTTCAGTCCCTGAACCTGCAGGGGCAGAGATCCTTGAGAGCAACTTTGCACCTCGTTTTAGTAAAGAAAGGGTTTGAGATTCGGGTTTATGACATTCACAATGCGGAATAGTGGAGATGGATGCTTTTATCGACTTGGTGGTACAGTCTGTGCCTCAGTGCCAAGGTGGACACTTGAGTTTGAAGAGAACACATTTTTATAATAGAACATGGCAGGATGGCCTTTTGTTTCAAACTATATCTATCTCTGCTTGATTTCTGCCGTTCCTCTGATCGCTTCAACGTCCTTCACGTTCAGGTCACCAGATAATGTAAGGGGGGCACTTGGCCTTTTATTATTATTAATTCAGATCTGCTTGTGTCTGAAAATGTCCCCTTTTGAAAGGCTGATGCGATTTCTTCTCCCCAGACACACAGGGAGGAGCCGTGACCTTGCGATAGTGTGCTCTGGCAAGGTTACAAGGCTTCAGAAACGGCTGCACCGGGAGTAGCCGAAATGTCTGCTGTTGGGATCTGGTGCTCGTATAAGCGGGTGGCGCTGAGATTGAGCACGTTAAGCCATGGGCTCTTGATGTCTCGCTGCAGTCAAATTGCCAGCATTTTGGCCATGCTGCCTCCTGTGCATTTGTGCTTCGTTTTGTGCTGGTTTGTATAGGATAACCTGCCACGTGGATAGATAGGAAGATAATATACATTTTTTTCTCTCTCAACAAGTTACCGGTGTAGTGCAAGCATTCATTTGATTTCCCTACGTAGAAATGCGTGTCCTTACAACGTCTAACCTTGCCATGAGCTACTGTCATGCAATATCGATCATTTGCTCACCGTTTTGAATGGTCACCAGAGGAAGGTATTGCATCTCATTCCACATTATCGGTAAATGTGTCAAGTAAATCACTTAAAAAATCATTTGGAGCGTCTTCCTGTTCAATGTTACATGTGATGTAATGGTTTTGTTTGTATATGGATGACGGATTGGCTCTGGTGGGTTTTTTTTACTTTTTTTTAATCAGATCTTTACGGTCTTCCTATCATGACCCTCGTCTCCCTTGGAAGATAAACTTTCAGTCTCCGCCTTCTCTCGGCCCTCCTTAGATGAAGATTACCTCTTTACCTTAAACAAGCAATGGGGATGTGCACATGTCTCCATTGGTGACCCAGAGTTCCTATGTCAAATTCTACATTTCCATGGCAGGGACCAGTCTGTCTATGGGATGACCACCGTTGACCTCCTGGAGGAACGTGGAGCCGAGTCAACCCCAACTGAGATGTCGGCTAGCACTGCTGGGCAATCGCTTTTGTAAACGATGAGAAATACCCATCAACAGAATAATAGGCAGGCCCGAAAAGCCGTGAGTTGACACAAACCCAAGCGAAACGTGTAAAAAGCACGCAGTCTTTTTTGTATTATGCAAAATCGTCAGAATTTCCTGAAGAGGTGCATTGTGGTCCACCACTCGGATAAATCACGCAGTTCGCACCAGCACCGTGGATCTTTGCCTGCCATCGTTGACCAGCGGAGAGATGGCCCCCACTGAGTTGTTCTGCAGTGGAGAGCCTCGGCACCCAGCCAACGTTTTTAACGCTTTACTATGAAGGCATTAGCTCCATCCGTCTGTTGGTCCACAATGGGGCTGGGGGCACGCTCATAATGATTATGCAATTTGAGCGAACCTGCAGCACAATGTTGCACTGCTATCAGCGACTTCACCTATTCGTTTTTATAATAGAGTGATACATTCTACATTTTTCCTTTTAAGGCAGCGCTATTTGCAAAAGTTGCGTTTGTGCACGACTTGCAACGCAGTGTCACCGAGAAGATTTTTCAAAAGGGTTTGCTCAAAAATTAAAGACACAAACCAAGGCAAAAAGTCAACTTGCTTTTTGTCCCGACAGCTGCCCCATCAGCTTCCATGCCACTCGCGAAACGCTTCCCAAAAAAGCGGGAGCGCTTTGGCCAGCGTGACATGCTCCACGTGCGTGCGTCAACTTGTCTGCTTTTTCTCGTTTGCCCACGCGACAGCGATGTTCACGACGCGCGGCTCGCTGTCTCGCGGGAGCCAGCGGAGCCCCACGACGGCGAAGACGGCCGAGCGAACCCCGAGCCAGGAAGTGCCGCCCCCGCCCCCCCCAACGGGCGGGGACAGCCGCGAGTTCGTGTGCAACACCTGGCAGCTGGAGCCATCGCTCAGGTGAGTGACGACGGTGGGGTGCGGAGGCAGGGTTGAGACGCCGCATCTTGCGAAACATCCCGTGGCATTTTACAGCTCAACAATGCAGCTCTACAATTTGCTCGCTCACGCCACTGATGGTGTGGGCGGTGCCCTCTCGCTTGTGGGAAGCTCAACACAGCCCCTCGAGGAGGTGTTTTGACCGATACGTCCACACGGGCCCAGACGTCTTGGAAGAGGTGGAAGTGCCCACTCTTAACCCCGCCGCACGTGAGGATCATCGGCTATACACCTAATAAATAAACTGAAAATTGAAACTTAATCGGCTGCGTACTCATTAATATTGCTCGGTAGACAGAGGGGAGGGGCAGTAAATAAACCTACCCTTTGTATTATCTGAGATTCCGGGAGATGGAATCGAGCAAGCAACCTCTGGGTTGCAAGGCCGGTGTGCTGACCGTTACACCCCGGCAGCATTGGGGGATCACTGTGAATACAATATCAACTCAATAAGTATTCCCACAGGGTTACTCAGATTGCTTTGACTGCGCGTCGGCGTATAGGATATGCATTGTCGTGTTGAATGGAGGAGACTAATGAACACGCGAGGAATTCAACGCGACAAAGGAAACGAAAACGTGTTTGCATTGGTGTACAAGGACAGGCCAAGAAAAGACCTCGGCGACATTGTTCCCAAAACAGCCTTAGAACAGAGAAATGTGTAGTAGGCTGCTGCCGTGTGTACTGGGTGAGTAGTCGTCTGTATATATATGTTTTCCGAGGCAGTGATAACGGTGGCGCAGTGGTTTTCTATTTGAGAAACCCTGTTTTAAAGGTTTTCCCCCCTCCCGCCACTTTTCTGCCACCCTCGCCATTATCCTTGTGCCTCCCACCTCGTCCACATTCCACGTTCCCTCTCTTCTTTACCTGTAACCTCCCATTACCATTTCCCTGTGGTTTATTTTCTCTTCTGCTGCACTCGCCCTTTCTCTCCCCTGTGTCACCTCCTCCTCGCTTCCTGTCTTGCTCTGCCCTCTGTCCTGCCTGCCTTATCTCATCTTCTAACACTGACCCTTAACCCGACTGTCTCCCTTTCCTCTGGATTTATCGTGGACTCCCTCTGTCCTTTCTTCTCTTTCCATTACTCCCAATCAGCCCACTGGCGTCTCGCAGTATGCTTCTCATGCATGTAACGTTTACCCACCACCCCGCGTACCCCCTCCCTGCAGTGAATTGTCACGATTCAGTTGTTGTGATTTGATTCAAGATCCATATTTCGTTCGGCTGTGGCAAGTGTAGCGCCTCTTGTGGCTGCACGGGTCACATGCAAAAGTTATCGACAATAACATATCGTCCTCCGTGATCTACCCACTGCTAGATGAAGGCCTCCTCAAGCTGCCGCCATTTCTCGCAATGAAAGAAAACGCCACTTAGCTGCTGAACATGAACTTCTTTCGTCACTCCATCTCCACGGTTCTACGTACTTTGAGTGTCTTATCACCTCTAGCTGCTGCTGTCTGAAGTCTTGGCCGCCGACCTTCATTCCTTATTATTATTGTCGTGAATATTACAGCCATATTATGTATATCGCTTAATTAAAACATGTTATTTTTCGGCATGTTATTATCACGTTCAGGTTTCCAAAAGCACTTCACCCTGCTATCGTGCAACTTTTTCCTTCAGAAAAAAAAAATCCACCTTCAATAACTCTACACACTCCGACATGTTTACCACCAGTCTCCCTCCGACAGATACCAGTTGCAGTTATCCATCGTTCACCAAACAACAACACGTACGATTACAAAACAATGCACCCTTATAGGTCGTGATGTCGCGAGCGTTAAGCATCGGTGAATGTACCCCGCATCCATCGCACGTCTCAATTCCCGACCTCCACCCAGGCTCATCTCGTGGACGGGCCAGAAGATCGACCCCGTGGGCGTGGACTACATCCTGCAGAAGCTGGGCTTCCACCACGCGCGCACCACCATCCCCAAGTGGCTGCAGCGCGGCGTCATGGACCCGCTCGACAAGGTGCTCTCCGTGCTCATCGAGCGCCTTGTGTTGGCGCTGCAGCACGAGCGCGAGCGCAAGGCCTCGTCCAAGGACGAGCACGGCCCGAGCCAGCGCTGAGCTGCCCCGCTCGGTCGCCCGCACGCCCGCGGCGACTCGCGTTCGCCCCCCACCCCCACCACCACCTAGCCGCACCGACATCGCTGGGAGGAGCGGGGGAGTGCGGTGGCTGCTGGTGCCGTGCCGCCCCCCCCCCCACCCCACGCTAGGCGTGTGCCGAGTTGGTAATCGTTTTCCTCGTCACGGTAAAGGTTCAGCCCTGCGTTGGCTTGCTCGCACCGCTGCTGACGGAAGGGCCTCCGCAGAAGGCGGCTCTGGAGAGAGCCTCTCTCGCGAGGGCATTTTGGGCCTACTCTCCCACGCCGGCCCACACGTCGTGGGAGATTTTGTCCGAGTGCGATGGCTTTCGAAACGAATCCCGGTTTTGTACGAAAAGCTGTGCATTATCAATGGAGCCCACCGCGTACAAACCAGAGACGTTCACAGAACACATTTCCCTCTTCTGTGCTGTGTGGGTTTTGTTATCTCTTCAAGCGACTGTAAAACTTGTAAATTGCATTAAAAAAAGTATTGGCTGCAGCTAGTGATAAAAGGTAGTGGGCACTTAAATAAATAAATGAGAGCCAATTATTTGCACCATCCATTTATTCGTTTGTTATCCACAGTGGCATGCCCGCATCCAGTGATTGCGATCACTGTTTAGAAAAAAACAGGTACAAAGTTTGTTTTGCGACGATTAAACATGACCCATGTGTTGTGGTAGTTGTCGGTGACATGAGGAATGTGCTATATAGTTGGCTGTGGAGTCTGAGATGTGTTCACAGTGGTGGTGTAACCTCACCGGCTTTATTTATCGCTTTTAATCACACTCGCTCGGAATTATTTACAGTTGAGGCCAACATAAGAAAGTGAAATTCATGGTAAAACTGGATTAAAACTATAAAACAAGAAAATAAAGTTTTAATATATAAACTAATGTAAACTCTTTGTCCCGTTCTAAACATAGCAATTTGTTAATTTGTTGAATTAAAATTAAAGATGCTGTTCTTGTAAAGAAGAAAACATTATTCTTAGATGCTACCTGCCAAATCTCTTTTGTGTACTTGGCACAAACCATCGCAGTAAAATTAGGTGTAATTTCAATCATAGTTTTACTTTATTCCTAGCTTAACTAATTTGAGTGCACACTTAACGTTTGGCGTGACCAAATGTCCGTGCGGATTGGTACCAGGAGCACCTCTTTAAGCGTTTAATTGCCACGGGCAGATTTGAGGGCCAGCCGAGGCACAGGCTGTAAAAGCGTAGGAACGCGAACCGCAACCTCCTCCTGGACACGCCATCAGCTCTTTGCCACCTCGCCGTTGCCCCCACATTGACCCGCATTGCCAGGGTGTGCAGCGGGCCACGTCAGACGACACGGGGGCCGGTCCGCTCCGCAGATCCGCGCCGACGTATCGCGTGCGTGATTGAGCCGCTTGGCTTCGCTCAAATACCCACGAGGGAGGGCAAGTGACCGTGCCTCTCCTGCTGTGACCACGCAGAACCTAAGCTGCTCGCCCCCCCGGAGATTATGCGCAGATTTTTGGCTCGTCACCAGTCTGCCGCAGCTTTTCCTCGCCCCAGCGTGATGCGACGTGGGCGTAGAGCTGAGATTAAGTCCCCTGTTGCGCTCGGAGGGATCCGCAGTCAATGTTCAGCCACTTCCGTGGCGCCGGGCTGATTATCAACCGTTGTACATAGCCTGGGATATGGTTACATTCGTGCGTGTAGTCATCGCACCAGGGAATTGTAATTCGTTTGTATGTATGTATGTTGGACTTCGTAGCCAACCATGATAATCGGAGGTATATGTATTTATAATTGTATGCATATGCAGCGTTCAATATTGACATTGGTGTGTGTGATTGATCTAAATATTTACCTTCATGGCTGGCTGCGGTTAGAGAGAATATTTCCATAAAAATGTAAAGCCACTTTTTAATGTGGTCCTAAATAGGCTGCTCATGCTTTCACAACAGCAGGGCGATAACAGGTTCTAAAACAACCCAATAATCCGTTAGAACCCCGCTCGCTGTCCCTTGTGTTTATGGAGAACACTCGTATCAACTCCTCGGTGTTAGCACCTTGCTTTTGGCAAGCAGCTACATCTTGATGCCATTGTTTTTCATTTCGTGTTGTTTACCGCCACGCTGCACTGTTGATTAATATTTCTTGTTGGACCGGTGGCTCGTGCAGTTGTAAATATAGTTGAGTGGAATTCAAGGTTGTTGCTCAAAGTTCGGAAGCTCAAATGTCACGCCATCACGCGAGGAGCAAAGTGATTTGAATTCCGTGCAGTTTCCCGTCGGTCACAGAAAGTACAAGAAATGTCACTGTCACTGTCGCCGCCGCCACCTTCACTGCAGTTGCGGCCGCCCCTCGCCGCGGTGCCACGGCGTCGACACAACCTGGCATCGGGGGCGGTGTGGTCGCTGGAACGGCGCAGCGCCGTCAAATAGATCAATGTCGCCATGCGTGCGCGGTGAGATTCGCTCACATCTTGTGTACGCATGCTTGTCGTGCAGGCGCTCAGTTGCCCTCTGGTGTGTTTTCGACTTGAAATTATCGAGGGAGAACGTGAGCTCCTTTAATTCAGTTCCTGATGAAGCTTTAGAGCTGAACTTTGGAAATCGTGCCGAACAACGCACGGTACCACCCGAAGTCACGTCGGGGAGCTTCACGCGCACCTCGGCCAGCGTGCGATTCTTGCCGCCGAGCCCTGGAGATAACCGTCGGCAGTGCCCCATCCCTGGGCGAGTCCGCTGCGGGGATCGACAAGTGCCAACGGGAGCACGGGGAATGTTCGAAATGGCATTGTGGGCGTGACTGACTCTGAGGGAGTTAATTGTGCGGGGTGCCGTGTGTTGAATCCCGTGTCATCGGCATGTAATCGAGACGCTCAATTGAATTTTCCACGTTCGCGTTACGGGGATGGGCCGTTAGGGAATCTGCGGTTTTCTTTTGCGTCGGGTTTCTCGCTCTCTGTCTGACTTTGCACAGCTCCCCCAGGGCCTGCCTTGCTGTGCGCGTTTACCTGCATCTTGTGCAAAGAGTTCTTTATACCTGTGGTTCTTACATCGCCGTTGCGAACGCGTCATTATTTTATTCTGTCTTCGAGCACATTATTCATCATCTCTCGTGCTTCGGTTGTTTTTAAACTCGGATCCCAATGCGTCCAAAATGTGAACATGCGTTGGAATATCTGTGCTGTTTTTTATTTTATATAATTGGCACAAAATCACAATGTAACCTTTTGGTGGTTGTTTAGATGGAGGGGTGGAATGGGGGGAGGGGTGTGCGCTACAGCGAGAACAAAAACCAAACAAGACAAACACGGAAATATTTACATACACACACACGCAGGTGACAGCGCCGTACATTACCTTGGTCATTATATCACATATCGTTGAATCGTTGACAACACTCGCATGAATTTTATTCATTTTCTGTTTGATGGCTGATTCACAAAGGGGCAGGAGGGGAGGCAGAGCCATGCCCCTGGTGCCTCTTTTCATTTTGCCGAGCGGAACAACATGTGTCTGCACGTCTGAAGGGTCATCAATACCCCTGCGTTGCTCCTTCACCCTCTGCACGTATATGATTATACCCCGATGCTCGCTCCTGCTTGTTTCGGAGCGGGCAGGCAGACACGACGTTGCTATTGAAATGGCATCCTCGTGAAATCCTACTCCACGGATCCCTCTTGGCTCAGCTGCCATTCGCTCTCTTGGGTCAAAATTGGGGCAACTTGCGTGGTCACACGCTGGCTTTTATTCTGTGGTGAACTGTGTTCCGACGTGTGCCTGACAGCGCACTAACGGAGGAATTCACAAGCGACTTCCCCTTGGGCAATGTTCACAGGCTAAACGTGCGTGATGAAATTAACTTGCAACTCGCTTGTATATATATTTTTTTATTTAATATTTTCTTTTTGTTCATAAGTGGGTGTTTTTGGTAGGATTTAGTAACACTGTTTTACTGCTGTTTTTCTAATAGTTCTACCGATTATGTTGCCTTTAGCAATGTTAATCACGGGTGGTGACTCGTCAGCCTGAGGTACATGGGAATTAATGAGCCACGGATAACAGAGAGGGACCATCCTATAGACGTGTTTACGTCATTTACCCCTGTTAATTTTAGCTTTAAGCCTCGAGCAAGTAGAAACAGGAATATCATATTGTCATTGTGTTGCGCATTTAAGGAAAGCAGGGGGTCCCCCCCACCCACCTTTCTGTAATCCAGCCTGCATTGGCCAACAGTCTACAACAACGTTTTGCTTTTGCAATACTTCACACACTCGTGGTCAAAATGTTACGCAGACGTAAGCGCGTGCTCGATGGCACGCGCTCAGAACTCGGTGACCGGTCCTTTGGGGGTCGGCCGCGAGTCACCCGCTCGGCCACTCGCGGACACTCGCGGCTTTAGGGCGCTCCCGAGCCACCGCGGAGGCCACGGAGTGTTGTTCACGACCCGCCGCTTGCGTCCCTTCGGCGGCCGTTTACTTCGCCCGCGGGCATCGCAGAGTGACGCTGGCTTCAGCCGTGCACTCCCGTGCGTTTCAATTGGCCACTGTTGAGTTGTGTCTTTTTTTAAAACGCCTCGTGCAGCTTTTACGCGACCCTTAACAAAAATTGTTCAAATCCAAAAGCTAAATCACAGACCAGTTGGTTTCTTTAAAAAAAATGCGCACGTGATTAAATAGAGGTTTTATTTTTTGTATATTTGTAAGCTTGCGCGTGCATGTCGGAAAGATGTTCTGGTGCGTGCCTCTTCAATTTGAAACCTAAACGAGATGCCCTGCACTGGCGACCCCACAGGGGCCGACGCGAGCGGCGTGCGTCAACCTCCACTGAGCAGAATTCGTGATGAGCCCCGAGGCGAGCAGCGCTGTGCCCTGTCACAGGGAGGTGTCAGCGACGGGACACACCACGTGGCAGAAGGGTCCTTCTGCCACGTGGTGTCTTTCTGCCACGTGGTGTGACAGTATCTGCTTATTGATTTGTTTGCACGACTGAGCGTTTAGCGTTTGCCTGAGATAACGCGACAGGTTACGTTGTGGGCACGAATTAATATATCTTTTTTAAAACAACGTTATTCTAAAAGTCGGGCACGGCCAAGTCCACTCGCACTAAACAGAGGCCAGCTCTGGTGTGTGAACGCAAGAGGTGAAGTGACTTGGTAAGCGATTGTCAAGTCACGGTCTTCAAGACAACTGGGAGTACAATATTACTCGTATTAACATCAACTACATGCCCCCCTACCCCCCACCCCCGAGTAGTATGTACTCATGAGTCATCTCAACTCCTGGGCGACTTTGTGGGGGCGTTGGTGTTTGGCATCATTCTGTTTAGAGTTCCACACAAACACACGTGTGTGTGTGCGTGTGTGCGTTACCACGAGAGTCGGAATAAACAACACTCCGGTACCAGCGCTGCGTTCGTGTTAGGGGCACCCTGCCCTTTCTGTGCATGTAACTAATCAGTAATATATTACATTGGAATTGTTCTGCTTTTAAACCGTAATGATTTATTTTTATTTTGCCAAGATGCTACCTACAATGACTACGGTGGTGGTTGAATACTTTATGGTTTTGATATTATTTTCCATGGATGTACGCTTGATACTTTATTTAATTTAGAAACAGCGTTGCTTTATAAACCCCGATGTGTAGAACACCGATGCGCGTGGGACAGTGCTGCCGGGGACTGCTAATAAGCTCGCAATGTAGAATTTCAATATCCTAGTCCCACTTTTAATACAATGTCAGTTTTCTCTCATTTAGAGAGGGTGATTTGAAAGAGCGAGAGAACAAGAGGAGAGGAAAACGTTTGGGGGGGGGGGGGGGGTGTGAGTATGTGAGAGTGCGTGTGTGTGAGTCTATGTGAGTGAGTGTGTTAGTCTGTGTGTGAGTGTGTGTGTGTCTGTGTGTGTGAGAGTGTGTGTGAGAGTGAGTGTAAGTGAATGACTGTGTGTGAGTCTCTGTTTGCGTGCGAGTCTGTGTGTGATTGTGTGAGAGAGTGTGTGTGTGAGTATGTGTGTGTCTGTGTGTGTGAGAGTGAGTGTGAGTGAGTGACTGTGTGTGCGTGCGAATCTGTGTGTGATTGTGTGAGAGAGTGTGTGTGAGAGTGTGTGAGAGTGAGGGTGTGAGTATGTGTGTGTCTGTGTGTGTGAGAGTGAGTGTGAGTGAGTGACTGTGTGTGCGAATCTGTGTGTGATTGTGTGAGAGAGTGTGTGTGAGAGTGTGTGAGAGTGAGGGTGTGAGTATGTGTATGTCTGTGTGTGTGAGAGTGAGTGAGTGACTGTGTGTGCGAATCTGTGTGTGATTGTGTGAGAGAGTGTGTGTGAGTGTGTGTGAGTGAGAGAGGGTGTGAGTGTGTGAGTGAGTGAGTGACTGTGTGTGAGTCTGTGTGTGTGCGAGTCTGTGTGTGTAATTGTCAGAGAGTGAGAGGGTGTGAGAGTGTGTGTGGGAGTGTGTGAGTGAGTGCGTGTGAGAGAGTGTGAGAGTGTGTAAGAGGGTGTGTGTGTGAGAGTGCTTGCCATCACCGCTGTGACGCCTGTGGCTTTGGATGGCAGGTTTTTTGGATCTGGCAAGCGTGCTCGGTGCAATAGCTATGCTGGCCAGTGTCCCGTGATGTTTAACATGTTATTAACAGACCAAACCTTGTGATGTGATCGTGCAAAACAATAATAGCGACTGGCGAACAAACAGAGCCGCCATTCATCACAAAACAAATGTGAATTGTCAACTTTGCTGCTTATGGAGCCTTTTGTAAAAATCATCTCTTTTTTACGATTAATTGTATTTGTTAATTGATATTGCTGGTTGTTTCAAATGGGGTAAGCCACTTTGCGTGACTTTTTTAGTCGGACGGGTGCATTGCTTAACTACTGCATTATTGTTTGTGTTTTGTAATACAATGTGCAATTAATACGGGCCTGTGGTTATGATCTTTGGTGTTAATGTTTCTGAGAAAATAAAAACATTCAGACATTAGCGGCTCTGTTGTTTTTCCCATCAATTTATTTCCAACGCAAGCATGCGAGTGCAGACGAAGGTTTCTGTTGCCATCGTCTGGAAATTGACTGGGCAGTAGTTGTGTGATGAATCGTAGATTAAAATTGATTCTCCCACACGCGATACACGCATCTAAGAATCAATTACTCTGAACTCGTGCACTCTTCAGCTGATGGTAAACACGAGACAGACGACACAAGGCGGAGCATTCAAATGAGACGCGACATACAAGGCAGAAAATTATGAGTCCAATCTTGAACGCGAATCGTGACACACAATTGAGGGAGGGGTGAATAGCTCCATGTCTATAACGGTAGACTTGGCCTTGCCTCTTATCGTTGCCTGCAGGTCCTTCAATTGACGTCTACGTGGCAGTATGTGGTGCTGAATAGATTGCTGCAGGTGGTAATGGGCATTCGTTCTGTGTGGGTGGAGGTGCGTGTGTGTGTATCAGATGATGAACTTAGCTTGTCACGGTTGTTGTTTTTTATATGTGCTGTACAGCACTTTTATTTCATATAACTTTGATTTATGTGAGGTGGTTTGTTGGTCTCAGTGGCAAAATGCGTGCGTGTCTGTACGCACTTACTGCTGTGCGTGCATTTTTTCACGTCCATGCATTTCCACGTGCCGCTATGCATGTGCATTTGTGGTGGTGGTGTGTGCTTGAGCGTGTGAGTGTGTGTAAGGAAGAGGTGTCATAAGATGCACTGCTGCTGCAATCCTGGTTGAGCCAGTCTTTGTTCCAGGCCATGCCAATTGACATCCGAATGTGTCCTGGGCTATCTCTAGGTCAACTCGGCCTAAAACAAGCACCGCTGCGCCAACACCAACACTGGGAACAACACGGAGGCGGCCGGGCGTGTTGCTGACACCCAACGCCCTCTCGCCGCATCGTTTCAGATCGCAAATGCGGGAGAGGTTGCTAACGGTGGCCCCCATCCCAACTATCGGGATAAATCGCGGTCCTACTTGCATGGCAACGAGCGAGCACGTGGGCGCGTGCGAGCGCGTGCTCGTTCGCGCGCGTGTGCACGCGCTGCAGGGATGTCATAAGTGAGCGATCCACTGTACGAGTCGGCATGACCCAGGGCATGGTGCCGCCTGCTTCTCAAATGGAATCTTTGTTTATTTATTTAATTGCTCTTTGCGTGCGTGTGTTTGTTATTTCAGTGCTCTGGCGTTAATGTGTACGAAGGGACACATCGGCCGCCTTTTAGGCCTCTCTCAAATTAATCTAAAGTATTTATTTTGCTCTCTCGCTGTCACCAAATCGTCTACATTACTCATTCATACTGTACAAAAGTCAGAATTGCTGCAATGTGCTGTGACATGCTTTCTGCCAGTTCCAACTAGGAGCATCCGATGCATGCCCCCTTGCATGCAGTGTGCATGAGGGTTACCACCTTGCATGCAGTGTGCATGGGGGTTACCCCCTTGCACGCAGTGTGCATGAGGGTTACCCCATTGCACATCAGACAGTGCCAGGTCACCTCTTGTCCAACGTGTGGCTGCGTGATGAAATTCCATAAAACCAAGTCACCCTTGCAATAACAGGTAATGCATACTCTTGACTTAAAGCTTTCGTGACTGCAGGAATTCATATTCTTGAGTCTTTCGGTAAAGTCACGGAGATAGATTCAAAGAAAATAACAAAAAAATATTTTTGTTATTTTCTTTGAACCTATCTCCAATAACAGGTGATGGGGTGGTAGGAGGAAGGAACCGCTTTCGCGCTAATTGTAGCGTCGATTAAAAAAAACACGTTTTTGTATCAACGTTGATGGGTGAATTGACGACTTTAAAAACATCACTAACGTTGTTATTATTTACAAATAAAATGTATGGATGTTTTCATGACTTTTGCTGTACTTGGACTTGTGATGGCAGACATTTAAGCGCCGTTATTCTGCATCGTGGCTTGAACAAAAATAAAATAAAATTATATTTCCCCCAAAAATGCCATGAATGCCTGTAGACCGCCTTCAGATGCGGTCGCAGTGGGACGCTTCATTAATCCGGATTGTGTTGTGCGATGTTCTGGTATGCACAAGGGTGTCAAGTTGTTCATTACAGGGATGGGTTCGGTGTCTCATCACCCCTTGTTAGAAGAGACGGTGCAAATCTGCACTATCGTCGCTGTTCGCCGCACACACGCGCGCACACACACACTCACGCACACACACACGCAGACACACGCACACACGCAGACACGCACGCACACACACAGACACGCACACACTCACGCACACACTCACGCACGCTCACGCACACACACGCACACACACACGCACATACACACACGCACACACACGCACGCAAACGTGCTTGTCCGTTCAACAAAGGCCACCTCTCAGTCACACGTGCCAATGACGAAACACACCTCGCTGCCCAAATCCTGCCTCCTGCTTACGTTGGACAACTTTCACCGTTTTTATTTTTTGAAGCAGCGGATTTAAACGAAAAATCCTCCTACTCGATCATCGCAATCATCATCACCTGCATTGCCATGTAAGAGATATTCATAACCAGGTGACGGCCATAGCACCGACCGCGTTTCTCTGGCGAGAGATGTGTACGAGAGACGGGCTATTAGAAATTACGATTTGTTCGGAACGTCAATAATTAATTGGTGCTGACGAAATACAGTGCATGACAGCAAGCTAAGCAAATAATCGTAACCGTGACATGAATATTATCTTGTAAAAGGCAACGCTCAGAATCGACGACCAAAAACAACAACTCCTTACCGTGTCGCGATACACCAATTCTCTTCGGGCTCGACGTCACCATCGCGCCACAACTCTCGCTCTGCTCTGAAGCAGAGCCACCACCATCATATCCATTACCACGACAAAATGGTTCAGCCACCAGGGCAGCATTAGCGAGGGCGGCGGATGGAGTGCTCGCTACTTGGTGCGGTGAAATTATGCGCAGCCGACAAATTGCCCCGCGGGATCAATTGTTGCGGCATTTTACAAAATTGGCGACTAAGAAGCTCGCTTGGTGCTCTATCTGATTGATCGACGGGCTGCGAACCCTTCCACGCAGACCCAATGCGATAGCTAACATGCCCAGACCTGCGTCCTGATGCCCCCCCATCCCATCCCAGCCCCGACATCCTCGTCCCTAATCACACCGTTCTGCTCGGGCGCCTTGAGAGGCTCTGGGTGCGTCCTCTCTCTCTTTTTCTTCCTTCTTCCTGGGCGAGTTTGCACCGCGCGCGCCACGACTTGGATTGCTGCGTTTTGTGGAGGGTTTCATCGGAGCCAGGCTCCCCCATGCCCCCCCCCACTCTCTACTGGCCCTGTGAAATTCACGCGTAGCAGACCCGGAGGTCGCCACGTGTGGCCCAGGGAGAGGGGCGAGAGATTTACTTGGCCAGCTGTAAAACAAAACAGCACAGGGCGTGAAGTTGCACGCTGCAGCTGGCAAATGATTGAGTTCGGATTCCTGGTCACGGATAACGTGGGCGGCGAGTGAGAGCGACATTTGAACAGATCTTGAGCACCCCCCTCCCCTTTACTAACTAGCATGGTGAAGTATGGTTAAACAACTCCCATAAGACTTTCGCGGCATGGGTAGGCCCTCGTTCAGCAGTCGCTTGACAAAGTACTGACAATTAGAGCTCCTGAGCCATCGTCATCGTTTTACTGAGGCCATCAATTGGTTATGCCATCTCGTACAACGGACACAACAATATACATCATTTGAGTGCATAATAACCAATGTTTGTTTTATAAACATCTTGTTTGAGGGATATTCACCTGTTGGTCCAGCTGTATTGTTTTCAATTGTATTGGTTATCCTTTAAATGGACGCGCTTATTGTTGCATACATGCACCGCTTTGCAAGTGGACTGTCTTGACATTTAACATCAAGAGACGCAGGTTTGGCGTGCGGTTTTTAGATGTTACAAATATCCAATTCCATTTTTTCCGCTCAGGCGCGATTACATTTTGTAGGATTCATCTGTCAGACTTCCAGCCAGTTATTTTAATCTTTGTAACTGCCATATGAAGGATGCAAGGAAACTTGACTTTTAAATGTAGCAAATGATGAGAAAGTGGTATTTGAAGACGAAATTGTGCCCTCGTCTTGACTGGAAATCCGCATTTTAAACTTGTACTGCACCTGCCGCATAAGCTGCCACTGGCTCTTGTTATCTCGCAAAAAAACTCGACAGCCTACAATAAGCCTTAGCCAGATAGCTCTGGGGGTGGGGGGTGGGGTAAAATGTGGGTAACTATTTTGACCTTTCTGATTGACCCCGAATTGAGGTTAAATGCTCGTTGTTTCACCATTAACCACCATCCTGGCGATGTTATGAAATGTTGCGATTAAAATTCGCGATTCGAATCACCAATAGATTATTTAGCCGCACTGAATCTTGCCTCCGCCCATGGCAGCAGGGATCGCTTAAACCCACGACACACAACGCACGAACAGTAACTACGCCACGGCACTTGTGCCCGGCTAGGTGCACTTTGTGGCCACGTAAAGTCTCGAAGGTTCCCCGCGGCAGGAGGTCACGGGACAGACCCAGGTGTCGTGGGTTGACTGAGATAACTGGCAGATGCACCACCTGTGTTCCCTACTCTACCAACTCGCTGCGTTTTATTCGCCCGGAGCTCCGCACGTTGTTGTGAGCGTCGCTTCTCTGGCCTCCGCTGTTGCTGGGGGGCGACTGCCTCCAACTGCCCACTAGCGTCCTCCACAGAGGCCGATCTTGACACCGCTGGTACCAGTCTTTAGCAAGTTCACTCAGCTCCACATCCTCTCGTACCGCATCAGTGTCCATCTCTTCTCCAACCCGTGCCGCGCCCGTTTAGTCCCTTCTATCCGGCCAAACAGAAGCTTTGTTGGGCATGCGGCGGCTGAACATGCGGGCTACGTGACCCAGCCAGCGCATCGACTTGCCCGTGAGAAGCCTATGGATCCTTGAATATTAACGATGAGTCACCTGCATTCTTGACCAGGAAACATTTTAAGCTAGAAATAATGACGCCTGTCATGCTTTTAAACACCGTCGTAATAAATGTGCCACGTTTAGCAAAGATTAATAAGTGATAATAACACTCATCAAATGCTCCACACATTTGAGTCAATAGGTCAGAACACGGAGCACACAGGAATTCTGTCAAAGTGATTCGTCCGAAGCCTTCGATGGCTCCCCAGTCAGACATGTCACGGATTTTCATTGCGCGCAGATTTCAGGCCCCATCTCATATCATTTACAAGCAAGCGACGACATCAGATGGTTCCAGTTTTGTTCACAAGACTGTGAAGTCCCATCGAGGACTGCTCTTCCTGCCATCGATGGTATCGACCCCACTCAATGTGGCTCGCGGTGGTGAGATGTTAACTCGCTCGCCAGGTATACAGGAGGTCTTTGGTTTTGATCCCGACCCTGATGCCTGCTGTATATATTTGGAGTTTTCATGCGGATATTTTTCTCCGGGTCCACCGGTTTTCCCCTCCACATTTAGAAACATGCGCTTAAGAGTAGTTGGCTGATATAAAAAAAAAAAGTTCCACGTGACAATCCACTACGTTGAGCTATGATTTGTGGCCAGGTCTCTGCTGAAAAAGACTCACAAAACTCAGTCAGCCGGCCGAAAAGACTCGTGGCTCCAGCAAATCTGTCGAGACACCGGCCTGCACTTTACTCAGCGAATCGGATAACACGACAATAGACTCTGGGAGCAGAGGTGACACTCAGGTGTGCCGCTGGCCGGGAGTTGACGAACAATGCGGGTTGGTCACAAGGTGTTATTTGAAAGGGAGGGGGTCGGTCCCGCTTTTGGGAGGCAGGATGTGTGACGTGGCCTGTGTGATCCGCAGCAGCGAATGTCGTCGATTACAAGTTTAATCACTCAGCCAATCGTCACAGCTC
The DNA here is from genome assembly GCF_965212315.1 of Lampetra planeri. Lineage (NCBI taxonomy): Eukaryota > Metazoa > Chordata > Hyperoartia > Petromyzontiformes > Petromyzontidae > Lampetra > Lampetra planeri. Next base: position 11,801,880 of record NC_136125.1, on the reverse strand, counting down.
TAGAATCAATGCGTAAGCTAATTTTAAAAACACACACACGCGCGCATGCTTGCGAGAATGTAAGTCAGCAACAACACCGGAGATGAAGGTGCCGGCTTGATGCAGCCTTCAACCAGGCATTGACGTCAAATTGCGGGTGACGACGACAATTGTGATGAATCACGGCGACAAAACAATGCACTGTACTTCTAAAAATGTTTTTACACTTCTGAGAATTTTCAACAACAACACAAGAAATGTGCCTCCAGGCTCTGGAGAGACCACCTGGAGAAGATTCGAGGCACGCGTTAACAACGATGGCGAACAAGTGGGAGACTCTTTGACTTTCTCAAGCTATTAACATTACATTAGTTATCATGTTCAAGTTGATGTTGTCACGTGTTCCATTAAAAACGATAGTCCCATGTAAGTGTTAACATTCTTTTGAAACGCCCTGTATTGAACGTCTTTCCACTCGTGCCAATCACGGAGCGACTGGTGGGTGGGGATGGTTATTTCGAAGCTGCCGCTAATAATTATTTACCCAAGGAGCGCTGTCATCATCCAAAGCGGCAGCACCACCTCTGTCCAAAGTGCGTTAGGTGGGGGTTGGTGGGGCCCTTTGTGGTGCAAATATCAACCACGCCGAGGAATGCCCTGCAGACAGCTCGTTGATCTTTAAATTGAACACCGCGTCAATGGCCAGAATTATATTTTTTTGTCCTGTTATGGTGAAGGCCTTGGAGATCGCTCCCTTATAATGCTAAGTCCCGTGAAATTGCTTTTTCACGCTCGAATGGGCAATGCGTTGGAAGCATTTTGGGGGGATTGATGTTTTTTCCTTCCCCCTCCTCCTCCGAGTGCAACGTAAAATTATGTCGCCTTCCACGGCAACTTGGCCTTGGCGTTCTCCAAGACGGGGCCAGAAGGCCCGCGTCTGGGGGCTCCCTGCAACTTCGACTCCGTTGCACCCCTCTCCTCCGCCCTCCCCGCATCGTCTTCGCGAGGAGCTCAAGCGCGAGTCCTGAAAGGCTCCCCCCCCCCCCCCCGTGAGCGTGGACTCGCGGACGACTCGCGCAGCGGGGACCCCGCTCTTTGCTGCCGCGAGCAGGCCGGTGAACGTAGCCCCCGCATTGTCTGCCCCTATCCAAAGTGATGCTCAATTGCAGCATCGGCATTAACTACAGCCGCATCGCGTTCGGGGGGGGGCGCAGGGGGGGCTGTCGGAGCCTGACCCCCCCCTCCCCTGCTGAACTCTGAGCCCTCTTGCTAAATTCTGTACAATAAGCTATGGTTCCTGTAGCCTTTCCTGGCATACATTGGGTGTGAGAGGAGTAAGGATGCGGATTTGCATTAAAGTAGCTGGAGGACACCCACGCATCCGAGGTGGGTAACCCTCAGAGGCCCCACACGTTTAGACTCGAGAATCCATTGTTGTGCTGCCATCGCCTTTGCTGGAGCAGCGAGCATGGGGAAGGGGGCTAGAGTGAGACGAGTAGGGGAGTCTACGGGAAATTTTGGATTTGACCGGGGTGATGTATTGGTGATCCGTGATTGGATTACGCGCCCATGGAGGGGGCGCCAGTCATTCGTTTTCGGACCGCTTGCAGAGTTTGGCAAACTGTGGTTAGAATGGAGACTGATCCTCTTTTCACGACACTGGTATGCTGCCAACTGGATGCAACTTGGAGATAAATTCTTTTTTTTTTAAACGGCACTTTATGAGACGGTGGCTTTGGGGACCGCTCACGAGCTCACCGACGCAGAGAGATGGGCTCCCCCAGGGCTCCCCCAGGGCTCTCTCAGGCCCGTGCAGCCGAGATTTCTCTCCTTTGCTGTCAAAACGGTGCCAAACTCGGTAATAATTGGTGGAACGGGGTCCTTGCCTTAAACTAAAAAGCCACCGTGAGCCCCACTGAGGGCCAGACGAGATTTACTAATGGCCCAGCTTTCGTGGGATTTACGTCGACAGTTTCATGGCACGAGACTTTGGCGATGTCAGCTAAAAAAAACACCACGAAGGTTACCTCCAGTGGAACATGCCACGGTAGGGAGGCTCCAGAATTTAGATTTTTTTTTATCCATATATATGTTCAACACGGAGGCACATATTCTGGACTGGGAAATAACACTTTGATTTAACATCTTCCCTAGCGGGTAACACTGAACGTAACTCGGGTTCTATAGTAGGTGATGTGGCTCACTAAGTGAGTAGCGAGTTAACTCGAAACGAAGACCCAGAGACGACGAGACGCGGGACCCCGGCTTGAGTCCACAGACGAGCCCAGAGCCCTCCCGGGACTGCCCCTTGGTGCTCCTGGGCGTGGCCTCGCTCCGCATTTGGACGCGCCCCCTTCGAGACCTTTCCCGAAGGATCCCGACCGAGCATCACGTGCCCCACTCGGGCTACCACGTGCTCACTTGCCCATCTCTCTCTCTCAGACCACCACGTCCCCCCTTGCCCCCTTCTCTCTCAGACCACCACGTCCCCCCTTGCCCCTCTCTCTCCCAGACCACCACGACCCCCTTGCCTCTCTCTCTCAGGCCATCACCAGGACGATGCCCCCTGGGGCTGGCTGACATGCCACACTTACACTGGTTTCTGGAAAGAGGCTCCAAACGCACAGTTGCACTCCTGCAACAGTAGCTGGCGTGAACACCCTAGTGACAACATTTACGTCACTACACACTCACACATGGATGTGAGGCAGTGAGCGAGAAGGGTGTAAACTAACAGGCGTCTAAAGGGGGTTGGCACGGAATGTGTCATCCAGAGTGGGGATTGAGAGTACAGGTACTTAAATACCCATTCCCCTGGCGCTGATGTGTACCAGAGCCTTCACTTGCTCGGCAATATTCATGCGTGCCGATGATCTGACTCGGGGTGAAAACCATACAGATCCCTTCAAACCAGCCTGGTCATTTTTCGATTTAAAGCTTTCGTGACTGCAGGGATTCATCTTCTTGGTTCTTTCGGTAAAGTCACGTAGAAGGCAAATAATAAAATAATACAAATAAAACATAATAAAATAATTCTCACGACGTTTCGGCCACAACGCAAGCAGCCGTCCTCAGGTGAAGAATCGTCGTGAGAATTATTTTATTATGTTTTATTTTATTATTTTATTATTTGCCTTCTACGTGATTTTACCGAAAGAACCAAGAAGATGACACCCTGGTCATTTTATCCCCCCGTTCAGTTCCTTAGTGGCGGTGGGACCGCCTCTGAACCACCGTCATACGATATCACCGGCTTTTTTGTTGTTTTTTAATATATCATCATGTTTTTTATTGAACAAGAGCCCAGTACAGAGCGCGAGCGATGGGGAATGGGAGTAGAGGCATTCTGCGAGTCACAAACCCGAGGTCAGGTGCCCTCGGGCTCGGGAAAAGGAAAGGTGACTGGGCTCACTTCCCTTCTCACGTCGGAGGAAGGTCGGGGTGGTGAGAATGGAGTCAAACCGATCTGAAAAATATCACCGGCTCTTAACCGCCAAGAGTGATGAAGGCTGCAAGATACGCATCGGTGCAAACTTACTGCAGGTCAGAAAGACGACGCGACTCAAACATCAACACGATCGATATCTTATGACCCCATTCCCTTAGCTTCTTCCCCGTTACCCTTATTTCGTTATTGTCGTGTGGTGAAATTGCTGGTTTGCTACTATTTCTCACGCTTTTGGACGATGTTGCTGGCACATCGTACCATTATCTCCAAAGAAAACGGATTAGACTGTCAGTCACTGCAGGTCAAGCTTGGATAATGAAAGGTGGTCAATGTCTTTGCGTGTGTCTCACTCTCTGTAATTATTTGTCTGTCTGTGTCTCTCCCTGTCTCTACGTTTCTCTGTGTCTGTCTTTCTGTCTGCGTGACTCACTGAGCTCTATGTATGTGTCTGTCTCTCCGTGTGTCTCTGCACAGATGCATGACCTGCGCGACTGCCTTCATGGCCCATGCGTAAGGCCGCGTCTGCAGACTGCAGTGACTTCTCAAAGTAGCTTTATGTCTATATTGTAATGTACTTCTCAACACCGTCGCTCAATGTTAACAAACCCTACATGGTGTTTCTACAAAGGATCATTTGGTAATTAATTAAATGCATACTGTTTAAAACACTACAAATTGGCTGTTATTCTGACCTACTGTTGAAACTATTTAATTCACATTAACATGTATACTTACTGGTACAAAGTACACTTATAATTGATGATGTTGCTTGCAGTGCATTATTGAGATCCCAAGTCCCGCTTTAATTGAACTGGTTAACCCGGGAGCTCAAAGACAATTGTGCTAATTTCGTGGGCACGCACAATTACTGCACTTACTGTGTAAAAAAACAGCAAAGCTCGTGGTGTCAACACAACCGCTTGGCCGAGATGCTTGAAAGCACTTTGTGGGACTATTGCGCGGCGTCTTTTAAACGGCCAAGCCGTCAGCAGTAGAGCGGCAGTATCTGAGAAGCTATGCCTCCCACGCTTGCCTTAACTTTTATAGGCAATTTCAGCGTTTGGCATCAGGGCAGTGCCCAAGAAACCAAAAATAAATTATGATATACATGTGTAGCTGTAAATCTAAGCCCTCGGTGCCAGCGTTTCAAGTCAGTGCAGAGTGTACGGCACGAAATGGATTAAAATGGAGTTTGGATTTTTTTTCTCTCCTCCTCCTTCTGGCTGCTTGAGTTCCTATGACCTTTTTCGTTTCTCGTTAGCTCGCGGTTGTGTCAGGGGTCTACCGTGGCAGCGTGACCGGGGCCCGTGCGTAACAAACGCACGGGGGTCAGCGATTTCAGCGCCTGGCAGCGGTTTGGAAAATCTGTTGAAACAAATAAACGCAACTTGCGCACGGTCACTGCAATCTTCAAGCGCCCGAAAATTGTTCGTGTGCCGTACATTTGCCAACACATTCTTTTTTTTAGAAAATTGTATTACTTAAATGCAATTACTGTATTTGGAATAATAATTTTTTTAAAATCTGTCTTCATTTTTTTTGCTAAATAAGAAAGATTTTTGTTGTTGTTGTTTTCAGACGTGGTATTTGCCAAACACAATTTCTAATTTCTCCCGCGAGATTCATCCAAATTTCGACTTTTGGTAACTTTAGCACCAATACACTGTTTGGCACCGCATTCCGTAGAGCTCTAACACCAATATTTTTTTCCCATTTGCACCCTTGGGCACATGGCCCAGATTCCTCTTCCCCCAGCTGCCGTAGTAAATAGCAGCATTATAGGTGAGCACCTGCAGTGCTTGTTTTCTCATCGCTTTTCTATTCACTGCATTGTGACCTACTGCACTGATTCACCAGTTCAAGTAAAAAAACAAATCTTAGACAATGAAGAACCGATTGAAGATAAAGCCACGTCATTTCCAACGGTGTTATGGCATTGAATAAAGAGCACAGCAATTACGGTAAAACAACAACACCAGTTTAAGATATTATCTATGAACGTTTAAGTTAAACAATAATACTCTTTAAAACAATAATAAACAATGGTTTATCAGACCTCCTTTGCCAGTACCAAAACATGATCATAGGTTTTTACCCTTTTTTCTGGCAACAAAACAGGTGTTAAGATGTTAAAACACAAACATGAAAGCTTTTGCAAGGCATCATGTCTGCATTAACCACAATGCTTGTGATCAGGATACAAACAATTAAACACGCTCTGATAATATATGCATTGTCCTTGAAACGTATTGGTCCACACCAGAGACAGCTTTCTTTTGAGCCTCGTCTCAAACGGCGTTAGACCAGGGGACGCCAAAAGGCGTACAGCTGTACAGCTGTACCAATCAGTTTCAAAAACAATGCATATATGATCAGAGTATGTGTTTTGTTTGCATCCTGATCACAATCATTGTGGTTAATGCAGACATGATTCCTTGTAAAAGGTTTCAATTTGGCGTTTTAACATCTTAACACCTGTTTTGTTGCCAGAAAAAAGGGGGAAAACCCTATTTTCAATGGTTTTTGACCATTACTAATTCGTCTCTGGATGAAGGCTTCCCCCACGGGAGTTGTTTGACCATACTTCACCACAATGTTCAGTGTGGGTTGATGTAGGAGTAGCCCAGCACCGGTTCAGATGTCACTTGCTACTGATGTTAGCCGTGACCGGGAATCGAATCAGGTCTGTGCATTCATATAGCAGGGACCTTATCGCTGCGTTTACTGCAAGGTCCCACTCCAGTCCTAATAACTCTGACATGATAATATGAATCTTAATTTTAGAACTTTCGTGACTGCAGGAATTATTATTTGTTTCTTTCGGTTAAGTCACGTCTAAAGATAAAATAATAAATTAAATTAAATAATAGAATACGACGTTTCGATTGCAACACAAGCAATCATCATCAGGTATAATGAAATAGCGACATAAAATCTAACCAGAAAACTATAGACAGACATATTAGCAGACAGATATCACCAAGATACATAGCGAGAGCAACACAGGTAACAGAGAGGGGTGATCGTCTCTGTGTGGTGGCCTTAAATAGACAGAGGGGCGGAGGCAGAGAGAGGGAGGAGGGTTAGAGAAAGAATTTGCATATCAATGAGCGGTCAACAGACGTGGTGCTGCGAATGCGATGGCACGGCAAGCAAGCCTGAAAATCAGGAGAAGGACACACTAAAATTAAATAACCTAGTAAAATATCGAAATGTAATGTAATACAACACAGAGGGTCGGTCAACACACAATTAACGCATAGCCTGGTTGATTACGTATTTCAAAGATTGCTAAGTTAGAATTTAAGTGTGAACAATCTAAAGAGAGGACACAGGCAGAGAAAACAAGTCGCCAGAGAGAGAGAAAAAAGATAAGCTTAAAACTTCCCCGTAGAAGTGGTTCAATCTTAATTTTAGAACTTTCGTGACTGCAGGAATTATTATTTGTTTCTTTCGGTTAAGTCACGTCTAAAGATAAAATAATAAATTAAATTAAATAATAGAATACGACGTTTCGATTGCAACACAAGCAATCATCATCAGGTATAATGAAATAGCGACATAAAATCTAACCAGAAAACTATAGACAGACATATTAGCAGACAGATATCACCAAGATACATAGCGAGAGCAACACAGGTAACAGAGAGGGGTGATCGTCTCTGTGTGGTGGCCTTAAATAGACAGAGGGGCGGAGGCAGAGAGAGGGAGGAGGGTTAGAGAAAAAATTAGCATATCAATGAGTGGTCAACAGACGTGGTGCTGCGAATGCGATGGCACGGCAAGCAAGCCTGAAAATCAGGAGAAGGACACACTAAAATTAAATAACCTAGTAAAATATCGAAATGTAATGTAATACAACACAGAGGGTCGGTCAACACACAATTAACGCATAGCCTGGTTGATTACGTATTTCAAAGATTGCTAAGTTAGAATTTAAGTGTGAACAATCTAAAGAGAGGACACAGGCAGAGAAAACAAGTCGCCAGAGAGAGAGAAAAAAGATAAGCTTAAAACTTCCCCGTAGAAGTGGTTCAATCTTAATTTTAGAACTTTCGTGACTGCAGGAATTATTATTTGTTTCTTTCGGTTAAGTCACGTCTAAAGATAAAATAATAAATTAAATTAAATAATAGAATACGACGTTTCGATTGCAACACAAGCAATCATCATCAGGTATAATGAAATAGCGACATAAAATCTAACCAGAAAACTATAGACAGACATATTAGCAGACAGATATCACCAAGATACATAGCGAGAGCAACACAGGTAACAGAGAGGGGTGATCGTCTCTGTGTGGTGGCCTTAAATAGACAAAGGGGCGGAGGCAGAGAGAGGGAGGAGGGTTAGAGAAAAAATTAGCATATCAATGAGTGGTCAACAGACGTGGTGCTGCGAATGCGATGGCACGGCAAGCAAGCCTGAAAATCAGGAGAAGGACACACTAAAATTAAATAACCTAGTAAAATATCGAAATGTAATGTAATACAACACATAGGGTCGGTCAACACACAATTAACGCATAGCCTGGTTGATTACGTATTTCAAAGATTGCTAAGTTAGAATTTAAGTGTGAACAATCTAAAGAGAGGACACAGGCAGAGAAAACAAGTCGCCAGAGAGAGAGAAAAAAGATAAGCTTAAAACTTCCCCGTAGAAGTGGTTCAATCTTAATTTTAGAACTTTCGTGACTGCAGGAATTATTATTTGTTTCTTTCGGTTAAGTCACGTCTAAAGATAAAATAATAAATTAAATTAAATAATAGAATACGACGTTTCGATTGCAACACAAGCAATCATCATCAGGTATAATGAAATAGCGACATAAAATCTAACCAGAAAACTATAGACAGACATATTAGCAGACAGATATCACCAAGATACATAGCGAGAGCAACACAGGTAACAGAGAGGGGTGATCGTCTCTGTGTGGTGGCCTTAAATAGACAGAGGGGCGGAGGCAGAGAGAGGGAGGAGGGTTAGAGAAAAAATTAGCATATCAATGAGTGGTCAACAGACGTGGTGCTGCGAATGCGATGGCACGGCAAGCAAGCCTGAAAATCAGGAGAAGGACACACTAAAATTAAATAACCTAGTAAAATATCGAAATGTAATGTAATACAACACAGAGGGTCGGTCAACACACAATTAACGCATAGCCTGGTTGATTACGTATTTCAAAGATTGCTAAGTTAGAATTGTTTTCTCTGCCTGTGTCCTCTCTTTAGATTGTTCACACTTAAATTCTAACTTAGCAATCTTTGAAATACGTAATCAACCAGGCTATGCGTTAATTGTGTGTTGACCGACCCTCTGTGTTGTATTACATTACATTTCGATATTTTACTAGGTTATTTAATTTTAGTGTGTCCTTCTCCTGATTTTCAGGCTTGCTTGCCGTGCCATCGCATTCGCAGCACCACGTCTGTTGACCGCTCATTGATATGCTAATTTTTTCTCTAACCCTCCTCCCTCTCTCTGCCTCCGCCCCTCTGTCTATTTAAGGCCACCACACAGAGACGATCACCCCTCTCTGTTACCTGTGTTGCTCTCGCTATGTATCTTGGTGATATCTGTCTGCTAATATGTCTGTCTATAGTTTTCTGGTTAGATTTTATGTCGCTATTTCATTATACCTGATGATGATTGCTTGTGTTGCAATCGAAACGTCGTATTCTATTATTTAATTTAATTTATTATTTTATCTTTAGACGTGACTTAACCGAAAGAAACAAATAATAATGATAATATGAACATATCAGTGTCATTAACATTAATGATAAAATAAAAACATTTATACAGTCATGACCTGAGGTTGGATCCTCTACACTTGCTTCTGATGCATTCACAACGAAGTTTCCCATGAAAAGAGTCAAGTTTGGTATAGAAATTATAACCAGATGGCAGATAAGTTGTTCCATGTGGCAAGACTTTGATAGCAGAATGATTTGTGACGCTGAATCGTATTTGTCTCTGGAATATGGCAGAGGAGACCTGAGCTGCATCTAAAATTGCAGAGGTTAGCCCCTGGCTTAAACGATACTGATAACTGTAGCAGTGGTTTCATATCTTAAAGCACTGTAAATAAACATAAAACTACCGTCACATAAATTGATAAAATCTAAGCGAAATATAAAGCTGATAATAACAATATCAACGGCGTTCTCGAAATTCCAATAAAACGAATAACTATGATGATAATAATTGCAGAGTAATCTAATCAGACGATATCATTGTGTGGTTCTTCTTCTTCTTAAGTTACAGGGAAAGCCTGCAGTGCAAGTGAGTGAGTTTTAAGACGTGATTTGAAACCTGACCGAGAAATGAGATTCCACAAGCTACGGATAAATGTCGAGCCAAATCACCGTACTCATTTCTTCAATTGAAACGTTCATTCACTGTCGCATTTCACAATGCCCACGACTAACGTGGCATCATTCCGTACAGCAGACACACACTTGCTCCCCAACAGACACCAGGCACAAAAATGTATTTTTATTTTTATATTTATATTTTATTTTACTTTTTAATGTTTTTACCTACGTGACTTTACCGAAAAAACCTAAGAATATGAATCATTGCAGTCACGAAAGCTTCAAATCTAAAAAAAAATGTATTTAAAAAATAATATTCCCAATTTAATTTTTGTTGTGGCACTGCATAACCCCGGGTTAGAGAACGGCCCACGGGAAGGATAATATTGCATAACTACTTCTGAGATCCCTTCCACTGAACTTGTATCCACACTAGAGGTACTGTACTTTCCTATGTGCACTCGTCACATGGCAGAAAAACCAAAATTAAATAAAAAAAAATCTCAGGGCTGGAATTTTTCCAAATTTAGTGCAAGGCCAAATATAACATTTTTGGTTTTCACTGCGCACTCATTGGCGAATGGCCTGAGCCCATCGACTCACCAAACCTGACAACCCAGTTTAATAAGGTGCAGCTGAAACCTGACATCGAACCCAGGGCCTCAGTAGTTCCGTGCTCAGTCTTCTGGTCCTTCACGAGCCCTCAAAGTCACCCAAAAGCGACGCACGTCGCGCGAGTCATTACCGTTCGCCTGCGTACACGTGCTCGGCTACGAACAACACCGGATTGAAATGTCTCACTTTTCATTTCCACTCGTAAACATGATGTCAGTCCGTTGTCTCTTTGAAGTTGCTGCGGTGACATGCGGGAGATTTTCCTCGACGTAAATAAATTGGGTTGAATGTAGGTTGTAAAGTTTTAAAGCCCGAAACCATGCACGGGCTTGGCCTGTGACCACCGGTATTTCTTGGCAAGTAAATATACGAGTTGAGCACAAAGTGCAACGCATCTGTCGCAGCGATTGTTCTGCATCCCGAGAAGTCATCACGAATAAATCCTCGACTTTGTGCTGAGACCACGTCTCGTGCTGTTGAGCACCCAACCTGGGCTCGGAGTCTCGAAAGCAACCGTCGTGAGCTCGTGCCCCATAGTGGAGGGCTTTTCTTTAGACAAAAAGGGTGCCAATACAATGAATTAATATCAGACAATGCATCACTGTAATTCCTGTTTGGTCACTTTTGAAGGAACCGCATATTAAATTAATGGGCACAATAAACTCTAAACAAGAAACTTTGGTTTCGTACTGAGCACGTACACTCACTGGATTGATGGCATCTATTACGAGGGGTTTGGAACAACAAAGAGCCTCGGAAAACAAATTTGTTCACAGAGGGGGGGGGGTAAAATTACCCAGCCCACCATGCATGGACACGGCCGTCATCTATCTGCGTTGTCATATTTCACTAATTGGAGGAATGTGAAAATAATATTAAATAGCATTGTACCTATCGCAACATAAAACCCCAGCTGGATGCACGTCCCAAGCGAAATGGAAAGGAACCAATGTTAGAAATGATGCTTTTGGCACGGGGCTTACTCTCCATACATGCGAGAAGGGTGGGAGCGGGGGGTATGGTGGGGGAGAAACCCTCAAAAACGTGGGACATTGGTGGCAAAATCAAAACTATTACCAGCCAATGAATATTAATGGGACGCAATGTACATTTCAATAGAACACCCAGGTGTTTTAGAGGCGCGGGGCACTAACGTGAAATGATTTTCACAAATTATGCCATTTGTTGCGCCCAAATATTCTGGTGGCTGGAAGGGAGAGAAAAAAATCGTCGCCGCGGCGGAGTGCGCGTGTCGCGGCCACATCCACAGCTCTCCCTAGGGCCAGTGCCGGATTGTCCTGGAAGCATATGTAGCAGCCACAACACATGTAGTAGCTACTACACATGTAGCAGCCACAACACACGTAGTAGCTACAACACGTGTAGCAGCCACAACACATGTAGTAGCTACAACACATGTAGTTGCTACAACACATGTAGTAGCTACAACACATGTAGTTGCTACAACACATGTAATAGCTACAACACATGTAGTAGCTACAACACATGTAGTAGCTATAACACATGTAATAGCTACAACACATGTAGTAGCTACAACACATGTAGTAGCTGCAACACATGTAGTTGCTACAACACATGTAGTAGCCACAACACATGTAGTAGCTACAACACATGTAGTAGCTACAACACATGTAGTAGCTATAACACATGTAGTAGCCACAACACATGTAGTAGCTACAACACATGTAGTTGCTACAACACGTGTAGTAGCTACAACACATGTAGTAGCTACTACACATGTAGTAGCTACAACACACGTAGTAGCTACTACACACGTAGTAGCTACAACACATGTAGTAGCTACAACACATGTAGTAGCTATAACACACGTAGTAGCTACAACACGTGTAGTAGCTACAACACATGTAGTAGCTACAACACATGTAGTAGCTACAACACATGTAGTAGCTACAACACATGTAGTAGCTACAACACGTGTAGTAGCTACAACACGTGTAGTAGCTACAACACATGTAGTAGCTACAACACATGTAGTAGCTACAACACATGTAGTAGCTACAACACACGTAGTAGCTACAACACATGTAGTAGCTACAACACATGTAGTAGCCACAACACATGTAGTAGCTACAACACGTGTAGTAGCTACAACACATGTAGTAGCCACAACACACGTAGCAGCTACAACACGTGTAGTAGCTACAACACGTGTAGTAGCTACAACACGTGTAGTAGCTACAACACATGTAGTAGCTACAACACACGTAGCAGCTACAACACACGTAGTAGCTATAACACATGTAATAGCTACAACACATGTAATAGCTACAACACATGTAGTAGCTACAACACATGTAGTAGCTACAACACATGTAGTAGCTACAACACATGTAGTAGCTACAACACATGTATAGTAGCTACAACACATGTAATAGCTACAACACATGTAGTAGCTACAACACATGTAGTAGCTACAACACATGTAATAGCTACAACACATGTAATAGCTACAACACATGTAGTAGCTACAACACATGTAGTAGCTACAACACATGTATAGTAGCTACAACACATGTAATAGCTACAACACATGTAGTAGCTACAACACATGTAGTTGCTACAACACATGTAGTTGCTACAACACATGTAGTTGCTACAACACATGTAGTAGCTACAACACATGTAGTAGCTACAACACATGTAGTTGCTACAACACATGTAATAGCTACAACACATGTAGTAGCTACAACACATGTAGTTGCTACAACACATGTAGTTGCTACAACACATGTAATAGCTACAACACATGTAGTAGCTACAACACATGTAGTTGCTACAACACATGTAGTAGCTACGGGCCCCGCACTTTCAAGGGCCCCGCGCTAAATGCTTTCAAGCTATCAATTCCGGTGCAGCGATTTTGTACTTGCTCGAATACTATAGTACTATACCGCCTTCAACTTTTATGAACAACGACTGGGTGTTAAAGGTTAGCGATTTGTCGTATTATCTGGCTGTATAGCGAATGGAAAAAATACTTTACTATGCAAGTAAAAAATGTGGTTTTAATATTCATGTTTTTTTTTAGGGCCCCTTTATAACATCATGCTACAGACCCCGCACTTGCTTCATCCGGCACTGACGCCACCACCACCACCACCACACACGCGCCGGGCTATTGCCGCGAATAGCTCCCAACTGCGACGGCACCGCGGCTCAGTCTCGAACGCGGCCAGGGCTCAAGGGGGCGAGCAGTGGACACAACAAAAGCCACGTGGACCAAGAGAGAAACCAGAGAGAAGCCAGAGAGAAGCCAGGGAGAAGCGCTTCTCTCTCGCTTCTCTCTCGCTTCCTGTGGATTCACGCCCGCCGATGTGACGGCCGGCCGTAGTGCTGCGTGAAGCAAGACGAGGGCCAATTGCGTTTGTTGTACTTATCATTGTTGTTGTTGTTGTTTTTGTTGCACGCGGGGCTGTTGGACAAGTGACAAAAGTCCCCTGAGCCATTTTCAAATAACATTTAACCTTGTTTCATTCGCGGTGCACGTGTTTGTTTTTGTTTTTGTCCGGCTCAGCGCTTTTGGAGGGGGTGAAAAGAGAGAAAAACATTTGTTTGGAATTGGTGATTGAGCTGCACGTGTTACCTTGGCGACTAAAATCGAGAGAAAAAATCTATTTGTAAACAGTGGCACACCTCGGTCCCCGGAGCGGCGAACCCGGCAACCCTTGAACGCACAAAGTTGGTGAGCGAATGTAAAGGTCACGGCCTCTGTTATTTTCTCGCTCTCACCGCTGGTTGGGGTGTTGGGGGGGGAAAGTGGCCTCCGCTTTCCAGGGAGGTCCTCGACAAGATCCCGTGGGCCTACTCTTCCGAACATTGGCCAGCCGTCTTGAGAATAGGCGGGGAATAGCCCACGCTGTACCCTCACCACCGCACGCGACCTGCCAACGGTATCCTTTAATAACCTCAAGCCCTCGCCCCATCGCTTCAAAAGTGGCACGCCAGGAGATGTGAATCGACAACGGCGACCTCTGGATCCCCAGAGCGGTGTCCTGACTGACTCGTTACGCCGTGGCAGCCCTCACAAACTTAACGATCACCTTGGTAAAATAAATTAAAAACAATTGAAATGGTCGTGTGGGTTGTTTTTTTTGTGAGCGCGTGTGTGTGCGCGAGACGAGCAAACGAATGCGCCACTTTCAAAAGTAAAACTCCCCTTTACAGGAGATACATTTAAATAAACAACATGCTATGTAATGTGAAATTTTATATGTATGCTTTTACGACCAATATTATAATTCATAATTGGTTGTATTTTGGGTTTGATTGGAGTGGAGTGTTAAATGTCAGGTTTCAACCATAGCCCTCGACCACACAGTGACAGAGCCAATCAAATAAAGTTGTTACGTGGGCAAATATGGCACTTGATTTGTTTTTACAGAGAACATCAACAATCTTTGCTTGACGTGTGTAGGCACTTTTTGTTGAACTTCTGTCTCGCCGTTCGTAGCCAAGCGCTCATCGTATGTGCTGGCTTGTGTACACAACAGCATAAACATTTGAAAGTTATATTCCGTACATTTCGAGAAACAATGGATCCAATGAACGCGTGCATACATTCCAGAAGGCATTAAAACGTTTTGATAGCAGGGTCTGTAACGAATTCTCACGCTCTCACTTAATTAGTTTGCAATCGATTAATGTATCTACTAGTTATTACAACACATTACATAGTAACCATTAGAGTTACATTTCAATACAATTTGGGGGTTTTTTTGTATATAAAGTAAGAACTTGGCTTTTCAATTGTAAAATTAGTTCGCAATAATGAAATGAGCACAATAATATATATGTAAATTAAATGCCTGAGTTTTAGATTAGATTTTCGTGGATTTTTTTGGTACATTTCGGTGGCAATTTGTTACGCTTTTTTTCTTCTAATTCCAAATCAATGAAATTGTTCCGTGTTAATTCACGTTCCTTCGTGCGAACACAAGTCGCGTCACCCGATGCCACGTGCCGCAATTTTGGCGGTAAAAGCGCGCACGTGACGTTGTGGGAGTGACGTCACAGGACATATCGAGGCTCAGTTTTCTGATTGTTTTTATTTATCCAAATATCGGGAACACATCCCGTACACTGTACATATATAACATGTATCCAAAGCATTTCTGTGCAAATGTAATGGATAACATTGTGATGAAATGACGTATATGCACATCCGTGAAATTCCCATTCGACTGGCACCAAACTGCAATCGTGTTTCTCTGCCACGCTGGGTTCCGTAAATTGCACCTGGTCCGTGATTGGCTCTTAACACAACAACAACAACAACAAGAAGAACTTAATTGCGTCGGCGCTTTACTCCATGCTTCTTCATTACAAGCGACAGACGACAGAATTACAAAATAGGACAGGCGATGCTGTAGGGCACAAAATCTCCGCTGAGCCCCCCCCCCCCACCAACAACTGCCCCCCTCCTCCACCCCCCCCCCACCAACCACTGCCCCCCCCAACCCCCCACCAACCACTGCATACACTCCCCCCACCCCCCCCCACCAACCACTGCCCCCCCCACCCACCCCCCTAAACGCGGTGCGAGCCATTTAAACGGCATTGCCCTCCCTCTTCCCTCTCGTTCCGTTCAACACAAATGGAATTGCCCCCCACGTGAAATGGCCCGCGCACATTAATCGCCGCCCGCGGGAGGGGGGGGTGTGTCTCAGTTCCGAGAAATGGAGGTGGGGACTTGCCACGACAAAATGCCGCTGCCTCCGCGCGACCTCTCCGAGTCCGATGCACGCTTCGCGTTAATGCGCCAGTGTTGACGTGACGCGCGTCTCGTGGAGGGGGCTCGTGAAGGACGTTACCGGTCAGTTGGAGGCAAGTCGCCCTCCGACAAACGACGAAGGACAGAGGAGCGACGCTCACAACGGGTGGATAAAACGCAACTAAGTCGGCGCTGCAGTGGTCACAGCTGACGTGCATCTGCCACTCATCTCGGTCAGTCAAGCCATGGCACCTGCTGGATTTGTCCCGTGACCTCCTCCTGTCAGCGAGATTTCGACACTTCACGCGGCCTGAAAGTGCACCTGGCCTGGCACGGGCGCCGTTGTGACGTCACCGCCACTTGGGTGCTGTAGTATTCTAAGAGTTGAGATGTGTGTGTGGAGCGGTTCGTGTAGCAGTGTGCACGCATGCGCTACGCACCCGGCGACGCCGGTTCGATTCCCGCTCACGGCCAACAGCGGTGGCGATGATTGTCTGGGGACCAGTGCTCGTGTTTACTCCCACAAGCCAAACGCTCGGTTTGTTGTTGTTGTAAAAGCCGCTTGCTGATGATGAATCTCCACCGTGGCAGCGCACAGTGGGTGAGGGGGGGGTTGGTGGTGCTTATGGCTTTCCTCCGACGCGCCAAACATTCCGTTATATTGGAAGCGGCCAAACATCCCGGATGCACGACTCTCTCCTGGAAAGGGGGAAAAAAACGTAATTGAGACAACAGCTTCGACTTTTCCGTGAGTGAACATGACGCCGGCGTTTCCGCGCCGGTTCCGTGAAGGAAAAGTCCCACGTGACGAGCTGCCCGCTCCGAGTGTTTTCTCAGAGTTGTTTAAATTGAAGTACGCGCACCTTACTCGCCATTAATGGGCAAAATGGAAAAGCCTGGGCGCCTTCAGACAGCGCCTGGAATGGTAATCCTTGCCATGTAAATGTGGTTTCAAACGTTCTGCCAAAATTATTGCAATGTGGCTCTGCGGAAAATCGTGCGGAATTTGATTACACATCACAAAGCACTGTGCGATGTACATGGCACTAGCTAACAATTTAATTAAACCGTGAGTCAGAGAGACATTTTACACGGATATTTCTGTTTGATGATTTGTAACGACTTTTTTTTTCAAATTGTAATGGTGTAAGATACAATGCAATGTAATTCCTACAATAAGCAGACGATTTGACTGTACATATTTTTGTACGTGTATATTTGTATTTCCCCAGAGAACTTCTAGAGCGGTCCACCAATCTATTGTAGTACGAAATGATGGAGAAAATTTAAAATCACATCTCTCTTGATACATCGGGTATATTATATACTGCGGTGCTGTTCATCACTCCAGCATTTGAAATAATAGCCGATGCGCAACCTGTAATGCTGGAGCTTCACAGTTGCGTATGCAAATCATACAGCGAATAGAATAGACGCTCAATAGCCTACACAATGCACATGGGCTGTGCTGTATACACCGGTGATCGGCGAGACTCAAGTGAAGTGTACGGCTGACACGTGGTTGAGTACCAGGTGAGTGGCAAATGTTTAGCCAAGCGTCAAGCAGTGTCGTATCCACGGGGGTAGCGAGGGGGTCGACGGGGCTCACAGAAATTGTTACGTGCCCCCCCCCCTCCACCCCCACTGGGGATTTCTCGATCTGCCTGTAGGGTCAGGTGGGTGCTATTTCAGTGTGACGTCACCCCATCTGCACCCCTATCGGCATTACTTTTTTGACCGAAAATGAGGGATCCCTCGGAAGTAACGCCCTTTGTTTTCTCCAGTAGCTTGTCGCGCTAGTGAAGTGGACCACGCGTGAAATATTCTTTCAACGGGAGTTTCGCGGACGTCGTCTGACTGTTCTTCGACATTTTCTTTCTCGCTCCGTTGGCAACTGCGCCAACGTGAAACAAGAGGCGGCATGTCCGCACGGTGGAATGATTCATCAGCATCGCGTAAGCGTTTGCGGACAGCCACCAGTGCAAAAAGCTGTCATTTTTTAAATGTTGTCTGCACAGGCCATCCTTAAAATGGGGCTAAAACAGAGGGTGACACTGAGCGTGTCAGATTCGGGATGCGTGTGCGTCAGGGGCATTCGTCTTTGGGAACTTCACGCTCTTGCATGTTCTGGCGTTGTTGCTCTGATATTGTAAATGTACCATTGCCAGGAGGTAATTTTCCACTGGACAAGTGGTTTTGACAATCGTGACGTTTCTTCGAATGAATATCTAACATTTTTTCATGGAATCCACAATTTTTTTTTACTGAGATAGGAGGCATTTCTCGTGGCGTCGTATTCGTCTTGAGTATGCTGCCGATTGTTCAATGGGCCAGGAAGCGGTTTAAAACGGCGAAATTGCGTGGCACATTTAGGCTGTCGTTATTTATGGCGGTGCGTTTTAATTAGCATGCAGACAGGATGAAGGCAGTAAGAAGTGAAGTGTCTCGCAAGGCCTTTATCAACCGGCATTAAAAGGAGACGCTTATGACACCACTATTCGTTATGTTTATAGCGCGTGTTGCCTGAAGCATTAGGTAAAAGAAAGCAAAGGGCATTTTAATATGCGCGCGGTCGTAAAAAAATAAAACTAAAATATGTATTTTGGTCCACCCTTTAAATTTGTTCCTAAAAAAAAGTATCTCTAAACTTTCCTTTATTTCTGAATATTAAAAGTAGCTTATTATAAAAAAAATATCCATGGGAGCAATTAATACATTTAACGGTTTGTTTATTTTCCCAAGCAATTAGGCGCCCATTTGCTCGAGAATGCTGTCACTGCTTTGCTTTTTCTTTTTGCAAAGTTTCTGTTCGTTTGCAGAGCAGCGGCTCGAGTGGAGCGGAAACGGTCAATTGCATAAAGTAGTGGCGAGCGTTGAGAAGGGTTTGTTATGTCACGACCCTCACTGACCATGGCATAAAGCCACCCTGCCACAGAGATGGAACGACGAAAATCAGCTCTTGTGAAGCTGCTGGGTGTGAATTATTCCATCGCGGTATCACGAGATGTTGGTGATGTCTTGTGTGGACATTTCGCCCACGACCATGCTAATGTGCCCAGGATGCGAGCGATTGACCTGATGGGATTTCTAAGCCCGAACGCGCTCCTGGCCAAACCCGTTGATGCCACCGCAACCTCGCGAACGCGACCTCCAACATCGGACCTGACGGTCTCCTCGCACCATCTGCTCATATAACGTCTCCTCTTCCCCTTGGTCACGTCACTCTGGGCGACCTCTCCATCTCCCGCTGTCAGCATTCGGCCCTGCTCCTTCCGCTACTCGTGTCCCACCCAGCGCGACCATTTCCCCCTGATGGTATTCACCGACTGCCACGTTCTCCCCCAGACTTTTGCATTGCTTCTCCGTTCTCGCCACAACAATTCCTAGCATCCGTCTCAAATGTCAACAATTTCCCTTCGAGCTGCTAAGTTAACGTCTGAACCACACAGTTATACAGTGCAGCTATCACTCCCGCCTCTACTCAATCTTGTCTTTGCTCGTTCACTTTACACACACACACGTGAACAGTATCTACGTGCAGGATAGAAAACAACAATGCGGTAGCTGCCATTTCACTTGGAAGTTAGAGTGAAGCTGCCTTGGCATCTGTGCCAAGCTAGATGCGCGTGGAGGAAATGTGGAATGGTAAGAGCTCGCTGACAAGGGAAAACCTTTGCATAATTGTGCGATACTACGAAGCTAACCCCTCGTACATGAGCTAATGTAAATACATTTTAATTTAATCACTTTGGTCAAAATGAAAACCAAAAAGTACACGGATGAGGTGGGTTATGATTTTCAATGTTTCAGGAATACATTGTTTGAATCAAACACTATTGAGTGCAATTCGCCAAAAATAACAATATAGGACCCCAGAGCTTCGGCAATTGTTGACGCCGGTTCTGGCGGCCTTCCCGTTTGTCTCTTGTCTGTAGTTCCCTACACCTCTAAATCAGGGACGTGCCGTCAGGGGAGGCAGGGGAGGCAGCTATCACATCTGCCTCACTGAGGGGGCGTGTCTAACACGCCCCCCGCTGTGAGGTCACGCCCCCCTCAGTGTGTGAATCTGGCTCTGACACGAGCCAGTGCCTCCCCAGCCATTAACCTCACCGCACGTCACTGCTCTAAATCTACTTACACTGTGCGCGGGACAAATGTGTAGTTATGTATTTTAACCTGGTTTTATATGAACGGTTTGATTACAATAGTACTAAGCCAGTTAATTTGCCATATTTCTACAATACTCTTGTACATACTCTTTCGTTTTTTCGGTAAAGTCACGTAGGTATAAAATAAAATAAATTAAAAATAAAGAAATTAAAATAAAAAACAGATTCTGTTTTTATTTTATTTTTTATTTGAATTTATTTTATTTTATACCTACGTGACTTTGCCGAAATAACTAAAGAGTAGGATCATTGCAGTCACGAAAACTTAAGATCTACTCTTGTACAGTGTATCGAGTCAATTCATGACGATCTCCCTCCAAACACTTCTAAATTGGCACCCACACACCGGCTGTATAATATTCCTAACTCTGAATTAAACATACTACCATGATATCTGTTTGGATGCAAGGTTTTTTAAAAAAAAAAACAGGGTTATTGTGATAGCGCCTTCCGATTCGCACGATTTGCAACACACGGTGCGAAATAAGTTCAACATTTGAACGTAATGGCACTCAAAATTTTAACTTAAACAAATTATTCAAAACCATTTTTCCATTAGAAACGCAAAGTGTCACGATTCCGTAATGAAAGGCAACAAATTATTTGGTGATAATAATTCGTTAACTAAGGCGTTCATTGTTTTTCATTTATCAGTGTGTTCATTTTCAGGGTGTGCGGCCCTCTTTAACATCACCCACACGTGCAGACCCTCACATAATGGGATGTCTGCAAATGTGACAGATTGTCCCAACAACTGACAGGTATTTATGTTGTACATTTATTTTCACAATGTGAAAATGTCATTCCTCCATTCTTATTTGCTCAGAAAAAAAAAATTGGTCATTTGCTGTTATAATATCTTTACATATCTCAGAGCTAGCGATAAGGATTTAGATTAAATCAATATTCCCCACACCTATTGAGTACCGTAAACATCCCACATATGTTTGAGAGTGTATTTGATAAATACCTGCAACAGGAAAAAAACATACCATGTTCATATATTTTTATTTTGATGTCCTTGGCAATGTTTCATGATATTTACTTAGGGTTTTTCATTGTGCAGAGTGTGTGAAGAGCATGTTTGTCAGCCAGCCAAAATCAACATCGGCTGATGCTATGAGCACATAAATACCAAAAAGGGATGGCGAATGAAGAGGAAACCTTTGTTTTACAATCCCAAGCAACATCTAAAACAAATAAAGGCTGCGCTGAAAAATCCGCTAAAGTGCTAATTTGTGAATGCTACCATGCTTCTTGCTTCTTCTAATAATAATTCCTTGAATCGCTACTGAAACTCATTTTCTTTAAGCCTCTAAAGCTTCTTTTAAGCGTCATTAATACCCATACAACCCCACTGACAATGTTTACCGGAGCACTGCAAACACTGCAGAATTCTGCGAGAGCATTTACATTATAGTTAGAGACGTTTTTAAAATCTTAAATACCTTATAGTTGATTACAATTCGCATTCCTCTTAACGGGTATTTGCCCCAAGTCCTGGCTAATGTTGTGATTGCCGCGAGGCTGAATGAGGCGTTTGGGGCCAACTATTTAGTACTTACGCATGGAGGGGGGGTTAACCCAAATGCGTTCGCTTGCGTATGGGGGGTCCACTGACAATGTTCGTACGCATAGGAAACGGGGGGGGGGGGGTGAAGCCTCGATAATAATGTATCTACATTGGCCTCCAAATGAGTTAGATAGTCCGGCGGTGGACTGTTTGCTTAAACACGTTCATATTATTAATCCTTGATCGTTTGTGCGTGGATTAAATATCGACCGTTCTATAGGATTCAGGGGGGGGGGTGCGTCAGGCGAACGTACGCAGGTGGGGGGGGGGGTAAGAAGTCCGCGTGCTTACAGGGAGGGGGGGAGGGGTCACGTTATGACAGATTTGTGGCTACCTACTCAATGGATGGCCCCTTTAACAAGCGGGGTTTTTTTGGACACCCGGCATTGACCAGCAAAGCCACTTGTGGTGTTGGCTCCGGGGACTTCATCTCACCACTGTGCAGCAAAGGTCGCCCTCCCTCAATGTTGCACGTAGGAATGGCCCACTGCAGTGCTTGCTACAGTCATGCTTTCCCCCATTGCTCAGGCAGAGCTCACTAACAGCACGCCGCTCGTAACGCGACTGACGTATGTCTGCGATAAATGTCATGGGCGTCTTTCAGTGCGTCGTTATCTGACGTTCTCGATGCTCGTGTGAAGCGTCTCCCGGACCGAGCTGCCATTTAGGGGGCGGGGTGAGCTTCCCTGTTGATGGCCCTTGGGTCCGGTGATGGAAATTCCACATTTCCGTGTGTTGATATCACTTATATTGTGAGACGTTTCAATCATTTTGTTGAGATCTTTATTGAGTTGTGGTTTAAATATAGGATTTGCATTTGACCGTGTACGTGTACATTACAAATATGTAATCTTGTTTGATCTTAGACGCAAAGCAACATTGAGCCTGGATAGTGCTTGGATAGGTAACCGCCATCTATAATAGAGGTGTTTTTTGGCTTAGATCGCGTCATTATATAAATGTGTTGTTAAATCCGCCACCACCCGACACAGCTAATGAGCTATAATTAGGCATTTCAGGCCGCCGAAATGCTCGTACATAAAAGGCTAATTTTATACAAAGGTGTCGGCTTCTGAGAGGGTCACGTTGATCAGCAGGGGGCAGTGCATCAGCCTCAACGTCGGCTTCACCAACACGCGCTTGGCCGTCGTGTTGACAGCGTGGGTTGGCTCCCACCCAGCACGCTACTGGAGATGTACGGGGGGAGATGGCTGTTGTTATCGTGCTCGGGCAGGGCTCGTCGCTCGAATGGATAACAGCCGATGGTCAAGACTGGTGAAGGAATTGGCACCCAGATACGGGAACATGTCTGAGAGGACGACCACAGCAGAGATGCCTCAATAAAAAACAACGAATCGACATGAGCAAGTCGATTGGCAGCATCTCAGCACGACTGCGAAGGATGACAATGATGTAGGGAGGCCTTCGTGAAGCAGTGGACAGAACATGATGAAAAGTAAAACTTAATTTTTTATTCTATTTTACGAGTTGATGTCCACTGAGCTACGTAGCTCTTGTTCAGAAGCGACATGGCCACAAACGAGAGCTCGGCGAGGTGGATTATCACGTGGACATTTAAAGCAGCAGCCAAATAATCTAGACGCGCTGTGATGTTGATTTGAAATGTGGAGGGGAAACCCGGAGGAGCCGGAGACAAATCCACGCGATCACGGAGAGGACAGCGAGAGAGAGAGACACCGCGAACTCCAAATATGCAGGCGTCAGTGTCGGACTCGAACCCACGGCTTCCTGCGTAACGAGGCGAGGGGTTTAACGTCTCGCCCCAACATCGTCCCGACGATGTGCGGTGTATGGAGCCCGTGAAGTCCACGCCTGGTTTTTAAAACACCGTCCCGCAAAGTGAGCGGCTCCACGGGCGGCGGCTTTCAATCCGAGTCGAAGTTGGCGACGAGGAGGCGTCTGAAGAGAGAGAGAGAGAGGGCACCTGACTCCGAGTGAGCTCGGTCACATCTATTCTTGAAACGTTCTGCAGAGCGTACACCATGCGACGACTCGGGCCCCGACCCCACTCCACCCCGCAAGAAAATATTTTAAGAACTGAGATGAAGGGCTGTAGATTCGCGTGTATTTCCAACGGGGTCAAATCTCATATTTGCATCGCCTCGAAAGCCGCAATGCAAGTCACCGTCAACGAGTAAACGTGATTATGCAAGCTGTGCACATTTCAAGATCATATATGAACCCGAAAACTTACAAACACTGTTAGCAGGATTTTGTTTTCCTTTTATTGACAATTATACACGGGTGACGTTGCCACGCAAACAGGGGGGCTTCGTGCGTGCCACTGTGAGGATGACATTAGCCGGTGGGTCATTGTGTCCTAGGTCCATGATTGCCCACGCTCAGAATTTCCTCGTAATTGTTAAATAAGGAACGGACCGAAAATTCGGAAAATGTAATAAACAACGTTCATTTCATACTCTTGGTTCTTTCGGTAAAGTCACGTAGAAGGGAAATAATAAAAAAATAGGGAAACATTATTTTATTATTTCCCTTCTACGTGACTTTATTATTTTATCATTTCCCTTCTACGTGACTTTACCGAAAGAACCAAGCGTATGAATCCCTGCAGTAACGAAAGCTTTAAATCAAAATTTAACGTTCATTTCCTTACGAGCACATCAGATTCAATCACCTATCGTTGGGACGTCGCTTTATTTGACTCCGCTACTCCACGTGTGATGGAAGCCCCTTAATCCAGCCACCCGTGCCGTTGACTCCCCTGTCCACGTCCAGACTCAAGATGCTCTGCGTCTCTTTACAAAAAAAAATTCCAACTTTTTTTTGTACAATGTCCTGAGATGCGGTCACATTTTAGATGCAATCAAAATACAAATTGTATGCGTGTATTGTATATGCTGAGTTGACAGGGTTTGTCGACGCTACTGGGTGAGATGATACAGCACAGGCTCTGGCATGCAGATGTCACGTGCAGCTTTTCTATCAGGGCAAGTACTTGTGTGATCGAAAACTGGCTGACTAATGAGGTGAGATTCACCTGACTTTCAACTAGGGGTCGGCACGGTTTGGCTCAAACCACCAAACCGCGGTTTGAACCGAACCAAATCGGTTTGGTTTGGCTCTGTTTGAACTGGTTCGGTTTGGTTTGGGGCTACGAAAACCGACTCGGTTTGGCTCGGACAGGGTGGAACCGGCTCAAACTAGTTTGGTTCAAGCCAACTTAAGAGGTTTGGTTTAGCTTAGTTTGGTTTGGTTTTGGTTTGGTTTGGTTCAGTTGTCGCTGGTTTGGTTTGGATTGCTCAATTTGAAACCAGTTTGAGTCGGTTCAAACCGTGCCGACCCCTACTTTCAACCAGCAGTGGCTGAAAACAAATGTTGCTGCTGCTGATGATCGTAATTTTGTAATGGACTTTGTAATGAGGAATAATAATTATGCCAATGTCACCTAAGAGGATCCTGAGTCTCAAGACTCTTTTCCCAGGAGGGTCCTGCATTGTAATGTTCGGCCAATATGATTAATCAAAGCGCAGAGATACGGGCAATTTCAAACTGAGCGCAAGCTCTATACGAAATCCAGCCGAAACGTTTGGGGAAAGATTATTATAACAATTGAAAGGATGATGGAATTGCAATACACTTCATGTAAAAATCGACCTCAGCTCATTCATACCCAATCCACAATTTTGTGTGCACGCAAAGCCATCTGATTCAGCAAGGCCATTCGTACAAGCAGGCCCAGTCAGTATTAAGACAATACATATGCAGACAATATATCTCCTTCACATATATGTCCCTTCCACATAATACGTACATACGTTACACTTCCCGTCAACCACACGGCCTTCTGTGAGAGCATCGTTTCGGCAGCACTGGTTCAACACAAGCAAGCTCTGGACCCGTTTTGCCATACGGGGTCTCATCAGCAGAGTCAGGATTGATTGGACTGTTGCTGGGAAACTGCCGGATGTTAAGGGCAAGGATCATCTCTTTAAGATAATGGTCCGAGTTTGACGCAAAATAAAATTCTACATAACACAAACAATGTTTTAGCGTCGTGGAGTACACTATATAAGTAACAAAATAAATAAGCAGACAATAAGTAAGCCGTCTATCTGTCAGCATTGATTTGTAACCGTGCTAGTTGTCGTGGAGGAAGGGCAGTGACGTGACATTAAACGTTGCGTTACACTCAGGAAGGTTTCTTCTGAAACTCGCATTGTGTTTTTCCAGCAGCGTCCGTAATGTTGAGTCCTCTATGTGTAGCTTTACCGAAGACTTCCAGGACTGCTTGCAGAAACAGCGAGATCACTGGCAGCGAGTTATCGGTGCAGAAAAAACTACTCTGACGGCGACCCACATTAGACACTAGTAGCTCAGCTATTACGACACAATATACAAAATTGTGGATGCAATTTGACTGGACCTTGCATTGTGCAGTCCATTATCATTCCCGTGCGCTGGAAAAATAAACACAGAGCTCAAGATAAAAATCCATCAACTAAATAAAATACATGCCAGGAGTGAACATTTAATCTGGAATGGTCGCTGGTATTTTAGAAATGCCGCACCTTTCCAGGCTTAAGAACAGGCTGGCGCAAATGTGTTTGCCATGTCAACGTACGGAATGCATCACACGGTGAATTTTTCTTCTTCTTTGTTTTGTTTTTTAACGAGCTTAAATATTTCATCTCGTTATTTAAACCGTGAAAGTGGGAGGTTGGCAGTGGGGTGGGTGGGTGGGGTGTAGATGATGATGATAGATGGAGTCCGCAGAAGGCCAGCTCTATCAAACTCCACCCACATTGGCTCCGTATATGGTCTCTCGCATCTGACTCCGGGAGGAGCCCGGACGGTAGAGGGCACTTGACAGAGGCAAAACAGAAGCGCTGGCGTGGTACAACGCGAACGCGCCGACCCACGCGTGCTTCGCCCGCTCGCCAGACAACCACAGACAACAACCGCCCAGCCCATCCCTGCGTCTCACAACTCCAATGCCGTGATTGAGAACTGGGTGCGCGTCCCACACTCACTGATCGTATGCGGCAGAACTAGAGGCGTCAGTTGTTCTCTCTCTCTCTCTTTAAACCGCGGCCGCGGCGTTTGCGCTCGTAGACCTAAGCGCCAAGGCTCCCCCGTTCAATCCCACGGGCGGATTTCGGAGCGTTTACGCTGAAGGGCGCGGCAGGGCAGATGGGCTCCAGTGAGTCTGCGCTCCTGGAGGGAGGCACCTTGGAGGAGCTGGCCAACGTTCTGGGCAAGCCCACGACTCTCGCGGAGAGCCTGCTGAGTGCCGCGGAGAGTGCCGAGCGCTCCACGGGGGTTCTGTCCATTTCAGAACTCGGCCAACAACTTCATCACCATCATCAGCAGCAGCAACAACAACAGCAGCAGCGGCAGGATGACGAGGAGGAGAGGTGCGTGGGCACGACCAGACGTCCAGGGGGGGACGATCACGGCGACGCCGTGCAGCAGGTGGTGCATCTCATGAAGACGGAGCAACGAGAGGACGACGAGGACGACGCGGACCGAGAGCAGCAGCAGCAGCACCACGACGAATGCGGCGGGGTCCCGAGCTCGTCGTCCATCAGCACCCCGTCCACCTACAGCAACGCCGCCTCCACCTACACGCCCATGTCCAGCAGCACTCAGCTGGCCACGACCTCCAGCCTGCCGGCGATGGTGCGGCCGTGGAAGCTGGCGGAATATGACCACCACCACCAACAACACCAACAGCAGCATGCCCTTCATCAACACCTCCTCCAGCAGCAGCAGCAGCAGCATCACCACCACCGTCAGGAGGACGATCAGGAAGAGACGCAGAGCCAGGAGAACGGGGGCCAGCAGCAGCAGCAGCTGCTCGGGAACCAGGGATTGTCCGGACAGCAAGACGCGGGTGGCCACGATGTGCCCCCGGGCGCTTGCTCGGAGAGGCGCTACAAGAGCGAGCCGCTCTCCGTGTTCGTGCCCGCGGCAGGAGGCTACGGACCCCCCCCGGGGCCCGGCTCCGGGTCTGGCTCGGGACCCGGGCCTGATCCTGGCTCGTTGGGCTCCCCGGACACGTGGTTCCCGCCGCTGATGGTCAACAGGGAGTCACACTACTCCCTCTTCGCCCCGCAGAGGAGCCGCATCGCAGAGGAGTTCTACCACCCGCAGGGCGCGCATCCTTTCCCGGGGCTTGGCCGGTGGGTGGTCTTTCACTTTCGTTAAGTTGCCGTGGGTCGGAGGACGCGCACACGCGCGCGCACTCACGCGCAACGCGCGCGCGCGCAGGTAAATTAGAACAATCGAAGTGGTTTCCAGGATGTCAGACGACGACAACATCAACAACAACAACAATAGCAACAGGCGTGATGTTACCGCAGTCGCTGCGGGGCACCGTGACAAATAGAATCACAACCCAACGCAGTAGTCAACGACACCGTGGTCCTGAACGGAATGTCTATAAGAGTACCGCGTGTAATAGGCTGAGCTTCGTCCATTTGTTCTTTTCATAGCACGAGAGAGAGAGAGATCTTGTGTGTGTTGAGCTTTTGTTAATCTAAGTAAGTGGGCCAGGGGGAAGGACACGTCGTGGCTTGGTCAAGAATGATTACGGATCGCGTCTCGGAGGCGTGACGCCGTGGAGGAGATGGAGCGAATAAAATCAGCACCTTGCGAAAGGGCTGTATCGGAATAATGACGCCGCAGTATCGTTTAGATGTGGCGACGGTTTTTGGGGAAGCCTTTAGTCCAGCAGTGGATTGACCATGGCTGATGATGATGAAGGGACGGGGTTGGGGGGAGATGCCACTGTCGGCGATGACAACCTTGATCCATGACGCACGCGGGACAAGCCACGTGTCATCATCGACTTGCGTAGTAGCTGCATAGACGTGTGTGGGGGAGCGGTGGCGCAGTGGTTAGCGCGCTGCGCCCACGGAGAGAGAGGGCCACGTGAGCGGGCGCGTGATCTCTGAACCGGTCCTCTGGGCCTCCTCCCCGAGAACTGATGCAGCGATCGGCGCTGGGGAGACAAAGGCGGTCGGGCGAGGTGATGACGACATTATCTGCTTATGCGCCCTTTAATAGGAGCTCGCATGCAGAACTCGTTGGCCCAACAGTTTTAAGGCCACACTGGATTCAAAAATAAGTCTTTGTAATTGTACACGGTTGAATAATATAGTTGGGCAAAGGTTCAAAAGAACGATCTACGAGATCGTTTTTGTTAAAACTAGGTGAGGGGTTGTTTATTTAGAGTCAGATACTGACTTTATTTAGACCGAGTTGACAGCTCGTATGGGACCAGGTGAGAGGATTGTTTAGAAGAAAATGAAAACTCATTTGCATGGAGACCTGTGTGCAGTGTCGTTCTTTTGACACTTGCTCCTCATTAAATGGAAACTAATCAGGCAATGTTTTTTCTCTTCATGTAACCTGCCACTGGAATGTTTTTATTTATTGAGGTATAGAATTACATATAAGTGTTGCCGTATTAAATGTGTACAGAATTTCTTTTTTTTAAACTATGAATTACGTAATTTAGTGGATTAAAGTACCGTATCGCGATGAATATTGACCATAAAAATAATGGAACAACCGTTTAATTTCAGGGGGGGGGGGGTGATAATTGCATTTGGAAAATTGTATCGAACAACCAGACCCATATTGCTTTTTTGTTTGGTGACGTTAGCAATCTCGTGAGCGACGCATGAGCTCACCGGTGACTTGACCCAGCCGTAGTTCGGTTCGGCCCCAGTCGGTCGCCCTGGTTATTGCGGCTGGTGTGTTAACCTTGCGAATACGGTGACCTGTGCTGCACGGCGGTGGATGTTAACGTTCCTTTGACGTCATTCGAAAAAAAAGAGGCCGTTACGTGGCTGCGTCATTGGGCCAAAATTTTCCAAACTGTAAACATTGTATTCGCACATTACTCTGTTGCAATTTCACAAAGTACATTGCTCCATCCTGGCAGAATATACCTCTAAAACATTGTGCCTTCGTGACAACCCAGCGCAATGAGAATGGGGCTAATATCAAATGTACTCAATTCTTGTAATTAAAAGTGTGTGACGTTGACTGGGTGGATGGCGTAGGCGAGAGACCATACAGATTCCTGTAATGTCCTGCTCCGATGAGCATTGAGGCATCGCTCATCAGCTTTACAGCCTTTGGAAATTCTGCATTGTCGTGATAGGGGTCAGTTCTCCCATCGGATAGCCACTGTTGACTTTCCTCACAGGGAAACTCATCCTACTGACCTCCGGAGGGAGTCAAGCCCTCAACAGGATTGGAACTCGCAATCTTCCCGTTCGCTCGACCGCTAAGCCACCCGATATGTAAATGTGTCTTATGCACTGTCCTATGATCCCAAAGACCCAGGTACAAATCCCTGCCACGCACAGTATATCAGCTTTCCCTGGCATCCCCTAGGTTGACTAAAATAGCTACCATAAGTACCTGGCATGGCCATCTACACCAGCACGGTCGTGTGCTGGTACTGGCAATGCCACTCTCTCTCTCTCTGGGTCTACGTTAGCCGCGTACGAACAGAGTTTGCCTAAATTGTCCGACTGAGAGTGCGATCTTCGTCTAATTATCTAATGTGTGGAGAGACAGTCTGTTGTTTTGTTTTCAGTGAAACGTATTTCTAGACCATTGGCAAACTTTCTGTATGTAACTCGACCTGTGTTTTACTCTCGTATATATTTTGATCGTAGGTATATACATAGCCGTGGCTGCTGGTTGCTACCTTTTTCTGCGATTATTATTGAATGTAAATTTCGTCATACCCTGGGATGGGTAGCAATTACCACGTCTCACGAAAAGAGAAACGTCAGCGAGGACCATTATGAGGAGAGTGGTTATTGGGAGAGTTGTTCGTGGATGAGAGCCAGTGAAGTGTTTACAGAGAAGGACGCTAAGGCACGCACCGACGTGACACGAGGATTGTACATTCGTTTTGTAATAGTCCAACCAAAATTGGGGTTTGGAGGGCGGACGGAGGAACGGCCCAGCAGTTAACACGCTGCACCCTGAACCAAGACATCCGCGGCCAGTAATATTTCGACTTGCAGAGCCACCTTGACCGTCCCGTACTGACCAGCCAGTGTGAGTAAGTGGAGGTCAACCCCCCCCCCCCCCCCCCCATTGCCAACATGGTTAGGGAAGGCCTTCAAGTCATCGTGCTATTGACAGAGGGGCTGGAGCTTAACTATTGGTTGATCAATTGACGTGTGTGTACCAAATGTCGTAGAAAGAAAAGTCCGTGACATTAGGGGTGGCGTTATTAGGACACAAAACAATCTGATGGTATTCAAGTGAGTTAAGAGTTGAATTTCAGTAACGCGCATTATAACCCAACCGACCCTTCGACTGCCTCCGCGTGCGACGGTGCAATATATATTGTTCCGCCCATGCGGCGTTCGCACACTCAACTCTGTAACGGCACATTTAAATTTCGACAGCAGCACGCGACTTTAACAGTAATACAATAGAAAATACTGTACAGAGCGAAGGCAGTTGCATGTCGTTGTTATTGCGGTTGCTTTGTAAACGGAAGGCCGAGTTGGTGTGGGTGTGTGTGCCCGCATCCGTATCAGCGCGCTCGGAGGACTTCCTCCGCTGTCGCTCTTCCAACTTTGACTGCGATGGGCACCGGCACGAAGCGTGCGCGTGAGCCGGCGGACGCCGAAGCCTCTGCTCGTTGTGCCAATGGCGCAACTTTCTTCCTTCCCCGTCGCTGCGAGATACATTCGCGCACACAAAGTCCGTACGTATTTAGATGCGAGCCATTGCCAAGGGGCTCGTGTTGCAGTCGACCGTAGGGGCCGAGGGGGCATGCGGCGTCCTCAAAAAATGGCGTTTATGTGAAACTTTTATACGGAGCGCAAACATTGCGACAGCCGAGCCGTATCCAGAGCTTTCTGGCAAAGGGGAAACATAACAACACTGGGCAGCGTATGGCACAGAGGCGGGGATGTCAGAACTTTGTGTTCGTACAGAACTCACCCCCCCCACCCACCACCCTCGCTTATCTCGAAATCCAGTGGGGAACTTTTGTGGAGCACGTGAAAAGCGTGGGCATTTTTAAGGGGGCACTGGCGTTCGACCAGGACCGTGCATGCGTACACGCACACGTCCGCAGCTTTTCGTTAAAACGACGCGCAGACAACGTTGTGCAAAGGGCACTCTCGGCCTTTGTGCATTGAGCACTAACCGTCGGCAGTTCCTGAAGAACTGCATCGTGGCCCTCTTGCCTCGGGGTCACCATCGAAATTAGTTTGAGTAAATGCGACCGACTGACATTCAGCGGCAAGACCGAGTGGCTCATCAGTACGGTAGGGTCACCAGTGCTCACTGCTGCAAAGTCTCTGCCTCTGGGGACCATAGATGCAGAGTCTCTACTTTCGACACGAGGCTGAGTATGCATTAGAAAGCGAATCCTTCCAAGACAAATATCCTCGATGGCTTCCTACCAGTAACACCAGACTATGGAATTTGCAGCTTTGCCTTTCGTAATAATATGAAAAGACTGGAATTAGTTTGATTTAAAATTTATTTGATCCTGGAAAGAGAGAACTAGAATAACTGGAATACGTTCATGAGTGCTACCTGGGTGCAGTGCTCCGTTTAATCATGTTTCTTTTTAATTATGTTGACGCTTTGGGGACTTGCTATATGTTTGTCTGGGGCACCATACAAAGAAATACGCGACGATGATGACAATCAATTCACCGAGCCACTGGTCCAACCTGTTCCGCCACTTTACTTCATTCCACCGACCTTACCGACCATTGTTGTGAAGTATAATTCATATAACAACCCCATCTGACATGCCACTGCTCCGGAGGCCCTCATCCAGTGGGCCTGCCCATGCCTTGTCGAGTGAACCCGAGAGGATATTTTCTCCGCTCGTCCACGTTGAGCCAGGCGCATTCCATCCAACAGTATTGAATGATTACCTTCTACTTGCCACGCCGGTTGCGGGCAGCGGTGACGTGCAACCGTACGTCCTCCGCCTTTCGCAGGAGGCCGTGAGAGCACATTGGGAAGCACATTGGGAAGCCGATTCTACGAGAGATGCATACACACCATAAACGTAATTCGATGAGCGGATAACAGTCAGCGGTGACGGGCAAAACATTTGCATGTATCAAGTACACACCTGCATGCAGCAATATTCCGTATTCAACTCATCCAATAATTGTGTAAGAAAAACCCAGCATTCGCTTGGGCAATTTTGTAAACAAATAGAGCCCTGTGTGTTTGGGGAGGTAATTCCGCGTAATGTGAGCCGTCTTTCAGAGGAGGTGCTGGGCTAGTTTTCCGAGCCTGGCAGACGTGAGCTACCACGCACGCGAGTGTGTCTGCAGTAACATGTTAAAATGCTCTCTCCACCATTAAAATATCCCCGGAGAGGGCTACCGAGTGGCGGTTGGTGTCTTCCCGAGATTAACTGCTCGCAAAAACGTTGCGAATCCCCAAGGGTGCAGTAGCAGATGAGTCCTGCACTGTGAACTAATGTTTGTCTTGTGTACAATGATATTAATTGTTACTGCTCAGCATGTGCGCGTAATTCACATGCTGATGTGGGGGTCAGTGGTTAGCGCACTGCACCATGAACACAGCGAACATAAGTTTGATCCCGGTCACGGCTAACATCAATGGTGAGTCATGTCGGAACAATTCCTGGCTCTCTCCCCCGCCTCACCAACCCACAGTGTCCATTGTGGTAAAGTATGGTAACAAAAAATCCCTGCCTGACATGGTTTGGGAAAGACTTCATCCAATAATGGATTGACAAAAGTATGTCAATTAATATTAGTCAATTTAGCTTTTGTGGCGTGGGAAGAAGTGGTGCAATGGCTAACTCGCTGTTCTACAAACCCGGTTATCCTGAGTTCAGTTCCTGGCCATGGCTAACATCGGTGGAGCGTGACATCAGAATCGGACCAGAGTGGTGAAGTATGGTCAAACAATCCCCATGACTGGCCCGATGTCGGGAGGCCTTCATCCAGTAGTAGATTTGACAAAGTCCTGTCAATGATTGTTATTATGCTAAAGCCAATGGTGCAAAATGAATATATTTCATCGTCTGTCCGAGATACCATTCTCCACTATTCCTTACGGTGGTTTAAAAACGTAACATGCATTTTTTTCAGCGTGCACTTTGAATGGACCCTGACGTTCCAATTATCTTCTATGGACTTGATAAATGAACTAGCCTCCCCAAACGGTTAAACAAGCTCTTAATTGAAAGCCACTAATCCATATTTTCCTTATTTCACCAATGAACTCTTGCTTATTTAGCACAGCAGGCCACCGTGACATTAATTATACTTGCAGGGAGTTGAAACATTTTCCTTTCAGACGATGTTTTTCTCTGCGGAGGAATGGCAGGCAAAGGAAATTGATTTCACATTCCAGTGAGTGGAGTGCACTAATGTCGTGTAGAATCGAGTCTTATCCGTCTTCGAGTCGTCATTGCTGACATTGCAGCAACCGTTGGCGTCGTTTCCAGCCTCACGCGGTTGTCTGCCGCACTTGCCATGGATGGACCACTTTATAAGCTTGGTTTTTCTGTCATCGTCACAGTGGGTTTCATCGTTCACAGAACGATAACTACGAATCTAAAATTGTAGTAACAAAAAACTGAAGAAAACCACCCAAATATATATTTTTATTTCGCATATTGATTTCCTGCGGTTATTAAAGTTATGAAGCAACACCACAATTTGATCACTCCACGAATCACCTAAACTTGGGGAGTCAATATTCACTTCAAGAATAAATTATGTGGTGGATATCACGGTGCCACGCAGAATCCCTAGAGGCGGCTGGGACCGTGTGAATTAACAACGCACGACGGCGGACACGAATCACAGACGCGCGACCTGGCGTCGCACGTGTTGCGAGTGCAAGAATCGAATTGAATCGATGCACAACCACATACATATCATGAATAATTTATAATTCACATCCCCCTCAGTTAAAACCCAACGCCTCTCCGACGCCGTGGCGGTCATTGGGTTTATTTGCCCACACTTCACCACGCTGTTCAGCGTGCATTGGTGAAAGTGGAGGGTAGGATGGCGTTGGAGTGAGGGGGGCAACGGGCAGGAACAATTGGGCCATCATTCGCCACTGATTTTAGCCGGGAAGTCGAAGTCTGGTTGGCGAGTTTGTATCGCAGTGCGTTCACCGCTGCGACGGCGTCCCCCCCCCCGCCCCCCCCGGATTCATCGTCTCCCACATATTGTTATTATTTAAGCAATTACATATTTGTTTATTCTACCATATCTTCTTGGTTCTTTCGTCATTTCAGACGCTGTCCTTCCGACATCCCTGTTCTTCACCTGAGGACGGCTGCTTGCGTTGTCGCCTAAATGTCGTGAGAATTGTATTTTATTATGTTTTTTTCCCTTCCACGTGACTTTACCGAAAGAACCAAGAAGATGAATCCCGGCAGTCACGAAAGCTTTACATCAAAATTTATTCTACCATATTTAACCCAAGCTATGGTACTAACATCGATATGGCAAGCATGCCAATAAATACGTCTTTGTGTTTTACATTCTGTTGGAGGGTGGCGGTGCTCGTCAGCCGCTTGGCTACAAATAGCAATGCACACGCAAAGTACCGTATTTTAGATATTCTTTTTGTCGATTGACTCGACAAAAGCTATGACGAGAACCGTTGCAAATGCATTTCGGTGGGTTTAAGTATTCTCGCCATCGATTTTCAGTGGCATTAGCTTCATCAGCAGCGTACGATGAATACATCTTTGGCTATAGCTCGGTCTCGGGCACTGTAACGAGTCCTTGTCTGTCGGCGGAGGCGACTTCGATCAATAGGAGCTCCCCCGATGCTACCGAGTGCAACGATGCTTTCGTGATCCGCGCGGCACTACCGTGGCGAAAACGAGATGAAGCGCAGATGCCTCGTTGAACTTTTGTTGACGCCTCGCGCGGTTCGATTGGATCCCCGTGGCTGCTCGCAATGGCTCTGGCAGAAGGGAACATCCAACGGATTACAGCAATCATATTTTCAAAGATATCGCCCCGTGCTCAACACAGTGAAAAGACTTTCTGAATAGAGGTCAAATACATAATTTGGATTTTTTGTGTAAAGATCGAAACTATTTTAAAGGATCTTTTGTCTGAAAATCAGACACGTATGATGTGCCGCTACAATGTGCCTTGATACAATTCTCGTGAGAGCAGCTACCTACAAACCCGCACTGGTCACATCTATTGAAGTTTTTTTTTGGCCCTCAGGATATTCCATTTGGAAATGCGGTGTTAAGCTTTGACCGTGTTCACAGGATCCAACGTCACTTTATCCATCTTGTGCTGCGCCCGCTGACAGTACATCACATTGATGCGGAGGCTGGGGGTGGAGATATCTGCTCAAAGTTCATTGTTGGTTCATGATTGCGGCTGTTGAATGTTGGCTGCAGCTCTCCAGGCCCTGCCGTGGCCTTTTGAAATGATGGACATTGGCACGGGATCAGATGTTTATTATAGCGGCAAGTCAACACTTTTTCACCTGCAGGAAGCTGCCAGAAAGACGTGCCACATGAAATTCAAATTCTCACTCGAGTCTCGGAACCGTTTTGTCTTGCCCGACGTGTTTGTGAAAAGTAGGACCTCGTATACATTCTTGCATGGGATGAGGTTTTTATTTTTCGGGTGCGTCACCGCACGAGCGGGCAATTCCACGGCAACGGAATTACAGCACGGGCGGCAAAAACTTCGCCATCGCAAAATGTAATTTGTGAGCTTCATTTGCACTTTAACGGCCCTCTAATTACTCTTACACAGCACGCCGGCGCAGTGCATAAACGAACGCATGTCACCGGCGTGACAGACGTCCCCGTCTAATTCCGTTACTGCGGCATTGCCCCACACAGATCTCTTGTCGTGTCGTCAGCCTGTGGCCTCTCCCCACAAAATGAATCGAGCCCTTCCCCTCCCTCCCTGCGTTGTTCTTGTCCACGCATGGCCTCTGAATGATGTGATCCCATCTCTTCCGCCCGCCTTCCTCAGCTGCTCTCGCTTCTCGTGCCTTCTCTCGCTCTTCTCTCCGTAGTTCATTTTGTATGTCGCTGTCCCGCAGCTAATTGTCTCTCGTCCCTCCCCACGGCTTGGTCTCATGACATCGCCCGAGCCACCCACCCCCCCCCCTTGATTTTTGACCCTTATTTCTTCGTTCACACTGAGAGACTTTAAACATATAGGATATCTACTGACCGCGGATGTTTACTGTAAACAGCTAAGAGTGAATCAACAGCCCTGGTGGGCTACGGGCGCAGTGAAAGTGGAGAGTTTGAGCCACTTGGTTCGACAAGAGATAAGAATTGAAAATACAATGAGCTCAACAAAAATTCCAATCTCGTAACGAGACCATAAGACACGTCACGATGCATCTACGCATCGTTTAAGGGGCCGTCCATAAATGACGTCACGCACCTAGGGCGGGGGGGGGGGTCAGACATTTGTGACGATGCGTGACGAGGGGGGGGGGGTTGAGAAATGTGACGTCACATCAAAATGCGCAACTTTAAAATAAATAGACAACACGTTCTACTTAATTAAATAGACTTTTTAATAAATGTTTTCTCCTACAGCATCAGAGTGCAGCGCCACATTAAATACGCACTACAATGACAATAGTTTAAAGCGATTTGAAGCATGTTTTATTTTTGGGGGAGGGGGGGGCAGAGCTTTGTGACGTCATATTGGAGGGGGGGGTCTGACTTTTTGTGACGCCGTGTGACGAGGGGGGGGGGTGGTCAAAAATCGCGTGACGTCATTTATGGACGGCCCCTAAATTGATCATATCACTCATGATACGTGTATCGAATCATCACGATTGCTGGAATCCCCTATTTAGAACGTATGCGAATGACATGCCAATGCTGCACACCGGACGAGGAGTGGAAGGATAGCAGTGAGATGGGGAGACAGCACGAGGCGACGACGATGCACCGCACACAAGAGGAACGAGTGGGAAACGCAGCGCCAACTCAACGTTGCACACCGGACAGATACAGCGCACAGGATGCACAGGCGGCCCACGGGAGAAACTAAATGAACGAGACCGTGCAGATGGAAAACGCAAATACAGACAACAACACAGACAACAACACAACACAAGCACAGACAACAACACAAACACAGACAACAACACAAACACAGACAACAACACAAACACAGACAACAACACAAGCACAGACAACAACACAAACACAGACAACAACACAAACACAGACAACAACACAAACACAGACAACAACACAAGCACAGACAACAACACAAACACAGACAACAACACAAGCACAGACAACAACACAAACACAGACAACAACACAAGCACAGACAACAACACAACACAGAGAACAACACAACACAGAGAACAACACAAACACAGACAACAACACAAACACAGACAACAACACAAACACAGACAACAACACAAACACAGACAACAACACAACACAGACAACAACACAAACACAGACAACAACACAAACACAGACAACAACACAAACACAGACAACAACACAAACACAGACAACAACACAAACACAGACAACAACACAAACACAGACAACAACACAAACACAGACAACAACACAAACACAGACAACAACACAAACACAGACAACAACACAAACACAGACAACAACACAAGCACAGACAACAACACAAACACAGACAACAACACAAGCACAGACAACAACACAAACACAGACAACAACACAAGCACAGACAACAACACAAACACAGACAACAACACAAACACAGACAACAACACAACACAGACAACAACACAAACACAGACAACAACACAAACACAGACAACAACACAAGCACAGACAACAACACAACACAGAGAACAACACAACACAGAGAACAACACAAACACAGACAACAACACAAACACAGACAACAACACAAACACAGACAACAACACAACACAGACAACAACACAAACACAGACAACAACACAAACACAGACAAAAACACAGACAACAACACAAGCACAGACAACAACACAAACACAGACAACAACACAAGCACAGACAACAACACAAACACAGACAACAACACAAGCACAGACAACAACACAACACAGAGAACAACACAACACAGAGAACAACACAAACACAGACAACAACACAAACACAGACAACAACACAAACACAGACAACACAACACAAGCACAGACAACAACACAAACACAGACAACACAACACAAGCACAGACAACAACACAACACAGACAACAACACAACACAGACAACAACACAAGCACAGACAACAACACAAACACAGACAACAACACAAGCACAGACAACAACACAACACATACAACAACACAACACAGAGAACAACACAAACACAGACAACAACACAAACACAGACAACAACACAAACACAGACAACACAACACAAGCACAGACAACAACACAAACACAGACAACACAACACAAGCACAGACAACAACACAACACAGACAACAACACAACACAGACAACAACACAAGCACAGACAACAACACAAGCACAGACAACAACACAAACACAGACAACAACACAAGCACAGACAACAACACAAACACAGACAACAACACAAACACAGACAACAACACAAGCACAGACAACAACACAAACACAGACAACAACACAAACACAGACAACAACACAAACACAGACAACAACACAACACAGACAACACAACACAACACAGACAACACAACACAGACAGCACAACAGTACTGATGGAATTGCAGGAACGAGACAACAACAAAAGGCCCCACGACGCTTCTGAGTGGCAACTGGCGACGCCTTCATCGTGATAATTAATGGCGCGCTTGGGGCGCGAGGTGCTGTTTGTGCATCGCGACATGGCCGGTGACAACGGTGGCGCACCACGATGTGCGTGTACACACCACGTGTACACACCATGTGTACACATGGGGTGTTGTGTACACACCACGTGTACACCACCACAATATGTGTGTGTACACACCACGTGTACACACACATATTGTGTGTACACCACGATGTGTGTGTATACACCCACAATGTGTGTGTGCACCACAGTGTGTGCACCACAATGTGGGCACCCACAATGTGTGTACACCACCACGATGTGTGTGTACGCACCACAATGTGTGTGAGCACCACAATGTGTGTACACCACCACGATGTGCGTGTGGGCACCACAATGTGAACAATTCCTGTACAGTGGAACGCGGAGGTAATTGAATGGGAGGGGTTGGTGGTGGTGGTGCAGCAAGTTGAGCAGCTATCATGGTTCGTGGCCAGGCAGCTTCTGAAAGAAAGAGCCACATCGCTCTAGGGGGGCCTTAGCTGGTAAAAGAAAACAATTCGTCGCCGTAGTTGCAGTGCGGTAACGCGTAGAACACATGCGGGCAGTTCTGCCCCGCGATTTCACCGTTTCAGAATGCCGGCCAATTACCCGGTACAACATGGGCGAGTTGCTCGTTTTTGTCGCACGCAGACGGGCAGGCAGGCAGATATGCGGGCGGGCAAGAGAGGCAAGGCAGACAGGTGGCTTATCGCACGAGCCAGTGGCTGAATCTTGCCGTCTAACGTGCGGCAATCCCCGCGGGAAGGGGGGCACCGTGAAGAGCGCGCGCCGGTTTCACCAAATTTCGGGGCCCTTGAACCTCCAACTGCGCCCCCCGTTGTGTCGCCTGCGCCGTCTGAGTGATCCGAGCAGCGACAAAAAGTCGGTGGCACCGCGGCCGACCACCTCCGCAAGTGCTAAGCGTCAAGGATGAAACGGCGGCGATGCGAGCGAAGGTTCTGCGAATCGAGGATTCTGACGCGCGCGTGGCCGGCAGAGTCCGGCCAAAGTGCCCCCTGCAGAGAGGAGGATGGCCTCTCTCTCGAGAGAGAGAGAGCTGCCTCGAGTGAGAGGGCCTCCTCCTCCTCCTTCTTCCTTTTCTTCCGGCACTCGCTGAGACGCAACTTTTGCGCTCGCCTCTGTGCGGTGCTCGCGTTTCCTCTCGGCTCGTAGAGGGAACAGAAGTGTACACGTGAGACAGAGACATCATTACAAACGGTGCAATTTATAGTTGGTATGAATGAGACCAAAACAAACACATTGAACCACGACCCTCGAACGTGGCAATCCGTGGCCACGGGGAGAGGGTTAAACATGCGAGTTGAGACAGCGAGGGATTGTGGATCCCACAAAGCTTGAGAAGCCGCCTTT
This sequence comes from Lampetra planeri, assembly GCF_965212315.1. Lineage (NCBI taxonomy): Eukaryota > Metazoa > Chordata > Hyperoartia > Petromyzontiformes > Petromyzontidae > Lampetra > Lampetra planeri. The sequence continues at coordinate 11,760,817 of NC_136125.1, read as the reverse complement.
CCCGTGGATGTCGAGTGGCCAGGCCCTGGTTCGCCAGGCCAAGGCCGTACAGGAAGTGTCGACGAAGCTCCATCTGTTCCATTTTTATGGGATCAAGCGCTGCCCCCTTGCACCGTTTTCTACGGCGCGTATGAACAATCGTCAGTTGGCTGAACTAATCTTAATCTATACCCACCTCTCTGTGTTTTAGATTGTGCAGCATGAGGCTGCTGTACAAAACTACTGAGTATGATGAAATTCTGGCATGTATACTAAGCGGGATCCAGCCTGCTTATTACTTGGATTGGAGACTTGCTTTTGATGATCGCCTGTTGCCGGCTTGTGCTGAGTTGGACAGGAGATGGCAGTACAGGAATGGATTTTTGAATCCATCGGTGCGGAAGTTTTCTCCACATACTCGGGTTTCCTCCTACACAAAGCCCAACTCAGAATCGGAAGCGCCTTTTCACAGATGTCCTGTCGGGGAAGGTCAGAACCTTACAACAGCGAACAGGACAACAACACGGCAGAAGTGCAAATGGAAAAGGCCAAATGTAATTTTTTACTTAAAACTTTCATGACTGCCGGAATTCATATTATTTGGTTCTTTCGGTGAAGTCACGTAAATAGAAAAAAAAAGTGAATAAATAAAAATAAAATAATAAACAAATAAATTCGATCGCAACACAAGCGGTCGTCATCAGGGGAAAATAAATGCAGGATCCTACCGAGAAAGAGCCTTGAGACTCCACGTTTCCCGGGTAAATGAATAAACAGAGGTATTTATTGGCATTATTATTTAAAACCTTGAGTATATTTACAGGGAGGGGAGAGTGAATGCGAGCACTGTGCCGTTGGGCGGCCTGCATAGAGGAGAGGCAGCAGTGGGCGCTTGTGGTGGCCGTGCTTCTGGAGCTTGGAAATCGACACCTAAAATGTTCATCTTCTTGGTTCTTTCGGTAAAGTCACGTAGAATGGAAATAAGAAAGTAATAAAAAATAAAATTCTGTTTTATCTTCTTGGTTCTTTCGGTAAAGTCACGTAGAATGGAAATAATAAAGTAATAAAAATAAAATTAAGTTTTATTTTTATTATTTTATTATTTCCATTTTACGTGACTTTACCGAAAGAACCAAGAAGATGAATCCCTGCAGTCACGAAAGCTTTAAATCGAAACCTGAAATGTTGCGTTCACGTCGTCTGTGGAATAAAACAATCCCGATTTTTAAATTGCGATGTGGACACAATGGCAGACATTGCCCTCGGCGAGAAGTGTTGTGAGCTGTCGCGTTTTCCCTACGAAATTAGTCAAAGCATTTTACGCTGTTGTGCCAGTCTTTATATATATACTGACATCCAAAATGCAGACATCACCTTCGGAGGAGGAGGAGGAGTGTCAGTTATTGACACTTTATGACACCTCGCCACGCTCTTCGATCTCGTCGTATTTTTTAAAACGTGAAGTCGATTTTGGGGAGGGTTGCAACGCTGCCTCTGCAAACTGTCTCTGTAACTCTTTCAAGAAAATCCGCAGCTGTACATTTTACAATTGTCTCTTTGTTCTTCATCATTTTACTTTGAGTAAATCTTCTCCATCGTGAAGGCTGAGATGGTAGGGGGAGGAGCCCTTAATTTAATGGTTTAACATTTAAAAGATTGTTTTTTTTGCTTCACATTTGCGTGATTTAAATTGCGCTGTGAGTGTTCTCGCTCTGAAGCATTTCATCATAAGGTCCTGCACTTTTAATTATGAAATTAGAAGCATAACTCTGTGCTCTTACACGGAATATAGTTTTCGTTTTGAATTTAAAAGCTATTAAATGTCTTAACTGTTGTGCTAAAAAAAACAACATTAAAACGTTTGTTTTGTTTCTCTTTTGGAATACATTGTTCTTTACATTGCTCATCGTCATCATTGTGATGGTCATCTTAATTTAACATGGCAACATTTAAATTCAAGGTCAACTCGCCAACATCTCTCCAGTGTTGGTAAATTCAGTACCGCCTGGTGAGGCTGCATCACACAGGAGAAAGTCAATGGCGGTAGTCCTGTGAATAGACTGCTCCCCACCATAGAAATGTGGAATTTGCCCCATTAACCACTAGCGTACGACTGTCAATGGGGATCGATCTGTGCAATGTTCCACTGCTAATAAGAATAATTTACGTGCAATCTATGAAAAAATATCAACATCATCATCAGCCTTGGGCACAATGTATGCAAATTGTATGCAAATGTTACATTTATGCTAATATAGGGAATACAACTGCATACAGTGGACAGAAACAAAATACAAACAATCCGAATGAAACGGTACAACCTCATACCAAATGGATTTCAGAAACTACTTTTTCATCCGAAATCACGCGAGTTCATCGCACACCGCGAGTGGTGGTGCTGCTGCTGCTTCCCGCTGCTGCGGGAGGGTGACGTTTGTCTTGGCTGGGAGGGAGGGAGTGATTCTCTTTTTAATTTCGGAAGGTGAGCCTGGAAGGACACACTCAACAACCCGTCATGTAACAAAATAGATATGTTAAGCAGGACATTTTTGCTTGCAAGACAGCGTGCAATTAACACGAACGTGACGTCTTAATAATTAACATTATTTTGGATGAACGTTATTAATTAGGTGTGCTTTGAAATGTTACTTAAATAAGTCCGCGCTGGCAGATGTTTTCAGCGTTCGTCATTGGGGCAAGTCCAGGTTTTGGGAGGGGCCCTGTCGCCCTATTTAAAACTAGTTATAAGAAGAGGTTTTTCCCTTTTTTATGGCTACAAAACCGGTGTTAAGATGTTAAAACACCAAACTGAAACCTTATTGCAAGGAATCATGTCTGCATTAACCACAGGTACTTGTGGTGAAGATACATACCATAAACATGCTCTGACAGTATATGCATTGTCTTTGAAACTGATTGGTCTGCACCAGAGACAGCTTTCTTTAGAGCCTCGTCTCAAACAGTGTTAGACCAGAGGACGCCAAAAGGCGAACAGCACAAAGACAATGCCACCATCAGGAGAATGAGGGCTCGGGGTGAGCAGCTACATCTTGGGACCTCCTTTGCCAGTGTCACAATATAAGAATAGGTTTTCCCCTTTTTTTCTGGCAACAAAACAGATGTTAAGATGTTAAAACACCAAACTTGACACTGGCAGAGGAGGTCCCATGATGTTAAAACTGGTTCTTGGAATAGTTGAGTTGAGATTGCCACGTGATCAAGGTGTTCCTGAAATCACATAAATATCCATTAGTTCATACACGAATCTCGGTGTCAATCCATGCGATATTTTACAAGTGGAAAGTACGAATCTAAATTCTGCGTGCTGACATTGGCAACCGACACAAGGCTTGCGACAGAGGAAGAACAAGAATGGTTATTTTAGTTCCGGCTGCTGCTGAACTATGGCTGTGGTGTTTTAAAAAGATGCGAAACATTTCCCTCCATGATGCAAACCGTCTCGACATGGGTGTGCATGAAAGTGCACAACATTTCCCTGGGAAGAAAAATGGGATATTGATACGTGTTAAACTGATACATCCCCCTTTAAATTATGTTATTTTTATTATCACTAACATATACTTTAAGAAATTAAGGGTCAGTATCCCTAAGTTATCATGTTAATATTTTTCTCGTCATAATTGTCATCACCATTATTGATATAATCGGTCATCGTCATGGTTGTCATAACTGTTATACGTATGAGGATCATCAGCAACTGCATTATCATTGTCACTCATAATTGTCATCGTAATCAGCGTCGTCGTCATCAGCATCAGCCAGCTGCGGCGTTTATGCCAGCACTGATGCTTCATGAATATGCACGAGATGAGAATTATGAATTGTCAAGGTCAGCGTAACTTGCGAGATAATCCAGTTCTTAAATCTCATCATTAACAAAGAGATGCATCCTCGCCACAGTCTGCGCCGTTTCCTCGTTTCCGTCGCGTGTGCCGAGTTCCCCCGTCCTTTGCTCCGTCCTCGTTGGTATTCAGCGGAGAGAAAGAGAGGTCGCTCAGAATTATTTACGCGAAAAAAAGTGTCGTCGGCTCAAATTACTGCGATACAGTCGCATTCGCGGTCAAACAAATCGATTGTCGAGTTGGTAAACGTATCAAAACCTCGTGACGAAAAATATTTCTACAATTTTTTTTTTCATTGGCATTAACTCGTGCAAATCTGCTTCAGGACTGAATATTTTCGGATAACCAGGCGGTTGTTAACTTTCCTCCATATTCAAATTGCTGCCATACAGTTGTGTGAGTGCTCAAATATATCAATTGCAGAATTTGCAAAAATAACAAAAATCTTGATTTCCAATTTTTTTCATTGACGTTAACTCACGCAAATCTGATTTCGCGGCTGACTATTTATCTATCCGCCCGCATCGTCAGGCGGATATTACCATTCCTCCAGATCCATCGGGATGCTGCTGCAGCGGCGTAACGGTTCGCACACTGGCATTGGAATCCAGAGGTCGCCTGTTTGATTCCATCTCAACAGTTGAAACAGTGGGGGGGGGGGGGGGCCTGCAAGTTTCTTAAATGCCTCCGTGTCCACCCAGCGGTTAAAACAAAAAAAACTGGGTTCTCCACAGTCGTGCCAAAGGGCAGGTTACGCGTCGTGGGGTAATGGGTGGAGTACTTCCACTTCTTGCAAGACACCCGACCAGTGTGGAAGAGGAGGAGAAATGCCCTCCAGAGATGCTCTCTGTAGAGCTCCCTCGAGTGAAGGCACTTCTCCCAGCAGTGGCGTGAGCAAGCGATTGCAAGGCTGCACTTTGCCTATATTTATAATACGACTTTTATTCTGTTGGTTGTCAATTGGGGCTTATAGCTCGAGAGCCAAGAGTAGCCCAAGGATGAGCCATGAAGAAAACATCGGCAAATAAAAGTGTATTTGGTTTTTTTTTAGGGGGTGAGCACGACCTGACCTGCAGCGTGGAAGATGAAACGACACGTTTCACCGAGTGACGTCACCGTTTCACCGAGTGACGTCAGCGTTTTGTGAACACTCTCCCGGAGGAGCTAGTGACAGACGGTCGAATTTTAATATCAGTTTAACACGGAGCAGGCTTTAGTGACCAGTATTGTTCATAATAGAGGTTTTTGGGTTATATCGTGTAAGTATAAATGTCTCATAACCCTCCACCGCCCCAAACAGCCAGTAAGGGATTTGTCGCGGTAACAAAACGAGCCAATTAGTTACTACTTCAGCCCACCAGTGTGTTGCAGAGTAGAAGAATACATCCACAATAGAATAAATCCACAATATTTACAATTTGAGTACGAAATTTCGCTGGTAATTAGTAACTATTTATCACGTTTTATTTACGTAACAAACATTGCTGGCTGTGTCGGGTGGTTGAGGGTTACGACACATTTATACTGACGCAATCTAACCCAAGAACCTTCATTATGAACTTAAATGTGTTTCAAATCACTGTCGTTGTGCCATAGCTTAACTGAAACTAGTTTTCATCGCCGTACCACCGTCGACGCTATGAAATGCACGTTTGTTAATTTCTCCCATCGTTTCCCCTTTTTAAAACACGAACCAAAAATAGTCCCGAGTGTGGGTGTCCTGTTTACACGGCGGCCTTCCTGTGTACTCTACAGTAGGCTGCGGCGGCAAACCGGTGCCCCCGAAGAGACACAGCCAAAGGCCAGCCTTCATAATGTTACTTTAGACGCCAAGTGAAAAAAATGCGTGAGAACCCATTGAGATGGGGATTATCTCTTGCAACGAGGGGTCGAATGATGTGGACGCAGGCTTTAGACACCCCGAGGGCTGGGTATAAAAATAAACGTCGTTCATCTACAGAGACACAGCGGAGATGGCTGCTATGCTTATCCAGATGAGACTCATATTTTTCTACTTATCTCAACGCTGATAAAAAAAGCATTTGCCAATGTTTCATTCATTACGCCTTGCTATTGTATAACATATCTATTGTCAGCTTTCATGGAGGGACATGCAGATAGACCATCATTACATTAATACATTTTCTATTCACTCCTGGATTAAAGGCCTACCCATGTTCTCGTCATTCCTCACAGTCCTGAGATGCCACAGGGCCACCTAGCTTCTCCGCGTGAGCTGATTTCATCATTCCATTTCTGTGACGGTTGCCCTCTCAAGCCCGTTCCGTCCTCTGGCTGCCATTCTGTCACCAGTCTCGTCCATCAACCGTCATCCCCTCTAGAAATGCGTGCCACCCAAGCCCATTTAGTTTCACCATTGTCACCACTATGTCTTTAATTTGTAATTGTGTTTCCTGATCCACGTGTTCCTCTTACCGTCTCTCAGTGTAATTGCCAGCATACAGCAGTCCGTGCCTATTTGAGTACTCTCCTGCTTTTCTACTTATGTCATGGTAGTAGATAATACACACTGATTGAAAATGTTCTTCTTTAGGTGCCCTGATATGTTTGCTTTTCTCCATCGTGTTCAGTTTTTGTTCAAAAGTACTCCAACCTGCTCGGTTCCACTTTTTTATTGAACCATTTTGGTTTTCATCTGCAGTCATTAATTCTCATATACAGCATATATCGATATAAAATGCAATTGTCCAATCTCTTACAACCCAATAAAACATATTTTTTTCAAGGCGTTTATAATTATGGAACTGCTACACTGAGATTCATAACAAATTTAATGACTAAAGACAACAGAGGAAGAGTCGGGTGTTTGTGGTGACACGGGATGTATTTCTTTTCATTGGGATAGGAGAAATAAAGGCGCAGAGATACACTGTGACAATATTAACCATCTCAGATTAGTGATTAGACTACACAGTCCTTTTCACCAGCGATGGAAATGAACTACAAGTGGAGGATTGATGGACCTCGGAAAGAAGAAGAAGGGGCTGCTTGCGTGGTAAGGCTGAAAATAAATGGGAGCAAAATGAAACTCCTTTAAAACCATATTCTTTGGGTCTTTCGGTAAAGTCACGTAAATAGGTTAAAAGAAAATAATAGAAAACTACGACGTATCGATCGCAACACAAGCAGTCGCCATCAGAAAAGGGGGTTAGCCTCTAAAGGCAAACTGTTAATAAAGGTTTAAAATGGGCGTATCCCAAGTGTGTCAGCAGCATGGGTGGGGCAACTAATGTTAATGGATCGGTGGTAGTAGTTGTGGGCAACGGCGGCGCTGGTGGTGGGTTTTCACCAATTAAATGGCTGCCAGGTAATCACTGCACCTCGCTTTACACACTCGCACTGTTGACGGTGGAGGTTGCTGCTGGAGGTGATGGTACTCGTAGAGGGCCATGACGGCACTGGTAGTGGGCTTCCACCAGTAAAGGGCTACTGCTAGTGGTGATGGTAGTAGTGGGCAGCGATGGTCCCGGTGGTGGGCTTCCACCAATTAAAGGGCTGCCAGGTATAAAATGGCAACATTACAGCCAGTTATGACTTAAACTGGTTTATAACGTCCTTCCAGTGATTGCTGAGTTTGTACCCATCTTATCGGTTGAAATTGTGTCGATGTCTGTATATATGGATGGCTTCATGAACGAATCTTTGTTGATAGCCAGTGGGTTTACCTTCGCCTTAGAGAAATCAATTTCGTGTGAGCCCACCGCATTAAAACAATGATCAGCCATGGCCGAGGTATCTTTTACAACAAGTCTGCGCTGGACAAAAGGATTACTTGGAGGGACGCAACTTGCAATGAATTATGAACTAAGGAATGATGACTTTCTTACCGAGTGAAATGAAGTATTCCATTGTGCCACTTCCATTAAACACATGAGCACACATTGATAGTAATAGTTTAATTAGGCTCTGATGGGGCTCTTGCTTTTGTGATCGCATGGACAAGTGGGTAGATTGCGCTTTATTACCTCAGCAAGACCTGGCCACACTTGCATATCGTATCAATGTTGATGCCGCAGTAAGAGACACATTTTCTCCGCGGAATCAGACGGCACAAGGCAGTGTTCCGTCCTTAAACGCGTTCCCCGTTCTAGACACGTGACGATTCACCGGTTAAAATCGCTTTGTACACTCTGGCTGCACGCGTAAGGATCCATTCTCGTTGAATCCTAAACCTCGTATGTAATGGGTTCACGTGGCCCCATGCAGCCCACTGGAGACAGCTGCATTCGCCACAATAGAAAACAAAGAATTTGATTCGTTGATTGACCTGTGCACCCCCCCCCCCAGCATGTTTTGTCATGTTTGGGTGGGGGGGGTTCAACTGCAATGGGCGTGCACCGATCCTTCCATGAGATGCAGCATCCTCGCCGTGCTTCACGCCTGTCCAACACCCACGGGGGTTCAGAAATCACACCCTCTGCAACACGATTTGGGTGTGTACAGCTCTACCGATGCACTGGCTTCTAACGATGCTGGACGTTGACAAGAGACGGCAGCAAAGATTTGGGCGAATTTCACGGCTCCTGGTTGCCGTGAAATTTTGGAGTTGGGGCGCCACGGTGGCGAGATGTTAAGTACCTCGCCTGGTATACAGGAGGTCCTGCTGTCGATCCCGATCCTGACGCCTGCCGTATATTTGGAGTTTGTGCGTTGATTTTTCTCTGGGTCCTCCGGCTATTATACATTTCCACACGATATAAGCCACTTCGGTGCGCTTTTATTTGTGGCCAGGTGAAGTCTGAAAAGGGCTATGTAGCTCAGTGGGCTTTACCTGGTAAAATAAAAATAATTTAGTTTTTTATATGGCTTAATATTTTTGGTGAATGTAGCTCCTCCAGTGGCATGCACCAGTAACAGACAACATACAGAGAGAAAGTGAATCGTTTCTCATACGAACCACTCGACGCATGTATCGTGCGCGAGTAGTTAGAATGGACTCGCATGGATGGATCGTTGCGTCGTTATAATCTGCCGAGTTTGAGCGGTGGTTGTGGAGTAATTAACAGCACAGTGGTAAGAGTGGGGTTAGGGGGCCTGGTCTCGATCAAACACAAACTCGGTCGATAAGGACGTGCTTGTCGCTTGGTTACGCAGAAGGAGGCGAGGACGTGGGATGCGTGTCGTCTGTTTTCGTCGTTTTTGTTGTTGTAAGTAATCGGTCACCGAGTCAGAGTCAGCAGCAAATCTCAATGGCGCCGGCGAGTGCGTGCAAAAGGCGCGAATGAACGTGAGGTGTCATATTTTAGATTTTGCTTCATTTCTTCGCGAGCCAATCCGCAAACGGCCGATCGAGAGTTAACCGCATTTACAAAGTGCTAAATAGATATACGGAATTAGAATTTATCTCTGTCAAGCGCAGTGCCACTTGGGGAATTCATCCCTCGTGCAGTAAATGTGATAAGATTCTTTCTCTTGTCTGTAACACCTAAGGCAGTTAAACTTTAGTGCTATCAATTGCTCTTAAAGGCCATAAAACATGAATTATATGATAACCTTTTCAAATAAGTAGGTTATCATTTAATTAACTTTTATTTTCCGGAGGTATAAATCGGTGCACCTGACGTTTTACAAACTCAGGTGGAACTAATTTCTGGTTTGGCCCCCATAGACCGTCGCGTCCTTTGGCATGTGCGGGGCCCACCGGTTTGAAGCGTAGCCCCTGAACCGAATGAAGCCGCATAAGCAATGTGCCACGTTGTGTTGGCATAAGGCAGCCAACATCACGGCTTCCTGACACCGTGATGTTGTACGGGTCATGTGACCCGTGTGTTCGGGCCGTATCATGTTAAGTCATTAGGCGCAGATATCTTTGGGGGCTTGGCTATATACAGCGCTTGACCACATTTGATTAAATGTGCTCAGCACTTAGTTTAGTCAGATTTCTGCTTATGCCGCTAATAATGATGAGAATAAAATATATATATATCTGTAATATATATATCTGTAGAAATGCACGTGTTATTCAATTACGTTTCGGAGTAAAAATATGGGAACACTTGGTGCTCTGAACACAAGGAATGCCCCACTCTTCTAATGAGAATACAAACATTGAATGTGCCTGCAAACTGCTCTTGCTAGGACGACCCACCCCAGGGATGAGGCCCGTGGGTGAAGGTGCTGCTGCTGCTGCCTCGAGAAGAGAACCACAGCAGCACACGGCAGCTCCTGGCGGGCCGTTGCTGTCTTAACGACGCTTCTGAGTTTCAATATTTTTATTTAACATAAACACCCATCGCTTAATAAGCGGCGGCGCTGACCTACCATGCCGTGACCTAGTTTTCGAAAGTGTGCTTTCCAAATGTGTGCCGTCATGGGCCTGTGATGTGAATTTTAAAGATGTAAACATTTGCTCGCAAAAGGTTTCTTTCCAAAGTCTCACTATTGTACCGTATTGTTTTTTTTACATTAATTATGCATGACTTCTGTGTTATTGTGTAGCATGTAATGCACCGATTTATGATTGCCTTCAATAGAACAATTACCCGTGTGTGCTCTTAAAAACACACACTTTGCTTCGGTTATTCCGCTCTCTCCAATTAACGCTCTATATTGTGCTATCCATTATACGAGCTGTCACAATCAACTGTGTGCCCAATTTAAATTATTTTGATGGTTATTTTTCAGTAATAGTTTAAAAAATATATTATTTTGTCAATTCACGACTGAATAATAGGCCTCCTCACGCCACCGTGTCACTCATGGTGATCGTTTGGCCAAACATCGCCGCACTGGTCGACACGAGTTCGTGAAGAGAGGCCCTGGGCCGAATCGGATATCGCTTAATGCTAACGTCATCCGTGGCTGGGAAACGAACTCGGGTTGCCGGACTCGTAGCGCAGCAGCGCTTAGATAGCAATGATTGTGATTTGAGCCAAGCCTCCGTTTGCTTGCTCCACATTAGACCTCCCCGTTATGTACGACTGCCTTCTCTGCCACAAGGGCATCTGTGCTTTTGCGCTTCCGTCGACTGTGTAGGGCAACAAAAGCTTTGCCTGGAGTCAATAAGTCGGCGCCACCCATTTGATTATACAGTCGGGCTTCTTTTGTGGCACCAGACAAAAGTAAGCCTGGAAATTAATGTTGATACGGCGGCGCGCCTTACATGGGGATCGTCTCTGCTGTGTTGGGGGAACTCAGCCAGCAAACTATTGCTTCCTGGATTCGAGCCACGGGTCTGTCTGGCGCGAGAAAAGTATAAATCTGTGCGGTAGGTTTTATGGTCTCATCATGATCCGCGGTATAAAAACAAAATAAATATATATACACGATACAATATATATTTTTGAAAACACCATCCGAGATTGAAATTTGTAATAAATAAAAATCGTGCTTAATTATTCACAAACGGTTTAGAGGCCCTGCAAATGTACATGTTCGCACAGCCAAGAACTTGGTACGAAAAGTTACATTGAATGAGACGTTGGGAAAAGCGTGGCAGTGTCTCATTACCAAGCTGCACCCGGCAAGGATGGCACGGGGCATCGTTGCTGGTGGGTGGCTTTGGCGATAGAATCACAAAAAATGTTGAAAAGGTAAAAAAAAGGTTGTTCCCAGTATTTCCTGTTTTTGCCAACCTGAAGTCTCAACCGACCTGTGTGCCTCTCTGAATAAAACACAGTCCTGGTCATATGTTAAATCAAGTAGGGCCAGACACTTCAGATGAGGGAATTGAGCAGCTGGCTCCTTCGTGAGGCGTTTCTAGCAACGCTCACGATGTTTATGCATTAACTCCACATCTCATTAATTAATAATAATCTGCCCACAGCATTGGCTCGTATTACAAACGTTGTCTCATTGTTTGCCGAGCTATAAAGTGGCACAGAAAAGCTAGCATTCTAATGTGTCTTTGAATAAACATATAAAAAAAATAGGAATTTTAAATACCAATTCTTACACTCGCTCAAATGGAAATTGTTAATATGTTGTACTATTTTCTGAAGTAATGTTGATTATGAAGTAATGCTATCATTAGCCTGAGGGCCTGATAGATCTGAACTAGCTCTAGCTTGACAACTCATTTCTTTAGAACTGCTTCTTGTGGTAAGTTTGTTGTCTTTTCCCCGCACCTCCGATTAACACTGTTGGCTATGTACGGTGCGAAAGAAGTTCTGCATACATACAAGATAGATGTCGATACATTTCATGTATTTCACCAGGAAGGGCCCCATGAGCTGTTAGCCTTTATTCACGGGCATCCTGCGATGGTAGAGATGTTGTACAGTACAGATCTTCGTTACAATCATGGTCGCATAGGTTTCCTTACAAACCGCAAGTATCGGTACGTGCTTTACGTATTAGAGAGGGGCACCGAAACCGGTCAGGCACTCGGCGAGAGGCGAGACAAAATACGCTCGCTTCACCAAACCCGCACTCACCAGCTTGGTGGAGTATGGTGAAGTATTCGCTCGCCCGTGACCAACTGCCAAAACCATGGCCCGCATTTCCAGTTCCCAGCTCTGGATCCATCAGCCACTAGGGATCATTCTTGACGTTTCTTCGCGTTAAACCTTTATGAGAGCTTCGCAAAATGTGCCCGCCATCTCAAAGCAAATTGACTCACCCTTGGTAAACTTCATTTCAAACTGGAAACGGCAACAAAGTAATAGTCTGTTTGAAGCAACACGATGTTGTCACCAATTCCCCTCCTTTCAAGTTTGCTTTAAATGTCTAATGCTGATCTTTATTTTTCATGTAAAATGTATTTGAAGTAAATATTTAATGCAATGTAAATGCACTTGCATTTAATTTACAAATATGAATATGTTACGCAGTTTGCAGCTTTTGCCTTTCGGGACTTCCAAATCGAGTGGAACTCTCTTATGCCGTGCTCTGTGATGGAGTGACTGAATAATTTTATTCAAAATGTGGTTGTTTGTTTTCTAGCTGCTCAGAGCCCACCGAAACAGAATTTGCCTTTTGTGCAACATTGCTTGGATGTTGTTGTACCTCTGGGAAGCTGGCTGGGTTCAAATACCTGGCAAACCTTGGAATGTTTTTTTATAAGCTTTGCAACTAAGGTTGAAAGCATTAATTCGTTAGCTCCGTCTGTCCATCTGGACGTGGGGAGGGGGCCCAAGACAACTCTTTTAAAGGTAACCCACTATCAATGGCATCTCAGTCTCATGTTACTGCTATTAGGGACTTACCCGAGATAAAATTGGCCACATTGTTTTCCAGGGTTGCCCAAAAAGTCGGCACAAAATCCAGCACTAGATACATTCAAAATGGCAAAAGGAAGATTTTGATATTTTAGCTGACTGGCCAGTTGTCCTTATTTGAAATGTTGAATTCTATTGAGGTTAAGAGCGAGAGACAAGGCCTGACCATATCAGAGGGCAGTGCAGTAACACCCACTGTTGTACTGTATTTCTATGCTCCCTGCCTTCACCAACCCACACTGACCAGCATGGTGAAGTATGGTCACATGACCTGCACGGTGGGGGGAGGCCCTCATCCAGTAGTTGATTGACACACGATCTGTCTACGAACATTGAGAGAGAGAGAGGGGGGCTTTAACAGAGTGGAGAGGGTGAGATGGTGAGTGCTTCCCCACGCTGTACGGATTGTGGGGGTTACTGCACCACAGTGGCGAGATGTTAACCACCTCGCCTGGCTTCCAGGAGATTGTGCTGTTGATCCCGACCCTGACGCCTGTATATATGGAATTTGCACGTTCTCCCCGTGGTCGCGTGGATTTTTTTCCAGGTCCTCCGTTTTTTCCCATGATTTTTGGAAACATGAGCATTGGGCTGCTATACATCTCCACACGATGAGTCACTTCATTGCACTATAATTTGTGCCCAAGTCGCTTCTGAAAAAGAGCTGTTTCGCTCAGTGGGCCTGACTTGGTAAAAAAAAAAGTCTAGTTAAAAAAAATCTTGTATTGTGCATCTGGGTGAAGGTGGGGGAAACATGGATGTGGCAGCATAGAGTACAGATCAGCAACACATTTTTCTTCAACTGTCCTCTTCTGCTCACAGAAGCCTATAACAACCCTTCTGTGCACCGTCATCGCCCATCCGAGCACCATCGAGACTCAGCACTGCTTAGCTTCTGAGTTGTTATGACATCGGGCCCATTCCAGGTGATTTGGTCATAGGTGTGCTCTCTTTATATGTAACCAGTGCTGGCAGCACATTGGCAAAAAAAAGGTGTAGGGACTGTGTGAGTATTTAAAAAAAGAACACGTAAAAATTTGTTTTTTAACCAAATTCCGCTAAATCCCAGCTTGGAGAATTAAAATGTCGGATTCGAAGGTTACACGACAAACAGTGTCGTAGCAGAGTGTGTGAGAAAATGCAAGCCTTTCCTGCGTAACAGATAAAAGGCCCACTTCGTTGATGTCTTTAGGGAGAGCCCTGTGGAAAAATCCCTTCTGGTGCTGTTCACAGACACACGGAGCATGGTGTTCTGCGATATTTGCAAATGGATTCCAACATCTCATTACCTAATGCCTATAGCAGAATTGTAATAAATTGAAAAGAAATATAAAGAAAAAACACAGCAATGGGATCATTATTTGTAATTTAAGATACGGCACAGCAGGGAAATTAGAATATTCGGTAATGTTTCTTAAATATTCTCTATAAATGTGATCTTCGGTAATAGTGCATGAAATGCCTTCAATTCACGTGAATGGGGGCCGTTTAGAATGTTCACAATAAGTAGCGGCAAAAGGCATTACGATTTATTTTATGGCCTCGTTTTTTATTTATTTTCCCCTGCACTTCACCAAAAAGGTGGTCTCAACTGTGCACTTTAATTGGGAGTATTAATGCGGCTTGAGGGATGTGTTGTCAAGACCGTGTTTTTTTTCTCCCACCCCCCCTCCAAGTGTGAACTTGCCTTACTACTAATACGCGACGCACATCGTTAAAATAATTCCTCAGCAGTGCACGGTAAAACATTTTTTTTAACGTTGTTATCAACGATAAAATATGTTTCGCTCGCGGTGTAAACTGCTCATTTAAAGAGATAAAGTGGGGTTTTTCCCTTCTTCTTGCCGGAGGCGTGGTGTTGAAAGTCATCCGTTCGTTCCTCAGCTGTTGACGTTCAGTGGGAACGATGTGAATGGCAAAACTGCCGTTAATTTCAATGTGAGGCGACGTTCACATGGAGAGGAGTCACCCAGCCCTGCTCTTCAAAAGCAGTGTGAATTCTAGTCTCATGACCGGCCATGATAAAATCCAAACTGTGGATAATCCCGCTGGGGGCTTTGAAATCATTCATAATTAATTGACTTCCATAAATTCTACGCACTAATCCATTGCATGGTTTTCAGATAAGGAGAAACATTTCGGCCGACTTACGGGCGCACTGGACACTGCCCTGGTGTAAATGGTTCACTCGCGGGACTCGCAATCTAGAGGTCGCCGGTTCGGCTCCGTCTCCCAGCGCGGCGGCTGCAATGACGGGGCAAGTTGCTTCAATTCCCCTGCAACTGTCCACCCAGCGGTGCAAATGGGCGCTCTGCAGTTAGTCTGTCAGCAGGTCACGTGTATCGGGGTAAAACGTGGGTGCTTCCGTGACTTCCAAGACGTCTCGTCAGCTTGGAATAGTCGGCCAAATATCCTGTAGAGAGGCTCTCTCGTAGCGCCTGCTATTTGGGAGCCCTTCCGCCAGCAGTGACTGCTGTAAGCAAGAAATTGCAGGGCTTCACTTGGCCAGTAGGCCCACCGAAATCTTTTCCCTTCTGTTGCCCCTCCTTCCTCCAAGCCATCAGGCCCTCTTCCTGGCGCTCGGCAATCCTTTGAAAATACTTGGGTCCGTTGCAATGAATAACAGAAAAAAACCGATGTAGACTTGTGTGCGGTTTAAGCAATGTCATTCACTTTACTGTTATCGCCAATCTGTGCAGCAACTACACTCCAGCCTCATTGCGTCACCCGACCCCAACTCAACGAGGTGAATCCTTGCATTTTAAAAGTTTTTTTGTAGCGCCTCTGGGAACCTTATTTCACAACAGGGCCAAATAATTGCCCAGCATGTCTGCGTGATTTCTACTCCTGACGTGTTCCGTGGGGAGAGATCAGCTCTCTTGCAAAAGCTCTCGGCATGCCACGGTCTCCTGCTGCCCCCCCCCCTTCTTCCCCCACCACTCCCAACCCCCCTGCCCCCCGACTCCTCGCCAGCCTCGCCCATCGCTTTCACTCCTGAATATAAAATCAACGCCTGTGGCTATTGCTCCGTTTCCAGAAGCCACTTTCGCCTCGTCTCTTTCCCACCCGTGTCACATGACCCATCTCTCATTTATGAAAACAGTTAAGTTGAGAAGGCATTTGTTCGTCGGTTCAAAGCGAAGAGACTTTGTGGGGAATCGGTGCTTCAACCACCATTTCTGCATTGCAGATTCTTCTCCACATTTGAATTCTCGAAAGCCGCGCATGAAAAAAATTATAATAATGCCGCTTTATTTACTCTAAAAATTTTGCTGAATCTGAACTTTTTTGTTTTTTATCCAGACAGTCCTGCATCAGTACGATTGGCCATTTTTTTCCTTTTTCTAATTACGTATCTTACGGTGCAACTGGGATTTGGCCCATTCTTGGGCTCAACTTGGCTTGACATCCGTTGTGATGCCACGTTCCCACCAGTCACGAGGAGACAAAGGCAAGCCAGACATGCGGCCTCTTTCTCCATTTATCGCTCTGTCTGCCTTGCCCATTACAACCGATGTCCACTCACAACATGTGCCTTGATGGTTTAATTAGACTAAGAGGAAAGTCCTTGCGTTCGGTTTTGTCCATTCCCAAATCTGATGGACGACATTTCTTTCACCTATTCAATCCTGACGAGCGTTTGTGCACGTGCATGCACGAGCGTGTGCACGTGTGCGTGTGTGGAAATGTGCAAGTGTGCGTGTGTGGAAATGTGCGAGTGTGCCGGTGGGGAGCCGTGGCCCAGCGCTTCATGCACTGCGTTGTGAACCCAGCAAACTTGAGTTTGATTCCTTGCAATGGCTAGCATCAGCAGCAGACGGTGTCAGAACTTGTCCTGGGATGGCCCTAGGTTGACTTAGCCTCAATTTAGTACCTGGTTCATTGTATAAACATCAGGACTGGGGAGACAACAGTCTATATGCTGTATAAAAAGAGGATCTTTGTATTTGTTCGTACGTGTGTGTGCAGTTTGTAAAATGTTTGACGCTATAAATGTGGATGGCTGTGGACAAGATGCATAAAATGTGCAGCATAAGATACAATTATGAACACAGGCGCGATTGTGTGTCGTGAGTAAACACGTGCACAGGAGAACTCCTCGTATCCATGGTGATACAGGAGACACCAGTATTGAGGATACTATTATCTGTGGGGTTATCCGCGACCTCACACCTGTTATCCGTGTGGTAAAAAAAATCTTTGTAACCCCGCGGATAAAAGGGAAAATGTCCACAAGACTCCATTTGTTTCCTGAAAACTTTCGAGGATTATTGATCCGGTTTGCTATGCATTGTGGGTATAATTGTGGATAATCGGAATAAAAAGGGCCGCAGATAATAGGAGATTTTGCGGGCCATACGGCGGCCGTGGATAGTTGGAGCGGCGGATAATGGGAATAAAATCGGACCCACGGGGAAGAGAGGAGGCGTTCCGTACTTGCAGTGCGTCGTTACAGGTTTCACGCAGCCTTTCCGTTGGCGGTGTTACGCGCTCGCACGGATGAGTTCTGTCCATTGCGTGCGCTTCTTTGCCACGTGGCGGGAGGCTACGAACGGTGTGGTTTTGCGGTTTGTTCTTTTGGAGCCCGTTTAGGAAAACACTTAAAGTTGTTTTTTGCTTTTACAAATCGTGTATGATAGGACAAATATCCAGAGTATAAACAAATAGGGTCCCCGCACATTGCACGGACAAAAATACAATGTGAAAACACAGCAACACTGAAAATCATTCATCGCGTTACAGGATTTTTGCAGGAACACCTCTGCCAGCATCAAATGCAGCCAAGCGCAGGGGCACTAACAAATACGTCTGCCCTTCCAAACACCCAACGCGTGACTTGGTTTCCTAATTTATAATTTGATGTTTGGACAGAAGTTAAATAAAATAAACTACTATCGCCGGCAAATGTTGGCATAACCGTTGCCTCATTGGCCTGGACTCCGCCGCACAGCTCAAATAGAGCACTGCTGCTACCCTCAGATTAAACGGACGATTTCTTTGCTTTGGCCAAATTGAAAATGGGTTGGACGGAGAGTAATGAGGATGTCCCAGTGCAGGTCAAGGAGGAGAGAAGTGGAAATAGACCAATCCCAGAAAAGGCAAAACATGTGGATTGGGCACATTCTCACTCGGTGAGAAGAGCTCATCAAAGGAAGTTCTGGAAGGAGGGATGATCAGCCAGTTCAGTGGCCAATACACAGATACAAAAAGACGATGCTTGATGATTTGAAGGAAGGGGAGTGCTGGGTGGCCGTGAGGACTAGAGGGAACAGATATTGAAATACTTATTTTCACGCGTGATACTGAGTCAGTGCTGTAAATTCCACATTCCTATGACCAGGATCACTCGATTCATATCGCAACAACTGTTGGCTTCCTACCAAGAGATTGGTCAGCACATTAATCTCAGTGCCCCTCTACGGAAGGGTGACGACAGTGATAATGGATCCGAGTCGTATATAGCCCGGGTTTATACTCACAAGTAAATTTTTGACATGGGGGGGTCACTTTGTCTTCTTGGCATTGAATGTAACAATAGTAATAATTGCTATAAAGAAAGGCAATTATTATTTATAGCTGCTCAGTTACTCTGTCGTGCATGATGGAAAACCACATAAAACCATTTATTCGCTCTCTCATTTTTCATGGCACAAAAGTATTGTGCCACGGTATCACCGTAGCAGTGCGTGATGCCATTAATTTTGCACGTGTCCCTGGCTCTCGTGGGCCTTGGTGTGGGAGGGATGCGCCTGCAATAGCGGACCCATGCAGGTGATCATACGCAGTGCATGCTCTCAACTTGACGCGCTGGCGAGCAGCCGTGCCACACAGCGGACGTGCCCACACACACTCAGTCGTGCCACATGAACTCGCTCGTACTCGCTCACACAACACAAAGACAAAGTGACGCGCCTGCCAGCAGTCGTGCCACACGCACACACTTGCACTCGCTCGCACAACACAAAGACAAAGATCCCCCGTGTAGCCCGGGCTGCCGGATTTGCAGCGCAGCGCGTCGTCCGCTGCACCGCTGCTCCCCGCGCTCGCACACAAGCACACACCCTCACACACACACACGCACCGATCTCCCCTCGCCTCCACCGTCAGGGACGGAGTCTCAAGACAGCCGGATCCCAATTACATTGCCCTTACCCCAAATCCGGGGGGGGGGGGGGGGGGGCAGTGCGAGGCGCATCTCACAGAGAAGAAGTTTCCAGTGGCACTGTCAAGACTCGCGCTTTGTGTTGCGCTTGTGAGCACACTTCGTACACACAAAGACAAAGATCCCCGTGTAGCCTGAACAGACTGTTGGGGCAAGTGCTGTTCGCGAGCACCTCAAGAAGGCCGGCACGGCACACGAGGGGGTGGATGGCCAACACCACGCCCGGCCGCCTTTGTCTCCCCAGTAGCGATGTTTACAGACCGCACCAGGTACTCATTTTAGGCTGAGTCGACCTAGGGGAGGTCCATGACCGGTTCAGATAATCATCACCGCTGTTGGCTGTAAGGGGGAATCGGGTTCTTACGCGGCATGCGAAGCGCTACACTACTGCCCACAAGACAAAGATCCCCCATATAGCCTAAACAGACTGTTGGGGCAAGTGCTGCTAGCGAGCATATACACACACACACTCGCACGTGCAATTCTTCCTTTGACTAAATCATTGTATTACGTGAAGGAAATTATTTTCTGGCCGACTGAAGATATGCTGTGCTCTGTGTGGAGTATAGATTGCGCTATGCGTGCGCGTGTGTGTGTATATAATAAGTAGCAATCAAAATGTTGTGAGAAGCATGCACTGGCTCACCCTCATTAGCGTAGCTTAGTTTTGTATACGGCTCTGTGTATTGCCAATACACTTATGGCAACGTCGTGTAAGCGGTAAGTAATTAGTCTCCACATTAAATTCAAGGACATAACTTAGGCAACTCATCTCGAAAACTTTTTTTTTTACCTTCTCTTACCCATTGTATGTGTTGTACTTGAGCTGCAATTTACATTGTGTATGTGTGTATATACACACACACAAAGACAGTGATCCCATGAATACCCATTACAGACCTCTGAGGCTTTTGCTATGTTAGGGCATATCGCTATGGAACAAGGTGGTGGTGTTGTCAGCACCATGCCAGGCCACCTTTGTTGGCCCAGTGCTGACGTTTAGAGGCTACACCACCAGGTGCTCATTTAAGGCGAAGTCGACCTGGGAGAGGCACAACACAGGGACTGGATGCCACTTGCGAATTGATGTTTGCAGTGACATGGAATCTAACCTAGGTGGCCGGGTCTATTGCGCAGCTTGCTGGCTGCCGCAGCATCGTGCACGCATGCAGCAACAACAACAACAACAACCACCACCGCCATTCATCAGTAAGTGGTGGTGACGTCACCACGGCGCTTGTGCCAGGCTATGTGCACTTTAAATAACATGAAGTGTTCCTCTGGCAGGATGTCATGGGACAGATCCAAATCCCATGGGTTGACTGAGATGACTTGCCGATGCACCACCTGTGCCCCCCTACTCTGCTAACTTGAGTTTTAGCTGCTCAGCGCTCCGCTCGTTGTTGTGCGCACGCACACACGTTCTTGTAGTGCAGTTTGTGTGTTCGTGGGAGCGGTGGCATAGTTGTTAGGGCATATCGCTACGTTGCCGGCGACCTGAATATGATTCCCAGCCACACCTGAAATCAGTGGCAGGTGATATCTGACACCCGTCCTGGCACCTCACCCTCACTCCTGCAACCTACACCGACCAGCGTAGTGAAGTATGGATAAAGAATGTCCATGAACAACACGATTGGGGCACCACGGTGGCAGGACGCTCACTACCTCGCCTGGTATACAGGAACTCATGGGCTCGGTCCCAAGCCTGACGCCTGCTGTATATGCAGAGCTTGCGCGTCACTCTCCGCGTGGTCGTGTGGATTTTTCTCCGAGTCAACACCACACGTTTCGAGTATTTGTCTGACACGAGCATTCATTTGTGGCCAGGTCGCTTCTGAAAAAGAGCTATATAGTTCAGCGGACCTGGTACAATTAAAACGTTTTAGTTTAGATTGTTGAATGACGAAGGGCTGCAATGTATTATTATTAGTTTTGCGATTATGTGAAGTAAATGGACTCGGATGTTTTAATCTTTGTTTATGTCAAGGTTTTGTGCGTACCTTTGATGTAACCAATGCGGTGCACCAAGCCCACATTTTGACTTGGTGAGATCTCTCCCAGATCCAGTCGAGCCCAAGGACTGGTATTTTATTGGCAGAGTAGAATAATCCAAAACACACGCTCGCCATACGGACTGCAAACATAACATTAAATATCAAAGTTGTTTTCAATACTGCTTGGGCAACCTCGGAACGTTTTAAGTAATCACGAATTATTATTATTCTAATTTTAGCCGATATCAGAAACACCTCGGATCCCTATTCGCCCGAGCAGCTGAAGGACACCTGAGTCTGAAACTGAGGAATGAGCGAAGGGGAGTTCTTCACCCAGATCTTGGGCCCCCTCTTGAATGCCACTCCAGAGACGCTGAGTTTACTCGATGGAACTTGAGATGAGACTCCCCGCCCCCCTCCCTCCCTCCCTCCCTCTTCCCCACTTCCTTCCCCAAAGAGAAGGGATCTGACGCACCACGCACCACAGAACGCTGCGGTCCGACACGTCCGCGGTGGTTGTCTGTCCGGGCCGCCTATCTCGCGAAGCACCACTCGCCTATCGCGGAGTTGTACACCCCCCCCGACCCCCCCGTGGTGGGAACAATAAATACATATTTACAACAACAAAAAACACCTCGGAAGTGACGGTAACAACTGAACGTGAGCCACGGTATTGAACGTGTAGGTGTCCTGTGAGATGAGTCTGCAGCGTTTTAAGTGATCGACTGAGCCGCGTGTATCACACTGGGCAATAAAACAAAGCATTAAGTTCATCTCCAGCGTGATCAGAACACTTGTTTTGTATTAAGTTTATGTATTCATCACGTGACCAAAGCATGATTTTAAAACTGTAAAACGCATTAACTTCCAGAATAGACTGCATGGAGTCTGTTAAGTTGACCAGATATTGCTTGTTAAAGAGATGATAAAATGTTTGTGGACTAATTTAATAGCATATCATTATTTATGCATTCCCCATGGCGAGTGAGAGTTGTGGATTAGTAAGCTATTCAAAAATATGTAAGGTATGATTTCAAGTGTTTTACAAGTGCCAAAGTGAAACGTGTGAAATGTGTTCAATCTCTAAGGGCCTCCGTCCTCTAAGTTGACATGCCAGGCCTTTACTTTGAGCATTGTAATTGTCTGTATTTGCTGACATGCAGCATTCAAACCAGCAACACCCGTGCATTTACAAGCAGTCTCACATCCAAGTAGCGACCAGGCTCAAACATGCTTAGCTTACCCAGAGCTGATGAGATTGGATATTTTACTTGCGGGCGTAGACCAGAGCAGCTGAAAGAAAACCCATGACTGTGATCAAATAACCTGCAAAATTAAATCCGCATTGGGAAAAAAAAAAAATCTGCAACCTATTTGCTGTACTTGCTACAGCTTGGCGTATCGCACCCGGAGTGCCACAGTCTCTGCGCGACGCACTGGGTTGCCTACGTGGGGTGCGAAAGAAGTTCAGCACACAGAATCAGAATCGCAATATTTCTTTATACTGGAGGAATCTGATGAGCTATAAAAAGCTCTTTTTTCACACATGTCCAGTTGGGGCAGGTCAGAAGGTTACACAAACAAACAATAGAAAAACACAGTAAGTGTGCAGAGTATAGGAAAGGTAAACAAATCACTCGTAAAATATAACGAGAAAAGAATATTGTTTATAACAATCGGGTAAAAACCCATCTGACGCATTGTTGTTGTTGTTCTGCTCCCTGTGCCTTGGTTGCATTCCAGCAACAGCTACGAAGGGCTCATGGGGCAACCCGTTCAGGGTGGCCATGGCAACCAGAAGATCTGCGTGATCTGCTGCGACGAGGCCTCCGGCTGCCACTACGGCGTCATCACCTGCGGCAGCTGCAAGGTGTTCTTCAAGCGCGCCTCCGAAGGTGCGCTCACGCACCTCCTCGCGCAACGGCTGTATGGTTTGCCGTTGTACATCGCTCGTCGCGCGGAGCGTCATCCGAAGGCCGGTTTGTAATACCTAAACAAATAAATCCAGAAAATCGACACTGCTGAAAAATCAACAAATTGTGTTTGAGGTCACATTCATGAGCATAAACGCTCATGAATGGAGTTGGCCAAACATCCCAACATAGGACCGCAGACCTTGGAAAAATTTGGGCGCTGGCTGCCTTCCCGCTTTTCTGTGGATCCCCACGCCTCCGTTCAAAAATTGTTCGCATTACAGATTCTACCGCTTTTTGAGATGAAAATGGCATGAATGACGGGATATGAAAATAATCCATTGTTAGTATTGAATTTCATTTCAAATATTTTTTCGCGATATATATTCCTGATGTGGCTCGGAATAATATTTCAGAAAATGGGAGCACAGCACCACTCTGCAGGGCTCATTTGGCTTCTTATTTCATGCACCCAGAGAGGCCGCTCACCATTCTACCCCCTCCTGACCCCTGCCCCCCCCACCACCTCAAGGTTTAAAGAATTGAGTGTTCAGCATTAACTTATTTCTCGGTTAATAGGTCTGGGGCTCTGAAATTACAATCCAAACTTGAAAACCCCTGATAATGCAGCTTATATACATTGTGAACATTTAACAAAGTAATGAACAATAATTAAGACATTCACCGCGAGATGAGAGCCTCCCCCATGCTGTGTCGCTCACGGGGGTTGTTTTGGCTATATTTCACCATGCTGGTCAATGCACGGGGGCCCAAGAGTGGTTTAGATATTGTTTGCCACCGATGCTATCTGTCGTAGGGAATGAAACTCAGGTCGCCAAGTTCATAGCACGGTCTGCTTTCCAGTGATGGTCTAATGGGATAAGATTTGGGGTTGGATGGGATGATGAGCAGTAGAGCTGTCCTTGGGCAGATAATTCAAGATGATGACTGTGTGTGTGTTTGTTTTGTGTGTCAGTGTGATGCCCAAATTTGAATAAAATCCCACAGTCACTAAATTATTAAAGCTTCCTTCCTTGAATGCTCGTACCTGCGGTGAGCTTGAAGGAATCTCACAGGGAAAATGTCACGGTGCATCTCTTGGCATGTGGGTGATGATGATGATGTGAATCATTAAAGGATAATTGGATTAATTGTAATTTAGTATCCTAGGACATACGGTATATTTCAGTGGATATGTCATCCGTTCTGTTACCTCAAGGCTATGAGCAGATGTTCGCCTGTCCGAATGCACCACGCGATTAAAAGAAGCGCCAGCCGGGACATCAACACAAAACTTGCGTGAAGCACTTTACTGGGCTGAAACGAAACATGTAATTTAAAGAAATAAGCCCAAGTTTAAGCGTCACGAGATCACAGTGTTATCTTGTTTTACAAGCGCGTGTGCGTCACCAGTCTGGCATTAGCTCGTCTAGTTGTACACCCCGTTCACCTGTGAAATAAAAAACAGCTATTACTTTATGATGATGCTCGCAATCGATGATCAAGTTGTCTCACCCGGCATTGACATCTCGCACACACGATGGCATGGGGCTCAATTTCCTGGCAGTGATTGTCTCTGAACAATGATGTAGGCGTGCCTAGTTTAAAAAAATATATATTTTTTTTTTATGTGCCTGTTTTTGTGGAATTTTACAAACTGCAGTCGGGCCAGAGTGCGTGTCTCGTGAAAGAGTGTGGTTAGGCGCTGGTGGTTATGGAGAAAGCTAGGAGCCCACTTCACAGCGTTAAATTCACTACCCATGAAGCTGTAAAAAATCACACGCACTTACTCTTTATGATCTCTCACATTTTGTATCCCTCTCTGTAAGCACACACACACACACAATGGTCTGCCTTGGAATGCGGCGAGTGATGATGATACCAATTGTGAAAGGGAAGTAGCTGTAAGCGTGCTATCAGAATCATTGCGTGGTACACAACTTGCAAGGCAGATTGCCCTGGTGTTTTATAACGCTTCTGTTGAACCGGAGTCAAGAGGCCACACAGCTGGGGTGGTGGTGGTGGTAGTGGTGGTCATGAGGCCACCCAGCTGCTGGTGGGGCAGCCACAGAGAAAGTGGAGCGCCTGTCAGCAACGTCGTGATTTTTATTTTACTTTTATTAATTTTAATTTTTTACCTACGTGACTTTACCGAAAAAACCTAAGAATATGTCAGCACTGTGTTTCACACGGAGCGCGAGCCCCGCTCTCGTCAGCCGCGCGGACGCCGCCCGCTTCACCTGCCGTGCTCGGCAAGTGAAGCCCGGTGGGCGTAGGGCAAGGCAGTGCAACCCCGTGAACTTCGCCACTAAAATAATGAATCGAGCTTACGCCGCCCCTTTCGTAACATCTCGTCCCAGGGCACTCTACCGTCTAAAACGAATTGTAAAATCTTCAAAACGACAAGTGTTAATTAAACGAAAGCTTTGGGTAAAGGGGAGAACGTGTATTTAAAACTACGGATTGATACATTATGAAGCAAGCTTAATAGCATTTTAAAAATGTAGGATTAAAATAAATGCTTATTCAAGATCTCTTGAGTGTGCGTGCGACTGGCGAGTGAGTTTCGTGGTGCGCTGGTGACTGCAGCGTGTGTGCATTCCTTCATCCAGCAGTGGATTGACCACGTCTGATGATGATGATGATGCCATTGAAACAGAGTGCTCTTGTTATTGCAATGTTGGTATCCGGTATCAAAACAATTATGGAACCCAGTGAGCTGTGCAGATATCTAAAGAAGAAAACAATACCCAGCATTACACAACAACAACAAAAAATCGCCATTGTTACTATTGTCTCGTGATGTACTGGGACACACGTCCTTTAACAATTTATCTACGAAAATGGCACGATGTGATTGTTTTAATGTTCACAATGCAACTTGTATTTATGGACGACACGCTTGCCACGGGGTGGGGGGGAGGGGCTGGTGACACAGTGACCAGAGGAGCGCTTCACTATGCGACTGGTTGACCCCATTGCATATCCCCCCCAAGGCGAGCAGCGTGAGTGGCGAGTGAACGTCAGAGCCTGTCCTGTGCCACCCCACGGCTGCACGCTGGCCAGAGTGGGGAGGTATGGTCACAAAGCGCCCCCACCCCCACCTCGTATTACAAAGTTTTTTTTTTAAAAGATTGGAGAGTAGTGCTGGTGGAAACGAGGCGATACAAATGGCACCTCGGCTTCCTCACCTGCTCATCGTGAGGAAGCTGAATTGCCCCGATTTTATTACGATTTTGGGATTCGTATATGTCGATCGTGTTTTTTGTCAATGTCTCGTTTGGACTGCATTGCTTTGCATTGAGTGTGTGGTATGTCCACTGCGTGTACGGGTATGCCTTGTTAGTTTCACTCTCCCGAATGCGGCATGCGGATTTCATTTGCATGTGCGGTTGCGGTAGTTGGAATGAACGTAAAATATCTGATTCTCACTGGCGTGATGGTATACGTCGTAACACGAGGGCAAGAATTTATTTTAGTGATTGCATCGAAGCGTCGTCCCGTGCCTCCTCTGGACACGTGCAGCTGACTGAGTCACGATTTAGTCCCAGCGTTACCTCCGCTGTTGTCCAATATTCACGGTCTTCTTTCTGTTGCCCCTTTTAGTTGTTTTTCTATCTCATTTTGCACAGTTTTGTTCACCAAGTTCGGCTAAATGTGACATCATGACCATCATCATCTTAAATAGCCACAGCCATGATATTATCCACTGCTGGATGATGGCCTTCCCAAGTTGTCGCCATATCTCATGGTCTTGCCAGAGAACATTCTATCTTAACAATCCATTGATTGAAGGCACTTGAAAAATATATTTTGTTAATCTTTAATGTATATTCTGCATAAATCGAGAGTCATTCTATCAGAATAATAATAACAATACGATCGATTTTCTTTTTGCTATTGGGCCCTCCTATATACCTCTGCGGCATCTCGGAGTGCTTAACATCACATCTCATCTCGACAAATTTGAAAAGGGGACTCCCCCAAGTGGCAGCTGTCCCTGTGGGCACAAGGTGACCCAGGACGTGGCCTGCAAACGGGCTGCAGTCTGCCAGTAGGGGGGCGATGATTGCCGCCGTGTGTATAATCCACACCGAGTAATTTTGCGGAATAATTTTTTTGACAAATCTGGATCGCGGACGGTGCAAGGAACGAACGTTCGGCGTAGCGAGTGGGCCGTGCTGACTTAACGAGCAACCCGCCGTTTGCCTCGCGAATCGCTTGAGGAGGAGCGGACGGGTGGGTGAGCATCCTCGTCGAATTCCCGGCAATGTTGACTCGGCGATTGAAAAAGGGTGGCTGACTTTTAAAATGCCTGCAGGCTACGGAAGGGCCGCTCGGAAATATTTTCCTCAAGGTCCCTTCAACTGTGCAGAGGGCAGCTGGGAGAGGACTGGGGAGACGAGAGCAGAGCCAAGAGAACATAATGTGATGGCTGTGGATGGTGGAGCACTTTTCACGTGTTGGCTTCGCGATGGTGTGGTGGGGCTTTTTTTTGTTTCTGTGTTTGGATTGGCGTCATGTGGGTTTGAGATCATGGCACCATGACCCAGGGTTTCTTGCATACCATGTGCTAACAACCTGTTAATCCCAACATGGCAGTAAATTTTGGTGACATTTTTTCTACTATTTATTACGACGATGATTGTTATTCCTCCTTGGAATTACATTTTTCTTGCGGCTTTTATGTGGGCACTGCTTTGTGCAACCAACTTAAATGTGTTGTGCATTTCTGCTAAAGGTTTCAAACTTTATTTATATATTAATATCTGAACTGTTCTGCCATTATTTTAGTTTCATGTCTTAAGCATATGTGTATGCTTAAAAAAAGAATGTTCTGCCTTGTCAGTTGGCAACTAATACATGACTTTAATCATTGCAGTGCCAACTGATTCAATGGGTTTAACGAATTGAGTCGTTTTTATTTCCTTTAATTCCCAGGATCCTGTGTCATCCCTTAGCTGCCTTCATTAATGTGCAGCTCTCGGCCACAAAGCAACACTTGCCAGCGTTTTATTTACAACAATAATTTAGTACCGTCGCAAATTGCCGCCTATAATATAATAGCGCGAGGCCATCGGAGACATTTTAACTGACGAGTGTAGTCAGCAGTAGGGGGCAACGCTCCTTTGTGGTTTTACCCAATTAGGTAATTTGTGAATAATTAACTTAAAAATATTTTTGCGAGCAATCGTTTGAAGTTCGACCGTGGTTCTGGCACACATGGCCTACTGTTTTGTTTTTAGACGAATGCCACGCAATCTTCAACGGCCACTGTGAAGCGCCCTCCTATAACGCTGCGGCATCTCGCAGTGCTTAACGTCGCATCTCATCTTGACACATTTTAAAGCGGTATTCCCCCAAGTGGCAGCTTTCCCTGTAGGACACAAAGTGACCGTGGTGCCACCACACATGCCCTACTGTTTTATAGACTAACGCCACGCAATGTTTCCACGGCCACTGTGAAGCGGACGACGCGCATTAATTGCAATTTGTACCCGCGGCATTAACCAGGGTGGCTTGCCGGGCTCGCACCGTGACCCCTACGCGTCGAGCGTTCGAACGCGTTGCCGCCTCAGCCGCGATGCCACCCGCGTCTCTGCTTGCGACGCCGGAGTCACATGAAGCGACGTGTGGCTTGAACTCGCTGTTAATTTCAGTGCCGCAGATGTTCCTCGTCTGACACGTGACTGCCATCAGATCTCTTCAGCCGTTAATCTTTGGCTCTTCTTGCCGCGGTCGGTGGCTGTCTGAAGGGATGCTCTGTCCTTGGGAATTGTGAAATGGCCTCGGAGACAAAGGTTCACTGCCACTCTCACTAACCCCAGGTCTGCCTAGCTTGGAGCATCATTAGCGTTTGTCTGCCATAGGAGATGTCATGTCCGTGTGTTTGAGTGTGACAAAGCTCACAGGGAAGTATTTTCACTCCGTGCTGTTGCCATGGCCTAATTTGCCAGTGGATTTGCCTATTAAAACAAGGTAAACATTTTATTTTGGATGATCACAGTAATTTGGAAATGTTTTTTCTTTTCGATATGGACGCTGAACGTGCGTTTAAATGATACATATCAGCAGAAAATATCTATCACGCGATACAGCTTACATAGTACCGTACAGCACCACAAACTCTGCAAAATGAGTTCAGTGTCTGGCCACATCTAATATCGGTCGTAAGTTCGTTCGTTTCTCGGTCCGCGTGTCCTGGTGAGTGTCATGGCGGCAGCGTGTTGAGTAGTGGTGGTCCACATCTCTCCCGTTCCCTGGCGAGAGAACGCCCTGTATTGTGGGAGAAAAACATACGGCAAGCGGAAACACTTCCCTCTCGTATGCGAAGGCTACATCAAATAGTTTCCATCCGGATAGTTTGCTGTACGCAGACAGGGCACCCAGCGAGTTTCCCTGATTTTTGTAGGAGGCGAATTGAAGAGGTCGAGGTGCGATATTGGGTGAAAGAATGCAGTGGCTCCACATCAGTCTGTTTGTTGTGATTGTCCTGGAGGTTGTGGCTGGTTTATATATATAGTACACACAAGAGTTGTATTCTGCACGTTTCATTCGATTTATCTAAACATTGCACGCGGATAATCCCTTGAGATGGAACATCGCATTTGCAAGGGTGTCCAGGGTGTCGCTACGCACAGTCTAACAATACGACAGCCCTGGTTTAATTTACGGACCCTTTTCAGTCCACTGCTGAATGAAGCCTTCTTCATTCCGTGTTGGTGGTCGGGTTGCATGACCATACTTCATGCTGCTCAGTACCAGGTCAGATATCATTCACTATGACATAAGCCAAACCAGGGAATTGAACTCTGGGTTCATGGTGCAGTCCACCCATTTATACGATATCTTGAAAGTTTACTACTATATTAGAAAAAAAACGTATCCTGGCTGGATTCCTGCCTGCCTGGATCACGTGCCAGAATTCATGGCTGGCACGTGGCCAAGGAAGCGTTCTGGGTGGTGATGTCACCGCGCACATCTGGGGCGTGATGACGTCACCCGCATCCCACAGCGGTTCAGCCGGTTTCCTGCGCGCTTACGTCACATCTCCCTCCACCCACCCTCCCTCCTTCCCTCCACCCCCTTCCCTCCACCCACCCTCCCTCCCTCCACCCACCCTCCCTCCCTCCACCCACCCTCCTTCCCTCCACCCACCCTCCCTCCCTCCACCCACCCTCCTTCCAACCCCCCCCTTCTTCCACCCATCCCCCTCCCTCCCTCCCTCCACCCACCCTCCCTCCACCCACCCTCCCTCCCTCCACCCACCCTCCCTCCCTCCCTCCACCGACCCTCCTTCCAACCCCCCCCTTCTTCCACCCACCCCCCTCCCTCCAACCACCCACCCTCCACCCTCCCTCCCTCCACCCTCCCTCCCTCCACCCTCCCTCCACCCAGGACGTGTTGGAGTCCAACGCACGTGCGACACGGGAGGGAGATAGAGGGGGGAGGAAGGGATGGAGGGCAGGTGACGGTAGAGTGAGCAACGGGGAGAGAGATGAGGGAGGGAAGTGGGTGAGATAGAGTGGGGATGGGGAGGGATGGAGAGAGATGGAGATGAGGCAGAGGAATATAGAAACGAACAAAGTGAGAGAGCGAGGTGAATTGGGATATACAGGAAAGAGGAGATAAGAGCGCCGTGGTGAGAGACGGCCCCATGTAATATCACAAGTTTTGCTGGCTGGGATGGACACCTTGTCACGTCTGAAGGACGTGTGCGGGTTGCGAGTTTTCTTTAAAAAATTAAAAACTCGACTCTACTCGAGGAATGATTGAAGTGGTGACAATAAATACATATTTTTAAGATTAATTACACAAAGAAAGCGCACGTACGCATACAACGAATGTGAAACTAATAACCTGCCATTCATAATGACTGGCATCCATGTGCAGCGCCTGTGGTTTGTAAATCACCTTGGGACAACACCAGTACCACAATAGCAGTGCAGGAGAGCACTCGGACACATTCGTATTTATTTCATGGCTTTGAGAAGGCCCTCGGGATGAAACTTTGATGAATTTGACGTGTCATGGCGCAGTTTGGTCTCTCTCACAGCCGCTGTCCCCAGGAGTGTTGACGTGGCAAGATGTGCGCTCGTTCTCAAGTGCTCCGGCCATGACCCCCGGCGCTGCACTTCAGCTTCCGCAGAAGGTCGACCCCAGCTGGAGATAAACACTCGGAGCTGCGAGCCCCCTTGGGGGGAGGGAGGAATGGTGACCATTGCTGCCCAGTCAGCCAGCCCCTCTTGCCATTCCGTGAATTGTTTGGATTCACGATGGGTCGTGCTTTTGACCGTAGAATCGATTTTATTTGCGGTCTCGTTCGTGCCGTGTTCCTCGTTTGGGGCCGTCCATAAATGATGTCACGCACCTAGGGGAGGGGGGTCAGACATTTGTGACGATGTGTGACGAGGGGGTTAGAAATGTGACGTCACATCAAAATGCGCAACTTTAAATAAATCTAGACAACACGTTCTCCATAATTAAATATACTTTTTTTTATAAATGTTTTCTCCTACAACATCAGAGTGCAGTGGCACATTAAATACGCACTACAATGACAATAGTTTAAAGCGATTTGAAGCATGTTTTATTTTTTTGGGGGGGGGGGCGGGGGGCAGAGCTTTGTGACGTAATATTTGAGGGGGGGGTCTGACTTTTTGTCACGCCGTGTGATGAGGGGGGGGGGTTAAAAAATCGTCCAAAATCGCGTGACGTCATTTATGGACGGCCTCTTTGCTCTCCTCTGAATTACCCGAGACATTTGTTCAATTGGAGCAAATGTAACATTTGTATCTTCAATTTCGTGAATTGTAAATAAACCATTCTATCACGTGCTACTCGATGACTGTTGTGAGCATGATGGGTATCAGTTTTAATCGATTGATCATTTCATTCCTCCCGGCCGCACAGCACTGCCAGCGTCCACTCACCCAGTGTTGGTGGAGCATTTAATTAAGGACAGGGAGTGGTGGGACTTGGCATAAACAAATAAAGCAATAGCTTAGGGCCCCAAGTAGCTCAAGGGGGGGTCATAAAATATGATGTACCAGATGTCAGCTGGAATACAAAGCCTAATTAACATTAAAGCAATGAACATAAAAATTACGAATTTATTTCTTCTCTCTCTTTGGACCTCTCTTCTATTTTGTCTCCATTTATCTTATCTCACTACTTCTCTCTATCTATTGTCTATTTCTATTCAGTCGTCTCACTGGGGACTTTACGAATTGACAGCAGGGTGTGGGAGGGTAGAGGTGGCGGGGGGGGGGCACCCAAAATAGTTCCTGTGTAGGGCCCCCAATGGGCCACCACTCCCGATGATTCGAGGCAGAGGCCCTTCCAAATCATTTCAGTTGAGCCACCACTTTCACTTTTAAAGGGAGCCTGCACAACGCAGCGTCTGGTCTCCCCCGCCGTTCTGCTCATATTTTACACATCGCTCTCTGCACTTGTGGATGTCGTCTAATGCAATGGAAAAAATAATAATTCTTAGTCATTTTTATTAAATAGATGATTCATTTTCAAGAGTTATTTTAATTAAGCATAAAAAAAAAGATTCATGACAAAAAAATGTTCCGGAATTGATTAGTGTAATTTTCTATTATTTTGAGTTGGCCTCGGAACAGCGGTGCATCAAGTGATGATCGATGTCTCATTTTTCGATCCACCCTCCCTGTCTTACTTGACCGGCATTAAGATGGCGCTTGTGACACGCGATAGCACAAGCTCTGTCGCATTGGTCTTCCACAGTCAGATGACTAGGGTGTCTCGTCATGTTACGTTAGTTATGTCGCGTGATTGGCCACCGACACCTTTCAAATCCAAATTGTTTATAAAACGAAACTTTTTATTTGACCAGGTAAGGCCCACTGAGCTATATGGCTCCATTTCAGAAGCGACCTGGCCACAAATGATAGCTCAACGAAGTGGCTTATCACGTGGAAATGTATAGCAAATACCCTAAACACATGTTTCGAAATATGGAGAGAAAATCCAGAGGACCCAGAGAAAGATTCACGCGACCAGGAGGAGAACATCCAAACTCCAAATGTATATAGGCGTCAGGGTTGGGATCAAACCCACGACCGCCTGTAATTAACATCTCCCCACCTCGGTTAGTGCACAGGGATGCAACCCAATACCGGTTTCCAATGGAGCCAATGCTTGGCGCTCACAGTAGAGTACAGGTGTTTTCCCACTGGCTATTTTATTAACCGAATCAGAACCAAACGCTGGACTCGCAAAACATCTCAATCTGGCTCGGGGCCAAGCAGGGCCAGGGGCAGCGCTCAATAATTTCGCCATTGCGCGTCACATCAGTCCGTGTAACTTGTCAGGAAGCGGTCACTTACCGCTTCAGCCGCAGCTGTCCTAACGTGTCCGTTTGCGTGTGACGTCAAAAGCATGGCTCTCTTTTGCCAGGGAAAAATATTCGGACTCCTCCTGAGCCGTGCTGGGTTAGCATGGCCCCAGCCTGGCCCCAGCCTGGCCCGGTTGTACATTGGAAAAGAGGTTTTAGGTACCTTTGATGAAGACTGCAAGGTGGGCGTGCTTTGCACTGCAGCCCGGCGGTCAAATACGCGTTGAGGGAAAAAAAAAACCTTTAATGTCTCAGATGGCTCCTCCGCTTCTGTTTGTACTTGGCAGCAGCGTTTTAATGTGGATTTACTTACTCAAGCAGCGAGCCCCCAGACCATGGGGTCACGTTGTCTCCAACGCGATACTATCCCTTCCTCTGGCCCTCCACTTCCCCTGCCTGTTCTCACGCCGCATCAGTGACTGCGCCACAGACGGCAGCTCAATATTCTCCCTTAAGAAGAGCAACTCCTGGTCTCCCGTGAGCTCTTAAGAATCACTTCCCGAGGAAATCAAGCGAGCTATCTGCCTGACCCATCTGGGTACTGTATCTGGGTAACAGCAAACTATCTCAACGTAGGTTATTCGATGTAGCCTTCGCAAGTTGGACGGCTTTGTTATCGCTTATTTTTATGGGACAATGCATTGTGTTCTCCCAGCAGATAGAGTATTAAAACTTTATAGAAAGTGTTTCCAGCCCTTAGTTAAACCAACTGATTCATGAAGGCTCCCTCGCCCGAGCCGTGCCTCTCGTGAGGGTTGTTTGACCATACTTCACCTCGCTGGTCAGGTTGGCGACGTCAGGTGGAGGGTGGGGGACGGAGTGGGTGTGTGTGTGGGGGGCGGGGGGGGCATGCGGTTGGGGTTATGGAGGGTTCCCATTCGGATGTCGCTCGTCGCCGGATGTGAAGCCGTGGGAATCGAACTTCAATAACCCGTCGTGCTCCTTGAGCGTTGGTGAATTGACATGCAGGGTTGTCTTTCCGACAGACCTGCTCTTCACCTGAGGACGGCTGCTTGCGTTGTGGCCGAAACGTCGTGAGAATTATTTTATTATGTTTTATTTTTATTATTTCCCTTCTACGTGACTTTACCGAAAGACCCAAGAAGAGGGTTGTAGCTTTTTGGCTTGGCGAGAGCACAGGCAACGCTGGGTATTAATAAACACACGAGGCAGGGTTCCCCTCACTGCTCTGCCATTGCCCCTTAACCCAGGGGTTCCCAACCCCTGGGCCGCAGACTGGTACCCCCCCCCCCCCGATCCGTGAAATAATTGTCTTCCACAATACCGGTCCCTGGTGCCAAAAAGGTTGGGGACCGCTGTCTTAACCCAAATAAAATATTAAGGAGAGCCGAGAATGGCTGTCGTGTTATTAGATTCCAGAGGGAGAGGGCCAAAACATTTGTACCAGTCGGGATGGGGAAACAAAAAAAGGCCCGAATCAACATCTTCCTAACAGAATTCAAAAACGTAACTCGCTTTCGACTGCACGCACAGCGTGCAATTCTTGCTGATGCGCGTATCGCTTGGGAGTTTTTGTGCACTGTTTATTTCCGTGACAAAACTAAATTACTGCGCAGCGGCGTAGGTTTCACGGGAGAGATGCGTGCATGCGTGCGTGCACGTGCCCTGCCCGCAAAATGTCCCTTAGAACCGTCGCGTCGTCGCGACGGGGGCATTGTGACGGCCGCCGTGCGCTGTCCGCCTGCGCGCGCCGTTGCGTCCGAGCGACACGCGCGTGTTTGGAGTGGCCCGCGTGTGCGCTTGCGCCAGTCTCTGCGTCTCGCGGCAGCCAGGCTCGGGCTTCCTCGTCCACGCGACGCCTCGAGACGGCACTTCCCGATGGGGCCCGGCGGCTCCAGGGCTAGCGTCCCACGTGAGAGCGCAGGGCAGTCACCCAAGATCAAAGCAGCCGCTTAAGTCATCTTCTTCTTCCGTGCGGCTCAAAGCAACAGTGACGATGGATGCCCGAGTCCTGGGCTGGTGATCCGACGCATCGCTCCATTGGAGAAGAGCGGTGTCGCTTTGGGTGCCGCCAGAGTCTGGTCACTTTGGGTGCCGATTGGCGAGGTGTGCGCCGCGGCTTGAATCTATTGACACGGTCGCGATGACTGTTGTTGGTTATTATCCCAGCGTTTATGGGGGAGGTGGGTGCCCCTGCCATGCCGTGTGCGGATGCGGCGCAGAGTGGAACATATTCATTTTCTGTGCGGTCCGTTTGGTGGTTCAAGTTCAGTCAAATTCATCGCTTCGCATAATTCGTCCGGCGGAGGTTGGATTCATGCCGCGTTTGACGTCCTCACAAAAGCTTTTGCGGCCTTTGGCTCTCACGACGGGTGCACTGGCGGGCACATGATGGTGCGGTGACGCCCACGATTTTTTTATGCCATCTCACACCAGATGGAAAGTAAAAAAATATATATCTACATTTGGACGCAAAAATCAAGGCCGTCGTGAGCAGAGCGTAGCGCTCGCGAAAGTGATCCTGCTGGGCTGATCGCCGGGAGGGCTCCTGCCCAAGGCCAGAGGCACGGCCGGCGGCACTAAAGCCCTGCCACGCTGCGGTCCCTCGACGGCGGGGAAGGGAGCGTGAATTGCCACTCAAGAGAGGGCCGGTTGCCCACCAGAAGCTTAGCGGTGCTGTGAGAACCATAGGCAGGGTCATCTGATTAACAAGTAGGAGGCTTTCGCGGCCTATGCTATCCGTAATAAAGGTTTTTTTTTGGGTTAGATTGCGTGAATATAAATGTGTCGTTAAACCCGCCACCACCCGACACAGCCAATTAGTAAGGTTTGTCACGTAAACAGAACGTGCCAATTAGTTGAAGTAGTAACTGATGAAGTAGTAACTGCTGAAGTATTAACTAATTGGCACGTTTTCTTTACGTGACAAACCAAACTAATTGGCTGTGTCAGGGTGGTGGCGGGTTTAACGACGCATGTATATTCACGCCATCTAACCAAAACAAAAACCTTTGTTCGGGTCATCTGACTGGTGAAGTGGAGAAAGCCGCATTGGGCCCATATTTTAAAGATTAGCCTCTTGGCCCAAATCCTCACTTTCACACCCAGTGTCCCGAGCTCATTTTCTCATAGAATGTGCCACGCAGGGCCATCCCTATGATTACACTGTGTAACAAAAAAAAATTGTTCCTGGGTAGTAAGTGTTATTTCCTAATTGCTTATGCATCAATAGTACAGAAAATGGCTATTATTCCCCACAAACTTTGCTTTTGTAACCAGGATAGTGACATTTTGAAATGTAACTGTTTTCAATGAGAAAACGTGGTGTGCATTTGTGTCATTCCTTCACGTAAAGTCCTGGTCACAATAGCAAAGGTTATGGGGAATAATAGCCATTTTCTCCACTTTTTAGGCATAAGCAATTAAAGAATAACACAAAAAGTGTGTTACATCGTGTTACCAATCGCATAGAAGTGATGCAATACGCAGCCAGAGACTCTTCGAGATACAGTTTATTTAAAATTGTTTACGACAGAGTGGGGATGCTCTGCGAATGCTCCCTGGTTATGTCCACAGCTGTTAATAATCACACCAACGGATCCCAAACAAATGGGCCCATATCTGTGTACGTTCCAAAGTCGTGGGGACCTTTCTGTTTATTGTGAACGCTTGAACTGGGGAACAAGTCATGTTAGAATCGGTCCTGCAATGCGAGACCAAGGAATGCATTGCTGCAATCGTTACTCATCAACTTCAAACCTATTGCAATATTTCGAAATTTGAGCATAGAAGTTTAACTCCCAACATACATCTTGCCTAGAACGTGAGCTGTGCAGCCTCCTCCAGTGAGGCTATCTTCAAGTGCCTCCGACATTCACGCAAGAAATCTCGCCTCATGACGGTGGCGGACAGCACTTCAGATCCCTTGTAGGTCGAAGGTGCATCCTATGTAAACTAAATTATTTTTTATTTTACCAGGTGTAAAGTCACCTGAGCTACAAAGCTATTTTTCAGAAAGCGACCTGGTCACATATGATAACTCAAATAAGTGGCTTTTCGCGTGGAAAATGTGTAGCAGCCAAATACTCTGAACGCATTTTGATGCTTAATGTGGAGGGCAATACCCGAGAACCCGGAGAAAATTTCACGCGACCACGGCGAAAACAAGTCCAAATGTACAGCAGTCGTCAGGGCAGGAATCGAACCCACCACCTCCTGTATACCAGGCGAGGTAGTTAACATCTCGCCACCGTGACGTCTATGTGGACGTCTGTGTTTCTCAGGGCCGGAGTGAGACCAGTTTGAGGGCTGATGAAAAACACCACAAAACGCCAGATTTTCATCTTGGACAAAAAATGGAATAACGACCCCACTTTGAGCCTTGACTTAAAGCTTTCGTGACTGCAGGAATTCATATTCTTTGGGTCTTTCGGTAAAGTCACGTAGATAGCTTCATGTTCATAATTAATCCGTGACTTTACCAAAAGAACCAAAGAATATGGACCCCACCTTGGCAGCGTGCCCCATTACCTGTAACGGAGACATTTGTCATTTTTGTCAAAAAATCGGATGAAAGGGCAAACTTTACAACAGTGTAGATGGAGCCAAACAATTTCACATTGACCTACTTTTTATACAGAAACACACCTTATATTTCACAAATGTTATTGAAAAAATTCGCCCCATACTGGTGACTCAAGGCTCGCCTTTCACCCATGTGGCTGTTGTGCCTGAACCTACTCGAAGTTATGAATTACTGAGAGGCACACAAGAGAAATGTGCAGTTTACATTAACATAACAATTAGGACTTTCCAGAAAAATTGTTGCGGAGCCTCTGCGAGGCTTCCATGGTTAAATATAAAAATGTATTTGTATTCAGAATTATACAGGAAGTGGTCAAAACTGTTCAAAGGCATGCACGGATGTAGCTCATTAAAGTGTTTACCATGCGTTGTTTCAGCCTGTGCTTATTCACTGTTGAATTAATTGTGCTGTAGTGTCCGGTGCGGTAAGCGCAGTGGTTTGGAGTGGCGCTGCTTCGCGATCGGGGAAGGATTTTAGTTACAATCCTGGCAGAGTGTCGAATCAGCTCTGCATTGACATTTTGTTTGTGAGAATTCAGCAAGGGGTTCCCTGTGAATGTATTGGCCACTGCCCTGGGAATGTGGAATTTCCACCACTGGGTGAGGGCTTTATACAGGTGATGAGTATCACCATTTATAAGAATAGTTTTTACCCTTTCTGGCAATGAAACAGTTGTGTTAAGATGTTAAATCACCAAACAGAAACCTTTTGCAAGGAATCATGTCCGCATCAACCACATGTACTTGTGATGCAAACAAAAAAACGTGCACTGGTAGTAAGTATGTCCTGATGGTGGCATTGTCTTTGTGCGGTTCGCCTTTTGGCGTCCTCTGGTCTAACGCCGTTTGAGACTAGGCTCAAAAGAAAGCTGTCTCTGCTGTGGACCAATCAGTTTCAAAGACGATGCATATACTATCAGAGCATGCTTTTTTGTTTGCATCTTCATCACAAGTATATGCATGTAATGTGGACGTGATTCCTTGCAAACGGTTTCAGTTTGTTGTTGTAACATCTTAACACAACTGTTTTGTTGCTAGAAAGGGTAAAACCGATTCTTATATTGTGGTACTAGCAAGCGAGGTCCCATGATGTAGCTCCATTTTCTTGTTTGTGTGAGAAACCACTTTGACTTTAATTAAATATAAGCAGAGCTCTGTTTTGTGTCTCCATAATAAAAAAAGAGATCATTGTTTAGTCCAGTCAGTCTATTGACTTTCCAGACCAATATTATCAAGCAGAATTTGTTTAAGCACGTAAACTCTGAATTGGTTTCGACTTTCTGGATTTCATCACCATAGTTCTGGCTTGTGAAACACATTCTGCTAGATTTCCAGATATTATTGGCGAGAGCGCTCTGAATAAAAAAATATGGCATTGCATTCGATGCAGAAATGTGTTTGTTGCTGTTAAAACATATACAAGGCTAATATTAGCTTATTGTGAGTTTCTAAAAAGTAGGTGAACCTAAGAATGTTTTTAAATGCTCCATCATGCAAAGTCAAATTGCTATGCAGATGACAGATTCTTCACGAGTTCACAATGTGCACATATGTGTGGGCGTTCGTGTCTGTGGCATAGGTCAGAACAACTATCTGTGCGCGGGGCGAAATGACTGCATCATCGACAAGATCAGAAGAAAGAACTGCCCAGCCTGTCGCCTCCGCAAGTGTTGCCAGGCGGGAATGGTGCTGGGAGGTATGACATCATTATCGTTACTATCAACATCAACAGCCATGATCAATCCACTGCTGGCTGAAGGCTTCCCCACATCATCCCCATCCCTCACTGTCTTGCGATTCCACAAATCCATTGCCGCTTCAGCGCATGAGCCCAATGTAATCACTCTTAACTCCACTGTGGTCGTCCTTATCTTATATTAATTTATTCAGCGCCTCGACCAAGGCGCTGAACAAAGAATTAACTATTTGTACTGCAGACTTGTGTGATGAGATGAGTTGATAAGAAGGATGGTAGTACACGTGTGTACGTTGAACTTCTTTCTCATCGTACGTAGCCAACTGCGCTAATCGGAGGTGCGGGGGAAGCACAACAAACTAAAGACAAAAAGCAGTTCTAAAGAAATTAGTTTTCAATCTAGATTTAACAATCCATAGATCCAGTAGCTTCCTAATATCAGAAGGAAGAACGTTCCAGACGGACACAGAAGCGCATCTGAAAGCGCACGATGCGGTAACCGTCTTTGTTCGATGGTTAGCCAAAATCCGCTGCTGCGAGGATGACCACCGGAGTTTGCGCGGTGGTCTATGCTCGTTTGACGAATATGATTACGCGTGAAATAAACGACGATGAAAGTGACAATGAGCGGTTAACGATGAGTGAGTGTGATGAATGGGTAGGGAAGTTGGGAAGTGGGATGGAGTTCGTGATGGGAAAGGCGAAGTCTAAAGGGGCGTTCCTGCCTCCAGCTGCCGTTCCATTAAAAGTCTCATCCATCGGCAATGATCTTTTATGGTAATGTGTCCTGCCCAATGTTTCTAATTGGTCGGTATTGTGCCTCTGTTCTCTGTGCTAGTTTTTTCTGCCCTCGGAGTATTTCCCAGGATGCCTCTCACCAAGCTATTTCAGTATTCGCCGTCATAATTTTCCAAAAAATATGATGACCATCATGATCATCATCACCACTGTGATTACAATCGTCGGCATCATCGTCTTTCACCTTCACCGCCGTTCGTGAAATCCCCCTTGAAATTCCCACTTTGGCTCACGCGACAGCACCTTAACCTCTTGATCTGGCATTTTTGTAGTGCAGCGCGTTTACTATTTGCCGATTCTACACGTGTGGCGTCATCGCACTATCCCATTGCAGCACGGACTCGTGAACGTAGGCAGATAATGATCAGCTCGGGTCACCTAGATTCTGCCCGCGTTATGAAGTGCATGTGCGCGTATGGCTCTATTGCCAGGCCAGTGCCGGAAGAGGAGCCCCCACCCAACGCCTCGTGGATTTTGTGGGTTTCTTCACATGGCTGCTAATGGACCATCCATTTAGTAGGTACGCTAAAATATGTCAAAACGTGACCCCTCTCTGTACGCACGCGTACTTTTTACACCCCCCCCCCCACCTGCGTACGTACGCTTGACGCACCCCCCCTCCGAATCCTATAGAACGGCCGATATTTTATCCACGCAGAAACGATCAGGGATTAATAATATTAACGTGTTTAAGCAAACAGATAGTCCACCGCCGGACTATCTAACTCATGTGAAGGCCAATGTAGACAAATTATTCTCGAGGCTTCACCCCCCCCTCCCCGTTTCCTATGCGTACATTATCAGTAGACCCCCCATACGCAAGCGTACACATTTGGGTTAACCCCACTCCCCCCTCCATGCGTACGTACTAAATGGATGGGCCCAAAGTGCGGGTTGGTAAAGGCAGTTCAGCGTGGGATGATTTTTAGGCAACATTTTCTGCCCACAACGGAGGCCCCAAGCATTGGTGTCTACCAAGCGCTATCCACACCCATCCCTGCTGAGCTTCCGACATCTCAACGAGATCCGGTGCATTCTGGGTGATTTGGTCAGAGACAATACCTACACATACCCCCCCTCTCTCTCTCCCCCCTTGCTCCTCCCCCCTTTCTTACCTATATAACCTCTTGCCACGGCAGCTCTCTCGCCCACTTCAGCATGTTTTCTTGCTGTGGTTGTTCCACCTGATGAGGATTGCTTGTGTTGCGATCGAAACGTCGTGATTTGTTTTATTTCATTTCTACCTACGTGACTTTACCGAAAGAACCAAAGAGTAATACCTACGTCGTATGTCGAACCTCTTTCGCACCGTACGTAGCCAACCGTGCTGAACGGAGTTGCGGGGGCAAGGACAACAGACTAAACACAAAAAAACAGTTCTCAAGAAATTAGTTTTCAATCTAGATTTACAAAGTGGATAGCTCCAGTCGCTTCCTAATAAATACAGAATGCTTACCACAAATAGTTTGCTCGACTCAATGCTTGTTCAGGGATATTGCTGAAATATACACGGTGTTTTGTGAGTGTGCCAAAAGGAGCGTCACGACACAAGGGTGAGAGTGCGCTGTGTGACTGCCACGTGTAAAAGCATTCGCTAAATAAATGAACGAGGGTGAGAACTGCGCGAAGGATTTTGAAATTACAGGACCGCACTTCAAACGTCCTCGTGAGAGACACCATTTCGCGATGAACAAGAACTCTCAAATGAGTTGTTTTATGAACTGTCGCTCGCCCACGGCAGAACGAGTCTTGTGTGGGCGTCAGGTGCGTGTCAATCGGCAGGTTCAGTCCTTCGTCGGAGGGTCAACGTGCCTCTCCACGCAACAGCTTCGCGAGAGATTAAAACTCTCGGAGCTATTAATAAAGAGCAAGGTAACTGAACACTTTGTGAACTCGAGGCGTAACCACAAGTGTGACCATGTGTCCTTACTCTTTGGGAGATAAAAGTGGGGGGAGGGGGGGGTCAGGCATGGTACCAACCGCACCCCCTCCCTTGGGCAGCCTTGGCCTTGATAGTCGCTCACTCGTACAACTTTCCAAAACAGTTCATTTTGTTAAATGGGATATCTTTAGCTGGCTAAATGTATAGGTGTTCGTGTTGGGAGAGCGGTAGTGTAGCGGTTAGCGCGCTGCGATACAAACCTGGCGAGCCGAGTTCGATCCCCGATTATCTGAACCGGTCCTGGGCCTCTCCTAGATCGACTCAGCTTAACATGAGTACCTGGTGCGGTGTGTAAATATCGCTACTGGGGAGACAAAGGCGGTCGGGTGTGGGGCTAGCCACCCACCCCCTCATGTGTCGTGCCGGCCTTCATAGGTGCTCGCACACAGCACTTGCCCCAACAGTCTGTTCAGGCTATAAGGGGGATCTTTGTTCTTTGTTGTGTGCGAGTTTATGTGTGAGTCTTTGTGAGTGAGAGAGAGAGACTGTGTGTGTATGAGCGAGTGTGTGAGACTTTGCGTTGAGTTCGTGTGCGAGTGCGTGAGCTTGTGTGAGAGAGAGAGAGACTTTGTGAGTGTGTGCGTATGGGGAGTGGTACCGG
Source organism: Lampetra planeri (assembly GCF_965212315.1). Classification (NCBI taxonomy): domain Eukaryota; kingdom Metazoa; phylum Chordata; class Hyperoartia; order Petromyzontiformes; family Petromyzontidae; genus Lampetra; species Lampetra planeri. Next base: position 11,717,778 of record NC_136125.1, on the reverse strand, counting down.
AGCAATCTACGATTATCTGAACCGGTCCTGGGCATCCCCTAGGTTGACTCAGCCTCAAATTAGTACTTGGTGCGGTGTGTTAAAACATCGCCACTGGGGAGACAAAGGCGGTCGGTCGGGCGTGGTTCTGGCCACGCACACCCTCGTGTGCCGTGCCGGCCTTGGTAGGTGCTCCTCGCTATTAAACGTATGCCCTCGGGGTGCCCCTTGATAGGAAGGGGGAGCACGCTGATTAGAACGACTCCCGGAGCATCTCCTTCCTCAGTGTGCTGGCAAGGTCGTGGCAATGATCATCTCGCGAGGCATGTTGAGGAGTGTGCCCGTGAGGGCGTGTGCGTCTGTGTGTGTGTGCGTCTATGTGTGTGTGCATGAGTCTGTGTGTGTGTGCGTGCGTCTGTGGGGAGCGGTAGTGTAGCGGTCAGCACGGGGCTACTAACCTGGCGAGCCGAGTTCAACTCCGGCTCACAGTCACCACCACCAGTGACGATTGTCTGAACTGGTCCTGGGCTTACCCGAGGTCAACTCATCCTCAAATGAGTACCTGGTGCGGTGTATAAACTCCCAACTCGGGAGACAAAGGCGGCCGGGTGTGGTGCTGGCCACCCACCCCTTCAAGAACCTTGCTTCATAGGTGCTCGTTAACAGCATTTACCCCAACAGTCTGTTAAGGGTATACAGGGGGTCTTTGCGAGAGTCTTTGTGAGTGCATGCGTGCATGACCATACGTCTGTGTGAGTGAGTGTGCGTCTGTGTGAGTGCGTGCGTGAGTGTGCGTCTGTGTGAGTGAGTGCGTGCGTGAGTGTGCGTCTGTGTGAGTGCGTGCGTGAGTGTGCGTTTGTGTGAGTGCGTGCGTGAGTGTGCATCTGTGTGAGTGCGTGCGTGAGTGTGCGTTTGTGTGAGTGCGTGCGTGAGTGTGCGTCTGTGTGAGTGCGTGCGTGAGTGTGCGTCTGTGTGAGTGCGTGCGTGACCATACGTCTCTGTGAGTGTGTTTGTGAGTGTGCGTCTGTGTGAGTGCGTGCGTGAGTGTGCGTCTGTGTGAGTGTGTGCGTGCGCCTATCTTATTTCGCACGGTGCGATGCTTAGCTCTGCACCAACGTGCTGACACTCTTGAATCATATTGCGCGCCCACATTTGCTTTGTGAATGCCATCAACAGAATTCAATTGGCATTTACGTAAATTGAAATGAAATCACGGGGCTTCGGCAGAAGACGGAAATCCCACTCGTACAAATAAACAAAAAAAACGCATCCGATGCTCAGCGACTGGATCATTAAGATGAAGGTGACCGTGAAACTATGAGCCCCACTGCTCTGCATTGTCATTGGAGCCTACAGAGGTTGAGACTGCTTTGAATGTATTTGTGTTGGTTATTGGGGGTAGTGGGCTCATGCTGAGTCATGTAGCCCACATGTCCAGCAACCACATGCCTTAACAGCTTTTATATAAAATAAATGAAAACAACTAAATTAAATCACGACGTTTCAGGCGCAACACAAGCGTCCTTCTTCAGGTGGGGACCTACGTGACTTTACCGAAAAAAACGAAAGAGTATGAATCCTTGCAGTCACGAAAGCTTCAAATCTAGAATTAACAGCTTTTGTTCGGCCGAATAGAGGGGACTAAATTGGCGCAGCACGGGCTAGAGAGGAGATGCAGTGATGTGGTACAAGAGGACGTGGAGCTGAGTGGACTTGCGATGATTGGTACCAGTGGTGTTAAGGTCGGACTCTGTGGAGGAGGCAAGTGATGGACGCTACTGGGCAGTTGGAGGCAGTCGCCCTCCAGCAATAACGGAGGGCAGAGGAGCGACGCTCACAACAACGAGTGGAGCCCCAGGTGGCTAAAACACAGAAAGTTGGCGCAGTAGGGGGCACAGGTGGTGCATTGGCCAGTAATCTCAGTTGACCCATGACACCTGGGTTTGTCCCCTGACCTCCTGCCAGTGGGCGTTCGACACTTCACGTGGCCTTAAAGTGCACCTAGCCTGGCACAAGTGCCGTGGTGACGTCACCGCCACAAAGTGGCGAATGGTGGTTGTTGTTGTTTTGGGCTCATGCGCTGCACTACAAACCTGCCAACAACCTGGGTTCACATCCTATCGTTGGTAATATCAGTTGCAAAAAGCATCTCATCCCACCGTGGGCTTCCCCTCGGTCGACTCAGCCATAAATGAGTAGCGGCTGACGTGCGTGAACTTCAGCACTGGGGTGACAAAGGCAGCTGGGTGTGGCCCTGGCCACATTGTCCCTTGTGTGCCATGCATGCCTTAAGAGGTTGTTTTCTAAAAGCACTTGCCCTAAAAGTCTCCAAGGCCGTATGGGGATTTTTGTCTTTGTATTTAATTATTTTTCACAATTTCCATCTGTAGCATCCGAATCTGTCTTGTGACCTCCTTATCAGCAAATCCCAACTGCTCTGTCTCCTTGGGGTACACCCAGCCTGGCGCAGATGCTGTTGCAGATATCACAAACACTTAGTGATAAATGGCCGGTTGTATGTGTGTGGCTGAGGAGTAGTGCTGTAGGTCAAAATCAGCCTTAAATAAGTGCCTGCTACGACCTTCATGGGTGCTCGCGAACAGCACCTGTGTAGACCAAACGGGTGATCTTTCGTCATTATAGCGGTTAGGCCATTTTGCATTGATCCTGGTGACGGCCGATTGGCAAGTCGTGTTTGGTGGGGTCGAGTGTGAGGACTCTCTGGAGGTGCTCGTTAGAGCTCCCTCGAGTGTAGGCCGTTCCATCAGCAGTGACGTGAGGCAGAGATTTGAGGGCTTATGAAAATGTCAAGATTGGGATCTGAGGCTGCTCTGGACACAAACTGGTATTCCCGTACGTTGACTCGGCATAATCTGGCTACCTGGTGCGTCGTGTCCACTATTATATTGGGGAGAATGCTTTTTTCTTCACGTGATAATTTAACCTTGGAATTTATACATATTATTAATGCATACTCTTTGCTTCTTTCGGTAAAGTCACTTTACCGAAGAACCAACGAGTATGGATTCCTGCAGTCACGAAAGCTTCAAATCAAGATTATTCATGCAGCTTAATTCTTGAATGTTTATTTGGGGGGAGAGACCACATCATTAATAATTCGACCTGTTGAAACGACGCACATCGCAATCGCATCGCGTTCGCATCATTAATATCCTGCCTTTTATATTGAGCCATTCATTGGCTTCTTTATCTCCTCGACTTGTGGCCAATGAAGACAGGCCTCCATCGTGCCACATCAGATCGGTCGGATCTGTGTATTCCTTGTTTTTTGGTTACGGATACAGGCAGGTGGTCTTGAAGTTGCCATTTTAAATAACAATGTGATGATAAAAAAAAATACTCGTTAGCACAGCAATGGATTATTAGTACGGAACAACCTGTTACAGAGACATGCAACTAAACGCCTGTTAAAGAAATGTGAGGAATGGTGGCGCAGTGGTTAGCACACGACATTCTGGACGAACCTGGCGATCTGAATTCGAGTCCCGGCCACGGCTACCATCAGTGTCGAGTGAGATCTCGGTACCCCCCCCCCCACCACCTCCCAACGTTTCACCAACTCACAATGACCGTCGTGGTGAAGTATGGTCACACGATGATGACACCACCCTGCACATTCAAGCAATGAAGTTGACACCCACATATTTGCATTAAGCTAAGAACAACTTAGCTATGCTCTCAGAATGTTGATATATACAACATAAAACAATTTAGCACCTCAGTAGTATAAAGTATACAACACTGGGAAATATAAATGTCTTTAAATGTAGCAGGCCATCTTTATGAACCAATATTTCAGATTGAACACGATGGGTGCATTAAATCCCTGTAGTTTGTTTAGTTGACATCATCGTTAGCCGTGGTCTATCCACTGCTCAGTGACTTTCTCACCACGCCGTTGCCATCCGTCAGTCCTGCAACACCGCAATCCATCTCACTCCTGCTCATGAACTTACTTCTTTGCTCCACCTCTGCTGGTGATTGTGCTCGTGGGTGCAATCACGATCGTGTCAGCAGGTCTCATCAATCAGACATCCCTCTCTGTTAGCCATAATGCGTCCTGCCCAATCTCCACGTAGTGCCCTTAGCAAAACTCTCAATACATTCGTCAATGACACTGCCATAAAAGGAGACGTTATGGGCAAATGGTCCTTCTTTAAAGCATCTTCATTGCCCAGCATGTAACCGATTGTATATTTTTCATTTTGTGTTGAGGGATTTGTTACTTGATATTGTGCACCCACTGCCAATGCAGCATCGCCAAATTATTTGTTGACTCTTTTCTTTAGAGATCGTCACGATGTGTAGCTGTTTTATGCTACCATTGTCAAGACTATGAAAGAACGTTTATTTTATTGTGTAAAAAAAAAAATTGACAGGTTGAGGCCAAACCACCACAAATAGATTTCCAATGGAAACTTGATTGCAATGTGGCCATGGTGAAAGAAGAAAGAAAAGCCAAATCCAATAAAACGTTGAGAAAGGTAAATTGGCGCACACTCTCATGCAAAGCGATATGGGCATTTACAAGTGAACGCAATTATATTGGCGTGTGTGTCGCTTACCGGCAGCACTTTCGGAAAAAAGCACCAAGAATTTTGAAGCCTAAACTCAATTTGTCACTTGTCACTGTCAGCAAACTGAGCTCCTAAAATGCAAAATACAGACGGATCTTATGCCGTGTATTTTGCCTATCGTTTGTTCTAAAATAATCGCAAAATAACACCTCCTTCACATGTCCATCCCTCCATCCACCACACGGCCTTCTGGGAGGGCATCGTTTCAGCAGCTTCGGTTCAATGCAAGCAAACGCTGGGCTGGTTTCGACCTTCGGCAACTCCTCAGCAGTCGAGCTTGCTTGTGCTCATACTGGTGAGACTGCCAGATGTTTTCGGCAAGGATCGGCTCTTTAATCTATGGGTCATTGCAAGTGATTTGTAGTTTTTGCCTCCCAAAAACATTACCATAATTACTTGTGTCATTTATCATTAAAGCTCATGTCGGTTGGGAAGCAACAGGATCAACTTTTGAGCTTGTGCTAAGCCACCCCTGTCCACACTGTTTATGCGAATTTATGCACAGAGTGTTAAAGTAAAGTTGTATATCATCCGTAATTGCTCACTCACAGTGCGATTGTTTGGCATCTGGTTTGCCTGGCGGGTGAGTTTGTGGCAGATATGTGAGATTTATTGAGCGTGAGTGGGTGGCAGGACATATTTGCAGAACTCTTTTAAGTCTTTGGTGAAGTAAAAATCCAAACAAAGACGTCACAATTATTTATGCTAATGTCCCGATCAACTGAAACTATTTGCGTCTTGGCTATTAACTTCAAGCATTCTGTTATTTTGCTACGCAGAAGCCTGCCTTGGGTTTGGAATCCGCCAGCTGAACCAGTGCTGAACTAAGCACTTTGTGAAGCATGGCTTTTGACAAAGAGGGGGCCCAGGGGAGTCTTTAAGCACAATGAAACACTGTAGTCCATACCAGGAGTGGACTGTATTCAAATCTCATGGCCGATATGGACAAATGCATTCAATTTCAAGTTCAGGTAAAAAAAAATTGATCATCGCCTTCTTGAATAATTTGGGGATCTGCACGGCGCGCAGCTTTGGCTGCTTGTCTGCTGGTCGGCCACTGGCGGACGCTGCAGAAGGGTGACTGAGCCTCGCGGCGAGCCCGAGGCGTTTGGAGCGGTGTGGGGGCTAATCGCTGCCACTGCGCGCACTCTGCCAGCGGTCAGGATTGGGCTTCGGGTTCGCAACATGTGGGTTAGGGTTAAAATTAGAATTTGTATCACGGTTAAGGTAAATGCCGATGTTCGAGAGTTGTGGTTAAATTTAGAGATTCAACGAGCTACGTTTGAGGTCATTGAAATGGTACTGTAAAAGGTTGTAGCTTGATTGAGTTAGTGTTATTGTTTTGGTTACAATTAGGGTCAGGTTGCATATGGAACTTCACGTGGACTTTAGCGTTTGCCATTATTGTTCAGAGCCATTGTCTATTGATTGCTGGAAGAAGGCCTCGTGTATGTTGAACACGTATGTTGAACATCTTTTGCACCGTACGTAGCCAACCGTGCTAATTGGAGGGGCTCTCCATCTCCTTCGTGGCGCCGTGACCTCGTCTCATTGACTCCGTCTCCGCGGTGGTCGCAGGAGGAGCGCGCGTCGATCAGAGGACGCATGCAACTCGAGCGATATCACATTGACAATGAAGCAAAGGCAATGGGGGTGGGCAGCACGCATCAAAACACGCTCTGACCCACCCCTGCTGCACATGCATGACCAAGAGCTTCGCAGCTCAGCGGATTCCTCCTGACGTCTAAATAAATATTCTGATTCCGACAAGACTGGTGGCAGTGGCGGCCAAGGGAGAGAACGCGAACGAGGGCACGGCCACCGTGGAGATGGAGTTGTGAGGCCCGGTGTACTTGCACGCATCGGACGGATATGGAAACGGCATTTGAAGATGGCATGGGGAGGACTTAATCCAGCAGTGGATAGAGAATGGATGATGATGCCAAGCAGCGGCGGATCTAAGGGATGGCGGTGAGGGCGGTGAGGGCAATCGCCCCCTGCCTGCCCCTTCCCCCTTAAGATTCTGAGCATTGATATTTAATTGATATTTGCCATAGATAGTTCATTGAATGTTTTGTTGCCGTATGAATATAGGGCATTGCTTGAAAATTTGGGATTGCCGCCCCGTGGGGAGTTCCTAGATCCGCCTCTGGTGCTCGACGCACATGCTGTTGCAAATTTTTCTGTTTTATATACTCGCACCCCGAGTCCAACTTTGCCAACTTTGTAACATTCCTCGTGCAGCTATTCAATATTTTCCAGCAGTTGCCATTGGTAGTTTGTTAGCAGGACTGTGTTCACGAAGTCTCGGGATTTCAGTTAGGGCCCACTTGACTTTATTAGATGACTAAGTTTAGAGCTTGTGTGTTCAGACAAGATTTGAGTTTTGGCTAATTGTTAGATTTGATATGAGCATTTCATTTTGGGAGGTAAGGTTGGGATTTGGGTAGGAGGTAATTTTTTTGAGTTCTGATGCCTAGAGCTAAATCTATAAATACATTTTTGTTTGACTTTTATAACTGCAAATTGTGTTTACGTTTGGAACGGTCACGTGGCCCAGCGGAAGCACATTTACCACTCGCTACGGAGCCGCATGGTTCAAATGCTGCGGCTGCCGTGATTAATACTACGGGTGTGTTTACCATGAAAGAAAACGTCGTCTGATTCTCACAGTGGACGGTAAAGGTCCTACGATGTCAGTGCGCAAGATTAGGCTGCTGTGTGCCAGTGTCATACTCCAAAATTTGGAAGATTTTTTTTTTATTACCGGCAATTTACTCAATTTGAATTTTTGTCGCAATGATCCCCCCCCCACCCGCTACAAAATCATAGCAGGATCCTCTTCAAAATGAGCGCTGAGACTCGGTGAGGCTTTCTTGAGCAAATAATCAATAAGAACGTTCAATGTACAACTCTGGTAAGGGTCACAATTTGGATTACTGTTGGGGTTAATGGTTATGGTAATTATGGGGGGGCGGTAACCTTGGGGTTAGCATGCTCAGTGACACGACGTGACATTGGGCAAGCTCTTAGAATTGCTCATCGTTACAGTAATAGATGTTATTAGTGGCAACGGCTACGTATGGTGGTTCTGACAATGCCAGCAATAATTACAATTCTACTGACTGCTGTGTGTGTGTGTGTCTTTAAAAAGAAAAATAAGCGTGTGTCCAGCTAGGCCTAATCCAACAAGCGAGCACACGAAAAGTTGTTCTCCGTTTTCTCTCGCGAACTCTTCCCAACCGTCAGCATTCCACACACGTTTGGACCGTGCTCGTGAGCCTCATCGCCATCCTGTCTTCCAACGCTGAAAATTTGACAATATAATGCAATTATAATGTCGTCTGTGATGCAAAAAAAAATAACAACAACAACAACAAAAGCCTTCGAAACAAAACCAAAAAAGTAAAGCGGTAAATGAAGCGGTGAATACAAAAACATATTCACACAAGTAAATAACTAAATAAATAATCGTAACGTTAGTGCGTCGTTGCCAGCACGTGCCACAGTTACCGCATACTTTGTGCGGAGCGGCTGGGGCAGTTTGACCTGCATGAGAGTCATGCAATGGAAAGTACACTGTGTACCAAAGGCAGTGTGATACAAGCCCCACTCACTTAACGGGTGGATAATGATCGGATAACACACACACACGCACACGCACGCGGGGACACACGGGTGGATGCATGGGTACGTTGTTGTGTGCAGTCGAGTATCCTTAAGATGTCATGGGCAATGGAGGGTGAAAGCTCCTGTGATGTCTATTAATACCGCAATCCGGAACAAAAGGCATGTTTATTTAATACAGTCAGCAGGAAAGGATTTCACATGTATGTGAAAAAGGTGTGTGTTTTTTGACATGTATGTGAAAAAGGTGTTGTGTTTTTTTTCACATGTATGTGAAAAGGTGTTGTGTGTTTTTTCACATGTATGTGAAAAAGGTGTTGTGTGTTTTTCACATGTATGTGAAAAAGGTGTTGTGTGTTTTTCACATGTATGTGAAAAAGTGTTGTGGTTTTTTTCATGTGTATGTGAAAAAGTGTTTGTTTTTCACGCCACGTGCTTTCTTATTGGCGGTGTGGATTGTTTTTGATACTGCTGAATTTACGTTGCGTTAGTTTTAATTAAAAAGTAAACAAGGGAGATTTGGAGCAATTGTTATAATTGGGGTGCTTGTCCCCATAGTGGGCATCCTGACAAATAAAAAACGTACATAGAGTAGAACAGAAAATAGGTGATACATCACAAGAAAGGGGATTTACTGAATAATGAAAAAATATAATTTCCTGCTTTTAGTTCCTCAAAATATGTAAAAACGCACACAGACGTTGCATTTCATAACACAAATCGTTTTTCGACGAAAAATAATAACGGAGACAGCCTAATGTGTTTCAGATGTATTGTTATTGTGAGCGCTTTATGTGCTCCATTCTTTTTTGTACATTTTTTCAAATCTTCGCAAAATGTAGAACGGAATTCGCAAAGTAAACACGCAAACACAACGCGCGATGCTCCCTGGATCAGCCCCACGTTGTCGTGTCTCTAATGAACTCGCTTACGTCCACAACGAGCTACAGGAAAGCCTTTGGCTTTCAATCGCTTGCTCTTTGCACGAACAAACATATTCTGTTCTTCAAAATATCTAGTTAAATTTTATTGCCCGGATGATTTGTTGATTTTTTTGCTCGTGCGAGCAAGGGGTGGGGGGGGGCTGTCAGTTTGTGGTTTGCGGCCACTGCCACGACCTCGGAACACCCGGGTTCGATTCCTGACCGAGTGCAGCTTCCGTTGCGATCGACATCTCGGCGGCAACTCCTGCGTTGGCTGAGTCTTAACACGAGCTGCTGATGCAACGGTCGTGTCGCCGTGAGCACCGCCACCACCACGGCGTCGTGCGCAAGGCCATGCTTCAAGGATGCTCAGCAACGCCACCTGCCCCTATTGTTCCGTCTCTTTGTGGAACGCATACCAGAATTCGATTATACAAATTGATTAAGATTATAAAAATGCGAAATCTTAACGGGTACATTGAAATGTGGGGGTAATAAGAGATGGCTACATGCGGATTTACGTCACGAGCGAGTTATTTATTTATTGTCAGCCCTGCAGCCACAGTGTGTGTACATGTGTGTGTGTGTCTCCATTCCTGGTGATTTAATTCAATTATTAATTTGACCATCTTGTCATGTAAGAGCATGACTTCCGAATCCAAGGTCCCAACGCATGAAGGTGACAGTGGCGATGTTGATGGTCGTGATGGTTAGTTTGGTGATGTTCATAAATGTATGCTCACCCATATTGCCAGATCTGTATTGAAAAATAATGTCATGCTCTGACACAAACCTACGAGCTTAGGTACCTAAGTTCAGTTCCTGGATACGACTAATTATATCAGTGGCCATTGATATCCCAGTTGGTCTTGGGTGACGCCCATCACCAAAACACTCACTGACAAGCGCGATGACGTATGGGCAAACAACTCCCATGGCCAACACTGTGTTGAGGCCTCCAGTCAGCAGTTGATATGTAAAAGGGCTGTAATTTAGCATTCGTAAAAAGTTAACTGTATCCAATTTTCAGGATGAAGTTATTTATTAATTTGACGTGAAAAAATGCTTCCTTCAAAAAATGCACCAAAATAGCGGTAGATTTCACGGGTCGTTTGGATACAGCTCCTAATGGTCCCGAGGTGCGGGAAACGAGCTGAGTGCAACACTCTCTGCTTTGCCGTGCAGAGATGCGTTTCCTGAGATCGTTATACTGCTATGTGATGAAAAACTAGATTCTTGGCAAAGGCGTCTATTCATAAATGGATACAAATTTCTACAGTTTAATTAACGACCGCCTTTAAAATTGTGGTTAAAAGCTCGTAAATAGAGGCATATGGGGTCTGATTGACATGTTGGCAAATCGATAATAGACACAAACCTACAAAAATCCTTTTTGTTTCTTTTTTGGCGCTAGCCTTGTGCGATGTCTCTCGCCAAAGTGTAGGGTAATATCACCAAGACATTGTGTTTTGGTTGGCCAGTTGACCAAAACGTAAATGCTAGCTCTTTTTATAATGACTGCTACGTTTTAACTCTTGTGAAATTGGCCAGGTATGATCTGAGTAACAGCACACCCAATCTGTGTAATCAAGAGTGTCCCTTTCAATTTGGAGGCATTCCTTGAAACTGGAATAAAATGTTCGACTTTGACGTCCACAGGCGCGTCCTCATCCCAGGCGATGTTGGGGGTCTCTCATGTGTCAGTCACCCTTGGAAGAAATTGAATACACTAGAGTATTTTTAGCAGCAGGCCAACATTATTATATAATGAACACACACGCGTGGGTTAGCTTTCAGAAAGCGTGTATCTTCTTCCCATTGTCGTCATTATGGGTTTCGTGTGTTTGTCGCTAATCTCACCTGCGTCACGTGGCGCGATAACACAAAACAGATTAAAGCACAGAGGCAAGTAGAGAGAGAGAGAAAAAAGCACAATGTCAACTTTTTTTCTACGTCGGTGCCACCATCTTATTCTTCCGTTGAGTGGAAAAAAACACTCGATGGCAGTTTTTGCAGCCTTAGTCATCTTTACCAATGATGACATCACAATTTTGTATAGGATACCAAAAGAGGATAAGACTTCAAAATAAAGCGGGGAAATGTTTTATTTTGTTGTTGTTGTGGTAAAGTTAGCGGTACTGGCGTGGTGTAACGCTTCGTATGCTGGGCTTGCAATCCAGAGGTCACCGGTTCAATTCAATGCCCCGGCGTGGCAGTTATGACAATGGAGCAAACTAAAACTAAACTAAACTTTTTATTTTACCAGGTAAGGCCCACCGAGATATGTAACTCTTTTTCAGAAGTGACTTGGCCACAAATAATAGCTCAGCGATGTGGCTTATCTAGTGGACATGCACCTCCAATTAGCAGGGTTGTCTACGTACGGTGTGACAGAAGTTCTACAAACATACATAAGAGCCACTCTCAGGGTGCAGCTACCTCCTCCAGCATTTTACGATCTGCGGCCCAAGAAGGGTCAACCTCCCCTTGCCCCGTTACGCTGTTGGGGTTGAGGGGTTTCCCCTTCCTCAAAGAAATGCTCAGCAAATCGGCAGATCGTTTGGAGTCGGAGAACAGATTTCTATTCTTCTCCTTCAGGTTGTTAATTGCAGCGATTACTGCAAGTTTCTCAAAACGCATGTTGATTCTTAATGTGAGGGACACCCCGAGAAAAATACACACGACCACCAGGAGAACAGGCATCAGGGTCGGGATTGAACCCACGGCCTCCTGCATACCAGGCGAGGTTGTTAACATCTCGCCACCGCGGTGCCCCAAACAAGTTTATTCAATCCACCACCTCCGCCTCTGCCCACCCGGCAGTCGGGTACTCCACGGTTAGTCAATCGGCAGGTCGCGTGTCGCGTTATTGTGCGTGCGTATGTTGAACTTCTTTCATACCGTACGTAGCCAACCGTGCTAATCGGAGGTGCGGGAAAGAGTAAGATAAAGTATGGGTGCCCCCACCTCTTCAAAGATGTATGGCAAGCGTGAAAGAGTAGGCCAATGTACCTTCAAGATGGGATGCTCTAGAACGTCCTCTGTTGGAGGCCCTTCCATGCCACCGGCAGTGTCAAGCAACTGCTGGGCTCCACGTTCACCATTGCCGTCTTAAAAAGTTACAAGTTCACTATAATTGGCCTAAAGTTCTTTAAAGAGAGAGCAGCCTTTGTTTTAGTTAGCGCTTTGATCTCTAATAAATAAATATCTTCCTGTTGCGATTGTTTTAATTCCATCTCACCACCAGTGCGTAAATTGTTGTGTTAATTGCACTGCAGAGTAGCATTTGTATTTCTGAAATGCATTTTATATGCGTGCGTACATTTCCCATTACTGTAATACGTTCAAATTGTTTTCCTTTGTATTAAAATTACAGCGAAATGAAGGTAACACTCCTGCTGCCTGCGTGAGATATGTTATTAAAACTTGAGTTGGTTTACAGAATTCCAATGCAAACCAGGTATTGAAATAATACATCTTTGCCCTCGAATCGCCACTGATTTGCAGCACCACATCAGCTCCCAAGAAGTGAGTGTCGCCCTCGCATTGAAGGAACACGCACTCGAGTCGAACACATGCAGCGGAGAGGATACTTTAATCATTGCAAGAGATGCTCTTTTAAAAAGGAAATCCAGATAAAACGCTCGCTTTTTAGGATTTTATATTTACAGCCATCGTGAAGCAGTCTCAAGTCTCGTCAATTACGGCGCCCTTTTCATCGCTAATTCCATGGGCATTGTACTCTGAATTTGTTAAAAAATACAAAAATGGTATCTTCATGCCATTAAAGCTAAATTTACAATACCTCTTTTTCTGCTTGCAGCACGCTTAATGGCAGAAAAGTAACCATTCTATACCACTCCCCAGGACCTAAGCAGTCTTGTTTACAGATGTTGGAGCAGATTAATCATCCATCGTAACTATATTCATCTTAAAAATGAAGGCATGATGCATTTCCTCATCAGTTGTGTTTTCAGCAGTAAATGCTTTTCATTACATTTTAAAAGCACTTGAGGGTTGCTTTGCCTTTCCACAGCTGATGTAAAAAATATATATAACTGCAGTACTACCAGTCTTGATGCAGTGCTCGTAAATGTTTTAATGCACTCAACATTAATAACAATCAGTCAAGTCTTCATCATCATCGGCAGCCGTGGGCTATTCACCGACGGGCAGAGGTCTCCCCCCCCCCGACTTGTCCAAATCCCTCGGTATCTTGGGATGTAGCAATCCACTGAGCACCGAAGGATGAGATGATTTCGCTGCTCCGTCTCCGCAAAGCGATCGTTACCTTGGTTTTTTTTTTCTCTCTCTCGCGTTTTACCTTGAGCACATCTCTGCATTTTTATCAAGTTATTTAATCACGTCGTATAGTTGGTTTAATTAAAAACGTTAATTGCCGATTGAGAAAATAAGTGTTTTGCATTTGTAAAATGGTAGTAAAATGTGCCAGCCAAGCACGTATCAACAAACGTTGCATTTCATTTTTCAAGGAAGACAGCTGATGTCAACAATGCAATAATTAAAACAACTTTCATAGCAATAAAACCTACTATAATCGCCCAGGAATGTCTGTCCTTAACGCTCGTGACGTCACTCCACGTCGACCAGCCCCCCTCATTAATATTCATGAACAGGTTACGTCCTCTACATGGAGCACCTTCCCCCCTCTTTAATAATCATGAGCAGGTGACGTCACTCCACATCGAACAGCCCCCCTCATTAATAATCATTATAAGGTGACGTCCTCCAAATGGACACACCCTCAATTCATAATAATTAGCGGGTGACGTCACTCCACATGGGGGGGGGGGGCGAGGCGCCTCCTCCCCCCTCCTCGGCGTCAACTGACAACCCGTGATCTCCATAAAGCTTGTTGAGACATCGAAGTAAAAAGGACGTCACGATGAACAAGGGATTATAACCTTTGCATGAAATAGGTCTGTGTCACCGCGCCCTTACAAATTGCACACGCATTGATGCGATGAATATCACGTCGCGGGCTGCTTTTCGCTTGCAAGTTTCAGATTTACTGCAATACACCCGTCCTTGGACGGGCAAAAGGCGAGTATATAATAATCATTTACAGCCCTACAACAATTTACTGCTGGATGAAGATCTCTGAATGCCTTGTCGGTCGTGGGGGATCTTGGACCGTACTTCCACCGTGCCTGTCAGTTCGTCTTGGTGAAAGAGAAAGTGAGGGCGGGGGTGGCGGTTGAGATATCACTCACCACTCGATGTTAGCCGCGGCTGAGAATCGAAGGAAAGTCTCTCGGGCAGTAATTAATCATCGAGGTCGTGATAGCAGCAACTCTGGTGGTGAAGCAAGCCTGGGTTGCCTGTGGGGGGGGGGGGGGGGAGAGCTCTCTCACGCTGCTCTAGAAGAGACCTGTCCAGAGAAAAGTTGTCCTGGAAGCGACTTTATTGTGATTGGGCTTGGCTGGGCCGGTTTGAGTGTGCGGGTCGGTAGTCCAACGGAAGCTGTGGGTGGTCTGCAGTGACCCGATGTGCCCAAGGGCTTTTCTTTCCACGCGAGCTTGTTTGCCCGTCCTAGGACGGAAGCTTTAATGTTTACGAAAACATTTTGTAGAGTATCATTGTATCTTGCGTTAATTTAATGGCAGTGAATCTTGCACGAAAGTATGTCATCACACACTTCACTGCATTTCACTGTAGCACTGTATTAATGGCAGTGAATCTGGCACAAAACGAAGTCATAAAACACCTCACTTCATGTCACTCTAGCACTGTATATAACTGACCTTCAATTTGTTCAAATTCACTGCTCTGATACTTTATTCTCTTCTGGTTTCGGTCGCTGGGGTTGAAATAAATTTGAAATCGATACAATATCTGGAAAATCACCGACAAATGGCTATTTCACCATAATGTAGAAGCATAAATTAGAATTAACTTTTGTCTCAAGTGCTGAAGAAATAAATAAAGACACCAAATCCACTTTGTTGCTGTGTAGAATTATTTATTAGATTCACATGCCATAAAGAAACGTGAAACTTAAAGCGAATTTGCGAAAAATGTTTTATTTCTGCTCGCCCTTCTTCTGCGTGAGTGTAAAAATCCACCCGCTCATGAATATTCATGACGGGGTGGGGGGGGGGCATGTGGAGTGACGTCACGCACGTTACACACAAACAGACATTCTGGGCTCATTATAGTCGTAATTCGTTGTGTTGTTGGTCTCTCCTTGGGTCGAGGGCACTGCCGTTCAACTTGAATGACTCGAGTTGATCTCTTTGACAAACACCCGCTGCGTGAGGGCCTTCATCTTCTTCTTCTTTCGTGTGGCTGCTGATGTAGACGCAACAACTTCAATTTGACGTTCAGGTGCTTCGATGACCACGTCCTGAGTCAAGGAGTGTATCATCGCTGCGATGTCTCCTTCGTATTTGTGGATCGGCCGTTGCGTCGTTGTGTGTTGTACAGTCGGTTTTGGGTGGCCACAGTTCCAAATTTTCCATTTGCGCATTAGGTATGGTCATAATGGTGAGCGCAGGTTGGCTTAAAGAAGGTGCGTAGAGACGTGGGAGCATAGTACAGTACAACAGTGCCTTTTGATGCACTGGCCTCTTCTGCTGTCCACAACGTAGCGCCGCAGTAGCCTACAGCGCCTGTTATGCATGATGGCTCAAGGTTCCACCAAATAGACCCGCTCAGCAAATCGGTGGGTTCGGTGTTTCGTGCCTTTTTTGTCGAACACTTAAAGTTTGCACCTCATTTCAAATAAAAGTTGTTGACGGTTTGCCCCTTTTTTGGTGTGAAAATTAAAATTGTTTTCCTGATGGTAGAGCCCCATTGCTTTACAGCACTAAAGGTGGTAGGTTTCAGAGAATTACACGTTTTATTGCAGAGCCTGAAGTGCTTTACAAAGCCCAAGTTCTTTAATAGACTCTCCAGGCGTTGTAATGTGTTGGCAGAACAGGATATGAATTTAGCTTTTGAAACTAATTATTCTCACAATGTCAAAATGCATCTAGGTTTTAACTTGTAATTTATTTTTTGATTATGAATAATCTGCCTTTCTGTGTACAGTAGGTTTTTTAATATATATCTAATATCCCAGCGAGCAAGTGAGCATGCAGTGAAAGCTAACATTTTTTTTTACAAGGATAGTAATTGTGCATCTTTGTTCGAAACGAATTTGGGCCACGAGATGCAATGGCACACTATACCCCACCCATGTGTTGTGCTTTCCTGCCAAGGTTGAAAGTGTTTGCTCTGCCCGTCTGTACCTGGTGCGGCCGGGAGTGTGGGGAGGCACGATAACTCTCTTAAGTATGACCCGATACGAATACAACTTTACTCAAAGGGTGTGTGGCTATCGGGGACTTACCTGATAGGAATTCGGGCAAATTGGAGAGGCAGCCCAGCCAGACAGGAACCATCTCAGCATCCCGTGCAGCCTCGCCGGCAAAGCCGCCGCCATCCCAGCTCCTTGGTCTCATCGCGGCCAGTGCTGCCCCTCCTATCGCTAGTCGTATACTCCCAAGGGCAAAGGTTTGAAAAGAGTTGCGGATGCCATGCATATGCATGATTTATCTCCCTTGTTTCTAATAGTGAAGGTCTTTAGGAGTCAGTGGGAGAGTGAATTAGCGAAGTGGGAGCATAGCGGTTAAACCAAGCGGTCCGAGTTCAATTTCAGCTCATGGCCAAAACCTGGTATGACGTGTGAGCAATGCCGCTATGGAGACGAGGGTGACCAGGTGTGGTGCTGAACAGCACTTGCCCCAACGGTCTGCTCAGGCTATGCGGTGGGTCTTTGTCTTTGAATAATGTGTGCATCTCGCCGAGGCAGTGCAGATCTCGCATTGTAATGCAGCGATGTATGAACAACAGCGACACATAATATGAAGTGAAGGTGGGATCAAAGAATTAAGCGTCTTAGTACAAAGTCCAACGTTTTGTCATCGACTCCAGCAGGCTTTATAATGTGTTGGCAACAGACGGAGGAAATGAAATTTTCCCTTTGAAAACAATCCCTATTCTCAATGTTTAAACAAATGCAAATTTTGAATTATTATTTACCGAGTCATTCACTAATAATCTGTTTGCCAAGCTGGTGCCTTTAACTTGCCTGGCTATGTGCAGAGTGGTTTTTGTAAACAAATGAATAATTATCTTTACAATTATGTATGTGAACGAAGCTAAATTGTTTGTTCCTTCGTAGGATGGGTGTTAGTTGTGGATCGGTGTCAAACGTGGGCCGTGGCACTGCAGACTCTGCAGCAATTCGTCCCGTGTGCTCAAATAGACGACGCTCTTTTGGAGAGCTCACAGAGTCCCCACGTATGTCGGCGATGCAGCACGCGATGGTCGTGTCGAAGTGCAGTAGCGCGCCAACACCACTGCTGTCCAAGAAGAGCGAAGCAGTAGCGATTCAGCCAGAGACAACAAAATGTATGGATTTGTATTCTAGATTGGAAGTTTTCGTGACTGCAAGGGTCCATGCTCTTTGTTTTGGTAAAGTCACGTAGGTAAAAAAGAAAATAGATTAAATCACGACGATTCGGAGGCAACACAAGCTTCCGTCTTCAGGTGGAACCGTCACAGCAATTTTGCTGTGACGGTGACTTTACCGAATAAAAAACAAAGAGTATGGATTTATATTTATTCACTTTTTTAAAAAAAAATCTATCCCGGCGGTGATGGTGCACGCCTGGTAATCAGCGGCAGCAGCGAGAGTTGGAGGATCACCGCACAGATGTGAAACTCACTACCCCTGGGCATCGAGGAGGTGCCTTACTCTGGCTCACCCGGAGAAGTGGACTAATCGCCATCAGTTTCCATCTGTACGGGGATGGATCACTGTCGCCGCACAAGACGTGGGTATTGTCCAGGTGCTCCAGTTTCTTCCCACGTGTATGTATAAATAATCATTAATTGGCTGAAAACATTTTTTAAAAAATAAAAGACCAATGCAGGACCCTCCTGAAAAACGAATCATACAACTCAGCATGGCTTTCCTAGGTATATAAGTAAAATAAAGAACAATATAGAATTGTATTAAAAATGCAAGATGCAGTTTGGTACGCAAGAGCACGTACCGGTGTGTAATGTTTGAAGCAGACTTTCGTTTTTTAACGAGCTTGAAACTTCGCTTCGGTTTGGTCAAGCTGCCATGAGGCTTGGTCTGAATGTAGTTCCGAATGAAGTGTTTAATCACAATATGCTTGCACATCTCGTGTTTTCTCACATTGAGGCCATATGAGAAACTCGTGTGTTTGTTGGGCAATTGTGGAATTTTGAAACAAAAACAAGGAATAAATCTTAGACGCCGAGTTTGTTTTGATCGACGATTGTGGAGTATGCAGCCTAATAGTCACCGCAGGTGCTGCCCATAACATTTTATTGGGAGAAAATAAGCACCGAAGCACGCGCGCATTTACGAATTTGTCATTTGAAAATAGAACCTTCTCGTTAGCTGAGACGTCTCCTTCAGTGTTCATACTCTTTAAGGTTTTTTCGGTAAAGTCACGTAGGTAAAAAAAATAATAATAACTGTATCAGTAAATTTAGCTGTGACGGTCCCACCTGAAGACGGAGACTTGTGTTGCCTCCGATACGTCGTGATTTAATTGATTTATTTTCATTTATTATTATTTTTATTTTTTTCCTACGTAACTTTACCGAAAAAACCTAAGAGTATGAATCCCTGCAGTCACGAAAGCTTCAAATCTAGAATCCTTCAGTGTTATCAACTTGCTTCTCCGCCACCATGCACTGTTGCGCCACATCATCCTTGCTTATAGATCATTACAAAAAATGCACCCATACGCTTCGACGGTGTGCCCAGTCCCGAAACTCGGGCCCTGCCATTTCACGTGAATGTACGCATCGGTTAACGAGGACATGCTAAGGGTGCTGCGTATGAATGGGTGCGAAGGATGACGACGTGGCTTTTGAAAATGAATTTCCTTCACCAGCTGAGTCCATTGCTCAAGACGCAGTATGGACCTTTGGGACATAAGTTCAAGTTCATTTGTTTAATCAAGTGCGAACTCAGGAATACAACAACATCTCATCTACCAGAGTGGCTTGGCTGGGTCACCAAAATGACGAAAAGCTAAAATTAGTTAAATAAATTCCGGCAAATACATCATATAGCAATCGGAGCAAACGGGACAGTTTCAAAAGAGAAACTAAAAACATTGCACAAACATCAACCAATGTGAAACAATGCCTTCCCCGTAGCATCGCTCAGCTACGGCAGATTATTTTTGGACTGCTGATAGTACAGTTTAGTTATAGAAACATGAAACAGTTGTAAGGTGACGATTGTACTAATATGTAAACAAGGATATGTAATGATGTCAAATGCAATTGCAAGGGAAGTTATCACACAATGAGGCTTTAATATCGTTTGACGGAGCTGCAAAATGTGTTGGGTCTGTATGTGAAGGTTGCGCAACGTATGTGCGGCTACGTATTCTCAATTATTACACGTTGCATGTGACAATCTTAGGGTGGTCAAAAGCAGAATGTGTATAGGTTGTCTGTGTTTAATTCTTGACAAAGGCCATCATTGAGGGGATCCAATTGCCGCCTGATGAAGCTGGTTGTAATTACTGGCGAAACGTCGTACTCGGATTGTAAATGTTGTGGATTTACTCTCCAACGCACCGGTTAGTGCTGTACTAGTAACGAATTGGCATGTTCTGTTTGTACTCTTTGGTTTTTTCGGTAAAGTCACGTAGGTAAAAAATAAAATAAATGAAAACAACTGAATTAAATCACGACGTTTCGGAGGCAACACAAGCTTCCGTCTTCAGGTGGAACCGTTACAGCCAAAGTCACCGTAGTCAGTGAAGAGAGCTCATAGAGAAACGCGACTCTATAGGGTAAGAGGGGGGGGGGGCAAGGTAGGGGGGGGGCATGGGGGGGGGATGCTAGGCTGAGTTAAGCCGATTGATAACATCCTCTTCATTATGCAAGAGGGGGGGGGGGTATTGGGGTACCGTGAACAAAGGGGCGGAAGTTGAATTGATTAATAGGGACGCTAAATTAAGCTGATAGATAACATCTATTCATTATTTCTCTATTAGCTCTATTCACTTATTACAGTGACTTTGGCTGTAACGGTTCCACCTGAAGACGGAAGTTTGTGTTGCCTTCGATAGGTCGTGATTTAATTTAGTTGTTTTAATTTATTGTATTTTATTTTTACCTATGTGACTTTACCGAAAAAAACACAAAGAGTATGAATCCTTGCAGTCACGAACGTTTCAAATCCAGAATGTTCTGTTTACGTGACAAACCTTACTAATTACCTGTCATGGTCTTGGCGGGTTTAACGACGCATTCATATTTATGCAATCCAACCCAAAAAAACTGTATTATGGATGATATTGGTCGCGAAAGCCGACGTGTTTAATTGAGGGGATATCTGAAGTGACAACTGCTGCTACTGGGGGCCTGCGAAATGCACCACAAGAGATCAATAAACATTGATTCTCCACTTGATACTCTACCGCAAATCATCATCATAACGATTTATTGAATTGCTAAGCTGGAGAGAAGGGGGGGGGGGCGATTCTCCGGGCCTCATTCTGTGCAGTTTGTAAAGCAGACACGCACACACATCTGCATGTGTGTGCGTGTGTTGGTGTTGTGCCTCACTCTCCTCGGGCTGTCGAGTTTGAAGTCCGAGAATGCTCTAAACATGACACATCAGCACAAGCTGTGCTTCCTCGAATCCTTGAAAAGGAAAGAGGTTGTTGCTGCGATTCTTTCTTCCTCTGCACCTCACAGATTAAGTAGTTTATGGTGAACGCACCGAGGATGTTCTCTTAACGATGAATAACTTAAGTAGCGGGAATGAGTCATCACGGAACAATTTAAGTTTTTATTCAACAACTTCGGGAGCAACAACAGCAGCGAGCCTTTCAGTAACCATGCATAACCATCTCTCTTTACTGAATCTACTGCCTAAAAGTGTGCCCTACTAAGCTCACATTATATGCAGGCGAATTAACTTCGGGGGAAATTGCACTCGGGCAAGACTTAGGGCTTTCCAGCACCCTCGCTCTGCCTCCTCCCACTGCTTACACCCACGAGGAAATTGCCAAATAAAGTTGGCATCAATAAATTGTGAAATAAATGGAAACAGTTTGCAGCACGCGCTCCTCGGGCAACGCAAGGGTTAATTCCACAGCCGCCATGTTGTGCTTCACTATTTGCATTCCTGGGTAATTTTGATCCAGACTTTATGAACGTAAAAATCAAATAAACTCTCTTCGGAGGCCCGTTCCAATTTTTTTTCCACGTCTAAACTTTCTACCGCTCTGTTTAATTTATACGCATCCTAATACCCGTGGACGGCTTGTAAAGGGCGGCACGGCACACACGCGGTTGTGGTTTTTGCCAACACGACACGCGGCCACGTTTATCTTCCCAGTGCCGATGTTGACCACACACCACAGCGCTAGGCATTCATTTCGGGCTGAGTTGACCTTGGGGAGGTACAGGGCCCGTTTTAGATGCTGCTTGTCGCTGTCGTTTTTACATGGCCGGCAATATCTCATTTGTGTAATTTATTTACACAGAAAAGCAGCGTCGAGTCTTAAAATTAGTTGTGCAGGAGCCTCCTGCATTGGGTCATTGGGCCAGTTCCTTTTAAAGATCTATTTTTTTGCATGTGGGAGGAAACTGGAGTAA
This sequence comes from Lampetra planeri, assembly GCF_965212315.1. NCBI lineage: Eukaryota > Metazoa > Chordata > Hyperoartia > Petromyzontiformes > Petromyzontidae > Lampetra > Lampetra planeri. The sequence goes on along the minus strand of NC_136125.1, from coordinate 11,695,976 downwards.
TAAGTCATAATTCACAGTCCCTTGTCAATCCACTGCTGGATGAAGGTCTCCACACGCTGTGTCACTTTTAGGGGCTGTTTGGCGCATGTTGGCACAATGGGTGGTGAGCAGAACCGGCTTATATATCATTCGCCGCTGATGTTAGTTGTGGCCAGGAATCAATCACAAGTTTGACGGATTCCATGCGCAGTTCGCTAACCACTGCACCTCCCCTCCACCTCTGCTTTTATTATTTGTTTGTGCTTAGTTTGTTGTCCTTCCCCCGCACCTACAATTAGCACCATTGACTTTGTACAGTGGGAAAGAAGTTCAACATACATGAGTACGTTCACACGCCAATTCTCTGGTAGCCTACTCGTTCAAGGGGTATAAAGCTCAAAGATCTGCACAGACTGGTTCACAAAGCCACTCGCTGGTGCCGCCATCTCCCAGCCACCGTGCAGACTCAACCTCTTAAGCGCGGGATCATGGGAGCACTCCACCACATCCCGATGTTTAACCTGGGTCACTGGAATTAAAATTACGTGTAATAACCAATGTGCCACCACTCCCTGTCTAATTTGTACCCAAAAGACACGCACAACACATGCGCGCCACCATATGCATATAGGGCTGTAAAAAAAAGGATTATCGTTATGATTGTTACATTAGTCACTGTGCTTCTTCAAACATCATCAAACCAGGAACACGGCTCAATCAACTCGCACTTGCGCATCTCAATTGCTCCAATATATTCCAGATTGCTTGACCAGATGGTGGGTTTTCTTGTTCCAAACTTTATGATCAGTGATTTATGAACAGTCTCGGAGGCACTGTTGTGGTTGTAAAATCTTAAAGTCCGTTCTCTGTCTCTTAAAGGAAACGCATTTCACATCTCAATCACAGGGTTTGGTAAACATCTCGCTGCCGTTAAAAAGCAAAGTTTCACAAAGCCAGCCGCGCACACGTACGTGCATTAGACATTGACGCACTCGGGTGGCCTCCTGCCCTGGTTTTTTCCAGCAATCGTCTGCTTGTTGAGGCAGATGATGTCCAGATAAATCTGTAAGCCTCCCCCTGACATTAAAAGTATCGTTTTTTGTCAGTTGTATAATTATCCACGGCTCAATGAACATTGTAGTTGCGTGTAGCTCTTCCACTCTTCTTCCCATAATGCATCCTGGTTTTTGTTGTATGTTGGAGGTGGAAACCCTGACGTGCATCCACATACTCACAGATGCATGCACATTAGAGTTGGATGATTACTACAGGGATCCGATAGGAATAATCTCAGATTCCTACGATTCCGACCTCTACAAATAAGCTTAATAATTGTATGAGCAATTATCATGTTAAGGTATTGGTTAATTTGAATGGGATTGTAAAAGGGAGGTTACCATGTAAGATTTGTTCCGTATAATAATGGCACTCGATTGTGAACCCGACTTTGATAAGCTTCTGTGATGCTGAGCTAAGCAAAGCATTTCCCGATTCCATTTGACAAAATTGGCAAAATTTGCTCTTCTGGCCAATACCGGGCAGGCAGAATCGCTGATTTAAATTCTTCGCCGATGCCTGGGTTGTAGAATTCACCCAATTCCACGCTAATTGTGGTGTGCATTTGGGCAAGAGTGGATGCTGTCATGGAGGCTGGCCCAGGCACGGCCCCTTGCCAACCCCCTATGTTTGGCCTGGACGCACGGAGCGGCCAAATGTATCGCCAAGGATGCATATAGAGACACGTAGCTACCCCCGCGTATATGCTCGGCTATAGCCAAGGATACATTCGGACAAGTAGCTGCCTCATGTATATGCTAGGTTATAGCTAAAGATACATAGAGATACGTAGTTGCCTCCATTTATACGAGGATGCATATAGACACGTAACTGACCCGTGCATATGTTACGCTATAGTCAAGGATACATACAGACATACAGGTGCCCTGTTAATGTGCAAGGCTATCGCCAAGGACAACAGCCCCGTGTATATACTAGGTATGTAAACGAAGGATACATATACACATAGTTGCCCTGTATGTATGCTAGGCTATGCACTGAGTTGCTCCATGTATATGCTAGATTTAGCTGGAATCGAGATAGAATTGGAAGATGTATGCGATACATTTCAGTGGCGATTCCACTAGGCCGGCCTGGAAAGGAATTGCAATTCTTTCCGAGTAATTGTGATATTCGCCCTAATCATATAGAGGGTCTGTTTTGCGATCTTAGAGAAGAGAAGGCCATGATTCTGGATGAAGAAACCCAGAGATTTGTGTGGTACAACAGGCCAGGTAGCTTCCACATAGGAACCAATGAAAACATAATGCTTAATGATTGTTCTTAATGATCCTGAACAAAGAATAATCCAAAGCCCTGGCCTCTTGATGGTATCATAGGCCTTGTCCAAATCAATAAAGCAAAGATGTATGTCCCGTTGATATACTAAGTACCTAAACATAAAGATCCCCTGTATATATTTTAACAGACTGTTGAGGGCAAGTGCTACTAGCGAGCACATATGAAGGCTGGCACAGCACACGAGGGGGTGGGTGGACAGCAACACCCACCAGCTGCCTTTGTCTCCCAAGTTGTGATGTTTACACATCACACCAGGTACTCATTTGAGGCTGAGTTGACTTAGGGAAGGCCCAGGACCGATTCAGATCATCTTCAACAGTGTCGGTGGCTGTGAGCAGGAATTGAACTCAGGTCACTGGGTTCGTACCGCAGTACGCTAACCACTACATCACCATACCCCTATAATTAGTGCCCAAATACATACACGCACACACGCGCACACATACATGCATAAGCGTGAACATAAATAGACAAACTGGGATCATGCACAGACATTGTTTATGGGGCCATAATCTGATAGACGCTCATGCTGATAGCCCGTCCAAAGTTACTGACCTGGATGGCCCAGAAGATAATATTCAGGCTTGAGATGCTACGTAAACATAAATAGTCAACTGTTTACACATTCTTCACCTATATTTGCCATGGTTTTACTTTCTTTAGCACAATATCATACGAGGTCAGTTCACCGCTGATGTTTATTCTGAACGTGCGATTGTCATTCATTACTGCATGTGTTCTGATTTGCATGCATGAATTATCGAAAACGTAAACACACGCATACGACGCAAGTGCGAACACGTAATTAAATGAAAGCGTTAATTTTGGTTCGCATGTAAATAAATAGGTCGCCTCTAATCACCTGGTGTAAAGGAGCAGACAGCATAACAAAGTCCCATTTTAATCAATGATCTCAATCAGAAAAGTGCATTATATCTCTGCGCCCAGCATAACGTGCACAAGTGGCGATCGACACGCATCGACAGAATTCAGTAGCGTGGCGAATGCACTAGTTTACTCTATCTAGATCGTTTTGCTCTCTTTAAGGGTCAACTGCTCATAATTTTAGCGCTGGCCGACCCGTGTGGCTTTTGAGATTCTTCGCAAGGAAACATGCTGTCCGTATGAGCATGCAGGTAAGCACGCCTTGCTTTGCATCCAGATATCGGCACACGTGAACACAAGGTCAAAGACAAAGAAGCGTGTTTGTGTGATCGTTTGAAACCGGCGACCCGACTTCGATTCCCATGCCACAGCTTACATCAGCGGCGGGTGGTATCTGAACCTGCTCTGGACCTCCTCTGGTTCCATTCGGCTTTAGATTGAGTCCCGTACGTGGTGAGGTGGGTCAACATCAGCGCTGGAGAGACCAAGGTAGCCGGATGTGGTGCTGTGCTCACGCAGCACCCTCTGATGCACAAGTGCCAGCCTTAATACGTACTCCCTTACAGTCCTGACCTTAAGCAGTCTACGTGGGCTAAACGTCGGAAATTTATTTTTGATCGACCTTAAAGGACGCTTGCGACCCTTCCCCATACTCGTACGCTTAAAAAGTTACGTCATTTAACATGGGCCATCGCACAAGCAGGCCCTGCCACCGTGAGTTGGGTTGTTTGCTCACCTTGTGTTTGGGACAGGGCAGTGATCCTCCATTTGATTTTGTGTTAAAGTGGGAAGGTCGCTTCCGAAACTTCCCTCCGAGGTTTAATTGTACAATGTTCTTTCGTACAACAAATCGTCTAATGTCCCCTTGAAGAGACACATTGCGTCTTTATTTTACTTACGTTTTCCTACATTTGCATCTTGTCAGAATAAGATTTTGTTTATATATATACACCAAATATTCACAGACACTACAAATATTTCCATACATTTAGCTCCATGGGCTCTCGTTGCTAGTGCTCTCCGCAAGTGCCAATTAATACCGCCGCTACGCACAAAGCGTTAGCGCCACTCAATACCACACGCGTCCCGCTTGCCCTAAGTCTCCTCGCTGCTGCAGTTGACCACGCTAGGCCGTTACACATTTTAGGCTGAGTCAACCTAGGTGAGGTGCCATGCCCAGAAGGCTTTTGCTGCTGACGTTGCACATTCATGGTAATAAATCACTGGTCACTCGGTCGGCTATTGCGTCACGCTCAATTGGGGACAAATTACTTGGTTTGCCGGTGATGGGGATAATACAGGGCACTTGGAGAAGTGCCCTTTCAGTTAATGTTCAAGTCTTAAATCTCGATTGAAAACTAATTTCTTTAGAACTGCTTTTTTGTGTTTAGTTTGTGGTCTTTCCTCCGCACAACGGATCAGCACGGTTGGCTACGTACGGCGCGAAAGAAGTTCAACAGACGTACGCTACATACGAGTCGAATCGAACAACGTCTGGATGAACCGAAGAATGAAATAGCCCTCGCGATGAGGTGACGTGACACCAGAGAGACGGAATTGTGCGTCGCACACCACGTGCTTCCGACGTATTCGTTTTGTTTGAATGTCAACGGCGCTCAGTTTGAGAGACCTCCACGCTGTGAATCCGTGATTAAAACAATTTTACCGCACGGAAACTTTTCCATTGCCCTGTATTGTTGTAAGTGTTTATCGCAAGACTTAAAGAATATTAAGACTTTCGTCTGAGCTATCCCTGCTTTCTGAGTGAAAGCAGTTAACCTGTTGGCCATATTTTTGGGAGCCTTATTTTTATTAAGATTCCCCCCATAAAAAGCAATCGACTTACGGATGTACCAAATTGAAGCTTTCTGTCCCTTGTGGAAGAAATAAAAAATCTGTCACTCATTCACTCGGTGACTCGCACATACTGAGCACATTCATATCATCCACTTCAACGGAGGTATCTTCCATAGTGAAATAATTTGACAGGAAAGACGGCAGTTTCTGAGCCAGGTCGATAAAACTGTTCACACGCTTGGTAGCGTGAAGACTTTATTGTACCGAGTCTCATCCCTCTAATCCTCCGTCGTGTCTGTCCCGGCGTTGGCGAGGCGCGTCGCTTTGAGGTGTGCGAGCCTCCCAATGGTACGCTCGATGCTCGCTGCTCGCCAAAGCCTTGAGTCGGATTGTTTCAGACGCTTCTTTGATGTGCTGTTGAAGATCACGCAAAGCTTTTGTTGTTCGCGGGTTGTTTTTGGCAAGCATTTTTGTCTTTCACAAAACCCCAAACATTCAATAGTTTGGTTCACACTGCTGTCCATTTATACACATTCAAAAAAATGGATACCTTAATGAACCGCCTACAATATTATGAAGGTGCTCTGTCATTGCCTGTGACTAAATCACTTGGAGTGTGGCCGATCTCTCCAGAAGCTAAGCAGGCTTTTTATAAAGCCTGGATAATGCTGGGATGAGCGACCGCCGTGCATAAAGCAGGCAAGGGTTGGCTGCCGCTGCGTCTTAGTGGCGCACGATTCTGCCTCGTCCACGCCTTCGCCAACCCGGGCCGACCGGCACGGCCCCGCGTCCGGCAGTAGATCGACAAACTGGACCGAAAGCTTCGCACACCGGCGAGATGCGGTCGGAGGAAAGTTTGACGACGTCTCCGCCAGCTGACACCCGCTCGTGTCAAGCGACGCCGACGTCATCGCCACCGTCGCTAATGCGACCGACGGGGAGGGCGGCTTCCGTTATCTCATTACCACCGTGTGGGGCATTGGACTGCGCTGCCACAAATTCCTTTTGGTGTGAAATCTTGGGAGTCTTGACTGCAAGGGAGACGTTGAGTTAATTATGCTTAGAAGTGTTGCTAACGGCCTAATTTATCGTGTTAATGATCTCTCTTTATTCTCAGAATGTGTTGCTCTTCTGGCGCTTTTACAGTTGGTTACAAATATTGCATCACAGCTTACAAAGTGTCAGGGCTACAGCTTTGGAGCTATGCCAATCGCATGCGGCATGTCTGCGAGAGCATTTGTACTTATTAACGAATTCACCACTGTCATTTAAAAAAAAAACATGTTGTGATACTGTATGGGCAGTGTGATGCATCAGCACGAATGACAATACACTTAACACATTCATTCATTCACGCCGCTCTGAAAGGAGTACAAATCCTGCAATCGTTGGCATTTAGGGCAATTGCCTTCCTTCAAAGCACGTCATCACCTTCACCGGAAAATGCAGACATAACAACACTAAACCAATAACGCCATTAGTAGGAATACTGCTACAACATCCGTGCTGTTCAACGCACAGCAAAACCCACACACAACGCCCATCCTGCACTGCCGGTGACGGCTCAAGAATATGAAAACGGCTCAAGCTGGCATTTACTTTTAATAGATCGAGCGTTAAATGCTGTCGAGCTGTCAACCTGTAAAAATCTCATCGGCGTGGTTTTCCCACACTGTGACCGAGGCTTGTGGAATAGAGTGGCACCTTTGTTGTGCTTGGATGCTAAAAGCAAAAGTGGAAAATTGCCGATAAAAAAGAGCGCAGGGAGCGTTGATGTACGACATCGTTGCAATGTCGGTGCAAGGGGTGCCACGGTGGTGAGATGTTAACTACCTTGCCCGGTATACAGGAGGGCATGGGTTCGACCCTGACGCCTGCTGTATATTTGGAGTTTGCACGTTCTCCCCTTGGTCGTGTGGATTTTTCCCCGGATCCTCCGGTTTTTCCCTCCACATTTAGAATCAACGTCACACGGTTAGAGTATTTGGCTGCTTTAGATTTCTACGTGATGACAAGCCACTTCGTTGCGCTTTCACTTGTGGCCAGGTCACTTCTGAAAAAGAGCTGTATAGCTCTGTGGGCGTTACCTGGTAAAATACATGTCGTTTTAGTTTTAAGCAAAGGTTAGAAAGCCCTGAGATTGAGCTTGCTCGCCTCAAGGAAGGAAATCATAAACTCAGTCACAGTTAAGTCCATTTTATTTTGGCTTACACACGTGGCGCCTTTCTGGCAACAAATATGTCGCTCCAAGAGCCATCATACTAATACTAAAACATAAGTATCGACATTCTATGCAATTATTTCAAAATATATATACTATGCAATTATATAAAGTTATATATACACACAGAGCATAGTTGAGAGGCATGATAAACAAAAGTTGCAAAAAAAGACAAATTTGTGGCCGTAAGCGTCTGCCCAGTGTTCACACGACTGCTGGAATTGGCCTCCTGGAGAGGGAGTTCTAGAGGACCATTTTAGACGGTATTTGGTCTACTCTTCCATGCTGGCCAAACATCTGGCAAGAGGTGGGAGAACCACCGCTTTACCACACCTCACGCGACTTGCCGATGGACGAGGGTGTGGAGTGCACCCATTGTTTGTGTTTAGTTTTGTTGTCCTTCCCCCCGCACCTCCGACTAGTACGTAGGGTGCAAAAGAAGTTCAACGTTCACGTTAAACTGCTGGGTTGGACGAAGGGAAGGGGTGGATTTAAGAAGTTGCGTTTTAACTGTCATGCTGAGAGATCAAATTGGTGAACTTTGAAAAAGCAAGTCCGATGTGCTCACCTTGACGCCACAACAGCCGACTAAATAATGTTGAGTTTATTTATCCAGTGAGTGAGGGAAAATAGGATTCTGATCAAGTTGGGCACACGTGAGGATTAATTAAATTAGAGCTGGAGCATTGTTGGCCCAGACGCTGTTGGAGAGGTCAGGTGCGAGTCTCGGGAATGTCCGACAGAAAGGTGCACCTACATGAACGAGAGAGAGAGAAAAAAAAATCTGGAAGTTAAGCTCACGTGAATTTGGGGAACACTGCTTTGGTCCCCTCCGTTCACGTCAATACGGTAACGGCTGCCACACTCTTCAGAACAAAACAGAGACTCGGTGCTGTACCGACGATGTGAAGGTGGCAATGAACAGCGACACCACGACGTGATGGCAGTTGGCACGTGCCGGGGAAACCTGAAACGCGTGTCGGCTGTGGGGGTGCGCTCGTTTGTTTGACTGGATGGATGGGGGTTTCACTCGTGCGTGGCTGTTATTGACGATTTTTTTTATTTACAGGAACAAAATAGGGGCTTCCCCACTGTCACAGATTGATGGCATATTGATAAGGAGATGAAATCGCACCCGGAGGTGGGTGGGTGGCATAGGGGTCAGAGGACTGAACCGACACCGTTTAGAGGTTGGGTTCGAAAGCAGGTCTCGGTGACTTGTGATTAAGCCGAGTTATCGAGTGTAGTGATTTGACTGCACAAACAAAAACTCGCATTTTTTTACTTCATTTGGATAAATCCCATCAGTGGGAATTACAAAACATTGGTTTGGCCGCCATGTGACAGACATTTGTTTGTAGCAGGGCATGTTGGGAAAGTGCCAACCGCAGTGAGTGGGCCTGTCTCTGACACCGAGTCCCACGACATGGCACCGACCACACAAGTGGAATACAATTATGAAAAAGACTAAAACTATTTTTTAAATGTTACCCCCCATATATATTTTTAAGGAGACAATGAAATCAGTTGACGTGCAGGTGCTGTCGGTAGATTGTTACATCGCCGGATAGGGAGAGATGGTCACAACTTGTGGATGCCTTCAACCAGCAGTGGATATACCCCGGCTGACGATGTTAATACGTTGGTTTTGTTGTGTGTCGGGATGTACCTAAAACGCAGAGCCGAATCAGGTGTGGGGTGGCATGACCCTTGCCCTACGGTGCCACCCCCAACAGCGCACCGCTCGTGACCCTTACCGTACCGTGCCCCCCCCCTTCACCCCCCGCAGCGCACCGCTCAAAGAGGATGCGGATGAAGACGAGTGGCGGGGACGACGCTGCGCGGCGCGGCGACGGCGGCGGTGGCGCCGGCTCCTCGACGCAGGCGCTGGTGCAGTGGGACCCGTCGGTGCGCGACGGGCGCCTCACGCCCTCCTCCGTCTCCAGCGGAAGCAACCTTTTCGGCAGCAACGTATCGGGGCTCTCCTACTCGCCTTCCATCCTCTCGATCCTGCAGCTCATCGAGCCCGAGGTGGTGTACGCCGGGTTCGATAACAGCCGCCCCATGACGGCCAACTACCTGCTCACCAGCCTCAACCGGCTATGCGAGAGGCAGCTGGTGCCCGTCGTCAAGTGGGCCAAGGTGCTGCCCGGTACGTGGGGGAGGAGGAGGAGGAAGGGGGGTCGGGTGCGAGGCCCGCGCTTGGCATGAGAGAGCGCGGGGAGGGGTAGAGGACATCTGCCGCACATTTGCTGCTGTGCAGTTGTTTGTGTAATTTGTCTCATTTGCACATTGCTGTTCAAGCTCCGTTGGTGTTCGGTGTTAACTCAGCGTCGCGGAAACTGCGATGTCACGTTCCCAGCTCTTGCACTTTTCCTCATCCAGGGGATAATATTGGGAGGATTAATAGTTTTACCCCGCTATGTAATCATGAGGAAAGTGTGGCGGTTTATCCTGTGCGTTTCCCACTCTCGCGTGGCATGAGGACATTTTAAAGGTGCCGTTCTCATCTGGATTTTGCAAATTTTCGTGAGATTTTACATTAAAAATTCAACCATGGCGGCCACCACACTTGCGGCTGTAAGGGGTGACGATACCTGTTTTTTTACGAATATTCTGCTGAAAATGAGCAGTCGTCAAGGTTGAGAATGATAACCCTTCGTGTTAGCAAGCATGCATAAAAAAGCTGTTTTTTTTAAATAGTAATTTTAAACTGTCGATGCAGTTGCTCACTCGGAGACGCCCGGGGGTGTTTTTGCAGCCACAAAAATTAGCCGCTCAAATATATGTGCAGTATTTAGCTTGTTCCCACCACACCATCAGGGTTTCATTGGCGAATCATCGTTTTGGAGATAGATTCAGTGTCCGCTGATCCTAATCCCCTTCCTGCATATGGAATTAAGAACCAGGTAACAGTTTTCACAATGTAATAAAGAAAACGTGTCAGCATTTCAGTCGGTCACACAGTGGGTCTTCCGAGCACAGTGGGATTTTCTTTAGCGGGGGTCACACTGTGGACCGGTTTTGACTTTGGGAGTCCCATCAACAGAGCGATGCCTGGTGAACAAAATACTGCTGCTGGGCTGCTTGAAGTTAAAGGCAAAAAGGGGCCTCATTTTTTCCCATGAAGTGATGAAAGAGAAACCGGTTTGGCTGCTTCAGCAAATCCCACTGGAAAACATTTGAACGATTGGCTGATGGACGATTTTTTTTGTTTTATTTTATTTTATTTATGTATTCATTGCCCACGTTTTCATCTTGGCAGCAGATAATACATGAGCTCCGTTACTGTCTATTATTATTTGTGACCTTTTTTACCTGTTTGTTACTTTTCTTTTTATTCACTTTATTCACTCGGCCCAGTTGCATCTCTCAACAGCGCCATGAGTGAGCGTCACGTTTTTGAGACAAAGTATCCATTCTTAACCTGTGCAGTGCAGCACGTCGCCCCGTGTGTTTGGGAAGAGCCCATGGAAGCGGATATCACCGATTGTCTCTGATCCATTCGAGGGAACTCTTGTATCTATCCACACACCACAAATGTTTGTCACGTGGCCTTCAAACTGATATGCTTTTGATCATTCTCAGAGCTGGAATTTAGCGAAATTAAGTGAATATCAAAGTTTAATTTAATACTCTCCTTTGTTCATTGATGACCGTTCTGAAATCACTAACTTACTCCATTGAGAAGCCGGTTTAATTTTGAGCATCTGCCATAATTCATGCCCAGGATCTTGGTGCTCTGCTCCTTGAACTGACCAGCCACCTCAGTGCATTGCTGTTGAAGCATGTTGTGTCATCCAATGCTCATATAGTGATTACGCTAAGGTACCTGATCTGTAATGACATTTTTTTTGTTCGTTAATTTCACCATTATTTTTATTTGGTTTATTCAGCTTTGATAACCTCAATAAATGCTAAAATGTAATATTGTTTTACTTCCATCAATTGAGAGACCCGCTTGCTAATCTGCCAAAGTCATAGAATTTTAATTATGCTGCTCCGATAATTACTTCACCAAATGTAAGGCTGTCATTTGCGTTGGCAATTTGCGGTACTGCCGCCACATCGGCAAGCCGGCACTTATCACCAAAGAGCCGTGTCAGCACGCCCCGTGCTTTGTGTCCAAAAGAAAAGATTTGCATAAAATGAGCACGGAAGACTAATGAATAAAATAATCTGCAGCGTACATCCCCCCCGCCCCCCCCGTGGATGGGGTGTCTTCCTGAATCTCACACCGATTATTTCAGTAAACGCTCGAAAAATGTACAGTGCCACTTTCAGGTTGCGTTCACCGAATTGCGCTTAGCCCAGATTTTCGCTTTGAATGGCACGGCGAGAAGTCAGTCGCTTGCCGGTGCGGCTGATCGTGGTTTTTGCTGCTCCGTGGGCCACCTATTTTTTTTATTTTATTTTACCAGGTAAGGCCCACTGAGCTATGTAGCTCCTCTTTCAGAAGTTACCTGGCCACAAATGATAGCTCAACGAAGTGGCTAATCAAGTGGAAAGTTACAGCAGCCATACTCTGAACGCATGTTTCTAAATGTGGAGGGAAAAACCGGAGAAAAATCCAAGTGACCACGGGGAGAACATGCAAACTCCAAATATACAGTCATCAGGGTCGGGATAAAACCCACAATGTCCTGCATACCAGGCGAGGTAGTTAACATCTCGCCACCGTGGCGCCCCTCATGTGCACGGCTGTGCTTCGCAACAGACTGGCCGAGTCAAGAGGCAGGACAGCCGTATTGACGCATCATACATTGTGACCCCCTACGTCACACACGGAATGCTGCTGCAGAGATATAATAATGAGCTCACTGGACTGGGTGATAACCAGAAATGTCCACCCAACAGTCTCAATGTGTGGATACTTAGATCGTTTCCAAGACATCTGACCAAGTGTAGAAGAGTGGACGCCGCCGCCCCTCCTGTGAGGGGCTCGCTAGAGCTCCCCCTAGTGCAGACTCTTGCCGCGAGCAGTGGCATCGGCAAGACATTTCAGAGCAGCGCATTTTAAGAAAGTCACATGAAGCGTTGTTTGATGGGGCCCGCTCGTCCACTCCATCTTTATCGTAAATGCATCGGTATCGATCGTGATTTACCATCAGAAAGCGGAGCAATTGAATGTTCTTAACAATGGTGATGACTCTGGTTACCCCTGTAAACACTGACGACAGCCAACACGATGTTGAGGCTCGATGGTGAAGCGCTTCCTGATAAGATAGGACCTGTGTAGAAGCTGCGCTACGCAGTCTGTGCTGCTTGCTGCCGAAGCATCGAAACAAGAATTAGATATTTCACCCACATTTCTATTCAGCTCATCCATAATCGATTGGAGAATGACATGAATGATGCACCATGGAGGATCAGGAAGCGACTGAGATCAAATTCCTCGCCGCCTGTGTAACTCGGCAGTGAGATGCCCAGAATATGAAACTGGGACATTCTGGGATGGCCTCTGAGTAGAGGGACGGGCATCGCTTAGACATCTAAATGCTGGCCCATCCCAGCGGCCTGAGCGAGGGCCCATGTGGGGGAGGATTGTTCTCTCTCTCTGGGGCCAAAGTTATCCTCCTTCGAGCAAAGTTTGTGGTCCGTAGCACGAAGGCTGCACTCGTTAACCGCGTGCGCCTTAACGGAGCGACAGGGCGTGAAGAGCCACAGCACACAATAACAAACAGTAGCAGGTTGACCAAATTAAACACACACAACTGTGGGTGTTTGATTAAATGCGTGCCCTATGGGATTGATTGGCATTTCTGAGAGCCGTTAAAAATTAACAAATTGCAGGTTTAGATTTTTTTTATTTGTTGCTGAATTCATATTTTTCAGAATTAACTGAAATGTTTCTATTGTAAAATGGGATGAAATAACAAATATAATCATCATTATAATAATTTATAGCGCTTTGTCAATTCAGTGCTGGATAAATGCGTCACCATGCCTTTCGGTCCTGAATCCCATTTGACCATATTTATAATATTGACATTTATACAATTTTTATATTTCACCATGCTGGGTCAGTGTGGCTTGGAGAGGAATGAGTGAGGGGCTCGGCATCAGTTCAGATATTGGTCTACGCCGATATTGTCTACGGCGGGGATTCACACTCAGACGGTCAGGTCCATAGCTCAGTGTGCTAACCACTGCGCCACCGTTCCACCCCGTAAATTAAGATCAACGATCCTCCCGTTTAAGCCTGGATGTTATTGTAGGCTACCTGTGATGCATGCAGCTTACAAGCTGGGCACAGGGCACTAAGTTACGGAAATCCATTTAACAAACAATCATCCGTCTGCACACGGATTACGGAGAGGTACTCTTTGACCTAAAGTCCTTTAACAATAAAATAACCAAGTACATGCTGTATGAGCAATTACTCCATTGAACCATAAGGAACTGCAGTATGAAGTAGGTGATGAACATTGGCTTAGAAGAGGGAAAAAAAGTAACTGGAATGCCAACATAACTAAGTAAATGAGCCATTCACATATTTTTCATATTGGCCAGGCCAGCTGTCATCATGAATAATTGACATCTGGCTCACGCCGCCTTTACTTCTGACACCTGTCGCACACACTCGATGGAAAACTCGAATGGTTTGTCCTGGAAAATTGGGTGGAGAGATCAGGTTGACCCAGATGACTTCACAAACTAACGGGACCCGTGGTCACTCCGGCATTCAGCGATGGGTTTTCACGAATGTACATTCCGTTGATGCCACTCTCCGTGAATATGTCAGTGACATCAATTCATCGTGCAGTTTGTTATTCACGGTCGCTTGAGAGTACACGGAAGCAAGACGTCTCTCGCTGCTGGCCTCGAGAAAATTTGCAATAAAAAAAGTTGTAAACAAAATAACAGAATATCTGTGCTTATGTCAGCACCACATCTCAAATAAGGAAAGCAAAAACAGGCATGTGAACACACAGTTTTGTTTCATGCATGTATTAAAAGGTAGCATTAATCATAGGATTTAAAATCTTGACAGGGCAGGATGTTGGGAATCGGTGTCAGATCTCGAAGAAAGATGCAACCGAACAATCAAACAGTTGGCTATTTGGTTCTGATGAGTCCCAATAACGATGAAACTAGTAAAGAGTTGCCTTTTATCTTCTGCTGCCAAAATGAAAGTGCTGCATTCCCGGCTCTCTTGAGCCTGGCGGTCATCGCATGGCTGTGTGCAGAATATGTTCAGGGGAGTCACTATCAATTGGTCATTCTTTCATCAAGGCCTGCTGGGATTCCCGTCATGTTTTGCTGTTGAATACAGCACCTTTACTTCCATCTCTTATTTTGTAGACAAGTACCTGAGGTACGTGTCCCGTGGCTATCCCATACGAGTTTGAATGTCCTTTAATAAGAAAAGTAATGTTTTTTTGTCTTTTTCCCACCAATTGTATTCCAATTGTGATCTTGGCATCATGAGATAAAATATTAATATAAATAAATATGGAATTCTCACAGAGCAGCACATTATACCCATTGTATTGATTGTAAGATTTGTATAATGCCATGAAGGTCAAACAAAGACAAACATACAAAGGTCTCCCGTATACCCTACATATGGCGTGCTATTAACAAGCACCAATTAAATCTTGCGGCAGGGTAGCAAGCGGGTGATTTGGCCAGCACCATGCCCGGCAGCCTCTGCCCCCCACAGTGCTGATGTGTACACACAGCACCAGTAGCTTATTTAAGGCTGAGTCAGCCTAGAAGGAGGCCCAGGAGTGGTTCAAATATTCATCACCGATGTTGATCAACCCACACGTCCACAAACACAATGCCCCCCCCCCTCCCCGCCACCATGCAAACATGGATATCACACAAACAACACAACCATCATGAGTGCGGAGAGGTTTCTATTTAGGAGGTGTGTCATGAAACAAGAGTGTGTGTTGATACGTGTGCAATGTTGTGCTGTTGGTCTCCTCCCGCAGGGTTTAAGGAGCTGCACATTGACGACCAGATGACGCTGATTCAGTACTCGTGGATGGGCCTTATGGCCTTTGCCATGGGCTGGAGGTCCTACAAGCTCGCCAACGGGCAGATGCTCTACTTCGCTCCCGACCTCATCTTCAACGAGTAAGTGTTGCCACACTCCAACGGCAGTTGGCCGTTGCCACCTAGTAAGCCTGTATTAGTCAGCTAGTGCTGGCTCACTGGTGCTGCCTAGTAGGCCTGAAATGATTCGCCCCCTTGAAGATTTGGGGGTCCCACATTTTTTGTTAAGATTATTTTATTTTGGTGCATTACAGCACAGGGGTACCCCCGTGAGGTACTTTGTCCAATGCCTACACATTGAACATTAATTGTACATTAATTGAAAATCATGGTTTCCCACATGCACGATCTAACACCTCTTTTTGTAAGTGTATGTGTCACTACATCTCCGACAGCTGATGCAGACTCCTATGGATGCATATTTCTTTCTATAGTTATCTTAAAACAGCTATCGCAGGGCAGATGACTTTAGGTGAGAATTTACTACTTTAATGAGCCAAGAATGTCTGTGTGTCCTGCACGTGACGTCACTCCACGTCGGCCAGCCCCCCTCATTAATAATCATGAACAGGTGACGTCCTCCACATGGACCCCCCCCCTTCATTAATAATCATGAGCAGGTGACGTCACTCCACATCGAACAGCCCCCCACATTAATAATCATGAAGAGGTGATGTCGTCCAAATGGACACCCCCGCTTGCATTAATATTAATTAGCGGGTGACGTCACTCCACATGGGGGGGGGGGCGAGGCGCCTCCTCCCCCCCCCTCGGCGTCAACTTACAACCCTCGCTGCAAAGGCAGAACCCTCACGTCACGTGATCTCTGTAACGCTGTTGAGACATCAAAGTAAAAAGCACGTCATAGTGAACACGGGATTAAAACCTTTAAATTAAATAAGTCTGTATCATCACGGCTTTACAAATTGCACACTAATTGATGCGATGAATATCTCACGTCGCGTTCTGCTTTTCGCTTGCAAGTTTCAGATTTACTGAAATACAGCCGTCCTTGGACGGGCAAAAGGCGAGTTTGTGTAATATGTGATTGCAACAGTTAATAATCGATTGGTTTTGGCAGTTAATTGATGGTTGA
Source organism: Lampetra planeri (assembly GCF_965212315.1). Taxonomy (NCBI): domain Eukaryota; kingdom Metazoa; phylum Chordata; class Hyperoartia; order Petromyzontiformes; family Petromyzontidae; genus Lampetra; species Lampetra planeri. Next base: position 11,679,633 of record NC_136125.1, on the reverse strand, counting down.
GTAAAGGGAGTAAGCTTTTATAATGGGGGAAAAAAACATCTCAGGACTTGATTTTCATGTTTATAGTTTTCCTAAGGTCATGCTTTTTATATTTAACGCTAGCACCTTTTCCCAAGACTCACATTTTTTCATTATTTTACTTGGCACTATTTTTATCGTACAGTATATTTTTATTGCTGGTTTGCTGCCATTTTTAGTCATTCTATTTAAAAAAAATTCTAAAACGTCCAATTTTCGGGTCTCGATCACAAACAGATATTTTGTCGGACCTGCGTTCAGCTATGTGAAAATAAACAATTAATGTGTTTATTCACTCGTTGAGATTAACGGCTTGAGTTATGAAATTAATAATGGGACCACAGGAGAGAAAAGTAATTGGATGAATTCATGGGTAAATGGCTCTGTTAACGACTCGCTCAGAGAAAAGGTCTCAGACGGACTGATTTAGCAACACAGATGATAATACCAGCTGGAATTGGATGACACTTATGCGTATGCCAGCCATGCGTTTATAGTATGGACACAATCATTGCTAAACACTCGAACGTCTTGACAGTCACTGGGCGCCCTTTCCCGTGAACAGGTTTGTACCGCCACAGTTGTTGCTCGTTGGATGCGAGTGACGTTCACAGGAGACATCAGCGAGTGCCACTTCGAGCATCGCAGATGGACACGCTCACCTCACCCCCAATCCCCCCAGTATTCAAATCGGTCGTCAAAAAAATGAACAAAAAATTGTGAGTCAACCGACTGTCTTTCGCACTTTAAAAGCGTAAAACAGCCAATGTGGAGGGTTGATGAAGGGAAGATTTGTCATTGGCGCTTCACTGACACGCAGCCCCCACATCAGGTGGTTCAATCTCCTCCCTTATATGAAAAGAAAAACGTTCACAAGTATTTGACGAAACAGGCAGTACAAGACGTCCTGATCATTTACAGCGAAAAAGAGTGATTCATTATATTCGTGAAAGGGATTAAATGTTAACCGTACACGGTTATAACATCAGCTGCTGCTCCGTTGCCTTAGGTCAGATCAACGGGACATCAGCCGCCGACTTGATTGGCACCGAGTCGCGCACCTCGGCCGAACCATCGCGCCACATTCGCCCCAAGACATCTAAGACCACCTTTTGAAGTCGTTTGGCACCGACAAATAAACTTTGACGTGACGCTGCCCGGAGATTACCGCGAAAAAAAAAAACACGCGTGCACACTGTGGGTTTGCGCAGGGCAGTTGAAATTGTTGGGCAGATGTGGACTTTTATTATCGCTGACTGTGACGCAACTCTGAAACCGCGGGCGCGGGGCCCAACTCTTTTATTTTTTTCCAAGTTTTATGATTATTCACGATTGTGTTTACTCGTGCAACAGCATCATTGTTTCCACTGGTGGCTTCGTCGGTTTTCTGGCCATCCCTTTTACAACTGTTTGCGTCGTAATATTAACAACAACAATAGTGTCATTGCGTAGCGTCGAGCGGCGGTTTTGTTTAAATATATATATATAACGTAACATAGTCATGTAGCGAGCGTGCCTATTAAATTGTTAATGTGCAGGTCTTGGCAGAAATATCACTGCTTCCTGAAGCAGCAGTATTAAAATTGTACTTGTGTATGCGTGTATATATGTGTGGGGCGCTATGTGAACATCTCAAAAATTAACTAAAGTCTGTAATTATTTGGGGAGAAATGACATTTAGCTCCTGGTAATTTTCCATTTGTTTCTCTGCCTTTGCTGGTTGCCAAGCAGCATGTGAATTAAAATGATGAACATTGTTTTTTCATTTAGGTCACCGTGACACACATGCGCACGAAACCTAATCTCCTCCATAATCTCATTTAGCGGCCTTTTTAGGAACGTGGCTTAGAAGTCCACAACTTAAACAATTTACACAGCACGACTGAGCAAGGCTATCCATCCATCCATCTCTTGACATCCCCATAACTCAAGAGTTCATGCCCGTGACAGCTGTCATCTTCAGCGTTGCTGGTGGAAAGTTTCATCCCGAAATCTGACATTGTCCCACCGACCGATTCACTTCCTCGTCCCCTCTTCTCTTCCATAGGCAGCTTGCACAATCATCATAACCCCCCCCCAAAAAAAGAAACCTGTTATGGAGAATCATCTTCGTCATACTTAGAGCTGTTGCCCTCTTAGGATGCGTCCTGCATACACCACCTCATCACACAACACATTAACTGTTGCTTGGTATCATTCTCTCTCAGCATGTCCTTCATTATTCTTCTGATCACACCAGCTTACTATATGGGGGGGGGGGGGGGGGCTAGGAAGATTGGGATCAGTTGCAAAACAAAAGTAAAAAAGCAAACACAATGACTCGTGGAGTCGTTTATCTCCCTCGCTCTTTCCTGGTCACTGCCACTGTCCTCTATTCAACCAGCCCAATGAGGTCTGATTGTTTCTCTTGCAACGTACATCTGGGTCACCAAGGAGCTGCCAAGCTCTGTTGGAAGTTTGTCGAGGAGCCTGGTGGACGGTCAACCATTGGCGTGTGGGCTACAACGCGGCACACAAGGGACGGCTCTTGCCAGTCGATGTAACGGGGACTTTTAAACACGCCCGCGATGGTAAACAGCTCTCACGTTCGTAATTTCGAACAAATGACCGTCGAACTGCAGCTTACTCCGGGAACACCCCTGTTGTCTCCCACGTGAAGCCAAGCACTCATTAGTGGAATTGGCCAAGCATCCATGAATGCAAGAAACAGCCCCCCCCCCCTCCCGGCCCCAGCCCTGAAATAAACGTCCTGAGACTTAGTGAGGCTCTCCTGGGCAAATTAAGGAATTACGGAATCCATTCAATGATGCTTTGTTGGCAAGTATATTGAATATCAAGGTCATTTATCCCGCTGTGAATATTTAAAAGCTGGGGAGACAAGTCCCAAGCAGCGGTGAGTTCTACTCACACGTTAACCCCATCACGGCAGTGTACTGGTTGTGTGACCTTACTGCTGATGCGTGCACATCGTACCGCGCCGTATCCGAATCTCTCTCTCACCTACTCACAATGCTTGCGCCAGTTTCTAGGAATTAGGAACAACCAAGAGTTGGCGGAAAAAAATATGAGCCGTATGTGTGTGTGCATGTAATTTTGAGGACGTACTTATCCCGCTTTTAGTGTTTATATAGACCCGCAAATTAACGGATTTGCGAGAAGAAAAAAAAGATAATTGGGTTTTTGGCAGCTGCCGCATGCGCCGCGTATTAGCACGGTTGGCTACGTATGGTGCGAAAGAAGTCCCAACATACGTATGTACATTTCAAGCTTTTGCCACTGCTCTTCACTAAGGCGGATCCACGCACGCAATATCGCTGCAATCCATAACGCATCTGCCATCGTCTTGGATTTGTTGAAGGACCTTAACATGCAACTATGACATCATCTATGCGAACTGTTGCGTACATGCCGTACAAGATAAGAAGACTCATGGCGGAGGCACCAGTGCTCGTGGAGTTTCGCCTTTTACTGTGCACGCCTCACGCTCGGACGATTCGGTCGGACCTTCTTCCATCACGTCCCACTGCGGTAACCCTAAACCCAAGAGGCATGACTGCACAATGCAGCCGTCGTGTCATGCACTCGGGTACGTCTGGCCGGCGGCAAGGGTCTTAAACCGCGAGGCTGTGCAGACCATGCGGTTTAACCCGTGTGGATCGAGTGGCACGTATGAAATGGCTGCGGTCGGACCCAGGTTTATAATGGCCATGTGAGCCACCCAGCGTGAACGGCCAGCAGTGATTAAACACGTGGGTCGCGCGGAAAGGTCACGGCGCTTTCCCGTGTTCGTGGTGCCTCGGCTGGACAAAACGCGATGCTCGTGGGTTTCGCTTGTAATTTTGCGGAGGCATCTCGGCGATTTCGGCGATGGGGTTGCTTCCGGAAGCAACCGTCGACCGCGTGACACCATTTCGCTGGGGCGGCACACCCGCTCCGCTCCTCCTCGGTTGCGCTGCCACGCGGTTTAAACGGAAGCGATCTGTGCCCTTAATTCCGGACGCACCGACGGGCGTGCCGCGTGCTCATCCCGTGTTCCTCGTGCGAGCTCTTGCAAAGGATTGCCCTCAATCGGGGGAGCGCGCATTATGCGTTTTGTTTCTTAATTGCGCGTCGCCGCCGTGCCGCAAATATTGAAATAATGACAGCACGCCGTGCCCGGCATGCCACCACCGAGGCCTCCCGGCCCCCCCGGGGGGCGGGGAGGCTGCCACGTGGCGCGGACCCCGGGTTACGGTTCCTTGGCGTCGGGCGAGAGCCGTTATAAATTGCAACATTTTCAAACGGGGTGCGAGTATCCGGGTCGAGGTGACTTTTGGACGTTGGCTCACAGCACGCTCTCTCGCTCTCTCCCTCTCTCTCGCTCTCACTCGCTCGCCGGGGTCTGGCCACGCGGATCCTGGCGCGGAATCCCACCGGGACAATCTTTGGCAAAAAAAACCTGGAGGGGGGGGGGGCAGTCGTTCGGAAGCTAATAACAAAGCGAGTAGATAAATTAGTAATTGAATAGTCAAATGAATGCTGCCCGTGGCTGTGGCGCGCACCACGTGAGCTTCCACAAGAGCTGCGGTAGAGATTTGGTTAAAAAAAAAGGTTTACCGTGGGAGGCCCGCAAAGTGAGGGGGCTCTTCTTCCTTTCACATCTGGGGGAAGGAACAGCGAATGGCATTTCCTTTATATTATTATTATATCTCACAAAATTTTTGTCATCAGCACCTCGTCATGAGATGCAGAATCCATTCTGAAGTTTTGCGGAGCAGTGTTCCGAGAGTGGCTATGGGAAGAGGTTTTTAAATCCTTTATATTAAGTTCACTTGCTTGCCTGCTTGCGCGCTTACGACCGTGCAAATCTTTCGGTCGTTTTTTAACCCACTTCCCGTGATCCAATCGAGCTGACATTTTGCACACAGACTCGTTGTGCGTGACAATTTATTTTCCACTTTTTAGGAAAAAAAAATTTCATATTTTATTTAAAATACCAATGTGATAAAAATGAAACTCTTACTCAAGAAAAACAGAAATGAATAATAAAATAATACCGATGGCACGCATATAAAGGATTTATAGTGAAAAACTTAGTTTTTACGGGTTAATTTTTTTTCACATTAATCCTCCTGAAAACATTTCAAGTGACATGTTTTTTTTTCATATCTTTAACACAGTCGGTGGCAAATGTTCCCCACACGCCCTGCTATGAGATCATTTGTTGCATGACGTTCAAAAAAATATATTTTTTATTCTCAAAGCTAGAATTTAGCCAAATTATACCAAATATAATGTTTTGGTTTTTGTGTGTGCAATCATTGGCGACTGGTCTGAGAGAGTGGACTCGCTCTACTCGAGAACCCAGTTTAATCGCGGGTGGTTGAAACTCTAATGTCAACCCAGAGTCACAGTGGTACGAGCTTTAGGGCTCTACTTCCTGAGACACGCAGCCACTTTGTAATTTCCTTCATACAGGCATAACACAGCACTTGGGTTCAGTGTTTATTCTTGTACTTTAACTAAACATTGTTTTAATAGACTCCGACACGGAGAGATGAATATCGACGTTGCAGGTCATGGGGATTATTTGACCATACTTCACCAGGCTGGTCCAGTGTGTGTTAAAATCAGAGAGCATAGACGTGGAAGCATAGAGGTACAAGGCAACCATGGATTTTCGCTGCACTGCCCTCTGCTGCCCACCGCATGGGATGCCCCTTAGCATCCGAGATCTGACGATATTCAGCGCATCCTGGCGATTTTTTTCTCTCTCTCCCTTCGGCGAAGCTCACCACCGAGACACTTAAAACCGTGCATTGAACGGCGCCGTACGCGCGGCAGTTTAACGCCACGCGTATCGCGCGTGACCCCTAGCCGCATCAAGCAACCCCTTCCGTAAATAACCGTTTTGCGCGAGCCTCCTTTTGTAACGTTCGTCACCCCTGCTGCCCAATGCCAGGTGAGGTGAGGTTCTGTCGAGAAACCGGGAGGACCCCTGCGCCCACAGCGGTTGACACCGCTGTGTGTGTGTGCACACATCCATCCTGCGAGGGCGCAGCCTGGGACTCCCGCTAGAACGAGTGGCATGATCTATTACAGGCCCCTAAAACGCAGCCAGGCGTTCACGGTGGTCTGTAAAAGTAATGGAAGAGTTGCCCCTACAGCCGTGTATTCAATTACCTGCATTTGCTGGCGAGGGGAATTTCAGAGAGCCCCAGTGTGTGTCAGTGGATCGTAGAGTGCCCTCTAGGTGAGTGACCCATTTCCAAGAATAAAAATAGAATCTTTGATCAAGAGATAAGTAACCCAAGACACGTTTTGCAAAAAAATGAACGTTTTAAGTAAGCTCTCGCTTGTTTTACAATTGTTTCATGCCGTCATTCATGTGGTTTTTCCCGTATCCATTTCCCTTAACCGCTGTCGCATGCGGTACGATTAATATCGTGGGCGTTGTTTGGATTGCGTGTTTATAGTTGGTATTGCACAATAGCCATGTGGTTGTTTGTGTAAGGACGAGCACACACTTACTGCAGTGGAGGATGCTGCTTTTCTCGAGATATCGCATTGCTAAAATATGCCTGTTACCTACCGTATATTTACGTGTTTCTGTAACCACCTTCATCAGCTTAGCCTGGCAACAATTGCACTGAGATTTCCCAGAATTAATGGGCAATCCTGCCAATAGGGCATTGTGGGAATTTTCCCCCAATCAATAGGCCTTAGCCCTGTCACCTAAATTCTTTGCCATCCAACAGGGAATTTCCTGGCTGGTTGTATTTGTCGCGATTATGGACACGTCAAGCACAAGCACTAATTTATCCTTCAATTTGTGAAGTGAAGTGACTCTGCTGAAACCACCAAATCTTGCTGCTGGTTTGAGAAGCCCTTGCAGCTTCCACAGTACGAGCCTCACGATTTCTCATCTCATCCAGATTGAGTTTGCGTGTCTCAGAGGTGCTGACTGGGCACACGTTTATGCTAGCCATTAGCCCCATAAACCTCCTGCTGCTGCCAAATGGAAACTATTTCCAATCTGCCCAACTCATGCTTTTGCGATTTAGTTTTTGTTCGTATTTTACTTCATTCCAATTGCGTGTACTCATCATGTGTGCGTGGTTGCCTTGTGTCACGTCATCTTGAAATGCGCCTGTATTTGGACACTTTGCAAATTCAGATTTGTATTTTATTATGCAAAGCTGCACTCTCTCAATTCCACTTTTGCACCGCTAGGAACAAAGCGGCGTATGGCGCTGCATAAACGCTGCGTGTTTGCCGTATTCGAGGACACAAAACACCTTCGTGTCGCCTTGCTCCACCTAAGGGGAAGTCTCGTGTCACCCCGACCTTGCAAATACCAAGGCTATCATTTGGTCTCCAGGCAACCTTGCATTCCTGCCCTCTCCACGAGCAGTGTCGTTCTCGAACGAAAACCGCACGCTGCTCTCCCCAACGCTGTGGATGCTGGTGAGGCTGAGAGTCCATCCGTGCCACGTGTGCATGTGCCAGACCACACGCTGGAATATGATCGCGCGTGAAGCTCTCCGGCGTGTTCTCGGGCTGTGCAACGTGAACGCACGTGGGAGGGTTTTACAGTACAGCCACAAAAGCCCTGGCATTACCATTTTGCTTATTTTGCCTACAACCAAATCACTCTGAACACACCCGATCTTGTCAGATCTCCGGGGTTAGGCGGGATGATGCTGGTTTGTCGTTGAACGGGAGACCGCCTGGCAATATCAGGTGTTGGAGGCTTGGGCTGCGAGGTGGCCAGGAGATGGTGGTACGGCAATGGATTTTTGAATCCATCTGTGCTGTGCTCTGAGTGTTATCCTCCTCCCACGTGAACCCCCAAGGATCTGCCAAACATCCCAATGCACAGTCCTGCAAAAAAGTCGCCTGGCACTCAGTGAGGCGTTCCTGTGTAAGAACAAAAAATAGTTTAGTCCAACACAAGGTGATTTTCTGCTGGAATATAAAAAAATTAGATTGATTCAGTCGACCACTTTAATCCATTAGCTGTAGCCTTGAGGGAAGCGGCGCACATCTGTTGATTTCTTCGGTGATTAAATGCGGGGGAGTTGAGGCCCATGGTGGAGAGAACAGCCGTGCTGCCATCCGCACAGCGTTTCTCTTCCCCTCCTGGTTTCCTCTCTCTCTCTCTACGCTTGACCTTAACATCCTTGCCTCTGAGTTTGAGGCACGTACACTCGCCCCAAACGCTCGAGCGAGCCGCAGCTGGATTTGATACATGGCCGCACGTGTACTGTTGCCGTTTGTCGGTGTTTGTTGCAGTTGCATGCTTAATAATAATAACAATGTTAACCGCGTAACGATTCACCCACACAGTGATTTAATGAATTGTCATGATTTGGGGTGACGATTCGATACAAATGATTTTGTATATTTTTTTGTTTTTGACGTCTCGTTCGCATTGTCTCTCTCGTGTGTAAAGTCTCATTCTCTGCTTTAGCCTAAACGTAGCATTGGCATATAATTTCAATATGATTAGAATAATGTGTAAATAATCCAACTCGCGCATTCGATTCGATGTGTGTGTTTTGAGCATAATGATAAATGACAATGGCTTGATTGATATATCATCGCGTGGCTAATGCTTATGAAAGGTTGGTGCATTCGTCACGTTGATGTGTAGGTATCAGAATTTGGGGAGACAAAAGAAACCGGGTGAAAGTCTCGGCCACAACATCTTCCCAATGGCCAGTCTCCGGCCTTCATAGGTGCATGCTGACAGCACTTGCCCATCCGTCTCTCGAAGGCTGCACAGGGGAGCTTTGTCGTCTGTGTTTTTTTTTTGGCATATCGCAGCACCCATGGCCATTTTTCAACAACATTATTTCCCCAGGCACCTGCTGCCATGTACAGGGAGGGGTGTGTGTGTGTGTCTGTGTGGAGTGGTGGTGTAGCGATTCGCATACAGCTCTACAACCTGAATTCAATTCCCGGCCAAGGCTAACATCAGTGGCAGGGTCCTGGGCTTCCCCGAAGTTGACTCAGCCTTAAATGGCAGCTGGTGTGCTGTGCAAACATCAGCATTGGGGAGACAAAGGTGGCGGGATGTAGTACTGGCCACAGTGCTCACTTGCGCGCCGTGCCGGCCTTAATAGGTGGTCACTAATGGCACTTGCCCTCAGTATGTTGAATGCTATGCAGATAATCTCTGTCTTTGCCTCTTGTCTTTGTGTGCACTCGCAGGCAGCGCATGCAGCAGTCGGCCATGTACGAGCTGTGCTTGGGTATGCAGCAGGTGTTCAAACAGTTTGGCCTCCTTCAGGTGACACAGGAAGAGTTCCTCTGCATGAAGGCGATCATGCTCCTCAACACAGGTGAGCGGACCTGGGGGCTGACCGCTGGCGGCACTCAATCGATGAGGAGTCTGGGACAATCGTCAGGCTCCTGGGATGAATAAAGGGCGTATAAGCACGTGCCATTACCTCCATCCTGTCAGGGTGCCATCGTTTGCACATCTCAGCTTTAGGCGTTTCCGATGAATAACGAGAAGCCACGATGAGAACGTTGGGCATCGTAGGTGCAGTGCTTGAAGCGTTTTTCTTTTTTAATGAAATATGCGATGGACGGGTTATTCCTTTGCGTGTTAATAGACATCCAAAAATCAAAGAGATGTCCGGGGCAAATAAGCATCGAGGCATCGGTGCTCATCATCCTGCAGTGGACAGCCCTGCAGGAGTCAGTGGTAGAAATTCCTCATGTTTATGATGGTGGGTGGTGGAGGTGGGGGCATCTACCCATAGGACAGCCACAGTTGACTCCCGCGCACAGAGCTACTCCTCATGCCATCATCCCCTGAGGGATGATGGGCTGAGTCGGCCCACGATGAGGATTTGAACTCGCAACCTCGCGAATTGCGCTCTACAGCTGAGACACCATTCTGCGTACTCCACAGTGCATTCCCGTGTGTTGAATGTAGTTATACACTACGTAACGGTATTGTGGCGCATTTAAAACAGTACCTGAAACATTCCGCTCACGTCATGGATATCCCGGAGTTGCAAATCTCATTTGGCAGGCGATGCTCCGTCACGATGCCAGCCCCACAATGACATTTATTTAATTGTCGTTTTCCTGGCACGCCGTAGCGTTCCGTCACTCTGGCCGGAAACGCGCGCCGGTGCATACCATGGCCACCGCTTGTCACGTGCCCAGAGTTGCTGAGGCTGTGTAGCCGTGAGAGTGGTTAGTGGTGGTTGGTGGTGGTTGTGGTGGTGGTTGGTGGTTGTGGTGGTTGGTGGTGGTTGGTCGTTGGTGGTGGGTGGCGGTTGGTGGTGGTTGGTGGCGGTTGGTGCTGGTGGTTAGTGGTTGGTGGTGGTTGGTGGTGGTTGTTGGTGGTGGTAGGTGGTTGGTGGCGGTTGGTGGTGGTAGGTGGTTGGTGGCTGGTGGCGGTTGGTGGCGGTTGGTGGTGGTTGGTGGCGGTTGGTGGTGGTTAGTGGTTAGTGGTTGGTGGTGGTTGTTGGTGGTTGGTGGTTGGTGGTGGTGGTTAGTGGTGGTGGTGGTAGGTGGTGGGTGGCTGGTGGCAGTTGTTGGCGGTTGGTGGTGGTTGGTGGCGGTTGGTGGTGGCTGGTGGTGATTGGTGGCGGTTGGTGGTGGTTGATAGCGGTTGGTGGTGGTGGTTAGTGGTTGGTGGTGGTTAGTGGTGGTTAGTGGTTGGTGGCGGTTGGAGGTGGCTGGTGGTGATTGGTGGCGGTTGGTGGTGGTTGGTAGCGGTTGGTGGTGGTGGTTAGTGGTTGGTGGTGGTTAGTGGTGGTTAGTGGTTGGTGGTTGGTGGTGGTGGCGCAGATGGCGCAACGTGACGCGGCGCCCGCCCTGTGACGCAGTCCCCCAGGAGGGCCTCAAGACGCAGGCGTTCTTCAACGAGATGCGCATGAACTACATCCGGGAGCTCAACAAGGTGGTCATCAGCAAGAACAACACGGCCGACGGCTGGAAGAGATTCTACCAGCTCACCAAGATGCTCGACTCCATGCATGACGTAAGGGGTCGGTTTTGGAGTCGTGTTCGTCTTTGTCTACTCGTCCATCTCTCTGCGAGTGCGCACACGTCTGTGTGTTTGTGCGTTTGTGTTTGTGCGTTTGTGTGTTTGTGCGTCTGTGTGTTTGCGTGCATGTGTGTGTTTGTGCATCTGTGTGTTTGTGCGTCTGTGTGCTTGCGTGCGTCTGTGTGTTTGTGCGTCTGTGTGTTTGTGTGTCTGTGTGTTTGAGCATCTGTTTGTTTGCGTGTGTGTGTGTGTGTTTGTGCGTCTGTGTGTTTGTGCGTCTGTGTGTTTGTGCGTCTGTGTATTTGTGCGTCTATGTGTTTGTGCGTCTGTGTGCTTGCGTGCGTGTGTATTGGCGAGTGGTAGTATAGTGGTTAGCGCACTGCATGAAAAACTTGGTGATCCGAGTTTGAATCCAGCTTATGACCAATAAAAGTGACAGCAAACATTTGAACCGGTCCTGGGCCTCCCGTCGGTTGACATAACTTCAATATGAATACCTGGAGCGGGATGTTTCAATATCAGAACTGGGGAGACAAAGGTGTGGTGTTGGCCACCCACCCCCTCGTGTGCCATGCCAGCCTTCATAGGTGCTCGCTAACAGCACTTGCCCCAACAGTCTGTTAAGGCTATATGGGGGATCTTTGTCTTTTTGCATGTGAGTGCCTGTGTGTGTGTTGTCCGGCAAAACAACCCCCTACTTCCTCGTTGGTGCCGGACGGCAACGCTGTGGTGAGTAGTGACATGGGGGGGAGGGACAATTTAGATTGCCCATTCCCCATATGGCATTTGTAACCACCATATTAGCCGAATAGAGGCTCTGGATGGGTGTGAGGGACTGATAACCCCTCCACCTTCAATTAATTACTACAAAACCACGTCTGCTGAACCTGGAGCTTGCCACTAAGAGGTGGGGGGCCTTACCATCAGCCCCACCAAAACTAAGCACCTGCCTGGGTATTTTGAACGATTGGACACTCGACCCCTACAACTCCCAATTGGTAATGGGGCAGTTGTGGAGAGAGTGGAGAGTTTCCCATACCTGGGCAGTATGCTCATGACCGGCTCCGGTTTCACAGCAGAGGTCTCACTCCGAATCAGTCGAGCGGCATTATCTTTTCATCGGTTGCATAACGCTGTGTGGAAGCTACCTGGTCTGTTGCTCCGCACGAAGCTTCAGGTCTTCTCGGCCACGGTCATTCCCTCCCTTCTCTACGCTTGCTAAACGTGGACCCCCCTAATAGAAAATCTTCGTTGGTTAGAAACATTTCGGCTGTCCTGCCTACGATCCATCCTGGGTTTAACCAGGCTGGATTGTGTGAGGAGCTCACAAATCCTTGAAAGATCTGGACAAAGTCCCATCGGCCAGCTCTTCCGGCAGGCAAGGCTGCGTTGGCTGGGTCATGTCATCCGCATGCCCAGCCACCGCATTCCTAAACAGCTTTTGTTCAGCCGGATAGAGGGGGCTAAACGGGTAAGGCATGGACTAGAGAAGAGATGGAGTGATGTGGTACAGGAGGATGTGGAGCTGAGTGGACTTGCCGATGACTGGTACCAGCGGTGTCAAGATTGGCCTCTGTGGAGAAGGCTCGTGAAGGACGCTACTGGACAGTTGAAGGCAGTCGCCCGCCAATAACAACGGAGGGCAGAAGAGCGATGCTCACAACAACAAGCGGAGCGCCGGGTGGCTAAAGCACAGAATTTTGGCACAGTAGGGGGCACAGGTGGTGCATCAGCCAGTCATCTCAGTCAGTCGACCCGTGGCAACTGGGTCTGTCCCGTGACCTCCTGCAAGCGGGCGTTCGACACTTCACGTGGCCTCAGCGTGCACATAGCCTGGCACAAGCGTCGTGGTGACGTCACCGCCACTTAGTGGCGAATGGCGGTTGTTGTTGTGTGTGTGTTGGTCTCTGTGTAAGTGGGGTCATGGTTCGTGCACTGCACTACAAACTCAGCGATCTGAGTTTAACACCTGGCTATTCCTAACATCAGTGGCATGTGATAATGGGGTCTGTGTGTGTGTATATATATGTATATATACGTTGTAAACAAGGTGCAGCACTGTCGTTGCTCATTAGGAAGCGTCTGCAAATTGCTAAGGGTGATGGTTCCACATTCATCAGCCCAAAAAAGGCTACAAAACACGGATCCTGGGCATTGTTTGGAAAACATTTGAACGTGGAATGTCAAAAACACAAGCAAGGACATATGGCTTTAATGGAATTCAACAACATCCTTCAGCGCCTCTGATTCACCACTTAATCTGATCCTGCCCGCTGGATGCTCTTGTCCACCAAACTTTCATGAGCATTTCAATGGTCTATAAAACGCGCATTAAAACCTCCGCGCAACTGCTTGCAGAATGAGCTCGTGCAATCTGCTTTCTCTCGGTTCCGTGGCAATCGCAGCAGGGCCACGAATCAGCAGCCGCCACTCGTCAATGTGATTGTTGTCGCGCTCTTTCTTTCCAATCCTTTCTGAAAACAATTTGCAGATTTCATTTAGGGGTCCTTAAATGGTTATTTCATCATTGTGAATTTGCCAACCAATTGCATCACTATCCATTATGGGTCGTCTTGGATATGGGTATCTTATTAGAGTTCAGTTTGTTCCATTGGTAATGTCTAATCGGTGATTGATGCACAATTTATTTGTTAGTAATTCAATTCAATTTAGCCACCCTTTTCCAAGCTCGTTTATTTTTGAATTGGATCTCATTTGATTTGTATGCCGAAGTTGGGAACTCAACGCACATCGCACCTCCGATTAGCACGGTTGGCTACGTACGGTGCAAAAGAAGTTCAGTGCACAACTTGCTGCGTCAATTCAGGCATCTTAATGAATGGTCACAGCCTCCCCCGACTTGCCCTCGTTGTTAGATGAATCGCCATGGCTCCAGGTTCATTGTTCAATGCAAAATCTCTTTTTTTCTTTCCAGTTTTTTCCTGTCCCATTTGTCTTGTCTGTCTCGTCTGCTTTTGTCTCATCGGTCATATCTCATTCACTGCCATCAGTCTAAGTACAGTGTTACTGTGTAGGGGTATAATTTGCATGAATGGTAGTTCGTCGATTCTTACACACACAATTCAATGCATGGATTGGGTGCTTATGAATTGATTGTATACAATTAAGCATCATGGGCCAAATAAATATACACATACATAAATATACACATACATAAATATACGCATACATATGCAAACATCAATTGTTGTCTGTAATACATCATTAATGATAATTTAACCCTTGCACTTTACTCACGAGGGACAAGATTAAGGCAGTGGAATATAAAAAAAAAACAAGATTAAAAACCCATCATCTAGAGTAGAGATCTTTTTTTTACCTTTGAAGTTGTTTTATTACCAATTTTCTTTTGATTCATCAAAGTTGCAGCCATATAAATTTGTTTCTCCTAATTAATTGTCTGCAGGCCAAAGCTTAAAAACCCCGAGCCCACTTTTGTTGCAAGGGTCAAAGCATTATTCATATTCCCCACTCGCCGACTCCCTTCAAAGTGATTTTGATCAAGCAAAACAGCCTGCAAGCGGTAAATCTTTACCCGACTTGTCATACTGAAAGTTCAATGCCAGCTCAGTCTATAAGGTCGCCTTCAAACAAATAGTTCTTTAACCTTTGGATTCATTAGCAAGCGATGCTACCTTCCCCAGCAGGGCAACCACCCTTGAAGTTTGGTAACCAGAAGCGAAGAAAATGTCACCACAACGTTGGGTGCTTTGATACACAATTTTGTTGCACACACACACAAAGACAAAGATTCCCCGTATAGCCGTTAACAGGCTGTTGGGGCAAGTGCTGTGTGTGCACACCTATGAAGTCCAGCATGGTGCACGAGTGAGGAGTGTGGCCAGCACCACATCCTGCCGCTTTTGTCTCCCCAATACTGATGTTTACACACTGCACCAGTTACTGATTTCAGGCTAAATCGACCTAGAAGAGGCCAAGAACCACTTCAGATTTTCATCATAGGTCGGCGGGTTCATAGCACAGCTGCGTTATAACCGCTGCACCACCACTCCCCACACATCCACACACACGCACACTTGCACCTGCGCAAGCAGTAACAACAGTAGTTGTCATTCACCATTGAGTGGTGGTCACATCACCACAATGCCAGACTAGGTGCACCTTGAGGCCACGTGAAGTGTCAAAGGCTCCCCGACAATAATTCACGGGAGAGACCCAGGAATTGTGGGTTAGCTGACTGCGAGTACTGGCAGATGCACCAATTGCAAACCCCAATTCTGTGCCAACTCGCTGTGTTTGAGCTTTCTGGCGCTCTGATAATTGATGTGAGCATCGCTCCCCTGCCTTCATTTGCTGATAGAGGGCGGCTGCTGTCAACTGCGCCAGTAGCGTCCTTCACGAGCATCCTCCACAGAGACCGATCTTGAGACCACGGGTGCCAGTCATCAGCCAATCCACTCATCTCTAAGCCCTGCTGTCACCTGATATCTTCATGTCCGTTGAGCCCCCTTTATCTGGCCGAACAAGCCGCTTGACTGTACACTTTGTTTCTATCAGATGCAAATTCAACTGATACAGCCGTGGAAGGCTTTAAAAAAAAAAGATGCTAAATAGTGTAGGAGAGAGAGGACATCACTGTTGCACTAAGGTGAACATGGAATGAGTCTAATTCATGGCCATGCAGCTTTAACTGGCCCTGCTTACCTTCAGGGAGTCCCAAAGCATGAATCACACCAGAGCACATTGCCTCTTGATTGTATCTTAGGTCTTAACTACGTCAATAAAGTAGAGATGTAGGTTCTGCTGAAGTCTTGACACCTCTGCTGTAGCAGACAGACAGGGAATATGGCATACATGCAGGGCCAGCTCTCCTTTAAACGACACTGGGGCTCCAACACCGTAACCTTTCCATTCCGAAGCAAAGCGTTCTCAAATTATATTTGACCTTTCCTGGCACACTGAGGAGGGAGATGCCCTGGTCAGGTACCCCCGTCTTGCAGAGGGGACCACCAGGGCATCCTCCTAAGCCTGAAGCAACCAGCCAGCTGTAATATGATACAGATCAGCCTGCACAAAATCGCCACCCTGCCTCAACAGGAAGTCATATTTGCCCCGCGCTTTATCTGACCTCGGATCGTTCTTCACACATACTCTGCAAACAGCACATCAGATGCGCTTCTGCGGCCGTCTGGAACACTCTTCCTTTCCGATATTAGGAAGCTACTGGAGCTACGTACTTTTAAATCATCGAGATTGAAACTCATTTCTTGAGAACTGCTTTTTCGTGTTTAGTTTGTTGTCCTTCCCCCGTACCTCCGATTAGCACGTTTGGCTACGTACGGTGCGACAGAAGTTCAACGTACGTACATACGAGCCACGCTCAGGGTGCAGCTGCCTCCTCCAGCATTTGACGATCTGCGGTCCATGAAGGGTCAACCTCCCCTGGCCCCGTTATGCCGTTTGGGTTGAGGGGCTTCCCCCTTCCTCGAGGAAATGCTCAGCAAATTGGAAGACCTGATCTTTTGGAGTCGGAGAACAGATTTATATTCTTCTCCTTCAGGTTGTTAATTGCAATGGTTGCTGCAAGTTACTCTTTTGACGGAATTAATTCGTGACGTCCCCGGAAACGCATGCCTGCCACTCGTTCTTGCAGTGACGAACGCCTCTGGGAACCTCTTGAGCGGAGGCTGCGGTAAGCCTTTTCATTCTAAGGGGGTGCGATATTTCGTTGGCAATGTCCGTACATTGAACTTCTATCGCACCCCACGTAGCCAGCCGTGCCAATCGGAGGTGTGGCAAGTAAGGCACCCGCCACTTTCGCTCACCTGGCTAGAACACTTCCTCTGTCAGCTGAGATTTCTGAGAAGATCTTCGCTAGATACCTTGCGCAGACATGGCAGCTGTTTGAGCCGTTTCTCCTCAGATACAGAAGGAGGGGGTGGGAAGCCAACCTCAGATGCAAGCTGCACACCACACACACATATGCACACGAGGAGATAATAGAACATTTTGTAGACCACCTTAATCATGTAGGTTTCTTGTAAGGCTGCCGCATGATGTACATATCATAGTAGTTTGCACTTAATTATGCAACGGTCAACAACATCAGTGCATGTCCCTCATGTAGTCAGTCACACACGCGCACACACACCTGAGGAAGTGTAGTCTGCACACATGGTTTGTCTCTGGGCATGACCACTTTCCTCATATTTGCAAAATGACTTGCAAATATGAGGAAATTGGCAGAACACTGAATGGCCATTCTAGAATATGAGGCTTGGAGACTCATTAAGGTTTTCGTGAGGAAAAATATTATTGTAATGTCATGCTAACATGATTTTATTGTATAAGAAGTTCTCTTAATGTCAACTTTGAACATTTTGTGCTCTTGAACCCATTAAATCACTTGATCGACTAATATGGTTGGCAAAATCAGAGTTTCTCATCAGCAATATCGATTGCGAAATTTCCCGCCACGCCTGTGCAGATTGGCATTCAATCACGAACATCCAGGATCCCACTGAAACCTCGTGACCCGTTCCTGTCAGCGAGACCACAACGCCCCCAAACCCTCACACTCCTCCACTGGATCATCATCATACAATTCCGATTGAAATTCAAGCCTGACCTCACCATCTTTAACAACATCCACCATGGACTTTCACATCTCTCTCCCTCCTCTGCTCTCAACTCACTCTTCTCCTCATATTCCTCCTCCCCACGCACTCGACGACCGAGGCCTTCTGTAAAATCCTCCAGTCAGCGGGAGGTCACTCCTTCTCTGCTGCTGCCCATGTAGTCTGGAACTCCCTCCACCTGAAACTTAATTTGGAGCTATTTAAGGCCTCGACACAGAGGCGTGATTTCTCTTTGTGCCTATGTTTGTTCTCTCTCTATGTATCTCTGTGATATCTGTCCGCTTATATGTCTGTCTATATGTCTCTGGCTCTGTGTTTTATCTCTCTCCCAAATGTTGCATTCTCAGGAAGAATGTAATCAACCAGGTAGGGTGTTGACTGTTATGTTATCCGACTCTCTGTTGTATTACATTACATTTCTAAGTATACTAGATTTGTGTTTCTATTCAATTGATACCTGATGATGATTGCATGTGTTGCAATCGAAACGTCGTATGCTAGTATTTAATTTAATTTATTATTTTATCTTGATACGTGACTTTACCGAAAGAACCAAAGAATACTCCCTCTACCTGGCCATCTGTGCTACCGACTCCCTGCCCCTGTTCACGTAAAGCCTCACGACCTTCCCTTCTGCCTGTGCCTCGAATAGAAACGCAGACCCTCGTGATGCGGCTGTCCTACTTTCTGTACAACATCTTGAGATGCAGCTGCATTGTTGAGATTCGATGTAAACTCCAAATTGTAGGTGTATTCCTAACATACGTGTGTGGCCTGTGTGTGGACATTACGTGTGTGCATATTTGGCGCGTGTTTTGCATGCGTGTTTAGCGTGTGTGTGTGTCCGCGTGCATATTTGACATTTTGTGTAAATGTGTATGTTTGGGTTTTGCGCGTGTGTATCCATCTGTTGTTTGGTGTGTGTCGATGCGTCCGTGTATGGTTTGTGTGTGTGCTCATGTTTGCCTTTTGCGCGTGTTTGATTTGTGTGTGTGTGTACGCACGTATGGTGTGTATGCGCGTGTTTGTCTTTGTGTCTTTGCTTTGTGTGCACCGTTTTTGTTTATGCATGTCTGGATTGTGTATTCATGTGCGCGCGCGTTTGCTTTATGCGCGCTCGCGTGTTGGTTCCCAGCCAGTGCTCGCTAACAGCACTTGCCCCAACAGTCCGTCAAGGCTATACAGGGTATCTTCGTCTTTGTCCCCAGCTGGTGGGCGGCATGCTGCAGTTCTGCTTCCACACCTTCGTGCAGTCACAGACGCTGTCCGTGGAGTTCCCCGAGATGATGTCGGAGATGATCAACGCCCAGCTGCCCCGCGTGCTCGCCGGCATGGCCAAGCCGCTGCTCTTCCACGGCAAGCGAGTGTGACGGCACGTGGGCTGCCCCCGTGGCGCCGTCGTCGTCGTGCCCAACGAGCGTGGCTCCGACTGGGCCAACACGTAACCAGACGCTTGCCCCTTAAGGGCGACCTTGGAATTGGACCGCCACACACTTTGAGATTTTTACGCCCGATTACAAATGAGATTTTACGTGGGCGGAGTGTGTGTGTGGCCTGATTCCTGAACTGGCTTACGGTGGCAGGTTTGTGATTGCCGATTGCACTAGCCCAGCTCTGGTTGACCCCGGACAGCTCTGCCTCAACCATCCCACACGAAACTCTTACTTTTTTTTTACCTTATACAGCTGCTTTCCTGTAGCCACGCCTGCGCCATTCGCCCACTGCAGCCGCCTCCAGAAGCCACATCTCGCATCCATCCCCGCTGACGTCAACCCCTTACGGTTACCCCTCGACGGCCGCCATAGCCAATCCTCCTCCAGATGTCCCCAAGAGCTGTCAATGTTTTGCTGGACAACGCCATCCTAGAGAGAATCCCCTCACTGTGGGTCAGCCCCGTTTCCACCTTCCCCTCCCAGAACGGTCCTGCCTTCTGCGACTGCTGTCGACGCAACGCTTTCGTCCGTTTGCCGCGTCTCTCGTTGCCGCGATTCTGTGACCGCCGGGAAGCGAGGCAGCTTGGATCACAAAGTGGGCCGAACGGGGCTCAGCCTTGCGGTTCCCCCCGGTAGCCTCGCCGAGCCGGCCTGGCGTTAAGCGGCCTTTGTGAGCGGGCCGCGGGTTTTCACGCGGGTTGTTCTCGGAGCCGGTCGCGATGTCACGGAGTCACCGTTGTAACTGGATTCGTCCTCGGTGCAGTCCCTCGCGTAGTTGAAACTTGAGGGCCTTGTATTTTTTGTTAAATTACAATAATGGATATTAGTCTGGACAAGCCTTACATAACCCAAGCCTGCGTAGTTTACTTTCATGTTTGTATATCACCTTGCATTGCATGTGATAATGGCTATGTTGTCAGCAAAATCTGAGATGGATGATACCTTTTCCAATTTAACTCTCAAAATATGTCTCCTAATGTCGTCGTGAATTTTCTTGGCGTGAGATTCTCCTTTCTTAACCCCTCTTCTGCTTTGTCTTTTGTCGTTTTCTTCACGCAATCTCGCCATAGATGATCCATTTCTACAAATGGGTTCATTAAGTTCAATAAATATTAGTAAGGCTTTGGATTTTCGGGCTTTGGGTGACTATCAGTTTACAATTGCTTAAATGCATTTTCATATAAAACAAAAGCTAGGCATAGTGGTATTTGGTATTTATTGTCTTTTATAGAAGCTGATTGATAGTTGGATGTGATCACTAGTAGAAATATGTCTATTGGCCTTTGACGATTTGCATTGAATTCCTCCACTAGTTTCATGATTGTATCTGTTGTCTACTATAGTGCTGTCTTGCATTCTAAGGGCTACTCTTTGTGGTTTACTAGTTATTAAACCTTTTCACCCTTCCATACTCCCATTCGTTGTTAGACGAACTTTGCTAATCTTTGTTTTGTAAGTTAAGAACTCAATTCATGAACTCGAGGAAATTATTGAAGAACTTAAAATAAGAGAAGTTGGGCTCCAGGTAAAAATTAACAAAACTAAATTCACAGACAACAAATTTGTCGAAACAAAATAAAATAATTGTTGGAGGAACACCACTGGGAAATACAACAGAATATCCATATCCAGGTAAAATTATCGACGTTATAAATTATGAAATAACAAGGGGGAATGAGAGCAGGTTGGAGTGATTATGGATTATTGAATTTTATCATAATGAGGACACTATTCAATCTGTTTATATCACCGGCTGTGATCAGAAACACGGACAAAGTAACTGGGACAGGAGCCGAAAAGTGAGCAAGGATACATGGAGAGATGCATGTTGGGAACCATGCTGAGGAACAGACTGTCAAAAAGAGTCATCAGGATTGGCAGCACACGTCACTAGAAGGGATGATTGTGGGTGGTCGAGACTGGTGATGGAATGTTCGCCACAGTAGGGGTATTGCCCGAGAGGAAGACCGACCACCGTGGGGCGAGAGCGATGAGGTTAGCTCATGTGTCGGAGTGCGAAGGATTGTGGCATCATGGGACCAAGGGGAGTCGCAAACACACGTGGAGGCCTTTAATACGTTTTATTTGCGGCCCATTGACCCATTGCGGGGTCGGCGTTCATCGCTGGGGTTGTGCTGTTGTAAAGTGTGGGCTCAGTGTGGGGAAACTTGCTTCGTCCGGGCACTGCATGGCTCCAGTTCTGGTGCAGGACGAGCTGCACGGCACGGCTTCCCATCCCAGTTCTCCGTGAGCCATTCGGCTCCGTAGGCTCGGCCCCTCGCTACCGCTCCATGGCTATCGCAAAGGTCGAGGAGCGATCTAGAAAAAATGCACTTTGTTAAATGCAGGCATGGGTTACGTTAGACTATTCTAAATAGAAATAAAAAAATTGTTACTTTTGTAATTTTCCACCAAGCATTTTTTGCACAAATACGACTGGAAACTGAATTGAACAGGTGACATCGCAGAGCGCGCGGATGTTCAGTTTGCGTTGACCCCGTGACGTCGCGACTTGGTTGTGATACGAAAAAAATGCGGTCGTGAACTCCCAGGCCTGTCTTCCAAGCTCACTGGGAGTCGGGTCATTCCGGTACCGTGGGGACAACGTGCTGAGCCGGCAAGCCTGGTCCGAGCACCAGGCCGGCTCGCTTCGCCGCGGTCGTGGGAAATCGGCGTGCTCCCTCCGCTTTTTGAGCCGGTGGTTTATTACGCTCGGTAAAGCTGGTTTTGTTTACCACTGAACTGAGAGTCGGATAGCGTTATTGGTTGTGTGTCTGGTCGAAAGACTTCATCAATACCTGACGCTCTTAACTAAGTGGAGGGCACAACGCAGCACTAAGGTACCCGGACACGAAGGTTATCGCGGTGTGCCGTGCGTCCGCTGTAGAAAACTCGACGAAGTGACTCGTGCCGCTCCGTGGTCTTCTCTTCTGAGTATCCATCTCATTCCTTTCACGTTTTTTTTCATGTTGTGCCAATTATTTTTGCTCGTAAAATTAACAGGTGACGTTACATTAATCTGAATTTGGACACTTTTTAAGATCATGTAATTAATGGGATATTTTTGTTTCATTTTTTTGCCTTGGATTTTAGGAGTGTTTCTTTGTCCTTCTCATTATAGCATGGCCCAACATACCAGTGGCTGTTATCATACATGATCTGGAAAGGCATAACAACATCGACTAAAAGCACTTTTTGTGACTTATAAAATAAATTATCTGAATAATTACAGTATGCAGTCGAATCCCTTTCGCAATAAACATCAAGGCTCACCGCTGCACACACAAGTCAGGGCACGTATGAAATCGCCAGAGGAATTGGTGCTCGTGGTGCAATTGTTTCCGGGGGAAAGTTTTTTCTAGATGTATTCCACGGTAATTTATTGCAAGTGTAACACGTAAGCTTTCGCAACCAATATTATCCATAATAGAGGGGGTTTTTGGGTTAGATTGCGTAAATATAAATGTGTCGTAAGACTCGCCACCACCCGACACAGACAGTAAGGTTTGTCACCTAAACAGAACATGCCAATTCGTTACTAGTACAGTGCACCGGTGTGATGGAGAATAAATCCGCTGCATTTTAAATTTGCGTAGGACCTTTCGCCAGTAATTACAACTAGCATCATCATCAGGCGACGGTGACGCTAGTTGATGATTGTCGTCAAGTGTTTTTGTTTTAACATCTTTTTTCAAATATAGTTTTTTTAAAAATATATATAATGTATTCCCTTAATGTATTCGGCAAGTTACAAGAAATAGCGACTGCAAATATAGAGCCCAACTGACATCGCCATTGCCCATTCCTCTCCGTGGTTTAAGTGCAGCCTCAGTTGTGCCTTTGCTTTTTATTGTTCACCTGCGCTGAGACATACCCAGGCCAGGAGCAGGGGCATCAATTTTGTTGGTGCTCAATGCTAGCAATAAAACAAGGCCTCAATTCAAATGAATCTTTACAGCCTTCTCCACAGTCGCTGATCACACATGGCTTCTTTATGGAATGGGACAGCTGTTGGACGTTAACCGGGATTTATTACGTAATTCCGCTCCGTTAGTATTTAACGCAACGGTTACTTATGAAGCACTACACAGGCCACCGATCACGCCATCTCTGCGCCGCTGTGGCGAAGCGGTGGATTTCGGTAAAAGATTTTGAGAGCCCTGTGCACCTTCTCCAAGGTTGTAGCGCGTGTCCATCAGGTTACGCCACATGTTGTTCGGAACGATGTCCTGCGTCTTGCTCCACGTCATCGAAGCTTCTTCAGGAAGCGGAGATGATCCCAGAGTGCGGAGCTGGAAGCCTGGAGCAAAACGTCAGACATGCACAACAACGCATGGCACAACCTGAAAACACATCGGGGAGCCGCACAGCACAACCGCGAGAACCCACACAGCTGACCGGTACAGCCGGTTCATCTGCCAGTTTTCTTCCACAGCGCCCACAATTATTATTACCATTTCACCATCACAGTCAGGTCCCCTGTCTTGACAAACTGCGCGATGATGATGATGGTGTTGCGGTTTTTATTTGTCGGTACATAATGTGTGAATTAGGTGTCGAAAACAACAATCGCACCAAAATGCAGTAATCTGGAGTATCTCCATTGCGGATATTAAAAAGATCGTGACCTTCAATGTGGGTTTTGAATGCACCCATATGTTGTTGTTGAGGTGCCTTTCCTGGATGTGTTAGCATCTAAGGACACGTGTGTGACCCTATCAATTTGATGGCTTAACAGTTTTGGATGTTTGATTTTGGCCTCATGTCTTTGGTCACTTCGCTCGTTCGCTTTCGTTCCTCGAGTGTTTTGAGTTTCCCTCTTTTCGCTTTGTAAGTGTAAACAATGATGATACAACTGTGAAGTCTTGGAAGTCTTAAAGACTCTATGAGACTTTGATGCAAAACATTACAGACCCGAATTTGGTGCAATGTTTGTGGTGTTTGGCAGAATTTTCCGAGGGTTGCAGCCCAGATAATTTTTCCGGCTGGCATAGGTGTCGTTTGGCCGGGCTTCATAATTTATAAAAATGTTTGCATTTCAGACACGGTTACAAAAAAAATAGTTTGGCTTTGTCGGATATTTCAGCTTAAAAGGTTAAGCCCCCTCTGTGAATTTCTTCTCAGTTGGAAATCATTTTCTGCAAAGGGTTGAATGTCCCAATTGCCTGCACCAAATACTTAATACTCGAGGGTTTTGTTGCTGTCAAAAACATCGTCAGATGTTCATCTGCTGCCAAGTAAAAACGAGAAGTTCTGTTTTCATTTGAAATGTTTAAAAAAAACCAGCGTGACAAAAATTGACTATCTATCAAAATGACGACGACGAATTTATTCTTCTCATCTCCCCTCTGTTTCATTTAGTGAAGCCCAAAATGTTTAATGTGGTCTCTGGCACGAATTGAAGAGTGAGCAAAGAATATACATTCATGCTGGCCAAATGCTTCGAGGCGTTAGCTCCTCCGCAACGAAGACTCCAATGTGGGGGGGGGGGGGGGGCCTTCCTCAACATTTGCTGCTGGGAGGCATTTTAATGTTTTATGGGCCATAGCAGCCGGACATTAAACGCTTCAGAGTACAAGTTGAGTTGACCTGCTAGAATTCTTTTTTTTAACAAGCTCGAAGATGTAGTCCAATATCCGACCTATAAAGGAGATATTCACATTCTAAAGTATGATGCCTCTCACCCCCCCTCGCCCAGGTCAAGACGCTCAGTGGATGCCACCGACCCGAAACCCCATGCATCACCGCAGCCTCTCTTGAGGCACTCATAGGAGCAAGAGGTGTTCCAACTTTGTTTTATTTTTTATTATTTTCGTTGCCACACGAGGGAATTTCTTTTGTAGCACTGCTGTCATCGGAATCGTCGCCCGCACATCCCCTGGACCTTTTTGACGTGGGAAGTGTAAAACGGCCGCGGTCGTTTTCTCTTTTGAGCGCTGCGATGGTCGACGTCGACGCCGGCGGTGGCGGCGGTGGTGGCGGTGGTGGCGGTGGTGGCGCCGTCTCCAGCGCATCGCGCTTGCTGCTAATACCCCACCCCGGGGACCCCTTTCCCTGGCCAGTGCCTCGCTCTTATCAAGCAAGTGTGTATATGGCCGATGCGGTATTTTTGTGCGTGTGTGTGTGCACTCTGCCGATGAATGTACAGAGCCGAGGTTTAATCTGCTCTCATTAGCATGCATTTGTATAATAATTGAAAGCAATCATATTACATCATTGTTCATTCGAGACCGTAAATTAGCACTTATACAGTATATACACGCACATTATCCCACAGTACAGTAGTTCAGCTCGTGGACTGTTTAGTACTCTTTAATGTATATTGCCGTGGTACCTTCCGTGCCGTTGGTATCCTGCGGGCTTTTCCAAACGTTGTAAATGCGATCTCCTTCCGAAAGGTATGGACCATACACAGGGAGAGACTCTTCTGCTGTGTGTGTGTGTGGGCGCCTGTGTGTGTTTTTTAAATGCAGTGTTTCAGACGAGTGCAATTTTCCTAAGGCCCCTTCACGACCCCGAGTGAGAGTCGTGGCAGCTGGGTGTTTTTTGGGGGAAGGTCGAGCACGCGGTCACCGCGGATTACCTGGTTCCTACCAGCCCCGGGGTAACGGACAGAGTGATCACACTCACAAGGGGGTGACGGGGACGTTGAATCGAGATGGCTTCACTTGAAACCGCGTGCGCGCGCGCACACGCACACACACACAGTCCCCGGAGCAGGTCATGGGTACAAGATGTCAAATCTGCTCGGTGTGGTTTGAAGGGTGAACTCTGTTATGAACAGTGGTCTGTAGGATAAATGCTCCACAGCAGCACAAGCCGATGTAGGCCACTGTGTTGTTTACTCTGCCTCTCAAGGGGCACTCTTGTGCGCTTTGGAATGAAGACAGCACCTGTGCTGGAACTCAGCCACTGGGGGTCTGTCGCGGGTGGTCGGACACCCCCGACAATCTCATTTATGTCTTAAGAGGCACCCATAACACGTGTTGGACAAAGTCATGGTGTTTTTTTGTGTCGTTTTTCTCCCTTCAGCAAGGTGGCATAAATGCCGAGTAGGCTGATGACAGGAGCCTTCCGATGCACAGTAGTGCGCACACAGTAGACTTGGTACAATACTGAGATCAGTAGCCAGGAGTTTTGTAGATTCTAGATAATGACAGTGCAGTAGAACTGCACTTATCCACAGCCATTTTCACCGTGATTCCAATTATCTGCAGCACCATGCTGCAACTAATAACCACCAGAAAAAATTTTGCATAGAAGACGCCGCAAACTAAAAAAATGTGGCTGTGCACCTCAAAATTGTACCCCCCCTTGAGTGTGATTGCAAACATAAAGTACTTATAAAGTCACTGTATATAAAAAAAATAATGATAATAATAAAACATACATTTTAAATGTTTACCCGTGGAAATCCTCCACCAGTCTTCAAGAGTTTGTTTCATCCGAATTCTTGGATGTTTGGCCAAGTTAACTTTTGAATGTTTTTATTTGTGATGTGTGATGTGTGGGAGGAAAACTGGAGTGCTCAGAGAGAGCCCATGCATACTTGGAGACAACGCTTCAACACTACAAAGATAAGGCCGAATCCTACTTGCTGTTCTGCCTTTTAAAGGCAACTTAGTTGCCCAGAGACTGGTGCCTGAATGTATTATTCCTATATAGCAGTACCTTTACAACTGCGACACTCAAAGGTTGGCAGGTATTTGGAGATACTTGTTTGAGAACTAAGTGGTACTCTGTGCTTGCAAAGGTACGACGTTGTCGCTTAATTTCCAGAGATAGGAATAATTATGAAACGAGGAATGTGTGTAAAGTAGGACTTCGAGAAAATACGCTTTTGTATTTTCTGTCTGTGAATGAGATTGTCTATATATATTTTAAATCTTCTATGTAAAGCATTTATTTTTGGTTAAAAAAAATGGAAATCGGCATTTTTTTAGTTTCTGGTATAAATCTTAAGTTTTTGCAACTTCTTGTCTTCTGTCATCTTCATAAAGCTCTTAAGAAAATAATTAAAAAGATACGTGCGACTTATTTAAACACGTATCACGGTGAAGCTTTATGCATTTATTGCCAAAGCAGTACATGTGTTGGAGGGCATTTGTGAACTTCATTTTAAAATCTCTCGATATTCTTACCCATCTGATTTTCGTTACAACACCTACGGACTATCACATCATAACAGTTCTATCCGCAATTCATATGGCGCTCTTCGCAAAAGCGTGCCACGTTTGGCGCTGAGATGTGATCGTCATTCAGCGAGCACTTCGACTCGTGTAAAATCTCCCCCCGGCTAGCCCACACCAACACTCGCTGCATGCTTGCCTGCCCTCATGCTCACGTCGGCCTAACACTGGCTGTCCAACAACTATCGTGGGGAAAAAAGAAATCCCCCATCGCCCCCCTCCCCAGCGCGCCCACATGGAATGGCTCAAATCTGCATGCCGCATGCTCTGCCGGCCGAGGACGTTCCAATCGATGAGGGAGATTCCAAACTGAGAATGGGGAGGACGAGACGTTTGGGCTGTCCGATAACAGCATCCGACTTCTAATCCGCTGCCACCTCTAACCCCGACCCACAACCTCAACGGCGTTTTGCGTTTAACTGTGGTATACAAGCCGAACCAAGTTTATGCACCTTTGCGTAAATTTGAGTCTTGCCCTTCAAGAAAAAACAATTCCAAGGCTCTTAACGCATCGTTCTGAGATGGATTTATTGTGTTCGATATGCTTTGGATGTCTCAGTAGTAGTGTCCTGTGTTTATTGTTCGCCTTTGTCTCGTGTTTATTAACGGAGGGGTTATTCGTGTTGCTAATAAACAGCAACTTTGTCAAGCTGCTGTTTTGTGCCTGCATACAGTAAACTATTTGTCAAAACTTCTAATTGTAGAATTTCTCTTTGTTGGTTTATTTTTTATGTATATATAGATCTTTTTTGCCCTGCTATGTGTGTGCGCGTGTTTTGTTTGAACTCAAAATGTGTTCAGAAACAATGTTGGCGTTTGATTCTGCTTCAAAGTTATTTTTTCTTCAATTAATTATCGCTATAATTATCACCAAAATGCGAGAAGACCAGCTGTCAGGATGGATATTTAAAACCTAATTTATTAACCCCATCTGCTCCCGAAACAACAAATGATCTCATCCTAGATTTTACAACACCAGTCGCGCAACTCCGATAAGCACGGTTGGCTACGTACGGTGCGAAAGAAGTTCAACGTGCATACATATACACGTTAAGTAACAGCGTCCAAGTTTACACGTGTATTTTAACATTTTTAATCCGCAAAACTCCGTATTTTCATGCGGCCTTATTGACGGCCACAATTTCAGCTTTTTGCAGAAAGTGACCCTTAAATCAGCGTTCCTCATTTGGTGTGAGGCCATCTCTTTTTTTATCTAAATTAAAAACACCGACTTGGTCATTTTTCGAAAATAATGGCCATTGAGACTAGGTCTGGGTACATCGGCGGTGTAAGCTAATGAGTGCGCGCGCGCGCACGCATGGATATGCGTTCAAGAGCCGTCTCGCGCGTTCGTGCGTTCGTGCGTCCGTCTCGCGAGGACGATTAACCCACCTTAAAACGGTAGCGCGAACAAAACGTGTGGAAGGCCGCGTCTTAGTCTCTTGGACTCTTCATCAAGGGCTCGAACAAATGGCGTTCGTCTGCGGCGTCGATCTCTCTCTCCCCTCCCAGCCCCTACACCACCCGTTGGGGAAGAGGCGCGCAGAGGTCGCGGGATCTGTGATTTGGCCTCTCGCGTCTCTGCTCGCTCGTGACTTACAACCCGGTTGTCTTCACCCAATTTCTCGACAACGTAGCTCACGACGTGAACCCTCGCTCATAAAGAAGTCAGACAAATATTGTTTTTTTTCATTCTACGTTTGTGGATTAAGTTTCCCGTACATTACTGGGTTTTTTTTTGTGTGTACATGTAGACTTGATTGCATTTTATTTTTCATTTATATTCATTATCGTCTTCTGGTGGAGGGAAGACAGCTGCGAGAGGAACCAACTTCAGGTGGAGTGTGTGAGGTCTTTGTGCTTGGGCGAGGCTTTCAAAGAACTCACGCTCCATTACGGGCTGCTTTTTCCACGTTTGCTTATTTAAATATTTGAGGATAAATGAAGTCGTTACGCCTATGACTGAATCACCCGGAGCGTACCCAATCCCATCAGATTTTGAAAGCGCTAAAGCATTCATAGTTCTTAAAATTCATAGCAATGCATTACAGAAGACCCAACACCAGCCAATCGGAATAATCTCTCGAAGGCATCGCTCCCCGTTTTAATCAATCAATCAAACGTTATTTCACATAGCACTATTCGTGCAAAAATGCAATACATAGTGCTTTACAGGCATGAACAATAAAAGTGAAATTGTAGGCAAAATACAATCACGTAACACATTTCTAGCATAATAAAAATAACACATTAAGAACATCCTAATTAAATGCAAGTTTTAAAAAGTAAGTTTTTAGATTTATTGTAAAAAGTGCTTAATGGTTCTGAAACCCTCAAATCCCCTGGCAGGCTGTCCCACAGGCGATGATCGTGCACACTAGGAGCCGCTTCTCCGCAGCGCACTGGCAATCACGGCCGAGACGGCGGCGCTGCAGAGCAATTCCACATTCTCTCCAGTTGCTTTCTTATCCTTCTTCAGAATGTCCCCAATGTTGTTTGACCTTGGGGACATTTTTGTGATGCAGAGAATACGGTCACCTGTTGATTGGCGAGAACACGGCAACGTGCACGTTGGTGAGGTGTGATGGATGGGTTTTTTTGGAGACCCCTCCCGATCTAATGCGGTCGATTTCAATTTTGAAAACGAGAGATCAGCGTAGCACGTCATTTCTTCGGAAGAACCGGCGGGTAAAGCAGCGACTGCATGTTCGCGGTGTCGGGATGGGGATGGATTATCACGAGAGGAGAGATATTATTTTGCTATTTACTGTGACGAGTTGAAGCAATTCAGCATTTGGCAGCTGCAATATATAAAAACAAACCGTACAAACGCATTCGTACAAACCAAAACAGGCGATGTCACAATCTCATATCAGCTTAAGTGCTTTAGAATACAACAGCCTTCCACTCTGTTCAGCCCGATACGTAGTTAAGTTTTATTATATGTTTTAATTGTAAATTAATGCAGATGTTTTTTTTTACATGTTCCAGATCTTTGGGAAAGTGGTATTTTATTTTCCAAGAGGGTATCCATGGTGTTGTTTATTTTATCTTTTATTTTAAACATCCAGCTTAGCCACTGTTTAGGATCAGGGGTCTTTGTGTGTGTGTGTTTTTTTAAGTGGGATGAGTTATTATTCACGGGCTCCAGCACCTTTGTGCGGCCAACGAGGGCACCCACGCATCCTGACTGACGCATGAACAAAGCCAGCTGCTGAGAAAATCATCCCTAAATGAATCCCGTCGCTGCGGTGCCGGGAAGGACGTGGCACCAGTAGGTGCATGTGGAGGAGGAGGAGGATGGTTCTCTGCTGAGAGCGTGCAGTCCGTGAATCGCAGGAAATCGCACAATGAACTGGACCGAGATAAGATGCCGAGACGTCATTGTCTTTGTCAACGGACGGCCTGCGACACTCCCAAGAGGGCAAGGAGGCAAAGTTCAAAGACGCGGCAACAAACGAAAGAGGCAAGAATGTGTGGCCGTGACTGTATCTGTCAGTGAATCGGTCCTCCGTTAACGGTGATGTCGATCCCTGCATCGCGGTAACCGGAGAGTAACTCCCACGCTATGAAGAAAGGGGATTGGTGGCGGGCGATGTGAGACACGATCCGAGGTGTGAAGAAGATAGGGTCTCGGTGACTTGGAGTGAGGTTATAGGAACGAGGGGAGGGAATTGGAGAGGGAACCGTGGGGATGAGAGGGGACGTCAGAGTTAAGGGGGGGAGCTGTGGATGAAGAGAGAGCTCTGGGTAGAGAGGAGAGAATTGTGGATGAAGGAGGGAGCTCTGGGTAGAGAGGAGAGAATTGTGGATGAAGGAGGGAGCTCTGGGTAGAGAGGAGAGAGCTGTGGATGAAGGAGGGAGCTCAGTGTAGAGTGGAGAGAGCTGTGGATGAAGGAGGGAGCTATGGGTAGAGAGGAGAGAACTGAGGATGAAGGAGGGAGCTCTGGGTAGAGGGTAGAGAACTGTGGATGAAGGAGGGAGCTCTGGGTAGAGAGGAGAGAGCTGTGGATGAAGGAGGGAGCTCTGGGTAGAGAGGAGAGAGCTGTGGATTAAGGAGGGAGCTCTGGGTAGAGGGGAGAGAGCTGTGGGTGAAGGAGGGAGCCCTGGGTAAAAAGGAGAGAGCTGTGGATGAAGGAGGGAGCTTTGGGTAGAGAGGAGAGAGCTGTGGATGAAGGAGGGAGCTCTGGGTAGAGGGGAGAGAGCTGTGGATGAAGGGGGGGGGCTCTGGGTAGAGGGGAGAGAACTGTGGATGAAGGAGGGAGCTATGGGTAGAGAGGAGAGAACTGAGGATGAAGGAGGGAGCTCTGGGTAGAGGGTAGAGAACTGGATGAAGGAGGGAGCTCTGGGTAGAGAGGAGAGAGCTGTGGATGAAGGAGGGAGCTCTGGGTAGAGAGGAGAGAGCTGTGGATTAAGGAGGGAGCTCTGGGTAGAGGGGAGAGAGCTGTGGATGAAGGAGGGAGCCCTGGGTAAAGAGGAGAGAGCTGTGGATGAAGGAGGGAGCTTTGGGTAGAGAGGAGAGCGCTGTGGATGAAGGAGGGAGCTATGGGTAGAGAGGATAGAACTGAGGATGAAGGAGGGAGCTCTGGGTAGAGGGTAGAGAACTGTGGATGAAGGAGGGAGCTCTGGGTAGAGAGGAGAGAGCTGTGGATGAAGGAGGGAGCTCTGGGTAGAGAGGAGAGAGCTGTGGATTAAGGAGGGAGCTCTGGGTAGAGGGGAGAGAGCTGTGGATGAAGGAGGGAGCCCTGGGTAAAGAGGAGAGAGCTGTGGATGAAGGAGGGAGCTTTGGGTAGAGAGGAGAGAGCTGTGGATGAAGGAGGGAGCTCTGGGTAGAGAGGAGAGAGCTGTGGATTAAGGAGGGAGCTCTGGGTAGAGGGGAGAGAGCTGTGGATGAAGGAGGGAGCTCTGGGTAGAGAGGAGAGAGCTGTGGATTAAGGAGGGAGCTCTGGATAGAGGGGAGAGAGCTGTGGATGAAGGAGGGAGCTCTGGGTAGAGAGGAGAGAGCTGTGGATGAAGGAGGGAGCTGTCCGTGATGGAGACGGTGGAATAAATGGACTGGCACCCTCTCCCTGTCTCCGCGTGCTGGTGATGAGAGTGTCCGCTACGTCAGTAAGCAAACGCGAATTGGGGTCAGTCTGTGCTCAATTGTGTATTATGATGGTGCTCATCTGCGTTGGTGGTCCTCAGCCTGCGGTGGAAATTGTCTGCTTTCCTACGCAGTGTCTCCATAAGACAATCATTACTGACTTCCCCGCAGAAGAATGTGGGTTTTTCTCTCTTCCCAAGCAATAATGTACGTCTGTAAACAAACGCACTTGTAAGAAAAACCCAGTTTAA
This sequence comes from Lampetra planeri, assembly GCF_965212315.1. Lineage (NCBI taxonomy): Eukaryota > Metazoa > Chordata > Hyperoartia > Petromyzontiformes > Petromyzontidae > Lampetra > Lampetra planeri. The sequence goes on along the minus strand of NC_136125.1, from coordinate 11,647,043 downwards.
TGACTTCGGGATCACATGTCATTACGACATTTTGGGTTCTGTCTCGAAACATTAAGTCTGATAAAGTTACGTTGAATTACTTTGCCTCATACCCATCTGTGTGCACAGCGTATCGGTTTGTCGAATGTCTCACTTAACAAGGCTCGCTGGAGTTGTGGTTTTGGCCTTGGCACCATCTTGTTGTGCGTCCCGAGATGAGTTATTGAGAGTTCCCAAACACTGAACCCAACGCCGTTATATATATGTAATATATAGTAGGTAGTACAGGCCAGTGTGGGTGAGTGATCATACTCGTAGGTAAACATGTGTGAAACACTTCAGCAAACGCACGCAGTTCTAGGAATAGTGTCATTCTAAGCACGCGTTTCTAGTTGACATCGGTTCGTGCTGTCACGTGGGGTGGTGGAGCAGTGGCGTCGTGATTCACGCTACGACAGTGACGCCCTGGGCTCGCGATTCCTCGTCATGGCTAACCATGAGTGGCAAATGATCAGAATCATAAAAATCTTTATTTACAGTGCAGGAGGAATCCGATGAGCTGTGGAGCTCTTTTTCACAGATGTCCAGTAGGGATGGGTCAGAACGTTACAGCAGCAAACATCACAACAACAACAAGATAGGAGTGCAAAGTATAGGACGGGTAATCAATATCACTTTCAAAATATATACAAATAAAACGAAACTTTACATATTTTTTTTATCTTACCAGGCAATGCTCACTGAGCTATTAGTTTATTTTTCAGAAGCACGCTTGGCCACAAATGATATTTCAACAAAGTGGCTTATCACGTGGAAATTTACAGCAGAAAAATAATCTAAACGCGTGTTTCTAAATGTGGAGGGGGAAACCGGAGGACCCGGAGAACAAAATCAGCGCGACCACGGGGAGAAAGAGAGAGAGAGACACGCAAATTCCAAATATACAGCAGCAGGCGTCAGGGTCGGGGTCGAACCCAGGTCCTCCAGCATACCAGGCGAGGTAGTGAACATCTCCTAGCCAAAAGGCGACCACGGGGAGAACACGAGATGGCACTGCCCCTGCCGCCCCATCTCCACCCCCAAAATGCCCAGTGTGGTGAAGTGTGACCAGTTGCAGTGAGCTGCCATGCTCGCAAGGTTTTGGAAAGCCTTCATTCCAGCGGTGTTCATGGCAGAGCGCTGTTCAACCTCCTCTTCTACACGTGAGTTAATAGCGTGCCCGTGCGCATTACACTCAAAAGAGATCGCAGTATTGGTGTGTTGAAGGATGGTTGTTGTGATTCTTCTTGCAACCTGAGAATCACGAGTAAAGCAGCACTGTGCAGGCAACAGCGATGCACCTCGAGTCAAAAGAAGAACAAAAACCCACTCCCCTTCCTGAAGAGAAATTAGTTTTTCTCATCAAGGCATGCCCTGTGCCGGAGATTCGGGAAAAATGTTAATGCTGCGATTACTCATTCGGGACACGTATGGACAGATGGCTCAGTATGCAACATTTGTCTCAAATCGTCATCACACTCCGATGAACGTGTTGACGTCCTCGTGGTATCAACACGAGACTCCACGCGCGACGCAGGGATGGGGGCCGCTGCTGCGTGCAACGGCTGCGATGGTCGAGATGAGGCGAAACCCTCCGCAGAATCTGGGAACTCGTAAAGTTGCAGTGAGCCACATTATGTGTTGGTGGTGCGGCGGCTGGAGCATTGGGGGAGCGGTGGTGCAGCGGTTAGCGCGCTGCGCCACGAACCGCGGCCACCCGAGTTCGATTCCCGCTCACGACCAACACCAGGAACGATTGTCTGAACCGGCCCTGGGCCTCCCCCCTAGGTCGATTCAGCCTCAAATTAGTACCTGGTTTCGGTGTGTAAACATCGCCACTGGGGAGACAAAGGCGGTCGGGCGTGGTGCTGGCCATCCACCTCCTCGTGTCCCGTGTTAGCCATCACCCCAACAGTCTGTTAAGGCTATACACGGTGCATCTTTGTCTTTGCAGCAATTGTAAGGTTAGGAGTTCAAATCCCTGTGAGTGGTCGCTTCAACCCTTTCACCACTCGTGACCCCCCCCCACCATTCACCAATTGACTCCCCATTCAAACACAAAGCAGCACGCGCCAAGATGATTGTTCGACACGTCCCACGTGACGTGCTGAGCAATTAACGCTGCCTGCGTTGAATAGAGCCGGTTCAAATTAAGATTGAGATCTCACTGTGTGTGTGTGGGTGGGCACATATATTCCACGTGGCGCAGACAGCGGTGATCACGTGCTTGAACAATCATTGGGCGCATGTGCAGCGTGGAAAGAGTTAACGTGCACTTGAATGGGAGCCATACTTTGGTATACGGGGTGGGGGGGGGGACATCGCGTCGTGGGGTCGCCGGGACTTTGGTTTGGGACAACCCTGAGCCTTGGTGAATAGCCAGCTACGGCTGTCACGTGGAAAGATTGGGCTGTTTTTTTTCCACTGTTACCAGTGCATATTAACTCGGCAAGCCGCGATGCATGGATTCGTAAAATAAATTTAATATTTCGCTCACTATACACGAGCATTGAATCGTGCATAAATAAGCTATTATTTATATTTCATGCAAATGCTATGCTCACGTGGCATTTAGGTCATTTGTCGACAGCAACTTTTGATGAGGGTGAAATTCGCAGCACGTGGCAGCACTTTGCCGTGTACGCATCGCTAATAGAATCAACTTTATCATTAACACTGCCGTTAACGCTTGCTTGGATAGACTAAGATTATATTTTATTTTAGACTCACATTGCAGGCTCTTTCACTGCACTGACCTGATCATTTTTACGAGATCCTTTGCAGATACAGATAGGATTTTTTTTACAAGGCCACCCACTTGGATTGGCGTAGGCATTGCAACCGCAATAACCGCTTCATTAGGTGTGCTATTAGTATGCATCTGCGTGGGTCCGGTGTGTATGTGTACGCCAGTGTTTGTGCGGTACGCTGCTCATTACAGATGTGAAGGGCAATGTGAAAATTCCAAGGCCATCCTATTTTACGGGACTCAGAAACTAATAGTCGCGTCAATTACTTCCCTCGGAAAGCCTCGATGAGTCTAATTTTCTTTTTCAGGAAGGTCCTGCAAATGAGCTCCAAAGAATAAATTACACCGTTTTCAAGAAAAAGTTTCCATGTGATCGAATAAAAGACATAAATCACAAGATACGGGAAATCTTAATGGATCGCACCTAGTTAAATTCGTGTTGTCTTCAAGGTTTTTTTTCAGGCTTGTCCAGCATTGTAATGTTTTTGTTAAATCCGTTCACGAGTCGGTTTTATTTTCTCTCTCCTAAAATTGGAGGAAAGTGGAGGAGCCAGAGAAAACCCGACATGCATCAGAGGAATTGACACTCAGTCCTGTCCAAAATATAGGGGTTTTGGGGGTTAGATCGCATAAATATAAATGTGTCAGTAAATCCGCCACCACCCGACACAGCCAATTAGTAAGGTTTGTCACTTAAGCAGAACGTGCCAATTCGTTACGAGCACAGCACACCGGTGTGTTGGAGAGCAAAGCCACAACATTTACAATCTGAGTGGATTAACTCTCCAACACACCACTGTGCTGTACTAGTAACGAATTGCCATGTTCTGTTTACGTGACAAACCTGACTAATTGGCGGTATCGGGTGGTGGCGGGTTTAATGACACGTTTATATTTACGTGATCTAACCCAAAAAAAAATATATTATGGATTATATTGTTTGCGAAAGCCAACGTGTTAAACTGACTCAGTACTGTGATCTCCTGGACATTTCGCAGCCTGAACCCTACAACATCTGACAATCCCCTGGATGATTGTCCATCCTATTAGAATACAATTCAAAAATTCCGCTGTGAGTACTTCCAATAATATTAAAAGTGCACATCTCAAACAGTGAATTCCCTCGTAGTAATGATACTGCTGACAAATATAACATACCCGCAATCGACTGTACCAGTGTGCAGTCGAGGTCAAGCACATGTTGGATGATTTGGTAGAAATAACCACATTTTAAGGTTAACATTCGGGCTTAAAAGTATGGTTATAGATAGGATCAATTTGAAGGATTACAGTAAAGGCAAAAATGTTAAAACCACGTATGTATATTTTTAATGAAATTCATATAAACTACTGTGACTTGTCCATTTAATTATAAACAAAACAATTCACGTGTGTCATAATGTAACACTTGGTTTGATTTAAAGCTGTCATTTTCTATATCATTTACCCCATGGTCTATCAATTATGAGAGTCGTAATGAATTTTGTTGATAGACTTTCAATAGTTGTTTTTGGATAGAAATCTCTTTGAAAATGCTGCAATCAACATAAATCAACCAATGTTTAATTCCTGTGCTGATGTAAAAAGTCAGCCCAAACAATAGTTTTTCCCTCGTAAATAACCTAGCAGACGAGTATTTTCATAGCAATGCGAACACATCATTAAAAATAATTAATGGACCCTACACTGCCACGCGAACACTAAACATAATAAACAGTGTTAATGTTCTGAATTCGTCCCAATATTCAGTGTTATTTCGGGTGGGTCGTAGAGCATCATATCGAATTATAAATAGATCTAAATATTAACATTCAATGCCTCATTCAATGCCTCGCCGAGAAAAATCACATATGGTTAAACACCACTCGATTAGCCCCAAGTACTACTGAACAAACACGTGATAACAATGTAGCCGGCTGGTTCATGGGTCATAGAACTAACATCTCGGGTTCGAATTCAGGCATCCATGGACGTGGGTGCTCTAGTGGAGTCAGATGATTGTTTCAGTCCAGTCACCAACGACTGACTGCACGAAAGAATATAACATTCAATTTCGGTATGCACTTAATGTAGGGAAAGTCCAGCTCTTACAGTTGGTCGTCATGTGACAAACATTACTCTCTCATAAAGCAGCAGAGTGTGTGGAAAAGTGTTGCCCTATAACGTGTGCATCAAAGGTCACTTGAATGAATCTCAGACGTGGCTTTGCGATATCCACTTATGTGGGCCATTATATGGTTGCACTGTGGGAGAGTGGATGCTTGGTCTCATGACATAATGCCAATTGCACAATTGTCATAAAACTTTGGGAAAACTACTTTTCTTTTGGTTAAAGCAAAAGGCCCTGTTTGTCAGGGAGTCCATTTGGCACGGTTTTTGTTTACCCCAGGAGACGTGAACAGAGCCAGTGACACAGAAACACCACGACGCCCCTGTGTTTGTGGATGTTTCAACATCAGGGCCCTCAGCAGCAGCCTCTGATGAGGCCTCCGGTGGCCTTTATCTTGACACATTATGCACGTCGATCCCACGTACAGATCGATACTCCACTCACTTCTAATGCCCTCTCTTTAACTTTATTCTCAGCAGGTGGTCGAATTACGTGAAATTGACGGCAGGTCGGGTGTGATGTTAAAGTGATGTGGTACTTCCACCTCTCAGCATGGAAGAGTAGGCCAAGATGCCCTCTACAAAAGGGCTCCACTCGAGCTCCCTCTAGTGGAGACCCCTTCTGCCAACAGTAGCAGGAGCAAGCAAATGCCGGGGTTGCTTCTTGATGCCAAACAAAAATTATATCCACAAAGCTCTGAGGCAGCCTGTGATGTTAATGAAGTTAATATGAGGTAAATATGAGGTAAATATGAGGTAAATATGTGGTAAATATGAGGTAAATATGAGGTAAATATGAGGTAAATATGTGGTAAATATGAGGTAAATATGAGGTAAATATGTGGTAAATATGAGGTAAATATGAGGTAAATATGAGGTAAATATGAGGTAAATATGAAGTAAATATGAGGTAAATATGAAGTAAATATGAAGTAAATATGAGGTAAATATGAGGTAAATATGAGGTAAATATGAGGTAAATATGTGGTAAATATGAGGTAAATATGAAGTAAATATGAGGTAAATATGTGGTAAATATGAGGTAAATATGAGGTAAATATGAGGTAAATATGTGGTAAATATGAGGTAAATATGAAGTAAATATGAGTTAAATATGAGGTAAATATGAGGTAAATATGTGGTAAATATGAGGTAAATATGAGGTAAATATGAGGTAAATATGAGGTAAATATGAGGTAAATATGTGGTAAATATGAGGTAAATATGAGGTAAATATGAGGTAAATATGAGGTAAATATGAGGTAAATATGAGGTAAATATGAAGTAAATATGAGGTAAATATGAAGTAAATATGAAGTAAATATGAGGTAAATATGAGGTAAATATGTGGTAAATATGAAGTAAATATGAGGTAAATATGAGGTAAATATGAGGTAAATATGAGGTAAATATGAGGTAAATATGTGGTAAATATGAGGTAAATATGAAGTAAATATGAGGTAAATATGAGGTAAATATGAGGTAAATATGAAGTAAATATGAGGTAAATATGAAGTAAATATGAGGTAAATATGAGGTAAATATGAGGTAAATATGTGGTAAAAATGAGGTAAATATGAGGTAAATATGAGATATATATGAGGTAAATATGAGGTAAATATGAGGTAAATATGTGGTAAATATGAGGTAAATATGAGGTAAATATGAGGTAAATATGAGATAAATATGAGTTATATATGAGGTAAATATGAGGTAAATGTGAGGTAAATATGTGGTAAATATGAGGTAAATATGAAGTAAATATGAGGTAAATATGAGGTAAATATGTGGTAAATATGAGGTAAATATGAGGTAAATATGAAGTAAATATGTGGTAAATATGAGGTAAATATGAAGTAAATATGAGGTAAATATGAGGTAAATATGAGGTAAATATGAGGTAAATATAAGGTAAATATGAGGTAAATATGAGGTAAATATGAGGTAAATATGAAGTAAATATGAGGTAAATATGAGGTAAATATGAGGTAAATATGAGGTAAATATGTGGTAAATATGAGGTAAATATGAGGTAAATATGAGGTAAATAATGCTTTAAATATCCCTTTGTTTAGTCATGGGAGTACATTGTGTCTGCATTTGTTTACTTGGCCAGGACCTCCACGAGTAATTTGCTGTCCTCATAGCAAATCACGAATCATCCTCCACGGCGCCCCCAACTCTGCCAGAGGGGCAGGTGGAGTTTTACTGCGTCGAAGGCGCTTTACATGGAGTGCTAATGGAGGACCATCTGCGTACACTAAATATTACGAAAACGTCAGAATAGGTTCTTCCCCTTTTTTTATGGCAATAAAACTAAAACCTTTTTTTACAATGAATCATGTCTGCATTAACCACAATACTTTGTGGTCAGAATGCAAAAAAACATACTCTGATAATTATATATGAATTGTCTTTGAAACTGATTGGTCCATACCAGAGATAGCTTTCTTTTGAGCCTCGTCTCAAACGATGTTAGACCAGAGGACACCAAAAGGCGTACAGCTCAAAGACAATGCACTATCAGAGTAATGAGGGCTCGGGGTAAGCATCTACATCATGAGACCTCCTTTGCCAGTACCAAAATATAAGAATAGGGTTTTCTCCTTTTGTTCTCAGAAAAAAGGGAGAAACCCTATTCTTATATTTTGGTACTGGCAAAAGAGGTCCCATGATGATTACGAGAACGATTAAGCAAAAATGGAAAAATCAACAAAGATAAACTTTGTTTACAATCTGCCCAACTGTCCATGGGCTGTGGCCTCTAACAGTAATCACAAAACATACACCAGCGATGAGTTTTAACTCACACAAGACGCTGCTATCACATGTAAAGGTCCAGCCCGGCAATTACCTGCTCACACCACAAGATGGGCGCTCGAAAGAGACCCTTTCGGAGGGGTATTTGGCCTACTCTTCCACCCGGTGACTAGAAGTCTTGGAAGAAGTGGGATAACCATCACCTTATCCCACCTCACACGACCCTCCGATTGAATGTGGTGGTGGGCCCTTTGTAGCTACTGGGTGGAAGCAGGCCAGAGGATTTCAGAAACTCGCCCCATTGTTTCAATCGGCGACCTCCTGGAAAGCTGCAAGCCCATTGTGCGAACCATTTACACTGGGGGCAGCATCCCCGTGTGGTTCAGTGCTATTCCCAATTCGAGAGGACAACACTGTCGGTTTATATAACATACCTGGCGTGCCGTACTGCCTACTAACACGAACACCAAAGTCGACAACACAGTTAGTTGCCTGTTGGGGTAATCTGCTGACGGCAGGCGTTCTTCATTGGCACCGTACGCTACTCCAACCCCCTTTGGGTATTTGGCATGAACGGGCATATTTATTAAAAGCAGGTGAGAGGCTACTGGGATCAAACGTCTGCCTATACGTGAGCGAGATCCGAGTCACATATCGTAAAAGTTAAATGTGCACTCATGGTACAAAGCATCCACCATCGTAAACTAAACGTAAATCCGTGGAGACGATGAGCACACGTGGAATAAAAACTTACCGCATATAAAAGTATTGATCACCCAATAATGCACTCACACGTCACTGTTCTGCTGAATGAAGGCCTCGTCACGTCATGGCAGCCATGGGGATTGTTTGACCATACTTCACCACTCTGGTCACGGTGGGGTGTGAAAGGGACGGAGAGGGTGGTGCAACTGTAAAGGTGCAGCCCTGCAATTGCTCGCGCGCGCGACCGCTGATGGAAAGTCGTCTACGAGACGGAGCTTTCTCGAGTGCCCACCTGGAGAGGATTTGGTCTACTCTTCCACGCCGGTGGTGCCAGGACCACCAGTTCATACATTTACTCACCACTGACATTAATCATGGACAATAAAAATCCAACTCGGGCATGGTGTGCTCACGTCTGCACCACCGCTCCGAGTTTAACACAGCAGCTATATATATTTATTTTTATGAATATATAACTGAATTTCTCGGCGTGATACACATCTCGGCTGTGGTGTTGGGGCACATCTCAACATCAACACCAGCTCACGCACAGTCGCCACCAGTCAGTCACCTGCATTCAGGTGATGTGTGGGTTACGTAATTCCAAGGGTGTGGGTTAATGGTTTTTCTTCTTCTTATTATTATTTTTATTTTGTCGATGAACTCCGGCGAAGCTCACTTCCCATTCAAGTTCAGGTCAACCCCCCCTCTCTCTCCCTCCCGCTCCCCTCTCCCGTGGCACGGACACCCCGGAGGAGCCGTGAGAGCGAGAGAGAGAGACTGTGTGCGTGTGTGTCAGTGAACGCCACCAACCCCTGCATGCAGCGGCATCACCACCACCATCATCATCATCAGCAGCAGCAAGGGGGTCTCGCTCCTGTGTGGCCGCTGCACCGCGCCCCGACACGCCTGGCATCATCCCGTCCAGCCCTGCCTGGTGGCAGCGGCGGCGGTGACTCTAGCCACGTGGAATGCGCCTTCGGTGCCATTTGATGTGGCTGCTTGAACACGAATTACCGTGCCCAGGTCACGCCGACCTGCCAGCCGTGCTGGTATGTACCAGCTTCGTGAAATGGCGCAAGGGGGTCCTGTTTTTTACTTCTCTCCCTCCCTCTCTCTCTGATTTAATTTACGACGTTATATATTTATTTGAGTTCGAGGTTTTTTATTATTCGTGAGATTGTTTTTATTTAATTCTGAGCGTCGTTCTTTAGCCGACCAGCCGCCGTAGACGTCACTGCCCCTCACCGCCCTCTCCAAACCCCCGACTCGGCTGTAAATCCTCTCTGGGGGCCTCGGATGACCAGATGCCTTCTTTATTTCTATCGCAGAACTCACGAAAGTTAAACGTGATATTAATACACTCGGTCACGGTAACTCGGTCACACGCGGAGCCAGGCATCTCCCCCTCCCGAGCAAACTCCTCTCGACTGCACGAGCGTGTAGTCGAATGCTGGCACATTATTTTTGTCGGCAGTGTCATTTGCGACGAGGGCATTCACTGTTGAGGTATGCGCGCCTCTTGGTGTTGCCCAGTATTATTGCAAGCGCTCACAGGGGAGGGAGGATTTGGATTTTATTTTATTTTCATAGATGAACCGAGGCAGAGGAGTCTCGGCCGCCTCGCCGCTTGTTTGTTCACAACGCACATGGCCCGCCAGTTAATGAGTGACCCAGATGTGGCAGCTGCACCAACCGTTGCTCATAATTCTCCATTCTTCGGTCTGCAATCCCTGCTGCCAAAACAAACACTTCACCTAATGCTGAGCGCACTTCACCGTGGACACTGCGTCTTCGCAAACCGCCCGGGGCAACGAGAAGCCAACGGCCAGAAAGCGGCGTGAGTCAGTGCGGCGTGACAATTTAAACTGCAGAGTACAAATAGGGCCAAGTGGGCTGTGACATTTAGCAGACGCGTGGCATCAAAGGGGAAATTTGGCAACTGTGTTGCAACTGTGTTGCCAAATCACCGCGTAGGGCACCGGTGATTTGTAGCCTATTATATCTGTTCTTCCGTGAATTAAGGACCCTGTAATTCTACTGCGATCGATATTTATTGCTTATAGTATGCATGATTTAGGTTTCAATTTATATTGGGCAATGTTTTTATTGAGTATTTTTTTGCTTAAATACCTGTGCTAGTTTGGCTATCAGCTCACCATTATAATGCTCTGCATATGACAAATACTGGCAAGTGGCAGCCATGTACATGGAAACAATAATTTAATACTTTCTGGATATTGTCAGGAATGACACCAGATTGGGAAAACATAACAATGACACACGCACAGCACATCAGGGTACAATTACACAGCTGTAGCAAGGGCTCACGATTGAGCCATCCACTCACTCTTTTCCCTCTCTCTTCCCACCCCCTCTGCTCACTCTTTCTCTCTCCTCATTCTCTTTCTATCCTCACTCCCTCGATGCTCTCCCATTCTAACTCACTCTGCCTATCATCACTCCCTCCCTGCTCACTCCCTCCCTGCTCACTCCCTCCCCCTGCTTCCCCTGTATCTGCTCTCTGCTCACCTCATCTCTCTTGGGCGCTTGAGTCGGCATAATTAGACATGAGCGCAAGTGAAATAGCTTTAACATTTATTTTACAAAAAATGGTATGTTAAAGAATAGATTTCTTAACTGCACTGAATATAACGATATTTTGGCATTAATCGTGTAAGAAATATTTTAAACAATACAACTCAGTTTTTTGTAATGACCTACTGAAAATAAAATTTGTATTTCGTATTATTACATATTTTCACCTTTCAATAAAATAACACAAAATTTTGTTAATCTCTCAAGAAAATCAGAGGTCGTTTTTGACCACAATTTCCCACGAATTATTGCACCATTGTTTTCATGTAATGCACTGTTTGCGTATGCTGCGCTCTTGCAGTTTTTTTACAAAATGTCTCGAGTTTAGTTCTTGCTGCAGTAATCCAGGTAATTAATCAAATTAAATAAAAACATTATTTCAATAATGAAATGCACGATGATCTTATTGCGTATTATCTATGGCATATGGATCGGAAAGATGAATACGAATGAAGGGGCGGTGACAGACGTTCAGAAGTGCGCAATGAATCACGTGGAGATGCATGCTCGGAATTCAACTGACAAGACAGGGATTAGTGAAGGCGTGCGGGTTAAAGACGTGTTTGACTGTTGAGATAAGCAAGTGGGGCTTGAGCAGGAGACGTCGCGAAGAACCGGTGAGAATAACTGCCGAGGAAGGGAAAGGCGCTCGGGATGATACCCACCATGATGAAATCAGCTCGTGGGGAAGTGCTGAGTGGATGTTTGCCTTGTGGGAAAGGTGAGAAATTGCGCCCACGTGGGGAAGCCTTCATCCAGCAGTGGATGAATCGTGGCTGTTGAGGACTCATCGTGAACACATTATAATTTACAGCCCTTTGTCAATCCACCGCTGCACGGGGGTTGATTAACTCTGCTCGTCCACACTTGTCAGTTCAGACTGGTGAAGGAAGAAAGGGGCAGGATCGCTTCTGATGTGGGGTGAGATCGGGAATCAAACTCAGGGAGGCAGGTTCCGAGTGGTGGTGCCCTAAACAATTGCGCTACCGATCCCTTTCTGAGTTTGTTTGAATATTCAGTTCATTCTATATATGTTAAATCATGGCATGATCACATAGTTCCATGTTGTACAAAGACACAAACGATGGGAAATCTATTCAATAAAAAAATCTATTCAATAAAATCTATTCAACATCTATTCAATATCTATATAATATCTATTCAATAGACAATCGCACCACTTTGCAAAAATGTCCGACAACGTTGCTTCAATTCTCTGCAATGCTTTTTATTTTTTTACTTTCAGAATAGATGCACAGCGTATACACATTTCTGGAAATCACGTGATGTTTTTTGTACCCCCCACCACGTGGGCGTAAGCCAGTACACCATCAAAGGCCATCGCCGAATAATGATGCATGTGTCCCACCGTCAATCCACGAAGCTGCAGTTGTATAACAAATGCCCGAGTGCAAGTGTGTGCCACGGTACTTAACGTGAATACGTTTGACGTTTGGGCCACAGCACGTGCAACACACGTCAACACACGCACACATTTATATGAAAGTCATTCTGTGCGAGCAGAAATGCATTCACATGATGTATTCGCTCATGCCCCTGTGTGCAATTTACAACACGAGGGTGAACATCAGCCATGTTTCAACGTAATATTTCAACAACAGCATGACTTGTGATCATCGGGATTGACATCACTTCAGTTACATGTGAAAAGTTTATTTTAATAAAATCCGGGGGCCACATGTTTCGGAGATCAGAACCCTTGGCTAGCAGCGTTGAGATCCTAGGTTCAAATCCTGGCAGCCACCCATGATTCGACCGAGTCAATGGTTTTCTTCCCAATCATTCAATTTTAACTTTGGGGTTGCCCTTCATTTGGATGAGTCCTATCTCTGCGGATACAAATACGTGTGTGTTTGTGAACAAAAGGCAGATCTGAAACACGGTAGGACCAATTCCTCGGCCGTGGCTGATCATTGTTTTAATGCGGTGGGCTCACGCGAAATTGATTTCTCCAAGACGAATGTACTTTGCAAGCCCACTGGCTATCAACAAAGATTCGTTCATGAAGCCATCCATATATAGAGACACAGGCACAATTTCAACCGAGAAGATGGGTACATACTGAGCAATCATTGGAAGGACGTTATTAACCAGTTTAAGTCATAACTGGCTGTGATGTTTCCATCCCACCATCCGATGTTAGTAGTTATTTTCGACTCTCTGGTTTTACATTAACAGGTTAAATGTCTTTACATCAACATGTTTAATGTCTCACACTAACACAGCCACCGTCGCTCGTGTCCTCGATGTGGCGGCGGCTCTGCGATCTTACATTGACATGCTAATCTCTTACATTCACATGCTAATCTCTCACTATACAATGGCCACCTCCGCGCCTTCGTCGTCGTGGAGGTAGCTCTCAGATCCTTCCATTAACATGCAAATCTATCACATTAACATAACTAGCCCCGCCCACTTCGCTTATGACCCTTGGGCTACACCCATTTCAAACCTTGAAAACAGCCGCTCTTTGTTCTCCTGATGACGATTGCCATGTGTTGCGATCGAAACGTCGTGGTTTTTTGTTCTTTTTGTTATTTTCTTTGAACCTATCTACGTGACTTTACCGAAAGACCCAAGAATATATGTATAATCAGTGTGAATGTCATGGGATGATTTCATGTCAGTGGGCATGGTACAGTGCGACCTTTCCTTGTGTAAAGAATAAAGAGGACCCTTGCATCGCATTTTCAGAAGTCGTTTTGAAAGTGCCACTGCTCTGAATACTCCTCGAAGAGGATTCTTACTGGTAGGAACCTCCTGGTTACACCAGCCCACAGGGGATTATTGTGTCCGTCCGTCCGTCGTGCATCCAAAAATGGGAGGGGTGGGGCTGGGTGGAGAGGGGAGGGTGGGGAGGGGCTGGGTGGGGAGGGGCTGGGTGGGGAGGGTGGGGCTGGGTGGCAGGTGGGAGGGGTGGGGCTGGGTGGGGAGAGGCTGGTCACCCCGTGGTGCCCTTAAACGTTTAACCTACTCACGCCGGCTTGTGCCCGCCCTCACAGTCGGCCATATTTGCGGAATACACCACGCCGCCGTTGACCCTGGCCATTGACCGAGCAACCCAACGTTCCTACCAGCTCCCTCCGCAGGAATGTGTTAATCTCGTGGCTCGATTCTGGTAAGACGGCTGGGATGAAGTACGTGAAGGGGGAAAATAACAAAAGTAAAAACAGATGCTGGCATGTCCCTACGGCATCATTCTCCTGAGTGCTCTCATTCTCAGCGAAACACGAGGTATCTCTGGCTGTGTGCAATGCACAATCACCTCCATCACTGCAGAAACATTTCACATTTGAAAATCATTCCTGTTACGAGACAACAATCATACGCAGTGTCATGGTCAGATTGTTTCAAGGATCCATGTAACCGAGTTAATTGAACCTTGCTCTTGATTAATTGTGACATTTACACTCCCTCCGGCCACGTGACGTAAACATTTCATGACATTTTACATTGAGGGCCTTGTTGCATTTTTGTTTGCAATTACTGTAGGCAGTAAAACATAATGCTTAATTGGGTCGCATGCACTGTGTTAAATATATTGCATTATTTCTGCGGGCAAACCACAATTGCTTCAGCACCATTCCATCAATAATGGACGGCAAACTATTTACTTCCTACAAAATTAACATTTTGACCGTTACAAGTTGAACGGCAGTCCTGATGCACGTGCTTCACTCGCATTCACCAACGTGGGCGCAGCTCGAATGCGTTGCCGAGGGGGCATGCGATGATACACCTCGTCCACGACGAGATGAATTGAGTCGATCTGGGATCACGATTCGAGAGTAGAGTGTGACCACGAAATCCCGAGCTAATCAGGGGTGTTGTGACCCAGAATATATATTTTCTTTCCATAAACAGACCGTACAGCATACTAAACCACATTTACCTAACTTAAAATATGTTATTTATATTGCCTTCTTACTTTGTGAAAATACAAACAACTGCTTATAAAATCACGGCAAGGAAGACCGACGGAGCCACCGAAAATCAGAAGACAATTTTGGAACAGTCCGATGCTGCAGCAGTGTGTGAGTTACTCTACAGCACGCTACTGAACTGCAGGACTGCCTGGCGCATAATGTTTCTGCGCAGCTCACAACAAGGCGACATTGCTCGGGCACGCTGACCAACGTTTCAGCTCGAGGAGTGCGATTTTGTATATTTAGGGGGAGTCCCACAACTCGTTATATCTGCCCGCGTTATTTAAAGCAATATTTAGAAGGTGCGTGCACAATCTGGAGTGGATGTGGAGGTGGGGGCACGCTCACATGAATCAGGAGCAACACCCGTATTCACACAATTTGCAATCCAATTAATTCTCACGCGCAAGATTCGATGCGTGTATAATAAGCGTAAAAAACAATTTATTGCGAATCAATCGTTACCACACCTATTATTACACGCGGAGTTTAGTTTTAACCACACTTTAGCCAAGAATACATTGCCAACCTCCATCACCACCACCACTACCAAAGGTGCGGTTGTGTAGGGATGTTGAACTTCTTTCACGCCGTACGCAGCCGACGGTGCTAATCGGAGGTGCGTGTGGTTGAGCGAACTTGAAACCAGGTAAAGGGCCGCCCTGGTCTATTGCGTTTAGTTTGTTGTCATTATCCACCTGCTGATTAGCACGGTTAGTTACGTACGGTGCGAAAGAAGTTAAACGTACAGGGACTCCTCTACTTACGAACATTCGACTTACGAACTTTCAGAGATACGAACAAACCTATCCGTATGTCCAGTTGCATGTTCGGACAGAAAGTCGTAAGTTCAATCGCCGCGCAATAGATGGCGGTGGTGGCATCTACATCTGCAGAACATGAAGAACCAGTGGCATCGACGCCTATAGGAGATTTCCAACTTTTAAATCCATTCCCCGTGTATATTGTACATGCCGTACAACATGTTTGGAATCGACAGAAGTTGAACTTACGAACAAACCGACTTACGAACAGACCTCTGGAACCTAACCCGTTCGTAAGTCGAGGAGTCCCTGTATCTCCAGAGATACGTACAGCCAACACGACCGGGGAGGCAGCCGCTCGAGGAAGTTGCTGGCCACGCTGCCACCCCACACGTGCACAAGCGCCACCCAGTGGGGGAGGGACGACGACGAGAAGCGCTTTGCCGGTCAGGTCGCCGAGAACACGGCGCTTGCATTACGGTGATGGTGGTGGTGGTGACGGTGATGGTGGTGGTGATTGTGTTGATGGTGGTGGTGATGGTGGTGGTGATGGTGGTGGTGATTGTGTTGATGGTGGTGATGGTGGTGGTGATTGTGTTGATGGTGGTGATGGTGGTGGTGGTGATGATGGTGGTGGTGGTGGTGATGGTGGTGGTGATGGTGGTGATGGTGATGGTGGTGGTGATGGTGGTGGTGATGGTGGTGGTGATGGTGGTGGTGGTGGTGGTGATGGTGGTGGTGATGGTGGTGGTGATGGTGGTGATGGTGGTGGTGGTGGTGGTGGTGGTGGTGGTGGTGATGGTGGTGGTGATGGTGGTGGTGATGGTGGTGGTGATGGTGGTGGTGATGGTGGTGGTGATGGTGGTGGTGATGGTGGTGGTGATGGTGGTGGTGATGGTGGTGGTGATGGTGGTGGTGATGGTGGTGGTGATGGTGGTGGTGATGGTGGTGGTGATGGTGGTGGTGATGGTGGTGGTGATGGTGGTGGTGATGGTGGTGGTGATGGTGGTGGTGATGGTGGTGGTGATGGTGGTGGTGATGGTGGTGGTGGTGATGGTGGTGGTGATGGTGGTGGTGATGGTGGTGGTGATGGTGGTGGTGATGGTGGTGGTGGTGATGGTGGTGGTGATGGTGGTGGTGATGGTGGTGGTGATGGTGGTGGGGGAGCGAGGGAGGGGTGGGCATACGCAGCAACTTTGCACAACTATTTCTAAACAACATCGGAATGTAACTGTAATGGTTTAAATATAGTATTAATGTTCACATGCGCTGTATCATTTTATCATATTTATTTTAAGGGTGCATTTCATGTGCACTGCCCTCGTACAAAGATGGAGGCTTTAACAAGAAACATTTAGACGATTTCCCCCCCAGTATTTTGTCCAACAAGTGTGTCGTTTTACTACTTATTTTACTCCAAGCAAATACATTTTCGGTTTTAACAGGATATGTGTGGGGGAGGTTTTCCTCCAAACAGTAACCACACTCTCCGGAAAAAAATCCATTAAAAAAAACATTGCTTGGACTCTCCACAATGTTTGTTACTTTCAGAATCGATGCATAACATGCATTTCTGAAAAAAAAATAAGTTAAAAAAATAACAGGTTTTTTAAAATTTGCATTCACGTCGTTTACCCTATTATTACACTGTGGGTGTGTGCAAGTCCACATCGCTGACTGCCACCACATAAATTGTTTATGTATCACTGTCAATAAATCATCCGTTGAGTAAAAAATTGTCCCTGAGTAAAATCTGCGGCATGCGCCTTCCTTTAAAATGTAACAAAAAAGCGTTGCCACTCCGGCTACAACACCTGCACACACGTAAGCACGTGCACACGTTTTCCATGCAAGAGCCAATCTGCTCAAAAACCCAGTACAAGTATTCTCCGTGATGCATTCACTCACGCCCGTGTGTGACAATGACAACACTAAAGAGCACAACAGTCATTTATTCAAATTCGTATTTCAACTACAGCACGGCTAAGTAGCACGGTGGTCTGCGTACGGAAAAAGTTCAACGTTCATACGTAGTGCATACATTAAGAGGCGACAGCATTCAAGTTACGTGTGAAAAGTATATTTAAATATAAAACATGTGGGAGCCAGGTGGCTCCGAGCTCTAGAGCACTGAGCTGGCAACGATGACTTATCCTGGGTTTGAATCTTGGCAGCGAACCATGATTAAACTGGGCTCTCCAGTGTAGCGAGTTCATGGGTCTCAGCTCAGTCACCAATGACTGCACACACAAAAAAAACACATCTTAGATTTTGCCCTTGGTTAAATCTCAGCTCTGCGACTGAAAACGTTTTTATCGGTTTCATATCACGGGATAATCTCATAGTAGAGCATGGAGGAAAGTGCGATTCTTCATGTGCTGAGGATTAAAAAAAAGACCGCTTGAAAGATTCTCACAAGTCATTTGAAAATATATCTTGCAAACCATCTTCTGACGCACGGGTTAAACACTCTGCAGGATTTCCAAATGGTTTCATGTCAAGACATTGCACCGATAGAGAAAGTTAAATAAAATGCGGGGGGGGGGGGGGTGGACGCACCAACAGAGTAAAATAGATGCTGGTGTCTACCTGTACTCCCATCCCATCTTAACAAACACGCACGCACTGGTGAATAAGTGAATAATGGCCAAACAGCAACCATGACTCGCGCAGCATGGGAGGCTCTCAAACCAGCAGTGGACTGACGCAGGCTGTAAACCTGCCGGCGTTCCTGCGGTATTCTTACTTAGAGTACTCCCATTCTCATCCAACATCAATTGTCTGCCCGCTTCCAAAGTACTATCACCTGCACTATGAGATCTCTTTTACCAGTGGCAAAATATAATAGGTTTTTACCCTTTTAACTGGTACAAAACTGACACCTTTATTCAAGGCATCATGTTTGCAATGACCACAACACAAGTAGGCAAAAAAGCAAACAAAAAGAAAGAAAGCCGTCTCGGGTGTGGGCCAATCAACTTCAAGGACAGTGCATATTATCATCTTTATCAGAGTTGCTTCTTTTTGTTTGCTTTTTTGACTACTTGTGTTGTGGTCATTGCAAACATGATGCCTTGAATAAAGGTGTCAGTTTTGTACCAGTTAAAAGGGTAAAAACCTACTATTATATTTTGCCACTGGTAAAAGAGATCTCATAGTGTAAATGCTTACCCCGAGCTCTCAATACTCTGATATTGCACTGTGTTTGAGTTGTACGCCTTCTGGTGTCATCTGGCCCTACACCAATGGGGACTAGGCTCTAAAGAAAGCCGTCTCGGGTGTGGGCCAATCAACTTCAAGGACAGTGCATATTATCATCTTTATCAGAGTTGCTTCTTTTTGTTTGCTTTTTTGACTACTTGTGTTGTGGTCATTGCAAACATGATGCCTTGAATAAAGGTGTCAGTTTTGTACCAGTTAAAAGGGTAAAAACCTACTATTACTATCACCTGCACCACTGCGCGCACACACACACACACGACAGATTATACTGGTAGGAACCTCCTGGTTACACCAGCCCACAGGGTGTCCGTCGTGCAGGGAGGGGCTTGGTGGGGAGGGGAGAGTGGGGAGGGGCTGGGTGGGGAGGGTGGGTCTGGGTGGGGAGGGGCTGGGTGGGGAGGGGCTGGGTGGGGAGGGGCTGGGTGGGGAGGGTGGGGCTGGGTGGGAGGTGGGAGGGGTGGGGCTGGGTAGGGAGGGGATGTTCACCCCGTGGTGCCCTTATAAAACTCAACGTTTAACCTACTCATGCCGGCTTGTGCCCGCCCTCACAGCCGGGCATATTTGCGGAATACACCACGCCGCCGTTGACCCTGGCCATTGACCAAGCAACCCAACGTTCCTACCAGCTCCCTCCGCAGGAATGTGTTTAATCAATTCCTCTCACGACTCCATAACCGTACGCAGTATCACAATCACATTGTTTAAAGAATTCAGGTAACAATGAGTGTTTTATTCAGTGGCGTCGTTCATGCCCACTGCATCTCACAATGCTGCACACTGGAGGTTATCGTGAACCAACAATCGCGTGAACCAATATTCCTTCAGCAACGATATGAAATGTGTAGAAAAAAAATGTCTTTACAAAATATATAAAGAATTGCATCCGGTCCACAATATTGAATGACAGCCCTATCGCAAGCCTTTACAATGTATGCACCACAGCGGGCACAGATGGAACACACTGCCTTAGTAAGCAAAAAAAAACTATTAATCTCTTCCTCAACTTGATGAATTGGCTCAATTCGCTGTCAGTTGAAGAACATTATTTTTGGCCAATGTGGTGCATGCAGAACCTATTAGCAGGTGCTGGGCTGCCACGAACCAGCTACACATACGTATGATTTGAAATGCAATCAATTTTACCTTCATCGTGCCAGCAGTGTCTCACGTCAGTCAGAGATGAACGGGACACCCACCCTGCAACTGACAGACGTCTCGGCATGGGAAGGCGCTATGTAAATATATAAAGACCACGGTCAGCAGGCCCACGGGCAAATCTGACAATGCCTGAACCGCCTCCAGACAGGTGTCAGCCGCTGCAAAGCAAACCCTGGGAGGTGGGGCCGTCTCGACCAGGCTCGGAACATGAACTGCGTCTGCGGTGAAGGGCAGACGAAGCCTCCCCGCTCATCCAATCCAGTGTCGTCTGTTAGAGAGGTGCCGTGCCCAGCTGATGATTTAAGCACCACTGCGCGGCACTGTGTGCTCGTAAAAATGGTCGTCATTTATCGAAGCTGGTATGATGGACACGACAAATTAAGTGTCGGACCAAGTAAAAATACGATGGGTTTTTTTTGTGCGGTCGTTGGCGAACAGGCAAAGTCCATCACCTCGCTTTACTTGAGGACTCGGTTTGATCACAGGCGGCTGCCTGGATTCAAACCCAGGATTCTCACCAGCAGAGCACTCTGATCTACGAGCCACCCCTGGAACACGACAAATTCTAGCACGCATAATTTGACGCATGCACGTGCATCATAAGCAAAAGAATACATTTTAATCACACCTATTCGCGTGAAAATGCGCATGTTTAAGCACATGCCATTGGCACGGTTGGCTACGTACGGTGCGAAAGAAATTCAACTTACGCATTCAAGCGCCTGACTGAGAAGCAGCCCCCTGTGGGTGTTTGGCCATGCCTGCCATCTCACGTGCGAAATCGCCACCCAGTGGTGGGGGGGGGGGGAAACGTCTTGCCAATCAGGTCGCAGAACACAATGGCGACATTAACCCCCGCCGCTCTGGTCTTCACGCCCGATAGGCTTTGCTCCTCGACGTAAGATGGAAACGGGAAGTCTTCACAATTCCGGCAAATTTCCTGATGACGCTGGTTGTAATCACCAGCGAAACGTCGTACTCAAATTGTCAATGTTGTGGGTTGGTTTACTCTCCAACGCACCGGTGTGCTCACGTAGTAACTAATTAGCACGTTTAGTTCACGTGACAAACCTTACGAATTGGCCGTGTCGGATGGTCGTGGGTTAATGACACATTTATATTTACGCGATCTAATCCAACAAAAACCTTTATTATGGATATTGGTCGCGAAAGCCCACGTGTTAAACAGAAAACAAACCGTTTGCGTTTTGGGGAGAAATACCAATTCAAAAACATCACAATAATTTAGCATATTGCAATGATAAATTAGTTGTATACACACCATCCCTGTATGTAGATGGATGTTTTTAAATGAAGCACAATTTTAAAATGAAGAAAGTCGTTGCCGACAAAGTGTAAGAAAGTGGTTGTTCTCTTAACCGCCAGGCACTTTGAGCGAGTATTTTAAACCATTCCCCACAAATTTGTGCAATAGCCTCTTTATCACTCCTCTATTGCTACTACGGTGATTACTAAACTATTTTCTATTTTACCAGGTAAGGCCCACTGAGCTAAGTAGCTCTTTTTCAGAAGCAACCTGACCACAAATAATAGCTCAATGAAGCGGCTTATCACGTGGACATGTATAGCAGCCACATACACTTACACGCATCTTTCTAAATGTGGAGGGAAAAACCAGAAGACCCGTAGAAACAGTCCATGTGACCACGGGGAGAACATGCAAACTCCTAATATACAGGCGTCAGGGTTGGGATCGAACCGACGACCTCCTGCATACCAGGTGAGGTAGTTAACATCTCGCCACCGTGGGGCCTGAATGTCCACTTGGTCTACCAGACAATTCGTCTGATCCATACTGTATTCCATCACCACGCTGCAGGCTACAACGCTTCTCTTTTTGCTTTAATCGTCACGCTGCTCCACTTTGGAACTGCCAACGTCTCATTCCCCAAGCTCTTATAACCTTAATCAATTCAAGAAACATAGAACTCTTATCGATTACACCTTCAAGAGTGTTCTTTGTTGCTGGCTGCTTGGTTGCTTAGGGCCCGTGCTCAGTCGTCGCGATTTAAAACCACGTTTTGCACATGTCAGCACTTTTCCACGACCACGCACCAGTTCCCCTGATCGTAGTAGCTCTCCAGCACTCGCGCGCCGTCCAGCCGAGCGCACAGAGCCTCGAGTTCACCCTCGCGGAACACGTGGTAGTATCGGTGGTAAATGGGCGCCTCCTCGCACGCCCGCTCGGGCGGTCCCGGGGTCTCGCCCTGCCGCCTGTGGTGCCAGGGCACGAGCACGTCCTGCGCACGGAAGGGCGTGCGGTTCGTGTGCACGGGCAGGTGGCCGCGAGTCGGCATCCCCGGATCCCTGCGAGGCTCCGGTGGCACAGGAGCGGGCTCCGCGGGCCGGCTGGACTCAGCGACGTCATCGCACGGGGATTTCACGCCGTTTGTGGGAGTGGAACTCGTCCCTTTCTCGTCGTCCGCCGTCTCCCCGACTCCAACCACAGGCTGCGGCCCAGTGCCGCCTCCCACCGTCTCCCCGTGCTTGGGCTTGAGGTACTTGGATCGCGCTTGGCGGTACTGCTGCTCCAGCGCCCACACGTAAACGAGGGCTCTCCCTCCAGGCCGAAGGATTCGCAGAAGCTCCCGCAAGGCTTCAAGTCTTCGCTCCTACAGAGGGGCATGACAACAAAGACGCCCCCCGGTGAGTCCTATAGAGAGCAGAGGCAAGGGATGTCATCGAGCATTTATTAACAGTGGACCCCACACCACACCCTTCATCTCGCCAGTGCCGATGTTTACAAACTGAACCTGGTACTCGTTTAAGCAAGTTAACCCTGGGAAAGCCCATTAACAGCTTCAGATGCCACTTGCTACTTGAGCAGAAAGTGACCAGGAATATTAATTCAGGTAATCAAGGAAACATATAGTGCACTGCGCAAACCACTGGTCCCCGCTCCCCACAATTATGAAGATTACCCAGACTATTGGGGCAAGTCCTGTCGGCACTGCTCCACGCACATCATTAAAAATCAAACGGTAAATATATTAACAGTCCAAGAGAAAACAACAACGTGATTGTATACCAATCACAATAAAACAGGTGTCTATAGCCAGCCACACAGCGGGTGGTTGTTTATTAACAACAACACTAACAGCTACTACCGTTTATAAATGACAAGAGACCCGGCGTCGATCGCCATTCGTATTAGCGGTCTCTTTCCGAGGCGCGCGACGGACAAGCGTCGGCGCTGTGGCGCGCACCTGCGTGGAGAGGTGGTGGATGACGGCGATGGAGAGGCAGGCGTCGCACGCCCCCGTGCGGACGGGCAAGGCGAGGGCGTCGCACACCAGCGCCTGGAAGCCGCGCTGCTCGCAGATCCCCACCAGCCCGGCGCTGCGGTCGCAGCCAAACTGAGCGCGGGCGGTCGGCGACGGACAAAGAGAATGAAGACAAAGATCCCCGGTATGGGGTTAACGGACTGTGGGGGCGAGCGCTGTGAGCGAGCAACTATGAAGGAAAGCACTGGGAACACAAGCACACATACGCATGCACACCGTAGGTGACACTGTAAAAATATGCACTCAAGCACCAAGGAGACAGTATAACATTTAAGCACTCACATGCACACACACGCAGGTGACGGCAACATTAATACGCCCACGCGCAGAATGAAATTAAATACAAAACCCACTCATACAAATTCTAAAATTGATATATTTTTCGTACATTATTTTTCAAGTCCATGCTCCCTGCATTCAACAACCTGTGCTTACCGGTGTGGTGAAGTATGGTTAAAGAACCCTATAATAATAATGACAACTTCTATAGCGCTGTAACATGGCATGGAAATCCATTACAAGGGCACTCATCCAGTAGTTGATTGACAAATGGGCTGGACGTGTAATATTGACACCGCTACACTATCACACAATGACTCAATCTTGGATATAACACAGGGTTCTTGAGTCAACCACTCATGACATAACCATGCCGAACTTTCCAATTGAGCAACGTATAATCCCAATCGGTGCAGGAGTTGAATTACAACCCTACAAGTGGACAGAAACAGAAGCAGATTTACTGAGAACAAATTTGTACGAGCTGGGATAATACATCTGGCAAGGCATGCATGTACATTTCTACAGTTGTGCGATTGTCCTGCATTCAGTGCAAGTTCACCTCCTTTAATCAGCAGTTGTCTACTCCACACGTTGCCAAAAAAATTTCATTGAGCAGACGATAATCCATTGTCAATAAAGCCATTCAGGACTACTCCTTCAAAAACCCCTACAAACCAGCTTCACCTCGACACAATGTAAAGCATCGGTGAAAAAAAGAGAAACTCTGAAACTGAGTGCCACTGGGACATCTCCCAACCTGCTCACCAATCCTTCTGAGGGCACTCAGGTCGTGCACTAAAGCAGGGGTGGGGGACGTTTTCCCGTCTAGTGCTCGACTACCACTTTCAAATACGTTACAGCGGACCACATTACCAGGCATACAGAGGCACTGCCAGTGACAGAAGTACCTGAGCGCGAGCTAAAATTATTAACGCGGTGTTGTTGCCAAATAAAAAATGTTGCCACACCTGAAGTACCCGATTAGTGCCGCTGAGATGCTCGGAGTGAGGGATAAATACCGCTTATGGGCCGTATCGTAGTGGTAGGCTGCACGTGGTTGCGCCCTGCCAACTGAGTGTGGTGTACTCACACTGCTGGGTGGACACAGCAGGGGAGGGGGGATTTAAGAAACTTGCGAATTGTTACAACAATGGGTGATCGAACCAGCGACCTCTGAATTGCGAGTGCAGTGTGATAACCGTTGGAGCACGGCAGCATCCATCCCCCTCTAGTACCCAATCTGTGCATTTAAGATGCTTGAAACGAGGTGTAAATCTAGTCTGTGGGACCGTTCGAAGCGGCAAGCATTGCGTGACCGCGGGCCGTGTGAACCGAAGTCGCGGGGGGCCGTGTCCGGCGAGTGGCTGGCGAGTTCCCCACGCCTGTCCCGGTCACACCACGACAGACTCACCACGTACGATCACGCCACGACAGACTCACCACGTACGATTCCTCGGCGAGGCCCAGGTACTTCCCGTTGCCGCAGCCCACGTCGCAGACGAGCGCGCCGGGCCGCAGGCCGCGCACGAAGGCGGCGACGCGAGGCCAGGGCGAGTGGCGGGTGCTGCTGAAGTGGCCCGCGATCTGCTCGTACACGCGGTGCACGTGCTCCGCCTCCAGCCGCTGCGCCGCGTCTCCCTCCTCCTCATCGTCGTCGTCGTCCTCCGCGTCTACCGAGCGGGCAGGATGCGAAAACGCCGCCGCCTCGACGCGCTCAGTCGCGACCGCTCGCGCCACCTGGTCGGGTCCGCGGCTCTCTTCCGAGGGGCCCGAGTGTGTCGCGCCGGAGGTGGTCATGCCTGTGGTGCTGGCCAGCGGTTCGTTGGTAGGACTGCGCGAGGAGGGAGTTTGCAGGTTCTGTTGTTCAGCTTGGCTGTCACAGACCGAAGGGTAACCTAAGGTCGCGAAGACAAAAATTTCCATATTTACTTTTTTGTCCTGGCAGCAATTTACGCTGAAAAGATCTTGCAGATAAAACTTTGTTCCAATTTACATTTAGGGATAACCAAGTAACAGTGAAACGATGCACGAGATTCATCAAATGATATCGAGTCTTAGGCTCATGACACATGAATCCAATTGCAAATGCAAGAATTAATTCCTTTTAAGTCATATATATTGTACTTGTACATACTGGGTATATATTATACCAGCAGCCACTGCTGGCCACTTAATTCAACATATAGAAAATATATATATTCTTGAATAGAATCACAACGCAGAATGTGCATGCCTCCCAACAAGTTCCACCATTCAAGGAGCATGTAAAAACATTTAATGTATTTAGACAGCAGCCTCTGTCCTTTCAGTTTGACTCTATGATACGATCAATGAAAGAGGGATATACGCAGTGCTTCATTTCTGTCTGGTCCATGCTGGTCTGCGACCAGGAAACATATGTCCACGCCCGGCACACCACCTCTGGCATACCTCCCACACGACGGCTATGGGTACCAATTGCGTGCCCACACCAGTCTAGCGGCGACCTGGAAAAAAACATCCAGTTGGAGATGAATGCCTAAATGTGAGGAAGCTCACGGCAGCGGCACGGCTCCCTCCGGACGGTGCGGAACGTGAAAGACGTCCGCACCCCACGCTGGGCCAGCGTGGGCCCCTGCGGCCCCTCCGCGCCATCCCCGGGCGGCGGCGGCGGCGCCGGCACCACGTCGAACTTGCGGGGCGTGATGCTGCGAAAGGTAAAGGCGGCGGGGATGTCACGGGCGGAGGCGCGTCGCGCGTGCCGGAAGCCACGCACGCCGAGTGGCGCCGTCTCTCTCTCCCCACCCCTCCCTGCCAAGTTGCAGCGCGTCTGCCAAATGATGCGCGTCGATATGCTGCTGTCCGGCATATTCACGGGAGGTTTTGGGTTACCCGAATTTTTTTTTGAAGTTAAAATAGCTGCAAGCATTTGCTTACGTATTCCAGAATTGCTTTAAATTTACTTTTTAATAAATATCTTTTTTACGTATGAAAAAAACAGAGAAATAAGATTTACAAGCAAGAAACGTGCTAAACTTGGTCCTGAGGGAAAAACAAACGGTTTTATGAAGACAGCAGATATGTTTGGGCAGCCCATCCCTGAATACAAGTTCAGTATTTTGAGGACTGAGTGTTCATTATCTCTACATGTGTAAAAATTAATCGTATAGTACATTTTTACACTCATGATACGTGTATTGAACCATACGTGTAAGAAACTATTCGGATTTCTTCATCTAGTACGTAATATATTTGTGACCTCTGCCGCTGACTACCGCAAAGTAAAAAAATAATAGATTCTTCAATCAAAACATGGGAACGAATCGTGAACATCGAATTGTAAAGCAGTTCAAGATTTAATGGTCTCCTAGGCATAGCAACTTTATAAATCAAGTCTCACCCTCTTTGGTCTTGATTAGCATCTGCGGATTGTAACGACTAGCACAAACTGATGGAGTGGCTTTGCTGTCAAAGAAGCATGTTTAGCTATTGAGGCAGGAATTCCCTTTTGGGAAGCTTT
This sequence comes from Lampetra planeri, assembly GCF_965212315.1. Lineage (NCBI taxonomy): Eukaryota > Metazoa > Chordata > Hyperoartia > Petromyzontiformes > Petromyzontidae > Lampetra > Lampetra planeri. The sequence goes on along the minus strand of NC_136125.1, from coordinate 11,619,927 downwards.
ATAATTCAACAAGCAAACCCAGCTTTAGGTCGATGGTTCACTTTGTCTAAGCTTTGCAAGCATCTTCTCTTGAGAGTGAAATATAACTTTTTGAGTCAGTATGTAATGGTGCATCGATTCAAATCGATCTCCGTGTTCATGTTCGGAAAATCACGCGAGCGAAAATCTATGATTGATGGAAATTTCTGTGCAAATGATAAGTTCGTTACATTTAGGCTAATGGAGCAAACACAATTGTATAAAGGAGGCACAAAAGAAGTAAAAACTATTATATGATACCTTCAAACAAGATTCCACTCATGTCCTCAAATTCATAACATCGTCGATGGAGCAAGGGTGAGTGAATCGTGACAGTTTTGTGTGCTGCAGATTGACCGGGACATCCAGAGGTTGTGGGTTCGATCCCGACTCTGACGCCTGTATATTTGGAGTTTGCATGTTCTCCCCGTGGTCACGTTAATTTTTTTCTCCGGGTCCACCAGTTTTTTCCTCCACATTTAGTAACATGCATTTACATTATTGTGCTGCTATAAATTTCCACCTGATAAACCACTTTGATAAGCCACAGGTGATAAGCCACTCTTAAAATTAGCTAATACCTCAGTGGGCTATACCTGGTCAGATAAAAATGGTTCAGTTTTATTTATATATTTTTTCTATACTTTGCACTCCTATCGTGTTTATGTATTGTTTGTTGTTGAAACGTTCTAACTGGAGATCTGTGAAAAATAACTTTATAGCTCATAGGATTCCTCCAGTATAAATATTCTGATTCTGATGCTCCGCTACTGCAGAGCAGCCTTAACAAGAGAATCCATCGCTTCCTGAAGCTGCGGCCTGTGCTGAGTGGGCAGTGCCACGGCCAGGCGGGCGACACGCGACCCAGGGTTCGACTGCGAGCGGGCGTCGACTCGGTAGCGCGGACGGTGGTACCCGTGGCTCCAGAGGTAGCGCGATTCACCCGCCATCACCAGCAGGCTGCGGCGAGGGAGCAGCACAGACGCGTGGCTGCCATCGGGGTGCCGGAACTCCATCACCGTCTGCGGCGCGGTCACAGGTTACCGGGGAACAACACGGCGGTCTTTCGTCACGAGTCACAACGGCGGCATAGCACGACGTGAGAGTTTCTTCCAATGGATTGTTGGATATTGCATCAGAATAGATGCGGTGCGGTGATTCATATACTGCACTGTGAACCCGACCACCTGAGTTTGATTCTCGACCACAGATCACATCGGTGGCGAGTGATATCCAAACCAGTGATGGGCCCAACCCCACATTCACCATCCCACGCTGTCCAGCACGGTGCGGTTTCATCAAACAGCCCTCCCATAACTGATATGGTGAGAGAAGGCTTTAATCCATTTGATGACGGGCTGTAAAATATAATGATTGTTAGTTCTTTTATTTTTAAATGATTGAATGCCTGTGATGCTAATTCCCTGAAAATATAATGATGTACTCTAGTCGAGTGGCGTTTGATTTGTGTCAAGTCTTACCGAGGCTCCCAGGCTCAGAGACATGATGCCATCCTCAAAGGCAGAATGTGTGTCAATGTGCGGGGGGATCCCTGCATGGGGTGAACAAAACAACGCAAACATTTAAGCGAAGCATTTAAATTGAGTGTGCTTTACCACACCAAATATTGAGACGTAAATATTGACATGAGTAGTCACCACTGCCTGCTCTGTGTTGTGTTTGTGTCTGTAACCATCATCGCTTTTATGTATTGTTCCTCTGTGGCATTGCTCGTGCCATATTTAAAGTTAATGTGGTGTAGATGTAGATGTACAATGTTTAGAAATGCAATTTGCATGCATGACGCTACATAAAATAATAATTATTACCGTCAAAAATTATTTTAATTCAAAATGTATATTATAAACTTTCCACTGATAACAGGGCAGTTGAATAAATGCATGTATGGTAGCAATCTTACTATCAGTGGGGCGAAGCGGTGGCACCGCGATTAGCGCACTGCGCTATGAACCTGGAAACCTGGGATCATATCGCGAGCAACACCTCCCCATCACCCACCTCCCCTTCACCAACCCATTGCAACTCGCCTGAAGTGTATTTCAAATGATCTCCATGTCCGAAGTTACATGCGGGAATCCTTCATCCAGGACTGGTTATTAATTTTAAGATTGAATTACGATGGGTAGTGTTAATAGTGAGACACAAACCTTGACCGGGCTGGTACTGGTTTACTGTCAGCTGATTGGGCCGATGCTGAATGTAACCGGCTGATAGGCACTTGTCAGTAAGTTCATCACACATAGTTGGAACACCTGGGGACAAAGAACGAACATACTTCAGCATCATCATTAAATAGACTGCCATTTGGCTGAAAAGCATATTAGACAGCAAAGCTCTAGGGAAGGTGGTGAGGGTAGGCAGCAGACTGTCACTTAGACAAAAATAGCATTTGACAATGTGAGTTAGGCAACGGTTTCAACACCAACACTTTTGACACGTTTGTAAACACTAGTCTAAAATGGCACACATGAATCTACAATGACGAAAGACTCCAACAGGTTAAATATTTACGCTCTATCTTAACAACAACCTGCGACACACAACAAGCAGGTCATTTCAGGTCGTTTCACGAATCTGTCTGTAAATTATGAGCTGGTTAATTTCCCCCCCGAAATTAACAGGATCCTCACCTCTATCCAGTGGCTTATCCTTGTCCACATTGTTGTTATCGTAGCGGAATTCATATCCAAAGTGCTGGACGCACCTATGCTTAAGAGACTGCTGGGCTGAAAAACCACACAAAGACAAAAGAAAAACAAATGTTAAAACATTTAGAGAATAAATTCAGTGTCGCACCGGATTCACATACGCTACTTTTGTAACAACTAAGCAAAAATTAAATGGCCCATTTTGTATGTATGTTTAACTTATTTCGCACCATACGTAGCCAACCGTGCTAATCGGAGGTGCAGGGATGAGCAATAAACTAAACGCAAAAAGCAGTTGTAAAAAAATTAGTTTTCAGTCAAGATTTAAAAGTGCATAGCTCCAGTGGCTTCCCAATATCTGAAAGCACGCGATGCAGCTTCGTTCGATGGCTAGCCAAAAGCCGCTGCGTGGCTATGGCATCCTCACGCCATGATCGTTGTTTGACCGTACTTTTGTGACGTGGCGCGCGGCAACTACTGAAAGGGAGGTTAGGTTTTAATTCATGCTGACACTGGGATGACTGCAATGATTGAGCATTATCTCGTGCTTGGAACAACTATTGATTAGATGCATGCGCAGTGTTCAGTTCGGTGTGACTGAGCTGTCCTAGGCTTAACTTGCATGTGTGGGGAAGTGGATTATCACTCAGTGAGAAGCAGAACTACCACTTTGATCATGATTAGTGGGCCGAGCACTTGTGGCGGGAATAATAACTCAATCCCCAGCAGGTCATTATAATTGCTTTCTCGCCATTGGTCAATTTGGCATGCTTTTCAAATCAAGCAGCTGCTTGTTAAAATCGTGGGCAAAGTTTTAATTTGGAGCAATTAGTTAGGTGGGGTGGAGCGTCTCTCCCATTGGCAAGGGGCTGGGTATAAAAGATGAGCTCTGAGCAGAGGACCTGGGGACATCAGCAAATTTGGAATGGAGGCATACAGTGTTACCACTTGGTGGCACTGCAGTAGTGGGGGCTGAAGGTGAGCAGAGTTGACTCAACAGGCCACTGGGAAGTGCCCAGCTTTATCCTGTGAGTAGAATCCTATACTGTGGTTCAATAGTGCAGTTTAACATGCTGTACATCGAGATCCTTGGAGTAATCGTTTCCTGTGGTTTACTGGCTGTCAAGACTGCAGTACGGTCAAGGGTAACGCAGGATCGGGGTTAGGAAAAATTGCCCTAGTACTGCCCTGTGGCAACGAGGAATTCCTGCAACTGAACTCGAAATAGAACCTGTCTGCTTGTGGGGTGAAGCATTGGTGTGCTCTACGACTGGATGGTGTCGTGTTTTTGTTTCTGGCATGCAGTGGATTCTGAGTGGGGGTGGGATGCCATCTGGTGGACTGGCTGTGGTGCGTGAGGCCCTTGTGACCAGTGGCAACCCTTCTGTTGGGGGGGGTTCTGGTTGGAGAGAAGTGATCACGAGGGCTCCACACTGGTCAACCCACAAGTCAAACCAAGCGTGGGGTGAAATGTCGTGTGGTGTGCGAGTGTGTAAAACCCTAGTTTATGTTTAATTGCTTTAGCTAAGAGGGGACTTTCCCATATCTGGGAGACTCTCCCAAACGGCCCTGGTGTCTAGCGGTGGCGGATGCAACCTTTGTTTTGAAGTGTGGGTTCAGAAATACACTAGGGCATAGGTGCAAGTAGGCTCAGGTGTAATTTCTCGTGAGTAGTTTGGCTTAAGTCTCTTGTGCTCGCTGGAAAACTTTCCTACCTGTTAAACTCTGATTGGCCTGCCTACAAAATAGACCCATACAATGTGCAATTTACAGGTGGAAAGCTAGCATTGCGATTCCATCCATGCATGCACATGTCACAGAGTTGGGTCACAAATGATGCCGGCTATGAATCTGTGCCGCAACTTCACCATGCTGGCTGGTGCCAGTTGAGGTATCGCATGCCATGGTTGGCTGTGAGTAGGAACTAAAGTTGATAATTGCTGTGCAACTGCTCCAACCCACACGTACAGACCTCGAGTCACAAACCTGTTGGCTGCTGTTTGCCCCAGTCGAGGCAGCTCAGCAGCTGGTCCTCGTACTCGGATGAAACGCAGTCTGGGATGAGCTTCAGGCCTGGTGGCAGGGCCTCTGTGCAGCTTTCCTGACGCGGAACTGAGGGAAGATAAAAATGCTCTTTAATGGTGTATCTAATTCATCGCACTTGAGCAAAAATGAAACCATATCCAAGTCGTTTGGAGAGTAGGTGAGATGGAGTTGAAGGATAAAGACTAGAGGATGAGCTCCAAGTGCCATGATAGAAACGACACCAAACATTAGAGGGTGCCACAATGTCGATGGATAAGAACAACCTTGTCCCAGGGCAGCGTGTGAGGAAGCCATAACATTTCTGAGTTGTGCTAAAGTGCAAACGCTAACATTCACAACTGAACTTTTAGCTTGAATAAAATCATTTATCTTTATGTAACACAAGCTTTTTCAAATGTCTGCATTTGTCAACAATCAATCCTCTGTAGGATGACCTCCCCCAAGCCAATATCTTTGTCCTGCATTGTAATAATCCACCTGCATACAAGCTGATTTGATGGCTCCAGATCCTCTGTGGGTATCTTCTCTGAAATGTTCTGTTTCTTGGCTGCCAATATATTTATTTTACTGAATATCTGCAATAGGTGTTTATCTGTCTAACTAACAGCCAATTTTATCCAGTTGCTTTTGCTCTTTTGCAATAACTTTGCAACCCATGTGCACCAAACGATTACCCTATGCCTCAATGCCCATTCCATGGTCATTAGGGTTACCGTTTAGACTCCATAAAATTGGTGTGAGTATGAAGTAAACATGAGTTATGGTTTGGACCCTGTGGTGGGGCTAGGGTTGTATATTATGACTGGATGAGAACACATGTTCAATACCTAATCTTGATTTTTTTAAAGAAAAAATATGGGCTTAGGGAGGACGTGTTATTCGAATGGATGATTGACAGTGGTAAAGGATAGTGGCAGCGACGGCAGAATGTGCTTGAGAGGACCACCATGGAGATTAAGCAGTGACCTTGGTGCATGGTGGAATATTTCACCGTGGTGGTGAGATATTAACTCCCTTGCCTGGTATTCATGAGGTCATGGGTTCGATCCCGACCCTGGTGGCCTATTTGGAGTTTGCATGTTCTCCCCATGGTCGCGTGAAATTTTCTCCAGATCCTTTGGGTTTCCCCTCCATATTTATAAGCATGCGTCCTGGCAACTGCTATAAATTCCCACGTGACAAGCCACTTCGTTGGGCTAGGTCGCTTCTGAAAAAATTATTAATAGCTCGGTGGGCATTAACTGGTTAAAAAAACCCCCTTTAATTTAAATGGTTAGATGGCGATGTTTTAAGTCTTCCATTCAGCTGCGGACTGATCATGGTGGATGACGATGCTGAATGCTGGGAAACGACCCCATATCTGTCAACCCCTTATCAGTGCCTAGCTTATTACAGGCCAACTCAGACCTTATTGGTCACCCCGTGCCCCTCATGAATCTCAACGTTCATCCTACAAAGTCCCGTACTGAAACGGCTGTACGCCGTATGGACCTGAGAACTCAAATTTCCCCCGTGCAAGAATACGGGGGGTTAAACCGTACGGGTCGACGGCTATGCAAGCCCACCTCTCTCCACGTAGCACAGGTGGAGCGTGACGGGGGTGGTCGCGACGGCCGACGGGACCGAGCAGCCGTCGAGCTTGCGCCGTGCGCCCTGCGCCTCGTGCACGCGGGAGAAGGAGGCGAAGGCGTATGGCCGCCCCCGCGGCGTCTCCAGCGCCTCCAGGTGCCCCTGCGCGCCCATCAGCTCCAGCAGCGTCGCGCGGGCCACGCCGTTCCCCAGGCCCCCGTTCGCGATCAACAGGTGCTGCCACCCGGTGTGTGTGGAAGAGCGCCGCACAGATGACAATCGTCACATTTGGGGCCGGCCATAAATGACGTCACGCGATTTTGGACGACTTTTGACCCCCTCTTGTCACACGGCGTCACAAAGTCAGACCCCCCCTCATATATGACGTCACAAAACCATATTTCCATTTTGAAAATAAAAAATGCTTTAAATCGCTTTAAACTATTGTCATTGTAGTGCGTATTTAATGTGGCGCTGCACTCTGATGTTGTAGGAGTGTTATAACAATTCTATATTTAAAGTTGCGCATTTTGATGTGACGTCACATTTCTCACCCCCCCCCCCGTCACAAAAATCTGACTCCACCCCCCCCAGGTGCGTGACGTCATTTATGGACGGCCCCTTTGCATGTTTGTATAACGTGCCTCCCTTAGCACTACCTTCCCCCCCGCCCCCCCCCCGAGGGTGCCCTTCGGCAGGGGGGACACCCCGTGGCAGATGTCCCCCCGTGTGGCACAAGGTGAAAGCAGAACCCAGCCTGCGTGTGGGGAGAGGGGGGGTCACGGTGCAACGTGGCTCTGCCGATGAAGTTTGAGAAATCGAACAAATTTCGGCCGGGACTGCGGCACGCATGGCCCCACTCCGTGTCGAATCGTGTCACATCGTGTCACAAGGTGCTTATTGTAAATATGGAGTGGACGGTAGGCTCGAACGGGGAGCTGCTACGACCTTGAAATTATGTGCGATGTTCTGCGCATGATGTTTTGGGGGTGGGCATGGAAACAAATGGATAACATTAAAATCGCAATCCAAAGGTCAAGTAGTAACATTAAAAGTTAATATTCTATGGTTCTTTTGGTAAAGTCACGTAGATCTAAATAATAACAATAAAATAGTAAAAATGAAAATAAGGTGAATACAAATATCACGTTTCGATCGCAACACAAGCAGTCGTCATCAGAAACAGGTGATCATGCCGACCATTTGTGTTGCGATCGAAACGTCATTTTTATTCCCATTGGAACCTCATTTGCCAGTAGCAAAATATGATAATTGGTTTTTTACCCTTTTATCTGGCAACAAAACGGACACCTTTTTTTGTTTGCATTCCGACTGCAGGTATTGTGGTCAATGCAAACATGACTCCTTATAAAAAAAAAAGGTGTCAGTTTTGTTGCCAGATAGAAGGGTAAAAAAACAATTGTCATTTTTATTATTTTATTCATTGTTATTTTTTTCTAGCTACGTGACTTTACCGAAAGAACCATAGAATATGAATTCCTGCAGTCACGAAAGTTTTAAGTCAAAATTTAACATTACAAGTTGTAAATTGGTTCAATTTGGTCATGTAAATGACCCTGATTCGACTGGGGTTATCCCACCGCTGAATTAATCCACGACTTCCAAGCCACACAATGCATGCACAACGCATTCAACTTAGTTTTGACACCCAGTGTCTCATCAGTCGCATTTCGCGTTGATCCGGGCCAAATCCTATTGGCACTCCTAGATGGAGGGTCGTCCCCCTCTCTCTTCGAGATGTGTGGCTTCCACGTGGTCACCGACACGGCCGCCTCGTTCGGGAGCAGAGGTCGCAAACGGGTTTTGATTCCTTACCCGTACCCGGCCGCACCAGGGTCGCAAATGGGTAACCCGTACCCTGCCGGGTACGGGTACCCGTTCCCTACCCGTACCCTACCCGAAATGAGTGACAAACGGCTACTCACCAGTGACTCACGGCCTACCCGTACCCGGCCGCACCAGGGTCGCAAACGGCTACCCGTACCCGGCCGGGTACGGTACGGGTATCGGGTAGGGTACGGGTATCGGGTACCAGGTTGCGACCTCTGTTCGGGAGCCTCCCTGGAAGCCCGCCGCGTGTGTCCCCCCCAGAGTTTCTATTTCCCTCGTCCAGGAGTTTCTATCGTTGTGTAGCGTAACGACAACACGACGTGCAAGTAATGAGAAGCTAGCTAGCTCCCGAGTCTGTCTCGTCAGACCTGGGTGGGGTGGTCTACGGTCTGAACGCCGTCCAGCCTCAGCAGCGTGAGGCGAGCCTTGCGCAGCCTCCTCTGCCCCTTCCTGTCGGCCTTCGTCTCGCGGACCTTCCTCCCCCCTCGTCCCTCGTGCCCTGCCCCCTCTGCGTCCCCCCGGGGACTCGGAGGAGGCGCCGCCGCCGCTGCTGTCACCGCGGCCGCCTCCATCGCAAGCACCGTTCCACGTGGGCTTGATGATAGCTCTGTGGGAGGATCGATTCGTGTTTTACCGCAGGAATCGATTCCAACGAACCTCGCCCTGACCCCAACGATCGTTGCGAGAGTCGATCCGCGAGTCGGAATCGATTTGTCGAGTCCGCTTACCGTGTTGAGAGGTATGGCGAGTTGAGTCGATTCTAATTTAAGTTGGTCGCACGATAGGAATCGTAATCGTGCACGAGTCCAATGTGCAGGGCACGAGGGGTGAAGTGTGGAACTGCAGCCCCGCGTTGACCAGCGTGGTGAAGTATGGTCGAACCAACAACCACGACCAATTGCTTCTAGATTTGAATCTTTCGTGACTGCAAGGATTCATACCCTTAGGTTTTTCGGTATAGTCACGTAGGTAAAAAATAATAAATAATAGAAATAATAATAGAAAAAAAAGATTTATTATTTTATTTCTATTGTTATTTGTATTATTTATTATTTTGTAGAAATAATAGAAGTAAAATAATAAATGATTTATTATTTTATTTCTATTATTATTTTGATTATTTATTATTTTGTATTTTTTACCTACGTGACTTTACCGAAAAACCTAAGAGTACGACCAATTGCTGACAAATTTCCCTCTCACAGCTTCACGCTGATCAGGGGGCCGATGGTGATGGCCGACGCCAGGGTAGCTTTATTTTGGTGATTCGAAAACACGGTTAATCTAAATTGTCTTCATGGTTGTTATTGTTGACTTGCACCACATTGGGATTTTTGCACGCAGCGTTTTAATAAGTTTTTAAAAAATATTTGCTGGTTTATTCCAGGATGTTTCTGTTACGCGTCGTCGCTTTAAGATGTTCTGTGTTCATATTTTGTTTGTTGCGGTTGCACCCGACTTAAGAGCCGCATGGCTCACGGAGACCAAACGACACATTTGTCCAAGAACTCTACATTACAAGGATTTGTAAAACATTGTTATTTACAATTGTATACGAAGCCTTAATTCTGGTGAACGCAGGCTTGTTAAAAAAATCATTCAGTAGAGTTGTAGTATTTATCGCGTTGATCTATAAGTGCTAAAAATGGATAGAGGCAGTCCATAAATGACGTCACGCACCTAGGGGGGGGGGGTCATATATTTGTGACGATGGGGGGTTTAGAAATGTGACGTCACATCAAAATGCGCAACTTTAAATAAATATAGATAACACGTTCTACTTAATTAGACTTTTTTTATAAATGTTTTTTCCTACAACATCAGAGTGCAGCGCCACATTAAATACGCACTACAATGGCAATAGTAAAACGATTTGAAGCATGTTTTTTTATTTCTTTGGCGGGGGGGCAGAGCTTTGACGTCATATTTGAGGGGGGGTTTGACTTTTTGTGACGCGGTGTGACGAAGGGGGGGGGGGGTAAATCGTCCAAAATCGCGTGACGTCATTTATGGGCGGCCCCAAATGTGCGTTCACGTGGATATATATGCGTGCAGCCGTTGATTATAGCGTCATTTTCATTGTAAAAGACGTGGCGTGAGGTTGCCTCGGGGTGCGTCTCTGGTGCGATGATGGCTTGCTGCACCACGCCGTCCTTGGCCCTCTCCAGTCTCGATGTTTTACAAATCGTACCAGGCACTCATTTAAGACCAAGTCGACCAATGAGCGTTTGGAATTTGGGAGTAAACCAAAGTGCCGCGATAAAAAAAAACATCAGAAAGTTCGCGAACGAGAGGGAGGCATCCGGTCTATCAAGCTCGCGTTGGCGAAGAAACCAGACGAGCCGCGCCAGGCATTGGCCCAGCCTCCCTGCGGGAGATGCTTGCTACGTGGAGTAAAAAAAAAATCTCAATTGTATAATTCGCGGGAGAATATTTCAAGTTCGCCAAATTTGACTTAATATTGCATTAACACGCCATTGGATATTTTACATCCGCTTTTGAACCAGACGGCGCCTACGCGTTATGGTTAATACACCCGCGGCACTAACCAGGGCGACCGCTGGTGTCGAACCGCAAATCTCTGCAACATGCCGGCGAACGCGCTGCCGCTGCGAGGCCGTTTCGCACTCGTAGCTCCGCACATATGGATTGCAAGACTCGATTTCTGTACTGCGAGCCCTTAGCCAGCTCGCAACCCCTCGTGTACAGCGTCAGGATGATGCAGTCGCGTGGAAAAAAATAGAATATTTCTCCTGCTACCGTCGCTGATGCTGTTGTATTATACTGCATAGTTACGCATACAACAATTTGCAGAAATTGCCAATGACAGCAAGGGAGATCTCACCTGTTCCACCTGTTCCGATGAGCGTTATAGGTCATTAGATTCCTCCCAATATAAATAAATATTCTGAAAATTAATATTCTGATTTTAAATATAGTCTTGTGCGCGCGACCCTCCCACCCCGGACTATTGGGTGTGTACCCCGTTATGATAATTAATATGTAATGAATATTATATTTATAATTGTTCATCACAAGTGTCTTTGAGTTACGCTCGTTTATACTATGTGTTGTGCTCATTTAAAATGGCCTTCGTTCCTATCAGCAGAGTTACGGTCGAGGAAGGGAGGTTTTCATGCCCTCGCCCAGAAATACATTAGTGATATCGCGCCTGAGACCTTGAAGGGGCATCGGCCCTTTGACCGAAATAAGTTAGTTAATGTTGAGCCTAGCAAGAAGTAGCAAACGCCATATATGGATATAACATCCGGCCTCCTAGTCTAAGTAACTAGGTTCTACAACGTCCCACGGTCTGGTTGCATTAACGGTCGTTAATATCGATGAGAAGAGGTGTGATTTAAAGGTCGGAACAGGTCTGTCTGTTCTTCACCCGAGGACGGCTGCTTGCGTTGTGGCCGAAACGTCGTGAAAATTGTATTTTATTATGTTGTATTTGTATTATTGTATTATTCCCTTCTACGTGACTTTACCGAAAGAACCAAGAAGATGAATCCCTGCAGTCACGAAAGCTTTAAATCGAAATGTAGTCTATTAGTCTTTAATTAGTGAGTCTGACACAAGGCATACCGAGTCTGACTCATCGCCTGAGAGGTGAAAGGTCAGAGTGGTGCAGGAACCTTCGTGCCCGACACCAAAGACACCGCGAGGGGCCCTGCCGGCCGGAGTGACGGGCATCTGCCGTGCGCCAGCGAGGGCACGACCAGCGGGTCGACCGCGAGCCACGTCGGCGGTTGGGGGTCCCGTGCGTCACGCACGCGCACGCACGCGCCGAAGGAGCGAAACGCATCCTCGCTGGCAGCCTTGAGACGGTGCCATGCAGCGGCGTGCCAGCTGCGGACTGTCTGGGTGGTTGCAAGCCAAGAGGGGCGAGAGACTGACGGGAGGTGTCGGTCCTCGCTTATGGACGGCGCATCGAGCGATTGCCTTGTTGTGACAGATCTTTTTCATCTTCTTGGTTCTTTCGGTAAAGTCACGTAGAAAGGAAATAATAAAATAATAAAAATTAAATATTATAAAATAATTCTCACGACGTTTCGGCCACAACGCAAGCAGCCGTCCTCAGGTTAAGAACAGGCCTGTCGGAAAGACAGCGTTATTTCCCTTCAACTTGACTTTACCAAAAGAACCAAGAAGATGAATCCCTGCAGTCACGAAAGCTTTAAATCTAGATCTTTTCCAATTCTAACATCACTTATTCACGTCACCTAAAAAGGCGATGAGTTCATTTTAGAGGGCTTGTACGTTAGCTGATTATCCACCTAGACATTAAACTTTATTTCATCATACGTTGGTTCGTACGGTTGTGTAGGTCGCGTGTTTTTCGTGTATACTGTAGAAGAACAACGGTGCAGAGTTGACGTGCTTATGAGACTAGTTGATGCTTTAATCAAAAACTCGGACACTCGGTCAACGACAAATCCGAGTGGTTTATTGCTGTTTCTTGAGTCGTATCGTTTAAAAGCCCGAACTGCTGGACGGATCCATGAACCTGGTGACCATTGTGGAGAAAGTCTTTATTATAATTGATGTCAGAAAACCCGTAGACTCGAACTTGCGAGAATCATGTATTTATATAATAAGACCCTCCGCGTACAACAGGACCGCAGAGTCTCGCCTATTGAGCTCGTTCAGCAAACCTTGTGGTGTAGGCTCCTCCCTTCGGGTTTCCGAAAGCTTCTGCAGTGGTGGTGGTGGTGAGGGTGGTGGGGTTGGTGGGGGGGCGGTAGTGTAGCGGATAGTGTAGCGCGCTGCGCTACGAACCTGGTGACCCGAGTTCGATTCTCGCTCACGGCTAACACCAGGCGACGATTGTCTGAACCGGTCCTTGGCCTCCCCTACGTCGACTCTGCCTCCAAATGAGCACCTTGTGCGATGTGTAAACATCGCCACTGGGGATACAAAGGCGGTCGGGCGTGGTGCTGGCCACCCCCCCCTCCCCCCTCGTGTGCCGTGCCGGCCTTCATAGGTGCTCGCTAACAGCACTTGCCTCTAAAGTATGTTACAGGCTACACGGGGATCTTTGTCTTTGGTGGGGGGAGGGGGGGGCTTTCGGTGATTTCCCGAAACCCGCGCGCGTCACTTCACGGCCGCGGGGCGCACTACGAACATTCGCAGTGAGCTCGCTCATGGCACGGCATCTATGCGGACACGACATTTGAACGCCAATTCGGATGAGACATTGAAGACGGGGTGGGGTGGGGGTCCTACTGCGGTGCCCGCGGCTCTGTGTACATTCCGTATGCATTGACAATGAATGACGAAAATGTTGGCGTGAAACTGCCGCGTAACGTAACGCCTAAAACCATCACGTGGATCGTGTAGCATCGTCTGCGATAACTTAAGTTAAGGCTCGTGTACAAGAGCCTACACACGCAAGCGACCACGCGTCCATGCGTTCTCATTAGGGTATAGCAATGGGGGGGACCAAATCTTCCAGGGGGTGTGGGGGTCCCTCCCCAGAAAAAAATATCTAAATTTGAAAACGAATTTCCTGCCAAAAATATTTAAAAAATCACTACCACATAGCATGGACTTTTTATTAATGTTTTACAATAATGTCTAATAGTGTATTGTATTACATCGTTCTGTTTTTTTATTTTACCTTTTCTTGTTTCATTGTATGTAATGGCAGAGATTATGGATGAATAAAGTACAACCATAACCACAATCATATAAACAGAAATCTATTTTATAGCAATATATATTTGGGGGGGGGGGCATTTTGAGCATATTTGAAGTGTCCCCCCCTCCCCCAATATATGTTATAATTACGGCCTTGGGGGTATAGCATAATAATAATGATGCATGACTGTGACAACGTCACTTCTCTGCATTTGCGAGGCGAATGCGCTCTGGCTGCGTGACGTAGATTCTTGAATTCCACGCGAATTCGGCGAAATGAAGTCGAGGGAGACATGGCTCGTGTGATGCGCAGTGCATGCAGCGGGCAGCCTCGCTTCGATTACCCATGGGGCGTTGCTTTGCAAATAGCGACGAGGCTAATCTATTGAGTAATAGGGCAGCGTGAACAACAGTGTCGTCTTATTTATAGAACGTGACGCAGTAGTTACGGGCCGTCCATAAATGACGTCACACGGCGCCACAAAAAGTCAGACCCCCCCCCTCAAATATGACGTCACAAAGCTCTGCCCCCCCCCCCTCCAAAAATAAAACATGCTTCAAATCGCTTTAAACTATTGCCATTGTAGTACGCATCTAATGTGGCGCTGCACTCTGATGTTGTAGGAGAAAACATTTATTAAAAAGTATATTTAATTAAGTAGAGCGTGTTATCTATATTCATTTAAAGTTGCGCATTTTGATGTGACATCACATTTCTCACCCCCCCCCCTCGTCACATCGTCACAAATGTCTGACCACCCCCCTCCTCCTAGATGCGTGACGTCATTTATGGACGACCCCTTTTCCACTAACACTGACAACGGCACGGTAAAACAACCCCCGTCACCAACAAAGGCGTTTTGAAGGCCTTCATTCAGCAGTGGATTAGCAGAGACATGTGGATGCATTACTCTTACAGTTGAATGCGAGGGGATGACACCAAAACTGAACGCAGAGTCGTTCATGAGGCACGAATTTGCTCTCCTGCTGCTGACAACCATTGCCCTGGAGTTGGTGATCTCACGCAATCGTGTTCTCATCTCTTCGTGTAACACAATTTTTGTTCCTGGATATTAATAGTTATTTTTTAATTGCTTATGCCTAAAAAGTACAGAAAATGGATATTATTCCCCACAAACTTTACTTTTCTGACCAGGACTTTACGTGAAGGAATTATACAAATGCACACGTTTTCTCATTGAAAATAGGTAAATTTCGAAATATCACTGTCTTGGTCACAAAAGTAAAGTGTTTGGGGAATAACAGCCATTTTTCTATACTTTTGAGGCATAAACAATTAGGAAATAACATTTACTACCCAGGAACAAAATACCGTTTTGTTAGTGTTATTTATAAACGAGATGACGTTATCATCACGTGTGGGGTGGGTGCTGGCGGATTGCCAACAGGGTCCCAATTCCGCACGGCCGCAGTGGAGGACCCTGCGGGCTGCGTGTGGCCTCCACACCTTTACAAAGTTGCCGTTAGAGTATTTAGATGATTTTGCTGCTGTAAATGTCCACACGATGAGCCTCTTTGAGCTATGAATCGTGGCCAGGTCGAGTCTGAAAAACAAGTTAATAGCTTAGGGGGCTTTACCTGGTAATATCAAACATATATTCTACTTTTATTTGTATATACTTAGTGATTTAATCTGGGATTGAAGCTTTCGTGACTGCAGGAATTACAATGCTCATTGGTTCTTTCGGTAAAGTCACGTATGTAGAATACAAATAAAAATAAAATATGTTTTTTTTTAAATAACATTTTATTTTTATTTTATTTCTACACACGTGACTTTACCGAAATAACCAATGGATACTTGGGGATTTGTTTTACATGTCCCGTATTCTGCACTCATGTCATCTTTTTGTTTTGTCTGAACCCGCCCCTACTGGACATCTGTGAAAACGAGCTTCATAGCTCGTCGGATTTCTCCAAGTAATAAATAAATAAATATCCTTATTCCAGCCCTGCGGCATTGGCCTCTCCGTGCCGGGGAGAGCGCTGGCGGCAATGAGCGTCCCGGCTCCCCGGTGGCGCCGTTGGCCACAACTCCTCTCGGTGGCGTGAGGTCGCCTCCCCCTGCACGCCCTGCTGTGCGGCCCCTTGGAGCGCGCGCTGCGGGGTGGGTGGCGGACTAAGCAATGGCACGGATGGCTCCATCAGATTCGCAGTCTTTATTTTGCAACCGGTAACGGGAACCAAGAAAATAAAGCGGGCAACAATACAACCCAGAATTGTTTGCTTTAGTCAGCTGACATATAAAAGTGCATTTATAATAAAATGTCATGTTACAGATGGTATAATCAAAGGTGTAAACTTTAAAAGAAAGAGACAAAATGTTTAAATTATTCCAGGAATTTAAACTTTTACGAATACTGTGCTTATAATCACACAGCGCGTTGCATCGTTAAATAAAAGATGGCCACACTACACTTGCGGGTGTACAAGACAAATAAAATAACAACACGCGAAAACTTCCATCGTAATCTCAACAAGTATTGACAATCAGCTCAACAACGAGACAGTATACATTTCAAATCGGTAAACAGGCACTTGAGCAATGGCGTGGGTAGTGTGGGTCATATTTTCTATATTTAATCAACAACCACATTCAGACATACGCATACAATTTTTGGTTTGACTCTTACTATATACAGACAAATACAAAACTAACATGGAATGATATGTATGCAACTGCAACCGTTGGCATATTCTCTTCTTAGACCTGACATTCATGTGGGCCCTCGTGTGTGTTGCCACATCCAACAAATAAACTCAAACACACATCACTGTTCCGAGATCGGAAAATAACCATCACAGGCTTAACTATTTGGATGAAGATTTGTAAAAGTTCGATGAATATTTATGCAGATTAAATATATGCACGAGTGCAGTAACGATAGCATGAACAATTTTTTTGTCAACATACACTGGCCATCACGGCGGTGATGGCCACACACAGGTGGAGATTTTGTAGAAGGCAGTATCTTCTTAGGTTTTTTCGGTAAAGTCACGTAGGTAAAACATCAAAATGAATGAAAATAAAATAAAATCAAAATTCACGACGTTTCGGAGGCAACACAAGTCTCCGTCATCAGGTGGGACCGTCACAACCAGATTAGCTGCATCAAGTGAGGCAATGATTCAAGATGTAATCGCCTCACTTGATGCAGCTAATCTGGCTGTGACGGTCCAACCTGATGACGGAGACTTGTGTTGCCTCCGAAACGTCGTGAATTTTGATTTTATTTTATTTTATTTTCATTCATTTTGATGTTTTACCTACGTGACTTTACCGAAAAAACCTAAGAAGATGATTCCTTGCAGTCACGAAAGCTTCAAATCTAGAATTAGAAGGCAGTAGTTGCAGGTCCACCCTGACCACGGCCAACTGGACAGAAGACCGCTCATGAATTGTGTCCGTCAATTCTTCAGGTGGCGCGTGCATGGGGCACGCGACTACCCTCCCCGCAGTTGTATCTGCATGGTGATGGTGGAGTGTTGCTGAATCCCGTACCCCTCCAGCTTCTGATCGTCCTCCAGGGTGTGGGTGCTGAAGGTGAGGATCTGCTGTTTGACCGGTATGCCCGCCTTCTGCTGGACCTTCTCCTTCAGTGAGAGCACCGAGTCGGAGAGCTTCACCTCTATCGTCAACGTTTTGTTCGTGAGCATCTTCACGAAGACGTCAACGGCCTGCGTGGAATATGAAATGAAAAGTTAAAACAATGCCGTCGCGTTACAAATGCCATCTTCACTTGGGCTACGCGCCGAGTTTTTTTTTGCAGGCATATAGGCTGTTGTTAATTTAGAATGTCCATTCGTAGAATGGTGGCATAGGTGCTCTACCACCTGTTGGCTGGCTGGCTCCATAATGAATGTTACAGTGAAGAGAAGAAGCCATTATCAGGCCATACTATTAAAGCAACGTAATGAGATGCAACATGACACTAATACACATCGAATCAGACTCAAGATAGCTGCATTGAGTACCAGGGGATTAGTTTATAATGTCAGTGTTCTCGTCACTTCTGTAACTGCACGGGGGGTACCTTGCAGTCGGGGGCGGCCCTAGACTAGTTGCCAGCAACTGTCGCACTCGGAGAACCATGCAATCGGCACCCCCAAACCCCAAGGGCAGATCTAGGCTGAGGTTTTTGGTAAACTGGGGAACATTTTGCCCGTATTTTCCACTTCATCTTTTTAAGCGTATTTTTTTTAAACAAAGGCATAATTATTTGGTTTGTCCGTCTGTCCAAGCAATACATTCTCAAATGTTGATGAATGAATTATAATTCATATTCCCTCTGTGCATGCACGGGAATTGAAATAATGGCACAATTATTATTTTATTTCTATATTTTTATTTTTGTTGTCTCGAATTTGGTGCCCCACTTAATGTGGCATCCGAGGTAACCGCCTAGGTCGCCTATATGGATGGGCCGCCCCTGCTTGCACTCAGAGTAGTGAATGAGCCGTGTTATCCGTGGCCTGCAATAGGCTTTTGAAAGTCAAATTCGGCCCTCGGTGAGGAAAATGTTCCTTAGCCCTACCCGAGATCAAGGCTGGCTGAAACAGAAAGGCATTCACAAAGTCACTTTTCTAAATTCGTTTTTTGCATTTTCTCACACCGACCCAGAGGTCGCGTTGGCGATTCCGAGTGCGTGTCAAGCGGCTCTGCTTACGTGGTCCACGTGAAGCAGGTTGACGGTGGCATTCTGCTTCAAGCCGCAATTGGCGAGGGTGGTGGCGTCCTGCAGCGCGGTGCCCCCGTAAGCGAGGCGCTGCTGAGCGGGCGACACCTTCCACTTGCTCTGGATCCTGACTTTCAGCGCCAGCACCAACTCGGACAGCTTCACCATCAGCCTCAGGGACTTCCCCTCCAGGTCCTTCACGACGATCTGCAAGGCCTGCGTTGGGGAGCGGGGGTGACGGGAGAGTGCACGGCATTTATTTTCAACGAAGGGTGACACACACGTGAATAGTCTACAGCTATCCACTTTTAGTGCTCTACATTACAATGCGTTGACGATTTTTTAAACTCGGCACGTGGGGCTCATGCTTGTCAGGTTTTTGACTACCCCATGATAATACAGTTAAAAGAAAACAAATATTAAAACATTCAGATTGCACTGTAATGTTTTCACCAAGATGTATCGTGTAGAAATATGTAAATACCCATTAAACGTAAAAAAACAAGTCACGTTTCAGCTTGCATCTGCCATCTACGTTGCGTTATGTTTGATGTACAGTCTAACAGCACAGTTTCATTCACAGCCTGTACGTGTCCACACATATGCATGCACGCAAATATTGTTGCGATGTTACCGTCGGCCTTCAGCCATTGGCAAAAATATTGTCAACTTCACGAAGTTGCCCGGTAGGTCAGTGGCATTGTGTGGTTGTGCCTGGTGCAGTTACACCACTGCTGTTGTGCCTGCCTGCGTGCCTGCGTACCTGCGTGCCTGAGTGCCACTCACGTCGTTTGGGTTCTTCATCATCGCGAGCAACATCGTCTTCATTTCGCTGCTGGGCGCCTCCTCGACGCCAACGACCGTGATCCTCTCCGGATCCCAGACGCAGTCCTCCTCCAGCTCGCTGGTCACCATCCCGCAGCCCCGCGGCACCCAGGCGGTGTCGTAGCCCTCGTCGTGCCAGGTGAGACGCAGGGGGTGGTCCTGGCCGTCGATTTTCTTCACGCGCCCCACGTTCACCCTGAGCTTCAGAATCACTTTGACGTTCTCGGGCTTCCCAATCGGATACCGCCTCGCCTTCTCGATGTCGCGGCTCACGTAGACGCCGGGCCCCAGCATGCCGCGTGTGGACCGCCTGAAGCCCTGCGCGAGGATGCCGCGTGCCCCGTGCGCGTCGGTGCCGTGGTACATGATGTAGCGCCGGTCATCCTTGGGGCTCTCTCCTCCCTGCAGGGAGCAGGGGCCATTGCGGTCTCCGATGGTCTCGGAGCAGTCCATCGTCGTGGAGCGGTGAAGGCGAGAGGATCTGTAGGCGGTGCTGAGAAACGCAGCACGATCTTGGTGAAAATGCAGCCTCGCAATTAAAACCACGAGCAGACGAAACGGAACTTTGTTAATTCGTCACAATTGGCTACGTTCGTATTTGTCGAGCAACCTCGTGTGGCAACGTTAGAAACACATGGAGCCTATTGTTGCAAAACTTAATGGAACATAAACACCTACAGCTATTTTGTTAAACCAACTGCTGAATGAGGAGTTCCCCAATCCTCGGCGGTCGTGGGGGTTATTTGACCATACTTCACCAACGCACAACCTGTTGTTGTTGTTGTTGCACTGCACGCAGCCGGGCTCCGCTCTACGCAAGAGACAGCATCGGCAGAGAGCGCAGCGACCGCGGGTATCTCACCTGTTCCACTTGACTCGTCTCGCAAGAGAAGGAGAAGGAGACGAAGGAGGAGAAGAGGCTGCGTGTGTCCCTGCCGTTGCGCGCTGCCCTCCTTATAAAGTCGCGCACGCGCCTCACCCTCCTAGCGCAGAGCCCCGGGGCTGGGGAATCCACGCAGAGCCTCTCCGACTGAGTTCAATCCGCACCGCGGTGTGGGCTCCTCCCAGCCGCCAGACCTCCCTTTCGGGTTTCCGAAACCTGCCTCTGTTTGTGACCGTGGTGCTGGAGGTTTGACAGCAGAGGTCCTACTCCGAATCAGTCGGGCGCCACTATCTTTCCATCGGCTGCGCAATGTTGTGTGGAAGCTCCCTCGTCTGTCGCTCCGCAAGACACTTGGGGTCTTCTCGACCACAGTCATGCCCTTCCTTTTCTATGCGTGAAATATTCAGGCTGGCATGCCTGCGATCCATCCTGGGTTTAACCAGGCTGGATTGTGTGAGGAGCTCACAAATCCTTGAAATATCTGGACACAGTGAGCTCCTCCGGCAGGCAAGGCTGCATTGGCTGGGTCATGTAGCCCGCATTCCCAGCCATCGCATGCCCAAGCAGCTTTTGTTTGGCCGCATCGAGGGGGCTAAACGGGTACGACATGTGTTGGTGAAGAGATGGAGTGGTGCGGTATGGGAGGATGTGGAGTTGAGTGGACTTGCCGACGACCGGTACCGGCGGTGTCAAGATCGGCCTCTGTGGAGGAGGCTCGTGAAGGACGCCGCTGCTGCTGGGCAGTTGGAGGCAGTCGCCCTCCAGCAACAACGGAGAGCAGAGGAGCGACGCTCACAACAACGAGCGGAGCGCCGGCCGTTTAAAATACAGCACAGGCGTAGCACAGGTGGTGCATCGGCCAGTCCTCTCAGTCGGCGAACCCATGGCGGCACCTGGGTCTGTCGCGAGACCTCCTGTCAGCGAGATTTCGACACTTTACGTGGCCGCAAAGTGCACCTAGCCTGGTACAGGCGCCGTGGTGACGTCACCGTCACTTAGTGGCGAGTGGCGCGGAATTGGTATTTGGGGGGGAGGGCGAGGAATGGGAGGGGGGGCGAAGAGTGGGGGGCGAGGAGTGGGGGGGGAGCGAGGAGTGGGGGTGGGGGCGAAGAGTGGGGGGGGGGCGAGGAGTGGGGGGGCGAGGAGTGGGGGAGCGAGGAGTGGGGGGGCGAGGAGTGGGGTGGGGGGAGCAAGGAGTGGGGGGGGTGGCGATGATGGGGGGGGAGGGGGGCGAGGAATGGGGGGAGCGATGAGGGGGGGGGGGGCTTGTTTCGGTGGTTTCCCGACACCCGCCGCGTCATCACCGCTGTGCCGCGCCCGCTCTCACACCGGTCCGTGCCGACGCAATGTTGGGAGACGTTTTGTCATCGATGTCTCTTTGTTCGGACGAGCAATTGGTCGTCATTAATCTCCGCCGGTTTCCCTGAGCCAGTGGTGGATATTCCCCATTCCTATGCTCGGGCCAGTTCGTCCACAGCACTCCCGTGACGTTCCTGTAAAATCGTGCACCCTTTGAGATCCGTGAATTCAGTGGAGTTGTCACAAGTGCCGGTTTTCTTAGAAGGTCCTCTTCGTCTCTCCACCACTTCAACACAAACATATCGTAGGGTCATCGCATCGGCTGCGATAGTCCAAGTTGTGAGTCGCCTGCAACAGACCCTGCACACACGCAAGCAACTGCGTGTGTGCATGCACTCCTATTGTTGTTCTTCCCCGCACCTCCAATTATCGAGATTAAGTTCAACCTACGTGCACGGTTTCATAATGCACGATGCATGGCAATGACCACGTAGCGTCTCTACACTTGCGAGGCGAAGGGGGCTGGAGACGGCCTTCGGGCACCGATGCGCTCTGGTTGCGTGACGTGGATTCTTGAATTCCACGCGAATTCAGCGAAATGAAGTCGAGGGTGACATGGCTCGTGTGATGCGCAGTGCATGCAGCGGGCAGCCTCGCTTCGGTTACCCATGGGGCGTTGCCTTGCAAATAGTGACGAGGCTAATCTATTGAGTAATAGAGCAGCGTGAACAACACTGTCGTCTTATTTATAGATCGTGACGCAGTAGTCACAGCCTCGTGGACACAATAACAAGAGTGCCCAGTGCATGTTCCGGCGAGCCGCGCTTCGAACCCGGGGCCACAGAGAGAAGTTCGATTCTTGGCCATAGCCAACGTCGGTGGTGAGGGATATCTATACTGGATCCGGCCCGACACGACCCCTTATCCACTAACACTGACAACGGCACGGTAAAACAACCCCCGTCACCAACAAAGGCGTTTTGAAGGCCTTCATTCAGCAGTGGATTAGCAGAGACATGTGGATGCATTACTCTTACAGTTGAATGCGAGGGGATGACACCAAAACTGAACGCAGAGTCGTTCATGAGGCACGAATTTGCTCTCCTGCTACTGACAACCATTGCCCTGGAGTTGGTGATCTCACGCAATCGTGTTCTCATCTCTTCGTGACCCACCAACCCCCACCGCACCCCGACTATAATCCAGTAATCAGCCGCCATGCAAAACAAAGTGCAATGTTTGATTCTCACGATGACGACGTTTTATTTTAATAACACTTAGTTTCAGAACATTAACTTTATTTTCATTAACATATCACATACCGTGCGAGTGCTGTGGTATGTCATACACGTCGTTAATCCGCGTGTGTTACACACGTGGGGTTTGACGTGGTCATAACAACACCGCCTCGTTCGCTGGTGTGCCACACTGTCGGGAGAAGGCAGTGCAATCACAATTCATTGTCGTACTGTACTATGCTCCAACGTCTATGGTCCCCACCTTAGCTGAACCCGCAGTGACCGGCGTGGCGAAGTTTATGGTCTTGCAACCTCCACGACCCATAATGGCGTGCAGGAGGGCGCGCATCCAGCGGTGAAATGATCAAAGCGACTGGATCCGTGGCGCACGGGCTTGCATCGTGCGCGTCGCGTGGCGTTCCGTGTTCTGTTTGCTGGAACTGACGTCGCCTGGTTCGCGGTTAATAATCAACCGACTGCTGTTCATGACCTGACCACAAAACAAGCGTCAGACGCTAGGAGCTGCCACGTGCCTGTCCCGTCGGCTAATTTCATGGCGCATGCCTTCTTTAGTGGCTTCTGACCTGTAAATACAGTGTATATATATAATCGCACATTCCATTAGATTCAAGGTAGAGTGAAAACACTCTTGGTATGGGAAATGCTGTGTGTGCTTACTATTGCAAACTCAAAATAACAATTCGCGTCGTTGTGGAATATATGAATGGGTTAAATGAGCAATGTCTCCTTAATATTCCCGTCTCTCCACGTAAAAACAAAAGTATTTCTTAAACAGTCCATCCATATGCTTGTAAGGTGGACAGCTACCAGCATTGATTCAAGTCTGACTGCTGATGAGACACTGCATGTCGAAACCCGGTTATGCTTGCACGATGCGTATTTGAATCAATGTCGCTGAAATTGTGCCCTCCCAGAAGGCCGTCCGGTTGATGGGTTGTAGAATAAAAATGTGTTTACTATTTCTTATGCCGAGAGCCGGATATGTGACGGCAGCGTTATCTGTCAGCGCTCGCGCGGGGCAGCAGTGGCGCAGTGGTTAGCGCACAGTGTCATGCTGCCGGCCACGTGGGTTCAATCTGGGTCACGAGTGACGTTTGAATCGATGCTCCGCCATCGCCCTCTTTCCCCTCCCCCCAACAAAGACAACGATTCCTCCTATACCCTTTAACTGACTCGGGGCAAGTGCTGTTAGCGAGCACCTACGAAGGCCGGAATAATACACGAGGGGGTGAGTGGCCAGCACCACGCCCGACCGCCTTTATCTCCCCATGTTGTATATGTTGGGAATCAAAATTTGTTATGTTGTATGCGTGCGTGGGTGAAATTATTATGTCGTATATGTGGGTTATGAATATTCAGTGAAAATAATAATAATCAAATGAAATTTGGTCAAATGTGTAATTATCCGGAAATATGTTAATTTATGTAATTATGCACATTTAATTATGCCAATTCGAGAGGTAATCGTAGTAATTATGCGAGTGGGTGTAATTATGATAATGCAAGTCGTTATGATAACCAGACCCCGCCTCGGTGACGAGGGTGGGTTATCGATCGGAATAAGGCAATTAATCGTATGCAGTTATGCAGGTGTGGTGTAAGTATGCAAGATTAACTTAGATTAACTCGGCATCGTTGTCTAGGTTCGTCTCATTCTCGCTTATATTTTAGGTCCCCGGTTCACCCCGTTATCGCTTTAACATTTACTGAGTATGTATTAGTGTGTTTATTAAGGTCACCAAGTTCAGATCTCAACGCAGAAGCAGATCTTATGCATAGATTTCAGGAAAGAATCACACAACCACTTCTGTATTAATCAATTTATTACTAATTCAACCTCAACTATGATATAGTATGCGAACTCTCAATCCCGGAACGTCAACACGGCATCAATACAGTATCATCAACGATTGTCTGATTTCACTTTGACAACGGCAAATGGATCCCGCATAACGCGATGGTTGTTAGTGAGAGAGAGAGTCGTTAAAATATGCAAATACTATGCTAAGAAAGACCTTAACGGTAATGAATGATTATACTCAATATTGTTCACGCAGTACCGCACTCTTTATTGATCATACGCAACCCTTATCACGTTGTTAGCACCTTGGGTCACGGGACAGTTGAATATTCTGTAGAGGATGCGAGTACGTGCGGCGATTATGACTGAAAGATACTTGAAAGATTATACGGCGATAAAAAAAACACAATCAAAACAGTTATTATTCTTAAAGGCACCAATCTCAACAGATACATCGGCAGGTTATCTGACAACAGAATGGCTCGGAGTAAGGGCCTGCGATGGTGCTCCTTTTCCGAAGATCGTTATCTTATACCAAGTTTACTAATTGGGGACCAGATCACCTGATAAGGATCTGGTGGGCCACCACTCCCCACGTGAGCGTGGCTCGGCGGAAGGAGGTGCCAAGAATCAATTCGTATTGATGGATCTGTTGGGAATTTATGCGATTAAGAGTACAGCCCACTAAATATTAAAGATAAAAATTACGAATACTCTTATAAACGACGGATGGCCATCACTCGGTCTCGTTGTGATGCCTTCACAGCCACGGATGGCTTATGGGTTCGAGTGTGTTTGAGTGGTAAGAGTTGTCTTGAATAGTCAGTGTTCGGAGTCGGTTCTTTATGTCAAACAGACGCCTGGTGGTCGTGTGGTGAGGGGGCGGTGCGCGTCATACGTATCAGTCGCTCCCCTGTCACCGTGGTGAACTTGGTTCGGATGCCCGTTGATA
The DNA here is from genome assembly GCF_965212315.1 of Lampetra planeri. NCBI lineage: Eukaryota > Metazoa > Chordata > Hyperoartia > Petromyzontiformes > Petromyzontidae > Lampetra > Lampetra planeri. The sequence goes on along the minus strand of NC_136125.1, from coordinate 11,594,415 downwards.
CGCTGTCGCAGTTCGGAACCCGGTCGGTAGGTGGCGCCCACAGCTCGCTCGCAGCGTGCAGTGTTGGGTCGTCGACCAGGGTGAGCACGGAGCCTTGTCGCCAAACCGCGATCGTCACCAATCCGGCGGCAGCAGAGACCTCCGACTCGGCAGAGGTTGACCCACGCAGGCCGAGTTGAGCTGTCAAGCGGGTCTTGCCCGCCTGCAGAGGAGATGGGGAGCCGCTTGAGTCGAGCCCCGAGAGCCGGCTCCGGTGAGCCGATCGAACTCGGCTGAGTCCCAGACGAGCTGAAGAGTCGAGCCGACCCGCTGGTCGCAGCTCGCTCCTGAGTCGACCCTCCCGGTCGAGCTGAAGATGAGTCGAGCCGACCCGCTGGTCGCAGCTCGCTCCTGAGTCGATCCTCCCGGTCGAGCTGAAGATGAGTCGAGCCGACCCGCTGGTCGCAGTTCGCTCCTGAGTCGACCCTCCCGGTCGAGCTGAAGATGAGTCGAGCCGACCCGCTGGTCGCAGCTCGCTCCTGAGTCGACCCTCCCGGTCGAGCTGAAGATGAGTCGAGCCGACCCGCTGGTGGCAGCTCGCTCCTGAGTCGACCCTCCCGGTCGAACTGAAGATGAGTCGAGCCGACCCGCTGGTCGCAGCTCGCTCCTGAGTCGACCCTCCCGGTCGAACTGGTTTCCAATGCTCAGGGTCCTTTCTTTTATGCCGAAAAATCTCTTTGGACCCTGCCCACAAGGCGGGGTTTCTTTCGATTTACTGTGTCAGGATCTGTCCGTAGGTAGGTGTGTCCATGTGTGTGTCCGTACGTCCGTATGTCCTTGTGTGCATAAGTCGTCTCTCTGTCTGGGTGCGATATTATCTCTTGTCTGGCCTTCTTCATGAACCAAAACACAGACGTTACAAATCGTCTCATAGGCGTCTTTGTCCGTGTTGCACCACCTGGAGGGAGGGGCAACACTCCCTCCGACCCTCACCGATGCACAAAGAAACGGTTAAAAAGTTTTAAGTTAACATTTGTCCCTTACCATTTCACAGTTATGATTCTGTATGTAACCTAAGGTCTGTCGTTTCCCATCGTGGTGCTTGACTCAAGTGGAGGTGTTTTCCCGAGCGTATACACACTCCTATCCCGCGCTGCGGGGATACAAAGACGGCCGGGATCTTCCTTTCTTTCCGACCCTGGGTTTAACATCGCTCTTTTATTATGTATTTTATATTCGACCTGGTGGTGATTCATCCCGCATATGCTTCGGGTCGAGTTGTATAGAAATTATTAAAGTATGGAAATAACATTTCATATCAATAACTTTAGCCTACCCTGTTGTTAAATTCCGACTTTAACGTTACTTTAATAGCAATACAGAATAATTGAGCTTTTTGTCTTAACTAGGCGAACGCGAACTTCTGGTGACCCCCGCAGCCTGTGTTCAGCTGGGTCTGCATCCTTGAGAGATACACAACACTCTTATTGTCGTGGCCATCCAACCTTCTGCTCTGGGAGTGTTATTAATTTCAGGACAAAGGCCCCCTCACGTTCAGACGTGCAGAGTTGTTTAAATCAGCTCCCTCCCCTGTGCACACAGCCTTGAGCTGGGTTTATCTTTGCTCCCTCAGCTGCAGGAGGACAAGGCGTATTTCTACCTCCTCCCTGTGTGCACGTGTTCCAATTAGCTCGGAATCCCTAAACACACAATCAGTGATGATTCCTGGCTTTCTGTGGTTGTGATTTAGACAAAGGCGCCTCTGTTCCCTTCCATTGCCTTTAAGTTGACACTGCCATATTATTCGCCCATGTGCTGAGGTCATAGAATTTGTTTTGACTTCAGTAATATTAACATTCAGTATTGGATTAGCAAATGGGCAATGGTTCATTGATGTAGCTCGCAGCCTGGTCTCCAATTTGAGCGAGCGCGAGGATCGATAATTTAGCCTACTCTGTTGTTGAATTTCGAATTTTGACGTTACTTTAAAACCATGCAGGATGGTTGGGCTTTTTGCCTTAACTATGTCTGGCTGACTCTCCCACTGTCTCTGCCGCCTGCACGGGTGACATGTGCCCATTCATCAGGCCTTATCTTTCCTTGAAGCAAGGTTGCAAATTCTGCCATCCTAGCCCTCCTCCAGTTCATTACTTAACAACACCTGGTGTTTTGCAGTTTGCTGCGCTTTGGTGTGTTTTCATTCATTATATATCAATTTTGGAAGAAGGTGTTAGGATACAACACCCAGTGGCAATGTTTACACACCGCAACAGATATTGTACTCATTTTAGGCTGAGTCGACCTCCGGGGAGGCTCAGGACTAGTTCCGATAATCGTCACTGGCGTTGGCCGTGAGCGGAAATCGAACCCAGGTCGCCGGGTTCGTAGCGCAGCGCGCTCACCGCGACACCACCGCTTCCCCCACCGCACCCTCACGCACACAATTTCACCACCCCGCACACAGTTAGTGAAGTATGGTCAAACAACGTACATGGCCGAGACAATCTGGAGAGCCCTTCCAACAGTAGATTGACCAACAGGCTGTGCATACGACAGATTGTTTTTATCATTCCATTAATTATGTAAAGGTTGTGAAACCCTTTTAACTAGGTTTTTTCAAACAGACACATAACCAAACCTTTTGCAATGTGACATGTTTTGTGTGAAACGTGTGGCTTTAAAGTGTTTTTGTGATTGCTCTCGCACGTGATATTTATACACAGGTCTGTCGATTTATACCGAGTCGGTGCTGGGCACCTGTCACCTTTATCAACCAACGCTGGCCACCGTGGTGAAGTATGGTTAAGCGGTGTCCATGACCAACACGTTGTTGAACGGCCAAAAGGGCTGTAAACATTTTTTTTTATTGCAGGTACATCCAGCTGTCGACAGACGATAACGCGTGAGCAGTTGTGAGCTCTTCACCTGCGAGCCTGCCCCACATGTGCATTCAGATTGAATTGGTTCCTTGCATGCAGTTGAATTCTTTAATGTAGATTTTTGCACTCTGCACTTCACGCCAAGAAATAGGCGCAGCAGTGCGCGACTTACTCGAGGTTCAATGAACTCGGTTGCCCCGCAAACCCTGGACGTTTGGCACGCTCACAAGCACGGAGCATGGAGTCGGAAGCACTACTACCATTACAAATCCATTGGGGATACTGGGTTTGGCAGTGGCAGCACAATTAACAAAAACACACCAAACAACTTTGTTATATCCACCACCTTAAAAAGGAAATTATATAAGAGGCGACGTTTCATGCAAACGCCCTAGTGAGTTGCTGCCAAAAAGGGTCGTTTCCCAAAAGATTACTTATTTATATAAACTCTTATTTTAGGGCAGTGTTGTTATTAACAATTTGAGTTTTTGTTCTAATGCAGGACATCTCTGGGCAAAGCCATTATTGGTGCCTCATGTTCTTCCTCTGCGTTCCTGGTCCTCTTTCTCCGCTCATTCAAATACCGTACTTAAACCATTTCCACGTTCATTCGACACCATCCTTCATATCCTCGCCACTTTAAACCACTTTCCTGTTGGCCAGGTACTTCCATGTTCATCATCTTCGTCCCATTGATGAGCTTCCTCTCCTCCTACGACAGCCATCTAAAACGACTTTCTTTCAACTTCACTGAGAGATAGGTGATCTATTTTGATGTTAACCAAGCAGGGAATGCGTGTAAGGCATATTCGTAAACATGAAACCACACGAAGTTTCCTTAAAGTAGAAATATATTTATTGTTTATATATTTGCGAGAGACAAGTGAACAATATAGTCGAACAATGTGCAAGTAGCATTGACTTAGTGTCTAAATTCGCAGTTCATTTAAATATGCAATAACGGAAAAGGACATTTGGGAATCTGTGGATCTGGCTAAGTCGCGCCTTTTGACGTCATCTGGTCCAACACCATGTGAGACTAGGCTCTCAGGAAAGCTGTCTCGGGTGTGGACCAATCAACTTCAAGGACAGTGCATACATTATCAGAGTTATGTTTTTTGTTTGCATTACGACTGCAGGTATTGTGGTCTATGCAAACATGACTCCTTGTAAAAAAGGTATCAGTTTTGTTGCCAGATAAAAGGGTAAAAAAACAATTATCATATTTTTTCTTCTGGCAAATAAGGTTCCAATGGTCTGGCTAAGTCGTTACACTGCGTATCATGATCCCTCGACACAAAAACTCACACCACGGTGAGTGCAGTTTGAGAAGTCGCGACGACTCAAAAACAATCGAGGCTAAGGTCACATTCATCTCAAACGTGAGCCACGTGCGTGATTTTTCTGTCTTTAGGCTTGCCCTCCGCGCAGGCGGGCTTGCAATTGGATGGTGCTATGTGCCCTGATCTTGTAGGAACGCAGTGTGCGTTGGTCTTCCAGTTGCCGGCTCTCGAAAGTGAGAATCTGCTCCCTGGGGGGCACTCCCTCCTTCCGATGGACTTCCACCTTCAGCTGCTGCACCCGGTCCGAGAGGCTCACGTCGTACGTCCGGGTGCTCCCTTGAAAGTTCACCACGAAGATCTGGACGGTCTGCAGTGAGGACAAAGTGGTAATATTAACACAAAATAACGAGCAGGACACACGACAATTGAGCACGCACGTGAACCTGCGTACACACGCCTACTTCCACAGGCAATCCTGTGTCAGCCGTTGAAATTACACAGCACGTGATTGAACAATGTGCATCCAAATGTGATTTATATATGGGCACTGGTTCAATACTCGTATCATTCATAACGTAGATGTCTCATTCACAACATCCCTTACTGAAGCACATAAGTGCCGTTTACTTGACACGTACTTTGGATGGCATCCTAATCTTTTCCCGTAGAGTGGCGATTTGTCCAACAGGCGCCTCCTCGATGCCAATGACCTTGACCCTCTCCGGGTCCCACACGCAATCCTCCTCCAGATGGCTGATCACCATTCCGCACCCTGCGGGCACCCAGGCGGTGTCGTAGCCCTCGTCGTGCCAGGTGAGACGCAGGGGGTGGCCCTGGCTGTCGATCTTCTTGACCTTGCCCACATCCACCTCCAGCTTTAGGATGACCTTCAGGTGATCCTCCGTGTTCAGCGGGTACCGTCTGGCCTTGTCGATGTTGCGGCTCACGTACACGCCACGGCCCAGCATGCCGCCGGTAGACTGTCTGAAGCCCTCGGAGCAGATGGCTTTGGCCGAGGCCACGTTGGTGCCGTGGTACATGATGTAGACGCGGTCATCCGTGGGCGTCAAGCCCGCTTGGAGCGACCACGTGGGCGCGATGGTTTCCGAGGCAATTGTCTCGGTATTCATGATGGAGCAGAGAATGGAAGAAACTCGTTCACTATTGTAAACAAAAGCAAAAGGCGTAGATATGTCAGAGCTGACTGCAAATGCAATACAATTGCACAGTCCACACTTACAGAATGTCTACATGTGAGTGCAGCTCAAGATGCACGACATATAGGGGGCACGGGGGGGGGGGCTCCGAATGGAGGATGGGTTTCTCTTGAACTTGTCATGATTTTTGCAAGCGGCAGGGGGAAGCGGAGAGAATATGGAAAGGAGGCAAACATCCTTGTTCAAATATTATTTTCGAGGCCTAAATATTATAATACTACAGTACAGCCCTTTTGTCAATAGTCGCGGGTGGGTAACTCGCCGTACAGTGCAGGTAAGTTCTTTACCATACTTCACCACACTCGTATGGCCGATTCCTACCCACTGCCACTCGGCACACTAAGTCGGCTATCACTATGCCAGTCTCACCCGTTCGCTTGTGTTGATGTTACACACTCACACTGTCGCTGATCTCTTTTCTTGTCTCTATATCATTTTCTAGATTGAACACTCATGTCTTTGGAAATATTTTTTTGTGTTTAGTTTGTTGTCTTACCTCCGCACCTCGGAATTAGCACGCTTGGCTACGTACGGTGCGAACGAGGTTCAACATACAAACTTGAGATGTATTTTAAAACCAGTTTAATTACAAAATAACACTGCCATAAGCAAGTTTCATACCAACATTAAATGTCCATGTTATGTTTTACATGGTTTGTCATTGCTCACGTAACATTTCCGTAAATAATAAAGGACTGTACATATATCAATACGTAGCACATCGTTGCACTGGATAGACCTGATTTATTTCTTAAACTGAAGCGTCAATGTGCTTAAACAAGATGCTTCAGTTACACACGTGCACCTACCTAGAACTCAGCTCCTACAAAAAAACATCAGAGGCTCTTAAATTACCACTCACCTGCAATTGTGAGACTTCTACAGTCCGCTGTGTTCGTTCGGGAGGAAGATGTCGGATATTGACGACTCGCTACTCGCGAGCTGATCTTTATACTCGTGGGTCACCACGTCACCCAGCTGTTCGTGAATTCCCCGAAAAGGTGACGGACCTCAACGCGGCGCGTTTGATTCGCCGCGTAACTTCCAAAACCCCCACGAGCTCGTGCGTTCCTCGACTTTTGCCGTCGATTAAGAATCGCTTCTTGGCAAATACGCCGGCGTCAGCCGATGAGGGCGTGACGGCGTTTTACGATTTAGCCCCTGGCGCTGCGTGCACTGCTGACGGCCTATTGTGTTGAGTGCGATATTGGCACGTACACAAATAAAGTTTGATTCGTAGTGCCCCGCTCGCTGCATAAGGGTCTCTGCACGAACCGTCAGCGGTGACGTCCATTCAAACAAAATCTCAACACGCCGTCGTCAATAACACTGTCCTAAAAAATAAAAACATATATAATAACAAGCGACCTTTCGGGCAAAGTGGCCCTTTATTCGTCGGGGATACATAGTCTGTGCCTGTTTAGCACTGCCGACGGAACCTTCACATGAAAGTAATATACAAATGTATGACAACCAGGCAAGAGATCCATTGGGTCCGGAGTGGTGGTGCAGTGTTGAGCGTACGGCACTAAGAACCCAGCGACCTTTGCTCGAATCCCAACAATGGTTTACGTACGTGGCGAGTGGTGTCCACTTCACCAACCCGAAATGACCATTGTGATAAATTATGGTCAAACCCCCCCCCCCTCCCAATCGAAATGGTATGGGGAGGCCTTTATCCAGCAGCGGATTAAGCTTGAATGAAAAGAGAGCAACACTCGCCCCCCCCCCCCTTCTCCGCATCTTCCCCAATCCTGACCTTAATCCAGTGCAATCACGTAATCATTTAAGGCCGAGTCAACCTAGGGGGGGGTGGCTCCGACAAGTGTAGACACACCTCGCCACACGGACTCTGTGCATGGCCATGACACGGAAACAAACTCTGCCTGTTGCTCTTGCGTACTGCAAGTCGATGCGCGTCCTCCACGCGCGTCATTGCCGGGTTTCTGGTGATATCGATCTTTGCGCACTCCGGTGGATGTTGACATCGTCATGCTGGCAGCATCACGCGCTTGCTGACAACGCCGTGGTGCGAACTGAGCGTTTCGGGTCGTAAGCCCGGGTTGGTGGCTTGGCACGGGGCACTCACAAGCTCGCTTTGTGTCCGTGTCAAAGCCTCCTCTCTCTCTCCCGGTTTTCCCCATGAGCGCCACCTCCACCAGGGAGATACTGTATCTCTTACCTTGTGGGTTCTGGAGCGTTTAGCGGCGCCCCCTTTGTTGTCTGCGGCGTAGAAGAAACGACATGTGTTTTTTTCTTCTTGGTTCTTTCGGTAAAGTCACGTAGAAGGGAAATAATAAAATAATACAAATTAAACATGATGAAATATAATTCTCACGACGTTTCGGCCACAACGCAAGCAGCCGTCCTCAGGTGAAGAACAGGGCTGTCAGAATGACAGCGTCCGAATGAGACAGCCCTGTTCTTCACCTGAGGACGGCTGCTTGCGTTGTGGCCGAAACGTCGTGAGAATTTTATTGTTTTATTTTTATAATTTTATTATTTCCCTTCTACGTGACTTTACCGAAAGAACCAAGAAGATGAATCCCTGCAGTCACGAAAGCTTTAAATAGAAATGTGTTTTGAGGATGTAACGTACGTGTGCTGCCCACTTCGGCAACAACTGGTGTTGACTGCTGTAGTTTCCTCGTTCATGGAGCGCGACTCGTGATGAAGAATGCGATTTCAAACACAATAGAACAAAAATTAGAACTGCGTCACAATGTGTGGTCTAATATTGGTCGCGAAACCCAACGTTAACCCGACAACGTAAGGTCTACATTTCTTAAAATCTTTCACCGCAACTGGAGCACACGGGTAGACCTTTTAATCGTGCCTCTAACGCATACGGCATTGAGTTGCCTATTAACACGGGCAAAGCTCACGGTACAAAGAGAACACGCTAATCGCAGGTGACATTTCAGTGTTATTCAAATGCGGGTCTGCTCACGTAACTGGAAAATAGCATCACACTGCCTCAAGGCAAAACGTAGAGTACACATGTTACTGTGGGCACAGGCGAGGTGGGTGGAATGGGGTAGGCATTTATTAACGAGGGGAACAAACACAAACTAAAATAATGTAAACCAACGGTCGATATTCAGACATTTAATTCGAAAAACTGCCTGATATCATTTCGTTCCGCATTTTTGTACAAGGGTGTCGGTATTTCGCTCACTAAAACGCCCCTTGCTGTCACAAGTCCCTCCCGCACCCTGTCATTGTCCCTCAATCATTTACGCTCACGCCCAATAGGTCCTTACTCGCAGTAGGCAAGTGCCCTGTAGGATTTCTCATCCATGAGTCGGATTGCTCAATCCACCATCTTCGCTGTTAATGAACTGCTTTCTTATTCGTGTTGAACGATGCAGAATACATGACGTCGTGTTTTTGTTCTGATTGCCTTCGTTGCTGCTTTTGCCATGTTGGTGACTCGGGTTGCTCTTGCAAACGACTCGTGCTGGTGTATTGAGTTCGCATCGGGTGACACAAAATAAACATGATACTGTACTTAAAATGTATTAATCGCTTTGTCTCTATGGCCTATGTACGCTGAATGTCATTACCTTTCTTTAAAATGTCGCCGATTATATATTTTTCCTTTTAAGGCGGAGTTGACCAATTTGTTGATTTTTTTGTTTGGCTATTTGTGCTTGTGCACTGCTGCCAATACAGTATCGCCAAATAATGTTTACCTATGATTGGTGTTTCGATCGACACACCACATCCATCTCCAAGTAGGAACCACAATTGCACTATTAGAGTCAACATGATACGTGGAGAGAGCATTGCCAATGGTGGTTTATTTCATATTTGGGAGCCACTCGATATACAGAACAGATGCGTCCATGAAAAGTTATCCGTAAAGCGAAATTCCGTTGATCGAACCTCGTTTTCCCACTGACTTCAATCTACTGGACACATCTATGAAAAAAGAGCTTCATAGCTCATTGGATTTCCCCAGGATACATAAACATTTTGATCTAAGAATAAAAAAAAATGAATATGAAAACGGAACAACACAAAGCACCGAACCCACGAGGAGGCGAGCGAACCACGTGCAGCGCTGCTGGGACACGCGACAGAGACGCCCCCCCCCCTGTACTGTTCGTGCACTCTTTCATTTTCCACCACCCCCCGACCCCCCCCATAAAATATTTTAATGTCAGGATTCCAAAAATTCCATTAATACGAAATGAACGTAACGTATGTCGAAGTTCGTTCATCCCACAATTTAAAAGTTTACGTTGCGTAGCGAAATTCGTGCCATTGAGTTGCCGTCATAGCGAGGGATGACAACATTTTAGGCACGTGGCATTGTAGTTAAAGTGCCGCACTTACAAACGCCGGCTGGGGTTGAAAGTCAACCAATCGTCTCCATGGGACGGTAACGTAAATAGACTTTTGCAGGAAGTTCACAGGGGCAGTTCTGCAAAGGTCATGTTCCCGCCATGGGAATGTCGAATGACCCCACCGGCTCAGCGGAACCCGTGCAGTGAGGCGTGACTCGTGAGAGCGAGCGCCGGTTGTGTTCAGAAAGTGCGCGTGTAGCGGTGATGACGCGCGGGTTTCGGGAAACCACCGAAAGCGAAATCCCTCCTCGCCCCACCCCTCTCCTCCTCGCCCCCCCCCACCTCCAGCACCACAGTCACAACGAACAGCAGCAGCGGCACGTTTCGGAAACCCGAAAGGGAGGGCTGGCGGCTGGGAGGAGCCCACACCGCGGTGCGGATTGGACTCAGTCGGAGAGGCTCTGCGTGGATTCCCCAGCCCCGGGGCTCTGCGCTTGGAGGGGGAGGCGCGTGCGCGACTTTAAAAGGAGGGCAGCGCGCAACGGCAGGGACACACGCATCCTCTCCTCCTCCTTCGTCTCCTTCTCCTTCTCTTGCGAGACGAGTCAAGTGGAACAGGTGAGATACCCGCGGTCGCTGCGCTCTCTGCCGATGCTGCCTCTTGCGTAGAGTGGAGCCCGGCTGCGTGCAGTGCAACAACAACAACAACAGGTTGTGGGTTGTGCGTTGGTGAAGTATGGTCAAATAACCCCCACGACCGCCGAGGATTGGAGAACTCCTCATCCAGCAGTGGGTTTAACAAAATAGCTGTAGGTGTTTATGTTAGATTAAGTTTTGCAACAATAGGCTACAGCTGTTTCTAACTTTGCCACACGAGGTTTCTCGACAAATACGAACGTAGCCAGTTGTGACGAATTAACAAAGTGCCGTTTCGTCTGCTCGTGGTTGTAATTGCGAGGCTGCGTTTTCACCAATATCGTGCTGCGTTTCTCAGCACCGCCTACAGATCCTCTCGCCTTCACCGCTCCACGACGATGGACTGCTCCGAGACCATCGGCGACCGCAATGGCCCCTGCACCCTGCAGAGAGGAGAGAGCCCCAAGAATGACCGGCGCTACATCATGTACCACGGCACCGACGCGCAGGGGGCACGCGGCATCCTCGCGCAGGGCTTCAGGCGGTCCGAACGCGGCATGCTGGGGCCCGGCGTCTACGTGAGCCGCGACATCGAGAAGGCGAGGCGGTATCCGATTAGGAAGCCCGAGAACGTCAAAGTGATTCTGAAGCTCAGGGTGAACGTGGGGCGCGTGAAGAAAATCGACGGCCAGGACCACCCCCTGCGTCTCACCTGGCACGACGAGGGCTACGACACCGCCTGGGTGCCGCGGGGCTGCGGGATGGTGACCAGCGAGCTGGAGGAGGACTGCGTCTGGGATCCGGAGAGGATCACGGTCGTTGGCGTCGAGGAGGCGCCCAGCAGCGAAATGAAGACGATGTTGCTCGCGATGATGAAGAACCCTAACGTCGTGAGTGGCACTCAGGCACGCAGGCACGAAGGCACTCAGGCACGCATGCACGCAGGTACGCAGGCACGCAGGCAGGCGCAACAGCAGTGGTGTAGCTGCACCAGGTGCAACCACACAATGCCACTGACCTACCTGGCAACTTTGTAAAGTTGACAATATTTTTGCCAATGGCTGAAGGCCGACGGTAACATCGCAACAATATTTGCGTGCATGCAGATGTGTGGACACGTACAGGCTGTGAATGAAACTGTGTTGTTAGACTGTACATCAAACAAAACGCAACGTAGATGGCAGATGCAAGCTGAAACGTGATTTGTTTTTTACGTTTAATGGTCATTTACATATTTCTACACGATACATCTTGGTGAAAACATTACAGTGCAATCTCAATGTTTTAATATTTGTTTTCTTTTAACAGTATTATCATGGGGTAGTCAAAAAGCTGCCAAGCCTGGGCGCCACGTGCCGAGTAAAAAAAAATCGCCAACGCATTGTAATGTAGAGCACTTTAAGTGGATAGCTGTAGACTATTCACGTGCGTGTCACCCTTCGTTGAAACTAAATGCCGTGCACTCTCCCGTCACCCCCGCTCCCCAACGCAGGCCGTGCAGATCGTCGTGAAGGACCTGGAGGGGAAGTCCCTGAGGCTGATGGTGAAGCTGTCCGAGTCGGTGCTGGCGCTGAAAGTCAGGATCCAGAGCAAGTGGAAGGTGTCGCCCGCTCAGCAGCGCCTCGCTTACGGGGGCACCGCGCTGCAGGACGCGACCACCCTCGCCAATTGCGGCTTGAAGCAGAATGCCACCGTCAACCTGCTTCACGTGGACCACGTAAGCAGAGCCGCTTGCCACGCACTCGGAATCGCCAACGCGATCTGTGGGCCGTTGTGATAAAATGCAAAAACTAATTTAGAAAAGTGACATCGTAAATTCCTTTCTGTTTCAGTTAGCCTTGACCTCGGGTAGGGCTTAGGAACATTTTCCTTACCGAGGGCCGAATTTGACTTTCAAAGGCCTCTTGCAGGCCACAGATAATCACAGCTCAGTTACAACTCTGAGTGCAAGGCACCCCGTGCTGTAACAGAAGTGACCGAGAACACTGAAATTAGAGGTTGCACACAATCCCCGTTGGTGCCCACATAATGCAGCTCGCACGCAGTCGGGTTCGCTGTGCGTATTATAGTGTCACGTTGTTGCATTACATTTCAAAGCATTGATAGTACGGCCTGACAATGGCTTCATCTATTTATTTAAAGCTTTCGTGACTGCAAGGATTCATCTTCTTGGTTCTTTAGGTAAAGTCACGTGACTTTACCGAAAGAACCAAGAAGATGGACCTTAACATTCATTGTGGAGCCAGCCAGCCAACAGCACATATGCCACCATTCACTTGGTGGCAATTGTAAATTAACAACTGCCTGTATGCCTGCAATTAAAACTCAGCGCATAGCCTAAGACCCTAAGTGTTCTATTTAAGACCGGAAACAGGTGGATTGTTTCACTATTTTGGAAAATCGCCCGATGATGCTGGATGTAATTACTATTGAAACGTCGCACTCAAGTTGTAAATATTGTTGATTTACTCTCCAACACACCGGTGGGTTGAAGTAGTAACTAATTGGCGTTTTGTTTACGTGACAAATGCCATACTAATTGGCTGTGTTGGGTGGTGGAGGGTTACGACCCATTTGGCTTATGCGATCTCACCCAAAACCTTTATTATGAATAATATTGGTCCTAAAAGCGTACGTATTAAACTAGCCGAAGTGAAGATGGCATTTGTCACGCGATGGCATTTTAGTAACTTTTCATTTCATTTTCCACGCAGGCCGTTGACGTCTTCGTGAAGACGCTCGCCAACAAAACGTTGACGATAGAGGTGAAGCTCTCCGACTCGGTGCTCTCACTGAAGCAGAAGGTCCAGCAGAAGGCGGGCATACCGGTAGACCAGCAGATGCTCACCTTCGGCAGCCACACTCTGGAGAACAATCAGAAGCTGGAGTGGTACGGGATTCAGCAACACTCCACCATCACCATGCAGGGCCGCCTGCGGGGAGGGTAGTCACGTGCCCCACGCACGCGCCACCTGAAGAATTGACGGACACAATTCATGAGCGTTCTTCTGTCCAGTTGGCCATGGTCAGGGTGGACCTGCAACTACTGCCTTCTATAAAATCTCCGCTTGTGTGTGGTCATCACTGCCAGATGTACGATGTTGACAAAAAAAACTGTTCATCCTATCGTTGCTGCACTCGTACATATATTTAATTTGCATAAATATGCATGGAACTTTTACAAATCTTCATCCAAATAGTTAAGCCCGTGATGGTTATTTTCGGATCTCGGACCAGTAATGTGTGTTTGAGTTGATTTGTTGGATGTGGCAACACACACGAGGGCCCACATGAATGTCATGTCTAAGAAGAGAGTATGAAAACGGTTGAAGTTGCATACATACCATTCCATGTTAGTTTTGTATTTGTCTGTATATAGTAAGAGTCAAACGAAAATTGTATGCGTCTGTCTGAATGTGGTTGTTGATTAAACATAGAAAATATGACCCACACTACCCACGCCATTGCTCAAGTGCCTGTTTACCGATTTGAAATGTTTATTGTCTAGTTGTTTTGAGCCGATTGCCAATACTTGTTGATTACGATGGAAGGTTTCGTTTTTTGTTATTTAATTTCAACGCGCGGTGTCATGAGCACGGTATTCTTAAAAGTTTAAATTCTTGGAATAATTTTTTAAAGTGATATATTTACCGGTAAAAATGAAACATTTAGTCCTGTTATTTTAAGTTCGCACCTTTGATTTTATCATCTGTAACATGACATTTTATTATAAACGCACTTTTGATATGTCAGCTGATGGATCCGTTTGTTATATTGTTCACTGTATAATGCATCAATACATAAATTGTATTTGTCAAGCTTCATAACTTGGTTCGTGTTGTCTCATTATCTGAGTACTGTCCTACAGTATGGGTGCCTTTTTGGAGTTTAAATCATTTGTACATAGCATAGATCTGACCACTATAGATTCAAAATAATCACATCCATTATTGTTATATAAATAATCCAGATTCAGACTCCTACAGATTCTACAGATTCACATGAACGTAGATTTATATTAGAATATTCGCATTTGTTTAGCATTTAATACCTCAGCATCTCACAGCACCTTACATCACGACATTTTATTATAAATGCACTTTTGATATGTCAGCTGACTAAAGCAAACAATTCTGGGTTGTATTGTTGCCCGCTTTATTTTCTTGGTTCCCGTTACCGGTTGCAAAATAAAGACTGCGAATCTGATGGAGCCATCCGTGCCATTGCTTAGTCCGCCACACACCCCGCAGCGCGCGCTCCAATGGGCCGCACAGCAGGGCGTGCAGGGGGAGGCCACCTCACGCCACCGAGAGGAGTTGTGGCCAACGGCGCCACCGGGGAGCCGGGGCGCTCATTGCCACCAGCGCTCTCCCCGGCACGGAGAGGCCAATGCCGCAGGGCTGGAATAAGAATATTTATTTATTATTTGGAGAAATCCGACGAGCTATGAAGCTCTTTTTCACAGGTGTCCAGTAGGGGCGGGTTCAGAACGTTACGACAACAAAACAAAAAGATGACACGAGTGCAGAATACGGGACATGTAAAACAAATCACCAAGTACCCATTGGTTATTTCGGTAAAGTCACGTGTGTATAAATAAAATAAAAATAAAATGTTATTTTTAATGAAACATTTTTTATTTGTATTCTACATACGTGACTTTACCGAAAGAACCAATGAGTATTGTAATTCCTGTAGTCACGAAAGCTTCAATCCTAGATTAAATCACTAAGTATATACAAATAAAAGTAGAATATATGTTTGATATTACCAGGTAAAGCCCCCTAAGCTATTAACTTGTTTTTCAGACTCGACCTGGCCACGATTCATAGCTCAAAGAGGCTCATCGTGTGGACATTTACAGCAGCAAAATCATCTAAATACTCTAACGGCAACTTTGTAAAGGTGTGGAGGGCACACGCAGGGCCCCTACTGTGCTGCATTTTAGACGGCCGGTGCTCCGCTCGTTGTAGTGAGCGTCGCTTCTCTGCTCTCCGTTGTTGCTGGAGGGCGACTGCCTCCAACTGCCCAGTAGCAGCGGCGTCCTTCACGAGCCTCCTTCACAGAGGCCGATCTTGACACCGCCGGTACCAGTCGTCGGCAAGTCCACTCAGCTCCACATCCTCCCATACCGCATCACTCCATCTCTTCTCTAACCTGTACCGCGCCCGTTTAGCCCCCTCGATGTGGCCAAACAAAAGCTGCTTGGGCATGCGTTGGTATGTGGGCTACATCACCCAGCCAATGCAGCCTTGCCTGCCGAAGGAGTTCACTGTGTCCAGATCTTTCAAGGATTTGTGAGCTCCTCACACAATCCAGGCTGGTCAAACCCAGGATGGATCGCAGGCATGCCAGCCTGAATGTTTCAAGCATAGAAAATGGAGGGCATGACTGTGGTCGAGAAGACCCGAAGTTTCTTGCGGAGCGACTTTTTTGTTTGGCTATTTGTGCTTGTGCACCGCTGCCAATAGAGTATCGCCAAATAATGTTTACCTATGAATGGTGTTGGCTGTTTTTAGCGATTTGATCAACACACCACATCCATCTCCAAGTAGGAACCACAATTGTACCATTAGAGTCAACATGATACGTGGAGAGAGCATTGCAAATGGTGGCTTATTTCATATTGGGGAATCCATCGATATACAGAACAGATGCGTCCATGAAAAGTTATCCGTAAAGCGAAATTCCGTTTATCGAACCCCGTTTTCCCACTGACTTCAATCTACTGGACACATCTATGAAAAAATAACTTCATATTTCATTGGATTTCCCCAGGATAAATAAACGTTCTGATCTAAGGATAAACTAAAAATAAGTAAGATGTATTTCAAACAGAAATGAATATGAAAACGGAACAACACAAAGCACCGAACCCACGAGGAGGTGAGCGAACCACGTGCAGCGCTGCTGGGACACGCGACAGAGACCCACCCCCTACTGTGTGTGCTAGAGGTCGACCGAAACTGAATTTATGGTTTCGTCCGAAAACGAAACCAGACCGAAAGTAAAAAAAAATGACTTTCGGCCGAAACCTAAAGTAAACCGAAAGTAAACTTTTTGGCGTCGGCCGAAACAGAAACTTTGCCGAAAGAGGCCATTTGCCAACTTTCGGCGCCGAAACCGAAACCGAATTTCGGTCGGCCTCTAGTGTGTGCACTCTTTCATTTTCCACCACCCCCCGACCCCCCCACCCCCCATAAAATATTTTAATGTCAGGATTCCATAAATGTCATTAATGCGAATTGAACGTAACGTATGTCGAAGTTCGTTCATCCCACAATTTAAAAGTTTACGTTGCGTAGCGAAATTCATGCCATTGAGTTGCCGTCATAGCGAGGGATTACAACATTTTAGGCACGTGTCATTGTGGTTAAAGTGACGCACTCACAAACGCTGGCTGGGGTTGAAAGTCAACCAATCGTCTCCATGGGACGGTTACGTAAATAGACTTTTGCAGGAAGTTCACAAGGGCAGTTCTGCAAAGGTCATGTTCCCGCCATGGGAATGTGGAATGTTCCCCACCGGCTCAGCGGAACCCGTGCAGTGAGGCGTGAGAGCGAGCGCTTGTTGTGTTCAGAAAGTGCGCGTGTAGCGGTGATGACGCGGCGGGTTTCGGGAAACCACCGAAAGCGAAATCCCTCCTCGCCCCACCCCTCTCCTCCTCGCCCCCCTCCAGCACCACAGTCACAACGAACAGCAGCAGCGGCACGTTTCGGAAACCCGAAAGGGAGGGCTGGCGGCTGGGAGGAGCCCACACCGCGGTGCGGATTGGACTCAGTCGGAGAGGCTCTGCGTGGATTCCCCAGCCCCGGGGCTCTGCGCTTGGAGGGGGAGGCGCGTGCGCGACTTTATAAGGAGGGCAGCGCGCAACGGCAGGAACACACGCATCCTCTCCTCCTCCTTCGTCTCCTTCTCCTTCTCTTGCGAGACGAGTCAAGTGGAACAGGTGAGATACCCGCGGTCGCTGCGCTCTCTGCCGATGCTGCCTCTTGCGTAGAGTGGAGCCCGGCTGCGTGCAGTGCAACAACAACAACAGGTTGTGCGTTGTGCGTTGGTGAAGTATGGTCAAATAACCCCCACGACCGCCGAGGATTGGGGAACTCCTCATCCAGCAGTGGGTTTAACAAAATAGCTGTAGGTGTTTATGTTAGATTAAGTTTTGCAACAATAGGCTACAGCTGTTTCTAACTTTGCCACACGAGGTTTCTCGACAAATACGAACGTAGCCAGTTGTGACGAATTAACAAAGTGCCGTTTCGTCTGCTCGTGGTTGTAATTGCGAGGCTGCGTTTTCACCAATATCGTGCTGCGTTTCTCAGCACCGCCTACAGATCCTCTCGCCTTCACCGCTCCACGACGATGGACTGCTCCGAGACCATCGGCGACCGCAATGGCCCCTGCACCCTGCAGAGAGGAGAGAGCCCCAAGAATGACCGGCGCTACATCATGTACCACGGCACCGACGCGCAGGGGGCACGCGGCATCCTCGCGCAGGGCTTCAGGCGGTCCGAACGCGGCATGCTGGGGCCCGGCGTCTACGTGAGCCGCGACATCGAGAAGGCGAGGCGGTATCCGATTAGGAAGCCCGAGAACGTCAAAGTGATTCTGAAGCTCAGGGTGAACGTGGGGCGCGTGAAGAAAATCGACGGCCAGGACCACCCCCTGCGTCTCACCTGGCACGACGAGGGCTACGACACCGCCTGGGTGCCGCGGGGCTGCGGGATGGTGACCAGCGAGCTGGAGGAGGACTGCGTCTGGGATCCGGAGAGGATCACGGTCGTTGGCGTCGAGGAGGCGCCCAGCAGCGAAATGAAGACGATGTTGCTCGCGATGATGAAGAACCCTAACGACGTGAGTGGCACTCAGGCACGCAGGCACGAAGGCACTCAGGCACGCATGCACGCAGGTACGCAGGCACGCAGGCAGGCAGGCGCAACAGCAGTGGTGTAGCTGCACCAGGTGCAACCACACAATGCCACTGACCTACCTGGCAACTTTGTAAAGTTGACAATATTTTTGCCAATGGCTGAAGGCCGACGGTAACATCGCAACAATATTTGCGTGCATGCAGATGTGTGGACACGTACAGGCTGTGAATGAAACTGTGTTGTTAGACTGTACATCAAACAAAACGCAACGTAGATGGCAGATGCAAGCTGAAACGTGATTTGTTTTTTACGTTTAATGGTCATTTACATATTTCTACACGATACATCTTGGTGAAAACATTACAGTGCAATCTCAATGTTTTAATATTTGTTTTCTTTTAACAGTATTATCATGGGGTAGTCAAAAAGCTGCCAAGCCTGGGCGCCACGTGCCGAGTAAAAAAAATTAGCCAACGCATTGTAATGTAGAGCACTTTAAGTGGATAGCTGTAGACTATTCACGTGCGTGTCACCCTTCGTTGAAACTAAATGCCGTGCACTCTCCCGTCACCCCCGCTCCCCAACGCAGGCCGTGCAGATCGTCGTGAAGGACCTGGAGGGGAAGTCCCTGAGGCTGATGGTGAAGCTGTCCGAGTCGGTGCTGGCGCTGAAAGTCAGGATCCAGAGCAAGTGGAAGGTGTCGCCCGCTCAGCAGCGCCTCGCTTACGGGGGCACCGCGCTGCAGGACGCGACCACCCTCGCCAATTGCGGCTTGAAGCAGAATGCCACCGTCAACCTGCTTCACGTGGACCACGTAAGCAGAGCCGCTTGCCACGCACTCGGAATCGCCAACGCGATCTGTGGGCCGTTGTGATAAAATGCAAAAACTAATTTAGAAAAGTGACATCGTAAATTCCTTTCTGTTTCAGTTAGCCTTGACCTCGGGTAGGGCTTAGGAACATTTTCCTTACCGAGGGCCGAATTTGACTTTCAAAGGCCTCTTGCAGGCCACAGATAATCACAGCTCAGTTACAACTCTGAGTGCAAGGCACCCCGTGCTGTAACAGAAGTGACCGAGAACACTGAAATTAGAGGTTGCACACAATCCCCGTTGGTGCCCACATAATGCAGCTCGCACGCAGTCGGGTTCGCTGTGCGTATTATAGTGTCACGTTGTTGCATTACATTTCAAAGCATTGATAGTACGGCCTGACAATGGCTTCATCTATTTATTTAAAGCTTTCGTGACTGCAAGGATTCATCTTCTTGGTTCTTTAGGTAAAGTCACGTGACTTTACCGAAATAACCAAGAAGATGGACCTTAACATTCATTGTGGAGCCAGCCAGCCAACAGCACATATGCCACCATTCACTTGGTGGCAATTGTAAATTAACAACTGCCTGTATGCCTGCAATTAAAACTCAGCGCATAGCCTAAGACCCTAAGTGTTCTATTTAAGACCGGAAACAGGTGGATTGTTTCACTATTTTGGAAAATCGCCCGATGATGCTGGATGTAATTACTATTGAAACGTCGCACTCAAGTTGTAAATATTGTTGATTTACTCTCCAACACACCGGTGGGTTGAAGTAGTAACTAATTGGCGTTTTGTTTACGTGACAAATGCCATACTAATTGGCTGTGTTGGGTGGTGGAGGGTTACGACCCATTTGGCTTATGCGATCTCACCCAAAACCTTTATTATGAATAATATTGGTCCTAAAAGCGTACGTATTAAACTAGCCGAAGTGAAGATGGCATTTGTCACGCGATGGCATTTTTGTAACTTTTCATTTCATTTTCCACGCAGGCCGTTGACGTCTTCGTGAAGACGCTCGCCAACAAAACGTTGACGATAGAGGTGAAGCTCTCCGACTCGGTGCTCTCACTGAAGCAGAAGGTCCAGCAGAAGGCGGGCATACCGGTAGACCAGCAGATGCTCACCTTCGGCAGCCACACTCTGGAGAACAATCAGAAGCTGGAGTGGTACGGGATTCAGCAACACTCCACCATCACCATGCAGGGCCGCCTGCGGGGAGGGTAGTCACGTGCCCCACGCACGCGCCACCTGAAGAATTGACGGACACAATTCATGAGCGGTCTTCTGTCCAGTTGGCCATGGTCAGGGTGGACCTGCAGCTACTGCCTTCTACAAAATCTCCGCTTGTGGGTGGTTATCACCGCCAGATGTATGATGTTGACAAAAAAAACTGTTCATCCTATCGTTGCTGCACTCGTACATATATTTAATTTGCATAAATATGCATGGAACTTTTACAAATCTTCATCCAAATAGTTAAGCCCGTGATGGTTATTTTCGGATCTCGGACCAGTAATGTGTGTTTGAGTTGATTTGTTGGATGTGGCAACACACACGAGGGCCCACATGAATGTCATGTCTAAGAAGAGAGTATGAAAACGGTTGAAGTTGCATACATACCATTCCATGTTAGTTTTGTATTTGTCTGTATATAGTAAGAGTCAAACGAAAATTGTATGCGTCTGTCTGAATGTGGTTGTTGATTAAACATAGAAAATATGACCCACACTACCCACGCCATTGCTCAAGTGCCTGTTTACCGATTTTAAATGTTTATTGTCTAGTTGTTTTGAGCCGATTGCCAATACTTGTTGATTACGATGGAAGGTTTCGTTTTTTGTTATTTAATTTCAACGCGCGGTGTCATGAGCACGGTATTCTTAAAAGTTTAAATTCTTGGAATAATTTTTTAAAGTGATATATTTACCGGTAAAAATGAAACATTTAGTCCTGTTATTTTAAGTTCGCACCTTTGATTTTATCATCTGTAACATGACATTTTATTATAAACGCACTTTTGATATGTCAGCTGATGGATCCGTTTGTTATATTGTTCACTGTATAATGCATCAATACATAAATTGTATTTGTCAAGCTTCATAACTTGGTTCGTGTTGTCTCATTATCTGAGTACTGTCCTACAGTATGGGTGCCTTTTTGGAGTTTAAATCATTTGTACATAGCATAGATCTGACCACTATAGATTCAAAATAATCACATCCATTATTGTTATATAAATAATCCAGATTCACACTCCTACAGATTCTATAGATTCACATGAACGTAGATTTATATTAGAATATTTCCATTTGTTTAGCATTTAATACCTCAGCATCTCACAGCACCTTACATCACATTTTATTATAAATGCAATTTGTATGTGTCAGCTGACTAAAGCAAACAATTCTGGGTTGTATTGTTGCCCGCTTTATTTTCTTGGTTCCCGTTACCGGTTGCAAAATAAAGACTGCGAATCTGATGGAGCCATCCGTGCCATTGCTTAGTCCGCCACCCACCCCGCAGCGCGCGCTCCAAGGGGCCGCACAGCAGGGCGTGCAGGGGGAGGCCACCTCACGCCACCGAGAGGAGTTGTGGCCAACGGCGCCACCGGGGAGCCGGGGCGCTCATTGCCGCCAGCGCTCTCCCCGGCACGGAGAGGCCAATGCCGCAGGGCCGGAATCAGAATATTTATTTATTATTTGGAGAAATCCGACGCGCTATGAAGCTCTTTTTCACAGGTGTCCAGTAGGGGAGGGTTCAGAACGTTACGACAACAAAACAAAAAGATGACACGAGTGCAGAATACGGGACATGTAAAACAAATCACTAAGTACCCATTGGTTATTTCGGTAAAGTCACGTGTGTATAAATAAAATAAAAATAAAATGTTATTTTTAATAAAACATATTTTATTTTTATTTGTATTCTACATACGTGACTTTACCGAAAGAACCAATGAGTATTGTAATTCCTGTAGTCACGAAAGCTTCAATCCTAGATTAAATCACTAAGTATATACAAATAAAAGTAGAATATATGTTTGATATTACCAGGTAAAGCCCCCTAAGCTATTAACTTGTTTTTCAGACTCGACCTGGCCACGATTCATAGCTCAAAGAGGCTCATCGTGTGGACATTTACAGCAGCAAAATCATCTAAATACTCTAACGGCAACTTTGTAAAGGTGTGGAGGGCACACGCAGGGCCCCTACTGTGCTGCATTTTAGACGGCCGGTGCTCCGCTCGTTGTAGTGAGCGTCGCTCCTCTGCTCTCCGTTGTTGCTGGAGGGCGACTGCCTCCAACTGCCCAGTAGCAGCGGCGTCCTTCACGAGCCTCCTTCACAGAGGCCGATCTTGACACCGCCGGTACCAGTCGTCGGCAAGTCCACTCAGCTCCACATCCTCCCATACCGCATCACTCCATCTCTTCTCTAACCTGTACCGCGCCCGTTTAGCCCCCTCGATGTGGCCAAACAAAAGCTGCTTGGGCATGCGTTGGTATGTGGGCTACATCACCCAGCCAATGCAGCCTTGCCTGCCGAAGGAGTTCACTGTGTCCAGATCTTTCAAGGATTTGTGAGCTCCTCACACAATCCAGGCTGGTCAAACCCAGGATGGATCGCAGGCATGCCAGCCTGAATGTTTCAAGCATAGAAAATGGAGGGCATGACTGTGGTCGAGAAGACCCGAAGTTTCTTGCGGAGCGACTTTTTTGTTTGGCTATTTGTGCTTGTGCACCGCTGCCAATACAGTATCGCCAAATAATGTTTACCTATGAATGGTGTTGGCTGTTTTTAGCGATTTGATCAACACACCACATCCATCTCCAAGTAGGAACCACAATTGTACCATTAGAGTCAACATGATACGTGGAGAGAGCATTGCAAATGGTGGCTTATTTCATATTGGGGAATCCATCGATATACAGAACAGATGCGTCCATGAAAAGTTATCCGTAAAGCGAAATTCCGTTTATCGAACCCCGTTTTCCCACTGACTTCAATCTACTGGACACATCTATGAAAAAATAACTTCATATTTCATTGGATTTCCCCAGGATAAATAAACGTTCTGATCTAAGGATAAACTAAAAATAAGTAAGATGTATTTCAAACAGAAATGAATATGAAAACGGAACAACACAAAGCACCGAACCCACGAGGAGGTGAGCGAACCACGTGCAGCGCTGCTGGGACACGCGACAGAGACCCACCCCCTACTGTGTGTGCTAGAGGTCGACCGAAACTGAATTTATGGTTTTGTCCGAAAACGAAACCAGACCGAAAGTAAAAAAAAATGACTTTCGGCCGAAACCTAAAGTAAACCGAAAGTAAACTTTTTGGCGTCGGCCGAAACAGAAACTTTGCCGAAAGAGGCCATTTGCCAACTTTCGGCGCCGAAACCGAATTTCGGTCGGCCTCTAGTGTGTGCACTCTTTCATTTTCCACCACCCCCCGACCCCCCCACCCCCCATAAAATATTTTAATGTCAGGATTCCATAAATGTCATTAATGCGAATTGAACGTAACGTATGTCGAAGTTCGTTCATCCCACAATTTAAAAGTTTACGTTGCGTAGCGAAATTCATGCCATTGAGTTGCCGTCATAGCGAGGGATTACAACATTTTAGGCACGTGTCATTGTGGTTAAAGTGACGCACTCACAAACGCTGGCTGGGGTTGAAAGTCAACCAATCGTCTCCATGGGACGGTTACGTAAATAGACTTTTGCAGGAAGTTCACAAGGGCAGTTCTGCAAAGGTCATGTTCCCGCCATGGGAATGTGGAATGTTCCCCACCGGCTCAGCGGAACCCGTGCAGTGAGGCGTGAGAGCGAGCGCTTGTTGTGTTCAGAAAGTGCGCGTGTAGCGGTGATGACGCGCGGGTTTCGGGAAACCACCGAAAGCGAAATCCCTCCTCGCCCCACCCCTCTCCTCCTCGCCCCCCCCCACCTCCAGCACCACAGTCACAACGAACAGCAGCAGCGGCACGTTTCGGAAACCCGAAAGGGAGGGCTGGCGGCTGGGAGGAGCCCACACCGCGGTGCGGATTGGACTCAGTCGGAGAGGCTCTGCGTGGATTCCCCAGCCCCGGGGCTCTGCGCTTGGAGGGGGAGGCGCGTGCGCGACTTTAAAAGGAGGGCAGCGCGCAACGGCAGGGACACACGCATCCTCTCCTCCTCCTTCGTCTCCTTCTCCTTCTCTTGCGAGACGAGTCAAGTGGAACAGGTGAGATACCCGCGGTCGCTGCGCTCTCTGCCGATGCTGCCTCTTGCGTAGAGTGGAGCCCGGCTGCGTGCAGTGCAACAACAACAACAACAGGTTGTGGGTTGTGCGTTGGTGAAGTATGGTCAAATAACCCCCACGACCGCCGAGGATTGGAGAACTCCTCATCCAGCAGTGGGTTTAACAAAATAGCTGTAGGTGTTTATGTTAGATTAAGTTTTGCAACAATAGGCTACAGCTGTTTCTAACTTTGCCACACGAGGTTTCTCGACAAATACGAACGTAGCCAGTTGTGACGAATTAACAAAGTGCCGTTTCGTCTGCTCGTGGTTGTAATTGCGAGGCTGCGTTTTCACCAATATCGTGCTGCGTTTCTCAGCACCGCCTACAGATCCTCTCGCCTTCACCGCTCCACGACGATGGACTGCTCCGAGACCATCGGCGACCGCAATGGCCCCTGCACCCTGCAGAGAGGAGAGAGCCCCAAGAATGACCGGCGCTACATCATGTACCACGGCACCGACGCGCAGGGGGCACGCGGCATCCTCGCGCAGGGCTTCAGGCGGTCCGAACGCGGCATGCTGGGGCCCGGCGTCTACGTGAGCCGCGACATCGAGAAGGCGAGGCGGTATCCGATTAGGAAGCCCGAGAACGTCAAAGTGATTCTGAAGCTCAGGGTGAACGTGGGGCGCGTGAAGAAAATCGACGGCCAGGACCACCCCCTGCGTCTCACCTGGCACGACGAGGGCTACGACACCGCCTGGGTGCCGCGGGGCTGCGGGATGGTGACCAGCGAGCTGGAGGAGGACTGCGTCTGGGATCCGGAGAGGATCACGGTCGTTGGCGTCGAGGAGGCGCCCAGCAGCGAAATGAAGACGATGTTGCTCGCGATGATGAAGAACCCTAACGACGTGAGTGGCACTCAGGCACGCAGGCACGAAGGCACTCAGGCACGCATGCACGCAGGTACGCAGGCACGCAGGCAGGCAGGCGCAACAGCAGTGGTGTAGCTGCACCAGGTGCAACCACACAATGCCACTGACCTACCTGGCAACTTTGTAAAGTTGACAATATTTTTGCCAATGGCTGAAGGCCGACGGTAACATCGCAACAATATTTGCGTGCATGCAGATGTGTGGACACGTACAGGCTGTGAATGAAACTGTGTTGTTAGACTGTACATCAAACAAAACGCAACGTAGATGGCAGATGCAAGCTGAAACATGATTTGTTTTTTACGTTTAATGGTCATTTACATATTTCTACACGATACATCTTGGTGAAAACATTACAGTGCAATCTCAATGTTTTAATATTTGTTTTCTTTTAACAGTATTATCATGGGGTAGTCAAAAAGCTGCCAAGCCTGGGCGCCACGTGCCGAGTAAAAAAAAATCGCCAACGCATTGTAATGTAGAGCACTTTAAGTGATAGCTGTAGACTATTCACGTGCGTGTCACCCTTCGTTGAAACTAAATGCCGTGCACTCTCCCGTCACCCCCGCTCCCCAACGCAGGCCGTGCAGATCGTCGTGAAGGACCTGGAGGGGAAGTCCCTGAGGCTGATGGTGAAGCTGTCCGAGTCGGTGCTGGCGCTGAAAGTCAGGATCCAGAGCAAGTGGAAGGTGTCGCCCGCTCAGCAGCGCCTCGCTTACGGGGGCACCGCGCTGCAGGACGCGACCACCCTCGCCAATTGCGGCTTGAAGCAGAATGCCACCGTCAACCTGCTTCACGTGGACCACGTAAGCAGAGCCGCTTGCCACGCACTCGGAATCGCCAACGCGATCTGTGGGCCGTTGTGATAAAATGCAAAAACTAATTTAGAAAAGTGACATCGTAAATTCCTTTCTGTTTCAGTTAGCCTTGACCTCGGGTAGGGCTTAGGAACATTTTCCTTACCGAGGGCCGAATTTGACTTTCAAAGGCCTCTTGCAGGCCACAGATAATCACAGCTCAGTTACAACTCTGAGTGCAAGGCACCCCGTGCTGTAACAGAAGTGACCGAGAACACTGAAATTAGAGGTTGCACACAATCCCCGTTGGTGCCCACATAATGCAGCTCGCACGCAGTCGGGTTCGCTGTGCGTATTATAGTGTCACGTTGTTGCATTACATTTCAAAGCATTGATAGTACGGCCTGACAATGGCTTCATCTATTTATTTAAAGCTTTCGTGACTGCAAGGATTCATCTTCTTGGTTCTTTAGGTAAAGTCACGTGACTTTACCGAAAGAACCAAGAAGATGGACCTTAACATTCATTGTGGAGCCAGCCAGCCAACAGCACATATGCCACCATTCACTTGGTGGCAATTGTAAATTAACAACTGCCTGTATGCCTGCAATTAAAACTCAGCGCATAGCCTAAGACCCTAAGTGTTCTATTTAAGACCGGAAACAGGTGGATTGTTTCACTATTTTGGAAAATCGCCCGATGATGCTGGATGTAATTACTATTGAAACGTCGCACTCAAGTTGTAAATATTGTTGATTTACTCTCCAACACACCGGTGGGTTGAAGTAGTAACTAATTGGCGTTTTGTTTACGTGACAAATGCCATACTAATTGGCTGTGTTGGGTGGTGGAGGGTTACGACCCATTTGGCTTATGCGATCTCACCCAAAACCTTTATTATGAATAATATTGGTCCTAAAAGCGTACGTATTAAACTAGCCGAAGTGAAGATGGCATTTGTCACGCGATGGCATTTTTGTAACTTTTCATTTCATTTTCCACGCAGGCCGTTGACGTCTTCGTGAAGACGCTCGCCAACAAAACGTTGACGATAGAGGTGAAGCTCTCCGACTCGGTGCTCTCACTGAAGCAGAAGGTCCAGCAGAAGGCGGGCATACCGGTAGACCAGCAGATGCTCACCTTCGGCAGCCACACTCTGGAGAACAATCAGAAGCTGGAGTGGTACGGGATTCAGCAACACTCCACCATCACCATGCAGGGCCGCCTGCGGGGAGGGTAGTCACGTGCCCCACGCACGCGCCACCTGAAGAATTGACGGACACAATTCATGAGCGGTCTTCTGTCCAGTTGGCCATGGTCAGGGTGGACCTGCAGCTACTGCCTTCTACAAAATCTCCGCTTGTGGGTGGTCATCACCGCCAGATGTATGATGTTGACAAAAAAAACTGTTCATCCTATCGTTGCTGCACTCGTGCATATATTTAATTTGCATAAATATGCATGGAACTTTTACAAATCTTCATCCAAATAGTTAAGCCCGTGATGGTTATTTTCGGATCTCGGACCAGTAATGTGTGTTTGAGTTGATTTGTTGGATGTGGCAACACACACGAGGGCCCACATGAATGTCATGTCTAAGAAGAGAGTATGAAAACGGTTGAAGTTGCATACATACCATTCCATGTTAGTTTTGTATTTGTCTGTATATAGTAAGAGTCAAACGAAAATTGTATGCGTCTGTCTGAATGTGGTTGTTGATTAAACATAGAAAATATGACCCACACTACCCACGCCATTGCTCAAGTGCCTGTTTACCGATTTGAAATGTTTATTGTCTAGTTGTTTTGAGCCGATTGCCAATACTTGTTGATTACGATGGAAGGTTTCGTTTTTTGTTATTTAATTTCAACGCGCGGTGTCATGAGCACGGTATTCTTAAAAGTTTAAATTCTTGGAATAATTTTTTAAAGTGATATATTTACCGGTAAAAATGAAACATTTAGTCCTGTTATTTTAAGTTCGCACCTTTGATTTTATCATCTGTAACATGACATTTTATTATAAACGCACTTTTGATATGTCAGCTGATGGATCCGTTTGTTATATTGTTCACTGTATAATGCATCAATACATAAATTGTATTTGTCAAGCTTCATAACTTGGTTCATGTTGTCTCATTATCTGAGTACTGTCCTACAGTATGGGTGCCTTTTTGGAGTTTAAATCATTTGTACATAGCATAGATCTGACCACTATAGATTCAAAATAATCACATCCATTATTGTTATATAAATAATCCAGATTCACACTCCTACAGATTCTATAGATTCACATGAACGTAGATTTATAATTGAATATTTCCATTTGTTTAGCATTTAATACCTCAGCATCTCACAGCACCTTACATCACATTTTATTATAAATGCAATTTTTATGTGTCAGCTGACTAAAGCAAACAATTCTGGGTTGTATTGTTGCCCGCTTTATTTTCTTGGTTCCCGTTACCGGTTGCAAAATAAAGACTGCGAATCTGATGGAGCCATCCGTGCCATTGCTTAGTCCGCCACCCACCCCGCAGCGCGCGCTCCAAGGGGCCGCACAGCAGGGCGTGCAGGGGGAGGCGACCTCACGCCACCGAGAGGAGTTGTGGCCAACGGCGCCACCGGGGAGCCGGGACGCTCATTGCCGCCAGCGCTCTCCCCGGCACGGAGAGGCCGCTGCCGCAGAGCTGGAATCAGAATATTTATTTATTACTTGGAGAAATCCGACGAGCTATGAAGCTCGTTTTCACAGATGTCCAGTAGGGGCGGGTTCAGAACGTTACGACAACAAAACAAAAAAATGACACGAGTGCAGAATACGGGACATGTAAAACAAATCCCCAAGGATCCATTGGTTATTTCGGTAAAGTCACGTGTGTAGAAATAAAATAAAAATAAAATGTTATTTAAAAAAAAACATATTTTATTTTTATTTGTATTCTACATACGTGACTTTACCGAGAGAACCAATGAGTATTGTAATTCCTGCAGTCACGAAAGCTTCAATCCCAGATTAAATCACTAAGTATATACAAATAGAAGTAAAATATATTTTGTATCCTACCAGGTTAAGCCCCCTAAGCTATTAACTTGTTTTTCAGACTCGACCTGGCCACAATTCATAGCTCAAAGAGGATCATCGTGTGGACATTTACAGCAGCAAAATCATCTAAATACTCAAACGGCAACTTTGTAAAGGTGTGGAGGCCACACGCAGGGCCCCTACTGTGCTGCATTTTAGACGGCCGGTGCTCCGCTCGTTGTAGTGAGCGTCGCTCCTCTGCTCTCCGTTGTTGCTGGAGGGCGAATGCCTCCAACTGCCCAGTAGCAGCGGCGTCCTTCACGAGCCTCCTTCACAGAGGCCGATCTTGACACCGCCGGTACCAGTCGTCGGCAAGTCCACTCAGCTCCACATCCTCCCATACCGCATCACTCCATCTCTTCTCTAACCTGTACCGCGCCCGTTTAGCTCCCTCGATGTGGCCAAACAAAAGCTGCTTGGGCATGCGTTGGTATGTGGGCTACATCACCCAGCCAATGCAGCCTTGCCTGCCGAAGGAGTTCACTGTGTCAAGATATTTCAAGGATTTGTGAGCTCCTCACACAATCCAGGCTGGTCAAACCCAGGATGGATCGCAGGCATGCCAGCCTGAATGTTTCAAGCATAGAAAATGGAGGGCATGACTGTGGTCGAGAAGACCCGAAGTTTCTTGCGGAGCGACTTTTTTGTTTGGCTATTTGTGATTGTGCACCGCTGCCAATACAGTATCGCCAAATAATGTTTACCTATGATTGGTGTTGGCTGTTTTTAGCGATTTGATCAACACACCACATCCATCTCCAAGTAGGAACCACAATTGTACCATTAGAGTCAACATGATACGTGGAGAGAGCATTGCCAATGGTGGTTTATTTCATATTGGGGAATCCATCGATATACAGAACAGATGCGTCCATGAAAAGTTATCCGTAAAGCGAAATTCCGTTTATCGAACCCCGTTTTCCCACTGACTTCAATCCACTGGACACATCTATGAAAAAATAACTTCATATTTCATTGGATTTCCCCAGGATAAATAAACGTTCTGATCTAAGAATAACCAAAAAATAAGTAAGATTTATTTCAAACAGAAATGAATATGAAAACGGAACAACACAAAGCACCGAACCCACGTGGAGGTGAGCGAACCACGTGCAGCGCTGCTGGGACACGCGACAGAGACCCACCCCCTACTGTGTGTGCTAGAGGTCGACCGAAACTGAATTTTTGGTTTCGTCCAAAAACGAAATCAGACCGAAAGTAAAAAAATTGACTTTCGGCCGAAACCGAAAGTAAACCGAAAGTAAACTTTTTGGCGTCGGCCGAAACAGAAACTTTGCCGAAAGAGGCCATTTGCCAACTTTCGGCGCCGAAACCGAAGCCGAATTTCGGTCGGCCTCTAGTGTGTGCACTCTTTCATATTCCACCACCCCCCGACCCCCTCATAAAATATTTTTATGTCAGGACTCCAAAAATTCCATTAATGCGAAATGAACGTAACGTATGTCGAAGTTCGTTCTTGCCACAATTTCTAAGTTTACGTTGCGTAGCGAAATTCATGCCATTGAGTTGCCGTCATAGCGAGGGATGACAACATTTTAGGCACGTGTCATTGTGGTTAAAGTGCCGCACTCACAAACGCCGGCTGGGGTTGAAAGTCAACCAATCGTCTCCATGGGACGGTTACGTAAATAGACTTTTGCAGGAAGTTCACAAGGGCAGTTCTGCAAAGGTCATGTTCCCGCCATGGGAATGTGGAATGTTCCCCACCGGCTCAGCGGAACCCGTGCAGTGAGGCGTGAGAGCGAGCGCTTGTTGTGTTCAGAAAGTGCGCGTGTAGCGGTGATGACGCGGCGGGTTTCGGGAAACCACCGAAAGCGAAATCCCTCCTCGCCCCACCCCTCTCCTCCTCGCCCCCCCCCAGCACCACAGTCACAACGAACAGCAGCAGCGGCACGTTTCGGAAACCCGAAAGGGAGGGCTGGCGGCTGGGAGGAGCCCACACCGCGGTGCGGATTGGACTCAGTCGGAGAGGCTCTGCGTGGATTCCCCAGCCCCGGGGCTCTGCGCTTGGAGGGGGAGGCGCGTGCGCGACTTTATAAGGAGGGCAGCGCGCAACGGCAGGGACACACGCATCCTCTCCTCCTCCTTCGTCTCCTTCTCCTTCTCTTGCGAGACGAGTCAAGTGGAACAGGTGAGATACCCGCGGTCGCTGCGCTCTCTGCCGATGCTGCCTCTTGCGTAGAGTGGAGCCCGGCTGCGTGCAGTGCAACAACAACAACAGGTTGTGGGTTGTGCGTTGGTGAAGTATGGTCAAATAACCCCCACGACCGCCGAGGATTGGAGAACTCCTCATCCAGCAGTGGGTTTAACAAAATAGCTGTAGGTGTTTATGTTAGATTAAGTTTTGCAACAATAGGCTACAGCTGTTTCTAACTTTGCCACACGAGGTTTCTCGACAAATACGAACGTAGCCAGTTGTGACGAATTAACAAAGTGCCGTTTCGTCTGCTCGTGGTTGTAATTGCGAGGCTGCGTTTTCACCAATATCGTGCTGCGTTTCTCAGCACCGCCTACAGATCCTCTCGCCTTCACCGCTCCACGACGATGGACTGCTCCGAGACCATCGGCGACCGCAATGGCCCCTGCACCCTGCAGAGAGGAGAGAGCCCCAAGAATGACCGGCGCTACATCATGTACCACGGCACCGACGCGCAGGGGGCACGCGGCATCCTCGCGCAGGGCTTCAGGCGGTCCGAACGCGGCATGCTGGGGCCCGGCGTCTACGTGAGCCGCGACATCGAGAAGGCGAGGCGGTATCCGATTAGGAAGCCCGAGAACGTCAAAGTGATTCTGAAGCTCAGGGTGAACGTGGGGCGCGTGAAGAAAATCGACGGCCAGGACCACCCCCTGCGTCTCACCTGGCACGACGAGGGCTACGACACCGCCTGGGTGCCGCGGGGCTGCGGGATGGTGACCAGCGAGCTGGAGGAGGACTGCGTCTGGGATCCGGAGAGGATCACGGTCGTTGGCGTCGAGGAGGCGCCCAGCAGCGAAATGAAGACGATGTTGCTCGCGATGATGAAGAACCCTAACGACGTGAGTGGCACTCAGGCACGCAGGCACGAAGGCACTCAGGCACGCATGCACGCAGGTACGCAGGCACGCAGGCAGGCAGGCGCAACAGCAGTGGTGTAGCTGCACCAGGTGCAACCACACAATGCCACTGACCTACCTGGCAACTTTGTAAAGTTGACAATATTTTTGCCAATGGCTGAAGGCCGACGGTAACATCGCAACAATATTTGCGTGCATGCAGATGTGTGGACACGTACAGGCTGTGAATGAAACTGTGTTGTTAGACTGTACATCAAACAAAACGCAACGTAGATGGCAGATGCAAGCTGAAACGTGATTTGTTTTTTACGTTTAATGGTCATTTACATATTTCTACACGATACATCTTGGTGAAAACATTACAGTGCAATCTCAATGTTTTAATATTTGTTTTCTTTTAACAGTATTATCATGGGGTAGTCAAAAAGCTGCCAAGCCTGGGCGCCACGTGCCGAGTAAAAAAAATTAGCCAACGCATTGTAATGTAGAGCACTTTAAGTGGGTAGCTGTAGACTATTCACGTGCGTGTCACCCTTCGTTGAAACTAAATGCCGTGCACTCTCCCGTCACCCCCGCTCCCCAACGCAGGCCGTGCAGATCGTCGTGAAGGACCTGGAGGGGAAGTCCCTGAGGCTGATGGTGAAGCTGTCCGAGTCGGTGCTGGCGCTGAAAGTCAGGATCCAGAGCAAGTGGAAGGTGTCGCCCGCTCAGCAGCGCCTCGCTTACGGGGGCACCGCGCTGCAGGACGCGACCACCCTCGCCAATTGCGGCTTGAAGCAGAATGCCACCGTCAACCTGCTTCACGTGGACCACGTAAGCAGAGCCGCTTGCCACGCACTCGGAATCGCCAACGCGATCTGTGGGCCGTTGTGATAAAATGCAAAAACTAATTTAGAAAAGTGACATCGTAAATTCCTTTCTGTTTCAGTTAGCCTTGACCTCGGGTAGGGCTTAGGAACATTTTCCTTACCGAGGGCCGAATTTGACTTTCAAAGGCCTCTTGCAGGCCACAGATAATCACAGCTCAGTTACAACTCTGAGTGCAAGGCACCCCGTGCTGTAACAGAAGTGACCGAGAACACTGAAATTAGAGGTTGCACACAATCCCCGTTGGTGCCCACATAATGCAGCTCGCACGCAGTCGGGTTCGCTGTGCGTATTATAGTGTCACGTTGTTGCATTACATTTCAAAGCATTGATAGTACGGCCTGACAATGGCTTCATCTATTTATTTAAAGCTTTCGTGACTGCAAGGATTCATCTTCTTGGTTCTTTAGGTAAAGTCACGTGACTTTACCGAAATAACCAAGAAGATGGACCTTAACATTCATTGTGGAGCCAGCCAGCCAACAGCACATATGCCACCATTCACTTGGTGGCAATTGTAAATTAACAACTGCCTGTATGCCTGCAATTAAAACTCAGCGCATAGCCTAAGACCCTAAGTGTTCTATTTAAGACCGGAAACAGGTGGATTGTTTCACTATTTTGGAAAATCGCCCGATGATGCTGGATGTAATTACTATTGAAACGTCGCACTCAAGTTGTAAATATTGTTGATTTACTCTCCAACACACCGGTGGGTTGAAGTAGTAACTAATTGGCGTTTTGTTTACGTGACAAATGCCATACTAATTGGCTGTGTTGGGTGGTGGAGGGTTACGACCCATTTGGCTTATGCGATCTCACCCAAAACCTTTATTATGAATAATATTGGTCCTAAAAGCGTACGTATTAAACTAGCCGAAGTGAAGATGGCATTTGTAACGCGACGGCATTTTTGTAACTTTTCATTTCATTTTCCACGCAGGCCGTTGACGTCTTCGTGAAGACGCTCGCCAACAAAACGTTGACGATAGAGGTGAAGCTCTCCGACTCGGTGCTCTCACTGAAGCAGAAGGTCCAGCAGAAGGCGGGCATACCGGTAGACCAGCAGATGCTCACCTTCGGCAGCCACACTCTGGAGAACAATCAGAAGCTGGAGTGGTACGGGATTCAGCAACACTCCACCATCACCATGCAGGGCCGCCTGCGGGGAGGGTAGTCACGTGCCCCACGCACGCGCCACCTGAAGAATTGACGGACACAATTCATGAGCGGTCTTCTGTCCAGTTGGCCATGGTCAGGGTGGACCTGCAGCTACTGCCTTCTACAAAATCTCCGCTTGTGGGTGGTTATCACCGCCAGATGTATGATGTTGACAAAAAAAACTGTTCATCCTATCGTTGCTGCACTCGTACATATATTTAATTTGCATAAATATGCATGGAACTTTTACAAATCTTCATCCAAATAGTTAAGCCCGTGATGGTTATTTTCGGATCTCGGACCAGTAATGTGTGTTTGAGTTGATTTGTTGGATGTGGCAACACACACGAGGGCCCACATGAATGTCATGTCTAAGAAGAGAGTATGAAAACGGTTGAAGTTGCATACATACCATTCCATGTTAGTTTTGTATTTGTCTGTATATAGTAAGAGTCAAACGAAAATTGTATGCGTCTGTCTGAATGTGGTTGTTGATTAAACATAGAAAATATGACCCACACTACCCACGCCATTGCTCAAGTGCCTGTTTACCGATTTTAAATGTTTATTGTCTAGTTGTTTTGAGCCGATTGCCAATACTTGTTGATTACGATGGAAGGTTTCGTTTTTTGTTATTTAATTTCAACGCGCGGTGTCATGAGCACGGTATTCTTAAAAGTTTAAATTCTTGGAATAATTTTTTAAAGTGATATATTTACCGGTAAAAATGAAACATTTAGTCCTGTTATTTTAAGTTCGCACCTTTGATTTTATCATCTGTAACATGACATTTTATTATAAACGCACTTTTGATATGTCAGCTGATGGATCCGTTTGTTATATTGTTCACTGTATAATGCATCAATACATAAATTGTATTTGTCAAGCTTCATAACTTGGTTCGTGTTGTCTCATTATCTGAGTACTGTCCTACAGTATGGGTGCCTTTTTGGAGTTTAAATCATTTGTACATAGCATAGATCTGACCACTATAGATTCAAAATAATCGCATCCATTATTGTTATATAAATAATCCAGATTCACACTCCTACAGATTCTATAGATTCACATGAACGTAGATTTATATTAGAATATTTCCATTTGTTTAGCATTTAATACCTCAGCATCTCACAGCACCTTACATCACATTTTATTATAAATGCAATTTGTATGTGTCAGCTGACTAAAGCAAACAATTCTGGGTTGTATTGTTGCCCGCTTTATTTTCTTGGTTCCCGTTACCGGTTGCAAAATAAAGACTGCGAATCTGATGGAGCCATCCGTGCCATTGCTTAGTCCGCCACCCACCCCGCAGCGCGCGCTCCAAGGGGCCGCACAGCAGGGCGTGCAGGGGGAGGCCACCTCACGCCACCGAGAGGAGTTGTGGCCAACGGCGCCACCGGGGAGCCGGGGCGCTCATTGCCGCCAGCGCTCTCCCCGGCACGGAGAGGCCAATGCCGCAGGGCCGGAATCAGAATATTTATTTATTATTTGGAGAAATCCGACGCGCTATGAAGCTCTTTTTCACAGGTGTCCAGTAGGGGAGGGTTCAGAACGTTACGACAACAAAACAAAAAGATGACACGAGTGCAGAATACGGGACATGTAAAACAAATCACTAAGTACCCATTGGTTATTTCGGTAAAGTCACGTGTGTATAAATAAAATAAAAATAAAATGTTATTTTTAATAAAACATATTTTATTTTTATTTGTATTCTACATACGTGACTTTACCGAAAGAACCAATGAGTATTGTAATTCCTGTAGTCACGAAAGCTTCAATCCTAGATTAAATCACTAAGTATATACAAATAAAAGTAGAATATATGTTTGATATTACCAGGTAAAGCCCCCTAAGCTATTAACTTGTTTTTCAGACTCGACCTGGCCACGATTCATAGCTCAAAGAGGCTCATCGTGTGGACATTTACAGCAGCAAAATCATCTAAATACTCTAACGGCAACTTTGTAAAGGTGTGGAGGGCACACGCAGGGCCCCTACTGTGATGCATTTTAGACGGCCGGTGCTCCGCTCGTTGTAGTGAGCGTCGCTTCTCTGCTCTCCGTTGTTGCTGGAGGGCGACTGCCTCCAACTGCCCAGTAGCAGCGGCGTCCTTCACGAGCCTCCTTCACAGAGGCCGATCTTGACACCGCCGGTACCAGTCGTCGGCAAGTCCACTCAGCTCCACATCCTCCCATACCGCATCACTCCATCTCTTCTCTAACCTGTACCGCGCCCGTTTAGCCCCCTCGATGTGGCCAAACAAAAGCTGCTTGGGCATGCGTTGGTATGTGGGCTACATCACCCAGCCAATGCAGCCTTGCCTGCCGAAGGAGTTCACTGTGTCCAGATCTTTCAAGGATTTGTGAGCTCCTCACACAATCCAGGCTGGTCAAACCCAGGATGGATCGCAGGCATGCCAGCCTGAATGTTTCAAGCATAGAAAATGGAGGGCATGACTGTGGTCGAGAAGACCCGAAGTTTCTTGCGGAGCGACTTTTTTGTTTGGCTATTTGTGCTTGTGCACCGCTGCCAATACAGTATCGCCAAATAATGTTTACCTATGAATGGTGTTGGCTGTTTTTAGCGATTTGATCAACACACCACATCCATCTCCAAGTAGGAACCACAATTGTACCATTAGAGTCAACATGATACGTGGAGAGAGCATTGCAAATGGTGGCTTATTTCATATTGGGGAATCCATCGATATACAGAACAGATGCGTCCATGAAAAGTTATCCGTAAAGCGAAATTCCGTTTATCGAACCCCGTTTTCCCACTGACTTCAATCTACTGGACACATCTATGAAAAAATAACTTCATATTTCATTGGATTTCCCCAGGATAAATAAACGTTCTGATCTAAGGATAAACTAAAAATAAGTAAGATGTATTTCAAACAGAAATGAATATGAAAACGGAACAACACAAAGCACCGAACCCACGAGGAGGTGAGCGAACCACGTGCAGCGCTGCTGGGACACGCGACAGAGACCCACCCCCTACTGTGTGTGCTAGAGGTCGACCGAAACTGAATTTATGGTTTCGTCCGAAAACGAAACCAGACCGAAAGTAAAAAAAAATGACTTTCGGCCGAAACCTAAAGTAAACCGAAAGTAAACTTTTTGGCGTCGGCCGAAACAGAAACTTTGCCGAAAGAGGCCATTTGCCAACTTTCGGCGCCGAAACCGAAACCGAATTTCGGTCGGCCTCTAGTGTGTGCACTCTTTCATTTTCCACCACCCCCCGACCCCCCCCACCCCCCATAAAATATTTTAATGTCAGGATTCCATAAATGTCATTAATGCGAATTGAACGTAACGTATGTCGAAGTTCGTTCATCCCACAATTTAAAAGTTTACGTTGCGTAGCGAAATTCATGCCATTGAGTTGCCGTCATAGCGAGGGATTACAACATTTTAGGCACGTGTCATTGTGGTTAAAGTGACGCACTCACAAACGCTGGCTGGGGTTGAAAGTCAACCAATCGTCTCCATGGGACGGTTACGTAAATAGACTGTTGCAGGTAGTTCACAGGGGCAGTTCTGCAAAGGTCATGTTCCCGCCATGGGAATGTGGAATGTTCCCCACCGGCTCAGCGGAACCCGTGCAGTGAGGCGTGAGAGCGAGCGCTTGTTGTGTTCAGAAAGTGCGCGTGTAGCGGTGATGACGCGGCGGGTTTCGGGAAACCACCGAAAGCGAAATCCCTCCTCGCCCCACCCCTCTCCTCCTCGCCCCCCCCCACCTCCAGCACCACAGTCACAACGAACAGCAGCAGCGGCACGTTTCGGAAACCCGAAAGGGAGGGCTGGCGGCTGGGAGGAGCCCACACCGCGGTGCGGATTGGACTCAGTCGGAGAGGCTCTGCGTGGATTCCCCAGCCCCGGGGCTCTGCGCTTGGAGGGGGAGGCGCGTGCGCGACTTTAAAAGGAGGGCAGCGCGCAACGGCAGGGACACACGCATCATCTCCTCCTTCTTCGTCTCCTTCTCCTTCTCTTGCGAGACGAGTCAAGTGGAACAGGTGAGATACCCGCGGTCGCTGCGCTCTCTGCCGATGCTGCCTCTTGCGTAGAGTGGAGCCCGGCTGCGTGCAGTGCAACAACAACAACAGGTTGTGCGTTGTGCGTTGGTGAAGTATGGTCAAATAACCCCCACGACCGCCGAGGATTGGGGAACTCCTCATCCAGCAGTGGGTTTAACAAAATAGCTGTAGGTCTTTATGTTAGATTAAGTTTTGCAACAATAGGCTACAGCTGTTTCTAACGTTGCCACACGAGGTTTCTCGACAAATACGAACGTAGCCAATTGTGACGAATTAACAAAGTGCCGTTTCGTCTGCTCGTGGTTGTAATTGCGAGGCTGCGTTTTCACCAAGATCGTGCTGCGTTTCTCAGCACCGCCTACAGATCCTCTCGCCTTCACCGCTCCACGACGATGGACTGCTCCGAGACCATCGGCGACCGCAATGGCCCCTGCTCCCTGCAGGGAGGAGAGAGCCCCAAGAATGACCGGCGCTACATCATGTACCACGGCACCGACGCGCAGGGGGCACGCGGCATCCTCGCGCAGGGCTTCAGGCGGTCCGAACGCGGCATGCTGGGGCCCGGCGTCTACGTGAGCCGCGACATCGAGAAGGCGAGGCGGTATCCGATTAGGAAGCCCGAGAACGTCAAAGTGATTCTGAAGCTCAGGGTGAACGTGGGGCGCGTGAAGAAAATCGACGGCCAGGACCACCCCCTGCGTCTCACCTGGCACGACGAGGGCTACGACACCGCCTGGGTGCCGCGGGGCTGCGGGATGGTGACCAGCGAGCTGGAGGAGGACTGCGTCTGGGATCCGGAGAGGATCACGGTCGTTGGCGTCGAGGAGGCGCCCAGCAGCGAAATGAAGACGATGTTGTTCGCGATGATGAAGAACCCTAACGACGTGAGTGGCACGCAGGCAGGCAGGCACGCAGGCAGGCAGGCAGGCGCAACAGCAGTGGTGTAGCTGCACCAGGTGCAACCACACAATGCCACTGACCTACCGGATACACTTCTTATATTCGCACCGGGCAACTTTGTGAAGTTGACAATATTTGCGTGCATGCAAATGTGTGGACACGTACAGGCTGTGAAAGAAACTGTGCTGTTAGACTGTACATCAAACATAACGCAACGTAGATGGCAGATGCAAGCTGAAGCGTGACTTGTTTTTCAGGTTTAATGGTCATTTACATATTTCTACACGATACATCGTTGGTGAAAACATTACAGTGCAATCTGAATTTTTTATATTTGTTTTCTTTTAACTGTATTCTCATGGGCTAGTCAAAAAGCTGCCAAGCCTGGGCCCCACGTGCCAAGTTAAAAATCGCCAACGCATTGTAATGTAGAGCACTTTAAGTGGATAGCTGTAGACTATTCACGTGCGTGTCACCCTTCGTTGAAACTAAATGCCGTGCACTCTCCCGTCACCCCCGCTCCCCAACGCAGGTCGTGCAGATCGTCGTGAAGGACCTGGAGGGGAAGTCCCTGAGGCTGATGGTGAAGCTGTCCGAGTCGGTGCTGGCGCTGAAAGTCAGGATCCAGAGCAAGTGGAAGGTGTCGCCCGCTCAGCAGCGCCTCGCTTACGGGGGCACCGCGCTGCAGGACGCGACCACCCTCGCCAAGTGCGGCTTGAAGCAGAATGCCACCGTCAACCTGCTTCACGTGGACCACGTAAGCAGAGCCGCTTGCCACGCACTCGGAATCGCCAACGCGATCTGTGGGCCGTTGTGATAAAATGCAAAAACTAATTTAGAAAAGTGACGTCGTAAATTCCTTTCGGTTTCAGCTAGCCTTGACCTCGGGTAGGGCTGAGGAACATTTTCCTTACCGAGGGCCGAATTTGACTTTCAAAGGCCTCTTTCAGGCCACAGATAATCACAGCTCAGTTACAACTCTGAGTGCAATGCACCCCGTGCAGTAACAGAAGTGACCGAGAGCACTGAAATTAGAAAGAGGTTGCACAATCCCCGTTGGTGCCTACATAATGCAGCTCGCACGCATTCGGGTTCGCTATGCGTATTGAAGTGTCACGTTGTTGCATTACATTAAGCATTGATAGTACTGCCTGACAATGGCTTCATCAATTTACCTTTGTTATGAATAATATTAGTCCCAAATGCTTACTTGTTAAACTATCTGAAGTGAAGATTGCATTTGTCACGCGATGGCATTTTTGTAACTTTTCATTTCATTTTCCACGCAGGCCGTTGACGTCTTCGTGAAGACGCTCGCCAACAAAACGTTGACGATAGAGGTGAAGCTCTCCGACTCGGTGCTCTCACTGAAGCAGAAGGTCCAGCAGAAGGCGGGCATAGCGGTCAACCAGCAGATGCTCACCTTCGGCAGCCACACCCTCGATGACAATCAGAAGCTGGAGTGGTACGGGATTCAGCAACACTCCACCATCACCATGCAGGGCCGCCTGCGGGGAGGGTAGTCACGTGCCCCACGCACGCGCCACCTGAAGAATTGACGGACACAATTCATGAGCGTTCTTCTGTCCAGTTGGCCATGGTCAGGGTGGACCTGCAACTACTGCCTTCTATAAAATCTCCGCTTGTGTGTGGTCATCACTGCCAGATGTACGATGTTGACAAAAAAAAACTGTTCATCCTATCGTTGCTGCACTCGTACATATATTTAATTTGCATAAATATGCATGGAACTTTTACAAATCTTCATCCAAATAGTTAAGCCCGTGATGGTTATTTTCGGATCTCGGACCAGTGATGTGTGTTTGAGTTGATTTGTTGGATGTGGCAACACACACGAGGGCCCACATGAATGTCATGTCTAAGAAGAGAAAATTCCAACGGTTGAAGTTGCATACATACCATTCCATGTTAGTTTTGTATTTGTCTGTATATAGTAAGAGTCAAACGAAAATTATATGCGTCTGTCTGAATGTGGTTGTTGATTAAACATAGAAAATATGACCCACACTTCCCACGCCATTTCTCAAGTGCCTGTTTACCGATTTGAAATGTATATTTGTCTCGTTTTGAGCCGATTGCCAATACTTGTTGATTACGATGGAAGGTTTCGTTTTTTGTTATTTAATTTCAACGCGTGGTGTCATGAGCACAGTATTCTTAAAAGTTTAAATTCCTGGAATAATCATATAAAGTGATGTATTTACCGGTTAAAATGAAACATTTAGTCCTGTTATTTTATAGTTCGCACCTTTGATTTTACCATCTGTAACATGACATTTTATTATAAATGCACATTTGATATGTCAGCTGATGGATACTTTTGTTATATTGTTCACTGTATAATGCATCAATACATAAATTTGATTTGTCAAGCTTTCTAACTTGGTTCATGTCTCATTATCTGAGTACTGTCCTGTAGTATGGGTGCCTTTTTAGAGTTTAAATCATTTGTACATGGCATTGATCTGACCACTATAGATTCCAATAATCACATACATTATTGCTATATAAATAATCCAGATTCACAATCCTACAGATTCTATAGATTCACATTAACGTAGATTTATATTTGAATATTTGCATTTGTTTAGAATTTAATACCTCATCATCTCACAGCACCTGACATCACGTGACAATCATTCAACGGGGACCACCAGTGGCAGCTGCCCTTGTGTTTAAGGTGAGTCAGAAATTGTCATCAAAGGGCGTATTAGTCTCTCAGTAGGGGGCATTGTTTGCTACGTGCAATCAAAATTTAGCCATTTGCGGTTGATTAGAAGAAAGTAAAAATTGGACCATGATGCTGGCATACAACAGCCTACTTTTATCAAATGACATAATGAGCCTTAAGCATTCGCTGCGCGTGCTTTATGGTCGATGTTAACAAAGGGAATCGGATGAGAATAAAATGCTTTGACAAAAGTTATACACCGTGACGTTACGAGATACCACGACGAGAGGGCTTCTTGGAGAGAGTTCGTGTAGTTTTGCGATTCCTCCTAACGCTGAAGGGGTGTGTGGAGACTCCAGTGGCAGCCGATGGTCCATCGTGTGGGGTGCATGGCCACAATCGCACCACGTGCATTCACATCCACGACCATTGCGCTGCTGCCACCATGTGGCATGAAACCAGAGTTGCAGGTGCTGAGGACTGCTTCAGGCTGTACGGCCATGGCTGGGGGGTGGGGTGGAGATCTATAGCCGTACTTCATAGTTTGGACCGGACTCATGAAAGTCGAGCAAAGGACCAGTCTCACGTTGCCCCGACATGCCCGGGGTGCCCCACTGCCCAGGCCTACTGATGGTATCCATAGGCATTGACCAGGTCAATGAAGCAAAGATGTAGGTCCTGTTGGAATTCCCTACACCTCTGCTGTAGTAGACGGACAGAAAATATGGCATCTGTGCAGGACCGCCCACAATGGGGCTCCGCAAGCCTCTCCTCAGTGAGCCTGGCAAGGCGATGTTGAATAATCCTTGCTCTCGGACCTTTCCCGGCACATTGAGGAGGGAGATGCCACTGCACGGTGTACACACACACACACCCAGGTGACTACACTCGTTGAGACACGGAGACACAGACATGGAGAGAGACGAGGAACCATCCTTTCCGTAAGTGAGCGGCCACGTGCCTAGCCACTGTACACCTACAGCACAATTAATACAACGTTATTTTGAGTTGTAAAATTATGCATAACTCATTGTAAGTGTAACTTCGGAATGTGCCACGAAAGTTGCTATGAATGCTCACCACTAACTGCAAACGTAGTGGACTGCACATGGCTTAAGCAAAACCAAACATTTTACAAATGCCTGCCTTAATAGCGTTTCCTTTTTTCTGGGAAATCGGTTTCAGTTTATTTTACGCAATGTTACTTCCTCATGGCACATTAATCTACCGCTTTCGATCATTTCGGTTCATTGTGGTTATTATAATTGCTGATGATTAGATTATTATAATTGTATAAAGGACATTGTTCTGCCTCACGGCAGGTGTTTTGCCTCACGGCAGATGTGGGCGTGTGAGTACACAGGAATTTCCTGTTTTTGATGCTGAGTTTGGTCACGTGACCAGGTAGTTCCGATTTGCTGGCTTTTCTGCCACGAGGCTGGGGGTCCGCCATTACACAGTTCAAGATGGCGGCACACATCGCGTCCCAGTGACACCAGCTGTAATTGTACATTGTGGGACTTTAAGAAGCATTGTCTGTAAGTTCGTTTATGTTCTTGTAATACTGGAAATGCTGTTATAATGTTAGAATGACCGTTATAATGCTGTAAATGCCTTTATAATGCTGTTAAATTGTTATGATAAATATGAGGCCTAGTTAACAACGAAGCCTGCATCTTTCCTTATTGTGAATGTTACTTGTAATTTAATAAGTCGAGTCAAACTTGTACCCAAGTAACTATATTGCGATCTTGAGAGCAAGGATGACGAAATATCTCATCCACAATTTAGTGTTATGTGTAGTGCTGTACATTTAGGGTGCAGTGTGATGATTACACGATGTGCCTTTATTTAACAGCATATTCTCTTGTATAGCTATTCAGTACTAATGTAGGTGCCTGGTCTATACAGCATCTATTGTTAAGTTCAGGTTATCTAAGGCAATGTTATGATGATGTAGTGTTCATTCATTGTATTGATATTACCAAGTATATGTTGTATTTGTGCTGTTTTCCATCAGTTTTACCTCGTTCAATTCAATAAATTATGTTTCGAGTCGGATGTTCACCCTCGCTCTGAGGGTTTATTGGATGCGAGGTTAACTACTTGGATAGCGGTGCAATGCACCACTACAGTCAGTTAATTATACATATTATTTAAACACCGTAAATTAGAATATGCTGTAAAGAACACTTCGGAGCAATGAAATTATCAATTA
The DNA here is from genome assembly GCF_965212315.1 of Lampetra planeri. Lineage (NCBI taxonomy): Eukaryota > Metazoa > Chordata > Hyperoartia > Petromyzontiformes > Petromyzontidae > Lampetra > Lampetra planeri. Next base: position 11,550,436 of record NC_136125.1, on the reverse strand, counting down.
ATTAAATCTCAACCATTGCATAAAAATAAATGTTTTTAATACCAATATACGAATGGCAGGCCAAATGTCACACGTAGTTTGGAACTCATTTCTACTTAATAAACATTCGTTGCTGGTTGGGTGACCGATAAACAATGGAGGATTAAAGATTGTAGTGCGTGATAATTAACGCGCGTTTTTACCAACGCTGACGATGTTGCAATAGCAAGCCACTCGCCACCAATTGGATGCAGTTGCTGGTTCGGCTGCCAACGGGACGCTTGTTCAGAGGAGGTGAAGACGCTGGTGTGGTGTAGGTTTTCAAACGCTCCTTGTGGCACTATGCAGGGACCTCGTGCAGACATTTTTTTACGGGGATTGCATTCGTATCGAGAGTGGTGGTTGGGGGAGGGGTTGTACGTCATCGAACTATTATCAGGAACGGCATCATTTCTGAGAAACACTGCTTCACGTTCACGATAAGCACGGCGCAGGCAGAGCGTGTCTTGTACAAGCTCCTGTACAAGCCCCTGTGTGCATCCACTGTTGGACGAGGGGCCTCGCGTGGGGTCATTTGACCATACTTCACCCACGATAGAGTTGGTGAAGGCGGGGAGCGTAGACGTGGCAGCAAGTGAAGAGAGGCAGTTGGTTTTGCTGCAATGCCCTCGACTGCTCTCCGGCAACCTCTTTGTGCCTGGTGGTTGCTCCCGCAGGCGCTGTCCAGGCTCAAAATCTGCTTGGCTTCCAATATTATATGAGATCGTGTGCATTCTGGGTAATTTGTTTGTAGGCCATATCTCTATGGCACTTCCCTTCCATCACTTTCGAAAAGGTGTTATGCAATGGCATCGGACGCAGATGATGCCACTGCGAGGATTGATTTCTTAAATATTAAATGTAAATGTGCACAATATGGGGGGCGGGGTTCCCCTAGGGGGGGGCAAGGAAGTAGTCCATGATGGGTGGGGGTAGTTGCTGTGCCTGTGTCGTGTCAGTGAACCGGAGACGAGGTTCGTCGAGACACCTTCTTTATGCAACAAACTCGATCTCGCCTGCACACCCTCTACAGTCGCTAGCCGAATCACAACGCGAGCCGTCTAACACCGACGGCGCTGACGGAGACAGCCAACTACTTACTAGCATCGCAATGTCGAGCGAAGATGGCAGCGACGATGGCGACGAGACGCCAACAACGACGAGACGATCCAATCCCAGAATCGGCCGCCTCGGGCTCCCGCTCTCGGCCCCTTTTATGCTCCCAGCGCGGCCTGGCTCCGCCCTGGCCACGCCTCCCTTCTCGAACTCACTAGCAGGTTCAAGCTTATTGGTATATTGAGCACATTGATCATATTGATTATATTGATGTACAGTAGTTTATATTTCGTTTTTTCACATCGGTTTATTGTCTGGTAGTTGGGTAGTTGCAGTTCTTTAGCGTCAATATGCTAAATCCCTCTGTTGATATGTAAACTCAGCTTATTGGAGAGTATATTGAGTATATTGATGATATTGATGTAGTTTATATTTTAGTTTTTTATCGGTTCACTATATGGTAGTCATTATATAGTGTAGTGTATACCCAGTTACTTAAAGTTAATAGCTCAGCTTATTGGAGAGTATATTGAGTACATTGATTGCATTGATGTATTTTATATTTATCACATCAGTTTATTGTATGGAAGTAGGGTAGTTGCAGTTCTTTAGCGTCAATATGATAAATTCCTCTGTTGATATGTAAACTCCTTTGTACAGCACTCTGCTCCTCCCACCCAGCTTAAATATACGCTGCCAAGCTTAGCGGTGTTCATTACGATGCTGTTTTTCAGACAGCTCCGTTCTTCACCTGTGACGGCTGCTTGTGTTGTGGCCGAAACGTCGTGAGAATTTTATTTTATTATGTTTTATTATTTTATTATTTCCCTTCTACGTGACTTTACCAAAAGAACCAAGAAGATGAATCCCGCATACCAGGCCAGGGAGCTAACCACGCACCACGTCTTGTAGCCTTGCCTGAATATCCATGATTTTCGAGTCCTTGATTAAACTTTGTCACAGTTATCTCACCATTGTTTAATTGTAAATGGCTAAATTAACTTGCAGCCAATACCAGTGACAATTATTTGAACCGGTCCTGGGCCTCATGAGTACCTGGTGTGGTGTGTTAACATCGCCACTGGAGAGACAAAGGCGGCCTGGCATGGCTTAACCTGACACCAAAACACCCGAGTGAAAATCTGAAATTTGAAATGGCTAAATGAGTATTTTCGTGTACACGTGTATGAGATTGCTGCATTGGAACATAAGCTACAACACAATTGTAATGCGAGCGTGAGTGAGGTTTAGCCACTCAGCTCTGGGCCAATCAGACGCTCAGAGTATTGGGGGCGTTGCCCAGTAATGTGGGCGTATAGGAAGGTCCGCCGCCCACTTCCGGTCCAATCGGATGCCCGGAAGATCAGGGGCGGAGCTTAAGGGCGGAGCCGGAGGGGCGCGAAGCGAAGGGCGTAATCTGGAAGGTTCGGAAAGGGCGTGGTGAAGGGTGGAGACAGGATGACGTGTGAGCGGAATATAAGGGGGATCCAGAAGAGACTCGTGGTCAGTTGGTGTAGTCACGGAGTGGGACCACGTTGGGTTGTGGGGCGTCTCCTGCGCCATCAGCCACGTGGCTGGAGACGACTCCAAGCACACCGTCAGCCAACGGAGTGCGGGAGCAGGAGGAAGTGCGATTGACGGAAAGGGCGCGCGGGGCGCGCAAGAGAGACAGCCAATCCACTGTCGGGATCGGCGGAGTGTGAGCGGCATAACAAGAATTAACCAGAGACGGAGACCAAGCTGTGTGTCGTCAACATCTTTTATTACACAATTAAGACGCAAGACAGGTCTTGTAAATTATGGTTCATATTCAACAAAATCATAACGAACACGTGTCTTTTTCATGTTGGCGCTCTGAAAATTAAAACGCAAAAAATGGAGAAATCGATTTAAAATTTCCACCACTATCTGAAAGCGATTATATACAATTCCTTTCAGATTATTCATCAAACTAGTGGCCCTGTGGCCACATTTGAGGTATTAAATTGTTCCCTGTTGTACTTATTTGATTACAGTTGTATTACATCATGCTTTCACTTCCTTACTTCAACAGCGAAAAAAAAAAGATTGACTTAAAGCTTTCGTGACTGCAGGAATTCATATTCTTTGGGTCTTTCAGTAAAGTCACGTAGATAGGTTCAAAAATGTAAAAAATGTAAAAGTACATTTATTAACGAAAGAACTAAGAGTATGAATCCTTGCAGTCATGAAAGCTTCAAATCTAGAATTAAGTACATTTATTAATGATTAATCAAAAAATTATTTAAAAAATATTTTATTTAAAAAAATTAACCTATCTTCATTACTTTACCGAAAGACCCAAATATTTAAACAGCGAGGTTCATGGATTGACAGCCTCACCCACCACTCTAGGCCCCACCCCTTCCCTTGTAGGCCCCGCCTCCAGACGAAGGCCTCGGCAAGGTAAGGTAATAGTTAAAAAGTAAAAACAAAGAGATTACCTTTACCCTACCTTTTACCTTACCACAATACAATCACTCTACCCTACCTTTTACCCTTTAGCAGGTAAGGTAAAAGGTAAAAAGCAACGAGCCTACCTTTACCCTACCTTTTACCCTTACCCCATACAAATTACCCGATTACAGGGTTAATTACTGGGGTACTACTACATGAAAAAGGTTTATAACGGTAAATGCTAGGTAGAGCGCTTCATCCATATAGAATACTCTCGATGATTCCAATTTTACACGCTCGTTGTCATTGTCATTGTTCTCGTTGTTGTCGTCGTATCCTCAAATCTTGTAACTCAATTTTAACCCACTTCTCAATGTGGTATCGACTGCAAACTTAGTATACTTATGTCATACTGATGACATTACTATATTCTATCAAAAAAATTCTAGATTTTTTTACATTTTTTTATATGTTATGTTTCGGCTTGGGTCTAATTGTCCACGCTCAACTGACGGTGGCTCTAAATGACTACGCCCCCTTACGTTATGGCAAGCTTCGGGGCCACTTCCTCGAGTCGTGGAGTTCTGCCATTACGAGTACATTTTATTAAAGCGTGTTTTTAAAAAAGTTGTTTGAAATATTACTTTTTATAGTTCTACATATACCAATTGTTGCTGGAATACACTGGTTTGCAAGGAATATGAGATTATTGACTTAAATGTTATATATGTTTAAATATTTGTCAATGAAACAAAATTCTGCCAATTCGTGTATTAATGAATATACACCATTCAGCAAACACAATTGTAAATGTTAAACTAGTTCTCAGAAAGAAAAAAAACCCACGTGAATGATGGAGATATTCCCTTTGTTTTCTTGGTCACCGTTATAATCTCATTGTCACCGCATTAAGAAATACTGCCGCTCTGAAAACTACAGCCAGTCGGTAGGGCCCAAATGCTATCCCTCGCAGAACCCCATCATGTATCCCCTTTATCCATACAAGATTACCCAGCACGTCTCTTACCACGCACACTCCTGCACCTCTTTAGCCCTCAAAACCAATTCTGGTTGACAGCCAGCCCTATTTTTCACAGAAGCAGTATTCAGCAATACTATTTGAACGTACATTGCGTCTAAATACAAGACCATCTCAGGATGATGTACAAGGCAACCATATGAAGGTAAACAGTACGCACAAAATTAACATTGAACAACATAAAAAAATAAACCACGACTTGGGCAGATGAATCAGCGGTCATGAATACGTCACGCAGACGCCATGCCACGCAACCTGTATCCCCACACTCGTGATGAACGTACTGTGAATTTGTTTATGATATACTTTTACTTGCGATTCCTAGACAACACAACCCGAGTCTTCGGGGTGAGGCGCAGTCCTTGCTGAATGAAACGCCCAAACACGTGGAACATTCTCACGCATTTGATGGATGGAAATTCAATGATGCATTTGGCAGTGGTGCCTTAGTTGAATTAACTCTCGTTTGTCAAGAACGTGATCTTAAAATGGTCCTTCTTCATAGCACATACATAGAGAAGCCAGAGAGACAGTAGACCAAAGTTGAAGACTGTTCTCAATTCCACGGGGCAGAACAAAACACCCACACTCAATGGGACATTTCCACAGTGATTGAAGGCAATTGAATAATGTATGTAGATACATCGCAAGTTACCAATTTAAGTAATTTGCATAAAATCTAAAAACTAATACAAAAATGGGGCACATGTTAACAGATAAAACAGTAGGATACATTGACAACATTGTAGGCCAGTGTTTCAGATCATACGAGTGCACGCTGTTAGTGGAGAACATCTGCATGGTAGGATTCACTGTGTGCCACCTGCAGAAGCCAAGACCCAGATTGGATTACAAGAGGCGGTGATCGGACGGAACTTACTCGATAATCCCTGATATACAAGTAGAAACGTGCGGATTAAATAACGCAGGGTGCGTCGTTGGGTTGGAGGTTGTGGGCATTTTAGCACCAGCCCCACACCTGTGAAATCAAGTTCTGGGTAGAGACAGTGGCCGATTGACTAGAACCTACTGGAGGTTTCCAAACTTGGATAGAGTTCCGGGGGGGGGGGGGGGGGCTCATTAGAAGCATAAGATGGTTAAGGTTAAGAGGCAGAACCTCCTTCAAAAGGTTTAAGGGGCACAGAGTGAGCCCATCAACATGGAATGTTGGGCCTATGTTGGGCCAACGTTGATCCATCGGTTAGAGCCACACACCAATGCTGGCCTCCCGTTTAATGGTTATTGGGAAGAGGGAAGCTCTGCATTGAGACAATATTTAGAAGTGTACTCTTGAGTAGTAGTGGGTTGTTTCACCGCTGAGGTTGTATATTTTTAAACTTGTTGACATTCGCCTGTAGTTACAGTAGTTTAGTACATGTCTCTTTATAATTAGATATATTTTCTAGCATAGTGTTAGTTTTTGAAAAAAAATTTGGCTTTTATATTGCGGAATACAAATTAAGCTTCGTTTGGACAACATATTTACCTCCTCCATCCACCAAAATGCGACTGATTTGTATTTGTATCTGAATATGGAAGACTGGTGAATGTGGAAGGATGCATCGTTGTTAGGACACAAGCAATTGATAATAGGATTCCGCATTAAAGAATTATGCAAAATCCGTAATCCTCTGGAGGCGTTGGCACCTGTCTAATGACTTTCACTCTCGTCGGGTTCCAGATGCAGTCTTCCTCAAGCCCACTGGGCACCATCCCACAGTTGGGTGGCACCCACGCGGTGTTGTAGCCTTCATCATGCCACGTCTTCTGCAAAGGGTGGCCTTGTTTGTCGATCTTCTTCACTTTTCCTACACGCGCTTCGAGCTGCAGAACCACCCTCTTGTGATGCGGTAGGTTTAACGGGTACCTACTGGCCTTTTTAATGTCCCGGCTCACGTACACCCCGGGGCCCAGCATGCCATCAGTGGACTGTTTGAAGCCCTCGGCGATGATGGCTCTGGCCCCATCCTCGCTGGTGCCGTGGTACATGGTGTACACGTTGTCGTTCTGCGGGGTTGCGCCTCCTGCAAGCTGCATGTCTGTACGGTAGACCCTCTCGCGAAAGATCTACCGGCATAGAAAGCACGATCACACATTTGTATAACTGTAAACAAGTCACGTGAAACGTATTTGTTCAAAAGTTCTCTATGACTTTAATGGTGATAATAACAATGCACAGCTCTTTACCAAGACACTGCTGGGATGAAGGCCTCACCACACTGTGTCCGCCCCCTCCTGTGAAGATTTCCTGACTTGTTTGGGAAGTTGGGATTGTGGTCTGGGATGTGACATTGGACTAATTTATTTGTTGTAATTACTTTTATGTTGTTTGTGCACATCTTAATTTGTGTATTCATTTGTGCACACATTATTTTGTTCATTGATGTTGGATTTTGCTTGGTAGTTAGGTTTCATTTGCTTGGTAATGGCTGTATATGAGATTTGGTCCTGATAGATAGCATTATTCATGCTATTAGCAGGCGCTGGCTCCCTTCCTCTGCTCTGGCGACGGTGTCAGGCCGGTGGTGGCCCACGACACGCGGGGTCGTCGAGCTTCACCTGGAGTCGGGGTGTTACAAATGTAGCCCAAAGCGGGTGGTAAACGCCATCTAAGGCTAAACGTGCTTTATTTTAAGGGTATGAGTGTTTGGGAACGGTGTAGGCTTAGGTGTGTCCGGATAGAGGGGCCCGGTTTCTGTAAGATATTGTGAGTGCACCCTAGTGTTCTAGAGATATGCTACTGCGTGAGAAGCTGGCAGGGTGGCTTATCTAAAAATGAATGCAGACCAAACCCTATTGGATTGTCTCAGATGCGCATGGTCTTGATTGCTCTCACTAGACTTGAACCACAATATACTCCGGAGTAACCTGGCTGACCGAAATTAGAATGGTGACGCCCATGAAGGTGAACCTGTGAACAGCAGACAAGAGCCAAAGCGCCGCCGCCACGTGCTCCGTCTTCCATAACTGCCCTCGGATTAAATATTCTGCTGTTTTCCAGTTACGTCTCTCTAAAATATATCTCCATTTGGTTTGAGGAATTCTCTTCTTGACCACAGTTATTTTCTGTTTGCGAAACATAGACCCCCCCCCCTTTAAAGGAGCATCTGCACCAGTCTTAAACATTCATACATACGTGGTTTAACCGAGCTGGATTGTGTGAGGAGCTCAGATCTTTAAAAGTTGTGGACACAGTCCTATCGGTGAGCTCCTTCGACAGGCTAGGCTGTGTTGGCTAGGTCCCGTAACCCGCATGTCCAGTCATCGTATGCCAAGGGGGCTAAATGGGCGGTGCATGGGTTAGGGAATAGATAGGGTTGATGCAGTACAGAAGCATGAAGCATGTGGATCTGATTGACTTGCTGATGACTCGTATCAGCGGTGTCAATATCGGCCCACAAAAATATTTTATCAACCGTGCGGATAAATAGTTTGAGGTGGCAGAGTGGGGAGCACATCGGTCAGTCATTTCAGTCAATACATAATACCTGGGTTTGTCCCGTGAACTTCTGCAAGCAGGGATCCTTAGACACTTCATGCGGCCCTTAAAGTGAACCTTGCCCGGCATGCGCTGTGGTTATGTCTCCGCCACCTAGTGGCCAATGGTGGCTGTTTGTTCTGGACATGCATTGAAGGAACGATGCCCGTTTTCTTTGGGAACTTAGTTTGTTTCAAACTAGGTTCTGTGGTTTTTGTGGCTTTGTTTTCAGTTCAGCTTTTGGACCGCAACGTCATTTCCGAAAACGGTACCATTTTCGTTGGTTTCACTTCATTAATTTGGTTGTTATATTTGTTTACTCTTGCCCCAATTTATTTAATTTTAATTATTTTTATGATATGGTGATAGCAACTGCAGTCAATTGTATACGTTATTTGGATACATTAAATGTTAATATTCTATAAACAGGGCAATATAGAGCAACAACATGCAGATCGTTGCTATTGTAAATTGATTTAAAATCTGAAATTAATGACTGCAATATGTAAGTATGAACTTCTTTCGCACCATACGTAAATTACCGTACAATTAATACAGGGAAATAAAGTAATTTTAGCTCGAGAAACAAATGGCAGTCACTATTTTCTGCATCGGTTTAACTTCATTTCTACTTAATAAACATCCAATACATGTTGGGAGACTTTTGAGGGGCACCGTGGTGGCAATGTTAACTACCTCGCCTGGTATACAGGAGGTCGTGGGTTCGACCCTGACGCCTGCTGCTGTATATTTGGCGTTTGTGTGTCTTTTTCGTCTGTGGTTTACGTCGGTTTTTCTCCAGCCCCTCCGGGTTTTCCCTCATTTATAAACGTGCATTTACAGCATTTGGCTGCTATAAATGTTCACCACGATAAATGACTTCGTTGGGTGGTATAATTTGTGATAGCCAGGTCGTTTCTAGAAAAAAAGCTATAGAGCTCAGTGGGCAATGCTTGGTTTAAAAAAAAACAATTGTTCTAGTTTTTAGAGTGCTGTATTAAAGGGTTTAATATATATTTTTAAATAAACACCCGTTTTGTACCAACTTTGGCAAACGAATAGCAAAACACTCACCAGTTGGATGTAGTGGCTGCTTCAGCTGTCAACGGACGCTTGTGCAGAGGAGAATATGAGGAAGCTGGTGCAGTTTCAGTGCTTGCAGGGACCTGGCACGGGACGACATTAAACAGTACAACCAGTAGAGGGGATAACAAGTATTATTAGCTACGAGATAAAAACGGCAGTCACAATTTTCTAAACGTCATTTCTACTTCATAGACATTAAATGCTGTTTGGGTGACTGAGGGACACCGCGTGTTCGATCCCGACCCTGACGCCTGCTGTATATTTAGAGTTTGCATGTCTCTCTCTCTCATCATCATCATCACGGTGGCTAGGAGATGTTAACTTCCTCGCCTGCTAGACCGGAGGTCGTGGGTTCGATCCCGACCCTGACGCCTGCTGCTGTATATTTGGAGTTTGCGTGTCTCTCTCATCATCATCACGGTGGCTAGGAGATGTTAACTACCTCGCCTGGTATATAGGAGGTCGTGGGTTCGATCCCGACCCTGACGCCTGCTGCTGTATATTCGGAGTTTGCGTGTGTCTCTCTCCCCGTGGTCGCGTGGATTTTTCTCCCGGCCCCTCCAGGTTTGCCCTACACATTTTAGAAACGCGAGTTTACAGTATTTGGCTGCTATAAATGTCCACGTGATAAGTCACTTCTTTTGCGCTATAAATATTGTTCGTGGTCAGGTCGCGTCTGAAAACGAGCTATGTAGCTCAGGTGGCCTTGGTAAAACACAAACTATATTGTTAAATACACACGTTTTTACCAACTTCGAGACTTGAAAAGCAAAACACTCACCAGTTGGGATGTACTTGCTGCTGCAGCTGCTGACGGGCGCTTGTGCAGAGGAGGAAATGAGGAAGCTGGTGCACTTTCAGCACTCCTTATATGCCGGAAACCTCGCGAGGCGGGAGGGGATTGGTTGTAACGTCACGAAAAGCATCATTTCCACGCAGAAGCGTAACAAACCTGGGAGGCGCAGGGAATTCCGGGAAATTCCGCAGAATTCTTTTTGAAAAGCCATTGTTGAAACTGGCTGCATTTTTTTGTATTCCCATTGCATGTCTGGCTACGCTCTGATAAACGCAGCATGAATGTTATAAATATAAGCACACAATATATCTCCTTTACATATCTACTTTCACCGCGTATAGTGTCGATAAAAAAACACCTTTTAACATTTACTGTTAAACTACGTTGCCTTCTGGGAGTGCACAATATCAGTTGAAACAGGATTGGGCCGGTGCTGCTTACTGTACATTGTGTACTCCCAAAAGTCCTTACAATGTATGGGAATTGTCAAGCGTACTTGTTTATGTGGAGGGACAGACATGCAAAGGAGACGTGGTGTTTGCTTATGTATTTTGTTAGTCATTCTCCACGACAACACTAATGATACATTTTTTTGTTGAGTTTTGTGTGAAGTCACAACACGCATTTACCCCGGGATCATGCTCATATCATTAAACCGTGGGTGAAGTCCCTTTAAGTCCAATAGAAAAACGCAAGTTGGCTACGTTATTTGATTACTAGAGTGTTACCATATAAGCTGACCTTATAACCTTTATTTTTAAACAAATATGTTCAATATGTAGGGTATTGCAATGTGTTCTCCGTGGATATGTGGGTCATCTCTGGCCAATCTCTGGTTTCCTCCAAACACAATACTGAAAAATATATTTATAACAGTCCCCACATATCTGATATAGTTGCCCCTCTGTGATTAAGTCTAGAGACTCGTTTGAGTTATTTCCTGGAGAAACAACGAATGCGATTAAGGGTGGTGTTGGACTTGCCGGCGGCACTAGACATTAGCAAACCAAGCAAAAGGCCGAGAGGCCTCAAGAAGATCAGCGGTTCCAGCTTCGTGACCAACAACATTGTGGGTGCGTCAAAGATCAGCTTTAAATTCGCATCCCAATAAACACAACAAGCTAAATCACGAAACATTAACAATGATACGTCACGTACTAAAGTGGCGAGACTTTGCGCATGTTGTTGTCGTCGTCTGTTTTTCCGGTTGTAGTCCAGTCGTGCCGTCGGCGTCATGCCATGAGGAAAACGACGATTGGCACTCGCGCAGTGCGAAGACACCTCGCGTTCATCGAGAACGGGGAGGCCTGTCCCTCCGGTGGCTCGACCAGTGAAAAACAATCTATCTGGTATTGGTACTATTTGGTTCTTTCGGTAAAGTCACGTAGTTAGAAATAAAATAAAACAATTCTAGATTTGAATTATAAAAATAAAACAAATCACGACGTTTCGATCGCAACACAAGCGGTCGTCATCAGGCAAAGGAGTCAGCCTCTAAAGCAGAGGTCGCAACTGGGTACCCGATACCCGTACCCTACCCGATACCCGGCTACCCGTACCTGGCCGGGTACAGGTACCCGTTTGCGACCCTGGTGCGGCCGGGTACGGGTAGGCCGTGCGTCACTGGTGAGAAACCGTTTGTCACTCATTTCCCAATGTCTTGTCTCTTCTCACAATTCAAGTTCCTAGAATCAACCCACCCGCGCCTGCAACATGGCTTCATCCCAGTGGTCGCAATCAGGTACCCGGCCGTACCCTACCCATACCCGGCCGGGTACGGGTAGGGTACGGCCGGGTACGGGTACCCGTTTGCGACCCTGGTGCGGCCGGGTACGGGTAAGGAATCAAAACCCGTTTGCGACCACGACTCTAAAGGCAAACTGTTTATAAGGGTTTGGGGATGGGAGTAGCCCAAGTGTAACAACAACACCAGAAGGCACGGGCGGTGCAAGAGTGCCAATGCAGCAACAATGCAACTGAAGCAACAACGCCAATGCAGCAACAATGCCAAACGCTGGGGGGAAATTAAATCGGAAAAATAGACTAGTACTCGGCAGATATGGAACAACTATAAACAGTTAAGGGTTTACCTGGTTAATAACATCCTTCCAATGATTGCTCAATTTGTATCCATCTTCTCGATTGAAGTTATGTTTATATATTTGGATGGCTTCATGAACAAACCTAACCACTACACTACCGCTCTCCTGCAACACAACAACAACAAGCGCCATTCGCCACTTGGTGGCGGTGACATCACCACGGCGCTTGTGCCAGGCTAGGTGCACGTTGAGGCCACGTGAAGTGTCGAACACCCACTGGCAGGAGGTCACGGGACAGACTGACTTAGATTACTGGCCAATGCACCACTTGTGCCCCCGACTGTGCCAATTTGCTGTGCTTTAGCCACCCAGCGTCTTTCACAAGCTTCATCCACAGAGGCCGATCATGACACCGCTGGTACCAGTCATCGGCAGGTCCACTCAGCTCCACATCCTCCTGTACGACATCACTCCATCTCTTTAGCCCCCCCCTATCGGGCCGAACAAAAGCTGTTTAGGCATGCGGTGGCTGGGCATGCGGGCTACATAACCCAGCCAATGCAGCTTTGCCTGCCGGAGGAGGTCACGGATTGGACTTTGTCCAGATCTTTCAAGGATTTGTGAGCTCCTCACACAATCCAGCCTGGTTTAACCCAGGCCAGCATAATTGTTCCTAACCGGCCAAGATGTTCCATTAGGGGGGGTTCACATTTCACAAGCAAAGACCGTGGCCAAGAAGGCCCGAAGCTCTGTGTGGGGCGATATACCAGATAGCTTCCACACAGCATTATGCAGCCAATGAAAAGATAATGCCGCTCGACTAATTCTGAGTGAGACCTCTGCTGTCAAACCGGAGCTGGTCATGAGCACACTTCTCTCCACAACTGCCCCATCACCAATTGAGATTTGTGGGGGTTGAGTATCTGATGGTACAAAATACCTAAGCAGGTGCTCAGTTTTGGTGGGGTTCATGGAGAGGGCCGACCTCTTGGTGGCACGCTCCAGGTTCAGCAGCAGCGCCTCAAACTTGTAAGTGAGCAGCAATCACCAGATCATCAGAATACATAACATGGTTGACCAATACGGAGCCATCCTTTGACCGCACCCGGCATTGATTAGCCTCCCATTGTATCTGTACCAGAAGGAAATTCCTCCGGTACAGCCACCAAAGGCTTCACGAACTACGTGGTCGAAATGGATATTTAATGTGGGAGCCGGAGGACATCCCTGTCACACCACAAGGTGAACAGGGAATGGCTTCGACTCCCGGCCATGTAGTTTTACCTGGGCATGCTCGCCATCATGATTATCCTTCATGATTGTAAGCAGAGAGTCAGGGACTCTGAAAGCACAATCAACCCACAGCCCAGGCCTACTGATGGTATCCATATACCTTGACCAGGTCACCTCTGCTGTAGCAGAAGGACAGAAAATATGGCATCTGTGCAGGACCGCCCACATTGGGGCTCCGCAAGCCTCTCCTCAGTGTGCCTGGCAAGGCGATGTTGAATAATACTTGCTCTCGGACCTTTCCCGACACATTGAGGAGGGAGATGCCACTGCACAGTGGACACACACACACAACCAGGTGAATTTACTCGTTGACACACGGAGACACAGACATGGAGAGAGACGAGGAACCATGCTTTTCCGTAAATGAGTGGCCACGTGCCTAGCCACTGTATACCTACAGCACAATTAATACAACGTTATTTTGAGTTGTAAAATTATGCATAACTCATTGTAAGTGTAACTTCGGAATGTGCCACAAAAGTTGCTATGAATGCTCACCACTAACTGCAAACGTAGTGGACTGCACATGGCTTAAGCAAAACCAAACATTTCACAAATGCATGCCTTAATAGCGTTTCCTTTTTTCTGGGAAATCGGTTTCAGTTTATTTTACGCAATGATCATTTCGGTTCATTGTGATTATTATTATTGTTGATGATTAGATTATTATCATTGTATAAAGGACATTGTTCTGCCTTACGGCAGGTGTTTTGCCTCACGGCAGATGTGGGGGTGTGAGTACACAGGAATTTCCTGTTTTTGATGCTGAGCTTGGTCACGTGACCAGGTAGTTACGATTTGACAGCCTTTCAGCCACGAGGCTGGGGGTCCGCCATTACACAGAGTTCAAGATGGCGGCACACATCGCGTCCCATTGAAGCCAGCCGCAATTGTCCTTTGTGAGACTTTAAGAAGCATTGTTTGTAAGTTCGTTTATGTTCTTGTAATACTGGGAATGCTGTTATGTTAGAATGACCGTTATAATGCTGTAAATGCCTTTATAATGCTGTTAAATTGTTATGATAAATATGAGGCCTAGTTAACAACGAAGCCTGCAACTTTCCTTATTGTGAATGTTACTTGTAATTTAATAAGTCGAGTCAAACTTGTACCCAAGTAACTATATTGCGATCCTGAGAGCAAGGATGATGAAATATCTCATCCACAATTTTAGTGTTATGTGTAATACTGTACATTTGGGGTGCAGTGTGATGAATACACGATGTGCCTTCATGTAACACAGCAGCTTATGTTCTTGTATAGTTATTCTGTGGTAACGTAGGGGCCTGGCCCATCCAGGGTCTATTGTTGAGAAACATGTTATCTAAGACAATGGTCTGATCATTGTGTTGGTGTTTCCGGGTATTAACAGATGCTGTATCTGTGCTGTTTCTCACCAGTTTTACCTCGTTAAATTCAATAAATGAGGTTTGGAGTCGGATATGGTGTGCAATGCAGTGCACAGCGAGGCCGAGACATACATCGTTATTGCAACGACAGTCAGTTAAATATACATATTATTTAAACACCGTAAATTAGAATATGCTCTAAAGAACACTTCGGAGCAATGAAATTATCAATTAATTAAATCTCAACCATTGCATGAAAATTGTATTTTTTAATACCAATATACGAATGGCAGGCCAAATGTTACACGTAGTTTGGAACTCATTTCTACTTCATAAACATTCCTTGCTGGTTGGGTGACCGTTAAACAATTGAGGATTAAAGATTGTAGTGCGTGATAACGCGCGTTTTTACCAACGCTGACGATGTTGCAATAACAAGCCACACGCCACCAGTTGGATGCAGTTGCTGGTTCGGCTGCCAACGGTATGCTTGTTCAGAGGAGGTGAAGACGCTGGTGTGGTGTAGGTTTTCAAACGCTCCTTGTGGCACTATGCAGGGACCTCGTGCAGACATTTTTTTACGGGGATTGCATTCGTATCGAGCGTGGTGGTTGGGGGGAGGGGTTGTACGTTATCGAACTATTATCAGGAACGGCATCATTTCTGAGAAACACTGCTTCACGTTCGCAATAAGCACGGCGCAGGCAGAGCGTGTCTTGTACAAGCTCCTGTACAAGCCCCTGTGTGCATCCACTGTTGGACGAGGGGCCTCGCGTGGGGTCATTTGACCATACTTCACCCACGATAGAGTTGGTGAAGGCGGGGAGCGTAGACGTGGCAGCAAGTGAAGAGAGGCAGTTGGTTTTGCTGCAATGCCCTCGACTGCTCTCCGGCAACCTCTTTGTGCTTGGTGGTTGCTCCCGCAGGCGCTGTCCAGGCTCAAAATCTGCTTGGCTTCCAATATTTAATGAGATCTTGTGCATTCTGGGTTATTTGTTTGTAGGCCATATCTCTAAGGCACTTCCCTTCCATCACTTTCGAAAAGGTTTTATGCACCAAATTTGAGCCGGCGTTGGGCGGTGCGAACGGGATGCACGTGTTAAGGGGTTTGGTGCAAGTGATTTTATTTTTTAAACGGGGAATCGTGCAGGCACGGTTCGTCCATTAGGGGCGTTGGGGCGCTGCCCCCTCCAAGCAGCTGGAGATGAGAAATGTTTTTGTAATAAAAATACTTTTCGATAAATGTTTTGTATTCTTTAGAAAAATTTATTATTTCAACGTGAATTACCTAATGAAGATAACATTAAGTTGTTCACATTAGAAAACCGCTGCAACACTACAGTCTCTGCCTCAGGGAGGCCTCGGGGCGGTCTCGCGGCGGCCATGAAGGAGTCCCGAGTCAGATTTCCTTTCATTCTTTGCGATGAGCTTCTAGCATTTAGCCACGCTGTTTGAGACCCATTCAGGGCGGTGAAAACTTCACCCACGCCTGTAATGAGAGACGATGTCACGACGCTGGGGATGCACTGTGAACGTGTAGCAACTCACGTCTTTTAGCAGTGCTAAAGGGGTTGTGTAGTGTGGACATGAGTCATGGGGACTGCATTTGAGTGCTTTGTTGTTTTGTTTGCGTATGTTTTTACAAATGCCTACCGTTGGTAGATAAGTCGGTTGTATGACTTTCACGGGAAGGCCAATAACATGACGAGTTTTTTCTTAATTAGAACACCGTCTTTTCAGAGGTCACTCACAACAGTCCCACTTAGTGTAATTGTCACGAGCCGCTGCTGGAATTATGGGTATAATTCAATTGACCAGAGAGGGAATCGTGAGATGAGCATTTCATCGCAAATAAACATTCGAAAGAACAATTTCTCGGCACCTAAAAGTTGAGTTAATTACATTGTGAATACTCTTTGGTTCTTTCGGTAAAGTTACGTAGGTAGGAAAATAATAGATCACGACGTTTCGATAGCAACACAAGCTATCGTCCTCATGTGAAACAATACAGCTGGCGGACTGCTGAGGCAAGAGGGAATGTAGCGAGAGAGCTACTGCCACCAGAGGTTATATTCGTGTGTGGTGGCTACACCCAAGCGTAAGTGGGCGGGGTCAGGGATGGAATTTGTAAGTAAATGTAAAGCTAGCAAACAGAAGGTGAGCAAACGTCAGCTAATCCGAGGGGGGGGGGAGGGGCTGCTATAAAGTCTTATGTTCATGCAAAGTCCCCAGACGACGTTGGCAGGTCAAGAGTGCACGCCACGGCTGCCAATACATGATCGCGACTCCGAGGGGACTTGGGGAAGTTTAGTGAAACACCAGGCAGGGGGAAGTTTGGGGATTTCCCTGCCAACATTGTTATGGCAGGGAATGCAGAATATGTTTTAATTTGTTGCTTTTTACACAAAGGGGCAAAACGTTCAAATATTTAATTCTCAGATCTATTATTGTGATTTCACCCGAATTAATGAAACCGAACACTTAATGGCTTAACCTAACACAAAAAACCCTGAGAATCTGCACGACCACCCTCTTCCATGTACCTCTTGGGTATACATGCTGTTATCGCCTTTCACCACTTGCACATTTGTTACCAAATAAGGAATGAGACGACAGACTCCCCCATCGCATATCTTATTTCATTTCAATTTGACACGAGACGAACCGCCCTTATAAGATCCATCGCTTTGAGGCTGAATGTACTCTCTCCCTGCATCCACATTGAAAGATCAACGACTTTCTCTATCCTCCTCCCTCGCCCTTGTCTTGCCCAACTCAAGCCAACTATCTACCAACGCGTATCAGTTTTCACTGCAGTTTAACTTTTCTGTTTGGACCCAGCGAGCACGTTGTGTATGTTGCAGTGGTGAAATCTAGAAGGGGTCTTATTTACCCAATAATTAACATCCGGTATTGTTAGACCTGCCAACATGTGAGATTAATTCAGAGTTGCTGGTGGCTGATTACGGTTCAGGCTGCCCTACCATTATGGGAATATCTGTGACGGTACTTCATGCTTTGGACCGTACTCGTGAAAGCAAAGCAAATGAGATGATATTCTTGGGTCTGTTGGTAAAGTCATGTAGATAGGTTCAAAGAAAATAATCAAAAATATTATTTTCTTTTTCCTGAAGATGACCGCCTGCGTTGCGATTGAAACGTCGTAGTTTTCTGTCATTTTTTGATTATTTTCTTTGAACCTATCTACGTGACTTTACCGAAAGATCCAAGAATATGAATTCCTGCAGTCACGAAGTCAAATGAGATCAGTCTTACACTTCACCAATATGCCTTATGTGCCCTTATCCCTGTATACAAAGTATACATACTGTTACAGTTTTTTTTATTTTACGAGGTAAGACCCACTGAGCGATACAGCTCTTTATCAGAAGCGACCTGGCAACATAGCACAACGAAGCGGCTGATTACGTGGAAATTTATAGCAGCCAGATACCCGAAACACACGTTTCTCAATGTGGAGGGAAAACTGGAGGAACCAGAAAAAAACATCCATGCGACCATGGAGAGAGACAAGCAAAGTCCAAATATACATGCGTTAAAGTCGGGACCCACAAACTCCCGCATACCAGGCCAGGAAGTTAACAACTCGCAACATCTTGTAGCCTTTCCTGAATATCCATGATTTTTGAGTCCATGATTAAACTTTGTCAGGGTTTCTCACCCTTGTTTAATTGTAAATGGCTAAATTAGCTCATAGTCAATACCAGTGTAATAAAAGACTTCGTAAGGCGATGCTGGTCTCCGTTTGTCTTTTATTCAGGTTCTTCTCCGCACCCCCACTGGCCTCCTCTCGGACCAGTGTCGTCTCGCACGCGCCCCGCGCACGCTCCCTCTCGCGTGCCACGCACGCTCTCTCTCTCGCGTGCTACACACGCTCTTTCTCGCGTGCCCCGCACGCTCTTCCGTTAGCTCCTCTATTCCCGCACTCCGCACACCGCTGGCCGACGGCGTGCTGAGGTGCTTCAGCCACGTGGCCGATGGCGCGGATTTTTTCTCACCACCCAACGTGGCTCAGCCTTCTTGGTTCTTTCGGTAAAGTCACGTAGAATGGAAATAATAAAATAAAACATAATAAAATAATTCTCACGATGTTTCGGCCACAATGCAAGCAGCCGTCCTCAGGTGAAGACCAGGTCTGTCGGGGAGACAGCGTTATTATTTTATTATTTCCATTCTACGTGACTTTACCGAAAGAACCAAGAAGATGAATCCCTGCAGTCACGAAAGCTTTAAATCGAAGTGGCTCAGCCTCCTAACTTCCCCGACTGCCCCGATCTCTTCCGGGCTCCCACTTAAATACATTCCCCCCACGTGACCCTGACTCCTCCCCTTCCGGATCGTCAGATCCGGCCTTCCCATACTACCCTGCTGGCTCCGACCAGGCTCCGCCCCCCAATGCCCCGGGCCGCGTGATTGGACCAGAGGCCAGCAACAACCCCATTTACGCTCGCATTACACCACTGACAATTATTTGAACCGGTCCTGGGCCTCATGAGTACCTGGTGTGGTGTGTAAACATCGCCACTGGAGAGACAAAGGCGGCCGGGCATGGCTTAACCTGACACCAAAACACCCGAGTGAAAATCTTAAATTTGAAATGGCTAAATGAGCATTTTCGTGTACACGTGTATGAGATTGCTGCATTGGAACATAACCTACAACACAAGACGCCAGACAGGTCTTGTAAATTATGGTTCATATTCAACAAAATGAAAACGAACACGTTCTGAAAATAAAACGTAAAAAATGGAGAAATCAATTAAAAATTTCCACCACTGTGTCTGAAAGCGATTATATACCATTCCTTTCAGATTATTCATTAAACTAGTGGGCCTGTGGCCATATTTGAGGTATTACATTGTTCCCTGTTATACTTATTTGATTACAGTTGTATTGTCATGTTCACTTCCTTCAACAGCGAGAAAAAAAATTTGACTTAAAGCTTTCGTGACTGCAAGAATTCATATTCTTTGGGTCTTTCAGTAAAGTCACGTAGATAGTTCTAGATTTGAAGCTTTCGTGACTGCAAGGAATCATCTTAGGTTTTTTCGGTAAAGTCACGTAGAAAGTAAAATAAAATAAGGTTCAAAAATGTAAAAGTACATTTATTAATGATTAATAAAAAATGAATAAAAAAAATCCTTTATTTAAAAAATGTTTTAACCTATCTTCGTTACTTTACCGAAAGACCCAAATAATATTAAACAGCGAGGTTCATGCATTGACAAGCCTCACCCACCCCTCTAGGCCCCAACCCTTCCCTTGTAGGCCCCTCCTCCTCCAGACGCACGTTTTGTTTTTTTGTCACGGATTTTTAAAGGCAGTGCCACTTTCCCTGTTCCCCGCCAAGCTGGTCTGAGCGAGATAGCGTCAGTGTGGTCGTGGTGCCGGTTGCAAAAAGGTGGGGTTGGGGGGGAGTGGATAGAGTTTATTATATTGTCAAAATATATAAAAACCTAATCTTGTGGTACATCAGTGCGTATTTTTATTATTTACACGCTTTTGATTAACTCACTCTGTTGTTGTATCCTCACTTCCCAATGTGGTATCGACTGCAAACTTGGTATACTTATGTCATACTGATGACAATACTATGTTCTATCATAAAAAAATGATATTTTTAATCACTCTTTTTTTATGTTATGTTTCGGCTTGGGTCTTACTGTCGACGCTCAACTGACGTTGGCTCTAAATGACCACGCCCCCTTACGTTATGGCAAGCTTCGGGGCCACTTCCTGGAGTAGTGGAGTTCTGCCATTACAAGTACATTTTATTAAAGCGTGTTTTTAAAAAAGTTATTTGAAATATTACTTTTTAAAGTTCTACATATACCAATTGCTGCTGGAATACACTGGTTTGCAAGGAATATGAGATAATTGACTTAAATGTTATATATATTTAAATATTTGTCAATGAAACAAAATTCTGCCAATTCGTGTATTAATGAATATACACCATTCAGCAAACACAATTGTAAATGTTAAACTAGTTCCCAGAAAGAAAAAAACCCCACGTGAATGATGGAGATATTCCCTTTGTTTTCTTGGTCACCGTTATAATCTCATTGTTGACACCGCATTACGCAATACTGCCACTGAAAACTACAGCCAGCCGGTAGGGCACTAATGCTATCCCTCGCAGAACCCCATTATGTATCCCCTTTATCCATACAAGATTACCCAGCACGTCTCTTACCACGCACACTATTGCACCTCTTTAGCCCTCAAAACCAATTCTGGTTGACAGCCAACCCTATTTTTCACAGAAGCAGTATTCAGCAATACTATTTGAACATACATTGCGTCTAAATACAAGACCATCTCAGGATGATGTACAAGGCAACCATATGAAGGTAAACAGTACGCACAAAATTAACATTGAACAACATAAAAAAATAAACCACGACTTGGGCAGATGGATCAGTGGCCATGAATACGTCACGCAGACGCCGTGCCACGCCAGCCGTATCCCCACACTCGTGATGAACGTACTGTGAATATGATTTCCTTTTACTTGCGATTCCTAGACAACACAACCCCCGTCTTCGGGGTGAGGTGCAGTCCTTGCTGAATGAAACGCCCAAACACGTGGAACATTCTCACGCATTTGATAGATGGAAATTCAATGCTGCATTTGGCAGTGGTGCGTAAGCTCAATTAACTCACGTTTCTCAAGAACGTGATCTTAAAATGCTCCTTCATAGCACATACATAGCGAAGCCAGAGAGACAGTAGACAAAAGTTGAAGACTGTTCTCTATACCACGGGGCCTTATGAGAATAAAACACCCACACTCAATGGGACATTTCCACACTGATTGAAGGCAATTGAATAATGTTTGTAGATACATCGCAAGTTACCCATTTAAGTAATTTGCATAACATCTATAAAAACTAATACAAATACGGGGCACATGTTAACAGATGAAACAGAAGGATACATTGACAAAATTGTAGGCCAGTGTTTCAGATCATGCGAGTGCACGCTGTTAGTGGAGAAGGTCTGCATGGTATGATTCACTGTGTGCCACCTGCAGAAGCCAAGACCCAGATTGGATTACAAGAGGCTGGTGATCGGACGGAACTTACTCGATAATCCCTGATATACAAATAGAAACGTGCGAATTAAATAACGCAGGGTGCGTGGTTGCGTTGGAGGTTGTGGGCATTTTAGCACCAGCCCCACACCTGTGAAATCAAGTTGTGGGTAGAGACAGTGGTCGATTGGCTAGAACCTACTGGAGGTTTTGGATAGGGTTCCGGGGGGGGGGGCTCATTAGAAGCATAACATGATGAAGGTTAAGAGGCAGAGCCTCCTTAAACAGGTTTAAGGGGCACAGAGTGAGCCCAGTCTGGGGTTTGAACTCCATCAACATGGAACGTTGGGCCTATGTTGGGCCAACGCTGATCCATCGGTTACATTGTTGGCCTCCCGTTTAATGGTTACCGGGAAGAGGGAAGCTCTGCATTGAGACAATATTTAGAAGTGTACTCGTGTGTAGTAGTGGGTTGTTTCACCGCTGTAGTTGTATATTTTTAGACTTGTTTACATTCACCTGTAGTTACAGTAGTTTAGTACATGTGTCTTCATAATTATATATATTTTCAAGCATAGTGTTAGTTTTTGAAAAAAATTAGGCTTGTATATTGCGGACTGTAAATTAAGCTTCGATTGGACAACATATTTACCTCCTGCATCCACCCAAATGCGACTGATTTGTATTTGTATCTGAATATGGAAGACTGGTGAATGTGGAAGGATGCATCGTTGTTAGGACACAAGCAATTGATAATAGGATTCCGCGTTACATAATTATGCAAAATCCGTCATCCTCTGGAGGCGTTGGGACCCGTCGAATGACTTTCACTCTCTTCGGGTTCCAGATGCAGTCTTCCTCAAGCCCACTGGATACCATCCCACAGTTGGGTGGCACCCACGCGGTGTTGTAGCCTTCATCATGCCACGTCTTCTGCAAAGGGTGGCCTTGTCTGTCGATCTTCTTCACTCTTCCCACACGCACTTTGAGCTGCAGAATCACCCTCTCGTCACGCGGTAGGTTTAACGGATACTTACTGGCCTTATTAATGTCCCGGCTCACGTACACCCCGGGGCCCAGCATGCCATCAGTGGACTGTTTGAAGCCCTTCGCGATGATGGCTCTGGCCCCATCCTCGCTGGTGCCGTGGAACATGGTGTACATGGTGTTGTTCTTCGGGGTTGCGCCTCCTGCAAGCTGCATGTCTGTACGGTAGACACTCCCGCGTATGATCTACCGGCATAGAAAGCACAATCATACACTTGTATAACTGTAAACAAGTCACGTGAAACGTATTTGTTTAAAAGTTCGCTATAGCTTTAAGGGTGATAATAACAATACACAGCTCTTTATCAAGACACTGCTGGGATGAAGGCCTCACCACACTGTGTCCGCCCCCTCCTGTGAAAATTTCCTGACTTGTTTGGGAAGTTGGGATTGTGGTCTGGGATGTGACATTGGACTAATTTATTTGTTGTAATTACTTTTATGTTGTTTGTGCACATCTTAATTTGTGTATTCATTTGTGCACACATTATTTTGTTCATTGATGTTGGATTTTGCTTGGTAGTTACGTTTCATTTGCTTGGTAATGGCTGTATATGAGATTTGGTCCTGATAGATGGCATTATTCATGCTATTAGCAGGCGCTGGCTCCCTTCCTCTGCTCTGGCGACGGTGTCAGGCCGGTGGTGGCCCACGACGCGCGGGGTGATCGAGCTTCACCTGGAGTCGGGGTGTGGCAAATGTAGCCCAAAGCGGGTGGTAAACGCCATCTAAGGCTAAACGTGCTTTATTTTAAGGGTGTGAGTGTTTGGGAACGGTGTAGACTTATGTGTGTCCGGATAGAGGGGTCCCGTTTCTGTAAGATATTGTGAGTGCACCCTAGTGTTCTAGAGATATGCTACTGCGTGAGAAGCTGGCAGGGTGGCTTATCTAAAAATGAAGGCAGACCAAACCCTATTGGATTGTCTCAGATGCGCATGGTCTTGATTGCTCTCGCTAGACTTGACCCACAATATACGCCGGAGTGACCTGGCTTACCGACATTAGAATGGTGACGCCCATGAAGGTGAACCTGTGAACAGCAGACAAGAGCCAAAGCGCCGCCGCCACGTCCTCCGTCTTCCATAACTGCCCTCGGATTAAATATTCTGCTGTTTTCCAGTTACGTCTCTCTAAAATATATCTCCAATCGGTTTGAGGAATTCTCTTCTTGACCACAGTTATTTTCTGTTTACGAAACATAGACCCCCCCCCTTTTTAAAGGAGCATCTGCACCAGTATTAAACATTCAGGCAGTCCTATGTGGTTTAACCCAGCTGGATTGTGTGAGGAGCTCACAGATCTTTAAAAGTTGTGGACACAGTCCCATCGGTGAGCTCCTTCGACAGGCTAGGCTGCGTTGGCTAGGTCCCGTAACCCGCATACCTAGCCATCGTATGCCATGGGGGCTAAATGTGCGCTGCATGGGTTAGAGAAGAGATAGGGTTGATGCAGTACAGAAGCATGTGGAGCTGATTGGACTTGCTGATGACTCATATCAGCGGTGTCAATATCGGCCCACAACAATATTTTATCAACCGTGCGGATAAATAGTTTGAGGTGGCAGAGTGGGGAGCACATCGGTCAGTCATTTCAGTCAATACATAATACCTGGGTTTGTCCCGTGAACTTCTGCACGCAGGGATCCTTCGACACTTCATGCGGCCCTTAAAGTGAACCTTGCCCGGCATGCGCTGTGGTTATGTCTCTGCCACCTAGTGGCCAATGGTGGCTGTTTGTTCTGGACATGCATTGAAGGAACGATGCCCGTTATCTTTGGGAACTTAGTTTGTTTCAATCTAGGTTCTGTGTTTTTTATGGCTTTGTTTTCATTTTAGCTTTTGGACCGCAACGTCATTTCCGAAAACGGTACCATTTTCGTTGGTTTCACTTCATTAATTTGGTTGTTATATTTGTTTACTCTTGCCCAATTTATTTAATTTTAATTATTTTTATGATATGGTGATTGCAACTGCAGTCAATTATATACGTTATTTGGATACATTAAATGTTAATATTCTATAAACAGGGCAATATAGAGCAACAACATGCAGATCGTTGCTATTGTAAATTTATTTAAAATCTGAAATAAATGACTGCAATATGTAAGTATGAACTTCTTTCGCACCATACGTAAATTACAGTACAACTAATACGGGTAAATAAAGTAATTTTAGCTCGAGAAACAAATGGCAGTCACTATTTTCTGCATCGGGTTAACTTCATTTCTACTTAATAAACATCCAATACATGTTGAGTGACTTTTGAGGGGCACCGTGGTGGCGATGTTAACTACCTCGCCCGGTATACAGGAGGTCGTGGGTTCGACCCTGACGCCTGCTGCTGTATATTTGGCGTTTGTGTGTCTTTTTTGTCAGTGTTCACGTGGGTTTTTCTCCAGCCCCTCCGGGTTTTCCTTCATTTATAAACGTGCGTTTACAGCATTTGGCTGCTATAAATGTTCACCACGATAAACGACTTCGTTGAGTGGTATAATTTGTGATAGCCAGGTCGTTTCTAGAAAAAAAGCTATAGAGCTCAGTAGGCCTTGCTTGGTTTAAAAAAAAAAAACAATTGTTCTAGTTTTTAGAGTGCTGTATTAAAGGATTTAATATATATTTTTAAATAAACACGTTTTTGTACCAACTTTGGCAAACGAATAGCAAAACACTCACCAGTTGGATGCAGTGGCTGCTTCAGCTGTCAACGGACGCTTGTGCAGAGGAGAATGAGGAAGCTGGTGCAGTTTCAGTGCTTGCAGGGACCTGGCACGGGACGACATTAAACAGTACAACCAGTAGAGGGGAAAACAAGTATTTTTAGCTACGAGATAAAAATTGCAGTCACAATTTTCTAAACCTCATTTCTACTTCATAGACATTCAATGCTGTTTGGGTGACTGAGGGACACCGTAGGTTCGATCCCGACCCTGACGCCTGCTGTATATTTAGAGTTTGCGTGTCTCTCTCATCATCACCACGGTGGCTAGGAGATGTTAACTCCCTCGCCTGCTAGACCGGAGGTCGTGGGTTCGATCCCGAGCCTGACGCCAGCTGCTGTATATTTGGAGTTTGCGTGTCTCTCTCATCATCACCACGGTGGCTAGGAGATGTTAACTCCCTCGCCTGCTAGACCGGAGGTCGTGGGTTCGATCCCGAGCCTGACGCCAGCTGCTGTATATTTGGAGTTTGCGTGTCTCTCTCATCATCACCACGGTGGCTAGGAGATGTTAACTCCCTCGCCTGCTAGACCGGAGGTCGTGGGTTCGATCCCGAGCCTGACGCCAGCTGCTGTATATTTGGAGTTTGCGTGTCTCTCTCATCATCATCACGGTGGCTAGGAGATGTTAACTCCCTCGCCTGCTAGACCGGAGGTCGTGGGTTCGATCCCGACCCTGACGCCTGCTGCTGTATATTTGGAGTTTGCGTGTCTCTCTCTCTCTCTCTCATCATCATCATCACGGTGGCTAGGAGATGTTAACTACCTCGCCTGGTACACAGGAGGTCGTGGGTTCGATCCCGACCCTGACGCCTGCTGCTGCTGTATATTCGGAGTTTACGTGTGTCTCTCTCCCCGTGGTCGCGTGGATTTTTCTCCCGGCCCCTCCGGGTTTTCCCTACACATTTTAGAAACGCGAGTTTACAGTATTTGGCTGCTATAAATGTCCATGTGATAAGTCACTTCTTTTGCGCTATAAATATTGTTCGTGGTCAGGTCGCGTCTGAAAACGAGCTATGTAGCTCAGGTGGCCTTGGTAAAACACAAACTAGTTTTAGTTTTTGGAGTACTGTATTAATGTGTTTAATATATTGTTAAATATACACGTTTTTACCAACTTCGAGACTTGAAAAGCGAAACACTCACCAGTTGGGATGTACTTGCTGCTTCAGCTGCCGACGGGCGCTTGTGCAGAGGAGAAAATGAGGAAGCTGGTGCACTTTCAGCACTCCTTATATGCAGGAAACCTCGCGGGGCGGGAGGGGATTGGTTGTAACGTCACGAAAAGCATCATTTCCACACAGAAGCGTAACAAACATGGGAGGCGCAGGGAATTCCGGGAAATTCCGCAGAATTCCTTTTGAAAAGCCATTGTTGAAACTGTCTGCATTTTTTGTATTCCCATTGCATGTCTGGCTACGCTCTGGTAAACGCAGCATGAATGTTACAAATATAAGCACACTATATATATCCTTTACATATCTACTTTCACCACGTATAATGTCGATACAAAAATAACCTTTTAACATTTACTGTTAAACTACGTTGCCTTCTGGGAGTGCACAATATCAGTTAAAACAGGATTGCGCCGGTGCTGCTTACTGTACATTGTGTACTGCCAAAAGTCCTTACAATGTATGGGAATTGTCAAGCGTACTTGTTTATGTGGAGGGACAGACATGTAAAGGAGACGTGGTGTTTACCTTATGTATTTTGTTAGTCATTCTCCACGACAACACTAATGATGATTTTTTGTTGTTGAGTTTTGTGTGAAGTCACAACACGCATTTATCCCGGGATCATGCTCATAACATTAAACAGTTGTGAAGTCCCTTTAAGTCCAATAGAAAAACGGAAGTTGGCCACGTTATTTTATTATTAGAGTGTCACCATATAAACTGTACTTTTGACCTTTATTTTTAAACAAGTATGTTCATCATGTAAGGGATTGCAATGTGTTCTCCTTGGGTATGTGGGTCATCTCTGGCCAATATCTGGTTTCCTCCAAACAATACTGTACTGAAAAAAATATACAACAGTCCCCACATATTTGAAATAGTTGTCCCTCTGTGATTAAGTCCAGAGACTCGTTTGAGTTTTTTCCTGAAGAAGCAACGAATACGATTAAGGGTGGTGTTGCACTTGCTGGCGGCACTAGACATGAACAAACCAAGCAAAAGGCCGAGAGGGCTCAGCAAGATCATGGGGTTCCACATTCGTGACCAACAACATTGTGGGTGCGTCAAAGATCAGCTTTAA
The DNA here is from genome assembly GCF_965212315.1 of Lampetra planeri. Taxonomy (NCBI): domain Eukaryota; kingdom Metazoa; phylum Chordata; class Hyperoartia; order Petromyzontiformes; family Petromyzontidae; genus Lampetra; species Lampetra planeri. Next base: position 11,522,786 of record NC_136125.1, on the reverse strand, counting down.
ATTCGCATCCCAATAAACACAACAATCTAAATCGCGAAACATTAACAATGATACTTCACATACTAAAGTGGCGAGACTTTGCGCATGTTGTTGTTCTTGTCGTCGCCTGTTTTTATTATTGCACGCTTTTATTTAACTCACTCTGTCTGTTGTCGTATCCACAAAAAATATTGTAACTCAGTTTTTACCCACTTCTCAATGTGCTATTGACTGCAAACTTGGTATACTTATCTCATACTGATGACAATACTATATTCTATCATAAAAAAAAATCTAAAACATATTTTAAAACATTATTTTACACGATTTAAAGCTTTCGTGACTGCAGGGATTCATATTCTTGGTTCTTTCGGTAAAGTCACGTAGAAGGGAAATAATAAAATAAATATAATATAAAACTATAAAATAAAATTCTCACAACGTTTCGGCCACAACACAAGCAGCCGTCCTCAGGTGAAGAACAGAGCTGTCGGAAAGACAGCGTCCCAATTTTTATTATTTTATTATTCCCCTTCTACTTGACTTTACTGAAAGAACCAAGAATATTCTTTTACACGCTTTTGATAAACTTACACTGTCTGTTGTCATATCCTCAAATCTTGTAACTCAATTTTAACCCCCTTCCCAATGTCGTATCGACTGCAAACTTGGTATACGTATGTCACACTGGTGACAATACTATATTCTATCATTAAAATAAAAAATAAATATTTGAAAATGATATTTTTTATAATATGTTATGTTTCACCTTGGGTCAAATTGTCCACGCTCAACTCTTGTTAGCTGTAACTCACCACGGCCCCTTACGTTGTGGCAAGCCTCGGGGACACTTCCTGGAGTCGTGGAGTTCTGCCATTACTCGTACGGTACATTTCACATTTCATTAAAGCGAGTTAAAAAAAAAAGTGTTTTTAAATATTACTTATTTTCATGCCATGAGGAAAGCGACAGTCCGATTGGCACTCGCGCAGTGCGAAGACACCTCGCGTTCGTCGAGAACGGGGAGGCATGTCCCTCCGTTCGCTCGACGAGTGAAAAACAATCTATCTGGAATTACTGGTTCTTTCGGTAAAGTCACGTAGAAGGGAAATAATAAAATAATAAAAATTAAACAATCACTTTTTCTTGTTTATTTTATTGCTTTATTTTTATAATTTCCCTTCTACGTGACTCTACCGAAAGAACCAAGAATATGAATCCCTGCAGTCACGAAAGCTTTAAATCGAAATCTATCTGGTATTGGCCAAATATTTCAATGCTGAAAATTGTATTTCCTGGGTAAACAAGCGTCATATTAAAATGCGATCTCTGTAACTGTATGCGTGTTTTTTCTGTCCCTCAGTGATCTCATGCGCTCGTTGTGATCTCGCCACGAGGCTTGCTGTGCTACCCCACGAGGCTTGGGCAGAGGTCGCAACCGGGTACCCGATACCCGTACCCTACCCGATACCTGGCCGGGTACGGGTACCCGTTTGCGACCCTGGTGCGGCCGGGTACGGGTAAGGAATCAAAACCCATTTGCGACCTCTGGGCTTGGGTGTTGCCAACTTTCTCGACGACGCAAGTTTCACGTGGTGCATTTGTTTTGCTCGATTGTTGGCAACTGGTAATTGGAGCTTTCGACTCGCCACACTCGAAATCGTGAACAGCTGAAGCTGGGATTTAAACGTCGGTTCGTGGCAGTGCCAGCTCCGTGTCTTTAATCAGCAAGGTATCAATACACTTGTAGCATACTTATTATTCATTGTGAATCTCATATTGTGGCGTATGGGTGTAAAATATATAAAACGGAGTACTCTGTTATGAATTTCAAAGTTTTATTTTCATCAACAATGATCAATACAAATCGAACTACGATAAATGATTACGGTTCAAAAACACCTGCTTTTTAACGCATTGGGATTGGACACTGCATGCCACACGTGAGCAACACGAATGAAGCAAAAGTGACTCGTGCAGGTAATTCGCGTTTGTCAATAACATTAAATGAAAACGCGCAAAGCACCATTGTGTGTAGGGATGGAGGGAGGAGGGTTGCGCGTTAGGGGCCTGCAGCCCGCGGCGGTGTTGGGACGCACAGACGCGATTGAATCCTGGGTTACAGACAGACGGCATCGTTGGAGAAAGGCGACGTGAGAATGGTGGCGACCGCCTGCGTGTACCGCTCAAAGCTGCCGTTTTCGTTTCGTGGCCATGAATGTTTCGTCCATTCATTGGGTGATGATTGTGCAGGCGGCGGGGATGGAACTGGTGGCGCGCTGGGCCCTACCCGCAAGAAGTCGCCACTTTTGCCCGTCTCGACGTCTCTGCTCCCCTACAGATGGCGCGCGTTACGTTGGGCAGCGAGAGAGACACTGTCGCCGTTGATGATGATGCTGTTGATGATGATGATGCTGCCGCTGATGATGCTGCTGCTGGGATCTTTTGACTTGGGCGTTAGATACCCAAACGGTGTAAACTGCCTGGTTGGTGTCAAAGGCAATTTTATGTTTAAAAACAAATATATAAAATCACTGTTAGTTCAGCGTGTTTTATTCAAGTCACGTGGCATAGGTGTTGTAACTCAATGTGCTCTAGAAATGTCCGAGGATTAAAATGAAATGTAAAAGGCTGGATATTTTACAGGCACCCGTATAAATCTTCCCTGCTGCTGCGTTCTTTATCAGTGCGTGGTAAGGGATTTCACAGAGCAGTGAAAACATTTGAATGAGAGCTCGCATACACACACCTCTTCGGCCCCCAGGGTATTCAAAACCCACTCAAAATACTATCCGTTGTTTGAAAACTTGATTTGGTTAAATAGTTTTTAAAATTTCATTCACAAGAACTTAAAAAATGTAGATTTAACAATGAATATAATTACTTTTTTTTTAAATGTCTAATTATATGTTAAGATTTTGTTTTCAAGCAAATGATATCTGAATAAGAAAATAATTATTTTCTTAATAAAAAATTAGCACAATTTTAACAATGTAAAGTTTTTTTTTTCACAGCATAGATATGTGTGTTTGTGTGTACATGTACGTGCAGATGCGAGTAAGACGTACAAAGACAAATATGCCCCCGATAGTTTTTACAGACTTGGGGCAGGTGCTGTTAGCGAGCACCTGTGAAGGCGGCCAACGCGGCACACGAGGGGGTGGGTGGCTAGCAGCAGCACGCCACTTCACCTGTCTCCCCCCAGCGGTGATGTTTACACGTATCACCAGGTTCTCATTTAAGGCCGAGTCAACCTAAGAGAGGCCCAGCACCAGTTTAGATATCCATCAACGATAATGGCCATGAGCGGGAATCGAACTCTGGCCACCGGGTTCGTAGTGCAGTGCGCGAACCGCTGTGCTACTGCTGTGTTTTGTCACACGCAACGCGTAATGGCTCACGCACGACGATACGAACCCAGGAATCTAAGATCAATTCCCACTCACATCCACCATCAGTGGCGAATATCTGAACTGGTCATGTGCCTCCCCTTGTACTGACTCGGTCTTAAATGAGTACCTGGTGCAGTCTGTATACATCCACGCTGGGGAGGAGAATGGTGGCTGGACGTGATGCTCGCCACATCAACTCGACGTGCACGGAGCAGGCCTTAATAGGTGCTCTCTAACTCCACTTGCTCCAACAGTTTAGTTGGACTCCAAGGAGGATCTGCCATGTGCCGAAGGATGTGCGTGATTTCACATGTTTGCGTTCTGTGTGTATGCATAGATTTGTATGTGTAGGTGTGTGTGAATCTGTGTACTGCACGTGTCTGTGAGTGTACGTATTTTATGCACAGTATAATTGCGCCCTCTTCAGTTGCATAACGGTGTATCTAGACTGTCACATTGCTATTCTTGCTCCATGCTGCTTGCACATCCTCCAGGGATTAGCGACCTGTGGAGGAGGGGGGGGAGTAATCCTGTTACATTAGTACTGCCCAATCAACATCAGCCATGGTCTATCTACTTTTGGATGAAGGCCTCCCAAAAGCCTGTCACCACCCCCCATGATCCTGGGATGCCACAATCCATCTTTCTCTTCAACATTAGACGACCCCCATTGTTCTATCTCCCCCGGTGGTCGGCCTCTCTATTCCATTCTCTCCTTTAAGCTGCCATTCTGTTGCCATGCTTGTCCGGTTTTTTGTTTAACCCACCCCCTCAGGTGTATGTTGAACATCTTTTATACCGTACGTAGCCGACCGCGCTAATCTCGAGGTGCGGGGAAACTACAACAAACAAAACTACAAAAAGCAGTTGTAAAGAAATGAGTTTTTAACTTATATCTAAAAGGGCAAAGCTCCAGTGGATTCCTAATATCGGAAAGAAGAGCATTTCAGATGACCGCAGAAGCGCTTCTGAACGCGAGTGATGCAGTGACCGTCTTTGTTCGATGGCTAGACAAAAGCTGCTGCGAGGATGACCGAAGTTTGCGTGATGGTGGTTTATGCTCCTTGACGAGCTCAGCTAGGTATTGTGGTTCATTTGTGGCAAGCGCTTTGTGTGTAATGAGTGGTGACCACTTTTAACTTTTGTAATGTACCAGATATGTTATGTCGCTTCAATAAGGCACATACTCATAATTTCAGTCATAATAATAATTTAAAAAAATTTGTAAAAAATGTAGGTCAATGGGCTTCTACCTCCCTTTCAACATTCATTTTCAGTGGGGCGTCAAAGTATATTGTTTGCCAAGTCGGTGAGCGACATCCCGCCTGACCCTCGCCCCCAGAGTCCTACCTATGCTCGGTACATTCACACTGACATTTGCGCAAGCGAGAGCTTGGTTAGAGACGCAATCGCGGGGAAATTCGAGATGTCACCCAAAAACACGTGACCTTGTGTTAATCACCGTCGGTGATAGCCAGCATGGAATGGGGCACACAAGAGGCACGCATTGAGAGAGTGGAAGGTGCTTACGTGGGCTGAGGCTTCGGATCGGTGACGGACTCCGACTGCGCATGCTCTGTGTGTGGGGAAACACGTCCGCACAGCCCCTGTCAGCACGCACGGCGAGCCTCCCATCGACACGTAACGCACAGCCCTTTGACCATACTTCACCACGCTGGTCAGTACAATTTGGTTCGGGGGGGGGGGGGGCTTAGGACCGGTACCAATATAACTCGCCACTGATGTTGGCCGTGGCCGGCAATTGAACTCGGGTTGCCGGGTTCGTGGAGCATTGCGCTAACGAGTGTGCCACCACTCCACCGACTTATTCTGAGCAGAAAACAAGCTAGCAAGCCAGTGTAGTCGGGGAGCCTCCACGCTGTAAGGGGGAATTTCGCTGAACAGACGTCAAGGTAAAGAGCAAAAGTGTAGCCATACATTGGCTCACGCCACCTAGAGGGTGTGTGTAGTCGACTCTTCCACTCTGGCCAGGCCTCTTGTTCGAGGTGCGAGTAGCTACATTTTTACACCGTCACACGCGACTTGCCGATCGAGTCACTGTGGTGTTCCCATTTATACCCCGGGGTGAACAGGGGTGGGGGGGATTTGATAAACGTGTCCCAATGTTTCAACTGCCGCACCGGGAGATTGATCTAATTATATGTAAGACCAGCGCGTGCTAGTCATTACACCACGTTAGTTAGCATCCTTCAATGTCTTCGTACATCGAGATATGCAAAAGAGGAGCGTATGCCGGTATATCGCCATACCCGGTGCGGACTCAGGGAGTGCGAGCGGACCGGGCTCGTGTTCCTGCTGCGCGAGCGTCGGCCAGAGCTCTGCGGAGCAAAGTGAGAGAGAAATCCATCGAGGGAACGGAACAACCCAAAGGGAGACCTCTGTCTCCGCACGGCGGGCGCGGAGCAGCAGCGGCGGCGGTGGCGGCGGCGTTGGCGGAGCGCCGTGCGCCCGCTACCCACCAGTGCACCGCGGCGTGTCACCACCTCCCCCTTGGCCGCGACGTTGCCCCCTTCCGTGAGCGCGGGCCACACGTGGCAGGCCACCAGCGGCGCCGAGAACTCCGAGTCGTAGCTGCGCCGGTACCTGCGGGGGAAAGGAGGGGAACGGCAACGCTTGTACATCTGTACGTACGTATGTTGAACTTCTTTCGCACCGTACGTAGCCGACCGTGCTGACAACGAAGCTTACGGCAGACCTCGCTGCTGCTGGTGGGGGTGGACTCAGAGGTGTTTGGGTTTCCGTCAACGTTCTGGACCGGTTTCGATTCTACTTGCCACTGCTGTGGTCGGGAACCGAACTCTGGGTTCTGGATTTATAAAATGCTGCACGAGCCTCTACATCACTGCAACACTGCTCCCCCCTTCCTTTGGTCAATAGCATTCTCGACATAAAGTAATCGGGACCACCCAAGTTCTGTCACTCATTCTGTTTAGCATTATACGTTGGTTCATAGTTTAACATTGACTTTGTTGTGCCTCCCCTGCCTACTCGAACTTTGTATGTCACCCCACGGTGGCGGGATGTTAACTACCTCGCCTGGTGTGCAGGCGCTCGTGGGTCCGATCCCGACGCTGACGCCTGCTGCTGCTGTATGTTTGGAGTTCGCGGTGTCTCTCTCCCCGTGATTGTGTGAACATTTCTCCGGCTCCTCCGGGTTTTCCATGCACATTTTAGAATCGACATCACCCATTTGGATTAATTTGGCTGCTATAAATGTTCACACGATAAGCCACTTTGTTGAGTTATCACTTGTGATGGCCAGATCGCTTCTCGACAAAAGGGCTACATAGCTCAAGTCGGGCCCTTAACTGGTAAAATAAAAAGTAGTTTCGTTTCAGTTTAGGTGCGCGCCTGGAATCCAGAGCCGTTTTGGGATGAGGCAAGGGTTGGTGGGTCACGCAGAGATTTTGTGGAAGTCAACACAAACGGTGGGGGGGTTGTGGGGGGCTGCTGGGAGACTCCAGTAGGGTAGTAAGTGGGTTTGTCATCTGTGTGGACCCTTGAGTATGTGTACACCCTGGTATCACTGCTGGGGTTTCTCTCATTCTGATAGCCGACAAAGTTTCAGTAAATAATAAAACATCCTCGTTGTGGGTAAATGACCACATGGAATAGCCGTTAGCAAGGTATCACAAGCAGGCTGTCGCCGAAAAGCGCATTTGGTTTCGGGCTTTGCAGAATGAACATGAATCTTGATTTGAAGCTTTCGTGACTGCAGGAATCCATACTCTTTTGTTCTTTCGGTAAAGTCACGTAGGTAGAATTTCTACCTACGTGACTTTACCGAAAGAATAAACTCGATTTAAAGCTTTTGTGACTGCAGGGATTCATCTTCTTGGTTCTTTCGGTAAAGTCACGTAGAAGGGAAATAATAAAATAATAAAATGTTTTATTTTTATTATTTTATTATTGTCCTTCTACGTGACTTTACCCAAAGAACCAAGAAGATGAATTTGTCGTTGCATTGAGCTCTATTTAAATCGTAATCGTATACAGTACTGGGTTTGTAACGTTTCCCATCTGTGCCATCTGCGCGAACCCTTGAGTTCAAAAGAGCACCGTGGCTCCGACGCGGTGAGGGAGAGGGAGAGGGGGGGGGGCCGCTCACTTGCGCTCGTTGTAGAGCTCCCCCTCGACGGCGAGAGCCACGTCGAGCGTGGGCTCCAGCGCCTGCATCTCGAAGGCGACGCGGCACACCTCGCGCACGAAGCCCGCCAGCAGCGCAAACTCCACCTCGGGCGGGAAGGAGATGCGCGGGTCGGCGTGCAGCTCCCGAATGACGTCCTAGCCGCGCGCGGGAGAACGCGGAAGGGCAAAACGGCCAGAGGAGATTTTAATGGGATGGGGGGCGGAATCGCTCTACGCATCTCCGATTTAGCGTGGTTGGCGACGTACGGTGCGAAAGAAGTTCATCGTACATGCCAATTGCATTACAAATCATGCCTTTTCCAATCACACGACTCGTATGTTTATTATTTTTTTAATTGCCAAATATTTTATCGCACTATATTTTATTTATACAAAGTGGTAATGGTCTAAAAAAAACCTTTATTCATATTCACTTGCTTTCTCTCCGAGGAAATTGTTGGGATTCGGTTCATTGTCACCATTCGGCTGTGTCACGCCACCCACACCACAGTGTACACACAGATCACAGCAGGATGAAACCGGAATACAGATGTCTCATTGTAAAACTTTTGAGTCGGTGGTGTCAACAACGAGGACATTCTACATGTGGCATGGTGACATCGTCTGACATGCGAGGCACAATGAGGGGACACGCCCTATGGTCACGACTGCGCCTTCGCCCTCTAGAAGTCGCCTTTCACGCTGTGTCTGAATGCAGCAACGCCTCGCCCACCGCGGATTTGCCTACCACGGCCTTTTTCAGAAACCTAACCCCAGCGGTTGGCGAGGGATTGCTGTGCTCTTAAACGAATGATTAGCGGGACAGGCTGCGGTCCTCTGAAAACAGGGCCACAGCCCTGTCACGGTGCACTCGGGGCGGCGGTGTGGTTTTGCGAGCCGACGTACGGCCACGCTGCTCTGCACGTCGTAGAGGTCCAGGTTGCGGACGATGTAGTCCAGCACGGCTTCCTCCATGCTCTCGGGCCCCGCGTGCGTCGACGCGAGCGCCTTGCGTGTGCGCAGACGCAGCTCGCGGAAGGCGGCCTTGGCTGCACGGAACGACTCCTGTGGATGGGGGGGGGGAAACAAAAAAAAGGATTCCTCGTGCAGCCTTGAACAGACTGTTGGGGCAAGGCACTGTTGGCGAGCAGCGCCTATGAAGGCAGGCACGGCGCACGAGGGGGGTGGTTTGGGCAGCGCCTGGCCACCTTTGTCTCCCCCAGTGCTGATGTTTATGCTCTGCATTGGAAACTCATTAAATAAGTCTTCGTCAACCGACGAGGTGAGGACCAGGGGCGGTTTTACGCCACTGCTAGCCGTGGGAAGGGATCGAACTTGCGTCGCCGGGTTTGTATTGCGGTGCGCTAACCACTTTGCTGCTGCTGCTGCCTGCAACAATGAAGAGTTTGGGGGAGACGTTTTTGTAGTGAATCCAGAATTTGCAAAGCGTGACGGTTACATCGGGAGAGTTGATAGGAATGCACGGAGTTTGTGTTCTCATCTCATGCACGCGGGGCTTTGCCTGTGTAAAGTTACCAGACATCTGTTTTCCCAAATTGTACCAGAGCAGGACTGTCTTAAAACTAATTCACGTGATATCTGAAACATCTGACATCACACCAATCATGCAAAAACGGCAAGTGGTACAACTGATGATGATGATGACAGTGAGAACTGACGATGGTGGAGATTCATGGTTCAATCTGCGTCACCTTTTCCTGCATGTACGCACGTAGCCAATAGTGCTCAGCGGAGGTGCGGGGGAAGAACGACAAACTGAACACAAAAAGCAGTTCAAGGGAGGAGAGCGGAGGAAGAAGTGGAGGTGGGGGACAGAGCACGTTTGGCTACCACCAAGGCTAATCGCACGTCCGATTTCATCACGATTGGTCACTTCCGCTGCAACAGAAGTCCAGCACACACGGGACACAGCAGTGCACGCACCACAGTGGCGATGAAGATGATGCGCTGCACGGTCTCCACGTCATCGTGGTAACGCAGCAGCAGGCTCTGCGCGTCCAGCCGGTCGCCCGCGTAGATGGAGTTGAATCGAGCCACGAGGCGGGTTTGGCGCGACGCGTTGGTGAGGCGCGCGCGCGTCGGCGTGCAGCTGCGGATCGGGGAGCAGCTCCGGATGGGCGAGGAGCTCCGGACCGGCGAGGAGCAGCGGATCGGGGACGCGCTGCGGCGAGGCGAAGGGCTGCGGCCGCGGCACGGCGTCGAGAGCCATCCCCTGAAGTGGCGGCGACAACAATGGATGGGCACAAAAAGAAGGTTTCGGTTTTTTTGGTGTTGTACAAATTTTGTAGCGTTCCCACTGAGGTAAAAAAAAATGCATGCGTGAACTAGTCTTGTCCGTTCGTTAGCTTCTTCGCTAACTAAGGGCACTATAATGCTCATGTCGATGATCTAGTGTGAACCAAACTGTTGCTTTTAGTGACTCACCCATTTGAAAACCACCCATATTGATGAAAGGTTTGCCCAAAAACGTGAAGCCAAGATCCAGAGTAAACAGGACTATTTGAAAAGAATACAATCCCGTTTGTCTCTAACAGCTAACTACTATGAAATTCTTCCAAGGGCAGCCCCTTTTCAGAAAGCATTACGTAATCCATACATTATCTAATTTGCTGAAAATGGAATTTCTCTTTTGTGCGAATTTAATTTCATCGCATTTTTTTTTGGTGCTTGGGTCAGAACACGTGAGGACATTTGAAGGCACTGTCTGGCCAAGGCATCAATTTAAATCCCGGTGGACGCGGCCTGTCACTCGGTAAAGCGAGGGGCGCTTTACGAGAATAACCCCACCAATGGTTGCCCCTTTTGGGCAGAATTTTACCCCACAATGGCAAGACGGAATCACCACCACCGAGGGTGATTAATGTCGCCCCATTGCTCGTTATCTCGCAGGGAGACAATTTTACTTTGGTCATGACATTTATTATTTCGATGCAACTTTTTGTTTTTTTTAAACGAGGCTATGCACGTAATTTGTCACACTTAGTCCACCCAAGACTCCCACGTGCCTTTCTTGCCTCCATCAACATTCGGTTATCACACCCCCACCTACATTTTTTTAAAGGATTATGGGTTCAACGCATTGACCTAAAGTGATAGGGAATTGCTGGGAAGCAGCTAGTGTTCAGCACTGAACGATAGCAAACACCTGGAGCTCTACAACTTTGAATCAACGGGCAGCTTTGCACTTTGTACCAAAGTGTAAAAACTTTTGTTTTAATCTGACTCCTGTGAACATGACCGACAGTGGGGGAAGAGCGTGTGGAGAGAGAGAACGGGGAGCGCGATGGACGCAGCGCGATCGACGTACGACATGCGCTCCAGCAGGCGCGCCTTCTCCTGCTGCAGCGTCGCCATCTCGGCCTGCAGGTACCGCGCCTGCCTCTCGCTGTCCTCGCGCTCGCGCCGGTTCACCTCGGCCTCCTCGCGGGCCGCTTGCAGGCTGACGCACACACACGCACGCAACACGCACGCACACACGTCCACGGTAAAAGATGATAGTTAATTGTTTACCCTGGAAATTTGGGGTGTGGTCACACTTTGGATATTCGGGTTGTCCTCCTAGCAAATGTTTCCAAGGGATTATTGCTTCGAGATGCAGTGACCCATAATTAGCTAATTATATAATTAAATACTGGTGCCACGCTTATACGTAGTGCTGACAAACTTTAACTACCATATATCATGTTTGTATTACATCTATTCAGCCACTGGCTACTGACTCAGTACTGAGCCTCCTGTGTGTGCCCTCCTCTGTGTTCATTGGTTCCATCGTCTGCATAATCAGGATTTTGTCTCCTTGTTGAAAGGAGAAAAACGTGAACTCAAAGGTACCCCGATTTTTGTCAAAGATATATCGCGGGTGTATCTTGGCCGTAGCTAAAAATGCCAGGGGTATCCAGATACCCATGATACCCAGCATATCTTTTTCTGTCGGAAACCCTGGACCTGTGCATGTGTTAACAGTGGATGTGATTGAGAGTTCAATGTTTTAAGTGAGCATTTGGTCCAGACGAAGCCTACAGTGACCAACAGAGCCGCATTTTCATGTCTGTCAGTGTGAGCCGAGAGATCCTTACTCGGCCCTCAGCTGAAGGATCTCCTCCTCAGTAGCCAGGAGGGTGGTAGCCGACTTAGTCTTTGCATCTTCGAGGTCATAGGTCGTCTCTTGCAACCTAGAGGAAATCGAGCGATTCTTCCGTCAAAAGGTGAATGATTTTATTTGCCATGCAACTTGAGTCTCTTCTTGTTCAGTTACGACTCCACAATGTTACGTTTAGATTTGTTTGACCAACGTCCATTCACAATTCGTTAGCCGTGTGCCGAAGTATTGATCTGCCGATTAATGTCGATTCTTAAAGAATCGCGATACGGGCATTGAATAACGGGTATAAAAAAATATGTTTGTTTAATTCGTGACAATTTTATGGCATGTATGTGCCCATGCTCAAAGTACGTTATGGATTAAACACATTTGGACAAATTAAATAGTAAAACACAGTTGACGAATATTTGTTGTATATTTTATTAACTGTATTTAAATCTACATGGCATGTACCATAAAACCTGAACGCATTTGAATTGTTTTATAGAAAGCCGACAACCAGTGTGACACGTGCCTAAATGAGGGCAATAACACTCAAACGTCCACACAGATGGGTTCACAAACCCACTCACTGTCCTGCTGTATTTCTTGCCATATTACAGCCCCCCGTGGGTTTTGAGAGTTTTTTAAAACCTGTGTGTGATCTACCAACCAGTGTTGTTATTTTTTTTAACAAAGTTAGTGACGAAAATATTCGTAAACAGTGTTTCTTTTTTAGTTCAACGAATGACCGAGTGGACGAAAATCATCATAAAGACGCAGGCTATAAAGTAATTTCGTAATTTTATTAGATATATTCACTTACGACCGATTGACTGGTGATTTTTAACCCTTTCCCATCCCGATGACATACGTGTATGGAAGAAAAAATAAAACAACTTTATCGGTATCTCAGGTCGTAAGATGTGCCGGGCTCTCACAAGGCCATGTGGGAGGGCATGGCACAGTTTGGCGCCAGTTACCATAGTGCGGTCGTGTCGCTACACTTCTCTGAACTTCTCTGCGGTGGGTACAGTGTCTTTAAAAACAACGGTGCTACGCCTCTCTAAATAAAACTAACGCCAAGCCGCTTACACGTTCCCTCCACCCTACAACCTGCAGACATCTCGGAACGGGAAAGGGTTAACACTGCCGCCAACCCTTGCACACAAAGCACGGTGCATGCGCCACCACGCCGCCGGATGGCGCGGAGCGGCAGCTCACCGGTGCTTGGCGTTGCTCAGCGCCTGGTGCGTGGTCTGCAGCTCCGACTCCAGTGACCCGACCTCCCGCATGTGGCGCGTGCTCAGGTCTTGCAGCTGTCGCTCCTTGTCTGCCGCCTCCTGAGCACGAGACACCCGCCGGTGGTTAGAGTCGGTTGCTAGGAGATGTTAACTCCCTCGCCTGGTATGCAGGAGGTCGTGGGTTCGATCCTGACCCGGACGCCTGCTGTATATTTGGAGTTTGTGGCGTCTCTCTCTCTCATCATCATCACGGTGGCTAGGAGATGTTAACTCCCTCGCCTGGTATGCAGGAGGTCGTGGGTTCGATCTCGACCCGACACCTGTATATTTGGAGCTGCATTTTCTGCTCATGGTCGCGTGGATTTTTCTCCGAGTCCGCTGGATTTTCCCTTCACATTTATAGACAAGTGTTTTGAGTATTTGGCTGTGACAACATTTCTACATGACAAGCCACTTCACTGAGCTATCATTTGTGGCTAGGTCGCTTCTGAAAAAGAGATACATAGCTCAGTGCACCTTACCTGGTAAAATGAAGAGTTTCAAATAGCAAAAATTTAATCGTTTGAACATATTGTAATTACGCCATTCTTATAGCATGCTGCTGTCCTGAAGGCGCGAAGTTTTGATAGGTGGGGAGGCAGCAAGCCCTGAAGATTTATGATGCGTCAATTCATAAAATGAATTGTGCATATATGAATCAACTGTTTACAATCTATGCAAATTGTATGCAAATGTAACTAATGTTAGGCTAATGCTGCGCGCGCTGGACAAACGATGCAGAATTTGAAACAACAAACAAAATGGTGAAAAGGAAACAATTTTATAATTGTATCAAATAAATGACCCCAAAACGTGGCGTGGCATTGCCATGATGACCAATGTGACCTCATCCACCCAATCACAGTAAAATTGCATTTGCAACGATTTCTAAAGTATTTCAAACAAAGTTGCAAACCCACATGAAACTTGTTACCCCATTAATTCAGCCCTTGTTGAAGAAAACTACATGGCCCACAACGCCACGCTTAGTAAACATACGGCAGCGAGGTTGCACCATATTTACCCTCCCCTGCCATTCATTCTTTATCTTTAGCTCATTCACAATCACCCCCAGCTGTGTTCACGGCTGTGTGGTGTCGACAGCTGACAGGGCCCGTTACCCGGATGAGGGTGAGGCTGGTGTCGGGCGACACACACGGGGAGACGGTGAAACTGCTGCTCAGCCACGGCAAGAAGCGGGACTTGATGGTTTCCGCACCAGCTGTGGGCCCACCTAGGGGAGAGATCCACGCAGCACGGTCACGAATATTCCGTGTTGACGTCTTGGCAGCTCTGTAGCATTGGGGGGGGGGCCTTATACCCCAGGCTGAAATCTAAACCATGCCCCCTCCCCCCTTCTTGAAGTCTAATAGTCAAGTATGAAGTGGTTGGCCTCGGAGAGAGAGGCTCAGTGTTGTCGCCACACTGTTTTGCATGGAGGTGGGACCACCACAAGCTGGGATCCAACATGCTCTGCGACTGGTCTGCTGGCAGTGTACATGCTGTGTGCACTATGTACACGGCGTGTGTGGCTGGCTAACCGTTGATAGGTTCTGCCGATGTACAGACGACAATGGTGCATGCGCTGACGACTTGGCCATGCCTGTTCCTCTCACCCCAGTTCATCTTACCCCATCGATTGAATAAAGAAACATCGAGCAAAGACAAGGGTGAATAGTGTAATTTAAAAAAATCCATGGTTTGAATCAATAAGTGAATTATGGCCGGGATATCTTAATTTATATATGCCGAGGTGGGTGCTCGCGATGGCAGTGGGCGGTGGCTGCGTGCTCGTTGACTCTTGAGTAACGTACCCCTGTTGGCCGTGCTGCTCATGATGTTAAACAGCTGGTTTTGCACCTTCGAAGTCATCTCGATGAGCTCACAGCAGCGGCTCAGGTTCTCGTTGCAGGTGTTCAGCTGCACGCACAGCGCACACACACAGCGCATGGGGCACGCCGGGTCACATCATTGGGCACGGCACGCCAGGTCATCCTGCTGCGTGACTGCCAGAGGTCGCAACCGGGTACCCGATACCCGTACCCTACCCGATACCCGGCTACCCGTACCCGGCCGGGTACGGGTACCCGTTTGCGACCCTGGTGCGGCCGGGTACAGGTACCGGTAGGCCGTGAGTCACTGGTGAGTAACTGTTTGTCACTCATTTCCCAACGTCTTGTCTCTTCTCACAATTCAAGTTCCTAGAATCAACCCACCCGCGCCTGCAATATGGCTTCATCCCAGAGGTCGCAATCAGGTACGGATACGGCCGGGTATGGGTACCTGTTTGCGACCCTGGTGCGGCCGGGTACGGGTAAGGAATCAAAACCCGTTTACGACCTCTGGTGACTGCCGCTCGCTGCTCGGCACCAAGACGCACACAACGCTTGCTCTGGTTTTATTCCGAGGTGTAAGTCAGCAAGGGTTTGACGGGGCCGTTAGGCAACCGGGCATTTGCTCGGCGAGCCAGATCTGGAGTTGAGCACGGCTTGTCTTAAACCTTTTTGTTACAATTGTCCGTTGGCGAATTGAAGTCGCGTGGAGTAAAAACTGGCTGAACGCCCGGAAGGACTTAGCAAGCACATACCCAAGTTAACTGGTGCTCCAGTCCAAGCTGTAAGTCGGTGAAATGTGTTTTGCATTTAGACAACCCTGTGTGCGTATTTGCCATATATGCAGTAAATGTAACCAAACACATACCACGTCTCTCATTAACACTGCCTAAATGTGTTATCATATTCTGCTCGGCTCCTTTCACAGCTCCAGGCATGCGGCGGCCCCGTGCCTCGGCGCCACGGTGGAGAGGGAGGGAGCGAGGATCGTCGTCAGCCGCCACTTTAAAAACACTCCGCAAACTGGCAACGACCTTCGAACTTAAATTTGCAATTAGCAACGTGCCCATGAAGTGGAAACGCCAGGTTATTTATGTACTTATTTCTGTCGCGGCTTGGCGATGAGTGGATGGTTTGGGTCTAGTTGGTGCTGGACAGGTTTCCGTTTGGTGTTTTTGTGGTTGGTGGGCAGTGAAGGTGGGTTGGTGATGTGTAGGTGGCTAGGTTATGTTTGGCGGTGGATGGGTTGGTGGTAGATTGCTGAGATTACTGTAGGTGAGTAGGTCGGTTGTTGTTGCTGGTGGTGGCGTTGTTGTTGCTTGGCGGAGAGGTGGTGTGTGCTGGTTCGTGGATGGCGAGGTGTGGACGTTTCGTGGGTGGGAAAGCGGGTTGATGGATCTCTTGGTTTGTATCTTGATTTGAAGCTCTCGTGACTGCAGGAATCCATACTCGTTGGTTCTTTCGGTAAAGTCACGTAGGTAGACAAATAATAGATCACCACTCTATTATTTTTCCACCTACGTGACTTTACCGAAAGAACCAAAGAGCCTTGGTTTGTCGTTTGGTGGGATATTGCTTGGTTGGGAGGTGGGTGGGTTGATGATGGGCGAGTGGTTTGGTGGCTGGCTGATGGTGGGTTGGAGGCACCGTGTTTGGTGGGTGGGTTGATGGATGTTGTTAGTTTGTAGCTTGATGGCATATTGCTTGGTTGGTGGGTGGGTCGATGATGGGTGAGTGTGTTGGTTTGGTGGCTGGCTAAGGGGGGGTGGGTTTGTGGCGCTGTGTGTACAACATCATCTATCAGGGCTGGGGGTCGAGAGTGCAGCGTTCCCGCTTGTTGGGACACGCCTGCACTCTGCACACACGCACGCACAGACGCACACACACGCACGCACACACACACACACGCACACATACACACACACACACGCACACATACACACATACACGCACACATCCACACATATACCCACACATACACATACGCGCGCACACACACGCACACACATACACACGCACATACATACACACACACGCACACACACACACGCACGGGCTGGCTGGCTGGCTGGGAGGGGAAGGCAGTCGACCCCGCGTGTCCGCACCAGCGCCTCGTGCTGCTGCGGAATGTTTTTATTCTCTTCTGCCAGTAACTCTGGGCAACTAGCGTCCGTAGTGACTTGCCGTGGCAACAGGCGGCCACATCCTTTAAAGTGTAAATAAAGGTGGCCTTTATATCAAAAAGCAATGCATCGCTGCATTTCTATAATCACTTCTCGGCGCTGTTGCCACGGGCTCACGGACCAAACTTTGTGGAATCCCAGCCGCGTTTGTCTCCCTCCTGGGAAACCAACTTGAGTTCGTCGCACTGTCGACAAGCAAGTTAGCCACCAACCCTACTTGTCCATCGAGATCAATCGCTGTCATTTCGATTACAATTGTACATTTTAAATCTATACTCGAGAGAGCTTCGTCAATGGTTTAAAGATGTTGCTAAAGTGTATCCTGTTTGGAATGTATTGGATAGTTCTACTTGTATGTGGAATTTCTAACGAGGGGGAAATACATGAATCAATCCCCAATGCACATTGCTTTTTAAACGTAGGTCTGGGCTCATTTGAGATAACGTGAATTCTTGGTTCTTTCGGTAAAGTCACGTAGAAAGGAAATCATGCAATAATAAAAATATAAAACAAAAAAATTATCACGACGTTTCGACTGCAACACAAGCAATCATCATCAGGTGTGAAATCCACAGCAATAAATGTTTTATTATTTTATTATTTCCCTTCTACGTGACTTTACCGAAAGAACCAATAATATGAATCTCTGCAGTCACGAAAGCTTTAAATCAAAATATAACGTGTGTAGTTTAATGAGATGTAGCCATAACATTTTCGGAAATTATTAGAAGGGGATACAATGAACTGGAGTTATAATAAAAAATGCATTGGAGCGAAATAACATGCCTTGAATCGTGATCGAGAATTTTCTATGACATTTTCACGCGATAATGTTTCAGTAAAAGAGTCATGATGTATAATCAACCCTTGTCACTGCTTCAGAACGGTATATGTTTCCTACAGAGGACTGCATTTCCCACGTAATCAATTGAACAACAGTTGTTATGTAAAAAAACCGTAATGCCAGGCTCGAGTTGTGTTTTATGGATTCAGAGTGCAAACAAACAATACGTGATATAACCCTGCAAAGAGTTTGTGGCAAACAGGTTTTACACGGTCCTATTAGAATTTACTTCGGGCTGTAAAAACCATTGAATGATGTTAATAGGCTATTTGCGAGCTCACAGACAGTGAAGTCTGCACTCTGAACATCGAATATAATTACACATCTCTTATCCATACACGCAAAACACCACGATACGTTCACATGAAGTACAACCTCGGAGACACTATGCTGTGGATCTTCACCAATGATCAGGGCCACTGTCCGAAACGTCAACGTGTATTTATACACACACTTTATATGTACACACACTTTATATTTGAAGGCAAACAAAATACCATTGTGCAGTGGCGACATACGCAACATCACAATGCACTTACAGCTGTCACTACAACAGCTGTAAGTCTATCAAGTCGCGTTTATTTTGTTTAGCAGGAGAGAGACCAGGATAATCTCATTTGCAAGAAATTTCGACTCGACTTTTGCCATATAAAAGGCATATATATTTTTCGATTTAAAGCTTTCGTGACTGCAGGGATTCATCTTCTTGGTTCTTTCGGTAAAGTCACGTAGAAGGGAAGTAATAAAATAATAAAAATAAAACATAAAACAATTCTCACGACGTTTCGGCCACAACGCAAGCAGCCGTCCTCAGGCTGAAAACCAGGTATGTCGAGGCGACAGCGTCTATACATCAATCACTGCATACATTGGCTGGTATTGAGCGTGTCAAAAATCGTCATACTCATCATAACTGCTATGGAGGTATAGTCTCTAAAAATATGGACCCATAGAAGCCATGAGCTGAGAGGGACTTCTCATCCAGCACATACACAGCACGACAGTTATAACAACATCGCTCTCGCTCGCCGTGCATGCAGTATATATACGTGCGCGCGCGTGTGTGTGTATAGAGGACACCAAGTCAAGACTCTGAAGAGCTCACGTGGTAGTCGCCTTGCCAGGAGTCCAGCCTCTCCTGCAGGGCTCCGTACGCGCCGCTGTTGGCGAGACGTCGCAGTGACTCCGCCATGGCTCGCGTGCTCGTGGTGCTGCCCGCGACTGTGAAGGGGATCGCCCTCTCCTCGGGCTTTTCAGCTCTTCCCAACCCAAGGCGGGGGAGGGGGGTGGCCTGAGAGAGGGGGGGTGGGTGGCCGGCGCGTCCTGCCTTAGCCCCCACACGGCCCACCCCGCCCTCGGGACGGGACGGACCCCCCAATCCACCCACCCCACCCCAGCCGCTCGACTCTCCCCCCCCCGTTGTGAAAAGTCGCGGGTCCCTAACCCCCCCACCTCCACCTGTGAAGGAGCCGCGTGGCGTTGTCCCCGTGCAGGTTGGTGATTCGCGCACGTGGTCGGGTGTTTTGGAGGCGCTGTGGAGGTGTTTGGGGTGCTAGGGTGTCACAATTGCTTGGTTTCCAACGCAGACGTTATTGTACTTAGGCGATGTAATGGTAAGTTAAGGCAATATCTGTTTATTCAATTAGCACTGCTTTTCTGCTGTATGGGAGCATACTCATTATTGTTTCCAAGTATATATTTCTTTATTTTTCAGTTTGTACTATACATTGAATAAATACAATATATTTCGTCCAATGAACAGCAGTAAATAGAAAAGAAACAGATTTGGAAATCAAATAATTGTGTGTCTCTGTGTACGTGTACTTCGTGTGTGTGTGTTTATATGTACATGTGTGAAAGGAGCGATTTTTCTCATTTCCAGTGGTGGGAATAATTATAATATACGCTCTCACCGACTCACGCTAACCAGCGTGGTGAAGTATGGTCAAACAAGGCCAACATGATGTGTGGAGGCCTGTACCAATTAACAGATTGGCAAATAAACTGAAAATATCGCAGTTGAACACGTGACATGTATTGTTGCGTTTGACGTGTTATCGGCACGTTGAAATAAAATACTGCAATGCATTTTATCTTGGGAAGCTTCACTGAGTTTCAAGTTTGTTTTGTTTCTGGAGGGCCCTACTACACTGAGACGTTTGGCCAAATTCCATCAATGAGTGTTTGGCTTCTTGTGGCAGGAAACCGGAGAACCCGGAGTAAAACCCACCACCCATAAGAGGGGGTGACACGTGACATTTGCCATCGCTAAGATTTCATAATCCACCGCTGCTGTGCTTTCATCTCCTGGCTACATCGCAGCCAACACGAACCCCACAGCGCCTGGTGTCCCCAAAGCAGTTTCCCAAGTACCGTACTAACCAGGTTCAACCCAGCCATTGGCAATTCAAATGTTGTTATCCAGGCGGGGATAAATGTTATCCCCCAACCGGGAATGAGGACTGAAAGCACATTTCAGGGAGTAAAAAAAAATCAGTTGGGGAAACTCTCCCATCATATCGCATGCTACATGTGTGTTGATCTTCGTGTCTTGGGGTATGTAAACTGTGTCTATGTGCTGGTATGTGTATGTAACGTTGTGTGCACGTGCGAGTGTGTCTATGTAAGTAAGTGCTTGCTAAGAGCACTTGCCCCAAGGCTAAACGGGGCCAACACAGAGGCTCGCTATGAGCGTGCGTGCACGTGTGTGTACATGATTTAAAACAGATTGTGTGTCGTGCGTGCGCTTTATGTTAAGTATGTGTGTTGCCCTCCGTGTGTGTGTGTAAGTGTGCGTGCGATAGTGGGGAGCGGTAGTGTAGCGGTTCACGCGCTGCGCTATGAACCCGGCGACACGGGTTCGATTCCTGCTCACGGCCAACACCGGTGACGGTTATTTGAACCGGTCTCGGGCCTCCCCTAGGTCGACTCAGCCTCAAATGAGTACTTGGTGCGGTGTGTAAACATTGCCACTTCATAGGTGCTCGCTAACAGCACTTATTCCTACAGTCTGTTAAGGCTATATGGGGATCTTTGTCTTTGTCCGATAATGTGTGTGCAAGCGTGTGCATTTGTTTGCGTGTGTGTTGGGATGTCATAATCCACGTGCGAGCGTGTCATGGTGATGTGCGACGCTACGCATGCGCACACCGGTGGGTGAGGGAAAACAAATCAATGGGGTCGTGCGCTCACAATAGCCACCCCCGGGGGGAGCTTCCGCAGATTTCTATTTGAGAGGGCTTTGTTGAGACTTGATGGTTGTTGGGAATTCCATTGCATGTCCGGTCAGACTCTTGCACACGCAACCGTGTGTACGCAACGCGGTTATAAATACAAGTGCTCCCGTAACCACGGCATATGTGGCTTTGATTTCCACACTGGTGGTAAGTGATTTAATTAATTGGGTATTCTCACAGTGTTCATGTGATCATACTCTTGAAGGGCATCTGCTAGAAGGGGCTTTCTAGAGCGAGAGCCTTCCACTATCAGTGGGGTGAATAAGAAATTGCAGGGCTGTACCTTTATCTTGTTTTTTCTAGTTGTGATGGTGATAGTATTACAGAGATTACTTAGGTGTTAATATTAAAAGTACATACCACCCTCATGGGAAATTATGCAGTGACTAAATTAAATTGCTAGGGCGCGTTCTCATGACATTAACAGTTGCAATATCCTTTTATGTCTCTGACACCAGCTATAAATCATGTCTATATCTCGCCATCTCACTTGGGCTTTATAAATTGAAAGAGGGCCCAGAAAACACAATTTCTGCTTAGGGCCCCCAATGGATGAGTTCCACCACTGATTGCTCTCTCACCTCGCACTTGTAAAATAACTTGTAAATCACCAAATCCCCTTCACCGAAGTTCTGACCATGCTCTTAAGGAGGCCATCCTGATCCAGACAGATGAGTCTTTGGAGACCTCGGTCATAAATTGTAAATTTGCATTTGGCCATGGCAGGAGTGGTGGACAATGACGCTTGCCTGCCATTGAGTCGCACAATGGCGATGAGTGGTTCTTTCATTGGTGGGGGGTCTTCTTTGGAAGGAATGTGTCTTGAAACGGTGCAATATACTTGAAACCAAGCCCTATTTAAATGCAAGATGCACAGCAGTTACTTCCAAAAATGGTGCATCTGTGGTATGCTGGGATAGTCGATCGTTTTTAAAGAACATAAGAATTAAATGCTTTTTAAACTTTTTTTTTAAACCTAGCATTGTTAAATTAACTTGACTTACTATAGATACATTCCAGTCAACTTGTTTATCAAACTATTGGTGCTGAATCAAATATAATATTCAGATGAGTGAAACACCCTGATTTATGCGTTACATTTTTTTTTTAACTCAACTTCTACATTTCGAAATTCTAGGTCATGGGCCAGCCTTTCATCCCTCTGTGGTCCAATGAGAGGTCTACAGGGTTATCCTATGGAAAACTGGCACAACGCGAAATGAATGTGGAATTTCCACCACTGGCCTAGGGTTGTGAATGTACATGCTCATTGCCACAATACTGATGCGGGCAAGGATACTCTTGAAGTTTGACAATTGTTCTTCCAAAACCTTTTATACATTTATGTTTTATGTCAGGTCACTGGGGCATGATGATGAGGATCATGAAATTATGGTTGTAAAAATAGTGTTTTTGGCATTATAATCGCAATTGAATATCGGTTTGCAAAGATCGCCTCCGGATAAATAATAATATAACAACGGCGAGGTATAACCAGCTCCCTAAACAACTGGAGATAGCTGTTGAAAGTCGACTGGAAAACACATCACTGTTTATATCCCATAAACATGCAACGTTTGGGGCCAACGTGAGCATGTGCTTGGAACTGTTTTACCAACGGTGAGCCCGACGTTCCATGTTTACTGGGTAGCTAGGACAGCTGTTGAAAGAGGACATGGGATTTGAATGATTCAATGAGGGCGGACAATAGGGGGTTGGAATGCTGTTAGAAAACTGAACTTGATCATGAACGGCACCACACCAATGTTTAACCCCTTCATAATGTGTACACGCAGGATATCTGCTACCCGCTATGACTCGTAGTTCCGAAACATGGAAATTAACGAAGAACATCTAACGCAAGCTGAAAAGTGCGCAAATAAGCAATGAGAGAGGCATACATGGAAATACAATGAGAGACGAAACGCAAACCTGCCAACCCATTATCAGTGCCTGCTTTATTACAGACCAACTCAGACCTTATTGGTCACCCCGTGCCCCTCATAAATCTCAACGTTCATCCTACAAAGTCCCATCACAAAGGAGAAACACAAACAAATAGAACACTTTTGTTGCTCGTATTGAAACGGCTGTAAGCCGTTTGGACCTGAACGATTTTTTACGATTTGTGACCCTTATATTCTTAGGTTTTTTAGGTAAAGTCACGTAGGTAAAAACATTAAAAAGTAAAATAAAAATAAAAATCACGACGTTTCGGAGGCAACACAAGCTTCCGTCTTCAGGTGGTACCGTCACAGCCACGACAGCTGTATCAAGTAAATGAGAGATTTCAGGAGTTTCAGGAGTTACCACTGCAGTGGTAACTCCTGAAATCTCTCATTTACTTGATACAGCTGTCGTGGCTGTGACGGTACCACCTGAAGACGGAAGCTTGTGTTGCCTCCGAAACGTCGTGATTTTTATTTTATTTTACTTTTTAATGTTTTTACCTACGTGACTTTACCGAAAAAACCTAAGAATATGAATCATTGCAGTCACGAAAGCTTCAAATCTAGATTTTTGACCCCCCACCCCCTCGTCACACGGCGTCACAAAAAGTCAGACCCCCCCTCAAATATGACGTCACAAAGCTCTGCTCCCCCCCCCAAAACCATATTTCAATTTTGAAATTAAAACATGCTTCAAAACGATTTAAACTAAAACTATTGTCATTGTAGTGCGTATTTAATGTGGCGCTGCACTCTGATGTTGTAGGAGTGTTTTAACAATTCTATATTTTTTTAAGTTGCGCATTTTGATGTGACGTCACATTTCTCACCCCCCCCCCCCCTCCTCGTCACACATCGTCACAAAAATCTGACCCCCCCCAGGTGCGTGACGTCATTTATGGACGGCCTCTAAGAGGGGTTAAACTGGACACGTGTTGTTGGGCTAGGAGGGGGTTAAACTGGAGGATTAAACCTCTCTTCTGGCACCGGCGCTCGGACCCAGAATACTTCACGTTCAACATGGCGTCCGGTCAAGTGAGTGGTGTTGTCAGCGGACGCGCGAATCTCTCTCCGTCTCTTCCTCCCCCTCGCCTCTCTCTCCCTCCCTGTCTCTCTCTCCCTGTTCCTCATCATCAAATCTCGACTTAACTAAATTACGAAAAAGCGTGCCGTTTTCCAGCAGGGCTCCGTGTCGCCACTGCAAACGACTGCCTCTCTCTTGCTGCCCGCCTTAAAAGGCACTCGGTGGTGGTGGTGGCCACTTGCTCCGAGGCTATTAATGGGGCAGAGGGAGCCACTGCCCCTCTACAAATAGCCCCGGCTCACAGTCCGCGCCCGTCTTGTAACGCCGTCGCCCCTCTGTTGTGTTTAATTCAGATGTGCGGGGGGGAGGGGCAGTGCAGCAAGTAGGTGGTGGTGGTGAGATGTTAACTACCTCGCCTGGTGTGCAAGGAGTTGGTGGGTTCGATCCCCACCACACACCACACGCTACTGCTGCTGTATGTTTGGGGTTTGCGGTGTCTCTCTCCCCGCGGTTGTGATCACATTGTCTACCCTGCTCCTCCGGGGTTCTCCCATCCCCTCCACATTCACTGTTTCATTGCTTTTATTGCTTTATTTTTGTGATTTTCGAAAAGTGGGCCATGTTTAGGTTTTTTTCTCATTCTGATACCCTACAAACTTTAAATATCTGATCCGATATCATCGTGGGGAAAAGACCACATGGAATAAGAGGTTAGCAAGATCGCAACAAGCAGCTCCTTACTGAAAAGTGTATTTAAAACCAAGCTTTGCAGAATAAGCATACATTGTTATTGCACCGAGTTATATTTACATCATAAACGTATACGGTACTGGTTTGTAACGTTTCCCTTTTAGTTATAACGGCACTCCTACGTGTGAGGTCACGAGTTAAAATTATGGTTCGCAACTTAAAACGTAAAAAAAATGTTTCTACAATCCAGGTATTCTGTTTGTAAAATACCGTATAATCTCCAGTTGTAATATGGTTTAAGATTAATTGTTTATAAGCAAATAACCCATTGTGATCTGATGAATTGTCACGATTCAAATCCCTAATTCTTTTACGATTGTAGGTTGATTTAGCTTCTCTCATTGTAGCAGAGGTTACATGAACTTATCACAACATGACTGAAATAAGTGATTCGTACATGCACAATCTGATTTTAATAAGTGAATCATCACATTATTCATGAAACCCCTAATATACAGTACTTCTCTTCCACATGTTTTTTTTTGTATTGAGGTGAACTTTGCTATTACTCTACTCTTGTTCCAGAATGATGGGAGCGGAGGGAGGCTGTCGATGCGGGAAAAGGCGGTGGAGCGACGCAAGGTGAACAAGGAGCACAACAGCAACTTCCGCGCTGGCTACGTGCCCGTGGACGAGGGCAGGCTGCACCGCACAGGCCTCCGAGGCCGCAAGCGCTCGCTCGCCATCTGCCTGGTCGTGCTCCTCTTCCTGCTGGCCATCGCAAACCTCATCGTAAGTTCTGCACCACTGAGCGCCATTTGTGCAAAAAATCTGGGGGGTTTATCAACATTTCTGTCCCACGAAGGCCCTTGGAGTGGCCGGCCAAGCTATGGCCCGCCGTTCGATTTGGTTCACGAATGAAAGATCCAGGTATTCCTCTACTTGCGAAAATTCAACTTATGAACTTTCAGAGATACGAACAAACCTGTCCATATGTCCAGTTGCAGCTGTTCACGATGCTATTGCCTGTTACAAGTTGATTTATAAAGGGAAGAAGAGAACAAATGGACAGACATCTCTTGGTAAGTTTTTACAAGAGAGTAGAGAGGAAACAAAGGGAATTAGAATGTACCCTAAACACGGGGAATGGCTTTAACAGTTGTATAATCTCCTGTAGATGTAGATGCCACTGGTTCTTCATGTTCTGCAGATGTAGATGCCACTGGTTTTTCATGTGCTGTAGATGTAGTTGTCACTGGTTCTTCACGTAGCATCTACATGAAATACGCACAGGTTTCTTGATATCTGAAAGTTCGTAAGTAGAGGAGTTCCTGTAGCATGCTCCAGTGGTCAGAGAAGTCCTGTGAATGCATAACATACAACACATTCCATTCTCATCAAGTTTTTAACATATATGATTTAATGTATGAATTGTGAGCTTACTTTATATTTATAAATTGATGCATTCTTACATCCCTACATGTAACCCAGATAGCATCTACATTTATGCATACCTACCACTGTAGATAACACGAGTTTTTCCTACGTGCCTCACCTGGGCATTATGTTGTAGACCACGCTGATCATCTGGAACGTGATTCGGCTGGGCCCTGAGGGCTGTGACAGCATGGAGTTTCACAACACTGGCCTGCTGCGCTTCAAGCAGGTGTCAGACATGGGCATCGTGTGCCCCTACAATAGCGCCGTTGGTGGCCGCAGTAACGAGGACCTGGTCATCACTGGGAACTCCAAGCCGGTGAGAGTTGTGGTTTGCATTGTGGACGTTGTAAATCCATCTTCCATTCTGGGTTTTTCTCTCTCACTAATTGTGTATCAGGAGTGAATTTACTTGTAAACATGAGTGTATCGCATGTATAAACCACTGGTAACAACTATCTAAGTACTGGATATTAAGCTCTGAATTATAGTTTTAAATTGCTGATGTCCTTTTACTTTTCCAGAAAGAGACTCCTTTAAATTGAATTTTACTTATCAAGGATTTAGAAATGTGCGTATCTTTACTCGTTGATCACATTGACAATCCTGTTAAATCTTTAAATTATAATCCAGTCGTTCACAGGTGTAACAATTCACTGTTCTTGTTTTGTAAGCCATTGCTCAATATTGACAATGCATTACTTTTCTATTCACTGTAAAATAGCACTGATAATTTACTCATTTATTTCACTTCTACAGCACCTCAGAGACAATCCTCTAATCCTGCTCTTAGTGCACTGGTAGATACAAATAAGCTACCCAGCGTTACTCCAACTTTCACAGCTAAAACAAGGACATCATCTTGGTCTGCAGGTAACTGTTAAACTTCTGGAAGGTAATTAAGCACGAAACTACACGTTTGCACTTGCAGGTTATCATGCAGAGAAAGCAAAGCAGCGTGACGGTGGACGCAGACAAGACATCGGTTGTCAGCAAGTTGGGCCTGGAGGTGACCGATCCACGCACCAAGAAGACTTACTTCAGCACGGACTACAACAAGCACGAGTTCCACCTGCCCAAGGGCGTCAAGATTCTGCACGTGCAGCGTGCCTCCACTGAGCGGGTATGTTGGCTGAGTTGCATATCGCATCATTGTCATCATCATTATTGGCTGAGAAATGTATTGGTGAAAATGTGTCAGGATTTGATTCCCATGGTAATCGTAAATACAGAAAATTCTTCAATCGATTGAGATATTGATAACACGGCATGGGGAGGCATTCATCTAGCAGTGGATTGACAAAGGGATGTAAGTATTTTTTTTATTTGGAGGCATATAAATTACTCCCTTTGCAATTTGCTAAATTGTCATGATTCACAGTTGGAAGTTATTAAACAGGAAATTTTCCCCCATTGTGTTTCAGTTAGATTCCCATGTCTTGGGGTTAATGGGAACCAGTGATGGAGAAAAGTATACGAATTGAAGAGAATGCATTCTCAAACGTGATTTTATGCACATATGGTACCTGTAAAAATAAATTACAGTAATGCTTTGCTTCATGCCTGGTTATGTTACGATTATCCCAATATATTATTAAAACACACATTTTAACTACATTCTACACAATCACACATTTTTGGGTGTTCCATTGGACAAGAACCCAAATTTTTTTAAACATTTTAACAAAAAACATTTTTTGAGATGAATTGCCTTTTTAAATCAATAAAACATCTTCAAAATGAAATACAGATGTTTAAAAAAAATACAACATGCTGTGACCACTGCCACATCCAGGTGACAAGCAACCACACTTCGGACCTGGTGCTGAAGTCGCAGCAGGCAATAGTCCGTGGCAATGAAGGTGTTTACATTAATGGCGTGCGTTTAGCGATCCACGTGAAGGGAGACATTCATCTGCAGCCGGTGAGACCAGTGTTGCTTTTTTTACACCCCAAACACACACAAGTGAGGAATTTCCCAAAATTGTTTTTGGCTGCCTGCAATAGCTGTCTAAACGTATATGTGCTGCAGTGAAATATTGTCTTTGACGCTTTGTTTGGATAGGGAACAGTATTATATTTAGAGACGTTAATGTGGCATTAATTCTATATTGGATTTGTGCAGAGCGTTGAGGGTGGTTAACAAGACCCGGCGGTAGCAGATGTTACTTTTTGGAGAGTTTCACAGTTTTAATCCAGTGGGGGTTCCCTGATTATCACTGAGGTGTGTATTAACCGCAAAAAATATACGCCGTCTGCTTGACAATGGAAGGCCATTGCTGGCGTTAAGATCTGCATTTTTTAAAATTACCTGTAAATGAGTCTGTTGGGATTATACATTGACCCGCCACTATGAACACTTGGCATGGCCCTCCTAAAAACGAGTCATGACACTCATTGAGTAGATTTAAGAGTCATCATCTTCGTCGCTTTTTGTCCCTCCACTGATTGCCTGTATTTCCAGCTGTTGTCCCGACTCTCTTGATTGAAATATTACTGCTTGCTTTTATCTGCCCTCATTGCTACATCTGCCCCTTCCTCTCTCCCGTGCCATGGCCTCCGTCTCGTTGGCTCCAACCTTCGTCCCGACCCACCCACGCTTTGGCCCGGCAGACGGAATCGCTTGTGCTGGATGGCGGCGTGACCCTGAACCCCGCGCGTTTGCCGCGCACCAGTTCCGACGTGGGCGCGCTGCTGCGCGGTGCGGAGGCCGAGCGCTACAAGCTGTGCGTGTGCGCCGACGGGCTGCTCTTCCGCGTGCGCGTCACCTCGGAGAACACCGGCTGCCTCGTGACCAACACCCCCTGCGGGCTCGCGCGCTAAAGCGTTTGCTCTGCAACAGTACCGGCGTGCGTGCGTGCGTCTGTGTGTACTTGCGTACGCCTCCTTTCATCAGAGACTCGGCTTGTACCCACGAGGGATGGATCCCTTAATATAAGGGCCATTACGTGAGATATATGTATAGTATAGACATCTATGGCCATACATGGATTAACTGGACTGAGACAAGAACTCATGCCATGTGGCCCATCACCATACGCATCTCCTTTACCGTTCCGGGATGCTGCCATGATGTAATGGTGAGCACACTGGACTTGCAATCCAGAGATTGCTGTTCAAATTTTGTGTCTCCCAGCAAGTCAGTTGAAACAATGGCCCAGTTGTATTCAATGTCCCCGCCTCTGTCCACTTGGATCAGCAGGTTCATTCTGGCGGCCAGTGTGGAAGAGTCGGCGAAGATGCCCTCTTGAGGGGGGTGCTGTCCTTCTCATTCTAGTGTAGACCCTTGCGCCAGTAGTGGCGAGAGCCAGAAATTGCAGGGCTGCACCAACTTTTATACTGCTCAAATGTGTTTGGAAAATTTTGTGCACGATTGTTATTGTTTTAATAATGGATAGTCCATTTTATTTGGTTGTCCCAAGATGTCCATGCCTCTTATTTGGCCCGTGTCTCTATATGTGGCTCTTTCCAAGTACATCCAGCCTCATGGATTGTCGCTGTTTCAAGTGAGTTTATGTCCTGGCGAGGATTAGTTGGTGTTTATGGTTGCCAAAGGTATAATCCATAGCCACCTGTAATGGAAATCTGGTCATATGTTGGATCATAGTACTTTAAAGCAAACTTCTGAAGTGATTACAATCACGCAAGTTTTTTCATATTTTAATAATTATTGATCCCCAAAAGTAGGTACTATAGGGCTGATTTTTTAAATCTTAACCATGAAATCACATCCTTCACATAAGCAATAATTTGCAACCCATCGTCAGTATGCTGTTGGATTAATGCCTCCCCAAGCCATGTGGGTCATGGGAATTGTTTGACCATAGTTTGGGTTTGTAAAAGGGTGGCCCATGACCAGTTCAAATATTGCTCATCAATAAATATTTGCAATAACCAGGATTCCAATTTTGGTCGCGGGGTTCGTAGTGCAATGCACGAACCACTGCAACACCACTCTACCGCTCCTTTACATCATTATTTTACTACATTGGATTTACATTATTTTTTATCCTGACTTGTGTGCGTTGTGGAAATCGTGAGGCCATGACTCGCCTAACATTTCTTTATATGCCTAGTTGATGGGGACAGTTTAATGAAAATTACCTCCTAGTATTGAAAGTATTATTTTTGCACATTTAATTAATTGTAATATCAATGAATGCACATTTATACAAAATCAGCTTATGTATTAGCAGTCAGTACCGCCGTTCTAAACACTACAGTTGTTGCCGACTGGTCCTAGTTTTGTGTACTGCCGTTGAACAGAGATTTCCACTGAATCTACGATATTACAAATCCTTTTGTACAGAAGGCCACGTGTGAAATGTACATCACTAATATGTATTGAGTATTTCTGTGCAACTCGGTGGAATAGTCAGCTGCCTATAAAGTATGACCTTTTACACTATTCTATAAAGTTTCACCTTTTACACTATTAAGTGGACTTTATAGTATTTAAAATTACCTGTAGAGGGCGATGGTTGCATATGTCAGAACATATTGAAGTGGCTGATGGTACTTTGAGAAGAATAAGCTCTTGAACACTAAATGTACGACAGTGTTTCAGTAAAAAAAAAATATGCCATTCATGTTGTGAAGATAGAGCTTACGTTCTATATATTTTAGGATTCGAAAATAGAACAGTTATTTGAAGAAAGGATTGGTTATATGCTTGAGTGTTAGCGAGGATCTCTGTAAACACACCAATGGCAAGTATAACCACCACGCAACACCAAGCACAGCATTCGTCCTGAAGTATTTCAATTCTTTACTCGATGGGTTTGAGGCCAGGTATTATTTTCTGTGTGAATTCCTGGCTGCACCGGTGGCAGGGAAATTCTCCGCACAGTGGAGGTATTTTCAAAACACGTGCTGAAGGTTTTTGTAACGACTTGTGCCAGATTTCACAGATGAGACATTTAATTTAATTTGCACGTTCTTTTACGCAGTATTGCATGTCTGCCTTAAGTTATAAACAGCGTGTGTTTGTGTGTATATATGTATGTGTATGCTTTTTAATTGACGTATTGTTTGGTATTTATGGTGTATTGCTTAATGAACACTATGGATCTTTGTGGAGGAAACACAAACCCAGTTGCATGCAAGTGTCGTTAATCTATGAATTGTTTACACTCAGGTTTCCCAAACGTCATGCCTTGTGCCCTCCCACGCTCACCTGACTATGTTCAGTCTTTATTCGAAGGCAAATTAATTGCACATCGCAAGATTGACACAAGTCAACACGAACCTTTCCTCCATTTGAAGGTCGGAACGGCTGCTGAGAAAGCCAGGTGACTCGCTTGTAAAAGCACGGGCGTAGAGAACCTCTTTTTGAGGAACGAATTGGACTTTGAAATGCCCTTTTGGTGCGCCACATTAACACACCTCAGTAGCCACTGCTGAAATGCGTGACTTGAGGCAACTAAAAATATAAAGAGCGTTGCCAGGTCACAAATATTCCCCTTTTTAGTATCAGTGCAGATAAGCGTTGAGTTTCAGATCAAGTTCCTCACCCCGCTAGTCGAGTACAATCAGTAAACAACACGCCTTCTCGATAAAGACCCATGGTCTACTCTATGCAGATATCGACTGTTGTGTGTGCATTTCAGAGATTTAAAAAAAAACTGTACTTCAATATTACAACTTACGACGTTTTAAAAAATAATGGCTTATTAAACTGGAAACATGATTAAAAACACACTGTAACATGCCAGAGTTCTGTGGTTTTTTTTTCTTTTGCTGCCTTAAGATTTATATTTTACCGTTACACGATGTATTCACAATGCCTTGTATCACGTGCGGTGGAAAGCACAGGCATCCTGTCGGGATCTCCGTCGCTGGCTATTTAAGTGGAAACATGTTCAACCTGCACGGGGGACGAATGCGAGCGATCTGTTGGTTGTTACCCTCGTCTGAAGGCACTAAATACTTGCGTTCAAATCGTATGTTTATATCACAAGCGTACAATAAAAAGAGGAATTCCGACTGCTGTTGTATGACGCTGTTTTCACTTGCAGTGTTTCTTTTTTAGTGCAGTTGCTGTAAACAAAATGCGCTGATCTTATCTTAACATGATTTATATTGTGCATTATCCAAGGCGCTTTACACACAATCGTCAAGAATAGATATGAATGTCTAATGGAGATGAGGTGGATGATAGAGATGAGAGGAAGCGAAGGGGGCAAATCTGTGAAAATGCGTGAATTCGATGATGGATTAAATGAATGAATGGGGGAATGAGTGATAGCCGTCAAATGAGAATATGAAGAGGGCGCAGTAACCGGTGGCGGTTATGAGGGGGAGATTAAGGGGTCGTGGGGTGAGCTCGGGGTAACAATCCGTGAGTTTTGAGTGCGGAACGGAAACTAGTGAGCGAATGTGACCTGCTGAATGTGGAGGGGGGAGTTTGTTCCAGTGAAGGGAGTGGGCGAGAAGAGAGAGAGAGAGCGATAGCGTGGATTAAGGAGAAGGAGTAACGGCGAGAGAAGGCAAAGATTGAGAAGGTAGAGGACGAGAAGATGACATAGAGTCATAGACCGACGCAAGAGTGGCAACATCCGGTGGTATCAAGACCATGACCGGATTTATCGACCAGGGTGAGGAATGTGACCAGGCGATGCCCTCTTTTCAGCCAAGGCAATTGTATCATTGCAGCGTGCGTCGATTGCTACACATGTTATTGTTGTTGAGGCAACAACAATAACACGTAGCTTAGTGGTGTCATGTATGCCGATTACCACTAATAAAAGAGAAAATTGAAACATTGTAATGTATCTTCAATGTCTCTGTTAAGGACTGTGACCCAGCACAGCAATGAAAATCCACACGTTCTCACTGACAGCGATTTCTAATTTAGTGTTATTGTTATCGTTTCACAAACAAAAACAACCTAATCCTTCAGGTGGTTTATTTCTACAATGCAAGGAGTATGTTATGTTTCGTGAAGGGAAGTTAGCATTCCTCTGATGTTTTTGGCACCACATAACATTCAATCCCAGCCTCGGAGAGCATTTTTGTTTTGCCTTCCACGGACATCTGAAGCACTAAAGCCCAAAACTGTATCGCGTGTTTACTTTCCCATTGATGTCCTTAATGTCCACATATCAGCTGTCCATTTTCTGTGTTGTCCAAAGGTTTAACTCGAGTGCCTTTGGCATCCATTGGAAACAACTCTTAAGTTAAGCAACGTCAAACGTTAATGTTGAAGCCTATCTTAATGTTTCACAGGCTGACTGTCGAAATATTTCTGGTGAGTGTCTGCACAGTTTACGGAACGTATTCTACTTCCCCGTCAGGTTACATTTGTTGAAATGTGATGATGGCCCGCCTTTTATGCACTCAATAAAGACTTAGTTGATTAAAATGTCCGAGGTTTTAATCAAACAATGTAAAATATGTTGTCCACGGGAAATTTTACTCGTTGAAGATGTGCGTTTGATAATCGGCATATGTTCTTGCTTTGTGTGGAAGTTTACATTATGCGTTTAGGTATTAAAAAAAATAATTTAATCAAATAAGTTTCGTAAGTGAGCACTATTGACCTGTTTTCTCTAAGCTTCAGTACTGCAAAGTAACAGCTCCTATTGTAGTTTGAACATGTAATTATTTCACAACTGTTTCCTCCTCTTCTTTTATCATTTTTTAAACTTTGAACATCACGTTTTTTGTGTCACGTGTTCACAATAAAAAACACAACGGGTTCAAATGGTAAACGTTCAGCGTTCATATTAAGAGAGTTAGGTGATGTGTAACGAAATGCATGGGGCTGCTGGCTTTTGATGATAGCTGCTTGATCTTTTGTCGTTCCCGTCCGCTCTGTTACTGTCTCACTCAGCTGTTGATGAATAATCCACGTGAATGAATGCATTCATGCGTCAGTGAAATTCCAAAGCCCTATCGTGAATAGTAGTAAATCTTCAGCACCGTGAGCTTTGAACTGGGACTTTGACCTAGAGATGTAGGTCCCCTTTTTTTGCAGTACATAAGCACTTGCAAAGTCTAAGTGTCCTTCACTGCTTGTGAGTAAAGCATCCGTCGAGCTCGGAATAAATGTAAGAGACACACACTCCAAATGCTTTTTTTTTCATCAAATGAACTTTAGTTTTACAGACACTTTAAGTTATCGTTTATTGGAAGATACTGTTGACAATGATGCTAATTAGATAGAAGTCTGCAGTGAAGAAAAAAACAACTCCAAACTCGTGCTTATTGCTTCCACAAGCCACGTTCTGAATGGTAATTGTATGTTTTCTTGCATGCGCTCGTGCTAAACTTTCCAACTTAACGGGAAAGCTGATACTTTTCCAAGGGGTGATATACACCTTGGGATGGCCGTGTTACACTTGTGCCAACTCATGAGTTGGAGAGCCATTTTAGAATACTCCATTCCAGACAAGGGTAAGGCACGAGCTAAGCTAATTGAGCATGAGACAGATTTATACTACACATGGCATGATTCTTATGTATATGCACTGTATTGCTTGTATACATGAATGTGTATTTTGTAGAAAACTAATTTCCGCCATTGCTATGTTGCAATGAAAATACAATTATAGTGAACGAAGTGTATTAAATGTGGTTGCGCATACAGGCGCTTTATGACATGTGTATTTATTTGGACTTCGAATATATAAATAGTGGTTTCAGAGCATAGGTAACGAGCGGCTGGAATGATGACATTACGGTAGTTTTTCAAATTTAGGCACCTCATCGAAAATATATGATCTGGTGCTCGATGTTT
This sequence comes from Lampetra planeri, assembly GCF_965212315.1. Taxonomy (NCBI): domain Eukaryota; kingdom Metazoa; phylum Chordata; class Hyperoartia; order Petromyzontiformes; family Petromyzontidae; genus Lampetra; species Lampetra planeri. Next base: position 11,487,946 of record NC_136125.1, on the reverse strand, counting down.
AAACTATCAAAGTAGTTGTGCTGGGTAGATCCCCGTGTCTTGTTGGTACATCCTCCTCGATATCACTAACGTCCCATGACAACACTCAACACCATCACAGTCATGTATGTATGTTAAACTTAGTATTTCGTATCGTTACGTAGCCAACCGTGTCAAACGGAGATGCGGGGGAAGGACAATAAAACCAAAAGCAAAAAAGCAGTCCTAAACAAAAAATCAGTTTGTCAATCTAGATGATGATCTAAAAGTGCATAGCTCAAGTGGCTTCCTAATGTCGGATGGAAGAGCGTTCCAGACGGCCGCAGAAGCACCGTCTGTAAGCGCGCGACGCAGCGCTTCCAGACGGCGCTTCATCCGCGCCTCCGGTCAGCACGGCGCGGCTTCGCGCGGCGCGAAATAAGTTCTCCGTGCAAACGCACGGCCACTTGGGCTGACGAGGAGAAGTCCCCTTCACTCGCAGCACGATGCATCTCGTGCCGCTGCCACCACCCGCCGCCGCCGCTGTCCTCCTCCTCCTCTTCCTCGCGCTGGAAACGCGCGCGGCGCCCGTGCCCGCCTCGTGCCCGCTCGTCTGCACGTGCGCGCCCTACCCGGCCGCTGCCGACGTCCTCGTGGTGAACTGCAGCGGCGTGGGCCTCTCCTCCACCACCTCCTTCGCCGGGATCGACGCCGCCGCCGTGGGCACACTCGACCTGAGTCGCAACGGCGTTGCCCGCGTGGACCTCGCCCTCCTCGGCGGTCTCGCTGGGCTCGAGGTGCTCGACCTCGGCGGCAATGGGGTCGTGGAGCTGCGGAGTGGCTCACGGGGTGGGTGGCGACTGACGCCCTGGGGACGTGGGGTTCCTGGTGGTGGTGGTGGTGGAGGGGATGGGCAGCTCCTGAAAAACCTGAAGGTGCTCCTTCTGAACGACAACAAGCTTGAGAACATACCCGCAGGTTTGTGTTGTTCTTATTATTGTTGTTGTTAAAAAAAAATAGTTTATTACGCTTTTGTCGGTGAAGTACTAAGGACCGTGCTAGTGTCAACACGAAGCGCAGCAGATGAAACGAGTTGGTAAACATTGTGAGATGTCAGCAGGCACAATCATTTGACGTTGAGCTTCTAACGCAGTTTTAGGCGTATGCATAATCATTCGTATTGCCTCGTACTACAGCATAGTTTGCAACTTTTTAAAGATAACATTTTCCATAGCCCTCTTAAAATGCTCAACTCTTATCACGAGTAGCTTGCCTTCCTGGGAACTACCATGATGTTGTCGCCTTGATGGAGCAATGGCCCACGGATTTCCTTGGCAGTATTTACTTACACAATCTCTTGTGTACGGTCAAAACACCTCGCCATACTGGCACCTTGCAGCCCAGATAAAATATAAATGATAAATGTACACTATGCCTGCCATTGATAAAGTCACCCGGAATACATGTGGTTATGTCAGATCTCAAGGTAAGCAGGCGTTGAGCCTGGATAGTGCTGGGATAGGTGACCACCAAGCACAACGCAGTTGCTCTGGGACTACGTGGTTTGCAGCATGGGAAGGCTGTGCAGGAAAGTCAGTAGTTGTACTGTGATTCTATGGTTTCACGTTGAAGCTCTCGACCTTCAGCATCTCACACAACCCAACACTGCGAAGTCAAACAGATGCCCCCATTCAGCAGTGGACTGGACATGGCTGTACACTCGGGCTATAACATTGGGGCTATAACAATGGGCTATAACAATGTTTTCCATTTTGCGACTGGATGATTTGCCACGATTCGAGATAGTCGTTTGATCAATTGATTGTATTCGTTTGTTTTACATTGTCGTGCCATGTGGCCCCTTTAGTGCCTTCGCGTGTTACGTGAGCTCGAGATATGCGGTGCAGCAAATTTGTGGTGGAAAAAATGATAGGATGCATTTTAATAGCTGGATCGTTGTATTGTTACCCCCCCCCCCTAACCAGGGTGCGATTTGATGGGGGCTTGGGGAGGTTGGGGATCTCCCTGCATATGTACCTTCAATTGTCATTAACCACTTGATGGGAATTTCTTATCAGCTTCAGAGTAGACAGAGCAGCAAGGACCATGAAAGAAAATTGCATGTACATTCAACTGCTTTCGCACAGTACGAAACCAACCGTGCTAATCGGAGGTGCCCGTTAATGTTCGTGATGTAATCATGGAGGTAGAGCAGTAGCGTTGTGGCTTGCAAGCTACACTAGGAACCAGGTGGTGGTGGTGGCCCAGATTAAATTTACTGACCACAGTGATGTCCTGCCCCCCCTGTTCACGAACCAGAATGGTGAAGTATGGTCAAACAAACCCCCATGGCTAGAGTGGTGTGGGGGAGTCCTTCAACCAGCAGTGGACCGACAAAGAGCAACCCGATTGTAATTGATGAGTAACACACACGCGGACTTGCGCTACAGCGCGGCCGTTTTATGTAGCGTTGTTACTCATTCACCAATTGAATATTTTAGTTGGTTTGCTTGGACTCTGTTATCTTTCACCCATAATCTGAGGTATGCGAATTCACTCTAGTATCTTCTGACATCATTGGGAGTTTTATTGTCTTTTTGCCTTTGGAGGCATTTTGCAATGCATTTATTGTGCCCATTTAACTTGCTTGAGAGGTATTTATTGTCTAAGGGGTTCACATAGTGTTGTGGTTTTAATGGTGATGTTTTTCTTGGCTTTTTTTCTTTTGCCACTGCTAAGTTTTCACCACATTCACGTGAAATTATGAGCGGAACTTGGACTAAACTGCAGTTTATGGTTAAGCCAAATAACACAACAAAAACTTGTTTAATACAGAGAAAAAAAATACGTTGGAATGTAATGCAAAGGAAACTTTATTCCGTTGAAAATGTGAGTGAAAGGAGAAAGTGCCACTCGTGTATTTTGCCTGTGCTCTACAAAGTCCTAGTTTGTAGACAGGTATGGGAATATATAACGTACAGCAAGGGAATGTTCGTGAGTCTTTTGGAACAGACCCCATAAATCATACCTCTCTGTATGGGGCCCCGTGGATTCTTTCAGTCCTCATGGGCAATCTGTTGGAATTCATCCCAACCTCAAAATCAGATGAACCCTCATATATTGCAGCGGGCCTTGAGGTACACTCGTATTGAGACACGATACATTTTAATTCTGTAAACGTGAATGTATTTTTTTGGCTTGTTAAAAGAATGACATAAATAGTCTTGAGACTCAGCGAGCCATTCCTGTATAAAATATATTTTTGTTGAAGTATAGTAATTGATATATCTGGCTTGGTAGCATGGTGGTTTGTGTGTGCAGCTTATATGAGTAAGGTTGCAAGTTCAATTCCAGGTTGGAGTTCCATTCAACACTTCATCCCTCACATCCGATTAGCGCGGTTGGCTAGGTACGGGGCGAAATAAGTTCCACATACATACGTCCCTCTGGGTTCCATTTACTGTAATTAAGTACCGCTTTGTAGAAGTCCTATGGAGTGACACACACCATTATAGGAATGGGGAATTTACATCACCGAGCCAGGTTCGTATAGAAGTAGGTACGCACCAAGCAATGTTAATTTCAACAGGAATCCAACATTAATTTTAAGGATAATTACGTAACATTACTGCAATTTTTAAAAATTATTTTCTATGAACAAATCACACAGAATGCACCTGATCCTGTCAGGTCTAGGAAGCTTAGCAGGGTTTGAGCCTGGATAGTGTTTGGATGGGTGACAGCCATGCATAGAACAATTCGTTGTTGTTAGAAGAGAGCAGTTTAACAATGGATTTTTGTCGAAGAAGGCAGTGCAACAAAATCTGCCGTTGTACTGTACTATGCTCCAACGTATATGCTGCCCGCATTCACAAACCAGCACTGGCCGGCATGGTGACACACACTACACTGTACCAGGTAAGGCCCACTGAGCTCTGTGTAGCTCTTTTTCTGAAGCGACATTGCCACAATTGATCTCTCAACGAAGTGGCTCATCATCACCACGTGGAAATTTATAGCAACCAAATACCCGAAAAGCATGTTTCTACATGTGGGGGAAAACTGAAGGACCCGGAAATAAATCTACGCGACCACGGGGGAAAATATGCAAGCTTCAAATATTTCGTCGTCATGGTCAAGATCGAACCCACGACTTCCTGTAAACCAGGTGAGACAATTAACATCTCGGCACCATGGCGCCCCCCATATGGTCAAACAACCCCCCATGACCTGCACGGCCTGGGGAGGCCCCTCATCCTGCAGTGGAGCAACAAAAACATCACCCCAAAGTGCATGACATCGTAGTATCACGTGACTGTGTCTAGTTATCAGGGAGCTGACGTCACTGGAGAGGTTGAGCCTGGCGCGTAACGAGATCGTGACGGTGCGGAGCGACGCTCTACACACGCTGAGCTCCCTCCGTCACCTGGAGCTGCAGGGGAACCGCATCTCCCACGTGGAAGGTGGCGCCTTCCGGGGCCTCAGCGCCCTCACGGTAAGCAGACGCTCGCCCAGGCCCTCGGCTCCACCGTCCGTGGGCTCTTCGCCACCCACCGAAATGTTGTCTCAAGCAAAAAAAAAATCGAACCCTTTTGCAGAGGTCGCCAGGTGACGAAGCATAGGTCAGAGTGCTGAAATGAAACCACCGAGATGTGGAATTTGGATAGAGGCAGCCGGGACCTTTGAGTAATCCGCGCTCTCAAGGGCAGGGAGTTGATGATCTCAGTCAGCTCACCAGTGACTGCATAAACCCAAAAACAGTGAAATTATTTTTTTACTGAATTTGGCAAAATTCCAGCACTGAGAATTCGATATATATCTATTTGACTGTCATGCCAAGAACATTACTCTCACTGACCGTGCGGAGCAGAGGTCACTTGAAGGGATGTCAGAGGTACAGCAGCTCTGTCATATCCACTTTCGCGGGACGTTCTCCAACATGAAGGGTCGCACTGCTCTGCGAGAGATCCGGATGGAAGCCGGGTTTCATGACGTGAGACCGATAACACAATCGGGACAATATTTAGGTGGATGGGGGGGGAATAAAAAAATAATCGCTTGCTTTATTAATAGCAAGTACATTTCGTATTTGTCAGCAAATATACGTTTAATTAAAAACTCCTGCAGAAAGCAGTGCACCATCTTGTGTCTGAGAAGATGACACTGAGAAGTGCTTCCGAGGTGTGCTCAGCTTCCTCTGCTCACTTGGCAATCAAAAGTTCAGTTCTAAGAGCTGCGATATGACACGTGACATGAAAACATAGACTAAATGTAATACGACGGTTGTTTATTGTCATTGGCGACTGGGCTGAGACCATCGCCTCGCTACACTTGAGAAGCTGCGATTAATCACGGGGCGGATGAAATTCAGAGTTAAGCCCAGACTTTCAACTGTGCCAGCTCGTATTCTTAGGTTTTTTCGGTAAAGTCACGTAGGTAAAACATTAAAATTAATAAAAGTAAAATAAAATAAAAATCACGACGTTTCGGAGGCAACACAAGCTCAGTTTTCTGACATAGGGATTTTGATGCCTCCTGGCCATGTCTTCCCCTTGGAGTTCTTACTCACGTCCATGCTGGAAGCCTGTGTCTGAGCAATTTGTGTGTGTGTGTCTTGTTTAAACGTTATAATAGCTCTCTGCCTAAACTACGTTTGGTGCGAATGAAGTTAGAGTCCCTTCATAATATATGCTACAGGCCCCGCACTAGCTTCATCCGGCACTGGATGCAGACAGTGGTGAGAAGGAAACTGCCACTATTTGGACACATCTGTAGGATGGACAACATCGGTAAAATGAAAGTGTGTTGTTGTTGTTGTTTGGAAAAATGTAAGGGACTGGAAAGAGAGGAAGACCGGACAGAGATTGGCTTGACACGAGGGATTGGTGCCTGAAAGATGTGGCCACTGTTCTTTGGGTCTTTCGGTAAAGTCACGTCGATAGGTTCAAAGAAAATAACAAAAAATAACACAAAACTACGACGTTTCGATCGCAACACAAGCGTTCGTCATCAGGAAGTCACGTAGATAGGTCCCTGATGACGAACGCCTGCGTTGCGATCGAAACGTCGTAGTTTTCTGTTATTTTTTGTTATTTTCTATGAACCTATCTACGTGACTTTACCGAAAGAACCAACGAATATGAATTCCTGCAGTCACGAAAGCTTTAATTCAAGATGTGGCCACTACTTGAGTATATTGGCACAAGACAGAGGAAAGTGGAAACGAATGACGAAATGAGCAGTGGAAACCTACGGGCTGTCTGCCCATGGATCGTGAGGATCATGAACCATGAGGAATTCCTCTTGAGTTCTAAGACTCACAACACATGTGATCATTCAAATTGTCAGCGTTGGCATCGCAGGCTTTACAACCGTTTTCATCTTTACCTCTGCCGTCACAACTGCCACCATCACTCATCACCGGCATCGTTAGTGTCACAGTTGATCATTTTGAGGATTAGATATGAACATTTCACAATCACTATAAATATGGTACGAACACAACAATGTTTTATCCAACTAGTTTGTAATATCTAGATTTGAAGCTTTCGTGACTGCAGGAATCCATACTCATTGGTTCTTTCGGTAAAGTCAAGTAGGTAGAAAACAGTCTGCCTCAGCAGCAGACCACCTGATGATGGACGCTTGTGTTGCGCCCGAAACGTCGTGATTTATTTTATTTTATACCTACGTGACTTTACCGAAATAACCAAAGAGTATAGTTTGTAATATACTATTTCTTCAGTAATGTAAATCTACAAAATAAACTTACCATTAGGTTGACATTTTCTGGTGTCTAAGTGCAAAAACGTATTGTCACCCTTCAGTTGTAAGCAGCATTTGATGTTGTCACTTATGCTTGTCCAATGATCATAAAGAAATGTCCTTAACATGAATATTGTATCAGTATACAGCTGAAGCCTAAAGTGAAGTTACCTCACGCCCCCCCTGCAAATTTCAGCCACTGCATGTAAAACAAGTCTTAAACATGTTCATGAAAGTAAATGTTCACACTAAAAAAAACATAAAATTGATGCAAAGTCATTTTATACGATCAGGGCTCAATTCATATGCAATTTCGTTTCCTGAAATGAGCGACTTTGTGTTATTTCAGTGGACACTATTTCCCCCATCCCACTTAAAACATGTGGCTCAGCATGCCACAGCCCACTATAGGCTTGGCATTTAAACAAACCACTCAAACTTTCATGGGCAGGAGCTGAACTTCGGCGACAACTCGCTCTCCACGTTAACACCGGACCCCTTGGCGGACCTCGAAGACGCGATCGGCAGGGCCAGCCTCTCCCTGGATCTGAGGGGCAACCCGTGGAGATGCGACTGCAGGGCGTCCGCCCTGCTTGGCTGGGCTCGGCAGAGCCAAGCGCGAGCCCGGCTCCTCCGAGAGGTCACATGCGGGGGTCGCCCCGCCGGACGGAGCCTCCTGGCCGCCGAGGAGGATTGTGGGCGTCCGGGCGCCAGCGTCATCGCAGCAGAGGGCACCACCGCCGTGCTGCCGTGCGGCCGGGATGAAGGTGAGCCACCTCGGCTTCCGCAAGCTGCCGCCCGTTTTCCTTTTGAGAGCCTCTCTCTCTGTGTCTCTCTGTGTCCCTCTTCGGCGGGCACCACGACGGCCGTGGCCGCAGATGTCGTTTTGTCCATTGCAATGGCAGCGCTGTCAACCCCTTATCAGTGCCCTACCTCGTTACAGAACAACTCAGACCTTATTGGTCACCCCGTGCCCATTATAAATGTCAACGTTCATCCTGCAAAGTCCCATCACACGGGAGAAACACGACCAAATAGACACCACTAGCACACTCACCACTACATAGTTGTCAACCCCTTATCAGTGCCCTGCCTCATTGCAGACCAACTCAGACCTTATTGGTCACCCCGTGCCCATTATAAATCTCAAAGTTCATCCTGCAAAGTCCCATCGCAAGGGAGAAACACGAACAAATCGACAAAAATGTTGTTTTGCCCGTATTTAAACAGCGGGCGCTCGGTGGATTATTAAAGCCGGTGCTTGGTGGATGATTAATTGCAGGATTGTGAGAGAGGGCGACTTCTTGACGAGGCTTTCATCCAGCAGTGGATTGATCGAAACCAGAGTGCCTGACGAGGGCAGAGCACTCAACCTTTGCGCACAAGTCTGAACCCTACTTGCTGCACTGCCTATGTAGTTGCTCAGTTGACTCGCATGCAGGTGTCTCAGACGCAACGTGACTCCGTTATCCGCATCCTGGCTCCAAGCCAACAGTAAATTTGATACAGTAAATTTAGCTGTGACGGTCCCACCTGAAGACGGAGACTTGTGTTGCCTCCGAAACGTCGTGATTTAATTCATTTATTTTCATTTATTATTATAATTTTATTTCTATTATTTTTTACCTACGTGACTTTACCGAAAAAACATAAGAGCAGTTGTTCTTCACTAATTTTCAGAGGTGGTGGGGGGGGGGTGTGGACCCTGTGGGTCACTGTCGCCGATAAGACATCACCAGTGTGTGTGAGGGCCGTCACGCCATTTGAAACCATTGTGGGTTTGACAGCTGCACGATGATGACTCGTTGTGTGTTGTGATGGAGGCCGCACGTCGCGTGGCCTCACTGAAGGCCACGGATCAGAGTGTGTTGCGAGCAATACCACAGCACATGGGTGAACGCACAGCCCTTTTAGATGTTATTGCTTTCAGCAGGCGCGTCCTGCGACGGTACGGATGTTGTACAGTGCAGATCGTAGGTACATTCACGGTTTCATCGGTAAGCGAAACAAATAGCAAGAATTGGTACGTGCGGGATGAGGGCCTCCCTCCACTGTGTGGGGTCGTGGGGATAATTTGACCGTTATTCACTATCCTGATCAGCGCTGGTTTGGTGAAGGAAGAAGCTTGAATATCCCTCGCCACTTTGTTAGCCGTGGCCGGGAATCGAACTTAGGTGAGGCGCAGTGCGCCCTGATCGCTCTGACAACGGCTTCAGAGGTACAAATCTCACCTGCCATCGTTTACATGTATCGTGAAATGAATATATTATGCAAGCAGTATATTTCTACATGTATGTCGTATGAGTGCCGCGTTAGTTAAAGCTACAAAGTATTTATGAAGGCTAAGGTCAACTACTAAAAAAATCCCCCGTTTAGCTTGATGGACTATCAAATAAGACTAGGAACACATTTTAGGCAGATATAACCTAGGGGAAATCCAGTTGCGGTGTATATAGCAGTTGCTACTGGTGGCGTGTGTGGGCTGGAATTGAACCTCTATCAGTAGGATTATCGCTTAATCACTGCGCCACTCCAAAAGTTGTGCGCGTGTACAATCCGTGTATCACATTCGGCTGTCAACAAAATGTATGGCGAAGAAATGAAAAAAGTCATACATGTGATCACACACTTACAATTAAAAATTAGATATCATTGGATCTCAGAAGCCAAGCTGGGTTTGAGCCAGCTTTATAGACGGATTAGTGCCCACCAGGGTTTGCCAGGTGTTGTGGATATGGGGCTGTGAGATGGCAAGCAGATGCCAATGTCGAGTGTTACCTCCTCTTATGCATCGTTCTTTTCTCCAGGTATTCCGTTTACCTCCCACATGCCAAACACGCATTCATGGAATTGGCCAAGCATCCCAAGTGAGTCTTTCCTTGGTAAATAAACGTCAGGATCATATTTAGTATCATTATTATTTTAATCAGTCATTCTGCAACCTCTCCTTGATCTGAAGAAGGGGAATTCCCTGAAGCGTCCACCTACTGTATCATTTATAGCAGCGCTAATGACAAATGTGGCGAATGGTATTCCAGTTGTTTCCAACACCACACCGGTGTACCGTTCGGATGATTTGTCTACGTCCGATGCAGTGTGTTATCGGGCGCGTGCTCTCACTTTTAAATCAGTTTCCAGCTCACGCCGAAACCAAGTTTGCGATGGTGGCGCGCAATAACCGCAGGCGTTAGTGTCACAATTTACTGGCAGCCATGCAGTGCCGGCGAGTCCCCTACAACATGAGGCAACGGTGTCATGGTCCACATGAGGCGTTAGAGAAGATCATATCGCTATGTTCAGGACTGCCGCTATAACACTTTATGGCAGTCAAGCATTCTAAAGACAAAGTCTCCCCATCCACGGCTACGACCTTGCATATTTCAGCTGTCTTTATGTTGCCGTGGCGACTTGGGGTTGACAATCTGTTGTTAAATGAGGGTTATAGGCGATTAAAGTAACGTATTTATATCGGCATCGAAATGTGGCCGCATTCTTAAGACGCCGTGCAGAAGCGGTGGGAATACCTTCGTGTGTCCGTCACTCCGGTGGCCTATCCGTCGTTGCTTTCTCAACTCGACGGAGCGGGCCGCGTTGAAGGGCCGTCACCTTCCGCTCCGCTGCTGCCGGCGCGCTTGCCTGACTTGACCGCCTGAACCTGAGATCCTGGTTGTTATTGTTGCTGTTGTTGCTGCTGCTGCTTTGCAATCTACATCAGCAGCCGTACGGAATAAGATAAAGACGCGGGGATAATTGTTTTGTAGAGAGAGGTGCGGTCACTCATAGGCAAGAGGTAAAAAAAGGATAAGGTGTCTGAGCCTGGACTTGAGTTGGGGCAGTGAGTTGATAGCTGAGATGACCGGTGGAAGTGAGTTCCAGACTAACTCCAGACTATGGGGACAGCAGGGTAGAAGAAGCGACCTCTTCATTAGTTTACTATTTACGTTTTTAAAGGCGCTGCAAACCCAACAAAGGGGTTCACAGCTCTGTACAGAGAGAGTCAGAGAGAGAGAGAGAAACACCTTTTATCTCGTTAACATATCATATAAAATAAGTAGCTTTTTTGGATTCTTTATAAATGGGTAAAATCTCAGCAGTCAGGCGCAATTTTTCAGGCAGAGAGAGTTCAAAATCTGAGGGCCAAGGACCGAAACATTTTTTTCCGAACGCGTGGCCGACTAATTTATTATTCGGAATGGATTTAAAGCAAGAGGTCGTAATTGGGCGTGTTAGGGGAGACGCTTTACAAGTACGGCTCAGAATAGTTGAGAGGTGCAAAGCGGTGATAAAACCAGTTTGGCATTGGAACAAAGCGGCTGAGAATGTGATCACCATTGGATAAGCACGGATAAACACAGTTCTTAGCAGTGCATCACTGGAATGGGCATCGTAGTTATGCAAACCCAAACATGGCAACCTGGCACAGATGTCGTGGGACCTCCATACAGACAGCTCAGTGGAACATTTTATTTTAGTTTTTATAAAACAGAAACATTCACGAGATAAGAACTGTGGAGCAGCCATAACGAATCAGTGTTTCTCGAAGTGACGTGAGTTTTACTCCGTTACTTCGCTGCATGTGCCCCGGTTTCCAAATTTTAACAGCTACGGAGAGTTTTAGGTGGCATCAATGAATGTGCATTCGGTGTATATATGCAATAAATGTATACTGTCATTATTCTACTGCCATTATTATACAAACACATTCATATCTTGAGGGTTGTATTGCCAAGGAAAGCTTTTTAGAAAGGTCCTTTGATGCTCGTTGGCCAATTACATTTGATAAATGATACTGTACATATACAAGAACAGTAAATGTCCACACAGACAAGGCAGCAGCCTACTTGCTGTGTTGCATCAGCAGATGGGCGTCTCACACAGGCTGCATCTCTGATGGACGTCTCACACCGTCAACTCATTTATTTTTACAGCGCACACAGAATCACCTCTTTCACCCTTTGTTCCCTGAAACAATACACAAATAAAACCTAATAACATGTACCGAACATTTAAACTATATTAATTATATATATGTAATATCAGAGATGGAATATCAAAGATACTTGGGTAATGATGGGGCTGTGGGGGGGTAATCTGCATTCACAGACATAATGGCAAACAGGTGAAAAGTTTACAGTCATTTACATCTTCTCCTTTCACGTCGTTTGGCAAAGACGTCGTCTCTTTATTAATACCACTACCCCGATTTGCGTCGTCTCAACCCCACACTTACGTCGCTGACAGCATCATCGTCCGTGCTTTCTCGTATCCGTCGCCTCTCAGCCTTCCCCACCATCACCATCACCGCCGTACCCTGTAAATTGGCTTTGATTGACGCCGTTTCGATATGAGTCGTGGCGCCTTTCAGGAACGCATTGAACCGGGGTGCAACTGCCGCACTTACGCGTCGTCACGGCACAATCGTCTGCACCGACCAGCACGCACGATGTGCGGCAGGTGTAGTGAGTGGAGAGGCCGCTGATGGGGGCAGTGGACAACTGGGAGTGAAGCGATGAGTGGCGCGACCGGCGGGGAGCTCCAGAAAGACGGAGAGGGCTTCTGATGCCGGGGCTGCAGCTGCCGTGGCCGAATGTTGTTTTATGGTGGTTGAAAAAAAAAATACGTAGTCTACAATCTCGACTTGGTGAAGTCCTTTCACGTTTTTATATATAGATATATAAAACGAAATTATAATTCCAAAACACGAGTTGGGCAGATCGAGCAACAAGCTGTCACGTACAGATGTGTAAAATAACCATTTTATTCCAATTTGCAACAGGCTTTTTTTCTTCTCTTGAGATGAAAGGCAGACGTTTCATCGGGGAATATTTCACCGGAGTGGGAACCTGAAACCAGCTTTGTAGATGTGTACGCTACACACCCGCCGGCGGCATGCAAAGGGGGTCACGTAAACGGTGCGCCGCCTCTCCGTATCCCAGTGCCTTGGGTCCCGCCAGACCACGGGCTCCAGTGCAGGTGCACACTCAACAGCGATACCACTCGCACTCACGCACAATGGGCGTGTGTATAAAATACGTACTTTGCTCACTCTGTTTTGCAGGCATCGGGATGTTGTCGTGGTTCGTGTGGCACATTAGGAACATTCGCAACACTGGACTTCCCATGCGCAATGAATAAAGGCCATTGGCCGAAACGTCGCTAAATAGGCAGTGTTATTGACGAATGTGTTGACTATCGGCTTGCAATCCATTTGACCTCCCAGCGCGGCGGTTGAAACGACGGTCCAAGTTTCTTCACCCCTCCCTGGCTGAGTCCACCCGGCAGTATGAATGGGGACACCGCAGTTCGTCGATCGGCCGGCCGCACATGGTGGGGTATCGCGTTGGGACACCCACCTCTTACCAAGAGATTAGACCAGAATACCCACTAGGAGGGCTCTCCAGTGCTACCTCGAGCAAAAGCCCTTCCGCCAACAGTGCTGCAAGCGAAGCAATTTCCTGGTCTGCCCCTTTACCCCCTTTTTTTTGTTTACTTTCATTCGCAGCCATGGAGGTTCTCTACTGGAGGACTCCCTTGGGGCCCGTCGACGGCGAACGAGACGGCGACGGAGGCCACCCGCACGTGGACGGAAGCGGCGCCCTGGTGGTGCCGCACGCGAGCGTGGAGCACGAGGGCCGGTACGAGTGCGTGCGCTGGAGCGGGGCCGCCAGGGACGTCGCGCCCGTCCACCTGCTCCTCTCCGAGGGCGGGCACCGGCGCGCCCGCTCGGCGACCGGGGAGCCCAGGGCCGCGTGCGCGGTGTCGCAGGAGCAGTTTGTGCTGGCAGTTTCCCTCTCGGTGATCATCACGTTCCTCGGCGCGTTCGCGTTGGGCGTGTTGGCTCGGCCCTACGTCATGCCGCTGTTCTCCTGCTGCTCGCGGAAGCCCAAGGAGGGGCGGGCAACGGACCGCAGCGCCGCGGCTCGCGACAATCCGGCTTTCTCGGACGACGGCGTTCAGGGGCGGCCCGCAGGCGACGGACGGAAAGGCGCAAGTCGCAAGAAGGGCGTGTGGCTCTTCGGTCGGAGAAAAAATGAAATCGCCGAGCCGAAAGTGAAGTTTTATTCGGAGCCACCGGGCGCCATGCTGCATCGTGAGGGCAAAGCGAAGGTCTCGCGGGCTTCCTTCAGCTCCAACTCCTCTCAAGGTCCCTACAGAGACACGCACCTCCCCGGCATGGGCATGGGCGCTGGCGGCAGGAGAGACATTGATAGCACAGATTCCGCAAGAGGAAGCTCCCAGACAACCTTCGAAAATGTGCAATTAAACGCGCATGGCCATGCGAAACCTCAAAAACCCGACTCGGATTCTGACTCTGATACGAGCTCTTGCCACAACTCATTTGTGAACGTCAGCGTGCAGCCACTTGGGCACATCAACCCGGGCAGGGGAGTGGGGCAGCCTGGGCACCTGAGCCAAGTTTCCGGAGGCATGGGAGTGAGTCACGGTGGTAATCGAGTTCCCACGGCTAAGTTGAGTTCCCCAAAAAGGTTGGCTCCACTACCTCCAGCAAATGTCTCTCAGGCGACATCGCCGGCACTACAGCTGCCATCAAAGCAGAATTCTGGAGCAATTGCAGGTGCCGTGAGTGTGGCCATGCTTGGTAAGCCCTCAGAGGTTGGTGCATTGAAGAGGTGGCCAGAGTCTGAGAGGTACAATGATCGGTTGCAGGAGGAGCAGCGCAATAAGCCGCAGAGCCTGATTCCTAAAAAGCCTCCCAGACGCGAACACAGTGATTCCACGTCCGACTCGGAAAGCGATGAGGGAAAAAACGTGGTCCCTGGTGGGGCCCATGGTGGCATGACGCATCCTGACAAAGCAACAGACTTGGAAGAAATATCTCTGTCGTCAAATTACGTTGTTCACATTGATGGGATTGACACGGGAGAAACTGAATGCGATGCTCACATCGATAGCCCCGTGGCTCATGGATCTTCTCAAAAGAATGTCGGACAAACAGGTGGGCAGGATGCGAGCCAAACTCAGGGGATGCATGCGGCTCAGCCCGCCAGACGCAGAAGTTCCAGCAGTGACGACTCATCGGACACGGACGATGGCAACGGTGGCGTGGCTCTCCCCGGCGGCAAGGCCCCTGTGGTGGCGCCCAGATACGTTCTACAGAGAAGCTCCGAGGGCGGTGAGTTTCCACCCAAATCCGCGGCGGCCGCACAAGGCAAGCTGGGCCCGCAGGCCAGCGATGCCGCCGCCGCCGCCGCTGGTCAAAGTACGCCATCGAAGCGTTTTACGTTCGCCAAGCTGAAGGCGGCAATGAATTTAAAGGTGATGTTGCCAACGTCGAAGAAGGAGAAGGGAAAGGATAAAAGCAAAGCAGAGGCTCAGAAGAAGGAAGGCGTTGAAAGCCAGTCGTCGGGAGACAGCAGTTTGGAGGATGGAGATAACAAACCGAAGACTGCTACGATGAAGATCGATGTCGAAGACGGCAAGCAATCCAGTCCTTCTTCATCGAACGCTTCAGAACAATCGAACGATAGGGCTAAGGATTTGGAAAGTACACTGCGTGCACCAGTAGCACAGCATGGCCCGCAAGGGGTCAGTCTGGCTGTAAAAGCTCACCTGGGGAAAGGGGATTCACAGTCACTTAGCGACAGCAGTGAGTCCGGTGATGACCGACGTGCTTCGCACCTCGGAGACGGAACAGCGAAGGGCTCTTTGATATCTGGACACGCGAAATGGCCAACAACACAGTCACTACACAGACTTGGCCGTGGGGAGGACAGCGAAGAAGATGCATCTCCTGGCACGAGTAGCATGGACGGGCGAGTCGCCAGCTCATTACAGGTGGCATCGATTTTGGGCCAGGAGAGGCAGACGCGTGATGATTCTCACTCCGATTCCGGCGATGGTGGTCATGCTGCCAGCTCACCACAGCTCGCAGCATCTCGGAGCTCAGAGGGACCGACGCTCCACAATTCTCACTCCGATTCTAGCGATGGTGGTCAAGCAGCGAGCTCACTACAAGCGGTGGTGACGCGTGGCCAGGACAGGCAGTCGCACAAGGAATCCAGCTCCGATTCCAGTGATGCCAGGCAAGCCACCGGCTCCCTACAGCCGGCGAGATCTCGGGGCCGGGAGAGGCAGAGGTGGGGCAATTCTCCATCCGATTCCAGTGATGACGGGGAGAGGCCACCGTGGGGCTGCACGGGGCCTCCACGTGGTGACACAGAGGGCAGCAGGCACAGGCACGACGATGAGCACGAGGTCTCGCCATCACCGAGAAGCAATCTTTTAGCAAACACGTTGGCGGCGTGGCCTACAAAGAAGCCGGACATCCTCGGAACACGCGGACAGCCACGTGTGTCCGTGTCCAGCACCAGCTCTGACGACGAATCTGTGGAGCGTCCGGTGCCGCAGAAGCAGCAGCAGCAGCGGGCCACTGTCACTCCTACGGCCACCCGAAACGTTTCGGCAACACATGAGCTGCACACTCAGTGGGGCTACTCAACAAAAGTTGACTTTGATGGAGGGGGTGCATTGGGTGGTGCTACCAAGGCGGCGCCATTCGAGTCGAGCTGGACAGTCTCATCATTCCTAACGCAGGGTCGTGACGAAGGAGCAAGTGACTCGACTGGCGTTGCGCAGCCACACGTGACGCTCCAAACAGAAAATGCTTTTGGCTTCAGCGAGGCTTTGGCCTCGGCCCTGCTGATGGCACCAAAGGCTGGAGAGAAGGGCGGCGTGTTCTCATCCGACGCGCTCCTCTCGATCACGAAGCGGACGGGTCGACGGGGAAGCGGCGACTCCTCTTCCTCCTCCTCTTCATCCAGCGGAGATGAACAGCTGAGATCAACGAGGGCACGGGCAGCCAAGCCGGACCTGCTCTCACCTCCGCCTCCTCCACTACCGAACGCTCCTCCACCTGGTGATGAAATCGATCGAGGCAACAACGACGACCACGATGAGGGTGGTGCTGGTGGTGGTGATCAGGACTTCGAGTTTGTGAGTCTACCCAAGCTGAGGGTCCCAGGCTCGCAGAGCGACTCGTCGACCGAGGAGTTTATTAGCCGCCAGCCCACGGCGGGGGCCAGCAGCAGCCTCAGCGACGGCGACTTGGGGTGAACCCCGTCACGGTCTCCATGCACGGACGTTGGGAAGCGCTGCGCGAAAATAAGAGATCAGACAGCGACATTGGGAACACACACACACATACACTACTCTCGATAATGACGCTGTCGACAAAGATTAGGCAAAAATAATATGCACTTTTAAAACATTGCCGTTTCAAAGCCACAGGCTGCATAGTATTTGCCATAGAAAGCAAAATAAATTCTTCTGAATGTTAACATCAAAGGGTAGTTTATATTACAATCAAGTGATACTTGTTTGGGCAGGGATTACGCTGACAAAATAACTCAACCTGCTGGAGTTTCCTTCACGTTCAAGCCAGAAATATCAAGGTTTTTTTTTTATTAATGCAGTGATTTATTCCATGAAGCTTGCTCTGAAGGCTCTGTCCTGATACACGTGGCAAATGCCAAAGCAACCCAGGTCACACCTTGCTATAGATATATATTTTTTACCAGATGTCCTCGCTTCTAAATTATAACTCAGGTGGTCATGCACAAGGGGATCTCCAAAAATATGCCGGTTTCACTGGTCGCGGTTTTTAGTTCCATATCGCGGTGGTGTCAAGACCCTCAACCTGTACCTCCAGAGCAGCAGCTTGGGCTACAGCTGAGCCACAGAGCCAAACTCCACGCCTGCCACTTTAAGGGGTATTTTTTTCTCGCGAAATTGCTATCACCCAAAACACATGTGAGATAGTCATCAAACTTCATAGAGGTTGTATCATATTTCGTATTGGATCTAACAATAATGGCCCATTCATGGCTGTTGTTCATTGTAATCATACCTCCAAATTAATGTCGATACTCAAGTAAAACTGTTGCAAGGCAAAAATGTGATTTCACAAATGAGCGTAAAAATGTTGCTAACAGAGATAATTAAAGCGCTTACGACGTAGACATGTTTTATATTTTGTCAAGATTTTGGAAAACCGCTAGAGGAGATTGACACGAGTGTTGTTTTTTTGATCACAGTGTGAGATTATTCAAATGAAAGCACTCTGTGATGAATTTTTTTAGGTTGGAATGTACAACGGATATTTTGTATGTGTGTGGTACATGGCAACGATGTAGCACGTGTACCCTTGTGTTTGGTTCATTCCGTGGTGAGTGCACAAGTCTGCAATGCACGGTGACTAAAATACTTTATTACGTTGCAATGTAATATGTTAGTGACAATCAGCATCACTTCAAATTACGTTCCACATTCTGAGAATGTTTTACAGCACGGCAAATTATCGTGTATCACTCGACGTCACTCCATTACGGAATACCACAATTAAACAATTAAAAATATTGATTGATAATTATACTTGCTTAAAAACCATTTGTCTGATGCCGATTTATTGAATTCCCGTCAATAATCCTATGACCACATCACGCCACATAAGCCCAATCTCGTCTCATCCCGGAAGCTAAACAGAGTTGACCCTGGACAGTACTTGGACGGGTGATCACCAGAGCCTGGCAGCTGTTGTAGGGAAGGGGCTGCGATGTGACCACGAGGTGGCAGTGTCACCTCTTCGCCATGTGCCATGCGGTGGGTTTATTGGCCTTTATGCTGCATAGAGAAACACATTCATGAATGGCATTGGCCAAACGTGCCAGATTGTGACCCTCCTTAAAAAAGTATTAAGAATTAGTGAGGTTTTCATGGATAAATAACAGCACGGAAATTTATTTTATTACCTGACATCATATAACGCCATCTAAGGGGTGACATTTAAACGCAGCAAGAATAAACCCCACGGCTCAAAAACCATTGAAGGTTGTGGCTTTATTTATTTAAATTTGGAACGGTGGGGGTCACGACAGTTCGTGGAAAATCAAAGCGCATGGTGCTTCCACGGGCCATGAAACAACTAAAAAAAAGTGGTGGAACATCTGCGGAGAGACCCCCTCGCGTGCGTGGCCCGTGCGTGGCATGTCAGCCCCCCCACCCATCCACCCACCTCCTTGCCCTTATTTTATCCCCACTCCGGTGAGCAAGAATGACTGTACGTTCCGTCAGCCGTAAATCACCGCCGTGTTTACTGCCGGGAATCGAGGTTCGTGTCAGCACGGGGACGGGAGGCCGGTAAAAAACAGCGCGCGGATCGAAAAACAGCGCGCGGGCTAACAAAGACAGGAACTGCGAGGCACGCGGCGAAGACGTGACGGGAGGTTCACACCAGACGGCTGGGCCCCGTCGTCTGCGCCTGCCACTGTGGAGCCACGGTGGCCAAACAAAACGCCGCTTTTTCAACACATCCACGGCCGCCACATCACCACCACCGCCGCCACCACCACCCTCCCTCTTCCCTCTCCAACTCACACAGGGTTCCTGTTTACAGAGGCCACTCTTTCCTGTTGTGAGCGTGCCCGTGTTGTCATCTCAAAGCTATCGGCCCGTGTGCGTCTGATCATGTTATGTTTGTCTACCCCCGCTGGAAATTCCAGCTTTTCTGGCTGTTGTTCGTGGAAGAGGGCATTTGCCGGCGCCCGCTGGAAGCTGACCGGAGCCGCTGTGTGGGAAATAAATTGAGCCATTGATCTGATTTCATGGAACATTTTATGCAGACGTGCTTAAATGTAGCTGCCAGCTTGTTTTGATCTTGAGTGCATATACAGTATTTGGATGTCAAGAAATTAAAGGATATCCCACTGCCAGCAGTTTATGCGAACCCACCGAAATGCGCCTTGAACCAGTTTGAGAAGTCTCGTCGTTTATATGGTAAGAAAAGTCATAAATAATTTAATATGGTCATTTCGGTTTGCTCCAAGAGGTGATGTTACATGAGTAGGTGCATGACTTACTAATTATTAACAAAATATATCCTTTAAAGGGATCTGATGAGTAGGATATGTTCCATTTTTCTACATGTTTTCATATAAACGCTGTAAAACGTGCTTGATATTAAAACAATATTTGTCAGTACTTTTTCAATTGTAAATGTAATGTGAAAGTGTTTTACGTTCCATCTGGACAACAACCCATGGTGTAGTTCTATAGCTCTATCCAGTAGCATGTTAGACTCTTCGAAGGTCACACTTCACCATTGCTTTTTATTTGTCGTACATTTGGTAATCGTATAGCTAACAAGACGCTGTCGAAAAGGAGATATACAGGGTGCTTAAACAAATGTTAACACTTATATGGGTCTATCGTTTTTAACGTAAAAAGAACGGCTAATAATACACTGTAACATGATAACAAATTAATTTTTATAGCTTCAAAAAGTCAAAGAGTCTCCACTCGTTCGCCATCGTTGTCAACACGTTGCCTGGAATCTTTTCCAGGTGATCTCCAGAGCCTGGAGCCACATTTTTTGCGGTATTGTTGCCAATTCTCAGATGTGCTAATATCTTTTTGAAGTACCCTGCATTTTACAGACGAGCATAGTCTGTCAGTAGAAGGTGACGTTGCTGTTTGGTTTTACCCATTTAGGTAAATCTCCACATGTGGTGAATGTTGCCACCCAGTGCACCTGGGACCAGCTCTCTTTTGTAATGACGTCCCGTGATCTTTAACGTCCGCCCTGAAGCAGGCAACGCGTCATCGTGATCCATAGGGCGGCCGCTGAACTCCAACCACGAACATCTTGCAGCGACCGCCAAGACAAAGACAAATCTCCCCGTGTAGCCTGTAACAGACTGTTGGGGCAAGTGCTGTTAGCGAGTTAGCGCCTATGAAGGCCGGCACGGCACACGAGGGGGTGGGTGGCCAGCACCACGCCCAGCCGCTTTTGTCTCCCTAGGTGGCGGACGTTTACACACCACACCATTTGAGGCTGAGTCGACCTAGGTGAGGCCCAGGACCGGTTCAGATCATCCTCACTGGTGTTGACCGTGAGCTCGAATCGAACTCGGATCGTTGGGTTCGTAGTGCAGCGCGCTCACCGCTGCACGACCTCCGTGTGCTCAAAGACGCACTCGGCGTCACGAGTACCTTTTACAGTCAGTAGAGGGAGCGCTTAAGCTCTTCACCGTCCATTTCTTGACAATCTCTTGATCCCCTTCCACTAATAGACTCACAACCATCTTAAACTATCACACCCGGCCACACGCACGCACGCGCACGAGGCCTCGCTGGGAATTCAACTTGCAATGTAAAGTCATGAACACGGCCGTGGCCAGGCTGCTTCGCTGTTTCCATAGTGGATGTCGTCGATTGTCCCAATCAATGAAAGAAGGCGTCAGCCTGAGTCGACGTTGTCATCGCTTCAGTAACGCAACCTGAATGTCTGGAATGGAGCGAGCTGGGGATAGCGCTTGAAAAGTTATGTAAACAGGTCTTAGGCAGCACGGAGATGAACTCATGGCAATTCCACAAACACAGTGCACGTACTTTTTATTTCTTTATTTCAAACGTGTGTTTTGCCTAGTTCACATGGGCACACAACGCAGTCCCCACTGTTCCCTGTGAGCCGAGCCAAGGCGTCTTCTGTCAGCGAGAGTAGCAACGTACTCTCAACAAGTGAAATCATTCGAAGGGAACTGTGGAAAAAAAGATATTGAAGCAACGCCGCGCCAGCTGAAAATCCGCTTGCGGCGCCGAGGCTGAACAAATGGAGACGAACGAATCGGCCGACACCGCCGCCGCTACTCAGCCCGACGTGAGCGAGGAGCCGGCGACGTTGGGTGAGGAATTTCGTGCAGGCGTCAGGACGCGAGCAAGCCGGCGAGCCGAGAGGGCTGCGTGGTTCACTTGCCCGACCGCCTGCAGCGTTAAATAAAAAATATTTTTAAAAAACCTGCGGGGAGAGAGAGAAATGCGAAAAAAAAACTCTCAGACTCTCGCCCAGACGTGACTCAGTCGCCGTTGAAAGTGCGCCTCTCTGACATTCAGGAGAGGTGGCGCGTTGCTTTAGGAACGCATTTAGCACGTGGGTGGGTGGGTGGTGGTGGTGGTGAAATTGTTTATTTTATTTTGAAGGGAGTTCCCCAGTTGTTTGGGTCAAAACAAAGCCAAGGCCCCTTTACTCGCAGACACGTTGCGCCGAGGCTCTTTGCAGGACACGAACGTGGAATTTGAAATGTGGCAGCCGGTTTTGTGTGACTTCTCACCCCACTGTGTGCAGGTGTGGAGGTGTATTGCTGCAGTGCAGAGTTCCGAGAGATGGCGATGATTTAGGGAGATCTTCATCCAGCAGTGGATCGGTCATGGACGATCATGATTCGGTTGTAACATGGCTACAGGGTGCACTTTGATCAAAACCCAACCTCGAAATCGCTCGCTCTCACCCAACACCTCCGTATGACCACCTGTTCTGAAATGTTTAGGCAATTCCTTGATTGTTTTGTGGCATTTCCTCAGAGGTCACGCTGCAGGCATGCACACGTCATATGGTGGGGTCGGGTCGGTGGGATTTGTTACACAGTTTCCAATGAAGGGATTTCAATTTTGGAGACCAAACAAGTGAGGTTAATTCAAGACGAAACCTCGCACCAAATGTGGATTTGTGAGAATTGACTCCATGATCGGCAGACGTTCAACCATCTGCACGGTGAGATCGTGAGGGATGGTGGGAGCTTGGGGAGGCCGTCATCCAACAATGAATTGACCATGGCTGCTGATGATGACTTTATGGTCATATACTGGTCTGAGTTTCGGTAACAAAGTACTTGAGTGTTTGGCATTGTTTTGTATCATTAGCTGCTGGCAATACAAGTCTGCACGGGTGTAACACGTCTGCCGACCTGTGTTCGACCACAAAAACGTGAGACATTGTATCATGATTTATTGGATAATTGTTGTCAGTCTCTCAGTCTTAATTTGATGTACATTTTAGCGGTCACCTGTTAATCATCAAAGATCGTATTTGCGTTTTGTAAAACCACTTTTAAATAATTAAAAACAGGTCTCAAATGTCATCACCAACCTAAGCCATAATACAGGAATCCATCGTTGAAAAAAATCCACGGAATCTTATTTTAAAGTGGTGGCATTTAATTGCAAAGTGCCTTTAATTGTATCGGCAGAAAGAGGAGCACGTGGATTAGAGAACATTCAGAGGTGAGTGACAATTAGACTTGTTCAGAAAAGTAAGCGGGGGGGAGGGGGGGACACAGGACAAGGCGCTAAGAAGCGATTGTGGCCGATGGCCAAAGACGAGCGAGAGAGTGGAAGCCAAGGAGTGGAACTCATCTGCGAGTGTATCCCATGTGGAGATGGAGCAATGGAATTATCTCGTGTGCCGTTGCTCAATGAATTGTATTACATTCGCAGCATCTTGAAAGATAGTGGCAGGTTTGGGGAGGCTTTCATCCAGAAGTGGATTGACCATGGCTGATAAATATGGATAAAGTGGCTTGAATGCAGCTTTAATTAGCAT
Source organism: Lampetra planeri (assembly GCF_965212315.1). Classification (NCBI taxonomy): domain Eukaryota; kingdom Metazoa; phylum Chordata; class Hyperoartia; order Petromyzontiformes; family Petromyzontidae; genus Lampetra; species Lampetra planeri. Next base: position 11,464,830 of record NC_136125.1, on the reverse strand, counting down.
TTGTTTAATTTTTTAAAGCTTTTTCACATTTCTCACAAAAACAACGCACCCTGGAAGCCAATGAAAGATTCGTGTTCGTAGGTCAGTTTAGGAAAAGGTTCATAAACAAAGGCTATTTTGACCAAAAAATAGTCCCATTGTTTGTTATTTTACATTGGCCAGTAATGGTGAACATTAAATAAACATTGAACGTGAATTTAGCATTTCATTTGGTTTGGCTGACCCAGTTTTTGAGATGTGGACAGCTTCTGACAAGAGGGCATTTTCTTCAAAACCCGCATGAAAGGAGTCACTCTCCCGACAGGAAATGGGTGAAAATTAAGATTTCCCTGTGAAAAAAATCTGCTTCGGCATGGATCCCCCTACGTTATTAAATTATACCCAAGTGTATCAATGAAACAATTGTGTGAGTGTTAACATTTTACCTTTTTTTTTACTTTCAGGAAGAATCACACACACACACTAAAAAAGAAAAGCAACCACAGTTTTATATTCAACCCTTGCAGGTATAATCGCCAAAAATGTGAAAGCATTCCAAAACGTCAATGAGAACGCAAGGCAAAAACAAATCTTAGTTCCATTGGTGCAATTCTCTGCTTGTTATTCTTAAAAGCAAGACAGCTTATTACGCGGGATAGGAAATATTGATCGTTTGATTAAATTCAAGAGATTAGGCCCATTAACCGGGAGCGAGCCTCCGAGATGCACAAACCGACGGGCAGATTCTGGAATCGGCCTTCCGCCTCATTCTCTTCTTGTTGAGAGGAAGCTCGAGGCCCCCCCCCCAGCAGTTACGCGCTGTGAGCACGCGTCCCAACACGCCGCGTGTTTATCGAGCCCCGATATCGCGCGCGCGCGCGCACAGGGACCCCTGTGTGTGCACGCGCGCGCGCTGAAAGGAGGGAGCCCGCTGACGCCTTGCGGGAGTTGGGGGGGGGTGAAGATCGCTGGGTGGGGAGGGAGGGAATGGAAAAAATGTAATGGATCATTTTTTTTAAACTATATTATTTTTATAGTTTTTTTGTGTGTGTTGCTGCTGCTCCGGGCCACCCAACATAGTGCAGACACCCACAGAACAGTCGGCGCACGATTCTAGCCATCGCGGGCTGCACCTACACCTCCAGCCAGTGCGAGCGATGGCATTTCCGCTGGAATGGGTTGGGGTTGCGGGCAGGGAGCGCTGATGGGTGGGCTGGATGAGGTCTCGCTTCAAGGTGCGGTCGTGTCAGCTCAAGTGTGCCTTGAACAGAGCCGGCCCAGCCACTAAGCGACCCTTGCAATTGCAAAGGGCCCCGTGACCAGCAGAGGGCCCCCTAGAGTCACTGCTAGCTAGTGGGTGAAAAAAATCATACATCAAAGGGGCCTCCAACCAAATTTTGCTTAGGGCCCCCAAAGGTCTAGGGCCGGTTCTGGCCTTGAACGTCGCATTTCCACAAAATGTGCACCTTATAAAGCCACCTCGCGTTGCAGCACTGTTGCTTTTTTTGTACTTGAAAAAAAAAGAGATGTACTGGTGTACAGTATGATATTCTTGCCACACGTAATTAATTTTTTTCACATTCTCCAAATGCTGCCCTAACTGCACTTCGGCTGCTATGACATCTTCACTGGAACTCCCTTGCTCCTCACGATCCACCACGTGGGTCCCCTGTGGCCTATGCACTCGTCGAAGGCCAGACATTGAGAAGTTCGCGTGGCTAACAGCGTCTTTATCTGTTCACAGCATCGTGGCCTTCCCGGTAAGAGAAAATCCTGGCTCTTGTGGCTCTCAGCGGTTGATCCACTGCCTCCTTCATTATGTTCAACATAATGTGACATTGCCTTCCCAGGCAGTGATAACAAATACATCTCCAGGTTGACCATATGCTTAGATAATCTTTCTTCAGTCGTGGGATTACAAAATGCCATCCCTACAATATCCAGGTGAATGTAGTGGCATTTGTTAATGCATGAAGCTATGTCAACTCATTGCAACATACTGCGTACAAAAATGACATCGATGAGTACAGAGACGATGCAATGCTTGAAAATAAATATAAATCGATTAATCGATTCAAGGTTAAGGTGCAGCCCTGCAACAGCCAGCTCAAGCCAAGGCTGGCGAAAGGACCTCCACTAGCGGGAGCTCTCGTGGGTACAATATTTGGCCTACTCTTCCACGCTATCAGATGTGTTGAAAGAGGTGGGAGTACCCACATTTGACCCCACAACACACGCGACATGCCCATCGACTAACTGTGCACTTGAACCAGCGACCTCTGAACCAGCGACCTCTGAACCTGTGACCTCTGAACCTGCGACCTCTGAACCTGCGACCTCTGAAACAGCGACCTCTGAACCAGCGACCTCTGAACCTGCGACCTCTGAACCTGCGACCTCTCAACCAGCGACCTCTGAACCTGCGACCTCTGATCCTGCGACTTCTGAACCAGCGACCTCTGGATCGCAGGTTCAGTTTGCGAAACTTTACTCCAAGCCAGCTGCCTGCAGCAAATGTATTGCAAATAGATGTCCCATATCTGGCGAAAATCTCAGGGTAAATTGCATGTTGACAATAATTATGATTAAAGCCAATGAAAACTGTTGGCAAACATGACAGATTTTTTTATTATAATTAAATAGTTTAGCGCTATAATAACTGCACTGTTATTACAGTATTAATTTGTACAAAAAATCACTGCCAACTTGGCAAGAAAATTAAAACTCGTCAGATGAGCTATGAATAAACTGACTAAGCCGGCGTTTGTAATTGACTACAGCTGTGAGTAGATACGGCGTGGCATTGCCAATATCCTGTTTTCCTCATTTTAAGGAATAGTAATCGTGACAGCAACAAGTGGAATTTCTGGCTTTGCCTCCATGGCGAGCCCAATCATCTCCAAACCACGCGATGCTGATTGCAATTCGAACGCCCGTTCCCTAATACCAATTTACTTCAAATAGCACGGCTCGTTTATATAATTACTTTCAGAATGCTTCTCATTGAATCCAGCCTCGATACACAATTCACTCTTAGTCAGATTATACATTTAGGAATGGCTTTCGTTTTGCTCTGATTATATCTGTTCGTGACACATTAAAAAAATATATTTCTTAATAGCATCGTCATATTTAATCGCCATTAACTGGATGAAGGCCTCCGCATGCCATCGTTATCCTCTGTTGCGCAAATGGAATTACAAACAAAATCATCTCCGGTGCGTGACTACGGTCACCTAGAGCGGAACCATGGACCATTGAACGACCCCAGGCATCGCAGCGACGATGCACCACACGGCTACTCCTGACGCTGAATCAAGAGCGAGTTGATGCTTCTTCGTCGACGTCGGTGGTACGAGGAAGAAGGAGACCGTCCAGTTCTGCTTTCATTCATCTCGCTCGAGCACATGAAGTAATTGCATCGCTCCATCTCCAGGGCGACCAGCGTCCCCTTCGTCCCCTCCCTGAGGTAGGGGACGCGCTCGTGTCGCGGCCTGTCCCTTGGCCTGGTGGAGAACGGCAAGTGCTGAGTGTGGCTCGTAGTCGGCGGGCGATGTGTGTCCCGTATGTCGGACTCATTGTTTGTGTAGCAACCCCCAACGGTGCTAATCTGATGTGATATTGTTTGACTCGGACTGCTTTAGAGGCAGGCCACACATACCGACTCCGCGTGTGTTCCACATACATACACCACACAAACATACACCACACAAACATACACCACACAAACATACACCACACAAACATACACCACACAAACATACACCACACAAACATACACCACACAAACATACACCACACAAACATACACCACACAAACATACACCACACAAACATACACCACACAAACATACACCACACAAACATACACCACACAAACATACACCACACAAACATACACCACACAAACATACACCACACAAACATACACCACACAAACATACACCACACAAACATACACCACACAAACATACACCACACAAACATACACCACACAAACATACACCACACAAACATACACCACACAAACATACACCACACAAACATACACCACACAAACATACACCACACAAACATACACCACACAAACATACACCACACAAACATACACCACACAAACATACACCACACAAACATACACCACACAAACATACACCACACAAACATACACCACACAAACATACACCACACAAACATACACCACACAAACATACACCACACAAACATACACCACACAAACATACACCACACAAACATACACCACACAAACATACACCACACAAACATACACCACACAAACATACACCACACAAACATACACCACACAAACATACACCACACAAACATACACCACACAAACATACACCACACAAACATAGACCTATGAAGGCCGGCACGGCACACGAGGGGGTGGGTGGCCAGCACCACGCCCGGCCGCCTTTGTCTCCCCAGTGGCGATGTTTAAACATCGCACCAGGTACTCATTTGAGGCTGAGTCGACCTAGGGGAGGCCCAGGACCGGTTCAGATAATCGTCACTGATGTTGGCCGTGAGCGGGAATCGAACCTGGGTCGCCAGGTTTGTAGCGCAGCGCGCTACCCGCTCCACACACACACCACACCACAGACACACACCACACACACCACCCACACCACACAGACGAGATCGGAAGCGTTCTCCCTCTCTGCCGTGGCGACCATCGTAGCTTCTTCAATCAATTTTTTTTGTTAAGGAATATGTTGCATGTTTTTCGTGTAATTTATAAACATTGCCTATCGGGACAAGAGTTTGTTTTGCCGGTTAATTGATTTTGCATTTTCTAGCACGTTTGATCTCGTGTCTATTAATTGCGTTTGGTTTGTTCGTGAAGTCGGCTTCAGCATTTGGGCAATTTGCTGTGTGGACAAAGCATTCAAGTCGTAACACGTTAATTGCTGCAATCGTAATCTGTCTTTGTGAATTACTCTGCCGTGTATTACACACAGCGCGTTGCCTGTGTGCATCGTAATTACGCTCATTCGAACGTTTAGCAAAGTCCCGGCGCATGAGCCCCGGCGCTCCACACGAAATGGGATCACCTCCTGGGCCCCTCTGTGCCCCAGCGCAGTTGCACCGCCTGCACACTCGACTGCGACGCCGCTAGCAATCAAGATCGGCTGGAGATCTCGCTACCCGCGACGACAGGCCGGGCGCACATAAGTGTCTCCAGTTGACAGGCGATAGAATATCGCCTCTCTGTTGCTCGCTGCGCATGATGACAACTCCTTGTATGACATTTCATTGAGCGACCCACTGGGTGGATAACGCGGGCTGCACGCAGGCTGCTGATGTTCTAGACACACGCACGATGGGGAAACTGATTGAAGGCGGTGGTTCTTAACTTGGGGTGCACGCACCCACTGGAGGTGCGAGATGCCCTTTCTGGCGATTTGAGACAAACCAGATGTTAAATTTCGATTTAAAGCTTTCGTGACTGCAGGGATTCATCTTCTTGGTTCTTTCGGTAAAGTCACGTAGAAGAGAAATAATAAAATGATAAAAATAAAACGTAATAAAATGCAATTCTCACGACGTTTCGGCCAAAACGCAAGCAGCCATCCTCAGGTGAAGAACAGGTCCCTTCTACATAACTTTACCGAAAGAACTAAGAAGATAAACCAGATGTTTTTTTAAGAAGGTAAATCGTCGAAACACAAATTAGCAGAGGTGTGGACTCGAGTCATGTGACTTGGACTCGAGTCATGTGACTTGGACTCGAGTCAGACTCGAGTCATGAATTTGATGACTTGCGACTCGACTTGGACTTGCATAACAATGACTTTGTCCCACCTCTGAGATGTGGACTCGAGTCATGTGACTTGGACTCGAGTCAGACTCGAGTCATGAATTTTTGATGACTTGCGACTCGACTTGGACTTGCATAACAATGACTTTGTCCCACCTCTGCAAATTAGGCACGTGAGTACAACTACTTTGCTTCATCAACACCTCTGCATTTATTAACATTATTATTGTTTTTACGAGGAAGGTGAGGAACCACTGGATTGAGACTTCGCATTCCAACGATATTTTGAATGCGGTACTCATGGGAAGGTTTAATTTTTTGTTTTTAACACTTTGACATTGAGATGTACAACATTGCCTGCAGGAATAGTCTTGTAACTCGTTGGGTTTTTTTGGCTTCTAGTTTCGGCAAGGAATGAGCCGAAGTTCAGGCTTTCAAGTTTGTTCTACCACTGAGCACAGCCGCTGTGGCGGGCTCGTGCCACATTCGGCTGTGACCCGGCAAGAAAACAGCTCATTGACAGCGCCCGGCACCATACCTGCTCGCGCACATTGGGGGCTTTTGTGAAAGACAAACGCTGTTTCATTGACTTTGAAACCCGCCTAATAAAAGCTTAATAATGTATGCCGTGTTAAGCTAAATGCAAACGGCACTCTTGACATTTTTTTTGCTACGCTTTTCACCGCCCCCCCCCCTTTCCAAACAAAAGCGGCATTGTTGGCCTTTGGGATTTGCAGCTGTCCGCGAGGGTGGCTGTGGACTTCCAGCCACAGTTAAGCGTGCGGCCAACTCTTGGAGACGTGAACAAGGCTGTACACACACACACGTACACAGACACACGTACACAGACACACACACACAGACACACACACACACGCGCCTCGCTCAATGTTCCCTTTATGAGCTTCGGATTCCCGGTGCCATTTCCGAAAAAGGTCTGATGCTTGTGCTCGGAATGATTTAATGTTTTAAAAGATAATATTTCCAGCGCCAATTATTTTGTTTTAAAGGATAAAAAAAGATGTTGGCCCAAGAAGGCCTCGCGATTTTGTTTTTGCTTGGCAAATAAAACGCGAATAATTTCATTAAAAAATACGTAAACTGACTTCGTGAGGTGGATAGTGTTTGCAACATTATGAAGAATAACATCATTTGGATTGTTTGTACACGATTTATATTCGTTAAAACGGTGCACTCCATTTACTCTCGTGTAAACACAACTGAGTCTTAAGACTCCTTTTGAGGAGGGTCCTGCATTGGGATGTTTGGCGAAGACGGTGGCTTCATGTGGGACAAACCCCGAACCCGGGGACAATCTTCGTATTCGTGGGGATAACACGACAGTTGTCGGTGCAGATTTTTGTTGTTGTTTATTCTTTGCACCGATAGGCATCCTGAGGATATCGTCGATTTTACTGGATGACCGTTTCGAAAGGACATTCATATTTGTTAGCTGTGAGTAACAATTCAATTGCCCTGAATGTGTCCGATCTCGTTGAATCTGGTAAGTTAAGCAGGGGTTTAGTCTCGCTGGTGCTTGGGTGGGTGACCATCAGAGCTCGCTCGGCGTTGTTGACATGTCCACCCCCTCGCATGCATGGCGACTTTTCTCTTCGCTTTCCTCTCGCGTGAAACCGAACTTGCCAATTGTCCTGGCCACAGACATCACCAATGCAGAACTCGCATCACGTTTTGAAACTCCGCGTGGCTTTCTCTGGTACTCTACTGACATTATTTGCACGGTTTATTTTGCGTGGAAAATACATTTTTGAACTGAAGTATCGCAATGCAGGAAGTATCCACGCAGATGAGGCAATTCAACGGTGTGATGCTATGCCAATGAATCCCAGTCATAGCGCAGTCTGGAGTTATTTGCCATCGAGGGGTTCTCGTTTCATCCAGTCGTGAAATAAAATACATCGCCAAAATGATGATACTGCAGCTGCTGTTGTTGCAGCAGCTTATGATCCTCAGGATGATGATGATCCTGCTGCTGATACTGTTGTTACTGCAGATTGTCGTGATGAGCCTGATTTTGCAGCTGCTGCTGATCCTGCTGCTTCTCATTGTTAAGATAATCCTGCTGTTGCTGCTCAAGACTCGAATCTGGTTCTGCTCACACGTTGACTATTTGTAACCAACGTTGTATTCCGTGTACAAGCTTCAGTACACCTTCCATTATAGACTACATTGAGGTTCACTCGGGGCGAGATGGCATCGTCGCAACAAACGTGAAGTTTTTTTTTGCAACGGTTCCTTGGGCAATGAATGCAATGGCTGTTAATAGCATCTACACATCACAATGGGTTTATTCAGTAACCCCATTTTATGAGCTCGACGTTTCGAGTGAACATGTTTTACAGCTCGCAGTGACGGGCCTCGCATTTGAAGGCCTCGCGGCATCGTCGTCTGGCGCTTGCTGCACGCGGCGCGATTTTGACCGTTTATGAAAGTCACGTGTCAGGTGGCTCACAGAGCTTTCCCGACGGTCGTTTTTGCACGAGAGCGCGAGAGGGAGCGAGAGAAAGTTGTGCAAAGAAGCGTGCGTGCATTCGCAAATTCTTGCCATAAAAGTGCACTTTTTTTTACTCTGGCAGCGTACCAATTTGCCTGGTTTTAAGCGTTGCGATTAGGAAGCCATTTTTTTAAAAAAAGACCTTCCGTGCGCTAAATAAAAAACGCAATTACACCCCACGACAGAGGTCGCACAAGGTTCCCTTTATGTTCTGCTCGGGGCCCTTTGAAATGCAGCTTTCTTGGCCGGGTGCACAGCCGAACTTGAATTCGAATGAAACAATGCACCAAATGTCCCATTTTTACAAATTTCCTGACTTTTTATTTTATTTATTTAGCCGTAAATTATTTATTTCCTCAAACAATGGAACGACTCTGGTATGTGCAAAAAAAGCACGATGAAATATAAAACTGTGATGGGGGGTTCGGGGGGTGGTGGTTAGGGGGTGAAGGGGTGAAGGTGAGGAGGGGGTGAGGAGGGGGTGAGGGGTAAGGAGGGGTGAGGAGCGGGTAGGGGTGCTGTTGAGTTGCCACGTGCGAGCTTGGGTCCCTGCAGCAGCAGCAGCAGAGAGTGGCAGGTGCGGTAATTCCCGACAGGCAGTGTGCTTCAGGGCCAGATGTTACAGCTGTTGTTGTCATCCGGTCTCGCGCGAGTAACGCAGACCCTCCCGAGACCAAGCCCAGGCTGTAAGTGACGGCTTGTGGCCCCAATTTGAGGCGGCTGAAGGAAATCCCAGCTTGGGTTCTTCCGATTTACAGGTGCGACCCAGTCCAAGTGGTTTAATCGCAATGCGTTCAAGTTAACTGCAGTGGCGATGACATCATCATCATCAGACACATTTGTTCCGCCTGGCAAACGCTGACAACAATAACATCTCCAGATTCCCAACGGGAACTATAGTTTAGTTTTCAAGTCCAACACGATGCGCTTTGCCACGCTTTGCCACGCTTTGCCACGCTTTGCCACGCTTTGCCTCTTCGATCCAATGAATACCTATCAATGAAGTCACCTGCACGTTGTCGGTTGCAATTGGAAAAATCCGAGGCGCGGTTTCTGTTGCGCTTTTTCTTGCCCGTGGCCCCCCCACCCCCCTCGGGAAACCGGAGCACCCCCCCCCCAGCCACCGCGCTCCTTCTCAAGCCAAAACTGCACCTCCCAAAAAGCCCTCTCTCGCATTGCTGCCAAATGTAATATAATAATTAAATAACCTGAACGGATGGAAATTTGGAGAGAGAGAAAAAAAATGTGTACGGCACAAGCGGGCGAGGGCCGCGATCGGATATCGGAAGGGGCTTGCAAATGTTGCGTTGTGATTTACGCGTGGGCAGCTAGCCGAGAGATATTAAAAATAACGATTGTCGGGACCATGATTGGGAAGGCTGGGGGTGGGGGGGATGTGGACAGGGTAGAGGGGAGAGGTGGAGAGAGGTGGTGCTGGTACCCCACACACACCCCGTACCGAAAATGGAACGGCTGCAACATTTTATACCACGCACCTTTTGCCAGGCTTCAGCTATGCCTGAACCTCTGCATTTGGATGTGCTTTCAAAATTAGGGTAATTATCTTTATTTTAAATTGCGTCTAAAATCAACCGTGCATCAGAGCATTGTCAAATGCGCTGGCCACGTGACACCAGGCCACGTGACACCGGCTGCTGAAGTGTTTCCCAGCTCGCGTCGTGGTCGCTGCCACAAGATAAGTAAATTCCTTGTCTGTGCGAACTTTCATGTCGAATAAAACCCCTTTCTGATTCTGATAATTCTATCGGGTTGCTCCGCACAATGTTTCCCCTAATTGGCAATTTTAGACAAACGACCACTGAATCTCGATTTAAAGCTTTCGTGACTGCAGGGATTCATGTTCTTGGTTCTTTCGGTAAAGTCACGTAGAAGGGAAATAATAAAATAATAAATACAAATAAAACAATACAATTCTCACGACGTTTCGATTGCTGTGGTTTTCACACCTGATGATGATTGCTTGTGTTGCAATCGAAACGTCGTGAGAATTGTATTGTTTTATTTGTATTTATAATTTTATCATTTCCCTTCTACGTGACTTTACCGAAAGAACCAAGAACATAAACGACCACTGGTGGCTTAAATGCGCTTGGCAAAGTCGATGAAAGCCGCGTAAACTACTCGGGTGGACTTTTGGGATAAAATGTCTCCGGGTTACTTCCAGTTTTTTAATTACTGTTAATACTTCGTTCTGATTCTAAATATTGACGCGTAAGTGCGAATTCTCACAGCATGTATACTATGAGGGGGGAGTTGAGCTCCGTTGTTACTCTGCGTTATGTGCCCCAGAGGCCGAAGCTCAATATCTAGCCACCGCTAACATCGGTGACTTAAGATAAAAAGATGCCCATGACTGACATGTCAAGAGGGATGGCCAACGTGCAGCAGCGGATTTGGCAAAGGTCCGTACATATTAAAATTGAATAACAAGGTAATTTATTAACACAGGAAAAACCTCGATTGAGTATGAAGGCGCTTTCTAAAGGGTCCTATATTGCGATGTTGCCAGTTCCACATGAATCAGTGTTTGGCATTCTCAAGGAAAACATAATGCCCGGAGAAAACTCGCACGCGCAAGGGGAGAAACTCAAAGCAGCCCAATCCTATACCACCTGGTACTCGGGGTCCGAGATCTGATGCGCTTGCCGAATTCAGGGTTTATTTGGTTTTAGGCGAGAGGCAGGATGAGAGGTAAATTGTTTAATCCCAGGTCTCCCTTGCCAATGAAACGGCCTATTCTGAATGGGCTGTTGTAGTTATAATATTTGACAGCCCTTTGGAATCCTAATCTTGTTATAATAAAGGTCATCTGCCTTTTCTACCGCGTGAAGTACTCCATGATGGAGAGAAATGTTCTTGTGCTGCGCTCTTTACTTCGCACTGTGACAATAGGGGGCACTGGCGTTGTTTTAGTCTCTTGTAGTCGGTGAACTAAATTCGCGTTCTCGCGTCGAGCAGTCGCAGATGTCGCGCTTGGTCTGGTTGGGTGTTTATTGAACAGCCCCGACACACGCGTCGAAAGTTGCCTGGCAAAAGGCCCCGATCCTCCGTTATGCTTTCTCATTAACCCCCTTTCTCCGTTTCCCCTTGAAGTCTCGCGGACAATTCCGCCCTACCCACCACCACCAAACCTCCTGCTCCCGCCACTCAAATGAGTTGGTAGGTGGTCCGGTGGACCTCATCCTCATACCCGACGTGCAGTGCGGGTGGCGATGTTGTTTGCGAGTTCTGCACAGACTCGACTTGGTGTGCCCGATTATTGTTTATCAGCCGGGGACTTCGTGATGTCGGGTTGTTGACCGCCCCTTAGTGTGCTTTCATCCCGGGATGAGCATTGAATTATAAAACAACACAAATTCGGGGAGCGTTTTGGAGTGACACTATGTATATATCCCCGCCCTAAAAACTATTCCATCAAGAGTTAGAAGTGAAAAAAATAAATGTTATGGTCCTACAACCTTTAAACTTTTGTTCTGATTCCAATGAAACCATATTAATAATATTAATTAATTTTTATCATTGTGATAACAACAATAATAATATGATAAATTACAGACCATTGTCAATCCGTTTGCTGATAGTGTAAAAGTCTAAAATGTAATTTAGATGTTAAATGGACAATTGTTTTTAAATCTATAATAATATTCAGTCCGCCAGGACTTCATTACCTAAGTTAAAGCCCATTGAGCTGTATCCACGTAGAGCTCTTATTGGTGTTATTACCTTGTTTGTAATAATTACCTTAAAGACTTGCGAGCTTCCACATAACTCTGGCTGCTTTTAACCTTTTTTAATATTTCACCAAATTAAATAAGTAAACATTTATCCCACAAGAGCGATTTCTTCAGGACGTGTAGACGTCTCCACAAGAATGATTAATTCTTGTGTGAAAATTACTTGCTGGGATTTTTCTTCTTCTTCAAAACACACGTTGGGTGTGTAATATAAATCACGACGAGTATTCCAGCATGTTTGTACTACGACCACTGTACGTATTATTGTTGCTCAGATGCCAAGAAATGGTCGAATAACATGTCACATTGTTGTGGTGAGATTTCACACATCGCAGCGTATACGGTAATTTATATGCTTCACTCTTTGGTTTTAAGAATTGGTTTGCCCAAAAGTTCCGATTTAAAGCTTTCGTAACTGCAGGGATTCATATTCTTGGTTCTTTCGGTAAAGTCACGGAGAAGGGAAATAATAAAATAATAAAAATTAAACAATTAAATTCTCACGACGTTTCGGCCACAACACAAGCAGCCGTCCTCGGATGAAGGAACAGAGCTGTTGGAAAGACAGCGTCCCAATGTGGGACGCTGTCTTATTAAATTATGTTATATTTTTATTATTTTCCGTCTACGTGACTTTACCGAAAGAACCAATACTATTTGCCTAAAAGTATTTTATTGTATTAATTGTTTTTTTACCCTTCTATCTGGCAACAAAACTGACACCTTATTACAAGGAGTCATGTTTGCATAGACCACAATACCTGCAGTCATAATGCAAACAAAAAACACAACTCTGATAATGTGCACTGTCCTTGAAGTTGATGACGCCAAAAGGGCGCACCTTTTGGCGTCATCTGGTCCAACCCATGTGAGACTAGGCTCTAAGGAAAGCTGTCTCGGATGTGGACCAATCAACTTCAAGGACAGTGCACATTATCAGAGTTGTGTTTTTTGTTTGCATTATGACTGCAGGTATTGTGGTCTATGCAAACATGACTCCTTGTAATAAGGTTTCAGTTTTGTTGCCAGATAGAAGGGTAAAAAAACAATTATCATATTTTTACTGGCAAATGAGGTTCCAATGGTATTTTATTGTTATTTCGTTAGTTTCTCTATGCAGCCAAAGAAGGATAATTATTGCAGAATATGCACAACAGCTGTGGAATTGTTATTGTTGTTGTTGTCAGGCATCATGTTTGCGATTTCACAAAGTTATTTGGTAGTGATGAAGTGAGAGGGGAGTTGCACAAATGACCAGCTACGTCTATAGGGGCGCGACGTGCGATACGTTTTGTTTCCGTGGAGTTGTAGTTTGTGAATTATATATGCTGGGATTGTTTTGACTTTTATTTGTATAACCGTGGCTGTGCGTTACACTTAATGCCGCTCGCTCTGCACAGCCTCTTGAGGTTTATTCTCATCTTTAGACCCTTTATAAAATCATGTCATTATGCAAAACCGTAAGAGATAATCCCTCGGCTTCGCGTTAGCGCCCGGAGTCGGCCGCATTCTTTCTTCGCCCAAAGGGGATTGACTCCACTCCGCTCGTGGGATTTTCTGTCGACCCCAGCCGCACATCGACGCTGACATATCCAGCGCGGCAAAAGCAGCCACACCATGTGCCAGTCCACCTCCACAGGCCGACATCTGGCTGAGCCAAGCCAGCCCCTTGTGCCCTTGGGGTTTTGTGTTCGCTCACGAGGCGCAGATGTTTGGCAGAAGACGTGACACGGTTTGTTTGCTGATGCTCCGTAACATTTGCCTAACGAGTGGTCCATCTGTAAGCATTCGGATGCGAGCAAATTTTGGGGCGTATTCGTGGAGAGGGTTTTGAAGCTGGTTAGCATTGTTTTTTAAACCCTGTATGGTGAGATTGTATCTATCGCCTGTGCACCTGATTCGCTGCTGACTTGATAGCACCGATATGCATGCAATTTTAAAAGGGATATTGAAAAATGTGTGCAGATTTTAAACACATGCTTTAGAGAAGCAAGGGGAAATAGTCGCTCACATTGCAGTCATCGGCCAAGATCTATCTGCTGCTGAATGGAGGCCTCCCCAAAGCTGAAACGTGAAGAAAAAAGTACGGATAGGTGTATGCTTGGAATGCCTCTATTATATTTATGATGCATATAATCAGATCCGTTTCAATCTCCTGCTCCGATAATAACCTCCCAATCGCATGGGGTAGTTTGAGCATACTTCACCATGCTGGTCAATGTTTGTTGGTGAAAGACCGATACAGAGATATCACTCGCCACGGGCAAAACATGTCACCATTAGCTTTACTTAAAAAAAATGACAATACATTCCAGTCCTTAATCACCCCACCGCTAGGGGAAGGCCCCTCCCTAAGCTGTGCTCAAATCGTGGAGGTTGCTGGACCATACTTCACGCTATTGGTAAGTGTGGGTTGGTAAGGGGGGGGGGGGATGCCTTGCACCAGGTCGAGATATCACGCACTACTCATTATGCCCTGATCTGGAATCAAATTCTCGTTGCTAGGATCACAAGGACGGACGCGAACCACTGCACCATGGCCCCACTGTGGTCTGTCACAAGAAATCTATCTTAAAAGGGTTATTGGAGATGATACCCGATTTTAAGTGTGCACCAAACCACGACTGTGAGTGTGAAGATGCGGTGATCACATTATGGGAGTGATACAACACGCAAAGACAAAGATCCCTCGTATAGCCTTAACAGACTGTTGGGGCAAGTGCTGTAAGTGAGCACCTAATGAAGGCCGGCATGGCACATGAAGGGGTGGGTGGCCAACACCACGCCTAGCCGCCTTTGTCTCCCCAGTGGTGATGTTTACACATCACAACAGGTACTAATTTGAGGCGGAGTCAACATAGGGGAGACCCATGACCGGTTCGGATAATCGTCACTGGTGTTGGCCGTGAGCAGGAATTGATCTCGGGTCACTGGGTTCGTAGCGCAGCGTGCTAACTGCTATGCCACCGCTCCCCACGATAGAACACATGCACAGACAGGAACGTACAATTCTGTACACTTACGATCTGAGTGAATTTGCTACAAGTGCTGAAGCAGATTCCTCTACTGTTCACCGATCACTTGCCTTCTGGCACCAGTTGTGGAAATAAAAATAAAATAAAAATCCAACAAAAATGTGACGGCAAAAATGTGGTGCAGAATTCTTCCAATATTATTGCTAAAGTTACTCCCGTTTCATCTAGGCAAAGCATATGATTCTCATAACATAATCTGAACATCTAATAAAACCAAAACATGTGTTTTTATAGCTCGAGTTTTTACGGCCAGAGATATTTTTTTTCTCATTCTTTGTTCCCCTCTTCAATTTAACGACCGTTTAAAACAGCATTACTGTCCAAGTGCGTTTGCCGCGTATACACACAAAAAGGTCTTCTTGCACTCGGCTAACACATGACATTTCATTACACCATCAACCTCTTTTAAAAGGGGTAAAGAGAGAGAGAGGGGGGGGGAATCACAATAAGCTCTTTTTTAAACTAAAAAAAATCTGCCACGTGGAAGATTGCCAGCAAGATCCCAGCCCCACACTGGTTCAGTTCATGAGGAGCTGCGTGACTTTGCATTAGCAGCCGAACACGGCGATCTGTCGACAGCCGATGTGCCCTCTGTGTTGCCTCTGTCGCCCCGGATGACTTAATTAGACTTTGCATCCAGACCGTCGCCTCCCAGAAACCCTCTCAGCTTTGTTTCTAACAGGGTCAAGGCAGCGCCTGGAAAATTAGCCTCTTCGGTCTTTAGTCTCTGGCTTCTTTGTTTATTTGTTTAAAAAATGAAGAGAGTAAAGTTTCTGTTTTTAGACTTGTTGGGCACTTAGCGGATCTTTGGGTGGAGGGGTGGAGTGGTCAGCGCACCGTGTCATAAGAACGCAGAGCACCGAGTTTGATTCCTGACCAAAGCTGACATCAGTGACAAATAATTTCTGAGCTGGTCCTGGGCACAATTCTTCACCAACCCATACTGACCATCAGTGTGGTGAAAGGTGGTCAACCAATCATCATGGCCAACACGGCATGGGGATATGTCCTAAGCCATCGGCTGGACTGAAACATAACTGTAAATTCTTGTTTTATTCTGAAGGAGCTGTGTGCCGGAATGACGAACCATTTTATGGATTTCTAAAAAAAAAATGTACAACTGTGAATTCCACGCAGTTTTCATGGTGCATCATGCCTTATTCCTGCCATTTTAATGTCGTCTGTTAGCAATATAATACAAAAAGATTTAGCTTTTTTGTTTGGCACGGCAAGTTTGAACCCATCATCAGCTGTGTCATGTCGGGATGAGCAGGGAATGGAAGGAGACTCGCATAAGGGGGGGGGGCCCGATTGTGGATTATGGTGTTCGACTGAGAAAGGAGGGAATGGTTATGAGGAGGTGGAGTGGGCTGAGGAGGAGAAGCTGCATCTAAATTGGAACCATTTTGAACTTGCTAATTATCCGGAGTGGTGAATATTGTTTTGCTTGCTGGAGGAAGCTCCAGAAAGAAGCTGGCGATGATCCCAAGATGTCGAAAAAGTGAGGACGCTGCTCAACGTCTCACGTGCATACATCTTGGCCAAGATGCCAAGATGTAGACGTTCAACGTCTTGCAGAAGAAAGCAGCACATCCTTGGGACAGGATGGAGGCAACTTGAACCGAGAAACCTGTCTTTTGGGCAGAGACACCGAAGAAGAGTCGCAGGTCCGATCCTTAACATTCGGTGAAAGCCCGCGAAAACGAGACGGTGTTTGCTGCACAACACGGGCAGTAACTTGTGGAGCCCCCGATGACAAGAGGGGGGAGGGTTGTTCCACTGTCTCTCACCCACCCCACCGCCAGATCTGTGTTGACAAGCGAGAGCCTGTGTCGGTGGCGTCTCTGTTTTAATTTCTGTGCGATTCGCCTCCGGGGGCTAATTGCGCGCGTGCGTTTTTTTTTTTGCCAAGTTTTTTTTCTTTTTCCCGACGCTCTTGATTTTAAGCCCGTGGCAATCACTCAAGATTTTTTTTTAAGAAGAAGAAGAAGTGGTACATTGTGCCCGAGCAGTCGTGCGAATGTACACTCCTGCCGACGCCCTTGAGCTGCTATCGACGTCTCGCTGTGCCCACACACACGCGGCCATTCCCGTTGCAAATTCATTGTCGGGCTCCGAGGTGGTCTGTCCGCTGGAGGGTTGCTCGCCTATCTGGGCAGGTTTGTCGTCATTAGGAGGCACTTTGGGGGGTATTGCCGTCAACACTTGCGGGGTAACGCGGCTGTGAGTTGCGACTAACGGCAAGACCACGCTGAATGTGTACCCCGATTACGTCGGATGTTGGAACCTAAGGAGGGGGTTGAGTTTGGTTCATGTTTGGATGGGTGGCCACCAGGGACTTGTTGCAGGTGTTGTAGGTGTTGAGGACCGTGACGTGGCTGGGTGATGGCGTGCTGAGTGTAACCCTCCACGTGTGCTGGATTCTCTCTCTCTCTTTGGATACTGATTTATTTTATTTTATAGCTACGTGCCGATACCGAAAGAACCCAAGAGTATGGCAAGAAGCTGCCGACTTTATCTCACCATGGCATGCGGCACTATACTATGTATAGAACTAGAAAGAACAATGTAGCATAGTTGTTTCGCTATAAATACGATCGCCATTCTCTTCCGCGGCGCCTCCAAAGCCACGGTTCATCATTATCGAGTCTTGGCATCGGTGGGGAGGCATGGATTGTATCGGGGGGAAGTGCAGTTGAGGGGAGCGGTTGTATGTTGATGGCTCCTGGGTTTCGACTGCCCCCTTAGGCGCCACGTTCCCGGGGTCAATGTGAAGCGAGCCGACTCGCTTCACAAAGCAGGCAAGTGGGTCTGGCTCGCGTGGCCACGGTAGTTGTTTTACGCTGGGCCAAGCCGGCAGAGAGTGAGACCTCACGGCTCATTTGTAACGGGCTGCTGTGCATGGCTCGCTTTTCTGAAGAGGATGCACACCTGGCGTGCACACCCGTTGTGCACTCCGAACCCGTTGTGACCTCGCGGGGTTTGAACAGGAGCGACGCGCACAAATTAATTCTGTGTCTCTTCGTTTAAAGTCAGGGCTGTGTTTTCAGTAAAAAAAGGGTATTCTTGATTCTTTCGGTAAAGTCACGTAGATAGAAAAAAAAAATGAAAAATATATGATTAAAATAAAATATTCGTATAATTAAAGGAATTTTTAAAAAAAAATTTATAATAATATATATTTTTTAAATAATAAAAGCAAAAAAACCCACAATAAAAATAAAATAAAAGTAAAATAGTATAATAAAATTTAAATAAAAATTTTTAAAAATGAAAATAAATAGCTTTTATTATTTTTAATTTATTAATTTTTATAATTTTATTTTACTATTTTTTCTTTTTAATTTTTATAGTATTTTTATTTTGCTTTTATTATTTTCAATTTATAATTTTTTGTTATTTTGTTTTTATTGTAAATTTTAAATTAATATAATAATAATAAATTATATCTACGCGACTTTACCAAAAGAACCAATAATATTAATTCCTGCAGTCACGAAAGTTTTAAGTCTAAAGTGGGTAATATAAACATGTTCTATCATTGGATGGTATGGGCGAACAAACGTACGTTTAAATATTGTTAAGAAATTGTATTTATTTATAATTGTCATTCCTCCTGTCCTTGTGCTGTGGCGTGAACAGAGGGAGGTTGCAATGAGTTTGGGAGGCTCGATCGGCAGAAGCCGCTCTTAAAGTGGCCCAGCATGGCTAGGGTTCACTTCCCTAGTGGTCGTGGAAACGTTGCATGAAGTTATTGCCTACATGGACAATAACTCGTGCCTAAACATCGCACGTAGCCAACTTGACTGCAGTAAAAACAAAAAGTTGAAGCATAAAATGGCCACGAACATTTAGGCCACGTGATTTATTTACCGAATTTGTTTACCGGCGCGCGTCGTGTGACTTGCGTTGCCCAACACTCCACGGGCGATACAACTTTACAAGCCACGTGACCTCGTCGCAGGATTCCTTCAAGTTATAAGAGTTGCTTGGTTAACTGCATTGCAGTTTCCCCCTTTCCCATGCCTGGCCAAGCATATGATTCTCTTAATCTACAATCTAGGCGTGTAATAAAACGTAAACCTCTGTTATTTTTTTGTTATTTCCAGCCACAGTCGGCTGATAGGAAAGAAGGACTCGTCTTCGTGCTCCACATAAATTCACATTTTCGTGTAAATAATGGGCAGTAGGTCGGAGGTAGCCATGTTTTATGACATGCTCGATTTAGTCCGGTGATCTTGGACCGTGGGCGGGCAGCTCGTGTGTTTTTGTGGCCGGCTAAACTCCTCCAGGCAGAGGTTTTTCACAGGATGTTTCGGATCACCTCTTTTTATCCCCTTCCCAAGGCATTAAGCAATGGGACGAGGAGGGGGGGGGGGGGCACCCGCTTAGTGCCTTGAACACGTGGTTTTGAAAGACTGCATTTTCAGGTCAACGACGGCAACAACGGGATTCGTAGAGCC
The DNA here is from genome assembly GCF_965212315.1 of Lampetra planeri. Lineage (NCBI taxonomy): Eukaryota > Metazoa > Chordata > Hyperoartia > Petromyzontiformes > Petromyzontidae > Lampetra > Lampetra planeri. The sequence goes on along the minus strand of NC_136125.1, from coordinate 11,445,298 downwards.
GATCCCATCCAACTTTTAAACAAGGAAGCTGCTGTGCAGTTGGTTGATGGGGGGGGGGCAGACACGGCGGTGGATTGGTGAGCGCACTTCGCTCGGAAACCGACAACCTGAATTCACTCCCTGGCTGTTGTTCCCGTCAGTGCTGAGTGCTCTCCGTGCCGGGGTTGACTGACCCCCCCCCCAACCCCTCTCTCATCAACCCGCACTGACCAGCATGGCTGTAGCATGGTCCACCTTCATCCAGCAGTGGATTGAGAAAGGGTTGTAATTGATTTTTATCATTGTACTTTCACGTCCATTCGGTTGACAGGGAGCAGATAAGAAAGAAACCAATATCAGAGTATCTGCGTGCTTGTCATGAAACAGTTTGGATTGTCCTGCCAACTTAATTTATCTTGCTAATGTATATTATGCAATTTCACGCATGAAGGACATTGCTATTGTTATAGCATTGCTGGCATCACACTTAGAAACATTTATTTCTCGCACAACGTGATACAAACCTTCAATGTCATTGGGTAAATTGGGGAAAACCTGCGAATTATCAGATGTCGTTGTCCGGAGATAAAATCTGTTGTTCACGCAAGAGTGATGAGAAGACCGGTCTACGTTTACCGAAACTAAATCGAAAACCACGGCCCCTAACAATGTGGTATCGTATTAACATACCAATAATACTTTCATTTTATATAGCGTAATTCATACCAATAGCATCCCACAACACTGTACATTAATGATATATAAGGACCAAATCCCATATACAGCCGCTACTACCAAGCAAACTCAAAAGTGAATAAACAATTAAGAAATGTCACCAGAACAAAAATCAAAAACGACAATAGAGTCCACACAACAACAGCAACAACACACGTGGCTTTATAAACGGGTCTTGCTAGCAACGCTCCAAAAAAATGACACTCCAGAGACGCTCTAACATGTTTGTAAGTGTAACATTGGCAAGGAGCGGGGGTTCAAGAAACGACATGTGATTAATCGGACACGGGCCCACCAGGACTGTGGACGTATGTGGACATTCACCGTCGGCTTCTTCCTCGGAGGTAATCCGAGTCGACGTGGGGAAATTGGCTTCGAAGCATCACCTGCTGCGCTACCCGTGGTGTAATCTTGACCCGCGGATGGGAGAGTAAGTATATCTCAAACAGGAAAGTCGGGTTAATAATCATTAATGCCACATTTGAAGTCTGAAGTCCATTTAAGTCTCGCGGTTGGGCCGCTTCGTCCTTCCCGCAAAAATCTGGGTGTAAAATGTGGAAATTTGAAGGCATTTTATCCAATTCCGCCTCCACCGCACGCTGTGGAATTTCAATTAAAGCCTCACGTTTGGAGCGCTGCCTGCAGGAGGTCTGCATGCCCACCCACTCGGATCTTTGTGATCTTTTCAAGTTCGACGCGGTTATAATTCCGCTCCTTTCGATTTTTATTTTGGCACGTGTTTCGAGGCAACGCGTGAGTCATGCATAACAGATTCGATTGTAGCGTAATTGCTCCGGCAGTGCTACAAAGGCAGCCAGCCATACTTTGATTTTCTTCACAAGTCCTAGATTGAGTGCGGAAAATCTTCGCTTTCAATATTGCAAATATATAGCCAGAGAGGGCTGTTTTGATGTTGCTGCCTAGGTGTCCTTGGCGTCATGTCAGTGCTTCTGGGAGAGGTGCGCTTTACAAGGATGTAAGGAATGAGCATTGGCTTGGCGTTTGAACACCTTTTTTTTACGATTTTATTTTCAAGCAAACTTGACCACGGCTCTTGCCCTTGGAAACATATAAATATACAAGGCAGTCCATAAACGCGTCATCCATTTTTAAAGAATTAGAATCCGACCAGGAGTTGTGCGATCAAACTATTGTCAATATATTCCTTATTATTATTTTAAAAAATTAGCAGGGCATAACGGAGGCATTCGAAACGACCACACTTGTCACTGTCGCGAGAACACCTGGGGACTCAAATGTTAAATCTCGATGCGACGTTCGTCATCAACGTCGCGACAGACACGTGAAGGGTCAGAGGAATGTAAACTCGTACCATGAAACCTGCCCACTGCCCACGTGTGTGTGTGTGGTTTCAATAACCTAGCCCAAATGGCTCTGTGATTGTAATCATGTAATAAATGGTTATCGCATTATGACCACTGTGTGTACAATATACACGGTGGCGAAATGTTACCTACCTCGCCTGGTATACATGAGGTCGTCGTGGGTTCGATCCCGATCCTGATACCTGCTGTTTATTTGGAGTTTGCGTGTCTCTCTTTCCGTGGTTTCGTGGATTTTTCTCCAGGGCCTCCGGTTTTCCCCTCCACATTTTAGAAATATGCCCTTTAAAGTATTTCGCTGCTATACATTTCCCCATGATGATAGGCCACTTCGAAGTATCCCTTGTGGCCAGGTCGCTTCTGAAAAAGGGCTCTTAGAGCTCAGTGGGCCTTACCTGGTAAAGTAAAAAACCTAAGAAATCCCTCTGACGAGTGTGTGTCCATCAGCCAAGCAACCCTGCATTCCAATACGTTCGTAATCGATACCTCTGATGCAGTGCGCTACCCTTTGTGACATTATTTCGGCCATGATGAAATGTTATTTGAAGACCGATAGTCCGCTGTTTATTTTTATTGCGAGCGACTGAAGATATTTTGGGGATCCGCCGCTCATTCCGTAGACGCTGTGTCATGGGGTGAGCTTATTTTTCAGGAAACTCTGTGACAAAGGAGACCAGACTGTTTATCTGCCGTGGCGGAGACACACGGAAACTAAAATAAATGTAGTGATGTTTTTTTTAAAAATAACTTTTCATTGTTCCATACATAAACCTCAAAATACGGTGGCTATTCTAAGGAGAGGGTGTACCTTATCTGCAATTGAAAATCCGTGCTCTTGGTAGGCGGCCAACTGATACATTTAAAATTACTGTAATTACGTAAAAATATATTTACATTGTCCCCCCTATGCTTTAGGGTGTTCTAGTGGCTCCATGGATCAGGGCCCGGAGCCGACACCGCTGAGCTACTGGGTTCAAATCCGGTTTAAGTGACCCGTGATTAAACCGGGTTCTCCAGCGCAGACCGCTGATGGACGCAGCCTGCGCGGTGGCCAAAGGCTGCGTTGAAACCCAACGCGTCAAAGTTTGGCGGTGTTCCTCGTTTGGCTAAAATCCCCATCGCTAGAGAATTCATAACGGTGTTCTTGCCGCCGCGCGACAAACAGCCTCGGAGCAGAGCGTACGGGAAGTGTAACTCCTCCCCGCTGTGGAAAGAATGAAAAGGCCACTTTGCCTCGTCTCGTGAGACGTCGAGAGCACGATTGGAATACAATTTGGGGAAGAGAGGAATGTTTCAAACAAATAAAACAGATAGATAGATGTGCCCCCCCCCCCCATGTTTCAATAACAATGTTGGCATTCGCTATGTTTCCACTCGACTTGCAGCGTTAAGGCTCGCTTCCCCCCCCCCCCCGGTTGAGCTGCCCATCAGGTTCTCTGCTTCTCTGCCTCGTTGAGTGGAGGAACGCAAGCGGGGTCTGGTCAGAGTCCTCTTGGCTGCAGTGAATCGACTGTTACTCTCACATTTAACGATTAAAGTAAACAATTTAACATTGTCGATAAGCATTATGAATATGAAAAACCAAGCCTGATAATACAACGCAGTATACAGGTTTTCTTTGGGTTAGATCGCGTAAATATATAAATGTGTCGTTAAACCCGCCACCACCCGACACAGCCAATTAGTAAGATTTGTCACGTAAACAGAACATGACAATCGTCACTAGTACAGCACACCGGTGTGGTGGAGAGCCAAGTCACGACATTTACAATCTATTTACTATGCAATTTACTATATATACCATCAAAATGGAACTGCATCTTAAGATAGCGTATACAACAGTTGGACATCTTCATCGCGAAGAACAGTACGGTCTAACCATACATATGTGCCGAGTTAATGTTATTTAGGAGGCAAGCCAATCAAGGGCAGAGGTGAAGGGGAAGACTTTGAGCCCGGACATGAACGGGGGTCAAGAGCACAGGTGGCTTGGAGGAGAGCTCCTCACCACGGTGGTAGCAGAGGAGGAGGAGGAGTGATCTCCTACTGAGCAAAGATTGACTCGGGGTGGGTGGCGGGGGGCTTTGAGACATCGGTTTGCTGGAGCGGAGAATGTGTGGACGAGAGTGGAAGAGAGAGATGAGGAAAGGGAGACGCGACGAACGAGCTGGAGGTGTGGGCCGCTGTAGAGCGGAGTGAGCTAGAGCTGGGTGGGTGTCGTGCCAAGTCTCGGCGAGACGGACCATGTCAGAGGTGCCCTCCTGCAGGAGTCCATAGATCATCTTAAGAAGTTTCAAAATTGATGTACGGTAATGCAAAAAGTACATTTTCAAAAATGCAAAAATGCGTTGACTGCAAGATGCTGGCGAGCAGGAGTGGCCAGTGTTGGCCAGAGGTCGCAAACGGGTTTTGATTTCGTACCCGTACCCGGCCGCACCAGGGTCGTACCCTACCCGAAATTAGTGACAAACGGTTACTCACCAGTGACTCACGGTCTACCCGTACCCGTACCCGGCTACACCAGGGTCGCAAACGGGTACCCATACCCGTACCCGGCCGGGTACGGGTAGCCGGGTATCGGGTAGGGTACGGGTATCGGGTACCCGGTTGCGACCTCTAGTGTGTTGGCCTAGGGTGTACTGTGTGTGTGTCGGAGAGTTGAGGCCGATGACGTGAGTTTGACACGAGGCGGTCGACGACCGAGGGAGACGGCGAGACGGCGGAGACCAGGCTCTCGGAGCGCTCCTCGTGGGCTGCGTGCCAACTGCTTAACAGCTGCAGGGTCTGGTAGAAGGAAGAGTGAGTGTGGTGGCATCAGGAGCATTGGCCACGATGACCTCTTAACCTTGAACGTCTCTAGACGAACCATGTAAGGTACATGAAGCACGTAACGTTCAGCAGATGCATCTGTTCGCTTTATCTGATACGAGTGTCTTCAACTTTTCCGTGTGAATGCACGCACACGCACATATATAATAGAGCGTAGAGTTTTATATACATATGCATATCTGGAATTCCTTTTCTCCCCAGAGGCGCGGATATCAGCCAAACAATAGCTAACGTTACGAATGTTGCCGGGAAATGGACTGCAGTCTCCCCCGCCTCCCCCCGGCCCGACCCGGCCGCCTCCTCCACGCAGCCCAATTTATCTCGACATGCGACGTGGGGTTTGGGCCCCGTGCCAGGTGGCACCGTCGACGCCTCCGAGACTGCGTGGGACAGCTGCACAAACGGGACCTGCAGCGCCTGTCTCCCCAACCACCACCACCACCACCACCTCCTCCTCGACGCCACCCCTCCCCACCGCAACCAAACCGCATGAAGACTGCCGCTAATGAAATCAAATTCCAGTGGTGGAAAGACGCCCGGGCCCAGGCGCGCGCCGAGTGAGACCGACCGAGGTGGCGATTTTTCGAAGCGGCCACCTGCCACCTGGCTTCGTGGACCCTGCCTGCCTCTCTGCGCACGGAGGCGCCGTGGCTTCTCGTGGAGTTAGTGGCACATTGATCCTCCGCTAGTCAAGTGCCGCTAGTTAGTCAGTAGGAGGTAGGGAAATGGAAAATTCTGAAGAGGAAAAAAAACTTGAGATGGTTGAGCAAGTTTGATTTTTTTTAGTTTTTAGGGGTCTGAGCAAACGCAGGTGCGTGCGAGTGAGATCTTGGGTTCGAATTGGAGTTTCAGCTACCAGTGAATTCCAACCGGCGGGGGGGGGGGGGTATCTCAGGCGTGATGAGTTTATGGCCTTCCGCCCCCGTCGTTATTAACTGCACACAACCCATCATGTGTGATTGGATTTTTTCACGAGGTTTGGCTGCTCGCAAACTCTGAGATTTCACTTGTAAAAGTCAGTTTGACCATTCCGTGTGATACGATACCGAGAACACAACGCGAGTATCGGTGGTGGTGGTGGGGAGAGGAGGGGGGAAACTTAAACACATTGGCATGCGCAGCGCTTCCGGTTAGATTTTTAAAAAGTTATGTTTATTTCCGTAAAAAGAGTTTGGAAGACCTGTAGATGACATTTCTCACCTGAAAATATATCCCACTAAAGACTGAAACATCTGTGTGCGCCCTTCATTATTTTTGTCCCTCCAAATTAATGCATTTTTGGGATGAAGTGAATTAGAGAGCTAAATACAGTTCGTTTTCTTCTCTGCGGATTAAGTTTTTTCCGCTGCCTATTGGAAACTCTGCGATGGTTTTAAGAGCACCGAGTGGCCGTGGGTCGCCCACGCGTTACGTAATTGACCGACCCACAAGTACACCCAAGTCTCATAGCCGGAGGATTCTCTTGAACACGTTGAACGTTTTTACTCAACGCGGGCTATGCCTGAGGCCAAATTCATTCGGAATGTGCCCGATATCATCAGATCTGAGAAGCGAAGTACACACGGAGCCTGAGTAGCGGTTGAAAAATGAGTGGCCACTCCAAATAACAGGTGCTACAGGTTGCAGGGCTACATGATGATCAACAGAGAGCGTTGCATCAAAAGCCATTGTTGTACTATACTTCTGCCCCACCTCTATGATCCCCCACCTTCACCAATCCACACTGATCTTCGTGGTGAAGTATGGTGACCCCCCCCATCCACACTCCATATTTGTGCATGGTGCTGCCCTCCACATCCCCTAGTGGATTCACAAAAGGACTACACAGGTGCCTGTGTGTGTGTGTTTACATAGCGGTAGTGTAGCGGTTAGCGCGCTGCGCTATGAACCCAGCGACCCGAGTTCGATTGCTGCTCACGGCCAACACCAGTGACGATTATCTGAACCGGTCCTGGGCCTCCCCTAGGTCGACTCGGCCTCAAATGAGTACCTGGTGCGGTGTGTAAACATCACCACTAGGGAGACAAAGGCGGTCGGGCGTGGTGCTGGCCACCCACCCCCTCGTGTACCGTTCCGGCCTTCATAGATGATCGCTAACAGCACTTGCCCCTACAGTCTGTTAAGGCTATACGGGGGATCTTTGTCTTACATATCCACCGTAGGATTTTTCTCGTAAAGAGACTATTTAACTTTGATTCTCGGAGAAAGAGTTTGATCGAGAGTTAATATTGAACGATTCCTCAGACCGCAGCTCCTTGAAGGCCCCTTCAAGGAGCTGAAGCCAATGGAGCCTAGCGTCCACCAAGAGGGGGGGGAAGGGTAAGGATGTAGTCTCCCTCCCTGTTGACTCGCCCGACTCCACTCGAGCAGCTCCCATTGGCGTGGGACGAGCAAGGACGCTGCTCTGGCGTTCTCGTCGCTGGCTCTGGCCGTGGTTCTAGATTTGAAGTGTTCGTGACTGCAAGGATTCATACTCTTTGGGGTTTTTTTTCGGTAAAGTCACGTGGGTAAAAAATGTAATCACATTCGTGATTTAATTTAATTACATTTTCTACCTACGTGACTTTACCGAAAAAATCAGAGTGGCTGTGGTGTTGGGCAGAACACCGACATCGAAGTCGACAATTGAGAAGAGGATTCTCTGGCAATTGGTATCTGGACCTCGCCTTGGTTGACTCGGCCTAAATGTATATCGCCTGTGGTGAGAGGGTGCTCGACTTCGGCGTAGTGCACGGTGCTGGCTACACCACTGCTGTCTTCCATCTCGGCCTTAATAGATGCTGGCTAACAACATGTTCCTCGACTGTATGGAAGCTAACGGGGGGGGGGCTGTTTGTACATTCTCAGAGCCACAGATGTTGGCGGAAGAGAAATCGTGAGACATTTTATTGCTTCGTGTTCGATTGTTAAAGGGAATAAATTAAATAAATAAACAATTATAACTGCACGGAGAGCAACAAAAAACGTGAGCGGCGGCTGTGTGGGGGGGGGGGCCATGGGAATCCGAGACTCCCCGCGTGTGTTGACACGCGGCACACGTGTCCCTGGATCGTGGGAATGGTTAATACGCGCCACTCGCTCGCTCACTCAAACACACATTCGCCCATACAGCAACGCACTTGCTCAACCATCCGCGCACCCATTCACACAACCACCCAAATATTAACCCATTCACTCACACCCCACACACCCATTCACACAGCCACCCAAACAGCCACTCACTCACACCCCACACACTCATTCACACAGCCACCCAAACATTCACCCACTCATCCACACATTTACCAACCCACTCAAACGCACATTCACCCACTCGCCCACCAACTCACTTGCTTACCCACTCACTCGCCCACCTATTCTCTCACACACACACAAATTCTGTCACTAAATCACATGCTTGCTCTTCCGTCTACCAACACATCCACTCCCCCATCGACTTGCTCGATCACTCAAATGCTCACCCGTCCACTCGCCCCGCACACTCCCCACCCACTCTCACTAATCCACTCAACCACTCGCTCGCTCGCTCTCTCTATTTGTTTACGATCAGAGGAAACAAGAAGATGCTCGGTTTAGTCGGCATTTTGCTTCGTTCATCATGTCGGGTTTTCCCCCATTGCTTTTCTTTCTGTGCTCCCCCCCCCCCCCCCCTTTAAATGAAATATTATTTGTGTTTTCCCATTGTGAAACAAACTCAATCTGTGCTACTTTCTTCGTAGACACAAACCTCAACACGAAGAAGCACGTTCTGCTCCTCCTCTTTACCCCTTCCCTATCTCTTTACCCCTCAATTTCTCTCTCTCTTTTTAAACTACGACAAGTGCTGCATCTGCACCCAGCACACCTCGCAGTCCCATCGCCTCCGCCGGTAGGTAGCTCGTGTCTCCATGCAGCGGTCTCCGTCTCCTGCCACCGAGCACACGGCCTCCTCCAGCGCCCACTGCTCTCTCTCTCTCTCGCGCTCTCGCGCTCTGCTTAAGGCACGGCTCCGGCTGGAGCACGCCATGTACCACACACATGTCGGTGATGTGCACGTCGTCTTCGAACACTGGGGAGCCGGAAAAGCCCCTCTCTGTACCAGCGTGGACGGCACCCTCGTGTTCACCTTCTGAAGCGCTCGCTCGTCGCCGTGGCGTGCGCGATGACCACCACCACCACAACCACTACCACCACCACGTGACTTTTATTTTGTGTTGTGCGCGGTCCTTTTAGCGCCACAGCGCGTGGATTTGTAGCGTTTATTTTCATTTGTTTGCTGGTGACTTTGTGTGTTTCGTATCGAAATCGCCTCCAGTGCTTTTTCTCCTGGCGGCAATAAAAGTTGTTTGAAAGTCAAAGTCGTTCTCTCTCTCTGGTGCGCACAGTGGCCCGTGCCACCTCGACACGCACAGCAGGCCAGCATCGCTCAGTGCGCGCTTGGCACGTGCTTGGTGTTTGAGTCTGGTATGCACGGCTATGCTTTCGGTTAAAGACGGAGTGAGCGTGCACATGCACGTTATGTCCGCCTGCGCGCACTGATTATTATTATTGTATAGCCACCCTTAACAGCAGTGCAGAGTAATGATGTATATTGAGTGCACAGACATGTTGTTTTGACTTAGGGCAGTGCGACCGTATTATGTTTCTCATGTAGTCGTGAAACCTAACACTCTATGTTTTGTTCCCAGGAAGACTAAGGGATCCCACTGCTCTATAATTACTGTCAACTCTCCCTCGCAGATAGAAGAGGAGGGTTTCCACTTTCAGAACGATGTAGTTCCTTTTCATCCCGCCTCACCTACACAATCTATGTCTCCAATGTATCTCTCCCAATTGTCTCCAGTTCAACTGCGCTTCGTTGCTTCGGAAGTTTTTGTTTTGGCCGGGTTGACATCAACATCAACAACAACAACCACAACAAACTGACAGCCAATGCAATCGATGCGACCAAGGGTAACATCCACGGATGGAGATGGAGCAATGAAATCGGTTCTCGTGAAGGTGTTGTCTTTTTATTTTATTTATCGCTGGACCTTGAAACGGTAACGGCTTGTGGAGAGGGACCCTTCAGCCATAAGTGGATAGATCAAGGCTCATGATGAACTAAATAATCTAAGAAATGTAACCATCCCGAGGTGAACTCTATACATATGATGGTGTGTGTGTGTGTTTGCTATACACTCATGTGTGATTTTTGTTTTACTATAGCAAGTGATGTGCCCCTTTGGACGCTGTTTTTTCGGCACAAGTGGAGTTGGGCTGGGGATATGCGTCGGCATTCCAGCGCAGACTCGAAACACTTTATTAGTTTTGTTGAGCCATCCAAATAATGTTTCAATAAAAACCATTGTGGAACGAAAAAAAACATCTATGAACATGAATTAACTTGTTGCTTACCCAAAAGGTATTTAACTCTAGATTTGAAGCTTTCGTGACGGCAAAGATTCAAACTCTTTGGTTTTTTCGGTAAAGTCACGTGGGTAAAAAATAAAATGAAAACAACTAAATTAAATCACGACGTTTCGGAGGCAACCCAAGCTTCCGTCTTCAGGTAGAACCGTGATTTGGGCTGTAACGGTTCCACTTGAAGACGGAAGCTTGTGTTGCCTCCAAAACATCGTGATTTAATTTAGTTGTTTGCATTTATTTTATATTTTACCTACGTGACTTTACCGAAAAAACCAAAGAATATGTCCAAAATGTATTTATTAATATTTTACGTCTGTTTGCCTCAATATGCCGCGGCGCACTGCGCTCCAAAACCGGCAACTCGGGTTCAATTCCCAGTGACGAAGTGACATCTGAACCAGTCCTGAGCCCTCTCCTCTGGTGCAGCGTCAACGTCGGCGCGGGGGAGAAAGGTGTCAAGGCGTGGTGCTGGCCCCATCATTCGACGTTCAGGCCTCAACAGCACTTTCCCGACAGCCTATGCAGGCTATGCGGGTGGATCTGTCCTTACTATGCACGCATGTATCTATATGCGGTATATAAACGTTGATGTTTGCTTTATCAGGAATGTTGGAGCCTTGTGTTCTGCTCGCGTCTGATCTCCCAGGGTGGTTTAGGGTGCCGAGTGCCGATGGGACCTCACAAGAGTCGGTGCTATGCAAATCAATTGTCAAAATGCTTCCAAGCTGACAAAAATAACAAGGAACTGTACCATAAATATGTTAAGGCTTTATTAATTTTAATTTGTGGCGTTAACATACACACTCGCCTCCCAGCCCGCGGGCTTTGTTATTGTAAGCAGCGCTCCAGACAAGCTGTCCAGTGGGCGTTTCATGCGTTGAAACAAATATGACTTGCGCGTGACATTTTAATGAAATGTATAATAATTAAAAAAAACTACGAGCAGCGATCATCATGCCCGCACGGCTTGAGATGGCGTGACAACAACAACAGCAGCAACAACAACAACCTGGCGCACACGTGATAGAGGGGAGCCATCGTGGTTAGATTTTTGTGTCCCATGAAGGGTCGTTGAGGGACATGAGGTTTTGCATTTTTTGGGAAATAACGTTTTTTTTTGTAAGTTTCTCAATGAAAAAGAGTTTCTGGCTTTTCTTTTCATCCGTCGTTTTAGTTTTTCCAATAGTTGCTTTGTGCAATACAAGGCCATATTTAACGCATACCCCACAAGTTAGCATTTTAATATTATACTTTAAAGATTATACAATACGTATTGATCAAAATGTCTCTGACTAGAATAAGAATGTTGCATTTAGGCTCTGAAAAAAGTACAGTAGAGTTGTGTGAAAAGAGGGGGATGAATTATTCAGACCCGAAGCCATATCTGGAGCATTGCGTGAAAGTGTTCATAACGTGATGGAACTTCCACAAGGCGTCATGCTCACTGTGTTTGCCATAATCTTTCTCCACCATTCATTTGCTTCGCTACCTCTTGTCCACAAGGAAACCCTGTTGAGATTAGTTTTTGTTCATTGCCGTTGTTGGTGGGCGATACATGACTGATTTCATTTCAAGCAGATGCTTGTTTTGGCCACGACACAAACACCACACTGTTTAAAACAAGGAAACCTTGGAAGGATTGGTTTTTCCCTTTCTGTGCCTCATCATTCAGGCATGCTACGAACTAATTAATGTAGCCTTCGCCACGTTGCCCTGCTGAGGGTGCTTAGGTGTGCCACTTGATACAGCTATCGTGCTGTGACGGTTCCACCTGAAGACGGAAGCTTGTGTTGCCTCCGAAACGTCGTGATTTTTATTTTATTTTTATTTTACTTTCATCAATTTTATTTTTTTACCTACGTGACTTTACCGAAAAAAACCTAATAATATGTGCCACACACTGCCTGGGGTGGCACAGCCTCGCTCGCGTGCTCTCGCTCCCAAGTTCGCAGCAACACGCCCGGGAGTGTGAAGGCCAGAGGGGCCTCCTAGGGGAATATCCTGCCAGTCCAAATTAGGGAACGTAATCGGCAGCAGATGTTGTACAAGGTCAACATCGTTTGTGTTTTGTTTAGTTCACAAAACACTTGGCTCTACATTTGGCCTTAAACCCAAGGCTGTGGTGTTCCCCCCCCCCACCCACTACAGGAAGCTGCAGGTGTTTGAACTGTGGTGACTTCACTTGATTTGTTGTGCGGAGAGGTCAGTTGCCCGGTGATTATCGGGGACGCAGAGATTTGGCACGAGCTTATCTGCTTGTCACGCGCTCTTAGAAGCTGTGTGTACGCTGCACTGTAGCGAGCCACGGCGTGTCCTGTTGGCTCCGATTCACCCCGTGTGTCCCTCCTGCGATCCGTGTGCTCGAGTTCCTTGAGGGGGGGAAAAAACAACAACCGTGGGTCACCGAAAATTAAATGCCAAAGCTTTTGTGTTCCCGTAGTGCACAATATAAAAACCACTCCATCTAAATGCCACCCATGAGCTCCAATTTCTGTGCGTACTCTGAACGAACATGATGGAGGGGGAGGGGGTGGGGAGCGATTTGAGATGCATGTGTATTTAGACGTGCAGAGTGTTTTTTTTATTGTTGATCTTGCTCTCATTTTCGATCATCGGGGAGATTTCAAACGCGTCGGGCGTGTGGACAGAGCCACGAGGGTGGAGTGGCACGCTCCGAGCGTGCGTCCACCGGCCAAATCGTCTTGCGTGTGCAGGTGCTGTGTGAATTGTGTCCCATCAGAATCAATCAGAAAGGGTTTTATTCGCCATGAAAGTTTGTACAGACAAGGAATTTACTATGGCAGGAAGGTGCATACATTCAACATGTAGGAATCTTAAAACTTAAATAAGTGGTATACAGTCTAACTATACTAAAATTACAAAGTCTAACTAATACTAAGGGGCTAAAGTATGTAACATTTTAAATAAGTATACAATATAAAATGTAAACTAGCCGTAATATACAATCTTAAAATACAAAAATACAAACAGGGTAACATGTTGTAAAGATGGCAAGGTGTAATTTTGTAGATAAAATGTTAAAGTAAGTGTAAAAGGCATTTTAAGCCCTTGGCCTTGCTGAAGAGGCCAACAGCGGATGGGAAGAAACTGTGTTTATGACGTAGGGGCATGAGAGGCGGTGATGGTTTAAGGAGATCTTCATCTCAGTCGTGGCTAGACCAAGGTTTGATGATGATGATGATAATGAAACGTGAACTGCCATTGGCGGGGCAAATGGTTCAGCAAGTGCTCGAGCAATAACACGCGCGCGTCGATGGCTGACACATTCTAAACACTCTCTCGCATATTGGAATGCTCCGCAGTTGATTGTTAGCACCTGTGCTTCTCGGCGCTTGGTCAATGTCAGGCGCTATAACGAATGGCAGGGGAACGATTCATGTTGCCCGCGGATTTGGCTTGCCGCCTATAAATATCCACGACAGGGCCACACACACGAAGAGACCCGGCGCACGTTTGCCTTCAACGGGGCACAACTTTGCTCGTTCAAAATGTGAATAGTCACCTCCCACGATCATTGCGATCCAACAAGCCGCCAAAGACAAAGATCGCCCATATAGTCCTAACAGACTGTTGGGGCAAGTGCTGTTGGCGAGCACCTAATGAAGGCCCGCACGAGGGGGTGGGTGGCCATCAACCACGCCCGGCCGCCTTTGTCTCCCCATTGGCGATGTTTACACACCGCACCAGGTACTCATTTGAGGCTGAGTCGACCTACGGGAGGCCCAGGATCCGTTTCAGACAATCGTCACCGGTGTTGGCCGTGAGCGGCTTCCACGCACAGCTGTGCTAACCTGCTGCGCTAACCCGCTGCGCCACCGCTCTCCAACAAGCCACCCGGCACACAATACTTTAATCGCTCCGTCTCCACGGTGGAGGTCCTCTCGGGCGCGTTGCCTCCCTTGACTGCCATTCCGTCATTGTTCTCGACCCTTTTGCCACAATTTCTTCCAGTGACGGGTCCGTGCAACGTGCGATAGACAATGTTTACCTGTCTCCTGCAGTTTCCCGTCCTCTGTGCCATTGCGTGCTGTGTGTTTATTGCAATGCTGTTTGTCTTGTTACTTCTTCGGCATCCATTGTGAGTTGTTTTAAAATAAACAGAATGTCAGAGTGCACGTGAATCACAGCAGCACCCCCGTTTCGAGCATCAATAAAGTTAGCAATTTTATTTTAAAAGTGTATTCCTTATAAGGGCAATTCTCTGCTGGAATGCTTCTATAGTTCATTTCACCAACACAGTGTCAGGCGAACAGGAACTTGGTGTCCACTAAGGAGTACGGAAAACAACTCTGCTTTGTCTGATTTCTTTAAATGTATTTGTGTAGGCTGTGTAATCTTAACATAATTTTCTTACGTGGCATTTTTTCTCTTTTGACAGTCACTCCTGGGTTCATGTTATGGTTGTATTACGTGTTTTATTTTAACAGCAGCCTCATGGTATTCATCGCCGTCATTATAAGCCATGCTATTTCCACTGCTGGATGAAGGCCTCTTCGCAATGCGATAATCCACCCAACTCCTACACATGCTACCAAGTCTGTTCGTCTTGACCATTCGCCATCATCCCTGCTGGGAAAGTTGCTTTACCAAGCCTACTTGGGTTTTATTGACAAGTCATTACGATATCTCGAACTTGCATGTATTCTCTGAGCCACGTGTTCCTCTTTGTCTCTCGTTGTAATCCTAGTCGTGTACCTCCCCTTGCTCCTTTGTACACGTATTGGCTGTCGTGCCAGATGCATGATCCCATATGTCATCGCCAATGATTTTCAAACTCCAAATGTTTAATATGTGTGTGTGCTGCTGCTGCTGCTGCTAGCCCTTGCTTATGGTACTTGACATTATCGAGGTCTTTAAAAAAATCCATCTTTCTTCTTGTCCACCTCGTTATATCATCAGTTTGACCCTGGCCACAATTCAAACACTGTCCTGGGTATTCATACTTAAATGTGTTTTACCAGATATGTTCCTTGAGCATACTTCTTCAATTGTTTAGTGACATTTGTTTGCCACTTATTTATGTTAAATACAATTCTGCAGGCTTTTTTTTTTCCATTAATTTTCTGTGGTTAATTTACAGTTATTCACAGCAACATTAGAAGATGTCTGGTTTTGAGAAATAAATGCAGAAACTTAAATGAAACAAAATCCTATGACAGTCATGAGAACAACAATGAAAACATTAATAATCTACCAGCCATTGTCAATCTAATTCTGGATGAAGGCCTCCCCCTATGTGTCCATAATGGTTATTTGACCATACTTCACCATGTTGGTGAAGGGTGGGGGGTGATCCAGGAGCGGTTCACATGTTACTTGCCAATTATATTGTTAGCCATGGCCGGGAATCGAACTCTGGTAACATGCTTCATATCCACCGCACCACTACACCCTATCCTGATTAAACCGTTTGTAACTGGATGTGATAGATTACAATGAACCGATTTCAAATTGAAACGTATACACTCTGTACGAAATGCATTATTTTACAATATTTAGGACGTCTACATTATGCTCCTGTTTGTGAGGAGGATGAGATTTTCCCGGCACGCATTTTCTATTCTGAACATCTATTTCTCAAACGACAAATGAAGGGCCCTCATTTGAATAGCACACAGAAAATAATAACGTTATATAATAGTAATATTATAGGGAAACCGGCACTGTGCAGATACTGTGCCGGCGACAGTGGGCCCCTGTTTGAAGGAAACCCGCCGGTGTTTTTCTTTTGCGTCTTTTTCTGGGTTTCACGGGAAAGGGCTTGAAGCCAGACTTGAGGCCACACACGCACACACACACCCACTCACGCACACACCCACGCACACACGTACGCACACACACACACCTACCCACACCCACCAACAAACACACACACACCCACACACCAACAAACACACACACACCCACACAAACACACACACACCCACACAAACACACCCACCAACCAACACACACCCACCAACATATACACACACACCCACCATGCTGCACGAGGACGTGCAGAGAATTTCGCTCTGGCCTGACCCCCTCCCACCCCCCCACCGCCCCTCCTCCGTGCGCCTGTCACAATGTGCCCTCTCTGAGTGGACGCACGCACGCACCCACACACCCACCCACCCACACCCACACAAAGATCCCCCGTGTAGCCTTAACAGACTGTTAGGGCAAGTGCGGTTAGCGAGCACCTATGAATGCCGGCACGGCACACGAGGAGGTGGGTGGCCAACACCGCGCTCGGCCGCCTTTGTCTCCCCAGTGGCTATGTTTACACACCGCACCAAGTACTCAGTTTAGGCCGAGTCAACTTAGGGGAAGCCCAGGACCGGTTTTGATAATCGTCACTGGTGTTGTCCGTGAGCGGAAATCGGATTCTGATTGCCGGGTCCGTAGTGCAGAACGCTAACCGCTACACTACCACGACACACGCACACACGCACTAGTAACCATGGCTGTGTGGGTGCATGTCAATTGCTTGTGTATTCAGCCTCTTCCCCCCCCGACCCCGGCCCACCAAGTCCACCCACGGTGGGTGCTACAAAAACTGCTCCTGTTTGGAAGTGGTGAGTCACAGGACTCTTGATAAGCCCAGCCGACAGCCTCGCTACTGTTGCTGCTGCTGCTACTGCTGCTGCTATTGCTTCAGCTGAGATTGCTGTTAGGCCAATGGTGAGACATTGTCATGGTCATTTATGTGTCTAGGAAAGTCTCGCTGAGTATCAAGACTTTTGTAGGGTCCTGCTTTGTGATTTTTGGCAAGTCCTTTAAAGTGTCTTGCATGCGAGTTTATATAATAGAAATTCCATGGATATAAAATAAATAACACTTAATGGTCCGTAGAGATGGTTTCATGAACCCACTTTCCGTACTGCAAACTCCTTGCGCAACGAGTTTTTTTTCTCTTCACAAATCTCCGGGATCCACCAGCACTTATCTCTTGGGTTCACATCGGGGTTCCGGCTGTCTGGTTAAACCGAATTCTTAAGGTGTCGTCAGTCGATGACCTCGGTATGGTCATCAATAACTGTTCGATGAGCTGTTTCACTTAATTTGGCAGCATTTCAGCTGTGATTTTTTTTTATCCACTCCAGTTTGCCACCACGCAACGTAAGAGCACGGCACCCCCTAGAGTAGCTTAGACTTTTAATAATATGGGTTTTCCCCTTTTTTCTGGCAACAAAACTGAAACCTTTTCACAAGAAATCATGTGTGCATTAACCACAATACTTGTGATCAGAATGCAAACAAAAAACACACTGATAATATATACATTATCCTTGAAACTGATTGGTCCACACCAGAGACAGCTTTCTTTTGAGCTTCGTCTCAATTGGTGCGAGACCAGAGGACGCCAAAAGGCGTACAGCACAAAGACAATTTATTATCAGAGTGTGTTTTTTGTTTGCATTTTGACCACAAGTATTGTGGTTAATGCACACATGATTCCTTGTAAAAAGGTTTCAGTTTTGTTGCCAGAAAAAAAGAGGAAAAACCCTGTTATTCTACTTTGGTACTGACAAAGGAGGTCGAATGATGTAGCTTCGATTTCTCTTGAAGACATCTCAAAATTAGTTCTGTAATATCACCTTCTGCAGGCTGGTTTCTAATATAGTGCGATGCACTGCTCTCTGACAGTGCAATTACAAATAACATTTGATTAAAATGTAGGAATTCATTTTAATTTTGCGTGTGGCCACCATTGAACACCTCTCAAAAGTGAAGTTGACACCCTGCTTAAGAAAGCATACCGGGATGCTCATTCCATTTATGGCCCTGAGCCAGTGGTGGAAATTCCACATTCGTATGGTGGCTATCCGTGACTTCATAGGACTCCACCTCCTGCCATTCTCTCAATTTTCTTTCAGAAATGAAATCACTGCCAGTGATGCACAGAAAGGAGCACCACTACCCTCGCCATTCGCCACTAAGTGACAGTGACCCCACCACAGTGCCCGTGCCAGGTCAGGTGCACTTTGAGGCCACGTAAAGTATCGAAGGCTAAATCCAGGAGGAGATCACGGGGCAAACCCAGGTGCCATGGGTTGACTGACCGAGATGACTGGCAGATGCACACCAACTGTGTACCCCCTACCGTGCCAGTGGTGTGCCCACACACGAAGACTAAAACACGCCGAGCACGGAGGTACAACCCAGGGACACCACGGCGCCCCAACCAATCGCACCACCAGCTCACCAGTGGCACTACCGCACCACTACGCCCACACACTGATACATGGCTGCCCTCGTGCACATTCCGTGAATTTCTGCGGCCGGGATGGAATTCGATAGTGGGCGATAAGACTCCCCCGCCCGCCCGCCTCACGTTAAGCAAAAGGCCTGATGACTGGGAAAATGGGGATGGTTCACTTCCTGCGGGTATTGATGTTGTGATACTTTCCCCATCACGTCCTTTTCATCTTGCCGCTTGTTTATTTTATTTATTTATTTTGATTAGCCAGGGGGATGATGCCTCGGTTTGGCTGAGTAAGCGGGGTTGTTGGGCCGGGCATTTCTACCGGAGCCGAAGAAATCTTCAGCCGCGCACATCCCTGTCTTGCCCCGTTCGCCGAAGGCGGTGAATTCCGATGGTTGTGTGAGTGCGTGTCGTTGCGTGCGTCTGCGTGCGTGCGTCTGCGTGCGCGGTAATCCGTCTCGATGTCCAAAGGGGGGGGGCCCTTCCCTGAAGGCCACGATGAGGATGGGGGGCAACTTTAGGCCGATCGTTGCCAAAAATCTTCACCGTCGACGCATTTTACTCGCGACGGCCACTTGCACAGGAGCGGGATACGGTGACCCGGGCCCTCTCGAAAATGGGTGCGGCAACTATTTCCGGTGAACATTGCTGATGCCAACTGCCACAATTTCCCAAATGTGCTTGTGTTATGGTGTTGCTTACGACCAAATAGCCTGGATTAAGCCCGATTCCACCAGATTTCAGAAGATAATTAGAGTTTTGGCCTGTTCTTGCTTGGATGGGGGACCACCATGCGTCAACGTGAGTTTCTCGTTTCCTGCAGAGTCGGTGTTGCTGGCAGCAGAGTGCAGTGTAGCAACAATATATTATGCTACTGTACTCATGTGCTGCCATGCCCATGCATCGTACGTTCATCAACCTGCACCGATCCGTTCTCACAATCGTGCGGAGGCCTTCATCCAGCAGTGGATTGACCAAAAACAGGGCTGTGGAATGGAGATGTTGTACGTCGCTGCGTTTGTATTTGCTGCGTCGTGGTGAAACGTGTAAAGAGGGCGTTTATTTGCCAGCCAAACCCTCGTCACCCAGTGGTTGAGACTTTTAGTCTCTTGATACACGGTGCACAGCGAGCTCGAGGAGGGATCTTTATCTCCGAATGTATTCGCTTGCGTGCTGTTAATGCTGTGTCGTAGTGAGGCCTTATTTTACTGTGTTCAGTATCAGGGGTTAAACTTTACTCACTAATGTAGTCAACATGCAGCGATTTGCTGGGCCATATAATACTGTAATATCCGACGAGACCATGAAATTCAGTTTCCCATAGGTACTATTTTTTTGTTGTACAAAATCTGTGTGCGCGTGTGGGCAATAGTCGGTGTAGGTTGACTCGGCCTTAAATTAGTCCCTCGTTTGGTGTGTAATCATCGCCATTGGATTGACAAAGGGCTGTAAGTATTTTTTTGTACACAATATAAGTCAAAGGAATGTCACAATTTAAGAAGAGACAGTATGTACAGACCTACATCATTAATTAATGCAGCGTAAAATTTAAAGGCAAATGATGTAGTTTACCGAATATTCTGTGATATTTGAAGATTTAGTTTCCAAATATTCCTGCTATACTTTAGGGTCACGGAGTCCATTTTAATGTGACGCCGTTAACATATTTTGGGCCACCCTCAATTTGTATTGGAAAAACAAAACCTGTTGATTTGCGGATGCCTTCGGTCTCTCTGTGAACACTATGAACACCACAAATTGGCCCTGCAGTGGGACGCATATCACATTAAACCAGGGCGCTGTGGTCGTGGCTCGGCGCAGAGCCTCTCCTCTCTCATCAGTTGTGCCCAGCCTTGAGCGTCCCGTGAATGGTGGGGGGGTTATCTGGGAGCTCCGGTTTCCTTCCACGTGAAGCCACTTACTCGTGAATGGAATTGGCCAAACATCCCATCCTGGTGAAGGAACAAAAAGCTGTTGGGACTCGGTCGTACTTTCCTGCGTAATTGAAAGTGAATTATAACTCTGATAGGACAATTGAGGTTGGAATTGCCGCTTAAACCGTATCAAACGCGAACCACAATCAACGCACGATCTTGCTTGCTCTACGTGCGTTTTCGAAGTAAACTAAGCGACCGTAAATGATAGCGGCAATCGGATAACTTGCCATAATTCTTTCCTCGTCATTTCAAATTTACGAGAAGCGTCAAAAATTACCGCAGTAAACAAGCGATTCTGTTTCCACTGAGGCCTCTCAACCGCAAGCGATTGCACCCATGGCCTCGTGGATGCTATTACGCAAAGGCTGGCTTCGCCAGCGCGATCGTTTTGCATGGATGGGGCAATTCATAACTTGTGGATAAGTCTTTGATGATGAGCTTCTCAAGTTGCCAGTTCATCAATTGGTTCAGAATGTCCTCGGACACAGAAAACATTGTAGGCAAATCATAGCCATTGGCGACGGACTGCATCTGCGGATGCGTGAATGCTTTCGGTATAAACACTGCTGCTGGAAAGACGCATTGTATAAAGTCCATGAATGTGAATTCTTATACTTCACCAATTTGTTTGAGAATCGCGTGGAGGTCATGTTTTTCGATTCTCGTGTGGAGGTCATGATTTTCGATTCTCACGTGGCATGTAATGGGGTTTACGTCTCCCCTGCAGCCACTAGAGGGCGCTACCATTCACAACTTGAAAGGAAAGAATTGCTTCTGATTGGAATTGCGACCCTGAACCGACGTGCGGGGCATCGTTTTCACCCCCCCCAATAAGCCACACGCTGTGCAGTTTACCGATGTGGCTGTAATGTCATTGGGCGCATCTCGCCTCGCCAACGTCGCGTGTTGTGATCACTGTCGTGGATCGCCGTGGACGGAGCTTAGTTGTCACGCTCGGGTGTAATTGGCTGTAACAAATTGATGTTGGTACTTTCCAAGGTAAAGCGACGTCTATATCTGCCCGCAATACGGAGAAGTTAAGTGGATTATTTAACAATGCAAGTCCAGGCATATTTTTATTTTATTTGAAAAGGGGCTGTAATTGTTTTCAGGGAGGTAAGAGAAATAAGTGCAAGTTTATGGGAATGGCACATTTCCAGGGAACGTTTAGTCAGCTACCAAATATGGGAAGAAATGTAATTGCGAGGAAATTGGTTCACCCGCAAATTTCTATGAAGTCCCAAGGCCATTGCCGCCTTCCTGTTGCTTATTGCAGCCGTTGTCGGCGCAGGCTCGACAGGGACTTGATGAAAGGTTACGGAATGCAATGACGGAAAAATTACAACTCGGGCCCATGATGGCTTTTTGGTGATCTGCGAAAACCTGCAAAGGAAAAGGAAATCTGCGGACGCCGAACCGCGGTCAAAAACAGCAACTTGACTCATTCACTTACCTGCAGCACTTGCAAGCTGTTTAATGTCAGAAAATTATAAAACCAACGATTTTTTTTACATCGCAGTTGCTGCGGCACAAAGGCCCAAAACATCGAGTGGTAAGAAACATCCAGCACCGTTGAAAGTATCATCGATAAAAGTTACCACGATTGTTAAATTGAACACGGTTATGAATGCTTGGTGAAAATATATGATCGGAAGGGAAATCCAAAGTCGTGCAGTGGAATGAACATAGCATAAAGGGAAGCGTCGTGACTGACAGTAACGGAAAGTGTGGGGCTTGAACACAGTCGAGATGAGATGACACGATCACTGGTTGAGAAAGTCCCCAAAATGGGTGGGAGGCGTCAATGATTCACGTCCACGGGAACGGTAACCATGTCGGCAGCGATAGAAGAGCGATAAGGAAGTGACTGTCCACTGGGCAAGCGAGTGATTGGAGTGACTGTTGATGTCAGTCTCCGGTCTATTATTTTATCTTCATCTGCAAAAAAAAAAACACATTCCTTTAAAAAAAAACTCGTGAAAAATAAAACTTGACGCGCATTGAGGATTTGTTTTTGGCCATGACGACGGATAGGCAGCCGAGCTTTGCGTGATGTTTTTAGAAACTCTGTGCAACTGTGCGTCACCTCGACAAAAAGGGGGGGGGGATTTCCCTGGCCGTGCTCATGCGAGACTAATTGTTCCACCAGTGGCGACTCGGGTCCCCTCCGAGTCGCGGAGAGCCATGAGTCATCGCCTGCCGTGTTTACCATTCACGACGCCCATTCTCCCAAGTCTGCTACAACTTGCACCGAAGAGGCCCCTTTCATACAAATCGACGTCGTGCTTAGATCGCTTTCATGCAACAGTGCAAACATTTGTGGCTTCTTGAAGATGCGTGCTTTGTGAGCGTGACTCGAAGCCAGTCAGGAGGTGTCATAGCAGTCCGGGTTGCGTAGAGTCGTAACACAACTGCCTTGTGTTCGTATGTTTAAAGCTGACACAATACGTATTATTATTTAATCTTCCAATGTACCGGTCTTTTTACTGCGATAGCACCGCACAGAGAATCAATTTACTCACTCGACAATTCTCTTCTCAGACCGTGGGGCCCAGGTGATCCCAGACAAAGTATTTAGGATGAAACGATCTCGATTTGAAGCTTTCGTGACTGCAGGAATCCATATTCTTTGGTTCTTTCGGCAAAGTCACGTGGGTAGAAATAAAATAAATCACGACGTTTCGAACGCGACCATTGCCGTAATGGCGCTATTTATTCATCAAATCGAGGCCTCGCACAGTGTCCCTTGTGCTACACAAGTTAATATTTGTAATGTTGCATGTCAGAGCTATAGGCGACAATAATTGCGGATTCAGCTAATGGGCCGATCATAAATGATGTCACGCACCGGGGGGGGGGGGGTAAGACATTTGTGACGATGTGTGACGACGAGGGGGGGGGGGTGGAAATGTGACGTCACATCAAAATGCGCAACTTTAAATAAATACAGACAACACGTTATACTTAATTAAATATACTTTTTAATAAATGTTTTCTCCTACAACATCAGAGTGCAGCGGCACATTAAATACGCACTACAATGACAATAGTTTACAGCGATTTGAAGCATGTTAAAAAAATTGGGGGGGGGCAGAGCTTTGTGACGTCATTTGAGGGGGTGTCTGACTTTTTGTGACGCCGTGTGACGATGGGGGGGGGGGGGTCAAAAATCGCTCAAAATCGCGTGACGTCATTTATGGACGGCCCCTGAAGCGTGCATCGAGTTGCTCTTGAATTTGACATTTGCCGCAAGTTGTATGTACACGTCTCCTCTCTGGTTTCTAATTGATCTTGGCTTATTTACTGTTGAGCAGTGTTGGCAGCACTGTGAGCTAAACAATGGGACTGTAATATGCGTGTGGGGTGAGATATGGGTGATCTGTGTGAGAATGGATTATATAGGCACGTGGCTGGGTGAATCATCAGTGGTGCAATGGTTAGCGCACTGTGCTACGAGTTTGATTCCTGGCCACGGCAAACATCAGCAGAGAGTGATATTTGAACCGATCCTCAACCCTTTCCTTCACCAATCTGTGCTGACCAGCATGGTGCAGTCTGTGTCGGACAACCCACGCGATTGACCTGATGTCAGCAGGTCTTAGCGATACGCAAAGGTTGCTTGACGTGATTTGTTTAAGTCAAACATTTGTAGTAATATGTTTTACCCTTTCATCTGGTACAAAAACTGACACCTTTATACAAAGGGTCATGTTTGCAATAACCACAACACAAGCAGTCAAAATGCAAACAAAAAGAAACAACTCTGATAATGATAATGATATGCACTGTCCTTGAAGTTGATTGGTCCACACCCGAGACAGCTTTTCTTATAGCCTAGTCTCCATTGGTGTTGGACCAGGTGACGCCAAAAAGCGTACAACTCAAAACATCGGGTGTGGACCAATCAACTTCAAGGACACTGCATATCATTATCATTATCAGAGTTGTTTCTTTTTGTTTGCATTTTGACTGCTTGTGTTGTGGTTATTGCAAACATGACCCCTTGTATAAAGGTGTCAGTTTTTGTACCAGATGAAAGGGTAAAAACCTATTACTATATTCAACATTTGTATTTCTAATTTATTCGTCCCCGTGTGCCGTCGCTCTGTTTCTGTGTTCCCATCAATCGCTGGCCCCATTCTTGCGCAAGAGATTTGACTTTTCGGCGGATTTTTTTCACCCCATGAAATCTTCTCGACGAGTTGGCTAAAAAAGCACCGCGCTAACAGTTTTCAGAGCAGGGCGGCGGGATAAAAAAAATCAAACGAGATGCGAGAACTCGGGGTACATTGTCTCATTGGCATGTAAGGGCACATCTGCCTCGAGGTGCGTGGTAGACGCAGGATGTCTGCTGGGCATGTGCTGCTTCCAATGATTCACGACTTAAAATCAATGCTTTTGTTCATCATGCATGCAGGGAATCGTTCTCGGATTGAATTATTACCAGGTAAGGCCCACTGAGCTATATAGCTCTTTTTCAGAAGCGACCTGTCTATCACAAATGATAGTTCGACGAAGTGGCTTGTCATGTGGATGTTTAGAACAGCCAAAGACTCGAAACGCACGTTCCTGAACGTGGAGAGAAAACCCGGAGGACCCGAACAAAACTGTCAGAGCATGTTTATTGTTTGTATTTTCACCACAAGTATCTGCGGTTAATGTAGATATGATTCCTTGCAAAATGTTTCAGTTTGGTGTTTTATCATCTTAACACCTGTTTTGTTGCCAGAAAAAAGGGGAAAACTTATTCTTACAAGCGTGCACTCCTCGCACAGTGTTTTATAAGTCCCAGGGGGACATTACTATCAGATGGCTGGCAATAAATTACCATAACGTGGGTGAGAAATGGGTGCTCTCCAAATGTGAGTTTAATTTGTTGGCTTATCAGCAAAGAATTTATCAATAATAAAAATTGATTTGTATCTCCCTTTGTCCGTCGACTGCTGGATGAGGGCCTGCTCATGCCACGTTGATCATCGGAGCGTTGCTTCGTGGAAGTCCTCTGGAACCAGTTTCGAGATCACTTGCCACGGATATTAGCCATATCCTGAGAATCAAACTCGGGTCGCTGTGCCACGCTTGCGTCCGAATCTTGGGGGACCGTGAATGAATGAATGCCTTACCCGACTGATACAAGAGACGTCATCTACAATTTAAAGCGATCACAAATGAAATGGCATTCTGTTTCATGTTTTGCCCTACCCTGTGGCTCCATAGAAAGTTACAGGCGCAGCTGTGTTTGTAGTATTCGGTTTGTGCCGCAGATAATGTGCCAAGCGAGGAAAATACAATCGCTAATTATTTCCATCCTCGGCAGCGTGTGAGCCATGGGCATCATCCACACGGCTCTCTGAGTGGCCGGTACTGCTACATCGAGAGTGGCAATGCCCATTAGGAAAGGGCGGCCGTGGGAAAGACCGAGTTAGAGACCCCCCCCCCCCCCAGCGTGTGGCCCACGTTGTGCTCCCCAGGTGTGTCCGCACGCCCCGACCAAGCAAACAAAAAAGCCGAGCAACTCGACATAACGCTGGCAGTGGCGCTTTATCTGCAACGGGTTACGTCTCGCCACTTATCCTTCTCCCGACAGCGGGGTCTTTAATGATTGTTTTCAGGCCTTGTCACGTTCGCCAAGAAAGACTCGCAGCGTAAACCGGATACATTCCTGCTGACGATTGCCAACTCGCGCGGCGCGTTCTTAAGCAAGCTGTCTACAGGCCATCCAGGTGTGTGGACATTGATTACAGGGCGCCCCATTACTCTGCCGGGCCTGGAATCTCCTCCATCCCTTTCGTGCCGCACCCAAATCCCTCCTCGCCTGAGTGAGTGCGCGTGCGTGGGGTGTGGGTGCGCTCGTGAACAGCACTTGCCCCCAACAGTCTGTACAGGCTATACGGGGGATCTTTGCCTTCGTCTGCGTGTGGCGGTGTGCATGGGGGAGGGGGGAGAGAGCGGCGTAGCGGTGTGCGCTTCCAACCCCGCGGCTCACGGCCAACATCAGTGGCGGGCATCTGAACTGCTCCTGGGCCTTCCCAAAGTTTAAAAACAAAATCAGCTTCAAATGAGTGTCTGCGCTGCGTCAACATCGGCGCTGGGAGAACAAAGGTCGTGGTGCTAGCCACACCATCACCTCGGGCACCATTCCGGCCTTCAGAGCGGCTTAGTGAGTAACACCTGCCACTATCGTCGGCAATGTGGCACACTCCTGTTTTGTTTGCATGGGCAGTGAGTGATTGCATAATGGCTCGTGCCATGCAATGCACTTCCAGCACCCCGGGTTCCATTCCTAAAAGTAGATAATCCTGGTGGCAAGTGGTATTTATAATTATTATAATACATCATGTCGTGTATTTATTTATTTGCCCAGGAAAGCCCGTGCGAAATCTCAAGAACTTTCGAGTGGAATCTGATTTCAGTTGTTTGGCTATTTCCATCCGTGAACGTTTTGCATGTTTCAAACCTGCTCTGGCTCTCCCCTAGATCAGCTCGGCTTAAAACAGTACCTGCTATCATATGGCCATGGTTATCAGCAAAGGGTTTATCATGGGCCAGTGTGCTACACCTGCCTTCATAGTTGCCCACCAACAACAACACGCGCCCCAAACAGACTGAGCGGCTTCATCAAGGGACCATCTCTTGATGATGTTCACCTCCATACGCCGGTGCTCTTGGCAGGCGCGCGCGCGCGTGCGTGCGGTGCCCTCTGCCCTCCGAACCACACAAACCGAGATCCCATTCCCGCCCACGGCTACGCTTCGACTCGTCCCCCTAAATAGAGACCCGGAGCGCAGCGCGCGAACACCGCTCGCCTGCCAAAGCGGCGAGCGGCCACGTCGCCTCCCCGGCGTTCGCGTTCGCCGCGTTGCTCCGAATCTTCTGTCGACGCGCCTCGCGCTGCGCCCGCTAAACCCTTCGCGTGCGTAACTCGACGGCGTGCCTGCCCTTAACAGGCGCTCGCAAACAGCCCTCGCCCTTCTCATGGCGATTGGTGGTGGGGGGGGGACCTTCTCGACTGTGTCTGTGCCCCCCTCCACCCCGAGCTGAATCGTCCCCGGACACGTGAGCGCACGCACGCGCACGCCCTTCCGCGCGCGCGCCGCAGTTGGCTGGGAATGCGCGTGCCCGTGCGCGTGCCCGTGGCCGCGCGCCAGCGACTTTGCCCACCGCTGCTTGGCGCGACCCGCAAGCCGCAAGCGGCACAAACAGGAAGCCCGAGGAATGTCTCCGTCTCTGCACCTCATCGTCCTGCCACGAGTTCACTCCCATCTCACGCTCCCTCTCTCTCTCCCTGTCCATCTCCCTGTCTGTCTCTCTCCATGTCTGTGCGTCTGTCTGAACCCTCCCTGTGCCTCGCTCTTTATATCCATGTCTGTGCCTTTCCTCCCTGTCTCTCTGTCTGTCCACCTCCATGTCTGGTTGTTTGTGAGTCTCCTTGTCCATTTCTCTGTCTGTCCATCTTCCTCTCTCTCTCTCTCTGTCTATCTCCTTAGTTGTTAACCACTTAATTTCGCAATTGTTATCCGCGAAGCTCTTTCCCTCCTCTCCTCCCACTAAAATGACTCAATGTCCTCTCGGTCTCCTCTCATCATCATCAGCCACTGCTGGATGAAGGCCTCTACTAGCTGCCACCATCTCTCACCGTCCTGCGACAGAGCGAACCATCTAGCACCTGCACACGAGCTGACTTCACCACTCCGTCTCCACGGTGGATGATCTATGCGTCATCGTTCTTCTTCCTCTCTGAGAAACGCGTTTTTTTTTTTTGCCGCAAGCTGCAAATGCTCCCCGGATATCTTCCCACAGGCTGTGTACCTCTCACTTAATCCCCATTTCACTCTCTCTCCCCTTTGTTTTCTTTACGATTGCCTCTCTTTTTCCATTCCTCAATTTGGCACAGGGATACTGGGCCACGGCCAGGTATGCGGGTGCCCGGGTTTAGATTGTATTGGCACGGCCCTCGGCTTTTGTAACAAACATGGTTAAAAAAATATGTAATGGTTACTGCACTTGAGTTTTCGCAGGCATAGAGAGCCTTTTTGAGTTGTGTGTGCTCAACTTTCTCTTCCACCCCCGTCCCTTTCTCTCACTCTGTCAAAATGTTTGGTTTTCCACTCTCCATATTCACTGCCATCCCAGACCCAAATGTCACTTGCTCATTTGACACGAATGCCAACTCTCAGTGAAAGGTGTAAATTCTCACAGCCTCCTGCGATCGCCTGCGCTGAAAGGGACTGTGCCATCAGCCTGGGTGACCTAACGCCCATTGAAACCTTCACCGGAAGCAGCTGTACACTGACTGAATTGTGTGTACAATTCAGCGAACGCTTTAAACATACTCTTTGATTCTTTCGGTAAAGTCACGTAGGTCTTAAACAAAATTATATAAATTAAATCACGACGTTGCTGCCAGCTTGAGTAGTTTCTTGCTGTGGTTGTTCCCACCTGATGACGGACGCTTGTGTTGCGTACGAAACGTCGTGATTTGATTTAATTTATATTATTTTGTTATATACCTACGTGACTTTACCGAATGAACCAAAGAGTATGGATTCCTGCAGTCACGAAAACTTCAGATCTAGCTTTAAACATAGTCGGTCATATGCCATGTACATATATACGAGGGAAATACACTGCAATTTCTAGGGCCCCGCTAGCATCTGTGTCGAGTGATGTATTAACCGGTCTTAGACACCTGCCCCCCTTCCAGCTATGACAAACTTGCAGTGACCTGTGTGGTGAAGTATGGTCAAACAACCCCGCATGACCGACATAGCGTGGAGAAGCCTTTAACCACCAGTAGGTTGACAAAGGCTGTTAATTATTAATCGTCCTGAATGCACCTATGGGGGTCTATACAAGTCATTTACAATCACTGCATAATATGACTGAACTCATCGCGACTGACCGGGTGAGTGATGTTCATTCCAACGGCGTTCTACAAGGGCGAGGGAGCTGAAATTTGGAACGAACATAGTCGAGTCTATGATTATCACTAAAACAAAACAAAATGCCAAAACTAACATTTTAGAATTTGGACCCCCCAAAGATCACAGCTGCGGGAGCTGATTGTCCCTATCGCAGGGCAGGGTTAGCCTCGTGCTGTACTTTGTTCCGAGGCTGTGTTAAACACTTACAAGTGTACAATCACCATCATCGGCGAAGCAAGTGATTTGCCTCTCCATTGAGTGTGACACGAAAGTCAATACAAAGCAGAGAAACGTGCTGACCTTTACTGATACTAAATGCAAATAATATAAATAATAAGGATGAAATATGTTCATGTTTTTTTCAGTAGGACAGGGAAAAAATGTGGTGTTTTGGTTGGCTGGCTGGTTGGCCTTCATTACAAACACGGCTCTTATATATTTGAAAGATGGGCAATACACCTGAATTCCTACATTTACTGTCGTTCATTTTAAGAATCTGTGCACGAACGCTGAAGCAGTCCAATACTCCACACGACTGCTATACAGCATTCTCCAGATTATAAGACACGCTGAAAAAACGAAGACGCACACCAGAACTTGTTGCCAGTGTCAATACAACTATACAAATCTGGTCTCGCACGCACACACCTGCTGGATTATAAGATGCATTATAAGATGGTTTACATATAACCCTCTATCCATGGTTGCCAGGTCTGAGAATCAAACTTTGGTTGCTGAGTTCACAGTGCGGTGCTAATCACTGTGTCACTGCTCCCCATACTAGATAGACATCCATTATTTCATACCAGTCAATAGCCAAAAGCACAGTAAATAAATTATTATGTGGTCCATGGGGTATTCATATAAATGTATATACATATGACTGAGTTAATTATCACTATTCCAGGTATTGTTACCGTGTCCAGTGTAAAATAAAGATGTTCAACTCAGTGGCGAAGGAAGGGCATGGATAGTTATTAGTCTGCGATTGCGTCCTCGGCACATTTTCATCAACTCGGAAGGTTTTGGAGCAGCATCTCTAGCAGTGGCGAATGAACTCCGGAGGGATTGCAAGCCAACACCCAGAAACCAAAAACCGACCCCCGTTCAACAATAAACACGGAGTACTCGTGGCATTGTGGGTATATGTATTTATGCGGTGTCCTGACATCAGTTTAAATTTAAAGTTTCAATATATATTTTGCTTGAAATAAGGTTTCGTTGACGTGAAATGGGATAGCGTTGAATTCCACAAGCAAAGGGTTTAAGTTACTAAACCATCCGTGGCCGTGAAGACTTGCAATGCTAGGAATCTCCGAGGCCCTATTAGCCCTATGCCCTGGTGTTTGTACATGGCGGCCTATGTGCGCGGTGCAAATTAAGCACCTTATTTTTGAAGCTTCTGCAGACGGGGCACCTGTTCAAAAGGAGAGCGTGACAGACGCGACTCGCCCGAGCTGCAACGGGAGGAGAACCCGCGTGGGCTTCCGAGATGAGAAAAAAATATTTCTACCGTGATCTGAAACGCCAGTGGATCTATTCCAAAGGGTTTTTTAGAGCAACTCAATGCGGGGGTTCAGAAGAAGAAGAAGAAAAAAAGCCGACGTGAAACTTTCCCCTTCAAGATTTTGCTCCACACGCACGGGTCGCTTACGAATGTTTTGCCGGCATCACAATCTGCTGACGTTTTAAACGGCGGTGTTTTGCATTTTTGATCGGTGATTTTTTTGTTCGACCCCCTCGAGTAATTGAGCCGTCTCGCCAACGAGGGAAAAGAGGTCTGCGCTTTAACAAAAGTGAGCAAATCCCACATTGCGTGTGTGTGTGTGTACGTGTTAATGTGCTTGGAAAGTGTATGTAATGAGGAGTAGTCTGAATGGTTTTATGAGACAAAAAAGACAAACCCACTCTGCGTTACAGTCATGTCTTAGTACGTACTGATACATAACGGGAAGATGCAATAATTGCGAGGAGCGGTGATGCTTCACATCTTGCATATTGCATGGGGTGTGTGCACCGCGTTCCTTAACGCCGTATCTCACGGCTAATCTGTTTCCCGTGAGGATGGCCAGAACAACGACTTGCTGATGATCAACGAGGGGCGCGGCTCGGCTACACTGCTGAGCAGCCCCAACGACGAAGCTCCCGATCACAACCGAGCACTGCACTGCACTGAATTAGCTGGGAGAGTGCCGCCAATTGCCTTGTTATTATACCGATAAATCGGTGTCGCAATTGCAAATAACATCCATTGTGACAAAAAATAAGAATAGGTTTTACCCTTTCTGGCAATACAACAGGTGTTAAGATGTTCAAACACCAAATAGAAACCTTTGTGCAAGGAATCTTGTCTGCATTAACCACAGATACTTGTGGTGAACATGAAAACAAACATGCTCTGATAATGTTGCATTGTCGTGGAAACCGATTGGCCTACGTCAGAGACGGCCTTCTTATTTTTTCATACTTTGATACTGGCAAAAAGCTCCCAATTTTGTTTTACATCTATTGCCTGAGCAGCCTCTGGCCTTGCTTACCTTAAGTGCACAGCTGCGCCTTAAATTAAAAGATGCAGAGGCTGCAGAGAGGTTTCTTTTTGAGTTTCAGGGAGGGGGAAATGTTCCTCACATCTCAGCGGCACCCATTTCATCTGAAACCTGGTAAACACCAGAACGGTCCCAACGCTCCCCGGAATATAACCAGCCGTCACATTTCTCTCATTCTCCGTGCACGCGGCTTTTTATATCCATACTGTTGCTACGCTCCTATACATAGACCTGGGCGCAGCCAGCTCCAGAGGGGGGCCCCACAGATCCCCGGCTCCCGGTAGAAGTCGGGCGAGGTTGACACCACCGCTCCAGGCATTCGCGATCTTGGGGCGGCGAAGTGGAGCGTTGTTGGGGTGGGACTACGAAGAGCGCTTCCGAGTGCGGAACCCAGAGCCCGTAAGTTGGCCGGCCTGGTGGCGGGTTTAGTAAGCGATTTTCAATTTATGCTCTTTGTTTTTATTCGGTAAAGTCACGTAGGTAAAAAATAAAATAAATAAATGAAAACAACTAAATTCAATCACGACGTTTCGGGCGCAACACAAGCGTCCTTCTTCAGGTGGGGACAACATAGCGAAAGCGATTTTCAATTTGCCTGTTCCCCGTTGGAATCGCAGCAGACGAAGTGGATGTGCGACCCACTTCCTTCCAGCATCCCCGGCCACGATTTGGCAATGTGCAGAAGTGCTATCGTGGAGGAGTTAATTGGGTAGCGGTGATCTTTTTTTTTTAAAGCATTGCCCACCGAAGCACATTTCTTCCTTATTACAGATACACTTTATAGTTGTGCGAACATAATGGCATCTCAAGAGCCTGTACAGAAACGGCGAATAACAATTCTTACTTAAAATAATTACGAAAATAAAAGTAATTGTTGGGGGCGGGGGGGGGGTTGCCGCCACATCCCTACAAACGACCGGGGCCCTCCATTGGAGAATGGTCCGTTGTGTTTGTTTTACCAGTGGCGTATTTAATGTCGCGACGAGAAGGCAATTGGTTGAACTCGAGTTAAAGCATTCAAAATTGAGCGCAGCAACAA
Organism: Lampetra planeri; assembly: GCF_965212315.1. Lineage (NCBI taxonomy): Eukaryota > Metazoa > Chordata > Hyperoartia > Petromyzontiformes > Petromyzontidae > Lampetra > Lampetra planeri. The sequence continues at coordinate 11,412,366 of NC_136125.1, read as the reverse complement.
CAAGACACACTCCGGCACGGTTGTGCGTTTGCAGGGGAGGAGGCACGCGTGTGCGTGCGTGCGTGTGCGTGCGTGTGTCAGGGGTGCACCATCTGGAATTTGTGTTGGCTGCAGGAGCAGCTCCGATTATTCGCGAGTGGGTGGGATGAGGCTGTGGGAGTGGACGTAGCGGAATTTGTTTCCGCAGATCAACTTTGAAATGTAGAACTCGGCTTCTCTCACCCATGCAGACAATCCCACTCTCGCGCTGTTGGTTTCCATTTTGGAATGTCAGACACGGGAGCAAATTACCTTTCCTGGCAGGTAAACGACTTCTGAGAAGGGGAGGGGGAGTGTATAGGACGGATGTATAGAGAGGAACACAGACCAGTGAACATATGCAAATTGCAGATACCAAATTGACTGTTTAGAAAAGTAAGGTGGCTTGAGCAGGATCCATTGCCCTCTGGGATGATTGCCGATAGACGGTAATGGATATGAAAGGGCAATGAAAGGATGCACGGGTGCGATATGGATCAATGCATCGCAAGAACGGTGATAGTGATGGCATGGAGAGGCCTTTATCCAGCAGTGGATAGATAATGGCTCCTAATGATGAGTAAGTGAGCTCTGAAGGCCTCGCATTATATATTTTGTATAAATTGCGAATTATTTATTTTAATGTAAGTGAATATTAATGTTGACCAGGCAAGCCTCGCAGACTTTCATGAATTTTTTGCAGAAGGGTCCTGCATTGGGATCTTTGGTCAATTCCGTTTAGGAGTGTTCGGCACGTGGGCGATAAACCTCCGTGCCTGGGGAGAGGAGAGCCTTGTACACACGATGGGACCGCACACTCACAGCTCCACGCAGATGTACACAATAATCCCCTTTTGCTTTGACCACCTCGTGGTCACCATGCTGCAGTCCACGTCTTCCAAAGTTTCTGATTTCGTGCAGGGTGTCACATCCGAGTACAAAACCAAGGCCGGACGCTGTTGAGCCTGGGTTAGAGGTGACGAGATCGCTCACATCGTAACGATCTTCTCAGCTTACAGTGACAAACAGGCGTTTGCTTGCAATAAAATGCACAATGCACGTTGGTTTTGTGATTATAGCAATTAGGAATCTTACACTGATGACTAAATTGGTGGCTTGTCAGCGATGATGAATGGTGTGTACGCTCGTTACCCTAACGATGCCACTTGAATTAGCCACACGGCGGGGGATGCGCTGTGAAGTGGTTTGGTGTGGAGGCCTTTGTTGACACTGCGGGACGCAATGCGTCCCAGCTGAGTGAGAGAGAGAGAACTTTTGGTTAACGTGCAGTGCCAAGGTTTGTGACAAATTTTGCCGTGAGGCAAACACAACCTCGACAAGAGAAAACAAGGACGGTTATTCACCCAACAACGCGTGCTCTGTTAATGCGGAATAGTTTGGTGATTGTTTGCTTTTTTCTGAGTTTGCATAATTATTTTACGGGTGGAAATCCTTCTTCCTGCAATTAACGACCATTTTCTTGTTATTGTTCAGTTCAAGGAAATAAAGTGGTACAATTCCTCACCGTGAACAGCACAAGTTGAGGGCAAGGCTATAATTTTTATTAAAATACCTGGCCTTGAATCAAGGACAAAGTCAAAAGTGATGCCAACAAATATTAGTCTTGTAAAAAGTTAGGGTGAACAAAAAAATTTAACGGTTTCACACACACACACTGCCTTACTTGTCGCAGCTGTACCTTGCTGCTGCTGCGCCTGCTGCTACTGCTATTGGCATGTGCTGAGTGTTTCAGTTAACTCCGCCTTTGCATCAGGTGGGTTGGGTCTGAAGATAAACGGCGATGAGTGGTGGGCTGATCTGAGGAGACCGAGTGGAAATGACCGGGATTGAACTAAGTTTGTTCATTAATCCTCTTCATCCCCGATGGGACGCAATGCCGCAATGGATTCTCTCCACTTCTTCCTGTCCTTGGCAACATCGCATTGAACTAAACTAGACAATGTTTATGTCACCAGGTAAGGCCCACTGAGCCATAGCGCTTTTTTTTTTCTTCCAGAAGCGACCTGGCCACAAATCAAAGTTCAACGAAGTGGCTTGTCGTGTGGATGTAAAAACCGGAGGACCCGGAGAAAAATCCACGCGACCACAGAGAGAGGAGAGAGAGAGAGAGAGGGACACGCAAACTCGAAATCTATAGGCGGCATGGTCTGGATGGAATCCACGACCTCCTGTATAGCAGGCGAGGTAGTTGACATCTCCTAGCCACCGTGGCGCCCCTGATGGGTTGGGCGCACAGCCAGTAGTTACCGCACCCTGCACCGTGGCGTCTCGGTAGCAAAAAAAGTGCTTTGCAAGAGCTGTGCTGTTTGCTTTTGTTTGCTTTTTTAAGAAAACTTTTTTTTTGGGTGGAAATACTCTCTTCTTCTGTTGTTAATACATTAAGAAAATTTTCGAAAAAATATATATTTATATTTGGTATCCTAATAATACTTTGTTGTGCAGTAGAAATTATTTAAATATTTCACTTTTTTGGTAAACTTTTTCAACTTAGCCGATGTGTCCTGGCACTACATCTAAAAGTTTGTTTATCTGAAAATGAGTAATTTTAATCCAGACAGCCCATGTTTCATGCCTGCAAACCGTGTTAGATTTTAAACATTTAAAGACGCTCTGTAAGTGACTGATACCACATTCCAAGCACTCAGACCCCAGCAAATAAGGCTTCAAAAAAACACAGGAGTTTATTTTGTTGAAATATAATCGTTCGCATATCAACGTTTAATCTGTTGTTCTTTGGTACAATTTGCACTATTGTACTTCCATTGCGAGGCTATAGAAAAACAAAAAACCTTGCTAGCCGTTTGTATATTTATTGTGTCATTTAAAACCGTGCCGCAAATGAAAATGCCCGTGACTAATTGGCGCGTGTAAGTTAAGAGGAGTGTTTTAAAAAATAACAACCAAAAATTAATTACACGGTCAGGTTCACGGGCCAAACGAGAACGGGCCACACGTAGGAGTGGGATAGATCGCAGCTGTTCACCACCTACGCAGCCGACGTCGGCATGGAAAGGCATTTCATCCAACAGACCGCGAAATTACGTGGTTGATGATTAGGTGTGTAAAAGATGTGTCGAGTCTGACGCCGACGATGACTGTTTTGTGCACGAGCATTTATGATTAAAAAAAAAGTCTGTGCTGTGTTGATTTTGTTCGTGTGACCCCCACATCACCCCTGCCTGCAGCCACTAGAGGCATGCAATTGACGACAATGTAAATATAAAATAATAATAATCATCATTGCATGCCCGCACGAGGATATATGGAGTCGAAGTGCTTGTGCACGCAAACGAGTGTGGGCAGAAGCTCGCCTCCGCTTACGGGGCTGGGCTAAATGATGACAATTCCACATTCATACGGTGGGAACAAGAATCACCGTAGGACGGACACCCGACAAAGGTCCGAGTCATTCCCAGACCTGGGATTTGAACTCGCAACCATCCAATTCTGTTGGGACAATGCAATGCGTCGCAAGCAGAGGCGAGCGAGTGACTTTCAATCGGACCTATGCTCTACCATGGGCAAGTTTCTGGATTGCAAAGGTTCAGTCTCCCCCAAAGTGACTCAGCCTCCCTCTGCACAATTAGCCTCTGACATGTCCCCCATAGTAAGAGGGCGATAGACGGCCACGGTCTGGGTTTGTTGGTGAGCATTTAGCTACGAGGCGGTTTGTGCCAGACCCAACTTGCACGTCCTGGTTTTAAAAATCCACCAGAGGTCGGAGCGCTGAGATGGCACTGCCGAGAAGCTGGTTCACAGCCTGGCAGGCAGCCGTGATTAAACCGGGTTCTGAAATTGTTGAGAGGTTTGATGATTGTCTCAGTTTGGTCACTAATGGCTGCATAGAAAAAAATCGCGTTAAATTTGATTCAGGCACTTAATCTGGCTAAGTTAAACTAAGCTGTACACTAAACAAAAAAATGTTGCCTAAATTCCAGTTGTGAGAATCAAAACTGTTCGTTTGATTGTCATGTGACACACATTACTCTCAGTAACTAAATCTATAATTCATCAGATGGTCACATTTGCTGAAATGTATTGACACGGTGACCTGAGATTTGATGACTAACGTGTAATCTTTCAGAAACCGTTGATGGTTTTTGCATAACGCACCAAGGCTGGGTGTTTTTTTTACTTATTTTCGCGTGTCGTTTGACGTTTACTCTCAGTGGTAGAGCAGGTGGGCATGCAGGGTGTTGTCACCCGTGTTTATGTTGAACAGAGGCCACATGAAGGAATCTCAGAAGTAATTCTGTGATATTCACTTCCTTGGGCTGTTCTCGAACGCAACGGGATTGCTATGCCCTGCTAGGGATCCAAAGAGTTTCATTGATAGTGCAATCGAAAAAAATTGAAAAAATGACAAAATAAATCAGGATGATGATGACTGCGACGACGACGATGATGACCACAAACTCTATGTTGTCGTCAAAACGACTCGCTTGTTGCATGTACTTATGTTGAACTTATTTCGCACCGTACGTAGCCCACCGTGCTAAGTGGAGGTGCGGAGGGTGGACAACAAACAAAATAAACTAAATGTAGTTCTAAAGAAATTAGTTAGTCAATCTATATGATTTAAAAGTGCTTCGATCCAGTGGCTTCCCAATATCAGAAGGAAGAGCGTTCCAGACGGCCACAGAAGCTCATCTGAAAGCACGCGACGCGGTTACCGCCGTCTTTGTCCGATGCGTTCGCCAAAAAGCTGCGCCCCCGATGCAGCTTTCAGCTAAGGGCCGCCACGCCCCAACTTGGTGTCATGGTGCGGCTTGGTGACTTCCCGTAAACGCTCACGGGCGAGGAGGTCGAGGCAGTAATTCGCACCGCAGTAGAACTCCGACACCGATAGTCTCAATTGGGAACACAATCGTGGAATGGAGAACGACTCCTGAATGCACCTTGCGATGGGAGCTGTGTGCGGCGGCTGCGGCTGCTTAAGGACGGCTCGGTTCGGGATCGCCCCCGGGGCTTTTTTCGGGATGGGGGTGGCAGGGCGTGGGAGGGCCCAGATTTCTCTGGAGGGGGGGTGTTGGCCTGTGAGTTGGAAGAACAAGGATGCATTTTTAGGGGATGAGGGTTCAAGGCAAATGTGTATTTAAAGGGTGCGGTGAATGTAACAGTACTTATTTTCACGGTGGCATTTCGAGAATTACTATCTACAAATCTCCAGCAATTTAATGGCCCTGTGACTCGCTAACTTGTCTTGAAAGCCAGAAGGCTATTTTACAATTGGACCAAAACAATTGCAGCAAAATTGCAGAGATCCTATTCATTCTATGAGATCTCTTTTACCAGTGGCAAAATATAGTAGTAGGTTTTTACCCTTTTAAAATGGTACAAATAAAGGTGTCAGTTTTGTACCAGTTTAAAAGGGTAAAAACCTACTACTATCCTATTCATTGTCACGTGTTTATGTACATGTCCAGTTTTAGTGGCGGCACAGCGGTTCACACACCACACTTATCAACCCGGCGACCTGAGTTCGATTCCTGGCCACGGCTAATATCAGTGGCGAATGAGATCTGAACTGACTTTAGACTCTACCCTTCACCATTGTTGCGCTGACCAGCGTGGTGAAGTGTTGTCGGGCAACTCCCCGCGACTGACACAACGCTCGGGGGAGGCCCTCATTCGGCAGTGAATCCATCGGCGGCTGATGATGCTGCTGCTCTGTCTTCACGTCTTAACCTTTCACACGCTACTAATATCTGCACGCTGGTCTGTTTCAGCACAGCGGTGCCACGCCGGCTCCGTGAGTGCGCGCAGTAAGAGCAGCGCTCTCTCTTCTCTCGCCCGGTGCCCGCTGTGCGTTTCATCACCGCGTTTCCCGGCGAAGACGCGGCCACCCCGAGGCTGCTGCACGCCATCACGCGCCGTGTCACCCCGCCACCAAGTGATGCACCGCGCGCGCGTGATGCAATGACGCGCTCAGCCACCCTCCTTGCGGAACCCATCGGAGCGCGTTTCAGCAGGTGCTCGGTGTGTATGCACCTGAGTGCAGTACCGTACCGCACCACGTTGTGATATGCCACGCGTCCGGGTTTGACTCCCGGCCACGGATAATATTAGTGGCACGTGATCGGTGGACCGATCATGGCCTCCAACCCCCAATCATTCCAACCCACGCTGGCCAACGTGGTGAAGTTGTGTGATCAAACACCCCCACCCAAACCAACACGGCATGGTGAGGCCTTCATCCGCCAGCAGTGACATTGTATTGGTTACAAATTGATCGACATACTTCAATGAATCTATTGTAAGTGGCTATGCCCACAAGTATTCTGCACCCTGCACATCTACACGTGATATGGAACAGGATAAATACAGCTTCTCAAATGTTTTTTTTTATGATTATATATCTATGCTGTATAATAATAATAATAATAACAAATTTCAGTCATTTGTCGATCCACTGCTGGATAACGGCTTCCCTTTTGCCATGTTGGTCATTTCCTGACAATGTGGGAACTACATTGAGAGATGCAGGTTGGTGAACGGAAAGCCCCGAGGATAGGTTCAGATTTCACTCACTACCAATTTTAACCATGGCTGGGATTCAAACTCGGGTGGCTGGGGTCCATAGTGCAGTGCGCACTGACCACCAGCATCACTCTCCCACAAGATCGCTGTAATTGCAGTCCAGTAGGTTCTTCATTGAATGCACCATTGCAATCATTGCTATTACTGTCATTGTGCCCCCGTTCAAGTCCAGGCCCAAGTCATTCTGCTTCTGCTCTGAATAATGTCTTAAAATAACTAAATAAATAGATGCAATATATTAATAAAAGTATATCTGCCTCCGCTGTTGCCCATGGCGCACACATCTCGCTGTTGAGACGACGTCACATTTCGACGTATTGCAAATCTACGTTGTGTTACGGTATTTGTTTTGCTGGATTTTGTTTTCGGCTGTATTGTAGATATGTGCACACGTTTGTATATGATGCATCCAAGTTGTTTGATAGTGCCCCGTCGTCTTGTACAAGCAAACGTGTACGTTAAGCGCGGCCACATATTTGAACTGAACACGTGTCGAGTCTGTTTTTCATCAAAGTGTGGAGGTGTGTTTATGCTTAGCGGTCAGCGCAGCTTAGCTTTACGAGGGAAAACTTTACCGTTGATTTGGAGCTCTGCTAAAGGACGTCCTCCTCGTTTTCTTGCGATACGAACCCTGCACGCGTCGGAAAATTGGCACGGAGGTTTACGGGAGAGAGAAAGGTGGCTTGCTCATGATTAATTGCGGCACGGGCCTCCTGTAAAAACACACAGAGGGGGGACTTACAAGCCAGGAAAATGTGCACGTTGGCACCCAAAGTCAATTCATCAACAGCGTCTGCTGCTGCAAAAAAAAAGTACGTAAAAAAACACAACCGAAAAAAATATACCGCCACTCGTGCGGTGTAGAGAAAAAAAACCTTGGGTGGGCAGCGAATACTGTGGAAGCCTTGGGAAATTCCTATGAAAGATACAAATAAATAAAGAACAGAAAGGAGCCGCACCCATGCGCTGTGTAAGTGCAAAAAACAATAGCATCCGTCGCGCTTTTTGTGCGTGAAATGAAAGTCGTGGGTCTTACGGGGATTTCAGACATCCCTTTCCGCTGTCTGCGAGGGCACACATTTGGACTGCGTGGCTCAGGATGCGACCTGTTGGGCTTTGTCTGCCCGGGGCTTTTAAGCACGAACCTTCTTTCCATTCCCTCTGGCTTCTCGCAGAAGAAACAAGGGCCACACCTTACGACGCCAAAAAGAAACAATTTCGCTAAATAAAAAAATTAAAATGTTTTTTTGGTAACTTTTCACCGATGGGGCTTGCACTGTTTATTGGTTTAACGTTTGGCCAAATATGCATTGGCGGCACAATAAAAGTAGGCGAGCGGCAGCAAGTTTCCACTTCAAGGCCTGCGCCTCATCTTAATTTCCTTCTAATTGGCAGCATTACAACGTGAACGAGCCAAATCGTTTCCATTGTTGCAAACAAAAAACAAAAACGCGAAACTCCGTTCGGCAGCCAGAAAAACGCATTTTAAGAAAATACGCATCGAGTATGAGGCAAGTGCACATGCAATAAATATTGGTGTTTTTTTTTCGCTTTCCTTAAACCTTGCTACACTACACAGTTGGATTACGCGCATTTTCCTGTCAAATTAATTCATTAATTTGGTGGCGACAGCTCGCTCTCGTGCGTGTAGATCGATGAACGGGCACGCTGCTCTCCGTTGCCCGAGATTTGTTCGTTGCACCAAAGAGTCCCTAGGCAGGTGATGGATTCTACTGAAAGCTGGGCAAACTAAAGCGAAACTTTTTTTATTTTACGAGTTAAGGCTCACAGAGCGGTTATAGCTCTTTTGCAGAGGCGACTTGGCCACAAATGATAGTTCAACGAAGTGGCTTATGATGTGGAAATTTAAAATATCCAAATACTCTAAATGCGTGATGTTGATTCTAAATGTGGAGGGGAACACCGGAGGACCCGGAGTAAAATCCACTCAACCACGGGGAGAGAGACACGCAAACTCCAAATATACAGCATGAACAATTTACATAGGTTTGACCATTTTTGACAATAAAACTAATTTAGAGATGGTCAAACACCGAATAGATACCCTATGCAAGAATATTCAAATATACAGGGGTCAGGATTGAATCCACGACCTCCTGCATACCAGGCGAGGGTGATAACATCTCGACACCTGGGCAAGTGGCATTCAGGGGGACGATGCTCCATGTGGTAAACACGGCACAGAATGATCACAAACCACACAACTCTGCGATACTGACGTTTACAATCACTGTGGTGCCAGCTGCAGTGGATTTTTTTAGGGCCACGAGGCGCTTATATTTCTTTGCATTCGAGCCAAGTATCGTGCAGTCCACCTGTACAAAAATATTCAAGAATTGGCCAAACATCCCCCCCCAAGCGTCGTTGGTGAGAGGTAGAAAGGGTAGTAATTCAGGACCAGGCAAGCCACCATAGACCCCTGGTGATGTCACTCGCGGTGCGTAGGGGTTGCGGTGGTTGAGACTGCCCCGTGCGTGATGTCACCCTGCTGCTCAAACTGCCCAGCTCGTGTTTTTGTTTTTACTTTCTGTGCACTTTATGTTTATACGGTTGCCTTGTACAGCATTTGCAGATGTTCTAATTTATAAACACCCCGTAAATTATTGTTCTTATAAAACAGGCTTTTTCTGGAAAAAAAGTATTGAGACTCTTGAGGATTTACTCGGCAAATAAAGAGGTACTGTTAATATAATGTATACGTTAAAATGTGTGTCATTTAAAATAATAACAATAATAATAATTTACAACCCTTTGTCCATCCACCGCTGGATGGAGGCATCCCTATACCGTATTGGTTATGAGAGTTGTTTGATCTTAACCTCGCCACGTTGGTCAGTGACGGGAGAGGGTCTAGGACTGTACTCTTGGTTTTTTCGGTAAAGTCACGTCGGTAAAAGAGAGAAAATAAATTAAATAACGACGTTTCGGAAGCAACACAAGCAACCGTCATCATGTGATTTAATTTATTTTCTCTTTTTTACCTACGTGACATTACCGAAAAAACAAAAGAGTATGGACCTTTGCCGTCACGAAAACTTCAAATCTAGAATTAAGGTCCAGGACTGTTTCAGATATTTATTCACCACTGATGTAAACCATGGCCAGGAATTGAACTAAGGAACTAAGGTTCGTGGCACTATGTGTGCCAACCCACTGGGCCAGCGCTACTCCCCTGAGGGTCATTGCATCATACGAAACGCGTGACCGCAGTGAATCATACTTGAGTGTTGGAGAAAGGCTTCGGCGTGATGTGAAGGAAAAATCCTCGCACGATACACTCAACAAAATGACATTTCCAAACCACAAAAAATATTAAAATGTTTTAGTTTACTTAACCCCTCGTGGTAAATGGAAAGGATTGTTTTTTGGAACCGTTCAAAATTGGCTTTGCAGCCGTGATTGCCGTTCAAAGGCTTTCTTCTCTCGATTTTTTTCTGGTTCGTGGCCTCAACGCGGCCTCCCATTGTGGCTTTGTAGCGCGCGTGGCGGTAATCTCAATGATCTGAAGCAACAGCAGAAGAAGAAAAAGAAGAGGAAAAAACTCTCTGGCAGCCAGAGACGGTGTCACCGAGGACCTCTCGGCATGCACGGCACCTCTTCCGCACTCCGCCCCGGCGCTATCCGCTGTGATCTGCGGCTTCTGCAGACCTTTGTTGCCATCGCCAGCGACGCGTGGCACCGCATTAAAGGCAGCTGCGGCAGCTGCGGCAGATCACCAAGCGTGACCAACCTGCAGCGGAGGAGCGTGCCGTGGTTGTGCCCTAGCGAGGACGGCGGCGTTGCAATGCGGTGCACGTTGAAGCAGCAATGGCCTCAGTGCCCGGGCTGAAGAGACTTGAATAATAACCATCGTAATGTACAGCGCGTTGGAAAACCCCTGCTGGGTAAACACCCCCCCCCACGTCCCAGTCCTCCGCCCACACACTGCAATGGTCATGAAATATTGTTTGACCATACTTCAAAATGTTTTGTTCGTACAGATAAGATATCACTGGCCACTGATGCTAGCCACGGGCTGGAAATCAAACTTAGGTAGCCAGCTTCGTTGTGCAGTGCACTAACCACTGAACCACTGCTCCATCCGAAGAACACTTTACCATCATCAATTGTTGAACTACCACTGCGATATGAATAAAGTCATCTATAGCAGGCTATACTTCAGGCAGTTACCCTTTTCAGATACTGCATTCCCTGAAAATAATAACATTCAGTGTTGCCTGGTAGTCGGTTCCCTTTCCCACAATGTTTCCCATGTGTGGAAAAAGCATTGCATCTGTCGCACACGAATGAAGAGGCATTACTTGGTTGTGATTAGTTTGTTGTCCTTCCCCCGTACCTCCGATTAGCGCCGTGGGCTAGGTACGGTGCCAAAGAGCTCCATCATACTATACATTCACACTCACCATTTCCCTCCCAGTCACTGATTTAATTTGTCAATTCGGCCCTTTGGTTCTATTTTCGTCTTTCTCACTTGTGCATATGAATCTAAGCGCGTTTAAATCGTAACTTCTGCCTAATTTTAAAATGTGTTTTTTTCTGAATTATTAGGTCTGTTCTACACCTTATAAATCAGCTTCTCCACTTTATTCAGGTTTTATTGCTTAATGTTTCATACTTGTGTTTGTTCTCGATCTCCGTGTGCGGTTGGTTCTGTATGTCATGTGTTCTGTACCGCATGAGCTCTCCCTTGGGAGAGAGAAAACAAAGACTTTTCATCTCAATGAGCCTCCGTCTCACTTTTCATAAAGTGTGGTTTGTTTCACAACTGCTGTGCTATTTACAGGAAATGTTGATCCGCCTGTCACTTGTCGGGGGTTCACTCGCCACCTCGGGCAGATTCGATTAATTGTCAAACTTTAGGGGGTCCCCCAATTTGATTCAACAATCGATTCTTTTTGCTTCGATTTTTTTTTAACCGTCTCAGCATTCGCACAGTTTCTTTGTCTCATTCGTACGCACACACAAATATACAATCATCAATTCTTACACAAGCTATTCGATTGGTGTTTTCGTGGGCCTTGCCAATCGATATTCATCGATTTGAACCCATTGCATTGTTGCATTTCTACTGATTTGTCTTCTCGTCAGCTCTGACTTGAACTCGACGGTGTCGATGCTCATTCTATTCCCGGTGCTGGTCCGCTGACACTTCTCAGCATGGAAATGAAAATGAAGCAACCGACATGAATGCGTGCTGAAATAATTTTGAAATACGAGTCGGGAACATTCTTTTGTGCGCGTGCTTGGTGCGCGTGTGTGCGCGTGTGTGCGCGTGTGTGTGCGTGCAACAGGTATTGTAAGTCTCATCGGAGTTGCAAACTGCCTTCCGCAGATTTCTACGTGGCCCTGGTCACGGGTTTTTTGTGTAGCAGCTGTGGTTGCAAGGTCTCCATCGGCATTACAAAGCGCGCCTTTGTACTCGGTTTTAGATGGAGACACTTTTAGTGTTGGTCCCACCTGCGACGACTATCTTCCGTTAACCATGACAAGAGAGAAGCGGGTCTCTTCCTGATAAGACACAGAAGTATCTTTTTGCGAGGACGATAGTGGTGACATGTGATGACGGCAAAATAGTTTTGCGTACGGTGAAAGACACGACTATAATACCGTCTGATGTTACCAGAACATACACCGCGCGTCATACTGCGTGGGTGTGCGTGCAAGGGAGCTCTGAGCCCCGGTGTGACCTGGTTTCATTCCCAACCACGGCTAACAGCGGTGGCGAGGGATATCTGTACTGGTTCTGGTCACCTCCCCGCATATTGCTCCCGCTTGAATAAGTACCCGACGTGTCGTGTAAACATTAGCAGAGACAAAGGTGGCTCTGGCCGCATAGGGTGGCTTGCAACAGCACTTTCCTCAACGGTTTACAGGGCTACGTGGGGAGATCTTTGAGTGCAGACGGCGGTGCAATGGTTTCTGCACTGCGCTGTTATGCCAGCAACCTGGGGTTCATTCCCAGTCACGTTCCCATCACTGCCGAGTGGGATCTGAACCTGCCCTCTAAGTAATTAAGTGTGGACATTTGTTGTCGTGCACTCTTAAGATTCCTGTCAATCACGAATGCGCCCTGGTCACGTATCGCGAGCTCTGTGGAACACCACTCTTCTGGGTCTGTTGCAAAACTGGCTCGGACATCAATAACAGGACTCAAGCATCTGCCTGTAGCCTGTTCCAGGTCTCCGAGCCGGAGATCCAACAGCAGCTCTGGCCCTGTGCCTCTCCTAAGGTAACGCGGCCTTAGATGAGAACCCGATCGCACGTGTAACTTGTGTTGATATAAATACTGGAACGACAACAAAAACAAAAGCAGGTGTTTTTTTACGTTGAACTTCTTTTGCACCGCACGTAGCCAACCGTGCTAATCGGAGGTATGATGCTGGTGGCCTCATCGCCCGTTGTTTTCGCCATTCCCAGCCTTAATAACAGCATCAGAGATACTCATGATGCTGAAGGTAGTTATTTTAAGTCTTCTGTTAAAACTGTGGCCTTTTTGTGTTTCCCTTTCATCACTGCTGAGTGCACAGCTGGAAAATCCTCGCGGCAAGCAGACACCACGTCGCACTCTTTCCCCTGGAACGAATCCCAACCAAAAAAAATCCATATCCCCACCTGAGTTTGCATTCTATTCCTAAAGCGGGCACGCGGAGAGGACTTGCAACCAGCGCAGAGGTCGCGGTAAATACTGTAGCCACTGATGCGAAAAATAAGGAGCACTCACGCCAGATTTCTGGGAAGAAGGAAGGCGTGTTGTCTGCCACGGGGACCGTGAGTGCCAAAGAAAACCACACGTGGTCAACATCGGCAAAGAAAATAAAATAAAAGTAAACGTCTCCTTCTGCAAACACGCAGAGCTCGAAGGTGCTCGATGCTGCTAGCGCTTAAACTGCACGACTTTGGCCATCAGTTGTACGGCGGTGTTTGCTTGTGTCTATTGTTAAGGCCTCGAGTTCATTTGTTTGTCAAGTTTCGTAGTCTGGTCAACAGAGTTGTCTCCTCCAACCTCCACCCACCACCACCCCATACTTCGTCTCACCTACAGTTAACCACAAGGGCCGGTGTTCTCCTCCTCGACACATTTTGCAGATCAAGTTCTGTTCTTGTGCGACACTTCTATATGCTGTGGCAACGAGGTGCATGCAGAAGGGCAGTACAGCAAGTAGGTTTGCCGAGCTATCGGCGCACAGTTTTTTGACGAATGTTTTCTCTTCATGTGCAGAGGTCCTCTCCATGCAGTCCAATTAAATTTATCAACTAAAACACTGAAAAGTAATTTGGTAGGCATGACACGACTAACTGAATAATCAATCAAACTGATTCTTACGCTCATGATACAAGCTTTGAAGTGTGTGAGAATCACGTGCTTACAAATTATATGCTAATGTTACAATTATGCTAATAGGGTGAAGCTAAACTTTACAAACAGGACTAAAACTACAAGAACAACAAAACAAGATTAACTCCCGAGTCGAATCGCAACCCCATTTCGTGAAAATCATCAAATTGTGGGGCTGACACTGGTACCTTATTAGGAAGTGGACAAACGTATCCTAGGAGAGCGGTGGCACAATGGTTAGCGCACTGCACTCTGTGCCGAAGTTCACTTCCAGGCCGTGACTAACATGGCTTGGAATATCTGAATCAAATCTGAATCAGTCCAGGGCACCCCCTTCACCAACCCTTGCTCACCGGCGTGATGAAAGCGTGTCCAAACAACCCCCACACGACTTAACAGGGCACAAGGGAGACCTTCATCCAGCGTTTAATTGACTAAAAGGAAAAACATCGATAGTATATATTCTTTCTGAAATGTAATTCCAAAGACATAGGCTTCTTCTGGGTGAACATTACAAAATGTCCCGTCCGTCATCGTAACATTTATCCGGCGCTGCTAACTGGTTGTGGAGGCCAGCAGACTGTGGCGTATATCGCGTTCGACATGGGCTCTGCTGCAATGAAATAACCGGGGGGGTGGGGGGTGGTGCCTGGGGGGGCTTTCCTGCAGTCGGTGGGCCCCGGTGCAGTTGCACAGCCTGCGCACGTGATCGCTGCCCAACTGCCAGGAGACACAGGGGGGCTGATTGCTGCGATCAGCCGGCCATTGCTTGACGTTGCCCTCCTGAAGATGTTCCCGCTTGCAAGCAGGGCAACATTAATAACGCCCGGATCGAGTTTTCCTACGGAACACAAACCAGCTCCGGTCTGCCCTACTCCTCGCCTCGCGGTCAGGCCCGCCAATGTTCTCTGGGTCGACTCATTACTCAATTACATCATCGGCCGTAAAAGACATTGCCCATGTGTTCATAAAAAACATCTCATTGTACAATCTTATTAGAGTCACATTTAATAACCGTAGTATAATTTTGAGCAAATGTTGTTCTCTCTCCGTATTTATTTATTTTTGTCGGTGTTTCTTTTCCTTTTTTGCTCTGCCGGTCAAGGGCACGGTCGGTTCAAATGGCTATTTTGTTGTTTTTGGTGCCAGTCTGCCGGCTTTGAAGCCTTCTCCACAAAACATCGTAAGGTTCGGGCGAGCCAGGCACAGACTGTGCCCTGCCTGTGCCAAAATAAACAAATTCTGCAAGGTATGTGGTGTTCTCTGCCCGCGTTCGCTGAATCGCCAAACTCCATGCATGCATCTACGCAGGTATCTTGTTCTTTGCCTTCTCATTTAGCATCGACGAAGTGGATATGTGGACGGAGCGGTGAAGCGGTGGCGAGTGTGTAAATTGTGCTAAAACAAAACCCGGCGTCCCGAGTTCAGTTGCCAGCCACGGCTAAACAGTCAGTGGTGAGCGATTATAAAAACCAGTCCTGGACCCCCATTTTATCCATCCGCGGTGACCAGCGTGAAGAACTGCGTGGCCAAACAAAGTCTGTGACTGAGCGTTAGGGGCTGTCCATAAATGACGTCACGCGATTTTGGACGATTTTTGACCCCCCCCTCGTCACACGGCGTCACAAAAAGTCAGACCCCCCCCCCTCAAATATGACATCACAAAGCTCTGCCCCCCCAAATAAAACATGCTTCAAATCGCCTTAAACTATTGTCATTGTAGTGCGTATTAAATGTGGTGCTGCACTCTGATGTTGTAGGAGAAAACATTTATTAAAAACTCTATTTATTTTAGTAGAACGTGTTGTCTATATTTATTTAAAGTTGCACATTTTGATGTGACGTCACATTTCTCACCCCCCCCCCCCCTCGTCACACATCGTCACAAATGTCTGACCCCCCCCCTCCCTAGGTGCGTGACGTCATTTATGGACGGCCCCTTACTTGGGAGGTCTTCGTCCGGCAGTTCAATTGTTAACTTGCAGCCTGCGCGTCATTCAGACGTCGTTGTCCGTCTGTCTCTCTCACCCTCCAGCCAGCAAAACTTCGTTTACATTCACTACTTTAATGAGCCAAGAATGTCTGTGTGTCCCGCGCGTGACGTCACTCCACGTCGTCCAGCCCCCCTCATTCATACTCATGAACAGGTGACGTCCTTCACATGGACCCCCCCCCCTCCCTCATTAATAATCATGAGCGGGTGACGTCACTCCACATCGAACAGCCCTCCACATTAATAATCATGAAGAGGTGACGTCTTCCAAATGGACACCCCCCCCTATTAATAATAATTAGCGGGTGACGTCACTCCATATGGGGGGGCGAGGCGCCTCCTCCCCCCTCTGATACAGCCCTGCAGGATGAGTCTAGCCTACCAGCATGATCACTCCCACTGATACAGCCCTGCAGGATGAGACTAACCTACCAGCATGATCACTCCCACTGGTACAGCCCTGCAGGATGAGACTAACCTACCAGCATGATCACTCCCACTGGTACAGCCCTGCAGGATGAGACTAACCTACCAGCATGATCACTCCCACTGGTACAGCCCTGCAGGATGAGACTAACCTACCAGCATGATCACTCCCACTGGTACAGCCCTGCAGGATGAGACTAACCTACCAGCATGATCACTCCCACTGATACAGCCCTGCAGGATGAGACTAACCTACCAGCATGATCACTCCCACTGGTACAGCCCTGCAGGATGAGACTAACCTACCAGCATGATCACTCCCACTGATACAGCCCTGCAGGATGAGTCTAACCTACCAGCATGATCACTCCCACTGGTACAGCCCTGCAGGATGAGACTAACCTACCAGCACGATCACTCCCACTGATACAGCCCTGCAGGATGAGACTAACCTACCAGCATGATCACGCCCACTGATACAGCCCTGCAGGATGAGACTAACCTACCAGCACGATCACTCCCACTGATACAGCCCTGCAGGATGAGACTAACCTACCAGCATGATCACGCCCACTGATACAGCCCTGCAGGATGAGACTAACCTACCAGCACGATCACTCCCACTGATACAGCTCTGCAGGATGAGACTAACCTACCAGCACGATCACTCCCACTGATACAGCCCTGCAGGATGAGACTAACCTACCAGCATGATCACTCCCACTGATACAGCCCTGCAGGATGAGACTAACCTACCAGCACGATCACTCCCACTGATACAGCCCTGCAGGATGAGACTAACCTACCAGCATGATCACTCCCACTGATACAGCCCTGCAGGATGAGACTAACCTACCAGCACGATCACTCCCACTGATACAGCCCTGCAGGATGAGACTAACCTACCAGCATGATCACTCCCACTGGTACAGCCCTGCAGGATGAGACTAACCTACCAGCACGACGACTCCCACTGATACAGCCCTGCAGGATGAGACTAACCTACCAGCATGATCACTCCCACTGATACAGCCCTGCAGGATGAGACTAACCTACCAGCACGATCACTCCCACTGATACAGCCCTGCAGGATGAGACTAACCTACCAGCATGATCACTCCCACTGGTACAGCCCTGCAGGATGAGACTAACCTACCAGCACGATCACTCCCACTGATACAGCCCTGCAGGATGAGACTAACCTACCAGCATGATCACTCCCACTGATACAGCCCTGCAGGATGAGACTAACCTACCAGCACGATCACTCCCACTGATACAGCCCTGCAGGATGAGTCTAGCCTACCAGCACGATCACTCCCACTGATACAGCCCTGCAGGATGAGACTAACCTACCAGCAGGACTCAGTCAAGGCTTTTTTCCTGCTATAAGTGAAGAACGATTATTATATGTATTATTTGGGGTGTGACAATTCCCCCCCCCACCCCGACAATTTGATGAATGGTCACGATTCTTCATCGCGATTAGATTCAAGGATTTATTTTTTCATTTTAAGAATTGTTCGACATATAACGGCCTCGAGTGGCTGCAGCTGCAGGGGCTGCTCGAACCCATTGACGCCCATTACATTTACACATCAGATTAAAACGCGATTCTTACACGCGTCAAAATCCAACCTACATATTAACTGACCAATCGACGCATTCTCCCCACCACTCGTATTGTACGTGTGTGTACGTTGAACTTCTTTCGCACCGTACGTAGCCAACCGCGCCGATATGGCAGTGCGGGAGAAAGGTCAACACACTGAACACAAAAAGCAGTTCTAAGCGATGAAATAACAAAAGCAATCATCTCTCAACATTTATTTCGCAGAACTAGAAGCCTGCGATTGAGCGGTGCTGGCTAACTTCATTGAAAGTACAAATGCACAACGTCCATTGATTGTCCCTGTATATGCTTCAAAATACACCGCAGCCTTTAAACGGTGCATAATGTTCTCTAAAAGGCGGCGGCGGTTGCCAGAAGGGGTTATTAAAAGCACATTTCGTCGAAGGCTCTTGCACTCCTTCTCTTTGCCTGCGATCGCTGTGCCAGGAATGTTATCTAGCCCGTTGCCAGCCTGAGCTTTCGTACGCTGCAGGACAATTGGTGCTTCTCCCTTGCCTCAGCACTCGACCTGCTTGAGTCCTTCATCCCATTATTAGGCTGGAGAAATGTGGTTACAGTTATGGCAAGAGTTGCAATAATTAAAATTCATCCTCAACCCTTTGTAAATCCAATGTTGGGATGAAGGCCCTTCCCTGCCCCCCGCCGCCACACCATTCCGTGTCTGCGATGGGTGTTGTTTAACCATACTTCACCACGCTGGTTAATACGGGGTTGTGAAAAGAGGGGAACCAGGACCGGTTAAGATTTCACTCGCCACGGATATTGGGCGTAGCCAGCAGTCGGTGCAGTAAAAGTGGTTTCCTGCTGTCACGAGCTTGCAAAAGGGCTCATCCCTTGTGGCTGCCCAGAGCCAGGTGTAATGTGCACGTCTAGAGGGCAAATTCTGTTGACTTGGCACAAAGTGTTTTTAATTTTTAATAGCCCCTCTATATGTGATGGGTGGAGTCCACCACCCCTGACCGGGATTTGAACTTAGAATTTCTCAAATGTGAGTCACAGGCTTCTGCAACTGTGCCACGCGACTAGAAGTCAAATAAGTAAATGAATGTTTCGTTCGTCATGGGCCTTCTACGTGAAAAGTATCCAGCAGCATTTATTCAAGCGAGAAAGCTTCCGGACTGGGTTCTGAGCAGAGGCAGGCTTGCTGCGTAATATGGATGGATATCAGGTGTCGTCCTATCGCTGCCAAAATAATTTAGTTGAAGTCACTCATTTGAATAGGCGGCGAGGTTCATGAGAAGCTCAGTCTCACTTCCGAAGGGCATCACGTCCACAGAAGGAATCAGAAACGCAAGCATCGCCTTCAAAGTCCTGGGTAACTCCCTACGTAGTCAAGGGATTTATTTTTTATTCTCTGCATTTGAAATATTTTGAAGACTCTGTTTAAAAAAAGAATATTTTTTCGTCTAAGAAAAAGAAAACTATCAGTATATTTGGACTTGCAAATACGTTACAGTCCATCTGGTCGCATTTCTACATGATAGGGGGGCACTCCGAGTTTCTGTATTGACGGTGTTGATTTAAAAGGAGTAAGTGAAGTGAATTGTACCCATTTGCACCCAATCTTGAGTGGGGAAATGGCAAAGTGATGCAATACCGGCAAGAGGAACTCAGATGCTTTTGCTTAGAGAAACAAAAACTACAGAGAATGCGAAACAACAACAACGTTAACATCTGAACTTCGATAGAACACAGAGCACGTCCCTTGGACCAAGGTCACCTCACTGTCCGTGATAGAAAAAGCACCAGGTGTGCATTGCATATGATTATATTTTATTTCTTCATTCTGTAAGGGAAATAAAGTGCGAATTTTATATTACTTCACCATCACGCTTCTTATATAATTATCAACCGAGTCTCAAGACTCTCTTTCAGAAAGGATGTATGTATGTTGAACTTCTTTCGCACGGCACGTAAACAACCGTGCTAATTGGAGGTGCGGATTCTGCTTTGGAAAGTTTGTTTGATTCCTCTTGCACCGTTCTTGCATGTGGGACAAAGACGAGAGCACTCCAGGAAAACTTGGACGTAACTTTCTAGAAAGTAGACGATTAATCGATTAATATTGATTCTTTTCAACCTCACGATATGCTCATCGAATAGTTTGTGTGTGGAGAGGACCAAGTGTCTCTTTCAGCTATTAGAAGCAGTTATATTTACCACGATATTGAAGAATAATTACTTAATTGAATCTCGACCCTGACTCTTACAACACCTGATTTATGCATTGTGGTCGCCCATTCAAGCACTATCCGGACCCAAACCTTGACTTTCGAAACATGACGACATCTGTGAAAACGAGCTTCATACCTCATCGGATTCTTCCAGTCTAAATATAGATTCTGCTCAAGATTCCGATTGATTCTGACATCGGGCACATTCATCGCTGTATTCCACACTAGCAGGGCTCCAAATATTCTCGCTGGCAGGAGGGTATCCACTCACAAATGCTGCTATGAACTGGGAGGTGCTCGTAACGTTAGACTCCTCTCTAAAAGCACAAATGGCAGAAATGTCAATAACTAGAGGAGTGGCAGCACCTGCAGTGGATTATGTTCTTCAGGTGAGCACAATTAAGATCATTACCTTCCCCCCCCCCTCCCCCCCCGTCTATTTCTCCGAGACGTTGATTCTCACAATCCTGCATGCAGGAGCTTCGTGTTACCACCGGCTCTAGCCTTTGTGTGCCTGGCAAAAGCGTAATTACAACCCACACAGCAAGGCAAGTGCCCGCACCCACCCCCTAACCTTTTGTCTCGCGATCACAATAGAGGCATTCTCTGCTGCGCCCTCTGGATTGTGGAGTATCGCTGCTTCCAGAGCCGACTGAAGTGGTGCCACAGGCCCATTACCTTTGCAGGGCTTCGACCAAAGTTGGTCCAAAAGGCAAACTTATGACGAATTGGCGATGACGCAAAGATCGTGTGTCACTGCGGCTCCTGCGTTATCGGTTGACGTGACTCGTCACTATCTTTGCACGTCCGCTATTGTCAGATGTAGGAGTGATGCCCGTTAAGGTGTTGGTCATAGAGCTCGACTTTAAAATAAACTTGCCAGAACAGAGGCTTCTGGCCTATCAATATGAGCGGCTGGGATGTTGTTTTTAATAGAACCAGTCAGATGTAATCACTAAGAGGAGGTTTTGATTTAAAGCTTTCGTGACTGCAGGGATTCATATTCTTGGTTCTTTCGGTAAAGTCACGTAGAAGGGAAATAATAAAATAATAAACATATAAAACAATAAAAATTCTCACGACGTTTCGACTGCAACACAAGCAATCAAACACCTGATGATGATGATTGCTTGTGTTGCAGTCGAAACGTCGTGAGAAATTTTATTGTTTATATATTTTATGTTTATTATTTCCCTTCTACGTGACTTTACCGAAAGAACCAAGAATATAAGAGGAGGTTGTTGATGGAGGAGAGGGCAGGCAAAATGACGTAGGCATTGTGAGAGTGGCTTCCTGATACCAGTGATGAAGGAAAGACCCAGAGCCAGAAGGTGGTGCTGGTGGTGGTGAGACTACCTCACTATTTTGTTTTATTTTACCAGGTAAGGCCCACTAAGAACTATGTAACTCTTTTCCAGAAGCGACCTGGCCACAAATGATAGCTCAGCGAAGTGGCTTATCATCGTGTGGATATTTGTAGCAGCCAAATACTCTGAACGCACGTTTCTAAAATGTGGAGGATAAAACCGAAGGACCCGGAGAGAAATCGACGCGACCACGGGAGGAGAGAGACATGCAAGCTCCAAATATACAGGCGTCAGGGTCGGGATCAAACCCATGAGTTCCTGTATAACAGGCGAGGCAGTTGACATCTAACCACCGTTCTTCCTGTAAGACGGGTCAACAGTGCAACAGCTGACAGATTTGGCACGAGAAAGGAAGCGGTGGCGAAGTGTTGTGCTATGAAACGCATTGGTCGTGTGATAACTCCTTCTTATCTGTGACTTTGTTTGCTTTTCACAGCTCTCAAATACCGCTGCTCCAAGAAAGCCACCGCCTGAGTTCTGCTATCCAACAATGCACCCCAACATAGCTGCTGACACTTGTAATTATTGAGCCCAGCTGGGTCTACATTGTTGGGTTTTTTCAGCAGCAATCAGGGGTCATTATTAGAGCTTTTAAAGTACATCAGGGTGAGACAGTTCCCATTTATTCGTCTCCTTGGTGATGGTCGTAGTAGTTGTAGAATGTAAATTGTCCGTGGGATGAGGGCCTCCCCACAGCGTGCTGGCCACGGTCGGTATATGACCACACCTCATTACGATGGTCAATGTACGCCTTTTGGCGTCATCTGGTCCAAGACCAATGGAGACTGGGCTCTAACAAAAGCTGTCTCGGGTGTGGACCAATCAACTTCAAGGACAGTGCATATCATTATCATCATCAGAGTTGTTTCTTTTTTGTTTGCATTTTGACTGCTTGTGTTGTGGTTATTGCAAACATGATGCCTTGTATTAAAGGTGTCAGTTTTTGTTCCAGTTGAAAGGGTAAAAACCTATTACTATGACGGTTGATTTGTTTTGCATTGCCCCGCAGGGAGCCCCTCAGCCTGTCGCCACCCGTCGTGCAGGGTGGTCGCCCCTTCAAACGCAAGGCTCAAGCCTGCTTAGCTTCCGTAATCTGAGATCGGTCGCAATTTGAGTCATTTGAACAGAGGCAGAAATCGAACTCCCTTTGTTTGATGCCAATTGATCCATCACCGAATTGCAAATAACAATGAACGCTCGCGATGTGACATCGGCAAGGCAATAGGATTAATCTCACTCGTCACCACCGACTTAAAATTTGACTGCCGAACAAACCACTCTCAAAATCCCAGCCCCTGGTGCATCCGTCCCTACCTCTGACGACGGTAAACCTAGAAAGCTGCGCAGGAATTGATTTGGGCGTCAGGACCGGAGTGTCTGAAAGCCCTGGGCCCCTGCTCCATTTGTCCCAAGCTTCTTGAGGCCTCGCGGAATGCGGTTCTGCGTGTTTCCGAGACGCGTTTACACGGGGACCCCCCCTCCTCCTCCTCCACCTCACTGGGCGGTGCCGGTCTTTGTTGCTCGGACTGAACTTGCAAGGGAAGGGCGAGGCTGGGATGCTCGATGTCGAGGACGCTCACAGTGGCGTGGGGGGGGCACTACCAACGTGGCAGGGAGCGAAACGGCAGAATAAGAGGGCCTAATTGCCACGGGCCTTCAACGTGAACGTAGCGGGCCCGACCCTCCCGGGACGTGCCGATTTGCTTGATCTGCCGGTGAGGGGCCACCCGTGGCCTCGGAGTAGAAAATAGAGACGTGTGGGGATTGATCGTGGGGGTTTGCGCGCATAAAATTGAGGGCTTCCTTTTCAGAACAATCAGGGTAATTAGGAGAACAAAGAGTACTTTATTTATAATCTCACCTCATGCCAGAGTGCCGTTCTAGGAATAGCTTGGATATTTGCCAGAGAAATATTTGTGGAAGGACTTTGGTGTGATTTGTCAAAAAATAAAAAAAATGTTGGCGCGGGGGGGGGTAGACGCGACGGCACTTCGCGCATCAAACAAAAGAATGACACCGTGGTAAGGTCGCATTTGCCGTGTTTAAAACGTTTCGTTTTATTATTTTCCATAATGCTTCTTGGTTTAAATACGGGACAAAAAAAATAGCGGGAGAAAACCAACCAACGCAGAGAACCAAACTTTTACACTTTTCCTGGACAACAACAAAACATTTCATAAAGGAAAGTCTTTTTTTTCGTTGTTGTTTATTTGTTGCAGAAATACGGGGCAGTGGTGTACAAAAAACAGGTGTGCGTTTAATTTAAAAAGACGACGTCAAAAAAAATACAACGGCTTACGCAACGGATCGATGATAATCTGTGGAAAAGCAAAATAACCCCCCTCCCATGTTAATGATCATCAGCGCGCTTCCCAAGGAGGGATACAGCCTGTCTCTGGCATCGTCCAATGTCACTCGTAATCGCGTGAGATATTCACTGTGACACTTGTTGCCCTCGCAATGCCCCCTGGTGCACCCATGGGCATTGCCACCCCCCCTCATCCAACATCCAACAATCACTCTCAGTCACAAGGGCCGTTACAAAACATCAGCGGCTTGTCTGGTTTCCTTTATAAAATTGGAATCGAGGAGTCAAGCGGAGTCAAACTAAAGCCAACGACGATAATAGCGGGCATTGGGCAGCCTTTTATTTAAATAAAAAACTGCAAAAATGTTCGTAGTATGGTCGCTCAAGAATTCCTTTTAAAAATGCTCCTTTTGTTGCGCGCCTGTGTGGATTGAGGAGCATGTGTTTTGTTTTAAACTCGGAGACCACTTCGGTTTTTTACGCCGCTCGTTCCTCCGTGGCTAAAGTTAACCGTTAAATGGACCGTAAAGTAAATGTACAATTAACTTGAGACAATCATAATGCATTGCCCGCCACCGACGTTTGAACCGTGTTCCCTTGGAACAATTAGAGGGCAGAGTGCGACGAATCGCTGCTCTTAAATTGCTTTCTTGAGTTTTGAGGATGGCGTGCAGTGTGGTTTTGTTATCGTTCACGAAGCGCGTACATATTGCATTGAACCAGAGTCTCAGGCCTGAAGGAGAATGGCACTGCTGGCATCTAGAAAGAATGCGGGCAAACGATATTCTCATCCCAGGCATCTTTCGCTGGGCTCACAATCGAAACCAAAATGAACGGCGATCGGCCTTCAAGAGCCTTGCCCATTCAAAATAATTAATTACGATAATACAAAAACAGCATAAATGCCCTTAACACTATCATTTATGTAATATTTACAAGAAAACAGCACCTACATCATATAAATTAAGTACACAGACGAAGAATTATTACTCTACGGGCGGTGAAAATGTCTTAAAATAAGACAGTAGTGGGGCACCATACCTTTTTTTTTTTTTTACAAAACCTGTTGTCTTGAAATGGTACAAATCTCAAACAAGCACATTCGTTTTTTATATAAAGTTTGGGAATTATTACCGTGATGTCCTTTTTTTCCATGAGTCTCAATATCTCTCTCCCCAAAATTAACGTATCCTTACTGCACATTTTTTTAAACCTAAATTTGCCCTTGACTACTCTCGTGTACTGCACGGGTATCGTGGTATATTGCAAGGAACATATTTAAGTGCTTTGACGTTTTGTTTCGCTTCCTTACTGTTGCGTTTTTCGACCGAGCGTAGCATCGGCGCACAGCAAAGAGGAGGAAGCGCCTTGGCGATGCGAAGAATTCTCCTCTTTGGCTTTTAAAGCATCGCCTTCTGTAAAGCAGTGCTTTAAAAGCCAGGAGTGAGCAAATAGGCCAACGTGAATTGCTTTCATAAACCAGAAACACAAAAAATATATATATAAAAACACCAGCAGCTTTCTCGTCCCTCTTTCAACACGCAATTTTTTTGTGTCATTTTCTGTTTCTTTTTCAATTCTCTTCAATCGCCCCCCCCCCCCTTTTCTTGTTCTCCCTCCCTCCCTCCCTGCCTCTCTCTGGACCATTCATACAGCCCGTTCCGGGAGAAGGACGAGGAAACAAAACATTTTGTAAACGCGGAGAGAAGCCTCGAGTGCGATTTTGAGCGATGGGGGAGGGAGGAGAGAAAAACGAAAAATAACAAATGTGGGATGGCAGGTGCCCAGGGGTAGCTCCAGTGAAAGGGGCGCTCATCCCGAACAACAGAATCCTCAGCGTCGGTCACAGGCCCAGCCAGGGAGGCCTTCAGGCACGCGTAGAAACTGTTTACAGGATTTAATTTTGTATGTTTGGTTGGTGGTGGTGGGTGGGGGAGCGGTTATTTAATATATCTGAGCCACTTCTGCGCTTTTCTGCGGCACGACCACCAATCCGTACGCGTCTCTCTCTCTCTCTCAATCACTCTCAACCCACAGCACCACCCTTCACCCCCCCCCCCCCCCCAGGAGGGGCTTTGCGTGTCCTGCTGGAAAGCTCTGCCTCGAACGGCATCGCCGTTAACCGTCCAGAGGAGCCCTTTAAAATGATAAAACGACGATGCCCTTGGGGCTTTTTCTCCTTTTGAGGCCCTCTCCGTTGCGTGACGCGCGCCATTCCTTTGGCAAGTAAAAGTTCGCCGAGTTTGTGCAATCAATTGCTGCTGACTTGAGTCTTTTCTGAGCAGCCGTGCCCTGTGGTGGGAGAGGAACAGCGGTGTTGAGGGGGCAGGGGGGGAATTGTGGGGTGGAGGAGGAGGAGTAGGTGGGTGGGGAGCCGCCGCAGTTGCTTGTCCTTAAACAGGTCCTTTTGGCCTCGTATCCCCAGCTAAGTGGCCTGGGTCTGCGTGACCAATTTGGCAGGGCGCCGGTAGACGCGACTGGCGGCGCGTGCCCCCTCCCCAGCCCCACGGCTCCCACTCTTGGATACCACGTCTTGTTGTTCGTGCCGTTGTCGGCGCTAGCTTCAGTCCTGATTGGGTTGCTTGTGCTTGTCGGGGGTGGGGGGCAGGGGTGGGTCGTGGTTGGTCTTGGGCTGTTGTGCTTTGCACGAGGAGCGCAGTGGCGTTGCTGTCAGTGGCGGCGCTGCTGCTGCTGCTGCTGTTTGTATTGTTTGAAGGCTGCTGCTCGATGCAAGTGGGGAAATTGCTGACAAATTGTCTTTGGCATTGAGGCTGTGACTGCTGGATTGCGCTGCTGCTGCTGTCGTCGTCGTCGCTGCTGCTGCTGTTGTCGCTGTTGTTTGTGGTGCAGCCATAAGTGCGATTATTATTCGTTTGTGGATGACTTGGCCACGATTTATCCGTTGACCCCGTTGGCACAGGTGCACTGGCACGCCTCGTGGTGCTCCAGGTGCACGTCCGTCAGGTTCTTGTGAAAGCTTCCTCTCCACGCCTTTATCTGCAAGACCTACGACGGCACCACCACCACCACGTGCACACACACACGCACGCACGCGCAACACACATGGACACAGTTAAATATTCCTTCAAGATCAAGATGTCATCAAGACAAAAGCCGTTGAAGCCACCACGCCTCGCCAACATGTTCTACCCTCTGCCAGATCGCACAGCTGCCACACAGTAGACGGGCGGGTCTCCAACAGAGGTGTCACGTGTCTCGCCTCCTAGACCGCCGGAGTAATTAGAGAACATCAACTAAGGCTCGTATCGTGCTCGAGGCGGTGACATGACCCAGCACTAGGCCTGGCCACTGTTGTCTCGGCAGTCTTGACGTCTACACTCTGTCCAAGGTAATCGGCGAGGCCTGAGTAGACCTAGGGGAGACCCATGACCGCTTCATACACCCTGACGTGCCAATGCTGTTATCCATGGCCGGCAATAAAACTCAGGTGGCTGGATTTGTAGCACAGTTCACTGCCAACTGGGCCACTGCTCCCAATAACAACACAATCCACGTATAAGCACACATACAAACTCGCACACACACATAAGCACAAAAATCAAGATCTGCTTTTAGCCTCCGCTGTTCGTGAGAACATTATTCCACTTTGGTCAGCACTGCACGCAAAGGGGTCTGGCCAAAACAATTCACTCCCATTTACCTTTAGGCTGAGTTAACCTAGGCAAGGTTAACCTGGGTAAGTTACCGTTTGCAAGCTCCTGAGAATGTTCAGGCCTCATGTTTTATATATTTTTTTGCTATTTTTTGTTCAGGAATAATGTTATGCATAGCCAGGAATCGATTCTAGGATGCTGATACAGAGGAAGCAAACAGTGACCACTGAGCTACATCATCAAATCCCTTCTGTTTATCCATCAAGGATGTGGTAAAAAGCGCTGTTAACAAGCACCTATGAAGGTTGACGTGGTACACGGGGAAGTTGTCATGGCCAGCGCCACGACAAAATGCCGATGCCTCCCTCGCGCTGATCTTCACTCGCTGCGCCAGATTCATTATCATAGAAGGCCGAGAGGGCCTAGGACATGCTTCAAGCAGATGAAGATGCCACTTTCCGTTTATGTTTATCCATGGCCAGGAATCGAACTCGCAGCACCGGAATTGTAGGACGTCGCACGAGCTTATGCACCATAACTCCACGTGCACACGCACGCGCGCACATGAAATAACACCTTTGGTCACACTTTGTGTGCAGCGCTAAAACGGCCTTAATCTAAAGCCTTCCCACACCAACTTTATTGACAGGAACAGATTAAATTTCTCCGTTTCATCTGCGCATGAGTTCGATATTAAATCTCCACCGTCTAGCCGCCTATTCCAATTCAGCATACTGCGGTGGAACAAATGTGGTTGGATGAAATATGTGAAACCGAAGTCAGCCCTCGAAATGTGCTTTCCAAAGAGGGTGCGTAGTAGGGTTTATTGTTTCTGCACGAACATTATGTTTTATGTGTGTGTGTGTCCGTGTGCATGGGGGACAGGAGTGCATTGCCGAATGCGATGCATGACGGACACTGCCGCCCAAGTCTTGATTCGCAGCTATGGCCAACTTACGTGGCGCGTGACATCTGAACCGATCCCTGGGCCTTCCCCTCTAAGTCAGCTGAATTTCAAATAAGTACCGGGCACATCGTGGAAACATCAGCACTGGGGAGACAACGTTGTCTGGTGTGTTGTGGCCTGAATAGCGGCTCGCTCCCAGTCGTGCCTCGACCCTGGAGACCGAGGTTTTTGTTCTTGGCCATGCGCAGTATCAGGGGCACGTGGTTCCCGATTCATCCGGCCTACCTTCCCCCAGCTGGTGTCAGCTGAGTAGCTGGTGCGGTGGTGTGGTCACCAGGAGCGTTGAGTAAACAAACGGTGTCTGGGTGTGCGTGGTGCAGGCCCACACACCGCTCATGCACGCAACCATTCCAGCACTAATATATGTTCACCAACAGCACTTGCCCCAAGCTATCCCGACTTTTCTGTTTACAGTAGAGGGTTGAATAGTGCACTTTTGTGGACAGGATATTAAAGGTACACAGCGACCCACGTATGCCTCGTTTCGATCCAAAGACACTGACAAGACGCTCAATGTTGACCCGGTAAGATAACGCCGACGCTTGGTCGCTGTGACACTTTTAGCATCTTGGACCCCAACAGATTTCGCTCGCCCCCCCCCACGAGGGTGTTTGCAGATTCCATCGGCTGGCGTCGATGCAGCGGCGCTACGATACAGCGGGTAAATAATCGTTCTCTCGAGGCCAATTAATTTACCCGCTAGGGATGCTTCCCTGGTGGAACGGTTGCCACGCTGGACATTGCAACGAGAGAGGAGGTCGCCGGTCCGATCTGCCAGCGTGCCGCTTGAAACAACTGGCCAAGTTTCCCTGTAACCCTCTGCCTCAGCGCAGCGGTGTAAACGGGTTACCGCCGCAGTTGATTTGCAGGTGGTGTGTGTGTGTTGGTAAATTGTGGGTATTCCCGCTCTTTTTCGAAAACGTCTGGCCAGGTGTGGAGGAGAAGTAGGCCAACGAATCTTCAAGAGGACCTTCTCCCAGCAGTGGCGTGGGGAAAAATGTGCAGGGCTGCATCTGTAACGTTGACTATTCACCTAAGATAGTCGCCTTGCTGAGTCTCGTTAACTCTTTGTCATGCCCCCCATCATTTGGGATGTTGGGCCAAATCCATTTCTCGGTGTTTGGCATGTGGAATGAAAGCAGAAAAGCTGGAGAAACCCACCGAGCGTGTGGGGGGGGGGGTAACATTTCATCGCGCCACACAGATGCATTCAATGATCCATTAGGGCAATGAGCTGACCACCTTGTAGCTCTTTAAGAAGGATTACACATTTCACATCGGTAGATTAGCTTTGTTATTCATTTACATTTTTTTAAAATCCTCTTGTTTGTGATACAACTGAATGATGCTTACAGTTAAAACATTCCAGAGGAATATGGAAAAACCCCCATCCTGCCCTGCCTTGGCTCGCAATGCCTTCCGCATGTGGAATAATCATTTGCAGGGGAGAGCGATGATTTTCTTTCCGTGAAGGCCAAACGACGTGAGATGTGAACGAGTGATCCGAGTGGCAAGACACACAGAGCTCTCCTAGGTGACGATTTAAGCCTTGGGGGACATCGATGATGATGGACATGGACGATGATGATAAATCGACATCAATGATCAATCAATCATTGATAATGGACATCGATGATGATCATCATGGACATCGATGATGATGATGATAATGGACGTCGATTACGATGATGATAATCGACATCGATGATCAATCAATGATCATGGATATCGATGATGATGATCATGGACATCGATGATGATGATGATGATCGACATCAATGATCATGGTCAATCGATGGTGATGATGATCATGGACATCAATGATGATGATGATCGACATCAATGATCATGGACATCGATGATGATGATGATCATGGACATCGATGATGATGATTACGGTCCAAGTGCAATGTACTTCGAGGGTACCGAGCCGTAGTCTACGGCAGCCCCATCAAGGTGGCGTCAGTGATGTCTGTGCCAGACAATGTACTTTCTCCATCGGAATTCACAGCCACTCAAACTTGATCGCGACACGGGCATCGTCTGCGATGCTTTGTCCCCGAGGCTCCAGTTTCTTGGGATTTTCTCCCACGCTCCTCACCCTCCACACCTATACAGTTCCACCCCTCACCAGCTGTAACAAGCTAATTGTTTAATCCTCAATTGACGTATTTAATGTGTCGTGACGTTTGGCCAATGTTATAATCGGTTCCGGTAGTTATATTAATATTACACTTCTAGCAGTGGCGTCAGTTCACTTTTGAAGTCGGCTGTTTGTTTCGTTTCAGGGATTTCCCAAACAAATGATGTGACCCCCCCCCCCCACACATAAAGTGTGCCACGTAAAAACGAGGCAATGTTTTCGGACAGTTTTTATTGTGGCTGTGATTATCTTTTGCTATAAATAACGCGTTAGAAACGAATTTAACAGCAATTTGGAAGGGGCTTGATTTTTATTGGCCCTGTCTCCCATTGCTCCCAACCTCTGCACCTTACCTACAGGCACGCACTCGCGCGCACACACACAGGCAGATATTTTACAACATGTTTGTTCTCCTTTTCTCTTGCTCCGAACTCTCACCCCCTCCCTCCCCTCCCTCTCCTGCCTCCCCCTCTCTTTTTTTTCCATCAAATTTTTTTTTGCAGTTGCAGGGCTGCACATTCCGTTGCCTCTCGCGGTTATACAACAAGCAGCTGCACGACCCCTCCAGCACGCGCCTCGCATAGCTCTAACCCCACAGGTGATCGGCCCAACGAGGCCAAACGGCACGCGGCTTTTCCCATCAGACCCCCCCCCCACCCCCCGAAACGATGCCCCCCCCCACCCACCCACCCAGCCACCCACCGCAAAATCCAACATCGCCACCGTCGGCTTTGATCAATCCGCTGTTGCACGAAGGCGCCCTCAAGACGGTACCGTAATCTAATTCTAGATTTGAAGCTTTCGTGACTGCAAGGATTCGTATTCTTAGGTTTTTTCGGTAAAGTCACGTAGGTAAAACATTAAAATTAATAAAAGTAAAATAAAATAAAAATAAAATAAAAATAAAATAAAAATCACGATGTTTCGGAGGCAACACAAGCTTCCGTCTTCAGGTGGAACCGTCACAGCACGCTTGCTTACTTGATACAGCAAGAGTGCTGTGACGGTTCCACCTGATGCCCCCGTCATTTAGCCCTTGACCATCGCCCATCATCACACGGAGCGGCGTGTCCTGCCGAATCCCACTTTACTTCTCCTAACAGATTTCATCGATGACTTTAAAATCTGCGCGTACGTTCTCTAAGCCAGCGGGTTCCCAACCTTTTCTCGACGCCCGGAAAATAATTTGTGGAAACGTCGCGGAGTGCAAAATAATGTCGTTTTGCGCAGGAACGAAATGGAATTTGCCACAATTCCACTCTCCGCTCCCCCCCCCACGCCACGGCAGGTGGTCACGTGTGGCCTGCAGGCTGCAGGTTGTGAACCACTTCTCGAAGTTGTGTGCTCCGCTCACAGGTCCATAATTACTTAATTTTGGGTTAAATGGTGTCGGTTTGTAATCTTTCAAATTTATCTATATTTATATATACTTATATATTTGCTCATATGTGTTTTATCATGTTATATTTCGCACCTCTGATTAACACGGCTGGCTACGTACCTTGCTAAAGAAGTTCAACATACATATACATACATAAACTTTTTTTTTATCCACATTATATCGACATGATCTCACCCAGAGAAATTAGTTATGAATTATAATATCGGTCCTGAAAGTCTATTTATGAAATTGTTCCTCTTACCATGTCTTGGCATGTACTAAGCGTGCATTTCTCCATGTTTGTGTAGTTGTCAGTGTTTGTTACACATGTCAACCCGTGTGATGTGGCCATATGCCACGGTCAGCTTTTGTACCAATTGGAGTCACCCATGCACTTGAAAACACAAATTCTTGCAGCCGGCCCTTTCACATCGCGTGCTTGTTATTTTAAACGTATCTTTTTTTTTCTCTTCTGTCTAAATCCCTACGTTGCAGGCTGGCCTTGACCAATTAAAGTTTCAGCTGTGGCTCTGCATGCAGCGGCACTCTCCAGGGTTAGCTTGTTTTGTTTTTCCCGAGGCTTGTGAAATGACCCTAAATATTTGGCTGGGAACGGTTGGCTTTGTAACGCCAGTCCACTCTGCAACGGATTAGTCGCGTGCAAGATAAGAGCTTAACATGAGGCCAGCCTTGACAGCAAAATTCAGCACGGCACGGGGAAGCTGCACGGCGAGGAAAATCATTTTTGGATAATTCCTAGAACACTTGACCCTCAAATGCAGCGATTCTTAGAGAAGGTTATATTTAAACTCGGCAGACACGCAAATATTTAAGGTTTCGGTTCGCTGCTTGATGAAGATCTCCCCAGGCCCTGTTCGTGTTCGTCATGGGAGTAGTCGACCACGCTTCACCACGATGGTCATTTTGGTGGGGGGAGGGGGGGGTGTGCCCAAGACCGGTTCCGATATCACGTGCTGCTGATGTTGGCCATGAAGGGGAATCCCACTCGGGTCACCAGGCGAGCAGCTCCCCCATGGTTTAGGATATAGTGAGGAGAACAACGCTTGGTGGTAAAGCGGCTGCCTGGCACGTGGGTTGCTGCACAACACAGGACAGCAAGCCCTATTCATGACAATTCATTAACTTACTTGGGGGCAGGAGGTCGTGGGTTCAACCACAACCCTGACACCTGTATATGTGGAGTTTGCATGTCTCTCTCCCCGTGGTCACGTGGATTTTTCTCGAGGTTCTCCGGCTTTTCCCTCCACATTTGGATTCAACATCACGCGTTTAGAGTATTTAGCTGCTATAAGTTTCCACGCGACAAGCCGCTTCGTTGAGCAATCATTTGTGGCCAGGTCGCTTCTGAAAAAGAGCTACATACCTCAGTGGGCCTTACCTGCTAAAAAAATATAAATAAAGTAGTTTTCATTTAGTTTTACTATGTGTACAAAACGAGTATAATACATCCGTGTGGCCAAATGCAGCTAAACAAACCGGTCATCTGCGCGTGCCCTCCCCCCGACCCCTGCAACCTCACGGCCCCCACAACCCGCGCGTACCGCCGGGCGCTGGTTACCTCGTGCACCTTGCGCGCCGTGCGCGTGGCCTTGCAGCGGCACTGCGTGCAGTTGTGGGCGCAGCAGGCGCAGTTCCCGCCGCAGCGGCGCACGAGCACGCAGCTCGGCCAGAAGACGGTGTCGGTGCGGCCAAGCTCCTCGCGCAGCGACACCGAGTAGTTGCGCGGCGTGCAGCTGTAGAGGCGCACCTCCTCCCGCAGGCGGTTCAGGTTGAGTTCCCCTGCGAGAGCAGACGCCCCGCGTGGAGGCGGTGTCAGTGCACGGTGGCCGGCGCACGTGTGTGCCGACGCAGTTATGTACGTTGAACTTCTTTCGCGCCGTACGTAGCCAACCGCGCTAATCGGAGGTGCCGGGGAGAAGGACGACCAACTAACGCACACAAAGCAGTTCTAAAGATGTTGGTTGTCAGCGAAGATTGAAAAGTGCACAACTCCAAGTGGCTTCCTAATAGCGGAAGGAAGAGCGTTCCAGACGGCCGCAAAAGCTCGGGCACGGTCGCTGGTTTGGTTGACAGACCATGGGTATGATTTACGTTTTGGTAAATTTCTCTGAAGTTTAAAAAAATATGTATATTTTAAAAAGATTTTACCACTATTTTTTGGGGGGAGAGAAATATTTGCCGTGTTTCGGCCGTTTCAGCGAGATGTGAATGTGGTTTAGAGTATTAAATACATCGCGGCTGGCATGTACTAAGGCGGAAATCGCAAGTTTGTGAATTCACTCAGGCCTTTGATTAGTCACAGTGCCTTTGTCTCATCTCCGCGAGCAGTTGTGCACGTTGTCAATTCTGTCTCGAGACGAGATAAACTGAGGACACCACCAAAGCTGTCCGGGTACATAGAGATGCCTTTTTAATTTCTGCTAGTTTGGGTGCAACACACACGGAAAAAAAACTCGTAATGGGCTGATGTCAGATTAAATGATGTTCTTGATGGGAATAAAGTACTCGGTATATAGTGGAGTGTATTATCATCACCGTAAGATTCCTAAAATGTAAATGTTTCAATTTGGTTCCCAAATTGTATGGCCCAGATGTTTCTTGGTTTCCTACTCAGGCAGAGTCAGCCTGAAGGTCAAGTTTCGTGCTGAACACTCACAAATACACGATCCCCATCATCAGTGAGCCAAGCAATTTCCCTCCTGTGCAGTGTGTGACCCTAAAGCCGACAGAAAACAGACAAAAGTCCCTTTGCCAGTTACTAACGTGGCACTGGAATGTGTTGCATGTAGGCCGCAAACAATCTGTGCCCGACCATCGACATTTAAGCCTCCTGAATGCAAACAACCGAAGCACCCAAAGCTTTTGCAGCCAATTTAAACCGTCGGCGCAGATGCGGTCGGGTTTGGGATCAGAGCCAGTGTCGGGGGGGGGGGGTGGAGGGCCTCGGCACTCCACTGGGCACCAAACACTCTGTCACAAGTTGGATGATATCAGTAGGGGGTGGGGGTAGCTTCGCCATCCTTACCGTTCCAGCGGCGGCCGTGAGCCGAGCTCCTCCCGCGAGCCTGCGGGACCGAGAAGGCCAGCCTGTCGAGCTCCACCTGCCACGACTCGGGCTCCAGGAACTTCACCATGTCCTCCAGCGTCTCGAACGCGGACAGCGTGTGCGAAAGCACCTCCATGGCGGAGCTCGCCAGCGGAGGGCCCAGGGTCCCCGGTGCCCCCGGCGCCGCCGAGCCCGCGGCACCGGCGGCCCCGCCGGCGGCACCGGCCCCATCGGCGGCCCCGCCGTGCGTGCCCAGGGAGTACGCGGTGGCGGCAGGGAGCACGTCCGCCTGGTGCCCGTGTCGCGCCGGGACGTGCATCTCCGCACTTAGCGACGTCCCGACGGGAACCCTGCTGAGTGCCGTCTGTGGTTGCTGCTGCTGCTGCTGCTGGTGATGCTGCTGCTGCTGTTGCGACTGGTGTGACTTGTGGTGGTGGTGTTGATACTGCTGCTGGTGCTGCTGCTGCTGCTGCTGCTGGTGCTGCTGCTGCTGGTGCTGCTGCTGGTGCTGCTGCTGCTGGTGCTGCTGCTGCTGGTGCTGCTGCTGCTGGTGCTGCTGCTGGTGCTGGTGCTGCTGCTCCCCATTCTGGTGCGTGCTGGCAGAAACGGCCAGCTCCTTGGCTCGCGTTCCAACCGCCAGAGCGGCGTCGGCGCCGTGCTGCTTGCTGCCCACGTGGGGCTTCTCCACCTCCAGCGTGCTCATGGGGTGCTTGGCCGCTTCCGCCGTGTGCTTGTCCCCGCCCGCGACGCTGCCGGCACCCAGCTTGCCGTGCTCCTGCGCGCGTTTCTGGGCGTGCATGTCGGCGAGGTGCTTGCTCACGTTCTGCAGGCCCGCGCCGCCGCCGGGCTGCCTGGCGCCCACGGCGGCGTGGTGAGCGTCCCCTCCGTGAGTTCCCGGCGTCCCCTCAGCTGGCCGATCCGCGACACGGTGCTGCGTCCCACTCGCGAGCGTGGCCACGGGCAACTTCGCCATCCCATGCACCGGCATGCCAGCGCCGGTGCCAGCCGACTTTTCGGATTCTGAGCCGACGCCGCGGCTGACGCTGCTGCTGCTGACGCCGCTCACGTGCGTTCCCGCCGGGTGCCTGGCCCGGTACGTGTACGTGCTGTGGTGCGGCTGCGTGCCCGTGCTTTCTGGCGGCACTTCCGCCACCGCCGCCTTGTCGATGGGAGCGTGCGAACCGGTGCCGGCCGTGCCGGCCGCGTGCGTGCCCACGACAAGCCTCTGCCTCATCGGATGCGACTGCGACCCCGCGCTTCCCAACGCGTCTTCTGGCTTGTCGGCGACGCGGTGGGAACCCGCGGACCACGCCGAGTGCGTGCCCACGGGGAGCCTCGCTCCGTGGACCTGCACCGCCGTGCTCCCGGTGGGAGTTTCTGCCGACTTCTCGACGTGACGGTGGGAACCGACGGCGATGGTGCCGCCGAGGTGGGTTCCCACCGGCACCCCGGCGCCTTGCGTCTGCGAGCCCTGGCGATGCGAGTGCCCTCCCGTGCCTCCCGTTGCATCTTCCGGCCTATCGGCGGCGCGGTGGGCGCCGGTGCCACCTGCGTGCGTTCCCACGGGAACCCTCGCTGCGTGCGTCGGCGTACGCTGATGATGCGACTGCGTCCCCGTATCTCCCGTCGCCTCTTCCGGCCTGTCGACCGCTCGCTGCGGCAGAACCGTGCCGACCGTGCCGCCGGAGAGCATCCCCGCGGGGACCCTCGCTCCGAGCGTCTGCTGCGGGTGGGAACCCGTGCCCGCCGGCGTTTCGGCCGGCTTGTCGGCGAGACGCCGCTGGGAACCCGTGCCGACGGCCCCTCCTCCGGACGGCGCCGACGCCGCCGCGGCCAAGGGGCTGCCGACGCCCAATTGCGTCTGCCCCGCGTGGTGCGCGGCGAGCACCGAGCCCCTCGCCGCCAGCGTCCCCGTCGCCGCCGCGGCGGCACCGGCGTCCGGAGTCAGGGCGGCGCCGCGGACCCCGGTCAGCGGCGCGGTGCCGATCGGCAGCATGGCGCCGGTGGCGGAGTCGGAGGCCGTGCCGGTGCCGACGGGTCCTCTGTGTAGGGTCCCCACCGCCAGGCCTGTGCCGCCAGACAGCTCCTGCAGGAAACCGATTTGTACGTTGTGTGAGCTTTTGTCGTTATCATCAGCGTCGGTCGTGATCTATCCGCGGCTGGATAAGGGCCTCTCCCAGATGCTGCAATCTTGCGCTGCCCTACGATGAAATACAATCCATGTGGCACCTGCATGCAAACGTATTTCATCAATCCATCTCTGCAGTGGGCATGTTCTTGATTTTGGATTTCATTCCATCGATCGTCTCGACCACCAGCCATGCAGGAGGGCGTGGGTTCGATCCCGACCCTGATGCCTGCTGTATATTTGGTTGCGTGGATTTTTTCCTCGGGTTCTCTCTTTTTTCCCCTCCACATTTAGAAACATGCATTTAGATCAATTCGATTATTTGGCTGCGATATATTTCCACATGATAAGCCACTTCGTTGAGCTA
Organism: Lampetra planeri; assembly: GCF_965212315.1. Classification (NCBI taxonomy): domain Eukaryota; kingdom Metazoa; phylum Chordata; class Hyperoartia; order Petromyzontiformes; family Petromyzontidae; genus Lampetra; species Lampetra planeri. Next base: position 11,374,862 of record NC_136125.1, on the reverse strand, counting down.
TCACTTGTGGCCTGGTCGCTTCTGATAAATAATCTAATAGCTCGGTGGGCTTTTTAGTGATTTGCTTTCTTTTCGTATACTTTGCACTCCTAGCGTGTGTTCATACTGTTTGCTGTTGCAACTTTCAGACCCTGCTCTGACTGAACATCTGTGAAACAGAGCTTTAAAGCTCATGGCATTACTCCAGTATAAATCAATATTCGGATTCTGCTTCCAGCGGGCGTGTCCTGCCGAAGCCTCACTTGCCTTCATTAACGGTCAAGACGATGTCTCTAACTTGCATTCGTGTTTTTATTGGCGTTGTCATTAGCTATATCCAGATTGGATGATATCCAAATTGCGTGCAATGGAGTCAAGCCATGAAATGAAGAAACACCCCTCTGGGATGATAACAACAGCCAGCTGAGCATTACTCTGTGTCAGGGACCAGCCCCCAGATGATGGCATCACAGAACTACTTCTGGACTCTGTTCAATGGGTGCCTCATGTGCAACATTGGATTTCACACGCTACCCTCTCCCCACCATATAGAGTTGCAATTTGATTTGCGTGTAATTTATTTTGGGTCTCATTTTTTACTGCACCGTCCCAAGTAACATTATCGTGCCGTGCAATTTGCGTAAGTGGTAGGTAAACAATCGATTCCACCACGTGGTGGACTCTACGCGTGTATCATAATACGAATTGACTCTCATCAACGACTCAAAAGCATCGTCACGTACTCTCTGCTCGACAGCTCTAAGGAATATCCGCTGCGTTTCAGTCCTTTTTTCTTTATTTACATGTATAAATGTGTACGCATCACATGATATTCATCTATTTAATACATGTTGTTCATCAGAGTCTGGATATAATTAGGAGTATGAACGTGATTTTCTTTTGCCAGGTTTCACGATGACCACGTCACGAAATGTGCAAAAACGACTCTGTCCAGCGACTTGTCCAGTTGACAAGTCGCTTTTAATCGTGGATGGTCCGAGCGCCTTCGGAGGCTATGCTCTCTCCGTCGGAGCGAGTTGCGACTGCTCTGACACAGGTGCTCGGGCAGCCTCTGAGCCACCCTTCGACCGGAATTCATTTAGCCGAGTGCTCCGTTGCGCTTCCGTTGAGAGCCGCCGTTAAAAAAGACGGAAGGGGGGAACGTTCGGAGGAATGGCCAACACAAATGTTTTGCCTCAACCTCGGTGATTCCATTCAGGGCTTTGTTTGGTCCGCCAACCAAGCCGGTAGCCACGCTTTCTTGTCAGTACTCATTAGACGAAAGAAATCAAAACAATATGGAGGCGTTTCCGCGGAGGCCATGCTCTACGCGGCTCGCCTCCAAATCGTTACAACTCCAGCCAACGCATCATCGTTCATTGCGATTATTATCATCATTTAATGTTAAGTCGACGGCGTCAGGCCATATTCATTTTTTTTAAATGGCCTCTGCGGCAACAAGTGGCCTGAGCTTCCTCGTTGTGACTAATTATACGGTGGGTTATTCGGCGCCACGTCCCCTGCCAAGGGAACTGTGCAACAGCAATAACGCTGAACAGTGCAAAAGCTGCGCTCAGTGCCTATTTGGAAAGGCATCCGAAGTGTGCCGCAGCATCAAATATAGACGTCGTGCGCACGCAAGTGTACACGTCGGGGGTCCATCCGTGCGCGGCCGCGTTGGTGAAATGCGTTTTAACGACGAATGAGCATTCCGCGTGACGAACGTAACCTTCGGCGTTTATAATCTGCGTGTCGCCGGGGATGGGTGGTCGGAAGCACAGCCACTGCGGGAGGTGGAACAGAAGTTGAAAGGTGCGTGGACAGACATGCATGCTGGGAATTGCATTTTTGGGACGGAGATAGGAAGACGAGCTTCAGAGGACAAGCACAGATTGGTCAGATCACACTGAGCGTTCATAAAAGTTGAGTGATCCTGGGCAGGACACATCATGGCTAGCACGGATGATGGTCGATGGATGATGGCCGGTGATGGGATGGCAGTCAATAAAGGGAGCACACCTTCGAGGATGACTACCGCAAGGGGTGATGACATCGGTTCGTGTGCTGCAGTGAGATGGATTATGGTATGTATGTATGTATGTTGAACTTCTTTCGCACCGTACGTAGTCAACCGTGCTAATCAGAGGTACGGGGAAAGGACAACAAACTAAACACAAAAAGTATTGCAGGACTCTGTGAAGTGACAATATGGAGATGACTTTATACAACGGTGGACAGATCGTGGCTAAGGATGATGATGATGATAATAATTCCTGACCGTTGAAATTCAAGAACTGTTCCAAGTTAAACACATTCCTGCAGAGGGAGCTGGTAGGAACGTTGGGTTGCTCGGTCAATGGCCAGGGTCAACGGCGGCGTGGTGTATTCCGCAAATATGGCCGACTGTGAGGGCGGGCACAAGCCGGCGTGAGTAGGTTAAACGTTGAGTTTTATAAGGGCACCACGGGGTGACCAGCCCCTCCCCACCCAGCCCCACCCCTCCCACCCCCAACCCAGCCCCACCCTCTCCACCATCCCCACCCAGCCCCTCCCCACCCTCCCCACCCAGCCCCTCCCCACCCTCCCCACCCAGCCCCTCCCCACCCTCCCCTCCCAACCCAGCCCCTCCCACCCCACCCAGCCCCTCCCTGCACGACGGACACAATAATCCCCTGTGGGCTGGTGTAACCAGGAGGTTCCTGCCAGTAAAATCCAGCCTCTTAAATAAGCATGGGGGCAGCACTCCTCTCGTGTTTACGGCGTTGAGCCAGTGAAATAACTTCCCATTCCTATAGTGGTGGTAAGCGCATCAACAGGGAAAATGTAGTTGACGTCTCACGAATTGCTATTTATTTTAAAACCCTAGAGGGGTGATGAGTAATTTCTTCCAACCACTGCAACACCGCACAGGATAACACTTGAAAAGTAGTAACGTTTGGTAGTAAAGAGTAACGTATAGTAACGTTCATTAATATGCATGGTCAGTGTTTTGGTTAAAGAGATGTACCATTGGTATACCTGTCGCTGCGGACTATGGCGCTGTGGACCCTGCCGCCTGAGTTTGATTCGTGGCCACGGCTAACATCACTGGCAGAGTGAACTGAACCTGGTTACCTCATTCACCGACCCACGCTCGCCAGCATGGTGAGCTCTGGCCAAACAACACCTGTGACCGATACGGTGGGTTGTTTGACGAGCAAGTGTATTCACAAAGGCTGTAAATCGTGGTTATAAATATGAAGGCATTCCGAAAAAAAGGCTGAGGTCATTCATTATATATTTACATACTTATTATGAAAAAAGTCCTTTTGCATAGCCGTACCCTAGAGTATGATCATAAAATCTAAGCTGGCTCTACCTCCCGGACCGAATTAAACCACAGCGGCCCAAGCGCTGTTATTAAATTAGCCCAACGGATGTTCTGACAGCTTCGCGTGCCGCTGGCCAGCCATGCCGGACCGTCAAACAGAGAGACAATCGGCCACCCGCACCTCCTCGGACACAAAGCATGGCTCGCACTCGACCCAATCCGCGAGGGTGATGCTGCCGCCAATAACGGTGAGCCGCATTTTTTTTTTTTTACAATTCGATTAAAATGTAACGATTGCGGCGGGCACGTGGTGAGCTCTGGTGCCTCCGTTGGCTGCAGGGGGGGTTCACGCGAACCCCGTTACATAGAAGACGCACACGTGTCGAGAAACGCCGGTTCTTGCCAGACAATCGATGATTGTTCGACGCATTGGTCCACACCTCGTGGACACCCTGTATGATTAACAATGATCATACATGCAAGGGGCCATTTCTAGGTGGCAAAAGGGTGTGATCATGACCCCCCCCCCCCCCCCCGGCTTTCTGTCGCTCCCCAACTCCGACCAGGCCTATACCATAACACCTCCTTATCAATCCCTTTAGTTTTACTGTATAACAAATACACCACCACTTACAATAACTCAATTCTTAATTTCCAATTACTATCATGCTATGGTACAAAATTTATCATTTCTGTAAAGCACCTTTGTAAAGGCTCTATATAGATCTCATTAGGATAAGATAGACGTGATCTTATCATCAACATCATCATTCCATGCATGTCACATGACATCACCATACTTTTGTGTATGGCTAAAAGTGGCTTCCTACGCAATCCACGAGCTCCTTCCCTGAGTGCCGTCACCAGGACTTCAATTGTGGCCGGGGTCTGTCCAAGTCGGTGATCCAGAATAGTTTTTGTTCTACTCCCGCACACAGAACACCACATCAGATGTACCACTCGCTCCACTTGCGGCTACAAGTCACGTGCCGACTCCCGTCTACCGGTGGGCCGCAAAAAATATTCCCGTGAGAAATGTAAAGCTCACCCCCCCTTACCCCCTGTCCCCCCAGCTTTCGCCAAACGTTCCGTCTCTGCGGCGAGCGAGCGGTGGCGGCAGCGGCTTAGCGAGCGGCGCACCCACCGTGTCCACGGACGAGTAGTAGAGGCGGAATCCCGGCTTGGCGGGGAAGTACTCGTCGGAGCGAAAGCGCACGAGCAACTGGTTCGACTTGGAGATCTGCTTGCCGCTGGGCGCCTTGGCCCCGCACCACCGGCCCCGCACGCTGCTGGCGCCGTCTGCCACGTCCTCCACCTCCACGTAGTCGTACCTGCGCGCCCGGCACGCCGACAACATTTCCCGCACCTCCGATTAGCACGGTTGGCTCCGTATGACGCGTTATAAGTTCCACAATACGTTGCGTACATTCACTCCACCGTGTGAGCCGGGGACTGCACGCTAGCCGTGTTAGGGCTGCACGTGGGATGGTGCGGCTGCCTCCCGCCAGCGGCGAATCGAGGAGTCGCCTGACTGTGACTACGCTAAAGTGCGTTACACCACTTGCATCACTGATCAATGGTGCCCGATTCTCGCTTCTATAGGAATGGAATCCATCGGACAACCCCAGACACCACAGAATAGCGTTAGAAACTCAACGTGTGTTTTTATGAACTCGTTCGTTTTGGTTTGCAAATGCCGTATGAAAATAATAAAAACACACTGGGTGTCATGCAGTGGAGTAGTGTGGTTGGGATGAAGTGCTAGGAATAACATGGAACTCCCTGTCCAATTTTGCCCAATTCTTTTTGTGGCTTAGCTCCTCGACACCTCTGACCCATGGGCCCAGGCACAGTTGCACCATCTGCACTCTCGATAGCTACGCGACTGCCAGTGATGCAAACTCCTTAAATTGGACCTAACCAAGCCCCTATGTGTTAAAACTTAATTTGGAGCTTTATGTACACTATGTGTTGCTCGATAAATCTTCTGAAGTCTTCAAAACTGTCGCTAGACAATGCATCACGTATTAAACACATACAGTAAATTGGTACAGGACGCTTGACGCAGAATATGGCAGGAATTGCTCCTAAGTGTACATAATGCCATCGTCCCTGAAAGTCGTTACATTTGTCGCTGTTTGCTCTGAGAAAATTCTAGCGGTGGGTAACCCAATGGTTTGCCAGATCCTCCGACAAAATCTCTGCGTTGCCAAATCTGGCCCACGGGGCTCCGTGCTGCGCAGCCGGGGGGGATGATATCCCTCCTCGGCGAGTCGCTCGGCCGTGGAGCGGACTGAGCTCCCGTCGCTCGATCCCGGGCAGGGTGAGTGGTTCGGGACGGGGTGGGGGGGGACCCCCCTTTGCTTTACGCTGACAACAAAAACAAACGAGCGAGCCGTGGGACCCTTGTGAACCACGCCCGCGCGCCTGCTCGCGCGCTACAGAGGGCGTGCGCCCGGCTCCCGTGCTCTCTGTCCCACCTGCCCCCGGCGGTGTTTTTTTGCGAGTGCCCCTTGTTGCCCTTTGCCCTGGCATGCGCACTTAGGGCCATATAGAGGCACGGAGTGAAAGTCCCCCCCACCCCCCTGTAATCGGAGGACTGCATCTGATGCCGTTCGTTCCCCACACTATACCTCGGCCCTGATCCCATTACCCTCCCCGTTGCCACCCTCCGAGCTCCTCCCGCTCGCTGTCCCAAAACGACACCGGTTGCCGACCCGAACCCACGCCTTGTCCCCGAACGCCAACGCGACAACTGGGGCTTTAAAGTTTTTTTTCCGCCAGCTGCCGTTCCCCATTGTCGTGGCGATGGCGATGACTGGCGGACGGGCAGAGCGAGCTGCGTGGCCACGGTGGTGACGAGAGCCACTCGTGGCACTCATCGTGCAGTCAAAACACACGACGCAAATAAAAAAACAACGTATTGCCGGATTATCCATCTGCCATTCTCCCGCCACTGCTGAATGGAGGCAAAGGATTCTGCCAATTGGCATGGGGCTTACTTCCGAGTTCTGCCCTGAGGCCCAGTTGGCCTCCAGAGGGGCAGCTGGGACGGAGCGAGAGGGCACTCTGCTTAAGCACGTGACAACGAACACTGGAGAGGAGAGTGGGGCGGGGGGGCTCTTTTGCGATGCCACAATTCAGATGTCAACAATGTTACGTATTGTTAAATAGTGGGGGGGGGCAGTGTCATTCTGAGACCCTCTCTCTGGCAAGGCACCCCTGGCCGGGTGCCTCAAAAACATCGAGTTCTTTTTTTGTGTGCCTTGGCTGATTTGCTTTTAAACGATAAACTAAGACGTAGAAATGTTCGCTTTAATTGTTCGATGCTGCAGGCCACTAGACACAGTGCAGAGCACCTGCAGCTACCTCCATACTCAGAGCGGCGGTCCCAGGCTCGGCACTAGCGACTGAGCCACACAATCTGTTCTGCAACAAACTGGCGAGCAAGGGACTTAAGGGAGCCTTGGTTTCGCAATGCATTTCTCGTGCGCTTGCACCCATTCAAAGCAGTGCACGCACTGGCAAATGCCCTCCAACACGCGAATACAAATCGCACTGGCATGCAGCATAACGTGAAATGTTTACGTATTTTCTTAATTCAATTTCAAAGCCAATGTTGCCCATAAACCTCACAGACATGAGCACCGTTCCTTGGCGAACTGTACTGAATGTTTTAGGGGGTTTGTAGTTTTAGTGAAAACGTATGAGGTGTTCACCGACAGATGGATTGACGAGCAAACGAACAGACTGACAGACGTCAGGATGAACATAACACTGCTTGGGCATTGCACTGAGTATCCCATCGGCTCCCTAAACTAGGAGAGGGCATGCAGAGGCGACAGGGAAGGCCGCCCCCCTGGGATCTCTGGCGCCGTCCGTACTTGCACACGCTGTGCTCGGGCTCCTCCAGACCGAATCTCTCGTCGAATCCGAGCTGAATTCTCGCGCCAGCCTTGGCCAGGAGCCGCCACTGCAGGGCCAAGCCGCGCGGGTAGCCCAACGGGAAGCGAGGGCTCTGCAGGAATCCGTCGCCCAGCACGTACACCGTCTCCTCGGCTATGCCATCTGCAGCGACGGCACAAAAAACAACAACAACAACAACAAAACAGCGCGTCACTTAAGAGGGAGACGCAGCGCAGACAACAGAGAGGGCTTAAAGATCTTCAGCAACTCAACGTTTTCACAGCGCCCTCGTCAATCCACCGATGGACGAAGCCCGCGCACGTGTCGGCCGTGGGGGTTTGGTTTGGCCATGCTTTGCCACGCTGCTCTGTGCGGGTTGGCGAAGAAAGGGCCTCAGGGCCCGCACAGATGTTGCTCAACGCCGATGTTATCCTTGTTGCGGGGAATGAACCAAGGTCTCTCGGTTTATAGTGCAGTGTGTGCTAACCACTCCACCACAATAAATGTGTTATCTTATCAATACGTCCCTAGGCTGTGTGTCCCAGACTCCCTGACCCGTGTTTGAAGCCGAGATTATTAGAAAAAAAGGCTTCAAAGTTAAGGTCAAGAGTCATATTATGGCACTCTCCTGTGATCCCCAACCACCATGCATTTCAACAATGTTAGTTCTAGGTGTGTGATAACGAATCAATCCATCGACTAAAATTGCTTATCACGCTTGGGATACGCGCATCGAATTTTGCGTGCAAGAAATCCATTATTTGCAATGCATAACAGAGAAACGAATGATACGCTAATGTTTTATATATGTAGGGTAATGCATAAAATACAATTGTACATGTGGGATATAGAAACTGAGAAACTATACAAAAAGACAGTAACAATTTTACGAAAATAAATACTTCAATCGAACCACAATACTGAATTGTGACAATTCATGCAATCACTGAGGGTTTCTATCTAGTTAATGCGGTGCCATCATGATGGCACTTTGAGAGAGGGTCTGACCTTGAGATTTTAAAACCCCGTCCAATTTATCGAAACTTCAAACTCAAGTCGGACATCCCGAGGCTCCACAGCAAAGGTTGGCATCGACAGCATGAGGGCCCTTTTGTATTTTTGATTTTGTGCTGTATCCCTTTAAAACTGGGAGACCGTCAAAATTAACTGACTAAAGGGGGGGGGGGGGATTTGTGGTACTCTACCAAACTCTGTTACTGAACCGATGATAAAACCACATTCGCCAATTAATTCCGGGGCGCCACATTTTCTCCGTTGCTGCTGCCACATTCACTTACTTGAAATTAAATATGGCTTAAGTCCCTCAAGATTCCCAGCACTTATAGTGACGCCACGTTCGAAGACAAGACTATACACACGCGCATACCACACAAGTCTGCTGGCATCGTGCCTGTTGGGTTAAAATGAAATCCCTGCATGTCTTTAGTGATTTTTTTTGTTGTTGAAAGAATTGTGTGGAGGGGTTGATTTTCTTCGTCTACTTCTTTTCCTCCTCCTCCTTCTTCCACGCTGCCTTCCCTGTCAATCGAAGCGAAGTTGGATTTCGCACACCGTGCGAAAGAAAAACGATGAAAGGAAAGTCGAGAAGATCAGTTTAATAACAACCCGGGCTGTCGGTGATACAAGAATAATTTAAACGGCCACAACAGCGACGAGAAATATTGCATCTACAAAAAATTATTGGGGCTGCTGGCAAAATCTCCGCGTAAAGGAATGAGGAACATTCAGCGTGTCGCCCCTTTAACAGCCACAAAGAAAAGTCTCAAATTAAATCATTGCACACCTGCGCAGATGTAGCGGGCCTGCCTTGGGACGGCAGCGCAGGTGAGTGCGCCCTGTGAATCGGGCAGCAGTGCCCTCCGAACGCAATTGGAATGAGGATTTTTGTTTAAAGATCGCGAGACACGGCACCGATGTTCCCTGAAGCTTCGACAAGCTGAGAAGGAACGCGTCCAGTGCACAAGGGTTATTCACTACCAGGTGAACGGCGTTTGAGACAAAAGTCTCTTTTGATGGGTCAATCAGGCTTGCAAAACAGACAAAGCACAGTATAACTTAGGTGTAAAAAAACCCAAGCAATCGTGAAGATTAGAACAAAATCGTAGCGTATGATAAAAAATTAAGCGTGTGGGAATGAACTGATGGAGCAGTGGCACGGTGGCTGGCAAGCTGCACTCATAACTCGGTAAGCTGCGGTGGTTTGTGCCATCTTCACCGATCTTGAGCCCCCCCCCCCCACTTCACCAACACAAACTCGTCCGGTGAAATACTGTATCATCAAATAGCCCTGTGGCCCTCCCCACCCCCCCGCCCCCCCCCGTGACCGTCATAGCGTGGGGAAAAGCTTCATCCAGCAGTGGATGAACAAAGAGGCTGTAAATTCACTCGTGTACACAGCAAGCATGCAAACAGACGCACTTTCAGCCGCGCCTTTTTCCCCGAGCAAACCGGAGTGGCCCAACGCAGCGTGGACGGAGCCGGCGGCGTCTCGGGGCCGGCCAGCCTCGTGAGTGCGCCACGCGTGCCATGTGCTTCATGTAACGCTCATATTTGACAACGTCCAAGTCACGAATGTTCCATCGATGTTTTCTCTGCGGTGGGCGGCCGAAGTTGCGTTTTCATTCAATCAGCGATAGCATCCCCAGTGGCCACGTGTAGTCCTCGAAAATTCTAAATTGAAAACTCATTTCCTTAAGAACTGCTTTTTTATCTCTCTCCGTCTCTTTAAATTCTTAGTTTGTTGTCCCCCCCCCCCACCCGCACAACTCCGACGAGCACGGCTGGCTCCGTACGGTGCGAAAGAAGTCCAACAGGCATGCTCACATATTCACAGAGACGTCCTCTGAACTTATCCGGTCGTCGACAAACGCGCGGCGTCCGCAGCGGCGCGGGTCTCATCACGAAGACTCCGACACTCCACCCCCCACACGGTGGAGGCTGGCTGCGCAGAGACTCTGCCCTGTGTCTGGCACGTGTCGAGCGAGGCGCCACTGACGGCTTGGCACGATGCAGGCAGGCGGACCGACTCAGCCGCGGCTCCGAGATCCGTGGGATCAGGAACGCGGTGGCACTCAGCGGCAGCAGCAGCAAGCAGTTGGTGCCCCCTCGATCGACGCGGCATGAGACCCCCTTTGCCAGTACCACAATATAATGATAGGGTTTTCTTCCCCTTTTTTCTGGCAACAAAACTGAAACATTCTTACAAGGATTCGTGTCTACATTAACCACAATACTTGCAGGCAAAATGCAAACAAGTATTGTGGTTAATGCAGACATGAATCCTTGTAAAAAGGTTTCAGTTTTATTTCCAGAAAAAAGGGGAAAACCCCCTATTATTATCGACTCGGCGTTGTTGCTTTCAGCTGCTGATTGATGAGGCCCCCCTCCCCCCTCGATGGGTGGCTCGCGATTAATGGGAATCCTCAATTCGCGATGTGGGTGTGGATGTTGCCACTTGAAGCTGTCGTCTGTACGCTGGGGAGCCACCCTAGACGCTCGGTTCCTTGAGGAAACTGCACTTAAACACTCTGACGCCTCCTCCTTCTCACTTAACACTGACGCCTCCAACTCCTCCTCATTTAAACGAGTAGTAGGTAGGGAGGTGAACCTTTTGTTTGTGTGATTGAGAACGAGGCACTGAAAGCCGCAGCGCCGACACGCAGTTTGGTTATTCGAGAGCTACAAACGCATGCACCGTGCTGATCATACAACAGCCATCGTCCATCGTCTCTCCTCTGCCGGATGAAGCTATCGCCACGCCGCTTGCATCCGTCACGCCCCTGCGATGCCACGGTCCATCGATTGCACGGTTCATCAGTGTCAACTCTATCGTCGTGGTGGTTGTCTTGATGGTAGTCGGGTCGCATTTCCCTGCCAATCCGTCGCCAGTTTCGCCCATTGGCCGTAGCCCCCCCCCCTGCATCGAATTGTCGTGCCAAAAGCCCGCTCGCTGCCCATCGAGTCCGATACGCGCTGTGCGTGTGCACTCTCCGATTCGCGTTGCCACGTGTTTTCCGCTCCCCGTCTCGCGGCGTAAATTCAAGTACAGTATTCATTGTGTCTCTGATTCTGGGTGCACTTTTAAGCTTTTTGTCGCATTTCCTCAAGAACAAATAAAAAATAAGAGTATAGAGAAGTGAAGTTTTAAACAAACAAAAAGAAGAGCCTGCTTTCCCAATCGTGTGGGCCCGTTCCTTGTACGCGAGGCTGAATAGTGAATTGGGGGTGTTACACCGTTAGGCTATGCGCAGTTAAAAATCACATTTTATTTCTAACTTTAAACTAAAAAAACCATCGCGTTTTGTTATTTCTGTGAGCCCCCTTTACCACCCCACCCCCTAACTTCCCCGCTCACCCCCCCCCCCCGGGGGCTCCCCGCCGCCTCCTCCCCCCCGTCTGTCGTGCTGCCTTACAACGCCCAGAACTGAACACACAAAAAATAATTCCATTGCAGTTGACCACGAGTCGAGACACATTTTGGAAACTCGTGCTCAGTGAAATTTCCAACCACAAGAACTTGACATTGACACTGCCCGCAGTCATTCCAACCGTGTAATACAAAATGATACTTTAATGCTTGAATAGTCAAGTACTGTTCCCACATTGCTGACTTTATTCGCCTGATTGATATGCCCCCGAGATGCGGTTGCGTCTTTAGGTGCGGCTGCATTTTGATGCCATACAAAAAACGAATATTAATTGTATTTGTATCACTTTCCCAGGTGAAAGTCCATTAAAATCACCGACTCATTCGCAGGATTGTGATTGCTATGTAAAAACAATTCTTCTCGCTATGTAGTGGCAGGGAATTTGAAAGAGTCCCACTGAACTATGATGCTGGCATGCAATGGCTTACTCCAGAGTGGTGAAGTCATCGCGTCTTGAATTCCCTGTGTTGTGGTGAATTTCCACAGACATTGCTTAATGATTACGGAAACTGCACTTGTCCCTATACCAATGCTTGCAGACTTAAGAAGTGAATACGATTAGTTATAGTTATCACTATAGTTATTACGAGGTAATTTATGATACGTAAATAAGGCAGGCAAACCTCGCGGTAAATATAAATTTAACATTTAGGTAGAAGCAGGCCCATTGGTTGATGGATGTGAATGTTATTTTGTTTGACAATGAAATAAACCTTTCCCTGTTTATCATTCTTGTTATTATTTTAGTGCATAATCATGCAATAAATATTGTTTTGTAGCTTTTCCTTTAGCGACGTTGCAGCACATACGCAGAGCACTTGAAAGACTGCAGGGAACATTGTCAACAAAAGTGCCGTTGTTTTTATTGTTGTAGCAACTCTGCAGAATCAAGATTGGATGTAGAGGTGCATCTTTGCAATTGCTTTACTCACACCGCTGCTGGCAGAAGGGCCTTCACTCGAGGGTGTGTTTGGCCTACTCTTCTATACTACTGGCCAGACATTTTGCAAGAGGTAGGGAGTCCCCACACTTCACCCCACGATACGCAACCTGCCGACAGAGTAACCGCGGTGTTCCCAGTTGTACCGCTGGCTGGACGAAGGCTGGGAGATTTGACAAACTTGCCCGATGTTTGCTGCGTTGACGGACCAAACTGGTGACCTCTGGATTGTGAGTGCGGTGTGCCAATCATTACACTCTGGCAGCATGCCGAGAATGGATTTGTGCGATCTCTCTCAAAAGGAGATTCTTCAATGGGACGCTATGAATTAAGGTCCGTAAATGAACTCCTCCTTTCAAACGACATTCTAACCACTGTATTCGTTCATGATTGTTCACCAACTTGTGTGTATATTTCCTGAGGAGGTAAAGTAATTGTCGAATCACTGAAAATGTAAATAAAATAAACTGACTTAGTGGCTACAAGGGCCTTTATCCCAGATCGTCTTCCGATAGCGATGTCGGGACAAGCGCAGTCATATTTCTATCGGCTAAACTCAAAAGTAACGTGATGCTTTTTTGAAATGTAGAATTTAACTTTTTCGGTGACCCCCTGCATGAGTTCAATTCAGAAACGGTGGCATCTTTTGGACTCAGGCGCACCCTCCAAAACAAATCTGAACTGAATGTTTTGTGGCTGTAGCCCATCGGGAAGACGGTTAGAATTAGCGCCTGGACAGACACTCGCTTGCAATCAGATACTAAATATAAGCAGTGTTGAGCCTTCTCCTCCTGCCGCTCGCGTGCAACACCGAGGCGTCGAAAACACACGCTGCCTGGCCACGTGTGGACAGGGCGCCCGCAGATAAAATAAGGAGGGCGGCTGCCACCATGGCTCTCGGGTGTCCATTACACAATCATTAGAGGCTTCGTCGTTTTGCCCTGCGGGGGGGGGGGGTCAAAGTTTTGACAGCTCCTGTGCCAGAGCATCTGCCACCAGCGGCTGCCACCCCCACACCCCCCATCTCTTACTGCAACCCACCGCCTGTAATGTGGCACCGCATATTGTGTCCTTCTAAATTTGACACTCCGCTATGCCCGCGTCCGTAGCTCTCGGCTTTTATAAAGCAATGTCCTCCTCGTGCTAGAGTGCCCCTTTAATTCGTGAAGCCAATTAGAAATCCGGGTTTCCATGGAACCGTGTCTTTGAGACGGCAGCCGGTGTCAAATGAATATGGTCCATAAGCATTGGTGTGGATTGCCTATTAATCACGTTCTGCAGAGGAGCGAAACAAGAGTTTTGCTTTGTCAGTGTAAGTTTTTATTTTAGACAAGTCAAGTTTTGTTAAATAAAATGTAACTTATTTACATTAAACAGTGGAATTAAAGTGTATTTTCTAGATGTATAAATCCCACCCCCCCCTCTCAAGCAATGAAATGAATGTCCAAGCAAACCCCCCCCCCCCCCTCTTGACTTCATGATGCACCATTACCACCTGTCACTTGACGGGCACTTATCTTATGCAAAGCCTCGGCCACAGCAAAGAAATGTGGCATTTCCACCGGTGGCTTAGGGCTATGACTGGGAAATAAGTGCATTTGTATGGGGAAGCACTTTGACTTTGACACCCAAATGCTAAAACATCCACGGATTATTTAGCTACAATCTCTCAACTGTAAAAAAAATAACTGAAAGACAAAGTTTTGTTTTGATTGCTCCATCCGGTGTTCGTGGAGGGCTTTTTCCTTATAACATCAGGCAACCGAGCAGTTTTTGTGCAATTAGCAGCACTGCTGATGAGGGTTTTTGCTGCTGCTGGAAAACACTGGTCCATGAGGCTGATAGGCTACGTCTAAATGTAATCTTAATGTGGAGGTGCAGACCTTTTGTCTCTGTTTATTTTAGAGCACTGTAAGTAGGGTTGCCACCCCCCCCCCCCATATCTCAGAAACACGCGCGCACATCAGCCAGGGGTTTAATGAACCACACAGCACCGGCAGCATCCACAACCCATAGCGTTGGGCAATAACAACGTTGGGCTATTTATATGCGACCACAAGCATGTGCACGGTGCAGCATACATTTCTGCAAGTGGAAACACTTGCCAATTAAGAACACAAAAGAAATGCCGTGCGTGTAAGTACACGTGTTTTGTGTGAACGTGGATGTTGTTAAGCAAATACAGACTGAATACGTCTCTGTATGGTGTACATATGTATTTATAGATGTGCATTATGTGGTGCAGTCTGGTTAAGATCCCAGCCAACCAAGTCTGACCCAGGCTCTGCATATTGGTGTATTTGGCATAAGCCTCGCGTGGGTCGACTCAGCCTCAACTTAGTATCCGTTCTGGTGTGCTCATTATTAGCCGATTCTGATGACATAACAGTCTAAATGGTTACATCCGTGCCTACAGTAGAGCTACGACGACTATGCCTGTGTATAGTAAAACTTCACCTGTAGGTGGGTATAAGCAGACGAGAATACTGCATGTGTGTGTGTGCAAGGGCTAAGCCAATGGCAATAGACCACAACCTCTGTCCTCGCAGTTCACGTGGGCATGAGCACACTTTGTTGTACAACAGCGCAGTATATTGATAGCGAGGGCATTACTTAGAATTACTTAATGGTGCCAATGAAATGCCACCGTGTAATGGGACAAAGGTTTCGGTTGAAAATAAACTTCAGACGATCAGCACTGTCATTGCAGAACGGATTAAGGTTGAATGAAATGGTTAGGCAATGCTAACTCAGCAGGGAACATTCTTATAACCTATTCTTATAACTCAGCATTGTTAAGGCGCAGGCTGAAAAAAACACTATTATAAATGATACGCCTTTGCTAATGTCATGGGTCTATAAGATTAGCGAGTCACCTTATGCTCAAACTCACGTTCAGTGATTATCACCTCTTGCTGGTCTTCAATCACTGGTAGAAATTCCACATTCCTTTGGCCGGGGAGGCAATGCTGTATATCCATGGAACAAGCAACTGCTGACTGCAAGCCAGGCAGTGTCGTTTCACAAATTGGTGCTCAAATAGTAACCACAATGACATGGTGATACTGCTACTGATGATGCTGGATTATTCTTCGGCTGTCTCTGATGCTGCCCCGGGTGGTGATGATGGTAATCTGACGATTGCTGCTATCGTTGATCTCCCTGCTCATGATGATGATATCATTTTATTCAGAAGCTAAATCCACCTTGGCTGGGAATTGAACCCAAAGCCTCACTGACAGTCTTCGTGCTCTTGCGTGGTGGTTGTTGTGATTGATAGACACTCTAACGATGTTCTGGAAGGGCTTAGAAAGCCAAACATTCCTCATGTAGTTGAGCCTTTGCTTATGACTCGAGAGATTCAAAAGCCAACATATTTCCTAAAAGTTTTACTCTTTCATTTTTGAACTTGGCCCTGCGGAGCTTTGCTATTGGAGGTTTGGAAGGATGCCGAATCAAAATGTGACATCAGAAATATGATCACTCGATTTCTCTGATACTTTTGTTGCAATCGTTATGACCCTGAAGCCAATGGAAATCAGGCAAAACTACCCTTACCGGTGACCAGCATTACATCCACGTGCAATAGAATTGAGATGTGGTGTGCTAGTGTGGTGCAGCGTGATTGGCATGGGCCCTGGTACAAGGAATACAATGGAGGACCCTTAGGCCTCTCCAGCCTGTGGGCCCTGGCCCAGTTGCATGACCTGCACACTCTCGATAGCTACTCCAATGGTCATGGTGGCATGGTTCTGTGCACACACACACATACACACTGTACAGCGCGCATCCATCTGTCCAAGTTGCATTCTTTGGCCACGCATTGTGGCCTCTTCCCAACAAAGCAGCGTGTGTGTGCGTGCCCTTTGCTAAATGGCTTTGCCATCGGGCGAGCCATACATCCGTTAGAGCACGCGGGTTGCGGTGCTTTGCCTTTATGTCGAATTATATAAGGCAGGCGAATTACTTGATTTACCAGTGATCCGTTTCGTCCACGTGCAGTGTTTCTTTAGGCTGATCTCGCCCTATATCAGTGAAACCAATCAACTTGAGGGCCATATTTTTGGGGGAGGTACAAATGAGTAAATCTTGCTTTTGGGATATATTTAATTATGAGCGTATATTTGTTTATGAATCTGAGCCAAATTTAATCAGTATTACCCTTCTGGAACGTTACTAGAATTTCCACACAATAACTCAGTCGCATCTGTCTACGTATATTGATAACGGATATAAGTAATGTCTACGATAAATACACACACACACATTGCTCAGTGACACGGTGTGGTAACCATTGGCCCTGGTGCAAGGAATGAAATGGAGCCCCTTGTGTAATTCTCCCCTTCTTTTTTCGATGTAAAGCTTTCGTGACAGCAGGGATTCATCTTCTTGGTTCTTTCGGTAAAGTCACGTAGAAGGGAGATAATAAAGTAATAAAAATAAACTATAAAAAGATAATTATTTAATAAAATATTTACTTTATTATTTGTATTACTTTTTTAATTAAATAATACAAATAAAACATAGCAAAATAAGTAATTAATAAAAAAATTATTTTATGATGTTTTTTCATTATTTTATTATCTCCCTTCTACGTGACTTTACCGAAAGAACCAAGAAGATCTCCCCTTCTTCATAACCTGGCGCCAGGGCCCCCCGGCCTGTGGGCCCTGGCGCAGTTGCACCGCCTGCACACTCGAAAGTTACATCGCTGATATTGCTGTAGCCTGCGTCTGTATGTACTTATGCATGTTGAACTTATTTCGCACCGTACGTAGCCAACCGTGCTAATCAGAGGCGTGGGGGAAGGACAACAAACTCAACACAAAAAAGCAGCTCTAAAAAAATGAGTTTTCAATCTCGATTTAAAAGTGCATAGCTGCGGAGGATTCCTAATATCGGAAGGAAGAGATGGAAAGGGATGGGGAGGGGTGACGGGTGAAGGGGCAGAGCTTGGAATCGCAGCATGAACTTGCTCGGGAAAAGAGGGAGGGGGAGGAGGAAGACCCTATGCGCTATTAAGTCACAACCAAGAATTTATAGCTGGGAGGCGAACTTGCGTCAACAAAAACAAAATAGCGAGCGAACGATGATAAAAGTGTTCAGCGCATGTATTTGACCAACGTGAAGGCACTCAACTTAACCATTAAGCTACGCTGTTAAAATTCCTATGTGAGAACAGGCACATACGTTCATCTATAAAAATGTTGTTTATGGAATGCAATAAAGAAAAGAATGAGAATGTGCTGCTGCTGCCAGAATCTGTACGCCTTTTTCTCTCTCACTGTGTATCTTTGGCTCTTGTGTGTGTCATTGTGACATGGTGTGAAAATTACAAACGCGGTGGTTGTTTTCAGTTGGGGGACGGGGCATTGGTGTAGCCGGGGCTGGCATGGGCCCTGACGCACGAAAATAATATCCGCTCTCTCCAGGTACCCAGTGGCTGGACACCTCTGGCCTGTGGGCCCCGGTTCAACTGCACTACTTGCTAGCTGTACCGCTGATGCAGGCCTTGCTTGTATGCCAAGCAGTGAGAATAGTAACAGAATCATTATGCTATGTTCATTCGATTCACATGGATTGCACATGACGAGTTTACGTGACCTACATCGGCCAATAGCCGGGCAGTTGTGTCTATACACACGTGGTCTGTAACCGAGCACTTCGGAGGCAGCGACGATTGTTGGATCGCTACAAACTTTGTGAAACTACCTTCCCATGGGCGTCGAGGTACCATACCCTGGCTCGAAACGAGAAGGCGGCACGGCGATAGAGTGTTGCCTCCTCGCGTGCGAGGATTGTCTCGGGGTGATCCCGTTTCCTCCCACTCGTATGAACACTCGTGAAATTTGCTGAAAAGATCTCAAAAATAAAGACCTTTCCTGAAAATGGGTCACACGACTCGGTGTGGCTGTCCTGGATAAAATAAGTGAAAAAAATATATACAGTAACTACAACCCACGACCTTCATCATGGTGTATCTATATACACATGTTCTTTGGGAGGGGGGGGGTGTAGGGTTAAGGTTGTTAAAATGCATTGTTAAACGGTCACGCACGCAACATGAGCACGTTCCGAGAAGCATTGTGTGCCAGCAAGTGCTGCTGCTGTTGCTGCATCACGTTTCAGAGTCGCACGTTGTTATTCCAGCGAGCCCCCTCCACAACACTTCCCTTGCAATGTGATTCTCATATTTCCCGTCGTCGTGTTCGTTACAATGAACTGATGGGAGGCTGCATTTGTTTTACTTTTTGATTTTTTTTTACAGCGCTGCTGACGTTAAATGAGACAGTTGAGTTGAGGGTTCCAGGAGACTCATTCTCTAAGGTTCCTCACCCGCCCTCCCCCCCACACCACCAGTCCCAGCCTTGGTAGCTGACACTTGGGGAGGGAGGAATCCCCACCCAGTCTGTAACCACTCTCCCTACTCGGAGGCCCCACTGCACCCTGCAGGCATCAGGTGATGGTGTACGTGTCAGTCAATCCGCAGCGCTGTCTGATGGCTTTGTGGACAAGAATGACCCCCAATGGCATTTCGTTCCTAGAATCGGAGATTCTTCTTCTCACTCAATATATTCTGGGTCATCGGTAGACTGGTGAAAGGCACGTGGCGAGTTAGCCTGTAGCCGTAGTTGAGACTCGGCGCGACACGCACGGTGCGGAAATATTTTCTGAATCGCCGACTCACGGAGAGAAACATTTACGCGCTGTACAATCGCACATTCTTACGATGTTACATTCGGTGACTGGCAGGTCCTTTGTGTATTGCTGTAAAATTACATTACCTTGGAATTGACCATCTTCACCGTGTGTGTGTATATATAATATACCGTAAATAGTTTCCCCGGCGCTGCACAGTGTGTATGTAGATAGATTGCGCAAGGTCACATTTTCTTATAAATAGTTTCTGCACTGCATTTCCTTGGAAAATGTGAAAAGATACTCTGATAGCAAATTAGGTGTGTGTGTGTATGTGCGTGACATTGCAACCAAAAGACATTATTTGTTTCATCGTAAAACAATGTAACTCAATATGACTTTTCAGGTGGGGTCCTGCATTGGGATGTTTAGCCAATTCCACTCGTGCGTGTTTGGCTCTAGATGAGAGGAAACTGAAGAGCCCAGAACAAAGCCCACGAGCCGCCCTAGACTGGTGGCACTCGGCACTGCCATCTGATGGCCTCCTCCTCACGGCTCGAGTTCTACGCCAGCTGGAAAGCCCTGGTGATCTGCTTGCCAAGTACTAACCAGGCTCACACCTGCTTAGCTAGCGAGGTCTGACGAGGTCGCGAATGCATTCAGAAGCTGTTTCCTCGTACACAGTGAAAGCACCAATAAACAAATGAATGGCTGAATGAGAAGTAAGAAATATTGTGTGTAACACTGAGGACCGTTATGATCTACGTGGACATACATAGACTCTATATTAAAGTGATTCTTTTGGGATCTTACCCAAATAGACTGGGATCCGGTTTCAGCATCATCACCGGTAATGACAATATGGCACCGGTGTATACATACTGGATATGTTAGGTTGTACGTATCCGTACCTTTGTGTAGTGTTTACGAATGCCAAATTACTTAAAGGGACGGCTTACATTTTTAATAGTAACAGTTTTTTTTTCTGCAGTCAGATAGAAGGGATATCTCAACGTTTGAGCCTCTTGGCTTTCTTCACTTAATACTAAGGTGTGTAAAAGAACAACTTAGTCAATTATATTGCAAGAGATATCTGTTCAGAGCAGTGAATGGGATTGGGCAGAACACGGTGGCTAGAAGAAGACACGATGGCCGGGTGACGAGACGAGTGCTAGAATGTCAGCCAGGGGAGAGAACAGCCCAGGCAAGATGCCCACTGTGGAGATGGAGCGATGAAGTGGGCTCACGTGCAGGCGCGAGATGGATTGGGGAGGCCTACAAGCAGGAAACGTCTTGACAGCGAGGTCGTAGATGGTGACGCGGTGGGGGTTCGTGATGATGCAGATTAGTAGGTTGGGTGATGCGGGTCTTGTGCAATGCAATTCGCCGTTACTTCATGCACAAGTCTAGCGAGGCATCTACCACATTGGCTGCCTGACTCTACTGTCGCCCATGGAACTGCAGCATAGCTTGCATACTGCGTATAATTATCGCAGTTGGCAGCCCGTTATCAATCCACTGCTGGATGTGTTTTTTTATCATACTTCACCGTGCTGGTCAGTGCAGGTTGATGAAGACAAAAGGCGAGGGGCCCAGACAGATTCAGTTATTAGTCGTGGCTCGAAAAATATATATATATTGTCATAATGTACTGCCCTTTGTCCATCTGTTACTGGCTGAAGGCTTCCCCAGGCATTGTGTAGGCTATGCTACACGCATGTGAGTGCGTGTGTGTAGTCTGACCAACAGGTTTTCCGTTTAATAAGGGGGTATTGTAAGAGGGTGGAATTGCGCAAAATGTTAGGCATTTCCCTCGGGCTGCTGCAGGCAACTTAAACGCTTTGCTGACTTCAACTGCGCGCGTGTAGCAGTGGCGATTGTCCGAACGCGTCCTCTGGTTCCCCGCACTGCATGGTGCGATGTGTAAAACATCAGCACCGGGGAGACAAAGGCGGCCGGACGTGGTTCCGGCCACACCGCTCCCGTCGCACCGCTTAATAACTGCTCGCAAAGCAGCGCGTGCTCCCATCGGTCTGGACGGTTTTTCGGCGAACTTTATCCTCTAGGATGTGATACGCGTGCCGTCATTCTGCGGTTGGGCAGCGTAGAGGCGATACAAGGTGACTTACACGCCTTGAAGAGCGATCGGTACTCGTGTGGGCGAGGTGATGATCAGCAAGCGGCATAGCAAAGGCGATGACAACAGAGTCGTAAGAGAATGCACGTGGAGTTCGGAGGCTCTTGACGCAATCGCGGAAACGCGGCACAGACAGCAGCGGTCAAAGGCCGTGGCATGTGCCATGTCTTGTTGACTTTCTGAGCAAGGCACCGATGCATATTGACTCGCCAGGCTAAACGTGGTCGTACTATATCCGAAATGCCGTGCAGGTAAAAAGGCGACGAGTTTGCGGCGTTATCATACTGCGAGCTGATGATCGTGCTGACCGCTGGCGATGATGATAGTGCTGATACCGATGATTCTCATGATGAACCTACTGCTGCCGCTAATTATACTTCTGCTGCTGCAGCTGCTGTTGCAGATGGAGTTGCTGTCCAATGAAGACGCGTCTGCTCTATGCTGATGGCGATATATCGTACGATGAGAGTGCTGGTGTTAGTGATGATGATGTTGCCGATGCTGATGTTTCTTCTGCGTGTACTAACGATGGTGATTGTGATCCTACCGTCGCTGATGATGACACTGACGACGATACACTGCATCATAATGAGTCTGATGCCGGCGCTGCTGCTACTGCCCTCGATTATATTGCCTTGTGACGATGGTGATTCCGCTGCTCCTGATGATAATATTGATGGTGCATAGTACTAGAATTACTATGGTACTGCTGCTACCTACCGCTACTAACCGTGCGCATGATGCTCCTGCTGTTGACACCGTACCTGGTAGTTCTAGGCGAGAAGCACCGTGGTCCCCCCCCCCCCCCGTGTCCCTGTGGTCACTCCGCTCCCACTCACCGTTCCTTGTCTTGGGCGCGTTGCGTGACGCCTTCAGCATCTCCGACTGAGCTCCCACGGCACTCCCGGGGCGCGCTCCCTGGCTGAGCAGCAGCAGCAGGAACAGTGGCGCGCCAAGAAGCGACGACATTCCGCTCCGCATAGCTCGCAGCGAGCACCGACAGTGAACGAAACTAAACCAGGGTACAACCAAAGCGGGCAGACACCGCCACGGTCGATGGGCAGCGCTGGAGGCGACTTAGGCTCGTCACCACGGGCTCTGACAGCCCCTTAGAGTCCGTCCTTGTTGCAGCAGCCGCTACCGCACGTGGTGCCTGCGCTCTTTACGCGCGACCCACTCTTGGTTACAGCCGGAGCGGCGCGCGAGTTGAAGGGAGGAGACACCTGCCGTTCGCTACTGCTGCTGCTGCTTCTGCTGCTGCTTCTGAAGCTGCTTCTGCTGTTGCCGTACAAAGTCCTGCAGAAGTGTCGCGGATCGCCGTTAAATTACGCCTCTCTGCTGTCGTCGCTGTTGCTGTTATAGCTGCGTTAGTTGTTGCTGCTGTTGTTGTTTGAGCTGTGATTGCGGGACGCTAGGCTTACTGCTGCTACTGCTGCTGCAAGTTTGTCGCTCTCCCGTCCACTCCGCCCGCCTGTGCGCGCGCTTCGCGCCTCGCTGTTTCAAACCCACGGAGCGTCGTTGTTGTTCTTTGCCGAGTGGCTGTCTCGCATCGAGTCCCCTTTCGCTTTCTCGTTAATTTAAAACCAAAAGCGAAAACGGAGCAACGCTACCCGCCTCTCCCTCCCTGGCCGCTCGAGGGAACAGCGAGACGATGCGTGCGTGCGTGCGGAAGCACAACGCCGATGATCGCGTTTCGACTGCAGACTCTCTCGCCGCGCTCTCTGTGCCCTTCCACTCACTGCACACGCGGCTCTGTCGATGTGT
Organism: Lampetra planeri; assembly: GCF_965212315.1. Taxonomy (NCBI): domain Eukaryota; kingdom Metazoa; phylum Chordata; class Hyperoartia; order Petromyzontiformes; family Petromyzontidae; genus Lampetra; species Lampetra planeri. The sequence goes on along the minus strand of NC_136125.1, from coordinate 11,351,739 downwards.
CGAGATGGCTGTCCGCGAGCAGCGCGCCTGCTCGTCTGGCTGCTTGTCGGTCGGTCGGTGCCGTCTGTCCGTCTGGCCCCTGTGCGCGCGCGCGGTTCGATGTGTCGAGTCTGGGCCCCTTCCTGAGCGTGTCGCTCGCAGGCACGCAGCCGGGGAAGGCAGTCTGGGGGTCTATGCTCGGTGCTGCGTGCTGGCCCCGCAGTTTAATAAGACCGACTTGTGTAGAGCAACCTCCGCCCCTCTCTCTCTCTCACACACATACACGCGCACGTACCAGAAAGAATATACTGGCCTCAGGCCAAGGAAATGAGCTCAAGCCCTATGGAAGCGACGCAGCAGCTTAGACCGTAGCCGCGGCTGTGGCTTATTTTAAGTCCTCTGGCAAGGCGAGCGCCGATCGCCAGCTGAGAATGGTTGGGGTGCAGTGGCGTTTCAGATGTTTGCAGGGGAGGCAGGGGAGGGAGGGAAGGGAAGCATGCGGGGGTGGTGTGGGATGGAATGGAGGAGGCGACAATTATGAGTGGCACATTTCCCGAGGGCACAGACGGACTGGGTATATGGGGCAGCAGGACTGCCGTGTCTCACAGCGACGGGGTCGGGGTTTTTTCCCCCCTTTCTCCCCACAAGAACTGAAGGGGGAGTAGTCCGTACAGGTGTTGCGAGTCTGTGTATTTTCCGACGCGTTTGCCAGGTCTGAGCGGGTCTCCTGCGTAGGCAAAGAGGCCCAGGAGTGAGCAGATCATAAATCTTCATCACCCCCCCCACGCCCCCGTCACGCCACGCTGTCTGAAGTCTATAAGGCGAATGCGATGCATATATAGCAGGGTCGTAAGCAGGTTATTGCCAAGTCGGATCGTTTGAGCGTAGAGATAGATGATACACTCCGACTGTTGACTTCGACACAAGAGAAATGAGAACCCAGGCAAAGGCATTGAGGACATCGGTGTTTCTTTTTTAAATCGCGGCCAGGGTTGTTGTGGACAGCGCCCTTGTTTATCAATCCACTGCTGGATGAGGGAGGGCATCTCCGCGCCTGTACGGGTCACTGGGTTGTTTGATTAGAATCCTACATCGTGCCGCCGCGGGCGGGTGAAAGTGGAACGCATGGATGTGGGATTACAGAGTGGTCCACAAGTCTTGTGACCCTTTAATTTTTATTTCTCTTTTCAATATTCATTTCTGTTTTAAATAAACATTACTTTTAAACATGAAGCTTTAGATAATTAAATGGGGGGGGGGGGGGTCTCACGACACATCTGGACCACCATGTACATCACAGTACAATGTATTGTGATGTCCTGCCCTCGACTGCACACAACGCAACCCCGCAGCAGCCTATAGCACCTGTAAGTAGCGGCATGGCGGTCGCCCATCCAATGCTATTCAGACTCAAGCCCTGCTTAGCCGAGTTCCCTGTAAGTTTTTTTTTTATATAGATCGCGTAAATATTTGTATGAATCGTTAAACCCGCCACCAGCCCACCACGACACAAATTTACGTGATATAACCCCCCAAAAAAACCTGTATTATGGATGATATTGGTCGCGAAAGCCTACGTGTTAAACTTAGTTCCCTGTATCTGACGGAACCGGGCACATTCATTGTGATAAGGTCATATGGCCTTGGTTTTTTCAGTCACCTACAATTTAAACCATCGCCAGCAATACAACCATCAGCAGCAACAGCACCAGCAGCGCCACTTACCGGATTATTATCATATCCACGACTGCAGAGTGAATAGTGAATACTCCACAAGTGAAAGTTTCGCTTGGCTCGCAGTAGCCGCCGGGTTCGCTCGCGGCCATAGGATTAAGCGGTAGGGCAACGCGTTTATTTGACCCCTGTGCTCAGACCCCAAACTGCCTCTTTTCCCATAGCCACGTATGACGATGACGGTGGTGGTGGTGGTGGTTTCAGTTGTTAGGCTGTTTCTCTTGTCTGCTGGCGTTATCAGCTCTTGGTGTGGGTCAGTGTGCGCCCCTTGACCTGAGACGTCACACCTAGACGCATCACCGCTCGCTCTGCCCTTTCGCGGACTGGACGCTTGCCTGTCGCTGATGCCGATAATAATAACGAGGCTCTTGATCTTGATGAGATTTACAACGCGGGCAGGACCCCTGAATGGTTGGAGGGTCGGGGTCACGCCTGTGGTGTCGTGGATCTTGGCTTCGTCCGCTCCTCATTGATTTGTAGAGTAGGAGTTTCGAAAACTTCAGTCCGCACGACCCATTCCCAACCCCGCTACGTTCTTTTATTCATACCCCTCCCCCGCGTTTACCGATTTACTCTCCATTCAAACACAAATCAACTCGTTCCACGCTGCACGCGCCCAATGATTGTTAAACGTCCCACGTGACGCGCGAAGCAATTAACGCGTCACGTGACACGCGTGCGCTCACATCGAGATCTCAATCTTAATACAAAGCGGATCAACGCAAGCAGCGTGAACAGCGTTCATGCACAGCGGCAATACTGGTAGGAACCTCCTGGTTACACCAGCCCACAGGGGATTATTGTGTCCGTCGTGCAGGGAGGGGCTGAGTGGGGAGGGAGGGGAGGGGCTGGGTGGGGAGGGGCTGGGTGGGGTGGGGTGGGGAGGGTGGGGAGGGGCTGGGTGGGGAGGGTGGGGAGGGGCTGGGTGGGGAGGGGCTGGGTGGGGAGGGTGGGGAGGGACTGGGTGGGGGGTGGGAGGTGCTGGGTGGGGCTGGGTGGGGAAGGGGCTGGTCACCCCGTGGTGCCCTTATAAAACTCAACGTTTAACCTACTCACGCCGGCTTGTGCCCGCCCTCACAGTCGGGCATGTTTGCGGAATACACCACGCCGCCGTTGACCCTGGCCATTGACCGAGCAACCCAACGTTCCTACCAGCTCCCTCCGCAGGAATGTGTTTGTTGTAACGTATTCCACCCAATGTAACGCTCAGTTTACTTATAACACAAGCAACAGGGACATTACAAATGGCTTAAATGTGGCTTTATTTTCAAATTTGTAACAATGCGCACAAGTTGGCATGTACACTTATTTTATTAAACCATCTTAGGTCTTGCTCGTTACTCCGCAGCCTAATTGTCAGCCAAGTACGACACAGAGGCTTCGCTACGCAAACAAAACGTTGTTGTACAACAAAACGCGTGACTGCATCTTTCAGATTGCGTTACACGTAAACATTGCCGAGAGAAAAGTCACCGCAGCTCACGGATTCCTTCCAAAGATTTTCGTTCCCAGGTTTCTGCGGGCAGCCTCTGTCGACTAAACATCCTCGCGGTGACAAAGGCAGCGGCAATACAGAAAACAAACACCTTTGCCAAGGAAAGGCAGGCACGCTTCCTGACTTCTCTATTCTTGATTTCATTCTTGACCAGAAGGCGACAGGGCAGTGTATCCAAGAAAAACACGCGGAAGAATGTTACAGCAGCTGCAACCGAAAAAAAAATATTCACGCGTATGGAAGTGTCAACGTACGCCAACATAAAATGTTTTACCGAGGAACGCGTGCAGGACATCTGTAAAGTGATCGCAGCTACACACGAAGGCGATGTATAAGAAGGTATGCCTAACAAACGGTGGTGTTACATAAGTGATTAAACTTACTGCGAAAAAATAGAACGCCCGAACTGCGAGGTTAACGGCTGTTGAAATGTAACACCCATTTCACCATCTCGCAACACTCTCGACAAGCAGATAATAGATTTACTGTGCAGGAATGCTTGAAATGAAGACCGTTAATGAGGGATGGCTGCCTGCCCTTGAGCCTAGCAGCGCTTCATCTCGACAAACGCCCTCCACATATATCATCCTTGGGGCACATAAGTGTCCTTTGTATTCCTGCCTCTGCTTGTGACTTAATGCCCCGTTGTTACCGTTTTGCTCTTCTGACAAGCCGTCCCTATTTTCCGACGAGCACTTATGCTAGAAGTGCTTTGGTTTTCACAAGTGGGACAGATGCCTCCGCACGAATGTGCACCCTAATGCCCTCGCTGGTGTACAAATGTCCCTCCTTGCATGTCAAACTTTGCCACGGCCTGTTTCTTGACACGTTCCAATACAGTATGCTTGGATGAAAACACGAGGTGGGTTGATAAGTTGAGTTCATGTGTAGCGATGTTCCCTCGACAGTACTGAGCACTACGCGGTTCCTTTACAATATTAAGGGCAAAACAAATGTCATTTGGTGCTTGCAATTAGAACACTGCACCTTTTTTACACAATACATTCAGATCTATGAGCAGGCGAAGAGATTAAATAAATAACAACATATACACTGAAGAGTAACGTATGAGTCATTTAACTAGGATTGCCTCACCGAGTGTCAATTACCCTCTTTGAGGCGGGGCATGCGTTGTGCGGAGGAAATGTGATCACCTGGATAAAACCTGCACAGGAGGGCATAATGCTCAAATGTATGCAAAACAGGTGCATCATAAACCCACTTCCTTGGTCATCTCACAACCTCTGAGTTTTACAAATCTGTGACCCACCAACCCTTGCATTCCAAAGTGCTCAAATAAAGGTATGCACCACTCAAGCATCGACCTAAAGTGAACCTAAACGACTTGAGCAGAAATAATCGAGAGTTTTAAACTTCGATCATGTGTTTTTTTTTTACACGAAGCTACGTACACGGGGGGGGGGGGGGGGGGTTGCAGTGGCAGTGCGCGTGAGTGCAAGGCGAGCGACACGACTTTAGAGAACTGCATGCGAAAGTCGTCCGCCACGACACCAAGTCAAGTTACTCGAACCGACGCGGTGACCGGACACAACCTCGGTGCACAAGGTGCAGCGCATGCTTCAGCACCCCGGTAAAAATCTGCAAGATAACACATCCACAGTCACGATCATTCTGCTGCTGGATGAAGGCCGATCCACAAGCTATCGTCACCTCACACGTGAATGTGTTCCCTGCTTTGGCTGTCAACCCATTGTTGTTCTCTATTGCCACAATTATTCCTTCTAACAATGCGTTCTGCCCAAGCCAACTTAATTTTCTTCAAAGTTCAAATGAAGTATTTAACCAGGGTACGTTCTCTCATCCAAGTGGTCCTCTTTATATCATTGTAATTCTAAGCTTGCAATATCACAATGCCTTTTTAACTATTGCATTGTGACTTGTTGGAGTAGCATGTCAATTTCAAATAAGTTATGAAACCTCTTACAATAGCTTGAAAACTCACGTAAAAACTAACAAGACAAATCACACTCATTGTAAAGCATTTTACCCACAAAAGTCAAAATAAGGGAATTCCAGCAGTTGCCAATACAATGTAAATCGATACGTGGTGGCAGTAGTTCATGACCCAAGTTCCGTTTCCAGCCGTGGCTAACATCAGCGAAGAGTCAGGGCGCAACTGGTCCTGGGAACCACCGCTTCACAGAGCTGCACGGACCATCTTGGTGCGTGTGGTCTCAACCCCCATGACTGAAAATGTATTTATAGGCCTTCATCCAACAGTGCATTGAGAAGGGGCTGTAAAATCTTAAAACCATAATTTATATACTGCAGTGCCTTTGGTGAAACCAACGAATACTACATCATGTAGACACTAGCGGGATGTCCGCGGAGGCTTAGCAATAATTCCTTTTAAGGGGAGTTTTCTGCCAAAATGTAGTGTTTGTCTACAAATAATATTTCCTCACTATTTTTTGTAAACTTTATTTGCAACCAACAATGGTACAGTGTTATAGGCGGAAACACATTTTGGCGAGTTACGTAGTGGATAAATATACGTACAAATTCCTCCTTACACAAAATGCGTCCCTCTTACGAAATGCATTTACCAAAAAAACAAACGTTTACATGTAGATTTAAGCAGTTAGCCTCTCATCGATCAAAGTAGAACATCCCTTTGAACACATTTCCGTGGAACGCTTTTGGAATCGTATCAATTTTTCCCTGACTTTTTACGCCCGATTCCTGTCTGGCACAGGACATGACGCATCGTTGACCACCACCTGAAACTGCATTCGTTAAATACTTTGTTTAGGGACGGCACAGGCATGCGCGATGACGCCACCGCATGCATTGACAGGCAAGGCGCGCTCGTCCGTGGGTGACGGTCGCTTGCCGGGTTTTGGCGAGAGTTGACCGATCGTTCTGGAAAACCGCCGTGAGCTCATTCCACCTCCGCACACAGAATATCCCCAACGGGGCACATCTATCCATTGTACGATTTTGAATATGGCCTTGTGTCATAGGGCCAGTGATTGTAAATGAGATAAACAGCACCAGGCTTTCCAGATTGATTTAAATGTAGGGATTTATATTCCCCTGTTACAAGGGCTCAGTGGGAAATGTTTTCAAAAGATCAACATTCTTCACTTGTCATGCATATTAACATGCCACTCACCGTAACATCTGACAATTAAGCCACAATGGGGCACAACAGCTTTTCCTTTTTTACATATACTTAGCAAAACTTTTATTTATTCGAAGTTAAAGTTACATACATTACAATAAACCATCAATAATGTTATGGGCACGACTTTTTTGTTACTTTCTACAGTAAGGCATAAGCGTGCGGGAGTAAGTTCGGTTTGAGAACAGAACCATGTGATCAGATTCCGGGTCCGATTGGATGCAAGGTACCATCTAACCAGAATTCATCCATCTACTCGAAATTATCTATTCCATTTCGGTGCAGCTTTATAAAAATTGCTGCCGTGCAATGGGTGGTCAGAAATTTTGCATTCTTTTTATGTTTGAGGCGAGCACCTACCTTCATCGGAGTTGACGTAATCAGTCGACAAACAATGATTCAACAAAGAAAATCTAGTCTTACACATATGGTACATACATCGAATCATGCCTGTGAGAATGGAAAACGCAGTTTATGCAAATAATATTCTAATGCTGCACTTAGCGAACATAGCTGTATAAGCGAGATAGAACAAAAAAAACGCGCACAAACGTGATGGTAGAATTTAGGACATGACCCCATACATGGACTCCTCGACTTAAGAACAAGTTAGGTTCCAGATGTCTGTTCGTAAGTCGATTTGTTCGTAAGTCCAACTTTACTCCTATCGATTCCAAACACGTTGTACGCCATGTACACAAAACATGGGGAATGGATTTAAAAGTTGTATAATCTCCTGTCGGTGGAGATGCCACTGGTTCTTCATGTTCTGCAGATGTAGATGCCACCACCGCCATCTATAGCACAGCGGTTGAACTTACAAATCTCGGTCCGAACAGGCAACTGGACATATGGGCAGGTTTGTTCATATCTCTGAAAATTTGTAAATCGAATGTTGCTAAGTCGAGGAGGCCCAGTATTATGAAAATGTCTTTATTCATCTGACAGTGAGGGGTGAACATGACACGCTCATTCAAGAGGTAGCCAAAAGCAATGATAAAATAAGAACTCATGATATAGAGGCAGCAGCTATGCAGCTCGTTCTTACACTTTAAAATCTCCTTTGGATTCCACGACACGGTGACGGAGCATAAACGTTGAAATTGCATCAGCAACCTGGAAGGGGGAAAAAAAGAAAATAAAGAGGTGGATATATAAAATAACTCGTTACAAAATTCTACTTTGCTATTTAACCAATAATAATATGAACAAATTATTTCATGATACGGCTGCGTTTGCAGTGGTGCACAATTAACGGAAAAAAAACTCAACACAATCGTCAATGTAAAACTGCCTGTAACGTTCTTGACAATTGCACATAATGTACTATGAAGAAGGGCCAACGCCCAAAACGTTAATTTTATTAAACACTTTGCCCATTTTTAAGGGCGATGCTATTGACGAATGTGTTGAATTGAGTACGAAATTAAAACAGAGTGAATGGAGGAAAAGAAAAAACTCTGCCCACTTTGTCCGGAGCGTCCTCGTGCACCGCGTGCCCACACTGCGGCAGCACCTGCATCTGAAACTTGCCTGCGTGAACGGTTGGGGTTACAAAAAGGGCAGCGCACGTAACAGCAGTGAGGCCATCGCAGACACACGAAATACAAGGCTCTTACCCAGCAATGGATGGAAACGATAGGTAAAGTTGCTGTACAGTAGTCCCTCGGTGAACGTTTTCTAATCCGTTCCACGAAAACTGTTAGCCAAAATAACTGTTAATGGAATATAGGAATTATTACGTGTTAAAAGCGTTCATCCGTTCCACTAACGAGCGCTCGGATTGGCCGCAATTGGCACCCGCGTGCATATCGTAAACATACCGATTAATACAAATGTCAACGTTAGTCGAAACCATGGCGTACCGTGGGAGGCATAGGGTTAACCGAAAAGCCGTGAACCAATGTCACTGTTAACCGAGGGACGACTGTATTACGTGTTAAATGAACATCCTCAGATGAAGCTGACATTGAAGTAATTTTTTTCGGAGAGTGCTGTTACAGATGTGTCATCGAGACAACTTGAGAGTTTGAGTTGCTCTTTAAGATATCACGTTCCCAATAAGAGGGATGTAAACATATCGTGAGAGGGCGAGGAAAGTTTAGGAAAAAGTTAATATTAAATAGTTAGTATGAAGCTGGGTTGCGTAATTCTATCTTCATGGTTTATATTTTGTATGTAATGAAGTGCTTACCTTGCATTTGCCCAATGGTTAAGTCTTTATCCAAGCGGTCAACACCTGCACTTGAGTAGAGGAGGTAGCAAATGTAATAAATGCATTGGCAGAATAAAATAAAAATCTAAAATAACATTTCCAATAAAAGATGCTGGTAGTTACACTCGAATAGCAATACAACACGAGAATAAATTATCATAACATTTGTGAATTTATGTACAAGCAGCCTTTTCAATAAATACAGGTCAGGGATACACAATTCTGGTCCTCAGGTGTCACGGTGTCATATAGATTTCATTCCAACTCAGCTTTCAATTACTGAACCAAAACCGTTAATTTAACGAATAATTTGCTTTATTAGACATTTTTCATTGGTGTGGGCCATTTCAGCAGTGAGAAGTTTCAAAATGATCTATAAATCAAGTTATCCACAGGACCTCTGTGCTAAGTGATTGTTGCCAAGTTTGGAATGGGAGGAGCACCGGCCAACAGAAGCATCTTGGGCACTGGGCAGGAGAGGAAGAGCATGGAGAGGCCCCGGAACCAGCCTTCCCAGAAGCGCTCCGTGGTCGAGAGGTCAATTCGCCACGTGTACAGGGCGCCCTCCTCTGACTGCGCACGCACACGTTTCATTAGCACAGGTTAAACACGGTGTCATCTGCAGGTCTGAAGTTCAACTGCCAAGTTGATTTTGCTTAACTGGGCAAGAACTCAAAAGAGACCAGGATAGTCTCAGTTGCAAGAATAACCTGGGGAATGATTCTGCAAAAAGGGGGCGATGATTGCGTTGTATCGTTCTAATAAGCCTGGGTGTGTTTAAAATAAACCAATCCACAAAACACAACTCAACATGCATGGTTATACCGAAAAAATAAACGTATTGAACATCCTTTGAGTTTAACGATATGGCAAAGTTGACTTTACGTTGCATACATTTTAAAACAAAGGATGGATGTTTTTCTTGTTTCGTATAGTGGGGGGTTGATCGGCAATGTTAATATGTTCACATCGACATTGCCGAGCCAGTGGATGGCCTCAGGAGCCGCTGCCACTGGGAGGTTCCGAAGGTCCTTTTGAATCAGGAGGCTCAGGTTGGCCACGATGCGGGCGTACGGACAAGATGGTTGCGTGTCTCTTAAAATATTCTGGAGGAGGTATGTGGGAACAAAACTGGCAGTCATTCGGGCGGCTTTGGCTTCAACATTTTTTGAGCTTTGGTGCGGGTACTGCTGGACCAAGCTGAAGCCACAGAATTCAGTCGCCAAGTAAAATATCAGCACCAGTGCTGCTGCACGGAGCGTCCTAGTGCTGCCCCCCCATGTTGTACGAAGCTGATCCTGGCTTTGACCTTTTCGCACGTCTTTTCCACACGACTTTTAAAGTTCATACTCCGGTTGAAGGTTATGCCCTTTGAATTTCAGGCTGGCCTTGTTTTTTTTTTACCTGCCAGCCAGAAGAGGTGATGTCAAGTGGCTCTTTTGTGACCTTGCCGTTGTAATGGATGGCTGTCACCGTTGTTTTTCAGGGGTTGGGGTTTAGTTACCGACGGAGATCATATTTCCCCACTGCTTTGAGGTGAGTGGTTAGGCTAGTTTGCCATTAAAGGTATTTCACAATATTTACTGATGAAAATCTTACCTTTCAGCAAGACTGTCTCAAAACACGAAATGCAAAAAACATTTTTTTTGCTTTGCAAAGTGACTATATTTCAATGCTGAGGCCATTATATATTGTAATTTGAAGTACTCTTTCCATTTTATGAGAAATCCAATCAGCCATGAAATTGTGTGCTGGCCAGAATCAAAAGCACATGACATGCAAAAGATATTTAAGACAGCAAAAGCACGTCATGGAATTGCAGCAAATCTGTACACATCCTGTACGAGAGCTGAATATAAATATATCTATTGTAATGATACTTTCCATTTTAGTCAACCAATATTCTAATTAAACCATATTTAATCAACAAATATAGTAGAAAGGGAATTCGTTCCATGGGTGAGAAATTGACTATTTTCTCCAAAAGCGAACTTACAGTTGAACGGTTTATTTAAGATAACTGTTTGGCAGAGTGTAATTACATCATTTTAATTGAATGCCAACCTGTGGTGGTGATGCTGGCTGTGTGGTGTGATTGGACTCTTCCTTGTCTCCCTCCTCATCCTCCTCTCGAATGCCCTCGCAGAACGAACCGTTTCCTTTGGACGGACTCGCGTTCCCACTCTCGCATCTGTGAGCAACCAACATGAGCAAGTTGGTAAAAAGTAAGGGTGGAGCAATGCATCGATTAACATCAAGTCTTAAGCACACCATTTGTGTAATTCATCCATGTTGTATGTAAAGAGTTAACGTCACTGCTACAACCACTTAAGGCACTACCATTCAGCATAATGTAAAACAATACACAAGCTTATGAAGAACCCCACAAGTCATAAAATCTCTGAAGATGTGAAGAAAAGGATCCCAGTAAAAATGCCCTTCCTTTTCTTGATAAACTACATGTAACATGATGCTAACAATAAACAATGTTTATAAAATCTAAATGTTAATAGAAACATTTTATATCCGGTACTCAAACTATGATAGTGTATACTGAAACACAATTTCATCAAAATTGCCGACAAGTGTTTTAAGGAGCCTAAAAGTATGGAATTCCCGAGTTGGGCTGGCAGCGAATGTAGTTAACACAAAGGGAGACAGCATTACCTTTTCACCTGCCCACCCATAGAGACTCGCGCAGACTCCAGGTTCCTGATTTGGCCACTCTTGACACTGCATACAGCAGCACAAGCATCATAATCAGCATCACAAGCATCATAATCAGCATCACATCAATACAACACCAAGGCTAATTCGGATTGCTTTGGGTGAGCAGTGTGAAAAATCAATGGCACGCAGTGTTAATCCAGCTCCATAATAATGAATGCGAGTTCTTATTCTATGCTGTGTGTAACGATTTAATTATAGTTCTTAATGAAAGCATCATTTGAGTTATAATTCCAGAATTTGTCAATTATAGTGATTTTTTCATTGAGCTATATTCTAGTCTCATCATTGTTAAACAGTTAAGATGGATTTATAGTATCTATAGCATTGTGTAGTCCTACTTATATTTATTTTAAGATAATAATAGGTGAGAATATTTTACGTACAATTCAGAAACACATAGTTCATAGAAGCAGATAAACTCAACTATATTGTGACTGACACCATTAAACAACTTTCTTCCTCTGTTCACATCCTTAACATGTAACTTTCGGTTACAGTTTAACTCTAGTTGTTGCCAAAATCAGGTTGCTCTCTTGTTTGTTCAACAGTAACACCGGTCACCCAATTTGACATCTTGAGTTTTTTTTTGTTAATGCACAAATTGAGTATTTACCTCCACTCAATGGCATTCTCAACAGACTTGAATGTCTTTGGTCGACCACGCAGAAAGTTTTGCATGCTGTTTAAGGCATCCATCGCCGTTCCTGTTTGACAGCAGAGGACACCACAAGGCTCTGAACGTCTGGTCCTTTAAGATGGTGGGTCATCAACTCAAAGACACCTTTGGGTAGTGTCTGCTTGCTGTGCCGACAGCAGATATGCGATATTATGTTTTAACAAATGTTGATGATGATTGCGCATGGAGGAATAGCAATATTTCAGAGTATGTTAAGCTTTTCATTTTTATTCAAGATCTTTGGGAGATGGGAACAAACACATGCAAATATGAGAGATTCCAAAAGCCACCAAAGTTGTTGTATCCACGAGCATCCCAACACAAATCACGTAGCAAAACCACGCACAAAGGAAGCATGGCACAGATGTTTCTGATGGCGAAACTCCTCATTAAACAAGATCTCAATGTGTTTGGCGGCCACCTTCCACCACGTCAATGACGATGAGGCCGACAAGCGTGGGGATGACATTGGCCGTGGCCGCGTGGACGGCGATGGCTCCGCCCATGCTGTGCCCAACCATGATAACGGGGAGGGGATTCTCCCCGTACAGGGCCTCCACCACGGCACCCACATCCCTGCAAGCATGAACGCACGCGGGTCGGCACGTCACGCTCATCGTAAGCATCATCTGTATTCAAGATAAGCCGTTCACTTCAGTAAGCGCATATTGCAGTACTATAGCATGGGTCAGACACATGGGCATTGACAAAAGAAAATGGAACAAAAACTGAATATTGTGGAAATATGCATGGAGACCCTGCATACAATTGCAATGAGAAACAGATGAACATATGGATTAGAGGAAATCCATAAAGTTACACACAGTATATTGATGACTCTTTGGGTCTTTTGGTAAAGTCACGTAGATAGAAAAAAAATATTTAAAAAATATTAGCATGAATTCCTGCAGTCACGAAAGCTTTAAGTCAAGTATATTGACTTAAGAAAAGTCGGCTTGAGCAGAGGACATGTTGCTTGAAGGTACGATGGCTGGTGGTCAAGACTAATGTCCGAGTGAATGCATAATGAGAGAATGCACAAGAGAGAAGAACCTTTTTTTTACTGCCCTAACATGCAATTCATTTTTTGGGCAAATTAAGTGAATACTTAATGTGATAATCTTTTGTGCATTAATTCGTAACCAGGCTGAAACCATAAACCCATCACACTTCAGAACCTGGTTTAATTACAGGTAGCTTACCCATATTTTAACAAAGCAGTGCCAGGTCAAATGTATATATTTTAATAAAATCCTGTCTTGTGGATAGGTAAAAATAAATGGAATGTATAGCTCGGCATTGCTCTCTACTTACTTGGCCATCGTTTCTGCTGACAAGTCCTCAGGATTGCTTACGTGTGTGTCCCCTGTCAAACACACACACACACACACGGATTGTGTTCGTCATCAAATCGTCTTTGATTCACACTTAAAACCAGTACATTGTTAGAAGAATATGAATTCTGTACCGGATGTTGTTAGGCAAACGGAGTGTTATTGTCGGAAGGCACAATATACGATCCTTGATAATGGTTTCAAGAAGCTAATTTCGAAACTAAAAAAGTGACGAAAGCGGTTTCGGCTCTCACCGTGTCCACGAAGGTCGACAGCCACCACACGGCACTCAATGTTGCTGCTAATAGCTGCCTGGTGGTGACAAATGCAACAGCTAAATGCACTTACAGGAGACATTTGCTTTACTCGGTAATCATAAAAAAAAAATCACAAGTAGTCAATAGGCATGCAACAATTCACCCCCTTTGACAAAAAAGTGAATTACTTTGATTCACGGTCATGATTGAACTCAAGAAACCATTATATTTGTCTAGTTTGCATTGCCTGTCTCTTATGTTGTCTTGTAAATTCTATTAGTCAAAAGGTGCATGAGCATACAATATTTGAGACGAACTATTACATGCTTATATTGTGAGCATAGGAATTGCTTATCAACAATACATTTTTACATGTCTAGTTGTAAGCTATAGGGTTAGTAGTACAAGATATTATCTAAATACCGTGCTGTGTCGCGCTTGCACATGTAATACCGTAAAAACAGCCCAGGAGAGTGCTGAGTGTCCCCCTCCATGCAAGAGTAAGAGCACAGGGCCCTCTGATCCACTTCGGTATACTCGGAAGGTGTTTGGCAAGGTCAGGAAATACCAGGTGAACAACGTGTACACATAGTTAGCATGTTCATGCAGCTCCTCTCTAAAGGTTCCTGTTTCACTCTCTTTTGACAGAAAATAAACACTTAGGTTTTTTCAATTATATTACTGGAATTCTAATCAAGCCACTGGTGTACAATATATTTCATGTAAAGAGTGGCTTACATTAAATCATTAGACACATTGTGATACAAGTGTATGGAGCCATAAAAGGGTGACATTGTTATGGATAATGCATCTGCATCAGATTGTTTTTTGTTTATTAATAACGTCCGCAACTGGCAGAAGTGGCAGCTGAGGACATGTAGAATTACAGGGGTTTTTTGTTTGGTTATGTTTCAGTTAGAAGACCTACAATCCAAAATGCTATAATTTCAACCAAAGCCATTTAAATAATCGTGAACAAAATCAATGTAAAACTAATATCAAGCGTCGGTGGCTTCATTAATTTGCAAATTAAAAAGGATATTCCCTTATCATCTCCTTCCCCCACCTCCACATCATCCATGGATTCGAAGTAGAGGTTCCATGACACCGGGGTAAAGTCTCTTCTGCGGCCGAACCCATGGCTGAAATGACACACAACACACCGTGCCCATGTATTTTCCTGCCCTGTTTCATTGCTAAGGTCTTTGTGTAGCACGTGCCCTGCTTGTCAGAGGATAGGTTAATGGGCTTTGCGTGTCAAGTTGGGACAATTCCGTTTTCGAAGAAAACCCTTGCAAACATAACTCTCAAACATCACACAAGTCATAAAACTGCACTGTCAAACATCACACGTCATGAAAAACAATGATGTCCATACTGCCTTCTACAGGCACGCGAGTGAAAACGTGCTCCATCACACAGGTTTTTTTGGGGTTAGATCGCGTAAATGTGTCGTTAAACCCGCCACCACCCGACACAGCCAATTGGTAAGGTTTGTCACGTAAACAGAACGTGTCAATTCGTTACTAGTGCAGCCCACCGGTGTGTTGGAGAGCAAAGCCACAACATTTACAATCCGAGTCCGACGTTTCGCCAGTAATTACAACTAGCGTCATTAGGCGACAGTCAGATTTGTGGATAAATCCTCCTGTTTTGTTCCTTAAATAGAGGGGTAGATGTTATGACATCTTACTAATTGGCTGTGTCGGGTGGTGGCGGCGGGTCTAGTGACACATTTACATATTTATGCGATCTAACCCAAAAAACATTTATTATGGATATATTGCTCGCGAAAGCCTACTACGTGTTAAACTGAAAACGTGCTGTTCATCCAGGTTTTTGTCTCGCGGCTCAAGACGTGGCAATCCCCCGCATGTCTCCCATCATTCATCATCGCGATGGCTCTTGCATGGAAGAGCGATTCGGGGACTCACAATGTCTAGGTGACCAATCAACCAACAACCCATTATCAACAGACCCAATCTCGGAATGGCTGAAATGCATGCCATAATCTTGAACGTACGAGATAAGGTGAATTGACCCCACGACCCGCAAGGCGTGGGAGTCCTTCATCCAGCAGTGGTTAGAAAAAGGGCTTCAAATGACATCTGCACGCAGTATACTTTCCAGGTCTACAACTGCAAATTGTGATGTGGTTATTGCACGAGTGGACAGCGGGTGGCGGTGAGGTTTACTGGCAACTTGCGAGGAATGGCAATGTTCATAAAACAGTTTTTTTGGGGTTAGATCGCGTAAATTTACCCCCCCCCCCAAAAAACCCTGTACTACGGATGAAATTGTTCGCGAAAGCCTACGTGTTAAAATGTCTATGTTATTCCGGTACGAGTGTATAAAAAGCGGCACCATTCGCTTGATAAAATCACCGAATCTCACGCACGGATATGGAGCGAGTGAGAGGCGCGATCGCGTCGCGTGCAGGACGACTTTGTGTTGTCTACCAAACGTTAAGACGGAACCCAGGGAAACTAAATCTCTCTCTCTGTCTTCCAGAGTGCGTTGCCGGGCCGTCACAGACGACGAGTTCAACGCTCGTCACGAGAACGAAGGCACACTTGTAGTAGTAGTAGTAATGAAGGCACACTTTTTTTAAGTTTCGCCCACAACGCTCCATATCATCATTGCCCTCTCGTGCAACCCCCCACGTCAGTGCGAAATGCCTTTACGGTGGCACGACGCCGACTCTGCGACTCCTCTTTCGCATTAACAAAGCGTCAACAACCCGTGCGTCGCCAGCCACGACCCACTGGAACAATCGCGTGTATACAGTACATTATTAAATATCTTCATTTTAGATGCGCGGCCCGTGCAAAGCGACCTCTTGGAGGCGGCCGAGGCGGAGGAGGAGCTGCCGGGGACGTGAGGTCTGGGCGGTAGACGGTTCAGCTGCACCTTCTTCTGCAGGGATGACATCTTCACCTATCACGCGCACTGTACCTACCACTGCGCACTGTACACTCTTCTTCACATTTCCCAGCGCGCTTCGGTGGCGGCGGCGGTGCTGATTGGTGCGCGGCTACCCCGCCGTCAACCAATCGCGAGCGAGCGTTTGCTGGGCGCGCTTGTATGTGCTGGGAAATGTAATGGTGGTGGTGTTGACGGTGGGCGTTGTTAAAGCTGTTTAAATAATTCTAGATTTGAAGCTTTCGTGACTGCAAGGATTCATATTCTTAGGTTTTTTCGGTAAAGTCACGCAGCTTGATACAGCTGTCGTGGCTGTGACGGTTCCACCTGAAGACGGAAGCTTGTGTTGCCTCCGAAACGTCGTGATTTTCATTTTATTTTACTTTTATTAATTTTAATGTTAAAGCTGTTTAAATAATTAACAAGATGCGGATTCGTGAACGCTTAAACGTTGTCAGTGTTTAATAATCTTAAACAAAAAACAACACAAAAGCCGTATTATTTGGGTAAACAAAAACTAATAATAACTTGACTGTATTCTTGTTTCTTTCGGTAAAGTCACATTTTCTTGCTGTGGATTTCACACCTGATGACGATTGCTTGTGTTGCAGTCGAATCGTCGTGAAAATTTTTATTGTTTTAAGTCTCTATTATTTTATCATTTCCCTTCTACGTGACTTTACCGAAAGAACCTAGAATATGAATCCCTGCAGTCACGAAAGCTTTAAATAAAAAAAATAACCTAGTTACTATAAAGGGCCGTCCATAAATGACGTCACGCGATTTTGGACAATTTTTGACCCCCCCCCTCGTCACGTGGCGTCATAAAAAGTCAGACCCTCCCCTCAAATATGACGTCACAAAGCTTTGCCCCCCCCCCCAAAACCATATTTCCATTTTGAAAATAAAACATGTTTCAAATCGCTTTAAACTATTGTCATTGTAGTGCGTATTTAATGTGGCGCTGCACTCTGATGTTGTAGGAGAAAACATTTATTAAAAAGTCTATTTAATTAAGTAGAACGTGTTATCTGTTTATTTAAAGTTGCGCATTTTGATGTGACGTCACATTTCTCACCCCCCCCCTCGTCACACATCGTCACAAATGTCTGACCCCCCCCCTAGGTGTGTGACGTCATTTATGGGCGGCCCCTAACCCTATAGTTGTTACTCTTAGGTTTTTTCGATAAAGTCACGTAGGTAAAAAATAAATGATAATAAAAATAATGAATAATAAAAATAAAATAATAAACCAGCAATATAGGGGGAAATAATTAAATAAATAGACAGACTTTGCGGAATAATAATATAAATAATGCTTTATTATTTGATTTCTATTATTATTTATGTTATTTTTATTATTTATTATTATTTGTATTATTTTTTCTATTATTTTTATACTTAACCTACATGACTTTACCGAAAAAACCTAAGAGTATGAATCCTTGCAATCACGAAAGCTTCAAAATCTATAACCTATAGTTGTTGCTGCTGCTGCATCGACCGCAGCCAACAACAACGAGGAGAAAGCGGCGCGCGCGAATCCCAGGCGCGAAACACCCTTTCAAATCCCTACAACGCATAGGCGTGAGTGCTACATGTGCGAGCCCTCCCATTGGCCAGGGCCTCTGCGGCGACGTCGCACGCGATTGGTTGACGAGTCGCCGCCAACCACGTGGTCACAGTCAACAACGGCGACGTCGCGCGCGATTGGTTGACGAGTCGCCGCCCCCACGTGGTCACCGTCAACAACGGCGGCGGCGCGCGCGTGTGCAGTGGGAAATGTGAACGCGTTGTCGCCGTGCGTGTGTGCGTTAGTCGAGGCAAGCTTGTCACCCTCAGCGCCTTAATTGTTGTTTATTCTCATTGTTGCTGCGAGCATGAAGACGAAGAGGGGCAAGACGAAGAAGTGTAAGGTCGAGGTGGCCGCGTGTGTTCGCTCGTTGCCGAGCTACGGGCCTGAGGCCATTCTCGCGGTCCCGTTCGTGATCGCTGTCGTTGGCGATCGCAACACATCACGACACGCAATGTGGTTCTCTGTTGTATTACAGTATATTTCCATTGTGTCTGCGCTTGATCAACGCCCGTCTTAGACATTGCTTCTGTCATTCGCCAGACAGCTGCTGTGTGTACGAGTCTTAATGTGTTTTTTTTGTTAATTTCCGTCAACTTTTATCTATTACAGCGCTTCGGTAGATAAAGTGCACATTCTGTAGACCTCACGTAGGATACACATTATAGCAGTGTGTGTCATGAGCGTTTCTAGGTCGTGTGATCATTTTTCATGGCCATTTGTCAATCCATTGCTGGATGTATGTGTTGGACTTCTTTTGCACCGTACGTAGCCAACCACGCTAATCGGAGGTGGATTGATGGCTTCCTCACACCGTGTCGGTCACGGGGGGTCGCTTGAACATACTTCACCATGCTGGTCAATGCGGATGGCTGGGAATCGCATTCGGGTAACGTTGTGAAGTAATTGTATGAGGGGGTTAACCACGCGGTGTGCAAACCACTGCACCACCACTGTAATTCTGCCAACACCGTTGTGGTTTGCAAAGCAGTGGTTTGGGGCCGATTAACAAGCTGGAAAATGAAGTTTTTTTTTTAACCCGAATTCGGCAACGTTCGCATGGTGTTTCCCTGACCAAAATTTTCACAAATTGCGAAATCTAGCGTGCTTCAAACCAGTGACATAAACGTTCCACAACACTTTCAACATACATCCAACATGCACAGTGTGTGTATTCCCCCCCACCACCAACCATGCCACAGTGCCCAGCGAGGTGACCCCGGCGACCAGCCTGCCTCCGCTGGTGGAAGGGCAGCCACGATGTTTCCTGCGCATCAGGGTGGGTGCCCTGGTGTGGTCGGCAGGTGGAGCGGGTCCTCGGGTTTCCACGCTGCTCCACACTCCGCTTGTGCGTTTGCGCTGGTGGGGGGAGGGTTCAGGCGGCACCATCTTCAGACCCCACTTGGCTGGGGGCACTCGTTCGCCGCAGAGCTTCGCCCGCTTTTCCGTGTGCTGCGGACCAAAGCAGTTCTCTTCCTACCTGTCAGGTGAGAGTCGTGGGGTCAGATGCTACCTGAGGGCCTGATTTGACCAGGACAGTTTCCCACACAGATTAGTCTATTATCATGTAATACAATTTTTTAAAAAAATACTCTAAAGCCACATTTCAATGGTTGCAAATGGTGACTGTGATGCCTCTGTAGTCAAAATTAAATTTAGACAGGTGTGCCTCTGTGGTGTTGTCATGTCATCCAAAATGTACAATGTAATACATTTTCCAATGTAATCCTAGACCAGATAGTTCACCTGCCAGTTCTACCTTGGATGGAAAAAACATCACATTTGTGTTTTTGAGATTAGTGGCAATACAAATTAAGCCATTACAACAAGAAAACTATTGAACAGTGATGCGAAATAATGGAAATGTGTTGAATTTTAGGAGGCAGGGTGGTTGGGTGTAGAGTGTTGCATTGTTATTTGCCTTCTTGGTACCCATTTATGCCCTGTCACCTGCAGTGTATGTGAAACGGCTCCAAAAAAATCAAATACTTACATTTATGTGAAATTGTCACTTTTGTCAATTATTGGCTGTGAAGTGGCAATGGTTGAAAATGATGTTGCCACTAGAACAACAGCTCTTTTAAGGGTAAATGGAAACCGTGAAAATTATGTTGGTCTATTGGAATGTTGACTGTTGAACCTCTTGACTCCTGCTGCCTGTGGGCTTTGCCAGACATGGGAAATCTGGTACTGGAAGTGCTTGCCAAGCTGGAGCACCTTCCTGTCGGGCGCGTGCACATCAATCACATCTCCCGGCTGTCGGCCACGCAGCCGATCTCTGGCTCCTTCCCCATCCTCTCCTCCACGTCGCATAAGCTCGGAGAGCTGCAGGTATCTCTTTCTTTACCTTCACCCACCTGCACTGACCAGCGTGGCAGAGTATCGTCAAATAACCCCCACATAGCGCATGGCATGGGGAAGCTGTTGCTTAGCAGTATATTGCCAAAGGGCTTTACTTGACGAAATCGTGTGATGCAGCTGTTGTTCTGCAACACTTGTCACCATGCAGGTTTCTATGACTTTGGAGGCTCTGGCGGACACATCCGACGGCAGAAACTCGGTGCCCACGACGGACATGAGTGTGAATGGCCACCATGGGGACGCGTCGGCTCCTCTCGCCTTGGTCCACGCCTCTGTGGAGGGCGGCTTAGCAAGCGTGGAGATGGATCCATCCACCCGTAGGCTCTCGTTGCAGTCGAGCAGTGGACATGAGTCCGCAGGAAGCAGCCTGCCAAACACCCCCAGGTAAACGCATTGAGTGTAGTCATCAGACAATGGGCCACTCTTTGCCTAACAGTAATAATTAGCCATGCAATGATGCATTGATTTTGATAAAAAAAAATCGTTCCCCTCATGATACCCATGCTTGGAATTTCAGACAAATGCATGGAGCAAGGAACAAACACAAACGAGAGATGTATTCATTCTTAAGGAATGTAAGTGCATTTTGGTTGGATGCATCGGTAGATGGGATGACGACTGATGGAGGAGACTGGTGTGAGAATGGCAGTCAAAGCAGGGAACAGGCCCAGGAGGCCAACCGTTGCAGAGACAAGAGTGATAAGATCATCTCATCGCAAAAATGCGAAGCATTGTGGTACCAAGGACCGTATAGGGAGGCAAGGGGAGGCTTTTATGCAGCAGAAAATATAACATGGCTTATGGTGACCATAATGCTTTAGCTTATAATACAATACTTAAAACGTCGTGTAAAGTGGAGTTGAAACCAGTTTATTTTTGAGTGTAACACATAATATAATTGTTCGCACATCATCATGTCGTTTGCAGAGGAAAGGACCACCTGTACTTCCAGAGTGGACACAAAGGCACCACGGGAAATAACGCTTTCAACTTGGAGCAAGTGTCGCACAGTGGTCTGCTCGTGTCACCCAACAAAGAGCAGCCTTCTTCAACCGAAGCCAATCAACAACCTGGTTACAACCAGGATCAACAGGCAGAAGAGTTTGGTGGGACCCAGAACACAGCAGATGTTATCTCTGGTAACAACAATAATTATAGACTGATAATTTATTCATGCCTATGACCAAATCACTCTTTGTTCATTTAGCCCTAGTAAGCTCATCCTTGTTCTGTGCTCTGCTGCAGTGCTTCTGGACCGAGGCAGACGTTTGAGGGACGCCATGGTGGTGTCGTCCATGCACATTGACCCTCCCCATTCCACTATGAACGCGGGACCTACTGAGACGTTTTCACATACGGGTACCTCCGGGTAAAGATGCAACAGTGTTAAACACGAATCTGAACGTCACTTTGGTTAACTTTTGTTTAGTGAACCAAACACCACTACTAAAAAAATATTGATTGTTTTATTTTAAAGGAACGTTGAAATAGTTACATTTATGCTAAAAGTTGACTTCGTTTACAACAAGCTGATAATATTTTTGGGAATTTTTTTTTTAAGGAAGAGCCATTACATAAACATATGAACTTCATGTGCTTTCGGCAATATCATGTTTCAACATAGTTTTCTAAGTAGTTGTAGCCATTTGATTTAATTAACTTGAAAAAACTGCAATCCCAATAATGCTCAGTCCACCTCTTTACTGCCCCTTTTGAAAGCTTTTGAATACCTATTTGAGAATTAACCTTGCTGCCCAGTGTTTTCATAGAACAGTATAACATCATCATGATGTCTTAACATTGTTCTGTTATTCTTGAGTCTTTCGGTAAAGTCACGTGGATAGGTTCAAAAAAAAAAAACTGATCCGTTATTTTGTGTGTCACTGACAACAGGCCGTCCCCTACCCCATCAGTGAAGCTGCTAAGGAACCTGCTGAATGCTGATGACTTCCATGCACATGGCGGCAAGGGCTCCCAACCTCCGTCTCTCAGACTGCTCCGCCATGGGGCTACGGTTGGACCCGACACGGAGCTCCGTAGTGAGCCCATCGCAGACACGGAGATGCGAGCTGTGGAGCTGCTCCTTGGAAGGTAACCGGAGTCCCCCTGGAGAGAAACAGCAGGGAATGCTGAATTAAATTCACAATTAACTCACTGTCATGCATACATATGTCTTTTTGTACTTAATATTTTTTCTGTTTTCTACTAGTTACATTACCATTATATTATTGGTGTCATGAAACTGATGCATTTAAATTCTGAACTCTCACAATGAGCAGTGCACCACCTCGTGTCAGATAAAATTACATCATGACTACTTTTGAAGCTCCTTCCGTAAGCAACCTGTTATCTATACTAAGTGTTTCGTGGCAATCAAATCTAAATGTTTAGTCCTCAGCTGGATTAGCTGAATTAAGTGACAGTTTTCTGCAGTGACCATGCTGTGAGACCATTCAATTAACTGCACTTGAAAAAAAACCAGATTCGAACCTAGAATTTTATCAGTGCTGGTTCAGTGCTCGGACATGAGAGAGCCACCTGTCTACCTCACAAATGTATCTGCTAAATGCAATTGTGGCTGCTTAAGTGATGCTTCTGATCCGTAAAGCAATACAAGAGACGCTTGATCACCTACAGCGGCATAGTTATTGAGTGTGCAGGAAGTTCAACTGAATGGGGGCCCACAGGCTCGAGGGGCCCAAGTGCCAGACTACCAAGAGGAGGGACGATTGACAGTGGGGCCCCATTTAATTCCTTGCAGCAGGACCCTTGCCAACCCTACTCTACGACGGATCATATAATCACACCAGGCCGAGCCATGGATGTTAGTGTGGCCAGAATGCGATCGGCTTGGTGTTTTGTGGTGCGCCAGCTCTGACATGGGTGACCTATCGGCGCTGGGCTACTGGGACGGGACGGGCTCGATGCCGGACACACCGCTGTCGGAGCGCGGAGGCCCCATGGACGAGAGTGATATCAACGGGCCACTGCATGACCAGAGCCTCCTGGAAGACCTCTTCTACAGGGGGCTGGCAAGTCTCTTACACACACCTTCACACTCGTACAGCTTCCTGTGGAGAAGAAATAAAGATTGATCTCTTCACTATCACTTTGGCTGTGCTTGTAACAGGGATCTTCGGGCAGCCAGAGTGAAGCGGGATCTGGAGAGGAGACCAGGTCACGGCGTCTGGGTGGAAAGGGCCCACAGGGGGATGTGGACCGGGATGTACCACCCCCGGAGACCAGCCACCCATCATCACTCCGGCAATCCAGGTAGGTGGGACATTTGCACATGGTAGGCTAACGATAATATTAAATAGCAGTAAACATGTAATTTTTCCACAAACACATGAATTTGGGCCCATTATATTTAAAAAGAGCACTCGCCACCACAGTTATTCTTTAACTTACATTTTTTACAAATGGCTGCAACTAGGAGGGATAACTCACTTGTGTTACACTTGTCCTTGAAAAAGAAACACCGGCCAAGTGGTTCAATAATAATGCCCTGTCAGGGATAATATTTTGCATCATCTCATGATGATGCGACGCTCGTAACACAGTTTGAACGGACTGACGGGGCTGCCCACTCCTAACGCTGATCACCGTTCGCGCACTCAGGCCCGACGGTGCCCGGCGGCAGCCGCCTCCGTCGCAGCAGCAGCTGGGTTTGGATTTGGAAGCGGGCAGGCTGGCGCTACTGGGACGCGTGCACCTGGCCCGCGTCGTCGTCGGAGCGTTGCACCTGCCCGGAGAGGCAGCAGCGGCGTCGCCCTCGCGCCACGCTGAGGGCCGCAGCTCGGGGAAGCCCCCTCGCCCTCGCATTGCCGCTGGGAAAAAATGGTTCGTCAAGTTTTAAGCGTGGAACATTTCACACCCCTCCCCCTCACGTAATTCCATGAATTGTCACGATTCAGGGTCACGATTCAAGAATGTCATTTTTGTGTGTTTTTCTTATATTCTGTACATTAGCCTAAAGGTGTAATTGCCGAGTGAAATGGAAACCAGTTCTGCCCCCTACTCCCCCTTCACCTACCCGCACTGTCAGGTGGGGTGAAGTATGGTCAAACAACCCCAATGACCAACACGGCATGGTTAGGCCTTCATCCAATCGTGGATTGACAAGAGGCTGTAAATTATAGCTGATGCGCCATTCATTTGTTTTCATCTATGATTAAGTAAACATAATTATTGTTGTCTTCTTTCTGAAGCACATATTTTGTGGAGTATCACTTCCCGGTGCCGACAAACGTGAAGGACGCTTCAGGGCAGACAGCACTGATGACAGAGGTCACTCGTGTTGCCTCCAGCAAAATTATTGGTGGAGGTAAGTGAAATACAAACCAAACATCCATACCTTTATTCTCATCATCATTTTGAACCTCAGGGGTGGAGCAGTGGCACAGTTTTTAGTCCACTGTGCTATATATCTGGCACATTCTATTACTGGCCACATCGGTGGTGAGTGATATCTGAACCATTCCTGGGGGGGGAGGCGTTCATCCAGCAATGGATTGACAAAAGGCTCTACGAAGGGCTCTTCATCAAATGCTGTGTTTAAAACGTGTGTTTTGAGCTAATTGTATGGAAATGGTGTATATGTAAATGATATGCACATTGTATGATACTTTCTATTCGCCTTCTTTAAGCAAAAACAGGTTAATAGATTTTCTCAATAGTAGTCGTACCAGGTGTAATGGTACACATTCCCGGACCCCCCCCCAAAAAAACTAGACATTCATCATTAAAATAGATTTTACAACACAATATATAGTCGAGTTATGATTCAAGCCATGGCTCTTATTGTTGAGCATGTGTTTTTTATTAGGAACAAATGCAAAGTGGTGTTTACGTAAATGATAGATTGTGATGCAAAAATACGGAGTGTACGCCTCTGCGGG
The DNA here is from genome assembly GCF_965212315.1 of Lampetra planeri. Taxonomy (NCBI): domain Eukaryota; kingdom Metazoa; phylum Chordata; class Hyperoartia; order Petromyzontiformes; family Petromyzontidae; genus Lampetra; species Lampetra planeri. The sequence continues at coordinate 11,326,417 of NC_136125.1, read as the reverse complement.
TGTCTCTTTTTCAGTTAGAGTGATGCATTGTTGTAAATGAAATGCTGGAAAATGATGCAAAATGGAAAACATACAAAGTGCACCCCACCGTGGGTGGTTCATGTTGAGTTTGTGTGACGCATTGTGGTTGTTGCCGACCGTGCTGTCTGTGCTGCTCTCTCCGCGTGGGGCAGCGGTCAGGTTCCAGCAGCGCTCCGTGTTCCCCGTGTTCTTTGGCGGGGAGATGCTGCGCCACTGGTGGAACACGGAGCTGCTCTTCAGAGTGTACGCACGCCGCGCCACTCAGAGAAAGGTGGGGACACATCCGGCGGAGTGAGCTCTGGAGTGGCAGCGTTATGTAGGATGCATAATTAGTATGAAGAAATCCATCTAGCACCTACACGTGAGCCGATTTCACTGCTCCATCTCCACGGTGGATATCCTATTGTACACATTCCTCAGAGTGGCTGCCACTTCGATGGCCATCATCTCTTCTAGCGACGGGTATTGCCCAAGTACGCTTACTTTTCTTAACGGTCTATATCTCTTGATTTCATAATGCTGCCTAATCCATGCCCTTCTCTTCCTGGATCTCAAAGCGTGCATCTCTCCATGAGCACGCCTCAGGGAATACAATTTAAACATAAGAATTAGTCTCCCTGTGTGCTATGCCACAATTGTGTACACATATGTGAAATAACTGCTGATGTCCACATACTCATTTGAATCTTAATATGAAGAAAAAAGTCAGCTGTTAGGATAATATATGCTAGACTTTGTGAAGTTATGCGGCTGCACAAAGCGCTGTGTGCGTTCAAATTTGTAGCTATTGGCACAACGTGGTCATGTTGATATGCTAAAATGTTAGTTTCTTACAGTTATGTGTTGTGCTAATGGGTGTGCTGTTGTCGTGTTTGGCAGGCGGCCCTGGTCGGCACGGCCCACCTGCCCCTGCGTACCGTCATGCAGTCAGAACAGTTGAGCGTGAGTGCTTCCCTGGGGGTGGAATCCATTCCCAGTGAGGATGGGGCTGAGTTGAACCTTGGACCCCTAAAGGTAAGGCTCTTGGGCACTCAAAGTTATCATATATGCATGTCAATTGTATGACCAACTCACTTTTAATTGAACAATACCGCTTTGTTGCAGCACCCTGCTATTCTGTGCCCCTCTTCTGACGTGGGTCATACTTCTGAAAGGCCCTCTGTTTGGTGGGTGTGCTGTAGGTATCCATTGAACTGGCTGCAGACAGCAAGGACTTCACTCAGTCGATGAGCAAACCGGCCGGAGGAAACAAGCACGCGGCTTACACCGTGACCAGCCCTGGCCCCAGCGTCCGCCCTGCTGATGCACAGCCTCACCAGGGTCAGTTCCAGTGTTCAATTGGGCGTTCTTATTGTATATATGAGCAGCCCCAGCTTACACTTTGGTCATCACGAAATATCAAGCGTTCATTCTCTGAGTCCTGCGCTTGGAATATAATTTACATGAAAGGAAGATGCAATCTCGTAAACAGATATCGTTTGTAGATGCTTAGCTCTTCTGAGTGTATTGCATGCTGTCAGACATGAGCTTTACACTTAAAATCACATTCAAGCACGCTTTTGTGGCACACTGGTGATGTCACTGTGGGGTCACTCCCTTGATTTTAAATATAATGCTCACTCAAAATACTGTGACGGAGGACCTTACAGAGCATTTAACAGTTTTTTTTTCTCATTAACGACACTTAAAACTAAAATCCACAAGCCCTAGAACACCCAGCCTAGGTGTGTATCTACATAATAACTTTTATGGATTGCAGCGTACTTACGATCACTTTGAATGTTACATTTTCTGTATTCTTATGGTGTTTTTTTTGCAGCACCATTGGCTAAACGGCTGGATGCAGGCGGGCCAGTGCGAAGCCTGTTAGCAGAGTTTGACTCTTCGACAAAGCCCATGCAGCCAGGTGGCAGGAGCAGCAACAATAACAATGAACACGTCTACGAAGAACCAGAAAATGTCCAGGGGCCCTTGCCGCCTCTGTTGTTGCATGCCCTGCTCCTGGTGGCCGATGGGAAGAGGCTGTACAGCCCCTCGTCACGGCTGTCTGGGGGCAGCGCCCAGCAGGAGCCCAGCAGTGCGTACCTCGTGTGCAAGCTGTTCAGCAGCCAGGAGGTGACTCGCTCGGCCGTGTGCTGGAGCAGCGCCACTCCTCTCTTTAACTACTCCCAGGTTTGTGCTTTCATCCCCATCCTTCACTGGAGACCTGAGCTCCGCAACTGGCAGGCTGCAGCTCATGTGTCACATTTGGCCCAGCGGGGGGCTCTTGTAGTAAGTAGCCTGTGCAGTGAGCTAGACGAGGTAGAGATTCGAGTGCTATAGAAAAGGAATGAATATTAGCCAGCTGTAGGAACACTAGGTGAGAGACGTAGAGTCAGGGGTTACAAAGTAGGGGCTGCATTTGCAGTTGTCATGGCGTCAGGTCACTCTGTGACAGCATAATACTATGAGTTTAAAGCATCGTATGACATGTCATGTGGCCACAATCGCACGCTAGTTTAATTAGTAGCTGGGTTGGAAAACGTAAGAATCCTGTTATAGACCTTGTGAAAGCCCATGGAGAAGTTAACCTGTGTAAACGTATACAGTTCAGAGATTTATAGTGGCTAGGATATTTTTTTTTATACAAAATGTGGGATTTTTTTATTCAGTTGCAAATCATATAGTAGGCCGTTGCATGCTGATTTGTGTCTTGCTGCAGGTATCGCCTGTTCAGGTGACCCCTCAGCTGCTAGAAAGGATGAACAACAACGTGATGGTGATCGAGGTGTGGAACAAGGAGGCCGGACCTGGACCGGACCAGCTCATTGGTCTGGCCAAGCTTCCACTTCATCATTTCCACATGTCTTTCAGGTGAGAATTGGAGCCATCGCCTGGAACGTCAACCCTCACGACCCACACGATATGAAGAATTCCTCATCTAGCAGTGGACTAAAAAATGACGCTGTACATGTACGCAAATAAGTATTCTGTTTCCATGGCGTACATCGATTTTGCATAAACCATCACGTGAACTTCGGTCATCCTCGCAGCGGCTTTTGTCTGGCCATCGAACAAAGACGGGCACCGGGCATCGCATAGCGTGCTTTGAGATGCATTTCTGCGGCCGTCTGGAATGCTCTTCCTTCCAATATTTGGAAGCCGCTGGAGTTATGCACTTTTAAACCTAGATTGGAAACTAATTGCTTTAGATCTGCTTTTTGTGTTTAGTTTGTTTTCCTTCCCCGCACCTCCAATTAGCACGGTTGGCTATGTACAGTGCGAAATAAGTTCAACATACGTACATACATACTTATATTTGTTGATCGAATTTTTCTGATCTGCTCTATTCTCTCAGAGACCCAAACGTGTCGCGTCTGCTGCTGGAGGCGCAGTACCCCGTGGTGGCCGTGGACGGGTACATGCCCGTGGTGGACGTGTTTTCAGGGAGTCGTGTTGGCGAGCTCCGGGCGCTGCTCGCTATGGGCTCCTCCAATCAGGTGTTGGCACTGCAGCGGCTGAAGGGAGAGGAGGTGACGTCCGTACCCACTTTCCATCGTGCCGCTCGTTCGATGGGCGACTCTGCAGCACAGCCTTCTTCTTCCCAGGTCAGCTGCAGTGCGAATTCATGCGTTTATAGTAGCGGTGTAATAACTCATTCCCCGCAAGAATTGATGCTTTTCATGATGCAGGGTGAGGTTCGATTCGATCCTGACTATTTTGCAATATTGTTCCATGTAGAATCTATAGTGTTAAATAATCTATAGGCTTAATTTTTTTTCAACATACAGGAATCATAAATATTCTTACATCATTTGAAGCGTATCAGTGGTTGCATGCCAAGTGTTCTACCACATTTCACTGCATGTTGTATTCTTATTAGGTTATGACATTTGCCACTGGAAGTGTTTCAAATCCACTGTACTGGGATTTGGCCAGGAGTTTTTAGTACATTGGCATTTTGTTATGCCACCACCTGCAAGTTGTGGGTTCCGTTCAATACGTACCAGCACTGTGATGTAGTGTGGTTTGCATGGGCCCAGATGCCAAGGAATGAATTGGGACCTTGTGTCCACTTTACTCAACATTTGTGGTCGGGCATATGGGCCCCTCACTGGCCCCTGCATTCCGGTACAATTGTGCTGCCTGCGCACTCGATAGCTACACCACTGGACCTACACTTGGACAATTTTCTGTCCCCAATACGAATCTCACTCCCAGGTTCCGTTGCAAGAGCCGGAGCAGTTCGGTCTGCGGGAGGAGCACGTGTTTGAGGTGCACGTGGGCTCCGTGCGGGGTCTGGTCCCACTGCAGTCCGGCGTGTGGGGCGAGGCTGACTGCTACGTGCAGTACCACTTCCCTGCACAGCCCAACGTGGACGAGCCAGGTGCAGCACTCTAGCCATTAAAGGTTCTTTTAACAGGCATGGGCCTAGAGCATACCTAGTTTTTGTCGTAAAAAATATTGATTAGGAGTACCATTTAGGAAGTTGTCGATATTCGATACTAATTATTAAAGGTTTGTGATTCTGATGATGGTATATATTGTTTGTGGATGTAATTAATGGTCCTGTACATTTAGCAGAGATAAACTGATATAATTTGTAAATTTTTTACTTTCAAATTATTTGCACTGGGCATGGTAACAAAATATTACGAATGATTATGCCGTATTGTAAATACAATTGATGTTAGTAATAAATTATGATGACTTAAGTGGTAATTGATGATCGTACCAATAGTGGCAACTAGCAATGGTGCCACTAATTTACGGTAACGGTAATAATGTTATCGTTGTATAACGTTGTAAGCGAACGATAAATGGTGTTTGCATCGATTGACAATGTTGCCGGTGGAATGGGTGATGCTGCTTCGCGACTGTTGTCTGCAGTCTTTTTGAGTTCCGTTCCCACCTGCCCCTTTGCGTCGCCGCACAGGCCTGTCCATGTGTGCGTACCGCACGGCCACAACGCTGTGCGTCCCGGACCCCGTCTTCCGGGACACGCAGACGCACGCGCTGGTGGCCTCGCCCGGGGAACCTGTGCAGAGGCTGCTGCTGGAAGCATGCTCGCGCCAGGGCGGCCCGGACTCGCCGGGCGGTGGGGGCATCCACTTCGAAGTCTGGTGCAGGTACGACAAGCGCTGCACCTCGACTCCCCTTGCTTCGTTCACATGTGGGCATTAAGAGGAAGGTCCGTGATGTAGCCGGATCGCTCGCCAGGCTAATGCGTCGAGGAACTAAGGCGACATCACCAAGATCTTTGATTTTCTGCAGCTGCTGATTAAACTGGTTATCTTTGAATATATATTTAATTGTGTACACGTGAATTCAATATAATCTAAAGTCGTTTATACAAAACACATGTAAGCGTGAATTTACATGAGACGATTCTGTAGATCGGCTTGCCAAAAGTAGGGTAAAGAAGAGGCAACGACAGGTTAATAACTCTCTTGAAATCGTGTTCACTCTCATACCCTTTTGGCTGATTGACTGGCTGCCTGTCTATATTTCATTCTCTTTCCATATATTTGTCGTTCTGTCTGGCCATGCATCCATGTTTCTGTTTCCCTTGCAGGTACTATTACCCGAATGTGCGCGAGCAGCTGGTGGCTCGGGGCACTCTGCCGCTAGCCAAACTGTGCGCCATGGTAACGCTGCAACGGCGTGGGGAGGCAGGTGCGCAGGCCTTCTCCCTGCCTCTCAAGGCACAAACGGCCCCCGGGCATCACCCTCCACATCCGTCGGCGGGTGAGATCACTCTTTAGAGTATTTGGCTGTTATAAATTTCCACGTGATAAGCCACTTCGTTGAGCTATCATTTGTGACCAGGTCACTTCTGAAAAAGAGCTATATATTTCAGTGGGCCTTACCTGGTAAAATAAAAGTTTAGTTTAGTTTGAAGTGTGAAATGAAGAAGCACAGGGGCTCGCATTGTACCGTTTAATAATTATGTGCATATTATTCAGGGAAGCCTCACTGAGTCTCAAGACTCTTCTTCAGGCCGGTCTGCATTGCGACATTTGCCAAATTATCTTTTGAGTTATTCTTTGGGTCTTTCGGTAAGTCACGTAGAATTAAATGGGTGTACCTGCAGAAAAAACTCAATATACTGGCGACTTCGGCACCCCGCGGGTTTGGGATTTTTGTCCATCAGCGTGATCCACCAATCCTTGCTTGCTAAGCGCTGGAATGATAGCGTGCGTCACCAACACGCCTGGCATGTCCAGGGTAACGCAGAGCTGCTATCCCTGCAGGTTTGCTGGAGCTGAGTGTGGCGTATAAACACAGGCCCATCACAGGCCCCACACATGCCGAGCCCGGGGCGAGCCCTCACCTTGTGACGCTCGCTCTGACTGTCCATCGAGCCATGGGCCTGCAAGCGGCCGCCAGGTAATCAGATGCACGCAACCCCTCATCTGCTTCAGGCAAATCGGTACAAATTAACCATCATTAACCCTTACCCAGCAGTATCAAAAACCTACCATCAGGAGGTGGCCAGGTGGCTCATGATGGCCCTCCCATGTTATTGCTATCCTCTGATATTTCTGTGACTTGATGCCACAATCCATCATCACCGTCGGTGATCCCCTCGGGCACATTCTTTCTCCTTTGGCTGCCATTCCACCGTTTCAACACATCGTAGCGGACATCGTTTTCAGTTACTTTCCATTAAGACGTGTTGTATGTCAATTGAATTTTTATATTTACTTTTCAATGATTGGTTGCATTCACACGACGATCGTGACGCTGCGTCTGCCCGTCGTGTCAAACCAGGCTCGCGGCAGAACGCGACCCGTCCATGCACTACCCGGCGGAGGCGGGCGTGAACGCGTGCGTGTCGCTGGGCCTGTCGTTGGCGGTGGCGGCCGCTGGTCGCGAGAACGTGACGCGTGCCGTGGCGCGCTCCTTCTCCCCGGAGTTTGAGCACGGGGCCGAGGTGGCGTGCCACGTGGTGTCACGCGGCACGGCCGGGGAAAGCCGCAGCCTCGCCGAGACGCTCTGCTCCGCGCACGCCATCTTCACCGTCGTGCACCAAAGTACTTGTGTGTTTCTGAGACAGAGTTACGTTTGATGGCAGACAAACGGGTTGAGGGGGGGGGGTACTTTGATCTGGCCGGTTGCTTCTCTGGTTAGAGTGCTTGACTTTTAGTTGGAAGTTCAAGTTCTTCACTCGTACCAATGGCGCAACACTTAGAGTATGAGTGTTGTAAGCAGTTAGTTATTGATGATACGTGAGTGGGTTAACCAGGTTCTGTGCTTGCGAATAAATAAATATATTTACACATGCTCCGGTTTAATTATTTGCTGCTCCTCACTCGCCACAGTTCTGGTTCAGTCCCCAAACATGTAGGCAAATATAGCGATTACTTTAAGGTGCAATTAAAACAGACAAAAATTTTCACCCCTATTATATGTCGGTAAATAATACGTGTTTTTATAGCCTGGTTTACATGTTTTGCACGATCCAGGCCACCCTTCCCCCTCATTACCCCCGATAAACAAGTGTTGATTATATTCTCATTGTTTTTGTTTACCCAGGAGACCCTCGCTGAGTCTAAGGAGCCACTTGAAGCAGGGGTCCAGCTATCTGACATTTGGACAGTTGCTTTTTATTGTAATTTTCTTGATAGAAAGCTGCGGTGCCTGGAGCAAATTCTTCCATCTAGGCGTATAACATTAAAACTCCGCACGGGTTTGCCGAAAAACCTACTCGCTGTGCATGCCTTTCTTACAGGCACCATGTTCACGTCCAGCAGGCCGATCCACCTATCACAACACCTCGGCCTGGGTCCACCGTAACTGATGGCAGCCGCCGCCGCTTGTGTTTGTGTCAGACTCGCGCGGCCGCTCCAGTGACGCGGCCCGAGCAAGAGGAGCCGTCCTGGGAGTGACGCGAGTGCCTCTCGCCGCGCTCCTGTCCCGCACCTCAGGCGAGGAGAGCCGCCTGACGTCACCCTTCCCTTCTGCAAAAAACCCTAACGAGCTAGCGGTTGTTGACCCAGCAAGCAAGGCGTGGGGATGCCCTCGTCCCTCAGTGAATTGAAAAAGAGCTGTGCAAATGCATAGTCTGTTGTGTGCTGACCCTCGCGTCCCCGCACATGCTTGGCACTCTTCTGATGCCCTCCGATCCCTTAGCTATTCGCACTCCGTACGCTTATCAGAACTTCATATAACTATCCCCTACCCTTGCTGCATGCCCAAAGTCTTTGGTGTAATAATCCCTCTTGGTGCTTTCAATAATGGCATGGACAAAGAGCATCACGCCACTTTATGGAATGGCCTCAGAAAATGTTACCTCATAAGTTGTTCTGGGCGCACTTGAAGAGACTTTTCCTCCATAATGTTTATATATTTTTTCCTGAATTGTAGGAATCCATGGCTGGTTCCCGGTGAGCCCGGCGGGAGTCGGCCATGGAGGAGGAGGGGAGGCACCTGACCCTCTAAACCAGTGTGTCGGTGGCCTGGAGCTCTCCGTCGCCTTTGCACATGCAGGCGACCGAGAGAAAGTACTCCAGGCTGCTCGGTACCTGGGATGGAAGCATCATTGCATGGAGCAGGAGGAGGAGGGTGATGCGGTAAGGAATGAATTGTGTACGAGCACGATTCGACGTGGGTATCGTGAGCGCAAGAATTTATTTTGATCAAAGAATCTCTTTCCTCTCCATTGCCATGCAGCATTCATTAATTCCCACACTTTAAAAGTACATGGAAAATATCCACTGTGGCAGAATAAACCAGTTATATCCCAAAAAGGCAGTAAAGGCAACATACCCATGCAATGTGATTTAAAAACCTACCTACTATAAATTACTAATATAAAACACATGTGCATTATTGAACTACTATACAATGAAGCTACAACTAAATACTTTCTAACTTGGTTTTGCTTTTATTTGATGCATTATAAAAGTAATGAAACAATATTCCATAATTTCTCATTAAGATATTTTAATCGTCAAGTTCCTTGTTATATTTGAGAGCCGCTCCAAAACTAATAATTTATCAAAAAACAACCTTGAGTCCTGTAATTTTTGCATCCAGAACAAGGCATGTGCGACACGTCAACCCATTCAGCAATAAGATGAATTGCTACATATTCTATGAATATTTCGGTAAAGTCACGTAGATATAAAAAATTATAAAAAATAAAGTGAGTAAAAATATCACGACGTTTCGATCAAAACACAAGCGGTCGTCATCAGACAAAGGAGTCAGTCTCTAAAGGCAACCTGTTTATAAAGGTTTGCGGATGGGCGTAGCACCAGGAGCATGGGCGGTGGACGAGTGCCAATGCAGCAGCAATGCCAATGCAGCAGCAATGCCAATGCAGCAAAGGGCTGCCAAGAAATCCCTGCACCCCGCTCCATACACCACACTGCTGACGGTGGAGGTTGATTGACAAGAAAACACAAGTCAAGTCATGACCCAAAGTGGTTGATGACATCTTTCCAATGATTGCCGAGTCTATAACCATCCTCTCGGTTGAAATTGTCTCTGTGTTTGTATATATGGATGGCTTCATAAACGAATCTTTGTTGATAGCCAGTAGGCTTGCAAAGTACCATCGTCTTAGAAAAATCTATTTCCTGTGAGTCAGCCACATTAAGATAATGATCAGCTTCGGCAAAAGTATTGGTCCTACCGTGTTTCACATCTGCCGTATATTCACAAACACGGTCCGAGACATGTCGCTTAGTTTTTCCAATGTAACTGCTGCCGCAGATACAGCTTAGTTTGTAGATGCCGGGATATTGCAATTGCTACAATTTGGGTCATTATTTGATTGAAGGCTCAATGTATGTTTTTCTCACTTTTCATGTCTTGTTTGTATTGTTTATTTTTTGTTCTCTTGTCCTACCTCATTTAATTAAGCACACGATTCAATGCATCGTTCACATGACGATTGCTTTTAATCGCTGATTCAAACCGTTAACATGCCTATACTGATCAAATTCTATCTGTGCATACCGTCCGATGTCCAGATGTCAGAGGAGGCCTTCATTGAAGCTACCGTTGTTCTCAAAGTGGCCGTGCCCAAGGCCTGGCTCCCAGAAAGATGCCTTCCCGACTTCAACGCCCCGTCCCGCCCCGCCCCGGAAGACATCCACTGCTATCTCCGCTACCGGCTGTACGATGCAGAGGCAGTGTGCTCGCGGCCACGCAGGCCCCAGCGCTCCTGCGAAGACGGGGCGGCTCTAGACCTGCACCACGCTCGCACGTTCCGCCTGCCGCTCGCTCGCCCGCTGCGCTGGTACATGCGGGAGGAGCGGCTCGAGCTGCAGCTGTGGGCATCTGGCGCCGGGCAGAAGATCGGCTCTCGCTCCCGGCGTCCGCACGACACGGACCGGTTGATCGGTTCGGCTTTTGTCGACCTGTCGTCTCTTGTGCCGCCGCGGCCGCAACGGCACACTCAGAATAAATGCACAGTGAGCGGTGAGTGGGACGCCAGGCAACCGATAATTCGCATAAACACACAGCCAGTGGGAGAGGCGCGGAATGAGCAGTGGGCGATGGGTGCAGTGAGAAATAGGTGTGTGGAGTAAAAGACGATGTTCCATGTATGAGGGCCGTCGCGATTGAAGGAGCATACTTGCATCTCCGCCCTGTGGCTTGTCGCTGTCCTAGGTGTGTACCCGCTGTTCAAGTACGGCGCCGATGACTTGGCCGGTGCGGCGCTGCGCGTGCATGTGACAAGCTCCCTCGACGGGCGACACGTCTCGGGTGATGCCACCCCTCACGCCGCCCTCCCATCCGACGGTGAAGCCACCGATGAGGAGGAGGAAGACGACGACGATGGCTACAATGACAGGGATGCGACGAACGAATCGGGCTGGAAGCGTCTGCGGGGCGACAATGAATTAGACGGCCAAGGGAGGAGCCGCGGAGCGAAGAGAGACATCGGGAAGTGTGGCACGACGGCTCCGAGTGAGGACGAGGTGGCCGACAGCTTCCCGGCACTCGTCATGGTCGAGCGGGCCATGCACCTGTCCTGCGTTGGTGAGGAGACACTTTCGGAGGCGAAGCGAAGCCACGGGGGTGACTGAGAGCAGCTGGCTTAATGGAGTTAAAATGATGGCCTTTTCTGGCTGTGCGTGCAATGATTGTGACAATTATTCAGCGTTCGTGCAGTTGGACGATGATAGGTGACGGCTGTCTAAAACTGTGTGTGCTACAAACCCAGTGACCTGAGTTTTATTTCTGGCCACGTCTAATAATATCTGAGCCTGTCCTGGGCCACCCCTTGGCTTAGCCAGACTGAGTTGAGTATTCGTTGTGGTGTGTAAAATGAGCACTGGGGAGCCAGAGGAACCCAGGCACTGCTGGCTACACCCCCGCTCGTGCGCTGTTCCAGCCTTAATGGGCTCGCTAACAACACTTTAGTCAATGTAGGCTCTACTTGGGGCCTTGTTTTTGTACTGTAACAATCCCATTCATCAAGATTAAATGACTGGCCATGCAAAATACCGGTGATGATTGCTATACGATTCTGACCTGGGCTATCCGTAGGTCGACTTAGCCTTAGGTAAAGATGAGTGAACGAAAGTATGTGTGTGTGCTGGCTTTAAAGTGCACATTGCCGGGCACAAGCGCCGTGGTAACATCACGGCCATTTAGTGGCGAATGGCGGTTGTTGCTGGTCGGTAGTTGCCATCAACCATGTGGTGTAACGTGGCTCAACGGAGTCGGTGTTCGTCTTTGTGAACATGCCTCGCAGGGAGCCCACGGAGTCGCCAGGGGGCACCGCCGCTCAGCTTCCGCGTCTCCTATGCAGTTTGCGGCGCTGCTGAGCCCGTGTTCACCGAAGCCGTCGGCACCTCCAGCTCGCCCGTCTGGGAGCACCACCTTCAGACACGGTAGCTCGCCACGCTGTGAGAACACTCGTGTGTACACAGAGCCTAAGTGGCACGTTGAGGCTTTCCAAGGTAAATAAATCGACGTGAAGTATTACAAATATATTATTTTACGTCGCACTTTTGGCACAGCTCAGTGATGCCCGTGATGACTTGCGCACCTGCATACCAGCACGTGATTGTAGGTTACGACAATGTACTCTTAAGAATTGGCCAGTCATGGGCATTTGTAACAATACGTAATTCATGGTTACACCCAAGCACGTCACTTGAATTAATTTTTAGAAACAGTGTCAATCAGTTGTGTTGTGGGCTTTACATGGGCATCTGCTGATATCATCATAATGTGTGGCATGCATTTCTGTACATACTCTGTTATTTTCTAAACAGTACATTGCTGGGAGATGGATGAACAATAGTTTATATGTGTAATTAAAATAAATGATCTTCATGTTCATCAAACATAGGTTGATGCTCATCTTCTGTTTACAGCCCTGAATCGGTGGTAGAAATTCCACCCATTTATGTTGCGGCAAATTTTGTCTGTAAGGTGACCGTCTTTAACTTCCCACAAAATGGAACTCGTTTTTACTGACGCCAGAGTAAGGAAGGGCTGAATTTACTAACGCCTGACTGGAATTTTTAACTCGCAATCTTCCCACTGTGAGTGGCGCTCTCTAACCACTTGGCTGGATGGTGTGATGTTCTGATATCAACACCATTTTTTTATATTCATTACGTATCACTTGAACTCTACGCGGTAGTTATAATTCTTTTAATTTCTTTCATTTCAACTCGACGTGAACCCGGTACAGAGCACTGATCACAGAACAAGAAGGGGGGGGTGGGGGGGCTGAAATCCCGCAAGCTAAAGGCAGAGATCGACACGGCAGGGCTTGATGAAGACGGGTGGATTGGGGGCTCTGCTCCACCCAGGTGGGAAGCCTCTAGCAGAGAAGTGAAAGTTTATACGGGGTGGGAAGATAAGCGAGAAGATAGCTAACATACAAGGGGAGAAGGGAGGTGGGAGAGAGAAGGGGAGGGGACGAGGTGGAGGGGGGGGCAGGCGTTATAGTTTAATAAGCTTCGCTTTGCCTCCGTCACTTAAGGCGTTAATGTTGTGCGTCTGATGTCTCCTTTGTGCCCAAAACATCGACTCCTTGCACTGCGTTGCGACAGCCTCTCAACACAGCTTCTCCTTGACCCCAGGCAAAGTCTGGTCTTCAAAGTGTGGCACAGCACAGGTATGGCAATCAAGAGTTGTTTTAGCAACAAACATAAGGTGTGTTGTGTGTAATAATGCATATCATTATATTATTAATATCTTCTTGCCTGTTCAATTTTGTATCTGACTCCTTGCCTTCTTATCGACCTGTGTGCCTGTATTGATGTCCTTTGTCAACACGCTTTGTGTTCCCCTAAATTATTTTGCGCAGTCATCGGTACATTCACCAGACAAAGGCAGCGCCATCTTTACACATGTGCGACATGTGCGACATGTGTACATGTACATGGCCCCCACTTTAGGCCCCTCAAAAAATATATGTCTGCGTGTTTCTTTCCCTGTGTCTCATCCCATCCTCTGCCTCTATTTGTTTACGTATCCAGCTGTCTGTGTCTCTGTCATTCTGTCTCTCTTACTGTGTGTTTCCCTCTCTGTGGGGAGCACAGGTGGTGCATTTTATCACTCTTTTCAGTCATTTAACCCATAACACCTGGGTTTGCCCCATGACCTCTTGCCAGCGAGCCTTCAACACTTTACGTGGCTTTAAAGTGCGCCAAGTTTAGCACACGAGCTATGCTAACGTCACAGCCACTTAGTTGTGAATGGCGGCCGTTGTTGTTGCCTCTGGCTCTTCCACCTAATTTCAAATGAGTTCACCTTTAGTGTGTTGTTATGACTCTGTATTTGTTTATGCATATGATATTCGATTATTTTGTCTTCGTGTGTAAACATACAGCCATTTATTCAGAGTTTTGCTGGACTTGGAATCTTTCGGCGAGCTATGCTGTTTGAGTAGTGACATCGGCCTCTGTGTTTTCCGTCCCCTTACACGGTTGTCGAAATTTCGCACTCTTGTCCACGCGTCCCCACAGGTCAAGGGGAGCGTGCGCTGGGATTCGCGTCTGTGGACCTCAGCGCGCTGCTCTCGGGCTTTCAGAGCGTTTGCGGTTGGTACAACGTCGTGGACGTTAATGGGCAGTGCCGGGGCCAGATCAAGGTGGCCGTCACGCCCACCGAGGGCGTGGTTCACCTCCGGGCTGCACGCTGGCAGCACGCCGATACCGTAAGCCTCGCGCTGCCCGCTGCGGCACCGCGGTTGACAGAAATAGTAGGCAGTGCAATAAATCGTCCTCCTCGAGATATGATGAAGTGTCAAATTCACAGTCACGCCTGCAGTTCGAGATTGATGTTCGTGTTTTGTTTTTGTGTCGTTTGTACAAATGGTGTTCACTCCCTTTGCCGAAATGTAACATTGGCATATTTTTTTTATTTGCATAATTGTGTAAATAATGTTTTTTTACGTACATGTGTTCTGAGTGTAAACTTCATGTGGCTGGACTTGAACAGAAGTGATTGGCAGTATATTCTGAAGTCTCTTAAAGTCGACAGTGTGTGGCTGTGATTGAGAACGACTGCCCACAATTCTGTTCCTTGAGATTTACAGAAAGTGTGACAGTGTTTTACACCGAATTACTTAATCAGTTACCCTACTTATAGCAGTTTATCAATACATATTTTTTACGTCATTTACAACTGACTCTTGAAACAAGCATATTTGTTTTTCATATGAACCTTGTTTATATGACCCACAAATATCCGAAAAGGTCACGGAAACTCACCGGGGTGAAACACCCATACCTGCTTAACTTGCCCACCAGACCACGTCCGTAGTCACTTGGGCAGGGACTATTTCTAGACTGGTGACGTCTGCGATGTCTCCATGCCACATATGGCAGCCTTACTGGCATGGTTTTTATTGCTTGCAAAAGCTAAGAACATGCCAGCTGCTATGGTCATATCACGCTTTGCTGTGATGAACTTCCTCTGCAAATGCATCACCTGGACAGTTGACAATGCAGATGGGATGTGTGCTGGCTGCATCAATAGAGTCCATCCACCCGATTAAGTTGGTCCGACTGCTAGCCGTTCGTGTAAACACGGCTACGGTGGGCCCCATTGTAAAGTATAGATTGCATCTGAGTTATTGTATGTTGGAGCAGTGTTATTCTTTAGCACAGATGGCATATCTTTTTAAATCCTTTATATTAAGTTCGCTTGCTTGCTTGCTTGCGTGCTTGCGTGCTTGCTTGCTTGCTTACGACCGTGTAAATCTTTTGGTCGTTTTTTAACCCACTTCCCGTGATCCAATCGAGTTGACATTTTCCACACAGACTCGTTGTGCGTGACAATTAATGTTCGTGAAAAAAAATTCCCAAAATGTTACACTTTTTAGGCAAAAAAAATGTATTTTACATATATTCAAATAGAACTAATTCATGGCTTTGGCTGAACGTCACAGTGTAAGAGCCCAGAGCGTAACCCCTCCACAGGCCGTGGCGGAGTAGCGCAGTTGGTAGCGCCCTCGCTTCCCATGCCAAAGGTCGCGGGATCGATCCCCGCGTCCTCCACAGGCGAATATATTTTTAAATCCTTTATATTAAGTTCGCTTGCTTAGGACCGTGCACATCTTTCGCTCGTTTTTTAACCCACTTCCCGTGATCCAATCGAGCTGACATTTTCCACACAGACTCGTTGTGTGTGACAATTAATTTTCATGAAAAAAAATTCCACAATTTTACAATGTTTAGGGAAAACAAATTAAATATTTAATTACCAATTGCTTAATGGTGGCAGACAATCATCTGACCCATAGGTGGCAGCCATCTCAAGCCAGAGGACGAGAGGACTCTAGCCGCCACGCATATAAAGGATTTATAGTGAAAAACTTTGTTTTTACGGGTTTACTTGTTAGATACTGTGACTGTCCACACCATGGCAGTGGCGACACTTGCTGACATGCAAGCTAAACCTGTCGACCATTGTCATAGGGGTCATCAAGTGCTTGAATGTTTAATTCCCAAGATGCATAAGCAAACAACTCTATTCAAAGAGATTGGTTAGCCTTAACATGATGTGTATAAGTATTATGTGTCTCCATTATACAAGTAGGAACAACAGGTTCCACACTACCCACCAGGGATTATTTGTCTGTCTGTCGTGCATATTTGTCTGTCGTGCACGAATGCGCTGTCCAACCAAGTTCCTACCTGCCCACTCCGAAGGAACGTGTTTACACTGATGATTGTGTTGGGCCAATTCATTAAGTAGTGTAGCCATTGTAGTACATGCTGATGTGATAATCTTCCATTGTAAATGTCATGATACCCACAGTTCATTATTACACAGTAAATTCATTACCGTCATCGTCCTGATTTATTTATGTTTAGAAACTGGTAAAGGAAGCTTAATAGAGGGCCGATTATGTTGTCTGACAGCAGACCTTTATGAGCAGTTGTATGCTTTGTTTGCATCTCTTAATTCACGCTATCATATTTCTCCATAGATGCGGTGTCCTACTCTCCGCATACAAACACAGAAGTAGGGTAATATTTACAGATGACAATTCAACAGCGGGTAGTCTGTTTTTCACGCAGCACATTATGCCGTTTAATTCTGGAAGGGGACAGGAGTGGTCTTAGGTAGAACACGAGCATACATGTTGATGCCACATGTTTTTCCATGGTCATTTAGCAGATTTGGACGGTTGAGTGGCTTGGCAACAGTCCAGATATATAATGATGGAGCACTCTACTGTGTACATGGAAACTAGTAGCAGCCCAGATAGAATTGATTAACGATTCCAGATCTAATTATATGCCACAATGTACAGCAAAATCAGGCAGTCTGGATAATTTTCCATTGCTTTGAAATGTCAAAAAAATCAATTCGGAATAAATGCATCAACTTGTTACTTAACTGTCGTGAACATAACACAAAGTCCCGTTGCTTTCATGTCGCTCCAAAATATGGCGCTTGATTGTAAGTTTGCCGGATATTTTCTCGAGAATATTTTTTTATGGTGGAATCCATTGGAACAGACATTAATGGTTGCATTATGGTTTTATTATATTTTCATGGTAAATGTTTATGATGCTATTCCCATTACTGTATTTTGTTAAGGCTTTTCTTTTCCTTTTCAATATACTTGGAAAACCACAACATTAATTTACAAGAGCAGTGTCTCCTGTAAATAATTTAAACTCTTCTCATTGTTTATATTTTTAGGAAATGTGGAACTTTAGCTAATTATGGAGGGCTGTTGGTGACTTTTTTTTGCTGGCTATCTAAAACCCGCATATGCGTGTAATGCCTTTTAATAATTGTAAGTGTATTCAGTGTTTCTATTGTCTGGACAAGGCTGATTGGTAAACTGGGGGAAAGATCATGTTGCACACAGGACACTTTTGGCATATTTGGCGATAGCTTTGAGGCAGATGCTTGCCCAGGGGGCAAGACAGGGCATTTAAAAACCGCGTGCTCGACATTTGAAATGTGACGCTGGTACTTGCGTCAACATGGCTCCAATCCTTCCAGGAGATGTGCCAACGCCGGCCCATGTTGCATGATGGAACTTGTGATACAGGTGCCTATATTTATAGCTGTGTTTTATGAACTCTCACGTAGGTATGTGTGTATATTGAACTTCTTTCACACTGTTCATAGCCAACCGTGCTAACCAGAGGTACAGGGGGAAGGACAACAAACTAAACGCAAAAAGCAGTTCTAAAGAAATTTGTTTTTAATCTGGAGTTCAAAATGCATAGCTCCAGTGGCTTCCTAATATCGGAAGAAAGAGCGTTCCAGACGGCCGCAGAAGCGCATCTGAAAGCGCGCAATGCAGTGACCTTCGTTGTTTGATGGCTAGCCAAAATCAAGAGTGTATTGCATGGGCCCTATCTTAGGTAAATACCTGGTGTACTGATTTGAGTTATATTAACATGTGTAAACGGTCGCCAGATACCAAGTACCTCAGGAGAATGATTAAAGCGTAGGTAATGGGTTATATTAATGCATGGAGGGTGTGTTGAGATGGACTTTGTGGCATTGGTAGGAACTTAATTTCACTGTCTGGGGAAGCGCTTGTAGGCAAGTTTGAGGGAGAATGTGTTCATAATAGCTTGAGTGCCAATGGGGGGGAACATTCATGCAAACCCGTGTTGTAATGAAAATAAACAACACTCTGAACACTATAGAATAAAATGACATTCTGAACGCTGGAATGAAAAGAGGGAAAATCCAGATTATGGCCACTGTGCTTAAGATTAGCGAGGTATAAGCTGTGCACAGGAGGTTCTTATTTATAGAACATATTTTCAAGTGTTCTAAATTTAGAGCAACAGCTTTTGGAACAAGTGTTTTTTGGTAGCCTTTTTCCCCACCATCTGGTAAATACTTTTTCAGAAATGCATTTGATAAGGCTCTTATCTGGTAAGTGCTGTTGGTGAAGGTGGGGAGCGGTGGTGTGGCAGCATAGAAGTACAGTCCAACCAGGGATTTTGCCGGACTGCCCTATACTGCCCACCATATTGAGCTGCCAAGCGCCAACCTCTTTGTGCATTGTGGTCATTGGTTACCCATCCAAGTACTATCCAGGCTCAATTCTGCGTAGCTTCTAAAATAATGATGTGGGGAGCAATCTGGGTGATTTGGTCATAGACTGACAACCATTAAAATGAATGAAACATTGGAACATTAGGTCGTAACAAAACATTTGAGTCCCATTCTATAGTATTTGAAAATGTAGTCTCCCCTCCCCCCAAATGAAATATATTTAAAATATGTGAGCACTTTTATTTCATCTAAGTGAATGTGACCAAGCGTGACTTGATATGGCAGCGTGTAGCAGGCAGCAACCTACAAAAAGAGCTGACGACGAGGTCATCTGTGGGCAGTTTTAAAGAGACTGAAAAACTTTCTCAAATATCTTCCTGCTATTGGATGCACTAGCTCATTGGGAAAGGAAACTAATTTTATCTCGAGTATCTTCATGTTTTGTGCATTATCCATTGAGGCTTCTTATGTAATTCCACAGTGCTGAAATGTAAATATGCAGCTGTTTAGCCATGTTATTTGCAGCATAAAAAAGGTCTTAAGTACCTTGTCCGACCGTATGTGAATTTCAAATGTTTTGGTTAAAATCTTGGAAGCAAAAGTCGCAATAATAAAAACTCTAAAACGTGAATGCAATGTCTGCAGGTTATCACGTGAACACGTCACATACCATTGCACAATTATGTGTTGCATAATACAGAATAAGATACAATTACAATATAGTTGTCCACCCACTACACTACAAACCCAATAACTTATTTTCCAACCCTGATCATGGTTAACATTAATGGTGAGTGATATTCGAACAAGACGTTGGTGGGACAGCCCATTTCTCCAACTCACATTGACCAGCGTGGTGAAGTATGCCAGAAAAAAAATCCACTATCTACATAGTGTGGGGAGGCCATCATACAGCAATGAATTGACAAAGGGCTGTGAATTAACAATACGTGTCATTTTTATGAACCACCTACGTGCAACCGAACATTAAGTATGAATAAAAAAATGCAATTGAAAACTGTCTTCTGCAAAAGACGTGGAATTCACGACAACATGCGCTAAGTTTCTTGCCCCGATGTTTAATTTTGTGTTGTGTTTCGTGCACCACTGTGTCCCAAGGTCCCAGTGCAGCCAAAGTCCCGAGGACCGCATTATCAAACAACTGCCGTCTACAGCATGTTTCCAAGCCATATCAGCAGATTCCCTGAGCAGCACATCAGTACAAGCGCTACGCTCAATGACAGGTGTGGAAATCGTGGTTATGTAATGCCAACGATCACAGCGCTGCATAATACGACATTGCCTGAGCCCTGAGCTAAGCCCTTGTGTTACTGACCTTGGGATCTTGCCAGTGGCAGATAATTGATCCAGTTTGTGGAGGAAGGTGACACATTACAATTTCTCCCTATTTAATTTGAAATAATACGTTCTAATAAAGTAGAATTTGTAATGCTCAACGGTTTTCGTCCACTCTCAAGAGAGTGATTCAGAGAAGTCTGAAACCAAAGACAAGCAGCTAAGCAGCCAGAACCGGTGGAAACAATTTCCCAATCTCTGTGGTCCTATAAGTAACCATAACCCAACCCCAATAATCAGTGTTTATTTCGAATGGGACAAATACAGATTAACATTTGATTTAGTTTCGGCACCTTTCAAGCATTCGACGAATCAAAGTCTACGTGCCGAATCCAGGGCCGAATTTGTCGGCAGAGAGAGTGCGTGGCGTGGAGAACTCGTGTGCAGCAGTAGCAGGTGGTAACAACTCCCAATACATCAACGCATAATGCTGGGATATCATTCGGCGAGTACTATTTGATTTACATTTGAAATTCTGTTTAATAGTATTATATTATTCATAATTTAGATTCAATGTTATATAATAGCGGTATTGTGTATAATTCACGTTAAATGCTGTACAGGAGTGTTATGTAGCATATAGGTCGACTCAGCCTCAAATTAGTACTTGGTGCGGTGTGTAAACATCTCTACTGGGGAGACAAAGGTGGTCGGGCTTGGTCCTGGCCACCCACCCCCTCGTGTACTGTGCTGGCCTTCATAGGTGCTCGCTAACAGCACTTGCCCTCACAGTCTGTCAAAGGCTATACACAGGGTGTCTTTGTCTTTATAGTAAATAATGCGTTTAAAGTTCTTAATAGCTTCATAGCGTTTAATACATTTTAAGCACTGTACAGTCACGTTAAATAATGTTACATATTGATACATTTCAAATGCTAACCAGTAGCAACATGCAACACTTGGAGAAAATGCACAAATTAGTGACACCTTATTGACCGTAAAAAAAAGCATTGGGCAAGGCGCTTAGCAAGAAGGGATAATGGCTGACGGGTCGGGTATTTCACGAGTGTGTGCGATCCACCAACCCTCACATCTAAAGTTCCGCATCACAGGCACGCTGGCCGCCAGCCGTGCTGCATCCACTGCTGAATGAAGATGTCCCCGAGTCGTAGCCATTCCTCGTGGTCTCATGATGCAACTATCCACCGAGCTCCAACACACGAGCCGATCTCATCTCTCCCTCTCCGTGTGCTGTTCGTGATTTTTTGGTTACTGCTCCGTGGTCAGTCTCGACCACGGGCCATCATCCCGTCAAGAGCAGTGTCTTCCTGCCCAAGCCCACTTGTCTCTTCAGAATAGTTATTCTGGTGTCTCGAATGTCAATTTTTGTCTGTGATACGTGTGTTCTTCTTCCTGTCTCTCCATGCTTATTTGTGCACTTTTTAACTTAAATTTTTCATTCATTTTCTTTGCCAGTGTCCATATTTATTATTCATATGTCAGAGCAGGTAATAAGCTCAGATTGAAAACACTCTTCTTTGGGCACATTGGTATATGGCTCTTTATTTATTTAAGCGGTGTCGCTGAAACAGCCCTGTATCCGATTTTCTGACTTACAGGCTTGAGCACCGTCATTATATTGCTGTTTGTAAATTCATGAAACATTTGCTCATCGACGCCGGCGCTGTTTGCTGCTGTGGCGGCACAGGGCAACGGCGGCGGGCGTCGGCACAAGCCGCTCGCGCTTCCGGGAGCACCGCGACAACGTGCGCCGCTTCCACCAGTCTCTGCAACAGCCAGAGGGGAGCGCGCCCGGGGAGGCATCCGGTCCCACGCATGCAGAGTCCGTGGGCAGCAACGGCAGCAGCGGTGGCAGCGTCAGCGATGGAAGTGGAGACTCCAGTGAGCCCGCGAAATCCACCCTCCTGAAGAGCCTCAGGTAGCAGCGGGCTAAGGGGCAACAGCCCAAGCTTGTGTGCAGAAGGTGGCAGCTTGAAAGGAAGTTTGTTTAAGGCTGTCACATTTCTGCGAGGTTCGCCCGAGGCACCGGGTGATCTGGGTGTCCCTTGTTCGGTTGGCACCGCCCACTTTTTAATAGCCGCACGGTCTGACATGATCTGCGCAGTGGAGGATGTGAACCTCATTTTCATTGGGGATTAATCGAGATGACCACTGTAAGTGAATGTGCAGCACTTGTAGGATTGGGCAGGTGGAATTAATAATGAGCTATGGTGACTTGGCCAGACCAAAAATATATAAAACGCCTTTCGTCTCCTATTTCCATATATAATGAGCCTTTTAGAAATGCACAGTATTGATGTTCTGTTAAAAGAAACAGGTTTTTATTAGGCTGCCAGTTTTTATTGTAATGTGCTCTATTCATTTATTTAATACCAATCAGGTTTTTGCATGAAAGGTTACAAGCAGTCCATATATATGTATTTTGTCAGCTTCTGCTGCTGCTCTATTCCTTTTTCGTATGGTGGGGAGCTGATCAGCAACGCTGCTATGTTCATTTGGAGATGGATGAGTGAGTTGATGGCTTCAGGAGCAGCCTAGTGAATATCTGAAAATGCTGCCGGGCAATGGATCGAAGCGGGCAGTGGCGTTACACGGAGGTCCACGGTTTGAGATTTGTGGCCACGGTATGCAGTGTGGACCCCTCATTAACTTTCCGTCGTTGATAGGAGGTAGCCGCATCTGCCGTGCGAAGTTTGAATTGAATTCAATGCCGACCATTTTTTTTGTGGCAAATTGAAACTGCGATGTTTTTCTGTGGGTTCAGGAATTAAGTGCTTGCTTAGGTTTGTATCACGATGGCGAGATGTTCACTACTTGGTCAGGTATACAGGTCGTGGTTTTGATCCTGACCCTTGACACCAGTATATTCGGAATTTGCATGTTCTCCCCGTTGTCACGTGGATTTTACTCCAGGTCCTCTGGGTTTTCCTTTCACATTTAGAATCAACATCACGCATTTAGAGTATTTGGCTGCTGTAAATTTCCACATGATAAGCCACTTCATTAAGCAATCATTTGTGGCCAGGTCGCTTCTGAAAAAGAGCTATATAGCCCAGTGGGCCTTACCTGGTAAAATGAAAAAAAATTAATAGTTTTAGGTTGTTCTCCACTGTGTCTCCAGAACTACTACTGTGAGCCGTGACCATGCCACCCACCTCAACGAAGACACCCTCGCATGTTTTCCTACAGGAAGAACCTGCGGGAGCTGGACGACATGCAACGCTTCTTCACCAAAAGGCTGTCGGTCGTGCCGGATCCTTGGCAGAGGCAGTCGGAGGGGCCCCGTAAGGGAACAGTCGGGGAACAGAGCCACCCGCTGTGTACGGGTGGCACAGAGCCAACGGGCACGGGCGGTGAGATGCATGACGAGCTGCTGGAGAAGTCCAGTCGCCTGGTGTCAGAGGTCAACAGCCTCATGTGCGGTCAGTAATTAGTTTACTTACAAGGAAGTAAGCAAATATAAATCATCGTCGCCATTCTCATTTGTAACTCAAACCATTACCATGTGTTACATGTCATTATTTATAACATCACACTACACACCAATCATTGAACAACCATCATATTGACAATATAATTGAAATTATAGTTAATGACTATTACCACAACCAACACCAATTATATTCATCGCCATATTTTCTATAATCTTTCTACCGCTGGTTTACAGCGTTCACACCACGCCATCACCATCTCTCAAGGGTCCTCCTAAATCACAATCCACGATCCATCCGATTTGTGCGCATGAGTCGCTCTCATCGACTCCTCAACATGGTGGCAGGCGTTCATTCCATCATCTGGCTTTGACCCTTCAGCCATTATTCCTTCCAGTGATATGCCCTCTCCAAACGCACTCATGTTTAATAACAGTCAACGCAAAGAGGCATGGGTAAAATTTATTTTTGCAAGTACACCGATATCTATAAAAGAGCATATTGATCAGAAAACATGCAAATCCGTGGCCTATTGACTATTTAGTCACCAACATAAAATAGCAGTCCATTACCCAATGAGCTGTCTAGTCCAGTACTTGCATATCAACGTTTATTTCTGCGAGGGAAATTTAGACTGGTTTAGAGTACCATCTGTTTAGTTTAGCAATTGTTCGGATCATTAAAGAAATTGTCCAGGGTTGCCTTGCATTACAGGTAAGAGACCTCCACAAACACTGTGAGATGACCATTCGGTGCACTGTTCTTAATTGACTTGTACTAATGTGGTGATTGCATAAGCGGCCTCAATGGATAGTGTTGATGGATAGCGGCCTAAAATGGACTGTGCACAACAGCACAAATAGTCGTACTTCCAATTGAGGACGTTTTCGATGTGCGTAACATTTTAGGTTAAAATAAGGATTTTCAAATGACATTCATTGTGCTGCACCATGCTCTAACTTTTAACATTCACTGAAATTAAATTCAAGTGCAGTTGAAGGCATTTTGCATTACATGCATCTGATGATTAGTAATAGCATTCTGCGCTTGATTGCAAGATGACGGGTGGAGTTTGAATATTGCCGATTTAAATTTTGCCATGAGCCAGTTGGCAAGGAGTTGACATTTCGTTTCCTACAGCTGCTCGCCAATTATTGTAGGTCATTCACGTATGACGTTGTATGCCTGAGACGTAAGCATAAGCAAGTCATCATAAGTCAGAGTCAACGCTAACTTCCAATTTTTTTAAAATCATTCCTGTAATTTGCATTGCCTATTTGCGTACGATTACCCATTGCTGTACTGAAAAAGATGGCCTGTGTGTTAATGCTAGATAGGCTAATCCATGCATGGATAATCAGGTTTGCGTGGTGCAGCAGGCACGGCGCTGCCACCGTCGGCACAAGAGCCTGTGTTCGAGGAGAATGCTGACAGCGTGGAGCCGGCCCACCTGTCTGATCGATCAACGACCGCCAGGGAACACGAGCCGGCTGATTCATGGGATCCAGTGGGCATTGGTGACCACCTGCTGCCCATCTCGTTTGATGCGGAAACACCTATGTCCGCGCGCATGTTTACAAATGCTGCCGAGCTCGCATCTGGCAGCCTGTCAGCCGAGGATGACGACTTCCGTCGAGATGAACACTACGCGCACCAAATCGACGGATTTGATGACATCATTGGCACTGGCGTCAGAGATTTTGTCATCGGGAGCGCAAGCGATTACGGTGACGGTGACTTTGACGAGCACGTCGTGGAGCCACGAACACTGAACGACATCTCGGTGATCACGGACAAGACGAGCCCCTGGTCCAGCGTCGTGTCCGACCCCGAGTCCCACGCTCATGGCAGACCCAGAGCAGAGTACAGTCTCACTTCACTCATCCCGTCGGAAGAAGGCACGCGGAGGAACACGAGCAGTCCTGAGCAGCCCACTCTTACTGCCGCGCCCGACTTTAAACAGATAGACACAGATCCTGCTGTGATGGACGATGGTGAAATAAGTAGACTTGCATCTGTTGGCTTGGAAGAGCTGGGGCCTGAAAGTTCAGAAAATGATAACATGCCCATCCCATCACAGGGTATGCATTCACAAAACAATGACCACTGCGCATTGCTAGAAGTGGACATCAACGATGAACAGTTTGATGACGCGAGGGCTGATGCAGATGCTGATGTTGCAGCCTCCTCGGTGAGTGCTGCTGCATCGGTTATTTCGGAGCGACAGACTGAGAACACCCTTTCTGAAAATGAGGAGACGGATCACGGGGAATTTGAAGGCACGCGTGAGAGCCACGGTTCTTCTTCGAGTCACAGCGATCAAGAGCGAACCACTGAGAAACGTGTCGGTCAGATAGTCTCTCGGGACGAACGCAGAGCAGCAGCAAGTGATGAGCACTCATCCGATGAGGAGCAGGAGGCGCAAGGAATTGAAGAAGTGGAGGAAAGCGACTTGAATGTGTATCCTTAATTGCGCTGAGAAATCTTTAAAAGAGCATCGTTCCACCATTATCAGTCGCTGCCATCATCACAATATGAGAGACATCCGTTTTTATTATTCCGTAGTTAATTATTTGAATGGAATATAATTGGGTTCTTCCCATATTAAGTATAATAAATGTATTCTTGGTTATTTCGGTAAAGTCACGTAGAAAAAACACACCTGATGATGATTGCTTGTGTTGCAATCGAAACGTCGCGAGAATTTTATGTTTTATTTTTATTTATTATTTCCCTTCTACGTGACTTTACCAAAAGAACCAAGACTATGAATCCCTGCAATCACGAAAGCTTTAAATCGAAATGTAATCGGAATATTACTGGTGATGTTTTGAAGTGAATGGTAAAATTGACCTATTGTAATGTAACATTTTCCATTTGAACGGCCTAGTTTGTTTGCTATTTTAAGCTTTGGCTGTTTCCACCAAGTCTTTAGAATCCAAAGTTTCTATGAAGTGAGTCATTATCTTAACTTGATGCCATGCCACTAGCCCTGGACCAGAGCCTCTGCCCAACTTCTTCCTGCCACCTCGTGACTTGGAGGCTTCAATGAGGGCACTGAGGCTGGCCCCTGTATTCCCTGCATTCTCCGCACGGAAGGTGAGAGAGACTGGCACTCACGCCCGCATTTCCCTCTGCAAGTTATAAAACTACCGACTGTACGAGAGATGATTTTGTGCAAGTCCGATTTTCTCATTTCTCTTCTGTCTCCCAATTCTATAACCAGGTTGTTCATTCAAAATCTATTAAATGTCTTTTAAAATGCCAAAGCCTGTGTTTAACATACATATACATATGAACGTATTGGCGGTATACACCGGTGCGCAGTATAAAAAAAAAACTACTTTTCACAATAATTATTTATTTTCCTGCAATTCGCAACCCCGGTCAGAAAATCGTGCGGGGTGCGTCAAAATCATTTCTCGTGATGTCGAAGCATTCAGAAGATGAATGTCAGTTCAAATGTTTATTTTAGGCTGTTTTATAAGGACCGGTGTGTTATGCTGCACCGGTGTACTGCCAATACATCCATGTCTCCCAACTATTTGGAGCACTGGTTAGAGCTCGGCTCAAGGGCAAAAAGTTGAGCTAAAATTCCTAACTGGTATGATCTTGGCTTATCATCGCTCATGGGTTCATAAGATAACTACCACTCTGGGATGTGAACAGTGGTTTTTCTCCTGTGGACAGACTGTCCTATAGATAGGTTTATCCGCAAACAAATGTCCCGCATTAGTTTGAGAATAGATATGTTTGTACCGTATGCGACAACATGGCCGCAAAGCTGCCGCACTAATGCCCTTCCTGGGAAGCTGTCTCAGCAACGGTAACTGGTGGTGGTGAAAGAGACGTCGATCATCATAATCGCCATTGGTTTAAGACGATAATTATATTAATACGATAGTGATGACAGCGGCGGCAGTTATGGGTCACAAAGACAGGGGGACAACAAGCATATTTATCTTCATCCATTACCTTTCTCATCATAATCATAAGTCTTCTTTCACATTTGCATAACTTAAAAAAATGTATAATGAATTTTGTGCTTTACTGTGCACGGATTTGCTTTGGGCCATGAATTCTGCAGATAAGATATATTTGGTGCCCATCTGGGGGGCTGCTTTTGCACTTTTTTATTTGAAAAGTCATGGACTTAGGAGTCCAAGGCACAGGTTAAAGTTATGAATCATTAATCGGCCAGACCCCACGGATATCGAATTACAGACATCTCACTGGATGATTTTTAGAAGGCCCTTCGACTCGAATTACAGACATCTCACTGGATGATTTTTTGAAGGCCTTTAGACGACATTAACTTGAAACATTTGTACATATGAACACTGTACTTTTTAACCTTTGAATAGAAAATCATAATTCAAAGTTGTTTTGTCAATCCACTGCTGGATGATAGCCTTCCCATGCCATATTAGTCACGAGGATTGGTTGACCATACTTTACCGGATTCGTTAGTGCTGGTCGTTGTACCACTTGCCACTAATGTGAGCCGTGGCTGAAACTCGAACCCAGGTAACCAGGTTCAGTTCGCTAACCCACAGGGTCAACGCTCTACCAAACGATAAATAAAAACCCTCTTGTAAATCCACTGCTTATGTTTGTATTAAGAGTACAACCAAGAACCTCGTACTTTAGCAACAAACACTATGAATAGCTCATCCTGCCAAATGGCAACAATGCATCACATTCACTCTGTAGGGTTATTTCTAAGTCATAATAACTCATACTTAAGCCTACAGTGCTGCCTTCATGAATAAAATAATCGCGGTCAGTTTCTGCTGCCCTTTACTGGGAACATAACACAGTTTGGGCATTCACATTGACAGTTTAAAATTGAGGAGCGACCCTCAACCGGTGATCTTTGTCAGGGACCACTCCAAGCTCTGGAAACGAGTTTTCGTCATTCTGGTAGGTAGTCACATTCACAGGCCATTCATTGAAGACCCCCCATGGATACTCCAGCTGTTTATATTCACGAACCTTTGGTATGCTCACTGTATTTAACATATTGCCCCGGCCCCCCCCCAGTGTGATATTTAAAGTTCCCATATAATTGATCCTAAGTTTGTATTATTAATGCTCAGAAATGAAACATCTGAGCCTGTTATGTGAACATTGCGGTTGCCGTAAAAGACACATTTTCAACGAGTGATAGATTCTCTGGAAGTGCGTTTCCTGTCCCAACGCAAGTGAAAGCCCCATCGAGAGGATGTCGCTGGGGACGAATAATTAATTTCAAGTTAACACATTCATCCTGTATCCCCAGTATACTTCCCCGTGACTCGTTGGCTCGCCGTTCAAAGTCGTGTTTATTCTTAGCCCGAATTAAAACAAATCTCACTTGGTTCAGGGATCAGTATAACCAAGTCACCCTGGAAGTGAAACATTTTTGTCAGACCTCAAAAGTCAAGTAAACGTAAGCCTGGCTGTGTGTGGGATGGGGGGGAGACCTGCTTGGGAGGACCTGGTGGTGTCAACTCAGACTGCACAAGCCCGACACATTACCGTACAGCAGTAGCCATCATGTATGTATGTTGAACTTGTTTCGCATCGTACGTAGCCAACCGTGCTAATAGGAGGTGCACCTGTTAGCATTGTGTCTTACCCCTAATATGCATAGTTTGTTTTCTCTCCAGGTGTTGCAGTTTTCTCCCACATGCCAAACAACTAAGCAAAATAGTTACAAATTCTAGTGTGGCACCCTCCTGAAAACATATATGGAAAAAAAAATCCCACGAGGACCCATTGAGACTCTCTTGGATACGTTATTAACATCAGACAAAGGATTTAATTCAGGGTTTGGCGGCTCGTTTGTTTAATCTGGACTTAAAGCTTTCGTGACTGCAGGAATTCATATTCTTTGGGTCTTTCGGTAAAGCCACGTAGATAGAACAAATAATAAAAATAATAACAATATCACAACGTTTCGATCGCAACACAAGCAATATAATATATTCTCGGCAGCTCTCCCGCTATATTTTTCACCTGATGACGATTGCTTGTGTTACGATCGAAACGTCGTGATTTTTTTGTATTTGTTCTCTCTACGTGGCTTTACCGAAAGACCCAAATAATACGTTTCTTTAATCTTCGTTTGATGGCCACACTGAAGGTTTTGCAGAATATTGTGGTTTTACTGCAACGGTTTATTTTTTTCGCTGAGTGCTGAATGTGGCCGTGTGAATCACCTCCACCGTTATTTTACTTATATACAGGAGATCATCGATATACAATAGATAATAGATATACAGTAGATCATCGATTATCCGGTTGCTTCGGGGCATTGCGGATTGAAAAAAAAATGCTAAATAATCGATAATAATTATTTAAAATTGCACATTATTGTATGACATGCTTTTTAGGTGTTGTTTTTTGTGTGTTTTAAATGTGTTTACTGTATGCAATTGGCATAAATAAACATACAAATAGACGGATAAATATCCTACTTTAAAATGTTATTGTATTTACTGTACCGTACTTACCACTCCTTTCTCGAAGACTCTGCGTGGGGTGATGTATATACGTACAGTATTTTAATTGTTTAAGTTGTACGTAGTGTATCATGTAATGTATATAATTATAGAACACTGAAATCAAGCTGAGCTACTTTTCTAGTCTCGCACATCGTGCCGATCGCCGGACTGGTTACAGCATCTGGAGCGGTTTTGCCGGATCGGCCCGGGACCGCAGCAAGATAATGTTGGAAGCAGCTGAATAATCGATGATCAAGGCAGCTTTGTGTTCATCATGATCAAAATATACGTTCGTCACCGCAGCAGGCAGCATCAGATTTTTGTGAAAGAATCCAGTAAAACGGATGCGGCCTAGAGGAAAGTTGTCACGTGAACATTGATATACCCCATTGGATTACCAACAACCCTCCACTGACTATAATGATGCACGGCATCATACTGTGAGTGGATTCACGTATGTGTGCACGTGTCACAAAGCCATTCCTAATGTGGTCAAATTTACTTCTGTGTCATTATCTGAGCTTCCTGTAGCAAGCAGTGTTGGAGAGAAACGTGCATTCACTTGGTCTCCACTTTCTGTTGACCTATGCACCTATCACATTGCAAGCCAGTGTTTCTCAGTATGAAGGCACCATAGCAGGCACAGGCTTAACTGTTCCAAACATAAACGCGAATACTGGATAGCAAATCCTCGGGTCGGCGGACCTATTGGGTGCAAACCAAAGAGTTTGGCGAGCTGCTAAACTAATTTATTATCAATGTAAAAACTACCCTGTTACTGTGTTGCTGTAAATGTATTACGGTGTGTGTTATTGTACCCACCATTCCCCAGGCACCCTTAGCCTATCACCTCCCCACCATCACCCACCACTAACGACGTATTGTTAAGTACATTTGTTACACTTGACTTATTTTATACATTCTGAACAATGTAACATGTTCTCGTGTATTTATATTATACGTTATAGATTGCATCACATATTATAAAGTACATAGCATGTGCATTCAATTCTATTCTATTACTGTTTCTTATATATTCTATTACAGCATTTCATCTGTATTTTAAAAAAAGAAAACAACATTTTATTGCTGACCTGGTGCGTCTATGTGTAAAATCTAGCTTGCCGGGGTTTCACTGCATGCACACTTGAGGAAATGTTAACTGCAAACATTGACCTATTAAAATCATGGCCACGTATTCGTACCGTCATTGAATTACACACCTCGGTGTGGCTGTGGGTGTGTGCGCGTCATTTGCGCAAGTGACTGGCGGATCATTCAGTATCGAGCAGCGTGAAGTTTACGCTGTAGGCCACCAAATTTGCGAGCGTGTTTACGAGTATAGGTGCTGCGAGAGATGCCTGCAAGGCTCCTTGTATGTTGCTGGTCCATGTGGACACATGAACAAAGAGAATGCGGGTGAAAGGTTGCCCGCTAACAGTTGGCACAAAGGTCCCCAGCTGAGCCCCGTTACGATAACTGTGCGTGGCTTTTCCATCAAGCCATTTTCATGAAGCCCTCGGATATCCCAGCTGCAGTCTTTTTAAATGTAGCTTTGCAGTTGTATCACAATTCTACAGTTGAATCGCTGTGGTTTCCTGCGTTGACGAGGAAGGTGATACAACAAAAATGTTTTAACCGTGCCAGTCGGCTACTGTACGATTCTAATTTTGTTTCAACTTAAGCTGCTGACATTTAACATTAAACCTCATCGCACTCTACAGGCTTGTTCAGGAATGTCACTTTAGGCCAAGAACCTGCTTTTTTTTTAAACTCGACTTTCCCGAATGTATATTTATGGTGAGCCCTCATTAAATGTTTTCATCCTTGTTGGTGCTATAATTCAACTCCTGTAGAGCGATGCCCCCATCCCGAACGCCAACTCCTGCCACGGCTTTTGTGGGTTTTTGGGGGGGGGGGGAGGGGGGCAGCAGCGTTACGGGAGATCCCTTTATCCGTGAGCATCGGGAGCTGTTTTCAACCGGTGTATTTAACACACTGCCCCAGCAACAGAATTGCTTGCTCCGGACTTGGTTAAGAACCATTGGCTGGGCTGTAGCGTCACGTTGCCCTTTCCGAAGCCCTCCTTCCCAATCCGCCCGCATGACGAGAGAGCTGAAAAACAAGCGTCATTTGACTCTCCTCCCTTGCACACCAATCTGTGAAAGGGGCAAGCTGCTGCCGCCACCACCGCGCCTACTCGTTGTTTTTCAAAAGGGATCTCCGTTTCCCAGCCGGCAGAAGAGCGGCTTGTTGTCTCACCCACCTAGCATTTGCCTTTCAGCTTCATGAAGGGGGTCGGCCAAGCCCTCTGTGTCCTGTTTCGTGTGTGAGCACTCGAGCTTAAATAAAACATGAGCTGTTCTTTGTTGCACACTCGTCAATGTAGAACTCCTGAATCCCCGACGCTCATTATCATCATAATAACTGTGTGGGTACAGTATTAATCGTTAACCATGTGCCTTCCTGTTGTAAATGTACTCTAGTTACAATATTGTGAAAGTTGTGCTTTCGATGAGACGTTAGTGCTTGCATACGTGGATCTATACAATGCCATTGCATTCATTTTCGAGAGCAAATGAAAAACCAACTGTTTTCTCCATTGGATAAATTTTTAAGTAACGTATAAAAAGAAAATAGCAAAAGCTACTTGGTTCATTAATTACATATTATTATGCGTTTACCCGACATTCAAGGCTCTTGTAACGGGAGTGTTTAAAAGTTTGAGATTATCACAGCGCAACACACATAATTGCATTAGGTGATGTTCTTCGCCTTAATTGCCGAGAAGAACATCTGCGCTGATGTATGGTTGCAGCAGCTGTAATTTGCTGTTAATCTCTTTATCATCTCATGGACTGTTTCATTCAGTGTACATGGGGTATTGCCATGGCATTGGCTTGCAGGGTCAGGGTCCCCCCCCCTTATAGATGCACATCGTAATACCTTGTCCAGCTCCCTCCTATCAGCTTTAACACAAGGCAGCGTTAAGCTGATAGAACCATACTCTATTTAATTGACTGAAGATAAAGTTTCGTATAAGGAAGAGGTCATTGTGTGCTATTTTTGTTGCCTAGAGTACCTGGAACATTCCCTATTGTGATTCCAGAATGGAAGGGTTGTGCAGTGTGTTGCAAATACTGGAATAGACATGCTTTTGTAAAGCATGTTTAGTCGGTGTATTTTACCATTGTGATTGAAATGGTTTTAGATATATAACGCAAACATGTACATCGCGTCATCCGTGAACATTATGTGCATGTAAATAGAATGCTGTACTTTTACAATGTCCTCACAAGTATCCATTACTCGTGTTGCTTCCATGCAAATACAATAACAAGTGCAGCTTGAGCCGACATATTTGATCCTTGATTTTGTAGAGACTCGTGTTGTGCTTTGTACCCTTAAATAATGAGAAACTGCTATCTGGTGCATTTGGCATGGTCACGGTTCTTCAGGCTGCCAACTTCCATTCTCTGCGAATGTTGAAAGCGATAGAAAGCATTTGTTTGAGTATCTCAGACATATATAACAGCACATTGACACAAACTTAAAAGCAAGCATAGTTGTAAAGGAGCCCGTAATTGATCCCTGTTTGTTCATTATGGTGATCATGTTCTAAACAATGTCCTTCAATGCTTTACATTTCTACTATGTAGTAGTACCAGGTCGGAATATATTTGGGGGTATTTAGCCAACCATGCTGATGGGAGGTGCTGCGGTTGTAAAGCTGCTTATGCATTTTTTTGGGTGATGCGCACAAACAGGTTCAATCTGGAACAGTCAAGCCCAGCACCATTGTACAGAAATGTGGAAGTGAAATGATAAAAGAGCAGGCATGAGAGCTTGAAACTAAGATGGAACTTTTTTTTTTATCAAAAGCAATATTGATGAATACAAATTGCAATATTTTATTAAACATACAAATGTACAGCACACTCCAAAGGTACAAGCACATACATATGCAAACGCACAAAATTACATTCAAAATAATTGCGTAGTAAGGTGACTATCGAAGCACGTGACCCAGGATAGAACAGACATTAAAGACCCTTTCATATAATTCTGAAATTTAATTAAAGCCTTGACGAATACAAATTGCATTTAAATCATATTGCCTTCCACGCATGTTCACAGGGATCTACGATTCAAAAGATAGTAATTACCTCGGTGAACGAATCCTCTGGGAACGAAGCTCATTTAGAACGAAGTCCGCATTAAGTTTGACAGCTGAATTCAACACAGCACGTGCAAAACAAAACAATATTGGAATCTTTTTTTGGGGAGCTCGCAAAAAAAGATACCAAATCTTACTGTTTTTGCACACTGTTAATGATGCGATGCTTCGGGTGTCTTGGCACTTCCTGCATGCTCTGTTGGAACATATAATAAATATATAACCTCAAAGAACGGTGATGGAGGGGGGCGGTGGAGTGGGCTGAACTTGTTTTTTGGCTCGAGGTTTTAGACAGGTCATTACAGTACAAGGGGGGAGAGAGAGAGAATAAAACCCCACAAGAAGCACTCGATGCTGACATTAATGCTGGACCATGCACCACCGGGTTCGAATATTTTGACCCCGATGTGTGTCCCCGAGCACTTTTGCACGGGCATCGTTCGGTGATTGTCAAAGTCCTTCACGCCGAGTGTTTCATGTGTTACTTGAAGCCAGGACGGCTCAAGCGTTCGAGGCCGTGGTTGTAACGGTGTTGAAATATTGAATTACGGGATGATAACTGATTTTTTTTTTTAAATGCAACAATGATGTTTTGCAATTATTCAAAGTTGTCCAAAGTATCGTTGGTTGGCACACAATGTGTTTATTTGGAAAGTCTAAACATATAGAAGCAGATTATATTTTCCGCCTGAGGACGACCGCTTGTGTTGCTATCGAAACGTCGTGACATTATTTTTTGTTTTATTCTATTTGTCTACCTACGTGACTTTACCGAACGAACCAAAGAGTATGGATTCCTGCAGTCACGAAAGCTTCAAATCAAGATATAGAAGCTGAACTTGTAAAAGCCCAATTTGTCTGATAGTTTTTTTTGCCGCTCAGGATAATTAATGTACATCTCCTTTACAGGTCCAATGTTACGTAATAAGTGGAAACATTTCCTGTTGTTGTTTCAAGCTGCCCGGCACTGCTTAGACTTTGCCAAGTACGACAATTTTCTTTGTTCCGGTTTCCAACAGATTGGCGGGCGGGGGTGGGGGGTGCCTCTACTATAACCGCACAGCGAACTGCTCAGTGGCGCTGACTGGCTCTGGCTGGTTTTTGCACGACTGACGCAATGGGAAGAATGCATTTCCAAAATTACTG
Source organism: Lampetra planeri (assembly GCF_965212315.1). Taxonomy (NCBI): domain Eukaryota; kingdom Metazoa; phylum Chordata; class Hyperoartia; order Petromyzontiformes; family Petromyzontidae; genus Lampetra; species Lampetra planeri. The sequence continues at coordinate 11,291,390 of NC_136125.1, read as the reverse complement.
TGCGATGGGTATAGCGTGACCAGCTATTGGGCAACAGCGGATAATGTGAACATCACCTGTGCCACACCACTATGCAAACCTAACTTGGTCAAGAAAATTTGCCGACAAAGGGCAGACTGTGCAGCAGCAGCAGCAGCTTCTGCATGAAAGGAAAACGTACTAAACATAGACTCCGATGTGTATTTCATCTTGCGTTATACAGATATAGAACTGTATGAATAGAGTGCGCAATATACGCGCTGCGTCTTCAACATTATTTAATCTTCTTGCAATTTTCTCCAGGTTAGTAACACATTTGTTTTGGAGAGAAAGAGCAATGATTATAGACTGATTAATAATGCAAAAGGGTATATGCATAGCAACAGACTGAACACGTTTTTGCGGAAAATATCACGTTACGTACTATATTTACCATATCCCGGCATCGCTATAGATATGGAAATGACCACTTTACACTCGCTGCTGTTCACACGGCAGAAGAGATTAACTTCAACTGGAGGACACTTGCAGTTGGCCTCATCACACAATCCTGCTCGCGAATTGAGCGCTGTGAGCCGTGCCATAAATTCCCCCTCCCCACCACCACCACCAGCCACCCACCCACCCAAGTGAGATTGTTTTTCCTTCTAAATCTTGCACTGGACAAGCAGGGGCCCGTCCTATCCCAGTGCTCTGATTGGTTGTCTTGGCCCTGCATTCACGCGACTGCTCCTCGTGAGATGCTAATCCTGGGGCCTCTGGACATTCCACTTGGGACACCCGTTCAGTGGGGCCCCTCGCCCCATCTCTCCCTGCCCCTCTTCCCGCCTCTCTCTCCCCCACGAAGACGTAGGTGGGTGTGCGCTGCACAAACAACGCCTGCTGAGAGCAGCAATGTTCCCGGCCCGACGGAGGACTTTGACCTCTTATAACCCTGTCCTGTTTTTCGCTTCCAACGTTCCTTTGGAACGTAATTTAGTTTTACGTGAATTTACAGTTGGTGCATTGTTTTTGTCCTACTGCTTTGTTTGAGCCAATATTGCTGATGTATTATCTGGCTGTTTATATATACAGGTCTCGCTTGAAGGATACTTGTTGTCTTGATGGACTTTCAACAATTTGATTAGTACAGTTGTGAGTAGAGATGCCCCTTTGTCACTGATGACAATGTCGAAAGTATGTGCTGCAGATGACATTTTGAATGTCCATCTGCAACGCGCGTCTCGTTAATGTGCACTTCGAAGCCATCAAAATCAATAACTGCATTGTCTGCCATGTGATCTTGCCCTTGCCCGTGCGTGACAGGAGGGCGAGATTGGCACAAGCGGGGCAAACGCGCGCCGCACTCCGCGACTCCAAGCCCACCTGGCACCGTCACTTCCCCCAGACCAAACCAAACGCATCGCGAAGATCTTTTCCAGCCGCTACTCCAAGCCAGAATAGTGCGTGCGTACGTGCGCACACGTGCTTGCGAGTGGACATGCGTGCCTGCGTCGCGCTGAAAGGTCTCGATGTCTCGACAGTGAGCTAAATCTGTGGGAGAGTCTGGCCAACTTTAAACGTGCATCACGGTTGTGGTGCTGGGGCCGTGCAGGCAATGCTGGTATCGGATCGCCCTTCTCTCGATGGTGGTCTGTCGACGTGATGCCGATTGATATTGCAGGTATCACCCTGATATCGGATGTCCCTTGAAAAGCAATAGCTCTCTTTTCCTCGTGTCCTGAGGACTGGTAAAAAAAAAATTGTAATTCTTTATCAACTTTTGCATACCTTTAGCAATATCGTGCGATATAGACAATCTCCAGATAATAATGAGAAATTGGAATTGATGGTCAGTGGTTTCCCACTAAAATGGGCATGGAGAGTGATCTTGTGTTTACAGCTCGTGGTGAGAGCGGGTTAAACCTAAATTGAAAACTCAATTCTTTAGAAGTGCTTTTTGTGTTTAGTTCGTTTTCCTTCTGCAGCACGGTTGGCTACGTACGGTGCAAAAGAAGTTCAACATTACATAAGGACAACCAGAGTTTAACTTCACACAAATTAATTGTATTGACCAAGCAGGGATAGAGGGCCGAGTCCACCCTAAGAACTCGCATGCACTCTGACTACTGTACCTCCTAGCAGGATGTTAGTTTATATTCTTAACATACATGGTATCACAATGCTGCTCTTGCTATACACATGCGTATTGCAGTGCTTGGCAATGCGCCTATTTATATACATTATAGACACGTATAACTCAATGCTGGATAGTTGAAGTTGTTAAAGCCACACCTTCCAACGTATGGGACCAAATGTAAAAATAGAATAGTTTCAACCACAACCTATGAGCCAATCGTAACCTTCGGTTATATGGTGCAATTTTCTTACAATATTTCTCTTCCATTTAGATGTATTTGAACAAGGTTCATGCTTCTGTTTGAAGCCGATTACACCGATTAATATTTGTCCATAATCTTATCAGCTGCTATAGATTTAAAGCTTTTGTGACTGCAGGGATTCATATTCTTCGTTCTTTCGGTAAAGTCACGTAGAAGTGAAATAATAAAATAATATGAATATAAAACAATAAAAAAATAAAATTGTTTAATATTCATATTATTTTATTATTTCACTTCTACGTGACTTTACCGAAAGAACCAAGAATATAGCTGCTAAAGAATTATGAAAAAAAAAAATCGACATTTAAAGTATACACTGGAACACTGTCAAATAGAGCATGGCGCACTTTGTCCTGTCAACACCTACAAATTAGACTTCCAAACATAGGCAGGCAGGGCTTTTCGGCCCTGACATGTGAGTGAACACAGTTCCCCCCACACTTGTGTACGACGGCAGTAGCACGCGAATGCGCTGTAGTTTGTGATTATATTCTTGGGGTTTTTCGGTAAAGTCACGTAGGTAAAAAATTAAAAATAAAATAAAAATCACGACGTTTCGGAGGCTTGTGTTGCCTCCGAAACGTCGTGATTTTAATTTTTATTTTTTACCTACGTGACTTTACCGAAAAAACCCAAGAATATGATCCTTGCAGTCACGAAAGCTTCAAATCTAGTTTGTGATTAATAAGTGCACTTGTAATTGAGAGTGATTTTTTTGTGTTTGTTTCAGTTGTGTGCGATGTTTTTGTCGTGTTTTCAAACATGAGTGTGTATTATGCAAACGAAGTTAACCCGAGGGCGGAGGCCTTTGGGACCCTGTTCCTTGTTTTCCAGTTTAAACGTGTGCAGCTGAACCATGCATAATAAAAGGAAATCATAAAGTAGTGAATTGGTCGGGATGAGTTTCGCAGTGGTTGTGTCAACCACTGCTCCACTGGAACGGTCGTTTTGAGAGGCGATCGTTTGGCCAAGATCGGTCTGAGCTTGGCATGAGACACCTTCACCGCATTCCAGTCACTGGAATTATGCCACCTGTCTTGAAACTATGAGCAGATAAGGATACAACACAATCCTTTGTTGGACTGTACGTCTATGCTCCCCCATCTATCTACTCCCAGCCTCCATCAAGCCGCACTGACCGTGATGATGAAGTCTGGTCGAAATTTCCCTGCACTGCATGAAGAGGCCTTCACCCAGCAGTAGATGGACAAAAGAGCTGTAGGAGTGAAACTATGAGCCAGGAGTACACAGCCTCCCAAGCTACAGATGCAAAATGTTACAGCCTGCAGAGTAACGTTCTTCTCAAGATAGTTGTTGAAGCATGATGTCACCGTGAAGTTGTTTTATGTCACCTTCATGAGCCGACTTTTAACCCTAAACATGTTTTGGAATCTAGCCGAACTGCACACATATTTGGGCAGCATTAACAGTGGCTGTTGATTGTATAGAATGCACTAAATAGGTTCTTATCTTCCAGATTCATTATACTGTGTGTATATTTTATACAGTTCAATTATATACTTACATAGGTTGAACACAATAGAAATTAAATGTATCTATTGATTTCTTTAGAAGCATACATTCCTTCACGTGCCCAGAGATGTACATTTTATGTAATAGTTTCCCTACAAGATCTTTATAAAGTAAATGTTTTGTATCCAGTCCTGGATAAAACGTGATTGCACTGAAAAAAATAAAATTCTCAATTTTACTTTTAATGCAGGTGCTGTAAGTTATTGGGAGATATTGAAACTTGATTTAACCTGGCGAAAGTCAGTTTAACCAGCTGTTTTATATTAAGCATTATGTAATCGGTGCAAGTTGCTTCACAAACTCGAGATAATACAGTACTCGTTTAAATCATATGGCTACTCGGGGTAGTTCATTCCATCTCTGATAGCTATTCCATCTCTAAAAGCTGTTCTATTCTACTGACGTACGTAATTTTTAACCTTCTGGCGGGACCCCGGGGTCCCATAAGCCCCCGGCTCTCGCATCAACTGCATTGCGACGTCATTGTATGTCTGTTGAAGGCGAACGACACGGCGATATATTCCTCACGACGAGCTCGACACGATGCGCTAATCGGAGTGTTAAAGTTTTGTTTCTTCTGCGCATTTGTCCTCGCTGCTGCGCTTGGGCGTGACATGACAACAGAATAATCCGCGCCAGGCGTTTTTGTGTGCGCGGTGGGACGGAGTCGCCAAAAATAAATACATTTTTAATATTTTATTCGGGACCCCGGGGTCCCGCCATAAGGTTATATTACACAAATGAAATAGAAACGCTAAATTTAGAGAAAAACAAGTTTGGTACCGAGTGCCTTTTGTTTGGAAAATCTGGTTCGAGTGGTATTGGCCCTGACGTCAAAATGCCCCGTCTAAATGTTTTCGTACGTGTTGTCTCGCAAGAAATCATTCTCAAGAACCGTGCTTGTGCCAGAGCTCCGAGCTTGCGTCTCAAATGAGGCGGGCCGTGAGCGAACAACCCACGTCCCGCGCCCTTCACCATTGGGTGGGGAGTGGACACACCTTCCCGACTGCACGCAAACGCGTCTTGTGCTTGCTGGTTGCCACATCATCGTCACGATGCGCGTGAATGTGGGGGTAGTTTGCGTGGCGTGTTGAATCGGTGTTTCGCTCACCGTGCTACGACTCGACGCGACACGAGTAACACCGTCCCGTGGCAAGACTCGACCTTAAACGAGTACCCGGGTGTGATGTGTAAGCATCGGCCACTGGGGGCACAGAGACGGCGCGAGCCACAACCACCGGGTAGTATTCCGTTACAACTCAATAGGTGTTCGCTAATCGCATGACCCCACGCTCTGTAATGTTAAAAGGGAAATTATTTTGTGCGACTCATCACTCGGACAATTAGCATTGAGACGTTAACTATCTGGATCGTTTTATAGTCGGTTGTTACCCCCCTCCTAAGCGTGGGGTTCCTCTTAGCCCTCCAATTTGCTCGACACAAAATCAACATTCCAAGCATGAACCTGGCTGAAACATGAGTCGAGGTGCAGCGGGATTTTGTTCTGGGCAAGTGCATTACTGCTGTACCGCGGTTATACAATACTGTCGTAAGAGTATTTCAAATGTGTGGTTAGTGTTGTGCACTGGCACGGGCACACAATAGCCATTGGTAATGATCACGTGGTATTTTATTAGATTTGAATTCCCTAATGCAGCTGTAGTATTAATCAAATCGTCGAGTGTGTAAACTGACTCCGTGGTTAACGGTGCCACCAAGCCTCCTTAGATTACAGACAATTTGCGCATTAGGGTAGAGCTAATTCAGGGCCATCATCAAATCTGCACATTCGTGACGAGCCATTTTACATTTCATTCAACCCAACGTTAAAGTACATCATTAAATGTTAATTGATGATCATTAAATTGTTATTGAGTTTCAAATGTGTTGTCCTTCCCGCGCACCTCCGATTAGCACGGTTGGCTACGTACATCACACCCTTTGCAAGTGAGCCACTAATCGCTTTTTAGTATTTACATTTAAATAGCCGCGCAGTGCCGTTTCATGTGGACATTCGCGGCATGCAAAGTCGAGAGCGACCGTGATAGGCGGGCGGCATTTGAATGAGAGGCCTCTTGCGTGGGTTTTTGTTGTTGTACAGCGTTTAAAAAAAAGAGTTTGAAAAAAATGCACCGAGCGTCGTTGCTATAATGGCCAACTTCCACCGTGATCTGTGTGCTCTGTTTGGTTTGCTAATTGTAAGTGATGCGGGTTTACTCTCCAACACACCGGTGAGCTGAACTAGTAAACTAATTTGCACATTGTTTACGTGACAAATCTTACGAATTGGCTATGTCGGGTGGTGTCGGGTTTAACCGACACATTTATATTTACGCGATCTAACCCCCAGCCCCCCCCCCAATAAAAAATAATAAACACCTTGATTAAGTGTTCTGTTTCGCCCACGTGTTTACGTCGGCATAAGTTGTTTCCCACATTCCAATAGCTAGCCATGATGGGTCAGCCCTCACCCGTCAACATGCCCGCCCCAAGAAGACCACAGCAAACCGGGATGGGTGGTGGGGGCTTCAATTCCATACATCAACGAGTTCGTCATCGGCACCGGATGAGTGAGCGAGTCCAGGGAGACCTGGATAACAATCAAACAAAGTAGGGGCAGGGGAAGAACACAAATCCATCATAAGTTACCAAAGTAAATGAAGTGAATGAGGGATTTGAGTAAAACATCTGTCAGGAGATGATTCAATATTAACAAATACATAATTATATATATAAAATGCAGTATACGCGTTACTGTCTGGATAGGCCCATAGTAAGAATTTAGTGATACAGTACAATGGTGTCTCTTTGTACTTCTGTTCATAATAGCCCTCTTCTAGCGGAACGAGATTGCACCTACATCGTAAAGAACTTCATTGACATGGCAACACTTTGTCTTCAGAGAGATTAACTTTAGAATAACGACCTCAACTTAAAGTGCACTTATTGTAACGCATGCCAATTAGCTTATGCATAAGCAATCACTATCGTTGTCCTTGCCACTGATGTTCAAAGGACATTCATATGTATGTGTGTTGAACTTCTTGCGCAGTGTAAGTAGCCAACCCTGCTAATCGGAGGTGCGAGAGGAGGACAACAAACTAAACACACAAAACGCAGTTCTAAATGAGTTTTCAAACTCGATTAAAAAGTGCATAGCTCTAATGGCTTGCGAATATCGGAAGGAAGAGCGTTCCAGACGGCCACGGACGCGCATCTGAAAGCGGTGACCGCCGTCTTTGTCTTTGCTCGATGGCTTCGCCAAAAGACGCAGCTGCCGCTGCTGCTGCTGAGAGGATGAGCGGATTGAGCGTAATGATGGTGTATGGCGAGATCAGCGAAGTTTTGTGGTTCATTTGTGCCAAGCGCCTTGGATGGACATGGTCGGAGCTTGCAAGTGCCGTCATAGTCGAGTTCACAGTACCCTCGTGGCATATGCAGCCTCCACACGTGCGCGTCTTAAGCCACGCAAACACTCTGATGCCATGTTTCAGTTGCACAAAATGAAAATCGGGAGAAACATTTACTTTGAAGAAATTCTCAAGTTCCAGCGGCCTGAGCGAGCCGTGTGTGTTGCCCATTCAAGTGTCACACTGTTGACTACCCCTTGAACAGACGCACGCGTGACGGTGCTGTGGAGGTTTGTACAAAAATACATGCGGGGGCCACGTGGCGTGACGCGCTCGCTCCCGCCGCAGTCAATACACACGTGTCTCGGGTTGTTTTCTACTTAACGTGTGCTTTTAAAAGAACACCTCAGTTATTTTTCCACCATCATCGGTCCACTGTTGGATGAATGCGTTCCCATGCCACCACGGTCGTGTGATGTCGCAATCCCCTGAGCAGATGCACACGTGCCCGATCATTGCTTTTTTGCTCCATAATTTCTCCGCTTTTGGTTCCCACGCCGACGCAAGTCTTCAACCAGCAAGCCATCGCCACGCCTTCTCGCCTGCTGATGCGTGGACAATAGCAGAGAATCAAAGCTTGGGAGGGTCGAGACATCGTCTCAAAAATCCCATCGCTTATTGCTGTAAAACGACACAAACGCACGCGTCACTTGATACACTATACTGCTGCAATTACCACGTCGTTCTAATGTACATCCCTTGGTCAATCTACTGCTAAGATGAAGATGTTCGCACACCGCGCCAGCCATGGTGTTGCTTGACTATACTTCACCGATTTGAAGCTTTCGTGACTGCAAGGATTCATATTCTTAGGTTTTTTTCGGTAAAGTCACGTAGGTAAAAAAATTGTAATCAAAATTTATAAAAGTAAAATAAAAAATAAAATAAAACTCACGACGTTTCGGAGGCAACACAAGCCTCCGTCTTCAGGTGGAACCGTCACAGCACGATAGCTGTATTAATTTAATGTTTTTACCTACGTGACTTTACCGAAAAAAACCTAAGAATATATTTCACCGCGCTGGTCAGAACGAGTTGGTTAAGGGATGCGGGAACGGTGGCGCAGTAGTTGACGCCGTTATAAGTCCGGTTTTGTTTCAGCTCTGTGTGACTCACGCGTGGCGCAGATTAACCCATCGCTTAGCACCTGCCGCTTGCTTCGCACTTTGCAAGGACGTTCTCTGCTCCGCCGTTTGATGTGGGACGGCGGCACTGATGGCTGCGGTGCTGTGGATGGAATATTTATGGCACCCCTGCCTCTCCAGGAAGACACTATGGACGGAGAGAAGCATAACATCTGATGTATAACGATACATCGGTTGATATCAGTTATGTATATTTAAAAAATAACCGTACGTGCATCGAGCCGAGTAGGATGGGATGATAGGGAAAGTGAGCTTACCACCGCGCCACTGATTCACCCACAATAGAGGTTCCTTCAAATATATTTTTAACGGATAATACTACACTGTAACATGAAAACAAATGTATGTTAATAGCTTCAAAAAGCCATCGTTGTCAACACGTGCCTGGAATCTTCTCCAGGTGGTCTCCAGAGCCCGGAGGCCACATTCATCGTGGTATTGTTGCCAATTCTCGGAAGTGTGATAATTTTTTAAGCGCCCTGTATATATTATGGAGATTAAAACGAGGTTTTCAATAAATGTAATGAAGTCATTTATACCAAGTGGCTTTGTGAGACCAACGACGCCAGTCTAAAACAAGAGTTCTGCAAGAAACACTGAACAATTTGCTCTCTGGCTTAATTTTGATGACATGTGATTTTTTTTATACCTATACGTGACTTTACCGAAAGAACGAAAGAGTAATAGAAATGATGCCCTTAGCTTGCGAACGCTCTCTAATCTTCTTGGTTATTTCGGTAAAGTCACGTAGAAGGGAAATAATAAAAGAAAGAAAGAAAACATAATTTTTTTTTATTTTATTATGCGTTCTTTTAATTATTTAATTATTTCCCTTCTACGTGACTTTACCGAAAGAACCAAGAAGATGAATCCCTGCAGTCACGAAAGCTTTAAATCGAAATTTAACCCTCTCTAATTTGCGTGTTCCTCTTTTTGTGTCTCGGTGTAATTCCAAGCATGTGCCTCTCGATGCTTCTTCAGCAGCTTTGATTTACATTTCCTTTGTCAGTGTCCGTGTTTGAATATGAAAGTGACGAGAAAAAAACATCGTCACAACAGGACAATGCAACGCATTTGTGCATTTTTGGAATGTCCACGTTGCTGATCAATGTCTCACCAGCGAGGTAATCTATGGGTTCATGCCTTTGATGTGCCTTGTTAAATATTAAACCCAGGAACGCATCTCTGCTCGGTGAGACTATTTCACATCGCTAATTAACAAATACATTTGACTTGAATCATTCTAGATTCTTCATTTAAGCAATCACACCCTGCGTCAATTTCTGCATTTGGATATTTAAACCATAAGGCCATCAAATTGCGTGTAGAACATGAAAATACGTTGCAATCTCACTGGAGGAAACGTGTTTGTGTGCAACATTCAATACTAATTCACGGCCACTGCGTCAATCCACTGCTGGATGAAGGGCTTCCCACGCCAGGTCAATTATCGGGGTTGTATGACCATACTTCACCACCCTTGTAGTTGAGAGGTTAGCGAGTGGAAGTGGGTGAGCTCAGACGCGTTTCAGATATCACTCGCCACTGACTCAAGCCGTGACCAGTCCAATAAATCAATGCGCCTATCAGATATACACATTTTTTAATGATCAGTTACGGGAGAAATCATTGCGACTAAAGAGAGACCTGTATTAAACACATGTGAGTGCGATACGGCAGAAACGCAAAGCCAAATCTTTTCCCCTGCGACTTACAATCGAATTAACAACATCACTTTTACTATTCCAAGACACGAAAGTGAATTCGTTGTCAGTTGAATCGTCAACGGTGAGGTCGGCACGTGGAGGAACGGGCATGGATGGGGTTGGTGGGGAGGCTGGAGGAGCGGAGATGAGTGGAGGGGAGGGAGGTAGAGGAGGGAGGGGAGGGAGTGGAGTGGAGGCAGAGGAGGGGAGGGGAGTGAGCGGAGGGAGGAGACCTGGGACGATGTCGTCACCACTTCCCGGCCTTTAAAAGCGACGGCTGCGCTGAAGCCCCCCACAGGACGAAGTCGTCAAGCACCCCCACACCTCCCACTGGCATCTCGCTTCTTCCACCATCACCATCACAGCAGCAGCAGCAGCAGCTCGCATAGGCCGGGCTGGTCTCCAGGCACAAGCGGCGCCCTGCTGGAGGAGGACTTCTCGCCCAGCACCTCGATTCGGGTGAGTAACCCCCAAGCCCGCCCGGCTTCTCCGCGTGTGATCGCGATGGTTGGGGACGGCTTGGCCAAGGCTCGGGTTAGAAACGCGCTGGGGGGCTAGGGACATGGGGGACATGGGGGGCTGGGGACACGTGGGCTGGGGGGCTGGGGGGCTGGGAGGCTGGGGACATGGGAGGCTGGGGACATGGGAGGCTGGGGACATGGGGGGCTGGGAGGCTGGGAAGCTGGGGACATGGGGGCTGGGGACATGGGGACCGTTGTACTAACAATGCCAACTCCTCTTCCTAGTGCAGACGTTGGTACGTTGGCTGGACGTCTGAAAGTAGAACGTGCCGGGTCGTGTGCACTGTACTCGTCTTGCGTTGTCCACGTGCTCGCTCGCCCACGTGGCCACTGTAGCGCCGTGACCGCGAACTCGCCGTTCACGATGTTGGCGACTTTGCGTATCGCTCGCTCGCTCGCTGTGCGCGGTGAGCTTTGTGTCGAGGCGGAGAGCCCATGGAGAACGAAGAACGAAGTTTTCTCTCTCTCTCTCTCGCTCTCTCTTGGATAACGCGCACCATGGCGAGGCTATCGTATACACACACACAGGCAGGCAGTGGATTAAAACGAAGGGCTGTGTGAGAGGCACGCGTATTGCCAGACCTGCCAGACCTGCTCGAATAGTGATTGTGAGTGGGGAGCAAGCGAGCGAGTGATTGTGAGTGTGGAGCGGTGGTGATGCGCTTAGCGTGCTGCGCTGCGCACCCGGCGACCCTGGTTTCCGCTCGCGGTGTTGGGGATTGTCTGAACCGGGCCTCTCCTAGGTCGACCCGGCCTCCAATGAGCACCTGGGGCGGTGTTTAAATCATCGCCACTGGGAGAGACAAAGGCGGTCGGGCGTGGTGCTGGCCAACCACCCCCCCCCCCCCCTCGTGTACCGTTCCGGCCTTTAGGTGCTGCTCGCTAACAGCACTTGCCCCTACAGTCTGTTAAGGCTACACTGGGGGTCTTTGTCTGTATATGGGCACTGGTGTGTGTGGTTGGCTATCGATCTGTCTCAACACGCGCATTGTTCAATGCGGAACCGGCTCAGAGCCGCGACTTGCATGGCCACTCCCCGGCGTGAGTCGTCAACGTGCCACGCCACGGAAACAAAGACAAAGATCCCCCGTGTAGCCTGTCACAGACTGTAGGGGCAAGTGCTGTTAGCGAGCAGCAGTGCCTATAAAGGCCGGCACGGCACACGAGGGGGTGGGTGGCCAGCGCTACACCCGGCTGCCTTTGTCTCTCCCAGTGGCGATGATTTAAACACCGCACAAGGTACTCATTTGAGGCTGAGTCGACCTAGGGGAGGCCCAGGACCGGTTCAGACAATCGTCACTGGGTGTTGGTCGAACTCGGGTCGCCGGGTTCGTGGCGCAGCGTAGCGCTAACCGCTGCACCACCGCTCCCCGCACACACCACACGCACCACCTCCTTGCTAAAGTTCAGGGGTCGTCAATGTGCGCTCATTGTTTTAAGGACTTTCTTCGTGGTGTTATTTATTAAGCACCACCGTCTCGTGTTCACCACGTGTGCATTGGGGGCTCTTAAAATATTGAGGGTTTTTTACCGCATGAGAGAAGAGAAAAACACAACGGCTCCTCGTTGTTATGTTGGATGCCGGCCCCTGCCACAATGGAAACAGCTGTTGGGCAACGTCGTTGTTGCCTGTTTTTGTTGCCCAACTGTGCCAAGTTCACCCGGGCAAATGAACGGAATAATTAATGAAATGGTGCAGTGGTAAAAACATTTGTGTGTGTGTGTCTGCGAAGATGGAGGAGGGATCTTCCTCCTGGCCTCGCCGCCAACGGTGTTGGGTCGTGGGCGTTCATCTCGGATCTCTTGCTTCGCCGCGCTGATTCATCAGAGGGGGGGGGGGCTCGTGTAATCCGTCGCTCGCCACTGATGTTAGCCGTGGCCTTGGGTCGTAGCGTGGTGCGGGTTTAGCCGCTGCGACCACCGCTCTCTCCCCATAGTTGCTGGCCGAAGTGGAAACTATTGTAAATGATGGCACGTGGCTTTATAAAGAGACTGTTAAATTTCGATTTAAAGCTTTCGTGACTGCAGGGATTCATCTTCTTGGTTCGGTAAAGTCACGTAGAAGGGAAATAATAAAACAATATTATTTCCCTTCTACGTGACTTTACCGAAAGGACCAAGAAGAAAAAAAAAAGAGACCGTTGTTATAATCCACTGCTGGATGAAGGCCTGGGGTTTCTTTTTAAAACCTTTATTTCGATTGAACGTTAAAAGCACACTGAGAGCAACTGATGACGGTGATGCGACCGTATGTATTATTTTTGACGGGTACTGTATAATTGACCATGTGCTTGAACTTTAATGCATTGTAAATTGATGATATCGGCCTCGCTGCTGAATGCGAAAGGCGGCCCTCTTCCAGCAGCGGGTTCGCGAAAGGGCTGTGCATGTCACCACTGTGTACGCGTGTCGTAAACTTTCGTCTTGTTTCGCGCCCCCCCTTGTGCAGGGGAGCGGACTGGCTGTGTTTCGCGGACTGCAACAGGATCGTATTATGCGCTTAAAGAGTCGCGTCCCCGCCACTCTTATGGAAGAAGCCCTGGTCCAAGAATTCTGCCAAACGGTCCACTACAGTGAAAGGGACGCGTTTCGGGAGTCTTGATGAGCTGAGAACCCTTTTCCCATCAAGGTGAGGACTTGCAACCACCACCAACCCTTCCTCCTCCTCCGTGGTTTTCGTTTGAGGCTCCAGTCTTGGCTGCTGTTGTCGCTGCCGCAACGTGTTCAATTCAACGTACTCGGGGCGTCTTGGTGAAATGCACTTTTAATCTGTGGCATGGGCGAAGTTGCGAATGCTCTAGCGTCATCTTGTGGCGAGTGTCATAATTGCCCGAGCCACGAAGCATGTGGTGTATGTGTTATGTAATGGTAGACATTTTAACACGTAGGCTTTCGCGACAAATATCGTCCATAATAATGTGTTTTTGGTTTGGATCGCGATCTAGCCCAAAACACCTCTTATGGTTAAACATTTGTCATGGCCACTGAGAAATTAAGAGATAAATAAAACCAAACTTTTATCCGAAATAAGATTTAGTAGGTTACAGTTTTCCAAAATGGGATTCTTGTGATTTAATGTAGTTATGTACAGGGTTATCCCGATTGTTATTATAATGATTCTGTCCTTTGTAAATCCTCGGCTGGATGAAGCCCTCTCCACTTCATGTTAATCGTTGGGCTCATTTGACCATACTTCACTATGCTGGTCAGTGCGGGCTTGTTGAGGAGTTGCAGACCAAGGCTGGTTTGGTTATTGCTCGTCACTGGAACCTATTTCAACGTCAAATTTTAGTAATTCTCTCAAGTCTTGTAAATATATCCTGTGATTTTTCTTTTCCAAAACTTGTATTACATTGAATGGCTGCTGCTTAAACTAAAATGAGTTTACTACAAATGACCAGAGCAGGGATTGTCTTCATCTGAAGTGGAGTCATACGTGTTATTGAGCTTTCTTGAGTAAACATTTTCCAAATGAAGAATTTTTAATGTATAGGAATTCGTAATTTCAAAATCCTTGTTATTAAACTCTGTTTTTCTATATTTGTTTTGTTGTCCCCAGATTTCGGGCAGAGTACACCTACCTGCATCTTCATTACATCAGTCCCGCCACCACTACCACCTCTACCAACCCTCCGCTCATTTCGTGCTATAAAATACATTCAGAATTAGGCTTTTTTTCACGTTTGTGGAAAAAAACGTTTTGGAAATATCCGCCGCAAGTCAACATAACACGCTCGCACAGAGGGGAAAATGGTTGGTCTTCGGCCCACGGATGTTCCGCCGACCGCGGCTGTGAAGTTCATCGGAGCCGGCACTGCGGCGTGCATTGCCGACCTCATCACGTTCCCTCTGGACACGGCTAAAGTCCGCCTGCAGGTACGGAGTGCGCTGCTGTGGCACCACCGCAGATGCACTGCTTGAGTGTCGACTTAAACCGAGAGTCGCCGTGCGCCTCCTACGCTCGCGCGTCGCCAGAGGTCTCGGCATCGTTACGCTGTCTGAAATTATGGCACTGGAAAAACAAATGTGGTTGTTGTTGTTAGTATCACGATGGTAGAGCGGCATCGTCTGTCAGGAGGCACTGCAGCCGAGGGGATTGGATTATGGGGCGACTTGGTTTGACACATGGTGAGCGATGAAGGGTTTTTAATCCCCAACCTCGTATTACGTGGTGTATTTACCCATCACTTGTAGAGTAATACTGGGTTTCCTAAAACCTTTACTTACCTAATACCTAAAACGCACGTGTTGCCAATCCTAATTTGTCCTGCCAAAATTAAGTCGATTGTCTGAACATCTGCTGGTCGAGAGAATCGAGAGAGGCGACTCCATTTTATATTACCCAGCGGTCCACTTTGGGCGCGTGGCAAATCGCTCGCGGGTCAACGAAATAAGGTCTTTCCGACGTCGACCGTCTCTTCATCTCCCGCGTTTGTGCCGTCAGGTCCAGGGCGAGTGCCAGCGCGGCGGAGAGGGGGCGGCGCGCTCTGCCGGCGTACAATACCGCGGTGTGTTCGGCACCATCGCGGCCATGGTGCGCACGGAGGGCCCGCGCAGCCTCTACAGCGGCCTCGTCGCCGGGCTGCAACGACAGATGAGCTTCGCCTCGGTCCGCATCGGCCTGTACGACTCCGTCAAGAACTTCTACACCAACGGCGCTGAACGTGAGCTGCCGCCGCTGCTTTTGCGTGGTTTTTTTTATTGTTTGCGGGACGGCGGTGAATTAATTTGTAAGCTCGTGGTACGCGCAAGGATGGGTTAAACCAACTTTAACACCTTCTACAAATGATTACGAACTCGTCAGATTATGAACTCGTCGGACAGGCTGGAAATTAGATTAACAATGCCTGCAAAGGTTGACTTGTCAACGGAAAAGGGTGCGCTTGTGACTGTAAGATAGGTGTCCTCCAATTATGCATTGCATTTTTACTTAAAACTTTCGTGACTGCATCTACGTGACTTTACCGAAAGAACCGAAGAATATGCGCATTGCATGTCGCGTATTGTCACCATCCTGCGTGTAAATTGCACACGGCGTTGTTTTGGATCGCCAGCTTAAAACGAGTCAAATTTGTGGCCGTGTTATTTTGGACCGCAAATTAGGAGATTGTTTTCGATTTGTATATCTCGGTGTGACCTATTCACCACAATGTAAACAAAAACACGCACAAGTTTTAAATAATCTAGTATTTATTAATGGCAATGGAACGGGGTCACCTGCTTGTGAAAATGTTCAGTTTGTGGTCACCAGAAAGTAGATTAGATTTCCAGCAGCTTATCGGTGCAGGCTTGAGTGATATCCCCTTGTGTGGATGGGTTTTCTCCAGGAACATGAGTGTTTTGGAAAAAAACAGTACTCTTCGTAAGCTGTTATCAAGACTTGTTGACACGATCCTGGTTACAGAGAAAGTAATGTAATTGTATAGTCTTTGTGGATTCAATATGCCATATGTAAGCATTAACCACTAATTCCGACTGTACTCTGTGAATAGTTATAATCCACTGAAAGTCTCTATTAGTAACTGTTACTGAGAGTGGTCGTGCAGTTGTTCAAGCACCGCACGATGAACCCGGTGACCTGAGTTCCATTATTGCTCGTAGCTAACATTGGCGATGAGCGATTTTTTTTTCTATAAACTGGTGCCGAGTGTTCCCTTTGCCAACCTGCACTGACAAGCGCTGTGAAGTATGGTCAAATAACCCCCACGACTGACATGCCCTACAACCGATATGGTGTGGGGAGGCCTTCATCCAGCAGTGGATTGACAGACAGTCAACGATTTTTTTTTTTACCATTTTACATTTGCCAGGTATCTCTTGCCCAAAGCGCGAATGAGTTTAAGTAGTTTATATACCGCAAGGGTATACAGTATTACTGCCTGGCACACAAATGTACATTATGCAATACGTTAGGGAATTCTGCTGAGTATAGATATGTGAATCTCAGATTGGCCACTGTTGTTCTTTGAGATAGGACGAGGTCACCTTGGCTCGAAATGAGGAATTTGAAAACTGATGTTGAATTGTAATGTGATTTTTGCATAGTTGACTTATTTTTTTCCATTTTTTTTTTTTGCGTGCGCATCGCAGACGCGGGGATTGGCTGCCGCCTACTGGCCGGCTGCACCACTGGTGCGATGGCCGTGACCTTTGCGCAGCCCACCGATGTGGTGAAGGTTCGATTCCAGGCGCAGGTGAACATGCTGGGCACCTCCAAGCGCTACAGCGGAACCATCAATGCCTACAAGACCATCGCACGGGAGGAGGGCGTCCGTGGCCTCTGGAAAGGTAAATGCACGGCCGTGTTGCAGCCTTCCGTCTCTTTACAAACGCATCCCCCGCTCTCTCTCTGTCTCTCCATTCCCAATATCGTGCTGTTGGTGTCGTGTTGCGAGACGGAGAATCCGTTGAGAAATCTCGTGTCGCAGCGTGCCCCCTTCAGCCTCGAAGGCTTCTGGGGAGTGGGGAAGCCTTAGGTTTTTCACGGGGACTTCTTAATGTTAACAAATATTGTTCAATCGGCCTTGTTTAAATACTTTTAAAAACGATGAGACGTCGTACGTTCCCATGCACTCGTCTAATGAGATGGTCGTATTAAGTTGAACCACGCGTGATGGTCGTGTAATTCTTCTGATTGTGACCGTGTAGGCACCGGCCCCAACATCACGCGCAACGCCATCGTGAACTGCGCAGAGCTCGTGACCTATGACATCATCAAGGACACCATCCTCAAGTACAAACTGCTGACTGGTGAGGCCCCCCCACACGCACCTACGCACGCATGCACCAACTAGTGCAAGAGGTTGCACGCTGGCAGTGCAGTGCATCCTTAGGTCTGGGCAGGGTTCATTCTTCCAACCCGGTTTTTGTTTTGACGGGGCATTGCTCCCATAACCGTGAAAAAACTGCCACCCTTAAAATGTTCCGAAGCCCCGTATTTAACACGAAGGGAACACTAATGCCAAGCATGTGTGATTTTTTTTTTCACCCCCCCCCCCCCACGCGGCAAAACATTTTATGCAATTTGCTCATTTAGGCAGTTGCAATTTCGATATGAATGATCAATTGAATATCTTCTGATGCTTCATATTTTATTCATATCTATTTTTATCTTATTCGTACGATTTTTTTTCTATGAAACCTAATCCGAGGCATGTGACTTTCATTTAATCGTCTGTCAAATCTCACATGCACGTATTGCGAGCGTTGTGTTAATTCGCATGTTTACATGAGCGACTCGGGACCCTCTTATTATTTTTGGACGCACCCCAGTCCACGGCAGGATGCACGCAACACATTTTGTACACCCGATTTTCAGGTGCATGTCTGCATTTGATTATTGTTTAGCCTGCCGGTTGACTTGTCAAGCGCGCCACTCACCCGGGCTGCCCTGGCCAATCTCAATCCGATTCCCTCTCCTCCGTCTCTCGCAGACAACCTGCCCTGCCACTTCGTGTCCGCCTTCGGAGCGGGCTTCTGCACCACCATTGTGGCGTCTCCTGTGGATGTGGTGAAGACGCGGTACATGAACTCTGCCCCCGGCCGGTATCCCAGTGCCTTCAACTGTGCCTACCTCATGCTGACTAAAGAAGGAGCCATGGCTTTTTACAAAGGGTAAGAGCGTCAAGCACCTGCCCCCTCGCCGCGATGGTTGCGTGACGTGATCTTTAAACTCGCAGCTTACGCCGCTCCCCCCGTGTATGCCCATCGTCTCCACTTGTGTGTATTGCTTGTCCGTTTGGCGTAGTGGTAGGTAGTTGGCACGTACTTTTTCTTAAATATTCACGTTAGATTCTTAATACACATTACAGTAAAACCTTGGATTACGAGCATAATTCGTTCCGGACACGTGTTTTGTAATCCAAAGCACTCGTATATCAGTTGTGATCACGTGACGCTCGGCAGACAAAGAGTGTACACGTACTACTCGTATTGCAAGACCTCGCTCGTTTGTCAAATTAATATTTATTTAAAAAAAATTGCTCGTCTTGCAAAACACTCGCAGACCAAGTTACTCGCAATCTAAGGTTTTACTGTTGTACTTGTATGAAATTGAGTGCGTACAGAACAATTTATTTACAATTTGCGCAAATGATTTGGTGCGACGTTGGCTTGGGAACAAACAATAAATCAATCTCAATTTAGACTGGAGAGCCAAACTTTCCAATGCAAAACAAAGATTTGATGCTTTGTATTTAGATGTGATTGATTGGGATGGGGGATGCTTAATCATTACATGCCAATTCCACTCTTATTAAATAAGCGTCATACCAATTTTAAGAGGGCACAGGACCTCCATGTCAGATACGCCGCTACGAGCGCGATGATGAAAGTGGATGTAGAGACGCACCCTCGGATATGTCTCATAAAATATCATTGTTTGCATTTTGTATATTTACATGTACACACACCCAATGTTGAGGTCTGTGTTTTAAATGAATAAGTTTTTTTTTATAATGAAAGCATTAGTCACTAAAAATACACTTTAATATTCTAACAGAAATCGCCTACATGATGATCAACAAATTGCTTCTTGATCGCACCTTGTCTTGCATTGGTTTAACACGTCACGTGATCCTCTTGGCTTGCAATGATTGGGGGGAGCGGGGGGTGGGGAGATTGGATCTTCATCTCGCATGGCTGTGTGTTCGCGTTGCTTGACGCGCGCGTTTTCCGTGCGTGCGTCGCTTGCAGGTTTGTGCCGTCGTTCCTGCGCCTGGGCTCCTGGAACGTGGTGATGTTCGTCACGTACGAGCAGCTCAAGCGCGGCATCATGATGGCCAAGCAGTCGTGGGAGGTGCCCTTCTAGAAGGAGGTTGTGTGCAGCCCCCCAACGGTCCGTCGTTCCGTGCACGTGACCAAGCACGCGAACGGCAGCCAAGTGGTGCAAGACGTGTCGTCGGACAGAACAACATTACGCACAGCAAACATTTTGCTCGAAATAATTAATATTCTTCTTCTTCATAGGGCTCATTGCTCCAGCCGTTACTGCCCCTGATCTATGTTTTCCCCAAATATTAAGGGGTTTTTTTTGTTTTGCCTGTGTTGCTCGTCAATGTGAAACACTTGCTTTGAAACTCTTTAATTATTGTAAATGGCCAAGTTTAAGTTGACTTGCGGTGGAAGGAAGAATTCGCGCGTTAAACCCAGACCAGGTTAGGGTCCTATTCCACCAATGCTCTGCCTTTATCGTTTACGCCTTTGCCGCATATTCCAGGATGTTTCGCAGCAAAAATAATTATTTTTCCTATTTTTTTTTAGTCTGTATTTTGAGTTTTTATCATTAAATTGTTGTGCCTTTTGATCGCTGGTCGAAATTTACTTTTTTTTTTATTAGTGGCAGTTGTAAGTAGTACAACTGTTCTAGTACATGGTGATTATTTAAATGACTTTAGGAGGATGTCTTCTCTGGTGATATTTGCACAGCTGAGGAATCTTTGTTTGTGCTTAAACTTTGGGCATTAACCATACGAGGATTTTAATTTCCCTTTTATCATATTTGCAGCAGCTTCAACCTTTTTAATGAACTTACAACCATGTGTTGACCAGCATTTTTCCGGGTTTTTTTGACCTTGCGACAGCATTGTTAAACTAACTGCATCACTTATGCACAATTGTAAGTAGACCAAAACTGTAAGATTGCTGAATTTCGGACGCTCGGTTAAGTGAGCAATAATTAATGTGTATTTTATAAGGCGACAGCTGCTGGTACAATTAGAGTGGTGGACGTCTTTCTCGAATGGCTGATTTATTTGCGCGTGTGTGGGGGGGGGGTATACGACTATAATTTAACGTTTACATTTCAAACTAGCGCGTGTTTTCTATGGATGGTTCACATTAGGCCCCACAAACGACAGGGTTGAGGATATTTGAATTCCACATGAATAACTTATCGTGGCGGTTCTGAATCCTGATGTGTTTTATCTCCTGGTGCATGCCCGAGTTGTGCTTCTCTGTGGTTCATTTCTCTGCGATGGTACGTGAAAGCTAACTGGGTGCTTTGTTGACACGTTTTTGAAACTATGCACACGCGCGCGCGCGCACATCTTCAGTTTACCGACACAGCTTGCTGTGGGCGTTTTGAAAATGTTGGTTTAATTAAATAAACTTGCATGTTTTAAAATGTACAAGTGATCGTGTTCCTTGTCTTATTTCAGCCACAAAAAAACGCAACTACAGCGTGATACACCTTCACGCGTAAACGTGAAATGTAATTTAATGATGGAGAGTAACGAGGAAAACCTCACTGTGCATGGTGGTGGTGGGGGGGTGCGCAAGTGTCCAGACCTTTTGTCAAACTTTTGCTGAAGGCCTCCCCAGTGTTCGTCTGCCCCGAGCGAGAAGTAGCGGGGGAGGGTGCCACGTGTCTCGTGCTAAGAGGACTTTAAAACACAAACACACCAAAGTCTTGCTCTTCACCCCCCACCTTGTGTGATTTACGAAGGCTACCGATATCCGTTGCTTGCAGCTGTGTGGAACTCTATTGTCCGGCCCGCTCCAACGATTGCTGATGGTTTGTATCTCGCATGAAGGTTGCGATTTAAAGCCATACTACAACATGGTGCATCGGTGGTGCTTCGCCAGTCCTTGAGATGTGTGCCAATGATAATTGCAACTTCAATAGCGCCTTTTATTAACTAAGGCGCTTTTACATGCCAATGGGGGTGGGGTAAGAAGTGGTCTAAGTTAACATGGTAAAAGACTTCCAAATGATACATTATTTTCGGTGGAACTTGAAGGCTTCAAACGGAGCCGGATTCCGTTGGCAGCCTTTGTCAGAAACCACCCCAGTGCCAGTGGCACGGAACCGAGGGCCCAGAAGTCACCCCTGGATGTTGAGCTTCGGCATGTAGATGCAGAGGAGATTTTATAACTCTGCCGAATCGTCATTGCCACAAATGTAAAAGATGTTGCGTGAGGTTGTTGAACCGCTGGAGTTGCAATCATTGTCATGGAGCTGGGCCTCGGACCATGTGCCTGCCGGTCCAAATGGGTCAAGGCCCTCGATGTGAACGATGCAATGTGCGACCAAAGTGACGTCAAATGCAGATTCTGCGCGCGTCTTCACACTCGCTGGAGCCTTATCGATGTCTTTGTTTAACCAAATGCTTCTCGGCGACTGGGAATGGGAGAGCCTTCAAAACCCGTTCCCGATTCCAGCCTCGTCAAAGAGTTATTAACAAAGTAAAAACCGAACCCCCCATAACCCTGCGGTTCACAACCTTCGACGCGGCGGACCCTGGGTTGGAACCGCGATGGTCGAACGTTCACGAACATTGTGCGTTTCATGGGTGGAAAAAACCTGATTTTTCCAGCGGCAGGCATCGGGTTTTTTCTGTAATACAATTAAACCCGATTTCGGGGAATTAAGACCTGGTTTAATGAATACGAAACTCTAATCCAAGGCTTAGGCTGCTTCCTCGTCGGTGCTGCTATCGTACTCGGGGCCGTCGGGCACGGGGTAGTCGTAGAATGCGGCGGGCAGGTTGGTCTTGATGAACACGAGCTTCTCCACAATCGTGGGCGCCAGTGAGTTCCTTAGCTTGGAATGGATGAAGCCCATCGTTGAGAAGTTGGTGCGTTTCGGTGACGGCGCACGGCGATGCCGTGAACACAAACGACCTCAAGCGCGACAACTCCACGACGTTTAAATGCTTCCACGTGGCACGCTTCCACGTGCGACGTGATTGGGGGGGGGGCGGGGCGGAGTGATGAAGAGGGCGGGAGCAAACACCCCACGCTCTCTGATTGGTTAAGGGCACGTGCAACGAGAGGATTGGCGGGGGGGGGGTGAGAGTCGGGGGGGGTGAGAGTCGGGGGGGGGGGGCGAGAGTCGGGGGGGGGGTTGGGCCCGGGGTGAGGGGGCGAGAGAGGCGACGATTGGTGGAGGGGGAGGTGCGGTGATGAGGGGCGCAGGCAGAAAGAGGTGAAAAGAGGGGGCGGGAGGCGCAGTTTGTGGGGGGGGCGATGCGAGAGAGAGCGAGGGTGCAGGTGTGGGACCCGTGTCGTGAAATAAAGACGTTACCTCGTGGAAACACACAAAAAATAAAGACCTTGCCTTGTGGATACAAAAAAGAAAGATCTTATCTCGTGGAAACAAAAAAATAAAGATCTTACCTCGTGGAAACAAAACGGGGCCAGTTTCCTTAACAGTGATGACGTCACAATGCTGCAACAGTGACGACGTCACCATGCTTCAACTACAACAGCACTTGAAGCATTGTGACGTCATCACTGTTTAATGGTCGAGCGGAAAGTATCCGGCGCTACAAATCACAGAGTCCTGCGTTCTAATCCACCTTTAACATTTTATTTAAATGTTTTTTTACTCATCAATCATAAATACGAAGTAAATTATTATGGGTTTTTTGTTTATTTTATATTTTTCAAAAAAGATAACTGAAGCGAGTATTGAAAAGGAGAATGATTTAGTAACCAGAAAACACACAACACTCACTAAGCCCTCGTGGTGGAGGGGTAAGTAATCTCGCCTCTGGAGCTGGCGACCCGGGTTCAAATCCCCAAGTGAGTCTATAAAAAAAATAACGCTATGAGGTGTTGAAATGGTACGTGGAAAGATGGTTGAGCATCCGAAAGATGTTGGTTGATGTTTGAAGACGCTGTGGAAGTCAGCACGAAAATAGGAAGCGAACTGTGTGGTGTGGAAACCGGGCAATCCCACATGAAGGAACGAACATGTGTGAATGGGCAGGACAGATGGAACCCGCAGGGTTGATGACGCTGAAGAAGAGGTGCAATACCAGAGGACCTGTAAAGAGGAAATGAATCAAGATTTTTTTTTATATTGATCCCGCTACAATTTTGGCCACTAGGGGGCGCTGTTTTGACCACTAGGGTGCGCTGTTTTGACCACTAGGGGCGCTGTTCTATGAGAAACTCCATTGAAAGTGTCACTTTCTTGCAATTAAATGCTTTTAAACCGGCTTTTCAATATACTGAAGCTCCAAAGCTATTGTTTTATGCAAAATCTCAATAAAATCTGCCACTGGAACTCAAAAGGTAACTTGATAATGGTAAAATAAAATTGTTCAGCTACCCAGGAAGCGCTACTGAGCTATAATTTAGCGTTAACATGCTGTTTTCACAACAAATTTTACCAAAAACCATCTCAAAGATATAATGATATATTTCCAAACTAATTAAATTTGGCTTTTTCAATCTTTAAAAACCATAAAACAGCAACCTGTGGCGAATTATGGTCAAATAACCCACCACGATCTGCACAAACTGGGACAGTTATTATTCTCGCAGGAGATTGACAAAATAACTGCATTAGCTGAAACAGCAACTAGTTTGTACTCTGCAATAAGTATGTTTCGTCTTTTGTTTTTGTTGAAAAATAGCCGGGAAACTGGCTAAACTATATCCAGTTGAGTAATTCTATAAAATACCAATTAAAAGTTACTGATCAGGTTAATAATTCTTCACACCAAATTATGACTGGCACACCTGATTTATCCGCTGATAATCGGTGCCGAAAACCTCCCGTGCAATTGCGAAATCTCATTTTGAAAATCACAGGTGAGCGAACCATTCGAGCAACGGTACTTAAGAAACCATTCCCTTCCTATCTCCCCCCTCTGATCGTGCTCCACTCCCCCCGTGCCCACGCCGCCCCATGCAGCCGGAGGCATCAACTCTCCAAAGCCCAGTCAGGATCCACTCTTCCTCCTATCGCTGCCCTCTCTGTCTCAAAACTCCCTCTCCGTAATCGCCCACACCGCAGACACCATCCTCCTGTTCAAGTCCCAGGCTCAAGGCCCTTCCTCTTCAACTCTGCCTGTGGCTCTCCCGTTCAAATGACTCACCTCTCTCCTCCACTCCTCCAGCGCAAAGCTTTAAAACAAGCCGCGCTCTGATGTCCTTCGCTCCCAGGATCATCACCGCCGCCCCGTGTGTGTCTGTACCCCGGCGCTGAGATCCGGTCACATACACAGACACAGAGACACACCAAGGCGCTTCACAAATCCCACCCTACACCGTCGAGGATTTCCATTGCGAGTGTTGCCCTCTAGCGGTACGGGAGATGCAGCACGAACCTGACCGGTGGGGAGAACGGGTTTGGAGACGTGAATCTGGTGCCCGTGTCTGTCTGCGCTGTGCACACGAAGCCTGCCTCTGGCCACCGGAGGCGTGGGAGGCTGCTCACTGTTCTTGCCTGGTTTTATATAAAATAAAATAAAGATTTTACCCGCCCACAGGTGCAAGGGATACCATCACCGGAGCACGCAGCTTGCATGGATTTAAATTTGATGTTAATAGCGCTGGGACATCGGCAGAAAACAAATCCAGACAGAATCCGTTTATTAGACAGAGACTGTGACGTTAGATTACCGTAGGTAAAAAATAAAATTAAAAGTTAATACAAGTAATAATGGAAATAAAATAAAAAGTAAATAATAAATGATTTTATTTGTTTTATTTCCATTATTACTTTTATTAACTTTTAATTTTATTTTTTACCTACGTGACTTTACCGAAAAAACCTAACAGTATGAATCCTTGCAGTCACGAAAGCTTCAAATCTAGAGTTAGATTACCGGGCAATTGAATATTATCTCTCTCTATATATAGACAGTAATAACTTTGACCCACTCGCCAAATCGAATCACATCTCTAAAGATGACCAGATTGCATAGCCGGTGCTTCAGGCTGCTGAGCTGTGATGGAAAACCGAGCGCAGTGAAGCAAAATCAATTGTATCCACTGTACTGTACGTCTAGGCTCCCTCGTCTTTGCTACCTGCCTTGACCAACCAGCACTGATAAGCGTGGTGAAATATGGTCAAACAGCGTCCATGGTCGACACAGAAGTGAACATGACTTGTAACAGAGAAGCACTAGGTGCCACATGGTGCCACGTTAAGTTTGTGGGGAATAACAGCCATTTTCTGTACTCTTGAGGTGGAAGCAATTAGGAAATAACACTTATGTAGAGAACTTCCCACGAACGCACTCGGAGACGGAGGTAAGTTAAGGGCTTTCGCCGAGGGTTTATTAAAGCTTAACAATAACACACAAGGGTACACAACTCCCAAGGGGCTAGGGGTCCTACTCTGAGTCCGGGTTCCTGCCGGCTAGCTCCGGTCTCTCTCTCTCGTGTCGGATCGTGGAGTCTACCGACTCCACCGACCGGAGAGAGAAGCACCTCTACGGCTACCACCGGCTTCTCCCCAGACTCACTATTCGATCCCTCTCTCTATCCCTGGTTCCCTCTTCACCCTGCTTACTCTACCTGTTCCCACAGTGACCCCGCTTACGTCACGGGGTCTCCCTTAAGTACCCTAGGAGACGTGACGTCATCGCACTGAACGGCACATCTGACGTCACGTCCCCATTTTACTCCTCTACACTTAGTACCCAGGAACCGAAGCAAACGTTGACGAAACTGGTTACGCAGCAGATTGACTATTTTCTTTCGTAGACTTTTACAGCGATCTCGCAGGCGCTGTAAAAGTTCCGCACATTTATTGCTAATAAACAAACACATCTTTCAGCATTTGCAGTTCACTCGAGTTAGACGTTTACCTATTGTCATGTAGACCACTTTACGTCCGATGTTTTTATTGTTGTATATTACGCTATGCTGCCACGTCTAAGCTATCTGTATTCAGTAATCCGCACTGACCAGCGTGGTGAAGTATGGTCAAATTACACTAAAATACATTGGTGTTACAATGGAGTTGTTGAGCAGATATCCTTGAAAAAAAGACTGCTGGTCTCAATGGGCCCTTACGTGGTGTGAAAAAAAAAGAAGATGCGTTTATGTATCACCACCACCGCCATCATCTTCATTAGCAGTAGCCATAAACATTCTACTGCTGGATGAAGATGTTTGCAAGCCAAAGAGCAGCAACTGAGTTCTGTGTTTTGCTCCCACGCCACTGACACAAGAGCACAAACACGCCGCCCTACAGCTCACCCAGCCCACCAGGTGATCTACCTGAACCTCGCCCAGCCCACGAGATGATTCACCTGAACCTTACCCAGCCCACCAGGTGATTCACCTGAACCTCACCCAGCCCACAGGTGATTCACCTGAACCTCACCCAGCCCACCAGGTGATTCACCTGAACGTTGCCCAGCCCACAGGTGATTCACCTGAACCTCACCCAGCCCACCAGGTGATTCACCTGAACCTTGCCCAGCCGGCCATCGTATATCGATCGATACCTCAGACTGCCTGCCAGTATCTGCACAAGAAGCCGGCAGCCGGTATGTGACTTAGCTGGGACTCACCACCAGAGTTGAACATCACACGGCCCTTCTTTCTATCAACCAGGACTGTGTTTGCCTGCCCAATATAACTTTGTTGGTCCTCAAGGCCCGCAGGCTGATGACCTAAATTGTAATTTTGTGTTTACGTAGTGGCACAAACCCACGGTACATTAATGTATCTAACATAGCATCGTTGATAATCCACCACGAACGACGTCACAATGTGTGTACTGCTATCCCATTATTGCTCATCTGACAAAACCTCACCGAATATTTAAACAATGCCAGAAGATGCACGCGGGCAGGTCTGATTGTTTGTATTATTTTAGAGAATTACAAAAAAACATGTTACCAGGATGGTAAACCAGATTATCGAGAAAACCCCAAACGTACGACAGAGTGACTCGGCCTGGAACACAGACAGCGCAGCCACCTACATGCAGCACGACTTCTGTAATCACGTGTGCCAACACCGTATCCATTGTTCAATGCTGGTACTCTTATAAACAACAACCTGAACGAGCTTTCTCGACTTCTCCCCCCCTCCCTCAAGACGCAATTCTGCCTCCCTGCTCCAGCTGTTCACAATAATCACCGCCGCGTAGCGCAGCCTGAGCCAAGTTCCACTTGCTGGAAACAATCTGGAAGCGGCCGTGGCCTCCCGTGCCACATCGCCAGCTTCCTCTGGTGGTCTACACCAGGGGGCGTGGGCAACCCGCAATAACAAGAAGACGCATTTGTGTTTACAGATTCGGTTTAAAAAAAAAAACCCACCACAACTCAATATATCAAAAGCCACACGGGTATGCGGACAACGTCACAAAGCAGTCCTTACAGCAGGGGTAGGGAACGTCCGGCCCGCGGGCCGTATGAGGCCCACGAAATCATTTGGTGTGGCCCTGCCAAGGCAACCGCAGGCGGACTCGAAATTCAATAAATCTCTAGGAGCAAACCTGGAAGAGCAGTTGCGAGTAGCAACATCATCAATACCGGCTAACATCACACGCCTCACCAAAGAGAAGCAGTTCCAGCCATCGCATAAGGGGCGAGTTAATTCAACGTTTGACCAAATATAACAGGCTAATTTTAAAGTTGATCATTTTGTATGGCCCGCGAATGATGTTATAAATATCCAAATGGCCCTTGGCACAAAAAAGGTTCCCCACCCCTGCCTTAAAGAGATCCACAGGTTTCCGACCCCCCCCCCCCCTGGTCTATGCTGGATACAAACAGCAGCGTCTCAGCCGCGTGTGGGTGGACGAGTTTGAAGGGAGGTCTTTCGGAGGAAGGCGGCGCAGGGCAGCACGTTCATCCGACTCGGGGGTTCTCAGCCCCTGGGGGTGCACGCACACCAACCGGGGGTGCGAGATGCCCGTTCTGGGTGGGGTGGCGAGACACGGACAGATTTGTCTAGACCAGGGGTGGGGAACCTTTTGTCTGCCAAGGGCCATTTGGATATTTATAACATCATTCGCGGGCCATAGAAAATGATCAACTTAAATATTTGCTTGTTATATTTGGTCAAACAATTAATTAACTCACCCCTAATGTGATGGCTGGAACTGCTTCTCTTTGGCGAGGCGTGTGATGTTAGCTGGTGTTGATGATGTTGCTGCTCGCAACTGCTCTTCCAGGTTTGCTCCTAGAGATTTATTGAATTTCGAGTCGCGCCTGCGGTTGCCTTGGCAGGGCCACACCAAATGATTTCGCGGGCCTCATACGGCCCGCGGGCCGGACGTTCCCCACCCCTGGTTTAGAAGGTACATCGTTCGAAAACAAATTGAGCCCGGGGTACTTAAGTAACAACTTACTTTGTTTCATCAAACCCCAATGTATTTATAAACATTATAAAAACAATGATTGAGAACCAAAAATGGGCGCAAGGCTGCTGTTAAGAACCCACAGCCACAAAACACGCAAGCTACCTCTAGTATCCTGCATCACCCCGTTGTTTGTTGTTGTTGTTGGTTGTTGTTGTTTTCCGCCGCAAGAAGCTGAGCAGTGCGGTGACGCCACGCGCCTTGATGACGCGCGGACGACTCCCCGTGTAGCCTCCACCGACTGTTTGGGGCCAGTGCTGTTAGCGAGCACCTATTAAGGCTTTGCACCTATTAAGGCTGGCACGGCACACGAAGGGGGGGGTAGCACCACCGCACACCGCGGCCTTTGTTCTCCCGGTGTTGATGCACACACACCGCGATTGGGGTAACTCGTTTAAGGCTGAGTCGACCTAGGGGAGAACCCAGGCACGTTTCAGAATCAGAATTATTTTTCAGACTCAGAATCTTTAGTTAGGCTGGTGGAATCCGACGAGCTATGAAGCTCTTCTCTTTTTTACAGATGTCCGCTAGCTCAGAGAGCTGTCACTGATATTGGCCGTGAGCGTAGGGCAGCGCGCTAACCACTGCGCCATCGCTCACAAGAACCACCACCGCCGTTCGCCACCAAGTGGCGGCGACATCACCACGGCGCTTGTGCCACGCTTGGTGCACTTCGATGCCACGTGAAGTATCGAGGCTCTCTGCCGGAAGGAGGGTACGGGGCAGACCCAGGTCCCATGGGTGAATTGTCATATTCGTGCGCGTATCTAAAGCTATATAATATACACGCAGCATGTATTTGATCGTTGTGATTATGGTGGTGGTAGTGGTGATGATGACTTCTCAAGCCATGTTTTATTCGAATCAAAGATGCCCCCCCCCCTTAACTTTAATCAAAAGCGTTTCGCCAACAACTTTACCAGTGACCGCTTTTTAAAAGCCACACAGACACCGTCCAAACCTGTGACTAAATCACCAAGAATGTGCCCCATCTCGTTGCGTGTCGGGAGCTAATCAGACATGAGCCTGGACCGTGCTCGGATGGGTGACCACCGTGCAGTAGAGGGCAGTGCAGCAAAAAAAATCATTGTACCGTACTCCTATGCTCCCCGCCTTCACCCACTCACACTTGACCGGCGTGGTGAAGTATGGCGTTTGCCTCTTTTTTTACTACTTCTCGTATCTCCTCGACCTCACTCAAAGGGCAGCAATTTAAGATCTAAATTCCAAGGGATACCCAGTGGTCGTGAGTTCGTGAATGATTAAAAGGACAAAATAGTCTTCATTATTTCCCAGAAAGGGTGCAAAGGCAGACCAGGTGAGCGACGTACATGTTGACACAGGGACAAGAGATTGTCATCGCATCCTTAAAAAGTGAACAGAAACTTTACTCATAGATCGCACTCTACCCTGAAGGTAAGTAAGCCGTGAAACATATTTGAAACATAAACATATTTGCCCTTTAAATAGCCAATTTGTATGCACATCCTCTTGGCTCTTTCGGTAAAGGCATGTAGAGTGGAAAATAATATAATATTATGTTTTATTTTTATTATTTAAAAATTTCCATTCTACGTGACTTTACCGAAAGAACCAAGAAGATGAATCCCTGCAGTCACGAAAACTTTAAATAGAAATTGTATGCACATGTCACATATTGTGTACGTATATTTGTATGGTATGTTGAATTTGTTTCGCAGCGTGCGTAGCCAGCCGTGCTACCTCTGATCAAAGTACCCGAAAGGTGCCGGTTGACGTGGGATCTGAAAAGCGAAGCCGGGCTGTGAGCTGTCAGCTGATTTGGGGTTGATGTCAGCAGAGGGTAATGTATCAAAAGCCATAGTTGTCACTGTATTAAGCTCCAATGTCTATGCCGCCCTCACCTTCACCAACCTGCACTGACCAGCGTGGTGAAGTACGCTAAAACAATGCACATCCAACAATGGATGTGCATTGTTTCCGTTTCTCCGGACTACAGTATTCGAAAAAAAAAATCTGGACCGCGGACCACTGAGGATCATGTGAAGAGACCTGCTGTGGATCAGTACAATTCACTTTACACGACGCTATTTAAAATAAAATTAAAAGCTGTTCAGTTTTAATTTGCTTGAAAATAAATAGGTTCGATGCAAAAAAATATCGAATACCTCCTTCCAAAAACGTATATTTTCTTTCCAAAAATTATATTATAACGAATACATTGAGGAAATAGTGCATACGGTTGAAGACGAAATAATATACGTGTGATGGATATCATCAGTTAAAAAATGTGTGCTCTCTGATAAAAAAAACACACCACGAAAATAAAGAGTACTCAGGGTACCCACAACCTGCTATGGTATAAGGCGCGATAAATATGTTTTTGATAATATATTGTAAAATACCAGACTCATAAGAGAACACTCACACGACATTGCCACATATTTTTTCCAGGCTGTGGGAAAGATGCGTATTATGAATTCTCTATTATGGATGATATTGGTCGCGAAAGCCTACGTGTTAAACGAAAAATATGCTTATTATTAATTCCATGGGTGATCTTCTGTAAATGCGTATGTGCATGTAACCATATTACCGCAGTAAACATACGATAAGCAACAGCACAGGACATCAGAAACGTGGAAGATGATCTTACCTCGTAATCTGCTCATGATCAATTTCCACCCAATCAGTACTAAACACCACTTTTACAGAGTCGTGTTAGTCAGGTACTTGAGATAACCTTAAAGTAACACATACCATAAATCTTCATGACTTCCATAACCTTTGAATCTACCTTCAGAACATGCTTAACATTTATAAAGTCAACATAAGCTCGAGCGTCTTGAATCTTGGGTGTACAGGGTCCTATGTTGAACATATAAGGTGGTTAAATGACAGTTGATTTACTAACTTTCCATGGGAGTCGAGACTTGACAATGACTTATATTGGACCAGCACCGTGACCACCTGATGCACTATAATTACAAAGTTGATGCACAATTTTCCTCCTGGTGTTCGATAACATGAAATATGTATTTATTGACTTAACTTCAACAGGTGAAAACTCGTTGAGTCAAACGAAGTCTCTTTTGCAATGGAAACAACGGTCACCACGTGGCCAACATTCAAACCTCTGCGGGCAGATGTAAGAGGTCTACATCAGGAGTTTCAGTTGCTCCCTCAGCCCGAAATCAGATCATCCAACACGGCACCGTAGACAAAATCACACCCTCACGGTCCAGCACGTTTATCACTATCACAAGATGTGTGTCATCGTGTTGTCTTAATTGTAACGCGGATGCAGAATTTCACAGAAGCTGCCAAGTTTAGTTGTTAATTGTTCTGCCTCCGATTCCTTCTACATCGCACGTGTGGCTATGATCGTACTTGTAATCACGATCGTGGCTGTAATTGTGAATGGTAAGTCGACGTGCGAGTTACTGATGTTAGCGCGGGTAGTTTCGATTGTGGTGATAATTACGATTGATGTTATTGGCAAAGAAAAATATGTGCGGAAAGTCCCCAATTTTTTTTGTCTTAAAATATATTATAATTTCTGTTCACGGAAGGGATAAAAGGGGCTTCCCCACAACTTGCACAGCACGAATTGTTACATTTTTGTTGTTGTCAAAAACACCCTGCGGTGATTCCGTTGGGATTTGCATTGCTGATTCATCCTAACTCGTGGTTTAACTGCAGGCATTAACAACGAGCATTACAATTCAAGATTATTGTCGGCCCATGTGTCCGTCCATTCCCAGGACAGTTCACACAAGCCCTGAAGCAGTCAGCTGCGAGCCGTACCACGCAGCTCACCCATAACGATACCCAGATCTGTACCAGTGTTTTGGGCCAGTTTGGCAATACGCTAATTTCACAACGGTGCTCATGTTATTAAAAAACAAACACAACACGTAAGTTTTACTGGTAGGAACCTCCTGGTTACACCAGCCCACAGGGGATTATTGTGTCCGTCGTGCTGGGAGGGGCTGGGTGGGGAGGGAGGGGCTGGGTGGGGAAGGGAGGGTGGGGGAGGGGCTGGGTAAGGAGGGGAGGGTGGGGAGGGGCTGAGTGGGGAAGAGAGGGTGGGGAGGGGCTGGGTGGGGAGGGTTGGGCTGGGTGGGGGGTGGGAGGGTTGGGGCTTGGTGGGAAGGGGCTGGTCACCCCGTGGTGCCCTTATTAAACTCAACGTTTAACCTACTCACGCCGGCTTGTGCCCGCCCTCACAGTCGGCCATATTTGCGGAATACACCACGCCGCCGTTGACCCTGGCCATTGACCGAGCAACCCAACGTTCCTACCAGCTCCCTCCGCAGGAATGTGTTATGGTCAGCCCGATTTTCACGATCGGCTAATAGCGCCATGCAGCTGAATGGTGTTGAAGTGTGCTCGTCCATTGACGCGCTTCATCAGATTGCTTGTGTTGCAGTCGAAACGTCGTGAGAATTGTTATTGTTTTATATTAATATTATTTTATTATTTCCCTTCTACGTGACTTTACCGAAAGAACCAAGAATATAATTGTTCTGTTAATACACAGTAGATTAAGGCTCACGATGCATGCATCTAAGAGGGTGTGTAAGAATAGATGTTTTTCGATTCTTATATGCTCTACGCAATATGTTCACATGATCTCTGCCGCCGCTAGATCTGTCCACAAATGATAGCTCAACGAAGTGGCTTAACACGTGGAAATATATAGCAGCCACCAAATACTCAAAACGCACGTTGCTGATTCTAAATGTGGAGGGGAAAACCGGAGGAGCCGGAGAAAAATCCACGCGACCACGGGTAGAGAGAGAGAGAGACACCGCAAAACTCCGAATATACAGCAGCAGGCGTCATGGTCGGAATGGAACCCACAACCACCTGCATACCAGGCGAGGGAGTTAACATCTCCCAGCCACCGTGGCGACACCGTGCGATAATAAAATACCGCCAATAAAACAATCAACACGTGACACGTGAACCTGTGACGTGAAGGTCCCGCTGAGCAGCACTCCGCTCCTGCCCGTTCCGGGATGGGGGTGGGCCCCCCCCCCGCCCGTGCACCTCATTTGAGACTCCGTGAGAATGGGGACCATCTCAAGTCGAGCTGCCGTTCTCTGTCTTTAAGATTGTCATATTCTTAGGTTTTTTCGGTAAAGTCACGTAGGTAAAAAAAATAAAATTAATTAATTTTTAATTAAAATTTTTTACCTACGTGACTTTACCGAAAAAAACCTAAGAATATGAATCCTTGCAGTCACGAAAGCTTCAAATCTAGAATTAAAGATTGTCGCTTAAATGCTCGATTCCTTGCGAGGGCGAGGCACGAAACGGGGTGCAAGGTCTTACCGACTGGTCGATATGTGACCTTACTGGCACTTATTGTTACTTGTTAAATCTTTGTTCAAACTAATAATGATTGTAACACTACCAAACAGGGGTGTGAAGTGACGTGGGGATTTAGTGAGTGTGGGCAGATAAGGGGCGCTTTCAGAAACTACAAGGTAGAGAGCTACTGAAGGTTTTAGCTGTCCAAACCGTATACTGTTCAAGATCATATATCATAACATCATAGTTTAATGATGTTTGTACATGTGCAGCAATTTGTATCAATCCGCTACTGGATGAGTGCATCCCAAACTATTTCTGGGCATGTTTTTTTTTTTACCATTATTTACCAAACCGGCCCATGCAGGTTTGGTGAGTCCAAGACTGGATCAGATATTCGCCACTGGATGTTGGCTGTAGTCGGGAATCAAACGCAGACTGCTGGGATCTTAGCACGGTGCAATAGCACTGCTCAACGAGATATCGGAATGTTTTATGCATCTCGTGATTTTACACCCATTGCGCAATGGGGATGACATTTGGGGGGGCAATGTTGAATTTCTATAAAAGCCACGCCCTCACACAATGCTTCCTACTGAAAAGGTGTGAGCGAGAGGAAGTATTTTGACTTGGCTTCAGCATCCCCAGAGGTAAGCACCGTCACTGACTCATCGCGGATGAGCAGTGTGTACCTACCTGTACGTCTAGACATGTTTGTACATCCAGGAGTAGATTTGGGCTTCTTCCTCTCGTGCGGGCCGTCGGGGTTATATGACCATACTTCACCACGCTGATCCAGTGTTGGTTTATTAAAATGGGGGGGGGGGCTTAGCTGTGGGAGCCCGTATCTTTGTAAGTTCACACTCACAACATTGTGCCCAAAGATGTTCTCAAGCGTAAACACGACTGTTAATCCTGTCTCATGCTGGTATCCTGTCATTTATACAACCGCGATGTTTAGTGACGTTAGGAAATGCCATGTGGGACGTGGTGGTTATTTGACCATACTTCACCGGGATGGCCTGTACTTTACTCGGGTCGTATGATACGTTTGTTTTTTGCATCACTGGAAACTGAATTTAAAAAACTATTCAGTAACACGTTTGTCGCATATAGAAACGAACAGCAATAAACATTAACATGTGAACTGGGAACGATGGTGTAATCGTTACAACACTGGACGTGCAATCCAGAGGTCGCCGGTTCTATTCGATCTCCCGGTGCGGCAGTTGACACAATGGGAGGCAGGTTTCTTCAGTCAGCCGACTGGTGAGCCAGCCGTGTACGACGTGAACAGCACGGGTCGATCGACAGGTCGCGTCTGGTGGGGTCAAATGTGGGTATACCCACCTCTTCCAAGACGTCTACTCCCTCTAGTGGATTCTTCCACCAACAGTGCCAAGAGCAAGGAAATGCAGGGCTGCACCTTTAGCCTTTACATTATAAACAAGACGATTGTACTTAAGCCGCCGTGCGGTTTGTACATTCGCGCGTGCCAGTGCCCTTTTACTAAAATTCTGCTGTAAACGGTTACCGGTTTCTGACTTTCTGATTCGGTAATCGAGGTTGAAAGACGGTCATTTAGACAGTCGGGGAATGTACCTGGATTCACGTAGAAGCATATATGTACGATACAATGATGCACGTTACTGCCACTGTCTTCTGATCTAACAACCAAGCGTGCATGGTAGTCACCCATATTGAAGATCCACAGTAATATCCACTACGGCTTTGACGATTCGCCACCCACCCATCGCAATTCAACAAATTATCGTTTTCAGAGTCCACTCGAAAATCTAATTTTTTTTTTTACATTGTGGCTAAAAGTAGCGGCCTCTAGCGGCTGCAGAAGTTACGAAAACCTACTGTGAACAGCATAATACGAATCCAAAAACATCGAATCTTACACACGCTATTAGACGCATGTGTCGTGAGTTTGAACAATCTACAGTTTAATAAGAGCAAATACCGGTTGGGTCAGAGCACGTGACTGACAATCAGATGCTTGCCAGCTTCTATCACTGCTGGCGGTCGACCCAACCCATCATCCTGGGTCGATACAATATTTCCACTTTGGAGTGCGTGAATTATCCACAAGGTGTCCCACAGATATCGCTCCCACCCACAGGAATGTGAAATTTCCTTTGGGGGTAAATAGGTGTCAACATATTATTGCCGTTCCACCTTCGAAAAGGGATAATCTGAGCAGACACAAGCTGGAAGCTCATTACTCCCACTATCAAATGTTAAAGTGACCAATGTGAACACATTATTGAGATAAAACCAAATAATCCCCATCGTGAAAATGTTTCCTCGCAAGTTTTAGTTTTTTAAAGATTGTAGGTAATTCATCATCTATACCATCTTGTCCTGGTTCCTGAAGGTCAGAATGTGCCCATGATAAGCTCAGTAGGCCAAAATCAAGCATGCAAGTGCTGTGACTGAAAGATAATTGAAGTTTTTTTCTCGTGGCGTTTCAGGTTTCAACCCACGACCCCTTGCCATTCGCCAATTGACATGATCTATACAATGTACCACGGCACCACCATCGATGGTGCAAGGAACATCTTTGCCACGGGCTTCAGGCGATCACAACACGGCATGCTGGGTCCCGGTGTCTACGTGAGTCGTGACGTAAACAAGGCGAGATGTTACCCCCTGAACTGTCCTGCCGACCAGAGGGTCATCCTGAAGGTGAAGGTCAGGGTGGGCAAAGTGAAGAAGATCGACAGACAGGACCACCCGCTGCGTCTCACCTGGCACGACCACGGCTACAACACCGCCTGGATGCCCCCCAACTGCGGGGTCACGAACAGCGGCAGGGAGGAGGACTGCGTCTGGAATCCGGGCAGAGTGCAGCTCATTGGCGTGATGGAAGCGCCTCCTGGATTCTTCACGTCTTTTCCTGATGCCAGCAGTGAACAGAAATGTTCGCCCTCCTGATTACACGCGTGCAGTTTGAGAGCCAGTTCTGCGTGTTCGTTGGGTTTTTCTATCTCGATAATCAGATTCACTCCCTATGCAAAGGCGATCAGATCTTAGTAGTTTATTACACATTCTCGTCAGCACGATGCTCTTAACATCATTGAGACTGGGTGGGGGTTTGCGGATAATTTTACCGGTATATGTGTTTTTTTTAGCGTATCTCCTTTCGTCTCTTATGCTAATGTGTACGTATGGTTTTTGTATGTTGAACTTCTTTCGCACCGTACCTAACCAACCATGCTCATTGGAGGTGTGCGGGAAGGACATCAAAATATAGTCAACAAGAGGCACGGACTGAACATCCCTGCCAGCATGATGCTTCTGGCATTGTTCAGATTAGGTGTGGTTGTCAAGTAAACAAATAAATGGTTATACAAAAACTGCTGTTCCGATTTTCATTATTGCTTTTTAATGTATACTTTTCATTCAGCTTCTACTTTTTACAACTTGTATATAGTTAAAGTCACGTAGAAGGGAAATAATAAAATAATATAAATATAAAACAATAACAATTCTCACGACGTTTCGACTGCAACACAGGCAATCATCATCAGGTGTGAAATCCACAGCAAGAACATGTTCTTGAGAATTTGTATTGTTTTATATTTATATTATTTTATTATTTCCCTTCTACGTGACTTTACCGAAAGAACCAAGAATATGAATCCCTGCAGTCACGAAAGCTTCAAATCAAAATTTGTATATAGTTCTGCAAGCAATTCTCATGATCCATGTTTAGGCCAAGTTGTAGTTTCTTTTCTCGGCTTTTAGATGACGAAGATGTCGAATTGTCTCCTCCATAGTCAGGGCCTGCGACTCCAGCTTGCACGTCCATGCCACCTGATCTCTGTAACACTGGTCAACACACTTTTATGGCATAAGGTATTCCAACAGTTTTAAGGTTATTTTGGGGTGCTGATTCCAAATCTGGCATCAGTTTTTGTCTATCACATGAGGTTTTTGAGATATCAAATATTGCATTTTCAATAAAAACTGCAGAAGAAAAATATTAAATAAATGTGGATATCTGCATAAAATGATATTATAAACACACTATCCTAAAAATACAGCACTATATTTTAACACTAAAGCAGTCACTGACTCGCAACAACTTGCATCATAAGTGACAGAGTTAATTTCGGGTAAAATCAATGAAAATGGGGTATGCCGATAGCATAAAAATGATGTGATAGAGCAAATCTGAGATCAGATTTGGAATCAGCACCCTGAAATTAGTCTAAAACAGCTGCAAAAGTCCAGGCCAGAAATTTTTTTTTTGTTGACCAGTGTAATGAAACATAATAAAGATCTGTGTATCCAGCACAATTTGTAACCCAGTGCTGTAGTTAATTCTCTAAACAGGGGAAGCTAATAGCAGGCATATGATTGAGGCAACACTGTCTTTCTTTGTAACCAGGGGAAAAAATTTTTGAAAATGTATTTAACACACTAAAATATGTGCATTGCAAGTATATTCCGCAAAAACACCATCCATAAGAACTGCACTGTGCCCATATCGTCTTAAATATGTTTCCAGCCTGCACTAATTTTTGCATTTGACAAATATCATTGATTGTTTATAAGGTACTAAAATCACCTTTAATCTGTTTAATTTAAACTTTTCTGTAACTTAGTTTTGTCATTTGTGATGTCATCAATCTGGAGGTAATCTGCCAGAGATCATTTGCGCTGCATGGAATTGTTTGCAATATTTTCAACTCCTCAGGCGGTACAGTTGTTGTTTTTGTTCAGATTTTAGGGTGTTCTGCTTTTATCAAATATGACTCATCGTGGTCTCTTAAGTTCTCACCTGATTAAACAAAATAAACTTACATCTTGTGTTGTGGTTACTTTCCTCATCATTTACAGATTTGAATCTCTCAGCAACCTTCCGTTAGCCATTATCTCTGTGGAGGTTTGGACTGCGTCCCCAATGCAGTCACAGCAGCTGCATGAGTCACAGTCCTGAACCTCACCAATTTCCCCTCAGCAACAGGCGGAGGAGGGACAATGTCAACCCCGGTTGCAAGCAATTATGAAATTCACACTTGCAACCTCCATCAATAAGCCAAGGCCAGGCGATTGTGGGTTTAATGCGGTCCCAGGTGGACACCCACCACCGCAGTGGAAGGATGACAGGTGCATCTTGCAGATGACAAGCCCATAGCCAGTGGACTGATCAGCTCCACGGAAGGTTCTGGTGTCAAGGAAATGGGCCCGCATTCGCTGATTCGTCACTATATGGTCCAGCAGATGATCTTGATTGGACCTGGCATGCATCCATGATGTGCCGATGCGTCAATACCAGAAGAGTGTGTTGGTTATTACAAGCCCCATGGGCTAAATAGAAGTGGAGGAGCCTCCTACCGTTGTTATTAACCTGATCTGGCCAATATCTTACAATCACTCTGACCCAGGCTCGTGTGTGATGACCCACTCTGGCATTAAAGTCACCCAACATGATGACTCGATCCTGAGTGGCCACCTTACCTAGCACCTCCGACAGGAGGTCATAGAAGGCATTTGACTAATCGGTCCGATAAGCGAGACACCCCTCTACAACAAAGACAAAATAAACACACCATCACACTTTCCTTTAGACAGTCGGTCTGGTCGTAGGTTAGGCTGTTGCTTTGGCGATTATTGTTATCGGTTTGGGTATTGTAAATTATCTTGCACTCCGCCAACGAAAGATCTACTTGCTCATACACCATACACTCACACAGATCCCACATTGTAGACTTAAAAGACTGTTGGGGCAAGTGCTGTTAGCCAGCCCCTATGAAGGCCGGCATGGCACACGAGGGGGTGAGTGGTCACCATCATGCCTAGCCGCATGTCTTCCTCGAAGAGATCTTTACACACCGCATCAGGTATGCACTTGAGGCCGAGTCGACCTAGGGGAGGCCTACAACCGGTTCAGATCATCGTCAGTGAGTGAGATTCGAACTCCTATCACCAGGTTCGTAGTGCAGTGCGTTAACCACTGATACGCTGTACACATACATATCGATTGAGGAAAAGTTATCTAACGCCATGTCCACGGGTAATTTTCTCAACCCAGATCTGCAGTTGCCCTTTGATTTCATGAACGATGGCAGATGTTGATACAGAGCAAAAACTATTATTTTACATTGCGGTGGTTGAGCCAGGAAAATTGCCATCAGGAGAAGCGGAGTGTTTCGCTGTGATGACGACGCCTTCGTAATGGTGAACCGGGCATGGACGCAGGTTGGCACCACCTCGATGGGGTTTGAATCCCAGAGAAGAGCGCTCCAGTGACGTAATGACGTTGGATAATTCACTAGGCACGCAGTGGGCTTTTCACATTGCAGTGGATGTATTAAGGACCGATATAAGTTGGCCTAACGGTGTCAACACAAATCGATCCATCAACTATTATCGATTTCTAATGTTAAGATATTTACATCAGTTGCGCGTGGAAGAGTTGATATTTGAATTCGGTTTGTCGGATTGCATGATTTCACATTGTCATCACAGCTGCTAGAGGCCGCTATATTCACAATAATGTAAACATTAACAATTATAAATATTTTTATCAAATCACGCCAATTCAGAATATCATCGATTGGTGGTGGTGGTGTTGGCGCAGAACGATATGGGACATTCTGATGATTTTGATTCGAGGTGCATTCATGTGTAGTGTAATAGCGCCGGCTGGTGAACAGCGGCGACAACTATGGTGGACAGACAGCGCACACGCCGGTGAGGTTGAGCACGGTGTGCTGGCAGAGCGGAGGAACAAGGGCAAGGGTCAAGGGGGACCCCATCTGGAAGACCCTGGAACTTGCTCGTGAGTTCGAGAAGGGAGGCGTGGTCAGGGCGGAGCCAGGCCGCGCTGGGAGCATAAAAGGAGCCGAGAGCGGGAACTCGAGACTGCCGGTTCTGGGAGTGGACTCGTCTCGTCGTTGCTCAACGTCTCTGCTAGATATTGCGCTAAGAAAAACACTCAATTGATTTTGATAACGTTGAAGTGTTGTGTAAAACTAATTATTACTGGTCAAGACTAATTAGAGAATCTATTGAAATTGAGAGAAACAGAAATAACTTAAATCGCTCTGACAGCTACAGGCTTAGTGCGGCCTGGAAGGGTATTATTAAATAAATACAATTCCTTATAAGGGAAACAAATACCAATGAATAACAATTGAATGATTACCAATCTAGATAATTACAATACCCTCCCCCTCTTTGCCTCGAATCACTGCACCAGATTGAATTAAATGATGACGTCACCCTGCTGCTGCTCGATTTAAGACCGGAAGCAACAGGAGAGCTTCACCATTCTTGCCCGATGAAGCTGATTGTAATTACCAGCGAAACGTCGTACTACTCAAATTTTTAAATGCTGTTGATTCTCTCTTCAACACACCGGTGGGCTAAAGAAGTGAATTATTTTTTCCTTTGAAAAACGTGACACATTTTTACTGTTTGGCCGTGTCGGGTGGTGGAGGGTCACGACACATTTATAAAGAACGCGATCTGACCCAAAAACCTATATTATGAAGAAAGATATTAGTTGGCTATCTCAGTCAGCGCCGTCAGTGTTAGACGCCTAGTGTTGTGTACAGGCTAAGATGAGCTCCTGTGGAGAGTGTGTGGACGAGACCGTAAAAGTTGTGTTAATAAAGAAGGTGCCTCCTACAAACTCTTGTCTCCGAATCATTGACACTGCACATGTAACAAAGCATAAACCGAGTGCACTGATTAGAAAATACGGAAGCATCTTTTGACTTTCGTAACACTTGCCTCTCTTCCTACTTATCTCTTCAGCCTCACTCAAAGGGCAGCAATTTAAGCTCTAAATTCCAGGAGGCTACGGTCATTGGTTCGTGAAAGATTAAAAACATAAAAAATCTTCATTATAACTAGATTCGAAGCTTTCGTGACTGCAGGAATTACTCTTTGGTTCTTTCGGTAAAGTCACGTATAAAATAAAATCAAACAACAATAGAATACGACGTTTCGATTGCAACACAAGCAACCATCATCAGATAAGAATGAATTCTTACCTGATGATGGTTGCTTGTGTCTACGTGACTTTACCGAAAAAAAACAAAGAATCTTCATTATTTCCCAGAAAGGGTGTAAAGGAAGACCAGGTGAGTGACGTACATGTTTACACAGGGGCAAGAGATTCTCATCGCAGCCTAAAAAAGCTCAAAGTGAACAGAAACTTGACTGAAGGTAAGTAAGCCGTGAAATATATTTGCCCTTTAAATAACCAATTTGTATGCACATGTCACATATTGTGTACGTATATTTGTAGGTATGTTGAATTTGATTCGCAGCGTACGTAGCCAGCCGTACTAATCGCAGGTACCTCTGATCAAAGCACCCGAAAGGTGCCTGTTGACGTGCTGTGAGCCTGGCTAGTGCTTGGACGGGCGACGAGCGTGCGACATCAGGTGCTGTCAGCTGCTTTGGGGTTGATGTCAATAGAGGGTAATGTATCAAAAGCCATAGTTGTCGCTGTATTAAGCTCCAATGTCTATGCCGCCCTCACCTTCACCATCCTGCACTGACCAGCGTGGTAAAGTACGCTCAAACAACCCACACACAAGCGCGGGGAGACCCACAATCAGAATCTTTCTTTATGCTTGTGGAATCCGATAAGCTATAAAGCTCTTTTTTGCAGATGTCCAGTAGGGGCGGATCAGAATTAGACAACAATATGAAAACACGATTGGTGTGCACAGTATAGGGAAGGTGTACAAATCACTTTTACAAACTACGCAAATAAAACACCATTTATTTTGCCAGGTAAATCCCAGTGAGCTATTAGCTTCTCTTTCAGAAGCGACCCGGCTACAAATGGTAGCTCTCGGGAGTGGCTTATCACGTGGAAATGTATCGCAGCAATATAACATTGGATTGATGAAATGTGTTTACCTGCATGTTGCATAACCACATGTTAAATGATTGCCCGTTTCCAATTACTACAGTTTGTTTTAAGAAAACAAAAGATCGGGACCACAGACGATCATGTGAAGGAACCTCACGGTGTCGATGTACAATTGACTTTACACGGCACTAATCTAGTATTGAAGCTTTCGTGACTGCAGAAATTATACTCATTGGTTTTTTTCGGTAAAGTCACGTATGTAGAAATAAAATAAATGTAAATAAATATAATTTAATTAAAATAAATCACGACGTTTCGAACGCAACACAAGCGCTATTTGTATGCACATGTCACGTATCATTGATGATTTTTATTAAATTTTATTTTATTTCTACCTACGTGACTTTTACCGAAAAAAGCAATGAGTTTACACGACACTTTGAAAAAAAAAATGGTGTTCAGTTTGAGTTTGCAAAATAAATAGGTTCGATGCAAAATCAAATGTGTACATCTCCTTCCACAAACGTTAGAAGGAGGTGTATTACTGGTAGGAACCTCCTCGTTACACCAGCCCACAGGGGATTATTGTGTCCGTCCGTCCGTTGTGCAGGGAGGGGCTGGGTGGGGAGGGTGGGGCTGGGTGGGGAGGGGCTGGATAGGGAGGGTGGTGAGGGGCTGGGTGGTGAGGGGCTGGGTGGGGAGGGTGGGGAGGGGCTGGTCACCCCGTGGTGCCCTTATAAAACTCAACGTTTAACCTACTCACGCCGGCTTGTGCCCGCCATTATCCTCACGGTCCTGCATTGACACAGCCAATCTCAATTCAGCAAATAATGATGAAAGAGACAAATACAGCAGAAGAACTGCTGAGGCAGGCCTACACCTTGACTTTACCGAACGAACCAAAGAGTATTAAATGTTGGATTAAGGAATTATATCTGCAGCCTGATCACCAAAGATTGTCAACAAAACCCTGAAATGTTTTTTGCAATTTGGGAAAATGCCACTCTGATCATTTAGAAGTATGTTTAACTGTCATGTAGCGAACACAACTCCAGGTGGCCTGGAAGGCAGGGTTCCGTGGGTCCATTGAAGAGATCCCAGACGGCGCTCCGTAATGCTCGCTTCGATGGGGCATTCAATAATGCAAATGATTGCACTGCACCGTTCTACAATAGGGATGCCATTGGGTGCAAATGTTGAACTCTTATAAAAGCCACGCCCTCTCAGTGCTTCGTCTTGGCTGATTATAAAGGTGTGAGCGAGAGCAAGTACTTAGAATACAGCTTCCGCACCCCCGAGGTAAGGACCGTCACTCACTCCTCGCGAATGAGCAGTGTGTACCTGTACGTCTAGACATGTTTGTACATCCAGGAGTAGATTTGGGCTTCTTCCTCTCGTGCGGGCCGTCGGGGTTATTTGACCATACTTCTCCACGCTGGTCCAGTGTGGGTTTATTAAAACGGTATCTTTGTTAGTTCACGCTCACTATATTGTGCCCAACGATGTTCTCAAGAGTAAACACGTCTGTTAATCCTGTCTCATGCTGGTATCCTGTCATTTATACAACCGCGATGATTAGTGACGTTAGGAAATGCCATGTGGGACGTGGTGGTTGTTTGACCATACTTCACCAGGATGGCCTGTACTTTACTTGGGTTGTATAATACGTGTTTTTTTTGCATTACTGGAAACTGAATAAAAAAAATTCGGTAACACGTTTGTCGCATATAGAAACGAACAGCAATTAAGCTCAACATGTTATCTGGGAACGATGGTGTAATCGCTACAACACTGGACGTGCAAT
Organism: Lampetra planeri; assembly: GCF_965212315.1. Taxonomy (NCBI): domain Eukaryota; kingdom Metazoa; phylum Chordata; class Hyperoartia; order Petromyzontiformes; family Petromyzontidae; genus Lampetra; species Lampetra planeri. Next base: position 11,246,704 of record NC_136125.1, on the reverse strand, counting down.
CCAGAGGTCACCGGTTCTATTCGATCTCCCGGTGCGACAGTTGACACAATGGGGCACAGGTTTCTTCAGTCAGCCGACTCTGGTGAGCCAGCCGTGTACGATGTGAACAGCACGGGTCGATCGGCAGGTCGCGTCTGGTGGGGTAAAATGTGGGTACACCCACTTCTTCCAAGACGTCTCGTCAGCGTTGAAGAGCTCCCTCTAGTGAACTCTTCCGCCAGCAGTGCCATGAGCAAGCGCATTTCAGCGTCACCCATGTTTAGTACTAAATACGGGTGGCTCTGACGATTCGCCACCCATCGCAATTCAACGAATTTTCTTGATTCAGAGTCAACTCCAGAATTGATTTTTGTTCCATTGTGGCAAAAGTAGTGACCTCTAGCGGCCGCAGAGATCACGTTAAACCCATTGCGAACAGCATATAAGAATCGAAAAACATTCTTACACATGCTATTAAATGCATGCATCGTGAGTCTTAAGAATATACTATTTGTTAACACAACAATAACCGGTTGGGTCATAGCACGTTGCCGACCATCAGTAGGTTGCTCGCTCATATCGCTGCTGGCGGTTGACTCCAACCCATCAACCTGGGTCGATAAAATAAGTACCACTTTGGAGCGAGTGAATTATCCGGAGGGTGAGTGACATATATGGCTCCCACCCACGGAAATGTGTAATTTCAATTGGGGGTTGATGGGTGTAACCAGATTACGGACATTCCTCAATTTAAATGCACATACGTCAAGTGTTATAAAATGTGTTTCGGTTCAACAAAAATGGGGAAGCCTCGTTAAACTCATAAATAAGAAATGTTGTAGATATGCATGTAATATTGTATAGAGTAGAATCGGTTTTGACACTTACCTTGAGTGCCGATGCTGGCTTGCTTGTTGTAAGGGGCGCAATGAGTCACCACAATTGCGCGCACACACACACACGGGGCCACGTACACACACACAGACAGACAACAACGACAACGATCCCTCGTGTAGCCTTTCACAGGCTGTTGGGGCAAGTGCTGTTAGCGAGCGTCGCCTATGAAGGTCGGCACGGCACACGAGAGGGTGGGTGGCTCGTACCACGGCCGGTTGCCTTTAACTCCCCAGTGGCGATGTTCACACACCGACCTAGGGGAGGCCCAGAACTGCTTTCAGATAATCGTCACTGGTGTTGGTCGTCAGCTGGAATCGAAATATGGTCGCCGTGTTGGTAGCCTATTGCACTACTGCTCGCTACAAACACGCACACACAAAAACCCTCACTCCCAGCGTGACTTATTACATCTCGTGGAGGATCACTTCGCTGAACAAAATAGTTCCGTGGGTCAGTCAGTTTTTTTATGTTTGAAATTCATAATCAATATCATCTTGTTCTAGTTCATTAAGGTCAGAATGAGCCTTTTTTTAGCTCAGTAGGCCAAACTCACAAATGCAAGGGCTGTAACTGAAAGACAATTGAAGTTTCTCTCGTGGTGTTTCAGGTTTCAACTCACAACCCCTTGGCAATAGCCAATTGACATGATCTTTACAATGTACCACGGCACCACCATAGATGGTGCAAGGAACATCTTCGCCAAGGGCTTCCGTCGATCAGAAGACGGCATGCTGGGTCCCGGTGTCTACGTGAGTCGTGACATAAACAAGGCCAGATGTTACCCCCTGAACTGTCCTGCCGACCAGAGGGTCATCCTGAAGGTGAAGGTCAGGGTGGGCAAAGTGAAGAAGATCGACAGACAGGACCACCCCCTGCGTCTCACCTGGCACGACCACGGCTACAACACCGCCTGGGTGCCCCCCAACTGCGGGATGGTGAACAGCGGCAGGGAGGAGGACTGCGTCTGGAATCCGAGGAGAGTGCAGCTCATTGGCGTGGCGGAAGCGCCTCCTGGATTCTACAAGCCTGTTTCTGATTCAAGCAGTGAAGACTGATATTTGTCATCTTGATTACTAAGGCAGTAGAGAGAGTAGGTGGATGCACTTTACACGTGTGCAGTTTGAGAGTCAGTTCCTCGTGTTCGTTGAGGTTTTTTTTGCCCGATACGTTCTGGTTTACTCATGAAGAAACAATCAAAGATAAGTACTTCCTAGACATTCTTACAAGCGTGATGCTCCTCGCATTGTTGAGACTGTGTAGGGTTTTCGAGTAATTTCCTGGTATATGTGGGTGTCTTTTAGATAACCGCCTTGTTTCTTCATCATGGGACCTCCTTTGCCAGTACCAAAATATACTAATAGGGTTTTCCCCTTTTCTTCTGGCAACAAAACTGACACCTATTGCAAGGAATCATGCTTACATTAACCACAATACTTGCAGTCAAATGCAAACAAAAAACACCAGATGACGCCAAAAGTGCGCCTTTTGGCGTCATCTGGTCGAACACCATAAGAGACTAGGCTCTAAAAAAAGCTGTCTCTGGTGTGGACCAATCAGTTTCAAAGACAATGCATAAATTATCAGAGTATTGTTTTTTGTTTGCATTTGACTGCAAGTATTGTGGTTAATGTAAGCATGATTCCTTGCAAAAGGTGTCAGTTTTGTTGCCAGAAAAAAGGGGAAAACCCCTATTAGTACGCCTTGTTTCTCTTATGCAAATATAGTCAAGAGGCACTAACAGAACATCCCTGCCAGCATGATACTTCTGACATTGTTGAGATTAGGTGCGATTTTGTGGTGCCAACAATATATTGCATCTAGCTTCTACTTTGAATAACTTACATCTAGTTCTGAATGCAATGTTTCGTGAACCATGTTTTTTGGGTTAGGCCACGTTGTAGTGTAATGCCAAAATTATTGTAATTTACCCTCCACACCCAGCAAGATTGTCACGTTTACAAATATATTTACATGTGCCAATGTGTTGATCAATACAGCTCACTGGTGGCTTCAGAATTTGACTTGATTCTAATTTAAGTCAATATAATATACTGCCCTGCATTATGACCTTTATACTTGTTCAACGCATTAACTTTGAGAGTAGAATATAGCTTGTCGTCGCAGCCTCTATTGTGTTACTTTACAACGCTTGTATTACAATTATCCTTGTGATTAGGCATAGTATGTAGATTAATACTTGTAATTTTTCAAGTTAACTTTTATTAATTTGCAATGTCATAATTATTTCTGGGATATCCAATGAAGTATTCAATTACCCTTTATCGTTCCGATCACTTAACTAATCTGGTAAGACAATAGTTGGCATATTGTAAACACGTGTGCAGCTGGAAGATGGGGGGGGGGGCTTGATGACATTATCAGCGGCCACACCCCCTAGGTGTGGCTTGTCGGGGGTTCCCCGGCTGTCATAGCTTGTCGTCGCAGCCGCTATTCATTATTAAATGTTGCACACTCGAAATGAAGGACGTGGGCAGGTGCTCCAAATCGAGGGCAAACACATTTATTGTGACAATCTGTAAAACGCAACAGCACGTGTGTCACACACAGCAATCCTCAACCGAGTCGCCATTAACCACGTGACTGGTTTACAGGTCAGGTTACTCAATAACCCTGCCAGCCACCTACAGGCCCGACTCAGTATCGCATGCTGGTGACAACGTGCATTGATGTACTGCACAGCACATAATGACCTTCACAAAACCAAAATTTACTCCATTCCTAATGTGCCACAAACGGCCTAGTTGAGTTTGATTTAAAACCCCACAGTATGGTGAGGCTGGTATCTGGCATTGATTTGACAAGGGTTGTATAGTATTACATAATATGGTTGTGCGGGGGCGCCTGCGGTGCCCCCCAACAACCACAGCCTGCGGCGGCCCCCAACAGGCTGGTCAAGTAAATCCTTACGATCCACTCGCACAGCGTGCGAGTGGGCCTTCATCCAGCAGTGGACTGAAGCACCCCAAAAACTACAGTACTAATGTAATTAGAACCGTGTGCCTTGTTTGTCAGATACAAATTTTGAAGAACTCACCTTTAACTACTTTTCAACATAATGGCTTGAGAGATGATAGGATGTACGGCTGATAGTGAATTATGATTTTTAAAAAAACTAAAGAAAAATGCGAGCGGCTTCGCTGTACTTGAGGACTTTTGATAAGTCGAATAAGAGCGGATTTACGCGGATTTCACTTAAAACGTTCACTCTACATACCTTGTTTGACGATCCCGCGATGTCACTTAATGTGAATAAATGAAAATGTATCTAAACTTTAGTTGTGATATTGACATTCACTTCTAAGAGCTATCACTTTTTAATCAGTGAAAGAACTGTTAGGATAATTTGGAAGCTCTTAAGGGGTCTTAGGTTTGAATAATTGCATTGATTAGGTATAGCCCTTTGAGCCATGCGGCTCTTGAGTCGGGTGCAACCGCAACGAACGAAATATGAACACAGAACATCTTATAACGACGGAGCGCACCCCGGGAGCGCGAGCCTCAGTCGGCCATCAGTGGAGAGCACGGGGCTCCATCAGGGCAGCAGTGGAGAGAGCACGGCTCTCTCTCATGGCAGCAGTGGAGAGAGCACGGCTCTCCCTCAGAGCAGCAGTGGAGAGAGCACGGCTCTCCCTCAGAGCAGCAGCGGAGAGAACACGGCTCTCCCTCATGGCAGCAGTGGAGAGAGCACGGCTCTCCCTCAGGGCAGCAGTGGAGAGAGCACGGCTCTCCCTCAGAGCAGCAGTGGAGAGAGCACGGCTCTCCCTCAGAGCAGCAGTGGAGAGAGCACGGCTCTCCCTCAGGGCAGCAGTGGAGAGAGCACGGCTCTCCCTCAGAGCAGCAGCGGAGAGAACACGGCTCTCCCTCAGAGCAGCAGCGGAGAGAACACGGCTCTCCCTCAGAGCAGCAGTGGAGAGAGCACGGCTCTACCCAGGGCAGCAGTGGAGAGAGCGCGGCTCTCCCTCAGGGCAGCAGTGGAGAGAGCGCGTCTGGTTCCCTCATGGCAGCAGTGGAGACAGCGCGGCTCTCCCTCGAGCCAGCAGTGGAGAGCACGGGGTCCCTCAGGGCAGCAGTGGAGAGAGCACGTCTGGCAACCTCATGGCAGCAGTGGAGATAGCGCGGCTTTCCCTCAGGGCAGCAGTGGACAGAGCACGGCTCTGCCTCACTCCACTCAGCCGTCTCCTCACTGTCACTCACCTGTATCTTGCTCGTGGTCACGTGACGCACTTCAACCAATCTGGGGGCGTACATGTTTGGGAGGGGAACACCTCTGGTTGGCTGCTTGCTCGCGGTCACGTGACACACTTCAACCAACCGTGCCGCGTTAATCACAGTGAGAAAATGACAGAATGACAGAGCTGGGTGTTTATATATATGTATAATATAAAAAATGAAAATTATTTTAACAAATGGTTTCATTTTTTTTCTCTGGGCATAACTTTATCATTCTGTCTTCTATACCACAGATCTGGCACGTGCGAGAGTCCACCAATATAAACATGGATTATCTTTTGGGGATTGTTTTTTTGAAATACAAAATCTCGACGCTATTAAGAGGAAGTCCCAAGAACAACACCGTGTACACCATGTACCACGGCACCAGCGAGGATGGGGCCAGAGCCATCCTCTCCGGGGGCTTCAGACAGTCCACTGATGGCATGCTGGGCCCTGGGGTGTACGTGAGCCGTGATGTTTACAAGGCCGAGGCATACCCACGAAACGTACCACGCAAAAAAAGAGTGGTTCTGAAGCTCCAAGTGAATGTGGGAAGAGTGAAGAAGATCAACAGACAGAACCATCCCCTGCAAAAGGCCTGGCATCTTGAAGGCTACGACACTGCATGGGTGCCACCCAATTGTGGGATGGTACCCAGTGGACTAGAGGAGGAATGTGTTTGGGACCCGGACAGAGTGACGGTCATTGATGTGGTGCAAGCGCCTCCATATTTTGAGTATTCGCCTCTAGCTGTGCCAAGATCCAAATACGTATAGTTTAGCCCAGTATATCCAGCACACTTAATAACCCAGTGTTGTAGTTAATTCTCAAAACAGGGGACGCTAACATCAGTAGTAAGATTCAAGCAACCCTGCGCATTTCTTTATAACCAAGGAAAATTCACAACTTTGCAGACAGATTTAACACACACAAATATGTACATTATAAGTATATTGGTCAAAACCACCATCAGTAAGAACACCACTGTGACCATATCGTCCAAAATATATTTTTGTGGCCTGCACAAATTTTTGCATTTGACATCATTGATTGTTCATATAGGAGTACTATGATCACCCTAAATGTGTTTAATGTTAACGTTTATGCAGCTTAGTTTTGTAATTTTACGATGTGATCGATCTGGAGGCAATCTGCCAGAGATGATTTCCGCTGCAGGGAATTGTTTGCAATATTTTCAATTCCTCATGCGGTTCAGTTGTTTTTGTTCTTTTTGCATTGTGTAATGCTTTAATCATGTTTGTGACCCAGCTCACTCTTACAAATGACTCATCGTGGTCTCTTGAGTTCCCACCCGATTAAACAAAGTAAACTTGAATATTGTTTTGGTTCGTTTCCTCTTTTACAGATTTAAATCTCGCAGCAAGGGGACATTATTGCGGTGGGGGTGTTGCAATATATTCCAACCGTTAAAAGCTATACGTAATATAGTAGTAGGTTTTTACCCTTTTAAACTGGTACAAAACTGACACCTTTATTCAAGGCATCATGTTTGCAATAACCACAACACAAGTAGTCAAAAAACCAAACAAAAAGAAGCAACTCTGATAATGATAATAATATGCACTGTCCTGTAACGTTTCATGCGACTTCCTAACATTATTTCCAACTATCAATGCAGATAAATTGATGCTATGAACCTGAAGCGAGCCCCTACTAGTGTCCCATCCGTTCCACTACATCATCTACCATATTATTGATTTAACTCGCTGTCTGTTGTCGTATCCTCAAATCTTGTAACTCAATTTTAACCCACTTCCCAATGTGGTATCGACTGAAAACTTGGTATACTTATGTCTTACTGATGACAATACTATATTCTATCATAAAATGAAATATTTTTAAACATTGTTTTATATATGTTATGTTTTGGCTTAGGTCTAATTGTCCACGGTAAACTGACGTTGGCTGTAATTGGCCACGGCCCCTTACGTTATGGCAAGCTTAAATATGTATGCTGGGCCCGGCGGCGTCTGCCGTTGTTGCTGCTCTTGTCGGCACCTCAAATATATTTTCATAATCATAAAAATATATTAATAATCATGAAAATATATTCGAATTTCTGTTGACAAAATTATTAAAAGGGGCTTCCCCGCACACTTTTCACAGCGCAAATTGTAACTTTTTTACTGAAAAACACCCTGCGGTGATTCCGGTGAGATTTGCATTGCAGATTCATCCTAACTCGTGGTTTGACTGCAGGCATTAACTCCGAGCATTACATTTTAAGATTACGTCGGCCCCTGTGTCTGTCAATTCTCACTTCACACAAACCTTGAAGCAGTCAGCTGCGAGCCTTACCACGCAGCTCACCGATACCAACACCCAGATCTGTACCGGCGTTTTGGGCCAGTTTGGCAATGAGCTATTTTCAAAACAGCGTTCTTATTTAAGGAACAATTAAAAGTGATTGTTATGTTTATCCTGATTGGCATGACTGACTTAGAATGCGAGCTCGTGGGTGTTAGAGTGCGCGCACCCAATATGCGTGCGTGGTAATTTACGCATTTCTTTGTGTGGTCATATTCATGAGGAACAGAAAAGCTTCCTTGTTGGACTTGCTTGGCAGCTTGTCCTTTTTCTTTAAAACAGTAGAATCATCCATTCAGCTTGACTCGTCGGCTCATGCTGTTCACCTGTCAACTGCAGCACGAGAGCAACGTGGTCTGGTTTCCCTGTTGTCATTATTTAAAAAGCGACGCACGCACCTCCCAATGTTGTTTTCCCCACACCACAGATGAGCACGGTTGGCTACGTATGGTACGAAAGAAATTCAACATATAAGCTGGCTGTGGGTCTTTTGAAAATGTGTTGCTCGGATGAATCACACATTTACAAAGACAGAGATACCCTATACTGTATAGCCTTTAAATACACTACTGCGGAGGGAGCTGGTAGGAACGTTGGATTGCTCGGTCAATGGCCAGGGTCAACGGCGGCGTGGTGTATTCCGCAAATATGGCCGACTGTGCGGGCGGGCACAAGCCGGCGTGAGTAGGTTATACGTTGAGTTTTATAAGGGCACCACGGGGTGACCAGCCCCTCCTCACCCAGCCCCACCCCTTCCACCCCCCACCCAGCCACACCCTCCCCACCCAGTCCCTCCCCACCCTCCCCACCCAGCCCTTCCCCACCCTCCCCACCCAGCCCCTCCCCACCCTCCCCTCCTCACCCAGCCCCTCTCTCCCCACCCAGCCCCTTCCTGCACGACAGACGGACGGACACAATAATCCCCTGTGGGTTGGTGTAACCAGGAGGTTCCTACCAGTAACAGACTGTTGGGGGCAAACACGGTTAGCGAGCACCTATTAAGGCAGGTATGGCACACGAGGGGATGGGTGGCCAGGACCACACGTGGACGCTTTTGAATTTAAACACCGTACCAGGTACTCATTTAAGGCTGAGTCGACCTAGGGGAGGCCCAGGACTGGTTCAGATATTCTTTACCGATATTAGGCGTGAGCGGGAATCAAACACGGGACTCCAGGTTCAAAGCCGAGTGCGCTAACCATTGCAAACACACAGCCAAGTACGTCCCACCATGTAAATTACATTGGGTTTCTTTTTTTAAATCCTTTATATTAAGTTCGCTTGCTTGATTAGGACCGTGCAAATCTTTCGGTCGTTTTTTAACCCACTTCCCGTGATCCAATCGAGCTGACATTTTCCACACAGACTCGTTGTGCGTGACAATTAATGTTCGTGAAATTTTTTTCCAAAATTTTACACTTTTTAGGACAAAAATATTATATTTAATTACCAATTGTTTAATTCTGCCATGCAATCATCTGACCCATAGGTGGCAGCCATCTCAAGCCAGAGGACGAGAGGACTCTAGCCGCCACGCATATAAAGGATTTATAGTGAAAAACTTTGTTTTTACAGGTTATACTTGTTTTACGTGCGCTAAACAAAAAAAAACACTACTACACGATGAAAAATAGCAATAAATACTTAAAAAAGCATGAACTAAGTAAAGTGAAGGGAAAAAAAGATTATTTCGAATTTCGAAATAACGTATAGTCAAACAACCCCCAGGACTGTGTAGGGAAGGCCTTCATCCAGTAGATTATGATTCTTAAACACTTGAAGGTGCAGCAGTAATTCAGTGGTTAGCACACTGCATCATGAACCTGGCCTGCTTTCTGAGTTCGAATCCTGGCCATGGCTATCATCAGTGGCGAGCGATGTCCTGAACCAGTCCTGTCCCACCACCCCCTCGTCACCAATGTTCACCGATCAGCGTGGTGAAGAACGGCCAAGCAAACGACGTTTCGATCGCAACACAAGCGGTCGTCATCAGGAACGGGGATTTTCACTTTATTTTTTATCATTTTATTATTATATATTTTTTCACATCTACGTGACTTTACCGAAAGAACCATAGAATATCGCACGTGTGGTTATGATTGTATTTGTAATCACGATTGTGGTTGTAATTATGAATGTTAAATATATGTGCTGGTAATTATTATTTTGCGAGTGAATCGCGTTAGCGCGAGCAATTACGATTGTGGAAATAATTATGATTGTAGTTATTTTCAAAGTACAATACGCTATCTGTGGAAAGTCCCTAGAAATTAGTCAAAAATATGTTAGGGGCTACCCCACACACCTTGCACCGCACGAATTGTTACATTTTTGTCAAAAAACATCCTGCGGTGATTTCGGTGGGATTTGCATAGCATATTTATCCTAACTTATCACACAACTCACCAATACCAATACCCAGATCTGTAAAATTTTCTTCTTAGATATTTAAGGTGCAGCAGTAGTTCAGTGGTTAGCACACTGCATCATGAACCTGGCTGGCTTCCTAAGTTAGATTCCCCGCCAGGGCTGACATCAGTGGCGAGCGCTGTCCGAACAAGTCCTGTCCCACCACCCCCCATCACCAATGTTCACCGATCGGCGTGGTAAAGAACCGCCAAGCAACCCCCATCTCTGACAGTGTGGGGTGGCGGGGGCGACCTTCCCCCAGATCTGTACCAGTGTTTTGGGCCAGTTTGGCAAAGCGCTATTTTGAAAACAGTGCTCATAAAAAAACAATAACTAATTTTGATGGTCAGTCCTATTAGCACGATTGGCACAAGCTGGTGGGGGTTAAGAGTGCGCATGCCTAAATGCATAGGTTCATTCATTCAGCTTGACTCGTCGGTTATTTCTGCTGTTCACCTCTCAACTGCAGCATGAGAGCAAAGTTGCGCCTGGTTTCCCCATTTAAATTGTTTCAAAAAGCGATGCACGCACCTCTCAGTTTACCAAGACAAGCTGGGTAGTGAGTCTTTTGAAATATGTTGCTCAAATGCAGGGGTGGGGAACCTTTTTTCTGCCAAGGGCCATTTGGATATTTACAACATCATTCGCGGGCCATACAAAATGATCAACTTTAAAATTTGCCTGTTATATTTGGTCAAACATTTAATTAACTCACCCCTAATGTGATGGCTGTAACTGCTTCTCTTTGGTGAGGCGTGTGATGTTAGCTGGTATTGATGATGCTGCTACTCGCAACTGCTTTTCCAGGTTTGCTCCTAGATTTATTGAATTTCGAGTCCCGCCTGCGGTTGCCTTGGCAGAGCCAGACCCAAATGAACTCGCGGGCCTCATACGGCCCGCGGGCCGGACGTTCCCCACCCCTGCTCTAATGAATCACACATATACAAAGGCTAATATCCCCTCTATAGCCTTTAGCAGACTGTTGGGGTAGGCACGGTTAGCGAGCATCTATTAAGCCTGGCTTGGCACACGATAGGATGGGTGGCCAGCACCGCGACTTGCCACTTTTGTTTACTCAGTGCTGATGTTTTAATGGTGGACACCACACCCGGACTGGTTCAGATATTCGTTGTCGAAGTTGGCCGTGAACAGGAACCAAACACGGGTCGCCAGGTTCGTAGAATAGTGCGCTAACCAATGCACCACTGCTCCCCACACAGTAAAATAGAACAGATGCACATACACAACAAATTACTTTTGCAATGCACTCGAAATGCAAGAAATGTTCCACCATATAAACTAGTTTGTTAATGTATATCAATTAGCAAAACTAAAAAACACACGTACTAAACTGTGAAAAAACAATACGTAAACATAAAAAACTATGATAATTGGTTCTTTACCCTTCTATCTGGCAACAAAACTGACACCTTTTTACAAGGAGTCATGTTTGCATAGACCGCAATACCTGCAGTCATAATACAAACAAAAGAACATAACTCTGATAATGTGCACTGTCCTTAAAGTTGATTGATCCACACCCGAGACAGCTTTCCTTAGAGCCTAGTCTCATATGGGTTGGACCAGATGACGCCAAAAGGCGCACAACTCAAAGACAATGCACCATCAGAGTATGAGAGCTCGGGGCAAGCATCTACACTATGGGAACCTCATTTGCCAGTAAAAATATGATAAATATGATTTGTTGCCAGATAGAAGGGTAAAGAACCAATTATCAAAATCACGTAGGTAAATGAAATAAATTAAAATGAAAACAACTAAATTAAAACAAATCACGACGTTTCGAAGGCAACACAAGCCTCCGTCATCAGGTGGCTGCTCCAGCAAAATTCATACGGGGGCATACGCACACACACTCACTTTCACACACTCCCAGCGCGAGACTGACTCATTACATCTCGTGGAGGATCGCTCGACAGAACAAAATATTTCCGCTAATGGAAGCTTGTTTGTAAGTGCGGGTGTTCGCAAGTTGGGTGTTCATACATCGAGGACTGCCTGTATTGCCGTTCCACATTCGAGCAGCGATAATCTCGGAGAAGACACAAGTTGGAAGCCTCATTACTCCCACTTGAACAACAGAAGAAAAGTTTACGAATTAGAAACACAAGATTAAAATTCCATTTTTCGTTCCCATATTTTTTCCCCTCCAAATTTGTAAGGAGTTCATGAATCAATACCATATTGTCCTGGTTCCTTAAGGTCAGAATGAGCCCTTTTTAGCTCGGTAGCCCAAACTAACAAATGCTCGTGCTGTGGCTGATAGACAATTTAAGTTTCTCTCGTGGTGTTTCAGGTTTCAACTCACGACCCCTTGCCAATAGCCAATTGACATGATCTATACAATGTACCACGGCACCGACATCGATGGTGCAAGGAACATCTTCGCCAGGGGCTTCCGGCGATCAGAAGACGGCATGCTGGGTCCCGGTGTCTACGTGAGTCGTGACATAAACAAGGCCAGATGTTACCCAGTGAACTGTCCTGCCAACCAGAGGGTCATCCTGAAGGTGAAGGTCAGGGTGGGCATGGTGAAGAAGATCGACAGCCAGGACCACCCACTGCGTTTCACCTGGCACGAGCACGGCTACAACACCGCCTGGGTGCCCCCCAACTGCGGGATGGTGAACAGCGGCAGGGAGGAGGACTGCGTCTGGAATCCGAGCAGAGTGCAGCTCATTGGCGTGGCGGAAGCGCCTCCTGGATTCTTCACGTCTTTTTCTGATTCCAGCAGTGAACACCGATATATGCATTATTGAAAACCAAGGCAGGACTGAGTAGGTGGCTGCACGATGCATGTGTGCAGTGAGATAGCCAGTTCTTCATGTTCGTTCGGTGTTTTTCTCGATAATCTGGTTTACTCCATAATGAAAAGATAAGCACTTCATAGACATTCTTGCCAGCATGACGCTCTTCGAAATGTTGAAACCGCGTGGGGTTTTCGAGTCATGTCCTGGTATGTGGATGTATTTTAGACAACTGCCTTTTCGTCTCTTATGCAAATATGGTCAACACGAGGCACGAACTGAACATCCCTGCCCGCATGGCGCTTCTGGCATTATTGAGATTAGATGCGGTTTTGTCGGGTCAACAATGTCTTGCATGCAGCTTCTCCTCCTTAGAACTCGGGTCGAGTTCTGCACGCAATGTTTCATGATCCATATTTTTGGGTTAAGCCACGTTGTAGTTTTATGCCAACATTACCCTCCACCACCCAGAAAGATTGTCACATTTACAAATATATCATTCCTATGTGTAATGTATTGATTAATACAACTCATTGGTGGCTTCAGAATTTGACTTGGTTTTAAATTCAGTCAACAAAATATACTGTACTGTCCTGCATTATGAGCTATCTACTTGTTCAACTATTAACTTTGAGAATAGAATAATATAGGCCAGTGTTAGTTAACAAAGCTTGTATTCAAATTATCCTTGTGATTTGGCTTATTATGCACGTTAATACTTGTAATCTGTAAACTTTTCTTAATTTGCAATGTCATCATTATTTCTGGGATTTCCGATGAAGTATTCAAATCCAGTACCTTTTTTCATTCCGATCACTCAACTAATCTGATAACACTAGGCTGTTGGGGGGCGCCTATGGCAGCAGTGGAGATAGCGCGGCTCTCCCTCAGGGCAGCAATGGACAGAGCACGGCTCTGCCTCAGGGCAGCAATGGAGAGAACGCGTCTGGCACCCTCACGGCAGCAGTGGAGACAGCACGGCTCTCCCTAAGCCAGCAGTGGAGAGCATGGGGTCTCTAAGAGCAGCAGTGGACGGAGCACGGCTCTGCTTCACTGTCACTCACCCGTCTCCCCCAGGCCAGCAGTGGACAGAGCACGGCTCTGCCTCACTCTCTCGTCACCTCACTTTCACTAACCTGTCTCTTGCTCGCGGTCACGTGACGCACTTCAACCAATCCGGGAGCGTACATTTTTGGGAGGGGCGCAGCTCTGGTTAGCTGCTTGCTCGCGGTCACGTGACGCACTTCAACCAATCCGTGCCGCGTTAATCACAGAATCAGTCACAGAATGACAGAGCTGGGAGTTTATATATTAGTATGACAATAGTTGGCATATCGTTTCACCTCGTGCCACGTGTGCAGCTGGAAAGTGATGGGTTGGGCTTCATGGCATCATGCGGAGGTGTGTGCCTGTCGGGGGTTCCCCAGCTGTTAGAGACAGCTTGTTGTAGCAGCCGCTATTTATCGTAAAATTGCCGACCTTGATTAAAAACTCCAAGGCATGGGGAGGCCTGTATCCAGCATTGGTTTGACGAGGGTTGCATAGTATTATAGTATCAAAAATTATGGTGAATTATTTAGACAAATGGTTTCACATGAATTGTTTCTCTAGACGTAACTTTATCATTCTGCCTTATACACCACAGATCTGCCACGTGAGAGAGTCCACCAATGTAAACATGGAGTATCTTTCAGGAATAAAAAAAGACCTGAAAAACAAAATCTCGACACTATTAAGAGGCGAAACCCCCAAGAACAACACCGTGTACACCATGTACCACGGCACCAGCGTGGGTGGAGCCAGAGCCATCCTCTCCGAGGGATTTAGACAGTCCACTGATGGCATGCTGGGCCCTGGGGTGTACGTCAGCCGAGATATTGACAAGGCCGAGGCATACCCACGAAACATACCACACGACGACAGGGTGGTTCTGGAGCTCCAAGTTAACGTGGGAAGAGTGAAGAAGATCGACAGACAGAACCACCCCCTGCAAAAGGCCTGGCGTTTTGAAGGCTACGACACTGCATGGGTGCCACCCAACTGTGGGATGGTGCCCAGTGGGCTGGAGGAGGAATGTGTTTGGGACCCGGACAGAGTGACGGTCATTGCTGTGGTGCAAGCGCCTCCATATTTTGAGTATTCGCCTCCAGCTGATGTGTCCATGCCTTCAGGTGCCAGGATGGCTCCTCGATGTTTTGGGTATGCGCCTGCAGCTATGTCGATGGGTCAATGGGGCAGGAGCGCTCCATATTTGGGGTATGCGCCTGCAGCTATGTCGATGGGCCAATGGAGCAGGAGTGCTCCATATTTGGGGTATGCATCTCCAGCTATGTCGATGGGTCAATGGGGCAGTAGCGCTCCATATGTTGGGTATGCATCTCCAGCTATGTCGATGGGTCAATGGGGCAGGATCGCTCCAAATGTTGGGCATGCATCTCCAGCTATGTCGATGGGTCAATGGGGCAGTAGCGCTCCATATGTTGGGTATGCATCTCCAGCTATGTCGATGGGTCAATGGGGCAGGATTGCTCCATATGTTGGGCATGCATCTCCAGCTATGTCGATGGGCCAATGGAGCAGTAGCGCTCCATATGTTGGGTATGCATCTCCAGCTATGTCGATGGGTCAATGGGGCAGGATCGCTCCATAGGTTGGGTATGCGCCTCCAGCTGATACATCCATGCATCCATGTGTCAGGTGGACTTCTCAATATTATGGGTAAGCGCCTCCAACTGAAATGTAAATGCCTGGTGTCAGATTGGCTCCTCCATAGTTAGGGCCCTCGCCTCCAGCTTGCATGTCCATGCCTCCAGGTTTCTGTAATAAAACTAATCATGCAAATAAATTAACTTCTAGACATCACTTCCTATTTCCTGCTCACCTGTAGGGCATATGATAATACATCCCACCTATTTTAAACATGTATATTAACAAAGCAAGCTGCGGATCATTTTCAATGGCAGACAATTAAAACCGCAGACATATTCATAGAAAAGTGTATTCCACATCGTATAATCCAGCAGTGTGGTTACTTCTCTAAACCCATAGACGGCGCTACCATTTCCAAGTAAATACTGCCCGACTCGAAACAGCACAGGGGAAACTAAAAGGTGTTGTAGGTTTGAGGCAACGCTGTGCGTTTCTTCGTAACCAAGTACAATCCACATCTTTGCAAATATAAACACACACAAAGATGTGCAATGCAACATTAGACCTCCTTTGCCAGTACCAAAATATACTAGGGTTTTCCCCCTTTATTTCTAGCAACAAAACTGAAACCTTTTTACGAGGAAACGTGTGTGCATTAACCACAATACTTGTGGTCAAAATGCAAACAAAAAACACACTCTGATAATATATGATGCATTGTCCTTGAAACTGATTGGTCCACACCAGAGACGGCTTTCTTTTGAGCCTCGTCTCAATTGGTGCTAGACCAGAGGACGCCAAAAGGCGTACAGCTCAAAGACAATGCACTCTCAAAGTAATGAGGGCTCGGGTAAGCAGACCTCCTTTGCCAATACCAAAATATAATAATAGGGGGTTTCCCCTTTTTTCTGGCAACAAAACTGAATTTTTTTTTTACAAGCAATCGTGTGCATTAACCATCTCTGGTGTGAACCAATCAGTTTCAAGGACAATGCAGGGATTATCAGAGTGTGTTTTTTTTGCATTTTGACCACAGGTATTGTGGTTAATGCACCACATGATTCCTTGTAAAAAGGTTTCAGTTTAGTTGCCAGAAAAAAGGGAAAACCCCTATTATTATGTGCAATGCAAGTATATTATGCAAAACAACCAGTCCATAATAACTGCTTTGTGACCATATTGATATGTTTTAAGCCTTGCACTAATTTTTTGCATTTTACGTATATTTCGTCGTTTTATACAGTAGAACTATAGCCACCCTGTAATCTTTAATGCTAACGTTTCTGTAGCAAAGTTTTTGTAATTTGTCATGTGATCAATCTCGAGGTAATCTGCCAAAGGTTATTTGTGCTGCCGGAAATTGTTTGCAATAATTTCGATTCCTCATGCGGTACAGGAGTTTATGAAAAAAAAATGTTTGTTATGCTTTTATCATGTTGGTGACGCAGCTCATTGTGACCTAATTAAACAAAATAAACTTCATTGCTTCTATTGTGGCCAATTTTCTCAACATTTACAGATTGGATTCTCTCAGCAAGGAGATGGGGGTGGGGGGGTGCAATGTCTTTTTAACTTTTAAAAGCGATAGTTCATGTACAATGCTCGTTTATTAAAGTTTCATGGGCTTTCCTTACAACACGATTTCGAACTGTCAATGCATATACATTGTTATGAATCTGTACCGACACCCCTAACAATCCCGCATCAAGCGAGGTACTTTGTTCCATCAAACCAATGCATTAACATTCTACATTTGTTTTACGATTGAGAACCAAAGGGGTGCAAATCTGCAGCAAAGGTGAAGAACCACTGCACTAGAGCATCTACCTGTTTACAAGTTTAACCTAGCGGCTTCAGACACGCACTGTAGAGGGCTTCTCATTTATTTCTCGTCGGCATACATACAGTGACGACTTTAATGACACAGCCACTAATTCGTATCCCTGACTGACTATATAACTGGCTGACTATACAGCAACACCGGCTATGTCTGACTATACAGCGACGATGACTATACAGCGACGATGACAATGTTTAACTTTAGAGTGAGACAGCTACATAACGACGCCGCAGAGACAGCAGCGACGAGGACCACGAACGCCCAGAACTCCCAGAACTGCGTTCCGCTCTCCCTTATATACCTTAGCGCGGCCATGCCCCGCCCCTGACCACGCCCCGCCCTTGGCCACGCCCCTCTTCGCGAAGTTTCTCGCGGGTTCTGAGAGCTTCCCGATACCCCCCCTCTTTGACCCTTGCCCCCCCCTTGTGGTCATTCCTCTGTAACTGAGCTGTGTGCTGCACCTACAGGCACCTCTGGCGTAACGCGTCCTCTCACCCCCACCCCTATACTGCGCGAATTCACAGGCGATTCATCTTGAAGGGGCACACTTGACGCTTCCGCCGTGCGGTTCTCAGTCACGCGCTCAAGAGAAAACAAAACTATTTCCAAGTAAATAAAAATACTTTTAATTATAAAAAATAAGTTTCAAGAAATTTCCGATGGCGTCACAGAAGCGCTCAGAGCGGCGGGCTGGGGAGAGCCGTCGTCGATCCCTCTCCACAGCTGTGCACCACTTTAGGTTGCAGCACCTCCACACATCACACCAAGGCCGTAGCCACGGTGGCAACATTGGGGGGGACCAAATCTCCCAGGGGGTCTGGGGGTCCCAACCCAGAAAAATTAATATAAATTGGAAAACTAATTTCTTGCCATTTCCTGCCTAAAATATAAAAAAATTGACTAAAACATGCGATGGACTTTTGATTATTTTTGACAATAATGTCTAAGAGTGTATTATATTACGTTGCTCTGTTTTTTTTACATTTTCTTGTTTCATTGTATGTAATGGCAGAGATTAGGGATTCATTAAGTACAACCATAGCCACAATCATATAAACATAAATCTATGCATTGTTACATGAAGACAAGTCCAGATACCAGATATTGTGGCCAAGGTTTCGCCAATTGTTTTTATTTACATAGCATAGCGATTATAATTTTTTATAGCAATATCTTGGGGGGGACATTTTGAGCATATTTGAATATTGGGGGGGGATGTGTCCGCCCCAATACAGTATATATTATAGTTACGGCCTGGCATTACATCGACAAGACATCCACGCATGGACACGGAGACGCAAAGACAAAGATCCCCCGTAAATCCTTCGCCAGACTGCTGGGGCAAGAGCTGTAAGCAAGCACCTATAAAGGCCGGCCGCCTTTGTCTCCCCAGTGGCGATGTTTACACATTTGAGGCTGAGTCGACCTAGGGGAGGCCCAGGACCGGTTCAGACAATCGTCACTGGCGGTGGCCGTGAGCGGGAATCGAACTCGGGTGGCCAGGTTCGTAGCGCAGCGCGGTAGCCGCGACAATACCACGCATACACACACAGACATACACACACAGACATACACACAGACACACACACAGACACACAGACATACACACACAGACATACATACACACACATACACACACAGACATACACACAGACACACATAGACACGCACAGACACACACACAGATATACACAGACACACACACAGACACACACACAGACATACACACACATACACAGACGAACACAGACACACACACAGAAACACAACAACCGCCAGTCGCCACTAAGTGGCGGTGACGTCACCACGACGCTCGTGCCAGGCCATGTGCACCTTGAGGCCACGTGAAGTGTCGAACGCCCGCTGGCAGGAGGTCACTCACAAAACACGCGCCACAAACCGCCCAAACGAACTCAAAGCGCCGCGAGGCGTCACCGAGAGCAGTCGGTTAGAGGCGGCCACACAGACGTCGTCACACGCTCGAAATCACAACACTCCTCGCACTAAGATCTTCCGTATCGCCTATTAACAGACTGCTGGGGATGGGTGGCCAACACCACGCCCGGCCGCCTTTGTCTCCCCAGCGCTGATGCTGTGCACATCGCACCAGGTACCCGTTTAAGGCTGAGTCGACCTATGGCAGGCCCAAGACCGCTTCAAATGGCCGGGTTCGTAGCGCAGTGCGCTAACCGCTGCACCACCGCTCCAAGAGCTGCCGTCCGCCACTGTGGCAGTTGTCATCACTACGGCGCTTGTGCCAGGCTAGGTGCACCTTTAGGCAAAGACAAAGATCCCCCGTATAGCCTTTAACAGACTAGGGGCAAGTGCTGTTAGCGAGCGCCTATGAAGGCCGGCACGGCACACGAGGGTGTGGGTGGCCAGCGCCACGCCCGGCCGTCTTTGTCTCCCCAGTGTTTACACACCGCACCAGGTACTTATTTGAGGCCGAGTCAACCTAGGGGAGGCCCAGGACCGTTTCAAATAAACGAACTCGGACCTCCGGGGTTTGTAGCGCAGTGCGCTAACCACTGCGCCACCGCTCCCCATGGACACACACACAGGGGGGGATAGATCGATTAGAGTACAAATTGAGAATATAAAAGTTGCAGCTAAGCGCGTGCGATAATAAACATGCCGTTTCGCACACGCGACCGTAACAACTTCAACAACTTCGTTATATAAACAACACGGACTCGTTGGACACCCAGCGACTGATAAGCTATCATTAGCGGCCAGGTCGCTTCTGAAAAATAAGCTGAGTGGGGTCTTTACCGGGTAAAATAAAAACAAAGTTTAAATATTCTTGGTTCTTTCGGTTAAGTCACGTAGAAGGGAAATAATAAAATGATACAAATATAAAACATGTTTTATTTTATTATATTATTTTATATAATAAAAATATCGACTTTACCGAAAGAACCAAGAATATGAATCCCTGCAGTCACGAAAGCTTTAAATCAAAGTTTAAATAGTTTTAGTTTAATGAAGTAATACAAATATAAAACAATATTTTTTAAATATTTTTTTTATATTTGTATTATAAAATAATACGAATATTTTTTTTATTTGTATTATTTTAAAACAATAATTTGTTTATAGTTTTATATTTGTTTTATTTAATAATAATACAAATATAAAACAATACAATTTTTGTAAAATATGTGTATTATTTTATTATTTCCCTTCTACGTGACTTTACCGAAAGAACCAAGAATATGAATCCCTGCAGTCACGAAAGCTTTAAATCAAAGTTTAAAAAGTTTTAGTTCAAACTAACCCCCTCCCCTGCCCGCACACCCAGACCGAGACCAACACCGCCTGTGGCCACCTCCAAGGGCACCCAAACGCGCGCGTCCCACCGCACAGCGCTGCATGGCGGGACGACTCAGGCGGCAGATGCCCGAAGGCGACTTTCGCCGTAGGCGGCGGGGGTCCAACCCGGGCTGGAGGGCACAGGAGGAGGAGGATGACGGCGGGCAGCCCACGAGCACGCGAGCCATGGCAGAGTCACTGCGACGTCTCGCCAACAGCGGCGCGTACGGAGCCCTGCAGGAGAGGTTGGACTCCTGGCAAGGCGACTTCCACGTGAGCTTCGAAGCGCGCCTCGTTGGGGGGGGGGGGGCGTCTGCGTGAGGTGTCATCCGTGGCATTGTCGAGGGCGCGCTCCCCTTCCAGAGCTGCCGATCCGTTTTTGTTCTCGGCCCATCGGCGTGCCTCCTTCTCTTCTTCCTCCTACTCGCGACGTTGTTTTGGGCACTTGAGAGTTTTTAAGTTGGAACGATGTCACGCACCCCTGTGTATGATCTCTAATCCGCGTGTTCCTCTCTCTCTGTCTGTATCTGTCTGTCGCGGTGAAATTCCAAGGATACATCTCCCGGTTCTTATTTGTGCACTTTGCAATCTTTGTTCGAGATGTTTAACACGTAGGAGGAGGCTTTCGAGAGTAATATCCATGATATCGGTTTTTTTTTGGGTTAGATCGCGTAAATATGTGTGTCGTTAAACCCGCCACCACCGGATACAGCCAATTAGTAATTACTAAGTCGTACAAATGGTACTCAGATTGTAAATGTTGTGGATTTGCTCTCCAACACACCGGTGTGCTGTACGAGTAACGAATTGGCACGTTCTGTTCACGTGACAAACCTTACTAATTGGCTTTGTCGTGTGGTGGCGGGTTTAACGACCCATTTATGTTCACGCTATTTAACAAAAAAACGATATTATGTTTGTTCGAGATCTTATATGAAGACCGTGTTTCTGAACCATGTCTGATAACACGCAGTACACGCACGGATTACACACTTTATTCACGAGGCACATTGGAATGGTTCTTTCCCACGGGTAGAAACAGTTTTGCCCCTTTATTCAGGTTCTTAAATTGAAAAAAAAAATCAAACAAACCTATTTAAATTAAAGTACTGTATCAGGCAGTGGTAGTTTGTGTTCATTTTAATTACTCTCTATATGTCGTGATGTCTACAGTAAAAAAGCCAAATACAATCCACCGACTTACAGGATTGTAATTATTGCAGCAGTTAACTGGGCATTCATTTGGCAAGCTCTACCTACCAGGAGTTGAGTTTTCTTACTCTGCACAACTTTGCCACCAGCTGATTGTGCAGCTGAGATTTAAGTCTCAAGTCAACTCAAATCCAGATCTGGCTCGCCGAGAAAATGCCCAATTGCCTCGTGGCCCAGTCAATCTCTGCTGACTTACACCTTCGGAATGACTATAGCAAGTGTGTTTGTGCATCGAGCCAAGCGGCAAGTGACAGTTGTTTTGCGATATGACTTGGCATGTCCTTACGCGTGTTGTGTTGTCCGCAGGCCAACAGCAGCAATGAAAACTTGACCCACTGCTGTGAGCTCATTGAGAGGACCTCAAAGGTGCAGAATCAGCTTTTGAACATGATGAGCAATAAGACCAACCAAGGTATGGGTAGCCCAGAGTCCAGCAAGCTGCCAATAGCACAGCTAACAACCGCACAGCCAACACCCACACACAAACTGCCCCAGCAAGCACCCATTTATACGGGGCATGCATTCAGTACTGAAGGGATGCTGGCATACTGAATTTTTAATCCAAAGGTCAATGGTTTAATTTGCCAGCATGGTAGTTGAAACAATGGGTGCGTTTCTATGACACCCCTACCTCTGTCCATCAAACAGGATAAATTGGTATATTGTGTATCACAATTTGTCAATCACACGACCTGTGGTCTGGTCGTGTGAATACTCCCAACTCTGTACAAGACTTCTTACCAGCATTAAAGAGTAGGCCAAATTTTCTCTAGCAGGGTTCATTATAGCTCCCTCTAGTGGAGGCCATTCTGCCAGCAGTGGGTTTAGCAACTTACTGCAGGGCTGCACTTTTAATAATCAGCCCACAAATTAAAATATATTGGACATTACTCACTTGCCAATGTTGCTCAGGGTTTCTTAAACTCCACTATTCATTAATTATTCACTATTCATTCTTCGTGCTGCATTTTTCTAGGTGCAATACACATATGCATGCAATGAACGACCGTCTCAATTTACATTCGGAGAATATTAATGACCATTGAAAGATTGACTGTAGGACCGAACAAGCATTGGCTTTTGGACACTCCGATCATGTTGCCAGAACCCACACCGGTGGAGTCAGGACATAGCCTGCACCTAGCTGAACGGGTGATACGTAGCAATTGACCAGAAACGAGAAATCACCATGTACATTGCCTGCGGACTAGTCGTGTGGATCCCCTACTCGCTGAGCACACCATATCCCGGGCTGTTGGCGGTGCCCCACCTCTCCATGCGGAAGAACGCTGTGAAGCCAACACGGAGCCTCTCTCGCTCTCCTAGGTGGGCCCACCGCCAGCGCCAAGTCACGTCTCCTGCCCTTTCAGAGCAACGTCGCCGTCTCCCCGGGCGTATCGCCCAACACCAGCCTCACCCTCATCAGGGTACTTGCCACGAGCTTGTCCGCCATCTCTCGCGTTGCGGACACAAATGTCCGCTTGGCTGGGGAGGGCGTTTGGCCGCACGGTTGTGGCGTGAAAACACACTCCACTCGGAGACGCAAAGGGTGTTCAAGTACTTTGTAGAGCAATGATGGTCATCTTCATACAAAGGGGAAACCCACTATCAATGTCACGCATGCAAAGCCATAGATCCCCATATAACCTTTGACAGACTGTTGGGGAAAGTGCTGTTAGCGAGCACTTATGAAGGCCGGCACGGCATACGAGGGGGTGGGTGGCAGCCACCATGCCCGGCTGCTTTTGTCTCTCCAGTGCTGATATGTTCACACACCGCATCAGGTACCCATTTTAGTCCAAGTTGACCTTGGGGAGGCCCAGTACCGGTTGAGATAATCGTCGCTGATATTGGTCGTGAACTGGAAACGAACTCGTCACCAGGTTTAACCACTGCACTGCAGCTTCCCACGAAAGTACACACGTACACACACACACACACCGCCTACCCCTTCACACCCACTCTGTCCACCGTCTTTTCACTGGCCCATCTGGCAGAGTCCAGGCCCTTTACAAGGCCCAATGCGCCGTCGGAGGCGGTGCTGCATGTATGTCACCCACAAGTCCCAAAGCAGTGGCTGCAAGCAGCTTGGTAGGCTTGGGTATTATCGTTCACTCCTGGCTCTGAGCTCCCCCAGCTCCCATCCTCTCAGCTGCACCTCCTGAGAATCACGCAGTTGCACGCTCGGACCTTCCCAGGCAGTCCCAGTCTTGCCTCAACTACACAGGAGCTGGGTCTCTTTATACTGCAGAGGCCAGACCATTCAACCAATGGGGTGTCTTGATAACCTGTGCACCTACATGATTTTATCTGTGCTCCAAATCCATATAAGCCCCCTCCAAACAAACCAAAGTACAGGTGGCATTATTTTGTGATAATCCCTCTCATGACTGAATATCCCTCACAACCACTTTCAAGACCAATTCTCACTGTGCGTGGCCAAACTGTGGGGAAGGAAACGACCAAATTCATGCGTGGACTACTTCCCACCAACTAATTTTCACCTTCACCTATGCTGCCCATCACCACACTGGCAACCTTTCGCCACTAAACATACCTCTACCAAAA
This sequence comes from Lampetra planeri, assembly GCF_965212315.1. Classification (NCBI taxonomy): domain Eukaryota; kingdom Metazoa; phylum Chordata; class Hyperoartia; order Petromyzontiformes; family Petromyzontidae; genus Lampetra; species Lampetra planeri. The sequence continues at coordinate 11,222,509 of NC_136125.1, read as the reverse complement.
ATATACCAAAACTATGAAAGTAAGGGAAAGATAAAAAAAACAGGCTAGTTAGGGTAGGAATTGAACCACCAAGCCCAGAGCATTTTTGCTTCTGTCGCAGTCCAAATCTTCTTTATCAACTCCACTTGTGTCCCAGCCCCATGCCTCGAATGGTCTCGGGTTTGCCTCGTACCACGTCGCAATACCCCACGGCTGTAAAATACTGTGGCGGAATTTGTGAAGAAGCAACTTTTTCTGCAGAGCAGAGAAGTAAACAAATGCTGTACCACCTGCACACACTCGATAGCTGACGCCATTGCTTCTGAGCTTCGTCACTCGGTTGTCACCTGTCTGGGTTTACGGGATAGAGGCTTTGACCAGGACAGTCCGCGAATTGCCAGGATTTGGTTTGTGCCAAGATCTTATGATATTGTGTTGATCTTTCTGACTGAACTTTGCAGTTTTGATTGACCTATGCTGACAAAGAAATATGTGTGGGTTTAGTCTAAAGCGGAAAAGGTGGCAACCCCCAAGTCACAGTTATCTTGCCAAATTTCGGATGGTGAAATGCTCGTGCAGCAGCTCACTTGCCGCTTGCTGCAGAGGTTCGTGGTTCAAGTCGCACGGCCGCCCTGGTTAATGCTGCAGATGTATAAACCAAAAATACACGACCTCTGCTTCACAGTGGACATTCCACAACCTGCGATGTTTATTCATAATAGAGTATGCCACGTGTCCCGGCGTCACAGTCCCAATTTGACCAAATCTTAAAATTGCTCGCAAATTACCCAATCGTTAACTATGAATCTACTGCATATTTACTATTCGGTAAAGTCACGTAGGTAAAAAATTTAAATTAATAAAAGTAAAATATAACTAAAATAAAATAAAAAGAATCACGACGTTGCGGAGGCAACACAAGCTTCCGTCTTCAGGTGGAACCGTCACAGCACGATTGCTGTATCAAGTACGATTGCTGTATCAAGTAAGATACAGCTATCGTGCTGTGACTGTTCCACCCGAAGACGGAAGCTTGTGTTGCCTCCGAAACGTCGTGATTTTATTTTTATTTAACTTTTATTAATTTTAATTTTTTACCTACGTGACTTTACCGAAAAAACCTAAAAATATGAATCCTTGCAGTCACGAAAGCTTCAAATCTAGAATGCATATTTACTCACGTGCGAAACATAGCTCCTTCGCGACAGCCTTGCGCCCTAATAAATGGCGCAAATGCCAAATGCACCGATGCTCCGATTGGTCTTGACTAACTCACCCAACACGTGAGCGTCTCGTGTTCAGGAGACGGCGCAGAAGGAGCGGCAGCTGCAAGACCTGTGTGCGCGCCACATGCGGGAGGTGGGATCGCTCGAGTCGGAGCTGCGATCCACGCGCCAGTCGCTGAGCAACGCCAAGCAGCGGTGGGTGATTTGCCGCTCTGCGCACCCTGATGCCTAAAAATGAAAATGTAACGATTATTTTTACGTAGCGTCGTCGTTCATGCAAGTTGCATCTCACGGTCGCTGAGGAACGGCGGATAAGCTGGAATGCTGCCAGGCGATGAGCCAGTGCCAACAACTGCTGTGGAGTTCTCTATTTATTAAGATGTTTTCTGGCAAGTAGTGAGTGTTTATGCTCTGGCTGCGTCTCACATGTAAAACACTCTTTAAAAAGTACATTTCTCTTTAGTTTTTTCTGGTTGAAGCAATTCCGCAAAGCAATGCAATGACTTATCAGGAAAGGCAACACTTTTAAATTAAAAAGAGTGTATTCTTTTCGATACAATGGATTTTGACTGTGTGTCGGGACGGGTTGTACGAGTGCACACATGTACAGCCCCTTGTCAGTCCACTGCTGAATGAGGCCTTCTTCCTACCGTCCGTGATTGAGGGTTTTCCCCATGCCAACATTTTCTATTCCAGCCTGAAAAACATGGCCGACGAGCTTGAAGCCTCAAAGACCAATTCAGCCTCCACCTACCTGGCGTCTGAGGAGGAGATCCTTCAGCTGAGGGCGGAGTAAGGGCCTCTCGGCTCACACTGACGGACAGGAATATGCAGCTTTGTTGGCTACTGGAGGCTTCGTCTGTACCAAATGCTCACTCAACATTGACCTCTCGATCGCCTCCGCTGTTAACGCACGCACCGCTCCAGATTGAGCGTCGGAGCCAAAACGATATGTTTGGACCCTTGCCCCAATCCTGGGAGATGTATGCCACTCAGCTCTTGTGAAGGAGGAGGGAAACCTAGCAATCAGGCAGAAGGTCACTGCATCTGGAAAAGAGTCGATTACTTTTCAGCTCTTGAAAATGTTTTTGGTTCATTTGGATATAAATGATAAAAAAAATAGTGCAAACGTGCATTGTTTGCGGCACAAATGGCCAACTCTTTTTTAAATAAGGTCACTGAGATGTTTAACGTTTTCATTGAAGCAGACGGCGTTTTTTATTTTATTATCAATACACCCCAAATGCAGTATTAGCCAGGTCAGTCGCTAGGCTGTAACCGCAAACCTCTGCAACAAGCAACGTACCGTGTCACGATAACCGTGGACGTGTGTGTGTGTGTGCGTGCGTGTGTGTGTGCGTGTGTGTGCGTGCGTGTGTGTGCGCGTGCGTGCGTCAGCCTGCAAGCGGCGCGCGAGGAGGCCGAGGTGAACCGGCGCGAGCGCGAGGACAGCGAGAGGCAGGCGCGGCACCTGCAGGCCGAGATGGCGACGCTGCAGCAGGAGAAGGCGCGCCTGCTGGAGCGCATGTCGTACGTGCAGCGCGCCGCGTCCATCGCGCTCCCCGCTCTCTCTCCGCACGCTCTGCCCCCACTGTCGGTCATGCTCACGAAGCGTTTTTATTTTTATTCGACTCAGCGATGAATATTAGCGGGCAAAAATCATCCAGTGTGTGACGATGACTACGACAGCAACAAATACCTAAGCATGGTTGGCTATGATGAGACACGTTTTAAAACTCAACGTTTAACCTACTCACGCCGGCTTGTGCCCGCCCACACAGTCGGGCATATTTGCGGAATACACCACGCCGCCGTTGACCCTGGCCATTGACCGAGCAACCCAACGTTCCTACCAGCTCCCTCCGCAGGAGGAATGTGTTTAAGATACAGTCTAGCTCGGGTCAGCAACCAGCGGTTCCAGAGCCGCGTGCGGTGGCTCTCTAAGGAACTACTTCGTGACAGTTATTCAGGACCACCGTCTCGTTTTCACCACACTGTGCATTGCAGCTCTTGAAATGTTGAGTTTTTTTTCCCCACCGAATTCGATAAAAAATGCTCTTCTTGTTATTTTGGTTGCTGACCCCTGGCCTAGCGCGATGTAATGGTGGCTCCCTTAATAGACCGGGTTGCCAGCTTGTATTCATTACCATTGCTGTATGCTGCGGAGTTGAGAATAAATTACGCACGGTCTCCGCTGACTAGGAAACTACAGAGTACAGATACTACCTTGTTTTATCTGACGTGGTGAGACTGGGCTGGATGATGCGTGCAAACAGATGTACTGTTTGAACGGACTCTCAGCTGGTAAATTAAGGGTGACTGAAGCGACGTGAAGAAGGAAGGAAGATTGCACGTGTAATGCTGAGTAGCTGTGCAAGTGTCGCGTCAAAACAACGAGTGTTTACACTTATGGTGGCCCGCAGGGTAGTGCTACAGGTGTTTGCCGTTGTTAAGTGCCGGACGCCAGCTGTTCCCAGGTCGTCACTATCACACGAGGTTAATGTGTTGACCACAGAAACCTTTCACACTGGTGTGGGGGTAGGAGAACCGTGAATATTAATTGGGTTGGATGGGCCACACGTGGTAATTCGTGTTCGATGCCTGGTTAAAATGTAAAAAAGCCAATTGAAAATGTCAAGTAAAAAAGTAAAAATCACCAAAAAGTCAAACACAAATGTTACGTCCTCATTTTCGTTGTTGTTGCTGTTGTTGTTGCTGTTGTTGTTCAAGGGGATGGCTCTCGATGCCTTGCCACGAGCGCAGCGCTCCGCCTCGACGCAGGGCGTCTCCGACTCGCAGCTCCTCTCCACCTCGCTGGGCTTCTCCGGTCCGCAGCTCCTCCGCGCTTCGCCGCCACATGGCGACGTGCCCGCGCCACTCCACAGCTTCGTGCCATGCCCGCCTGCCGGAGCGTTTCAAGTCCGCCTCGAGAGGCGGCCGTTTCGACGCGCGGAGCCGTCCAACGCCGCTGCTGCTGCGACACCGCAGCGACGCGTAGACCCCGCAGCGTGTCGCCTCCGTGGCCGTCGTTGTGCGTGCGCTGTTCTCCTCCCCCCTGGTGTGACGGCGGAGCTCCGGGCGACGCGTCGCGTTCGTCGCACTTTGCTGCCGCACGCTCGTCCGTCGTGAGCACTTCACATAATTGTACCCGGAAAACAGTCAAATGTGTCGAAGGCAATGGTGGCGTACGCAACGATTCTATGACGTGAGGTTATTACGTGAAATAAACTCAACTAACCCACTCTCCGGTCTTGCGCTGCGTGTGTCTCTTCCTCCGAGCGCGCTCTCTGTTCCCCGAGAGCGCTCTTGCTCCCACGGTCGCCCTCCCCGCCATCCCTCCCGCGCCTCCTCACTCGCGCTGCCATGAACGCTGAGCCTGCCCCGTTCCTCGTTGGAGCGCCAAACTCTTCCCCCGCTGTTCAACTGCCACCCGACTCCACCTCCCCCCCTCCTCCTCATCCCTTCCCCTCTACTCTGCTCCCCTGCACTTGCCCCTGCCATGATCCACTCTGATGTTCAAAACGTCGGACACCGTCGGGCGTAATGTCGAACATGAAAACAAATCAGAGTGCCATACGGCGCAACTGTAAACACCTACACTGCATACTCTTAGGTTTTTTCGGTAAAGTCACGTAGGTAAAAAATAAAATTAAAAGTTAATAAAAGTAATAATGGAAATAAAATAAAATATTAATGAAAGCAATAATGGAAATAAAATAAAATAATTAATTTATTTTATTTCCATTATTACTTTTATTAACGTTCAATTTTATTTTTTACCTACGTGACTTTATCGAAAAAACCTAAGAGTATGAATCCTTGCAGTCACGAAAGCTTCAAATCTAGAATTAATACCTACGCTGCAGTATCATTTCCAGTCCCAGTGGTAGTTGTGGCGACACAGTGGGCGTCGCAAATTAAATCTCCACCTTTCGCAGTCGTTTGCGATCTGCACAATATCCGCGGCCTACCGCCCTGTCCAAGACACCAAGTCGTCATCCGTTTGGTCCTTGGTTGACCTCCCTTCCTCGTCCCTTTGACCGAGACTTGCAGGATGGTGTTGGAAGGTTTTTTTCTCGTATACGAGTGACAGAGCAAAGCACAGCAGCTTCCTCTTTTTTTTTTATTGCCAGTTGTGGTTCGTGTAATTTGTACGCTGGGCAGTGGGTGAAATCTGAAGCGGTCTTTGGAAGCACAACATCTCAAAAGCCTGGATTAGCTTGTATGTGAATCGGGTATTTTTGTTTACAGTAGGTTTAAAAAAAATCGGGAGTCGAAAGTGCACTCTTCAAGTAAATGCATTCATTTTGTAAATACTGTATGGAAAGATGTGGAGAGTTGTTGCTTTCCAAGTTGAATGCTGCCTGGACATGGAGACCGATGATGATGATTGTCCGGAAGTCATCACCACCAGGGGCACTTTTGCAACCACACCTGGGCATCGCTTCCTCTCGTGCCTGTTGCAAAGGCAACAGCACCAACCTGCCAGTGTCCATTCTAACAGCATCCCAAAGATAACATTCAAGCGTTACGTTATTAAGAACGGACCACGTTTTAACACGTTGTCAGAGCACAGTGTTAGTAACTAAATGTAATGAATACCTTGATGAAAATTTTCGTACGAGATGATCAGTAAATTTTAAACACGAGATCACGAGAACAATTTTCAAGAGCGCTAAGTGGATGAACAAAGAATCATACAAATGGTGAAATGTATGTATGAATTCATTGAGAAATGAATGGATAGAGAGTTGGGTGTATAGCCAAACTAATATAGATGCATTAATGGGTGTATTCGTGGAGATACATCTGGATGAGTGGATGTATTGACGGATGATCAAATAGCCGTATGGATGAGTCGCTAGCTTTAGACAGCGTTGCAAATCACCGCGCCACCGCTCCAAAAGACATTGCCTCGTCACAGATGCAAAACTTTACACGCGCAATTAGCGTGTGTGACAAAGCGCTCATTGAACGCATTTATGGACGTAATCGAGAATTCGGATAACGATGTTTGAGCACTTTGGTAACAAAACAGAATAGCGATGGGACGCAGGCAACACGCGTTGTGACAAATTGTACAAACATTTGCCCGCAGAGGGCTTCCCGCGTGCTCTACAGGCGCAAATATTGTCTCTCAGTAAGTGGCACATGTTTATATAGAGAAGACTGGCTCCAAGGCTCTACTCAAATTACGAACGCGGTGGAAGGGCGATCGCGCGATGAAGATTTTCAACGCGCCGTGCCTGCAGAAAAGGTAAGCTCTTAGTAATCGGCTAATCGCTCATCCAAGTGTGACCGACATGCACGTGTCTCTTTAAACAATAGCAGTTAGCATAATAATGAATGATGGTTTACAGAACCATGCCAATCTACTTTTAAAAAGAGGGCACCTCCACTCCGTGTTTGTCATGTGGGTTATTTGACCATACTTCACCATGTTGGTAGTGCAGGTTTATGAAGTGTTGCTCGCGGTGGGGGGGGGGGGTTGGAGAGAGCCCATCCAATGATGTTAGCCGTGGTTGGGAATCGAACTTATGTTGCTGTGTTCAAAGCGCGGTGCATAATAATCAAACGTGCCATCGGTATCATTTACATTGATTTCAATGATTTTTGGAAAATATTAATGGCTTTAAATCCTGCATGTCTATGTGTGTATGTTATTATTTATATGCTTAAGATAATATATAGTGTCTAATGAGCCATGGGAAATATCATAGCCATGGAAAATATCATTGAGAGCATTTTAATGCTGTAGATCAGCATTAATAAAATCTAAGGTTGGAAAATACTGCCAAAATGTTAGTTACCCTTACTGCTGATTATTATGATTACAGATGACAATAGTGATGTGTGAATGTTAGCTGACAATGCCAAGTCAACTCTGGCTAGGATGTGAATTGTGAACTCATCAATGGAAGCCCCTGCAGCTCCATCAACAGACCTGCAACCATGCCATTGTCAAGCATTGAAGCCACCACCACCACCGTCCACACACCCACCCGATCCTCCCTTTGCATTGCTCCACGGCAAGCCCTGCAGGGCCCACGGACTCGCCAAAGGAGGCGATTGCCTTTTCCTCCTCCACGAGTCTTCACGGGGTGGCACGGGCAACCTCCGCGCAGAGCCGGGCACAGAGGGCCTTCTGGATGACGGTGGTGGTGGCGGGCGTGGCCATGGCGGGGGTGGCAGGTGGCACTGCGTCTCGCCGCCTACTACGCCTGGCCCACGAGCACCTCGCTCACGCTGCACTACGTGCGGGACCTCTCCTTCCCCGCCGTCACCTTCTGCAACTACAATCGGTGATGACGGCGCGCGGTGAACACCCGTGTTAGCCAGCGCACGTGTACCCTCGGCAGGTCCGTCACGTGCGTCCGTGCGTGCGCACTCCGCTTCAGTATTGGTTCCGTAGCTCGCAATGCGCGCATCATATCACGTGAGAAAGATTACACGGTTGTTTTTTTAAATTGTATCTCTCCTATGTAATGTGTTGAAATGACCCCGGCAACTGCTGGACGTTGCTTAGTTCAGCTCAATGTGAAATACATTACCCTTGGATTGAATCATAACATTGAATGATGGCAATTCACACAGTCGCCAAATTGGGTAAGCATTACCCCCTGCCATATATACACGTACTGTGAATACATCTTTGTATCTACCCATTTATCCATACATCCATCTATACAAATGTCCAATTATCAGTCTCCTAATCCATCCATTCATCGACTAATCCATTAATCAAAGATGAGCAGCTGATGAAAGCCACGCAAGTTGCTATGCTGCTGCAGATTCTGGAGGACGGTGGATGGATGTTGTATGGGTGATGGATTATTGATGAGTTCTAGATTTGAAGTTTTCGTATTAATGAGTTAGTGATAATGGATGGGTGGATGATGAGTTTGGTGAATGACCGGTTGATGGATAAGTGATGGCTCGTTGATAGATGAGTGGGTGGAGCGATGGCTGGGTGATGATGCGTGGGTAATTGCTGGATGAGGGGCTTTGTTGGTTGATGTTCAATGGATGGGTGGAAGCGTAGTGATGATGACGACAGTGACAACAACGATGACGACAACGTGGACGGTGACAATGACAGCAAACGGCGATGGTGATAATGGCAACGTCAACCACGACTAAGACAATGACGTCAAACAGCGACGACGCGGGCTCTGCGTGACACAGGTATCGCCGCAGCTCTCTGCAGGGAACCACGGATCTGCTGGCCGCTCTCAGCATCCTGTCGGCCGGCGTTGTCGACGAGTGGCCAGAGGAGGTGGCGGACGAGGTGCGCCGCTTCTGGGAAGAAAACCTCAACTTCAGCACGCGCACCTTCACGCGCAAGCACGGATTTCAGCTCAACCCAGCCTCGCTGCTCGAGTGCAACTTTAACTCCAGGCCTTGCGGACCTCAGGTGGTCAAGTCCCGCTTCAGCGCTTGTGGTTCAGATGGCAGAGCACCCCCCCCCGCCCCGCGAGCGCGTGTCACAATGCACAGTGGAGGCGTTCGCCGTTGTCTCAGAGCCATCCCACACGTGGCTGGGATGGCTGAGCTGGCACCGCTGAGAACCTGAGTTTGACTCCGGGTAGCCGCCTGTGGTTGAACCGGGTTCTCGAGTGCAGTGAGTTTGATGGTCGTGGTCCACACACCACCCCTCCCCCCTATCGCATTCCTGTTGATTCTGCACTTTATTTGTATAGATTACAGCTCTCAGAAATGATTGGTTTTACTGTCACGCTCCGAACATTACTCTCTGTAGCAGGGGGTGAGAAAAGTGATGTCTGCTGCTGTGCGGAACAGCGGTCACTTGAAGCGATCTCAGAAGTACTGGACACCTGTGAAAATTAGAGCTTTATCGCTGATCGGATTCCTCCAGTATAAATATTTTTATTCTGAGTAGCTCTGTAATATTATTTTCTGTGGGCCGTTTTCTAACATCTGATTGGACACTTGCGTCTCGTGACATTATACTGATCGCACAAACGGGATAGAATTTGAAAAAAAAATCTAAGAAACAAAGTGTCTTCTTGACCCTGAGCCAGCGGTCTATTAAATTCTAGACAGTAAAAAACAAGTGAAGCTCAAATGCAGTGAAGAGCATCAGGATAAATTCAAAGTTACCAACGTGCATATTGGGATCCTTGTTAAAATGAATTAACGCACACCAGAGGAAATAAGGAATTAGGTTTAGATAATTAAATTTATAACCAGGTAAGAGCCCATTACGATAAGAAGATTAATTTTCAAGGAAGCCCTGATGTTCAGCAGACATTTTTTTTACGGAAACCAACAGGGCTTAATTTCAGCTGGGTCTATCCGGTGGAGTCACTCGTCAAATGTTTCCATACGCTGCAGCACACCACATCCAGTATATCTCTCGCTATGCCTGTGGCAAATAACTCACGTGCCTACTCCAGCCCACCCATGACTCAAACATATCCAGTGAGAAATCTAGATCTGAGTACCACTATTCTGGAAATTGATGATACGTGAAAACCAGCCTTCATATCATCGTCATCATCATCACCATGAGTTTAACCTAATGCACGTTAGCAAGTAAATTTAGCGATCTTGTATTTTATTAGGAAGTTGAACTATGCCATAAGAAACAAAACATTGGTTTAATGGTTTTGCAGTTATCGTGAAAACTCGTGCAGTATCTTCGGACGGGCGGACAACTTTTTAACACATTTAGCGACAAGCGGCCTTTGCACTTGCTTAAAATCGTAAAAAAAACGCGTCCATGTCACTGCCCAACCCCAACTGACGGCACCACCCCACAGGATTTCCAGCACGTGTTCACAGAATACGGCAATTGCTACACATTCAACGGCGGCTTCAGTGAAGAACAAAGATCGCTCAAGCAGAAGACAGCCGGAGCTGGGAAAGGCCTCCAGGTCCTTTTTGATGTGCAGCAGGTGACCGCAAACTTGACTGGTGCCATCATCAGAAGTTTCATCATCATCAGAAGTTTCATCATCATCAGAAGTTTCATTATCATCAGAAGTTCCATCATTATCATCATTTTCAGTGGGTTTTCATCAGTAGTGGTTGTTCATCGAATTATGCTGGGTGGTCTGATGCTATAGGCAACCCAGCAGCAAGATCATCATTATCATCATCATCCATGATCTATCCATTGCTGTATTCAGGGCTCCCCAAGCTGCCATCATCTGTCACGACTCATAAAATCAGGCAACGCAGCAGCATTTGTTTAAGAGGCAACACACCACTGATGACATTCAGAAATCCCATTTCGTGATAAACTACAATGTTCCATTGACTGAATGTAGTGAAAGATACCCTAACTTGTTTTATTTTATATTTCTGTGTAAATGAATTCATTACTGGCACTCGGTGAAGGTATGCATAATGAAAACTATATAAATAAATAGAAAAACATCTTTTTTTTCCAAAAAGGTAACATCTCATTGAAATGGCATGCTTCTTTTAAAAAAAATCTGGGTAAAAACAAGAACGATTTAAGCAATTATACATTACGGCAATTATAAAATGCAAAATTATTAATATTTGAGTGAAAGAATCAACTGGTTTATGTCTGTCATCACAAATATGCGCTTCACTCTGATTGCAGTCCTTACACCGACATATACACATTTCCACTGTACAGGTGTCACCATATTGCAGCTCTAATTTAACGTTAATTCTGAATTTTCTTCACAGCCTCAGATAACAAAACAATATCGAATAGCTCGCTGCTGTTCTAATATCCATTTGTGCAAGGGCGCTGGCCATCCTTGATCATAGCAAACATCTGCCATCTAGTGGAAACGTGTGGAAAAAACATTGCAGTACGAGTAGGGTTATGTCCCATTCACCATGCATTTTTTTTTATTGCCTCGACATAAGAGGTGTTAACTACCTCGCCTGGTATACAGGAGGTCGTGGGGTTTGATCCCGACCCTGATGCCTGTGTATTTGAAGTTTGCATGTTCTCCTCGTGGTTGCGTGGATTTTTCTCCGGGTCCTCTGGTTTTTCCCTCCACATTTCGAAAAAGCGTTTGGAGTATTTGGCTGCTATATATTTCCACGTGATAATCCACTTCATTGGGCTATCATTTGTGGCCAGGTCGCTTCCGAACAGAGCGATATATCTCAGTGGGCCTTACCTGGTAAAATAAAAAAAAAATTCGCTTATCGCAGTAACAGTTTATAGCTCACGTTATTATGGAAACCACCTTCGCTCTCACGTGTCGTGATTGTGCACTCACCACGGAAGAGTGCTGTGCTAATTGCGAGGCGTGCAGTGGGACTACTGGGAGAACCCCGAGTTGGGCTTCACGGGAGTCGGGATCCGTCTGGTTGTGCACGACCCAGACGAGCCCCCGCAAGTGGAGGCGCTCGGTCTGTCCATTGGCGTGGGGACCCAGGCGTACGTGTCAGTCCAGCACACCAAGGTGTATACACACGCATGGGGCATGGGGCACAGGTGCGAGTAGGTAGATTCGTAGCAGTGGCATAGCGTGCTTGGCAATGGGAGCCCTTGACCACTTTTCTGTGCCCTGAGTGACTGACCTGTGGGCTCCAGTGTAGTTGAACAGTCTGCACACATCGATAGCTAGGATTCATAATAAAGGTGTTTGGGGTTAGATCGCGTAAGTATGAATGCGTCGTAAGCCTCCACCACCCGACACAGCCAGTAAGGTTTGTCACGTAGACAAATCGTGCTAATTAGTTACTACTTTTACAATTTGAGTTTGACGTTTTGCTGGTAATTACATCCAGCATCATTGAGCCACAATCGTGAAGCAATCCACCTGCTTCCAGTCTTAAACCTTACTGGCCGTGTCGGGTGGTGGAGGGTTACGACATATTATACTTACGCGGTCTAACCCAAAACCCTTTATTATGAATAACATTGGTCATGGAAACCTACGTTTGCACGCTTCGCTTCAGTAGCCGCTCAGCTGTGGTAGAAGCCCAAGATCACCTTCCAGACTGTGAGATGTCACGCTTTTTCCTTTGCTGCCTGCTCTTCAGGGAAGGCAAGAGCTTTCGGTAACCAGAATGGGGCTTGTCCAGTGTAGTGCATTGAATAATGAGGCAACCAAGCAGCAATTTGTAAAATACCACATTGCTAAATAGACTGGGAGAGTCTATGCTGCTCCAGTATTTTGCGCAGTGGCACATTGGTGGTGTGGGGGCGCTGGGCACGTGGTTGGAGGTAGACTCATCGCTAGATGCTTTCAGGCTTGACAAAGCAAATATCACCACTTTATGGGAAGTACACCACGTTTGTCCTATCAATAGACTCACTCCTGCCATTTAGAAAAAGTTTAATTTCTATTTCCGGATGTTAAAAGTCTACCATGGGCCTGCACCCACCGCGGCCCTCCCCAGTGTTTCCCCTCTTGTCTGGCTCGACTCCTCCACGCGCTCTCCGCTCCCCCGGCAACCCAAAGCCTCCTGCCAGAGCTCTTTCCCACGGCTGCCGCTCCATCCATCATTAGTCTCGACCACGATATTGTTGCCGTTGATGGAATTTTGGTTGCCGCGTCTCGTCCAGAGCATCAACCAACAGTACCCGTGGGGGGACTGCGACCCCAGCAAGAAGTTGCAGTCCCCGGCGCCTTACAGCATGGCTCGCTGCATCCAGGAGTGCGAGGCTGACTTGGTGGAGAGAATTTGCGGCTGCAAGCCCTTCAACTTCCCAGGTGCGTGCACATCACGCAGCACATCAACAACATCGCACAATTGTGTGTGGTTGCTTTTTACAGCGCGACGTGCCCAAAAATCGACATGTTGTTGTTACGCGCCGTGCCTTGGCAACTCCGTTCCGAGTCACATTCGGGATGCGGGTCCACAGTTGAGTCCTTTTGAAGTCGAACTTAAAATGTATTTAATTCTAGATTTGAAGTTTTCGTGACTGCAAGGATTCATACTCTTTGGTTTTTCGATAAAGTCACGTAGTTGTTTTTTTCATTTAATTTTTTCTTTTATTTTATATCTTTTACCTTTCGTGACTTTACCGAAAAACCAAAGAGTATTAAAATTAATTTGTTTGCGATTAAACGGAGCGTAGATGCGGTACAATATTCATCGTTTCAAAAACTGCAGGGCGCTAACTTCAGAGGAGAAAGAGTGACCTCCCCCTCGAAGAGAGGGCATTATGATAGAAGGCCTATGTTTCTGGAGCAGAGATTACGTGGCCATTATATGGCAGTGCAGCAAGTAGGTTCATGACCTCGCAACCAAATTTTGAGGCACCAAACGGGGAGACTTGTCAGTGTGCCCCAGCTGGAATGGTGGCACACAAGCTACATCTCAGATTATGTCAAATTACTCAATCGCCATGCATAGTCACAACATTTTAAGGTCTCCGTGATAAAGTCTCGCACCGTAGGATATGCGATGAAGCACACACGTGGCCCACAGTTTTGGAGGCAAAAGTTGGCAGCTCACGCAAGTTTTGCGGAACTCTCCAAAAGCCATTGGGCCGCGAGCTGACAATTTGATGACTGTGCAGCAAAGTTGGTTCGTGAACTCGTCTGTGTGCCGGAAGCACCGAGCGCTGTCCCGTCGCGTGCGTCGTGGGGTTTTCTCCGGGTTCTCCGACTTCCCTCCCACGCGAATCTAAATGGTCAAGATAAAGGAATGGGACAAATGTCCCATTGCAAGATTCTCGTGATAAGAATCCTTGCGGTTCAGCGATGCCTTCCTGGATGGAGGAGATCACCGCCCGCATTAAATATCACAGAGCTCTCACCGGGACGAACATGCATCAACAAACTGAATGGATATTTTTCGATTTAAAGCTTTCGTGACTGCAGGGATTCATATTCTTGGTTCTTTCGGTAAAGTCACGTAGAATGGAAATAATAATAATAATTATTATTTTATTATTTCCATTCTACGTGACTTTACCGAAAGAACCAAGAAGATGAATGGATATTATATCGGCAGGTGTGTCCTCATGCCCGACTGGAGACGCTGCTGTTGTTGTTGCTGCTGCTGCTGTTGTTGTTGCAGGTGACATAGAGGAGTGTTCGTTGTACCAGCACTACCACTGCGCCCGAGACGCGTTGGGTACGTGATGTCCCTCTGACACATGTGTGGTTGATTGTAATGCATTGTTTTCTGACCACGACAACCACCACCAAAGTGGGCGATTGGAGTGGTTGTCTTGTTGTGGTGGCGGTGGTGGTGAAGTTGACAATGATATTGGTGCTGCTGCTGCCGGTGCTTTGCGATGGATGCATGCCTGGTGATGGCAGTGATGACCAACTACTATTTCGGTAATGATTCTTACTTTCCCCGATTGTATTCCGACTGATAAATTTGGTTGTGAGAACTCTCCTTCAACTCCCGGTGAGCTGAAACAACAACAACAGCAATGATAATAAACTCCACGTTAAATGATTCTACGTGTAACAATGTATGGCTTTGTCAGGTGGTGGAGGGTCTTACGACATAATTTTTGACAAATAATTACGTGACCTAACCAAACAATCAATTATTCATCATGAAGATTTTGCCGATGCTGCTTTGCTGTTGCTGCTGAGTGTGCTGCTGATGCAGCTGATGATGATGGTGCTGTCGATGGTGCTGATGATGATGCTGATGATGATGCTGATGGTGCTGTCGATGATGCTGATGATGATGTTGATGATGATGATGCTGATGATGATGGTGCTGTCGATGGTGCTGATGATGATGCTGATGATGATGGTGCTGTCGATGATGCTGATGATGATGGTGCTGTTGATGATGCTGATGATGCTGATGATGCCGATGCTGCTTGATCGGTGGCTGAGCACCTCCGGGCTGTAGTTCTCTCGCAGGCGCAGGGGATGTGCACAGGGGGGTCCCACCTGTCGCAGTGCCCCGTGCCGTGTCTGCAGAAGGGCTTCCCGTCCTCCGTGTCCTACGCCACCTTCCCGAGCCTGCAGGCATCGCATCGCTACGAGAGATCAATCAACCACAGCCTCGCCTACATGAGGTGCAGCCCCACACAACCAGAGTCTCGCCTACACGAGGTGCAGCCCCACACAACCACAACCTCGCCTACACGAGGTGCAGCGT
Organism: Lampetra planeri; assembly: GCF_965212315.1. Taxonomy (NCBI): domain Eukaryota; kingdom Metazoa; phylum Chordata; class Hyperoartia; order Petromyzontiformes; family Petromyzontidae; genus Lampetra; species Lampetra planeri. The sequence continues at coordinate 11,207,261 of NC_136125.1, read as the reverse complement.
TGGTGTACGGTGATTTTTTTCTGCAATATTTTGCTGTCTTTTCTTGGATTTTCTGTTTGCACTTCGTCACATATTCACTTTAAGATGTTTTTTTGTTCATGTTTTTGGTTTTTGTTTTGTTGCGGTTGCACCCGATTCAAGAGCCGAATGGCTCACAGGGCTATACCTAATAAATGAACTTGAACTTGAACACAACCACAGTCCACGTCCCCCCCTCCTCGACCACAGCATCTCTCCCTTCCTCCCTCCCCGTCAACAGAACCACAGCCTCAACAGAGCCTGAATGGCGTACAGCCCAAACCAACCATAGCCATCATCACAACCGCAGGATCTCCCCCTCCGTTTCTACACAAAGGCAGCCACAAACTCCATTTCTTCTCCACACAACCACGCTTGGTTGTCTCCCTCTCCTCAGCTTATCCCCTCTCCTCTGTCACAACCGCAATCAACAGCCGATGCCCTAGAGACCTCGACAGTACAAATGAGACGGACGTTCAAGACGAGTCGGGGTAAGACGGGGACACAGAGCGGAGGCGTTAGAGGCAGAAACGAACGAGGTCAGAACGCGTAAAGCCAGACAATGTTCGAGCCATTAAATAATCGATGCTTGAACAAGAACAACGTATCGAAACGTCGGGAGAAGACGCATTAGAAGCCAACTTGAACACACACACACACATTAATAACCACCCCATTCATGTTCGCGTTATAAAGCACTAACCCTACACCTCTACCTAATTGGTGGTACATTTTGAGTCACTCAATCACATCAATTCATTACCTTCGACCAAAGCACCCAGAATGCGCCCACTCTCCCCGGAGCTCGCAAGCTCAGCCGGTTCGAGCCTGGTGGATAGCGCACGACAATGGGCACTTGTGGGGCTACGTCGTCAGGAGGGGATAGTGCTGGAAAATCGATTTGTTGTATTGTGCAGTCCGTACGATGCCTTCGTCAACCGGCAGTGACCAGCGTGGTGAAGTATGGTCAAAAAACCGCCCCCCCCCCAACGACAACCACGACCCGCACGGCGTGGTGATGCCCTCAACTAGCAGTGGATTGACCAACGCGGATGTACGTGTTGTACATGGGAGCCCGCTGGGATCGTGCTCGTGTTACACGTGTCTCGTTGCATCGCATCGAACCCCCACCACGGCGCACCTTTCTTTCCACGTTGAACAATAAATGCAATGCACGCCGGTTAACTGAACATACTTCCCCGCCGTGGTCAGTGCACGTGGGTGAACGTGACGGTGCGTGGACGTGGAAGCATAGAAGTGCAGCACAAGTTGAACGATTTTTTCGGTTCGATTCAGATTCGGACGGCGGCCTTGTTGCGTGCGTGTGTCCTGGTGTTGGGGTGTGTTTACCAATCATCAGGCACGCGCAAGCACGTAAACACAATTCTAGATTTGAAGCTTTCGTGACTGCAAGGATTCATACTCTTAGTTTTTTCGGTAAAGTCACGTAGGTGATTTTAATTTTTTTAAATTTTTATTTCATTTGTTTACTTACGTGACTTTACCGAAAAAACTAAGAGTACGTAAATACAAATTTGGTAAATGCGGTGCCGTATTTGATGTGTTGCCCAATGTGACCGTCTTATCAACAGAGAAAACTTGGTGTCCATCGACGTTGCGTACACGGGCCTGAACTACGCGCTCATCCAGCAGCAGAAGACCCTGCCAGAGAGCGTCTTACTCAGTGGGTGGTCCACACGACCGTGGCAGGACGTCAAGCAGACATAACAGACGCAAACATCACTCAACAATGATTGTTTATCCCCCCCCTCTCCAAGTAACACATTCCTGCGAAAAAAACTGGTAGGAACGTTGGGTTGCTCGGTCAATGGCCAGGGTCAACGGCGGCGTATTCCGCAAATATGCCCGACTGTGAGGGTGGGAACAAGCCGGCGTGAGTAGGTTAAACGTTGAGTTTTATAAGGGCACCACGGGGTGACCAGCCCCTCCCCACCCAGCCCCAAACCCTCCCCACCCAGCCCATCCCCTCCCTCCCCCCTCCCCACCCAGCCCCTCCCTCCCCACCCAGCCCCTCCCTGCACGACGGACGGACACAATACAGTACTCCCCTGTGGGCTGTTGGAACCAGTGGGTTCCTACCAGTATTAACTCGTGTGTGTGCCACGGCTCCGTTTCACGGGGCAAAGGAATCTCCATTTGGAACCCTGCAGGTAGCAAGTGCATCACACAATGTTCAAGGGGCCTGGAAGATGATTTCCCACTTACGCACCAGGAGACCTTTTGTGTCCCGCAAAGAATGATAGTGACACACGGCGGTGAAAATTATACATGTTAAGTCACAAAGGTGGAATTTAGCCAAATCAAGTGAGAAACGAAATATAATAATGAATGGATATTTTATTCGTGCAGTCATTTGTAGATAACTGGGCTGAGACCATCTTGCTACGTTTGTGAAAGCGGTTGAATAACAAATAACATGGCACCGTATAATAATGTACTTTAGATTACGTACGTTACAAAATACGCTTTACTCAATTGTGTACACTTCAGCCTGGGCGGTTGTGTTAAACAAAACCAATCCATGCCCCATCCCCGGAGCCAAAGCATATCCACACAAGACGCTGCTTTATTCCCACGTAACATCTACGGCCTCACCCAGCCCACCCACTCTCCTGCATTCCTCAATACCCCCTACCCCCCCCATCGCGATGTAAACGAGCCTCCTCCCTTACCTGTTCGTCGCTTGTGGACGAGAGTGTGGACAGGGTAGCTGCGCTAAGCATCACCGTATGTGCGCGCGTGCAGGCGACATAGGAGGACAACTGGGGCTGTTTGTGGGCGCCAGCGTGATAACCATCATCGAGGTGCTGGAGTTCGTGGCTCGCAGCGCCGCAAAGGCCCTCAATGCTGTCGCTTCCTTCCTGGGCAACCGCGCAGCCACCTGCACCAAGGCTGCATTGTCACCTCCCGTGCAAGGCTAAATGATCATTTCCAATGTCATTATTCCACGTCGCTAGCGCGGTTTCAATCCAGCTTGTGGACGTGTCCAGGAGTGTTATGGAGCGCACGTGATGGCAATTGAACGGGTTAAGTTTTCTATACAAGGACAATGTCAATCAACCTTGCTCATCCCAATTACTTTAATACACCATGTGAGCTACTGAGCTTGGGTTAATCATTTTGAAGTGCCCTTTTCAGTTATTAATTTCCGATAATCTCCACTCAATGAAAAGCATCGTTGATAAACGAGTCATATAACCTATGACCCTCATTCAAACGCATCTAAAACATTGGCTCGTTTAGTGCTGGACAATTATCGTTTCACGGAGCTAAACAATGTATTCAGTGAGAAGCTACTTTCCTAAGTAATTCTGCAATGTTAATAAGTCAAATGCATTTCCTCAATAAAAAATCAACAAAATGTTCTACTCCTGTTATCTGCTGAGGACTTAGACAAAGACCCCCCCCCCTAAAGTCTTAACATACTGTTGGGGCAAGTGCTATTAGCGAACACCGATGACACTAGGTACTCATTTGAGGCCGAGTCGACCTGGGAATCACACGGACGTCTCCGCGCTCACATGCAACACGTACTTCACACACTTTCGGCCCTGCCTAGGGTCACCCTTTTAACGACAAATCACACGAAAGCGGACACAAACAACCCGTGAAACATGAACGGGCCCAACCAACGGATCTCACCAGCACACGCGGTGATTGCTTCATCGGAGTGAAACTATGCAAATATATCACGCACTACTGAGACACTGAGTGAACACATTGACAAAACGAGCAGATATTCCCAGTAAGCAGGAACGCAAACAATATTAAAATGAGCCATTTATTTTTTCAGTAACAATCAAAAATGCAATATAATACATTTAACTGTAGTTTTTCAGCCATTTGTCCAACAGCCCTATTACAGAAACAAACGATAATAAACACAACCACGAGTCGGCCAATATAAATCATTTACATTATGCATTTCGAAAGACATGAGGACTGTGGCTGGACATGAACACAAAAAATTAAAACCAAACAATGATTTTATTTCACCCTCTTTTACAATTTAACTTTCAATAAACAGAACGAAACGGTTAAAAACTAGGAAAACATTTTGAAATAAGTAAATAATACAAGCCTGAAAAACCTGCCGCGCGTTTGAGAAATAACCCCAGCCACGCGTACACAATTTAACCAAGTTTATTCACATTCAAACTAACGCCCCTGGTTTGCGATATTTATTTGAATCCGATACAAAAGGATAAAATTGCTCAGGGCTGTGTAAAACAGATTCCTCTGCATCCACCGCCTGGTGCAGAGCTACAACATAATTTACAATGGCTCCACACTCGCCAGCGGAAAAGGGGGAGCACGCATAACTTTTTTACCATTTCATGACTATTCATTTTCTACCGGTTACAATACACACACCGCTCCCTCAAGCACGCATTCCACTTGGTTAAGAGCTCCTTGTGACAAAAGGAGTACGGTGGCGATCCACGGCAAATATAAAAATGCATTCACTTGGATTTCAAAAGTCAAGTGTGTGCTCACAAATGTGACAACTGTGCAATCTTTGCTGCTCAGATTGCAAAAACGGGTTCCTTGGTCAGATGTGTTACGCTTGCCAGAGCGGAGTGGCTTGTAATAATTTTATTCCTAAGCTTAGTCCATCCTGTGGGGAAGTTACAAAAAAATTTAACTGGGCTATCAATCTGCAGCTCACAGCACTTGGGGTGCGCAGTATATAAATAGCAGGGCCGCATTATTTTGACGCAGAGTGGATGACGTAACATCGCCTTATGAGAACCGTTGGGTTCGAAGGCAGTGTGTGGGAGAATGATGTGGCTTTCTGCACTGCAGATGACAAAGCAACACTCATAATCCACACATTTTGTAAAGATATTTAAAAATATTTAATTTTTTGTGTGTAGCATCACGCCGACCCTGCTTTCCCACCATGGTGCATCTGTCCCAGGAAAGGGATCATCTGTGTTTGTCTGAAGATGATTTATGAGTGACACAGTTAAGGCATAACAGTAATTCAACGATGCTACCAATACACAAACATTGCATTTAAATGTATTTCATCAACCATCTCCAAGCCTCATGAAATGACCCCGGAATATACCAATAAACAGATTACTTTCACACTCATAAGTGCTCATGACCAAACTGTCATTTCAGCCAAACCGAGTTTGTAAATTAACAGAAAACCATCTTGTTGCATTTAGCGGTTGGGAGATTTTGGCAATGGGGTGTGAACAAAAAGAACTCTTACACCATGCTACTCTTAACACTGCGCCGCTGCACACCTGTGCTCGACAAAGGATATTGCTTTTTTTCCTCCTTTCCCCGGGCTCCGTCCTTTTTCTCCTTCTTTTCCTTCTCTTTCTCATGATGGATATCCTGAGCGAAAGATAATCACACGCACAAAGATCCCCGGTATAGCCTTAACAATCTGTCGGGGCAAGTGCCGTCAGCATGCACCGATGAAGCCCGGCACGGCAAACGAGGGGGTGGGTGGCCAGCACCATGCCAGTGGCGATGTTTATACACTGCACCAGGTACTCATTTGAGGCTGAGGATCGGTTCACATAATCGTTACTGGTGCTGGCCGCGAGCGGGAATCGAACTCGGGTCCCCGGGTTCGGAGGGCAGCATGCTTACCGCGATACTACCATTCCACACTCGCTATTTGCACAATCATAGCTCATGTGCTTCACAAACTCTACAGCATTAATCCCTCTGGTACATGCCTACTCGTGGAATAGCAATGTGAACTGTACATAAATGTCAGTTTAACACGTAGGCTTTCGCGACCAATATTGTTCATAATCAACGATTTTTGGGTTTAGATCGCGTTATTTATAAATAAGGAGGGTTACGACACATTTATAAATAACGCGATCTAAACCCAAAAATCGTTGATTATGTACATAAATGTGCTATGAAATAAGCGCTATCGCCTGAAATGCTGCCAATTGTATTATTTTTCCTTTTAATGCCATAGTGCTTTTTGACAAATATGTCGATTTCTTTTTTGGAATTGGCGCTCGTGCACCACTGCCCGACACAGCATCGCCGAATAATTTGTATGGAAATGATGCCTCACTTGTAAACACGGGAAGGAGGCTTGAAGTCGGCTATGCGTGGAGGTTAGAGACAACCAGTGGGTTACGACCGTACCTTCTTGCCACTCGAGGAACTTCCTTTCTCGTGTTTTGAGAAGTCTCCTGCAATCTTCTCCTTGTTGCCAGACACCTTGGAGCTCTTGCTTTTATCCTTGTCCCTCTCCTTGGGAGAGTCAGTCGGGCTGTTGCTCTTGCTGTGCTTCGTCCCCATGTCTTAAAATCACGAGACAAAGAGCCCCCCTTAGAGCCCTAACAGACTTTTGGGGCAAGTGCTGTTAAGCGAGCACCTATGAAAGGACGGCACGAATCACGAGGTGGTGGGTGGCCAATACCACGCACTGGCCGCCTTTGTTTCCATAGTAGCGATGATTACACAACTGCACCAGGTATTCGACTTAAGGGAGGCCCAGGACCAGTTCAGATAATTGGTGACGATGGCCGTGAGCGGGAATCGAATTCGGGTCGCCGGGTTCATAGCGCACCACGCTACCTGCGACGCGACCGCCAAAATAAAAGACATGCGCCCTTCACAAATATCTAATGCAAAGAGATTTTCAAGGTAAAATATTCGTGTTAAAAATGTAATGTCAATGTAAAACAGGATAACCAAGTCAATATGACCCATTTTTCATTAAAAAGGTTCTTCCAAATGAAAATATTAGTCTATTTCATAAAAAAAAATAAAGAGTTCAGCTGCCTACGACAAAATCACAAGGAATGCCAACGGTCTCATCGAACTGAAAAACTAGAAGGGGTAGGGTAGGGCCTGAACCTGAATAGTGTGCAAATTGATAACCATCATGTACGTCTGGTTGTTATAGGCTGCTTCTGGGCGACATGGTCAACGGCAGATGGCAGAGCAGTAACATCTATTGTTATACCGTACTTTATATGCCCCCCGCCTTTACCAACCCGCACCGACCAACATCAAATACGGTCAAAGGACCTGTACGGGGTGGGGAGAGGGCACTATGTACACTACAAAAGTGCTGTAAACGCACACATTTAGTTCTTACAATCAGTTTTGAACGATAAAACACTCACAGGATGTACGTGTGTGTGTGTATAAACAGCTGAGATGAGCTACTTACTCAGGCCGTTTTCATCTTTCCGGCGCTTGTTTTCGTTGGACGGATCTCGCTCAGCCCCCGAATGGTCCTGTGCAATAAGGGCACAAAAAAACAGCCCCCTTCATTAACCAAAAAATATTGGCTTACCAGCCATCATCAGTCTAATGGAGAAAGCTTGGTAGTCATTTTAAGACTTCATCTATTTTTATACTCCAAATATTGATTGCATCACAACATGTAAAAATACATTTTCTTAGAATTATTCTTTAAACTTCCATTATTTCCTCAATCATTTAATTCTCAAAAGCAGCGCAAGTTATATGAATGTGTAGTTAATACAATTGTAGACGAGAAATGCCGAAGGAGACTCGAATATATATTTTTTGATCAAATCTCAACTCGCTAATCGTGACACTTTGAGCTAGCAAAAAGAAAACGTGCCATCTTGTCAAGGAAAACATTGCTCCATTTAACATTCAACAGTTTGTAAGCCATCGCGAACCGGGGCCTGCGGAAGACCGTTACCATCGCACCGCTTTTGCATGAAGCGGGGCCACCTGCACAGGTGGAGTCACGGGAGGGGGCGGGTGCCGTACCCGCTTGCGTTCCTTCTTGTCGCGATCGCGCGAGCGCTCGTGAAACTGCTCCCTCCTCTCCACGTCCCGCTCTCTGCTGTGGGAGCGCCCGCGGGCCCCACCCCCGCTGCCGAGCTGGTGTAGGTTTTGGAGCTGCCCGGGGACGAAGCCACCAAGCACAGCACACGTTAAGCTCTCAGTAGCCGCCTCCGGCAAGCCATTCACCTGCAAACACCTGAGGCAATTGCAACTCAGCCCAAAGTTTCATCTAAAAGGAGTCAACATTACCCGAATGGAAAATAACGTTGGTACTATAACGAAAAGGACAATTGGAAATTGCTGCTGACCACTTTACATACAGCTACCACTAAATTAAGGTAGTATAAAAATGTACTTTCAGAAAAATGGCAACGGTAAAGACCAATGGGTAGCATGCAAACCTTGGCTGATGGGTCTCTGAACTCTCCCTGTCCATCCTGTTGGGGGAGTGAGAAGGGGAGACGAAAGATAAAGAGACCCGAGCTGAGGAGCAGGGCGGCAGTAGCACGGCATTCTGGGAACCAGCGGTGGGCACTCCTCCAATCCGGCATGATGACGGCCATCTCCTCCCACCTCCTTGGAAAGAGGGGCGGCTTGGCAGAACAGGTTAGGACTTGGGAGGAACTTTTCTGCAGAAGAACGATGAGATGCAGCCTCCTCCAAAGCAACTGAATTTGAGAGAAGTCCCAGCTCTTTCGACTCATGAACTAAAGCTCCAACCCAAACCATGGCCTCCTTCGAATCGCCATCATTAACCCTAAAGCAGCCCGGCGAGTTTCAGATCCACATCTGAGTTTTGGAGAGCAGCAAAGCAACGTTCACAACCTGCTCATGGTTTCAAGTTACAGATGACAAAAATGTAGAAATATACAATGTCAGTGCACGGTGTAACTTGACTACTTCAAAACAATATTTACATGTATGCCTGAGAGGCATATAGCTGCCTTTAGATCATTATCTTGACAATATGAGCACTATTCCAGTGTCACAATGTAAAAAAAAAGTACAATTTCAATTCAATGGAATTATACCGGCGTCACATTGCAACATTTAGTTCAGGAAGCTTATGTCACACAAAGATTAAGAAAGTCACGAATGCTTAAGTGTAGCCTAAACCATAAATGTTTGGGCCTTAAACATTGAAGTTACATTTTCACAGACTAAAGCTTAACAAAAGTCCATTGTTGTAAGAAAATACATTCAATTACATTACACGTAGAAAAAAATGTCATATACACAATGTACATTGAGGTATTGATCACACAATTTACTGGATATAAAATCTTAAAAACATCTTTCCAATTACCATCCATTTTACGTCGCTCTTAAAATAATCTACGTTCAGAAAAAATCGCGTGACGCAAAGCACAAAGTGGTTCCGATTTACAAAGCGAGTAAAGTGCACACCGAGCGAGTAGTTTACCTACTGCACTGCACCCCATCCCTCAACTAACGGAATCATAGTGCGATACTTAGAATGCTGGGAAGCAAAGCACCCCCTTTAAATGATTATCGTTGGCAATCACAGCACAACATTTTTTTAGCTCCACAGACAGCGCCAACCTGATCAGGAAATCTTCCAAACTCACGCAGCTCGTGGTCTCCCTCAACCGGCCGTACCGATGGCAAATCGCGCCACGAGAGTGCCAGGGTTTTTATTTCATTTTTTTTACCCTGGGCTCCACGCGGCACCATCGCTCGCTCAGCGCAAGGGCCATCTCCATCGCCTTTCTCCAGCGGGGAGGGGAGGGAAGTGCGGGCCGGCTTGGGGAGTGGGCTTTGCTGGACACGGCCGGCGCGTGCGGCGACATCCTCAAGGGTGGAGACGCTACGGAGGAACCAACGCCAGCAAGAGTCCCACACGAGCTCGAACGCCGGAGACACCAACCATTCGGCGATGGAGGAGGTGGCTGCCTACAGCTGTGGAGGATTTTCTACAGGGGGCTTTTTTACACACTGGAATGCTTGGCGACTGCTGGCAGGACTTCTTGAAGGAACTTAAAAATGCTCAGGATCAGAATGCTCTCATGGTATTTTGGGAGGAGAAATAAATAGGTGGATATGGAAAATGAAAAAGATATTTTAGAGGCGGCATCCTGTGCATCATCTTCCCCTGGTCTTCCACTGAAAGGCACCGAAGGCATCATCATCTTCACTCCTTCCTCTTCCTCCATCTTCAGCTTCATTCTCCTACAGCAAACTGGCACACTTTTCTTGGCTATCTCTTTTTTTTTTCTTGACGATTGCACTTTTTGTAAAACGACTGGGACCCGTGTATGTACAAGGCACTTTTCAGCTCTGGCTCCAACCAAACTCCGAAAATATTTTTTTTCTTTTTTTTTTTCCACAATATATAACTAAAAAAATCTAGGTCCATTAAAACTTTTTACAAGATCTATTTTAATTTTAATTTAAGAAAAAAGCCTGATCTTTTTTTTTTAAACGGCTTTGTATTCCATTTCTGCTTTAGTCCACAAAACACTGAAGAAGGTGCGCGATGGTTGAAAGGAGACCTGGTCGCCCGAAAAAGCTTCATCCTTGTAGAACGCGTTGCAAGAATACTTTAAAAAATGAATTGCTGGGATGACCAATATTTCCGGGTATTTCCTGCAGAACTCCAGACAGCAGCAGCTACTTCCGAGGAACCCCTCTCTCTCTCTCTCCCCTTCTTCCCATTCTCGTGTTGTTATACGATACTAACCTTTACAGCGGAGGCATGGGATGGCGAGGTGTGGCTGTCGAGCTTACGCCGCTTTTGCTCTGCAATGACAGAAAGGCACAAAGCACACGGTCAGGTACCATTCCTGGGATTAAGTGCATGCCGTTGCAGTTTGGAACCAAGAGCACACATCATCGACACCGCACAAAAGTTAACTCTCGATTATCCGTGGGCGGATTAACCGTTTTTTCGAAAAACAAGTAAATGTTTATACGGACGATTGCTAATTATCAGCTGCTGATCGTCACTCGTCTAGGGTCAGCATTAATGTGAATGTAAACATGTCCGCACGTAAACAGATTACTTTGACAATAACAGATGGCACACGTGTCTTGACACTAATAATATTTTGATAAACAAGAGAAACTGTTTCATTGTCCAATTTGTATGTTTTGCATTATCTGTGCTCTTGATTGATGCAGTTCATCCCTCTGCACCACATTACCTCATATTATGCTTACTGGTGAACTTCAGCAAGTCTAGCCTAAGTACAAAACTTTATTGATGCTGGATGAATAACAGAAATTCACCAGTCCAATGTTGGTTCACTTAGCTCGAACAAAGCATTGCCAAAGCGTTAGTAACGGAACAAAAGAGAGCGTGAAAACCAGGAGCTGCAAAAATAGATTTAGGCGGACACAAAACTTGCCTCTATCAGAATCTGACATATCCAAGCGCGGCGTGGGCGACTTCAAGGTCCCGGAGCTCGACGACGCCGAAGGGGACGTCAGGTTGGATCTCTCGCTCTTTTGCCCATCCTTCGACTTGCCCTCTTTCTCCTTGCCGAAATCTCGCTCCTGCCGACCCTCCGAGCCGCCAGCCGGCGGCGTGGAAGTCGGCGGCGGCAGCTGTTTTGACTTCTCCTCCTTGCCGAAGGAGGACTTGTCGTCCTTTTTCGCCTTGTCGCGATCCTTATCCCGGTCGGACGACTTTGCCGTGCGCTCCTTGGGCTCCCCCCCCCTGCTTCCACGCTCGTCACGGCCCGAGCGCTCGTCACGAGACGTGCGCTCCTTGCTGCTGCTGCTGCCTCCGCCTCCGGCCTTGCCCTCCGGAATCCCAGCTTCCCTGTCCCACCGCTCCTTGTCTTTAGTCATCGACGGGTCCTCTTTGTCCTTACTGCTTTTGCTACTGAAAAACAGCGGGTGGCCCGTCAATGTTGAGCATGTGTAAAACGACGCAGCTGCAACAGTTCACAAGCATCAGTGAATACAATGGCCAATGATTTCTTCTCAAGTGTCAGTCGCTTTGTTTGCTTTAGTATCGGCATTAATGTGAGCATCTGTTTATGCATTTTAAAATGTAGGATAGAATCACATGCAACATAATCTCATGAGGAGAGAAAACAAACTCCCGGGGATCCCATTAAGCAAACACCTTCAAATGAAAACTCACCTGGTGGAGTTGCTCCCATTTCCTGCTGCCTTCACAGCCATAGAGCTGCTACTTTTCCCCGTGGGTTTCCCACCACTGGACAGCTTTTCCTTGGATTTCTCTGCAAGTGGCGAGTACAATCATACAATTATTATACAACATGCAATGCACCTTTACATGCAGTCAATAGTTAAAACATCTATTGCGCGCTTCTTGTGTGTTTACACGCAATTAGCTACATTCAGCGAGGCGACCTCCATGTTTATGCAAAAAGGAGTGCTGTAAGGCAGAGGTGATGCTGCCCCTTCTTCCTCTCGCACATAACATGGGTGTCACCCCAATTGCCTAAATGGCCGATATGGGCTTCTTTTTTTTATTTTATGAACTCTAAAGTGTAGTGAAATTAATACACAGCAAATACTTTCCATCGCAAGGGTAGTGTTCTTGAAAATAGCCGAAATCACCAAATCGGTGATCCGCAAACTCAAAGGCACATGGGAAAACTAGGGTTTGGTTCACGGTTTGTAATACACCTTTTTTATGTTACCCTAAATTCAAACAGGAAGAATTCTGAATTAAAGTGTTATAACTTGTATGGTAAATGTATCAAATGAAAATAATTAATGTAGTGTACCGTAGTGTAAAATACTCGACTGTACACTACAGGAAGAAAAATCACACGGCTGAACCTCACTGCCTCACTGGAGGCTGGAAACACCACTAGATCTGGGACCCACGATGGGCCGCTTGGGAAAACTCGATGGAGACAAGATAGTGCGCGTGTTCTTCTGTGGTAGCATCATCGCGAGCAAAACAGCTACGACGCATACAGAAATCTCGCGGTCAACCGCGAATGGTTGAGCCACAGGGGTGCGATCGATGAACTGTGCCTCAATAAATTTGGCACGAAATCGCTAAATCGCAAGAGCTAAACTCGCAAGAGAAAATAGTTTGCCGGGATGGTTTTTTGGTGTAGTCATTGGTAACAGGATTGAGACCATCAACTCGCTACACTTGAGAATCGCGGTTTAATCACAGACCGCCACCTGGATGCAGAGACAGGACCTCAGCGGTGCCAACTCAACCGTCCTGACCCGAGTCACCCGGTCACCTCCCAAACATTTCTTAAAATCCACCAATGTTGGGCGAGTCTGCAGGGGTGCGGGGCTCACCTCCATCGCCCTGGCTGCCGTCGTCCGCGCGGCCGCCCGTGGTTATGTTGTGCGCGGTGCCGTGGCCCTCGTTCGACTGCCCGTTGGCCTGCGCGGGGCTGGTGGACGAGCTGTGCGTGGTCGGCGTGGAGGAGGGGGTGCCCGCCGCCTTGGGCGGCTCCTTGTGGTGGAAGTCGTTCTCGGGTACCATGGCCACCTTCTTGCTTTTCAGCTGCCCCGAGTAGCTGCCAATCACGTCACGCCAAGTTTAGAGCCGGGGGAGTGGTGGCGGGCGGGGGTGAGAGGCAAAGGTGCGGTTCGGGTTCGGCGTGCGGTTGCGCAGAAGTGTGGCAACCCGAGAGGAGGTGAAGGATGTGGAGGCTCTGCTAACCGAAAAGGCCGACCACCAAATAATCGGGACATCACCACTAATGCCTTATGGACGGCAAATGAAAAGCTATCAACAACAATGACACCGTCATTCATTGACAGGGCCGAGTTGTCCTGTTAGTTGTGAACATGTTTTTTTTCTAACGCTTAAGATAAAATACTTAACAGGAGCACTGAAGCACCGACTAGTCGTGATTATTTACCATTCATCCTTGTGATCCCAAACAACTGCCAGGTAAATACAATTACGTGCCAAGATTTTCACAAGCAATGTTTTCACAACTTGGCTAGTCATAAACTCATTGGTCAGGTTTACGATAAGGATCATTTAATATTGTCGATGTACAATATCCTCTAGATGAATCACAATGTTACGTTTTATGCCTTATGTTTTCAGAATATGTATAATGGCCACTGTTTACATTTTTTGTCACTGCAAAACATGATCAAATTAGTAGATGCCAACGGTGACGACTGTGCCTACGCATATATACGTTTGATTTGTAAGCCAAAGGAATATGTTTTCCCCACGAGCCATCAGTCTTTTGGCCGACCAAGGTCACCGTTACCCCATGGCGAGAGCGTAGAGGTCGGGCCGTTTCTCCTTCTCATCCTGGCAAATCTTCTGCACGCGACGCTCCAGTGCCTGGCCCAGGTTGAGCACTTTGGGGTAGAAGGGCAGGATCTTGGTGAGCACAATGAGGATGTTGCGGATGTGCGTGTACTCGCCCGTCTCCAGACAGTTCACCGATGCCTGTGGGAGAAATTCAACATCATCATTATGTAACTATTCATTGATTAGAACTGACCATTACAGAGGGAGTGAAATTTCACAATCCAGCATATCGTGCACGAGATGGCAGGAAGATAAGTCTATTGGACATTTTATAAAGGCAATACAATGCATATACAATATCTAGTATGAAATAAAATTACGTGAAGGAAAACCACTGACAATTAAAACCCCCAGTGGTGTCCATTTTATCAACCCCAGAAGGAAGAACAGCCGAGTCAACTTCTGGCCAAGATTGAAACTTGCAATCTTCTCATTGCTAATCGCTTATTCTAACCATGTACCAATCTGGCCGGATTAGCACGGTTGGCTACGTACGGTATGAAAGAAGTTCAACATACATACATACACAAATAGCAAACTTGGTATTTCGCACATTTGCACGATGCAAATGTTATATGGCCTCGTGTTACTTCCTAAAATAATTCATGCAAAATTACAATCGGTCAGGTAGCGGAGCACTTGTGATGTTGTTATTACACTGCGATGTGGATCTGGTGACAGGAGGTCGATGCAATCGTGAGGTGGGCAAGGTGGGCAAGGTGGGCAAGGTGGGCAAGGTGGGCGAGGATCCATGGTACACTCAGGGGCCACGCGAAAGGGCAACACACGCCCACCTTTGTGAGCTTGTAGTGCCACTTGTAGACGACGTGGCGGAAGTTCTCGTAGTCCAGATGGTCCGCTTTGTTGGCGCCGTCCGAGCCAACGGCCCGCAGGATCGTGATGAACCCGGGGAAGCTTCCGCATTCCTGACGGAGAATAATGAAACAAATTTAACATTTGACCACATTCATGCTTCATCTCCAATTTTATATTTCAAATTGTCCCACGAGCAACACGTCTTGGAGATAAAAATAAATATCCATTTGGAACCCCTTGCAGCGAGCATAGGCTGTTTTGTATGCCTTTAATAAAGAGTGTTGTTGCAAGTTAACTGGATTGTTTGACTATTAATGAAGTGAATTACCATGGCATACAGGTTAGTGCACTGGACTCGGTCAAGGCAGCAAGGAGTGTAAAAATGTCTCGACCTTCCACGAGCACATTACACACATCATCAATACCGAGCACACTTCCAATAATCCGCCGTGACATACCACACTCTGTAGGGCAAAGCGTGGAGCATTACTAACCATTCCAAACCCAGACAAGCGAGTTAAAAGTACATGAAAAGGTAGGGGTGAACCCGGTTGACAGCGACTGGGGTGCTATTTCAAGCGGCGCAGACCTTTTCCCCAACGTTTTTGATGGATGTTTTTAATAACACAAAGCCCGCCGCCCTGCGCTTCACCTTGTCGTAGATGGCGCGGTCGCGGTGCCAGCGCGTCACCGTGTCCAGCATGCTGCACAAGAAGCGCCCGTAGCGACTCGCCTCGTTCTCCGTGCAGCTCGCCACTGTGTAGATGATGTCCGAGAAAACCTGGCGCGACAAACGTAAAAGATTATTCGGCTTGCTTGTAGATGAGTGAAATGCACCAACTTTGTCTCTTCGCAAGTGACACACTTAGTGCATAAAAAAACATGAGATTGCACAGATGGAGCCGTCCCGCAGTGGTTCACGTGCTGCACTGTGAACCTGGTGACCTGATTCTAGATTAGAAGTTTTCGTGACTGCAAGGATTCATACTCTTTGGTTTTTTCGGTAAAGTCACGTAGGTAAAAAATGTTAATAAATTAAATCATGACGTTTCGGGCGCAACACAAGTGTGTCACACACTTAAGCGGTGTGCTTTCGCTAAATAAATTAAGCGTTGTGCTTTCGCTAAGTTGTCCCCACCTGAAGAAGGACGCTCGTGTTGCGCAAGATACGTCGTGATTTAATTTATTTAAATTTTTCACCTGGTGACCTGAGTTTGTTAGCCACAGTTAACATCAGTGGCGAGTGATATCTGAACACTGAGGTCCTCCCTTGACCAACTCTGACCAGTCTGGTGACTGATAATAAAGTAACCCACACGATCAACATGTCGTGGAGAGGCCTTCTTCCAGCAGAGGATTGGTCAAGGGATGCAACAATGCAAGTGTTATGCGTGCACTGGTGTGTAACGGTTCTGATTAAAATCGATTCTTCCGCTCAAGACGCATGTAACAAATTGCACATCTAAGAATATTATTTATAATTTGAGAGAAATATCTCCTTTGAATCAGTGCCCTGTGTTAACATGGGACATGTTTCGCAATCATCATGTGTACAAAAATGTAATTTTCTCAGTGGGTTATCCGTTGTGCAGCGTGATTGGAACAAGTGCTCTTGCAGAAGTACCCGGTCGTAGCACAGCAGCGTGGAGAAGTTGTTGGTCCTGAGCTGGTGCACGAGTTCCACAAACTTGGCGCAGTAGACTGCGTCGCTCGACGTGAAGATGCAGCGCGGGAAAACGCACAGCTGCAGGAACTTCGTGATGGTCTCATTCTTCGTTGACTCTGTAAAGCGGCAGGGAAAAAGTTGTGGGTGGGGAACAGTCAAAATCAAGAGAGAATTATAACACCATGAAAAGCCAGTAGAGCGAAGCTCCTGCATTTTAATGAGCAGTCTCCCATGGTTAAATCATTGAGGTTTGAAGCCTCAAATACATAAATTAATGCATTGAAAAATGTATTAAATTAGGGCTTTCAATAACTCCAGCATGCAAAGAAAACTCGTATAAGTTTGGGCCTATTGAATTGACTTCACAAGTGGTTCTGTGATGTCATCTTCCTGGGATATTACATTGATACGAGGTGGTGCACAGGCTTGCTCTAAGAGGTTCTGCACGCAAATTTAATCTCATGGCATCATGTCCATCGCAGAAAAACACTATTTGTAAACAACACTTGAATACTATGAGATCTCTTTTACCAGTGGCAAAATATAATGGTAGGTTTTTACCCTTTTAACTGGTACAAAACTGACACCTTTATTCAAGGCATCATGTTTGCAATGACCACAACACAAGTAGTCAATAAAGCAAACAAAAAGAAGCAACTCTGATAAGGATAATAAGGACAGTGCATATTATTATCCTTATCAGAGTTCCTTCTTTTTGTTTGCTTTATTGACTACTTGTGTTGTGGTCATTGCAAACATGATGCCTTGAATAAAGGTGTCAGTTTTGTACCAATTAAAAGGGTAAAAACCTACCATAACACTTGAATATTTCAATAGACTTAAATGCTTTGTGTAATAAAGTTGCGGAAAGCTTTTAGCCAACAATATCTTGTAATTTTGACAGTCTTGGGAAGGTCACGTAGAAGGGAAATAATAAAAATAAAACATGTTTAATTTTTATTATTGTATTATTTCCCTTCTACGTGACTTTACCGAAAGAACCAATAAGATGAATCCCTGCAGTCACGAAAGCTTTAAATTGAAATTTTATCTTGGTAAGGCTAAAGTCAAGAGCCTGGCATTTTGCGTGCGCGTCGTGTTGAGGGCAAGAGGGGCGTGTCGTACTTGCAAGGAACCAATTGTCCTTCTCCTGCCGTAGCCGAATCAGCACTCGATTCCCGTGTTCTTGTTGCTTCTTCTCTTCGTCGTTCAGCTTGTCCACCAGTGCCATGCACCGCTCCTTTTCCTTCTTCTTCTTGTTTGGAGGCTGCGGAGTCAAACGCGGGAAAGCACCAGTCAGCCGACGAAATTATTTGCTTGCTTTAATATTCAGGCAGCTCCGTGTAGTCTCGCGGTCGGCTTGCTTGCCAATAAAGGGAGTTATCACAGAACATTGTCTGCAATAATGCAGAGAAAATTCAATGTGCACCACTGTCAACGTACATTTGGTATTACAAGCCTTAAAAACAAATTAAAAGCTGCTTGCAACCAAACAGCAAAATGTATTCCCCCTGATTCACATCCCCTTTGCAATGGTTAATATAAATGAGGTAAATTAACCGAGCATAGTTGAAATGTTTTTAAGCAATTTGGGAATAATTTGAGTCACTTATAAGAATTAGAAGCATTTACTTTCTCCAAAGAAACCTGGCTGGGTATCAACTTTTTTCAGTAGGTCCTGCTTTTGATCTTCAGCAAATGTCTTCCCAAAGCAGTGTTTTTTCAGTTGGAGCAAACTGGAGTACACCGCAAACACGAAATAGCCAAATATCCACTGGGTGGCGCAATGGTAACTTGTGCCTCAAAGTAAGGACCTGGGGTTTGACTCCAGACTCGGGTGCCTTTCAGTGCCGAGTTTTTGTTCTCCCTCTGTTCTGCAGGACTTTCTTCCAAGTTATCCAGTTGTGTCCCATAGCAAAGAAAACTTACAATGGGGCATACACCAAAATCCACCAACCATTGGACTACCACTGACCCATACGACAAGAGGAGTTACGGTCTGGGGTAGTGGTCCAACACCAGCCGCGGTCAAGAGGACCATACACTTTAAAAAGCTTAACTTCAGCGATGAACGAACACCATCCTCCGTTACGCTGTGAAAGCCACGCACCATGTCCTGCGTGTCGTCGATGGCGCGCAACTGTGCCCTGAGCTTGCCGACCTCGCGCTCGTAGCTCGCCGTGGGCACCGACAGGTCATACATGCTGAGCGTCCAGAAGGTGCCATAGAACTGTGGGCTGATGTCCTCCCAGACGCGCGTCGGGTGAAGTGCCGTCACCGCCTCCTGCACGGGGCTCATCACCGCCATGCTCGCTTGGATGTAACGCTGCGTCTTGTTCAGTTTGTTGCCTTTGTCGGCCTTCTTGAGCTCCTCGTACTTGGACTGACGGCGGACACAGGGCGAGGGATGCAAGCGAGCTAAAATAGACGATCAAGCCCGAGTGACTGATGCAACGCTAATAGTGTTCTAGAACAGTTACACGCCTGAGATTTGGCACAGATATAGCCAATTAAAAAATATGAACAAAATAAATCTGTATAATTTGGGCACTCAAAATATACATTAATTCTAGATTTGAAGCTTTCGTGACTGCAAGGAATCATATTCTTAGGTTTTTTCGGTAAAGTCACGTAGGTAAAACATCAAAATTAATAAAAATAAAATAAAATAAAAAATCACGACGTTTCGGAGGCAACACAAGTCTCCGTCATCAGGTGGGACCGTCACAGCCGGATTAGCTGCATCAAGTGAGGCAATGATTCAAGATGTAATCCCTTAAAAGCAAGTTGAGGGGGGGAGGAGAGGGGGGGGGGAGCTCATCAGAATGTGGTAGCCAATGAATGGAACGTAATTCATTGATGCAGCTACTCCGGCTGTGACGGTCCCACCTGAAGACGGAGACTTGTGTTGCCTCCGAAACGTCGTGATTTTTTATTTTATTTTATTTTTATTAATTTTGATGTTTTACCTACGTGACTTTACCGAAAAAACCTAAGAATACAAAATATACATCTCAGAGATAATTTGGTTTTACTTCCTAGGGCAGCCTGACATTCTAATTTGCTTTAAGTCTCGCGGCAAACACTAATAATATATAAAATCATCATCCTTGGTGAACCAAACCATCACTTGCTTTTAGCATATTTATAAAATGACATTAGTATTGTGTATACATTACATTTTATCATGACAAATTCACCAGGCAACTTGCAACAACCCACAGTTCTTAAATAAACTGGTTGTGATTATATTGCTTATCTGAGCTGATTATTATCAGTGGTAGTAAACCTGTTATTATTCATGTGCAGTGCATCAGACATTATGTAACCAGCTATTTTGCAAAAGGATCTCCACAATGCAAGGAAAGTTTATCATAAACATTGATTCTTACAAATGCCAATTATCCACATACCAGAAGCTAAATCATCAATATTAATTGATGAATTCCACTATTATTGTATGTATGAATATTCGCGCCCTAGATGGCCACCAAGGGAGGTTCATGTGCCCGAGAGGATGTCTATAACGGAGATGGAAATAAAGGATTAACTCGTATGCAGGTGCTAGATGGATTGTTGCATCGTGAGAGATGCTAACAGCTTGGGGAAGCCTTCATCCAGCAGTGGACTGATCATGACTAAGGATGATGAAAGGACGGATAGAGGAATTTTCGAACACTCACCATGATCTGGTGTGCGTACATCGGCCGGCAAAGGAAAAAGGCGGCGTCGTGCGGCGCGTGAAACTGCAGGCACAGCATGTCGATGGGCGCCATGCGTCGAACGTAGTCCTCCGTGCTCATGTTGGATGCCAGGAATCCTCCAAACTGCACAAGCGTGTCATGGCACTGCCGGGGAAAACAGAACCCGTGTCATGATGCACACGTGTGTTTGCAGACCGTGGCGACGCAATGTGTTCGCTGGGCCAGCAGGGAAGTTACGAGCAGTTCTGTGGTTGCTCAGAGGCATCTCAGACTGGTAATTTATTGCAACAGAGCAACATTAATAAAGTACATGCTCACAAACCAAGAGATCACTCAATGAATCAATCATATGAGACTCATGATGGTGCATGCCTGTAATCCAGCAGCACTCAGAAGGCTCAAGTTGGTGGAAATATTTTAAACCAAGAAATGCCAAGCCTAATTTTCATGTTTTGAATTATCACTAGTTTTACTTTAACCGAGCCATTCCCTATCGAACTAAACCAGATAAGAGGCATGAATGTAGTGTGTGACAGATTATGGAGCGGCTCTGCTTCTTGCAGAGGTGGTTGCCCAACAGTCTCAAGACAATGTTTCAGCAGGATACTGCAATGGGACGTGTGGTCACAGTTTTTAAGGCGTTTAACATGTAGGCGTTCGCAACCAGTATTATTAATAATAAAGTTTTTGGGTTAGATCGCGTTATTATAAATGTGTCGCAACCCTCCACCACCCGACCATTAAAAAATGTGTCACATTAACAAAACGCCAATTAGTTACTTCATCAGCCCACCGGTGTGTTTTAATTATGAAGTGTTTAAGGAGTGTGTTGGATGTGGGAGGAAACTAGTGTACCCAGGGAAAGCCTGTGCAGATTGAGAGATGTCAAGGTATGCACAGACAGGTTAAAAAACACTTTTATTGTTTTATGTATCGTCTGTTTTCATTTAAGCCTTCGGTCACTCAGCTATCAACATAACCGGTGCGTGCATTACATGTGCGAATGGGTGGGGAATGTCCCATTTTCCATGTATTATTCAATTGTTCACGTGCTGGACCAAACACGAACAAATCAAGAGTTAACTGTAACAGCAGCATCAAATGTGTATGTGGCAGTGAAATGTGTGCGGACCGCACCTGGTCGTAGAGCTTGCCGACGAGCTTGAGGTGCTTGGCGCCGCCCTCGTGGAAGACGACGCCATTGCGTTGCTGCGCCATGAGCAGGCAAAGTGGTAGCGCCAGGTCGTGGTCCAGCAGGGCGTCCTTGAGACGCTGCGACGATTTCTTCGTGTTCCTGATCTGCCCAAAGTAGCCACCCTGCAGGAGCACATGCACACACAAGTCAAGCGCCACCGTGACTGTCACTGTATTATATGTAGCTTTAATTTCGCCATAAAGAAAGAGTCATAACCTAGCGACATTTTCTTTACTGTATTTGACGTAATACTAAAAACAAGTGTTTATTAGAAATGCCACTATTTACTAGGGCCGTAACAAGGTCGACCAGTAGAGTGTTCGCCACTTGCTGCAGAGGCTCGTGGTTTGAATACAGCGGTAGCCTGATTATTGTGTGTTTAATAACCATAATAATGCTACACTCCATCAGCTTCACTCACAGTGGACGTTAAAGATCAGCTGATGTAATTTGCGATAGAAGGCCATTGCGTGCCAGGGCCAAAATCTGTCTAATTCGAAAATTACCTGCAAATTACTCAATTTGGAATATGCATAGCAATCATCGCCCCTACTGGCAGACTCATGCCCTAGGTTACTCTTGTAAATGAGACTTTCCTGATGTCTTGCATTCTCACCTGGTTAAACAAAATAAGCTCAAAACTTGATGACCGACGAATGACTTCATTCTTCATTGAATATACAATTAGCATACAATGTATAATTTCCATGAATCAATTTCACACACAAGGTTCAAAAACAAGCACAGGGTGCTGTGCAATTTGTCCTAATAATAACGTTCTCCCTGCTCACCTTGAACCAAGGTCGAGGTGAATCTAGATTTATGATGTCAATCATCAGTCATTGTCACCGCGTCACATTGGGGGGGGGCAACTGCGCTGTTTCTCATTCTTTAGGACAGAATCCACAAATTTTTCTCCTACTTTCCGATAAACAGATAAAAATTTTTATATTTTTAAAATAATTGCTTTAACCATAGATCTGGCCCAAAGGTAAAGTAGAAAACAATAAAAATGCAGGACATTGAAATACAAGCTTTGGCTAGTTTATGAAATTCACAGAAAGCACTGCCTTATCAATTTGCCTCATTGCCAGTGACGGAAGCAAATCACCAATAAAAAGTTCGCAGCACATCAATCGGGTCGTGTGTGCATAAAACAGCATTGTCAGTTAATGCTCTTAACAAACTTGGCTGAAACGCACGGCAGGAGACTCCAGCGCTGAATCATTCATTATCCATCTCCTGGGGTTTAGATTAAAGCCCTCCGTGAATGATGGGGTTCGCGGCTGCCCCTCCTCACCTCGGCTCGGAGGAGCTCTCCCCCGGCCATCGCCTCCAGCTGCTCGTTGGTGATCTCCTCCGTGATCTCGATGCCGGCCATCTTCTGCACCACCTCCTTGAGTATCAGCAGGTCAAAACTGCGAGGCACACGGAGCTTGTATCAACAAAGCGGCCAGGCTAGGTAACAAGTAGAGGCCACGTGAAGTTTCAAAGGTTCATTGGCAGGTCATAAGAGAGACCCAGGTGTTGTGGGTAAACTGACTGAGATGAATGATGCACCACCTGTGCTTACCACTCCTAACAAACTTGCATCACAAAAATGTTGACCAACGCTCACGCGCCATTTTTTTTACTTTACGCATAAAATGCGTATCTTAAAATGTATGTTAAGTTGAATATGTAAACTGGATTGGCAATGGTTTTAAAGGCTACAAGCAGCAGCTTGAATATTTAAGTAGCCCATTTGTTTACACTAGTTTTACTCCCAATTAAAGATCATATTTTTTCTCAACAATTAAAAACAAAAATATCACAAGTTGTCTTCCACTACATGTAAAGTATCTTAAGTTCTGATTGCAATTAAAATTCCCACTGGATTGCATTGCAAGTGATAAAATACAAGCAGTGGTGTACAAACACCATGATTTGATTGAGGCTGTGGGCTTGGTATCAATATCTCCATGATAAATATCGACATCAGTCGCACCATAAGGATGCTTACCTCTTCCCAGCCTTGAGCTGATTGGCTACGTACTGCAGGAGGCCAGTGAGCTCTATTGGGTACTTGCGAAAAACAGCTCCACAAAAGCTTGCGAGACCTGTAAAACAACCCACACAGGTTCCTGCTCACCCCTGCACCAAGCTGGAGGAGCTGCATAACACGATGTGAGTGGGCAAAGCTCCAGTTGAGAAGTCGTGTTTTGGTAGCGACACTCGTAAGAGTGATGATGATGGATGAGAGTTGAGAACATGGCACTTGCAAAGGGGCAGCAAACGTAAACAAAAAAGCCCTGTACCACAAAATTATTGATATTAATTGTGTTAATTGGTGTAAGCTGATTAAATATAAGGATAATTAAAGATAAGGATGATTAGGTAAAGAAATAAACAATAAAAACAAGCTGGCAAGTTAGATCATAACTATCCATCTTGTTCAGGGACTTGATTAGATGAAGAAATATGCACATGTAAACACTAATGTACACGTCAAGCATACGAGCTTATTTCCCTACATAATTATGTACATTGCGTTATGGGTTTTGTTCTCATCTCAAATGAAAAAGCTTTTTTGAAACGGATTTGCAGCAATCATTCTCAAACTTTACAAATCTTCGTAATGCTACTGGCAAGCTGTGACGTAATTTTGTATATACCGCACGTAGCTAACCGTGCCAATCAGAGTGTCTGGTTTAAGTGTTATGACATTTAAATGGAAACAGCTTAAGTGTTATTGAAAATGTACTTTGAAGGGCCATTGATCGAATGCCACTGATTTTATATATATAATTTTAAGGCACCGTTATTGACGAGTGTGTTGAGTTTATTGTGAATTGTGCACAACTATAATTCAATCCACATTCTATTTTATTGAGCATAACAAAACGTAGTCAATCACCTCTTGAGAATGAGGGACCCTGAAAGACTAAAATAGGTTGGTTATTTGGCGATGGTTGACCTATTCTCTTTCCATACTAGTCAAGAGTGGAGAAATACTGTTCGGCAAATACAAAACAACGGGTCATTAGATTCCAACACTGGGTAACGGATGAGTGTAATGTAACCTCTACAAGTTGGAATGATGGGCTACAAAGTTTATCACAGTGTGCTGTGAATCCCTCCTACAGATTCTTACTTTGAAGCCAAAGGGAGATGGTGGTGTCATCGTGCTTCATCTTCTCCTTGTCTGGATTCGCGAGCGCTTCTATGATACAGTCTGTGGCATTCAGTCAAGGAAAACATCCTCCCTCCTAAACACTGAACCTGCCCAGCAACAATGTAGCTAAAATCATGTTTCTTTCTAGCTCACAAGATAAACAAATAAACAAGGGTCAACAACGCTGGTAAAATCATCATTGTCCATGATCAATCCACTGCTGGTATAAGTACTCATACCAACGTGCCTCCAGACATTTCTTAATCAATGGATATAAGCTGCTAAGACATAGAATGCAAAACATGGCTCGTAAAACAAGCGTGAGAAATAAATGTCATTAACTTAAGTAATGTGATTAATAATGTCTACATTAAATATGAACGGTGCCACGTTTTTTTTTATCAATTGTGCACAAGCTTACTCTGTACAAATGAGTTTGCATTCAAAGTAAAAGTGCCAAGACTGCAGCAGGATTCGACTTTGGTCATATGAAAAACCCTATGGGCAAAAAGGATACAGGCAAGCACATCATACGAGAGGGAGGTGAGGTACTTGAGCGAGTCCACCACTGGGTTGATCAAGTTGTCGTATTTCTGGATTTGAGATAAGATCTGTAAAACAAATACGAAACAGTGGTGTTAGACAGGGCATGCAAACATCTTTTACGTGTCAAAAAGCGATAGGGAACTTGAGGGGTTAATTATAGGGCATAAGACCCTACACCAAAATTCAATAAGTTGACGTGTTCACGCGCTTTGAGCGTTTCAAAACATAGAAAACATTTTAATCTGATGTTTCACTCATAGTAAAGGCACATTTAAAGCTGTACATCAAAGTAGCCATTGCAACAAAAAAACAGAAATATACAATTATAGGATGCAAGCTGGACTGTAAAATGAGTGCAATCATTTCCTACAGAAAATGAGTTCAATCATGCCAGCACTTACTGCCGGCCTCGCCGTACATTTCAAGCGAAAAGGAACCTGTGTGCCTTGTCAAGACTGAATGCTCCATGTTCAGCCAGAAATTTCCCGTGACCCCATTCAGACGGAGCAAATGAAGTATAACGCAATTGTGAGCAAGGTCAGCAGAGGTGCCCTGTCCTCATATTTCTCGATTTTAACCACTCGTGGATGAATCCCACATAGCTCACTCGTCGATTGCCTGGGCGTGCGGGGACAAATTACACTGGCCGAGTGGACGGACAAAGTCTACACACAGCAGGGGCCGCCGTGGAGGCAATCGCCCGTTACACGCTGCCTGTCGAGCACCGGGACAGCAAAACGTGCATCAAAACAATGGCGCAGTATTCTGCACCCGGAACGCGAGCACTAACATTAGGTGGACAGAAACAATGACACACAAGCTTATCTAATGGTGTGTCAGAATTGTACTGCTTTCAGGACTAGTCTAGACAGAGTAGGTTTTGTCGTGCAAAGTGTTGAAGATTTTCCAGACGTTTATATTTTCAGCATGGATGTTTTCCTAAATTAAATCATGTGGAAATAATAAAATGCACAACAAGCCATTTAAAGCGGTTTAAATTTGTATAGAATTCCTAAAAATTCTGAATAAATAATAATGGCATGTAAACAATGATGCACATGTGTTGAACTTCTTGCGCACCGTATGCAGCCAACCATGCTAATCGTGTGGCGATGCGGAGAAAGGACAACAATTAAAATGTTGTCAGATAAACTTACATAGTCGAAGAGAATGGTGGGGTTGCTGTGACTCAGTTTCCCAATCTGCCTGCCCGAAGGCTTCACATTTTCCTTGGTCAAACGCCTGCAATGAAATGTAGATAAGGGGAAATCATAATCAGCACTGTAGTCAAAATCACACGAACAAAAAACGCACGAGAGAAAACAGATTTACAAAAATTACATAAACCATTGATGCAAGGAAAATTTAAGCGTATACAAATAACAAGCATAGCTTCTACTGAAACTGCTCAATATTGTCCTTCTGAACACACTCACTTCATGAGGTACTTCGATCTGTCGACGGTCTGCACTTTGATCCTGACGAGCTGTGTGTGGCTGGCGTATGTTTCGTTCTTCCACTGCCCATAAAGCCGATACCTTGGGAGAAACAGCAGAGGAGGGGAAATGGCGAAAGGGTCACATCCTCAAACTGTGGCACCAAAATCACCAACCCAAATTATCTGCAAACCTCCAAACATGTACTAAAGGTTGCACACATCCTGTCACCAAACTCACCACACCATGTGCTCATGCTTTGGGACTGAGTATTTAATAGAGTTATTTTCATAAAAAAACGTAATTTCTTCATGTATAAATTCAGTGCCGGCAGACAAGTTGCTACGTTGATGGGCTGCATTCTCCCAAAACAACAACTGCCGTGCGCAAAGGCCAAATCTCAGGTGCACTTACTCTTTAAAAATGAAAATTACAGAAATTGCAAACATTGTTCAATTTGACACCAGTAAGCAGTGTGCAACACGGGGGTGTCTAAAGAATTCTGATAAATAAAACCAGACGGATGACCAAATGTCATTGTTGAAAATGATGAATTTCAGTTTTGGGACATTTCAATATTACAGATTTTTTTTTTTAATACACTTCCATACTTCCACAAAAATAAATGCAGTGGCCAAACTTCAAAAGCAGCTGCAGGGAATATCACACGGCACAAGTTAAATCCATTTAGCATGATCCCTTAAAATCAGGCACATTAATTTAATGGACAGCAAATGTTTGTCTGGTAATTGACTGCAATTATTACTTACGTGTCAGGGAAAGAGCTCTAATTATCCAAAATTCACAGGTTCCGCGTACAGACCATTGTAATACCCCTAATGTTCCTCGGAAAATTGGCTTTTCTATGCAATTTTCAGTTTAAAAAAAACATTTTTTCCATGTTCTTTGAAATGTTTTCGTAAAAATAGATAGCAGGCAGGAATTACAAATATCAAACCCTCAAATACTAGTCTATAATAGTCCACACACAAAGACAAACACAGCATTTTTGTGCCACCTACCATATGCATTCTGATGCATTTTTACCAAAACAGCAGTAAAGGAATATTAATCCTTGACTTTCTCTTATGATATTCATATTCCATTTCCTCAAGGATAACATACGATTAAACTGCTCGGACTGAAATAGTTCTAGAACTAATACAATAGTTTATTTTTCCATATATTCATAATATAAACCAATCATCTTGGTATATTATATATTCGGAATTTCCATACTCTACCATTATCACCATGTTATTAAAACTAAATGAACGTACCAGCAAAATTATTTGATGCAAAAGAAACCACTTTTCCCTTCTCCACTTCCAGAACAAAGTTAAGAAAATAGTGCTTAAATGTCCTTGAAAATCTCAAATGTTTTGCTTCCCATCGCAAGGTAAAAGTTTGGAAAAAGCAACTCCATTTTCTGTATTTAACAATAAGCAATTACGCTCGACGATTAGGGAAATCACTTAATGGTGTGAGCGATAAGGTAAGAGGGTGCCAGACGAACCTGTACTGGTAGGGGAAGCAGCGCACCAGCCCCCACAGCTCCTCAGAGATGCACGCATTGCACTCCATGAGTGACAGAGAAGGTAGCAGTACTTGGTCCGTGATACTTAGGAAACAACTCAGCAGAGATTCCTGAAACAAGACCATTTTACAAAAATAATAACATTGATATTGTGCTTTCATCGAATAAAACATTCGAAATTACCTTAGAATAAAAACACATAATAAAATACGAAACTATAAACCATGCCGCATTCAAGCATGTACCGCTTTCATTTTAAGCCTTACCATTCATAGGTCTACGCTTGATAGATGTGGAATGTTAATTGTAATTAAAATGTATTCTGCACATTTGATTAACATTCCAAGCTTAACAATTGGAGACTGTGCAGTCTATAAACATCATATTTATCAAACTTCACGTAATTAAAAAGGTACTGCTTGGTCCTGTATGAATGCTATTGTATGCTCACCCATTTTTCTTTATCGCTTGATTTTGATGCATCCGCTGAATACTGAAGATAAAAAGACATCCAAATTGAACTCCAAGAATGAAATATAACTCTTAATAAAAATTTGCATGCCATATAAAATGTGTTAATCTTTGCTAAGCAACAAACTCAAAATATTCAAGCATTTATATGCACCCAGTGGATAACAAAACAACTCAATGAACATGACCCAATACTGGACTTTAATGCATACCTTAAATATTTTAACTGCTGTACATAGCAGAATGAATTTATGAATATCAAATTTACGTGCAGATGGGATGAAATATATATATGAACAGGAAAGAACACGCCAATCACTTCAATTAAATACAATTGAACAGTGACAGCTATAAGGAATGCGAGTTCATTGATTGAAAATGACTTCTCTGGAGATAAACATTGAATCATATGTACAATAATTTATCATTTACGATTTATGCAAATTCTTTCAACATTTTTGTGTAAAGGTTTAAACAACTCAAGAGCAACAAATGGGATGAAATATAATAGATAGAATGAGAAAAAAAAGTTACAATCTTAAAATGATCTTGACTGCAAACTGTGACAATAGGACCTAAAGGGCAGAGTGTCAATTGTTGTCTCGTAATTGTTGCCAAAGTCCTTCTAAACAAGGGGCGCAAGTCACACCTACACAATAAAAACATGTGAGCATTCAGTCATGCAATAAACAATGTAAACATCCTATCAGTTTCTTGCACAGAATGTGAAGGCAGGGCATGTTCTCCTAGCATTAAAACGTGCGTAGCGGGCGTTTTCGCTTTGTGCGTTCTGCTACTGGACAAGGTGGGGGGGAGGGAGACGGATTCTGCACCTCCTTCATGAACGCCATGCCGAGGCGTACAATCTTGGCGAAGAGCACGGGGTCGTGGCTGAGGTGCGGCCCGACGTAGGTGAGCATCTGGAAAATATCGCGCCGCATGTCCCAGAAAGAGCGCACCAGCGGCAGCGCCCGCGGATTCTGCAGCGGCGGGAACGGCCGTCCCTTGGCTCCACGCGGCAGTCCCGACCTGAAAGAAGCGTTGAACATTAAACGCGTTATTTAACTTTCAAGTACATAGCGGTCTCAGCCCCATCACAAATTACTTTTCATGAGTCATGAAATAAAATTAGATTTTTTTTTACCAAACTTGGCAAAATTATAGATCTGTTATGTAGAAATATTCTGTTTCGACTGCCATGTGATAAACATCCCTTGACAGCATGTGACAAAGTGCAGTAGTTCTAGGGTGGTTAAGAGTTCACTAGAAGTAATTTTGTAATCACTTCTGCGATTTCTTCCACAAGCTGTTCTCTAACTGCTCTGTAAGAGTTAAGAATAAACTATCTTAATCTATGACGTGATGCTGAGAGCACAAATTGAATAGACTTAACAATGATAAAAACATTGGGGAAGAAGAAAATACTGTATAGATTAGTTCCACAGGGAAGTGGTAGAACTGATGAGACAAAGGATTATAATTAAGATTTTTTAGAAATAACATTGATGAAAAATAGCACAAGTTAATGTCTGAAAAGTATGCTTTACGTCAGCGAAGTCATGGGCTCGGACGGCAATTTGTAATGTGTGTGGAGAAAAACACCCACACATAAGGTAACAAATATTACATAAACTTACATCTGACAGATGTGTGCACAGTGGAAGACCCCAAGGTTTATGTAATGCAACCCAAATACAGCCTGTCCAGCTTTAAAGAAAACTGTAAAAAAATGAAAATGCTTTTATCTTGTCGATATTTAACTAGATGCTACATCCTCGGCTGCCAGAACACGTTTGAAGCTTGTTAATGAGAAAATGTACTTAAAACATTCTGGTCAGGCACACTTGAATTGCACTGCAGAGATGCTAGAGCACTGAAGATGTAGTGAAATGTGCAATATGACGTCAAAAGGCCAGATGCTGTTATTTCAAAGTCTTTTTCTCACAAACAAAGTTTCAAACTTGTGTCTGATCATCCAGGACAATATTGGTTTGTACCTACAAAGGCTAATTCATTTTAGGTTGGGTCTTTCTTCAGGTGAATGTTGCAGTGAACTCACCTCCTATACAAAGGCTCTATGGTAGAGTGTATAAGCAGGCACATTGCTGCAGCTATGGGCCTCTGGGATGAGGTGAAGAAGGGTGGCAGGCGGTCCATGATGCATTGGGAGTGCTGCCAGTCGCCAACCCTCAGCAAGGCCTCCAACAGGCCCAACTTCTGGTTGTCTGGCAACTGAAACAAAAAAAAGCACGAAACCTATGCACGGGTGGATCATAGCCTTCCCTCGCCGTATAGCTCCTTGGGGTTATTTGGTAATACTTCAACACATGTGGTGTAAGTGCAGGTTGGTAAAGGTGGAGAACAATTATATGGGGAGCCTCGAAGTAAAGCACAACAATCCATTTTGCTGCACTGTCGTCTGGTCCCCACCATATAGCCCCATAGTCATAGACAACCTCGATTTGCATGGTCACACATATAAGCACTTTACAGACTGGACCTTTCTGAGCTTCTGAGCTCTAATGAGAGGGGTCGCATTCCGGGTGATTTGGTGACATACCGCACATTGTTTGTACCGACAAAAATGCACCGAGTGTCCGTATTCACATGCAAGCATGCGAGCATGATCAAGAGAAATCAGGAAGATTCACAAATAAAAGTACCTTTTCTTTCGGCTCGTCCTCCTTGTCCTTTTCCTTCTCCTTCTCCTCAGGCTTGTCGGTGGGCAGCACGACCATGTTCATCTTGCGGAAGAGTTGCCGGACTTCGGCAAACTCCCGCTTGTGCTGCTCAACCATCTCGCTGTCCACGGGCAGGAGCTGCGTGAATAAGTTTTGGAGCGAGAAGCAAAATTAACCGTGAACACAGGGCTATAAAGGATGGGGGGCACAGAGCAGAAGCGGGTGAATGTTAGCGGGCACTTACGTGCACATAGAGGTCTTCCAAGTCGATCAGCTCACTCTGCAGCAGTAGGGCTGCCACACGGTACAGAGACTGTGGCGTCTCTCCATTTGGTTCCTAATGAGAACAAAAAAATACAAAGCCTTTTTAAAAACAAGTAAATATAAGTTATGACGGTCTCCCCATGCTGTTAGTCATAGGGGTTGCTTGACCATACTTCACCGTGCTGCTCTGTAAGTAATGGGTCGGGGGGGGGGTCAAGACTGGTTCCAATGTCACTTGCCACTGCTGTTAGAAAATGAGGCCAGGAATCGAACTCTGATTGCTGATTGATGCCTTGTTCATCGCACAATGTTAACCACTGCAACACTACTCCCACCATATAACTAGGTAAAGGCCAAAACATTTCTCAAAGGAGACACATGATAAATATATTTGAGTGAATAAAGAGTTTGATTTCACTTGAAGACAGTTATTAATTCATTTGTCCATTTTACAATTGTTATCAGTGCCATTAAACACTTTCAAATATAATTATACAACTATGGGAAAGGGTTTCTGGAAGATAAAATCAGAGAACTACTGTTGTTGTCTCTTGAATTGGCTGTTATCCAAACTATAGGTGGTGCACCTTCTCGTATATGGAGGACTTCGTTACACGACAATAAATACATTTTTTTTTTAAATACTAAGCTCCAAAATATATGTAATGATGTGATGTGGTCACAGATGACCAGACTAAAACCATACATTCTACTACACTCAAGCTGGTTTAACCACAGATCATTGATTGGAGTGCAATGTAGAATCTCGGTAGTGGCAGTCAACATGGTATTAAGCCCTGAAGCACCTGGCCAGCTCATAGATTTAGTCTAACAAATAAAAAAAATGTCTGTCAGAAAACTGTGCTCATTCCACAACCAAACTTTAAACCCTGGCATCGGCACAAAACGTCTGTCAACAGCCAAGTATTGACAACAATTACAAATAACACAATTACAAATAACAGCATAAATCATGCAAGTTACAGTTGAGTTGGTGAGTAATGAACAGAACTGAGGCCTTTACACCAACCTGGTAAAAGTGGAACTTGAACCCAAGGACGTGGCAGAGTGTTTGTGGCTCGCACGTGTTCATGTAAGACTCCAGCAGAGGCAGATAAAATTCTTGCGCGTACTCAGGCCGGCATTCGAATGCCTCAAGTACAAGATCCAGCACGCGATTGGGGTCCAGGTTAAAGCAGCCTGGAATGTCACCGCCAAGACGCAGTTGATACAGTCGACAACGAACACATGTTAAGAAGGCCTGAATAGATTTTGAAATGAAATTGTATTACGGCACTATGTTTGATAGAAAAACGATTTAGTAAAAATGGACTCCGACGCTCATTAGAAATACATAGAATTATATAAGCATATAAAACGGCAGATGGGATAGTACAAACAATAGACTCTACAATCGAGATATTAATAGACAACAATCCCAAACAGAATTTAGCCCAAACCATGAGAATGAATACAATTCTGGGGTAAATTTTGACATAACAAAAAAAACAAGCTTTATAAAAACACGATTTGGGTTAGACAGATGATTCAAATACACACAGCTAACAAGCAGATAACAATTATGAAGGTCTCACCAATAAGGGACTTGATGCTCTCCAGCATAATGTCACTCGTGATGATCCCAGACAAGTCCTGACACAGCTCGGTGAACAGCTTCCCATATCCCTCATTCTCTTCTCGCAGGAGGTTGAACTTCTGTTGCTTGTAACTGTAAGCGAGCGAGAAAAGCAAGCTTACAACCCAAGTGCCTTTATGTTTCAAAGCAGCTACGTCAAAAGGACTGCCATGTCCTTGAAGAGTAATGTCAGCATGACGGCATCACTGAAGTGTCAGAATGGAAGATCAAGTGTGTAAAAAAAAAACGCACGTATATTTGTTGAAACGCAACAAATATTGCACTATATTTAGGGACATATGATTGTCATAACCGCTCTGTAATGGGTAAATTAACGTACTAGTTTGCATCATGCACCGGATTAGACATCACATAACTTTTGAAATGGGGCCAGGCCACAACGAAGTTATAAAGTGAAGTTGTAGTGCAGCTCAGATGGTGGGGCACTTACAAGAGTTTGGTTTTGATCTTCACAGATTTTTGGTTGAACTGGGAGGCCTGTTTGATTAGACCCAACGTCTCCAGTGTCTCTGGGTCCAGGCGCTCTTTCAACACCACCTCGGACACCAGAGGCTATGAGACACAACACAAGTGTAAACAACAATGAAGATGTATCTAAAACAAGGAATGTGTTATGAATAGCAATGACACAACCTTTAACTGGGAGCTGTTCTATGAATCTATTTTAAAAACTGCAATTTCAGTTGAATATCAAATTCCTTAAAACAATTTATGTGTGCCTAAATATACACTATTTTTTTTTATTAATAGTTAATAGCTGATCTTTATCAAGTCCAGGTGTCCATTTAGAGACCACTACACTAGACAACGTATTGCAAGCAGCAGCAAGGGAGGCAGTAGCTAGTAATGTATGGACTATACCACAAACAATATTGAACAGAGAACATTGGAATGTCACAGCTTAAGTATCTTACATTTAATATCAATGTTTGTACTGCAGGTGGTCTGAAGCAAAACCCACATCACTGCAAAATAGCGTATGCTCTTTCTTTTAAAAAATATTTTTCAGAATTGTATCCTGGTTATGCTATTCTCATCATGTATGTTGAACCTCTTCTGTCATAGGCGACTGCTTGAGCAGAGTAACAATTTGTTTTAGAGGACGGCCCATGAAAGTGCATAAGACAGAGCTACGAGTAAGAGGGTTCAATGTCACGTTGCTACGTGGGAAAAAGCTTGTGTGCATGTTTGCTCATGTGTTGCTGCTGGGGACTCACAGTGCATGCTTGGACTAGTTGTACAAATCGCTCACGCTGAGCCTTCTCCTCAAGGCAGCTTGTCTCAATATCTGTCGGAGGTCAAAGAGAGAATAATATTTTCCCAAAATTTCAAACAATTGCAGACATGAATTGCCATGTGGAAAAAAAAATATCGGTGCACAATCTGTAAAGTAATGGGTCAACATACCAAGGATGCAGAACACATCCGCAAGTACGGATGGCAAGTCATTCCTCAAGTCCTGTTGGTGTAAAATTGTAACACAAAATCAGAATGGAAATGCATAATATGCGTTATTTATTTTAAAACTTAAAAAATGGACACGCTGTATAGGTGGTATCTGAATGTCACAATAACGCATAAATCGCATAAAAAGTAACTTACCAGTACCTCACTGAGTACTCCCATGGCATGGTCCAGTTTCAAAGTATTTTTAATGACGTTAGAGACCAGCTCGTATAGGGCACGGCGGATGTCTGTGGAAAAATATCAAGACAATAATTACGCTCAAGTAATTCAGTCAAGAGAAAATAACGCTTTGTCCGAAATACAACTACTGGAATTATAGAAACTATGTTGAGAGAATATCGGTCTGTGACCCATCATAGACTGCAGAAGGCTCACAAGGGGTTCCACGAGGTACTATTTACTCAAACGACAGCTGGGCACATATCTCTCTGAAACAGTTATGTTTGTATCTTTCATGTTTTCATTGATAAAATCCTTTGTGAAGGTTGTGAACCAAAGACCCAGCGTCGAAGTACTGCATCAGACGACACTGCGCGCAAAAGTACACTTCGCATCCGAGGCACCTCCTTACGTAATAAACACAACAGGGAACATATATTAAGGGCCATTCGGGTCACAGACTACAGTTATTACGCACGAGGCCGAGAATTGAAAGTCCGTAATGGGTTCACGTGCCTTGACTCTGTCCATGTCCTCAAGCAAATGCCACGCCAGAGTTGGAACCAATCATATTGGAATAGAAAAAAATATGAAAGATTGAGCACCTTTGACAGATGTGTCGCTTGCGTTCCCATCTTCCGAGAGGTTCAGGCACAGCTTCAAGCTGCAACATGACAAGTGAAAAAGCACTCCATTGATCAAACGGGAAGGTTGCATTTGCAGCTATACAGTATAGTGTCAACGCATCCGGAAGTGTCCTTTCAAACCACTAACCGGGGACAATAGTTGACCCCGTTGTGATTACCACTGCCTTACGGAATTACTGGTTGAAAACATGTAGTAGTGGGTATTGTTTGCCTTAAGTGACATTGTGCTGAAAGCTGTTATGCGTATTGTCCTGATATATTACAGTATTTCAATAATGCACCGTCAATAAAGACTGTATAACGCATACCACAGCTTCCACGCCACTGGATACGTTGCATGATACCTTAAATTGAATTCCTTGCAACTTTTTTTTGCAAAAACAAGTTAACCGTCTTCATAAACCGTCTCGAAAATAAATCGTTTCCGCCTCGTTTCACGGTTTACTAAAACCCGCCTCACTAAATTGCTTTACTGTTTCAGGTGCAACGTCTAATTGGCAACAAGGGGCATTACATATCTGCTACGTGTCAACACGTGTAATAAGCGCTCGAGTACGAGTTCAGGGTAAAATGCTGGCGGTGGTAATGTCTTCCCCACTTCATGAGGGAATCTTCTTTGGATTCTACGCTGCGTTCATTTTTCCCAACCAGGAGCGATAGCTTAACCATTTAGTGCAAGCCTGACACATTCCACAAGCATGTGCTTAGTGCACTGTAAGGCGAGTTTTATTTTGTAAAATGTAACAATGATTTTAGTAGCTGTACATGTAGTGAGCGCACTTTAAATTACCTCTGTTTTCATTATTAATTTCATGCACCATGAAACGTTTAGAAAAGTTAACTTCTATTGTTACGTTACATGTTTGTGCGTCAACTGCTTTTGTTTTTAATGCAAACTACCTTCCATTTTTCGTTTAAATGTCAGTTTTAACATTTGCAATCGTCCACAAACTTGAAACCGTTTGATAACTTTTCAATGTGATCAGTTTCCGACATCTACACATTTCACATAAACTGTTTATAGCGCCCCTCACTTTGCGCATCAAAAACAGTTTAAACAACACGAATTCTTCGTCGTTATTGTCATTAATGCCGAGGCCTTGGCCACGCCTCAGCCTCCTGCTCGCCTAAGGCGCACACCACCGCGCCATTCGCCCGCCTCCTTTTATACAATCGGAATGCGCGCGCGTGGACCCCTCCCAAAAAAACCATTCTCCACGTACGGACGGGGGTGGCGAGGCTCGCCGGCTTTAAACCGTTGCGATTGCCGATTTAAAAGGAAACTCACAAGTCGGACCGCCCGCCTTTATCCCAGCTCCTACAAATGTCGGGAGTGCACAACGCCGCCGCCATCTTGAACAACCCCCCCCCCACCACGACCGCAGTACCCGGATGTTAACCCGATGGGTCGTGACGCCACTTCCGTTGGTTGACCTCGCGCAGCCGTGACGCGTCTGTTTTGGATGGCAACACCATATTTGGGCATAGCTCAGTTGGGGTGGGTAGGGGGAGGAACGTCATTTCCGTTAGACGAATTCGTTTTAGGTGACAAAAATAAAGGACAGATTTGAAGCTTTCGTGACTGCAAGGATTCATACTCTTAGGTTTTTTCGGTAAAGTCACGTAGGTAAAAATAAATAATAAAAATATTTTATTTTTGTTATTTATTTTTACCTACGTGACATTACCGAAAAAAACCTAAGACTAAAAAGAAAGGACACTCGGGCACGTTCGTTCGTTGTCGTCGTCGTCAAAGAGCGTGGCCTCCGAAGTGAAACTATATAACAGGCGACGTTTCGGAAAGCGGCTCCTTCCTCGGAGCGTTGTTGGCGGTGACGTGAAGGTGAAAAGTTTAGTCGGCCATCTTACGTGGGGACACCCCTCTGTTACTGAGGTGAGCGGTCCACCCACTGACCGACCCACTGCGATGACGTCACGTAGCGTAGCACACCAACCCCGTTACACATCCCTACGCAAGATGGCCTCGTGTGCGAGTCACTCGCCCCGTCCCCCGTCAAGGCGAGCCGCCATGCCGTCTCCATCGCAACACGCTGGAACTATTAAACGGTAGGGAGGCGATCGGTGATCCGCTTGTTGCGCATCGAACAGGCGATCGATCGGCCTGCTGACCGTGGCCGCTTCTCGGGCGGGTGGGGAAGGACGTCTGTGCGCTTCGTTTACGCGCGCGACGCATTTGCAGACGTCGCTGCGAGGAGAGTCGTCTGGGTGGGTTGGTGATGCACGGAGGGTGAGGACCGCCCCCCACATCGCTGCAGCTGTGGCACTGTTCAAACAATGTCTCGTGTTGTTGATTACTGTCCCACTGGCTAAGTTCAGCGGGGGTTCTTTGCACGCGTGAATGTATGTATACTACGTTGAACCTCTTTTGCAAAGTTCCTATGATCACCGTTTCATTGCTGTCATGGCTTTATTTTGGTGATTTCGAAAAGTTTTTTGGTTGGGCCATGTTTGTTGTAGTACGGAGTTCGACTGATGGCCTTAATCTAAGTTGTCTTGTGGTTGTTGTTGTTGTTGTTTGACTTGCATCCCACTGGGGTGTTTGTACACAGCGTTTGTGTACGGTGTTTTTTCTGCAATATTTTGCTGTCTTTTCTTGATTTTTCTGTTTGCACTTAGTCACATAGTCACTTTAAGATGTTTTTTGTTCATGTTTTTGTTTGTTGCGATTGCACCCGATTCAAGAGCCGAATGGCTCACAGGGCTATACCTAATACATGAACTTGTACCGTACTTAGCCTACGCGCTAATCGGCGGTGCGGGGATAAGACAAGCTAAACACACGAAGCCCTAGGGTTCGAGCCGCGGGTTTCCTCTGCAGTGTCAAATTATTGTTATAAAACTCAAATATAATTATGCGTTCATGGCTTATCGTTGCACGTCACCCTTGATAAATTGCCAGCGATAAAATTCCTCGAAATACGTCTGATCTCGTCAGATCTTGGAAAGCTGAGCAATTTTCGTCAATAAATGTGAGGCGTACATACACATGTAATTCTGGACTCATTGATACAAATTGAGGGTTTAGGCTCATGATACATGCATGGAATTGTGCTTGTACGAATCAATCATATTGGGACTTGTGCATATGTATAGATATATTTAGTATTACCTCAATCTTGCAGTTGCAGAACAATTGGCAAAAAAACCTCTTGAATCACAACCCACTTAATGTGACATGTCACTGATCTGAAAAAGGAGTGAAATGGGTTTCAATTCACAATATAAAATATTTCATTGTCGGTAGCCCTCAAGCATGGTTATAGAGATTGTATGGGGGTAATTTAGGGGTAATTTGGGGGTAATTTGTCCAAAGCCTCAGATCCAAAGGGACCTCAGAAATGGCTCAAGGGGCCTCATTTTGCCTCGGGCTTCCAAAAAAACGTGTGGGGGCCAGCGTTGTAGTTTCTAATGATGTACCTTGCATCACTTTTGTTTCTCTCTGGCTGCAGCGTCATGTGTGGAGTGGGTGGAGTGCGCTGGGCGTTTCGCACGGCGGGCTGGCAACCCACACGCTCCGAATGGCTCCTGGCCACTCGTTGCATTCAGGCAGAGGAGAGGCAGCGCGTCTCCGAGTTCGTCTTTGTCGAGGATGCCAAAGCAGCAATGGTGCGTCGTATGTATTTTCACCGCCCTGTAAGGGACATACTTCTTTGGGGAAGATGGCCTTTGTTTGCGTAATTTGCACAGATGTTTTATGTTGTTTAAAAATAGTTAAAGAGAGGGCTTCTCAATAGAATTACATTTTTTTTAATGTTACTTTCACCCCATACACCCCCTTTCAGTTGTTTTTCTCCATTTCCGATAGATGGGCCATTAGCATCATGACCTGAGACTAAATAATATTTTGAGCTGTCAGTGAGCTGTGCACCACCCTGTATCAGAATTATAGCCTTGGAAGCTACAGCTGCGTGTCCTGGGTCCCTCCTCCACCAACTATAGTCAAACATTCTCCATTACCGGCACAGCCATCATCCAGCAGTGGATAGACAAAGGGCTCTTAACACCCATGATTGTCTCATTAAATGTTTTTTAACAGTATTTGCAACTGTTTTAAGAGTGACCTCTTGTTTCTAGGCCGGCCGTTTACTTCTGCGCAAGGCGATCGTGGAGATGTTGGGTCTGCCATGGGAGCGCGTTCGATTGGGCCGTACCGCCCAGGGAAAACCCGTGCTGCTAACCTCTGACCCTCGCCCTGTTCTCGACTCTGAAAACGTCACGGAGCATGGCCTGGACTCGGTTGGAGCCCTGGGCTTTAACGTGTCCCATCAAGGGGACTTCACTGTGCTGGCTGCAGAGCTTGGACATACCATTGGGGTGGACATCATGAAACATCAGCTGAGAGGTGATGTTATAGTTGATGATACGATATCAAATTTCGCAATATGACGATTACCACTATAATTTTTCCCATAGGTCTGTAATTATATGACTTATTTTTTTATTGTTTTGTGCTTTGATGTACATGTACTTTCAACATGAATGAAACAATATAAATTTCTTAAACTGTAGTTCACTGAAAATGAACCTGCTATAATCCTCTTATTCTTTGTAACTTTGTAACTTTAATTCACATGCTGTCAGTTATATGAGAGAAATAAACATAAATTAACTATTACAATCGGCTTATTTTAACTTGTAATGCAGGAAAACAAGCATGTTTAATGGGTGATATAACTATTTTGCTATTTCACTCATATTTCTTGTCACAAAATAAGATTATGAAATAAAATGAGCAATGATAAACGGTCATTACGGTTATCATGGACCTTGCAGCGTACAACACATCATGGTGTAGCCATGTCGTGGCAATCTTAAAGAGAGATTTTTACATCACATGTCCTTTATACCTGCCTGAGATGGACCTGAGCAGCACCTTATGTGTGGTAGGTGGACCTCACACAGGCACGTTTGATGGATATTCGCGTTTATGTTGCATTGCCAAGATGTACAAAAGAGTACAACTAGGGCTTTAGAGGAAATGCTAGTTTTACTTTTTACTACATGTACTTTGGTTTGAACATGGCATTTCTGACCAGGCTGTATAAACGCACACCATACCCTCAGTGTGTTGCAACAAATGCATTACACCCACATGGGTAACATTTTAATTCACAGCAGGCCGGCTGTAATGCTGTCTCTGAAAGCAACGCAAACTTTTAACAGCTGTGATGGATTACTCTGCCATTCCCATAACAAAGGTTGTGCTAGCTTGTATGTTCAGATTATAGTGCAAAAACATTCATCTTCATCAGCCATGATCTGTCCAGTGCTGGATGAATGCCTCCTTAAGCTGTTACCATCTCTCCTGGTTTAGTTTTGCTAAAATCCATCTTGCTCACGAGCCCATTTTATCACTCCATCTATGCAATGGACTTCTATTGTGTCTTGCCTACGCATCACTTTTCTGTCAATGTTATTTAACTTGTATAAGAGAATAGGTGTTCCCCTTTTTTTCTGGCAACAAGACAGGTGTTAAGATGTTAAAACACCAAACTGAAACCTTTTACAAGGAATCATGTCTGCATTAACCACAATACTTGTGGTCTGAATGCAAACAAAAAACATACTCTGATAATATATGCATTGTCTTTGAAACTGATTGGTCCACACCAGAGACAGCTTTCTTTTGAGCCTAGTCTCAAAACGGTGTTAGACCAGAGGACGCCACACGTATATCCAAACAC
The DNA here is from genome assembly GCF_965212315.1 of Lampetra planeri. Taxonomy (NCBI): domain Eukaryota; kingdom Metazoa; phylum Chordata; class Hyperoartia; order Petromyzontiformes; family Petromyzontidae; genus Lampetra; species Lampetra planeri. The sequence continues at coordinate 11,166,109 of NC_136125.1, read as the reverse complement.
AGACATAACTTCAACCGTGATGATGGGTACAAACTGAGTAATCATTGGAAAGATGTTATTAACCATGCAAAAAAGATTTAACTACACATTTTTGGACCATCTTATTTAACAGGTACTAGTCTACTTTACCGAGTGTTGACATCCCCAGCGTTTAACAGTACTCTCCTTTTTGTATTTGGATTGTCAACCAACACCAGGTAAAACAACAACATGTGCACCTATTGTTCTCTTTTAGCCCCGCCCACCCCCCCCCAACACGTTCCTTTCATTGGCTGCCACATTCAGATAACCCCCCTCCCCCCTCCTCCCCTCTTAACTTGTATTTAAGGGCTTGTCTCTTGGAATTTTGCCTCACTTGATACAGTAAATCTAGCTGTGACGGTCCCACCTGATGACGGAGACTTGTGTTGCCTCCGAAACGGCGTGATTTATTATTTTATTTCTATTATTTTATTTTTATTATTTATTTTTACCTACGTGACTTTACCGAAAAAACCTAAGAGTAGGTGCTATGGAAGCTCTGCTGGAGACGGCCGAGCTTTGTGTCGGAATGAGGGAAGTAACAGCGGTCGCCGTGGCACAGTTGAAAGTCGGCATCATCATTTCAGGTTAATCCGTCTGCTGCCCCCTGCCACGTTCTGCGGTGTAATCTGGCAGCTGGCATTTGTCGGGAGCCCTTTCGTGTTTGAAATGACTTATCATACACTCAATATACTCTGCAGCAAGATGGGAACCCTGCAATAAGTTGATTTATGGATTGCTTTTGGCAGGGTGAATTGTTTGAACCTGCTCTTCTTGCAGCATCTTCTTAGGTTTTTTCGGTAAAGTCACGTAGGTCAAAATTAATGAAAATAAAATAAAATAAAAAACAAAAAACACGACGTTTCGGAGGCAACACAAGTCTCCGTCATCAGGTGGGACCGTCACAGCCAGATTAGCTGCATCAAGTGAGGCAACGATTCAAGATGTAATCCCTTAAAAGCGAGTTGAGGGGGGGAGGAGAGGGAGGGGGGAGCTCATCAGACTATGGTAGCCAATGAATGGAACGTATCGGGAGGGAGGGGGGGTTATTTTCATTAATTTTGACCTACGTGACTTTACCGAAAAAACCTAAGAAGATGATTCCTTGCAGTCACGAAAGCTTCAAATCTAGAATTCTTGCAGCATGTCTTCCCAGCATGGAGGAGTTAATGGGGTGATAAAGTTCTGGACCGATGCTTCTCGATTCCATGCATCGTGGCATGTCCACCAACTTACTTGTCTTATGGTCTAGTACAGACTATTTACATGATTCAATTGCCCTGATTTGGGCATCATGAGTCGATTTAAGAATTAGATATTTTTTTGTCTCAACTGTACTGTGTCCTCTGTCTTGTCTGCCTGATACGTTCTGTCTTGTTCCGTCTAATTCGTTTCATTAGCCTTAACGTTAAAATTACATTTTAGATAATTTGCATGAAATTTGCGTAAATTAGAAAATACTGTAGTGATTTTTACATGCCTTAATGGAGATATTTGCAGCTTATTAATCCGGTATATCATAAAAATGGCTCCTATTAGGGGTAATGTGCATGTTGCCAGTTTCAGAAGGGTTGGAGAGCTTCTGAATGCAGCTTATAAACATATTTCAGGATCCAGTTCAAGGCCTTGATCCCATCATCTGGAGCCCATTGGCAATCACTTCTGGTTTCACCAGCCTCAATTTATTTACCACCCTGACCAATCAGAAACTTTCTAAGGCCCCTGACTCAGGAAGGCGAAGTCACTGATCAAAGGAAATTCCATGATCATCTCTATACATATATATAAGTATGTTGGAATCTGAGAGTACAATGAGCGATAACTGTATGTTGGTTTTAGAAAAGAAAAGTTGCACGAAGTGCTTTGCTGAAAATGTTCTTTAAGGAACTCCATTCCCACCTCACCAATTCATCTTTTAATTCTGGCTATTTCCCTAGTATTATGAAGAGTGGACAAGTCACTCCGCTGATAAATAAAACTGGTCTTTATCCCCTAGTCTTTAATAACGATCGACATATTACAATATCTCCACATCTAAGGCCCTTGGAAGGCTTGCTTTGAACTCAAAACTGATATCTTCCAGTCTCCCAACTTCCGTGGTCTGCAATCGGCTATCGACGAGCTCACTTACGAAATCTTGGCTGTCGTTGACCATGGATCTGCTGCTGTGCTCACCATTCTTTGACTCTATAAGCCACAGTATTTTGTGCGAATGCTTTGATCATGACTTTGGTGTTTCCAGAATAACCCTTGACTAGATTCGGTCCTATTTGACTGCGGAGTTCTCCTCACTACCAGTAAATTGTCTTGTAGGGGTTCCCCAGGGTTCTGTTCTCAGACCCATCCTGTTCACCATCTCCCCAATTGGTCGCTTCATCGAGAATCATGGCATTGGCTATCACAACTATGCTTATGTTAAACTTCATAATACTTACCCTTCACCGTCGCCGTCCGTTATTCCTGCTCTTACTGACTGCTGGTCTGTTCGATCCATACGTATCTGAGGCCATGACCATAGGCAGTTAACTTTCCCTCATGCGCTCTACCCCTGATCTGTAAATAGCTGGGTGTCTCAAACACAACAACCAACCCAACTTAAGATTCTTGGTCTCCTATTAGATTATAATCTGAGTTTCGACTTTTACTTTTCATCGATTGTCTGCATTTCCAATTACCATCTCACTGGGCAATTCGTCCTTTCCTGAACATTGTTGGCAAACACCGTTGCCTGCTCTATTGTCGGATATTAGACTGGACACCACTGCAATGCACTCTTCTCCAGCATGTCTACAAAAAATCCCAGATGTCTCCAGCTCATTCAAGACTCCCTTGACCACGCAGTGCTCGGCACGAGGCGCAATCCCTTCATCCATTCCTCAGAGCATCTAAATTAACTCCGCTGGCTTCCAGTTCAGCACCGCATCCTGTACAAAGGCACCGTACTATATTACGAAGCACACACATTATGGGTCAATCAGCATATTTATCTTCCACCGTCTCATCGTACGTCCCATCTCGCAACCGCTGAACTGCCTCAAGCATGCTCACTCATTGTCAAGTCCCGAGTGTCTCTAAGCATACAAGAGGTGCGTTTCTCCGTCGTGGCTCCAGTCAGAATCTGAATACTTTTCTCCTTCATTCTCACGCGCCTTTGAATGTCCTTTTAAGTAAAATTTCTGCGTGTTATACTTTTAATAATGAATGAATGGAAGGGCTTGTCTTTGGATCATCTCAGGCGCTGGAGGTAATTAAGCTGATGCATGACCATGCATCCATAATTGAACAACCAGGCATGCTGTGTTTTTTTGGCATCTATCTTCATGAAAGCATCAGGAATATAGCGTTGGCTTTGCATTTACGTGCCAATTTAAATGCATGAGACACGTAGCATTAGTTGCAGAACAACAGCTATTAGGACCAGTCCAAGAGCACAGTTGGATGCGTTTCTATTTTTGGTTTGCTGGAAGTGTCATGTGCTCATAATTTCAAAAAAGGTAGTGGATCTTAGATAAAATTTGGCACAATTTCAGTCATGCCATAATCCAGGGAACAAAATGTGGAATAACGGGCCAACATCTGGTTCCTATACTATGCTGTGTTGGCTAAGCTTAAATGTTTGTCACATCTATGATGATAATAAATCACACTTGTGAAATGCCTTTCAACTAAAAAATCAATGAAAAGCACCTTACAATAAGCGTACGAATCATACGCCATCACATCGCACTCAATATTAATCATGCAGCTTTCAACCATTACTGCACGTCCTGTTCCGACAAGCCTTACAATATGCCCATACATCATGCATCATCTTCACACTCTAATAGTAACCGTGCAGCATTCAACCATTTACAACACACACATCCTCTTATCAGCAGCATTACAAAAAGTATATATGTTACACATTAGGATATCACACTCAAAATAATCATTCAGCATTTAACAAATTTACCACATCCTATTCTCATAACCCATGCGCATTTAGAAAATTGCTTAAGAAAGGACCATGTTTTGAGTCCGGACTTAAAACCAAACAAGGGCACAACTAAAGCTGTAAACATGTGAAAAGCATAACAAAGTGTACATTTGAAATGTATACATTGAATGTGGTCATGAATAGATTGCCATTTTTGTTAAATCTAAATGTCGACAATCTATGACTTGTACAACATTTTTTTTTAGCAACTCCTTAAAAACTACACCAAGTCAGTTGTGCCGATGGGTAGACAGATGGATAGCAGTGTCACGAGAGAGAAGATATGTCTGCTCCTGCAATTTCCTTGGAGCACGTGGCCCGTGCGATTCGCTGACATTTCTGTTTGTCGCTTTCAAAGAGATGCCGCGTCGGCGAGAGCGTACACACCAAGTGGCGCGGGCGACCTGTGCGTCCAAGCACAGCCACGATGATGCCACTTCAACGCTGCTGATGTTGTTGCATTCGTTATTTAACCAGGAGATGAAATATGACCCGTTGAGACATGCATGAAACATTGCCTCTGTTGCAAGGGCAACCTGGGTTAATGCAGCCACCTGCATGCATCTCCCATACCTCTCTATTACCCCATCATGTTAAACATTTGGGGCGTAACGATCCATTGATTCATCAATTGATATGGATTCTTAAGCTCATGGTTTATACGATTGTTTTGTCATTCCATTTGTGGACGAGTGCAGCCCCACGCTGTGTGAGTCTTGGGGGTTTACCATACTTCACCACGCTGGTCAGTGCGTGTTGGTGAAGGAGGAGCAGCATAGACATGGAACGTAGAGAGTACAATACAACAATGCATTTTGCTGCACTGTGCATTAATGACAAAGTCGCACCATAGCTGAATATACCAACCCAATACGTATTGTGGTCAACCAAGCAATATCCAGGCTCAAACCTGATTAGCCTCGTAAGATCTGACAAGATCGATTACATTTCTGGTGATTGGTCAATGGGGTGCATGCATCCATACGTACATCGAATCGCATATTTAGAAAAAGATGTTTTTAGATTTGCTTATGTTGTATGTAATGGGTTCACGTGACCCCTGCATCTGCCAGAAGCTGCTACATTCACCACGGTGTTGAAATAAAGAATGTGGTATATTCTTGAAGGAAATCACAGCCCCAAATCGAGTAAAATTCGCCGAATTGCCACAGCGGTGAATCGTTACACCCCTAATAAACGTAGTGAGACCCCAATGAGAGCCGCAGTCGGTGCTCATGACTCCATGTCTCTTTGAAAACGATTGCAAGCGAAAGAATGAGGTTCTGTGTAGAGGCAGTATTTTTTTAGCTCATGGGCAGATTCACTTTTGATGTCAAATCCAAGCGTAAAAATATATTTCTATCAATATGCTGTGGTTAAAGTTGATGCGTTGTAATTTAAATGCTGGCCCGTTTTTTGGTTTGTGATGTATGTTGATGTCTGTCTTTTTATCCGACTGAGTTATTGTTATAAGATAATTAAGAACACCAATTCAAAAGAGAAATATCGATTTTTTTTAGTAGTTTAAGGTATTTCTTTCCTCCGATTGGCAATATATGCAGCTCTCAGAAAGTACATCTGCTGCTCAGTTTAATACTGTAATGGATGAATTTGACCAAATCACCTTTCGTAATGGTAATATTATTGACTGTACTTGTCAGCGAAATCTTATGCAGTTATTTCTGGCCCTCTTGCAAGTTCAGTTCCGCTTCTGATTATGATGTAAATACTCAATTTGTATGCGACCCCATCAATATTTTGCAGAGAAAAGGGCGGCACAATGCCAGCTCCGCTTGCTGTGACTGGGATGTCACCATGTGTCCATTCCTGTCTTAGTGGAGACGGCTTAGTGAAATCCATCCCAATAATGGCGACAGGCGTACAAATCCGCACATTCAAATGAAAATGACATCCTCTTTCCACCTACCGCCCCTCCATCCCCACTCTGTCCTGACTGTCCCTTGCATTCTAAAACCCCTTTGTTTTTTTTATTATTCCGCTACGCCGCTTACTCATCACACGCCCATTTCTTTCCCAAGGTCGGCAGACCACGGAGGAGTTTTTCAGGCTGATGAGCCGGCAGTTCACGCCACTTGAGTGGAGAACCATCCGCAGTGGAGGCAGTGACTGGGAGAAGCTTGGGCTCTTCTACAGACACTGGGTATGGACGGATGCAGAGCCAGATCAGGCAAACAAGCTCGGATAAATCATGCTTGTCCATTAATTTTCTGATGCTTTCTAGCATGCGTTTGTCAACAAAACTGTTTAAATCGCAGCATGTAAACCCAATGGATAGCTGTCAGGGCAACATATATTTGCATATTTGCAGAGTAATTTTTGCTGTGGTTTGTGTTTCTACATTTTGGCAACTCTTCAGTCCTGTTACTAGTCCCTGTAAGGACTATGAGTTTCTTCCTTCAAGGACTTAGACATAGTCTTTGCAGTGAGAAAGCATGTTTTGTAGTTGAGATCTAAGCAGGACTTCATGTCCCATTGTTTAAGGGTATTATTACGTTTAATACGTTCTTAAAGCTATGTTTGTCTTTTGTAGACAAACAGATGTGGATAGATGAGGAAAAATTCGGGCAGGGACAAGGCAGACACATGCCTAAACGTAAAGATGCGGACACTGGCTTAGTGTCACGAATCCAAAAAGGCAGGCATTACGAATACCTTAAGCATGCACTTCAGAAGAAAATGTCATGAATTGTGTATTTAGCTGCTCCTTTAATTATTTAATGGGGCGGAACAGTGGCACAGTGATGAGTGCGCTGCACTGTGAACCTGCCAACCGGAGTTTGATTCCTGGCAATAACGAATGGGAGTGGCCGGTGATTCTGAACTGGTCCTGAACCTTTCTTCACCAACCTGCGTTGTTTCGGCATGAAGTGCGGTCAAAAAGTCGACATGACCGATGCGGCTTAGGGGGGCCATTGACGAATCGTGTGCTCTGTTGCCAAAGGGACTAAATTATGTGTTATTGAAAAAATGTTCGGAGCAACATTTTTGTTTACAAGTAATTTCTGCTCATAAACAAAGACCAGACATTCTTCAAGCATACGTGTGGTAACAGTGCACGAATTGAAAGAGTGTATTGAAATATACAAAATAAAAAAAATAATGCTAAATGGATTTTAAATTGTAGGTCATAATTCAGTGTGTGAAACAGTTGCTTCTAACAATGGATTACTTGGAGCTATGCACTTTTAAATCTAGATTGAAAACTAATTGATTTAAAACTTATTTTTGTCTTCTTGGTTCTTTTATTATTTTATTACTTCCCTTCTACGTGACTTTACCGAAAGAACCAAGAAGATGAATCCCTGCAGTCACGAAAGCTTTAAATCGAAACTTATTTTTGTGTTTCGTTTGTTGTTCTTCCCACGTGCCTCTGACTAGCACAGAGTTGGCTACGTACGGTGTGAAAGAAATTCAACACACGCATATAGACGGAGAGAGAAGCAGTCACCCTGTGCTAAGCAGGGCAGCTGTTAATAACCGCTGTGCCTCGAGCTGGCCGTTTATTGAGCTTTATTGATTGGACACGGGTCGTAAACTTTCCCCAGAGGAGACTTCAGGGTTTCTAACGTTTTGCTGTTACATCCGTAAGTACGGCGCACAAGCCCGGCGTGTTTGTTAATCAGAGCACCTAATAGAAGTGAATGCTGACTCCAAATGTTCCAATCTTCATTTGATAGAGGGGAAAGAGTTCAAACACATATATATAACCAGTGGCAAAACAAAGATTGTTTCATTTGTATGTACACCAGTCATGGAACGATTCATCATTTCATTAAGTAAAATCGATTGGCAAGCTCACAATACACGTGTTTAATCATGCGTGTATGAATCACCTATGTACAATATGCAAATGACATGGCAGTGTTACGTTAAGGGTAATGGAGTGAATGGGACAGAACTAATGAAAAACATTAACAAAACCTTACAAATTAGACTTAGAGCCATCGATTCTTGAGTAGAATTGTGGCCCTAGATTGTGAATATTCACAATCGGGAAGTGGAGGGATAATCGTCGTTACATATGAAATGTACACCATAAGCACATGCATATCGCATGTCCTTTGTTTTAAGTTAGATAATAACCTATATGCAAACAGTAGTTCTACTATGGATATGCTCACCCTTGCCATAGATATGTGGAGTAAACAAAACTATTTTTGTCATATCAGGTAAGGCCTATTGCGCTATATAGCTCTTTTTCACAAGCGACCTGGCCACAAATGATAGCTCAACAAAGTGGCTCCTCATGTGGAAATGTATAGCAGCTAAATACTCTTAACACATGTTTATAAATGTGGAGGTGAAATCCTAAGGACCCGGAGAAAAAATCCACACAACCACATGCAAACTACAAATATACAGGCGTCGGGGTTGGGATCGAACCCAAGACCTCATGTGTACCAGGCGAGGTCGTTCGCTTATGGGCACTACGAGACTATCTTCAGACTGTGCCTTCTTGTGTTCGTTTGTGCTGGAAACCAAAATGCCTTTCGACTGGTGTGTGCAAAAATATGTCAGGATATTTATTTCCTCAGCCTATATTTGTATACGCTTACATGTTGTATGAATTGGCATATCTTCTAAGCATGCCATGTATGTGTGTAGATCGTTAACGTTTTATATTTTGGTGTTTATTAATTCGTTGCTTGTGCAATTCACAGCATGGTCACAGTTCTATTTGACAGATTATCGATCTGTAGAATTTTTCAATGTTTACCCCAAAACCCCTTCAACAGTGAAGTCACATCTGCTCGATGGCTATGCCTCTCAGTGTTCAAACAATGCAGTTCAATGCAGCACACTCATAAAGCATCACCTCGTGAAGATAAAGACCTCACTGGATGGCAGGATTGAATGCTCCATTGTGACAATACAGTAATAATGTATGAGCTGTTGAGGTCAGCACTTTAAATAAAAAAGCCTGTTTTGTGAGCAGTCTTTAAATTGATAGCTGTGCAAGTATTGTGAATCAGGCACACCAAGTGCAATCGATGAATAAGGTTTCACGCAAGTAATGTGTTTCAATTCATGGTGACATTAGTAGTTGTGACTTGCTGCTATTCTGTCACAATGCCTCTTATCAGCTATTCGGATGATATCACTCATGACCCAAAAAATCCAGACGAGACTGCAAAAGCCAAAGAAAGCTCAAGCAGGCTTCCAGTTGATGTTAAGTGGCATCAATGCCACAGTTGCCACAAAGAGACAAATATTAAAAAAAAAAACTCCCGTTGACTCAAATGTGTTCGTTTGGCCTTTCAGACATTTACACACATCACTTGTGGTGAGTTAATCTGATAAGATATAATATAATTTCCAAGCTGCCTATGCTCGGTGTGATTTAGTGATAAAGCTGATAGAAATATGTCAAATCTGTGCTGAGCCATTCAGAATACCTGCAACGCGATCTATTTGTCTAGGGTCTGGATTCCTGACAGGTTAGCCTGGCACTTTGGTGAATTATGGTGCAGCACTGTCAGCCACCGTGGATTGAAAGTAGCTGTGGGCGCATCTTCCACAAAAAACAATGTGCCGTGACTCAGAGGTCGCAATCGGGTACCCAATACCCGTATCCTACCCGATACCTGTTTGCGACTCTGGTGTGGCCGGGTACGGATACGTGTAGGCTGTAAGTCACTGATGAGTAACCGTTTGTCACTCATTTCCCAACGTCTTGTTTCTTCTCACAATTCAAGTTCCTAGAATCAACCCACCCGCGTCTGCAACATGGCTTCATCCCAGAGGTCGCAATCAGGTACCCGATACCCGTACCCTACCCGTACCCGGCCGGGTATCGGGTACGGGTATGGGTAAGGAATCAAAACTCGTTTGCGACCTCTGCCGTGACTCATGTCGCTTCATTCACAACGGTTACTGCCTTGCCTGCGCCTGTGATCCCCCGTGCAGTGTCTGAAGGAGAGCTACGTGAAGGGTGTCGGCGTTGGACTCGGCTTGAACCTGCAGCGGGTCGAGTTTCGGCTGGGATCGCCGCGTGTCGACGTGTCGGCCGTGACGCAGGACACCAGGCTCTTCCTTGACGGTGCTGAGGACACCGGGTGGCTCTTTCAGGTACCTACAACCAAATTCGCAGCGGTCATGTTCCCGCATTTGCAGGGGAAAAATCCACAGCAGATATGTGAAGAAATGTTCACGGTTGAAACATGTTAGATTGGCCTTTCAAACATGCGCCCAATCTCGCCAGATCTCAGAACCTAGTTAGTTATTGCGTGGTTTAACTTACCGGGGCGTGCCAGGTGTTGCACGCGTGGGGCTGCGTGGCGACCAGGAGATGGCAGCGTTAAGTGTCACCCCCTCATGTGTGGAGGGTTTTCGCCAGTAATCTGGTGTCCTCCCACACAAAGCCAAACTCTCATGGGTGAAATTGACCAAACACCCCAATGTAGAACCGTCCTGAAAACAATCCTGAGTGAGACTCGGTGATGCTTTCACAGCTAAATAATTGGCATGGTATTAATTGGTTTTAGGTGCATTGGAAATAGTGGCACTAGTCCTGTGTCCCCTCCTGCCTCTAGCATGAAAATGAGCACAATATTTATTGCTTGGTCTTTCATAAGTTTAGATTGCAAGCAAAAGTGTGAGTTGATTGTTTCTCTTTAAGCACTGTAAGGCAGGCTTACATTTTATCTTCGCTAGCCCCGGCTTAGTTTACACCCCTTGTAATCTCTGGCTGAAGAGCTGTCTTGTGCTGTGTAATCCTCAAATAAAAATTGGTCTTGCTCAGAGATCCTCTCCCATAGAACTCTGTAAGCTTGGCCATCGGAATGATTTCCTCTGGGATTTGTCATTAACTCCAAATCCTCCTGTTCCTGAATATAACCAGCCTCATTGACACGGAGCACTCTGCTGGCTAATCGAGCCACTATGGGCAACGTAGCATGCGTAAATAATAAAAAAAAACAAGGCCCGTTTGTAAACCATGTTGATTAGCTTCATTGAGCTGCCTTCTATCAAAGTCTTAAGCAGACAGGGCCTATTTTGGAGATCGGTTGCAATCAGCTACCTGACCGCACTCTGAATTAAACACTACATTGTGATAATAATGTTTACTTTTACATAGCATAGTTTATGCAAAATCGATTAGGAACCACAGACAAGCGAGGAGGCAGCAGCCAGGTGGTGGGCCAGCATCAACTATTGCCCAAACTATGCAGTCCTATATATATTAAGATGCTTTCAACCAACTAATGAGTGTTTATACATGGAGGAGGAAACTATAGTGCCTGGATAAAACTGCAGTGTGGGAGGGTGAGACACTCTTTCCCATACAGAAGGGACAGGTGATATCTTAGTTGAAATTTATTGAGCGCCTTTGATCAAGGCATTTAACATAACAAAAAATATATGAGAAATAATTGATTGAGATGGCAGGCACGTGCAAGGGATTAGGAATGGGTGACCATGATAGAGTAAGTAGGTGTTAGGAAAGCGGGGAGGGAAGAGAAAGATAATGGGAAATGGATAAGTGGTGAGCTTTAAGAGAGGAACGGAAGGAGGTTAAGGAGAGGTGCTACGTAATATTAGTCTGTATTTGGCTGTATCGCTCTATGCCGCTAACCAAGGTGTGGCACCCACGGAAAGGGAGTTTTTGTAACATTTTTCCAATCCACCAACTTTCACCTCCACAGTGCTGGATCATAAGAGTGCCCAACCACTGCCTGGCTAAATAGTAATGGTTTTGAAGATGGTGTTAAGTCGCAGATTGCAGAACAGCAATGGATTATTGAATCTATCTGTGTGGAACTTTGAGTGTCAACCATTTACACGTGGGTTTTCACACGTGGGTTTTCACTTGATGAGTTTTTAAAAGACGTCGCGTCCTAATTACGAACGGGTTGTCTTGCAGGAGACGATGCTGGATGAATCCCACTTTGTAGCTGTGGCTGTGGATCGACACTCAACAGTCTGCCAGGTGTGAATGATGTTTCATGTTTTTTTTGCCTATGTTTCCCACAATTCAGTCTGATTATGCGATTATGCTATTGATGTAATATCATGACACACACACACACAAAATACAAATTGAACTCGCACAAAGCATGCAATCAACGCCATAGTCGAGAATGGTCGGTGGAAGGAGATAGCATATTTTTAAGTAACCTCTTATCCACACGAGAGCGACTGCACTTTCTCGCCTGTCCTGCTACAGAGATAAATGATCATTGCACGATGTTCAAACCAATATTTCTTAATTCTCAGCTGGTATTCATCATTAGGCCATGGTCAGTCCACTGCTAAATGAAGGCCTCCCCAAGCTGTCATATGATCCTGCCATTTCATAATAATCCACTAAATACCTCAAAACGAGCTTATTTTCAAAAGAAGTGAAAAAAAAAATCTTATATGTTTGGGGATATTTTTTTTTTTACTATTGAATTTCAACCCTGGATCTTAGCAGTGCCTGCTCAGCACTCCGACCTCTGAGCCACCTCCAAGATGACATTCCTTAATTGCGTGAATCGACTGTGGGGAATTTCCTTTGTTCCGTGGCGGTCACGTACTGCACAAAGCTCCGCCAGGGGGTGGGGGGGTGCGTCACAGCGCAAGGTCGCCTGGGGCCACGCATTTAGACTTGGGCCGCCCTAACGGGATTAAGCACCGTGACCCCCGCTCCCTCTGACATTTTGCATTGTGGCTGCCTAAGATACAATTTGTAGATAAATACGTAAACAACAGCCAACGCTTTCTTTGTAGGTTAGTCACGATTTTTTAAAAAAATTATATTTTTTGACAACATAGCTTTTAGGGTTGCATTGCGTGTTGTTGGGCACGATCAACTCAGTTGCTGAATCAGCTCCGTTGCTGACGAAGCTCCCAGTGTGTGGAGCGAAATGTGAAATATCATGCCCAACAATGCCCGGTACAGACCAAAAACACACCAGAGAGCTTTGCTCTGTTTCTTTGAAACAAACTGCTGCGATTGAACTAACAGTGCCATGGTCTAAAATATATATATTTGCTGTCTTTTTGATTATTATCTTCACGTTTAAGTATTTCATTATCATTATCATAGGCTATGATTACATCACTGCTGGACAAAGCCACCATAATCTGACAGTCCGGTAATGCAGCAATCCTTCTGGCATCTGCACGTGAGCTGATTTTGTCATTCAATCTCCGCGGTGATTGAGTGACGAAATCAGGCACATTCCTTCCTTTGGCTGTCTTTATTCATTGCCTGTGATATAGGGTTATGGTGCATCGTCTCTGTGGGACGATCACCCCTCTCTGTACCTGTGTTGCTCTCTCTGTGTATTTTGGTGATATTTGTCTGCTTATATGTCTGTCTGTGGTTTTCTGGTTAGATTTTGTGTCGCTATTTCATTATACCTGATGATGATTGCTTGTGTTGCAATCGAAACGTCGTATGCAATTATTTAATTTATTACTTTATCTTTATACGTGACTTTACCGAAAGAACCAAAGAATAATTCCTGCAGTCACGAAAGCTCCAAAATTAAGAGTGCATCGTCTCGCTTGTGATATAGTACTGCTGATATAGGGTCATGCACAATTATACATTTTCAATATAACAGTTCGATAAAAAACAACGTGTATATGTAAATCATGTCAGCCTGGAAATAAAAATAGAGTAGAGAATTATGTATTTTGGGGTATGTAAGGTATTTTTAGGTTATGGTAACATGGGGCGGAGCTGTTTCACAGTGGCTAGTGCACTGCACTGTGCACCCATTAACTTGAGTTCGATTCCTGGCCATGGCTGACATCAATTGTGAGTGAAATCCAGTCCTAGGAAACCCCCCTCCCCTGCCCGGCGTGGTGAAGTTGGTCAAACAAGCCCCACAACAAACACTGCATAAGATGGCCTTCATCCAGCAGTGGATTAACAAAGGACGCAGAATATTAACTCATTTATTATTGCAACGTGTCTACAATTTGGATATGAGCTGAGTATGCAAAGTATTTTAAGCCATTTATTTTATTTTGTTGTCATTCTCTTGAGTTTGGGAGCATGCAACGTGAAATACAGAAATGGTAAATGCTACTAAATGTGGAAAAGTGTTAACGGCATTATGGTATTAAAACATCCCATTGAATGTACAGCAGTGTTTTTAAATACCTAAAATTAACTTTTAATTACCGTGTTTCATTTGTCTTTTGGGAAGCACAGACATCCAAAGGTCACAGGCGTGGCGATGAATCACCGTGCGTGCGGCCGTTCGTCGCGCTCACCTTCCAAGACCTCATGTCGACGGCTGCCCCCTTGTCCCTTGAAGAACCAGAATTCTGGGAAAATTTTAAAGCAAAAAATCTCAAAACGTTCGACACGTAGGGAAGAATAAACACAAACGTGCGTTCCCTTGTTGAGATGCAAATTATATTTTATTTTCGTGCCCCTCTTACAATCGGGCGGCGTGGTGAAAGCCTCCATACTTTTCTTATCGCATCTAATTAATGTGACATTCTTGGCTTCCTTTCACCATTGCCTCGGGATGTAAAACAAATACCTTGCAGATAATTAGCAAGATAATAATAGAAGGCCAATGGTTAGGCAAGTGCAGGATATGCGCCTTTTTTTAATTAGGTTTGTTTACCAATGATGGGGTTGCGGAAGAGGGTTACGGTTAGCCTGAAGGAATGTGATCATTTATCAACTTTTCTATGCAAAGTGTCAAGTGTGAGCAAGAGCGAGTTGTGGTTATTTGAGTGTATTCATCAGTGGAGTAATACAAAACTAGAATTCTGTTTTTATTGGGTTGCGCCGCCCATGGGAGTCGAGAGATTACACATGCTCAGTGGCTTCCTTGATTGAGGCTAAACAGAATTTTAATGAAATTTTTTGCAGTCTGAGCTTTGTTCGAAGTGCACCGGTAAAATGTCAGTTCTCGGAAGGCAACGTTGATTTTGCAGTTTTGTTCACATTCCCCTTGGATATAAATACTCCTGTGAAGCAATTCTGCCGAGCATGCCTTTTGTGTTCCAGCGTCATGGCTGAATTTGATAAGGGATAATTTCCAGAGGTCTGAGTTCTCTGCTAGCTTGTGGGACTCGGCTGCATTGCAGCGTGTCATTTATCTGGGTCGTGGCAGGAGATAGTTGGCACAGTACACGGGAAACTGAGTGCTATTATAATTAAGTGGTATCCTTTGGGGCAATGCCGATATTTGTTTAAAAAATGTGTCACGTCGAAATTCTTCACCAGATGACTGCCACTCTTAATAGGGTTTTCATATTGCTGAAATAATGAAGCTGAAATGAAATGGAAGGCCTTTTATTCAATTCATAGTTAGATTGTCAATCCCTGTGTATGGTATATATGTAATGTTGAATGGAGAAAACGAGAAGGGATTGGTCTTGAATGGTGCCTATTTAAAGCACATCCCTGCTCAAATGAGCTATGGGACTGCACTCATCTCTTCGCGGCAGAGGCCCGTTTCTCCAAGTGATGACCACCGGTTGAATTTTCACACGGTTGTACTCGAGCTGACTGGAATTAGAACTTGCACCCATCTCTTGGTGACCAGAATGCTCATATCACAACACCATTGGTGACTAAGCTCTACATTGATATGGGACTACTAGAGTAATTATGGTACAATGTATAATAATAACAAGAACAATTTACAGCACCTTGTCAATCCACTGCTGGATGAAGGCCGCCTAGCATTTGCGTAGGTAATGGGGGTTTGTTTGACCATATTTCACCACTGGTCAATTTGTGTTTGTGAAGGGGAGACTCGGCACTGGTTCAGATATCACTCACCATTGGCGTTACCCATGTCTAGGAATTCAGTATATTTATACCGAGGGAATCCAATAAAGTTACAACAACAAATAATATGAAAACACGATAGGAGTGCAAAGTATAGAAAAGGTAAGGAAATCATGAAAAATATTTTACCAGGTAAAGCCCACTGAGCTATTAGCTTCTTTTTTAGAAGCGACCTGGCCACAAATAATAGCTCAATGAAGTGGCTTGTCATGTGGAAGCTTCCGTGACTGCAGGGATTCATATTTTTATTTATTATTTTATTGTTTTCCTTCTACGTGACTTTACCGAAAGACCCAAAGAATATGATATAACCTTGGCATCATTCCTTCGCATGCCATCTTTTGCATTAATAAAATGGGGTACTGGGAGATGTATTGAATGCTCATTTCTACAACGTCTCTGCTATCTTTGCCGTCTATACGCACTATATGAGTATAGCTCAAAGAGTGAGTACTTGTAATATGTTATTACGTTTGTTACAAACATTTTTAGGAATTGGCATTTCTGCCACTTAGTATCGATCGTGCCACACAAGGGATATGGTTATTGTCAACCGCGACCTGCATAGCGGTGAGGCGAAGGGGTCACAGCGGGCTAGTGAGGGGACTGATGGGGCATAAAGTTCCCGCTCGTACCGCTTGCGAATTCTTAATCCACTCACATTGTAACTCCGATGAGCACGGTTGGCTACGCACGGTGCGAAAGAAGTTCAGCGTACACGCGTACGTGCTATGCCACAGCAAGTGCGTGACTAGCACCCTAATTTCATTACGCTGCCGTCTTCTTACTTGAGCTCACGCGTGTCTAAAGGCGACACCGATTTGGGCAGATGCTCCTGCTTCTGGCCGACATGGAAACGCGACTGCCACGCAGCACGCTTGCTAATCGGTGACATTCGCAGTGGCTCTTTTTTTATGGATGAAGAATCTGCATTGAAATGTTTCACGTCGGCTGCTGCCTGTTATCATTCCGTCGGCTGCGTGCAAGATGTAATCTCTCGGGGAAAAAAAAAGTATTATACGCCGTGCATTAAATCTACCGCAATGCAGTTTATCACCTATTAAAATGCTGAATCTTGTTTTTGATGTCACGTTCGGCCGATTTTATAATTTCACAATGAATAAAACGCCGCTGAATGCCGGAACGTTTCGCTTACGTTTGTTTAATAAAAGCGTAAGATCCTGTCAAATTTAAACCACCGAGTCGGTAATTAAAATCCCATAACGTCCCTGTTCGTTGTAAGTTGGGCTGACTTCAATTCATTTCAGCAAATTGCTTTTTTGACATGGAAGTAATTAATCTGACTCAACGAAGGGCCACGGGCCTGGCTCCGGCTGCATGGTGCATCGGGATTGATTAGTCCAGTAATGACCGAGGTCTTACCTGAAATTGTCTGCATCACCTGCCACCAGAAAAACCGAGGAGGAGTTTGTGCAGCCCCGACCAGAGCTTGGAGCTACCAGTGCTGTGCACTTTATGCCCATAATACATCCTCAACATTGTAAGAATTATTTACAGCCCTTCAACGAGCCACTGCTGGATGAAGGCCTCCCCACGCCTACTGGACATCTGTGAAAAAACCCGATGTATAGCTCTTCGGATTTCTCCGGTATAAATACATATTGTGATTCTGAACTTGTTCGACCTTGCGGATTTTTTTGGCAAATACTTAACGCTGGGCAGTGTGGATTGGTGAATGGTCAGAGGTGGGGCACGGACAGTTCTAATATCGCTTGCCACTGATGGTAGCCGTGGCTGGGAGTCAAACTGGGTTGAGTTCATGGTGACATGTGCTTACCACTGTCACGTCCCCAACTCCTAAATATTCATATTTATATTAGAAGATGCACATATATTCGAATTGTGAGATTATCACGATAATATTTCCCTAACGATAGTCCAGGGCTGTGGGATGATCAGCTTCCTGATCTGCCTCGGAGTGCCTCTCTTTTTGGCAGAGTTGTACATTACTGAAGAAATCACTTCCCCCTCCTCTGTACACTTGCAAGCAATGTTTTTTTTATGTTTTACCCAAGTAATTCGTTTTTCTGAAAACTTAAACAAATTATTGTACTAATTGTGTTCCATTGCCTAAATTTGGGTCAAAATTACAATTTGCAGACGTAACCTTTTGAGAGGTATTTTATATAATTCTGTCAAAACGAGTATTTTCATTATTGTGGTAATTGATAGATAATTGAAATCGGTAATCTTGTTTCACCTAAACATTTCTTTCTCAGAGAGGTAGACTCTGAAAATTATTATGAAATTGAGTTGCGTGCCATCTTTGGAAGTCATTAAAACAGACTCTGCGACGAGCTGATTGACTCTTTGGATTTTAAAATTACGCCGCATTTACCAGTGTCCTCGAAGAACGTGGAATGTCATGCCGAACAAAGTGACGAAAATTACAATCGCCGTAAGTACTGAACGTGGTATTTGAGCACGACACTCGAGGTAAGTGGTGTTTTCAACGCCCCTTCTTTTCTCATCGCGGTTTGTTACGAGCAAACCGCTGTCAGAGGAGTCATACTGGAATGTGTATTGCCTAAAAAAAAGAAATCCAATACGATTCGACGGAATTGCAATTCTTGTCAAGAGACTCCACACACACAATCATGGGACGTTCAACCCCAAATTATTTGCAACATTAGGCCTCTAACCGAAGAGAAGGGTTAAACTACCAAAGAAAAACACAGAAAAATGTAAAAGCCAGTGTAATATCACCATCATGATGATCAGCCGTGATCAATGCACGATTATGAACGCCTTCCCAATCTGTTGCCACGTCTCATGGTCTTACAATGCCACGATCCACCGAGGTGCTGCACACGAGCTGATTTCGTCTCCGGTGAAATATATATTGCAGGTACTGCGTATGTGTATGGCTTTGTATCTGCACGCGTTTTAGGTGTCTTCTCTTTGGCTTGCCTTCATCCGCAGTTACACTCTGATGGCAATTCGCCGCGCAGCAGAAAAACACAGTTCAAAGAAGCAAGCGGCACCAGCGCCTTTTGCTCGTCGATGATAAGGATGCGTGTGAGCTACACTGCTGTCTCGACGTGCGTCTCACGTGGCTAAAATCTAAATAAAAACAACTTTCACGAAAATTACATGTTGCACGATTGTCGCTTGTAAAGTGAAGAAGTGCACAGAACTCACCACTGTAAGCATCAGCACGTCGCAATGCATTATTAAGGGGACCTGCTGGTGAATTTTAAAAGGCCTGGGTGTATTCCCAGAGTGTGGCGACAATGTGCATCACGCTGTCAGATACAATAAACGCATGCTGTGCCAATGAGGCGATGTGCCTCTACTTTTTCCACTGCTGCTGCTGAAAGGATCCCTGGGGGTTTTAACCATTTTATTTACCTGAGAAATGTTTTAAATCAGCAAAATGTATTGAGGGGCTGGGCAATAGGATTAGAAACTGTTCGGGTTATTGAGTGCAGATAACATTTTTTTCACGTATTATGTTTACTCGCAATTCGCAATGAGAGTTTTTATTTTATTTATTCCTGGATTCCTACTGTAGCTCGTTTCCCACAGTGAATCTACTTGTATTTTTTTTTTTATTCCAAAATGACATTAATGCATGAAAAGCTAACCGATTTGCGAACAAAAGCAATGTATTAGGATCATATGTGTTCATATGTCACCGTGCACACGCATCCCACGCTGCTGTTGCTTACAGCTGTGTCGCCTCATGGACTGCTGCCGCAGTTGGCAAATGTTTTGGTGTTCAAACTATGACTTTCAATTAGCTTGATACCGCTTGCGGTTCGTGACCCCCACACCTCGCCTCGGGGAGCCTAGCTCTGGCTTGCTCACGGCACAACACTGAATTTGTGGAGGACACGATAACTACGGTATTTAATAAGGTCCCTACGCAGTGTCCGTTGCCATCAAGAATGTCACATCGCCAAAGAGCAGAATCTCACCAGTGGTTCAACCGTTCTCGGTAATTGGCAAACTACATTTAGCTCAGAAGGGGCTTAAGCCCCTTTTTTGTATAACTTGATAATTAGCGGCAATGGCAGAACACATCAATGACTTGTAACTGTGATAGCTGCGGCCTGAGTTCAATTCCCTGTCACGGCAAACGTCAGTGGCGAGCCATATTTGAACCGTACCCTGGCGAACTGCTCTTCCCCCGCCCCCGCACTTAGCCGATGGAGAGCCCTCATCCAACAGCGGAATGGCAGATGGGCTGTACATGTACACAGGCACGTTTTATAGTTAAAGGGTGAAATATATACGGCCCGTGACCGAATCATCTCTGATGCATGTCATCCCTTAAGATTGCAATAACTAAGCAGGGCTGAGTCCAGCGTAGTGGTTGGATGGGTCACCGCCATGCGCAAACGTCTTGTCGTAGATCTGCGGGGCTTTGTGGTGGGCCAAAAGGCAAAGCAGCCACGCCGATTGTTGTGCTGCACATCTGTCAATCTACACTTCCACATCTATGCTCCCCGCCTGCACTAACCCCGCGATGACCAACATGGTGAAGTATGACCAAGAACCCCCATGAATGGCACGCCACGGGAAGGCCTCCATCCGGCAGTGGTTCGACAAAAAGGGCTGCAAGTCAACACCTTCCGATTAGCACGGTTGGCTACGTAAGGTGCGAAAGAAGTTTAATGTAGTACACACATTATACATATGTACTTGAAAACACATTTTTTTCGTCACCCACCGTTGCGCAGCCTCTGTAAGGGTCTCTTCGTGAGACAGAGGCATCTATCGCTGGAGGCTGATGATTGATTGAGACCACAGCTTTTCCGACTGCACATTTTAATCCGTGGACGCGCCGAGAAGTGATCACCGCTGACATCTTGCGCGGCTCCCAATTACCGGGGCCAGCATGCACCGCATTGCACCGCAAACAATCGCCGCTCCAATTAAAATTCGAGACAATGGGCTTTGTGATGCTGCGTAATTGTCTGCCAATCGTCACGGGTCAACTAGGGACGCGCGTGTTTGGTTTGTCTTTGTGTGTATTCATACGATGTGGGTTTTTTTACGTAAGTGTCAAAATGTAAAGTTATTGCAAAACACTCATTAAAACGGAAATGGACTCAACATGCCAATGGTTGATCCTATTGAAAAAGAGCCGTGGAAAAACAAATAACATTGCTCATATTACAATTGTATTGTGAATGTTGTTGATGGTGTGGTGGGCCAGTGGTTAGCACACTGCGCCACAAACCCAGTGACCCGAGTATTATAATACTACCTCACAGCTAGCATCAGTGACTTTTAAATACATTATTTGAGATGTGGCCGTTCGCTGGTGCACCCGTATTTAATGCCCTTTCCCGAGCTGCATTTGAGAAAGTGGCAGTTGATGGGGGCCTTCTTAAGGCTCTGTAGTAATTGTGGGGTGGGTGCTCCGCCCACCGTGGGAGCCGCCGTGGTGAGATGTTAACTACCTTGCCTGGTATACAGGAAGTCGTGGGTTCGATCCCGACCCTGACGTCTGCCACATACATGGAATCCGCATGTTCTCCCCGTGGTCGCGTGGAATTTTCTCCGAGTACTCCGGGTTTTTACCCTCCACATTTAGACACGTACGTGTAGAGTATTTGGCTGCTATAAATGTCCACGTGATAATCCATTCCGTTGGGATATCATTTGTAGCCAGCCAGGTCGCTTCTGAAAAAGAGCCATATAACTCAGTGGGCCTCACCTGGTCACAAAAAATAGTAAAAATAAACAAAACATGCTGGTCGCTTGGGAGTTCCAGGATTTGGTCCCAGACCACGATATCTGAACCAAACCTGGGCACCCACCCAGGAATCCACCCACCCACCCCACACCTGACAACGTTACCAACCTGCACCAATCAGTGTGGTGCAGTACGGTCAACCATCCCTGTGACCCAACGTGGCATGGGGAGGCCTTCATTCGGCAGTGGATTTGCAAAGGGCTGCAGATTTGTTTTACTGATAAGCTTTTGCAATGTGTGCATTTACCTACGAATCATTTTTGTGCGAGTCGTTAGATTGGGTAATGCACATATTCAATGTTTGCTACGGAGTTTTCACGATAGCTCTACTAAAACTATGAAAAAAATCATATTTACTCACGCGGAACATATGCATCTATATTAACAACGCACACATATGTGCGATTCGATTAAAGTTATCTCATTACGAATTCAAACACGGCGATGACATTGTTCCTGATGTGTATCGCCACGACCTGCTGGGTAACAACATTCTGAGACTACAAATGATGCTCGCGTTACATTTACTGATTATCAAGGTCGGCGTCTCATGCTTTAATTACATTACAGTCGAATTGACCGCATGCATTGTACGAGGCATGCATGCAAACACACTCCCCCAAAAGCTAGCGCTTGCTCTGCAGCTTTACAGGCGCGGAGACTCTGGGAGTGCATCTGATATGCACACCCAGTTAACGGGGAATGCTACAAGATAGCCCATCCGCTCACAGAAACCTGTCGCCGATGTGGCGAGAAACCGACTCTATACTTCATGGGACCTCCTTTGCCAGTGCCAAAATATGAGAATAGGTTTTCCCCTTTTTTCTGGCAACAAAACAGCTGTGTTCAGATGTTAAAACACCGTTTTGAGACGAGGCTCAAAAGAAAGCTGTCTCTGGTGTGGACCAATCCGTTTCAAGGACAATGCATATATTATCAGAGTACGTTTTCTGTTTGCATTCTGACCACAAGCATTGTGGTTAATGCAGACAAGATTCCTTGTTAAATGTTTCAGGTTGGTGTTTTAATATCTTAACAGCTGTTTTGTTGCCAGGAAAAATGGGAAATCCTATTCGACTTTATACTGACAACGCTGTACGCTTGGGCCAACAAACAATTCCAGTGTGTATCTTGCGCCACCTAAAAACTGCATCTTAAACCGAATATTTATTACGTTGGCTCAGTCAACACAGCAGTGTAAATTGGAACACCACAATTCGTCAATCGGTAGGTCTCGTACAGTGAGGTAAAGTGAGAGTACTCCCAAATCTTGCAATGCGTATGGTCGGTGTGGAAGAGTAGGCCGAGTTACCCTCCAGCGGGGCCCCCTAGAGCTCTCACCAGCGGAGGCCCTTCTGCCATAAGTAACGTGAGCAGGTACTTGCAGGTCTGCGCCATTGCCTCTATTAAACACATTGTTAGTCGTTATTTCACTGAAATATGACAAATGTTATATATGTGTGCCGTATATATAACGTATAGTATGAAATGTCTTTATTTGGCAAACATGATTACGTGAGTGGTTGTTGGAGCACGAGTACGTCAAATTAAATTAGTTTTTTGAAGCATGTGTTTTAAATGACACAGGATGAAATGATAGTCGTGACGCTTAACATGACAGCAGTGTTTAGCGGCGGCGGCACAGATTCCCGGCGGTGCCGGGTGTGGATTCAATTTCTTTCACGATTCCTAAAATATCAAACGCCTTCTAATACCCTCGAATCCCAGGCGATTGTTGCTTGCGCACAAAATCTACCCCGTGACATCACTTACGCATGCGTCCCAAAATAGCATCTTCCTCCGGGTGAAATTTAATTTTTTTCTTTAAGGCGGTAGCATTGGAGCGATAAGCCGTGCGCAGCTTTGGTGATGCATGAAGAATGCTTCAAGGCTGTGTATCCCAGTCCTCCACGAGCGGGTGCATCCTCTCCACCGATGCAGTCCATGTTAACCGTCCGAACGGAACAATTCGTACCGAAGCGGCGTTAGTTACGGTGCAACGTCGCATATCCGACCTGACCAATTAACCGTCCCGCACCCCATTAAGCATTTGTGCCCTGCGTGACGGTCATCTTCCATGAATACATGCTCTTACCACATGCGACCTGTCTGCACGCCGTAATATGCTCCTAATCTCGCGTACATTCGCTCTCTTCTTCAACACAGCAAAGCATTTGCTCCACCGATGTATTTCTCTCTCCCTAAGTTTGCAGCAGTCTGAAAACTCACGTCTTTAAAACTGATTTTTGTGTTTAGTTTGTAGTCCTACCCCTGCACATCTGATTAGCACGGTTGGCTACACAGGGTGCGGAAGACGTTCAACGTATATACGGTACATCTTCTATGCATTCATGTAACCAAAGTCTTCCCCCATCGAGTTGGTCACGTGACGTTGTGCTGCACCGTGGCTCAGTGAAGTTCGTCTGAAGAGCGGCCATGAGAAGTAAAATCGTGAGGTGTTCAGCCTTAACGTTGCACATTTACCCACCGGTTGCCTGTGCTTTTGAAGTGTGCAACGTCGTGATCTCGGGCCGATGTGGCCAGCATCATGCCCGCCTGGCTTTGTTTAACCCGGTATTGCAATTCGCACATTGTAACAGATACTCATTTAAGGCTCAGTCGATCTAGGGGAGGCCCAAGACTGGTTCAGATATCAACCCCCGTTGATGGTAGCCAATCAGAAGCTGCAACAACCACGACACCACGGCTAAAAGGCATTTGCTTACAATCAGGACCTTTTGGTTAATTAAACATCGTAATTGTAAACTCCTAACTGGGTGCTTGCTTGGTCCGTCGACTGAGCCTTTGAGCATTTCTGCTGAATTCTAGGAATCCTCGGGAGGATGTTTTACCACAACGGAGCCAGAGGCATCTGCGCTGTACGCTTCGGCACTCGCGAATTCCCAAACATTCCGCAGATTTGTTTCATGGTGTTGCGACGCTTTGTGCAATTACCCACAATTGCAGTCACGCAATTCCCGAGGCACCTAGGCAACAGTGCCGGCTAATTGAATGCCAATCGGCAAACGCACTGCCAGCAATAATGCCACCTTAATTGTTGGTTGAGAGTCATGAGTGACGGGGGGGCACTGCGTGTAAATTACAGTATTGATTCATCAATCATTAGTCATTTTTAAGGATGAGCATATTTGTTGTTGTTGTTTTTATATGATAAAACAAAGTTTGTTTTTGAATGTATATACTGTAGTAATATTAATTTTAAAAAAATACAAACAGATATTCGTCTCATACCAATGCATTGTTTTTGTTTCTACTTTGTATGCCCCAACCTATACTATAGTGCAATACAATTCTCCAATTGGAGTTATATAGAGGGACAAATAATGATCATAGGAAGGTTATGATGGGGTGGTCACTATAATTGATAGGTGGTGAAAGCAATGGACATTGAGTTGGACATGGTGAGGTTGAGAATGTGGCCGTGGGAGTGAGGAAGGAGGGGGGGGAGGAGGAGATCTATGGATTTCGTGAGCGGCTGCAAGGTGGCTGAGATGTAATTGTAAGTGATCATTAACGTGGCCAGCAATGAATGGAGGAGGAGGATGAACGCAATGTGAAATCACAAGAGTTGGTTAACACATTCCTGCGAAGGGAGCTGGTACGAACGTTGGGCTGCTCGGTCAATGGCCAGGGTCAAGGGCGGCGTGGTATATTCCGCAAATATGGCCGACTGTGAGGGCGGGCACAAGCCGGTCTGAGTAGGTTAAACGTTGAGTTTTATAAGGGCACCACGGGGTGACCAGCCCCTCCTCACCCAGCCTCACCCCTTCCACCCCCCACCCAGCCCCACCCTCTCCACCCAGCCCTTCCCCATCCTCCCCACCCAGCCCCTCCCCACCCTCCCCACCCAGCCCCTCCCCACCCAGCCCTACCCTCCCCATCCAGCCCTTCCCCACCCAGCCCCTCCCCACCCTCCCCTCCCCACCCAGCCCATCCCTGCACGACGGACGGACGGACACAATAATCCCGTGTGGGCTGGTCTAACCAGGAGGTTCCTACCAGTATAAAGTTTGGCTTCTGGTGGATGATAGACAACAGCATTGCAGAGCCTGAGGCTGGCGAGCGGTGGGAAGTGAAGGGAGGGATGACTAAAAAGAAAGTCAAGTTTTGGGAATGTATTGAGAGTGTAAAGTCAGGTTTGGAGATAAGAGCAAAGCAATGCTCATAGGAGTGGAAGCTAGGGGAGGGGGACAGCGTTCGGGAATTAGCAGAGTGCAAAAGCAAAGAACTTACCACGAATGCCGATCATATAACTCTGAACATCTGTGATGCTTTAACGTCAGACAAATAACGCCACGCGAGTCTAATACCTGTCAGTTGTTCAACTCTTGGCCGAGGTTAACATCAGCGGCAGTCGATATCTGAACCGGTGCTGTCAAATAATTATCATGGCCAACTCCACGCGAGCAGGAGGCCTTCATCCCCAATTGGATGGAGAATGAAGTGGATATTAATTTAACCATGTCATCTGCTATTGTGAAACATTTGCTTCCTCGCCAAAATGCGGTGAAAAATCAATTATGAAATAACAGCTGCGGTCAAAACATGAAATTGAATTTTTTTACAACGTGATCGCGATCCATTTTTTTTTGTTGCAATTACTATAATTGAAGGTTCCTTCACTGTTAGAGAAATTGGGCAAGCGGAATTATTGTTGCGTTTCCACTCAAATCTGACGAGCCCTTCCTTACAGCAGTAAGGCTGACAGCGTGAACACCATCAGCACAATCAGCACAATCAGCAAAATCATCACCATCATCACCATCATCACAATAATCACCATCATCACCATCATCACCATCAGCCTAATCAGCACCATCATCACCATCATCACCATCATCACCATCAGCCTAATCAGCACCATCAGCACAACATCACAATTAGCACCATCATCAAAATAATCACAATCAACACAAACAGCACCATCATCTTCATCACAATCAGCACAATTATAATAACCAGCACCATGACCACCATCTTCACAATCAGCACTATCAACACAATCAGAACAATCATTATAACCAGCACCATCATCACAATCAGCATCATCATCACAATCACCACAATCACCACAACCCATCACGCGCAGACGACGACGCGCACATTGCAACGCCTTCGCCCTCGTTGATCTTCACTCGGTACAAACAATCACCACCATTCGCGACATCATCTCCACGCGCTGCGTGAACCATCAGCTACCCGCGATCCGCAATTTCTACTCGTGCAGTCGACCTGCCTCTCGCTCTCGCTCTCTGCTTCTCACGCGGACGCAACTCGGCCGAGAGCCGCACGAAGCTCACGCGGCCTCGCGCGCCTGGACGCGCGCCGTCTCCCCCAGCGCTTCATCCGTCAAGCCCCTGATGCGCCGTGGGACAAAAAAAGTTTTTTTTGTTTGGGACGGAACAAAATATTTCGTTCGTTCTCCCGCCCGCCGGGCTCGAGGTGTGTGTGTGTCCCCATTTAGTCGACGTGATGACGCGTCGATGAGCGGCTTTCGTTCGCGCCCCACGTTCTTTGCGGAGCGTAACGACGCGCGGGTCGCGGCGGAGAGCGGTGAGACGGTGGCTGAGAGCGGAGTGGGAGAATCTCATTCGTGGCCTTCGATTGTCCCCTCCTGAGCTGCCTTATCTCAAGGGCCCTCGAGATACATTTTTTTAAGTCTTATATATGTTTTATCGTGGGGGAGCGGGGGGGACCCAATGCTTTGTTTTGAAAATCTATTAATATTATGCGTTTCTTCAGAGGAGCCGTTGGCATGCCGCTGCTTGAATGG
Source organism: Lampetra planeri (assembly GCF_965212315.1). NCBI lineage: Eukaryota > Metazoa > Chordata > Hyperoartia > Petromyzontiformes > Petromyzontidae > Lampetra > Lampetra planeri. Next base: position 11,138,817 of record NC_136125.1, on the reverse strand, counting down.
AGCTGTTTAAAATGAGATACAGGAAAATGTTGAATATCCACCACAACCAAATAACCATCCGTAACCCGGTGCAGGATCTGTGCATAGTGTAACTCTAATTTTCTACCGATGTTTCCAACTTTGACCTGTACATCGTCAGGAATGCATTCTTAATGTCTAAAGTGCAGTGTGGCATACCTCCACGCATGACGCAGTTTGGACTTGACTTTTGTTCAGAACACCTATTTTGTGCACGGTGTGACTGTAATGTCCTAAATCGTCTTTCCCCCCCTCCATTTCTCCTTTCAACTGAGCATGGTGAAGTATGGGTAATCGATACCCGTGACCGACACGGCACGGGATGCCCTCATACAAGCAATAGACACAGGGCCGTAACTTAACTTTTTTGCAGCTTACAGGAATCAGTGTGAAAGTTTCAAAATTGTAGCGAGGTGAATTTTCCTCGTAATTTTTGTGATTGTAGCAATTGAAAAGACATTTTGTACCAGACCTGATGACCAGTGCAATGATGCAAGACGACAGAGCAGGTGTCATCTCAAACCCTAGCACGTCCCTCATGCCAGCCAGTTCCCACCCACAGCGCCTTGTCAGTTCCCTGCCGAAGGCCTGGCCCTCGCAGCATCGATCGTGGGGCTTGTTTGAGCATACTTCACCACGCTGGTCAAGTGTGGGTCAGTGAAGATGGTGCCCCAGGACGGGTTCACATATCGTTCACCGTGGCCGGGAATCGAACGCAGCTTGTCAAATTCCCCCCCCATCAACTCTCTCCCTCTTGGGAAGGGGCCATTACATTCACACGCGTGATAAACAGAGCCATCACGATGGGCTGCTGTCTGAGAACACGTGCCCGCCACGAGGGACGGTCGGGTCGACCAAAATCGATGCATCATCTCGAGCAACAGTCCTGTCTGCACCACCGGCAATCCATCTTCCTTAAGCACATTAAGCCTTGGCCGGGTGACTGAGAGAAATTGAACAAAGGACAATCACCCCCCTCCTCATACTCCCTGCCAACCCATTCCCCTACCCTCTCCGCTCTATCTACTCCCTTATTTTCTCCTCTCTACCCGATCACCTACCCTCCCTCTTCTCTGCTATTCACTCCCCTACTCCCCCCCCTATACTCTCCACTGTGCTCACTCTCTCCTACCTTCTATATCCTCTCCCTTCACCTCTCCTTTCCACCCTATCCTCTACTCTTTCTTCTTCTACCTCTATTAACTTACCCGACCCTCTGCTGTACTCTGCTCTCTCCCCTCTTTCACATCATCTCATCTCTCCGCTCTCTCTTACCCTCTCCTCTCTTCCCGCTCCCCTCCCCTGTCACTCTTCTCGTCGTGCCCGTGATCCGCGTCTGCTGAGACGCCGCAACTCGCAGCAGCAGCAGCAGCGTGCCACGCGCTGAGAGCCACCGTCGCCCCACCCAGCAAATTTCTCATCGCCTCCTCCTCCTCGCTGCTGTGGCTGAATGCCGACCCCCACTCCCCACCCCTCCTCGCCACCACATCCACCGCATCCACCGCACCCACCGGCACCCACCGCACCCACCTCAACCACCGCACCCACCTCAACCACCGGCACCCACCGCACCCACCTCAACCACCGGCACCCACCGCCCCCACCGGCACCCACCGGCACCCACCAATCTAAGTAACGCGATTTAAATCGCACCAGAAATGATTAAGTACAAACGCCTCCCCTTTCGCCGATGCGCGCACCTCCCGCTTTCTGTACGGACGCACTCGCATTCATATGCGAGGTGCGTCTTGAGACGCGGTTGCACTCAAGACGCGATGCACATACCAATCGTGTTGCTGTAATTCACGGAAGGGCTGGGCGAGCGGAGCCGCGCGTGTGCGCGAATGCACTGCGCGTACACACTCGCCAATTGTTATTCTCACTTTGGGCAAAGTGAAATGAGCCCGAAATACCATCAGCCTCCTAAACCTGACAAGATTTACTGGTCATATCTTAACAAGGCACCTTTTATTTATCCGATCACTCTTACTTATCGTATCAATTTAGTCACTTACAGCTGCAGGGTTGCTCTGTAATGTATACACCGTACATACCGCCGTTGACGTGGCTCTGGTTTGTTAGCTGCTAAGAGCCTTTGCAGTCGTTTATAAAAGAGTAAATGAAGAAGATTAAAACTTCAAATCGAGAGTGAATGAAGACTTCCGTGGTTCTAACGCTTCCAACGACGCCATAAAAAGTTCTCACAAACGCGGGTGCAATTGTTAGACAAGGCGGTCCAATGCCTTTGAGCTGTCCACACATCAACACGCGCGCCTGAGCGCCACCCAATAAGAACGTGAAAGATGTTACATGCTCAGCGGCCGTTCCCGGTTTAAAGAGCTCCACCCCAGCTCTCCCAGTCTTGGGACACCGTGGCGTGGTCATCAAGTTGCCGGCCGTGCAACTTCACCAGGGCCACGGGGCCGGAGGGGCCCAGGTATCGGGACACGAACTAGAGAGGAGAATTGGACATGGGGCCCCACTTCCGTTGCTTGCACCCATGGCCCACGATCCCGTGCCAAGCAGCACGCTACACCACCGCCACTTGGGTAATTCTTGCGTGTGGATTAGTTGATGATTGGATTGCGAAAGCCGCCTGTGATGAAAGCAACGGTGCTTGGGTTTCCCACCAGACCTGCCGCTAATGCATGAATCTGGCTGGACTGGGATAGAAGCCACTGCCGACTTCTCTTCCAAATGCCAATTTAATCTATCTGCAGATGTTATCGCTCGAGGCTGGAAAATCGAGGCGGATTGTGTAGCCTCCCCCAAACAACAGCCACGAGCTGCCAATTGAGTTTAGCGAACGAACATTGCAATTTAGAGAGAGAGTGATACATTTCCTGTCAGCCTGACAAGGGACATCCCTGCTGATAGAGGCTTAATATAGATGTTAAATTGCACCGGGGCTATAAATATACGGCGGTTGAATATCTCCCGAGGAATCATGGTGTTTGCACATTCTGCACTGTTGGGAAATGATCATTCCCACTCACCGTCAGACTTTTTTAATGTCATGAAATAGACCCAACTTAACTTGCCCAGACACAGTCTCTTGCCTTCACTCGGTCTTATCTGGGATTGGTTCTAACTTCCTCCAGCCGAATGTTGCCAACGCAGCGGTTTTCAACATCGGCACAAAGTCTCCTCAGTGAAGAGCTCAGCTTGAGTGTGCTCCTCCAAAACTCTGACAACGAGAGTGCGTGGAGTTCAGACTCTGTCTTATCGACAGACCTGTTCTTCACCTGAGGACGGCTGCTTGCGTTGTGGCCGAAACGTCGTGAGAATTATTTTATTATGTTTAATTTTTATTATTTTATTATTTCCATTCTACGTGACTTTACCGAAAGAACCAAGAAGATGAATCCCTGCAGTCACGAAAGCTTTAAATCGAAATTTAGTGCGTGGAGTTGTCATAGATTCCGACCTCTGATTGTTTTCCAACATGTCTCGAACTTACACAGTACCTCCATCTGTCCAATATCTTCCGTTTTTTTCCCGAATCTGCCGCAGAGACTTTCATCCATACCCTCCTCCCACCGCGAATCGACGGTTCAACTCTCTCCTCTCCATCCTCCCCAACCCCCTCGTATTCGTTTCCAAGTAAACAAAACTCAGGAGCGAAAATCCCCCCAACCCCACTGGTTACCGTTTGCATTACGGATCAATGTCAAGATCGACCTCACCGTCTTCAGAATCAAAATCAGAAGTTTATTTCCCGACTGAAGCACATTGAGCTAAGAAGCTCGTTTTCAAGGGTCACTCGGCTGGCAGATAACATCAAAGCATCCAGCAATGACCTCTTCCCTCCCATCTCGCTCTATTCCCCATCCACGCACTCTCTGCATCAGCAACTGGGGCTTTCTGTTAAACTCCCCTGTCAGCCTTTCAGCACAGTCGAAATTTCGCCCATTCTCTTCTGCTGCCCTCGTCCTCTGCAACTCTCTTCCCACAAGCCACCAGCGGTGTTAATTGCCCCCTGGCCCTGTTGAAATTCAGGAACAAGACCGTCCCCGTTTTCGCCTCTGCCTCTCTCTGTGAAATAAGTAAGCTCACGATTCCTGAGTGTGCAGCACTCTTGAGGTGCAGTGACATTTAGACTTGCAATTGCATTGTGTGCCATTTAACATGATAAAACAAGGTATCTGAAAGAGAGATATGATACCACCGAAATAGCACCTGTTGTTTTCACATTTTAAATCCGAACAGATTTGCCCAAAAAATATCAAATTATGCTTTGGGGCGCAAATATGTAATTTCCATTTTGCTCCTTGCAATGACATTTTCCAGCATAACGTTCATAATAAAACGTTTTTGGATTAGATCGCGTTATTTATAAATGTGTCGTAATCCTCCACCACCCGACCCGGCGAATTGCCCGATGATGCTTGATGTAATTACCAGCGAAACGTCGTACTCAAAAATTGTAAATGTTGTAGATTCACTCTTCAACACACCGGTGGGCTAAAGTAGTGAACTATTTTGTCTTTTGTCAACGTGACGCTTGTTTGCTGATTGGCCGTGTCGGGTGGTGGAGGGTTACGACACATTTATAAATAACGCGATCTAACCCAAAAACGTTTTATTATGAATAATATTGGTCGCGAAAGCCAATGTGTTAAACAGCATAACGTTGTTTGAAAATCAAATTGACAAATATGTAACCTGGTTACTCTCTTGTCATTATTTTTACAAATGTAGAAAGGATGCTTAAAAATAAAATTGTCCACTTATATGGCACTATCGTTTTTAATGGAAAAAGAATGGATAATACACTGTGACATGATAACAAATGTAATGTTAATAGCTTCAAAAAGTCAAATAGTCTCCACTTGTTCGCCATCGTTGTCAATGCGTGCCTGGAATCTTCTCCAGGTGGTCCCCAGAGCTCGGAGGCACATTTCTTGTGGTATCGTTGAAAATTCTCCGAAGTGTTAACATTTTTTTGAAGCACCTTGTATAATGTGCATGAGGGTCAGAAGGCAGCACAGCACAGTGCAGACTAATGTCATTTTTCCCAATTCTAGATTTGAAGCTTCCCATCTGTCTGGGATAGAGTGTTGCTCCCTCTGGTTTTCTCGCACGTGTACAAACACTCATTCATTGGCTGAAAACATATTCATATATAGAGGACTGCAGAGCTTGGGAAATAGTTGGTAGCGCCGGCTTACTGGCCGCTACCTTCCAGCTTTGTTTCTGGTTCCACGACGATTGTGAAAAATGCAATTTGCATGAACGATGACGCTTAATATATATAAAAATACATTATTAGCATGGTTGGCTATGCATGGTCCGAAAGAAGTTCAACATACATACATTAAAACAATTCCTGCCTCACGACCTGTCATTGCTGAGCACGTAATTCTAATTCGCATAAACATTGAAATTCACAAATATGATTTCCCAAGGCACTTTGACCGCGAAAATGAAGCGGACTATGTGAACACAAAAACGAGCGACATTTCATCACGTTTGTTCGTTTTCTATTTGAGAGCGGAAAACTCGAGCCACATCGCGCTCACACACGCACGCTCACTCCCACTCGCCGCCATGCTCTCTCAGCAAATTAAGCGCGGCGATTCTTTGCGTCTGTGAAAACACGGTGCTTTTATCAATGCTTTTTCACACACATATATACGGAGTGGCCAATTACTCTGTACAATGCACGCTTCGTGATAAACACTCTCTCTATACGTGCGCTATAATTTACTCTGTAATGGATGGAATGGTGGCCCAGCGGTTCGCGAACTGCGCCGATGAACCCGGCGGCCACAGTTCGATCATCGGCCACGGCTTAAACATCACCAACCAGAAATGACTGACTAGCCGAACACAGGATTAGGAGGCCTTCATCCAGCAGTGGATTAACAGGGCTGTAAAATGGTTATGTGTGTTTCATAAGAAGATAAATAATTATTACTAACATGAAATCATTACATTTCGTATTTAGTTATGTGAAGGAAAACCGCGTACTCTCTACAGGAATACATTAAATGACAATTTAAATAGGAATAGTGACACAGTGTAAACTACATCGCTCGTATACATATATTTCTTAATTAAGGACAATACACATGAGTAGTTTGATAGTGGATCAATCGGAATTATAAGAATCTTGTCATTCAATAGCTTATCATAATTGTTGGCAATGACTAGGTATGTATTCGACAAGTGAATGCAAAATATATAATGCACAATAGTTTTTTTGTATTAAAATATTAGCGCGTGAAATGTTATAGTCATGCAGGTGTGGAATCAATTATAATGAACACGTATACCAAAAAAAAATCGACGGAATATTTACTGTGGCATACATCAAAATTTAAAAAGAGAATTACTTTAAATTACACCCGAAATTGCAAGCCTTTTCAGTAATGAAGCTGTGTGGAACACATTCTAGATGGTATTGCAATTTCACCATCTCAAAATTGACTTTCCAACTCTGGTTCAGACGGCGCTCTGGGGAAAATGACGCGGCCAATTTTCGGCAACTCCACGCCATTCAATTCGTGTCTGCGATTTCACATTCACCCGTACGTACTCTCGCAAGTGCTTGCCGTGTCCATCTGCCAGACGGGGATTTAAACCAAAAAAATACACCCCCACGCTGATTGGCTGCTACATCCCAAGATATTATGTCAATTCAGAGAATCTCAGCTCAGACGTCATTATCACAGCTGTGCACGTATTCATCCACGTAGGGACTTTTTTCGCAACACACGTATCCAGCCGTGCCAATCGGAGGTGCGGCAGACAATGACATCGCACATCCCAGCCTTTATCTCGGGTTTAATCGCACACTCGCCTTCCACTCACTATCGAAATAAAAACCACTCGAGCTGCAGCAGGGCCTCTGCAGAACGCCCTACAAGGGCCGAGAGGGGGCTTCTGCAAATGGCTATTGTGCCAGTCCATCAGAAGTGAAGCACAGAGCGTGTGCTGGAGCACCAGGAAGAATATTCTTAGGTTTTTTCGGTAAAGTCACGTAGGTAAAACATTTAAAATTAATAAAAGTAAAATAAAAATAAAATAAAAATCACGACGTTTCGGAAGCAACACAAGCCTCCGTCTTCAGGTGGAATAGTCACAGCACGATAGCTGTATCAAGTGAGATAAATTACAGGAAAACCGTGTCTCTATATATACATATAGAAGAATATATATATGGGAAGAATCACCAACTGCAGTGACTCATTCACACCCTGCATTTAGCCACGTAAGATTCATTATTGCTCGTTCATGAGAGGAGGTGTGGGTGGTAATATGCCATAGATCAGTGTTCTTCACTAATTTGCAGAGGAAGGGGGCGGCCACATTCGCCGATAAGACATCATCAGTGTGAGGGCCGCCACGCATCTGAAACCATTGGGGTTTGACAGCAGCACGATGATGATGATGGGGATGTTCTCATATTTGCGTATTGACGGGGGCCGCCAGTGACTCGCGGGCCTTGCAGTGAAGAACACTGCTGTAAGATGGTCGTTGCAAATGGGATGGATTCATTATAATTGAACACCTATCTAAAATACAATAAATTAACAATTATCCAATTCACTCACCGGATGAAGGCCTCCTCAAGCCGTCGCCACGTGCATGTATGTACGTTGAACTTCTTTCGCACCGTACGTAGCCAACCTCCCACGGTCCCGCGATGTAACAATCCACCCGACACGCGCACGAGCAGATTTCATTGCTCCATCTCCCATGTGGACGTGCTCTTGGACGCGTGTCTCCTCTGGACTGCCACTCTGACACTATTCCTTACCGTCGGCCATTATCCCTTCCACTGGCACATCTTGCCCAGGGCCCAGTTCCTTTTTTTTTATTTAACAATAAATAAGTAAATAAACAAATACGAATAAAGAAACGTCATGAACGATGACGCACAACTACAAATTCAAGTTCATCGCCTTGTCTTGCGAAAAGGTGTACAAAGGGATTTTTGACGCGCGTCTGTTTCAGATTAATGAAGTGAATAAATGTACCCACGCGCTCCCTTACACATTTACAAACATGCTTGCAAGTGAAGGAACATGCCACGCGAAGCTGTGCGAACGGTGAAAGGCTTTAGCGAAACGAATGGCGTCAACGTTGTTCAAGCGAACGAGAGAGATCCGTCCGAAAGTAGCCTCCAGGAGGAAGCGTTTATACTGGTAGGAACCACCTGGTTCCACCAGCCCACAGGGGATTATTGTGTCTGTCCGTCGTGCATCCAAAAATGGGAAGAGTGGGGCTGGGTGGAGAGGGGAGGGTGGGTAGGGGCTGGGTGGGGTGGGTGGGGAGGGGCTGGGTGGGGAGGGGAGGGTGGGGAGGGGCTGGGTGGGGATAGTGGGGCTGGGTGGGGGCTGGGTAGGGGTGGGGCTGGGTGGGGAGGGGCTGGTCACCCCGTGGTGCCCTTATAAACTCAACGTTTAACCTACTCACGCCGGCTTGTGCCCGCCCTCACAGTCGGGCATATTTGCGGAATACACCACGCCGCCGTTGACCCTGGCCATTGACCGAGCAACTCAACGTTCCTACCAGCTCCCTCCGCAGGAATGTGTTAGGGGCACGTGATGCACGACTGCTGCGTGACGCGAGCGTTCAACGGCTCACAATAGAGAGGAACCGTTGGCGTTCCATATTTGTCTCGTGAATTAATTTGCGAATTAAATATATAAATAGTTGTATGGAACTCAGTGACATCAGGAGGCCAACAGCAGGCGACCCGGCACCGAACCGTGTTCTTCTTTGATGGCATCGCGTTCGAGATTTAAAAAAAAAAAGCGAAATAAATCTGTACTAAATGTCATTCATTTACAATTACGACGTAATCACCTTTTTAAAAATAAACTGCAACGCAGTCTTGTGTTGGACGTCCTATTTTCAGCACCGGAGTAAAAGTGCTCTGAGCGAGCCGCTTATTTTTAAATCCTTTATATTAACTTCACTTGCTTGCTTGCTTGCGCGCTTACGACCGTGCAAATCTTTCGGTCGTTTTTTAACCCACTTTCCGTGATCCAATCGAGCTGACATTTTGCACACAGACTCGTTGTGCGTGACAATTTATTTTCGTGAAATTTTTTTTCAAAAATTTTACACTTTTAGGAAAAAAAAATATATTTAATTACCAATTGCTTAATGGTGGCAGGCAATCATCTGACCCATAGGTGGCAGCCATCTCAAGCCAGAGGACGAGAGGACTCTAGCCGCCACGCATATAAAGGATTTATAGTGAAAAACTTTGTTTTTACAGGTTAATTTTTAGGCCAAATCTGAGAGATGCCCTCCAACAGTGAGAGGAGGTCGATTTCAGACCCGCGGTGCCTCCTGGGAAGTAAGGATGGGTGTGCCCGTGGCCTGTAATCTGCCACCCCTCGTCCCACAAGATTCAGAGTTGTTACGATGCTGAGAATCCCCGATCACGGGGCTGAACAAACCAGCCGTGAAATGGTGTCAGCTCGAATTAATAACACACGAAGCACAAACAAAACAAACTCCGATCCTATCATTGTCCCGGGGCCTTTATTGTCAATCCGAATATCGTTGAATTTTGAAACAGTTATTTGTATGAGGCAATTAATATCGTGTCTACTTCTGTGAGCTACACATTTGCGACGTTATTTTTGCACACAGTGAATATGCGATGTTGCAGCTGAATACCAAACAAAAATAGATTATCAACATAAAACATTACATGTCATAGAATACTAAAGGCTAAACTAATTCGTCATTTGCATCGGTAAACTAAACGAGAATGCTTCAAGTAACTAAAAGCACATTACGAAAGTTAATCGACCTCACACGAATGTTAATTGACCATAACTTAACCTTGCCAACACAGCGCGACAATTTTTCATGGCGCAATTCCAACAGCCACACAGCTTCGTTACAATTGTACGACGACACACGAGCCCAAACCACACCGACTGACTCGATGCTACAAACGTAAAGATCTGTTAGACTCCACAATCTGTGTGTCCGACATGGCCCACATTTAAATATCTCTGATCAGGAGTGGCTTTAGGCTGCATTCACCCACCACAAGGTGTTTTACAACGGGCCATGATTTCAATACGGGTCTGTACGTCCAATGCAACCTTCAAAGGGTATTTAAGAGGCCGTAACATCAATGACTTGCGCACACAAATGCATTTTGGCCTTACTGGAAATGTCTGCATATCAACAAAAAAGCACACCCATGCAAAAATATATGAAAATAAAAAAAAATTTAGTCCATCAGCCTAGTGGATTTCCAGACCAATATTATCAAGCAACTGTTGCTTAAGCAAGCAAATCCTGGGCCAATTTCGACACTTTGGGTCCCATCAGCAGAGAAAGGCGTGTTAAGCAGAGGCTGCTGGATGACCAGATGATGTTGCAAAGAGCACTCCATCCAGATCATGGGGCCCCGTTCCTAAGCAAGAAAAGCGATTCTGCACACACAGTCATTTCGCGTTTCCAGGGACCATTATGAGTGAACAATAAGTCCTCTATTTATGTTGAGGATGCGTCCCTGGAAAATGCGGAGTTATGCGAAACAACGTAAATCGAAACCTCTTTAACCATTGACTTAATTACATGATTTTAAGATACGTTCCTGGGGGTCATGTTTTGGTCAAAATTTGCAGAAAAAAACATGAAGTACCAAAAAGAGGATACCGAAAAATACATCATATAACAAGTTTAAATGAATTACATAAGTTAATACATACAGAGTCCTCACGAGAATTGGCGGTGGTGGAGATTACATTTCGAGGCTTGGTGTGATGTAAAGGCGAGTACAGTAATCCAGTATGGCAACAAACTGCTGACGCCTAAGTGGCCATGGCGTGGCGTGTGGTCAGATTCACTGCCCAAAACCACTGCGTTCTTTCTTTCAGTTTCATCACAAACGTCGGCAGTGAATCAACGCATTTCTAATTCGGATTACGTTCCCCAATTCGTTGGCGACGTTGTAGTGAAACAACGCAAAGAGCAACGTAGATCGAGGACTTGCTGTAATGCGCTTCAAGCTTTCGATTTTAAACGGAGTCTAAAACAAAACAAAAACAACCAACCCATGAACCGCGTGACCGTCTGTACTCGCCAAAGAGCTCCGGCGCGAATAAAAGCACACGCACAAGCGCGCACGCACTTACTCGCTCACGCACGGAACTGTCAGTCAAGCTGCAGCGTCTCTCTCGTCCCAGCTCGCACGACGCGGGCTGGGCAGGTAAACCTTCAGTGTGCGCGTTGCACACAAGCCACGACGCAACGGTGCTTTGTTTCCGTTGCGTCGGTGCCACGTGCGGTTGTTCGCATGGCACCACCACCGCCGTCGTCGTTTCCGTGTTTGTAAATTTTTATAAAACACAAAAAAAACCCGGCGAGTTTGACCGAGCGCAAGGCGAACAGGAGACGCGAGATAACGCAATGTGTTGCCGAGCCAGTGAGCGTGAAATGAATACACACATACGCACAGAAACAAATCTAGGGGAAATAACGAAAACCACACAACAACCCGTGGCTGCTGGCAAGAGGACAGAGATGACCTTGACGTTTTTGGCTAATTGACCATCGGGAAAAAATACGTTTTAGAGCGAGGGAGAACATCTTGTAGAGGGCGTAAGGGGTGGGGGGGGGCGCTGAGGTGAGGTGGAGCAATACAGGAACCACACCGAAGAGAATTTTTTTTAAAATTGGTGGTAACGAATGCGCAAGAAAGGAGATGGGGGGGGGGGTGAAGGAAACCCAAATAAGATTGATTTGGTGGGAAACGAGGAGGAGCTGAGGGGGACTTGTGGAAGGTTCCAGAAAGTGGGGGGGGGGGGGGGGGTGAGATACGGGGTGTGAGTCGAGAGCTCTGGGCTCCTGCAGAGGAAAAGTGGCAGTAGAACGACCTCCCAACACGTGTGTGTGTGTCACTGAGCGTGCGTCACTGGAACAGTAACGCTCCCTTACTCGGATGCCTCATGTTGATTCCCTTTCATGTATGAGGGAGTGAAAATATTCTTTACCCCCCCCCCCCTCTGATATAGAAATCCCAGGTTTGTATATGTTTGTTATTTAACCGGTTATTCAATATTCTATGTCTGGGTGATTATCGTGGGTAATATGTCTGAGTGGCTCAGCAGCCGAGCACCATCTCGTAATTGGTAGGTCGCAAACTCAAATTGTGGTCAGTGGTCGACTCTTGCCCTTCATCCATCCAAGGTGGACAAAGTCAGCATCATTTTGTGGGAAGGTCAACAGTTGTCCTGTGGGAACACTCACGCCCTGCCACAAAGAAACGTGGAACTCCCACCAATGTCTTAGAGATATAAAAAAAAAAAGAGATAACTAGTGCCCCATACCTAATTCAGAGGGAAACCATTCAGACTTTTATTACAAATTCAGATGAAGGGGTGGGGGGGGGACACACCTTGCAAGGAGAGCGGCTTAGCCATTGAGTGTGCAGGCGGTGCAACTGCACCGGGATTCGCAATCCAGAGGGGTCCAGGCCAGTGCCGGATTGTCCTAGTAGCTACTACATAAGTGTAGTAGCTACTAGGACACGTGTAGTAGCTACGGGCCCGCACTATCAAGGGCCCCGCGCTAAATGCTTTCAAGCTATCAATTCCGGTTCAGTGATTACGCACTTGCTCTATTACTATAGTGCTATGCCACCTTCAACTTTTATGTTTAAAGTTAGGGATTTGTCGTATTATCTCGGCTGTATAGCAAACGAAAAAGTACAATTACTTTACTATGCAAGTTAAAAATGTATGTGTTTTAATATTTAAGTTTTTATTTTATTTAGGGCCCCTTTACAACGTATGCTACAGGCCCTGCACTTAGCTTCATCTGGCACTGGTCCAGGCACTGAGCATCGAAGAGAGAGGGGGGGGGGTCATTGGACAGGGCCCCCAACGAATTCCTCGCATCAGGCTCCCGTGCTGCGAATAATTTAAACTTGTTTTTTTCCGACCTACGCTAATATATCTGTTGAGATCGTTTTTTTTTTATCATCGCTTGCATACTTGAACCGGGGCCTCTGATGTCAGCGCTGGTAAGATTAGAAAATGATCACAACAAAGGCGTTCTCTCTCCGTTTAACGACAGCAACTGCTGGAAAGCGTGGAACCAAATGATGCTTACCCCAGCAACTTTGCATCGGGACAATCGGTAACCGGCAATGAAACGCGACCTTTCCAGCCTCTGTTCATAACCTGCATTCCCGTCCTCATTGCGATACGCAGGGCATCGTAGTGACGACACCAGCTCAGTCTGCAGCATGCATTGTGCTCATCATCATAACAGACTGGCGTATTAATAGCTTAACCAGCCGCGAGCGTTCCAAATATGTGCACAGGCTTGATAGTGGTATTCAAGTGAACAGCAACTCGAATCAAAAGACCTCGAGAGTCGTTTGAAACATCTGAAAGTCGAGCTGCGTGTCACCTGTACTCACTCACGCGGCACAAGCCCTACAGCCAACACCTCACCTTCTCTCTCGTGCCGAATGCTTAAGAAAATATACACGGTGCTGAGTTTTTTTTTTATAAACTTATATCCAGCGAAGATTATATTACAGGAAGATAAAAAAAACCAATCCCACACATTTCCATTCGCTTGCCTTGGTTTAAACAAAAAAAACAAACTGACGGCTACGTTTCATCGATGAAGGATTTACATATTAAAATAACGTACTCCATGTATGGACGAGACGGTTCAAGACACGGCAATTAAATTATTTCATTCGAATGTACAGAGATTATACAAGTATCGTGCTAGTCAGCAATGATCATCATCATCGTCGTGGTTATCATATACACGTGTGTGTGTTATTTTAAAACACAGTTTTTTTATTCGCAGTACAGATCATGGGCTATTGAACAACGCATATTACACAATGCTTACTGCTGCTGCTGACACTACTACTAACAAAGATCAAAGATCCCCCGTATAGCCTTAACAGACTGTAGGGGCAAGTGCTGTTAGCGGGCATCTATGAAGGCCAGAACGGCACACGAGGGGGTGGGTTGCCAGCACCACGCCCGACCGCCTTTGTCTCCCCAGTGGCGATGTTTACTACACACCGCACAAGGTACTCATTTCAGGCTGAGTCGACCTAGGGGAGGCCCCGGACCGGTTCAGATAATCGTCACTGGTGTTGTTACTACTAACGCACACATGTACAGCGGCCAGAGCGCTCACGTGATCTCAATCACGAGCTCTGCGGTGGAGTGGTGGCGCAACGGTTAGCGCAATTGGTAACGAACGTGGCAACTTGAGACTCAATTCCCGGCCGGGAGCCAGTACGAGTAGAATAGCGATGGGTTTAACACGCAGGAGTCGTAGTCGTAGTAGGCTTTCGCGGCCAAAAATGATCCATAAGCGTTTTATTTGGGTTAGATCGCGTAAGTAGAAATGTGTCGTTAAACTCACCACCACCCGACGCGGCCAATTAGTAATGTGTCATGTATTATGGGGTTTACTCTCCAACACACCGGTGTGCTGGACTAGTAACGAATTGGCATGTTTTGTTTACGTGACAAACCTTACTAATTGGCTGTGTCGGGTGGTGGCAGGTTTCACGACACATTTATATATTTACTCGATCTAACCCAAAAAAAAAACTCTATTATGGAATCGCGATGTTTGACCCGGTCCTGGGCACCGTCCATCGCCTCCACCAACCCGGCCACACCGGCGTGGTGAAGTTTGGGTCAAAGGACCGCCGTATCGGACACCGCACGGCAGAGGTCGCAACCGGGTACCCGATACCCGTACCCTACCCGTTACCCGGCTACCCGTACCCGGCCAGGTACGGGTAGCCGTTTGCGACCCTGGTGCGGCCGGGTACGGGTACGGGTAGGCCGTGAGTCACTGGTGAGTCACCGTTTGTCACTCATTTCGGGTAGGGTACAGGTACGGGTAGGGAACGGGTACCCGTACCCGGCCGGGTACGGGTACGGGTACCCATTTGCGACCCTGGTGCGGCCGGGTACGGGTACGGGTACGGGTACCCATTTGCGACCCTGGTGCAGCCGGGTACGGGTACGGGTACCCATTTGCGACCCTGGTGCGGCCGGGTACGGGTACGGGTAGCCGGGTAAGGAATCAAAACCCGTCTGCGACCTCTGTCGCACGGGAAGCCCTTCATCCAGCACGATATTAATTGAGGCGCTGAATTTTAATGTCAACTAATTACGAGACCCTGTTAGTCTTGAGGAAACGATCGCAATGATCAGTTTTCATTCACATCCACATTTTTTTCCCTCTCCTTGGGATTCTTTTTTTTTAAACATATATACAAAACACCATCCCCCCAAAAGATATCAAATTGTCCACTCTGCTGCGCAAGCTTTGCAACGGGACATCGAGTGACGTGTCGTGCTTGTAAAGGTACCCTGTACGTAGGACACAGAGCACTTCATACACACAAACTCCACTCCATTCATCGTAACAGCCAGGCCAGGTTTTACCCGGCAATGGCCAATGCCGATTGTATGTCTGTATGCTGAACTTCTTTCGCACCGTGCGTAGCAAAGCGTGCTAATCGGAGGTGCGCGGAAAAGACAAACTAAACACAACAATGCCGGGGTTTAGCCGCGAGTTTCCTCTGCAGCGCAAAATTATGATTATATACAAAAAAAACCCTGAAAATTTGGTCCTGTTAAATGACGCATTCATGGTTTGGAGTTGCATGCCACTCTTGATAAATTGCCAGTGATCAAAAAAATGGACAACTAAACACAATAAGCGGTTCAAAAGAAATTGGTTTTCCACGGAGCGATTCGATTCTCCTGCGAGAATCTTTTTTTCTCTTCTTGCCGATCCGCCGTAACAAATCAGCAGTCGGATCGCGCGGCAACTAACGCGAGAGACGTGCATTTCCACTCGGATGACGAATTAGTTCGATTGTTATTTTACGAGACAAGCTGCACACGTGACCTCCTCTTCCGCTCTGTGGGGTCCATCTTTATGCAAGCCTCCCGCAACAGTGGCGATATTTCAAGACTTAAGATAACTACGATTTTCTCGCGAGGGTCAAAACGTCTCTCACTTAAAAAGAAAAATTCCACCGTACCCCCCCCCCTCAACTCGTTTTCATGAAGATTCATAGCCCCAGCTGCTCTGCAATGCAATCGTATGCCAAATATGTAACGCAACGGTTTAACTAAGAAATGTCGCTGTTAAGCTGATTTCTCGTTCGTTCGTTTCTCAATCCGCTTGCCCCGGCTGAGGGTCGCGGCGGCAGCGTGTTGAGTAGTGGCGGACAACACCTCCCGTTCCCTGGCGACAGCCTCCAGCTCTTCCTGGGGAGTTCCCAGGCGTTCAAGCGACGTAGTCCCGCTGGACGTGTCTTGGCCGGCCGCGGGTTCGTCGCTGTTAAGCTGCTTATTCAAATCGCAATTTATTGGGCTTAATGATGGACATGCGCTGACACGAGGTCAACATATTCCAATTTAATGCCGTGACCTCAACTCTCTGTCAATGGTGTGTGGCACAAAAAAAAAGTCCAATTAGTTTAAGAAGTATTTGTATTCGTGTTGATGACCGTCTGGTATTAACCTTGACTGTGGCTTGTGTGTGAGCCACGGTATATACGCTAATATATCAGCATTTCCAGATTGCTTTCGGTCAAACTGCAACGGCAGGTGTTTAAGAAGCCCGACTCTGCTGACGCGAGGCGCTGAAGGTCAAAACTGGATCAGAGTTCGCCTGTTTAATCAGCGCTGCTGGAAATCATTAGTTCGGAAGGCCAGAAGTCTGATGGGCTGTAAAGAAGTGTATATTACATGGAGGAATGGATTTCCTGTCCATTAATTACATATCATCCAATATATCCTCTGCCAGAGAGCAGAATCTTGTGCAGTTTTTGCATTAATACCATTTGAATAATTCTTACTTTGTTTCTAAAAATAGCAAAGGTGCCGCTGTAATAGTCTACGGTATAATTCTGGAATGCGAGACGTGGATAAGGACACGTGCATCAGGCAATGAACACAAATGCTGGGCAGGACACGTCGCTCGGACGAGACCGGTGGCGGAACGTCGGTCAGAGAGCACTCACGGAGATCGAACGATGAGATGATGAGATAAGCTCGCGCTCAGGAGCAAGATGGATCGTGGCATTACGGAACCAGTTACGGCAATTGGGAGGCCTTCATCTGGCAGTGGATAGACCGTGGCTGACGATGACGATGATGATAAATCTTGGGTTAGTGGCTGCAGTTAATGGAGACAGCGCATTGCTTACATGTGTGGAGCAAAGAATATTTGCTTAGACTGCTTTCAAATCTGCAAAAGAGCATCACTTTACTTTATTAGCATTTAGTGTTAAATGATCTCGCGTGGGAATTTAAATAGAACGAATGGCGCACTCGCGCGTACGTTCAAATGTCTCAAGGAACTGCAGCGCAAAATGATGTTAATAAATAAAGTGAGTTTTAAAATGAATATTAATTTGTTCAAAGAAGTTATTACGTCTGGGCATTTTTATTAGTAGCGCTTGTATTATTATTCCAAGTCATATTGCAAGGACTATAATGTCCACACACGTGTGCTTTATATAGCCTTGTGCTTATAAATCCTTACTATTGTGTGTCTATAAAAATGTCTCTTTAATGTATCAACGCTTTTTGATACACATTTTAACATCCAATGATCGTCGTCTGCATTTCCCCGAAGCGCTGAAATTTGTATTGGTGGAAATGGAAACCCGAAATGGATTTTAAGCCAAAAGGAATAGTGCTTCAAAGAAACAAACTGGAGTTCCCCTTCTAAAAGCACAAACACTGCGCTATGGATTGGACGTGAGAAGTGTAATCAATGGTGATACATGCATGGTATGCTGCATCCACACTGCCACTCATTATAATTGACCAGCAAAAAAAGTCAACACGATTTGAGAAGGTAACAATGAGTTCATAGCTCGCAAAATTCAACTTCATGTTAAACCTTGTCTCTATCTAGCAGTTGCGTAATGTAGAATTTGGACAATTATATAAGTGACACGCATTGTAAACAATACGAACATATTGAAAAGTTAATGTCCACCCACCCTCATTAATCACGCGGAACGCTTCCAAGTGTCACGTGGTGCATGTGGATTGGTGAGCGTGGGGTGTCTGGTAAATTGTACCGGGCGAGTATCTGGTGAGTGGTGAGCCTCACGTTGAGTGTCCGGTAAGTGGTGAGTGTGCAGTCCATGGTGAGTTTTTGGTTCGTGTCGGTGTCTGCTGTGAGTGGTTAGTGTCTGGTTGGTGTCTTAAATGTGTGGTGCGTGATGAGTGGCGAGTGTCTGGTGAGATGCTGCGTTTGGCGAGTTGGTCTAAGGTGAGCGAGCGAGCGAGCGCGTGAGTGGTGAGTGTCTGTCGAGCGCGAGTGCTGATACATCATCGGCCTTGTTATGAAGGAGAGGCACGTAGTGACACGGGCAAATCACGTTGATCAATAAAGTAACACATGTGCGGATTTGCATTCCTATTATCCCAGTCTCAAAACCTATCACCACGATGGCATTGTTCACCGAAACAATTTGGCTGACGGGAAGTAAAAGCTTGCCAAGGACAGACCGCGCGGTGTGATGCAACAGGCATTTTGCGGCAAGCTTGGAAGAAGCGTTTCATGAAGGCGTTTAAACCATTAAAAAAAGAAAACGACCGACAATAAGCGTTTTGTGCCTACATGTTTCTTTTCCAGAGCGTGGAGTCAGCAGTCCGTGCCGTGGGTTCTGAGTCGGCTTTCTTGAGCATCGCCTCAGCTTCCGAATTCTGGAATCTCCACAAGAATACCGGCCGTCTCGCCACAGCACCCACCACCACACTAGCCGGCACAAGCCCTGGCCGTGCCACCACCGGCTCCACCGGCTCCATCTGCGCCATCACCACCACCGACATCAACAATCGCCTCTAAGTGGCGGTGGCGTCACCACGGCGCTTGTGCCATGCCAGGTGCACTTTGAGGCCACGCGAAGTGTCCAAGGCTCACCGACAGGAGGGGTCACGGGACAGATCTGGGTGTTTACGCACGTATGTTGAACTTCTTTCCCACCGAACGTAGCCAACCGTGCTAATCGGAGGTGCAAAGGGTTGAGTGAGTGAGAAGGCTGGCAGATGCACCGTCTGTGCCACCATCACCACCAATATTACCATCCAGGTTTCCCAGGGCTTCGTCGCCTCGCGGACTTCCCACCGCCCCGAGTGGGTCGGCGGCAAGAGCGGTGTGGGAGGAGTGCTCAGCGGGTGGTCTGTCGGTGACGTCGCTGCCGCCATCACTGCCGCCACCATCACCTCCGCCACCATCACCGCAGCCACCGCCGCTGTCTCCACCATTACCGCTGTCACCGCCACCACCGCCACCATCACCGCCACCATCACCGCCGCCACCATCACCACCATCATCACCGCCGCCACCACCACCGCCGCCACCATCACCGCCGCCACCATCACCGCCGCCACCATCACCGCCGCCACCATCACCTCCGCCACCATCACCGCCGCCACCATCATCGCCTCCACCACCGCCACCATCACGGCCGCCACCTTCACGGCCGCCACCATCACGGCCGCCACCATCACCGCCGCCACCATCACCGCCGCCACCGCCGCCGTCTCCACCATTAGCGCTGTCACCGCCACCATCACCGCTGCCACCGCCGCCAGCACCGCAATCACCACCGCCATCACCACTGTCACCGCCACCATCACCGCCACCGCCACCACCGCCACCATCACCGACGCCACCATCACCGCCACCGCCATCACCGCTGTCACCGCCACCATCACCACCGCCGTCACCACCGCCACCGTTGTCACCGCCACCATCACCACTGTCACCGCCGTCACCATCGCCACCGCCGCCTCCGCCCTTGTTGGGTGGCCCACAGTGAGGGCCGTGCGACGCCGCGGGCTCGTACGAGTCGAGGAAGTAGCAGATGCCCGGCACGTCGCCGGGAAAGTTTGCTGGAAGCTCTCGCCGCGACCGTGGAGTGAAGCGGAAGCCGTCGTCACCGCTCAGGAGCCTTTTGACAACAGCGGCAGCAAGTGCAGCGGTGGAAGCGGCGGGGGTCACTCCGTGGCGCTTCGTGCGTGAGCGCGGTTTGTGAGGACGCGCTTCAGTTTACGCTTCGGGGCCCCTGTGATTCTTAATATGCCCGTCGAAGGTTTTTGGTTTTGTAAATAACGACGATGGGTTTTTTTCCGTAAGATGATACGAGGGACTGCTTGCAGAAAAGCGAGCGTACGTAATATGTAATCAATGAATCCAAGCACCAATGAATGCAATTGACCAAACATCCACATTTAAAAGGACCCTCGTGAAAAAATTCTCATGACTCTGTGACGCCTGGATAATCAAATGCCATGATTAGTATTACTTGTAGAGTGCCTGCTATGACATACGAATCGTAAACCTGGACACTGAGAAAGAAGATAGAACCAAGGCTGAACATATGTAAAGCAGCGTGGAGAGGTGCATGATGGGAATTTCAGAGAGACAAACTGCAGGAACACTTTGATTTAAGAACAAACACATAATTAGAGAGTTCACGTTTGGCTAGTGAATAAGAGCGAGTGGGCTTGCCCAGGACACATCACCAGAAGGGATGGCAGCAGATCGACAAGACTGGCGATGGAATGCCGGCTGAAGCAGGGAACATGCCCGACGGGACGACCACTGTGGAGAATGAGCAATTAGGTTGTACGTAGGAATGTGGAACTTCTTTCGCACCATGCATAACCAGCCGTGCTAATCGGAGGTGTGGGGGAAGTACAAAAAAGCAAAGACAAAAAGCAGATTAGCTCATGCGCAGGAGCGAGATGGATTGTGTCATCACAGGACCACAAGGAATAGCGATGGAGTGGGGAGGCCTGCATCCAGCAGTGGATAGACCATAACTGATTATGACATTGGTGAAGCCGGGCCACACCGGGGATGGTCTTCTGCTTTCCCTCATTCTATCGCTCTTTGCCATGAAGTGTTTTCTTCATGGCAAAGGTATCCCCGACATTGATGAGATGCAGTCGTGACGACTGATTTTTACTCAATTGAACAATTTCTCTCATCGACATTTTGCTCAACTATCTTATTATAGGATGTGGGATTGTCCTCTCCTCGTACTGCTGGACTCTGGAACCCTCCCTGGCCATCTAATTTCCAAAACTTCAATATCTTTGCTCATTTGATGAGATCAAACAAAAGGTCGGAGTGGCTCAGAGGTCAGGGTACTTGGTGGCACACTGCTGAGGTCCTGGGTTAAAATCTAGGCAGCCACTTGCCCAGATTTCAACTCCAAGTTTAAGCAAGTTGATGGTTTTTACCCAGTCACCAATTGCTGTACGAAATCCATCACGTTACATTGGGTAATGCACTTAATTTGACTGATTTACAGCTCTAAGAAGTGACAAATGTTGATTTTACTATCATGCGACAATCCTATCTCACAGTAGAGTGTGTGGTGAAATGCAACCGTGACTGTGTAAACGATGAAAAGATCGCTTGAAGGATTTTTAGTGAGAGGTCTTATAAAACCATCTCTTCTGCAGCCATTCTCTGACACATTGGGCGCACTGCTCTGTGAACTTCACAAATTCCTTCTATTTCTCATGACATGATGCACAGAGTGCAAATGGAAAACAAAAAGGAAAAAAATAACCGAAATATGCTTTAAAAAAATAATTTTATAAATCTCCGATGTGTTGTCGGCTTGTACCGCGTGTTGTTTGCCATCACGTTTAAGGGACCGAATTGAGCTACTCCTTTCCCTCTTAATCATAGAGCGTTGCCGGCTGCTGCCGCTGTTGCTGGTTCCGTTTTGGGCTCGGCTCTCTGGTGGTACGCCGGGCCACGTTTCGGTTTTTTTTGCTTCGCCTGGGAGTAAGCTGGAGTGCCCGGAGCAAACTCACCAATGCGTGCACACGATGGGAGAGCACTCCCACACAAGAAAGAAAAATATTAACTCGTAAAAACAAAGTTTTTCACTATAAATCCTTTATATGCGTGGCATAGGTTTTATTTTATTATTAATTTCTGTTTTTCTTGAGTAAGAGTTTCATTTTTATCACATTGGTATTTTAAATTAAATATGAAATTTTGTTTTTTCCTAAAAGTGACAATTTATTTTCGTGAAAAATTTTTTGCAAAAATTTTTCACGAAAATAAATTGTCACGCACAACGAGTCTGTGTGCAAAATGTCAGCTTGATTGGATCACGGGAAGTGGGTTAAAAAACGACCGAAAGATTTGCACGGTCGTAAGCGCGCAAGCAAGCAAGCAAGCGAGTGAACTTAATATAAAGGATTAAAAAAACCATCAGACAGCCACACAGCACGACCACGAAGACAAACCTGCGTGACCGGCATGCTTTAAATTATCTCCACATTGCACTTCACGGGACTGAGACGGCAGGGACCCCTCCCAGGCTCGCTCACCGGTGCGTCGTGGGGCTGACGTTCACGCGGCACGGGAGGCTGCCGGCCTCGAATCGGTTTGCGAGTGCCACGTTGTTCCCGAAGAGGCAGTAGCGCGGCATGTTGACCCCGACCACGCCGGCCAGCACGGGACCCGAGTGCAGCCCGATCCGCATCTGAGGGACGGCCGGGGCA
Organism: Lampetra planeri; assembly: GCF_965212315.1. Taxonomy (NCBI): domain Eukaryota; kingdom Metazoa; phylum Chordata; class Hyperoartia; order Petromyzontiformes; family Petromyzontidae; genus Lampetra; species Lampetra planeri. The sequence continues at coordinate 11,116,246 of NC_136125.1, read as the reverse complement.
CGTGTGCGAGTTAGGGACGCAGTGTTGCATCACCTCCTTGTGATTTACCCATCACCTGCGACAACCAGTTGGTGGGATAGTGCGTATCCATTGCTGGTGCTTAGAACAAGAACGTTGTTTTTAACGGGCAGTCTTGAAATGTCCTCAATTAGTTGAAAGCCCTTTGTCAATCCGCTGTTGGGTGAAGGCCTCCCCGCGCCACGTCAGTCGTGGGGGGTTATTTGACCATACTTCACCATATTGTTTGGGTCTTTCAGTAAAGTCACGTAGGTAGAAAAAGAAAAAGAAAAAATAATAATAATAAAAATATCACGACGTTTTGATCGCAACACAAGCGGTCGTCATCATTGTTTCCTGATGATAATCGCTTGTGTTGCGATCGAAACGTCGTGATATTTTTTAAAATTATTTTTCATTATTTTTGTCTATCTACGTGACTTTACCGAAAGACCCACATAATATGAATTCCTGCAGTCACGAAAGCTTTAAGTCAAGATACTTCACCATGTTGGTCAGTGCGGGTTGGGCAGGATGGCGTACCTCCAATTTGCGAGGTTGGCTATGTACTGTGTGAAAGAAGTTCAAGATACATACGTACGGGGCGAGGGCAGGTTCAGATATCGCTCGCCACCGATGTTAGCCGTGGTCGTGGTGCATTATGCACAGCCCTGCACCATAGTAGTGGTGGAGGATGTCAATAACACAATTATAGCTTTATGGCAAAATCATAATAATAATTAAAATTTAAATTGCGAAATTCCATCCTAGGATCCCAATGCACAATGCATGGAAAGCAGGAAACAAAACCAGAACCAGCGCACCGACCAATCTAAAGAGGGAAAGACACTTTTAAGAGATGGGTTTTCAAAGAAAACTTAAATATATTTTCCCTTAACAGCTTAACCAGATCATCACCATTGTCACCACCACCACAGCTATCATCACCATCAATTAATGATTACAAATTGTTGCAAAGTATTAATTGAGCCCTGGAAGATGACATGAAAGTAATTATACAAATTAACCCATATACGTAATTCCTTTTATTTCACGGAAGAAAAAACGATGAGTCTACATTTGTATATACGCGTAAAAAACCCATCTAAAATCCCTGGGCAGGGCTATAGAAATCCACAGTAGCCGAGTCAGCACCCCCTGCTAAGCCGGGTTCCATTCCATGTTTCAGCCACCTGTGATTAAACCAGCTTCACAAACATAGCGAGTTGATGGTCTTAACCCAATCGCCAACAGCTACGCAAAACAATATCCCTGCAGCATTTCACTTTGATTTTCACTTAATTTCACGGATATGCAGTTCTGAGACTAAAGTTGAACTTCTTTCGTGCCGTACGTAGCCAACCGTGCTAATCGGAGGTGCGGGGGAAGAACAACAAACTAAACACAACGAACGCAGTTGTAAAGAAATGAGTTTTCAATCTAGATTTAAACGTGCACAGCTCCAGCGGCTTCCTGATATCGAAAGGAGTGTTCCAGACGGCCGCAGAAGCGCATCGGAAAGGACGCAATGCAGTGACCGTCTTTGTTCGATGCTGATGGGATGGATGACCAGAATTTGCACGAACAATGAGAGGGAGGTAAAGAGCGTAACGTGTTACAGGAAGAAGTATTCTGCGCCGTGCACCTCAACGCGTCGCGTGCCCAAAGCATAACGCACGTTTCCATGTCAGAAAACAAAAAAAAAACCTAAAACCACGTCATGTTTTCGCGCGTGATGTGTCATTCCCCAACGCACCGAACGCAGCGTCCCCCGTCGTTATATTTGGCTCGGCGTAATTTCGATTGAAAGCTTTCATGACAGCAGGGATTCATCTTCTTGGTTCTTTCGGTAAAGTCACGTAGAAGGGAAGTAATAAAATAAAAAAACATAATAAAATAATTCTCACGACGTTTCGGCCACAACGCAAGAGGACGGCTGCTTGCGTTGTGGCCGAAACGTCGTGAGAATTATTTTATTATGTTTTATTTTTATTATTTTATTACTTCCCTTCTACGTGACTTTACCGAAAGAACCAAGAAGTTGGTGCCGCGTGTTTGTGCGTTCGCGACGCGCGTGGCGCTCGATCCCTCGGCTGTGCGGTGGTGGTGGTGGGGGGGGGGTTGGTGGGGGGCGCTGCGTTGGAGACGCGTCACCGCCTCGCGCTCCGCCGCAGCGATGGAGGAGTGCGCGCCCGGCCTCTTTGCGAACCCCCTTGGAGACCTCCTGGCCGGGCGAGCACTCGCAGCTAATACACCTTCACGCTTTCTCAATCATTCATAGCAGCGTGCCAAGGCTGTTGCGCGGTAGCGTCCGCCACGGACTCCGGAGCATTCCCGTGGGAACGGTGAGCGCGAGAACAGGATTCGATTTCGAGTTAAAGCTTCGGTGACTGCAGCGATTCATCACGTAGAATGGAAATAATAAAATAATAAAACATAAAACATAATAAAATAATTCTCACGACGTTTCGGCCACAACGCAAGTAGCCGTCCTCGGGTGGAGAACAGGTCTGTCGAGGAAACAGAGTCTGAGGACGGCTACTTGCGTTGTGGCCGAAACGTCGTGAGAATTATTTTATTATGTTTTATTTTTTATTATTTTATTATTTCCATTCTACGTGGCTTTACCGAAAGAACCACAAGATGAACAGGATTCGAATTTAGGCGCAGGCGATGATGAAACTTCGCGTGTGCCAAGCTCCGTTTACACATTTTTCCTCTACACCCCCCGCCTATTCCGCCGACCCCCTCCTCCCCTACTAACTCCACTCTGCCGTCTCCACACGTGCAGGAAAAATGTGATATGAAAGCAGCACTTTTTAATTGAAAGACAAAATTACATGGCTGTGCAATGGAAAAAGCCAAAACTGTGTTGTGCACAGACAGTTTTTTGGTACTTTGGCGTGGCGAATATTAACTCCCTTGCCTGGTATGCGGGAGATTGTGGGTTCTATCCCGACCGTGACGCCTGCATATTTGGAGTTTGCGTGTTCTCCCCTTGGTCGCATGGATTTTTCTCCAGGTCCTCTGGTTTTTTCCTCCACATTTTAGAAACGTGCGTTTAGAGTATTTGGCTGCTATAACTTTCCACGTGATAAGCCACTTGGTTGAGCTACATAGCTCAGTGGGCCTTACCTGGTCAAATGAAACATTGTTTTAGTTTCGTTTCAGTTTAATACACGGTGGCCAAAAAGCCAGCGTACATCGGGCTATTTTATATATTTTAATACGGGCATGAAACATTTTTATTGTTCATTCTTCAAGTTCATATTTTACATATTATCATGATTAATATCTATTTTCGTCTTCCTTTTCAGATGACATACATATGGAAAGAAAATTTACTCAAGATGAACGAGTTCAATTAGTTTTTATGATTGCAAACAAGGCCGCTGTAATCTTTTTTAAAAAAAGTCCTACATTCATTTCAAAAGAGAATTCATGCATGTATTAATGTTAATGGAAGTCAGTGTTAACATTGTTAAAACAAATGAAATATCCACATATGATGTTAAAATATATACAGAGACTCTGTGTCCTTCCCTTTGGGCCATTCTGTATAATAATAATAATGTACAGCCCGATGTCAATCCACAGCTGGTTTAAGGCCTCCAGTCACGGGCGGTTGTTTGACCACATGCCACCGTGCTGATTAGTGTGGGTTGGGGTTCAGGGTCATAGCTGGCAATCCCAAGAAACGGCCAAGATATTACAATATAACAGGACCCTGCGGGGTGGGCTGGTAGGAATAATACTAATACCGGTACAGGGATATCGACCGGGTATAGAGGAGTTAAAAAGAAAATGATTTGTGCATGGGGGGTGAGCGATGACGTCCTCACCCCCCTCCCCACTGACCCGCGCGCCCACAGAGCAAGGATTGCAACAGGTGATGTCATTGGCTGGGCCGGATGCGACGGCCATCTTGTTTAGTTCATTTAGTTCACGGATCGCAGGGGGAGCGTGCGGCCATCTTGTCGGACAGACGGACAGTCGGACGGACGGACGGACACATTAATCTATTGGTGGTCTGGTCCACTTCGTTCCTACCAGTATTACTCGCCACTGATGTTAGCCACGGCTGGGAATTAAACTCACAGCAGAGATGGGAGAATGACTCTGCTGTCGATACCCCCCGAAATGAAAGGGAAATTCAAATTAAACACAGCGGAATTGTCTCGATCGAGGTGACGTAAAGGGCATTTTGTGGCAGATCGCATTACCCATGCCGAACAACGATGGGATGAATTTTCTGCCACTTTGGGTCCCTCCTCTTAGGCATGCCAAGGCTGGGATAATATCACGAATGAAACACAAGGTGGGTTTAACATGTAGTGGTACGCTTTTGCGACCAATATTATCCATGAGAGGTTTTTTGGGTTAGATCGCGCAAATATAAATGTGTCGTTAAACCCACCACCACCACCACCCGACGCAGCCAATTAGTAAGGTTTGTCAAGTAAACAAAAAAGGCCAGTTTGTTACTAGTTCAGCACCCCGGTGTTTTGGAGAGCAAATTATAAATGCTGTGAGTTCATTCTCCAACATACTGGTGTGCTGAAATAATAACTAATTGACGTGTTTTGTGTACGTGACAAGCGTTACTATAATTGGCCGTGTCGGGTGGTGGCGGATTTAACGACACATTTATATTCATGCGATCTAACCCCCCCAAAAAACCTCTATTTCGGAACACAAGGTGACTCGTCCAAGAATAAACAGACAAGACGAGAATGGATCTTCAGCCACTTCAAGATGACCCCACCCATCTGTGGATTAGGGCATTATGTTTAATTTTTATTATTTTATTATTTCCCTTCTACGTGACTTTACCGAAAGAACCAAGAAGATTATCAGAAGTGTTAACATTTATTTAAAGCACCTTGTATATAATTATTGCTGTGGAGTTGATTTGACAACAATTGAAATTGGGTTGGTCATTGGCTGTTCAGACCCCTTTAAAGCCCAATAGCCTCCCCCACCCCATCCCCACAATGACTCAAATCCCAACGTAATCACACACCGGCTGGGCGCCGTCTCCACATATAAATAGGGTGCACTCGCGCCCGTGCACTCACCTGTAGGTTAACTCTTCAACGACCGAGAGCTTTGCACTCGAAGGAATTGTGCGCCGGAGCAATCCACTCGCAACATCGGCACATTTTCAACGCTCGTCTTTGTGACATAACGGTAGTCTTCGTCAAGGTTAATGCAAGGTCAAATACACCACCACCATTGTTTTAACCAATGAGCGAACGAAAAATCCATCGATTGATTAAATATTGCCCAGCTTGCCAGTGAGAGCACCGTGCATTGCCCCGTTGTCGTATTATCACCAAGGCGTGATTCATGACAGAATATTCTCAGAGTGCCTGGTAGCCTGGAGGTGACACGTGCCTTAGTAGTCACAGGCACAGCTATACGGGACGTGGTGTGCCGGGTGCAGACAGATGTATTTTCCCGGGGGTCATCAACCCAGACCAGGCCCAGGTGGAATTAAACCCCACTTGTCGCATCACCAGCACTCAAAAGAGTTAATAGCTCTCCCATGCCCCAGCAGAGCTGCTTCAACCTGCAGTTCACGTGGCCTCTGAGATCAGCTTGATTTGCTACAGTGCCCGGATTTCGTGACCTTCACAGCTGTACATCGCATCGCAAGGGAGAGGTGGTGGTGGTTGTTGCTCGCTAATAGTGATTGCCCCAACAGCCTGTGTAAGCTACAGGGACGAGAGAAAGCTGGGAGGGGAGGGGGGTCGTTGCATTGGGTGGTAGTGGGGGCGTGGTGGTAGTGGGGGCGTGGTGGCGTGGTGGCGTAGTGGCCTAGCGGTTAGCGCGTTGCGCTACAAACCAGCGACGATTATCTGAACCGGCCTCCCCTAGGTCGCCACAGCCTCAAATGAGTACCTGGTGCGCTGTGTAAACATCACCACTGGGGGAGACAAAGGCTGCCACGTGCAGTGCTGGCCGCCCACCCCCTCGTGTGCCGTGCCGGCCTTCATAGGTGCTACTCTCTAACAGGACTTGCCCCAACAGTCTGTTAAGGCTACACGGGGGGGGGGGAGGGATCTTTGTCTCTGGTGGGCATGGTGGAAGTGTGGCTGGTGGGACTCCAGGCAGAGTTGAAAAATCCCACCTTGATGGGCTCTCCGTCGGGCGTGAGCACCTTCTGCGCCAGGTCGATCATGCGCAGGGCCATCCAGGCCACCCGCTGGGCGTGCTCCGCGCTCGGCTTGTGCAGACCGCCCGCCACGCAGTACGCGTCTCCGATCGTCTCCACCTGCACGCTCGCACCGCGCGGTGGAACCACTCGTTCGTTCAATAGGACGCGTTACCGCTCGGGTCGCCACCCTCTCCGGGTTGTCGCGGTACGGTGCCCCTTCTCAATGTAGCGCAATGTGGCCACGTGGTGGGGCTGGAAAAGGGCAGCACAGCAAGATCCACTGTTGTACTGTACTATGCTCCCACATCTATGCTCCCCTCCTTCACGAATTCGCACTGACCAGTGCGGTGAAGTGTGGCAGAGAGATCCTCATCCATCAAAAGATTGACAAGAGGGGCTGATCATGTAAATTGTGAGCTTAAGCACCAATATTAATCAATCAAAGTATTGTTATGCATAGCTTCCACTTGTGGTGTTCCCATGATCGTCCGCGTATTTGACAAAGCTGCTGGGACATTAAAGTCTGTTTTGTAACAATGCCTCATTCAAGATGACCCGTGTGTCCGTGCGTGCCACTCAGATAGAGCTGTGGGTTTCATTTTACATGTGAGCTCTCCCCTCTTCTGGCATTTTGAGATATTATTCTTCCCATGACATATCCCGGGTTTGTGTACCTTGTAGGTGGTAAAACTAATTTAGATTTGTTGGGCCTGGCGGACAGGGGCAGGGCACTGCACACGGTGCGAGACTGCAATTGCAACCGTGGCCAGACATTCATGACATCCAGCAAACAGCACTACTCCATCATCTGCACGCCGGCTGGTAATTTGCAATGATTAATAGTCATTTACAGACCTTTGTCCATCCACTGCTGGATGAATGTCTCTCTTCCGGTACCAAGTTGGTCGTTGGGGGGATTGTTTCACCATCCCATCAACATGCTGTAAAGTTTCCTGACACGAACAGTCACTAGTATCCAAGATCCACGTCAGCAAACAAGAGCTGAACATTGCCCACGGCTGTGTGCTGGAAATACAGGGCAATGGTGTCAAACATTGCAACTCGAGAATTTCCCACATGGCTGTGGTACCTTCATTAACCTTTCACTTTGCGAAGGTGTTCTCACACCATGTATGATCCAATCACCCGAACCCAATTTGGCTGCAAAGTAAAACGATCAAATCTGCATTATTATTTAGCAAAATAAATATCTCGGAATAATAATATAATAAATTAATCGGTCAGTCATATTTGCTGTGGACATCTCGCGCTCAGTTTATTTACAGAACGCCGTCAGCATTATCGCCGTCGTCATCATCAAATTAAACTAAAATTATTACAATTTTACGAGGCAAGGCCCACTGAGCTATATCGCTGTTTTTCAGAAACGACCTGGCCACAAATGATCGCGCTACGAAGTGGCTTATCACGTGGAAATTTATAGCAGCTAAGTACTCTAAATGCACCTTTCTAAACGTGGAGGGAAACACCTGAGGAACCCAGAGAAAAATCCACGCGACCACGAGGAGAGAAACACGGAAACTCCAAATACACAACAGGCGCCAGGGTCGGGATTGAACCCACGGCCTCCTGCGTTCTAGGCGTGTCCGTTAACCCCATGTGCGCGCGTGCGTGCCCGTCAGGCAGCTGTTCAAGCGCGGACAGGCCTCCCAACAACGCCACGGCGATTGTCAGCGGCGTGTCCCGTCAATTACTCGACAGGGGCCAAGCGACGAGGCTCACCGGGTGGGCCTGACGTGCGTGGGCGTGAGCAGTCACCGCCGCGTGCTCGTGCAAGCATGCATCGACTCGCGGACAAAAATAGCGTGCCCGCGCAACACATTCGCAAATCTCCGAGCTAGAGCAGTAGTTGCGCCGCAGATATATTGGAGACGTCGACGAATCCTCAACTGGCCTCCTATGTAAGCCGGGTGTTTCTCCCACGGGCCAATGATTGTTTGACACAATTCTACGCGTCACAGACTTGGGCGACAGCATCGCATTGTGTAGTCACATTGCAACGTCGTTGAAACTTAACATGCGTAAACGCCGCACGGGTTTTTGTTCACAGGCGCTCAGCGGTAGAGTTTGACTGTAAGATTCTTCAAATAATCGATAACTCAACGGCCATCGGTGCACTTGCTCTGCTTCCCATGTGTGCCGCTGGTTGGGATGTAATGGCTGGGGTTTGGTGACATCATTGGCATCATCAGCCACGTCACGTTGCACGTGGCTTGCAGGGAGGCAGGTGACATGTTTCAAGGGGCCTTAGTAATTATCCACAACTTCAATTTTTTTAGATTAACTACCCAGCAGCTTTGAATATACGTTTACACACTCTTACTTCCCAATAAAATGGATTGTTGTCACATTATGAACACAATTGCTTTTGTTCCATAGCATATGCCCTCATGTTTTTAACCCTTTAATGAACACGTTTAATGTGTTACATTTTCAAGATCTCGGTGTACCTCGCAAAAGAGATGCGCAGTCTCAACGAGCTCTTGTCTGCATTAAAGACTGCTTACAACTAAAGCTACATGTTCTGCAGTTCACTACTTGCTTTGTTTCGACTTCAGCTCTGCGTCACCTCTTAGCTGGAGCATCGCCACATGAGTTGAGTCATATTAATGCCGCGAGCCGGAGTTTGGCAAGATACGTGCCAGTGGTTTTTTTTTTGGCACTCGGTAATATGTGCAACCTGCGCTGATTTGTCAGGCAGCTCTCGGAGCCGTGGGTAATAATGCTAAATTTATTTATGAAAAAAACATATTTACAAGAACAATTTGTCAGCATGCAGAACAAAGAAAAGGTTGGCAACATTAATAAGGACATTACGCACACGGCAATGCTTTCTTGCACGTGATAGATGCAGACGCTGGAAATTAGCTGTGAAAATTTCATTAAGAATGCGCGGTTTCGTCTTTGCATGAAACTGAATTCCAGAAATAGAAGCTAAAAATACACCGAAAAATGGTTGATTAATAAAGGAATGCAAACCCTTACCCTTGTTCTATTACAAAAGACGTGATCTGAAAGAGAAACGTGATATCGAGAGAGGGCCACACCGGCTGTGCGAATGTATACTTGCACTCTTAACATGAGTTTGCAAATAAGAAAACAGCGCTTTATTTGCCAAGCATTTTGAAGTACTTTAAATAACTGTTCAATAGCTTTCACCAGCTACATAATGCTCGGGGTACCAGCCTGCTATAAGGCTGGTGGAAAAATCTGAAGTGAAATGCCACTGGAATGGACTTGAATGATGACCAACGGCTCAAAGCAATTAATTCCATCTCTGTAAAATCTCAAGCCCTGGGTTTTACTGCAACCGCGCACCTTATTGTTATTCAAGAGGCACGATAAAAAAAGACAGTTTCACATATCGCAGCTGTACAAATTTACTTGCTCTATAATTAATGGTGATACGCGAAGGCTGTGTGCAGATGCGTGCCGACGTATCGAGCCTGCCACGGCAATGGATCAACCCCTCTGATGTGACACGGGGGCATGCATCAGGTATCTGCGGTTGTACCGTATAGCTCTTCAGTGTTCCTGAAGAAGCTCCTATCACATGGAGCGAAACGTCGGACATCATGCCGAGTGACGTGCGGTACAACGGCAAAACGCAGAGAGCTATCGCATTGATTTTCTCGGCACGCCATTGGGCGTTGAAGCTTGATGCACCAAATTAAGACATATGGTGCAGAATACTGAACTCTGAGGCTGGGCATGTGCATCTCGGCTATTGTGTCTGAGTAGGAAGTGGCCTGTGAATACAAAGCAGCCAGGATGCTCGAGTTGCCAGCAAACAAAAATAGGCTTTACTGAAAATTCCAAACCATATCTGTGTGCGTTAGATGCATATATACATATTGAAAATGTAAAATATATCTATCAGGAATGTGCGTAACAGGCATGCCTCTGGAGTCAGTGCGGCGCCTCCTGGCATGGACAATTTATCTTGCATTCCCTGCCAGTGTAGTCAATGTTGTGTGCATGAGCTCTTACCTGATACTACAAAGGCCTGTATTAGAGTGCTGGGGTGGAGCTGCGGCGCAGTCGATAGCGCGCTCCGATCTACACCCGGCAAGCCGAGTTCAATTCCTAGCCACGGCTAACATCAGTGGTGGCGAGTGATATCAGGGCCAGTCCTGGGACTTCAATTCACCAAACATGCACCGACCATCTTGGAGAAGTATGGCCAATTAACCCACGTGACCAACATTGCTTGGGGATTCTAGATTTGAAGCTTTCGTGACTGCAAGGATTCATACTCTTAGGGTTTTCGGTAAAGTCACGTAGGTAAAAAATAAAAAGTCATATACATAATAATAGAAATAAAATAATAAGTCACAGCTGTGACGGTCCCACCTGATTACGGAGACTTGTGTTGCCTCCGAAACGTCGTGATTTATTATTTTATTTCTATTATTATTTCTATTTTTTTTTACCTACGTGACTTTACCGAAAAACCTAAGACTATTGCTTGGGGAGGCACTCATCCAGCAGTGGACTAAAAAAAATGGCTGTCACCCGTACACAGTCACAGCACTAGAATTCTCATTGCTTGGCCACAATGGTGTACGCACGATCGTGATAACGGGTTACACTCAAATCCCCCCCGGAGCGCATAGCTCTTTAGACGTGTCCACGCCACGTAATTACTGCACAGCGCGACGTCCCTCAGGTGTTCCGGAGTCGCACCTCTCACAGTCAGCTCAGTCTCACATCCCTCCCCTCTTAAGTGACTCACCCCCCCTTCCAAACTAGGGCAGCATTAGCAGCAGGCTCGGGAGGCCATTCGCAGAGCAGCATGTGGAGTGTGTTTTTTTTTCGAACGCCGCGTGTATTTTTAGTTTTCTATGGAAGAGGGAGGAGGAGGTCTAATCGTTTGGCAGTCGCGGGCAAACTAGCTCGCCGTTGTTGCCATTTTCTTGCACGTGGCCACCCCCCCTCCTGTGACGTCATTGTCACAAGCCCCGTGGCGGGTGAGGGCCAATCACAATCAAACGCAGCGGTGGCGCGAGTTCGTTTCAGCGGGAGCGGCACGACGGCTATTGCCGTTGCAGCACGTGGTCAGCGGACACACGTCACGGGTTACCGCCGTCCACACGTCGTACTTTTAATTAGAACACCGCAACGTAAGCAGCCAGAGCTTTGTTAATTAAACTACTGGATGAGGGCCCATGCCGTTTCGGTCTTATTTGTTGTTTGACCATACTTCGTCACACTTTGTCAGTGGGGGCTGGTGAAAGGTGAGGGGGGGGCAGGCGGGGGGGGGGCAGGACTGTTTCAGATATCACTCGCCACTCCTATTAGCCGTGGCTAGGAATTGAATTTAGATCGCTAGGTTCACAGTCGATGATATCATCCTTTGAGTACTCAATATTGAGTGACCTTGGAAGCTAAGCAGGTTCGAGCCTGGTGATTATTTGGGCCAGGGATAATTTCATTATTGTACAATACTTCACAATCCGTTGGTCTAACCAATACAAAACACAACATGTTTGCCATTTCTAAGATAGAGCCAATGCACCCCCCAGTATTAGAATATTTTGGCCTAATTTGAGTGGAGATTCCACATTCGTGTGGAAAGGATTAGTGTTGACCTTCTACCAAGCATTGCAAATGAGTGTATTTAACAACCCTGAAGACATGATGATGTGCTGGCTTCACAATGCCCGGTGACAAGCACTGACAACAGACACCTTGAGATGCATCTTCAAACGAAAACCGTACAATTCCCTCGCATTTTATTCACGTTACGTACACGTTCCTTTAACGCTCATAGAACACGCAATTACGCGTACTATTCAGTGATGGAAAAAAAATATATAGAAGCGCAAGAATTTGTGTCAGAGCCGCGTTATAGTGCTGCCCTACGCGGGCAGAGAGTTGCAACGCGTGGTTGATGATGGAGGTCGGAATGCGTCCCTGCGGCCTCTCCGTTGCTGCGACAGAGCAAAGCGGCGTGCGCATTGCTCCCGCTAATTGCTAATTATTTAGCGCTGATGGGACAGCCGTTGGGTCCATTAGCCAGTGTCCGCTGGCTCGCGGTATGCCATCGATCCACCGAAGAATGAAAGACAACGCGTGCCGTACGGGGGGGGCGGGGAGGAGGAGGGGGGGTGGCGAACAAAAAAGAGACCCGTATCCACCGTATCCATTCATCTATAAATACACGCACGCGTGGACCGAAGGTTGCAAGGGGTGCGCGCAAAGTGACTTCGCATTGTGAAAATAATAATAATAATCTCGTGACACCATAGCCCGAGCTTGAAAGTAATTCTGGAGTGCTGGCCTTAACTGAGATACGTGCACGTGATCCATGGAAGCTTGCAAGACTACAAAAGAGACAGGACACCTTTGTGTCCCGCGCATTCATTTAATGAGTTTCAGCCATCTGGAAATGGAGCTTCAAATAAAAACCACGCAAACATCATCAGCAAGCAAGCTGGGAGGGTGAACACGAAGGCCAATTTAGAGCTGTGGGTTCACTAGAAATTCAATCACTGGTATAACACAGTGAAATTTCACTTTCTGAGATCGTGCCAGATATGAGTGTATAATAACGAACTTTCGGCCCTTTGTCATTAAAATAATGCACGAAGGTCCGCCCCTCCGCCCCCATGCCGTGCCAGTCATAGGGGTTGGTTTACCATACTTCACACCATGCTGAGTTTATGCAGGGTTGGGGTGTCAGGCAAGGCTCGGTGTGAAGACCGGTGCATATATCGCCCCCCACTGATGCTAGCCAAAGCCAGGAGTCAAACTCACAAGTCAGGTTGCTAGGTTCAAAGCGCAGTCTGTGAACCAACGCACCACCATTCCAATCATCAGCTCAGAGTGTAACATTTTACAAATATCTTTCTCCCCAGCCGAAGCCAGCAGGACATTTCCAAATTAGCGGGAGTGGTGAATCGATTCTCATTTCTACCACCGCGTAGGTTTTCACGGTTGTGCCGCGCAGATCTGGGATGTGTTTTCGGGGTTGTACCGCAACCTTGTTCGGCAAGGTGTCCAACGTTTCACACCACGTTCTGGGAGCTTCTTCAGGAACCCAATTACGGTAATTTTGAGATGCATCTAAAAACCAACTCATGCAATTCGTGATAACATTGTATCACGTGATATGTACGTTGCTTGAACTTTCATATAACGCAGAGTTTTTCAAAGGCACGTTAAAGTGTTGGCCGACATGAGTCGCAACACAACGATTGAGGCTGGAATGCCACGGTGCAACAATAGCCGGTTAAGAGCTCTCCAGTTCGATCTCCCAGCGTCGCAGTTAAAACAATGGGCTCGTCAACAGTACAAATGGGAAAAGTGTGGATACTCCCACCACCTCTTCCAAGATGCCTGACCAGTGTGGAAGAGTAGGCCAGTGGCTGTCTTGTGCTATCTCTAGGGTATGCAGTTCTGCCAGCGGTGACGCGAGCAAGCGATGACAAGGCTGCACGTTTGCCTGTTTCTATTTTAACGTTGCTACGCTCGTGGTCAGCTTGCTAGGTGGATCGTTCAATGGCACGATCACGCGATATGGTGACGGCTTGGGAAGGCTTTCATCCAGCAGTGGATTGGCGATGGCTGATGATCATGGTTAACAATAATAATGATAAACTCTGGCAATAATGTTGGAGGTCACACGACAGCGGTTATGTTGAATGAATCAAAGGTGCCTGTGGCTATTTTATCGTTGCAATTCTCCGGCACGACAGCTGTTTTCTGCCCACGTTGACACAGCGGGCTCGGTGTGTTGCACAGTTCAACGTGTTGCATGCTTGTCTTGCCGAGCCTTGTTGCAGGCGTTAAGAAAGGGGCCCTATTTCGAACACCGTATCGCCATGGGTAGAGAAGTCATATTTAATGAAGCGCAACAGGCTCTCTCTTGAAACCTGTCACTGCGGTTTAATCATCGCAACGCTCACGCTCCCTATTCTCTGGGAATTGTACACGTTAAATGCTTGCGCGGATGGATGTAACATTCGTGTCAGCAAAAATTTCTTTCTTAACTGCCTCTTTTACTTAAATGGCTTCTGGAAGAGGAGCCGGTGATGATTCATGACGGAGCAATTTGCGATTTTGAATGCTCGGGATTTTAGGCCATTATTGTTACTCCGCAAAGAATACACAACTCATGTTCCCTTCCATCAAACACCGTGCATCTTGTAAATATGTTCACCACCAACACCACAATGCTTAGGGCTCTGACCATTATGCAACCTATGCCAGCAAAGTTTCTCAAACGGTTTAATGTGGCACATCCAGGACCGGATTTGGTTTGATGGGGGCCTGGGGCTCTTACAATGTTGGAGGCCTCCCTTTTGTACATTAAATTCCTTCCCTTTCATGTTTATCACCACACACACCCGATGCCAAACGCTCCGTTGGTATTTACCTCGGTTATAGCAGTTATTTTTCTTATTGTGATACACGAACTGTGGGGCCAAACCATCATCGAAAGAAACAAAACTGTTTAATTTTGGCAAGTAAATTGCATCAAACCACGCAGTGACACTGGCGCTTGAGTGATGTCATCACCTCTATGATTTACCACAACGCTACACGATTGCGCTTCATATGTATGCATGTTGAACTTCTTTCGCACAGTATATAGCCAACCGTGCTAATAGGAGCTGTGGGGGAAGAACAGCAACCTAAACACAAAAAGCAGTTTTGAAGAAATTAGTTTGTAAATCTAGATCCTCTAAAAGTGCATAGCTCCAGTGGCTTCCTAATATCGGAAGGAAGAACGTTCCAGACGGCCACAGAAGCGCAATCTGAACGCGCGCGATGCGGCGGCCATCTTTGTTCGCCGCCGTGACCGCGAGCACGCCAGCCGTTCAGCTTTGCCCACGCCTCACCTTGTAAATGTCGAGCAGCCCGCACTGGTGGTCGAACCTGGTGTAGAGCGCGTTGAGCATGCCAATGACCTGCAGTGGCGTGCACTGCGCGCAGATGGCCGTGAAGCCGACGATGTCAGAGAAGAGCACCGTGACGTCGTCGAACTTGCGCGCGGGCATGGCGAGGCCCTGCCAGAGGCAGCGCGCCACGTCGCCTGGGAAGATGGAGTCGAGCAGATCCACCGTGCGCTTCTTTTCCTCTTCGAGCGCGCGTCGCGTCTGCTCCAGAGTTTCCTGCATTAAACAAAAACACTTATAAGACTATTTTTTATTTATTTCACCGGGTATGTAGCTCCTTCTCGGGAGTGACCTGGCCATCGCGAATGATAGCTAAACGAAGTGGCTTATCGCGTGGAAATGTGTAGCAGCCAAACACTCTAGACACATGTTACTAAATGTGGAGGGGAAATCGGAGGATCCGGAGAAAAATCCATGACCGCAGGGAGAACATGCATGAAGACTCACAATAAGGCCAGCCCTTTGGCCCGGTTCCTGGACGTTTCGATTTTTCAACATAGTTTATTCAGGGCTTAAATTCTTACGGGTTGTTTTACGAGTAGCTGGTAGGCTGGGGCAGGCGCGTGGCGAGTGGCCACAGCCGTGGTGAGAGAAATACTGGGTGTGGTGTGCCGGATTTAGAACGTGTTCCCGGTTGCCGAACTTGATGGACCCAGCTGAAATTAAGCCCCATGGTTATGTGATTAAAAATGGTTTGGAGGTTTCAGATGTGCGTGCCATCTTGTTTAACCTGGTAAAAACGCAAGCGATAAAGTATGAGTCTCATATGCAAGCGTGACCTAGGTCGCCAAAATGACAAACGCAAAACAAGGTAGGAAGAGATGATACGATGTGGAACGAAAGTGTACACGTCCCTTCAACAAAGCCTGTGCTGCTTGCAAATAAGGGTGATCATGTACACACCCTTTGTATTTTTTTTTTCATCAAATACATGCAATTATGATGTAGTGAATCGGTTTGGATGTTGTGAAATGGTCAAAATAAGCTAACATGTGACAACTTCCATACTATAATAGTTATATTCTTTGGGTCTCCCGCAGGAAAAATATGTTTTCCTGCCTCAGCAGCTCTCCCGCTATATGTTTTCACCTGATGACGATTGCTCGTGTTGCGATCGAAACGTCGTGATATATATTTTTTATTATTTTTCTATCTACGCGACTTTACCGAAAGACCCAAAAGAATATGAATTCCTGCAGTCACGAAAGCTTTAGATCAATGATGGTTATAATCAGGAAATAAATTCAATGTAATGTGTTCCAAGCTCCGCTTTATGGATTTCAACCGATGAGAGTTACACCCAGTAAACATGCAACGTTGGGCCACAACATTGGCACGTGGTTAAAACCGTTGGCCCAACTTTCCGTATTTACTGGGCGATCGGTTGATTATCGTAAATAATCGCCACCACATGATTAAAAAAGAGTTATTCTCGACCACTTCTCAAAGGAGACCCATCGAGCTCTCTGCCAATCCTACTAACGGCCCGGCTCTCCAGTGCGGCGATTGAGTGGGCGACACAAGCAGCGGGGAGGGGGGTGGAGGCGTGAGATAACCGGTGACCTCGGGGAGTGTTCGCCAACCAGGGCACCCCCCGCGTGCTTCTGAAGCGGAAATTAATTATGAAAGTGGGACAACACGCTGCGGGGCTGCGTTTAATTTGGCATGTCAGGTGGGAAAGAGAAGCAAACACAATCGTGGGAGCGCTACGGGAGTCCAGCATTCAGTCCCCCCGCGTGCATTAAGGGCTCCGTCAGGGGCCAGGGAAGCAGAATGGGGAAAGGGCAAACCTCTGTTTAGCGTCGCCCCGCCAGGTGCCTTAAAAGGCATCGACCAAATGTTTACTAAAGTGCTGCCAGAAAATTAAAGCCTCATTACACGTGGCCTTATCATGGAGCCCCTGCGCTGTGTTTACACGGCAATTAAAACTGGACCCTGAGCCGTGCTTGGGCTGGTCCTGGAACGGATTGGCACGGATCGGGTCCTGGGACAAAATTGACACAGATTGGGTCCTGTAAAGAATTGGCACGGATCGAGTCCTGGAACGGATTGGCACGGATTGGGTTCCATCTGATTGCGTATTTTCCTGGGACCGGATCGTCCTCCTAGCCACCCCCCCTGCCTTCCCTCGTCCATGGCGAAGGGGACGTGGTCATAATTGTTTTTTTCCACAAAATATATATTCGATGTGCACTTAAATAAGTTTACACTTTCCCCAAGTAAATTTGTACGCATTTTGGAATGTTCCACTGTGTTTGAATGTTATTTATTCGGTAACTCCCTGAATAAACCGAGCTACTTTACCCGGTATAAGTGGGCCACGCCACGGTCTGATTGCAGCTCACTCTAGTAGGCGTGGCTGGGCGGGCAAACCCGGCATCAGCCCAGTTCCGCGGTTTGTTAACTGGTCCGGCCTGCCACGCGGTAGTCACGAGAATGCGCGCGATCCACCACCGCCCACACCGCACCGCCTGGTATCTACTCCATTCCATACCACGTTCGTCGGTATGTAACGGGAGATTGTTAAATGACAGTCCAACGTTGTGGTTTATTTTATAACCGTATTTGAAAACGGTACCGAATGTGAGAACGTTGCATTTTATTTTGCGTGTGAATTTCCTCGGGCTACAGAACGAGGCAGCTGGGACTTCTTTTTTACAATCTCATTGCGGCCGCTCCTCGTACATCGCCCGTGAAATGCGTAAACACGGCAGACGTGTTTATAATTATTTCCGTTTATTTTGCAGTTGTTCAATGTTAATCTATTAATTTATTCTATCCATGCGAGCAATGGGGAACGAGACAACCTTCGTGCAGTCTTCCTCGTTCCGTGAAACAAAAAAACACAAAGCACGTCACCCAAATCGCCGACCCAACAACGCCAACCGTCCTCAGATAAGCAAAGACAAACTCGTGATGATATTTGTTTTTCGTTTAACCAGTTGCTTTTCAAATGCCATAAATAAAATAATAATAAGATCCATTCAATGGGACGGTGTAAGGGCATCGTAATCTTCTGGCAAGGCAGCACAGTGGCAAGATGTTAACCACCTCGCCTGGTGTGCAGGAGGTCGTGGCTTCGATCCCGACGCTGACGCCTGCTGCTGTATATTTGGAGTTTGCATTTCTCCCCGCGGTCGCGTGCATTTTTATTCGGGTCTTCTGATTTTCCCCTCCACATTTAGAATAAACATCGTGCGTTTGGAGTATAGGGCTGTTATACATTCCATAAGACAAGCCACTTCGGTGAGCTATCATTTGTGATAGCCAAGGCGCTTCCGAAAAAGAGCTACATAGCTCAGTGGGCCTTACCTGGTAAAATAAAACATAGCTTTTAAATAGTTTGGTGACAAAGTCAAGGAAATGCTTCACAACCTGAAATACATTTGCACAGCGTCAAGCGTTGCTGTGAGCAACCGTCATCCTGACAGGCGACGACACCACAGCAGCGCCAGATAACTCGACTCTGCCTCACGGCTCCACGAAACTAGAACTGCCATACAATCAACCAGCCAGAGGTGGTGGACAGGCAAAAGAAAAAAAATATAAATAACATAACAAGACTATGAGTTATTAAAATGGGCTACCCTCATTGAATGTAACCCACCCCGATGGTTGTTCAAGACCAGTGGTTTATGATCAGATGCCAGCTGTTGAGTGTTTTGTACATGAAGCATGTCGGGTTTTTTTGCGAACAATATCTAAGCCACGGATACAAAGGTCACGCTTATTATCGTGGCCTTATTAAACGGTATTGGCTTGATTTTTTTTCAAACCATTAAATTGTCAATTTTATGCGCGAAGTGGTTTATGCATGGCGCTATAAGCTTAGTGACCCCGAGTTTGAATCCCAGCCAAATTATATCCATAATGAGCATTGAACCCCAAGCATTTGTTTTAATTTTACCAGGTGAGGCCCACTGAGCTATATAGCTAATTTTCTGAAGCGACCTGGCCACAAATGATAGTTCAGCGAAGTGGCTTATCATGTAGAAATGTATAGCAGCGAAATACTCTGGACGCGTATTGCTAAATGTGGAGGGAAAAACCAGAGGACCCGGAGAAAAGTCCACGCGACCAGAGGGAGAAACAGACATGCAAACTCCAAATATACAGAAGGCATCATGGTCGGGATCGAACCCATGACCTCCTTTAAACCGAGCGAGGTAGTTAACATCTCACTTCTAGCTCGTTTGAACAGATGTTTTTGTTTCGCTCTTGTAACCGAAATCGAACACCAGGCTACAATCAGCACACCACTGGCATTCTCACGCGCACGGCGAACCACGCGCATCGCGAGCGACAACCGCCAACTTTAATCGGCGAATCAACAAATCGGTGCGCAAAGGAGCAACCGCCTACCTCCGCGTCCCCCCCTCTCTCCCCCCCCCGCACTCCCCACCCCGCTTGCCTTGAGCTTGTCGAGACGCTTGCGGAGGCCGTCCTGGGCCTGAGCCTGCTTCCCGACAAGCACGACGTCGCGCGTCGCGTCGTGCACAGGGATGTCGGACAGGTGCAGGCCTCGGCCCACCAGCTCCTCCAGCTTGTCGACGCACGGGGAGCCCAGGAAGAGCAGCGCATCCGACTCGGCCACGAACACCATCTGCCCCTTGAGCTCCATCACCTGGCAGTGGAGGGGGGGGGGGGGAGCGGTTTTTTGTTGTTGCGCGTCAATAAGGCCTGCACAATTTTAGGAGCTATCAACAAACTGCAACGACTGTAAGGTTAAATTTCGATTTAAAGCTTTCGTGACTGCAGGGATTAATTTTCTTGGTTCTTTCGGTAAAGTCACGCAGAATTGAAATAATAAAATAATAAAAATAAAACATAATAAAATAATTCTCACGACGTTTCGGCCACAACGCAAGCAGCCGTCCTATGTTTTATTATTTTATTATTTTATTATTTCCATTCTACGTGACTTTACCGAAAGAACCAAGAAGATGAACTGTAAGGTTGTGAACTCTTTGAGAGGCAAAATAACAGGCGGATGTAATCGGAAGGAGAAGATGAAGAAGATGTCACAATGATGGAAGAGGGGGGAACTGCGTGTGCAAGCATGTTTCTTGCATTATCATCTATTGATATTTGGAAGCCACTGGAGCTATGCACTTCTTTAGAACTGCGTTTGTTGTGTTGAGTTTGTTGTCCTTCCCCCGCACCTCCGATGAGCACGGTTGGCTACGTACGGTGCGAAAGAAGTTCAACATGGAATGGCCACAAGAGCCGACATCGCAGAACTACTTCTGATTTCCCTTCAAGAGACCTCCGTTCCACACACGAGGGGGGCAGCACTTTCCAACCCGCTCGTTTACAGAGAGTTAATCATGCTCGTCATTTGATGGACAAACCAATATTAAGTAAAATTAAGTGATGGTTGTGTGTGTGTGTGCGCAGGCTCAGACTATCGATTCAATACAACGTGAAAATTCTGTTTAACCAGGGTCCCATGGTGTAAAGTGCAGTCAACAAGCTCTTATTATCCACTCCATCTTTCTGCTATGAAGAGCAGCCGTTGCCTGGAGCGTGGCCTCGCATTGCATTATTTGAAGGCAGTGTTGCTGACGAATGCGACGAGCTGTTTGAAGTTTAACCAGAGAAAGCTGCCTGGAATTAAACCCAGGAATTAAACCCAGGGTCTCAGCGGTGCTGGCCGAGGGCTCTGTCTTCTGAGCCATCTCTGCATCTCATTTATGTTTTAAAACGATTGCTTCCCCGTCACTGTTTATTGAGCAATGCATGCGCCGTTTGGGCACTGATGTGAAACGTGCCCCATGCCTCATTTAAAATTATCTGACTGGAATTCAAATGAAAATTTCACACTTTATAAAGGTTTATGGTTGAATGCACGAAGTACAATTTTCACAGTATTTATTGTTTAAAACTGCGCAGGATTTCAACAGAATGTGTTGTTGCTATTTGATGTGTGTGTGTGTACGTATATATACACGGTGCTGATTTTGTGACCCAATCCATGTCAAATCAAGACGAATATTTACACAATGCCTTCCAAGGTTTGATAAAAAAAAAAGTATTCAGCCTTGCAGCACAAGATGAGAAATGTGAAAAAAACCGACCCCATCTCTATCGGCCTCACCGTGGAAAAACAGTGATAAAACTATCTAAACGATCTAAAATATTTACCCCACAGATCACACTATCAAGATTGTAACCTTCGGCCCATTTTGCCGAGTGCACTGAAGTCAATGTCATTTTAAAGGACAAGCAAATGACTTCCAAACAATAACCAACCAACCTTGATCTATCCGCTGCTGGATAAAGGCCTCCGACAGCCGACGCGGTTTTATTGTTTTCGGTGGAGGTGGCATCTCTTTTAGGGCCGCGCGTCGAGTTGACTTTGCAGCAGTTAGCCGGCACGTCGTGAGCAAATTCACGAAACTCCACGCCGTCATCGTCTCACGATTCGTGCGGATTTCCATTCACAGCAGAGACCCCGCCCCCCCCCACCGAGTCTGCAGTGTGGTTCAACAGAGAATGTCCTCTTCTTGGTTCTTTCGGTAAAGTCACGTTGAAGGGAAATAATAAAATAATAAAACTAAAACATAATAAAATCATTCTCACGACGTTTCGGCCACAACGCAAGCAGCCGTCCTCAGGTGAAGACCAGGTCTCCCCGACAGACCTGGTCTTCCCGACAGACCTGGTCTTCACCTGAGGACGGCTGCTTGCGTTGTGGCCGAAACGTCGTGAGAATTATTTGATTATGTTTTATTTTTATTATTTTATTACTTCCCTTCTACGTGACTTTACCGAAAGAACCAAGAAGATGAATCCCTGCAGTCACGAAAGCTTGAAATCGAAAAGAGAATGTCCTCTCCACGGACGCCCCCCCACCCCCCCCCCCCCGGTTCGGGAAGCCGTTGTCCGCTCCCCGACACGAGACTCACGTGCAATGTGCGTGCGAGCGTCTTCCACCACCGTACGGAAGCAAAGGCGCAAATCGGAGGTGCGCGCGAGGCCAATGCTCTCGACTAGAAATTCAATCGCGGCGTAGCCAATGAAGCAGGGGCGGCGAAAGTAAACGCAGAGGTTGCACGCGCTGCTCCCCACCCGCCCCCCCCCCCCCCCCCCACTG
The DNA here is from genome assembly GCF_965212315.1 of Lampetra planeri. Taxonomy (NCBI): domain Eukaryota; kingdom Metazoa; phylum Chordata; class Hyperoartia; order Petromyzontiformes; family Petromyzontidae; genus Lampetra; species Lampetra planeri. Next base: position 11,094,069 of record NC_136125.1, on the reverse strand, counting down.
TTTGGTCAAGGCTTTAACTTAGAAATCATTAAATGCCAGGCATATGCCCCCTAATCATGTGCTTTGCTCTACCCCTGTGCTCTTCACAGATGGCTAAAAGGCAGCGCTCCTGTGTCAAGGTCCTTCAATGTACACAGCGGGTGACATGTTCAGTGGATTTTGCCCGTGTGTTGTACGCCATGCGAAATGGGCCGGAGAGCCGTGGGAGAGAGAGCGCGCGGGTGAGCACATTTGCTGCCATGTTGACAAAAGGATTTTAGAATTACACAATTATAGCATAATCCCTGCCAATACGCGCTCACCTTTGGGTAAACTAGCACTTAAGGAGGTAATGAAAGGATTTGGTTATATAGTACCAATAGTGTGTGCTTGTGATTATTGTGTATTTGATAATTCTAAGAATTCGTGGAACAGTTTGTCCCGCACAAAAAATGTGTAAATTCTCCAGAGGACACGATTCATCGCGCACATTTCCTCATAATTCAATTTCCAGCTGTCGCTCACATCAATATAGGCCACAAAAAAATAACGACGCTTGGGCCTGGGTGCGGAGATGGAGGATTGGGATTGTTAATGACGGAGGGATTCGCGTTGCAGAAGAAATTATTCAGCTGCACGTTTCAAACGAGCCGGACCCCATTGTGGTTGACGAGGAAGGTGGAGCCCTGCGATATAGTTTGCTCGTGCCACAGCGGACGGGAAGGACTCCACTAGACGGAGCTCGACAGATCCTCCCCAGGGGCTATTTTTGGCCTTCGATTCCACACACTTTGCCGTTCTGCATGCGAACTGCCCATCACCGACAACTGTGATAGGCTCACGGTGATGACATCACCTTTACTCCTCTATTCAAGACCGACACGAGAAGACTTCTTCACAATTCTGGCTAATCGCCTGATGAGGCTGGTTGTTGTAAACCCCAGCCAAATGTCGTGCTCACATTGTAAATGATGTGGGATTACTGCTCTCCAACACACCGGTGGTGCTGATGTAGTCACTAATTGGCACGTTTTGTTCACGCGACAAACCTGACTAATTGCCAGTGTTTGGTGGTTGCGGGTTTAACGACACATTTACATTTACACGATTTAACCCCCCCCCCCCCCAAAAAAACCTCTATTGTGGACTAACCGTGGTGTATCCATTTACACTGCCAGGTGAACATACGTTGGGGGACCTATAACATAGGGCCCATTGTTTCAGCTGTCACGCTGGGAGATCAAACCGGCAACCAGTGTGCAAACCATTAAGCCACGACAGCATTCAAGTATCTACGTAACGTCGTGAAATAGCCCCCACGCATTTGAAATGGTGCAAAATACCAACCTCTCCATCCATCACACATTGGAAATGTGAATGAACTTCTCACTCAATAATTGAAATTTTAACCACAATTTTGACGATTGACATAAATATGAATATTTGACATGAACTCCACACTGGGGTGGAGCAACGGTGAGCACACTGTGCTCAGATCCCAGCAAAGTGAGTTTGTTTCCCGGCCACGAGTAATGTCAGTGGCGATTGATATCTGAACTGGTCTTGGCCTCCCCCTTTACCAACCCACACTGACCAGCGCGGTGAAGTATGGCCAGACAACCCGCATGGTGAGGCATTCATCCAGCAATGGATTAGCAAAGGCAATCATTATTAAGTACATGCTATGTGCCTATGACTTAATAACCCAGAATGCACCAGATCTCATCAGCTCTCAAAGGCTAAGCAGGTTTTCAGCCTGCACAGCGCTTGGATGGCCGATCTTCATGGCCCTACTTACAGGTGCTATAGGCTGCTGTGGGGATATTTTGTCGGCAGCAGATGGCAGTACAGCAAAAAATTTAGATTTTTTTGTTTTCTATTTACGTCACTTTACCGAAAGAACCAAGAATATGAGCAAATAAGTGTAGTCTAACAAATTTGCCCCGCGACCGACACAGCGTGGTGGGATGCGGGCTGGAGGTTGGGTTCAAGATAAGAGTGCCCTGTTAATCTCTCCACGTAACACCGGATTAGTCGTTTGGGGCTAAAGGACAGACGTCTCCAGGCGACTGGGATCTCTTGAACTCTATCGGGATGCTAAGCAAGCAGATCAATGACCACGGATTCCCGGAGCCCAACGCCATGACTAGCAAATCAAACATTGTCTCCCCAGGTGCGGTGGTTGGTGCTGTACCGGGAGGCCACCGGTCCCAAGGCCATTAAATGAAAACCAAACACACCTGGGGGTCTTGTCCATTTGCAGGAGGAGCCTTTGCGTCTGTCAGATTGCCTCACATCGAAAGCCAAAGCCCCCCCCCCCCCCCCCTGTATACTTAAGCTACGAGATGACACAAACCGTCGTCCATCTAGGAATGGTCAATGGGCAAACAGAGGCACGTCCGAGATTTTATGGGGGTATGTTTTATGGATGGAAAAATGTTAGGTAAATACCGAGCTGATTTTGATATGCAAAGGGGTAATTGAATTTGCACTCGTGCAGGCTGCGTTGAATTGTACTAAACAAGCGCACGGCTAAAACAATATTTACGTGTCTTTCATCGCGACGTATTTATTTTGTTATAATTGACATTGCCGAGTTTAATTTAAACGTTCACAAATGTAGGAAGAAAATTTTAATTCAAGTGGAATGCGTCACCACTAAATCTGCACCTCGGCGTCTCGTTTGTGTTTGCTAAGCTAGCATGTTATTGAAAATGGTTCTGCAAAGTGCTTGAATAATTTACATGTTTTCGCGAATGACCGTGAGGAATTCGTACGCGTGCGAAAGGTGTTACATCTCAGAATTCACGGCTTGGTCAGCACGTGGGGAAACCAACGTTGGAGCTGATCATCGTGACACCCTGTCTCTCTCTCTCTAATTACCCTTGCAATGATAATAATGCTTTCCCTGGCTCATTATTACTGCCGACAGAGAGCGCCCAGAGTGAAGTTCATTATTAAATATGATTACAATAATAAAAACAAGGCCGATCAGCGGAATCTTCTTTTTTGCCCAACAAAGACAAAATCTGAATTTTAAAGAACCGCTTGCATACAGTAACGATAGCTATTAAAATAGCTTATACATCTGTTAGCTCATTATTGTCACAAACATTTTTTTTTAAAGAAGCTGCGATGCATCGGCCATAATAATTCACAAAACGACATTGAGATTGAAATCAATATAAAAAACACATATTTGCCCATATTTTAGACGTTACGGCAGGTGAGTACACTGGCCCATTTTTTTGCGCGACTGATTCATTTTGAAATTTGATTCACTCCACAGACTTCCAGATTAACTTATTTTTTTTTTAAACTATGAAATCAATGCGTTCAGCTCCACAACCTTTTACTGGTTGGTCAGACATAACAGGGCACACACAAAAGATGCCTCCCCCCCACCCCGTGTAGCCTTTAACAGTCCGTTGGGGAGAGTCCCGTTAGCGAGCACCTATTAAGTCCGGCACGGCACATAAGGAGGGTGGGGGGGCTAGCATCTCCCCAACGCTAACGCTTACACACCGCACCAGGCACTCGTATTCAAGGCCAGTTTCCCCCACACTCGAAGTGGAAGGACGTCTTAGCTGGGTGGCTCGTGCTATCCGACACGAGTGCAGGTCGTCAACCTCGTGTGACTCCCAGAATGCACCCCAGTGATGCCACCGTTGTGTGCGACCTTTTGGCACTTTTGCAGACAGTTGTTGCCGCAGTGATGTCCCGATGAGCAAAGGTGGAAGAGGATGCTGTTTTATTTATTTATATACAATAAAGGTGACAGAAGAGATACAGACGACAGATATCGATGTCGTGAGGTAGGAGAAATGTAGACACACGTAACGATGTAGTTAGATGCAAGGAGAGAGATGCAGATAAGATAGGGGGCCCGACGCTTTTGCTGGGTTTGCTTATGTCTAGCGCTGCCACTGCATATCTGGACCTGAAAACTAAACGTGGTCTATTCTGGTGCATGAAGGGAGATCATCGAGATATCTCGAAGACGATGACCATATCTTGCTTTCAGGAATAAGCTCAAGTAAGTTGCTGTTTATCAGTACGATACAGAAAGATGAAAGTTGTTTTCCAATTGTACTTGAATTGCCTCGCACCGCCACTGCCTCCTCTTTCAAACGGCTGATGTAGAGAGCAACAATCGGTCGTTCAACAAGAGCTCGCCGCTGGATCGCGTCATCCCGAGCGTCGCAGCGCCACCGGGCGTGTGCCTCCTTCCGACTGGCGTCCCGCTCGCCCGCCCCGAGCTGGGGGCAACCGCGTCCAGCCGCCCGTCGCCGCCACGAGCCTCCGAGCCTCACCTTGGCGTCGGCCCCGTCGCGCCGCGTGCGCACCACGAAGGGCGTGTTGAGGCGGCGTAGAACCCCGGCGAAGGAGCAGTCGCGCATCGCCGGCGGGGACAGCACTCGGAAGCGGTCGTGGAAGAGCGCGCCGGGCTGGGCGTCGCGCAGCAGCCTCCGCACGCCGTCGCCCGTCTGCAGGAGACGCAGGCCGCGGTCGAGCATCACGTGGAAGGGGAACACCTTGCAGAAGGTCGCCAGGTCGACGCGAAGGTCGCCGGGCGACCTCGACACGGCCGGACGGCACGAGCGCAGGCCTCGCGCCGGGCGCCCGTCGCCGCTCCGGATGGCGAAGGCCGCGACGCGGTCGTTCCCCGTGGGGCCGCCGGCGCCGCCGCCGTCGCGGCAGAAGCAGCGGCGCCGCTCGCACTCGGCGCGCTCCAGCCGCTCCACGGAGACGTGCGCGCCGTAGAGGCGGGCGCTCGAGGCCCGCAGCAGGCCCGGCAGCGCCACGGACACGACGGCGTTGGGCTGGAAGCAGTGCAGCAGCAGGCCCGAGTCGGAGGGCCCGGCGGCGGCGGCGGCGGCGTCGTCTCCGCCGGGGTCGTGGGGAACGAGCTCCGTGCAGCAGAAGTAGGGGACGGGGGTCGCGTCGGAGGCCGCCGAGGGACCCTCGGAGGTCGTGGAGCCGCCGTCGGGCCTCACGTGGCCTTGGGCCAGCAGCGCGTCGAGGCTGTTGAGGAAGTCCTGCAGCGTGGTGCCCACCGCACGCAGGATGCGCTCGTTCTCCTCGAAGCAAATGCCAAACAGCTCCTCGCCAAACTTCTCCTGGAAGCCCTCGGAACTCACGCCTGCGATAAACAACGTCAACATTATCATCGTCGTCGTCGTCATCAGCCACGATTCATCTACTGCTGGTGGTGTGTGTTTGCGAAAACTGTCTTTGCTGACATTTTAGACAAAGTCCAATAATAATATTAAAAAAGAACAAGACTCATCCATCTGCAACGTATTCAATGAGGTGCACTGCTATGAGATAAATGTCTGCTAAGACACTACGTGGAACGTATTTCACATTTTGTCGGGTATATGTTTACTCACAAAATCACGTGAAACCAACTTTCATTTCTTTCTTCCAGATTTGCTTCGACACGATTCAAGCGCACGAAAGGGCTATTCGAATCCCGTGCGTACGTACTCAGAAACGAGGCGAGTGACTGGAGAGTCGGAAGGAGGTCCTCTTGGCCCTCGAGTTCTGAAAATCCACCGTGAAGCAACGTGGGCCGGTCTTCGGCGCCCGCGCAGTTATTGCGTCCTGCGGAGCTTCACGATTGGCGCGTGGAAGGCGCACCACGACGTCGACACAATGGGGATTGTCAGGGACACTCACATCAACGGTAATCGGATGACACAATAGGTGGGGTTGAGGGCAACACAAGACAATTGTTGCAGACCATGACAAGCCACTCCAAGCAAGGCGAGTCATTAAACTGTCCGTGCGAATCTTCTTGGTTCTTTCGGTAAAGTCACGTAGAAGGGAAATAATAAAATAATAAAAAGGTGAGGATGGCTGCTTGCGTTGTGGCCGAAACGTCGTGAGAATTATTTTATTATGTTTTATTTTTGTTATTTCATCATTTCCCTACTTGACTTTAATTCTCACGACGTTTCGGCCACAACGCAAGCAGCCATCCTCACCTGAGGACGGCTGCTTGCGATGTGGCCGAAACGTCGTGATAATTATTTTGTTATGTTTTATTTTTATTATTTCATTATTTCCCTTCTACGTGACTTTACCGAAAGAACCAAGAAGATGAATCCCTGCAGTCACGAAAGTTTTAAATCGAAATTTGTCCGTGCGAATGTGAGATATCCGCTCGCGCGCATTTGGTTTTACTCCGCCAGGTGGCTCAGTGGTAGAGCGAGCGGCTCGCGATTGGAAATCTGCGAGTTTTTGTCTCCTGATTTTGGGAGGTGCTGACTCAGCCCTTCCTGCCCCGGGGATCGATAAAATGAAAACCACTTTTGTGGGGAAGTCCACAGTCATTGTCCTATGGATGGACTCACCCCCGTCAAATGAATGTGGAATTTACATGGCGGATGAGCGCAGCCTCAATGCTAAATAGAGAGAAAATGACTTTTCCTTCCTCTCTGGGCAGGTCATAATCCTCGAAAATGCTTTAATACTTAATAGGAATAATTGATGTTTTGGGCCGGACCATATAATGATCCCGCCAGAGCTGTCGTGCGGTTCCCTGGATTGTTATTCTGACGTCTTTTATCTTGTCCCAATGGTGTTTGAGGTTGTTTAAAAATGAAACGTCACAGCACAAATGTGTGGCCTAGAGCCCAATGATAACATGATAATCACAACGCCGTAGTCTGCAAAAAAAAAACCCACACGTTGAGTTCACACCGGTTGTGAACGGGTCAAATATTCCGAGCAACGGGTGCAGGGCTAAGGTTTACAACTTGTACATTTTATTTTGTACAGCCCATCAAGAGTCACAGCAGTGTGTGCCGTCATAAAATCGGCCAAAATAGCCGCGCGGAATCTTAAGTGGCCCCTCAAATAATAAAAATAATAAATAATAACAACAATAGAAAAGACGACCAAGGATAGAAATGGGACAAAATTGACCGGCCGAGAGAAGGGTGAATGCGCGTGGTGTGCCACCAGCTCGGGAATTCAATGATGCCAAGCGATCACTTGAAATCTTTTCCGAGACACGGAATGGCAGCAGGGGTGGGGGGGCAAATAGCCCACGTGATGCCAAAGGGGGGCAAGACTGTCTGCATTGAATAGGGTTTGAGGGGGGAAACCTTCGAAACACGGGGAAATCTTCCCCCACCTACCACCCACCCACCACCCCCCGACGCCAGCTCTACGGCCCCCTCTGTGCGCATTGCTGTTGCTGCTGTGGGTGGGTTTGCTCTGACATTGGCGTGATCCACTGAACAAGGCGACTCACCAATCTCGGCGGCTCTCTGCGTAGCACTGCAGCGTCCTGTCCAGTGCTTCCCTCAAAGTGTCCGCCTGTTGCAACGGAAAGATCTCGCCGTCAAGTTTACACGTCGGCACTGGGGATTATTATTTCTTGGCGAAGCGAACAAATACACTTGTGGACACCACAAAGACAAAGATAAGGATCCCCCCCCCCGTATAGCCTGAACAAACTGTTGGGGCAAGTGTCGTTAGCGAGCACCTATGAAGGCTGAAACGATACACGAGGGGGTGGGTGGCCAGCACCACGCCCGACCGCCTTTGTCTCCCCAGTGGCGATGTTTACACACCGCACTAGGTACTCATTTGAGACCGAGTTGACCTAGTGGAGGCCCAGGACCAGTTCAAATAATCGTCACTGGTGTTGGCCGTGAGCGGGAATAGAACTCGGGTCGCCGGGTTCATAGCGCAGCGCGCTAACCGCTACACTACCGCTCCCCACTTGTGAACACCACACACACACAAGCACACACACACAATATGCATTCATATAATCTTATTCTTGGTTCTTTCGGTAAAGTCACGTAGAAGGGAAATAATAAAAATATAAAACAATAAAAATTCTCACGACGTTTCGACTGCAACACAAGTAATCGTCATCAGGTGTGAAATCCACAGAAACGTCGTGAGAATTTTTATTGTTTTATATTTTTATTATTTTATTATTTCCCTTCTACATAACTTAACCGAAAGAACCAAGAATATGAATCCCTGAAGTCACGAAAGCTTTAAATCATATAATCTTGCTACATTCAAAAGCATTCAATTAAGACCAGGTAAGAGCTTGATTATTATTAATTAAAAGCTTGGTGCGTGGAGTGGTGGTGCAGGGGTTAGCACACAGCGACATAAACCCAGCTATCTTGGTCCGATTCCTTGCCACGGCTAACCTTGATATACATTCATCCACAAAATACTCCAAAACAAATCAGCACATCACTTTCGTGAACACATTTCACGACAGTTCTCATCACGTCACCTTAGATCCTCCTCCCCCTTCAGTAGCGCGGTTGGCTACGTACAGTGCGAAAGAAGTTCAATCGTACATACTTACACACGTACATCTAATATCTCAATTGTCTTGCACGTGGTTGAGCGAAAGCCGGTGCGACTCGGTGCGTCAGTGTCGATGCGTGTCACCTGCCAGGGAGCACTCGAGTTGCCCTCCCATGTTTTTGTTTCGCTACTCAAGTGTTTGCAACGTGTACGATTTATTCGCCGTGATAACTGTTCTTTCTTTCTATTATGTTCACCGAGGTCCTTCTCGGGTCATTCTTGTAAAATAGCTTCACGGTCCGAATGTTTTCTTGCACGCGCCAACAAACACATACATTTACAAACAGCAATAACAAGTGGCGACTGATATCCAAACAGAAGTCGTGCAAGCTCACTCGCCTTCCCTTTCCGCCCCACCCGACTTGATCATCGCTGCACCAGCACGGTGTTCACGAATTCGACTCGCCCGAAAATAAAGTTCCCGCGATTCGTTCCACGCATCGACGCACAGAGTCACTCCGTCTTACCGGTCAAGGCCCGCTTCATATGTAGTATCAAAATAGTTTACATGTAAAGTGGCAAATACATTTTCATTGACACGGCCCTACGCATGCGTGCGTGTGTGTGGGTATGTTTAATGCATCTCTGTGTCAAAGGAGCCGGTTGTTATGCTACAATGACAAACGCGATTGCTTTTGGAGACATCCACTCATCATCATCTTCTTCTTCGTCATGCTGCAATTTATGACAATCATTTTATTTCTACCGGCCAGGACCATGAATCTCGTTAACCACAGCTAACACGAATGGCGTTGTCAGGCATAACAATCAGTCACAGGTCCCTTTCACTAATCCACACACAAATCTACGTTAACCGGTGTGGTGAAGTATGGTCAAACCGCGCCCCTCTTCCCGCCCCATGACCACCACGGCATGGGGAGGCCTTCCTCCAGCAGTGCAATGACAAAGACGCGTTTCAGCTGATTGTATGTTGCAATGGATATTATCCATTGCCTCGTGAGGCTTACGGAATCTTTCGCGTGGGAGGGAGACACAACGTGTACACATTTCAGGTGGCCTGGCTCAGGGCTAGGGGCAGCAATCCGTCACCGTTGGGACGAGGGCCTTGAAGTTTGGCAGCGGCAATTGGGCGACGTCATCAAATGAAGTGAGCTGATGGTCTGAGCACTGTCATCAATGACTTTCCACGATAAAAAATAAACCCTTTTTAAAAAAAGTGTTTTATTCTAGCTGAGAATTAATCTCTTGGTTTGATTAGCAATGCCATGCTCAAGAATAGTTTTGTTCGGAGTGTTCCGTTACATTGAGACGTTGGAGACTTTGGCTGTTGTGTTCACCAAACGGTGTTTCAAGCGGTTTTGAGAAGGTGCTGGCATGCATGGGGAAAACAAATACAATATAACGGAATTCTATTCTCTCACATGCACGTTTCTTTATGCAAGATCACCATATAGACTAGAGGGTTCCAAGTACATTATATAAACATGTAAAAATTCTATGTGAATTTAGTATACATTATACACTACATAATGGACTACCAGTGCATTTTACCGCATGTACATGATATCCAACACAGAGTATTCTAATGCCCCTAACACATTCCTGCGGAGGGAGCTGGTAGGAACGTTGGGTTGCTCGGTCAATGGCCAGGGTCAACGGCGGCGTGGTGTATTCCGCAAATATGGCCGACTGTGAGGGCGAGCACAAGCCGGCGTGAGTAGGTTAAACGTTAAGTTTTATAAGGGCACCACGGGGTGACCAGCCCCTCCCCACCCAGCCCCACCCCCCACCCAGCCCCACCCAGCCCCACCCTGCCCCTCCCCACCCAGCCCCTCCCCACCCTCCCCTCTCCACCCAGCCCCACCCCTCCCATTTTTGGATGCACGACGGATCGACGGATGGACACAATAATCCCCTGTGGGCTGCTGTAACCAGGAGGTTCCTACCAGTAATATGCATAATACACTACATAATGGAATTCCAGTGTATTTAAAATACGTTACAGAACACATCACGGTATTGTACAGCACTTCAAACATGTTAAACATTGTGCAACTGATATCGTGGCATTCCAACTTAAAATTTGGACTCGGGCCATACCACCTGTGTATTTTCTTCTCTCTGAAAATGGATTGTGCATCTCGGTGGTGCATACCGATGGTGCATAACAGTGGTGCAGACCGTCCCCGCTGTAGCCACTGCTTATCCATTAGCGAATGACTGGCATGAAAATTGCGATATGCAAATCCACACACACCCATCACCACTGCAAGGTCATCCGACCTACTGTGTTCTTGGAGCCCCACTCCTTTTTGATAGCCCTGAGTCAGTGGGTAGGAAATTCCACGTTCCTAGGGCGGGCGCGAGACTATCCAAAAGAAATCTACTCTTGACTTCAGACACAAAATGCTATTCAGATAATTATCGACCCCCCCCCCCCCCCGAAGGGATGATGGGCTGAGTCAACCGGCACCCAGATTCACCTGGCCAGCGCCGTGCGTTAGTACGCACACACACAGAGACACACAGACACCACCCCATGTACACGGCGTGTGTAGGCGGATGCACATGGGATGTTGCAGCCCCGGTGGGAGCCGTTAGCGGTGAATAATGTGGGCCAAGTATGGCCGTTGTTGTTGTTTTTAATGTGAAAGGTAAAGGTGCAGCCCTGCGATGTCTTGCTCACACCACTGCTGGCAGAAGAAGCAAAGCCTCCACGAGAGGAAGCCCCCTCGAGAGTGGACTTTGGCCTACTTCACCACGCTGGCCATAACGTCTCTGAAGAGCTCAGGGGGCGAGGACCCACACAGGACCCCCCCCCTCCACCACCCCCACCCAGTTAGACTCGACTCCACCCACAATCTCGACTCCACCCATAATCTCGACTCCACCCACTATCTTGACTCCACCCACAATCTCGACTCCACCCACAATCTCGACTCCACCCACTATCTTGACTCCACCCACAATCTAGACTCCACCCACAATCTCGACTCCACCCACAACCTCGACTCCACCCACTATCTCGACTCCACCCACCATCTCGACTCCACCCACCACAGCTCCAATTATCTCTAAATCATCCCTCGTCACTGTTTTATTTTTGTTATTTTGCGGGAGCGCCAGAGGGACAGGCGAGTCTCTCTACAACAACCACCACGAGAAACACTGGGGGGTGGTGGGGGGATGGTGGGAGGGACCATAGGGGGTGGGAACTATGGGGGGGGGGGGGATGGTGAGGGAGGATGGTGGGGGGTGGGGGGGGGATGTGGGGGGAGGATAGTGGGGGGGGGGATGGTGGGGGAGAATGGTGGGGGGGATGGTGGGGGGGACCGTGAGGGGGGGGATGGTGGGGGGGAATGATGGGGGGGACCGTGAGGGGGGGAATGATGGGGGGGGATGGTGGGGGAGAATGGTGGGGGGGATGGTGGGGGGGGGGGTGGTGAGGGAGGATAGTGGGGGGGGGGGGTGGTGAGGGAGGATAGTGGGGGGGGGGGTGGTGGGGGGGAATGGTGGGGGGGATGGTGGGGGGGGGGGTAGTGGGGGGGAATGGTGGGGGAGGATGGTGTGGGGGAGGATGGTGGTGGGGGGGATAGTGAGGGAGGATAGTGGGGGGGGGATGGTGGGGGGGGGGGGTGGTCGGGGGGATGGTGGGGGGGGGAATGGTGGTGGGGGGGGGTCATTTCTGCCGCAGTGCAATTGCCTCGTGCACGCGCTCGGGCTTCTGTACCGCGAAGTCCTTCGCAGTGCCGCTCCTCACATCTGTCGATCAATTAGGAGCGCCAACCCATCCGCGTAGATTCGCGTCTCGATTAGGCACTTGAGCGAAAGGGCCGTGCCGTTTGGCATAGCAATCGCATGGGCACGGCGCTGCTTGGTGGAGCGTGTAATGATCAGTGATGATCGCCCTCGATTCTCAAACTCTTTTGCCCTGCACACATTTCCACGGACCACCCAGTCAAGCCCACCCCTCGTGAAAAAACGCATTTGCGAATCTACAAATGCCAGGACTGTAATACAACATGATTCATATTATTCATATCCTTTGGGTCTTTCGGCAAAGTCACGTTGTGTTGCGATCGAAACGTCGTGATTTATTTTTATCTACGTGCCTTTACCGAAAGACCAAAATAATATGAATTCCTGCAGTCACGAAAGCTTTAAGTTATGATTCACATTATCGAAACATCTAAATATATATTTTTAACGCAGCTATAATTTTTATTTTTTAGGGCTGGCATTTATATCTTAGTGTTATGTTAGTTTCATCGGGAGTAATTTACCGAGCTTCATTTTTAAATAGAATATCATGCACGTGTAAAATAGTAACCAAACGTCATCATTTCCGAATCAACCTGCATTTGCATCAGCGCGAGAACCACGTGGAACAGGAGTCGGCAACCAGCGGCAGCTCTTTAAAGCCGCGCGCTGCGTGACGTCGTTCATCGAGTAGCAGCACCGTCCCACATTCACCGCACAGTGCATTGCGGCTCCTGAAATATTGCGTTTGGATTTTTGTCTCATATTACCGAATTCGCAACAACAACATCAACAAAGCCTCTTCTTGTTATGTTGGTTGCCGACCCCCTGATCTGGAGGACCGTCACGGACCGCTGGTGCTGCTCCACACTCTGAGAACCGCTGCTGTAAATGGACGGTGGCTGTCGTGAATGATAACGTCTGGCCCGATGCATGAGTGTACAGAGGTACATGCGTGTACAGGGTTGCATGCGTGTGCAGCGGTTGTGCAGTGGTCGGCGCATTGGGATATGTCAACCGCCCGGGCAACCCGACCTCAATTCCCGATTGCAGCTAACATCGGTGGCCAGTGCTCGTCACGAAACCACATTGACCAAGGTGGTGAAATATGGTCACATGGACCGCCTCCGTGAGCGAGGAATGTATCCAGCAGTGGATGGACAAAGGGGCTGTAAACAATGCTAGTATTAGCTATCATATAATACATGACAGCAGCATTTGTTAAAACCCATAATGCCGAATACCGGTGTGGAATTTGCCTGCTTAAATAAAACTATTTCTTTAACATTCATCCGGAAGGCTGATTGGCTGGCTGGTAGACTGATTCTTTATTTTGAGATGTGGTGAGACAGTCATTTGTCCAGGCTCAATTCACCAAATTCCATCATCTTACATCACACGACCACACACACACACCTACGCCCCCCAGTATATTACAAGACTATCTGTGTAAATCTCAGTATTTCATGAAGGTCAGTCAGCCGAAACGTCGAGATATTCCTTTCATCACAGCGACAATACATAAATAAAAACCCCACATTATGACCTTCAGTGCACCTATTGCTTTGTTGTGCACGCGTGCATAAGAAGTTAACAACAAAGAAAATAAAAAAATAACCATCATATAAAACCCCATGATTGTGATTAATAGCACACGGAATGGCCACAGCGAGACGGAGAGAGAGAGAGAGACATCATTTGCTCTGCACAGATGCGCTACACGTTCAAGGAACAAAGCAGAAACACACAATTGCTCGCGTCTAAATTTAGGAAAACGTTGTTGAATGGCCTGCCGTCAACAGTGTAAGCTGTCTCCCTCTCTCTCGTGCTGTGCAATCACGGCAACATCGCTCCGCACGCGTGCCTGCAGTGCCGAGTCATAATTACCACGATATTATTATGGATCACCGCGTGCTTGTGTTAGGCATGCATGTCCGACGTTTTGCTCCACATGCTGATAGATTCGAAAAATCGCGCGGAACCGCAGATCAACCGATCAGCACGGTCGGCTTTCGTACGGTGCGAAAGAAGTTCAACATACCTACTGACAGAAAACACATCGGCAGAAGCTTTACAAGCACAACCGCGAACATGTGCGCACAGCAGTGTCTGCGAACACTCATCACCCAGCTGACACCTATTGTTACAGTCCGATTGTCAAATCCACTGCTGGAGCAGTTTGGAATATACTTCACCACGTTGGTAAGCGTGGTTTGGTGTAAGGGGCAGGGCATGGGGGGTGGAGGCGGACTGGGATGCCCGCCACAATGCCTTTCCATCCGCCTGCCCGCCGTACCTCTCTTCATTATTGACAACTTGCAGCTCAGCACACGGCAGATGCCTGCGCAGCGCGACTCACGACCTCCTCTTGATACCAAGATCCAGGATGGTCATCGTGTCTATGCGCCGCTTATCGGTGGCAGCCCCAACAGTCTGGAACGCCGTCATCCCTCTGCACATTCGCAGCATCACCTCAATCGCCTCCTTCAAGAGAGACTTAAAAACTCACCTATACAACCACGTGCTGTCGAGAAACCCTGAGCTTGGCTCCGCGCCTCTGAGTTTGCGGCCGTTACGTCCGCAAATTTGCGGGCGTTATAAATTGCATTATTATCATTATTAACCCGTTCAGCTTTTTACTCTCCGACGATGTTGACTTTGACTGCCAATCGAACTCAGATTTCCGGGTTTTGCGCTCACCGCTGCGCCACGTGGACAAGCTCGCTATCCAAGTGTATCGGATGTCGCTCTACGAACGAACATCTCGCCAAGCAGACACTTGACGAGATGGTACAGACACTTCCATTAGCCCTCGAGACGCGTTCAGGAGATACATTACGCTGAATTACACTACAACTAAAATCAACGGAAGTGTTTGGAATCGTTTTTTTTTTGCAATTCAAACAGTTATTTTGCCACACTCCCATCAAATGATACCGTATCGGTGAGCTTTACAACAATTATTATTTAGTTTTGAGTCGACTACATTTCGTCTGATTGGAAAACAAAGTTGGCTGACAACGCTCGCACGCGCTTTACACTCATTTACGCATCTCATCGCCACCGCAGGAAGCCACAGCAGCGATGCTCGTTGAAATGATCGAGGATTAGAACTCATTTACTTAGAGCTGATTTGTGTGTTTGGTTTGTTGTCCCTCCCCCCCACGCACCTCCGATTAGCACGATTGGCTACGTACGGTGCAAACGAAGTTCAACACGCGTACACCTCCTGTACGCATTCCTGCGCTCATTCGCTCCCATCCGAGGGGGGGGGGGGAGTGTGATGGGGGGGGGTCTCGGAGGAGGGAAGTGATGAGGTGGGGGGGGGGGTGGGAGTCTCGGAGGGGACCTCACTCACCGTGGGACACACCATCTTGCGAATGCACTCTCCCAACACGTCCAAATTGACGGGCCTGCGCGCGGCGGCCGAGCGGGGTCCGGGAGACGTCGCCCCGGAAGCCACAGGTGGGCCGGCCTGCAGCCTCCCAAAGCGGCTGAACGGACAGCCGCCGCCGAAACCTCCTCCACCTCCTCCTGCACCTCCTCCTCCTGCCCAGCCGCCGCCTTCAACTCGATCTGGAGATCCGCCCTCGCTGGAATGGCTTGAGGCAGTGGAGACTTTTCGGCCGTTGCGCCCTTCGCTGCTGTTCGCGTCGCTGCTCTCCATGCTGAAGGTTGGGAGGTTCCTGCTGCTGCCGCTGCTTCTGCTACCATTCTACACCCGCGTGCCGTGCATAGCGGCAACCGTTGACTCTAGCTCTCGTGGGGGGGGGGGTGGAGGGTGGGAGGAAGGGGGTGTCAATAATTGGGTTCCACTTGTAGCGCATTTAGTACGAGGATCTTCGAGAAGCAAATTGCCTTGAGGAGTCATCGCGGACGCTGCGTCCCATCGCGTGCTCGCGCGCCGTGGGCAGTGTCACTTCAACACCTTCGCCGCGGGTCTCTCGATTCGGTGCGAGCGGTGGTGCCACTCGTCGTCGTCGTCGTCACTGTAGTTGCACGCGCGCGGCACAGCGTGTGGCAGCCCGCATCGTCAGAGCATCGCACGATCCCCAGCCACAGCAGCAGTCACATGCCCCGCTCTGCCCACCACCACCGCCACCGCGTCGCTCCCCTTCTTCCGTCGCGTCTTGCACGAGATCACGAAGTCGCGACCATCGACGGCAGGGCCACTGGTGGAATGGCCAAGCAGCTGTACTCGCTTTGCGCCATCAAATACCACTCCTCACTACGGTGTTATATCTTCATGGGGTGGGCAGCGGGGGGAAGAGAGGGGGGGGTGATTTTTTTGTCATGCGCTATTTATGAACACACTTCAAAGCGGCCGGCGTATAAAAACGTGCGATATCAATAGATACTGCCTTTCAAAAGGACTCCGCCACGGCGCACCGCATAGCCAGCAGCAGCATCAATGGGCGACCGAGCGGGGAGTGGATGTGGTGGCCGCACTTCGCCTCCTCTCTGCCTCCGTCATCGTCCGTCAAGTCGGCGTCCGCGAGCCTCCTCGGCCCCCACCCCCGTCGCAATCTCTCTGCGTTGCTCGTTGCCGACCGCTCAGGCGAGGCAATGCATTCCGCACGCCGAGTCCCACTCACTGCCGGAGACGACAGGGTGGGGGGAGGAATGATGGGGGGGGGTGGGGGGGTGTGAGAGATAATGAATGATGCAGTGTGTCTTTAGCGGTCTCTTACAATTATCTGCAGCGACCCGCGTGACCGTCGGGGATCGTGGACACACACGGCCACCACCGGGTTGAAGATCGAGCAGCAGTGCGCCTTGGCGCGCGCATTGTTTCACGATTTGACCGCGCACATGTGCGGCACAAGGGTCTTGCTCAACGCGTCGTTATATAACAATAGCAGGCACGCCACGCAACTCGTCGCGGAGCCGTGTGCCGCATTCCGCCCGCACGTGCCGTTTTAACGAACCCAACACTCGCCGCGGACGGCAGCGAGCACACGCGCGTTCAATTATGAACACATTTTCACTGCTGCCATGCTCAATCAGTGAGCCCGTGGTGGGGGGGGGGGGCAGCCACTTGCCACGGATGTTAGCCGTGGCCGGGAATCGAATTTGGGTGGGTCAGGTTCATTGCGCCGCGTACTAATTATTATTGTTCCACCCGGCATACATAATTGGCCTACTCTTCCACGCTGGCCAGACCGTCTACTACCCACTCTTTACCCCACCACGGCGTGACCCGCCAACTGTATTGTACCCATTGATACTGCTGTGGACGAGCACGCCAGACTTCAGAAATGTAGCTGCGGTTGTAACTGCCGCGCCGGAAGATCGAACCGGGTACCTCTGGATTGTAAAATTTCCCGTTCTCCAAACCACGACAATCACGGCAGCATCCCAGCCCAGTGTATGCACGTGTAACACGAACATGCAATAATAATGATGTCGTTCTATGGTTACCTTTGAGAGCGCGGAGGAAGGCAGGAGAGGCATCACGACGGACAGATGCTGTGCGTAAAACCGATGCGGTCGCTCGCACGGCGCACTCTACGACTACCACAGATACCTCTCCGTACACCGACAAACACCAGTGTGCCGTTCGTACATCCACGCGTCCGCTTCCACTGATGTAACTCACGCAGGATAAAAATACACGAGCTTAACCCAGCAGCGGCGGCGGCGGCTTGCAGCACGCAGCGGCGAGGAATGAACGAAGTGTTCTGAAAGTCCAGCGCCAGCCTCATCTGCTTCACTACTCCCGTGGAGCGCGCGTTGAAACCACGGGGAAGAGTGGGAGGGGAGAGGGAGGAGAGAGCGAGGGGAGGCGCGCTCGTGGTGATGTGGTGGCGGTGATAGCGACAAGGGGTGGAGCGGTCACGCAGTTTTCAGCGCGCCGCGCTACGGACCCGGGCCACCAGAGTTCGATCCCCGGCCGCTGATAATAGCAGCCTCAAACGAGAACCTGGTGTGTTAACAGCAGCACCGGGGAGACAAAGGCGGCACGAGCGTGGTACCCGGCCACACCATAGGTGCTCGCGAACAGCACGTGTCCCAACACTCGGGATGTTTGCCTTTTCTTTGCAGCGGTGGCCGTGTCTGAAGTTCCTACGAAATATCTGGCATCATCCCGCACACGTCCCAGCGTGTACCGCTCCCTCCGTGAGTGGCTGTGCCGTGTTTCGAGGTGGGGAGGAGGAGATGTTTCACCGCACAGCCCAGACTGCTGAGTGCACACGATCGCCGGCGGTCGGGAATGGCAGCACGTGCGCCGATGCATCGTCAGCCCACGTGCGCTTCCAACGCGCCCCGCAGCGAACTCAGGATTGGAGCGCGCCTACACACAGAAGTGAACGTCAGTCTGGGCAACAATGAAAATTTAGCAATATCGTAGCAATGAACAATTCTCCAGTCCGAGCAATTCATGATCATAGGCTATGATCTATCCACTACTGGACAGATGCCTCCCACCCCCCCCCCCCCAATCGTGGCCATCTCTAAAAGTTCGTGCGACGCCACAACACCCACCTTGAGCACACTCTGATCTCATCGCTCCATCTCCCGGGTGGGCGTTCAATCGTCGGTGATGACAATTGGCCACCGCCGACTTCTTGCAAAGCCCGATCGCCTTTCCAGTGCCGGATTAAGCAAGTGCGGGGCCTGTAGCATATGTTGTAAAGGGGCCTTAAAAAAAAGATTTAAACACACATTTTTACTTGCATAGTAAAGTAATTGTATTTTTTCATTTGCTATACAGCCAGATAATACGACAAATCGCTAACCTTAAACACCCAGTCGTCCATAAAAGTTGGAAGTGGTATAGTACTAGAGTAATAAAGCAAGTGCAGAATCACTCAACCGGAGTTTGATAACTTGAAAGCATTTAGCGCCGGGCCCTTGAAAGTGCGGGGCCCGTAGCTACTACATATGTAGTAGCTACATACATATATAGTAGCTACTTTTGCTACTAGGACAATCCGGCACTGTGCCTCTCCTTCACAGTGACAAGCCCACAGAAAGCTGTCTCTAGTGTGGTCCAATCAGTTTCAAAGACAATGCATATAATATCACAAGTACGTGTGGTTAATACAGACAGGATTCCCTGAAAAATGCATTCTGTATGGTGTTTTAACATCTTAACACGACTGTTTTATTGCCAGAAAGGGCAAAACCTATCGTTATTTTAGGATGTCTCTCATTTGCGTTTGTGCTGCCGTTCACGGTTTGCGCACTGGTCGACTTCGTCCGATGTTGTCTGTCTCAATGCCGGTGCTCATTATACATTAAGGAGGCGTAACAGGTACTGCCCACTGAGTGAAAGCGGTTTTTTTTCATTTTGGCACATTTGAGTTACTTTTCAGTATCACGGTCGGTTTTCCAAAATAGTAAAAAAAAAACCTGCTCTCCCACCTCCCTCTCTTACTCTGTATTACATCAATACGAGCCGGGTATTCTCGGGTTATAATTACGCTTGTTATCCAGATTCAGCTATATTTTGTAACGTGTTTAACCAACTTGTTGTGTGTGACTCAACAACAGCCCAACTTTAGAAACTTTTATTTTATTACGTTCTTTAACAATGTCCTAACATTCTTTTAAAAAGACAATTACACCCACCCCCACCAAATTAGTAGCAATCATGACTACCTGTGCAGCAAGTTCACAGCAGGGAATATATAAATGTGTGCAATTAATTAGACTACTCGACGGTACATGCACGCAACATAGGCACGTTGCATACCTTGAGTGCATTTAAATGCATCCTCGTCATCAACATAATCATCAGACATTGTCTATCCACTGCTGGATGAAGGCCAACAAATTATTGTTGTATCCTGGGTTTCATAATGTTTGTGTCTGCTCTGCGAGGTGGCCATGGGGAGGCAGTACAGCATTGTTGAATTAATGTCATCTGTGTGAGTGATTTGGGTGTCATCCCCTCGTGCGTGTGGGTGGTTTTCTCCGGGCACGCCATCACGCACGCGAGGGGGTTGCACTGAGCAATGCCATTCCCTGGCCAACCGCTAAACGCCCGACAAGTCGTGGTGGTAAACTCATCCGAGTGCTGACCAGGCTCAACTCTGCTTAGCTTCTGACGAAATCGAGCGGATTCCGAATTATTTGTTCATCGGCTGACAATTTGCCAAAAATAACGACAAAAATCCATACATCCGTTCTTACATTCGCAGTGCTTCGTTTCAGCCCGATCTGTGCCCTCCGGCGACCCAGAAGATATTTCCTCACCCGGAACATCAACGTCGAGGATAGACCTCGAGCTGGAGCGCCACTTACCGCCTGCCGACAGCAGCCTGCAGGACAGGGTGGTGGTCCACGTGTCTTGTGAACACCGCCATTTCATTCCCTAAAACTATTTTTTGAAAGGTTAATTTAAAACACAAATTAATACGGAAAGGAAACGAATTTATAGGAGTCAAATTAATTGGGGGTGGGGGGGGGGAGTCAGAAGACATCTGGACCAGCTTGTAGAGTACTTAGAACATATCCAGTGAGGACGTACCCCCCCTGTATAAACACATTCCTGCGGAGGGAGCTGGTAGGAACGTTGGGTTACTCGGTCAATGGCCAGGGTCAACGGTGGCGTGGTGTATTCCGCAAATATGCTCGACTGCGAGGGCGGGCACAAGCTGGCGTGTCTTTCCGACAGACCTGTGCTTCACCTGAGGACGGCTGCTTGCGGTGTGGCCGAAACGTCGTGAGAATTCTTTTATTATGTTTTATTTTTATTATTTTATTATTTCCCTTCTACGTGACTTACCGAAAGAACCAAGAAGATGAATCCCTGCAGTCACGAAAGCTTTACATCGAAATTTGCACGTCCTTCTCAAGTCTTACCGTCAGGTCAATGCAGCATACATACCCTGTGCGTCACAATTTGCACATTCGTGGGGAACGCGAGCTGCTGCAGCAGAGTGGGTGACAGACGAAAGCAAATGGTCGTGACCACATCGTTCCTCTATCTGCTTGTCCAACGTGTTGCATTGTTTCTCGTCAGCTTAACGTCGACTCCGGAGCGCCGTGCCTCCCACTGAGATCCTGTATGCCCCTCCCCCCCAACGCCTTGAGTGAAGGTCACGCGAGAGGTCAGTGTTCTTCACTCTCATTTTCAAAGGGAGGTGGCACTTTCGCCAAAAAGACATCATCAATTTGAGGGCCGCCAGACATTTGACACCATTGGGGTTTGACAGCAGCACGATTGCTTCCCGCCTGATGATGCTCGTTGTAATTACTGGCGAAACGTCGTGCTCGAATTGTCAATGTTGTGGATTTTACTCTCCAACACACAAGCGGTGTGCTGGACTAGCAACGAATTGGCACGTTCTATTTACGTGATAAACCTGGCAAATTGTCTGTGTCGGGTGGTGGCGGGGTTCAACGACACATTTATATTTACGCGATCTAACCCAACAAACCTCTATTATGGATAATATTGGTCGCGAAAGCCTGCTACTACTACTACTACGTGTTAAACTGTCGATGGGGGTCGTTTTCCCTCTTTGTGTGTTGTCAGGGGCCGCACTGAAGGCCACCAGGGGCCTTGCATCGAAGAACAACACTGCCCTGTAGGGTTGATCGTGAGCTGTAATTTAAAAAAAAGCAAACGTGCAGCCCTGCAATCACTTGCTCAAGCCACTGCTAGCGGAAGAGCTGCCTCGAAAAGGATCTCTCAAGAGCGTCAGCTGTCGAGGGTGGCTGGCCTACTCTTCCACACTGGCCCAGACGTCTTGGGATCGGTGACAGTTGCCCACAGTTGACCCCAGCGCACGTGACCAGCCTGCCAACCGACTGTGGAGCACCCGTTCACAGTGCTGGGAGGACAGAGGCGCAACGGTGCAAGGAACGGTGGGAACACCCCTCTCTGAGTTGACACGCCAGGAGGGCGAATCTAACCGCGATTTTTTTGGGGGATTGTCCTGGCAGGGCCCGTTCTACACGGAGAATTGGGGTGATCGCCCTGGGCCCCGCGCATTGGGGGGGGGGCGCGCTTCGACGTCACAATGCCAGATGTAATACTTCTTGGTTTAGTTTGAAGGCGTGGTGGGGGGGGGGGTCCCCCATGGACTTGGTATTCCTTAAATAAACGACACTAATTGATTGACCCATTAATTTGGGTAGACCCCGCTACCCTCAAGATGTATGTTTTGAAAGATTCTTGAAACTCGGAGCATACGAGCTACTAACGTATTCTCTGAAGGGAAAAAAAAACAATTCGGAAAATCAGACGCGTGCTCCCCAAATGTGTGCCCCGTGTCAATAAAGGTAGACAAGTATAGACAAAGATCCCCCGTATAGCCTTAACGAACCGTTGGGGCAAGTGCTGTTCGCGAGCACATATGAAGGCCGCAACGGCACACGAGGGTGGCCAGCACCACGCCCGGACGCCTTTGTCTCCCCCAGTGGCGATGTTTACACATCGCACCGGGTACTCATTTGAGGCTTAGTCGACCTAGGGGAGGCCCAGGATCCAGTTCAGATAATCGTCGCCGGTGTTGGTATCCGTGAGTGGGAATCGAACCCGGGCCGCCAGGTTCGTAGTGCAGCGCGTGCCGACTAACACACTACCGCCCCCCCCACACACACCCAGAGCTACCGGATTATAAGATGCACCTCAATTTTGCGGAATGCGGTACGCGTGTCGCCAAAGCCATCGAGCAAGTCCTTCACTTAGCTCGCCGTCGAGAGAGTTAGAGTCAATGGGGCAAAATCGGAAATTGGTAGCAACACCACCCAATTGCGGTAAAACTCCGGTCGTACCGATAGATGGGCATGACTTTGTACTTGCGACGTATTTGGTCAGGCCACGCATTCCCCGCGGGGTCATCAGAGACACGTAATTCGCCGCCAATGATCGCGTGAGCAAATGAGAACCTTCTGAAGTTCTCACTATGAGATATCTTTTACCAATGGCAAAATATAGTAGTAGGTTTTTACCCTTTTAAACTGGTACAAAACTGACACCTTTATTCAAGGCATCATGTTTGCAATAACCACAACACAAGTAGTCAAAAATGCAAACAAAAAGAAGCAACTCTGATAATGATAATAATATGCACTGTCCTTGAAGTTGATTGGTCCACACCCGAGACGGCTTTCTTTAGAGCCTAGTCCCCATTGGTGTTGGACCAGATGACACCAGAAGGCGTACAACTCAAATAAAGGTGTCAGTTTTGTACCAGTTTAAAAGGGTAAAAACCTACTACTATATTTTGCCACTGGCAAATGCTTACGCCGAGCTCTCAATACTCTGATATTGCACTGTGTTTGAGTTGTACGCCTTCTGGTGTCATCTGGTCCAACACCAATGGGGACTAGGCTCTAAAGAAAGCCGTCTCGGGTGTGGACCAATCAACTTCAAGGACAGTGCATATTATTATCATTATCAGAGTTGCTTCTTTTTGTTTGCATTTTTGACTACTTGTGTTGTGGTTATTGCAAACATGATGCCTTGAATAAAGGTGTCAGTTTTGTACCAGTTCTGAAGTTCTGCCAACCTCGGAGTGGGTGCCCGACGAGTTTTGATGAGGCGTGACCTGGGGCGCATTCGGGAACCCGGCGTGGCGTTGAAGCCACTGCGCCCCCTGCTGCATTCACAGTCGGAATTTATCTTCTTGGTTCTTTCGGTAAAGTCGCGTAGAAGGGAAGTAATACAATAATAAAAATGAAACATAATAAAATGAGTCGGAATTTCGTCGTCGATTGAAGGAATCCGATGAGCTGAGAAGCCCCTTCTTTCTTCTTCCACAGACGTCCAGTAGAGCGAGTTTGCCGTTCAGCTTCTTCATCTTCTTCTTGTCTCCTGTCCAACCGATATAGTCGCCTTTTCGTGTTGTCCTCTGGTCTAACACTGCCTGAGACGAGGCTCGAAATGAAGCTGTCTCTGGTGTGGACCAATCAGTTTCAAAGACAATGCATCATATACGACCAGAGCATGTCTATTTTGCATGTCCACCACAAGTATATGCGGTTAATGCAGACATGAATCCTTGCAACATATTTAACTTTGGTGTTTTAACACGTTACCACAACTGTTTTATTGCCAGAAAGTGTAAAACCTATTCTTATATTTTGATAATGGCAAGGGAGGTCCCATGATCATAATAATAGTCCTTGCCCAAATATTCAGCACAGGGCACCGCTTCTGGAGTTGGCATTTCCAAATCTTGAGGAGTGCATTGTGGGTGCCGCAGGCCCTCTCAGGTTCGCTTCTCCTGACAAGCAGATTGTTCAATTGCGCAGGAGCCCCCGTGAAGATGTCACGAGAGAGTTGCATCTGCCGAAACCCACTCTCAGTCTGTTTAGGCTCCGTCACGTGAGCCATTTGGAATTGGGGCCAGATGCGAGCTCCTCACTGGGGATGATTCCTCGCCAGCGCCATTCAGCCGTTCAGCTGACTGTGACAGTCACCAACCAGATTATTGAAGACGCTCCGGAAAGTAAGAGGCCACCCCCCAAACAATCTGTGCGCGCGGTGTGTCAACAAATCTAGCAACATGAACACACACAGCTACCGGGTTATAAGACGCACGCCCACTCCCCGCTCCCCCCTCCGCCCCAACATTTGCTTTGGAATACGAATGGAATGCGGTGATATGCGCTCGCTAACAGCACTGGAGGGTGCATTGTGTCTTGTTATTGTTGCCCGGATCATAACTTGTGGTGACACGGTAGGGAGCGCAGGTGAGGGCATCTGCCATGTCACCTGTCAATCAAATCCGCAACACCTAGCCTGGCACAATAGCTGATGCCACCGCCGTTCAGTGACGAACGGGAGCTGTTGTGCTTCTCTGAGAACCGCTCAGTCGATTAAATCGCCGCACGGATCGCAACCAATTAATGTAATCGCCCAGTCGATGGAGCGGTGGTGCAGCGGTTAGCGTAGCACACCTACACACCTGGGGAACTTGAGATCTGACTGTATTCCCAGCCACGGCGAACATCAGTGGCAAAGTGATGTCTCAACCGATCCTGTCTGCTCCCCATCACCAACCCGCACTGATGAGCGTGGTACGATATGGTCAGACAATCCTTATTCTTCAGCTAGGGTTGTAAGATTTTTGCACATCACTCATGATGATGACTCGTCCATCATCATCAACATTCATTCTATCCACTCCCGGATGAAGGCCTTCCCACGTCTTCGTCATCCCTCACGGTACCACGATCCATCTCGCTCCTTCACATCGACCGATCTCACCACTCCGTCTCCACGACGGTTGTTCCCTTGGACGCGTTCTCTCCTTTGGCTGCCTTCGTAACCAGTTTCGTCCTGCCCAGGGCCTCTTTTAGTTTTCATAAATGTCAATATGATGCATCAAATGTGCGTGTGTTCTCTGGTCCATGTGTTCTTCTTCCCGTCTTTCAGTACAGTTAAACTAAACTTTATTTTATCAGGTAAGGCCCACTGAGCTATGAGCTCTTCTTAGGAAGCGAGCTGGTCACATGTGACAGCTCAAATAAAGAGAGACACGCAGACTCCAAATGTACAGGCGCCAGGATTGGGATCGAACCCACGACCTCCTGTATACCAGGCGAAGTAGTTAACATATCCTGCAACGCTATATCAAATAGCAGAGTAAAACACGCGAATTAAGGTCACGTATTTGACTGTTAAAATAAGTGAGCATGATCGAGACCGGTTACGTAGTGGCAGCCGAGAGGAAAAAAACGGCCAAAATCACGACCGCAGCTGAGACGGAGCGATGAAGTCAGCTCGTGTTGCAAGCACGAGATGAAATGTGGCATCAAGGGACTGTGAAGAATGGCGATGACGTTGGATGACATTGTGGTGTTTATCCAGCAGTGAATCGATCATGGCTGATTTCGCTGTCAAACGAGTGTTCGATGCGCGTCGTAGGAAGAAAGACAGGAACGCATGGCATGACATTTTTGGCAAGCCCCGCTTTACTGAAATGTGCTTTGCGATTGCATAAATGTATAATTTATAATACGCTTTCATTTAATAATGCACACACACATTTCCAAGTTGTTTGCGATATGTAAAGGAGTCAACAGTCCAGGCGATTTCCATGCAAGGTAAGTTGTTTTCAAGCTTTCGTGACTGCAGGAATTCATATTCTTGGTTCTTTCGGTAAAGTCACGTAGAAGGGAAATAATAAAATAATAATAAAAATATGAAACAATACAAATTCTCACGACGTTTCGACTGCAACACAAGCAATCATCATCAGGTGTGAAATCCACAGCAAGATGATTGCTTGTGTTGCAGTCGAAACGTCGTGATATTTTAAGGCAAGTTGTATTACTATATTCATGAATATACTTTGAATGCGTTTTCTATTTTTGTCCATCCAACCAATCTCTTAATTTGTTTAGCGAACTTGTTGTTCAGGACCTGTTGTTTTGATAATTCATCTTGAGCTCAGCCTAACAGCCTTCTTCATTAAGTTATTTTATCATTTCCTGCGATGATTTCCCTTTCATTGTCAGCAAATCTGAGATGTTTAATGTTTTTTTCTCTCCCATGTATGTTTGTCATCATTTCTCCAATCCGATATTCAGAAAATATTTGATATGTCTGCGAATAATGTTGGTGAGAGCTTAACCATTGATATATATGATTTTTTCTTCATGAAACCTCTCCGTATCTGGCCCATCTTTGTACATTTTACGTAATTTCTTAACATGTTTCGCTCTTGTTTTATGACAGCTTGGATAACTCCATCGATTTCCACCAATTCAAATGCCTACAAAGGCCTGGCATTCTGGTATGTAATATTCATTCGCCTCTTCCATGCATGCGGTGGATGGCAGAGAAATAATTCCTAAATCCAGCTTGCTGACACGACGGTTGGCTGGTATCTAAATGCCCGTTATTCTCCTCTCTGTATTCTCCATGCAAACGGCAATACATGATTTGATGTGATTGGGTATCACTTTTTAAGTCAGTTTGTCTCCAAATTTTAGTAGAAGAATTATTTAGGCATCATTTCACAAGCGACGTAAAGTATTTAATTTTTATGTCCACTAAATGTATTTCTCGAGTTGGTCCTATATCTTTGATGATATTCACATTAAATTTATATGGTCCAGGATATTTTTAGTGTTTTCACATTGGAAAGGATAGACTGTACAAATTCAACTGAAACATCTGGAACTTAATCTGTAAATAAAAAGTATATAATATAATATACATATTAAAAAATTTGATATTTTATAAAAAATAAACACGTAATAAAATGTTGCTGGCTGAAAGCACAACAAAGACAGGAAGAGCAAGAGCAGCGAAATATGAATTGGGATAAAAATGCCAAACATACAGGATACATAGAACTCTGCAAAATTTTACGTTAATGGGATTTACATAGCGCATTTACCAAGGCGCTTTACAACAATTGTAAAATTGTCCATAGCATGATAATAATTTGAAATTTTAAACTGGGTGATCATAAGTGGTGTTGTAGTTTTGGTAAAACAAGAGGGATTGATAAGGAGGAGTTGGGATAGGCCTGGTCGTAGCTGGGGGGGTCGACAGAAAGCTGTGGGGGGGTGGGGGGATGACAAGTAACGAGGCATCGTTGAATTGGGAAGACAAAGAGGGACGGCGAGGGCCACGAGGGAGAAGGGGGTCACCACGGTCGAGTCCCCCCGCAATGCCGACATCGTCCGCAACATCATGGGACCTCCTTTGCCAGTTCCAAAATATACTAATAGGGTTTTTCCCCTTTTTTTCTGGCAACAAAACTGACACCTTTTGCAAGGAATCATGCTTACATTAACCACAATACTTGCAGTCAAATGCAAACAAAAAACAATACTCTGATAATTTATGCATTGTTTTTTTAAACTGATTGGTCCACACCAGAGACAGCTTTCTTTAAAGCCTAGTCTCATATGGTGTTCGACCAGATGACGCCAAAAGGCGCACAGTTCAAAGACAACGCACTACCAGAGTAATGAGAGCTCGGGGCGAGCAGCCACATCATGGGACCTCCTTTGCCAGTACCAAAATATACTAATAGGGTTTTCCCCCTTTTTTCTGGCAACAAAACTGACACCTTTTGCAAGGAATCATGCTTACATTAACCACAATACTTGCAGTCAAATGCAAACAAATAATTATCAGAGTATTGTTTTTTGTTTGCATTTGACTGCAAGTATTGTGGTTAATGTAAGCATGATTCCTTGCAAAAAGTGTCAGTTTTGTTGCCAGAAAAAAGGGGAAAACCCCTATTAGTATCGTCCGCAACGTCGGCACGGTGGAGCAGCGGAGTCCCGGCTCGCTTGCCACGGACGCGAAGCTTCCCTCCGTGTCACGGTGAAGACTTCTCCCCCGTCCGGGTCTCGACCTCCCATGCGGTCACGCGGGACGGCGAGGAAGTCGCACGGCACCGGCGACGGTGTGGCCCGGCGAGCAACGGCCGGCAGCCGGGTCACCAAGAGGAATGCGACATTTAATTGGAGAGGTCAACACGCACAAAATAACTAAACATTGTGATGGTCGGTTATGTTGTTCGGGAGGCTATCATCTCTTAAACAAGTGAATTGGAGAACATCCGAATGGCGCACGGGCGCAGACAACGGCCACCGATGAACAGGAAAGAAAGTCCAGTCAGAGATTGGTTTTTCGAAAGATTTATTCTCAACCTCACCTGAAATCTCACCGTCAAAATGTAAATAAACCACACTCCAAATTATACAAGGCCTCTTTTGCGTTTGTCTCAAAGCACAGCCGGCCAAAGTAAGCCGATTTAAAAACAATGGGGCAGGAAAATACAAAATACATATCTTGAACTCTAAAAACATTTTTACCAGGTAAGTGGTAAGTGGGCCTTACCTGGTAAAATAAAAAATGTAAAAAAAATTACTTAGCTCAACGAAGCGGCTTATCACGTGGACATGTATAGCAGCAGCCAAATACTCTAAACGCGCGATGTTTTTAAATGTGCAGGAGAAAACCGGAGGACCCGGAGAAAAATCCACGCGACCAGGGGGAGAACATGCAAACTTCAAATATACAGATACCGTCAAGTTCAGGATTTAACCCAGGACCTCCTGTATACCAGGCGAGGCAGATAACATCTCGGCACGGGGGCGCCCTAACTTGGGTTGGCATCAAATAACACATGCGAGTGTGCAAGAGTTTCTGGGAGATACCGGGCAATGAGACACCACAAGCCAAACAGACAAGATCAACGGCAATGCCAATAGAAAGCATTGTCCCCTGTTCGGCTACAGCAAGATCAACACAGCCCTCAAAGCTAACAATGAAAGTCCAGACGATTCCTGACACTGTAACATTGCAACATCCCTTTTGGCTCTACAGTCACACTGCATGGAAGGCAAAGTTTTTGGTTCACTGATTAAGGGGTCGTTAACTTCTCAGAAAACTGAAAGATTGTGGAAATGTAGGCTGAGCCTATCATAAGAGTGAATCAAATCTGCCTCCAAGCTCTAATTTTTTGGAACGCAATAAAAAAGCAATCTATGTTAGATGTTTCTATTAATCGTGGCGCTGACTGGAGTTGCATCACATTTTAGCTTTATGGCCCTTCTTGAACACCATTAAACTGACATCAGTTACTCAGCTTTCCAGCCCTTCAGCAGCACCTTCAGAATGTTCTTCAGTCAAGATTGTTCATACGACGTGATGACCCACGACCCCCGTACATCAAATCACCAACGGTCCATGCCACGTGGCCAGCACATTTCAAATGACACACGAACTAAACACCAGCTCAACCGCAGTCGTCAGCAACACTGGCCTAAATAGGTAAACACAACAAAACTATCCAACGTTACGGGCCATAACATGATCACTTGGTGTGATGAAGCGACCTGACACGTGACTGCCATGCTTCGTGTAAATATATTTGTTGTGTTTGTGTCTGTTTCCCTCTTGCTATGCCGTATATAGTTGCCACACTTCCCACCTCAACTGGTGTCTGACCGTCGCCACTGTCCGCGGCCTTTGGGCTGTGGACGTCCTTGTAAAAAACAAGAGACCGCTCAGCTCAACGGGGCCTCTGACCCAGCTGAGATGCACGCTCCTTATGGCGAGCGAACACACAACAAATAAGTAATATTAAAAAAAAACTTTTTTAAAAACACGCTTTTATGAAATGTACTATTAATGGCAGAACTCCACGACTCCATGAAGTGGCCCCGAAGCTTGCCATAACGTAATGGACCGTGGGCAATTAAAGCCAACGTGAGTTGAGCGTGGACAATTAGACCCAAGTCGAAACATAACATATAAAAAAGAATGTTTCAAAATATAGATTTTTTTTATGATAGAATATAGTGTTGTCATCAGTATGACACAAGTATACCAAGTTTGCAGTCGATACCACATTGGGAAGTGGGTTAAACTTGAGTAACAAGATTTGAGGAGACAACGACAACAGACAGAATGAGTTAAAAGAAAGCGTGAAATAAAATGGCACGCGACCCATGACGATGGGATGTTCATCGCATGTCAACTTCGGCCAACACCCAACAGCTGACGAGTCGATGTGAATCGGTCTCGGGCACAGGCAGCAGCCTCCGGCCACGAGCTTGGGCAATGCCCTCCCAACGAAGACAAAGATGCCCCCGCATCGCCTTTAGCATTCTGGCGAATTGCCCGATGATGCTGGATAAAATTACCAGCGAAACGTCGTACCCAAAAATTGTAAATGTTGTGGTTTCACGCTTCAACACACCGGTGGGCTAAAGCAGTGAACTATTTGTTTTTTGTCAACGTGACACTTTTTTGCTGATTGGCCGTGTCTGGTGGTGGAGGGTTAAGACACATTTATAAGTAACGCGATCTAACCCAAAAACGTTGATCATGAATAATATTGGTCGCGAAAGCCTCCCACGTGTTAAGCTGATCCTTTAGCAAGACTCTTGGGGCAAGTGCCGCGAGCGAGTCAGCAGCTGTGCAGGCCGGCACGGCACAACGGGGGGGGGGGGTGGGGTGGCCAGCACCACGCCCACCCGCCTGTCTCTCTAAAGGCGATGTGCTTTGTGTTGCTGTTGTTGTTACGGTGTACAGGGTCGGATTAAGGCACGGGGCTTTAGGGGCTGTAGCCAGCTGGAGGGCCTCCAGAGATTAGGTGAAAAGTTGTTTAATTTGTGAATGCTGAATTTTATTTGTTGCTCGCCTTGGAAAAATAAAAATGTATTTTTCTTTAACTTTGTTATCCCTTTAAAAATATTACTGGGGGGGGGGGGGGGGTGCTCACAGTACCTGTAGCCCAGGGGCCAACACAATCTTAATTGGGCCCTGCAGGTGGAACAATCTCATTCGAGACCGAGTTGACCTTCACGACAGCGAGCACGAGCGTCCTCGTGCGCGCGCTCGTGGCGCGTGCGCGTGGCTGGTGCGCGTGCACGTGGCGCGCGCTCGTGGCGCGTGCGCGTGGCTGATGGGCGCGCGCTCGTGGCGCGTGGCTGACGCGCGTGCTCGTGGCGCGTGCTCGCGCTGTTCTCCCCACCGCCCTCCTCCCCCCGCCCGCCCCACATCCAACATCGTCGCCAGCGATTCGCCAGACGGCCACGGCCGACGTCACCGGGACGTCGGCGCGACGTTGGCGCTCTTGGGCCGCCGAAGCCGCCGCCACGCGAGCCGGCCTCTTGCGATTGCACAGAAAACAGACAAAGATCCTCCCCCTCCCGGATAGCCTGCAACAGACTGTAGGGGCAAGTGTTGTTAGCGAGCAGCACCTTTAAAGGCCGGCACGGCACACGAGGGGGTGGGTGGCCAACAACCACGCCCGGCCGCCTTTGTCTCCCCAGTGGCGATGTTTACACAGCGCACCAGGTACTCATTTAAGGCCGAGTCGACCTAGGCGAGGTTCAGAACCGGTTTAGATAATCGTCAGTTGGTGTTGGCCGTGAGCGGGAATCGAACCCGGATCGCCAGGTTCGTAGCGCAGCGCGCTAACCGCTGCACCACCGCTCCCCACGTTGCACACACACAGAGTCACACACACACAGTCACACAGACACACACTGTCACACACACACAGACACACACAGTCACACAGACACACAGTCACACAGACACACAGTCACACACACAGACACACAGTCACACACACAGACACACAGTCACACACACAGACACACACAGTCACACACACGCAGTCACACACACGCGCAATCGCCGCCTGTGCACTGTCCACACGCAGTCACACACACACACAGTCACACTGTACACACGCAGTCTCTCCACTGCGCACAGCGCCTCTTACGCAACAGCAGCAGCCGCCATTCGCCACTAAGTAACCGTGACGTCCCCACGGCGCTTGTGCCAGGCCACGTGCACACACGCACACTCCCTCTGACACACACACGCTCTCTGACACACGCACATACGTTCATCAACTCTGACACACACACACACCCACTGCGACACACACACAGCCACTCTGACACGCGCACACATTTACACTCTCCACAGCACTGCACACGCGCACACACACACATCCCTTCCGACACACACGGACAACACACACACGTCCCTTCCGACACACACACACTTACACTCTCTCTCCACAGCACTGCACACACGCAACACACACACACACAGCCCTTCCGACACACACACTTACACTCGCTCTCCACAGCACTGCACACACGCGCACACACACAGCCCTTCTGGCACACACACACACAGCCCTTCCGACACACACACAGCCCTTCCGACACACACACACCTACACTCGCTCTCCACAGCACTGCACACACACACACAGCCCTTCCGACACAACACACACACACAACACTCACTCGCAGACCTCCGTCCGTGCCGGCCCACGCCCTAGTGCGCAGTGTCACCGTCACCGCCGCGATGCTGTTGCTGTCCGTGGTGCTGCTGGTGCTGGTGGTGCTGCTGGCGCTCTTCGTGGGCGCAGACGCGTGGTATTTCGTGAGGATGCTGATGACGGTGGGCGCCGCACTAATGCGCAGGCAGGAGAAGGATGTACTCAAGGAACACGGGTACCACGGTAAAACTCAAACACGCTCCTGCCATCTGTGCGAGCACCCCCCCCACCACCACCACCCACCCACCACAGACTCACGCATACATCGAATGTTTTTATTCGCCTGTCCTGCCCATGCACACGTCCTGTTGTAATAGCCACGGAGGGTTGCAGGGTGGCGAGGACTCGACGCCTGTTTCGTGTCTTCCATTCTGTGCTCAAACCACCAGCACAGCATAACAAGGTTGCAACGCGTCTCGCTTAATGCTTCTTTCTCCGCACGACTGCTCCGCGTTGGAATCCCACCCCCCCCGTCTCCTCCTATGATCGTCTCCTTCCCAAAGCTCTTACAAAATCACCCTTTTCAAAGTTGGCGGTGCTATTTGTTGCTGGCCGCTGGGCGTGTTTGGGGCCTTCGGGCCTATGCTCAACAACTGTGTTTAAAAAAACTTGACTTACTGCAAATATATCAAAATAATTTATATATATACATACACACAGTATACATAAACCCCCCGTATCTTCTTTAGGTGGGTTATAATTTAGCAGTGGGTTGAGCAATAATTTAAACCTGGTTTTACACGAAGGTTTGGGTATTTCGGCTAAGATAGGGGTTGAAATGCGTTGCGAAACCAGGTAAAAATGAAGCTTTAACCGATTAATCAGTTTATTTGCTGGATTGCTGAATTAATTCAGTACCAAATGATTTTCACTGCGATATGCCAGGACATGTTGTTTATTATACAAGAGGGTGGTCGTGTACACGGCGAGGCTCGGAGGCTGCAGTTGCAGCCTTACGCCGCACAGCAAGAACCGCCACATGCGTGCTTGCTGCCACTGCTGCTGCTGCTGTGCACATGATGTAAAATTCCAAGGGCTTCGTGTGAAGGTCAAGCCTGAGCTCTCCATACAACACGCGGATTCATCAGTGGTACATTCAGAAAGTGACATTCGTAACAATGCGTTTTAGAGTTATAGAGTGTAAACCTGACATTGCCCAGCTGGGATATCAAATTACTTGGGTATTTAATTACTCTGCTGATTATAATTGGAGGTCAGCGATGATGGGACCTGGAATTATTTCAATAATTCAACTAATTAGACAACACGGATATACAGTAGTTGGATAGGGGGGAGGGGGAAAAGTCCCAACTCTGGTCCCACGTGTGCCACTGGACGGGAGGTGGTGGTCTGGGCTTGATGACGTCATACACATCATCAGCCGCGATGTCTTGCAGGGGGTTTCCTGCCTTCAGGAGACAGGTTTGTGGCCAACGACTTTGTTTTTTAACGAGCCCGAATAACGGGCCATAAACAGAAGTAGTCAATGATAACATTTGCCTCATACGCGCTGTTAACATTCGCTTTCAGATTCTTTATTACTTGGACGGTGTAATTTTAACTGTTTTTTTTAAATATAGGTTCAATATCTTTGCCCAGGCTAAATCGAAGTTTCACATGCAAACATCCGAGTTTTGAGTTTGGCGCTTGTGTTGCCTTGCACTACTTTGAGTTTTTCTTTGGTCTCCCTTGGAATAAATAAATAAATACACGACTTGCAATTCCAATGCTAGATGAGGACCTCGCCATGCCGTGTCAGTTATGTGGGTTGTTTTACCATACTTCACCACATCGGTTGGTGAAAGTCCCAGGACTGGTTCAAATGTCACTCGCCAATGATGTTAGTCGCTATGGCCTGGAATCAAGCTCAGGTGTGCAGGTTAATTACAGCGCGCTAATAACTGTTGCCACGGATTCCTCTGAAAGGGTATTTTCGGTCGTTCTAAATACATCGTGCGTGTAATAATGTCATCCCCAGTAGGTAATACGTTCCTATAGCTTCATGAGCGTACGATACATATTCAATTTAAAGCTTTCGTGACTGCAGGGATTCATCTTCTTGGTTCTTTCGGTAAAGTCACATAGAATGGAAATAATAAAATAATAAAAATAAAATATAATAAAATAATTCTCACGACGTTTCGGCCACAACGCAAGCAGCCGTCCTCAGGTGGAGAACAGGTCTGTCGAGGAGACAGAGTCTGACAGACCTGTTCTCCACCTGAGGACGGCTGCTTGCGTTGTGGCCGAAACGTCGTGAGAATTATTTTATTATGTTTTATTTTTATTATTTTATTATTACCCTTCTACGTGACTTTACCGAAATAACCAACAAGATACATATTCACTTGAATAATAATGCAACATTTTTAATAAGCACGTGTTCAGGTGAATACAGGAATTACCATCAGGAAGTGGCCCCAGGGTGGCTCAGAAGGCTAATGCCGTGTCAAAGCAGTGAGCTGGTATTGCTGAAATCCCACGTTCAAATCAGTGGCCAGTTGAATAAAACACCTGAAGCAAGCAACTCCCGTAATTGACGTCGATTTAAAGAGGGGCGATGGGACTCTACGTGCTTAAATTGTTTTATGCAACTGATCCCAGGTTGTTAAGTTGTTCCAGGTTCTTCAGTAGCACGCTCTTCGCAGGGCATGTCAAAGGTGTCGCGCTCATGTGGATAAACACATTCCTGCGGAGGGAGCTGGTAGGAACGTTGGGTTGCTCGGTCAATGGCCAGGGTCGACGGCGGCGTGGTGTATTCCGCAAATATGCCCGACTGTGATGGCGGGCACAAGCCGGCGTGAGTAGGTTAAACGTTGAGTTTTATAAGGGCACCACGGGGTGACCAGCCCCTCCCCACCCAGCCCCACCCCTCCCACCCTCCACCCAGCCCCACCCTCCCCACCCAGCCCCTCCCCACCCAGCCCCTCCCCACTCCACCCGACCCTCCCCACCCAGCCCCTCCCCAACCTCCCCTCCCAGCCCCACCCAGCCTCTCCCCACCCTCCCCACCCTCCCCTCCCCACCCAGCCCCTCCCTCCCCACCCAGCCCCTCTCTGCACGACGGACGGACACAATAATCCCGTGGGCTGGTGGAACCAGTGGGTTCCTACCAGTAATAGGCCTAACTGAAGGAACTTCAGAAGTAGGTCCATCACTTCATCTTCCATGACCATTCCCTGCTGTGGGCGTTCCAAATGAAAGTGCCTTTGTCTCACAACGCCATACTGATAGTACAAATAGAATATAACTTGAAGACAGAAAAAGTAAGTAAAAATACGACTATCTGCAACTGGAAAATTCTTATTTCATCATTTTAATATAATTTGCTCGCACATTAGATATACTCATACGTTACAATAATATCAAATTGTTGTTATGAATGTTTTGTTATCCGGCGGTAGTGCCTCATGCCGATAGCTCGTACTCCAAGCCGGCCCAGCGGCGTTCCGTAAAATATCGAGTGGGAAATTCAGGCTCTAAGCGTAACTGTGCGGCTTGCATTTCGTGCTGGCCCCAGGTGTCTAAGCTGTGCACCGCCGCTCAAAGCGGAGCGGTATCAGGACACAATTAAAATGTGACCGTGACCCCCAGTTCCTCCCCCGGGTATTACTGCTCTTCCCCCCCCTCCCGGAAAACGAAAACGTGCGCTCATTACGTCCGCCCCGTGTCGCCTTCGCAGGCATCGTGCTGCTGAGCGACATCGACCACATGGGACACATGAACAACGCGCGCTACCTGCGGGAGTGCGACTTTGCCAGGTATGGCGGTGGCGGCGTCCGCATGAACTCGGGAGGCAACGGACGCTTGCGCTCGGTCGCCCGCGTCTATCGCAGTGTGGGCGCGCTGAGCCGCCAGGCTCTTTGCTTTGCTTTGAAGTCCGGATTGCAATTCTCTCTCCGGCTTTGGCCACAGGGAAGAGTTGTCAGTCCTGAGCTCGTAAAACCCCGGGAACAGAATATATCTCCGCTTATACAGCAGCCGTAGCCGTCAGCTGCAGAAACTTTTAACGAGGGCTCACGGTGCATCCTGGTGTGATTGATCGCCAGAGGTGTAACGATACTCGCCCCCACGCCTCTCCAATCGTGATTCCATGAGTTGTCACCATTCACGGCCGTGGTTCGATTCAGGAAACAATTATTGCGTTGTTGTTGATTAGATCGAGCAGCCACTATTGGCTGGCCTGCAGCTGCAATCTGATCACCGATTACATCCGTCTATAAGTTACAGGCTCTTTTGTGAATACACTGCTGGATGCAGGCTTCCCCACGGGGGTTATGTAACCATACTTCACCACGCTGGTCAGTGCCGGTGGGTGAAAAGCGGGGCCCAGGTCTGGTTCAGATTTCGCCTGCCACAAATGTTCGCCACGGTCTAGGAATCGAGGTCGGGTCACCGGGTTCACGGCAGAGTGGGCCTACTACCACTGCTGTACCTCCCGAGTACTGTGCTGGGGTTGTAACCAAATTGTGTGAATATGGTTCAGTATGCGTATTGTGACAGAAGCCACTGAACAAATCAACAGGAATGCACCTGATCTCGCCAGACCTGGGAAGCTAAAAGCTGCGAGGCTACATATGTGGGCAGCAGAGGACTGTGGAGAAATATGCAATGTTGTACTGTGCTTCTATGCCCCCGCGTCCATACCGCCCACCTTGAACAACCTGCACTGACCACCGTGTGATCGCGTAACCCCCACGACGATGTTTACACGCGCGATTCGGTGTGCGTATCGTGAGCTCAAGGATCAATATGAATCGCCGAGTCAGAGCATCTTTACACTTCCGTTGAGCGGTGCATGCTGCAAACCTGCAATACGGCATTTAGTTGTATTCGTGTAAATGTAAGCGGCAAGACCCAGTGGCAGGATAGGTGAAAAAGAACAGGTATAAGTGGCAACACTGACCTTTGGCCGCTTGCTGTCGTTTGTGATTGCCCTTGCTACACACTGCCCCGTGTCCTCGGGTAAGACAAATGGGTGACGTTCGCTCACATTCCAGCATTGCAGAAGAGGCATCGTCATCCGCAAGAAATGTAATAATCTCCGTCTGTAAGTGTGTGTGTCTGTGTTACAATTTGTATCATTCGCGCAAGTTAATATAAAAGCCACGCGTGCGTGTGTTTGTGTGGCTTTCAGCAGAAAAAAAATCTGAGATGATTCAAGGTGACGACAGCCACGACAGCATTATCAGTGGCGATAACCCCAATTGTGCGGAATAATGTTGTTCTGGGACAATCAAGCCTGGGCCAATGGTACATGTTCAGAGATCGAAACAAACATTGATGCAGGGCGAGTCTGCATACGCATTTAATTACGCACAGCGCACCAATGTTTTATTTATTACCGCCAGTTTTTTTTACCTATTGAAAAGAAAAAGAAATTGCCGTGAAATGATTTTGCATTCAAGGGACTGCGCCTTGCGATTGTGAAATAATTGGAAAATGGAGGTCTGCAGTAAACATCATTGTCCAGACAACCTTTCACCGGCACCTGCCCTCGTTTATACAGACAGCTGCAGCATGGCACGGCGCTCTCCAGAGACGCGCAGGACAGTGCTGTGCCCAGACAGAACGTCGAGTTCACTCTTCACGCTTGGCACTGCCCCCCCCGCCTCGTTCGTATGCTACCACTTGGAGTGTCAACGCGCACGTTGGCAAGACCGCCCCGGGCCCCGCACCCCGCTATGGGCCACCCTTCTTGAAACGCCAAGGCACACAGCCAAATGTGAATCGCACCTCCATTTTTTTTCAAGCAGTGAATCAGCCCGGATGATTTTTGTTTGTTTGTCACGAACCAGACTGCGTCTCATTAGGGGACATGTGGTCACCGTGCTGATGGCACTGCCTGTGGTGGCCTGCTTTTTGATGTTTAGGTTCAAGTACAAAAAAACGATTTGAAGCGGCTTTACGCGGCACACACACACTGCCGTCACCGCACGATGTCCGAGCGGCCGTCCGTTCTGACTGAAGCAAATGGACACGGGTTGGGGGTGCTGACGCGCGCAGTCATCGTCCGTAGGCCTCAGCGGCGTTGAAGAGACGTGCCGTACAGACAAGCTGGGCAAGCGAGTCACACAAGTGCCTCTTGGTGGATTCATTAAATTATTTAGAACATTCGTCATTGACTGTAAATAGCCTACCTATAAACATAAACCCCCATAGTAGAATTACAACTTGAATAAAAATACGGATCCTTTAAGCCCAGTTATATATTTTTTTTGAAAAGTGCTGTTAGCAAGGTACTATTTTGGCTGGCAACCAACCCTGATGTGTAATTGGCAGACAGTGTTGGAGCAAGAGCTCAACATGTTCGGCTTATTATGAATATCTCACGCAGCCTGATGTGCTGACGTCTTAGCAGAATAAGACGTGTGTAGATTTATAAAGATACATATTAATTTAATATCCAACTCCGACAACATATTGACAGCCCCATATAACACCGTCAGCCGTTTAACATTTGCCTATTTTCTCCAGTCAAGTACTATTCAAGATGTTACATGATTCACCCGCCTGATGGTTGGTACACACTTACCTGCATGGAAACAAGATCTCTTCATTTGATTTGGCGCTGTCTACATCACATGGGATGTGTTTACGAACCAAACAAGCTCATGCAGTAAGGGGACGAATGTGTATTTGAATGGTGTAAGCGTGGTCGGGGAAAAAGATTGGTAAATAAAACAAATGTACTGTGCTGGGGTGCAAGAACTGGAGTCTGGGAGGAAATGCTGCATCAGAGCAAAGCTTCACCCAATGCAAGTCTGTTCAGATGAAGGTCCCAAAATGCACGCGAATATTACATTTCGGTACACGTAGATCGCTTCTTGACTAACTCCAGATCGTCTTGTGTTGTCGAATGAACGAATGAACAGCGTGCAAGCTCATGGAGTGGGCCCTGCTGGCCTCAATAATGCCCTCTCCCTCATCCCCATTGAGGCCAGCTTCTGATGGCAGCAAGAGACAGAAACAGCGCCGGTTGACCTCTCCTACCCCCCATTGGACCATCATGGGCGGCGACACGGCCTCGCAGGAGCGCGTTCGCCGCTTGTTGCAGACGTGCCTGGTTCAAATCCAGTGGCCGCCCTGGTTATTAGAGCACGCACAACAACTGTAATAATACGTGCCGTCTGCCCCACGGCTAAAGTGGCGTCAAAGATCCCGTGACATAATTCGCAAGAGTAGGCTGCCGCGGGCCGGCGTTGTGGTCCAAATTTGGCAATAAGTTTGAAAAATTACCCCTAAATTACTCAATTGGAATCTACGTAGCAATCACGCCGCACCCCCCTCCCCCCTACTGAGAAAACTTGGCAGGACCATCCTAGAAAAAAGTCATACTATTCAGTCAATCAGTATTTAATTTACGTGTCAATATCGCCCTCAATAAAGTAGGCATCAGTGCACACTGCAACAGAATGGGAACAGTACAGGGGGCAAAGAACAGCAAGAATGATTATATTTAAAAAAAACCCCGTCACGACCTCAGCGGCTAACAATCGACCGAGCAAAATAAAGTGCAGCCGCGTGCAAAAAATAAAGTTCAACCGTGCGCAGCGAGGCTTTCCTGGCCTAACAAGCAATAATAATAATGATGATAACCTCTGAGCGTCTCTTGTTGAACGGATGCACAGGACGGCGCTGTGCATCACCCACGGGATCATCAAGGCCATGCGAGAGCTGCGGGGCGGCATGGTGCTTGGGGCCTCCACCATCCGCTACCGCCGCTCGCTGCGCTTCCTGCAGAGATTCGTCATCCGGTCGCGGGTGAGGGTCACACCACCACCACCACCGCCACCACCGCCACCACCACTACCACTACCACCACCGCCACCACCACTACCACCACCACTACCACCGCTACCGCCACCGCCACCACCACCGCTACCACTACCACCACCACCGCCACCACCACCACTACCACCACCGCCACCACCGCCACCACCACTACCACCACCACTACCACTGCCACCGCCACCACCACCGCTACCACTACCACCACCACCGCCGCCACCACTACCACCACCACCGCCACCACCACTACCACCACCACTACCACCGCCACCGCCACCACCACCGCTACCACCACCACCGCCGCCACCACTACCACCACCACTGCCACCACCATCGCCACCACCACCACCCCGGCTTGCCGCGCCGTTTCCGCCGACGCGGCGTACGGCATTCCCCTCGTTATTCCCCAGGGATACGCTCCGGAGACGTTCGTGAAAAGCACATTTAGCGGATAATGATATTGGCCTACGAGAACCTTTAAATGCATAAATAAGTTGTTAAATGTGAAAATTATCATAACACAAATACAAAATGGTTTTAATAAGCACGAAGTAAATGCAAATAAATATAAAGTATTAGATCATAGTTTATAAATTAACCTACCTTCAACTATGATGATGCAGCGCAGTAGGATGCAGTAACGATGATGCTGACGACAATGATGATGATCGTTGTGATGTTGTTACTGCTCCTACATAGACACATCTGGATAGACTTGGGGGTGATCTGGATAGTCCATAGAAAAGCAAGGGCTGACTGAATGATCTAATTACGTTTCGTTTCATTACTTTATCTCTTATCACTTTATCTCATCACATTATCTCTCTTCCTCTCTCTCGATGCACTCGTGTAGAGTTCCAGATGCGGTTTCCGCATCGCCAAAATCGCGGATAGTAAATGTTCGTGAATAACGAGTGAATGCCGTTCACAATCGCACGGACCCATCACGCGTATCCGTACCACCGCCAGCTGCATATTGGGTTGAATCAGCGTAACCTACCCCTCGCGGCCGTTAGGCCGAATCTGCGCCAAGACGATTGGACAGCGTGGCATAATAATTATTGATGAGATATTGTCACCGAAAAGAGATGCGCACGAGACTTCCACCTACAGGGCTGCGAGTTCGTAGTCAAGGTTTTTTTTCCCCATTGTGAAAAAATACTTCAGAAGGTGGCCATATGCTACCCAAGCAGGACCAGTGGCGTAGCTAGGATATTTTGTGCCCGGGGACGAACTATAAAATTGGCGCCCCCCCCCCCCGCCGTTTAATCACATACCAAAATGTAATTACATGACATGTAGGCTGTGTGTGGTGGGATATATAAACTTTTAGGTTGAGGTGTAGATTTGTGCAGTAGTTTCAGGCTGCCGCGCCCGCCGCAATAAGTTATAATGTGACGTTGTAAGCCTCATTTTGGCGCCCCTTTACCTTGGCGCCCGGGGACATATGTACCCCCCTGCCCCCCCCTAGCTACGCCTCTGAGCAGGACCCCACTGAAAGACCGGTGATGCTTTCCTGGGTGAATAAAGGAAGATATAACGAGCTGCGGTGGCATCGGTGCTACTGGCCGTGATGACCTCCTGACCTGGGCGACACTCTCTCCACCTTGCTTGGCATTTTTCCTTTATCGATAATTTTATATGCAAAAAATATGAATAAATTTGATGATCCGTTTGCTAAATACATCGATGTCTAAAAGTCCAGCACTGTTTGTGTCTCGGTGTCTGTTCAAACACGCCGTGTGGTGATTAATGAGCCCTGCCACTGATGTCCTATGATGGCTGTCGTTGAGCAATGACATTGGATCGTTTTGGGCGTGGTCATCGGTGCCACTGTGATGAAAAGGTACTGCATTCAATGACTCGATTCCTTGAATTTTGGATTCAATGTTCGATTCCTAAAAACTATTTTCGAAAAACCGATGATCAAATAAGCAACTCTATCTGGCATCAAATTTTATTTTGTTCGTAAAGTATTTTATTCTAGTCCACTGTGGCTATGAGTGGACGAATCCCATGAGGCGTGACGATGACACGGAAAAATTAACTGGTCTGAAAAAAGGTGCACACTGAGGCTGTATTGACATTATTAGAAACTGCAGTGCACGTCTTAATAAGATTTGTACGTATACAATCATCTCTACCGAGTTTTTGATTGGCTGACCTTATATTCGGTAGGGGGTACACTGCATGCCCCTCACATAACATTTTAACACTTAAGAGTGGCTCTCACGTTTCACTTCTCTAGTCGACCAACAAGCTAAGCAAACGATTACCGTGAAATCCACAGCCTAAGACTCGACCAAGATTCCACAGGTTGTCACCGACTAAACTAACATTCACCATTGGTACCTCATTTTCCAGTAAAAAATATAATTGTTTTTTTACCCTTCTATCTGGCAACAAAACTGACACCTTTTTTACAAGGTCATGTTTGCATAGACCACAATACCTGCAGTCAAACTCACTAAATGAATACGGCCCGACGCGTCACGTCGCCCGCTTTGTCTCCTCCCCCGTCACCGTCGGCTCCGTGCAGATCCTGTGCTGGGACGAGAAGGCTTTCTACGTGGAGCAGCGAGTCATCATGCAGAGCGACGGCTTCGTGGCGGCCATCGCGCTGGCGCGGCTCAACGTGACGGGCACCAGCCCCGAGCACATCCTGCGCCTGCTGTGCCGTCGCGCCGTCCAGGGGCCCGACCCGCCGCCAGAGGTCCTCAGCTGGCTCGAGTACAACCGCCAGAGCAGCGAGATGCTGCGCAACAGCAGCTAGGGTGGTGGGTGGGGGGGCCGCACGCTCGCTCGCTGTCCATGGGCCAAAGCAGAAATCGCTACCGCCGAAGGTGGAAAAATTTGTCTGAAATTTTTTGAAGAATTACCTTGAAAATCACTCGATGGGAAAACACGTTAGCGACATTGCCCCCCAAAAGCAGAAACTGCTTCAGACTAGGTCTGTGAAGTATAACTTACCTTTTTCTTGGTTCTTTCGGTAAAGTCACGTAGAAGGGAAATAATAAAATAATAAAAATAAACTAATAAAATATTTACCTTCTACGTGACTTTACCAAAAGAACCAAGAAGATGAATCCCTGCAGTCACAAAAGCTTTAAAATCGAAAAATACAACTTACCTTTGTGAGAGCCTTGCACTTTTAAAATGGTACGAATACCAAATGTACATGTCATTTGATTTAGCGGAAGCCATTCATGCATCCAGCCAAAAATA
The DNA here is from genome assembly GCF_965212315.1 of Lampetra planeri. Lineage (NCBI taxonomy): Eukaryota > Metazoa > Chordata > Hyperoartia > Petromyzontiformes > Petromyzontidae > Lampetra > Lampetra planeri. The sequence continues at coordinate 11,050,255 of NC_136125.1, read as the reverse complement.
ATAATTGTGTGAGAACCTACACCTTAGGTGGTACTGACAAGTGAAATATCTGGTCTTGACCCATGGAACATTAGCACTGGAGCCCCACTAGTGCCAGAGACGAAAGTGTCTGACAACTAATATTGATGAATTGTACCGAGATTAAACTTGTCATGTCGCTAGCAGGTTGTGTGTTGTAAATGTTATCGTATTGCTCAGGTGATTTTGCTTTGGCACTAGAGGCAAACTTTGCCACCGCGTATTGTATGGTTATTTAAAAGTTGTGCGTGTGCAATCTCCAAATATGTCATCGTTATGGAATGTAATGAGCCCGTTTAGAGCGGTTAAGCAAGCCAAAGCTCGTTTCCATTCATGATTTCAAAGCGGACCCACCGTCTCTGTCATTAATTCAAAACGGCAGTAAATAGTGAATGTTTTTAATTGTCCTTATAATTGTGGCTTTTCTTGTCCATTATTTTTCGCCCATATCTGGCCGCGTGGTACAGTCGTGAGCAGCATGACCCGCAATGCAAAAGTTGTGAGTTGAAGTCCGGTTATGGGGTCGACTCGTTCCTCCATCGCTCCCAGGCTGATAAACCGAGTATAGCTTCATGGCAACTCTACATTCCGCATGTAATATTGTATCATTGCACCGTTGATAAACCGAAAATCATTGATAAACGTATCATTGAAAAACCGAGAATCATTGCTAAATGTTGTATCATTGATGAACCGAGTATCTTTGATACACAGATGAAAGCTTCGTGGAAACTCTACATTACGCACGTCACGTATTATTGAATCCTTGATGAACCGAGTACAGCTTCGTGGAAACTCTACATTACGCACGTCACGTATTATTGAATCCTTGATGAACCGAGTACAGCTTCGTGGCAACTCTACATTACGCACCTAACGTTGTATCATCGCATTGATCCATATCCATACTTACTCTCGTGACGCACGGATTGAGTCACGTGTGAGATTCAATGACTTAGTGCATGCAATCGATACACAAATGATAGGTTAAATGTTAATTTTATGGTGAAGGAGCAAATTAAGCTTCAAACGGGACACAATGAATGAGAGACACCACGAAGGAAAAGACAGATGATTATAGATATTTTTGAATTGCGACCTCGAATGAATCGAATTTCTTGGGGGAGGAGGTGAATTGTTTACGTGTGGAGTCAATTGTGGCCGTCACAAATTGGAAGAATGTAGGCCTCAACTCTGTGTTATTTGCCTAACGTTTAAATCGAGCATCATCATGCGGCACGTAAATGTACAGCTCTAATGTCGGTCCACTGCTGACGAGTAAGAACATGTGATATTGACACTATGATATCTCTTTTACCAGTGGCAAAATATAATGGTAGGTTTTTACCCTTTTAACTGGTACAAAACTGACACCTTTATTCAAGGCATCATGTTTGCAATGACCACAACACAAGTAGTCAATAAAGCAAACAAAAAGAAGCAACTCTGATAAGGATAATAATATGCACTGTCCTTGAAGTTGATTGGCCCACACCCGAGACGGCTTTCTTTAGAGCCTAGTCCCCATTGGTGTAGGGCCAGATGACACCAGAAGGCGTACAACTCAAAAACAGTGCAATATCATAGTATTGAGAGTTCGGGGTAAACATTTACACTATGAGATCTCTTTTACCAGTGGCAAAATATAATGGTAGGTTTTTACCCTTTTAACTGGTACAAAACTGACACCTTTATTCAAGGCATCATGTTTGCAATGACCACAACACAAGTAGTCAATAAAGCAAACAAAAAGAAGCAACTCTGATAAGGATAATAATATGCACTGTCCTTGAAGTTGATTGGCCCACACCCGAGACGGCTTTCTTTAGAGCCTAGTCCCCATTGGTGTAGGGCCAGATGACACCAGATGCCTTGAATAAAGGTGTCAGTTTTGTACCAGTTAAAAGGGTAAAAACCTACCATTATATTTTGCCACTGGTAAAAGAGATCTCATAGTGTAAATGTTTACCCCGAACTCTCAATACTCTGATATTGCACTGTTTTTGAGTTGTACGCCTTCTGGTGTCATCTGGCCCTACACCAATGGGGACTAGGCTCTAAAGAAAGCCGTCTCGGGTGTGGGCCAATCAACTTCAAGGACAGTGCATATTATTATCCTTATCAGAGTTGCTTCTTTTTGTTTGCTTTATTGACTACTTGTGTTGTGGTCATTGCAAACATGATGCCTTGAATAAAGGTGTCCGTTTTGTACCAGTTAAAAGGGTAAAAACCTACCATTATGTGATATTGAGTCCAGTCCGTCACGCTGCGGATCGTGGCCGGATCGATTTGGGTCTGTTGAGGCTGGACAAGGGCATTGCCTACGCCATGCAGGTCATGGGGGCTATTTGACCATACTTCAGCGTGCTGGCAAGTGCCAATCGGTGAATGTGGGGAGCATAGTACAGTCAATCAATGGATGTGCTCTGTTGCCCACCACATAGCCCCATCATGCGAAGGTGTGAAAGAACCGTGTCATCTGTTAAGCGTTCCCTGTTGCAAATATGGATTGATAACGTCGTTGAAATACGCAGAAATGTCGTGACTCAGAGTTATAATTTAAATATTTATGTCAATAAAGCAGCACTTAAAAATTAAAGTTGCATTGGTCTTCTTGTTTGATAACATTCGTTCGGATTTCCAGAGCAGCGATGATATTATGCTATTTAGTTAATTGCATTAAAATACAAGATGACATGGAATTAGGTGGAATGTCATCAATTTAAATGCTATAAGCAGAACATCTATCATGTAATTAAGGGCTCTGAATCTTGCTTAATTCCCTTCATTGTGTGCATATATTGACACCTCTTTACATCAGCAGTTGAACCAATCACATCCTTAATGTTTTGCATGCGACTTTTCGTATAAAGGCCCAACATCGTCTAAATCTTGCTACATTTGTACTGTACTCTGTTAGGCTTGTGTCTTTACTTTTGGCTAATGGATTGGTGCCATTAAAATATTAGTGGTATCTTAACCAAACGGCTCGTGAAAGTGTACCATTAGCATCAATAGGAAACATCCTGAAATGTTTTGTGTAGCGATCTTCCCAATCGATAGTTTCACCCTTGATTTCTTGTGACTCCACTGCTAGATGTAGGCATCCCCATGCCGTGTCAGTAATGAGGATTGTATATGGCCATGCTTCACGCTGGTCAATGCGGGGTTGCTGAAGAGGGGTGGGTTCCAGTGCAGGTATCATTCGCCACTACCGTTGGCTAATAGGAAGTACGGTAAATATATTGCCCATATCGAGATGGCTCTTCTCAAGGGTATCGGTGCAGCATTGCATCGTGAATGTAAAATTTTAAGCCCAGAATACATGCATTGATTCGAGTGAAGGTCATTAAATGCAATGTTCACTGCAATATTCAATGCAATGTTCACTGCAATTCTAAAATACTTTCTCAATTACAACTAAGAATCTCTGAACCCATTTAGCTTACAATTACATTTTGAAATACTACCCCAAGTTATGACACGAAATATAAACATTATTTGACATGGAACTTATCCAAAAAATATAAACTGTTTGCATGCATTTGAAAATAATTGCATACTTTTCCATTTCAGTGACATTTGTTCCCCTCGTTTAGGTAAAAAAACCCACTAATTTCCACAAGCTGGCTTCTAAAATGTTCAGTCAAAGAGTAAACATTTAATTCAGAAGAGTTAATTTGTACAGGACACTGTTCAGTTAGCATGTACATTTGAATTAAGTGGGTATACAGTCGTCCGTAGCTGGTCTGGTACTTGCACAGATATGCGGACAGAATTCATAATGCCAAAGCACTCCAATGCTGAAAGTGTGAAGAGCATTATTACCAAGTTGTCAGGCATGTCTGCTGCATAACCTTGGGTTTAGAGCTAAGTGCACAGCACTTAAGGTAGTTGAGACACGCTGATTATAGAGGGCTTCTGTGCAGTACACAACCCAATATAACCCGTTACATAAGCCAATCGGATTCTTATTTCAAAAATTGGCACCGCATTTGGAATTCACATCAAAGGAAGTATGATTTTCATGGTCTGATCAATCACTGAACGTTAAGAAGCTTACACAAATGAGATGAAAGGCAATGGGTTTTGGGTCCTTGACGGAATGCATCAACTTTCAAGGAAAACATGCTTTATGCGTATTTTCAAACGTCAAATATTTTTTTTAAACAATCAGCCATGATCAATCCACTGCTGGCTGACTTCCCAAGTCTTCAGCATGAAAAATTGTGCGACGTAACAATCCACCTAGCATCTGCACGGGAGCAGATTTCATCGATCCATCTCCTCGGAGGACGTCCTCTCTCAGATGCATCCCAATCCCTGGTTGCCACTACATCATTGGTCACCGTCACTTTATAATAGTGCCGTGACCTGCCTAAGACCACTCACTTTTCTTAAGCGTGAATGATGAAGTTGACACGTGAATGTTCCATGTGTTCCTCTTTCTCGATCTCAATGTATATTCCAACGATGCGTCTCTCTCCCATGTTTTTACGCGCACTTTTTTTTTTCTCTCTCCGTGTTCCGTGTCGATGACCTTCCAACTGAACCACGTCATAGCAGGCAGTATGCAAAAAAAAAAGTGTATGCACATCATTTTTATTTTTTGTTAAAGATGACACGATTACACAGGGATGGATTTAAAAAAAATGTACATTAACTTTAAACGTTACATTGTACAGGCAGTATTGTACAAATGGAAGGAACATGTCAATGTCCAGCTGAATTACATCATGCCACAATTTCCCACTTAAACCTGGATCAAGTTTTCCAAACCATCTGCAACTTGCTCACTTGACTTACGCAATTCATTTCCCAGTGGTTCACAAAGCCAATTGCTCAAAACCGCGAGCCAATGCCCATCCATTGTCTACTAGGAAAGGCACTGGCAGACACCAACAGTGGCACCATACTCAGCTGTCCCTGAAAGCCCTCTAAATATGAAGTGTTGACCCTATCATCAGCTCATGTGACCAGCTGCATGGCAGCTGCACAGCAGCCCACCGTAGAAACATTTTACAAAAGCACCGAGTTAACATACACTATGAGATCGTATAACACAGTTGCTGAAGACGTTCAGATAACCTCCGCTAAACACACTGAGGCATAGGTCACGGTTCAGCTCTCCAATGTGTTTTCCGGTTGTACCATGCGTGTTCGGATTGACGTCCGACGTTTTTCTCCAAGTCCTGGGGAGCTTCGGGAACTGAGAGCCTCCTTCAAGAAGGTGAAGGAAGAGGCTCCCACAGCATAGGAGCGAAATAGATGTCAGAAGCCAATGGAACACGGAGCAGCTCCTCGTGCTGCGAGCCATCCCTTGCCTGCACCGCGGCCGCTCGTTCTTAGCTCCGGGTGAAGTCGTGGGGCTTCCATCTCTGTGCAAACTGCAGCACCTTCTTGCGCTGCTCCTCGAATGGCTCCCGAAACGGCTTCCGCCAGCGCCGCGGCTCCAGGTCCATCATGCCCCCCAAGATCTCCTGCAGGCGGCACAGGGAGGAGAAGAAAGCAGCCCGGCACAACCACCGCATTTTTTAAATATCGGCCCTTCAAAACAATAAATAAATCGCAAAAGTCTCGAAGTTTTGTTCCAATTGTGCTATCCGTCTGCATCATGTACACACACTTGCTGGAGATGTTCAATAATCCCAGCAGACCACGCTAAGACATAGGTGAGAGCGAGTTTAGTCTCTCAAGATAAAACCCATCTGGAATTATCGCAGAGCGGTGTAAGCTGTCGTTTTAGAGAATGCCCCGCGGAGGCGGATATCACAATTGACCTCTTGGGTCCAAATTAACAGAAAGTAACACAGTAGGGGGCAGCACTTTCATACCCGCTCTGCATATCAGAATAATGTTTGTCAGTAACAGTAAAACCGATAGTTGAATTCTCACGTGAAATTAAGCCAAATTCAGTGGACAACCGAAGGTAATGTGATGAGTTTTTGTGCAGCGACTGATAAAATGTAAATTTGTGTAAGGAAATACAAAACTCTGTAGGCAGCAGAAGGGGCAGTGCAGCACAATCGATTGTTGTACTGTGCTTATATGCTCGCTAGTCCATGCTCACCACCTTCGCCAATACCCATTGATGGGCATGGTTAAGTATGGCGAATAACCCCTCATTCAGCAGGGGGATAATAAAGGTCTGTACATCAACATGTATTTGGGTGAACAGGCACAAGTGCACATGCACCACTCTCACTCTGCTCCTTGTTCACCTCATACAAGGATTTTCATTTCCCAGTATACCCACTGACTGCCACGGCAATTGTTTCCCCCCTCTCCTTCACTTTGCGATGGCATTTATCGAAAACATATACAAGATCAGGCTCCAGTGAGTGCGTGCAGTAAAGATCTGTTTCCTTCCAGTGGAAATTTGCGTTGTGGAAACCGATCACGGCTCTCCGTGCCCACAGTGCATTTACACATGGGCACGAGTATGTCAATGCGTATATTTATTTATTGCTCTTTGTAAATCTACTGCTGGATGGATGAAAGCCTCACCATACCGTGTTGGTCATGGGTATTTTTTTGACTATACTTCACCATGCTGGTCAGTACGGATTTCTTAAGGGATAGGGGGCTGCTCAGGGATAGGGTTTATATATTGATCGCCCCTGATGCTAGTTAGGCGTGGCCGGCAATCAAACTCGGACCGCCGGGTTCATCACGTATTGTGCGAACGACTGTGCCACCGCCCCACCGTCGCACCCCCGCATGTTTAGCGATGTGCACTGCACTTGAATACACATGCTTGCTGCAACCCCGTTGCACCCAGTTATGGAGTGCAAGGCTATGGTAGTTAATCAGCCTGCAATGGAAAATGAATTAATTTCAAACCACTGCCAAGATAGAATAGTTGGGGAAAAAACCTATGGCAATACATTTACATTCAAGCTATTACTCAACCACGCTTGATGTTGAAGGTTACTTACACGTGTAGAAAAATAGATAATGCGTTCTGAAAAGATGCGGGGCATTTTGCTCATTACACACAATCACCGCAGCGAATTTAAAATAAGACAAAAAAACCACTGACAGCCAATGAGCATGGAAAAGCGAGAGAAAGAAGAAGAAAATATACCACAAGCTCAAATTCCAGCTGTCTTGCACGATAACAACGTCAGAGGCCGGCATCGCAGGCATGGCAAATTGTTTCAGGCACACGGGACATTTGAGCATGAAAGCTAGTAATTTATCTGAGACAACCCCCGCAGTCGGCTGCCTCAAATCTCTCGCAAGGCAGCACAAAAAGCGTCAGTTTGCTCTCCCGCCCGCCGCCCCGCCGTACAGCTGCAACATGCAGCAGCATGCCCCATCGTGATGACGGTGTCGTATTATTGTAACAACAATAACGCTGCTACCCTTGGCTTGATTCGTTGAATTCCTCAATCTCGCCCTAAGACCCGCTTTCTTTTCAGAAAAAGGTCCTGCATTGACATGTTTGGCGGGTTACACTCTTTAATGTTTGGCATGTGGGAGATTAAGAACAAAAGTTCCGCACAGATGGATTCAATCCATTTGTGCGGAATGACCAACCCATGGCCATCTCCCCAGCCCAGTGGGTTGCGGAGTTTACAATACGAGCCATCCACCAATGCTTGCCTCCAAAGTGCTGGATTACTGGGCCTGGTAGAATATTAGCATTTTATTTTTGGAAGCAGCTGCTTTAAATGTGTATTTCAGGGCTTTATTACATCACTCCTGGTATTAATATATACACTGCAAATGTGTTTTTTTTTATGTGACATCAATAACATTACCATGATAACTAATACAATATGCACTGAGATGATTTATTTGAAATCGTGTGCAAGCATTTATTTAAGCTGTGTGTGAAGTCACACCACCTATGATGCCAAGATTAAAGTTTTTGTTTTCTGTTCCAAGTCTCCAAGTCCTCTGTAGGAAGTATTAAAATGGCATCATACCATTATGCTGCATTTATAAATGTTTTACATCAACCTACTCTTTCCCAAACTAGTAATACATCGTAGAGTCAATGCTTCTTCAATAAAATGCAACGGGCGGTGTGTCACCGTCCCAAATCTGTCCGATATTCATCATCACAGGCACAGATATGCGCATTTCCTCTGCAGATGGACAATATATATAGCATAGCAGTGACAGCTCGTAAATAATGAACGCAGACATAAAAACCTGCCAATAGCCTCGCAGCAACTATCCTATCTTATAATGATATGTACATACTCATATACTCATACATAAGTATAAATGCACGAGTACAGCAGCTCACAGTAATCCATATTTCAAGGGAGGAATGTTGAGTTGTATCACCGTTTTGCTTGGGAAGAACTTTCTGCCATGGTGACAAAATTGTATACCAGGGGAGGCTCGCACTTTCGCAAGTAATCACTCCCCCCTTACCACCCGCAATTCGATTAACTGTCAGGGTCACAATCTGATTCCATATGTGCATACAAATGATATAATCAATCCTTATATATATGCAATTGTGACAGGTTAAGCGATAAAACAGTACACGCCTACCACTAGCACTGCTGGTGAAAACAAAATCAATCTGAAAGGGGGTTTTTGTTTTGCCAGCCCTTCCCAAGTGCTTTGCCAAAGCTTGCATTTATGTTTGAAAAATCGACAGGAATTTCAATAGTTTTGCTATTTGTACTCGTACACTTGATCTAGCTGGCATTATTTTTTGTGATCTGCTTACCTTTCCTATTCCCTGTACTCCAATCGTTTTTTTTGTATTGTTTGTTGTTGTAACTTTCTGACCCATCCCTCCTGGACGTGTGCGAAAATGAGCATCACAACCCATCGGATTTCTCCAGGATAAACAAAGATTCTGATAATGAAAGGCAGACGTGCGTTTGGGAACACTTGCCACTGTGGCAAGCACTTCATCGTCAATCTTTCGTCATCATCAATCTTAATCCACTGCCTCCCCAAGCCGTCGACAGCTCTCAAGATCCTGTGATGTCACAATCCACCTTGCACCTGCAAACGGACCGATTTCATTTGCTCCTTCCGCATCGAGGAACGTCCCCTCGGATGACAATCGAATAACAACGGGAGTGACAGCCAACAGCGTAGATGCTGGACGGAAACATACATGCACCCGAATCACGCGGCAGTGAAGGTGACGCGGTGAACGCTCACCCTTCCAAAATAGTCGGGAAACTTCTGCTCGTTTTCAATAACGTGAGCAAAGCCACCCTGCATGCCAAAATCCACGCTGAAGTATGGCAAGCCCTTTGGAACCTGAAACGACAAGGAAGGCACACAGTCACATGACTCGTGATGCGTTAAATAGTAGCATCGTGCCCGTGGAGGCAGCCGTGGAACAGCAGCGCCAAGTGCCGATATCCAGGGAGTGAAGGAAATGTACACGCTAGATTATTACTACAATACACGGTAACAGGGGCATCTCGCCAAGGCTAATTGCAGCAACAACATAGGATGATATTTTCCAAAGTTTGGATTTGAGAAATAAACACTTAAATACTCATAGGTTTTTTCGGTAAAGTCACGTAGGTAAAAATTTAAAATTAATAAAAGTAAAATAAAAATCACGACGTTTCGGAGGCAACACAAGCTTCCGTCTTCAGGTGGAACCGTCACAGCACGATTGCTTGATACAGCTATCGTGATGTGATACAGCAATCGTGATGTGACGGTTCCACCTGAAGACGGAAGCTTGTGTTGCCTCCGAAACGTCGTGATTTTTATTTTACTTTTATTAATTTTAATTTTTACCTACGTGACTTTACCAAAAAAACCTAAGAGTATAAATCCTTGCAGTCACGAAAGCTTCAAATCTAGAATAAACACTTAAATATAAACGGTTCGAGTATTTACCATTTCAGATTTAAAGTTGGCATAGTCATTAGAATTAATGAACTGCAAAAGGCATCATCCAGCAGTGGATGGATCATGGCCGATGATGATGATGATAAAGAGAGGCATTCCAATTGTATTAGTTAGCAATGAGGAAAATAACATACTGGGACCATGTGATTGAAAACATTTTAAGCTTGTGTCAGAACAACTTGGGCCTTCTCTCCATTAACACACATTGTGGACCTCACAAAAATAATTCAATGAAATAGTAATATGTTTCATTGCTACCGGGAAGCAGTGTCACCATTAATAACTAGTTTAAATTCATTCACGTCATTTGCCTTTTCCATTGCCTCAATAAAATACAGCCGACTCGGCTGATGATCGAGGCATGTTCAGTGTGCTTGTCTCTCTGAATGTACACATGTTCAGCACTTTATGCAATCCACTGCTGGATGCAAAACTCCCCACTCCATTTTTCGATTTTAAGCTTTCGTGACTGCAGGGATTCATATTCTTGTTTCTTTCTACGTGACTTTACCGAAAGAACCAAGAATATGAATCCCCACCCCACGCCGTTCGTGGGGGTTATTTGACCACACATCACCATGTTGGCCTCAGAGTTGGAGAAGGCGGGGAGAAAAGACACGGAAGCATAGCAATACAGTACAACAATGGATTTTGCAGCACTTTCTTCTGCATCCAACCAGCTAAACCTGCTTAGCTTGTGAGATACGAGTTTGCGTGCATTGCACGTAATTTTGCCAGAGGCTGTTGATATATATGCAGACAGTGACACGAGTATGATTTTGTCAGCTTACATTCACTCTTGCCCCCTGGCAATTAGGATACATTAATCCCAATTCAGGGTCACAATTAAATTCAATATATATTGAAGCAGTGATGGATGTAGAAACCTGTAGTGGCTGCAGGATAACAAATTTCCACTAAACATTAACCGAATAACATCGAATGCGTGCGATTTTATACGTGCATCTTTACACCACTAAGAACAGGATGAGAAAATGTGTACAGAAAACAAATGTTTGGGTAATATTAAATTGCTTATTGTACTTTTTTCCCATGGTGTACACAGGAAAAAAGTGTTGTTTATTTAACAAAACAAAGATCCCTCGTGTAGCAGTAGATACTGTTGGGGCAAGTGCTGTATGTGAACACCTTGTGAGCCAGAAATGCACACGAGGTGGTGGGGCCAGAACCACGCACCCCCACCCTTAGCTCTCCATTACCGATGTTTTACAAACCACACCGGGTATTCAGTTAAAGGCCGAGTTAACTTATGGGAGGCCCAGGACTGCTTCATGTAATAGCCACTGATGTTGGCCGTGAGCACGAATCAAAGAGGTTAGTTGCACGGTGCGCCCAACCACTGCACGACTGCTCCACCCAAAGCATCACACGGAGACACACGTGCGCCGAGAACCCAATAAAACACGACGGTAGAGAGACCTTTCTGTGCATCGCATACATATACAAAGATCCTTGTCCAATAAAATAAATGTAGTGAAGCATGGAGGTACAGACACATTCAATCAATATCCAATCTCCTACAGACTTCCACTTTGCTCCTGGCAGCAAGAAAAACCAATTTGAGCCACATTGTAAAAACCCAAATTGCAGTGGGGTATTTTGTCCCTTCCCCTGATGGTGTAAAAGGTGTGGATTTGCGGTATCACAACCCCAAAGTAGGTACATTTGTGTCTTCTGTGTGTGTGCTCCTCCGGTGGGCAAGGCTGCATTGGTTGGGTTACGTAGCCTGCATGCCCAGCTACCGCATGCCCACGCGGCTTCTGTTTGACTGGATAGAGGGGGCTAAAGGGGTGTGACATTGGCTGGAAAAGTAATGGACTTATTCGGTTTAAGAGGATGTGGAGCTGAGTGGACTGGTACCAGCAGTATAAAGATCAGCTTCTATGGAGGAGGCTCATGAAGGGCGCTACTGGGCAGTTGGAGGAGTCGCCCTCCAATAACAACAGGGAACACAGGAGTGATGCTCACAACAATGAGTGGAGCACCGGGCGACTAAAATTCAGAAAGTTGGCACAGTAGTGGGCGCAGCTGGTGCATCTGCCAGTTATCTCAGTCAGTCAACCCATAGCACCTGGGTCTGTACCGTGACCTCCTGCCAGCGAGCCTTCGACACTTCACGTGGCCTCTACGTGCACCTTGCCTGGCACAGGCGTCGTGGTGACGTCACCGCCACTTGGTGGCAAATGGTCGCTGTTGTTGTTGTAGGGTGGAGCGGTGGGATAGTGGTTAGCAGACTGCACTTTAACCCAAATACCCGAGTTTGTGATTTTCGGATACCTTAATCGGTCCTGGGCATTTCCTAGGTTGGCTCAGACTTAAATGAGCAACATTAGGACTGTCAAGACAAAGGTGGGCAGACATGATGCTGGCCATACCATTCCATACTCCCCCCCCCCCACTGCGTACTGTTGTACCAACCAGTATAACGTTGTAATTGTCTCCTGTGTAGCAAGTTTACTGGCAATTTGTTACACCCTCTACAAATGAGAACTGTACAGTGTCTACAAGTATAGCAATGGATTGGATACATATTACAAATATGATGGCCCCGTGGAGGATTCAGCATATTCATAATTATCATTTCACAAAATATGCTCACTAAAATCCAACACTGTGAAATTGCGATTAAGACTAATATTGTTCTAAGCAGCAATTTGAAATAATTCAGCTCAACCGAATCATATGGTTGTCAATATCATAATTTTTTGCTCGAGGGAATGGTACCATGCCTATAGTCTCCTTGATAGCAATCAGCATTCACAAACTCACTTTGGCAATTGTACAAAAATGTAATTGTAAAGACCTGTAATAATTTTTCAACAAACATTAAAATGCGGTGTTTGGGTGTTTCTTCCGTGGTTCGATTTATTCTTTGCGAGTGTCTCACGTTGACGATGATAATGATTATGACAACTTAATGGTACGTAAATTCAATGAAGGTCAAGGAAAAATTCGACTGCTGGCTCATCGATACGGCAAAAATATAAATGTGCCACGAAAGCTTAAAAGAAATCATCACCATTCATCTACGCACAAATACATTTGCATTCATGACAGTTTTTAGTGTGTGTGACGATATGCATAAAAATGTTGTAACTTTGATTCATATGAAATGGGCCATTGCACCAAATGAACCGAGAAATTAAGATTGGTAATAGTGAAAGATCAGTGTTCCAGAAAGGTGGAAACGTGCCAAGCCGTGTATAATTCCTGAACTTTTCCAAAACCCTTAAGTTTTTACAAAGCAAGTTTCATGTCTCAGTTGGATTTTTTAAAGCGTAATTATCTAGCCCAATCCAGATAAAAAAAATGTTTTTTTATATTTAACACTGTTCTTTAATGCACTATACGCACACATATCAGAAAAGTGATTAAAAACCAACATGACTGCAAATGTAATGGGGACAAATGTCAACCTCAACTGTTCGGTCAAATCTCCAAAAACTTAACTGTCGATGAGGAAATGAACACAGTTTTGCCTGCCATTTCTGACGGCTATTTGTGCTCGTCCACCTATCGAGCCGGTAACAATCTTTGGTGTATGTGTGTGGCACTGTAGAGCGGACGGTTATTTTACTTACAGCTCTGCGAATGTCCTTTTGGGAGAGGTCCACCAACTTGGTGTTCATGGCCCACTCCTCATCCGATTCTTGAATGGCTTTCTACATTTACAGAACACAACAGTCATTTCCACGACCATCATTATTATCACCACCACCATCATCATCGTCGTCAGTCATACTAACCATTGTTGTCATCCACTTCATCAGAGGCCATAGGACAACTGTGGTCTACATCAAATCTAAGTGAAAAAAACTGGATCATGGAAAATTGTATTTTATTGCGGTTTGCTCCAAAATGTCACCTTGTGAAGCTGCCCATCTGGCATTCTCTAGACATGAACACCCACTGATCCATTATTTCTGCTGCCTCCAATACAGGGTTGAAACGTGTCTTCATGGCATCTAGTTTGAAAGCTGCAACTGTTATTTTTATCTGAGACTTTTTTTCAGATGGGTTTTATTTGTACGTGTGCATTGTGTGCTTGTGATTGGAGTAGTGGTGCAGTTGGTAGTGCACTGTGCTATGAACCCAGAGAACTGAGTTTGATTCCTGGCCACAGCGAACAGTAGTGAGGGGCATCTGACACGTTCCTGGCTATGCATTTCACCAATCCATACTTACCAGCGTGAAGTATGGTAATTCAACCGATAAGACCGACAATAGCATGGGGAGGCCTTCATCCACTGGTGCATTGATAAAGGGCTACAGATGATTAACTTTTCATGGCTGTGAAAACACTGAAAAATTCCCTATTTATCTGCTCGCAAAAATGCCCAAAAAAATATCGAAACCATTGTTGCCATTTAATAAAGTACATAAATAAACCTACAGGATAATCCTACATATACCTCTGTAAAAGCACATTTTACTATTTTTCTTATTTCTCATGGACGATTTTTCTCCCTCCAAAAATGATTAAATGTCGTTGAAACCAAATAATTTTCCAAGTGTGTGTGTTTTTAAGTGCCACTGCCTGTCCAAAAGATGTCAAGAGCATGCCAACATAATCAGCCTCAAAAGAAAATGATTGGTGATACGAAAGAGAAATAAGCAAGCCACAGAAATGACAGAGCTGTAACACAAGAGACCAATATTGGTGAGATGAAACCGAAATAAACGGGATGATGGAAGACCGAGACGTGGGGTCGAGATCATCACCAACGTGTATTCACGTGTCATGTATCGTGTCACGTGGCTCGCCAGGGCGATCGTCTGAGTATTCTGCCCGCCCGCCGGATATTATAGCTGAAGAAACCCAGGCAGCGGATGCACCCGGGGTTGTTTTACATGAGCTCACCTTGAAGTAGATGGGAGCCATGTCACCCAGCTCACGGGCAAGGGGCACGCACTCGTACACCATGTGTGGTCGGCGTTTCAGGTGCATGTTCGCCTCCATGAAGACGCAGTCCTCGTCTTGCTCCGCAAACATCTTCACCAGCGCACGGCGGAAAGACTGCGCGGCAAACCGTGGCAGTTAAACTCGCGCGATTGGTCTCGCCACGCATAGCTGAGACCCGCAAATCAGTGCCAAAAAGCCAATTGTCTCTGGGTTTCCAATTACATTTTTCATTAAGAATTAGGCGTAATTTATTTTTGTTGGAAATAGATGGGGTGGCTGAAACGTCGGTTCTTTCAAAATACGTATCGTGTTCATAATCATGACAATACTTTACATGTCCTTTCAAAGTGCAATGGTTTTAAGCTCCAAGTGACAGATTGCATGAGCTTATGAACATAATACATCTAATCAGTGCATAAATCACTGTACTTATTAGTGACTTAAAAATAAACATCTCCATTTTGATAAACACTAAGTTGCTGGACATATTCCAATGAAAACATGGCAATTGTGATTCCAACAAATTATTTCTCCTCCTTCTGAATGGAAATCCAGTATGTATCGTGGTGGTTAGCCAAGTCATAGCACATTTAAACAAGTTGAATATAAATTAGAATGTAGTTATAATGATCTGTGGTGCTGTTACTTGCAATACCCTTTTGTTATTGCGAATTAAAAAATAGAACATTGTTACCCGTCAAATTTCCATCGATGGCATTACAAATTATATCCGTGAAATATTCTTTTTACTAAGTAATTGTTCTCGCTTGTGAATAAAAGACAGCACTAAACTACTGAAATATTTCCTTCCCCTGTATGTTTTCTTGTGTTTGTTGATAATGTGCACTTTGACAAGCCATCCAAGTGAATGATGTTAGAAATTATAACAAAGCACGGGCTTTAACAAGGCAGAGCCCATAATATATATCCGTGGGCCTGTCACTCCATATCAATATACGATTAGATGCACGAAGCGTGAGTCATAACAACAGAAGCCGAGATTAATGACAATTAACCCACGCATGGGCCACGTACAGCTTCCACGCATGGCACGCTCGCTGGGGGTCTCTTTTTACACAATGTCCTGGGTGCTCAATCCTCACCCCACATCTATCGCAAGATAGTTTATAACTCTTGGGCTAATGGAATGGTGGAATTTGTACAAGTGCAGGGGTATTTCATTGACAAGAGGATATGGATTTCAAGTAAATTACAATGTTGCTGTGATTTCCCCTAAAACCATCAATCATTGCATCACATGCACCGATTTCACTTGCTGTTAAGCTCGGCCACTATTATTGCCAAATTTATCCCCCAATTTTGATCGTCTTTAACTGTATTTTGCCCATGAACAAAACACTCTAGATTGCCAGCAGGTCTCGAAAGTTAAGGGGGTTTCGTGCCAAGTTAGTACTTGGATGGGTGATTGCAACGCGCAAAAGGGTTGTTCATACTCTTTGGTTCTTTCGGTAAAGTCACGTAGGTATAAAATAAAATAGACCAACGTGATTTTACTGAAAGAAGCAAAGAGTATGGATTCCTGCAGTCACGAAAGCTTCAAATCAAGATTGAGTTGTTAATAGGCATTGAAGGCAGTGCAGAAAAACATGCATCTCTTTTCTGTTCTCCTCCCACCTTCAACAACCTTTCAACGATTAGCATGGTGAAGTATGGTCAAATATCCCTCATGGGCACAAGGCATGGAGAGGCCCTCAACCAGCAGTGGATTGAAAAAAAAAGAGGGCTGTATATTCAGGGTTACCCAAAAGTCAGGACACAGGGTTATTTAATAAATTTTAACACTGAAATGAAAAAAAAAATCTATATTTATTCTTTAAGTAAATATTTAATCTCATCATTATTAATACATATTTTTCTCTGTCCTGTGTGGTCACCTCAAATCCATCTTTTCTAAAACTAGACCAAGATCCATGAATGGATTTAGACAAAACATAATTGATGAATGCTCAGAGATTACAATTGTAATCTTAAAAAAAGTCCCAAATTCATTTCAGAAGATAATTCACGCATGCTATAACATCTATGTAAGTCAGTTTTAACATTTGTTAAAATAAATGAAATAATCCTTTGTGATTTGTTAAATTAAATTATGCTACCCGATGTGTGCTGACTTTTGGGCCAGCCCATATCAACGTGAAGTGAACCTCAAGCAGAGGTATTGCGACACACAAGAGCGTAACATGGCAAACACCTGTATCTCAGCCCAGATGTCCTCATCCAGCATGTTTCCAGACGAAAAGTGCTGCAGTGGAGCAATCAGGCAGTGGCCCTCAGCCAGTGACTGCTGGCTGGGCAGGCGCAGGTACACCTAAGCGATGAGAAGTTCAAGTTCATGTATTAGGTATAGCCCTGTGAGCCATTCGGCTCTTGAATCGGGTGCAACCGCAACAAACAAAATACATGAACAAGAAAACATCTTAAAGTGACTGTGCAAACAGATAATCCAAGAAAAGACAGCAAAACATTGCAGAAAAAGCACCGTACACCAACGCTGTGTGCAAAAATCCCAGTGGGATGCAAGTCAAACAACAAAAACCACAAGACAACTTAGATTAAGGCCATCAGTTTAACTCCGTACTACAACAAACAAACATGGCCAAACCAAAAAACTTTTCGAAAATCATCAAAATAAAGCCATAAAAGCAATGAAACAGTGATCATAGGAACTGTGACCGAATTTTCACAATAAACGACGTAAACAACATGTACCACCAAACCCTGCAGCCATAGCTGGTTGCATGAGTCACTCCACAACAGCAGGCGCATCAGTCGGAGTATCAACATTTTTCAATGCACCTTTAAGATCGGCACACTAAATCAAAACACAGATCATATTTTGCAGCGATCATCCGGAGCGAAACTGAATAGCAGTGGCAGGTAAGGGTGTACAACTCCTCTAGAGCAGTTTTGAGTGAACATCTCATAGGTAGTGATTCAAGTTGCAGTTTATTGGCAATAGCATTCCAATAAACTGCAACTTACAACACACACACGGCCTGTAAACCATTCAATCTGTATTCACGCTCACAGTTTAAAAAATAAGACTGGCAGGTACGATGCAGAAAAAACTCCAACCCATGAATCCACAGCAAGTCGCTGCATTTTGATGGGATTTGTTCTCAGCGTTGGATCTCATGAAATAAGCTGTGTGTTTGATTTTAATGTGAATAGAGGCTTTGGGCTTTAAGTTTGTATTTCAGGGCAGCCAATCCTAGCTTTGCATTCAAGACTGCATTAACCAATGCTAGAAAGTGTAGCGGCAGTGATTTTGCAGCCCGCTGGGTTTCGGTGGCAGCACATCAGAGTAAGGCATCCGCCCCTGGGTGCATATGCCAACTGTTCAGTGTTCAATGGTGGCTTAAATAATTTTCCTTTTGAACAAAAAGCACATCAAAGAGCGCCCTGCTTTCAAATGAAATTCACTTTATAATGAAAACAGTCGGAGCAGAAGGGTCTCGTGTAGGTGTGGAATAATTCAAATTAAAACAAATTCTTACGCTCGGAATGCAATCATCGAATTGAGCATGTAAAGATCGATTATTCTCTTCGGTTCTTTCGGTAAAGTCACGTAGATAGAAAAACAATAAAAAAATTACGACGTTTCAATCGCAACACAAGCAATCATCTTCAGGTGAAAAAATACAGCAGGCGGACTGCTGAGGCAGGAGAAATGTAGCGTGGATTGGGCGACTGTGCGGTTTACGCAATGGGATTTTTTGTTGCGTGCCCTTTATTGGAACGCATCTTCCGCTTAAATTGCGGGAAACCTGTATTCTGCCTCGTTTGTTCAATTAGCCTTGAGGCCATATTCGCATATAACTTGCAAATGGAGAAAGTTATTGTTTCTTAAATGATGGATTTCATGATTTCTGAGCATAAAACAGCCAAGTGGTTTCCCAATTCCATGCCACTCACTCTTTGTCGAGGATTTCGAAATCTTGCACATCTTTGTTGCTGGTCCTGTGAGCTTTGGGAATAAATAATGACTCCTAAGAATCCTAGAGGAGCTGAGTCTTCCGCTCAATGCATTATTGGTTCAAATGGCATACCTATTCGTGTATATAAGCTAGACGTGTGCGTGATAGTTCCTAATGTCGTAAAATGTATTTATGGATCAATCTTAAGAATAAATAATAATGCAAATGAAAGCATAAGAATAATTTTTTGCAGACCATGTAATGCGGGCTGTGACATTGCAGCGTCCCACATGCTGACTTAATGGCAACAGAACGCAACTTATCAAGGCTTTCCAACGAAGGTTGAAAATGTTGGTTCATCAGCTCTGTCCATCCATAATAAGGGGGGCACTGTAGTTCACCTTAATGTGAAGCGATATAAATTTTATATAAGTTCTGTTGCTATTTATAACCTCACCCGATTGAAAACTGGCAAAATTGATCAAGGGGTTGACCAAAACTTGGGAGACTCAAACCAGACTAAAATTGAATAGTTCCATATTTTGACCTGACGAGACTATCCACCTACAATTGTTCCTATATTGCTTCTACATCCTGTATATACGAGCAAAGCTGATTGGGAGCGCAGGCCAGCAGGGCACGTGCGTCCGTGCCAGTACCTTGCTGCCGACGGCCACCACCAGGTGCTTTGGTAGGTCGGCGCTGTCGAAGCAGTGGTTGCACTTGGCCATCTCTCCGACGAGGCGGCGGTGCTCCTCCATGGCGCGCTGCTTGTGCCGTTCGTCCTCGCGGCCCGTGCTCTCCCCCTTCGCCGCTTTCGACACGAACATGTCGTCCAGCGTGAAATATTCACGGTCCGTCTTCTCTGCAAACTGGTCGGTGGGGATAATGCCGGCAGGTGGTGGTGGAGTGGACCACAGGTTGAGAGGGATGAGTGGTTTTAGTTTGTGAGCGTTACCCCGACAAAAAGGGGTTTGTTCTATGCATGTTGAACTTCTTTTGCACTGTACGTAGACAACCGTGCTAATCGGAGGTGTGAAGGAAGGACAACAAACTAAACACAAAAAGCTATTCGAAAGAAATTAGTTTTCAATCTAGATGATTTAAAAGTGCATAGCTCCAGTGGCTTCCTAATATCAGAAGGAAGAGGATTCCAGATGGCCGCAGAAGCACATCTAAAAGCGCGCGATGCAGTGACCGTCTTTCTTCGTTTCATGGTTAGCCAAAACGCCGATGCGAGGATGACAGGAGTTCGTGTGATGGCTTATACTTCTTGACGAAATCCACAATGTATTGTGATTCATTTGTGGCAAGCACTTTGTGTGTTTGTCGCCCATCTAACAAAAGGATGTTTTAATCTAAACTTTGCAAAACATTCCTGGATTGGATCAGGTACTGTCAATTCTCTCAGCTCACTTGTATATTATGGGATGTTTCAGTGAATGTTTCATAATTCGCTAATGATTGACGTGTCAACTGTATATTGTACTTTAGAATTTTCTCAATGATATTTTCAATTTAAAAGTCAATCAATTCGTTCAGAATGCGTGCACAATCCCAGCAGCGTGAGCCAAAGTGAAATTTGCTTTGAGCTTTAAAAAAAGGGCAGCAGAAAACAATGAATCGAAATAGTCAACAATAAGTGAAAATTACTCTGAAAACAGAAAGTGCACGGGAGAGAAAAAAAATTACAATTTGAGACAATGTCCCGACAGGGGTGGCGAGGTCGCTGAAAAGATGAGGTCTCACCTTGGAGAGGCGAGCGAACATCGCATTCTGATCTTCGGCCGTGCTCATGCGCTCCCTGCGCACCAGCTCTTGCAGACTGTGCTGATCGTCATCGCCAAAGTAACGCGCACGCTCCCCGGCTGCGTGCGTCTCCACCTGCACGGCACATGACGGGGGCACCCAACTCACCGTCGTTCTAAGCTCCCACAACACGGGCATATCTTTTTTATTGTTTTCAGCCAGCGAGCACTTATCTGCGTGACGAGCCAATTATCGCACAGAAAGTGTCAGACTTGGTAAATTGTCATATGCAAAGTGGGTGGGAAAGCACTGCCCTCTATTGTGCAGACCAGAGGTCACTTAAAGGCATTTTGTAGGTAGCTCTCTGATATCCGGTTCCGTGGGCTCGTAACACGAAGTGTCGCACTGCTCTGCGAGGAATCGAAATGGGCACTTCACCTCGTGACATGACACCGATATCACAATCATGATAACGTTAGGCAAAAATTTATCGTAATGGTAAAAAAACCGGTTGTCACCCTTAGGCAGTGGCAACTGTATCCACAGTAACCAGGGAGGGCTTATCGACGTAACAGCCCCGAAGGGAAAGGGAAAGCAGTCAGTGGTCAATGGCAGCACTGTACCGATAATTCCTCGCAAGAAAGAAACCGGTATTCAGTTTGTCTCATTGTCCCACTGCTGCATAAA
The DNA here is from genome assembly GCF_965212315.1 of Lampetra planeri. NCBI lineage: Eukaryota > Metazoa > Chordata > Hyperoartia > Petromyzontiformes > Petromyzontidae > Lampetra > Lampetra planeri. The sequence continues at coordinate 11,029,087 of NC_136125.1, read as the reverse complement.
ACAATGCAGCCAACATTTGTATTTCTTCGATGTCATCAGTCGGTGGTCTGACACAAGGCTGCGTGCATTATACAGCATGGTCGGTGATGCAGCGGCATAAACAAACACATGACACTCATGTGAAGGCGCCGGTCTGCTAAGATGCTACGCAGGCGATCGTCATCTGCCTCCCCCCGATCCACTGCTCCCGCTCCTCACCGGACGGTTCTTGCGTCGTCCCCCTCTGGGCTCCGCAAAGTGCGCGGGAGCGGACACAGGCCACGACTGCCCAGCTCGATCTGTCCTGTACAGCAGCACGTCTGTCTCATCCTCCGCTCCTCTGCCTCTCGCAGCACCTGTAGCCTGTATGACGGTGTGTGTAAGAAAGGCACGCATTGAGACAACACGCATTGATGTGTTGTTATCTGTTGCCAGACAGTCAATGGTATGTGGGACGTTGTACGTCACAGCTTGCGTCAAAGCATCTGCCAGATATTAGTATGGCGCTTTCATCTGCATCGTTTAATATTTATATTCCGTACATGTGATGTTTTACGCATATTGATGAGTGTTCAGACATGAGGAGTCACTACATGTACAACCCTTTCGTTAATCCACTGTTGGATGAGGGTTTTTCCCCACACTACTCAGGTCGAGGGGGTTATATGACCAGAATTCACAATGTTGGCTAGTGTGGGTAGGTAAAGGCGGGGAGCGAGACTTGGGAGCAAAGTCGTAAGGTACAACAATGGATTTTTCTGCACTGCTCTAGGCTGCTCACGTTTGTAATGGTTTTGTCCTTGTCATGGTTTACCATGTTCAGGTGCTAAAGAAATCACCGTTATTATTATTGACGTAGCCTATAATCTTTAACGACACGTTGGGTGCAGTGGTCACCAATCCAAGCACCATCCAGGCACAGCCCTGCTTTAGCTTCTAAGATCATCTGGTGATAGGCTATCGACAACACATTGCTTGGGCTAAATAAATCTACCTAGGCGAACAAAGAAAATCCACAATTTAACCAAAAAAATATTCTGCTATAACTCTAATCTGTTCAAATGATGATGAACAATAAGAATAGGTTTTACCCTTTCTGGCAATACTTTAGTGTGGACAAATCAGTTTCAAAGACAATGCATATATTACCAGAGCATGTTTTTGTTTGCATGTTCACCACAAGTAAGTGTGGTTAATGTAGACATGATTTCTTGCAAAAGGTTTCTGTTTGGTGTTTTATCATCTTAACACAACTGTTTTATTGCCAGAAAGGGTAAAACCCTATTCTTATATTTTGATATTGGTAAGAAAAGTCGCATGATGATGATGGACATGACTCATGTGGGTCACTTAAGCTTGAAGTCAATCGGCAAGAAAAAAAATTGGATAATCGTTAAATAATTGCAGACACGAGAAGACAAGTGAAAATCAATTACGGATATTAATTAAGGATTTCTGAAAGGTAGGTCACGCTTATCTAAGCTTTTTTTAATGAGAAAATCACAACGATCCAAGATAAAGGGAAGAATGGACAGTATTTGTATCTACTTCAAAAGGTCCTTTAATACACAAATTTAAGTGCTTGGGAAGACCACATAACGTGGGATGAGACAAGGGCAAATTGCCTTAGAGACATTTTATACAAGAAGCCATGGAAGTTGTCACAAATTAAGCGACATATGCTCATTGATTTGAAATTAAATGAGGCTCTGCAAATGCAGAACAGCATTCCATGGCGGAGCTGAGAACTCCAATTCGTGACCATACATACAAATATTGTTGATGGGACCCAAATAAATAAAGTAGACTGCAATGTCACTCACTGCAAAATGGATTGCCCTGCAGAATTAGTCTGCCGTTGTAGAATTAATTTATATAAAGGCTTTTTACAACCATTACAGATAAACGCAACATTATTTTGCCAACGATCTCTACAAAGCTCGACAAAAAGCCTCGGAATATTACGCAATTTAAAAGCAAAGATTGACGATAATGCATTTGGGGTGAAAAGGTTAGAATTTTTACGCATTTACAGGAGCCTAGCAACAAGCCAAGTCACAAAAAAAAGAGGAAAGAGCCGTAACTGTCGCCATGGCCTTTTCTCATCCCACATCTCGCTGTGCTCTTACGACGCTGCGATCACGATTGACGGAGATGATAAGTGTGCCCGACCTTTGTCATCTGCTGGCTGGCTGCAAAACCCGGCTGCTGAGTCTGGTTTTGCTTGACTTTCCGAGCCTCTTCCAACTGGGCTTTCAATTTATCAGCAAGCTCCTGCATCCACACGCCAAAAATCACATCAAAAGGGTGTACAGATTCAAGCGGGTTTCCCTCAGCTATTATCATCATCAGCCAAGTGCAATCCACCGCTGGATGAAGCATTCCCCAAGCCATCGTCATTTCTCAAGGTCCTCTAACGTAACAATCAACCCAGAATGTGCACACAAGCTGCTTTTATTGCTCCATATCCCTGCGGTGGTCGATGTCTCAGGCACGTTCCTTGCCCTGGCTGCCACTCCCCATCAGTATTCTTGGCCACCAGAAGGTATGTAAGATGTAGTGATCATCTTTGTAGTTATGATGATAGTTTCTAAACAAAGTAGTAAATGTAATAATAATAACAATCATAAATCGTGTATACAAATTAACCTACTCAGTGGTGCAGCGGTTAGTGTGCATGACTTGCACTCGGAAGGTTGCTCGTTCAAATCCTGGTTGCGGTCAACGTGGTTCTACATCCATCTCTGGGCTCAATAAATAACACTCTCAATAGAATTTGGATTTAACTTAAGTACCACGATGTGGAAGGTTCACAGCAGTTGCCGTATAGCCAGACTCGCTCCTGCCCGAGTAGGCTGAAGGTTGTAAACAGGATATGAGCAATCTTGATTTGAAGCTTTCGTGACTGCAGGAATCCACACTCTTTGGTTCTTTCGGTAAAGTCACGTAGGTAGAAAATAAAATAAATCACGACGCGACGGACGCTTGTGTTGCGTCCGAAAAGTCGCGATTTATTTTATAGGATCTGAGCACCCCCACACTTGAGTGTGAAACCACTGTGAAGTGTAATAGACACATGTACACCTACAGCCCCTTTGTCAATCCAACGCTGGATGAGCACCTCCCCACACCGTGCGGGTCAAGGGGGTAATTTGATCATACTTCACCATGCTTTACAATGTGGGTTGGTGTAGGGAGAAAAAAACATTGTAGAATAGTACAGTCCAACATTATATTGTTTATGTACAAGCCCTCTGCTAGCAATGACGCCTTGCAGCATAGGCCGAGATATACATACACTATAAAATCAAGAACGTGTGACTGCACAATGGGCGAGCCAATTGACGTTCAATTGATGATCAATTTACCTGGGCCCACAGTCAGCGCTCGTGCTCACACAAAGCCACAAACCTGGTTGCCCAGGAGCTCCGCTTTAACCAGCCGTGCCCCCAGCTGGTTCATTTCTCCTTCACTCAGCACCTGCAAAGGAGCAGCTGGGGTAGCCTCAGCAACCAGAGCCACTGGAGCAGATTCAGCAGCATCGGTAGTGGCGGAAGATTTGTCCTTAGGACTGAAAAACAAATGATGGCTTTAGCAAACTGATTTTTCTGCAGTATTGTTTGTCGATGAAATGTCAACAGATTGTAAAATTATTCGACAACTTTGTGAACCACAGACTTTCATTAAAAAATGCAACCGTCCCCTTGCCATCAATTCGCTGTGACCAACAACATGTGCAAACACTCAATATATGACGCAGAATCTGGTTGGACATTACCACAGTAAAAGCTTAATACAAAGTAAATAAAACAATTAGAACATGTTTTACCGATCATCTGCTGCTTGCTTTAACGAGGGCTCACTTCTTTCACCTATACCCCGCAAGTGGGCTCTTTGCTTTGTTTCCTGTCTGTCTTTCTCTGCTGGGCTTTCAGAACGTTCCTTAGTTTGGTCATTTTTAGCAACCTCTTTTCTCTGTGGTACTGTTGAGCTGGAAGAAAGAACATCTTTAGCATTACCACCACCACCACCACCATCATCATCGTCTCTCGGCCTTCGAAAGGCACTCCGAGGAGTTTCCACTGACCGTGGCTCCTTCAAAGCCAAGCCACTTCTGAGAAATGCATCCCCATCATCGTCGTCTGAAGGCTTCATGAACTTGGACTTAAGAGAACATGTAGATGTGTTGATGGTGGTGCGGACATCAGGACTTCTTCGAGACCACCTGACTCCCTCTCTTTCTTGGTCACGCTCTTTATGTCCATCTCTCTGACCGCGATGTCTATCCGGACTACCGTGCGACCGCCTCTCCCTGTCCTGGTCGCCGTCCCTGCTCCAGTCTCTGCGACTCCCCTGATATTGGTACCGACTTCTCTCATCATCTCTGCGCCCGTCTCTTTGCCTGTCTCTTTGCTCCCCTCTTTGTCCATCTCTTTGAGTGTCTCTTTGCCTATCCCGGTCCATGTCCGAACCAGCAGAGCGACCCCGGTCTTTTTCTTGTGTTCCGTCAACATCTTGTTTTCCCTCCCCATCCTCATGGCTGTCCCGATCCGTGCGGTCCCTGTGTCTCTCTTCCCTCTTCCACGCCGGAGGAGTTGACGAGTTGTTTGCTGCAGTCTTCCTCCACCTCTGACCGCCCCGGTTATAAAACCGCTGAGATGCTGCCGTGCGCTCTGCTTCTGACAGCATCGAATAAAATTTTTCTTTGCACTGAAAAAATGGGAAGACAATAGTTCGGCCACAAACATTACAAATGGCATTGGAAAGACAAGTACATAAACATATTGCAGCATCGTTAAACTTTGTTTGAATGTTCATGTCAATGTAAAAAACATGTTTTTGTTCTAACTTCTTTAGAAAGTATAAAATGTGCCCACAAGTATTACACCTCTATATGTGTGCAGCCCTTTTTCTCAATTCACTGCTGGTTTAGGACGTCCCCAGAAAAATAGGGTCACGGGGTTTTGTGAGCATACTTCAGCAGGCTGAACAGTGTAGCCTAGTGAAGGCAAGAGCATGGATGGGAATTTCGAAGTAAAGTACAACAGTCAATTTATCTGCACTGCCCTCTGCTGCCCACAACAAAGCCACAGCCTATACCAACTTTTGTAAGCAAGGCAATCAACCATCAATGCACTACCCAGGCTATGCTTCTGAGATCTGACAATCCATGCCAGGGATTCAGAGTGATTTGGTCAAATACAGCGAATTATTGTACATATATGTAAAACAAAAAAAACTGGGTAGTGGAGGGTAAACGGTATTTAGAGGTTCTGCGCCATAATTGGCAGGAAACGAACGTAGAGGAAATATCCCTGTACACTCACTCCGTATCGCTCTTCGAGAACTTCATCCAGTGACCTCTGTTCCTTGTCTGCCTGCTCTTGCATTCTCTGCCGAGCTCGTCTTAGCCAGCTGAGCCCGCCGTCACCAACCGGCGATGGTCCTGAACGCCACAACATCAAACAAGCGGTGAGCAACTCGCTGCAATGTCATGAACCATCTAAATGAAACACTCTGCAAATCCATCAGTGTCAGTTCTGAGTAGGGAGGTCCATGGTCAATGCTCGCGCCAGCATGCCCATTTGGCACTAGCTTTTGTGACGCTCTTCTGGTCAGCTAGGTCTACTCACGTTTCTGAGCCAAAAACCAAAACGGTGACAAAAAGGTTATAGAGTACGGTGCACTAAAACTGACGCAGGTCTGGGAATATCCTGGGGTAAAACGACGAGAGGCGGACGTACCCTGAGAAGCTCCCGAGGTGACGGATTGCTCACTCTCCTGTGGGGGGAGGCCTGTTCCTCCGTTCTTCCAGTATGGGTTGAGCTCACGAGCGTGTACACCAGGCTGGCCGAGGGAAGATGTTGCAGGTATCACTTTGGTGCTCATTAAAGTAACAATTTACTGCCCCAGTGATTTGATTAATTGTTGCCTTTCATAGTCACGATTCGATTCTGCAATGGTCTGTTTTACCATTGTGGATTGTCTAACCTTTAGTGGCTGTCGGGATCGTGTGGACCAGTCACATTAAATCAATGAATCAAAAATAATGGATTCTTACACAAATGATTCAAGGCATTATTGGGAAAGTGACGATAAAATCGAATTAACGAATAGCTCCATCATTACATTTTGACATAGGTTTTATAACGGTTTTTAACATTTACCTGTGTATTATGCCTTCTAAGCAAAAGGTAAGACCATAACCTGGTTTCCAATAAAGAGCGGCAGCACTTGGACTAATAAGCTCTCTTTTGTAATAAAAAGCTAAAAAACTGTCCATGTATTAAAGCCAACATTTCATAGCATTAAATTATACTCATGTATACCCAGAAGCAATGTGATAAAATTCGAAACGAATTTAGTGTAGATTTGAAGTTTTCGTGACTGCAAGGATCCATACTCTTTGTTCTTTCGGTAAAGTCACGTAGGTGAAAATAAAATAAAATAAAAAATCACGACGTTTCGGGCGCAACACAAGCGTCCGTCCTCAGGTGGGGACAACCACAGCGACAAAACAATCGCTGTGGTTGTGATTTTTTATTTTATTTTATTTTCACCTACGTGACTTTACCGAAAGAACCAAAGAGTACGAATTCAGTGTACACAACACTTAGGGCTGTTTTATTAAGTCACAGTTTGGCTCTGGCTTGAGCCACTTCGTTGCTTCCAAAGATGCATGAGTGGCTCAGCCGTGGCTTAGCTCAGGCTCAGCTCACAGATATCCCAAGCATGGCTGGGAGTGTGTTCAGACACAGATCAAGTTAAGCACGGCCTTGAGCCGGGCTCACTTGAACCAACGCCACGCCTGAGCTGTGCCGTGACGATAAATACATAAAGACATACCTTGTCAATCGCATCCCTGATTTCTTTATCCAATTCTTTCGCTTTCTGTTTTTCTGATTTGACGTCTGTTCTAGAGTAGGACTTCATCGTCAGGAAGTCGAAGTTCATCCAATCATCCCTCTAACAGACAGCAATGCAAAGATTAGTACGGTACAGTTTATGCAGAAATAAAAAAAATCTGTGTTTTTGTTGCATTTTCCTGTCTTTCCTGTTTTAGTCCTTATAATGGTACATTAATGAAATACTATGAATATTTAAAACAAGTAATTCAAATTGTCTTTGCAACATATTCAAGTGGAAGTAGACAAAACACAGATAACATCAAACATCTATTTGAGGTGGGAGAATTTAAGCCAATCCTTGGCTAGTTTCATATCTATAGAGATGCAATAATGTCACCACCATAAATAATGGATTAATTTGCATTAAAATGGATAGTACACTGAAAGTGGGGGGCCAAATAAAATCTAAATAACGAAAAAACTATCCAAAACCAGATAAAACAAGATGAATAAAATAAGATCTATGAATAGAGATTAAAAATGTTAAACAAAAGATAGAATGTGCAAACATTGGTAAAATGACGAGAAAAGGATAGAAATCAAAATGGTCACTGCACAGATCACAAAAATGGAAGCAAGAAAGCAACAAAAAGAGTGATGCTGGGTAGATAACTAATAGTAGCTCTCAGACAGCATGATAGGGACAGAATTGCAAAACTAGCAAATACATTTTTTATGCAGATCTCTATATCAACAAAACATTATACGATGAGAAACTAATCTTTTTTGTTCAGAGGAAGAGGAATATTCAGATGTCACACTTGAAATTGCCTTTCACAGCATGGAAATAAGGGATACTCCCAGACTAGATGAAATAACTGAACATCATTAAAGAAGCAGGACCAGCTGTTGAAAAAACATTAGTGGACCTAATGTCTGGATGTATCCACAGGAATTAAATACACGTCAATTCACGATTAATGTGTTCATCATTCTTCTATTCATGAAGGCAGACAAAACTGATTTGAAGAACTAGACCCACTATCCTCCCGTCATACGTATTTAAAATGTTCAAATGCAGGAGCGCGATTGATTAGGGCATTGCAAGACTGTGAAAAATGATGCCTACGTGGAGAGGCCTTCATCCAAAAGTGGATAGATCAAGCATGTTGATGATGACAAATACATTAGAACCGCTTCACCAAGTGAGCAAATCAGATGTAAAAAATTAACCCGTAAAAACAACGTTTTTCACTATAAATCCTTTATATGCGTGGTGGCTAGAGTCCTCTCGTACTCTGGCTTGAGATGGCTGCCACCTATGGGTCAGATGATTGCCTGCCACCATTAAGCAATTGGTAATTAAATATAATAATTTTTTTTTTCCTAAAAAGTGTAAAATTTGGGAAAAAAAATCTCACGTAAATTGTCACGCACAACGAGTCTGTGTGCAAAATGTCAGCTCGATTGGATCACGGGAAGTGGGTTAAAAAACGATCGAAAGATTTGCACAGTCGTAAGCGCGCAAGCAAGCAAGTGAACTTAATATAAAGGATTTAAAAAGGGTGGTAAACAGGGGAACCGACGCGAGGACATGAGCACTGTACCACTAAGGGGGCATTGACTGAAGCGTTCACAGCATCAGCTGATCTTTCCCTGGTGGAGTCTGATGACTGGCTGCTTCCAGAAGCAGCAACAGCGTTACTTTCAACCCACTCCTCTTCTGAGGCCTGGAAGAAAAATGTCAAGGCTGTCATTAAACCTGTTTCATATGTTCATCGCAAATACCAATGTGTGTCTCAGTATCTATAATTATTATTCCAAGCAGTGTTTTCATTGCGAGTCATCTCATAAAACAAGATTACGTACAGAAGTAGAGTCACTGGCACTGTCAGACTTCTCAACTTGCTTAGATTTCTTCTTCTTCTTCTTCTCTTTTTTAGACTTCTTCGACTTCTCTTTTTTCTTTTTGTGCTTTTTGCCATGTTCCTATAAAACGAACACAAAATAAGGTTACATAGACAGTAATAATAGTTTTGACTTAAAACTTTCGTGACTGCAGGAATTCATATTCTTTGGTTCTTTCAGTAAAGTCACGTAGGTAGAAAAAATAATAAAAAGAAATAAAGTGAATTAAAAATATCACGACGTTTTTTTTCCTGATGATGACCGCTTGTGTTGCGAAGGATACATCGTTATATTTTTTATTCACCTTATTTTTTATTTAATATATTTTTTATATCTCCATTAATTTACCGAAAGAACCAAAACATAGTAATAATAATTGTTTATTATTTATTCACGTGCATGTAATACTTTCAGAAGAAATTATGACAGTAAAGTTAACTATAATATAGGGTTTTTTTTGTTAGATCGCGTAAATATAAATGTGTCGTCAAACCCGCCACTACCCGCCACAGCCAATTAGTAAGGTTTATCACGTAAACAGAACATGCCAATGCATTACTAATACAGCACACCGGCGTGTTGGAGAGCAAATCCACAACATTTAGCAACTGAGTATGACATTTCACCAATGATTATAACTAGCATCATCTGACAGACAGCAAGATTTGTGGACAAATCTTCCTCTTTCGTTCCTTTAGGCTGTCTTAAAAGTAAAATAATTAGGCTGTCTTAAAAGTATCATAGCTCACATACACCACATGCTGCATAAATTGTCCAACAGTGCCTAATGAGAGATTTGTGGTAAAATTCAAGCGGCATTTGTAAAGGACTGTCATTATACCTTACTAATAATTCTTAATAGCAATGCAACAGGTAGACAGTTGCCTGGCTATCGTTAAGTCGCTTAAAGTTAGAAAAGCAACAATGTTGGCTCTTTTGAGTTGGTGACTATCACCAAATATTCACAAGAAATGTGACGTAATAATGACGTGTAAAGGAGGCAGAAATTCCTATTATGTTTTGCTCCTCAATTCAGGAATGTATTTCTGCAACAAGTAGTCTGCCTTAAAGTGTAGCAATCAATACAAATAATTAAAAAACCTATGATTTAAGACTTACTTACCCTTGACCGCTAAACGTGTGGTGCCGCTGTACTGAGTATAATGTCTGTTATACATTTTATGTTATTGATACTTATTGTGTCTTTTTGGATATTTCTGTTACCCCTTTCGAATGTCACACACCTTTTCCATTTCCTCGAGACGCTCGTTTACAGCGGGAAGCATCCATGTGTCTTCCCCACGCAGTCGCTTCTGCTCCTTACGTTTCTGATCTCGCTCATACTCAGCTTTTACCTGGTTTAAATGTTACAATGAACACAATATGTACAAAGCATGTTTAGTATATCTGTTCTCAGTGTTATAGCACTGTTCAATGACACATGTTTGCAATATGATGAAAGCAAGAACTTGCAAACAGTTTGTAGCGACTCAAAAAGTTATGTAGGTCTTTCAAGTCATCTTCCAGGACTCTTATGTTTCCTAGCTGCAAGAGCTATGCAAGGTTTTTATTCACCTCACTACTTGACTTTAATTATACAATTGGCATGCAATTGGTGATGTATTACAAACATGTATACAGTAATCTTGATTTGAAGCTTTCGTGACTGCAGGAATCAATACTCTTTGGTTCTTTCGGTAAAGTCACGTAGGTAGAAAATTACGTGACTTTACCGAAAGAACCAAAGAGTTTGTATACAGTATTTAAATAACAAGTTAACCAGCCATTGGTGTTGTGGACATATTCTACAAATTAGTGCAGTGCTTCTTAAATCCCAACAATGCTAAACAGTGGTTAATGGTTCAACTTATGGTTAGGAAAAGTTCTACTGACAACAGCTTGGCCACGACGTGCATTTACTGAATCTTGGATGTTCAAAAACATCTTACATTCTTAATTCCTAAATCAACCACAAAGTTATTCTCTCTAAGACGATGGTTTGTTTGTAAAACGACAACAATGTGGGAACAAGCTAAACTCATACATGTCAACCCTTAGCAGTGTTCAGATCTTATCGGCCACCCCGTGCCCTTATAAATCTCAACGATCATCCTACAAAGTTCCATCACAAGGGAGAAACACAAACTAATATACAAACGTTTTTTTGCCGGTATTGTAACGGTTGTGCGAAGTATGGACCTGAAAGCTCGATTTCCCTGTACAAGAACACGGGGTAAGCCGTATGGGTTGACAGCTGTGCTAACAACACCTTCCCACAGCCGCCCCACGCTCGGCTCTCTGCCCGCTCCCCCCTCTCGCGAACCGGGTACCAAAATAAGGAAAACGGCGAGGAGGCGCTCGAGGCCTACAAAACGAGTCGGCCGCTCGACCGCTACAAAGCACCGACTAATTGGAATTCCGAACCCCCACTGGTCTGTTGGCTCGTCCACACGGGCCGCCCCCCTTTCGCCTCCTCACCTGTGCGAGAACCCCTCGCCTCGCCTCCCTCTTCTGCTCTCTCCGCTCGTCGATGTTCTGAGTGCTTTCGAAAAAGCCTCCGTACGACGCCATGGCCTTGTGCCGTAAAGTTGAACGGTGCCGTAAAGGCGATCGGCACCGTCGCCTCCGCCGCCGCCGTCGAATTTTACGACATCACGTCACGTGTCCTTTGGGAGTCTTTGAACTAAAAATATTTGTGACATTTCCTGGCCGTGACATGTATCAAGATCACGGGCAAATTACAAATTGGGAACGACAATATAAAGGTGTGTTTTTTTTTATCAGCGCATATTAGAACCACAATCTTGATTTATACTGGAGGAATCCGATAAGCTATGAAGCTCTTTAAACACAGATGTCCAGGAGGGGGCCCACGGGGTCAGACAGTTACAACAACAACCAATGCAGACACCGGAGTGCAAAGCATAGGATAGATAAACAAATCACTATAGGTAAATACAAATAAAGTATAAAAGTACGAATTGCAAAAGTTACACCAATGTATTCCCTTTGCTCATAGTAGTATGGCTCCAAAATAATGTTTAGTAACAATAATTTGGAACAAGCACTGAAAGCTGCGCAAATAAACACGGTTAAACAACGCGTGTCATCAATGCCTAGACCTGAAATGTTGTCACTGACAAAATAAGTGGAACAAGAACTGGACAAGTGTGCGAAGCGGCGTGGAGAGATGCATGCTTGGAACAACGTTGGCATAACGTTCAGTTTCGATTTAAAGCTTTCGTGACTGCAGGGATTCATCTTCTTGGTTCTTTCGGTAAAGTCACGTAGAAGAGAAATAATAAAGTAATAAAAATAAAACATAATAAAATAATTTTCACGACGTTTCGGCCACAACGCAAGCAACCGTCCTGGCTTTTCGACAGACCTGTTCTTCACCTGAGGACAGCTGCTTGCGTTGTGGCCGAAACGTCGTGAGAATTATTTTATTATGTTTTATTTTTATTATTTTATTATTTCCCTTCTACGTGACTTTACTGAAAGAACCAAGAAGATAACGTTCAATGTTCACTGGGAACAATTCAGAGGCATCGTATTGCAGTGGATTGATAATGGCTGGTTATACTGGTAGGAACGAAGTGAACCAGCCTACAATAGATTATATCGTCCGTCCGTCCGATGTCCGATTAGGTGTATCAACATCGCCCCCTACTGCAAACACTTGGCAGGACCCTACAAAAACCTTTAGACTCAGTGACGCTTTCCTGGCTAAACAAGTGTAACATTCCCTTATAATTCCCTGAGATAGTTTTTAATTAAAACATTTAAATTAAAAATTAACTCACAGCGGCCTAAAGCCTACAGCTAGGCCTAAAGCCTAGAACTAGGCCTCAAACTCTCCCTTCGTATCGTACCCCCGCCATTTCATTTTATTATAGCCATTCATTCGTTCGTTCCTACCAGCCCACCCCGCAGGGACCTGTTAGCGATGTGTGAATTGGATGTACCCTGATTTCATCTAGATCTCCTAGCCTGCTACACGTAATGAGTATTGAAAACTCAGGAGGAGTATCTTGAGAAAACTCATACACCTGAAGGGACTTGTATGTATCTTAGAGCCATTAAAGTTAAATGAAATGGAAGTAAAAAAAATATTGATATAATCTTGCCGTATTGATACATCAGTCGTAAATAATGAACGTCCCATGTTGACTGTTTTATGTATGATTTACACTACAATTTCTCAATATATCCCAGGTTGTCAGTTAATATTCCATTTAAAAAGTTTTATCAGCATACATTGCGAAGCAGATAACAACGTACATGCAAAGTGTAAACTTTATTTTTCCTTTAGGCGACTCCCAGAGGAAAATTGGTGCACAAATGTAAAATTACTTTCGGTATACATCTGAACAGTAGATGGCAGCATTTCATTGAAAACGGGATGTTGTTTCGGGTGAATATTTAACTCTTTCCACACAGAACATAATCGCTCCGTAATTGTAACTGCTGTGCAATTGGTTGTGTGTTTAATAGTCATCGGTGAGCGCCCTACCATTTAAATAACAGTTTTCCCACCCACAATTGCATACTGTATCAATAAAAAGGTCAATCCAAAACACAAGCGCTTCTTCTCTTTTCAAGCGAGTGTAAAACCCAACCAGCGCATTTAAATCGGCTGTAATGAAGATGGCACTTAAATTGCATCGATAACTGTTAAAACAACAATGTATACAAACTGCACAAACACAGCAGAGTTCAGCTAAAGTCACTTGAACAGGCAAGGGAATGGCTGTAACAACCAAATGCGCTCTCTGCCAGAGAGCACTTGATGGGATCATAAACTACATTACACGTCGTATTGCCGGGAACAAGATAACATTTCAACATATATGGCCAGTTAAGTCTGCTAATTGCGCCGCTACAATGGCAATAACCATTAATGTATGGAGTGCTCTAATGTCCTAAACAGAGTGCTTGACTTGTGTGTGGTCACGGTAGCTTGAGATAAGATGCTGGCCACATGTATACACAGAGGGTCAGTCAAAAGGCTTTTGAAATAGAATATTAAAACATTGTGTGCGTCTAGTGCTTTGCTTTTTTTTCTCTCCCAGCCATACCAACACTAAGTTATACTCATGTTATTTTGTAAGCAGTGATGAGCATTGAAAGAAAAAAGAAAAAATTCTAATTTACAGGCTTTTGTCAATCCACTGCTGGATGAAGGCCTATTCACACGTTGTTGGGCGTGAGCTGTGACTGAGAATCGAACTCAGGTTTCTGTGTTGATAGCACACTACGTTAGCCACTGTGCCATCATTACCCTGCATTTATAATACTATAATTATGTCAGCACCTACTCGAAAAGACGTTGCCGTTTCAGTGGACATGCCACAGCAAACACATGTGGATATCTGAAATGCCGACATGGTTAGCCACCTGAAAAAAGCAGCCCTCGTGATATTTTTCAAAGCAGTGAACAATTCACGGATTTACTTAGAACTTGGCAAAACAGTAGAGACGTGTAGACCTAATGATAGTGGAGTAAACAATGGCTCAGACACAATAACAGATATCCTAACTAAACCACATAATTTTCCTTCCCATAGTAAACACAATATAGATGTGCCCATTTCATCACTAATATGAATTTACAGCCACGTTCCAATCCACTGCTGCATGAAGGCCTCCCCACGCCGTTCACGGGTTTGCATTGAATTTGACGAACTGTATTTGACTGAATTTGCTTTCTATAACCATGTACTTATTCTACTCGTTAGCCCTACTTGTCAGTGATTTGTTAGCAAATCATTCAAAGTGTGTCTCGCTGTCTGTCCCAGAACACCGTGGCCTTCCATGATGCCTTTACTGCTCATTTACGACTTTGGAGGATTTTTTTTTACGAACCGCGAAGGGGATCTCGCCCAGAGAGCCCGGGGAAGGTTATGTTTGAAAGACGATTTTTTTTATTGCGTCAAAGATTTGTTTGTTTCAGCCGGGTGCGTATTGTTTGCACGGTGAGACAAGTGTGAATGCCAGGTCACCAGGACCCTGACCTGTCTGTGTCTGGCACGCCGTGCAACCTGCGTGGCGTACACACACACACGTGGTGTAATCACAACCGTCTTGACCAGCTGGGAAATCGAGGGGGGTGGAAAAAGCGGAGTGATCACACTGTGGCTTGAAAACATTTCGTTGGTAACATATGTATGCCACCGTGAGCATGCCACCATATAAAAAAATGTTCCACACCACAGTTAAACAAGTGGACCACATCACCCGGAATGTCCCTGATCTTGTCAGTCTCGACAGCTAAGCAAAGTTAAGCCTGAATAGTGCTTAGATGGGCGACCAACATGCATCAGACAGGTGTTGTAGGTCGCAGCGGAGCGACGTTGTCAGTAGATGACAGTGCAGAAACATATGTTGTTGTACTGTCCAGAATTATGGCCTAGAGTAAATGGCATAAACGGTATGCTCCCCGCCTTCACAAACCAGCACTGACTCGTGCATGGTCAATGAACCCCCAGGACCAACACGTGGGGAGGACCTCATAAAGCAGTGGAATGACAAATAGGCACTACATGTACACAACATTTTATTTTTGTTACACATTACAGAAAAACTCTACATTTAGAGGCATCATAGAGACTGTCAAAACAGACGTAAAAATAGTGGTTAGACTAGTGGCCTGTGGGATGGCTGCAAATCCACCAGTTTACACATTCACTTATTCTAATGCCAATAGTGGCTTTATGTAGCTTACACCATTGAGATGTAAAAAGGATGTGAAAACTAGTCACAACGTTTAACTGTGTACCAGTTTTATTGCCTGTAACTACATAAGCAGTTTTTTGCCGACACTACCATTTTCTCTGCTCTTGAGTTTTTAGTCTGGACTATATATGTCAGAACAAGCAAGAGTGGGCAGGGATGTTGTAGGTGTACTGAAGAGAGGAAGGGTGGGGAGACACGTGATGGAAACAGGCCCACTGGGGGAGCACTGACATCAATCATTAACGCCATGTGGCTGGTCTGGAGGTAGCATTCGAGATACCAGGCTGCCTGCAGAAGAAGAGTTATCAATTTGTGTACACAGCAGTAAAACCTGGGGTGGGGGGAAAAATGACAAAGTTTGCAATCGCCAATACAACCACAAAAATCCACCATGGCTTCAAGCTGATACTGCAATGAGGACAGGTCTATAGATTTATGATGCCGTGCATGCACACTGGGTGGACTTTGGCTATGAGTCACCACCTCTCCACTTGCGTTCTTCTCCGTGGTTTGTTCTTTTTTCAAATGTTTTTGGTAGCTTCATTATTTTTTAAAGGTACACTTTTCTTCTTCGATTCGCCTCTTTTATATCCCACTGCACCTCCGATTATTGCGGTTGGCTACATACAGTGCGAACTAAGTTCAACATACATACAAATAAAACCAGGTTATTTTTAAACCGTACACAATAAAATTATACAAGAAGAAAACCCGCAAAATCGAAATGTGTGCAGGACATTTTAAATGAGAATATAAAAATTAACAACTAGTTTGAAAATACATTAATCTGTTATCACTGTTTAAAATAAGAATGCAATCGAATACACTCTTAAAAACATCCACAATTGCACAATGAATTGTCAAGCTTCGTTTGTGAAATGTTCCATTTGCGGCTTTTAGTGGAAACATTCTGTACATTAACTCAACCACGTTGTATTAATTCTCACACTTTTTACGCGAAATGTACATGCGGTTACTTTGCAAACAGCACCACATTGCACAATCGACGTATCGCTCTCTCTAAATGGCCACCGATTGGGCTGTTCACCTTCGACATATGTACAGGCGAGGCAGAGCCAGGGTCCTTTACAGCCTCAGGTGTGTGATAAAACCTGGCGTTATCTTTAGCCAATCGCCTCTCAGAAGAGATCGCTACCATCTGGGAGAACCAATGGAAACTGCAACGAATCAATAACGGCAGTGATGGCTCATGTTTGGACTGGATAACATTGCGCCCGACGCCAGGATAATATTTTTTTTAGACCTGTAATCTAAGGACACACATAGCCCCAAACCCCATATCTCCACAACCACCTGGCTGCTCTGAATTGTAACGAATTGGAATTTGGAAAGATGGGACTCACCAGTTTCTGGACTCATCTTAGCCAATAGGGTAGCAGCCTCACCGCTGCAGAGCATCTTCAAAGCTGAAGAACAGTCCACAGTGTGTCTGGTATCATTATTATTTTGTACCCCGGAAGTCTGACGAGGTTGGCTAAACTTAAAATAGAACAGTATAATGTAATCATAATACAGATATTTATTTACCTGTTATGAAAGCCTGCACAAGTGTCAGAGAATCCTTCTCAGAAAGGCCCATGGGTGAGATTCAGAGTGAATCCCTTGATAATATTTATTTATCTATGGCAGGAAGCAATAATTCCAGGAGAAAACACACACACACATGAGGGAATAATAATCAACACTACACACAGACAGGTCATAAACCTACTTGCTACACTGCCTCACACATCATGGGACCTCCTTTGCCAGTACCAAAATATGAGAATAAGTCTTCCCATTTTTTATGGCAACAAAACAGGTGTTAAGATGTTACACCACCAAACTGAAACCTTTTACAAGGAATCATGTGTGCATTAACCACAATACTTGTGGTCAGAATGCAAACAAAAAACATACTCTGATAATATATGCATTGTCTTTGAAACTGATTGCCTCACACAGACAACGAATTGCCCAGCGATGTCACAACATTTCTCAGAAAGTGCTCTTTGTGCTGAGAAAAACGCAAAAAATCATGGAGTACACATTGTTCTGGGGGAGCTGCGGTGCAATGGTTAGCGCACTGCACGAATAATTCAGTTTCAACCCCCTGAGAGTGAGTCTTGGCCACAGCTGACATCAGTGGCTCATAGTGTCTGATTCAAACAATGGCCTCTTTCACCAACCCGGCACTGACATGGTGAAGTATGGTCAAACAGCCCCCATGACCGCCATGGTGTGAGGAGACCTTCATCCAGTATTGAATGGACAACGAGCTGTAAATTATTATCACTATTATATGATCAAGTAACAGACGAAATAGAATGGAGTTTCTTCATGCAGTCATTAATAACTGGGTTGACACCATCAGCTCACTAATATATTTGAGAACTCCAGTTTGTATCTATGTTCATCTTCTTTCGCACCGTACGTAGCCAACCGTGCCAATAGGAGGTGCGGGGGAAGGACAACAAACTAACACACACACAAAAAGCAGCTTCAAATGATTGAGTTTTCAATCTAGATTACGTAAAGGTAGTTAGCTCCAGTGGCTTCCTAATATTGTAAGGAAGAGTTTTCCAGACGACAATGCCACAAAGCAGCTGTGGATGTACACCAACTGTGTGATGTACGCACAGTGGCCCACAGAGAGGAGGAGGCAATTGCAGTCGCTATTTTTTTTCCTTGTCCTTTTGAAAAATACGTCTAGGGAGACTTGAGCCAGCAGGTGGCAGGCTAAGTGCGAAAACAATCATCCCCCCTTGCTTCCTCAGCCTCTGCTTATAATTATCGGGGTCGGCAGGGGAGTCTGCACGCCACGTTTTGCTGCCAAAAAAACAATGTGTCCTCATGGAAATACATTCAGCTGTGTAAGCCAGCAATCGTGAAAACAAATATAAATAGCATGTGCTAAAATGTCCACACGTTCGAGACAGCGTTGTGGTTTCACGTCCCTGCTGTGTTAAAAAAAAGTTTTTGTTTTACGTCTGTACGTTGCACAAAGTAAAAATGTATGTAGGTTCACATTTGGGGGGGGGGGGGGGGGTTTGGGGTGGAAATTAGGTCACAAAGTCAACAAAACCGTTACACTTTAAATGCACATACGTAATAAGTGCTTTAAAGACCCCCGAAAGCTGTCTGAATAAGGAAATGTATTCGTATAGGCACACATAGGCACACATATCCAATAATTATAATGTTCGGCCATTAATCAATCCAATACTGCATGAAAGTCACACCACGCCGTACCGGCCATGGGGATTGTTTCACAATATTTAATCCCGCTAGTCAGCATGGGTTTTGGTGATGGGAACGCCCTGGTACAAGTTTGCACTAATGTTAGCTGTGGCCGGGGATTTAACCTAGGTCACTCACATCCTCCATACATATATGTCTTAAATGCAAAATCGTAATACCGACATTAAGTTTCAATTGCACAGCCAAAACACATGGGAAAATCTAAACTTTGTCGCGAAACGAGAACTCTGATAGTCAACTGCCGATGCCACGTGTGATACGGTGAAGTAAAATGTCCAGCCCTGCAATTGCTTGCTTATGCAGCTCCAGAGAGTCACGTCCTGAGGCTAATTGGCCTACTCTTCCATGCTGGCCAAATGTCTTGGTAGAGATGGGAGTACCTGCACTTTATCCCACCACACGTGACCTGCCTCTCCAATCACGGTGGTTGAACCTGTGTATTGTGCTCAGTGGACAGAGGTGGAGGGATTCAAGAAACTCGCTCATTGTTTCAACTGCTCTGCTGAGAGATCGAAATGGTGACATTTCTTAATTTGTTTATTCATTTATTTAATGTGTTTGGTTGTAGCAGGGTTTTCATTTGTTTGGTAGTAACGTACAGCGTTATGGGATGCTATTGGTATGAATGACGCTATATAAAATGAAAGTATTATTACTTATTTCTAGATTTGAAGCTTTCGTGACTGCAAGGATTCATACCCTCAGTTTTTTTTCCCCCGGTAAAGTCACGTAGGTAAAAAATGAAATTAAATTAATAAAAATAAAATAGTAAAAAATAAAAAATCACGACGTTTCGGAGGCAACACAAGTCTCCGTGATCAGGTGGGACCGTCATTTTTTACCTACGTGACTTTACCGAAAAAAAACGAAGTATTATTACTTAGTCCAATTTGATAAGCATTACTCCATGGCAGCTTAATTCACGCCGTGGTATTACTTTGTTAATAATTGTTGCACATATGGATGGCAAAATGAAGCATCAGCTCTGATGCCGCGAGACACAGATGCAAGTAACTGCTCCGACTTCACAGGTGCCACATACACGCTCAAAAACATAACTCACTCGCTCGAAGTATGTTGTTTTACCCTTCACCACTATTGCTTTTATTACCTAATGGCGCATTTGAGATTTACAATTTGGTATTTCATAATTATGGAACATTTATCACCGGATAGGAACAGCCAGTACCTATGGCCAGCCAAAGGGTTTTTAAATTACAAACAGTTCTCTCGCTAGAGAGCTGCCAGAGACTTGCTTGGCAAGAAAGACGACCAAAATTGTGGCCAACACACAGTGTATTTTCTTACGTGCTAAAATACGGGGTATTTGTATGGAATAAAGATGTACATTGCTTGGAGTTAACTTCAGTGAATTTACTGCGATTGTTTGTTTTGCTCCGAGACTGTTTTGCTGGGAATGAATACCTGGCACGCCACAATTCAATCACCCACCCACTCGCCTATGTGGGCTCTCTGCTCACTAATCAATCACCTACCTTCCTACATATCAAGCCATCTACCTACCACCTACCCATCCATACAAAGACAAAGATCCCCCGTATAGTCTTAACAGACTGCAGGGGCAAGTGCTGTTAGCGAACACCTATGAAGGCCGGAATGGTACACGAGGGGGTGGGTGGCCAGCACCACGCCCGACCGCCTTTGTCTCCCCAGTGGCGATGTTTACACACCACACCAGGTACTCATTTGAGGCTGAGTCTACCTCGGGGAGGCCCAGAACCGGTTCAGATAATCGTCACTGGTGTTGGCCGTGAGCTGGAATCGTACCCGGGTCGCCGGGTTCGCAGCGCAGCACGCTAACCGCTACACTACCGCTCCCCACACACACTCACTCACTTACCTACATATCTACCAACCCATGATCCTACCACTTTTCCACTCACCTGCATACCGGCCGACCTATCAGCACCTCTTTGCTTATTGCCCTACACAACCAGCTAGATACCTATGTCCACCCATATACCTATCTACCGATCCACTCAACCACTCACCTACTTATATAACAACTTAACTAACTATCCACTCATCACCTCACCACTAATTACTTCCTGACAACCCACTCATATACCTAGCTGCCTGCTTACCGAAAACGATATACGTACAACCTACCTACCCATCTACCTAAAACCACCAACTTATCTTTCTATCCATCTACCTACAACCTAAGAGAAAACCCCTTACCTATCTACCTACAAACCCACCACATATTTACCTGCCTAGCTATTAATCTATCTGCTTACCTGCTCAATTTCCCACCTAAAAATACTCACCTACCTACCCACCCACCACATATTTACCTACTCACCCGTCTACCCACCTAGATACTCAACTACCTCCTTAATAAAAATAAAACATCATACAAATATTCTCACGACGTTTCAGCCACAACGCAAGCAGCCGTCTTCAGGTGGAGAACAGGTAAGCATCTTAAATAAATAGTCCCTCCAAGCCTGGGGCGTGCCATTCAGACTCTGCCTTCTCGACAGACCTGTTCTCCACCTGAAGACGGCTGCTTGCGTTGTGGCCGAAACGTCGTGAGAATTATTTTATTATGTTTTATTTTTATTATTTTATTATTTTCCTTCTACGTGACTTTACCGAAAGAACCCAGAAAGATACCTCCTTAAAACTACCCACCTACCCATCCATCCACGACCTGTCTACGTACCCAGTGGTACAACAGTTTGCCTGAGTCAAAGTCCTGCGTGTGATGTTTTCACGCGAACCCACGTAGGGGCGGGCGAGTTGCACTGCGACGGTGGGAGGTCCGCGTTGGGGGGGTGGGGGTGTCGATGTTGGAGGTGGCCGTGGTGCTGACATGCGGGGCTTTCAGGCACGGGTTAACTCAACATCACCCTGGACACATTCACTGCCGACGCGGGTCACTGGTGACCCGCAGAATAATTTACAACTCCCTGAGCCGAGTGGCCGTGAAAGGACAGCATACTCTTTGATCGCGTCCCATTCAAAGCCCCTCCACCTCCCACCTCGCCGGTTTGAAGAGCCCATACCGACAAGCATTGAATGGCGTGAAGTCACGACTGCGCCGGGCAAAGACAGCTCCCGCTATCGGCTCGTTGTGAAGTTGAGAGCAGCACATGATTTAATGCCGGAGAAGATCATTTCCTGTAAATGTGTATTTGCTCGTGAAAATAGTACAATGCCTTCATTCAGGACCTGTAATGATAAAGGTTGTCGTACGATTCTACGGTGTTTCTTCTCGGCGTTGATACGCATGGGGTAGACTTAACGAGGCCAGCGCCTGAACTCTGCAAAGAGCGCACTTTGGATTAACTCACATAATTCCAAGTGCCCTGTTGAAGCATTTTGTCTTATTTAAGCAATGGTAAAATTAACTTCAAATGAGGGCATCCGAAGGGTCAGAATTAATCTGCCGAGGCGTCAACCTAATGTGAAAGAACTTTGTTAACTTTTTTTACAACACACAGAAATTGACATAAGGAAATGCGTCAGATTCCTATTTTTGGCATTTGCCTAAAATATGAGAAAAAAAACTTTTGCTTTGCTTCTGACTCACTTTGCAATGGGGCAATCACGCAGCTCTCCATATTTTATTTTAGGTGACTGCCGAGGCAGCATGGAACGTCCACCCGAATCTCTCCGCCCACCCAATCGCATCGCAGCGTTCAGCATGAGTTCTCATACTTCGTAACGAGGTCACGGATTATGTCAGCGCCCCGTGGAATCTTCCCCGGATCCAGCACAGCTTGCAAGGTTTGAGTCAAGCGGAAGTTTAGGCTACGGAGGCACCACCCCTGTGCATTTTCACCTTCAAGCTCGCTCCAAGGATGCCACCAATTATGCCTCGAATACCTCGGATCACAATCGCGCATTTGTCGTCTTGAAATACGTCACAGTACTATCGTGTAGCACTTAATAACGTGACTTTGTTTTATTCCATAATGGAGATTAATGTGAATGAAGAGGCTGACAGGCAATTTTTAATGAGGCTGTTCAATATCAGCAGATGCCTCTTCTTGGATATTACCGCAACAGAGGGCTAAACATGTAACTTGGCACAATTCAACAAGCTTTAACAAACGCTTAAAACATTTTTTTCTTTTTTTCCTTTCGACGTTTGCATTTCATAGGAGCACGATGGAATTTCTAACATTCACTTCAAAAAGTCTGCCCGCAAAAAAACTCTCAGGCCATGTGTGGGGTAAATGTGACTGTAAACTGGAGAAATGTCAACCACAGGAACACACACCCATGTGAGGAGCTTGCCCTTAGCACATCATCATCATCGATGATCAATCCACTGCTGGATGAAGGCCTTCCCAAGCCGTTGGCATATCTCACGATCTTGCAACGTGACAATCCACCACATGTGCTGATTACATCGCTCCATCTCCTCGGTGGGCAACCTTTTGAGCGCATTCGCAACTTTGGCTGCCACTGTTATTACTCTCGGCCATCATCCATTATAGCGACATATCTATCCCGCTTAAGCCCATTTATTTATTTTAACAGTTAGAATGATGCATTGAGCCTGGCTATATATTGTATAATCCACGTGCTTCTTTTTCTATCTTTCAATCTAGATCTGAGCATGCATCTCTCCATGCTTATTTTCCCACTTTTAGGTTTTTGTTTCGTTTCTTTCATACATGACCCTACTGCTTCACTCTTCCCTTTTGCTGAATAACAAGTTAAAGGGTTACCGGCTTTACACGCCCACACTGAAAGCAGCATGGCAGTGTTATGCCTTCAATTGTTTTCCATTCGAGCTATCCAAATATGTAGACAAACCCCAAAGTATAGTTATTAACTTGTTATCAACAATTTGAGTCCATAATTAAAACCAAACAATTATCCGAGCCATAATTGAAATGTGCAGACGTGACTGCAAGAAAACTTTGTGGGGTTTTTTTTTTGTAACTTGCGGTATTTTCTTCTATTTGCCATTTATTTTGTTACAGCCCGCATCCGGTATTTATTTTTATTTTTTAATGCACTCTGCCAAAAAACTCTGTGTTGATGGCCGATACGCACATCCTGAGTACGTCACCGCCTGTGCCCGTGTGTGCGTGGTGGTGGTGTCATTCGTGGGAAGCAGCACTGCAGCGGTTCGCGCGCCGTGCTACGTACCCAGACACCCGGGTTCGATTCCCGCTCGTGGTCAACGCCAGCGACGATTTTATGAACCGGTCCTGGGCCTCACCTAGGTCGACTCCGCCTCAAATGAGTATCTGGTGTTGTGTGCAAAGATTGTCACTAGGCGTGTTGCTGCTGACCACCCACCCCCTCGTGTGCTGTGCCGGCCTTCAAAGGTGCTCGCTAACAGCACTTGCCCCTACAGTCTGTTCAGTTTTTTACGGGTGAACTTTATCTTTGCAGTAGTGGTGTCATCCTGCTTTGTAGAACAGGGTTATGTTTGACCATTTCTCAAGTACCCTGTGTGTGCCGAGTTTGTGGTTTATACAATTGTGTGCTTTCCGATATTCCTTAGGGGTAGCTCCGTTAAAGCCTCGCCCACCTTCATTGCAAGTCTTCCTCTGCTCGCCTCTGTTGATTGTCTTTACATCGAAAAGCTTTGTACGTGGACGTTAGTGTAACGGTGCTAACAAACAAAAAACACGAGGAGTACAGTGGTGCAATCTCCCTGGAGACTGAATTGATTTCGCGATTCTTGGCCACGATTCGACTCAAGATTTTTTTTTTGCCTCGTATTGTATTGTACTTTTGTCTTCACTATATTATCCCTCTTGTATAATGTACGGCATTTATGTGAGCATCATTTGGCTTAATACATTCATTCTTCTTCTTGGTTCTTTCGGTAAAGTCACGTAGAAGGGAAATAATAAAATAATAAAAATAAAACATAATAATATAATAAAATAATAGAATACAATAATAAAATAAAGTAAATAAATAATATAATTTATTTTTTATTATTTTTTTATTTCCCTTCTACGTGACTTTACCGAAAGAACCAAGAAGATGAATCCCTGCAGTCACGACAGCTTTAAATCGACATTCATTCTTTACAGACGAGATTCGATGCAAGCACCGTGAGCATTAAGAATCAATACTAAGAAGTCAATCCATGCATAGTTACACACTGAATGTAAATACATCCAGGGATCCATTTCTGACGAGTCTGTCCGAGTCAGCTACGCAACCATACCCGGCACACCCCATTCTTGCTACTTCTGTGGTGCCTCCTGCAGTCCTCGATTGACCCGGAAAATATTCAGTGAGAAATTGAGTCCTTGATACATCAATGCATATTCGTATGATTTAATTGCCCGGGCTTACCAGCTCACACGTGTCCACTTCTGAAACGTCAAGAGGGCAGGATAAGATCAGAATCTTGATTTAGACTGGATGAATCCGATGAGCTATGAAGCTCTTTTTCACAGTTATCTTGTATAGTACGCCTTTTGGCGTCCTCTAGTCTAACACCGTTTTGAGACGAGGCTCAAAAGAAAGCTGTCTCTGGTGTGGACCAATCAGTTTCAAACAAAATGCATATATTATCAGAGTAGATTTTTTGTTTGCATTTTGACCACAAGCATTGTGGTTAATGCAGACACGATTCCTTGTAAAAGGTTTCAGTTTGGTGTATAAACATCTTAACACCTGCTTTGTTGCCAGAAAAAAGGGGGAAAACCTATTCTCATCTAGGATGGTTTCATGGTCAACATTGCGCCGATTTATACAAAGCTGCCAGTCTGATGCGTACTGCCGCCTGGTAAATGCTGTGTGGAATTTCAAAAGTAAGCGGCAGTTTGCTGTTAGATACACATCGTGCTCTCGACCTCTCCGTGACATCCATGACGATAGCACATTACTGCGTGCCGATGTCACGTCCAAATTGTAACATTTTAAAAATTACCCTTTTAAGAGAAGATTCATCATACAATAACAATCCTAATGTAAGTCTCTATAACCACACAGGTCACCATTGCAAATCAATCTCAATGGCATTTCTCTCTCATTGAATGCAGAATGCAGAGAGTTTAGGCTTTCAAAAGGTTAAAGGCTCTTGATCAAGACATTATACCATTTTACTTTGTGGTAAAAATCTGAGGCATACAGGGGAGGGTGGCAAAACATTGTGGACGGCCCTTGGTATGTCATAGATTATTTTTTATGATATTTTATACACTAAAAATTGTGAAGAGATCGTTAATCATGATTCATGTACATTTCATTTTAGATATTGAACACTTGATAACTTCATACATGTTGTACCCCATAATGTGTATTTGTGAAAAAAAAATGCCCACTTCGAAAATCGTCAGATGCACGTTCGCCACTGGTCAAAACTCTCCCAAAGTTCGTAATGGACATCCTCGGGCAACTCGAGTCATCCAATAAGCAGCCACCAAAAATATTCTTCAAAATCACTTGGCTGGCATTTCATGTTGTTTTTAAAAAATCAGTAAATCGACAAAACCGGAAACCCAAATAAACACTTGGTACGTTAAGAGGCATTACGAGTCAGCCTGGTGATGCCAAATATATGCTTCCACGCAGATGATATTGCTGCCTCCTACATCGCGGAGATTTGAGGCAAAGCAGCTGCGCTCGGGACCACGTCTTTGGCTCAGCGTGCCTCCTGTTGCCTCGTGGTGCTCAGCTCGCAACAGTGAGAATTTTAACTTGTTATTTAATTTTACTTTGTTCATGCAGGAAATCCGCACTTGGTCGTAGGACTCTTTTTTCAGGAGGGTCCTGCTACATTGGGTTCTTATTTTAAGATATGTTTTGCTAATTAATAAGTGTTCACACAAGCAGGAGAAAATCGGAGCACCGCGAAAAAACCCACACACGTGTGGCGGCAACACTCTATCCCCCTACAGATGGAAACAAATGGTGATAAGTCCACATTCTGTACTGCCTGCTGCTGACAAGCCAGGGTATGGCACCGCGATGCTCACGGGAAGGAGATTTCACAACATCTGTGCGATCCACCAGCCACTCTGCTCAGTGCCGGATTATCCTAGTCGCAAAAGTAGCTACATACTGTATGCTACGGGGCCCCGCGCTAAATGTTTTCAAGCTATCAATTCCGGTTCAGTGATTCTGCACTTGCTCTATTACTATAGCACTATACCACCTTCAACTTTTATGAACGACTGGGTGTTTAAGGTTAGCGATTTGTCGTATTATCTGGCTGTATAGCAAATAAAAAACAATTACTTTACTATGCAAGTGAAAAATGTGTGTTTTAAAATGTGTCTTTTTTTTATTAGGGCCCCTTTATAACATATGCTGCAGGCCCCGCACCAGCTTAATCCGGCATGACTGCTGCATTACAGGCAGGCGCCACCACCGCCCGGCTACTCTCCCTCTTCCCCGCGACTGTGTCTGGATGTTGTGGGTGGTCAGACACACCGCAAAATATTTAAATATGGCTCAGAGACTCACAAAATGTTGGACGAGAGGTACCTTTTTTTTAGTCAACGTTTCTATATACGTTCAAAGAGGCGACACGGATGCTGATTTTGTTGACGTTGGAACTTTTAAATACACAGCAACGTAGGAGTAATTGCCTCGGTACTGAGTCGGTGGCCAGTAGTTGTGTAGAATGAAGATTATTATAGGAGAGTAGAACTCTTCTTATTCTTGACAAAGCATGGAGGTGTGTGTGTGTGGGGGGGCAAACTTTACACGTGCCATCTGTAATCTACCCAATAACCATTGCGAACCGTTGGCTGGTAGGCCAAGGGGCCGCAGCCCCTGGCGAGAAGCCCCTTCGAATCGAAGGCCGCGGCGAAAAGTGGACGCGGGGCATGAAGATTTAACACGGCGGACAGAGTTGACAGCCCATTGTGGCTGGCTGGTGCTCTTTCGGCTGCTTGCTAGTCATACACGAGATTTAAGCCGCACCTCCTCTACATAATAATAGGCTCAGTCAACCATTCTACACAACAAAGATTCATTTCCTTGCAGCGATTTCAGCCGCATCATCTCTACATAACAAAAATGGCTCAGTCCCTTTTACGTGCACCTTTACATAATCCGCACCTAGTTTACACAACAAAGGCTCATTCCTAACAGCGTGCTTCAGCCGCACCGAACCTCAAAAAAATAATATTCAGGGCCTACCTTGGCTCCTCCCACCCTCAACCAGTATATATATAAATACTGTGTTCTTGGAATTTCTCTCACTTGATACAGCTATCGTGCTGTGACAGTTCCACCTGAGGACAGAGGCTTGTGTTGCCTCCGAAACGTCGTGATTTTTATTTTATTTTTTATTTTTATTAATTTTACTTTTTTACCCACGTGATTTTACCGAAAAAACCTAAGAATACGAGACGAAACATCGGTCGAGACTCTGAGAGTCGAGTAAACAGCCACCGGAGCACACGACGGCTCCGACGAGCTCGCCTGTGTTTGCTTCTGCATTTCTGCATTGCCATGCATCTTACTGAACCCGCACATCCATAATCTGTCTCCCTTAAACGGCTTAATCGGACAGATGGCTTCAAAACACTCGCATTTGGAAATGTAATGTGTTTTCTATGTATCTTTCCTCCAACCCAAGTCAACCGAGGTCGGATTGTCAGCTGCGCACAATAACTCTGGGCCTGCATGCTAAATCCATAGAAGAGGGTTTTGTTGGAATATGTGTGGATCCTGAGACAAAAGAGTTATAAATCGTTTAATATGGAACGGTCAGATGTTGTTTTGAAACGGGATGATTTGCTTAGCAGATGTGCGTGAATTAGAGAGAGCGATGACGGATCGGAGAGGAGATGTCAGCAATTGTGAAACAATCACCACCAACACGACTCCCAAAGACAAAGGTCCACCATATAGCTGTAATATGCGTTTGGGACAAGTGCTATTAGCGAGCACCTATGAAGGCCTATGAAGGCCCGCATGGCACACGAGGGGGTGGGTGGCCAGCACCACGCCCGGCGATGTTTACACACCTAGGGGAGGCCCTGGAGCAGTTCAGATAATCGTCGCAGGCGTTGGCCGTGAGCGAGAATCAACCTCGGGTCGCAGGGCTTGAAGTGCAGCGACCAGCACAACCACCGCCACCATCACCACCAATGAGACCCACCACCACCACCACCACAAAATCCATCACCATAATGGCTACCATCACCACGAGACAGATCACCCAACGTTTCCATTGTAATCGTTCTAATAAATACAGTTCTACACTACAACCATTAGTCAATCCGTTGCTAAGTGAATGTCTCATGGATGTGTTTGACCATACTTCACCGCGCTGGTCAGTGCGGATTGACGAAGGACCGGTTCACTCGCCACTGGTGCTAGCCGTGGCAGGGAATCGAACTCAGGTGGCTGGATTCATGCCACCATTTATAATCCACGGTGCCATTGCCTCACGTTATTTCACATATGGGCCATTAATAAATAAATAAAACATTCGCAATAATATTTTAACACACGTACATTGATACCAACACACACACACAAATACGGTATCATTTGTAATAAACAGTGAAGAGTATTTATTGTTCAATCATTGTGCTGCTAATGATTTATTAACAATCACGTCACTTTTGATTTCGTCACTGCCGTTAAACCGACAGTTCTCATCCAGCAGTGACTTAACAAAATGGCTCTCTAACACGTACAAGCGGTCCCGAAGTAGAAGCCAAGGCCACGCTCGTCATTCACCTCACGGGGCAAGACAAAACAAACGTAAACACAAAAAAAAAGGACTAACGCAAGAAAAAAAAAGTTTCTGTACATTTTGTACAAGTCTCCAAGCCATAACAAATCACGAATAGCTCACAAATCCAGCCGGCCAGTTTGCTCTTAAATTTCGAGCCATCCACTCAGCGCCGCACTCCAGTGACACTAAAAGTGACGAGCCCTTGGGTGTCATCTTCCTCGCCGCCCCCCTCCCCCTCTTCCCGGTGACCACGGCTCGCTCTCTCTCTCTCGGAGCGAATTTCACACATTCTCCCTTTAATGCCCCGCAAGGCATTGGGCCGTCTGCTTTTCTTTAACACTTTCTTTTGCCCCACACCGCCCCACCCGCCCCACCTTTTATCGTCCGCGGGATCTGCAAACGCGGAGGTGGCGGTGGACGCAACAGAAATATGCGCTCGGTGCCGCGCGATGACAGCAACTGTCAGGGGCTGTCTCCCCTACAGGGTCGTCTCGTGGTACGTCCCAATCCCCTGGTGCCTCGCCCAGCCCAGCCCGCCCGTGTGCTCCTCCCTCCCTCCTCCCTCCTCGTGTTTTGAGATTGCCCAGCTGCCCGCCGTCGAGCTTGGTCCCGTGGTCCCAAGCGTTCCTCCGCGGTTAAATTGGGCGCCCGGTGACGTTTGGAGTAAACTCGCCGCGGTGAATAATGGGCAGAGTTTTTCGCGTGGTGGTGGTGGTGTGTTTTTTTTTCTTCCGTTCTTTTAATAAGACTCCCTTTCTCCTCTCTTTTTGTGTGTGTGTGTGCATTTTGTCTTTCTTCATAAACATTATAAATGTCGCGCTAATGCTTCTTATGCACTTCAAAGGTTCCAATGGCGTTTGGTAACCTGACCAAAAGCTGGGAATTAGTTTCGGCCAACGAAATATCGGTTTATTTCTGGCAAACAGAACCTTTTCTTGGATGAAATATGTGTTAATTCAGACACGTGTGTGTGTGTATATAACTCCACTCGTTCGTATTTACATGCACCGCAAAAATCAACGGAACTTTGTTTAAGGAACAGCTGCCACTGTGGATATTAACTCAATTTATATTTATTTATCTTTATCCCATTCAACACTGTTATTTATATTTAATAAGCCTTCAATTGCACCCCTCTTCTGTTCTTGCCCTTTAAACGTGTGCAAGCTTTTGAAGCAATGCCTACAGTAAAAATATCACGAGATTTAACGTCTCACCGCCCAAGTCCAGAGAAGCAGACGGGGTGATTCGAACGGTTGTCTCTCTAAAGCGGCGACAGAGGAGACAGCCGCCAGCCGAGTGCCTCAGATGGCCAAATGCCAGCGGCAACGCGAGTCATGAAGCCGACCAAGTGAAACATTCGTCGCCCAAGCAGCTCAAGTGGCCGTGGAGTCGTAAAACAAAACCGCATCAACCATGAGCTCGCAGTCAAATCCAAATACGCGTACCAAGTTCATAGAAATGGAGACACCTGTGACTGCAGGGATTCATCTTCTTGGTTCTTTCGGTAAAGTCACGTAGAAGGGAAATAATAAAATAATAAAAATAAAACATAATAAAATAATTCTCACGACATTTCGGCCACAACGCAAGCAGCCGTCCTCAGGTGAAGAACAGGTCTGTCAGACGCTGTCTTCTCGACAGACCTGTTCTTCACCTGAGGACGGCTGCTTGCGTTGTGGCCGAAACGTCGTGAGAATTATTTTATTATGTTTTATTTTTATTATTTTATTATTTCCCTTCTACGTGACTTTACCGAAAGAACCAAGAAGATGGGGACACCTCTCCATATCGCATCACGATCTCTTCCTGCAGTTCTCATCGCTCTGCAATCTCATTTGGTCTCTACGCTCCTCTAAATCACACTCCATCCACGTCTCTTGTCGATATCTCTCGCCAACTCCGGAGTTTTTTTTTTTATACATTTCACATGAGAGGGCTCCCGCCCCTCAGTCGTGTTCTGCTTCGAGTCCTCCCAACGGGGCTCTCGTCAATAATTGTACAGGGTGGTCCAGATGTATTGTGACAGCCATTGAATTCTATTCTTAGGTTTTTTTTTCGGTAAAGTCACGTAGGTAAAAAATTAAAATTAACTAAAGTAAAATAAAAATAAAATAAAAATCACGACGTTTCGGAGGCAACACAAGCTTCCGTCTTCAGGTGGAGTGATACAGCAATCGTGCTGTGACAATTCCACCTGAAGACGGAAGCTTGTGTTGCCTCCGAAACGTCGTGATTTTTATTTTTATTTTACTTTTATTATTTTTTTACCTACGTGACTTGACCGAAAAACCCTAAGAATATGAATCATTGCAGTCACGAAAGCTTCAAATCCAGCCATTGAATTCTCTAAAACTTAATATGTACGTAAGGTTTATTTAAGAACAGAAATGAATATGCAATAGAAAAAAAATGTTCGGGGTCTGTACATCACGTTACGGAGATATTTGCCTTGTAACTAGATGGGGTAAAGATGGTGTAAGCTGTTTGTGGGATCATTATAATCATCATCATAATCATCCAATAGTCATTATCATCATTCTCCAACAATCATCATCATAATCATCATCTTGATGCACATAATCATCCAACAATGATCATAATTGTACTCTGAAGATCATCATTACGGCGTCTCCTGGTTGTAAATAAAGTTCACAAGTAAACAAATGGATGGATCGTATTAATGAAACTTTTATCATTCTACAACCGCATCATCACAACCATCATCATTTAACATCCTGATGTATCCAATTAACCTAATATCCGCATCATAATTTTCATGATTATTATCAATCAACGATCATCATCCAACATCCTCATTATTTAACATCATTGTCTTCATCATTCATCATAATCATCATCATCACCACACTGAGCAGTGAGATCTAAACGTTTGTCCTCCTGTGAACCCAATTAGAATGGTGGCCCCAGACTAATGATCACCTGGTGTAATAGATCATCTGGGGAGAGTGGAGGGGACTGCGCATTGTCTGGGCGCATTTACCAAAGATTGCACGCTAAAATTAGTGTTTACACGTTTAACTGGCCCCACCCAAGTCTGGGAAAACAAACACGCAGAACTCAAGAGATTCCTGCACTCCTCCAGACTGAAGACAGAGTGCCGGCCCGAATGAGATAATGCCCGCTCGTGACAGCACGTCTCCCGCAGAGATGGAGCAATGCAATCACACCCTGTGCAGGAGATAGATTGGAGCATCGCGGCTGCTGCTGCTAATGATGACGAGGTCCGTATTGTTCTACGTTTCTTCAAAAACCACGGCCCATATTTTGTATAATACCAAGCGAACATAAAAAAAAGTGACAAACATTTCCAACAAAATCATTGTGATCCCAGTCAAATGAACAATACTCCACTCCACCCCCCTGTACACGACTCCATCTCGTGCGCCTTCATGCGCGTGTGCACTCTCACTGCCCTACTGCCTAGGACCGAATTTGTCACTCAATATTTTCCGGCACACTACTAAGGCTGTCAAAGAAGCATGGATGATCGGCATAAGGCACTACCACTACAGTGCAAGCTACGCATACCCGCAATAATCCCACAGTTATTGTACTATTCGTTCCTAAAATAATATATTGGACAAAATGAGTGGCCACGTGGACGACATACGGCGAGAAGGATGTGAGGTGACAACACAAGTTCGAGATCAGTGTCCCGGACTGTCCCGGCTGAAATTGACCACTGCCACTTCCTGCTCCTGCAGCCAGGTGGCTCGGCAGCTCACAATTGGAAGGTTACGAGTTCAAATCCTGGTTGGGGGGTTGACTCAGCCCATCAACCATCTGGGGTCGATAAAAATAAAGTACCGCTTTGTGGGGACAAGTCAACATCGGTATGTGCTTTGGACAGGGTTGACTCAGCCCATCAACCACTGGGGTCGATAAAATGAAGTACCGCTTTGTGGGGAGAAGTCAACATCGCTATGTGCTTTGGACAGATTCGCCCCCGACGTAGGAACGTGGACTTTCCACCAATGGCCCAGTTCTGTAAAATTGGCGATGAAGCACCGCCTCAATGCTCATTGTGAGCAGGAATGACTTTTTTTCTATTTGACTACCCTGCGTCGCTTGACGCTCGCATTCCTTCCTGCATCGCGTGTGCACATCCACCGGTGCGTCAACACCTGGACGGGACGATGCCGTGCGTGCGCAGGGGGACGGACACGCGCGCGCGCGCACTCTCACAACAAAGACAAAGACCCCCCGTATAGCCTTTAAGAGGCTGTCGGGACAAGTGTCGTTAGCGAGCACCTACGAATGCCAGCTCGGCACACGAGGGGGTGGGGGAGGCCAGCACCACGCCGGACTTTGTTTACACTCCGCAACAGGTACTCATTTGAGGCTGAGTCGACCTAGGGGACGCCCCAGGACCAGTTCAGATAATCGTCACCGGTGTTGGCCGTGAGCAGGAATCGAACGCCGGGTTCGTTGCGCAGCGCGCTAACCGCTGCACTACCGCTCCTTACTATCACAATAACACCACGACCCCCGTATAGCCTTAACGCACTGTTGGGGTGGGGGCGAGTGCTGTGAGCAAGGCCGGCACGGCACACGAATGCGGTGCGGTGGCCAGCGGACGGACACACACGGACACACACACACGGACACACACACACGGACACAAACACAGGCGCACAGAATTCTTCGCGTGCGCGCGCACGCCCGGCGCGTGGCTATCGACCGAGCGATCGCCGAGGTTCGCGCGGGCGCGACCCGCTCAGGTTTGTGTTTATCAGTCTGGGAACGCGCACTCATGTGTGGCACCAGCGGGGGAAGGTGGCAACCGACCCGCACACCCAGCGCCGCTCGGCTTCGGCTTCGGCGGGCGGCTGAGCGGCCGGAGGAATCGCGTGAGCCCGCGTTGCTCCTTCGAGGTGTCGGTGTTCGTGTCACGCCTGCGGGTCGCTCAAACACCACCTGGGCTGGTCGCCGCGCGCGGCCAACAGCCGAACGTCGATTGGGGATGGGCAGCGGTCTCGTGCGCATTGCGCAGACAGTCGCTTTTGCATTTTTGCATGTATATATATTTTTTTTAACGTGGCCCTTTAAGAGATTGCCAGTTGTTTTCGCAGCTCACGTTACATTTGTTTTTGTGTTTGTTATGGAAAGGTAATCCGATGGCTGATAGGTGAGCATGGTTGCTAACTTGGCGGCTGAATGGAGCGGTGGTTGCCAAAGCTGCAGGATCAGGTTTCTACTCGTTGCCTGGCTGCAAGATGCCAAGTGCAGGGAACTGTTTGCATTTATTTTACCCAGATGGGGGCCTCTGAGATGATTGATCTTCATGGCATGGGAGACCTGGGGTAAATACAAAAGATCTAGAATAGTGGGGGGGGGGGAGAAGGAAAGGTTTAAAAGCAGTGGCACGGCGCAGTTGGCATGTGCTCTGTTACAAGGAATGAACGAGGCCCCTGTCACCCACTCTTCATTTCGCCAGCTCATAGGCCCCTCCAGCTAGTAAACCCGTCGTAGTTGCATCGTCTGCATGCTGGATAGCTGCGTGCAAATTGTGCAACAGAACAAACTGTTCAAATTGCAAACGAGGTTCATGAACCGCAGACGTTAAGAAAGAAATGCCAACGGCTTTAAAACGCGCGTCTTTAATTGATGGGTAGGGGTTGAACCAAATCTAAAGCGGCAGATTAAATTGTTGAGTGAACTTGGATTGTCTCACCAACATTTACTTGCCAACAAAGTGTACGCAGTCGTCGTGTCCCAAATCAGCATTAAGCAAGACTGAGACTCCACTGTTCATTCATTGATGAACTCACTGATGCATGGTTATGAATTCAAATCCAATCTCAGAATCAGAATATGTCTTTATACTGTAGGAATCCGATGAGATATTAAGCTAATTTTCACAGATGACCAGTAGGGGGGTGGGGTTCAGAACGTTATTAATATTACTCCCCCTAGTTTTAACAGCAAACTGCATGGTGTCTAAGCGGGTTATCGTCTGATCATGATGTTACAACAACACAAAATCACGGTTAAATTAATGGCAAAAAATATAAAATAATATCAAGAACAAATATAATCTTTGGCAAACACTTGCCCAATGTGGCAACCTCCCCCCACCCCATTAATATGGCACTTTAGAATTCACAAAGCTATCCTAGTACCAAATATATGTCATTCGTAACGTTCCAAAGTCAGCCGAATAATATTAATGAAACATATGTGCTTTCCTGCTATGTACATCTGATATGTACAAATGCTTTAAA